>NC_080188.1:104974052-107898187 GCF_030028045.1 Hippopotamus amphibius kiboko
CTTTTCGACGTAAATCACAGCAAGATTTTTTGATCCACCCCCTAAAGAAATGGAAATAAAAACAAAAATAAATACGTGGGACCTAATGAAACTTCAAAGCTTCTGCACAGCAAATGAAACTATAAGCAAGATGAAAAGACAACCCTCAGAATGAGAGAAAATATTTGCAAATGAATCAACAGACAAAGGATAAATCTCCAAAATATATAAAGAGTTTATCCAGCTCAATATCAAAACAAACAAACAAACAAATGACCCAATCAAAAAATGGGCAGAAGACCTAAGTAGGCATTTCTCCAAAGAAGACATACAGATAGCCAAGAGGCACATGAAAAGCTGCTCAACATCACTAATTATTAGAGAAATGCAAATGAAAACGACAATGAGGTATTACCTCACACTGGTCAGAAGTGCCATCATCAGAAAATCGATAAACAGTAAATGTTGGAGAGGGTGTGGAGAAAAGGGAAAGCTCTTGTACTTTTGGTGGGAATGTAAACTGATAAAGCCACTATGGAGAACAGTATGGAGGTTCCTTGCAAAACTAAAAATAGAGTTACCATATGACCCAGGAATCCCACTGCTGGGCATATACCCAGAGAACACCGTAATTCAAAAAGGCAATGCTCTCCAATGTTCATTGCAGCACTATTTACAATAGCCAGGACATGGAAGCAAGCTAAATGTCCATCAACAGATGAATGGATAAAGAAGATGTGGTACATATATACAATGGAATATTACTCAGCTGTAAAAAGCAAGGAAACTTGGACATTTGTAGAAACATGGATGGACCTAGAGACTGTCATGCAGAGTGAAGTGAGTCAGAAAGAGAAAAACAAATATCGTATATTAACACATATATGTGAACTATAGATAAATGGTACAAATCAACTGGTTTGCAAGTCAGAAATATAGACACGAATGTAGAGAACAAACATGGACACCAAGTGTGGAAAGCGGGGAGGGTTGGGCGGGAATGAATTGGAAGATTGGGTTACCAAATTGTACACTCTAAATATATACAGTTTGTCTGTTAACTGTATCTCAATAAAAGTAAAAAATAAAATAAGATAAAATGAAAATAAAAGTAAATTGACCCATGTACAGCTAATAAATAAAGTAAATAAATAAATAAATAAATAAATAAATCACAGCAAGATCTTTTTTGATCCACCCCCTAGAGAAATGGAAATAAGAACAAAAATAAATGAGTCCTAATGAAACTTCAAAGCTTCTGCACAGCAAAGGAAACTATAAACAAGATGAAAAGACAACCCTCACAATGGGAGAAAATATTTGCAAAGGATTCAACAGATGAAGGATTAATCTCCAAAATATATAAACTGTTACTCCAATAAATGTCACATATCAGCACATATATGCGGAATACAGAAAAATGGTACAAATCAACTGGTTTGCAAGGCAGAAATAGAGACACAGATATAGAGAACAAACACATGGACACCAAGTGGGGAAAGACGGGGGGTTGAGGGGGATAAATTGGGATTTTGGGCTTGCCATATATACATTACTAAGAAAAAAATCAAATTGTGCACTTTAAATATATGCAGTTTATTGTATGTCAACTGTATCTCAATAAAAGTTCTTAAAAACAAGCAAACAAACAAACAAAAACTTCTGATACCCAGAACTATAAGAAAATATATCTGATAATTTTAAGCAACTTTTGTGGGAGTATTTTACAATAGCAATAGGAATCAAATGTAGATATTTATTCAATAAAATTTGTAAGAATTGAGTTTAAATTGCTCAATGAATTAGCTTACCATAAGTAGGGTATTTTAGGTCAACAACCCATATTAAGTAGAGAAAAATCTTTTTAAATCAATTTGAAGACATTTCATTCTATTAGCTAATACAGTGAATTCCTCATTGTATTACATAGTTATAAATGTTGCCTGACAATGATGCCTTGTGACATTAGGATATGGCAAGGAATCCATTATGAAAATTGAGGTCACCCATTGTACTTTAAATTTTTGTACCTATAGTTCTACATTTTTTAATTTCATGTTAATTAAAGTGTTCATTCTTTTCACTTCTATTCTCTCCACCTTTCTCTTGTTTCCTTTCCACATAAAAGCTGGAATCCTAATCGTATCTGTGTGTGTACATATATCTGTAGGATTGTGCTTATTTGAAAAAAAAATGTAGCGAAATACACACATAGAAATAGATGCAACATTTACACTTGAGTGTTTTCCTTAGAATAAAAAATGGATTTCCAAATTCATTTAATATATTTCTCATAACATCTATATAAAGTTATGTTTAATATCCCATAATACCATCAGAAATGAGGCAGAGGCTCAGAGAGCTTAAAATTTTCATAATTACTTAAGGCATATAAAGTTGTGTGCACTGTTAAATTATACACAAATGGAAACATGCAGTATATTCTCTTATTTTTGTATAGCTACTTTAATTCATCAAATTGTACATTTTATGCAGTTTGTTGTGCATAATTATACTCCAATAACCTAACTAAATTGAAAAATATCTGATGGTGCATGGCTAAGGATTGAGTTTAGAGCATAGACAGCCAGTTCTCATTTAACAGGGGTGGGAGATATGTCTTCTGACTGGGAAGGAAGTCAAGCCTCATTTATGGATGTAGAAAGAGTGTTATTAAATTTAAGTAATTCACATGATAAACTCATTTTTTTCCTGTAAACAGAAGCTAAATCTTGATAAAGAATTATAGTTCATTGCTGATAAATTGATTCAAGATGAAGAGAACTACAGCCATACTAACATCATGGATAAGACTTAAAAACAGGATAGAGAATGACAGCTGACTACACACACATGAGGAGCACAAAGAGATCAGTACATCTCCCTAACATATAATTTCATCTGATAATAAAGGTATTATGGTACCTTATTTGAGAAAGAATGGCTTGTTATACACCAATAGAAAACTGACACAATAACCAACATGAACAGAACTGAGGGCAATTACAATAATCTGCAGCTTTTAATTTTTGTCACATGTTCTGATATTTGAAGTGAACATCGGTAGCCATCTGTTACTCAAGTTTATTTCAGGTAACTACAGGAACAAGTGACTACCTTGAGGTTCTCTGTTGTTGCAGAAAGGGAGACCCCTTCCAGCACCCATAAATGGGCTCTTGTCTAACACTCAGAAAGAATAAATGAAGAGACTTTGTTTAGAAGAGCAGGAGGAGAGCAGGCAGAGAGCAGGAGGGTTAGGGAAACCTCGAGGACTGCTCTGTCAGGTGGCTTGCAGTCCCGGGGTTTCTGGTGATGGGGTGGGTTTCCGGGTTGTCTCTGGCCAATCACTGTGACTTAGGGTCCTTTTCAGTGGCATGCACATCTCTCAGCCATGATGGACTCTGGTGAGGAGAATTCTGGGAGGTGGGTAGGACCTGTGGACTGGCATTTCCTTTTGACCTTTCCCGTATTCTTCCAGTTGGCGGCGACCTGTTGCAAAATAACTCATGCAAATTGTTATTGTCTGCCTGACCAAGGTGGGTGGTCACAATCTGTGTTTCCCCTAACACTTCTAGTAACTAGGAGACACAGAAGAACATGCATGTTTATGTAGAAAAACTGGTGACCCTGAATCACATGATTGGGCTGGATGTCGAGCTCTCTTGTGGATCATCCTCTGATCATAAGGAATGAAGGGGCTCCTGAGTATGAAGGAGATGGGAAATGGGTGACTTGACACGGTTCATTCACCATCCCTTTCATATTTATGACAAATATTAGGAAAGGAGATATATTTCATAGAACAATAGGAAGAGTCATATTAGTAGGTAGCATTAGAGGTTTTCAAGCAGAAACAGGACAATAATAAAGTAATGAAACATAAAATACAGTAAGCAATCCTTCACTTCAATGAATAAACCCATTCACTCATGGTCATCAATTTTCCATGCTTTAATAAATAGATGCACAACATGAAAAATAAATATTAAGCATAGTAACAAAATGCGAGATTTGACATTTTGCTTCCTCATATTTATGGTCATCTGAGACATTAAAATGGTATCACATCAATTTATTGCAATTTGTCTTACCATGTAGAGATATATATTTGACAATTAATTTTTGCCAGTGACTATGAGAGTCACTCTGGACACAGAGGTGGATAATTTAATAAAACAGAAGAGCAGTTGTAAAGCACAGTAGCATGTTTGCCATGTAAATGCCTTACATTAAGGTCCTGATTGTAATGCAAGAGCCAGAAATTCAACCCTTGATTTCTGAGGCATCCATTTCAAAGATACTCATGTTGAATAAACATATTGCCAGCTGTACCACACAGCAACTAGGTAAGTATTGAGGGCACCCCCACCCATGAAGTCTCCCTTTCAGAAAGCCCCGAATCAATAGATAACTGAACACCTGTGTGAATCTGCTTTTCCCTGGTCATGCCCTAATTCCACCTTATGTTTTAAATTCATCAATAAAGAGTGAATGAGCAGAATCCTAGCCACTGCACCCATAGAACCCAATAAAAGCAGAGCCCCCATTTGATGCTCTCTCTCTCTCTCCCTCTCACTTTCCATCTCTCTCTCTCCCTAAGGCTTAAGTGTATGGCCCTTAGTAATGCTGTGTACCCTCCAGGACCTGTGATCAGTAACTGTGTTTTTTGTTTTTTTAGGTTCCCCAGTAGATATTGCTGAGGGGCATCATGCAGTCATAACAAATATCAGAAGGGCCTGTCCAGCCACAGCACAGACTTAGTCACTAAAGTGTTTGTGTGATTTCTTTCAATAAGTAATATAGGCCAGGTGAGTGCCTCAGACACTCCTAGCCAAAAACCTCATTATCAATAATCTGATACTTAAATTAATTAATGTTGAAGTATACACTGTGAAGAACAGAAGTTAAGATGGCAATAAAAAATGGATTAAACTAAAATCTGTACCTTCATATTTTCCTCTACAATGAAATTACATAAATGGCCTTAGTTACCAAGTATGGTTTGTTTGTTTTTCCCATGTAAGTAATACACTCATACAGGAAAACAAGGGTAAAATTACATGGTATGATCTATGTCATTTGAGAAGAAATATTTTTTAAGAAAACTAAAAATAGAACTACCATACGACCCAGCAATCCCACTCCTGGGCATATACCCTGAGAAAACCATAATCCAAAAGATACATGTACCACAATGTTCATTGCAGCACTGTTTACAATAGCCAGGATGTGGAAGCAACATAAATGCCCATCAACAGATGAATAGATAAAGAAGATGTGGCACATATATACAATGGAATATTACTCAGCCATAAAAAGGAATGAAATTGAGTTATTTATAGTGAGGTGGATGGACCTAGGGTTTGTCATACAGAGTGAAGTAAGCCAGAAATAGAAAAACAAATACCATATGCTAACATATATTTGGAAGCTAAAAAAAATTGTACTGATGAACCCAGTGACAGGGCAAGGATAAAGATGCAGATGTAGAGAACTGATTTGAGGATATTGGGTGGGGGGTGAAGGGGAAGCTGGGATGAAGTGAGAGAGTAGCATGACATATATACACTATCAAATGTGAAATAGATAACTAGTGGGAAGCTGCTGCATAACACAGGGAGATCAACTCAATGATGGGTGATGACTTAGAGGGCTTGGATGGGGAGGGTAGGAAGGAGTCATGGGAGGGAGGATATATGGGGATATATGTATAAATACAGCTGATTCACTTTGCTGTACAGCAAAAAATGGCACAACAGTATAAGGCAATTATATTCCAATAAAGAGCTAAAATATATATATATATAAAATAAATAAACCTCCTAAATAAATAAATAAATAAATAAATAAATAAATAAATAAATGTGACACAAGGCAGCCTTGTGGTGATGGAATAGTTCTGTATTTTGACTATGATGGTTCTTTCATGAAGATACACATGTAAAAATTTGCAGAAAATTATTAAAAAAAAAAAAAGAAAGAAAACCAAGTTTCCCCACTTAGGATACTGAAAAGTTCAAATGTTTCTTGTCCAAGTCTGGGAAAAAAAAAAACAAAACAAAAACCTTGTGAATGTATGAATATGGACAAAGGGGAAAACTATCTACATATCAGATATATTAGAAGCTTAATAAAGTGAGTGACAAATTTTATAGAGTTGAATATAAACAAATGGAATTTCCAGTAAATAAATAGAGGAAGTAAATTCTACTTTAGCTATCTGATCAAAGATTAGCAATTCCTGATTCTGAGGCTTTGATCTCTAAAGTCATAGGTAGTTCTTGGGCCCCAGGACAATAGGCCCTTATATAACTGCCATCCCATTGATTCTTTTCAGAGCCCTCTTTAAGTCTTTGTTCCTCAGACTATAGATGAATGGGTTCAGCATGGGTGTGACCACAGTGTACATCACTGAGGCTATTGCACTTGACTGTGATCTGTGGGTAGTGGCAGAGCTAAGGTACACTCCTAAGGCCGTACAATAAAATAAGGAGACAACTGAGAGGTGAGATGCACAGGAAGAAAATGCTTTATACTTCCCTTGAGCTGATGAAATTCTTTGTAGGGAGGAAACTATCTTAGTATAAGAATAAAGGATACCAGTAAGGGAAACACCACCCAACAGCACAGTTCCAAAATACAGCACAATGTCATTAAGAAAGGCATCAGAACAGGAAAGTTGAACTACCTGAGTAATCTCACAGAAAAAGTAGGGGATTTCCAAGTCTGTACAGAAGGACAGCCATGATGCCATTAAGCTTTGTAACAAGGAATTCAGGGCACTCATCATCCAGGACACCAGAACCAGCAGTCCACAGAGCCGGGGATTCATGATGACTGTGTAGTGCAGGGGATGGCAGATGGTCACGTAGCGGTCATAGGCCATCACTGTCAGGAGAAAGATTTCCAGTGTAGCAAAGTGTAGGAAGAAGTATATCTGGGTGATGCAGCCTTTATAGGTTATAACTCTTTTCCCTGTCTGTATATTATTCAGCATCTTTGGGATGGTGGTAGAGGTGAAACAGATGTCTACAAAGGACAGGTTGGAGAGGAAGAAGTACATGGGATTTTGGAGATGGGAGTCTGAGCTGACAGCCAGAATGATAAGCAGGTTTCCAAACACAGTGATCAGGTACATGGAGAGGAAAAGTCCAAATATGAGAAACTGCAGTTCTGGTTCCTTTGATAATCCCAGAAGAAAAAACTGTGAAATTCTTGTATCATTCCCTGGTTCCATGATGTGGATTTGACTGCCAGGAAACACAAAACATTATGACTAATTTTCTCAAAAACTGGCATTTCAGACACAGTTGAAATTCTACAGTTTATATTTTGCATTCAAAAATCCATATCCATAATTTTTGTATAAAACTTCTGTATCAAAGTATCCTGTATGCCATCTCTCAGTAGGAATGCCTATTCCACTTTCAGCTTTCCCCCCTGGTTGTCACATGCATTACACTGTTAATGAGAAATTCAGAACGTGTCATACATAATAAGGGTATTTTGGTTTACTTTGTTCATCTCTGTGTTTGTGTTTTGGCACATGCATACATATGTATTTTTTTCTTAAATGTGCATGCATACTGGATAGCCTGTAGAAGACATGTTTTGCTCTAGTACACAGTCCAAAACATTTCTAATTAATTGCAATAATTAAAAGAATAGTTTAAAAAAAAGACAAGTTCCTGCTGAGGGAAATGCTATATAAATAAAGAGCTCAACAGAAGAGGCAGGTTGCAGAGAGAACAGGCAGCAAAATCATGGGACCATACCTTCTTTCTCCATTAAAATACTACTGGGCATATAGCCTGAGAAAACCATAATCCAAAAAGATACACGTATCACAATGTTCACTGCAACACTATTTACAATAGCCAGGACACGGAAGCAACCTAAATGCCCATCAACAGATGAATGGATAAGTAAGACGTGGTGCATATATACAATGCAATATTACTCAGCCATAAAACAGAATGAAATTTAGTTATCTGTAGTGAGGTGGATGGACCCGTAATACAAAGTGTAGTAATACAAAGTGAAGTAAGCCAGAAAGAGAAAAACAAATACCGTATGTTAATTCATATATATCTAAAAAAATTTGTACTGATGAACCCAGTGGCAGGGCAGGAATAAAGATACAGATGAAAGAACTGGAGGACATGGGGTGGGGCGGGGAGGCAGGGGCTGCGAAGGGAAAGCTGGGATGAAGTGAGAGCATAGCATTGACATATTTACACTACCAAATTTAAAATAGCTAGCTAGTGGGAGGTTGCTGCATAACACAGGGAGATCAACTCGATGACTGATGATGACTTAGAATGGTGACATAGGGAGGGTGGGAAGGAGTCGGGAGGGAGGGGATATGGGGGTACATGTATAAATACAGCTGATTCGCTTTGTTGTACAGAAGAACCAGGCACAACAGTGTAAAGCAATTATACTTCAATAAAGAGCCTAAAAAAAAAAAAAAGTGAGATCCTGATGAATGGGGCCTCACTTACTTTGTTCACTCTGTAATTTTGTCAGTCTCTGCACATATGAAGAAACACTACTTTAGAAAATGAAATTTTTAAAGTAAAAAGAATAGCACAGGGAATAAAACCTGTTTAAATATAGTGGATTGAAAACAAATTGGTTACACAAGATTGAATAAGAAAATAAGATGAACTTCTGAAAGAAAAAATATAAAATAACCACAGTCACATTAAAGACTTTTTACAATATAAATGAAATCGACAAAAGGAAAACAATTAAGTATATATATTTTTTAAAATTTAGTACGGGATGCAGTAAGTACAAATTATAATTTCAATCTATATGAACATATTTGATTATGCTTATGAGAAAGATGTAAGATATCTTTGTTGAGTGCAAAAGCATATGTTCAACAAGATGGTAGCAAATCATTGATATTTTAAAGATAGATACAATCACTGAAGGCAAAACGTAACAGTAAGGAAAAAACATATGAAATAAGATGGCAATGCTTCTAAAAGTTGGTTTGTTACTACTACAGATGCAGAAGAACTTTCTATGTTTAAAAAGCAAGGGAAAGGATGACAAAATATGAGCCCCTGATAGATTTGATCTCTCAAAATCTGAAAATTCTCACACAATCCAATGAAGACATTATACATACATACAAGAATTAAATGGAAAATAGCAAAGCTTTTCAAAAATTGTAATTTCATGTTTGAAAGAATGTAAAAAACATAATAAAAAGGCTGGAATAGGGAATTCAGATTAGGGGAACTGGTTGCTGTTTACAGCAGTTGTGGGTGAAATGGTGCCACAGAAATGGTGCCTGACACACCTGTGGTGGGGAGGGGAAGAGTGGGGAGAGTGAAGCTGCATGTGTTTCTATTTTCAGCATAGAAGACTTGTCAAGGTATTTAAAATACAGCTCATTCTCCCCTTCTTCCACACATTGGAGTGCAGTTCCTGGCCTTTCTCTTACAACGGGAGATGAAATAAATTATAAAGTAATTTATACAGTTTTTAAAGGGATTTAAAAACACTCAAGCACCAGTATATAAAGCAAAGAACATATATACACAATTTGCAGTACAGAAAGTAAATGGCTCATAAACCCCAAAATATATTTGTTCTCCCAGGTAATGAAACAATTGCAAAATAAACCCCTTTACCACAGGCCTGTTTGCATATTAAATGCAATACTTTCAAGTGACTACTCAGTGTGAGAGAAGGTTCTGTGAAAAGTGTGTCTCAAGAACTATAGTTACAAGGCAGTAGCTTTGTCCATTGATCTGGATCTTCTTAATGAATACAGAGTCTGCTCAAATATACCTCATCTTAAAAATTAAAAGTGAATAAATAAAATGTTATCACTTCACTTCAAACCCCTCCACACCTAATAGTCTATTTTCCTGCTCCCCTATACTGCAAATCTCCTTGGAAATGTTCAAATTTTACTGAAACCATTATGTCTCCCATTTCTTCTTGAGTTTCATTCAACTACATTTTAATTCCTAAACTTAACTGACAATAATAATCCTTGAATTGCTGAATCCAATAGACACTTTTTATTTAACATAATGAATAAACTGATTATAAATTAATGAGTCAATCAAGCAAATAAACATGGAGATCTCTCAGCTCTGGGACAGCTGTTTGCATTTTTAGGTGACCCCAGATAAATATTCTTGTGTTTCATTCCCTCTGACTTCCTCCTGCAGTGTCCACTGGGCTCTTGTATTCACCTGGATGGGAAGTCTGAGAGCAAAATCTCTGTGTGGAAATCAAAGTTCCTCACTGGATAGTTGATGATGGAAACTGAAGCTCTGTCTCCAGACAAGAAAGTACAAAAGAGTGATGCATAGGTCACTGAGCCAAACTTAGGAATCCAAATACAAAAATCATGCCTTGTCCAGCTTAAGTTTGAACATGCTCAGACATTACAGCATTGGAAGTATTTATAGTTCTGTATATTAAATGCATCTGCTTCCTATGTCTAGTCATTAACACATTTTCCTTTGTTACTCCAACCCCAAGCACATTTCCCCATGGGAACTTGTCTGGATAAAAGAGGAACTTTTTCCTGCTTATTTGTTGGTCCCAAGAGACCAGGCTAAAAGTCAGGTGAATCCAGTCCTTATTGCTACTTCATGAACTCCCCTGGCTTCTAGAGGTCTAACATTTTAAATAAAAATAATCCAACTGGAAAGGAAGAAGTAAACTGTCACTATTTGCAATTGACATGATATATAAATATATATATGTATATATATAAAATATATTTACTATATATATTATAAAATCCTAAGGACACCACCAAAAAATGATTAGAATAAATCATTTTAGTAATGTTACAAGTTATAAAGTTAATATACAGAAATCTGTTGTGTTTCTGTATACCAATAATGAACTACCAAAAAGAGAAATTAAGAAAAAAATCCCATTTATACTCACATCAAAGTATAAAATACCTAGGAATAAGTCTAACCAAAGAGGTAAAAGACTTGAACTTTGAAAATGATAACACTTTTATGAAAGAAATTCAAGATGACAAAAGCAAACTAACGGAAAGATATACCATGCTCATGCAATGAAAGAACTAATATTGTTTTCCTTTGTTTTTTTAAGCTCTTTATTGGAATATAATTGCTTTATACTGTTGTGCCAGTTTTTGCTGTACAACAAAGTGAATCAGCTGTATTTATACATATATCCCCATATCCCCTCCCTTGCACAACTCCTTCCCACCTTCCCTATCCTAGCCCTCGAAGTCATCACCCTTCACTGAGTTGATCTCCCTGTGTTATGCAGCAGCTTCCCACTAGTTATCTTTTTTACATTTGGTAGTGTATATATGTCAATGCTATTCTCTCAGAATTAATATTGTTAAAATGACCGTACTACATAAAGCAATCTGCAGATCCAATACAATTCCTATCAACATATCAAAGGCTTTTTTTTTTTTTTTTAACAGAACTAGGGGGAATAAGCTAAAAGTTGTATGGAAAAACAAAAGACCTGAAATAGCCAAAGTGATCTTGAAAAAGAAGGAGAAAGCTGGAGGTATAACACCCTCTGATATCAACATATCTTACAAAGCTACAGTAAGCAAAACAACATGGTACTGGTTCAGAAACAGACATATAGATCAATGGGACAGAATAGAAAGCCCATAAATAAATCAATGTTTATTTGATCGATCTATGACAAAGGAGGCAATACTATACAACGGTGAAAAGACAGTATCTTCAATAAATGGTGATGGGAAAACTGGAGAGCTACTAGCAAAATAATCAAACTGGTATAATTTATCACTCCATGTACAAAAATAAGCTCAAAATGGATTGAAAATTAAATGTAAGACCTGAAACCACACAATTCCTAGAGGAAAGCATGGGAAATACATTCTTTGACATTGGTCTTACCAATGTATATATATATTTACTCTGTCTTCTCAGGCAAGAAAAACAAAAACAAAAATAAACAAATGGGACCACATAAAGCTCAAAAGCTTTTGCAAAATGAAGAAAATGAAAAACGAAATGAAAAGGCAGCCTACTGAATGGGAGAAGACAATTCCAAACAGTGTACCCAACAAAGAGTTAATATCCAAAATAAACAAAGGACACATAGAAGTCAAAAATTATAAAATGTGTAGAGGAATGAATAGATAGTTTTCCAAAAAAGACATGAAAAGATGCCCAATATCACTAATTATCAGGGAAATGTAAATTAAATTAAAAGCACAATGAGATCCTACCTCACATCTGTCAGAATGGCTGTCATCAAATAGAAAGGAAATGAGTGTTGATTTGGACCAGGCATAGGAGATGTACACTTGGCAGGCTGCAACATTTGGGGATCTATATGAGTTCCTTTTGAGGGGGTACCTGTGAGCTGCAGTGAAGCCAAGGGAGAGCACAAAAATGGCATCCCTCCAGCTTTGTCCCATATGAGTTGTTCCATAGCTTTTACATATGTAATATACATGAAGCCTCCCCCTCAGGCTGAAGCCCCAGGACAAGAGGATGGGTCTTTTTTCACAGGAAAACCTGAGGAAGTGTTTCAGTCTACATTCTGTGACATGTCTTGGGGGTGGTAACTTGCCAAGAAGTGTTTCTCTGGTCTTTTTTAGTCCCATGGGTCCAGAAACACATCCTCCCTGGCCACCAGTGCGAGGTACTCAAGTGACATCTACTGTCTGTATTCTGTGAGCTTCCTGGATGCAGTGAAGCTGCAGGGAGCCAGGTCTTGTGCAAATCAACCAGTTTTAGGTGGAGGGAAAGCAGCAGGTATGTAGAGGGTGGATCCTGCTTCAAGTCAACATGAAGTAGGACCATGGATGAGCCCATGAGTTTGCAAACTCATTGGTTTCAAAAAGCTTGCAGGGGAATCTGGACCAGAGCAAGGCCTCTAGCTGCATGAGGGCCTTGGAAGGTCACCTGTGCAGAAGAAGCCTTCTGACTTCAGTGGGGCTACAGGAGAGTCCAGAGCCAGGAGCCCACTGGCTGCATTGGGGCTGTAGATAGCCTTTGGTGAGTGATCCCTCCATGGATGGAACAAGCCCACTGGCCACAGCAGAGACATGGAATAACATGTGTGTGGGGGGGCAAGTTCTCCAGTTTTACTGTGGCATGGGAGAGTTCAAGGCCCACTGGCCTCACAAGACAAAGGGAATCATGGGTGTAGGGCATTCCTGTGGGCACTGGCAACGTAGCTGGAGTGCAGTAGTGGCACCTGCCACTGACAGTGCTAGCAAGGTGGATTGACAGCACCAAACTGATGCCTGCCATTGCCTCTGTTTTCAGAGAAAATATCAACAAACCCTCACATCCCCAGCAGGTGCTTTCGTAACGTCGTTTAGGCAGTTTACACAATGTTGCTTTTGTGCTGGATCCTGGGGTGAGTGAATCTGCACATGAGCTCTTCAAAAGCAGACTTCTTCCCTCCCCCACTGACTTTCAGGTCTCTTGGACAGAAGCTCCAGTTTTTTTCTTTTAAACAAATTTATTTATTTACTTATTTATTTATTCAATTTTTGTCTGTGTTGGGTCTTTGTTGCTACACACAGGCTTCCTCTGGTTGTATTGAGCGTGGGCTACTCTTCCTTGTGGTATGCGGGCTTCCCACTGCAGTGGCTTCTCTTGTTGCAGAGCTCAGGCTCTAAATGTGCAGGGTTCAGTAGTTGTGGCAAGTGAGCTTAATAGTTGTGGCTCACGGGCTCTAGGGCACAGGCTCAGCAGTTGTGGCACACGGGCTTATTTGCTCTGTGGCATGCAGGATCTTCCTGGACCAGGGATCAAACTAATGTCCCTTGCATTGGCAGGCAGATTCTTAACTGGTTAAGGGAAGATCACCACCAGGGAGGCCCTCCCTAGTTTTTCAAAGTCACACATTTTAGTGACTTGTCTCTCTGGTACAGGTCTCAAGGGTTGGTGTGCCTGATGTAAAGCACAATCTATTGTTTTTCAAGGAAAATCTCTTTAAGTGTGAGATTCTGCCAATTTGTAGGGCATGAACATGAACATGCTTTATTTTTTTATTTTTTTTTTGTGGCACACGGGCTTAGTTGCTTAGTTGCTCCGTGGCATGTGGGATCTTCCTGGAGCTGGGATCGAACCCGTGACCTCTGCATTGGCAGGCGGATTCTTAACCACTGCGCCACCTAGGAAGCCCGAACATGCTTTATTTTTAAGCAACTAGTTTGGGAGTATTTTGTGGGATTTTAGACAGACTACTTCTCTTCTGCCCCTTTCATCTTGATGTGGTCCTATTATTGTTTTCATAGAGGAGCTATTAAGCTAGTTTTCAGGTCTTTTTCAGAGGAAATTGATCCATATGTAGCTGTATGTTTGGTGTGTCCATGGGTGGAAGTCAGCTGAATCTTCCTATGCTGCCTCCCCATGTCTGATATTAGCCCAATGTGACTCATTTATTTCAAGCTTCTGATATCCAGAACCGTAACATCACATATTTCTTTATTTTTAAGCAACTAGTTTGGGAGTATTTTACAACAGCAATAGGAATCTAATGTAGACATTTATTTGGTAAAATTTGTTTGTAAGAACTGAGTTTAAGCTTCTCAATTCATTCATTTGCTTACCTTAAGTGGGACACTTTATGTTGCAAATCCACATTATGTAGAAAAAAATTTAAATCTATTTGAAGATATTCTGTCCCATTAGCTGATACAGTAAATTCCTCATTGCATTAGTATATAATTGTAAATGTTGCCTGACTATGATGACTTGAGATATTAAGAAAGAAAAAATAATCTATTATGAAAATTAAGGTCACCCATTGTATTCTAATTTTATGTCTATTTTTCTACATTTATTTCATGTTAATTGAAATGTTCATTCTTTTCCTTTCCATTATCTCCAACTTTCTCTCATTTCCTTTCAACACAAAAGATAGAATCCTAATTGTGTCTGTGTGTCTATATATAATATATGTGTAGGATTGTGCTTATTTAAAAAATAAAATATAGACAAACACACTCATAGAAATAGACACAACATTTATGCTTGAGTGTTTTCTTTTGGACTAAAAAATGCATTTCCACATTCATTTAATTTATTTCTCATAGCATCATATGAATTTATGTTTAGTATCACACATTACCTTAAGAAATAAGGAGACAGAGGCTCGGAGAGCTTAAATTTTTCAAAACTACATATCAAAGCATTTAAAGCTATTATCACTGTCAAATTATACACAAATGGAAACATGCAGTATGTTCTCTTAATTTTTGTAGATCCCCTGTAATTCATCAAATTGTACGCTTTAAATATGCAGTTTATTTGGTGTAATTATATGCCAATAATTTAATTAAATTGAAAAAATCTAAAGGTATGGGGCTCAGGGTTGAGTATAGAGCATGGGCTGAAGGTTGTCACTTAATGGGGTGGGAAATATATCCTCTAACTGGGAAGAAAGCCAAGTCTCAGTTGTGGATGTAGAAAGTGTTATTAAATTTAAGTAATTCACATGATAAACTCTTTCTTTTCTGTAAATAGAACCTTAACTTGATATAGAAATGTAGTAAAACTGAGGATAAATTGATTTAAAACAGAAGATCATACAGATTTATTCAACATCATGAATGAGCCTTAGAAACACAATGTAGAGACTGACAGCTGACTTATGCACTCCTGAGGTGAACAAAGAAATCAGTACAACTCCCCAGCATATAATTCCTTTTGATAATAATGTATTATTGTATCCCTTTAATGTAGAATGATTTGTTATGCAGTAATATCTAACTGATTCCATAATCAAAATGAATATAACTGAAAGCAATTTTAATAATCTTCACATTTTTATTTTTTTGGCATATGTTCTAATATTTGAAGAGAACATTCATGATCATTCTGTTATTCAAGTTTATTTCAGATACTGTGGTGGGAACTCTAGGAGCTTTAGGCCTCAGGAGCCATGGCTCGGCTGGAGAGAAATGTATCTGGGCCCAGTTGTTACCTATATGTGCCTGCTTACTCCACAGCTCCTCTTGCATGTTTCCTACATACCTCTGTTACTATGTAGCCTTGTAACTCTAAAAATGGCCCAGAGGCCATGAAAGAAGAGTATCCAATCAAATCATATTCTACCTTCCTTGTTACCTTATTTGGGGGACAAAGAAAGCCTAATGTATAGGAGCTTAACAAAACGTGTATAAGAAACTGCCCTGCTGTGTTTGGGGCTCATCCTTTGCATACAAATCCACTGAGCCTGTGTCAGCACAAATAAACGCTGCTTCCTTCGTATAGCCTTGGTGTCTTGCTTCACTCTGTAAAATCCCGCAACATTTCTTGGTTCATTGGCCAGGAAAGGGGGGGAAGCAAAGATGATGTTTTCACCTCCCTTGTCACTGGGGTATGACCCCTGGTATGCTGGGAGTGGTGACATTGCCTGGCACCAGTGGACCAGTTGATTCTTAGGGGACTAGCCTTCCTGGTGTGTTGGGGTGAGGCTTCCAGGAGCAAAATGTAACCTGGAGAGGTACAGGAACCAGTGCTAGGAGCACCGCCCAAAAGAACTGGTAGGACCCTGGTTCATTCTGGTTAATAGACCCGTCCCAGAGGATGGAAGGGGAGCCTGATCACCTCCCAAGAGTTCCCCTAGCAGCCTCAAAGATCCTCTCAAGGGGAGAGGAAGAGGTGAAACCATGACTCTTAGATTATGGATGGAGAAATGGAGTTGCTGTGTGAATGTGGGTGACTGAGATGGACAGCAGGAGAGTTCCAACTTGACCAGGGGCCGAAATGAGTGTGGAGTCCCGCTCCGTGTTTCCATGGCAATCCTCATACAGCTTAGGGTGGTTCTCTCTGGAGAAGTCCTGATGGGGGTTATACCATCCACCAATGCTAAGAGGTGCCTGAAATATTTCTGAGAGGAGAATGGGCAGAGGAGGATGAAATGAAATTCCTAACCCTGTATTCCTGTCCCCATTCCACCTCATGTGTGTGCCTGTCGTCTGTTAGGACAGGAGGCAAAGGGTGGCAAACAGAGTAAACCTACTCCTTTAGAGTGTATGATAAAGAATTTCAAAAAGAGACACTCTGGCAGTTATGGTGTTAAATTGACCCCTGGAAAGCTTTGTACATTTTGTGAGGTAGAACGGCCTTCATTTGGGGTGGGATGGCCCCCTGAGGGGTCACTAGACAAAGAGCTTGTCAGCAGAGTGTTCAAGGTTATCACGGGGGGCCCAAGTCACCCTGACCAATTCCCTTACTTTGACTTATGGCAAGACATAGTCCTTTCTCGGCCACCTTGGCTAAAAGCTTGTCTGGAAGAAAGCTATAAAATCATGGTGGCTTGTATTACAGCTTCTTCAAAATGCTGACAGGAACTAGAAAAGCCTGTTTTGTCTTGGGAGCCAGAAGAGATCCCCCCTTATGCCCCACTGTATCCTCTGCTGCCACATGCACATTCCACACCCATCACAGCCAAAACCCCGCCCGTGGCGCTTTGCACTCCAGAGGCCTCCCCTCCTCCCAAGGAACCCAAGACACCTCTGCCCAAGGCCACTTCAGAGCCACCAATTTTAACCCCTTACACCCCAGCCAAACTCCACCAGGGAGATCCTGCTGGTAGCCCTCCTCCCAATAAAAGCCAAAGTGCCTTACAGGTGCTCCTGAAGGAAACCCAAGAATCCCTCTATTATGACCAAGAGGGTCAAATACAAGGGGGGACAATGTACTTTTCTATATCAGCCTTTCACCACTACAGATCTCCTAAACTAGAAAAAATCATACTCCCTTGTTCACCAAGAAACCTCAAGCTATGATTGATTTAATGCAGTCCATTGTCCAGACCCACAGGCCCACTTGGGTAGACTGCTGCCAGCTTCTGACACTGTTTAATAATAAACAGTGTCTCTGAGTTTCTGAGGTTGCTTTAAAGTGGCTAGCTATGGGAGACTGGCTACAAGCTTTCAAGGAAAAAGGCCCAGATCTGTCAAGAAAAAGTTAAATACCTTGGTTTCCACCTCTCCCAAAGGCAACGTCAGCTCAGCCTAGAAAGGAAACAGGCTGTCTGCTTGATCCCAGTTGCATCGACATGGCGCCAAATCAGGGAGTTCCTTGGAGCCTCCGGTTTCTGTAGAATCTGTTTACTCGACTTCTCTATTCTGGCAAAATCCCTATATGAGGCTACAAAGAGGGGAGAATGGGAACCACTGTTATGGGAAAGAGCACAACAAAAGGCCTTTGAGGAGATTAAGTGGGCCCTCACCAATGCACCTGGCTTAGGACTCCCAGGCATTTCTAAACCCTTCTTGTATGTGCTTGAACATACTGGTGTTGCAGTAGGGGTCCTAACACAAATGTTGGGGCCATGGTACTGCCCAGTGGCATACCTCTCCAAACAGCTGGATTCTATTGCCCAAGTGTGGCCACCTTGCCTGCAGTCACTGGTGGCCATAGTGCTCCTGGTGTCTGAGGCTGACAAACTTCCAATGGGACAAGACCTAAACGTCCAAGTGCCCCACTCAGTGTTAACCTTGATGGAGTATAAGGGCCAGTAATGGCTGACTAATGCCCGAATGGTTAGATATCAAGAAATGCTATGTGAAAACCCACACATTTACCTGGAAATAATAAGGACTTTAAACCCGGCAACCCTACAACTGGTCCGGCCAGGTCAGCTGGACCATGACTGCATTGAAGTCATGGATGAGGTGTTCTCCTGCTGACCAGACTTAACAGATTAGCCCCTCAAGGACCCTGATGTTGAGTATTTCACTGATGGCAGCAGTTTCATGAAAGAGGGAGAATGCCTTGCCAGATATTCAGTAGTGACACTAAATTCCACCATCAAGGCAACACCTCTGCCAAAGGGAACTTCTGCACAAAAAGCAGAGCTTATCACACTAATTTGAGCCCTCCAGTTGGCAGTGAGAGTGTGGGTCAATATATACACCAACTCTAAATATGCCTTTACCACCCTCCACATACACAGGGCTCTATATAAAGAAAAGGGACTGATTAACTCGGGAGGGAAAGATCTAAAGTATGGTAAAGAGATTCTTGAACTCTTAGACGCTGTGTGGGTCCCTAAACAGGTGGCAGTCATATATTTCTGAGGACATCAGAAGGGAGATGCTATGGTTGCCCAGAGACACCATCGAGCAGACCGAGAGGCAAAGCAGCCTCCAAGAGAACACTGGGAGCAGTGGCTCTGACCCCTGTGTTGTTCCCTAGTCCCATGGTAGAATGGGACCCAAATTACTCACAGCATGAAAGTACTTGGTTTAAGACTGAAAAGGGGAGCTATCTTTTGGGTGGATGGTGGAAATTTGAAGATGGTCAAATAGCAATTCCTAGCCCCAACTTTTGTTAAACTGTTCTACCAGGGAAAGCACAGCAGTTGAACAGCCCTGGAAGCCAAATTGAGCCAGCACTTCTGTGTCCCCTGACTTTCTAGCATAACTCGAGTGGTATGTGAACAGTGTGAGACATGTGCCCAAAATAATCCATGCCAGGGACACAAGTCCACCCCACTCTGGGTGCAGAGTGTGGGGGAACTCCATTTGAAAATGTTGTGGTGGACTTCACTGAACTTCCCCGAGTCCAAGGCCTATAGGTATTTGTTAATTTTCAGGTGCACATGCTCAGGATGGGTGGAAGCTTTTCCTATCTGCACAGAAAAGGCACATGAAGTGGCTCTATTTCTTCTGAAAAAATCATTCCCCGATTCAGAATTCCCATCACCATGGGATCAGATAATAGTCCTGCATTTGTGGCTGAGGTGGTGAAATTGGTGGCGAAGGGGCATGGCATATCTGCCACAGAGCTCCGGAAAGGTGGAGCAAATGAACTGAACTTTAAAGTTATAACTGAGTAAACTATGTCAAGAGATTCACTTACACTGGGATCAGCTGTTGCCAATTGCTTTGTTAAGAATCAGGTCTAGTCCCAATAGACAGAAAGGATTTTCCCCTTATGAAATTCTTTATGGACACCCACCTGCCATTCTTAGGGGTATACGGGAAGACTTAAAGAAATTGGGCATAAACAAGAAAAGAAGACAACCCTCAGAATGGGAGAAAATACTTGCCAATGAAGCAACGGACAAAGGATTAATCTCCAAAATATACAAGCAGCTCATACAGCTTAATACTGAAAAAGCAAATAACCCAATCCACAAATGTGCAGAAGACCTAAATAGACATTTCTCCAAAGAAGACATACAGAAGGCCAACAAACACATGAAAAGATGCTCAACATCACTAATTATTAGAGAAATGCAGGTCAAAGCCACAATGAAGTATCACCTCACATCCGTCAGAATGGCCATCATCAAAAAATCTAGAAACAATAAATGTTGGAGAGGGTGTGGAGAAAAGGGAACTCTCCTGCACTGTTCGTGGGATTGTAAGCTGGTACAGCCACTATGGAAAACAGTTTGGAGGTTCCTTAAAAAATTAAAAATAGAACTACCATATGACCCAGCAATCCCACTACTGGGCATATACCCAGAGAAAACCATGATCCAAAAAGAAACAAGTAGCATAATGTTCATTGCAGAACTATTTACAATAGCCAAGACATGGAAACAACCTAGATGCCCATCAACAGATGAATGGATAAAGAAGATGTGGCACATATATACAATGGAATATTACTCAGTCATAAAAATGAATGAAATTGAACTATATGTCATGAGGTGGATAGACCTAGAGTCTGTAATATAGTGTGAAGTAAGCCAGAAAGAGAAAAACACATACTGTATGCTAACACATATATATGGAATCTGAAGAAATGGTACTGATGAAACCAGTGACAGGCAAGAGTGAAGATACAGAAGTAGAGAATGGACTTGAGGACATGGGGCTGGGGTGAGGGGCAAAGTGGAAGTTGGTGAGAGAGTAGCATAGACATATTTACATTACCAGCTGTAAAATAGCTAGTGGGAAGTTGCTGTATAACAAAAGGAGATCAACTTCATGGGAGATGCCTTGGAGGGCCAGGATGGGGAGGGTGGGGATATGGGGATATGTGTGTAGATGCAGCTGATTCACTTTGGTGTACCTCAGAGACGGGTACAAGAGTGTAAAGCAAATATATTCCAATAAAAAGTTAAAAAAAAAAGAAATTGGGCAATATAACTCTAAGACAACAAATACAGGCTCTTGGCTCGACCCTAACAGGTATACATCACTGGGTTAGGGAATGTCTACTAGTAAGCCTAACCACTGACGCCCATTCCTTTAAACCCAGAGATGCTGTATGGGTAAAGGAATGGAATGTCCAGCCCCTAAAGCCCCTCTGGAGGGGACCATTCACTGTCATTCTGTCCACTCCTACTACAGTTAAGATGGCTGAAATGACTCCTTGGATCCACCACAACAGAGTGAAGCTGACTTCTCAGGACTGGGAGTGCATCCCTGATCCCTCGACACCATGGAAGTTGACCATCCAGAAGAAAAAAGTCGCGGTGCCTGGGACCCTGGAGGGCAACAGCCCTGCCTCAGTCACTCCAGAAACTGACTGATCTATGCATGGTGGAAGCCCGAGGAATCAACTGTCAGTCAAGACAAACTAACAAACTGTTCTTATTTTCTATGAAATGCCACCCCTTATCCCTAGCCATTGTGGTAATCCTTATCCTGGTTTTTGCTTTAGAGCTGACAGCAAGCACTCCAGCCAATTGAAAATAGGGTGAAAGAATTTTGCTAGCATTCTTCTTTTCCTTGTGGGCAAGATGTTTTATTGCTATTGGTTCTTTTTAATCTGGCCCTGAAGTTCTATAATATGACTGCCCAGAAAACCCAATAGGGGGGATCCCCAAATCACACTGAGCCAGTTCCACACCCCTTATCCAGCTTCCCCCATCTCTGAGAGGTCTGGAATGATATCAGCACAGACATCCAATGGCAGGCCCCAGGTAGGCTATACTGGATATGTGGAAAAAAAGGCCTATACTAAGCTTCCCCCAAACTGGTCGGGTCATATATTTTGGGGTCCATTCATCCATCCTTTTTCCTGCTCCCAGTTGCCAATGGAGAACAAATGGGGATTTAGGTATATGAAGGTCAGGCTGCCCAAAGAAAGTGGCATGCCCTACAAATAGGCAACTAGAAAGATGATGAATGGCCCCCTGAACGTATAATCCAGTACTATGGGCTCATCACCTGAGCAGAGGATGGGTCCTGTAGGTACCACACCCCCATCTATATGTTAAACCGAATCACCAGGTTACAGGCCATCACTGAGATCATAACCAATGAAACTGCGAAAGCTCTCAACCTATTGGCCAGACAAGAGACCCAAATGAGTAATGACATTTATCAAAACCTTTTAGCCTTAGATTACTTGCTGGCCTCTGAGGGAGGGGTTTGTGTAAAATTTAACTTGAGCAACTGTTGCTTGCAAATAGATGATAACAGAAAGGTCATAGAAGAAATTACAAACCAAATGAGAGAGAGTCCCTCATGTCCCAGTCCAGACCTGGAAAGGCTAGAACCCAGAGTACTTACTTGGAGGATGGTTTTTGACTTTCAGGGGGTTCAAAACCCTCATAACTGGCATGCTCTTAATCTTGGGAGCTTGCTTAATCTTGCCCTGCCTGGCTCCCCAGGTTATAAGGTTTGTCTCAGACTTCATCAAGGCCATGGTTGAAAGAAAGACAGCCACACATGCAATGATGTTGTGGAAATATAAACCTCTGAGCCAAAATGATGCCCTTGGACACTAAAAGAGGATTCTGAGCATCAAAGAGGGGAATGTGGTGGGAACTCTAGGAGCTTTAGGACACAGGGGCCATGCCTCAGCTGGAGAGAAATGTAGCTGGGCCCAATTGTTATCTATATGTGCCTGCTTACTCTGCAACTCCTCTTGCATGTTTCCTACATACCTCTGTTGCTATGTAGCCCTTGTAACTCTAAAAATGGCCAAGAAGCCATGAAAGTAGAGTATCCAATCAAATTTCATTGTACCTTCCTTGTTACCTTATTTGGGAGACAAAGAAAGCCTAATGTATAGAAGTTTAACAAAAGGTATGAAAGAAACAGCCTTTGGATGTGAATCCCCTGAGCCTGTGTCAGCACAAATAAACGATGCTTCCTGCATACAGCCTTGGTGTCTTGCTTCACTCTGTAAAATCCCGCAGCAATACGTGTAGTAGAAAGTGACTACCTTTAGATTCTCTTCTATGTAACTAGGAGAGGTGGACAGACATGCATGTTTGTGCAGAGAAACTGGTGATCCTGAATCACATGACTGGGTGGAATATCAAGCTCTCTTGTGGATGATCCTTTGATCACAAAGAATGACGTGATTCCTGAACATAAAGGAGATGGGAAAGGGATGAACTGACATTGTTCAATCACTATCACTTTTTGTATTTATTACAAATATTAGGGAAGGGGAGAAATTTTGTAGAACAATAAAAAGAGTTATATTAGTAGGTAGCATTAGAAGTTTTCAAGAAGAAACAGGAAGATCATTTGTTAAAAATATAAAATACCGTGACCAATCCTTTGCTTCGATGAATAAACCACTTCACTTGTGGACACCGATCTTCCATACCTTAATTAATAGATGTACAGCATGAAAAATAAACATTTTGCTTAGTAACAAATGTGTGATTTAACATTTTGTTTTCTCACATTTATTGCCATCTATGACACTAATATTGTATCAGATCAATTTATTCCAATTTGTCTTTCCATGTAGATTTCACTGGAAGGTATATATTTAGTAATCAATTTTTGCCAGTGATTATAAGACACTGTAGAATGTTTGCAGTGTAAGCATCTGAAATTAAGATTTTGATTTCACTGTAAGAGCCAGAAATTCAGCTTTTGATTTCTGAGGCATCCATTGCAAAGACAATCATGCCTAATAAACATATTGCTAGCTTTATGACACAGCTACTAGACAATCACCCAGGCCTACCCATGGAGTCCCCTTTTTATGAAGCCCTGAGTAAATAACAGAGCATATAAGTGAACCTGTCTTTCCCTGGTCATTCCCTAAATCCATCTTATGTTCTAAATTCACCAATAAAGAATGAACTTGTAGAATTCGAACCACCCCACACACAGAACCCAATAAAGGCAGAACTCCCGACTGGTGAGTGCTCTATTTTCATTTCTCTCTGTCTCTGTCTCTGTCTCTCTCTCTCCATCTATATCTCAGATATACCTCAGACCTAAGTGTATCTATCTCTCAGACCTATCTCAGACCTGAGGACATCGGGCATCCTGTGTACCCTCCAGGACTTGTGAACACTGAGTTTTTTAAGTTCCCCAAAAGATATTGCTGACGGGCATCTTGCAATCATAATAAACACCACAAGGGCCTATCCAGCCACTTCATAGACTTGGTCAGGAAAATGTCTGTGTGGTCTTTCAGTAAACAGTGTAAGCCAGTTGAGTGCTTCAGACACTTATGGCCAAGAGCATCACTGCCAATAGGCTGAGATTTAAATGGAGCAAATTAATGTTTAAACAGTGATAAATAGAAGTTTAGGTAATAATGAAAAAATGATGGAATGAAGTAAAATCATATTTTCCTCTACAGTGAGATTACATAAATGGCCTCAGTTACCAGGCATAGTTTGTTTGTTTGTGTTCCTCATGTGACTAATACAGCTCATGAGTATTGTCTCAGGAAAACAAAGGAAAATTACTAGCTATGATAAATGGCATTTTAGAAGAAATCATTTTTAAGAAATCTTTTTCCCCACATAAGATATTGAAATTTCAAAATTTCTGACCCAGGCAGGGGAAATGTATGGAAATGTCTGATGTGTTCTTTGCATGCAAATGGGGAAAACCTGTATATATAAGAACAGAAATTTAACAAAGAGAGTGAAAAATTCTGTAGAGGAGTCAAATACAAATAAATGGAAATTCTAGGAAATAAATGGAAGGAGCAAGTTCTACTTCAACAATTTGATCAAAGAATAGCAATTTCTGGTTCTGAGTCTTTGAGCCTTTAAATCATGGGTACTTCATCAGCCCAAGGACAACTGGCCATTATATAACTCCCACCCCATTGATTCTTTTCAGAGCCCTCTCTATGTCTTTTATCTTCAGACTGTAGATGAAGGGATTTAGCATGAGTGTGACCACAGTGTACATCACCAAGGCCATTGCACTTGACTGTGAGCTGTGGGTAGCAGCAGAGCTAAGATACACTCCTAGGCTTGTACAATAAAATAAGGCAAAAACTGAGAGGTGAGATGCATAGGAAAAAATGCTTTATAATTCCCCTGAGCTGATGAGATTCCTCTTATGGAGGAAATTATCTTAGAATATACATAAAGAATCCCAATAAGGGAAACACCACCCACCGACACAGCAGCAAAGTTCATCATCATGTCATTAAGAAATGTGTCATAACAGGCAAGTTGAACCGCCTGATTAATGTCACAGAAAAAGTGGGGGATTTCCAAGTCTCTAAAGAAGGTCAGCTACAGCACCATTCAGCTTTGTAGCAAGGAATTCAGGACACTCATCATCCAGTACATGAGAACCAGCAGTCCACAGAACTGAGGGTTCCTGATGACTGTGTAGTGCAGGGGGTGGTAGATGGCCACATAGCGGTCATAGGCCATCATAGCAAGAAGAAAGTTGTCCAATCCAACAAAGAGAAGAAAAAAAGTATATCTGGGTGATGCAGCCTTTATAGGTTATAACTTTGTTCTCTGTCTGTATATTCACCAGCATCTTTGAGATGTTGGTAGAGATGAAACAGATGTCTACAAAGGACAGACTGGAGAGGAAGAAGTACATGGTGGTGTGGAGATGGGAGTCTAGGCCGACAGCCAGGATGATAAGCAGGTTTCAGAACACAGTAATCAGGTATATGGGAAGAAAAGGCCCAAATATGAGAGGCTGCATTTTTGGTTCCTTTGATAATCTCAGAAGAAAAAATTCTGAAATTCGTGTATCATTCTCTGGCTTCGTGTGGTGAATTTGACTACCAGGAAACACAAAATAATAGGAATAATGTTCTCAAAAATTGGCATTTGCAAACACAGTTGAAATTCCACAATTTATATTTGCACTCAAAATATCAATATCCATATTTTGTATGGAATTTCTGTTTGTAGGGATCCCCTGTGCCATCTGTGAATAGGAATGCCTATTCCACATACAGCTCTTTCCCCTAGTAGTCATACATTCTACACATTTAATGAGAAATTCAGCATGCATCATGCATAGTAATTTACTATGCATAACATAGCAAGTATGTTTTGGTTTTCTTTGTTCAGCTCTGTGTTGGAGTATGTGCTTGTGTGCATGTGTCTGTGCACGTGTGTGTATTGGCATGTGCAGACGTGTATTTTTGCTTGCCTGTGAACACATGCTGGATCGCATGTAAAGGTGTGTTTTTCTCTGGGACACAGTCCAAAATATTTCAAATCAATTGCAGCAATTGCAAGAATAATCTTAAAAAAGACAAGTTCCTGGTGAGGTAAAAGCAATATGAATAAAGTCCCAACAGAAGAGACAAGTTGCAGAGAGGACAGGCAGCAGAGTGTTCAGACTTAAGGGACCACACCTTCTTTCTCCATTAAAATGTGGACCCAGATGGGCAGGAACCTCACCTTCTTTGTTCACTCTGTGGTTTCATAAAAGTGTGCCTTTACATAGAAACAAATTTTTAGAAAATGGCATTTATAAAATAGATTAACATAGGGAATAAAACCAGGTTAAATATAGTGGATTCAAAACAACTTGGTTAAACAAAATTGAATGAAATAATAAGATGGCCTGAAGGAAAAATGTAAAGTAACAACAGTCCCATTAATACAGGTTTTAAATATAAATGAAATGGACAAAAGCCTAAAAAAAGAATATGAAATATAATTTAAAATATAGTGTGGGAAGCAGTAACTAAAATTATAATTTTAACCTACATAAATACATATGGGTTTAAACCAGCTTATTAGAAGGATATAAGCAATCTTCATGAAAGCAGAAGCATGTGTTCAACAGAATGATAGCAAATGATGGATATTTTTATTTTTATTTTTTTAATTAAAAAAATTGCCAGTATATCCCTTTATTTTTTTTTTAATGTTTATTGGGGTATAATTGATTTACAACTTTGTGTTAGTTTCAGGCGTACAGAAAAGTGAATCTGTTATACAAATATATATATGTGTATATATATATATACACTATTTAGATTCTTTTAAAATTGATCTAATCACTAAAGCAAAAGGTAGCAGTAAGAAAAAAATGTGAAATCTGATGGCAATGCATGTAAAATGTGGTTTATTACTACTACAGATGCAAAAGAACTTTCTATGTTTAAAATACAGTGAGAGGACAAAATAGGAACAACTGATAGATTAGACCATTCAAAGTTTATAAACTCACACACCTCAAAAAATATTTTATACATACATAAAGAATTAAATGTCAAACAGCAAACCTCTTTAAAAAATTGTAATTCTTTGTTTGAAGGAATGCAATAAAAAATCAGAATAAAGAGAGACTAGGATAGAGAATCCAGATTAGGAGAACTGGTTGCAGTTTAGAGCAGTTTTGGTGAAATGGAGCCACAGAAATGGTGCCTGACACACCTTTGCGGGGGAGGGGACGAGTGGGGAGAGTGAGGCTGCATACTTCTCTATTTTTAGCAAGAAGTCTTCTCAAAACATTAAAAGTACATCTCATTCTGCTCTTCTTCCACATGTTGGAGGACAATTCCTGGCCTTTTCTCTGAGATCTGGATATGAAATAAATTACGAAGGAAATGATACAGCCAAAAAGAAAAAAAAAAAGTAAAAGAAAAAATAAAAACACTCAGGTGCCAGTATATAAAGGAAAGAGCATGTATATACAATTTGCAGTAGAGAATGTAAATGGCTTATAAACCTCAAAATCTATTTGGCCTTCCAGGTAATGAAATAATTGCAACCATACACGTTTGCATATTAAATGCAATTTTTTCAAGTGAATAATTAGTGTGAGAGAAGATTCTGTGAAAAGCATGTCTCAAGGACTGTGGTTATAAGGAAGTAGCTATGTCCATTGATTTGATCTTCCTAATAAATACAGAACATGCTGAGATATATCCCAACTTAAAATTAAAAGTAAATAAAGAAAATATCATCACTGCATATCCCTCCTTACCAAATAGTCTATTTCTGCTCCCCTAAACTGCAAATCTCCTGGGAAATGTTCAAATATTACTGACACCACTATGCTTCCCATTTCTTCTTGAGTCTCATTCAATTAAATTTACATTCCCAAACATAACTGTCAACTATAATTATTGAATTTCGGAATCCAATAAACACTTCTCTGTTTCACATATTAAATAAATTGTTTCTCAATTAATTATTCAATAAAGTAGACAAACAAGGAAATCTCTTGGTTCTGTGCCAGCTGTTTAGGTTTTCAGGTCACCTCAGGTAAATATTCTACATTCTCTCTGATTTTCTACTGCAATATCTGTTGAGATCTTGTACTCACCTGGATGGTAAGTTTGAGATGAAGATCTCTGTGTTGAAGTTCAAATTCCTCCCTGGATGGCTGATGATAGAAATTCAAGCTCTGTCTTCAAGCAATAGATCAGGAAAGAGTGAAGCTGGGTCAGACTTAGGAATCCAAATGCAAAAACCATGCCTTATCCAGCTCAAGGTTGATGATTCTCAGATATTGCAGCAGTAGAAATATTTATAGCTCTGTATATTCAGTATATCTGCTCAATATATCTGCTCATTAACACATTTTCCATTGTTACTCCAACCTCAGAGCACATTTCCCCATGGGAATTTGTGTGGCTAAAACTGGAAATTTTCCCTACTGATTTGCTGTTCCCAAGAGAGGAGGTTAGAAGCCAGGTGTATCTAATTCTTTTTTTTTTTAACAGCATATATTTAGAATGCACAATTTGGTATCCCAATCTCCCAATTCATTCCCTCCCAACCCTCCCCGCTTTCCCCACTTGGTGTCCATATGTTTGTTCTCTACATTTGTGTCTCTATTTCTGCCTTGCAGACCAATTGATTTGTACCATTTTCTATAGTCCACATATATGTGTTAATATACGATATTTGCTTTTCTCTTTCTGACTCACTTCACTCTGCATGACAGTCTCTAGGTCCATCCATGTCTCTAAAATTGTCCCAGTTGCATTGCTTTTTACACCTGAGTAATATTGTACATTGTATATATGTACCACATCTTCTTTATCCATTCATCTGTTGATGGACATTTAGGTTGCTTCCATGTCCTGGCTATTGTAAATAGTGCTGCCATGAACATTGGAGTGCATGTGTCTTCTTGAATTATGGTGTTCTCTGGGTATATGCCCAGCAGCAGGATTGCTGGGTCATGTGGTAACTCTATTTTTAGTTTTGCAAGGAACCTCCACACTGTTCTCCATAATGTCTGTATCAATTTACATTCCCACCAGCAATGTAAGAGCATTCCCTTTTCTCCACATCCTCTTCAGCATTTACTGTTTGTCGATTTTCTGATGATGGCCATTCTGACCGGTGTGAGTTGATACCTCATTGTCGTTTTGATTTGCATTTCTCTAATAATTAGTGACGTTGAGCAGCTTTTCATGTGCCTCTTGGCCATCCATATGTCGTCTTTGGAGAAAAGCCTATTTAGGTCTTCTGCCCATTTTTTGATCGGGTTGTTTGTTTGTTTTTTTTGTTATTGAGCTGGATGAACTGTTTATACATTTTGGAGATTAATCCTTTGTCTCTTGATTCGTTTGCAAATATTTTCTCCCATTCTGAGGGTTGTCTTTTCATCTTGCTTATAGTTTCATTTGCTGTGCAGAAGCTTATGTTTCATTAGGTCCCACTTTTTTATTTTTGTTTTTATTTCCATTACTCTAGGGTGTGGATCGAAAAATATCTTGCTGTTATTTACATCGAAGAGTGTTCTTCCTATGTTTTCCTCTAGGAGTTTTATAGTGTCTGTCCTTACATTTAGGTCTTTAATCCATTTAGAGTTTATTTTTGTGTATGGTGTTAGGAAGTGCTCTAATTTTATTCTTTTACATGTAGCTGTCTTGTTCTCCCAGCACCACTTATTGAAGAGGCTGCCTTTTCTCCAATATATATCCTTGGCTCCTTTGTCATGGATTAATTAACCATAGTTTATCTCTGGGCTTTCTATCCTGTTCCATTCATCTATAATTCTGTTTTTGTGCCAGTACCATACTGTCTTGATCACTGTAGCCTTGTAGTATATCCTGAAGTCAGGAAGTCTGATTCCACCAACTCTGTCTTTCCTTCTCAAAATTGTTTTGGCTATTTGGGGTCTTTTGCGTTTCCATACAAATCATAAAATTTCTTGTTCTATTTCTGTGAAAAATGCCATAGGTAATTTGATAGGGATCACATTGAATCTGTAGATTGCTTTGGATAGGATAGTCATTTTCACAATGTTGATTCTTCCAATCCAAGAACATGGTATGTCCCTCCATTTGTTTGTGTCGTCTTTGATTTTTTTCATGAGTGTCTTATAGTTTTCTGAGTACAGGTCTTTTACCTCCTTGGTTACATTTATTCCTAGGTATTTTATTCTTTTTGTTGCAATGGTGAATGGGATTGTTTCCTTAATTTCTCTTTCTGATCTTTCATTGTTGGTGTATAGAAATGCAAGAGATTTCTGTGTCTTAATTTTGTATTCTGCAATTTTACCAAATTCATTAATTAGCTCAAGTAGATTTCTGGTGGTATCTTTAGGATTTTCTATGTATAATATCATGTCATCTGTGAACAGTGACAATTTTACTACTTCTTTTCCAATTTAGGTTCCCTTTATTTCTTTTTTATTCTCTGATTGCTGTGGCAAGGACTGCCAAAACTATGTTGAATAGTAGTGGCGAGAGTGGACATCCTTGTCTTGTTCCTGATCTTAGAGGGAATGTTTTGAGTTTTTCAACATTGAGAATGATGTTTGCTGCATTTGTCATATATGGCCTTTATTATGTTGAGGCAGGTTCCCTCTATGCCCATCTTCTGGAGAGTTTTTATCATAAATGGGTATTGAATTTTGTCAAAAGCTTTTTCTGCATCTAGTGAGATGATCATGTGATTTTTATTCTTCAATTTATTAATATGGCGTATCACATTGATTGATTGGCATATATTGAAGAATCCTTGCATTCCAGGGATAAACCCCACTTAATCATGGTGTATGATCCTTTTAATGTGTTGTTGGATTCTGTTGGCTAGTATTTTGTTGAGGATTTTGGCATCTAATTTCATCAGTGATACTGGTCTGTAGTTTTCTTTTTTTGTAGTATCTTTGTCTGGTTTTGTTATCAGGGTAATGGTGGCCTCATAAAATGAGTTGGGGAGTGTTCCCTCCTCTGCAATTTTCTGGAAGTGTTTGAGAAGGATGGATGTTAGATCTTCTCTAAATGTTTGATAAAATTCACCTGTGAATCCATCTGGTCCTGGACTTTTGTTTGTTGGAAGATTTTTAATCACAGTTTCAATTTCATTCCTTGTGATTGGTCTGTTCATATGTTCTATTTCTTCCTGATTCAATCTTGGAAGATTATACCTTTCTAAGAATCTGTCCATTTCACCCAGGTTGTCCATTTTTTTTGGCATATAGTGGCTTGTAGTAGTCTCTTATAGTGCATTTTATTTCTGCAGTGTCCATTGTAACTTCTCCTGTTTCATTTCTAATTTTCTTGATTTGAGTCCTCTCCCTCTTTTTCTTGATGAGTCTTGCTAGAGGTTTACCAATTTTATTTGTCTTCTCAAAGAACCAGCTTTTAGTTTTATTGATTTTTTCTATTGTTTTCTTTGTTTCTATTTCACTTATTTCTGCTCTGATCTATATGATTTCTCTCCATCTACTAACTTTGGGTTTTGTTTGCTCTTTTTTCTTTGGTTTCTTTAGGTGTAAGGTTAGATTGTTTATTTTGGGTTTTTCTTGTTTCTTGAGGTAATTGTTTTGCTATAAACTTCCCACTTAGAACTGCCTTTGCTGCATCGCATAGGTTTTGGATCATTGTGTTTTCATTGTCATTTGCCTCTAGGTATTTTTTGATTTCCTCTTTGATTTCTTCAGTGATCTCTTGGTTATTTAGTAGCATATTGTTTAGCCTCTATGTATTTGTGTTTTTACAGATTTTTTCCAGTAATTGATTTCTAATCTCATAGCGTTGTGGTTGGAAAAGATGCATGATACAATTTCAATTTTCTTGAATTTACCAATGCTTGTTTTATGACCCAAAATGTGATCTATCTTGGAGAGTGTTCCTTGTGCACTGGGGAAGAGTGTGTACTATGCTGGTTTTGGATGTAATGTCCTATAGATATCTGTTAAATCCAGCTGACTTATTGTGTCATTTAAAGCTTGTGTTTCCTTATTAATTTTCTGTGTGGATGATCTGTCCATTGGTGTAAGTGGGGTGTTAAAGTCCCCCACTATGACTGTTATTGTCGATTTCCTCTTTCATAGTTGTTAGCATTTGTCTTATGTATGGAGATGCTCCTATATTGGGTGCATATATATTTATAATTGTTATCTCTTCTTCTTGGATTGATCCCTTGATCTTTATGTAGTGTCCTTTCTTGTCTCTTGTAACATTTTTTATTTTAAAGTCTAGTCTATTTTATCTGATATGAGTATTGCTACTCCAGCTTTCTTTTCATTTTCATTTGCATAGAATATCTTTTTCCATCGCTTCACTTTCAGTCTGTATGTGTCCCTAGGTCTGAAGTGGGTGTCTTGCAGTCAGCATATATCTGGGTCTTGTTTTTGTATCCATTCAGCCAGTCTGTGTCTTTTGGTTGGTGCATTGAGTCCATTTATATTCAAGGTAATTATCTATATGTATGTTCCTATTACCATTGTCTTAATTGTTTTTTGTTTGTTTGTTTGTTTATGTAGGTCCTTTTCTTCCCATGTTTCCTGCTTAGAGAAGTTCCTTTAGCATTTGTTGTAGGGCTGGTTTGGTGGTACTGCATTCTCTTACCTGTTGCTTCTCTGTAAAGCTATTGATTTCTCCATCAAATCTGAATGAGATCCTTGCTGGTCAAGTATCCTTGGTTGTAGGTTTTACCCTTTCATCACTTGAAATATATCATGCCACTCCCTTGTGGCTTACAGAGTTTCTGCTGAGAAATCAGCTGTTAACCTTATGGGAGTTCCCTTGAATGTTATTTGTTGTTTTTCCCTTGTTTTTCTCTATCTTTAATTTTTGTCAGTTTGACTATTATATGTCTTGGCATGTTTCGCCTTGTGTTTATCTTGCCTGGGACTCTCTGCAGTTCCTGGACTTGAGTGGCTATTTCTTTTCCCATGTTAGGGAAGTTTTCAACTATAATCTCTTCCAATATTTTCTCAGTTCTTTCTCTCTCTCTTCTCCTCCTGGGACCCCTATAATGCAAATGTTGGTGCATTTAACATTGTCCCAGAGGTCTCTTGGGCTGTCTGCAGCTCTTTTCACTCTTTTTTCTTTATTCTTTTCCACATCAGTGATTATCAACATTCTGTCTTCCAGGTCACTTATTCACTCTTCTGCCTCAGTTAATCTGCTATTGGTTCCTTTTGGTATATTTGTCATTTCAGTTATTGTGTTGCATATCTCTGTGTGTTTGCTCTTTAATTCTTCTAGGTCTTTGGTAAATTTTTTGATCTTTGCATCCAGTCTGTTTTTCAAAGTCCTGGATCATCTTCACTATCATTATTCTGAATTCTTTTCTGGAAGGGTACCTATCTCCTCTTCATTTAGTTGTTTTTCTGGGGTTTTATCCTGTCCATTCACCTGGTACAAAGTCCTCTGCTTTTTCATTTTCTCTCTCTTTCTGTGGCTGTGGTTTTCAGTTCCACAAGATGAAATACTGTTGATATTGCTTGATATTGCTGTCTGTCCTCCTGTGGAGGAAGCTATGTAGGAGGCTCCTGTGTGCTTCCTGATAGGAGGGACCGATGGTGGGTAGAGATGGGTGGGCAGAGCTCAGTTTGTCTTTAATCTGATTTGGTGGGTGGGGCTCAGTAAAACTTTAATCTGCTTGTCTGCCAATTGGTGTGGTTGTGGTCCCACCTTGTGGGCTGTTTGGCCTGAGGCTGCCTAGCACTGGAGCTTACAGTCTCTTTTTTGGGGCTAATGGAAGACTCTGGGAGGGCTCACGCCAATAAGCACTTTCCAGTACCCCTGTTGCCAATGCCCCATCTCCTCAGTGAGCCACATCTGCCCCCCACCTCTGCAGGCAACCCTCCAACACCAGCAGGTAGATCTGGTTGAGTCTCCTATGGGGTCATTGCTCCTTCCCCCGGGTCCTGGTGAGCACACTTTTTTTGTGTGCCCTCCAAGAGTGGAGTCTGTTTCCCCCAGTCCTGTGGAGGTCCTGCAATCAAATCCCACTGGCCTTCAAAGTCTCATTCTCTAGGGATTCCTCCTCCCACTGCTGGACTCCCAGGTTGGGATGCCTGATATGTGGCTCAGAACCCTCACTTTAGTGGGTGGACTTGTGCAGTATAACTGTTCTCCAGTTTGTGAGTCACCCACCCATCATTTATTGAATTTGATTTTAACACGATTACACCCCTCCTACCGTCTCATTGCAGCTTCTCCTTTGTCTCTGTATGTGGGGTGTATTTTTTGGTGAGTTCCAGTGTCTTTCTGTCAATGATTGTTCAGCAGTTAGTTGTAATTCCGGAGCTCTTGCAAGAGGGAGTGAGCTCACGTCCTCCTACTCTGCCATCTTGATCCTCTCCAGGTGTATCTAATTTTTATTACTACTCCCTGAAGTCTCCTGGCTTCCAAAGTTCTAGCATGTAAACTTTTCACAACTCTGAATCACAAGGTTTTGAGGAATTTGTCCTGACTAATTCACTTGGGTCCCAAAAAAATTGACTTGTGGTGGGAACTCAGCTTCCAATACCATCAGATATTTACTACTTTTTCTTAATCAATAAGTTATTGAGCTCTGTTCCTTTGCTATAACCCATAGGTAATAATAATCTTTGTCTTCATAATGCTTTTGACACACCAAAGAAGAGTTTCATCCTTTCTACAAGTAAAAAATCTGGGATTTTGTCCCTTATTTATAAAACATTTGGCAATTATAAGAGATAAGTTTAGATCAATATACTAAGGCTGGGCTTAGAATTGTATACATGTTGTCTCATTTATTTCTTGAGAAAGCCCATCTTATGAAGAATGTTAAATTATGAGCCCCTCTCTAAATCTGAAGAACTAGATGATTGGCCCAAAATTATGAATTGAGTAAGATGTGTGCTTTGATTAGAGCGCAACATATTACTAGTTCTCTTGCTGTAGGCCAGTGGTTCTCAATCAAAGATGATTTTGCCTCCAGAGGACAATTGAAAATACCTGGAGAAAATTTTGGTTGTCATATCTGGAGAGATGCTACTGACCTGTAGTGAGTTTAGGCCAGGGATGCAATCCAACAAATTACAAAGTTCAGGACAGCCACCACCACAGGGAATTATACAGCACAATTGTCCGTAGTGGTAAGAAACACTCTTCTAAACAAGCAGTTCTCCCAACATCAATGTGTATGTGAATCACTAGGGAATCTTATTTAAATACAGATTCTGAATTGGCAGGACTAGAGTGGCCCAGAGATTCTGCAGTTGTAACAAACTCCCAGATGTTGATGCTGTTGCAGGTCTTGTGCTGTGAACCACACTCTGAGTGTCAAGACGGTTGCCCAGTGTTAGTTAGTTCCAGATATTTTAAGCTCTTCTCCATTTTAATTTTACATATTTTTATTAGTTATCTATTATATATATATATATATATATATATATCTCCATCTCAATCAACCAATTCATCCCACCACTACCCTCACTTTCCCCCTTGTTGCCCATATGTTTTTTCTCTTCATCTTTGTCTCTATTTCTGCTTTGCAAACTGGCTCATCTGTGCCATTTTTCTAGATTGCACATACATGCATTAATATACAATATTTGTTTTTCTCTTTCTGACTTACTTCACTTTGTATGACAATCTCTAGATCTAGTCTCATGTCTACAAATGACCCAATTTCATTCTTTTTGCAGCTGAGTAATATACCATTGTATATATGTGCCACATCTTCTTCATCTATTCATCTGTTGATGGGCATTTAGGTTATTTCCATGACCTGGCTATTCTAAAGAGTGCTGCAATGAACATTGGGGTGCATGTGTCTTTTTGAACTACGACTATCTCTGGGTATATGTGCAGTAGTGTGACTGATGGGTTATATGGTAATTCTATTTTTAGTTTTTTATGGACCTTCCATACTGTTCTTCATAGTGATTGTATCAATTTACATTCCCACCAACAGTGTAAGAGGGTTCCCTTTTCTCCACACCCTCTCCAGCATTTACTGTTTGTAGATTTTCTGATGATGTCAACTCCAACTGGTGTGAGGTAATACTTCATTGTAGTTTTGATTTGCTTTTATCTAATAATTAGTGATGTTGAGCAACTTTTCATGTGCATCTTGGCCATCCATATGTCTTCTTTGGAGAAATGTCTATTTAGGTCTTCTGCCTATTTTTGGATTGAGTTGTATGATTTTTTGACATTGAGTTGCATGTGCTGTTTATATATTTTGGAGATTAATCTTTTGTCCATTGATTCATTTCCAAACATTTTCTCCCATTCCAATAGTCGTCTTTTCACCTTGTTTATAATTTCCTTACCTGTGCAAACTTTTTTAAGTTTCATTATTTCCCATTTGTTTATTTTTATTTCCATTACTCTATGAGATGGGTCAAAAAAGATCTTGCTGTGATTTCTGTCATAGAGTGTTCTTTCTATTTTCCTCTAAGAGTTTTATAATGTCCAGTTTCACATTTAGGTCTTTAATCCATTTTGAGTTTATTTTTGTGTATGGTGTTAAGGAATGTTCTAATTTAATTTTTTATATGTAGCTGTCCAGTTTTCCCAGCACCACTTATTGAAGTTACTTTCTTGTCTCCATTGTATATCCTTGCCTCATTTGTCATAGATTAGTTAACCATAAGAGCATGGGTTTATATTTGTGCTTTCTATCCTGTTCCATTGATACATATTTATGGTTTTGTGCTAGCACCATATTGTCTTGATTATTTTAGCTTTATAATATAGTCTGAAGTCAGGGAGTCTGATTCCTCCAGCTCGTTTTTTTTGCTTGTTTGTTTCTCAAGATTGCTTTGGCTATCTGGGGTCTTTTTTGTCTTCCTAAAAATGTTAAGAATTTTTGTTCTGGGTCTGTGAAAAATGCCATTGATAAATTGATAAGGATTGCATTGAATCTGTAGATTGCTTTGGCTAGTATAGTCATTTTCACAATATTGATTCCTCCAGTCCGAAACATGGTATTTCTCTCCATCTGTTTGTGCCATCTTTGATTTTTTTCATCAGTGTCTTATAGTTTTCTGAGCACAGGACATTTATCTTCTTAGGTAGATTTATTCCTAGGTATTTTATTCTTTTTGTTGCAATGATGAATGGGGTTGTTTCCTTAACTTCTCTTTCTGCTCTTTCACTTTTAGTGTATATGAATGCAAGTTATTTCTATGCATGGATTTTGTATCCTACAACTTTACCATATTAGTTGGTTAGCTCTAGTAGTTTTCTGGTGGAATTTTTAGGATTTTCTATGTATAGTATTATGTCCTCTGCAAAGAGTGACAATTTTACTTCTTTTTCTACTTGCATTTCTTTTATCTCTTTTTCTTCTCTGATTGTTGTGGCTAGGCCTTTCAAAACTATGTTGAATAATAGTGGAGGAAGGGGGCATCCTTGTCTTCTTCCTGATCTTAGAGGAAATGCTTTCAGTTTTTTACCATTGAGAATGATGTTTGCTGTGGAATTTTTGTATATGGCCTTTATTATGTTAAGGTAGTTTCCCTCTATGTCCACTTTCTGGAAAGGTTTTATCATAAATGCATATTGAATGTTGTCAAAAGCTTTTTCTGTATCTATTGAGATGATCAGCTGGTTTTTATTCTGCATTTTGTTAATATGTTGCATCACACTGGTTGATTTGTGTATATTGAGGAATCCTTGCATCCCTGGGATAAATGCCACTTGATCATGTTGTATGATCCTTTTAATGTGTTGTTGGATCTGTTTGCTAATATTTTGTTGAGGATTAAGCTCTTCTCCATTAAGAATTTTCCTGACCACCTGAGATCTGATGTAAGGTGGTCAAATGTTGGAGTCAGTCAGTCAGCTTCTATATACAGAAGTTTACATGTGCTTCTTGAGTATTTCCCTCTTGACAGGACATAAAATTTTAAGCCTTTGTTTCCTTGTCTATAAACTGGGGAACTTCCACATAAGGAGTTGTTATGAGAAGTTGTTAATATTGTAGAGCTCACAGGAAATTACCTGGCACAAAGTGAATGCAGATCCACAAGCAGGTATAATGACTATGTCTGAGCTCCACATTTACAAAGCTTATTGGAACCACAGAGAATCTCTTGGGGTAAGAAGTGATCCCAGAATTACCTGATCCTTGGAGACAGTGAGTTGTGATCTTGTTGATCTGCTTCCATGGCCCCAAGCAGGGAGCAGAGTGCTGGAGAGGCCGACACTCTACAGGGACATAAACTCTGACTTCCCTCATTCTGGCTCTGTATAGCTTCAGTAAGAATTTTTAGACTCTTTCAAGGTATTTTATTTTGTTTCTATGATCTACTCAAGCTATGTGTACAGCTGCTGTTTCTCAGTGAACCATAATTCACACCAATTGTTCTTTTTGTCCTCTGTTGCAAGGCTATACCATAGAATTCATAAACATTTGATGTCAATTGGAGTATGAAATGCTTGTTCGTTTGTTTCTGCCCCAAGTTGAACTTGTCTTATTCTTCACAACTTTTCATTCACTGCCTCGTTCTCCTAAGAAATCTTACAACCCCTACCCATTGCTTTGAGTCTTGAATGTGCCTCATGTGGGAGGTGTGCATGTCTCCACTGTTCAGCTCTGAACTTGAGCAGGTCACATGCTTTGGTGGACAGAATGTGGGCAGACATGACATGCTCAGTGCCTATAGAGAAGCTGTAAAAGGCTTTCTGGGAGTCCACCCTTTCTATTATGGTTCCCCTCTCTTAGGGGAATGGGCACCTCCCATATAGGTGTTGGTCCATTGCCATGGCTCCCAGAATGAAACATGCATGTAGCATATCACAGTCGAGTCAGAACCATAGATACTTTGCAACGTGCATCCAATGTGATAATAAATAAATTTTTATTGTAATTTTTATTGTAATTATTGTAATTTTATTGTAATTTTATTATTTATTGTAATTTTTATTTATTTTATTTTTATTGTAATTTTATTGTAATTTTTTTATTGTACTGTGATTTGGGAAGTTGTTTCTTACTACTGCATCTCTGACTACTACACTCATTTACATGATGCTTATATTAATTACTATTTATATACCAGCTACATGGACTCTGTAGAATACAGATTTGGTCAAGTGCATATTTGCACTTGATATGTATATAGGAATAAAATCTCCAAAATAAAAATTAAATCCTGAGACTTTTAAGACAACTAAAATATAAGCTTGGGTACTTTCACCTATTCTCCACTGGTTAGACTTCTAATTCATAGAATGATAATAAAACAGCTATATGTGTAACTTTTTTTTTCTGAACTCAAACTGTTGTTGATTTCCTTTCCAAAATTCAGGAAATAAAATAGATTTGGTTACTGAGGAGTTACTTGCACTATATCTTCTATTAGACATTAAAGAAATCTTCATATTCTCTCTCTCTCTCTCTTGTCTCCCTCTCCCTTTCCCTCTCTCTCTCCTTCTCTCCCCCTCTCCACACAGAGTTAGAGGTATCTAGTCCTTCCTTGCCTTCAGATGACTATAGTACAAAGGTACAGTAATCAAAATGTTATGGTTCTGACACAAAACCAGAAACACTGATCAGTGGAACAGAACAGAGAGCCTAGAAATCAATCCACAGAATTTTAGTCAGTTAATCTAGGACAAAGTCATCAAAAATAAACAATGGAGAAAAGGCAATCTCTTCAATAAGTGATTCTGGGAAAACTGAACAACTATTTGCAAAAGAATGAAATTAGAACATTTCTAACACAACATACAAAAATAAACTCAAAATGCTTTAATGACTTAAATATAAGATGACAAAGCATAAATCTCCTAGGAGAAAACCTAGGCAGAACACTTTTGACATAAGTTGTAGCAATATATTTTTCTCATTCTGTCTCTTAAATCAAAGAAACAAAAACAAAAATAAACAAATGGGAACTAATCAAATTTAAACACTTTTGCAGAGCAAGGGGAACCATCAACAAAATGAGAACAACAAACTAGTGAGTGGGAGAAAATATGTGCAAATGGTATGACAGATAAGGGGTTAATACTCAAAATATATAAGCAGCTCATAAAATTCAACACCAAAAAATAAAAAAAATAAAAAAAGGAAAAGAAAAACAAGTAGTCAGACTAAAAAAATGGGAAGAAGACCTAAATAGACATTTTCTCAAAGAATGCGTACAGATGACCAATGGACAGATGAAAAGTTGCTCAACATCATTAATCATCAGAGAAATGCAAATCAAATCCAAAATGAGATATCACCTCACAACTGTCAGAATAGCTATCATCAAAAAACCACAAATATCAAATATTGGCAAGGATTTAGGAAAAAGGGAACCCCTTGTACACTGCTGGTTGGAGTGTAAATTGGTGTAGCCACCGTGGAAAACAGCATGATGTTTGCTTAAGAAACTAAAAATAGAACTACCATCTGATGCAACAATTCTACTAATGGATATATGTGTGTGTGTGTATATATATATATGTCCTTGCCAATATACACACATATATATATGAAGAAAATGAAAACATTAATTCTAAAATATGTATGCACCCCAATATTCATAGCAGAATTCTTTATAATAGCCAAGATAAATAAGAAACTTAAGTGTCCATCAACAGATTAACGGATACAAAAATGTGATTTTATATATGATATATATATAGTGTATAAAATGTGATTATATATAATATATAATATAATATAAATATTATAAATATGTAAATATCACATTTATTTTATAATATATGAATATAATGTTATATTCATATATTATATTATAAATATATTGTATTATATCATATTATAATATATTACTATTCTGCCATAAAAATTATTTTGCATTTACAACCAAGTGAATGATCTTAGAGGGTATTATGCTTAGTGCAGAATCAATAACAACTTGGAGATAATTACCAGTGCAGAATCTCTGGGCCCCTCTTAGACCTGTGAATCAGAATTGTGTCTGAATAATATCCCCAAGTGACTCCTATACATGCTGATGTCAAGAAGTTCTGGTCTAGAATAGTTTCTCTTCTCCTCACTGTTGACATTTGTGCTGGATAATTCTCTTGTGGGGTTCATCCTGTGCATTGTAGGATTTTGAGGAGCATCCTTGTCCTTAAACTGCTGAGTGTCAAGTGCACCTCCCCAGCTGTGACAACCAAATTTTTCTCCAGAAAATGTCAGGCATTCCCTGAAGAAAAATCACCCCAGTTGAGACACACTTGCCAAAAGCATGAGAATTGGAAACCTCTTGAGGAAGTTCCCAATCAAAGCCAACATTTTCTCAGTTCATAACTTATGCAGGTCACCTAACCATTCTGAGCCTTAATTTTGCAAATGTAAAATAAGGTTCATAATAGTACTGACAACACAGAATGGAGTTTTGTAAAAATAAAATAAAGCACTTCAAATAAAATCCTAATCTCATTGCATGGTGCATAAAAATCTAAATATAAAAGGTCTAAATATATTTTTATAATTAATGAACTTACTTAAAAAGAAGGAATAAATGACAGCTCCAAATTAGAGTTACAAGCATGAACCTTCTGATTTTTGATTTGTCAAAGTCACATAAAGCCAAGGATCACATATAGTTTTGTGGCAAAACACACCTGTCTCTTTTATTGAAGTGGGGTGACCAATGTTCTGGAGATATCAGGAGATGTCGATCCCTAAAAAAAGACAATACTTTAGAGGTCCATGTAACCTAGCAAGACAGGTTACCCAGTTGCAGATAGGGGAAAATATTAACTCAAATTTAGGAAAAATTGTGAGGAGGTTAGACCTCTGGAAGGCAAGCAATTTCATAAGGAGAAGTAATAGAAACTGTATTTGCCTGATTTCTAACCAGCTCTTCTGGGAACAAAGAATAAGCAGGAACAATTTCCTGTCTCTCCAGACCAGTGTCCCACAGCAAAGTGATGTGCTCAGAGGTGAGAGTCAGTGCCTAATGAGGAGACATAGGTAGCTCTAAATACCTTCTCTGCTGCAGTCCCTCAGCCTGTGCAACCTTGAGCTGAACAGGACATGGTTGTTTTTGGAGACATGCATCTGGCTGGGCAAACAATGTTTTCTTCACTCCTTTCTTCTGACCTGCCTGAGAACAGAGCCTCAGTCTTCATCATCAACCATCCATGAAGGAACTTGGATATCCACACAATACTTTCCTCTCATAGACCTCATCCAGGTGAGTCTCAGAATTCAATAGGTACTTCAGGAAGTGTTCAGTGAGAATGGAAATGAAAACTTTTACCTGAGGTCACCTCTGAGCCTTATCAGTCTCTCCAGATCTAAGATATTTGCCATGTTTGCTTGCTAGGTTAACTAATTAACTTACAATTCATTTGTTTAATATGTTATAAAGAGAATTGTCTATTGAACTCAGGAACACAAGGGTCATTGGTGATATTTAAGTGATGGGAATGTGAGTCCAGTGGATAAAACTTGGGAAGGAATTGGGAGCATACAAGGGCTCCAGTAAATTTAATACATATTAGAGGAGTTTTGCAGCTAAAGGGAGTAGGGAAATAAAGTACTAGCTTTCTAGGTTTGTGCAGTGAATTAAATGCATTTCTAAACTTCTTAAAATGAGATGCATTAGAGCAGTTTCTGTACTTATTATAAAGAACCAATCTCATGGATGTAGATACTACCTTGAAACAGTGTTCATGAGACATAAATTTGACAGTATCTTCTCTCACCTTGGGTATTCACATAAACATTGTATTTAATGTGCAAATAGATTTGATAAGTTTTACTTTATAATTCTTTATGAGGAAGAGGTGAGAAAACAATGAAATATTTGATAAAAAACATTAGCCAATCTCATCCCCAGTGATAATCATTCAATTTGTAAGCATGAAAGAATGATGCTAAGCTTGTTACATATATTGACTAAAGTTGTCTGCCAACTTAGGATGGATACCACTATCCCCATACATGAGAATGGATCTGTAGTCTCTCGAAGTCCAAATGGCTACCATGTGGTAGATTCGAGATTCAAACAGTAGTTTTCTGATTCAAAAGTTTTGCATTTAAAATCATTTAGAAAATTGTTACCATTTATGTTTTAAAATCCTCATCTTATCTATTGTTGCACATTGTCAGTTTTCTGCTGTGAATTGTGGGTTAATTCCTTTTGCTCATTTTTCTAGTAGGATGGTCAATCAATAAGATGCCTTGGCATCCTATAGATACAACTCCTTTCTCCTTTGATAAATTGCTTAGGCTGCATTATTAGATATCCTGGCATCAAAGGGATGTAACTGGGGTTGGAATGCTGCCAAAACTAAGGAAGCTTTATCCTCAATGCAATCTCTCATGGAACACCTGAGTTTATTAGATCTTATTTTGTAGATGAATGGGTTCAGCATGGGGTGACCATACTATACATCACTGAGGTCATCACATTGTCCTAGAGGATGAAATGCCTGCAGAACTGAGATATGCATACCCCAAGGCCTGTGTACTAGAACAAGGAAACCTCCAAGAGATGAGACCCACAGGCATATCTTGTTTTCTTCCACATGTCTTCCCTTTCCGTTTCTAGAAATGTGTTTTAATTTTTCTTTTAATACAGGGCACAAAATGATCCTGTTAAATGAAGTGCCATGTCCTTGGAAAGCTTGCCAACTAAAATCTGGGTACTATTTCTACATTCTCTGGGGCAAAGATAATATGATGTTGATAACTTCTCTTCATCACTCCTTTTGTAATTATGGAGGCTGGAAGTGAGTAGATCCAGGGAGTAACAAGCCCAGTAAGTCATTATGTGCTGTACCTGGTCTGTGTGTGTGTGTGTGTGTGTGTGTGCGTGTGTGTGTGTGTGTGTGTGTATTATGAGGAATGAACAGTTCTCTGGGCAGTGGTACTTCAGTTTACTTCAAAATGTGACCCTTAAAACAAGGACACAACAATGTTAACCAGCAGATGGAAATACAGAGTCAATCCATTTCAATTCACAGGAATCATTTGAAACAGATTTAAATGTGAAAGTAACAACATGTGGATGAATGACTCCCTGTGTCTTAGAGTTTCAGCTGTAGATGGGAAGCCCCATCTTCCCTCAACACTCTCTGACACCATCTCTCCTCACCTTCCCCCCTTGCTTGTAACCCTCTGCACTTTGGCTTCCTTTTGAGTCATTAAGATTTGAAACAAGTGCCATCCTCAGGGCCTTTGCATTGACCTTTTCCCCAATAGGGCACACGTGTCCCCCAGATAACCTGGTGTGTCTGCTGTGTCTTCCTTCAGGTCTCTGTGCAAATTTCTCCTTGTTTGAAGTTCTTGTTTTTTTCCATAGCACCTGTCACCTTAAGAGATGAATTATGATTTTTTTTCATTTGCTAAATCTTATGCTTTCTTCATCATTAGGTGGTAGGGAGTTTTGTTCTCAGCATCTCACACATTTACCCTAGAAAATGGTCTGTACTCAACACGAAGTCCTAAAATACATGAAAGAATTTTGTTTTAAAACTGTATAATCATCTTCCCCTTCACCCCCCGCCCCCTCCCAAACCTTGAGTTCTCCAGTCCATAAGCTGAGACGAAGCGAGAGAGTAGCACAGACATATATATACTACCAACTGTAAAATAGATAGTCAGTGGGAAGTTGTTGTATAACAAAGTAAGTTCAACTCGAGGATGGAAGATGCCTTAGAGGACTGGGGCGGGGAGGGTGGGGGGGACTCGAGGGGGGGTAGTCAAGGGAGGGAGGAAATACAGGGATATGTGTATAAAAACAGATGATTGAACTTGGTGTACCCCCAAAAAAATAAAAAAAAAACAAAAAACAAAAACTGTATAATCATGACTTCTTGGGGAAAAGGCTGAGTGTTAGACATTTGTGATCACATATGTCACAGTAGATCTATTAATGATTAAATATTGTAATTCATAGCATTTCACTATGTTAATGTCCACATGTGTAGATTAATCATGTTATTATATACTTTCCTGGTAGTGATCACCACCACTTGGTACCCAGCAATAATACAGGAATTTTACAATTTATTCTGCTGGAATATTCAGAGGAAACAGAACTGCAGCCCATCATATTTGGGCTTTTCTTCTCTATGTACCTGATCACAGTGTTTGGAAACCTGCTCATCATCCTGGCTGTCACCTCAGACTCCCACCTTCACACACCCATATACTTATTCCTCTCTAACCTGTCCTTTGTAGACATCTGTTTCACCTCCACCATGATCCCAAAGATGCTGTGGAACATCCAGGAAAAAGGCAATGTTATCACCTATGAAGGCTGCATCATGCAGATGTATTTTTTCTTACTATTTGGAGCACTGGACACCTTCCTCCTGGCAGTGATGTCTTATGACCAGTTTGTGGCCATCTGTCATCCCCTGTACTACACAGTCATCATGAACCCCCAACTCTGTGGACTGTTGGTTCTGGTGCCTTATATTATGGGTTTCCTGTATTCCTTGTTATAAACTTTTATGGTGGTACAGCTGACCTTTTGTCCAGGCAAGAAAATCCCCCACTTTTTCTGTGAATTCAAAAAGGTTATCCAACTTGCCTGTTCTGACACCTTTCTTAATAACATCATGATGTATTCTGCAGTTGGGCTCTTTGGTGGTGGTCCATTCATTGGGATATGTTACTCATACTCTAAGATAGTTTCTACCATACAAGGAATCTCATCAGCTCAGGGGAAGTATAAAGCATTTTCTACCTGTGCATTACATCTCTCCATTGTCTCCTTATTTTATGGTACAGGCTTTCGAGTGTACATTAGCTCTGCTGCTACTCACAGCTCACATTCAAGTGCGACAGCCTCGGTGATGTACACTGTGGTCACACCCATGCTGAACCCCTTCATCTACAGTCTAAGAAATAAATACATAAAGAGGGCTCTAAGAAGATTCTTTGGGATGGCAACTATAAAAAGACCAATAGTTCTGGAGCTGAAGAAGTATTGGTTATTGCAGGGCCCAAAGCATTAGAGGCAGAAATTTTGATTCTTGATCACACTGTGGAAAGAGAACTTGTTCCTTATATTTATTGCCTGGTCTTTCCATTTCTTTGATTTAAACTTCTCCATATAATGTAAGTAATTGCATTAAGCTTTCTCTTCTGTCCAATACATGGTTATTTTCCCAATTTTTTCCCATTTTTCAAATTTCCCTAATTTTTTTCATGAACATGGTTGAGAAACATTTGGAAATTTCCATTTATTTCACAGGAAGGTTTTAATTTCTTATTTTTTTCTTAAATGACATCTATCTTCCCAAGTAAGTTTTTTCTTTTCTTTTCTTTCTTTTTTTAATTTTCCATAAAGAATCACCATGGGTTGTGTTACTCACCTGGAAAAACTATACTTGGTAGCTAAAATAACTTACATAATTCAATTGCAGAGTAAAATCTGAAACCAGTGTTTTTACTTTGACTCTTTAAGTCTTTTTCTATATAATTATCTTAACTGTTCTTCCTGGTAATGTTGACTCTATTCATACTACTAAGTATTTTTTAAGCTCTATATTGGAGTATAATTGCTTTATACGATTGCTCCAGTTTCTGCTGTACAACAAAGTGAATGATACAAAGTTTTGTAAATGGTCTCCTGGTGTTATATACTTATTCAGGCATATGCATAGGAAACTTCTGATGCTGCATAAGAATCTCTAACAGGACTGAGGGAAAGTCTTTATCTCCCAAGCAGTCAGCAAAGACTGTAGGAGGTTAACTACTTCCTAATATATGAGTACAGCAATACAAATCTAAAAGGATCATTTAAAATCCTGGACATATGACCAGACAATGAACCAAGCTCCCTAACAAAGAAAAGTCCAGGGTCAGGTGGTTTCACTAGTGTATTCTATCAAACATTAATAAAATGAATGCCAATCCTTCTCAAGCTTTTCTGAAAACTTCAATAGAAGTGAACATTTTTCCAATTCATTTTTGAGGCAAATATTACCCTGACACTAAAGTCAGATAAATACATTACAAGAAAAAAGATGAGAAATTCACTGTAGTTTAATTTGCATTTACTTCATGACATCAAGGAATTTTTCATGTGCTTTTTGGCCACTTGTATATCATTTTTGGGAAAACATCTTTCCATATTAATAATTATTAATGTATAATTGACATAAAATTATATTAATTGAATGTATAAATAAATGTGATATATCCATACATTGGAATATCATTTGGCCATAAAAAGGAATGAAGTGCTCAATGATACATGCTGAAACACCCATGAATCTTGAAACCACTATTTTGAATGAAAGAAGACAGTTACAAAAATCCACAAGTTATATGATTCCATTTATTTGAAATTTCCAGAATAAAGAAATTTACAGACAAAGGCAAATTAGTAGCTGCTAAGGGCTGGGGGAATGGGGAAGAGATAGACAAAGGATGTGGGATTTATTTTTGAAGTGATAAAAACTTTAAATTGTTGATGGTTGCACATATCTGTGAATACACTAAAAAATCAATTGTGCATTTCAAATGGGTGGATTGTATGGCATGTGAATTATATCTCAATAAAGATGTTTTTAAAAGTCTATTTTTTTAAAAGAAAAGGAAAGAAAATTACAGGCCAATATCCCTGATGAAAAAAATCTAAACAAAATAATGGCAAACCAAATTCAACAGCACTTTTAAAGGATCATACCCCATGATCACATAGAATTTATCTTTGCAATACAAGGACAGTTCAATAGAAGCAAATCAATAAGTGTATGTCAATGCAGGGGACACGGGTTCAAGCCCTGGTCCAGGAAGATCCCACATGCTACGGAGCAACTAAGCCCATGTGCCGCAAATACTGTGCCTGCACTCTAGAGCCTGTGAGCCACAACTACTGAGCCCACAAGCTGCAACTACTGAAGCCTGCTCACCTAGAGCTAATGCTCCACAACAACAGAAGCCATCACAGTGAGAAGCCCCACAATGCAACAAAGAGTAGCCCCTGCTCACAGCAACTTAAAGAAAGCCTGTGTGCAGCAATGAAGAACCAACACAGCCAAAAGTAAATACATTAATTAATTAAAAAAAGAAAAGCATGGAGATTATGTTGGAAAATGATGTATTTGTTTTCTAAAATTTAATTACAAGAAATTCTACACACAGAGTGCAGATAATTTTTGACTCAACCTCATATATATATATATATATGTATATATATGTGTATATATATATATATATATATGCCTAAAGTCTCCATCAAAAAACATTAGAACTCATAAACAAATTCAGTAAATTTGCAGGATAGAAAATCAATAGGTAAAAATCAGTTATATTTGTATACACTAACAATAAACAATCCAGAAAATAAATTAAGAAACCTATCTCAATTACAATAGTATCAAAAAGGAAGAAAAAATAGGAGTCAATTTAACAAAGAAGTCAAATATCTATACACTGAACAGTCTAAGACGTTCATGAAAGAAGTTGAAGACGGCACAAACAAATGGGACAATATCATATATTCCTGGATCAGAAGAATTAATGTTATTAAAGTGTTCACAATATTCTAAGATGTCTATAGTTTCAATGTAATTCCTATCAAAATCCCAATGGCCTTTTTTACAGACATAGAAAAATGAATTATAAATTTCATAAGGAACTACAAAAAATATTTGATTAGTTAAAGCAATTCTGAGAAAGAAAAACAAAGATGGAGATATCACACTTCCTGATTTCAAACTATAAGACAAAACTATAGTAATCAAAATAATATGGTGCTAGCAAAAAAGCAGACACAAATACTAATGGAACAAAATTGAGAACCCAGAAATAAACCCCTAAATATATAGTCAACTAATATTTGACAAAGGCACCAAGAATACTCAATGGAGAAAGAGTGCATGGACTCATTTGTAGGTAACTGGAGAAGGTGCAGAATAAGTTTGAATTGCTTTCTTAAAATGTAATCCATGGGCATCAGATCCTTATTCCTGAAGGCAATGTGAGATAATAAACCCACTTCAGATGAATATTGTAAGGAATAAATGATATGTTTGATATATTTTGTTAAGTTCAAAGAAAACCTTCAAGGGTAAGGAGCATGTGAATATATACATACATATATATGTGTGTATATATATGTGTATATATATATATATATATATATATATATATATATGGTGTGTGCATTTGTGCACATCTTTCCTTCAAGTAAACACATGCACACATATGCATATACACATTTATCATCTCATCTACTATGTTGAAAGAAAACCTAAGACAGAGTTAGGAGGGATAGAAATGAAGAGAATATTTGAAAAAACATAACATAGAAAAGGTGTAGCAATTTTTACACAGATTTAAAGTAGAATGTGTCATTAATTTTAATAAGGGATTCCTTTTACTATTTTAAACTCTCAAAGCTCTTAAATCAGAACCATGTTTATGTTATGTAATGAGAAATTCTCTGTTCCAGGTAATGGTGTCAAATATCTTCAAATTAACTCTAATTTCTCCTATTTAAAAGGGATTTCAATACAGAATGACTTGCCCAAGAGTGCTAACTGAATGATTTGAGAACCTTAAACTCAGTTCCTTGTAACAATATTTTATTGGATAGATAACTGTATTAGATGCCTGCTGCTGCTATAAAGAAATTAACACAATAGTGGCTTAAAAAGAAAAAAGAACTTTTTATCTTAACCTTCTAGAAATCAGAAGCCTGAACTAGTTATTAATGAGCTTAAATCAAGACTTCTGCAGGGCTTGGATCTTTCAAGATGTTCCAGGTGAGAATGAATTCCCTCTCCTATTCCAGTTTCCAGGGACCACTTGCATTCCTTTGGTTATGGTCCTTTCTCCACCTTCAATGCCAGCAGCATAGCATCCGCAAATCTCTCTCTGATTCCATTTTATCTTCCTTTCTCCCACATTTAGAGGATCCTTGTGATTACATTAGTCCAAGGTGGATAATTTGGGCTAATATTCTTATCTTAAATAAATGACTAGTAACTATTCCATCTACTATCTTAATTACCCTGCTGTGTAAATGAATATACTTCTTTGGTTTAGGATATGCCATCATTTGGAACTCCTTATTCTGCTTACTACAAAGTCTTTTTAATATATATTTATTTGATGTCACTCAAGAGCTATTATATTTAAAAGATGAGGACACAATATATCACCACCTATAAAGTGAGTGAAAAACTTTTTATCAAAATGTGTATATAAAAGATCCTTTGTTGGACTACTGAAAGTATGTATAATTGAGTCTAACACAGGACCACTGGCTTGCCAACCAAACTGTGATCCACAGCCCCAGACCTGAGGCTTCAACAACACCTCAGAGCTTGTTAGAAATGCAGTCCCAGGGTCCTCTAGAGACCTGAAGAATCATAATTTGCATTTGAATCACAAACCTTGGTGATTTGTGTACACAATAAACTTATAGAAAGTTTGGCCTAAAATAGGTTTTCTTACCATCTCACTGTTGGCATTTGGGGCAGGAAAATTACTTGTATTGGGTGCTGTGTTGTGGTATATAGAGGATTAGTCATATACCTTTAGACATTGCCAAATATCCCCAGGGGTAAAATCAATTCTGGTTGGGAATCACTGCCCAGAGTTTGAGAACTAGAAGTATGCTGACAAATTCCAATTAAGATTCCATCCCTTACTTGGTTTATACCTTTAATCCCTCTGAGTCCCATTTCTACAATGAAGAATGGACTTCACAAAAGTTCTGTCTCTTAGACCACACTGTTGCAAAAATTACATTTGACAGTCTCTATAATATGCTAAACTAGAGATATATAACCATATCTGTATATGTTGTTTATAGTTACAAATATTTTATAATGAGGGACTAAATGATAGCTCTTAACTTCTGATATAAGTAGGGAATCCTAATTGGCTTTGCAAAGCTATCATGAAACCAAGAAATTTTATATTAAAAGAGGAAAATTATCCTCCTTTTTTGAAGAGGGGAACAGTCATTTTTAGAGATTTCAGGGGTTGCACACCCACCACAAATCAAATCTTTGAAGAACCAAATGACCTACTCAAGAAAAATCTTCAATATTATACTTTCAAGAAAATTTGAACTCAGAAAGTTGATGAGTTGCAGGGAACCTTAGGGCTTTGTAAGCAGAAGAGTTAAAGGAGAAGGGGTAATAAAAATGGAAATCACCTAACTTATAATGCAGTCTCCTAGGACCAGAGAATCAGTAGAAAAAAAATCTCACTGGTCCAGAACAGTGTTTCCAAGGGAAATCATGTACTTGGAGGTTGGAGTAACAAGAGGAAAACACAGCTAATGAACTTACACAGGAAGCTCTAAATATTTCCTCTTCTGCCGTCCTGCATCCTGTGCAACTTTTGATTAGACAGGATGTGGTCATACTTTTGCAGTCCTAAATCTGGCTGGGAGACCAATGCTGGACCCCTTCCTATTTTCCTGTCTGTCTCTGGAGACAGAGTTTGGTCTACATCATCAATCACTGAGGGAGGAATTTTCACTTTCACAAGGAAACCTCCCATGCAGAGTTCCCAGGCAGGTGAGTCTGAAAGCTTCACAGACACTGCAGGAGAGGATCAGCGAGGATGGAAGCCAACAACTTGTACCTGAAAAGTCACATGAGGACCAATCCAGCATAGCCCAGATGCCAGAGATCACTGTGCTTGTTTGCTGGCTTTCCTAATAATGTATTTATCTATGATGCTGAAAAACTGAACATTCTACTTGTAAACTCAAGTGTCAAAGTTGATAATGAAATCTTGCTAGTGGAAGCCCAAGAGAGGAAGGAATGAGAGGCATAAACTGCTTCCAGTAAAAGTGGACCATGAGTCCAAGGATATTGTTAATTGACATGAGTAGGCAAATAAGGTATTACTTGTGGTGGGATATCCAGTGTAGTGAGGGTATTTTTTTTTTTAAGATAGGGCATATTAGATTATGTTTCCATAAATCTGAGAAAGATTTAGACCAAGGACTGTTTGCAAATACACCCTTGCAATAGCTGTGCGTAAATCATGCATATCACAGTATCTTCTCTCACACTGGGTACTCACATAAGAAATAAAACTTACATAGGTGAAACAATGCATGCTAGTGAAGTTTACTTTGCAAATATTTTATTACCTGTGAGGCTGAATATATTTGTGGATCTGTTAGCTATTCAGCGTTTATTGAAGAATGTCTCTACAAATCTTTTGTTTTTATAGTAGTGTCATGGCGTTGTTATTCCTTTTTTAAATTGAATTATTTGAAAGAATTTGTTTTATGTTTTACAAAAAAGCTGATTGTTTACCCTTTAGTTTTTTTTTAATATATGTATAGATATATTTGTGTGGATTGTATAAAAATGTATAAATTTTGTTGGTCAAATCTATCAGTCAGGCATATAGCATTCTCTTCATTGTTTTAAAAGAGAATTTGAGGTATAATTGACGTATAACAATATATGAGTTGCAGGTGTACAACATAATTATTCAGTATTTGTTTATATTGCTAATTGATCACCACAGAACACCTAGTTATCATCTGTCACCATAAAGAGTCATAATTTATTCCTTGTAATGAGAACTTTTAGGATCCACTCTGTCTTTGCAACTTTCAAATATACTACAAAGTATTATGAACTATAGTCGCCATGCTATACATTATATCCCATTCATTGCTTTTTTTATCTTTCTTACTGAAACAATTTAGTTGTAACTTTAATATCTTAATGTGTCAATCCTTGCTGTAAGCAAAAAAGGAAAGTGAGAGTTCTTTAGCATCCTTAGTACTAATAAATAACACTTTTTACATATTTACTTCTAGTTTAACATCTGTTATTACTTATTGTTCCTTTTAGCCTTCAGAGTAAATCTACTTCTCAAAATTGTATCACCTTTGGCCATGATTCTTTAACATTTGGGTAAACATCACCTTTATATTTCTATAAAGCATATTTGAATCCATCTATCTCTATATGAATATTATAATTTAGATACTGCTCCCTCCCCACATTTTATGTGTCCTTTTGTTATATTATTTTATTTCCAAGTCTTTGGCAATTTAATCTTGAATTAGTGACCCATGTTAGTATCATTAAATTCTTACTCTTTCATGTCTTTTTTATCAGTAAGTTGTAGGCTTTCATTCAATTTTGTTACCTACTGTTGTTCAGGAAAAAATATATTTCACCTAATTTCACTTTCACTGATTTTTTTTGTTCCATAAGTTCTTAGTTTCATTTAAAATCTCTTTCTAAACTGTGCACTTATACATATGCATATACTTTTCCACAAATGTATGAATACAATCCTGAATACATCATAAATGGTCTTTATATTTTAGTGATAAATGGTTGTTATGTTTAATGTTTTCTACATTTGTCCCCTTTTGTTTCTTTCTCAAAAATACCTCAAGCACTTGCTTCCAGTCAACTAGTTTAATGCCGGTTCATTATTTAAATGTCTGTATGATATTCCATGGTGTGCCTGTGTGACTCACACATTTGGTGGCCTATAACATTATTTACCAATAAACGTCTATTATATCATTGCTATGTAAATATTTTGGAATTGTTAATGTAAAACTATGTTTCTCAACCAAGAATAATTGTCTCTTCCAGGAGACATTGAGTGATATCCGTAGACAATTTTCCCTGTCACACTGATGAAGGGTAGGTGTTGAGCTAGGCTGATTCTGAACATTGTATAATGTACAAGACAGACCCCACCGCAGAGGGTGATCTCGCAGAGAATATCCAATAGTGCAGATGGAGGTACCCTGACTTAAAGAGTATCTGTGTTTCTATCTTCAGTAGCTGTGTTAGTTGGTTTCCCCAATGTTCCCCACTTCACATTTCTGACAGGCAAATTATAGAGTTACCCTTAAGCATTTAACACATGCTTAAAAGTTTCAACCCCAATCAACATTGTTTCCCTAGGCTGAAGACTGTGACTGAGATTTCTTCTTTTTTTAAAAAAACTATTACTCACTTTGAGTAAAGATTCATATATTTGATTGACATGTCATTTTCTCTTACTATCTTATTTTATGCCTATTTCTCAACAGCTGCATTTTCAATGATTTTTACAAATTATTGTTCTGCAATTGACTTTCGGTTGTATATTTTTGACCATAAAAGTCCTAAATTTTAGAGTTAAATTTGTCTTTCTTCTTACTTCTGATTTTATCACCTTAATTTTGATAGTTTTCCCACCTGTAGATTTTATGTGTAGTTTTTTATACACTCATCTAAAATAGTTCAATTTTCCACTGCGTTCTTTAGTCCCTGTTTTAGAAATATTTAGATAAAGAACCACATCATTTCTTTCCAGATAGATGGCAATTTATTCCATCTTTTATTCAATAATCCAGCCTTTTCCAACCAAATTGAAATACAACCTTCCTATAGGGTAGTGTTCATATCTAAGGGGAACTAATTCCTAATCATTCAACAAATATTAACAACACATCTGCTATGTACCAGAAAATTCTAGGTACATTATATGTCATATTATCTTGAGTCAAGGTCTTTCCTAAATTAATTACTAATCCATGTTGTAATTGTTCAATTACTGGTATTGATTATGTTTCACTCAGTTTTTGATATTGCATTCAGTTTTGCTTAATGCAATTATATGAAATTACCCTTTTAAGTGGTTTCATGCTTTTTGTCATACTTTTTATTTCATAATTTCTCATTTTCTTAAGTCTTCTTTTTAAATAAATGCATGTATTTCAGACAACTTTGAAAAAATAAGAAGTGAATGAGGCAGTTGACATCTCTGTTGATTGGGATCTTGCATTATAATGGCAAAGTCACAGTAGAGTGAAATAAATCACAGTGTCCTCAGTCTTAAATCATGTGATTAAACTTATCCAGAATAAGAGAATAAATCATCATGACCTGTTCAGGCTTTATAGAGTATCATCTGGAAAGGCCTTCACATGGACAAAGACCAGAGCTAGAATTAAACTGTGCCCATTGGATCTATAAAAAAAAAAGCAAAAATATTAAACCCAAGAATAACAAAAAAAATATATACCACATAAGAAGACAGAGGCAGGGCTTGCTTTATTCACTATCATACCACAAAATTATTGGTCCAATAATGTGGAAAAGACCCAGGACAAACAAGTCTACTACTGCTTCTTATAACACGTATCCAATGTTTGTAGTATTTTGTATATTACCATTTCTGAATTGTTAGTTTACTCTGTTTGCTTATTTTTCTCTTGGAATATTAAATCATTACATTTTTTCACATCATATAGATATCACTGTTCCTGTCCTTGGGAAAAAAAAAAAAGGTATTTTTCTTCATGACTTTTCTTGGGCATCAAAGAGATGAAGCTGAAGTTGAAATGTTGCCAAACCAGGGAAGATTTTTCATCACATTGTTTCAGGGCCATTTGAGATTTTTAATAACACCTTGTTTGCAGGCTTTGCCTGAACACTCAGCCCCAAATAACGCCTCCTAGTACTCTCTCCTTGATACCTGTCTTTGTTTTCTTCATAGGATCTGTCACCATATTATATAACATATTTATTTGTATATCATCTTTCACCATCCTTGGATTGAGGGAGATTTGTTTTTCAGCACTCTCTATTTATTCCCTATATGTGCTAGGAGCATGGTGGCTCTCAATATATATTTCTCAAATGCATGAAAGAATTTCTCATAAAAATGTAAATACATGAACTGTTTGGAAATATGATGCGAATGGGACAAAGAATTCTAGTTAGAGGTGATATGGTGTATACGCTCAAGGAAAATTTGTCTATATACCACATATTAACATCAATTTCTTGCCAGAAAAATAGAAATTAGAGTATTTCAGCTATGTGAGTTATAACTGTTTTAGTGAAAATTAGTCATGTCGCTTTCTTTTTCCCCCAATAGTCAGGTCCACCTCATGGAACCAGGGAACATTACACAAATATCAAAATTTCTTCTTCTGGCACTTTCAGAGGAACCAGAACTGCAGTCCCTCATATTTGGACTTTTCTTCTCCATGTAACTGATCACTGTGTTTAGAAAACTTCTCATCATCCTGGCTGTCATCTCAGACCCCCACCTCCACACACCCATGTACATTTTTCTCTCCAACTTATCCTTTGTAGACATCTGTTTCACCTCCACAACCATACCAAAGATGTTGCAGGATATTCAGACCCAGAACAAAGTCATAACATATGAAGGCTGCATCATCCAGATGTATTTTTACATACTCTTTATAGCATTAAATGATTTTCTCCTGGCTGTGATGGCCTATGACTGCTTTGTGGCCATCTGTCACCCCCTGCACTACTGGGGCACCTTGAACCCCTGGCTCTGAGTATGTCTGGTTCTGATATCCTGGATGATAGGTGCTCTGTATTCCTTGTTACACAGCTTAATCGTGTTGCAATTGTGCTTCTGCTCAGACTTGGAAATCCCCCACTTTTTCTGTGAAACCAAACAGCTGGTCCAACTTGCCTGTTCGGACACCTTTCTCAGTAACATGGTGATGTATTTTGGAGCTGGACTTCTGGATGGTGGTCCGCTGGCTGGTATCCTTTACTCTTACTCTAAGATAGTATCCTGTATATATGGAATCTCATCATCTGAAGGGAAGTATAAAGCATTTTCCACCTGTGCATCTCACCTCTTTGTTGTCTTTTTATTTTATTGTACAAGCCTAGGAGTGTAACTTAGCTCTGCTGCTACCCATGGCTCACACTCAAGTGCAACAGCCTTGGTGATGTACACTGTGGTCACACCCATGCTAAACCCTTTCATCTACAGTCTGAGAAACAGACATAAAGAGGACTCTGAAAAGATTCTTTGGGATGGAGTCTATTAAAGGGCCATTTGATCATAGTGCATTGCTGGAGGCTGCCTGGAGGGCTCTGTTAAGAGGGACTGGGATGCCCCCAGGTGCCAGAAAGATGTGAGCTGCTCCCATAACCTGGGGAAATAGGCTAATTGTCACTCAGCCTCAGCTCTTCCCCTGGTACCGGCTTTCCAGCAGCTTCTTCAGTGTCGAGACCCAATTTAAACCCTCCAGCCTGGATGGAACTGAAACGGAGCAGGACTCCATAGTCCTTGCCTCCCACCATGTCCTCAGCCTGCCTTTTGTCTGTGGAAAAACCATAGCCAAAGTATAAGTTTAATCAGAGAGGTGAGAAAATGCAGAAACAAAGGAAAACAATCAAAGGAGACCAAATAATAATAGTTTAGTCATTAAGCATAATCAAGGACATTTAGTTCTTCCTCAATGTCTACAGATAATATTCTGAGCCATATCCTGTGAGCTGTCTTGTAGATACTGAAATTCCCACCAGGTGTAAGAAGTTAACTCCATGATGGCCAGGCTGTAGCCATGACATAAGCTGCCACAATTCTTAGAACTGGCCTCAAAGAAATGGGAACAAACCAGCCCTGCAACTGTACCTAAAACAATCAAGATGCCACTGGTCAGACCGCTGATGACCAATTTCAAGATGCCTGTCAGAGCTGACTGTATTGTTTCTGCATGTAGCCTGCTCTTTCTATCTGTAAAACTCTTGCTCCCGATTGCCAGGGGATGGGGGCAGTGGGCCTTTGGACAGGAATCTACCCTCCCCTCCCAGGTTGCTGGCCTCCAAAATAAAGCAAACTTTCCTTTCCACCAAAAAAAAGGCCGTTTGTCCTGGGGCTGAAGAAATGCACATGATAGCAGGGCTCAAAGCCTCAGAGCCAGATATTCTGACTCTTTTATCATATTTTGGAAGAAGCACTTGCTCCTTCAATTTATTGCCTGGCATTTCCATTTCTTTGATTTCAACTTCTCTATAAATTTTAAGGAAATCACTTTATTAACTTTTCTGCCTCCTGTCATCTACTTTTTTTCCATTGCCTTTTTTTTTTTTTAATTTCAGGCACCTTTATTCATGGCAGGTATTTTTGGTCAGGGGAGCTTCCTCTGAAATCTTTCAGTTACTTAAGGAAGCCAGCTCCTATGTCTCGACTATCCACTTACCAACTCCCAGGCTTGGAAGCATCCTGCACATGGTTCTGTCCAGTCCCAGAGTCCAGCTCTGGGCTTTCAAGGCTACACCTTGCAGCACAACCTACCAGTCCAGTGAGGGAGTTTCTGCAGCTCAGTGATAACAGTGGGGGATTTGTTTTATCCCAGAAGAAATTGATTCCTTTGTGTTCCCCATATAATTTATAAACAGAACAAATTATTCCTTAATATTATTATATATTTGCAATACAAACAATTAAGACTGGTGACATTGGAAACTTTAAAAAAAAACTCATACTGCGTTGACTACGGGTTTCCCTCTCCAAAGCACTGTTTCATTCCTCAACTTCTCCCATCTTCTCTGTACAAGACCATCCTGCTGTGCCAGGTGCAGGGTCTCTTTCCCAGCGACACTGCCTCTGGGCTCAGCACTCCTGACGCTGCAAGGCTGAGCCGCAGGAGTTACTGTCCCTGTCTCCCACCATTGATAAGAAAGCCACTACTCCACTCGAATTTAGGTAAGAAACAGTTAAAAGAAACAGTATATTTTAACAACTCAAGCCTACAAGTCATTTATCATCTTCTAGCCAAAGCAACCAGCATGGACATAACATGGTCTGTTTTCCTTTTCTGTTTTTTTTTTCCCCCAGCCAGTAGCTCAAAAGATGAAGTAACTGAGTTGTAAAATCCTGCCAGATTTCCTATGGTAACTACTGTAGATGGACAACGTAAGGTCCTACTGAAGTATTCAAATCTCATGCAAAACTTTAACTGCTGAAAGCCTCATCACATCAGGCAACTCTGTCATTTTATGTATTTAAAAATTCTAACACTAAAGTGGCAGTGGTCATTCTCTGTTACTGTAGCATCTGACCTGGGGGACTCAGACATAAGATCGTGGTTCCATTCCAAGTCTTTGTGACAAAGTAGTGTCATATATTTCCGAATACACAATTTTAAATGTTTTTAACCACTTGGAAAGTATCACCGACACATTATTTGGTGTTCACTCAACAGTCACTCTGAGAATCAAAGAACCTTAACTATAAATGCCTTACTTCATAAAATCTAATTATAACCAAGGATCTACCCTATGTCTAATAAAAAAAAAATACATAGCAACTTTTATCAAACAGCAACTACTACAAAGTCAATGATAGAAAAAAAATAACCTCACAAAAATACACTAAAAAATTTGACATTTGCATGCAGGAACTGCCAAAGTTTTAGTGTTTAATAGCACAACTGACCAAGGTCGAAGATGTGACGTTACCATGTCCAGGAAACATGGGGGGCATGGGAGGCAAATCACTCTATAAATTAACTCTATCGGCCATGGTAAGAAGAATGCACTCTTGATAATATAAAACCTGCTTACACATAGTAGTTAGTTGCAAAAAGCCACTGTCTCCTCTTGGCTTGCAAAAAGGGTGTTGCAGAGTCCAGTGCAGAGGAGCAGCCTTCAACTCTTCTGTGTGGCAGGAATCTTGTTTTCCCCATCCAGTTCTTCCACCCCGGCCTGTGTCATGAGGTCTGTGATGTTTTTCTCCAGGACATCAATGCAACTGCTCATGTCATCAATTCTTCTGATGATCTGGTCGGATATGGTCTGAAATTTATCTTGCATCTGTTGCAGGAGTGCCTGCACCACCAAGGTGAGGTCCTGCACGGTCTTGGGGTCAGTCTCAGCCACCTCCCTTGTTCCCAGCTTGGTGGTGCTGTCTTAGACCATCACCTACACTTCCGTTTCTCCGCGCAGATGCCCCCTCCATTGTCATTTCTATACTTTTCCAAATTGATTCACAACCTTAAGAGAAATGTATGGAAATTCCCATTCACCTTAGGGGACTTTGTTGATTTTTCTAAGAATAATTTCTCCTGAAATTAAATATTTTATACTGAGTAATTTTCCTTTCATTTCTTTGAAATTTAAAGAAAAACATTATTGAAGATCTAAAAAACAATTTCTAAATATTGACTTTTCCTGAAAACTGCAGCTACACAATGCGTTGTGTCTATCATGTTAAAATGTTCATTAGGTACCATGAAAAAAGCCACCATTCTTCAACAATATGAGCACAGATAAAATGCCTAAGGAATAACATGGATAACTTGTAAATGATGGGCTTTTTACTTTAAGCACCATAAAAAAGTGGGGAGCACAAATGAATGTGTTCAGTTATACATACTGAATTAACCTTTGGGACTAGGAATTAGAGCATTTTGTCATACAGCATTAACACACATTACAAAAGTGCCTCATGTCAAAGGAGTAGAACGGCTCGCATTCAAAAATACCTTCGTCAACTAAGCAACAAAACATTCTACAGTATGTCTCTTTGTCATCCATTATTGAATATACAGGTAGCATCTTCAAATGAAAAAAAAAAAAGAAAAGAAAGGAAAAAAGAGCTGTAACCCCTTTTATTTTCTCTGTTTAAAATCATACAGAAAAAAAAAATCAATTGTGTTATACACTAACATTTCCAAAATACCTCATTTGTACAAGAGAAGGACAAAGAAACAAAAATATGTTTACAGAGATCCAAACACGTGAGTAAGCAGCTCACACAGCTTTCTGATGATACTCAGGAGGAGCCACTTCCTAATTGCTGGCTCTAAACAAAGTTGCAGAGTTCTTTGCCAGGTATTTTAGGAAATTGTGAAGATAATTAAATAATAAAGCAAGGCTCTTCCCCTCCAGAGGGGTATAGGCCAACATTGTTCTAATTCATACAAATAATTTCAGTAGATGTGGTGCTCCATTCACCTGGGGCATAGTATTGGGAAAATTAATAGTCTTCTTCAGGCTTCAGAGGCAAGGATAGGCCTTTGACCAAACAAAGACCCTGAAAATAGCTGCATACTGAATTGCTAGACTATGTGCAGGTCAGCAGAAATGGTGCTAGCAAGTCTTGGGAACCAACAGATAAGGAAGGGAGTAAGTCATGAAGTTTCCTAGGCCTTGGGAATCTGGCCAGTTCCTGGGGATCAGAGAACATTCTGAGACTTAACAACTGAAGTACCAAAGCGTTTATGATAATAGCCAGAGCTGCACATGTGCAGGTAAGCTGATGACTATCAGCTTGCAGCTTGGCAAGGACATTGAGCAGCACTCTGAAGTCTCACCTGTGGGGTGGCTCACTGCTAGGACCTTCAGATTGCTGTTTCAGGGACATCCTAACATTGCTTGGATCTGGATATAGGTGTTTCCCCAATTGGTAATGTGTGCACTTTTATCCCTCTATATATTGCTTGTTCTCCCACATTGGTGATGCCAATTTTCCTAGGTTGGTGATGTTGCTTATTTTTTCCCAATTTGGTAATGTATATACATTTATTTATCTCTCTCTTTCTTTCTCTCTCTCTGTGTATAAAGACGTGTGTGTGTGTGTGTGTGTGTGTATTACTTGTCCTTATATTGTAACTTACTACTAATATAATAAATTTCCATATTTCTTGCTTATTAAAGTGTGGAGTGGTAATTCTGCTGGTGAATCCTTTGAACCCGAAGCTGAAAGCAGGTCTTTCAGCAAAACACATGGGCGCATCAGGGTGGTCTGTGAGGACTTCAGCATTCTGTGGTCTCTCAAATATGTAAAGTAACTGAGTGCCCACCTTTACCTTGGAATATTCCTTCATCCCTGCCACAACTTCACTAACAGCTTACTCCTTATTATCTGTGTTCCCTTGAGATTTCTTGTAATTTGCATAATACTCTAGAATGGAATCCACATTCATCTTGACAGGAAGATAAAAGAGCTGTTTTTGCTGGGTAATTAAGTCCTAGTCATCAACAAGCCATGGTTTTAGTTCTCCATGAATCTTTAACTGCAACTCTGTTCATGAATGTCTCCACATTTTCAACAGTAGGATCTACTGGGGCCCTTTTCTTGTGAGAATGCTGAGGTGTCTCAGTGGTGCTGCCACATCTCCATTTCCAGGTGTTTTCTGTTCTTTTTTGTTTTCACTTCAACACTTTTTTGTTGCAGACCAGAAATCTTCCTTCCAAGGGCAGGCCCTCTCATCTTCCGCACTGCATGTGCTCCTGATTGGATTTCTGAAGTCTTCCTTGTTTCTGCATATTGGTGTCCAGGTATTTGAGTACTCTGCTTTCAGTAACCCAGTCATCCCAATTTTGATTGCAGCCCCTTCAGTGTATAAAGTATCCCATGTTTTTACCCTTTATAGCAATCTTTACATACTTTGCTTCACAAAGAAGAGGCCCATGAAAGCACAGCACTCACTCACCCTCCTGGAATTCAGGCTTCAGGTCCTGCTTCAGTGCCATTTATAAGTAACTCACAGCCACCTCCTCTTTCTCCCACCACCTTCAATTACCACTGCCTACTCTCTACCCCACCCAACTCTTCCTTTCACTTTACTGAAAGAGCAATCATGAGATGTGCCTCTCCTATGGAAAAAGAAAAAAGAAGAAAACTAACTTGGCAACCAGAGCCAATTACATAATTTCTTAGGAGACAAATATGAAACCACAGTTTATCACTTTTTTGTTCATCATTTCTTTGACTATCACTACAATAATTGCTCGTTCTGAAAATGGAAACATTAGTAGATAGTGTGTTTCATAATAGGTCATGTGGTTTTACTCCCTCCTAGTATACTGCTCTATTTAGCTCAGTGTCCGCATTGCCTACAAGAGTCACTGGCAAAACTGAGCATCACATGCATATTTCCAATTGTCATCTATGTGAAACACGAATTTCAATAAAGAGTTTGACATAATAAGGCCTAGAGTCAGAGATGACCTTAAGTGTGATGAATCAAAAATGTATGTCAGATTATTACTAAACAGACTATTTCTTTTGTGTTATACATTTAATTAATGGTGTATGTAAGATCAGTGTCTCTGTCAAGGGGATTATCAAAAAGGTAGAGGATTATTTATTGTAATTGTATTTTCTAATTAATTAACTTTATGCTTCTGCTTGAAAATTTTCATTGTTGTCTATGAATATGCTGCCTTTCATTGCTCTAAATGAAATTCCTTGCCCCATCTAAATTTTGTCATAAGCACTGAAAGGGTATGGAATGAATAATTTGTATATATATATATATATATATATATGTGTGTGTGTGTGTGTGTGTGTGTGTATCTCCAAAGTATGGATCACTAGAGAGCTTAAATTCCTGTTCAGTCCTGTGATTCACAGTCACAAATTTTGCAGAAACAAGGATATGCTTTCAACCCCTCATGCTTACCTAGAAGAAAATCTCAATGGAATCATTTTTATAACCATTACATGAATGCAATCCCTATCAAATTACCAGTGACATTTTTACAGAACTAGAACAAAAAAATCCTAAAATTTGTATGGAGACAAAAAAGACCCTGAATAGCTAAAGCAATCTTGAGGAGAATAAAAATGAAGCTGGAGGAATCAGACTCCCTGACTTCAGACTATACTACAAAGCTACAGTGATCAAGACAGTATGGTACTGACACAAAGACAGAAATATAGATAATTGGAACAGGATAGAAAGCCCAAAATAAACTATGCTCAACTAACCTATGGCAAAGGAGGCAAGGATATACAATGGAGAAAAGGCAGCCTCTTCAATAAGTGGTGCTGGGAAAACTGGACAGTTACATGGAAAAGAATGAAATTAGAACACTTCCTAACACCATACACAAAAATAAACTCCAAATGGATTAAAGACCTAAATGTAAGGACAGACACTATAAAACTTTTAGAGGAAAACATAGGAAGAATACTCTTCAATATAAATTGCAGCAAGATCTTTTTTGATCCACCTCCTAGAATAATGGAAATAAAAACAAAAATAAATAAGTGGGACCTAATGAAATTTCAAAGCTTCTGCACAGCAAAAAAAAACTATAAACAAGATGAAAAGACAACCCTCAGAATGGGAGAAAATATTTGCAAATGAATCAACAGACAAAGGATTAATCTCCAAACTATATCATCAGTTCATGCAACTCAATATCAAAAAACAAGCAATCCAATCAAAAAATGGGCAGAAGACCTAAATAGACATTTCTCTAAAGAAGACATACAGATGGCCAAGAGGCACATGAAAAGCTGCTCAATGTCACTAATTATTAGAGAAATGCAAATTAAAATGACAATGAGGTATCACCTCACACAGGTTAGAATGGGCATCATCAGAAAATCTACAAACAGTAAATGCTGGAGAGGGTGTGGAGGAAAGGGAACCCTCTTGCACTGTTGGTGGGAATGTAAACTGATACAGCCATGTCAGAGAACAGTATGGAAGTTCCTCGCAAAACTAAAAATAGAACTACCATATGACCCAGCAATCCCACTGCTGGGCATATACCCAGAGAACACCATAATTCAAAAAGACACATGCACTCCAATGTTCATGGCAGCACTATTTACAATAGCCAGGACATGGAAGCAAGCTAAATGTCCATCAACAGATGAATGGATAAAGAATATGTGGCACAGAGAAAGACACTGGAGCTCACCAAAAAAGACACCCCATATCCAGAGACAAAAGAGAAGCCAAAATGAGATGGTAGGAGGGGCCCAATTGCATTAAAATCAAATCCCATAAATGCTGGGTGGGTGACTCACAAACTGGAGAACAGTTATACTGCACAAGTCCACCCACTAAAGTGAGGGTTCTGAGCCCCACATCAGGCTTCCCAACCTGGGAGTTCAGCAACGGGAGAAGGAATCCCCAGAGAATCAGACTTTGAAAGCCAGTGGGATTTGATTGCAGGACCTACACAAGACTGGGGGAAACAGACACTCCACTCTTGGAGGGCACAGTAAAACTGTGCTCAGCAGGACTGAGGGGGAAGGAGCAGTGACTCCATAAGAGACTGAACCAGACCTGCCTGCTGGTGTTGGAGGGTTGCCTGCAGAGGTGGGGGGCAGCTGCAGCTCACTGAGGTGATAGGGGCACAGGCAGCAGGCGATCTAGGACATGCTCATTGGTGTGAGACCTCCCAGAGTCTGCCATCAGCACCACCAAAGAGCCTGTAAGCTCCAGTGCTATGTAGCCTCAGGCCAAACAACAAACAAGGTGGGAACATAGACCCACCCATTAGCAGACAAGCAGATTAAAGTTTTACTGAGCTCCACTCAAATCAGATTAAAGTCTTACTGAGCTCCGTCCACCCAGCACTACCCACCTTTAGTTCCTCTCATCAGGAAGCACCCATGAGCCTCCTAGATAGTTTTCTACACAAGAGGACAGACAGCAGTATCAAGCAGTATCAACAGTATTTCATCTTGTGGAATTGAAAGCCACAGACACAGAAAGATAGAGAAAATGAAAAAGCAGAGGACTTTGTACCAGATGAAGGGACAGGATAAAACCCCAGGAAAACAACTAAATGAAGAGGAGATAGGCACCCTTCCAGAAAAAAGAATTCAGAATAATGATGGTGAAGATGATCCAGGACTTTGAAAAAAGACTGGATGCAAAGATTGAAAAGATTACCAAAGACTTAGAAGAATTATAGAACCAACAAAAAGAGAGATGCAACACAATAACTGAAGTGAAAAATACACTACAAGGAACCAATAGCAGATTAACTGAGGCAGAAGGATGAATAAGTGACCTGGAAGACAGAATGGTGATAATCACTGATGTGGAAAAGTATAAAGAAAAAAGAATGAAAAGAACTGAAGACAGCCTAAGAGACCTCTGGGACAGTGTTAAATGCACCAACATTTGCATTATAGGGGTCCCAGGAGGAGAACATAGAGAGAAAGGACCTGAGAAAATATTGGAAGAGATTATAGTTGAAAACTTCCCTAACATGGGAAAGGAAATAGCTACCCAAATCCAGGAAGCACAAAGAGTCCCAGGCAGGATAAACTCAAGGAGAAACATGCCAAGACATAGAGTAGTCAAATTGACAAAAATTAAAGACAGAGAGAAGTTGTTAATAGCAAAAAGGGAAAAATGACAAATAACACAAGGAAACTCCCATCAGGTTAACAGCTGATTTCTCAGCAGAAACTCTCCAAGCCAGAAGGGAGTGGCATGATATATTTCAAGTGATGAAAGGGAAGAACCTACAACCAAGAATACTCGACCAGCAAGGGTCTCATTCAGATTCAAAGGAGAACTCAAATGCTTTACAGAGAAGCAACAGTTAAGAGAATTCAGCACCACCAAACCAGCCCTACAACAAATGCTAAAGGAACTTCTCTAAGCAGGAAACATAAGAGAGGAAAAGGACCTACATAAACAAAAACAAAACAATTAAGATAACGGTAATAGGAACATACATCTCGATAATTACCTTGAATGTAAATGGACTAAATGCTCTAACCAAAAGACACAGACTGGCTGAATGGATACAAAAACAAGACCCATATATATGCCTTCTACAAGAGACTCACTTCAGACCTAGGGACACATACAGACTGAAAGTGAGGGGATGGAAAAATATATTCCATGCAAATGGAAATCAAAAGAAAGCTGGAGTAGCAATACTCATATCAGATAAAATAGACTTTAAAATAAAAAATGTTACAAGAGACAAGAAAGGACACTACATAAAGATCAAGGGATCAATCCAAGAAGAAGAGATAACAATTATAAATATATATGCACCCAATACAGGAGCACCTCAATACATAAGGCAAATGCTAGCAACTGTGAAAGAGGAAACTCAAGGCAGTAATAGAGACACAGATGTAGAGAACAAACATATGGACATCAAGTGGGTAAAGTAGGGAGGGTTGGGGGGGAATGAATTGAGAGTTTGGGATACGTAATTGTACACTCTAAATATATGCTGTTTATTGTCTGTAAACTATATCTCAATTAAAAAAAAGATGTGGCACATGTATACAATGGAATATTACATTGCCATAAAAAGGAATGAGATTGAGACATTTGTAAAACATGGATGGACATAGAGAATGTCATATAGAATGAAATGAGTCAGAAAGAGAAAAACAAATGTCATATATTAACACAAATATGTGGATTATAGAGAAAAGTACAAATCAATCAGTTTGCCAAGCAGAAGTAGGGACACGAATGTAGAGAAAAAAACATATGCACACCAAGTGGGGAAAGTGGGGGGTGAGGGTTTGGGGGGAATGAATAGGGAGATTGTGATGGCCATATATATATTACTAATAAGAAAAAAATTTCAAATTTTACACTTTAAATTAAAAACGTGAAAAAAAGCATTTCTGCAAACATTGACTAGATAATTCTAGAATTTACACAAAAAGAGAAACTAAGGGAGTTAGGGCAATTTTGAAAAAGAAGAATAAAGTAAGATTTACATAATCTGATTTCAAATTTGCCACAAAACTAAAATAATCAGGAAACTGTGCTGTTGGTGAAAAGATAGACATCTAGATCAGGAAAAGAACAGAGGCTTCATCAGTAGATTCACACAGTGTAGTCAAATAATTTTTTAAAATTTGCTAAGGAAAATCCATGAAGGAATCATTGTAATTTTTAATGACACTGAATATGTAGAATAACATTATGTCACAAAAAAAAATGACTCATTCTTTGCATCATATATGAAAGTTTTCTCAAAATAAGTCTTAGGCTTTAATATAAAACCTACTATAATAACATTTCTAGAAAAAATATAGGAAATACACTTTGGACTATGCATTAGTCACAAACTTTTGTGCAATACACAAAACTCATGAATCATAGCGGGAAAATGATAAATTGTACTTTATCACATTTAAAATCTGGTTCATGAAAGACACTTGAGATAAAGAGCAAACCACAGACTTACACAAAATATTTGCTAAACAGCTGTTATAAAGAACATTAATCCAGAATACATAAAGTACTCTGAAAATTCAACAATATGAAAAAAAAAAAAAAAGAAGATAAACAATAAATTGGGCATGAGTTTGAACAGACACTTCACCAGAGAAGATACACAAATAGCAACTAAGCCCATAAAAAATAATGTTCAACACAATTTGTGCTTAGGGATATACAACATTAAATCACAATGTGATCCCATAACATCTATTAGAATGGCTAGAGTTTTTAAAGTATAATAATAAATGGTAATTCAAAGTGCCTACAGTGATGTGGAGCAACTGGAACTCTCATGCATTCCTGGTAGGAAAGCAAAATGGTGCAGTCCCACTAGCAATCTCACTGTTATTTATCCAAGATAAAACAAACATGTCTACACAAAGACCTGTAAGACAGTATTTTATTTTTTATTTTTTATTTTTTATTATATTTTTTTATTTTTTGGGGGGTACACCAGGTTCAATCATCTGTTTCTATACACATATCCCCGTATTCCCTCCCTTCCTTGACACCCCCCTCCTCGAGTCTCCCCCACCCTCCCTGCCCCAGTCCTCTAAGGCATCTTCCTTCCTCGAGTTGGACTCCCTTTGTTATACAGCAACTTCCCACTAACTATTTTACAGTTGGTAGTATATATATGTCTGTGCTACTCTCTCGCTTCGTCTCAGTTTCCCCTTCCCCCCCACCCCCTCCCATACCTCGAGTTCTCCAGTCCATTCTCTGTATCTGCATCCTTGTTCTTGTCACTGAGTTCATCAGTACCATTTTTAGATTCTGTATATGTGAGTTAGTGTACAATATTTGTCTTTCTCTTTCTGACTTACTTCACTCTGTATGACAGATTGTAGTTCTATCCACCTCATGACCTATAGCTCCATCTCATCCCTTTTTATAGCTGAGTAATATTCCATTGTATATATATGCCACATCTTCTGTATCCATTCATTCGTTGATGGGCATTTAGGTTGCTTCCATGTCCTGGCTATTGTAAATAGTGCTGCAATAAACATTATGGTACAAGTTTCTTTTGGGATTATGGTTTTCTTTGGGTATATGCCCAGGAGTGGGATTACTGGATCATATGGTAGTTCTATTTGTAGTTTTTAAAGGAACCTCCAAATTGTTTTCCATAGTGGCTGTTCCAATTTACAGTCCCACCGACAGTGCAGGAGAGTTCCTTTTTCTCCACACCCTCTCCAACATTTGTGGTTTCCATATTTTATGATGATGGCCATTCTGACTGGTGTGAGGTGATACCTCATTGTAGCTTTGATTTTCATTTCTCTGATGATGAGTGATGTTGAGCATCTTTTCATGTGTTTGTTGGCCATCTGTATGTCTTCTTTGGAGAAATGTCTATTTAGGTCTTCTGCCCATTTGTGGATTGGGTTATTTGCTTTTTTGGTATTAAGCTGCATGAGCTGCTTGTATATTTGGGAGGTTAATCCTTTGTCCATTGTTTCATAGGCAATTATTTTTTCCCACTCTGAGGGTTGCCTTTTAGTTTTGTTTATGGTTTCTTTCACCGTGCAAAAGCTTTTAAGTTTCATGAGGTCCCATTTGTTTATTCTTGATTTTATTTCCATGATTCCAGGAGGTGGGTCCAAAAGGATCTTGCTTTGATGGATGTCATAGAGTGTTCTGCCTATGTTTTCCTCTAGGAGTTTGATAGTGTCTGGCCTTACATGTAGGTCTTTAATCCATTTGGAGTTGATTTTTGTGTATCGTGTTAGGAAGTGTTCTACTTTCATTCTTTTACATGTAGCTGTCCAATTTTCCCAGCACCCCTTATTGAAGAGGCTGTCTTTTTTCCATTGTATACTCGTGCCTCCTTTGTCAAAGATAAGGTGCCCATATGTGTTTGGGCTTACTTCTGAGTTCTCTATTCTATTCCATTGATCGTCCTTTCTATTTTTGTGCCAGTACCATATTGTCTTGATCACTATGGCCTTGTAGTATAGTTTGAAGTCAGGAAGCCTGATTCCACCAACTCCATTGTTCCTTCTCAAGATTGCTTTGGCTATTCGGGGTCTTTTGCATTTCCATACAAATCGTAAGACTTCTTGCTCTAGTTCTGTGAAAAATGCCAGTGGTAATTTGATGGGGATTGCATTGAATCTGTAAATTGCTTTGGGTAGTACAGTCATTTTCACGATGTTGATTCTTCCAATCCAGGGACATGGTATGTCTCTCCATCTGTTTGTGTCGTCTTTGATTTCTTTCATCAATGTCTTAAAGTTTTCTGCATACAGATCTTTGGCCTCCTTAGGCAGGTTTATTCCTAGGGATTTTATGCTTTTGGTTGCAATGGTGAATGGGAGAGTTTCCTTAATTTCTCTTTCTGCACTTCCATTGTTAGTGTATAGGAATGCAAGAGATTTCTGTGCATTAATTTTGTATCCTGCTACTTTACTAAACTCATCAATGAGTGCTAGCAGTTTTCTGGTAGAGTCTTTAGGGTTTTCTATATATAATATCATGTCATCTGCAAAGAGTGACAATTTTACTTCTTCTTTTCCAATTTGGATTCCTTTAATTTCTTTTTCTTCTCTGATTGCTGTGGCTAAAACTTCCAAAACTATGTTGAATAATAGTGGTGAGAGTGGACACCCTTATCGTGTTCCTGTTCTTAGAGGGAATTCTTCCAGTTTTTCCCCATTGAGAACGATGTTGGCTTTTGGTTTTTCATATATGGCTTTTATTATGTTGAGGTAATTTCCTTCCATGCCCATTTTCTTGAGAGCTTTTATCATAAATGGATGTTGAACTTTGTCAAAAGCTTTTTCTGCATCTATTGAAATGATCATATGGTTTTTATCCTTCAATTTGTTGATATGATGTATCACGTTGATTGATTTGCGTATATTGAAGAATCCTTGCATCCCAGGGATAAACCCCACTTGACCATGGTGTATGATTTTTTTAATGTGCTGTTGGAGTCTGTTAGCTAGTATTTTGTTGAGGATTTTTGCATTTATATTCATCAGTGATATTGATCTGTAGTCTTCTTTTTTTGTGACATCTTTGCCTGGTTTTGGTATCAGGGTGATGGTAGCCTCGTAGAATGAGTTTGGGAGTGCTCCGCCTTCTGCAATATTTTGGAAGAGTTTGAGAAGGATAGGTGTTAGCTCTTCTCAAAACCTTTGATAGAATTCGCCTGTGAACCCATCTGGTCCTGGGCTTTTGTGTGTTGGGAGATTTTTAATCACTGCCTCAATTTCCGTACTTGTGATTGGTCTGTTGATGGTTTCTATTTCTTCCTGGTTCAGTCTTGGAAGATTGTATTTTTCTAAGAATGTATCCATTTCTTCCAGGTTATCCAATTGATTGGCATATAGTTGCTTGTAGTAGTCTCTCATGGTCTTTTGTATTTCTGAGGTGTCCGTTGTTACTTCTTTTTCATTTCTAATTCTGTTGATTTGCATCTTCTCCCTTTTTTTCTTGATGAGTCTGGCTAATGGTTTATCAATTTTGTTAATCTTCTCAAAGAACCAGCTTTTAGTTTTATTTATTTTTCTTATGGTTTCTTTCCTTTCTTTTTCATTTATCTCTGCTCTGATCTTTATGATTTCTTTCCTTCTGCTCATTTTGGGGTTTCTTTGTTCTTCTTTCTCTGGTTGTTTTAGGTGTAAGGTTAGGTTGTTTATTCGATAATTTTCTTGTTTCTTAAGGTAGGCCTGTATTGCTATAAACTTCCCTCTTAGAATTGCTTTTGCTGCATCCCATAGGTTTTGGGTTGTTGTGTTTTCATTGTCATTTGTTTCTAGATATTTTTTGATTTCCTCTTTGATTTCTTTAGTGATTCCTTGGTTGTTTAAGAGTGAATTGTTTATCCTCCATGTGTTTGTATTTTTGCAGTTTTTTTCCTGTGATTGATATGTAGTTTCATGGTGTTGTGGTCTGAGAAGATGCTTGATATGATTTCAATTTTCTTGAATTTGCTGAGGTTTGATTTGTGACCCAAGATGTGATCTATCCTGGAAAATGTTCCGTGTGCACTTGAGAAGAAAATGTAGTCTGTCGTTTTTGGATGGAATGTCCTATAAATATCAATTAAGTCGAGATGGTCTAATGTGTCATTTAAAGCTTGTGTGTCTTTATTGAATTTCTTTTTGGGTGATCTGTCCATTGATGTAAGTGGGGTATTCAAGTCTCCCAATATTATTGTGTTACTGTTGATGTCCCCTTTTATGGCTGTAAGCATTTGCCTTATGTATTGAGGTGCTCCTATATTGGGGGCATAGATATTTACCATTGTGATATGTTCTTCTTGAATGGCTCCCTTGATCATTAGGTAGTGTCCTTCCTTGTCTCTTTTAATAGTCTTTACTTTCAAGTCTAATGTGTCTGATATGAGTATTGCTACTCCAGCTTTCTTTGGACTTCCATTTGCATGGAATATCTTTTTCCATCCCTTCACTTTCAGTCTATATGTATCCCTTGGTCTGAAGTGGGTTTCTTGTAGGCAGCATATAGAAGGGTCTTGTTTTTGTATCCATTCAGCCAGTCTGTTTCTTTTGGTTGGAGCATTTAATCTATTTACATTTAAGGTGATTATTGACATGTGTGTCCCAATTACCATTTTCTTAATTGTTTTGGGTTTGTATTTGTAGGTGTTTTCCTTTTCTTATGTTTCCTACTTAGAGAAGTTCCTTTAGCACTTGTTGTAAGGCTGGTTTGGTGGTGCTGAATTCTCTTAACTTTTGCTTGTCTGGAAAGCTTTTGATTTCTCCCTCAAATCTGAATGAGATTCTTGCTGGGTAGAGTATTCTTGGCTCTAGGTTTCTCTCTTTCAGGACTTTCAGTGTATCCTGCCATTCCCTTCTGGCCTGCAGAGTTTCTGTAGAAAGGTCAGCTGTTATCCTGATGGGTTTTCCCTTATATCTTGTTTGTTGCTTTTCTCTTCCTGCTTTTAATATTTTTTTCTTTGTGTTTAATTTTCGTTAGTTTGATTAATATGTGCCTTGGTGTATTTCTCCTTGGGTTATTCTGTATGGGACTCTCTGTGCTTCTTGGACTTGGTTAATTATTTCCTTTCCCATGTTGGGGATGTTTTCCAGTATAACCTCTTCAAAGATTTTCTCCCTTTCTCCCTTTTTTGTTTTCTTCTTCTTCTGGGATGCCTATAATTCGAATGTTGGTATGCTTAATGTTATCACTGAGGTCTCTGAGACTGTCTTCTATTCTTTTTATTCTTTTTTTCTTTTTCCTTCTCTGTGGCATTTATTTCCCCCATTCTATCTTCCAACTCACTTATTCATTCTTCTGCCTCAGTTATTCTGCTGGTTATAGCATCTAGAATATTTTTAATTTCAGTTATTTTGTTATCCATTGCTGTTTGTTTTTCTGAGTTCTTATGAACTGTTTCTTGTACTTTCTCTATTTTGTTATTGAGATTTTGTATCATTTTTACTATCATTCCTCTGAATTCTTTTTCAGGCATTGTTCCTATTTCCTCCTCATTTATTTGGTCTTGTGGGTTTTTTTCCTGCTCCTTTGCCTGCCTGGTGTTTCTTTGTTTCCTCATGGTTGTCCAAACTTTTGGGGTTGCTTGTCCTGGCAATAGAGGTGTTTATAGAAGACTGTCCAAGCCTCAAACTAATGTCCAAGTATTGGATTAAATGAATATTAAGTCTAGGAAACACATACATGTATAAGACACACAATTACTGAATCCATTAGGACATAAGGCTCTAGAAAGACCGGACAGAACCTCAGTGTGCTATCAGATATTCAAAGAGAAACCCAACAGAAATTGACAACTGAAACAGAACAAATCAGAGACAAAAGCAAAAGCAAACAAACAAACAAATAACACCCTACACATACAAACATTAATCCAGGGAGATTTTGTAAGCTAGGATCAAATATAGAAAAGAGCCAGAGTACCACCAGAGAGAATGGAGATTCTCAGAATGTAATTAGACAACTGTACTAAGAACTAAGATAAAGACAAAAGCCTAATACTAAATACCAAGGCAGTGCATCAACTGGAGAATAGGGCAACGAGTCTGAGCAGACCGACAGTGTTGCTTATAAGTATGTTAAGATAAAATAAACTTAAAATGGCTGGAAGAAAGGGGAACAGAAGAGTGTAATGTGGTTGGAAATATGCAAATAAAAAGAAAGGAATAGAAATGTATAAAAGATAGGGATGAAAGGAAAGTATGAGAGATATATTGTCCCTACTACCAAAAACTTAGCTAGATATAGAAGTATATAAAAAGGCAAAAAAAAAAAGAATAAAAAATATCATTAAAAAATTATGTTATAAAACTTGTAGATCCCTTAGGGCTAAGATCGTATTTAATAAAGAAAAAAAAAAAAAAGAGAGAGAAAGAGAAAAAAAAATCCAGAACTAATCCCAGAATGGACCAGTTCAATAGGTATTGATACTACTATTTCTGTTTCTTTAGATTCTCAGCTGTAAATGTCCTTCTCCTCGCCTTGGGTTTTTTTGCATTATTCTGTGACCAGCAGAGGTTCCTTTATTGTTCATCTGTAAGCATTGGTGTGTGGGGAGGGATAGGGTACAATAGTGGCTCCTTCTCCTGGGAGTGAGTGAGCAGTGGTGCACTGTTGTTTCAGTCGGGCTTGGAGATGCCTGTTGCAGAGGGACCCTGGTGGCTCAGGCGTAAACAGAAAGTCTTAGAGTTGGGCCTCTCTTGGGTTTTTTTTGTTGTTGTTGCTGTGGTTGTTGTTGTTTTTTTTTTTCTCTGCAGCCTCCCTGCTGCTGGCGTTGCAAGGGGTTTTAATCTAGCCCTGCCCGAGCGCCTGAGGGTGCTTGTTATCCCTGAGCGCCTTAGGTGGCCCACAGGCGTCTCTCCACTGCCTGTTGCAGAGGCACCGAAAGAGAGAGAGAGAGGCTATGCGCACGGCTCCTCCCCCCCGCCCGTGAGCCTGCAGCCTGCAGCCTCCATCATGGCCTGGCAGCTCTCAGGGACGGGCACTCCTCTCCACGGACCTCCTCCCTCCTATCCTCTCGGTCTGTCACCCTACCGGCAACAATGTTTCTCACCCTGAACCAGCTCTCCGGTTCCCACGCTCCCGCTCCTGGACCCTCCATTCAGCTGCGGATTGATGTCTCGGTCCAGGAATGCTGAGCTGCGCTGCGGACCCTCTGTATGTTTTATGTTTCTCACTCCCTCCCGTCTGCCACAGCTCTGCCACTTCACCCTCTTTGAGCCGTCGTAGATGCCTCCCTACCAGCTATGTCGGGCTCCCCACAGCCCTTTCTGGTGTCCGAGGCCGTCTGCTGGTGTTCAGCTGGTTCTCTGTGGGAATTACTGCATCCTTCCATGCATTCCCAATGCATCTGTGGAGAGGGATGCACTCCACGTCTCTCTACTTCGCCGCCATCTTTTCTCTTCCCCATATTTTTAATATGTCATATTTTCACTATCATATTAAATGTCATATTTTCTTCTTTCTCTCTGCCTTTGGAGTAGTTTAGTAGATTATTTGTAAATGCCTAAATGGAATAGTTTGAGGTTTTTATTTGTCACTCATTTCTAAACAGGATGAAAGTTTTAAATATTTTCAATCCAGATCATTGTTTTCACTGTTATATGGCAATTTTTATACATATTGAAAGTATATTTGAAAAGAAAGTGAATTCTCTCTTATTTGTGGTCAAAGCTTAGTACATAATTATCTATAAAAATAATCATATTGAATGACTGCCTTAAGCATTTATGCCCTACTGTTGCAGAAATCGGTCCATTGAGAAACCAAGCACCGCACTCGGATGCTTGGAGAACTCAGGTTTATTAAGTTGGCGGCACCAGATGGGCTAACATTCCGAAGTTCTGGGCCCCAAAGTCACGGTGAGCTTTACTTTTATAGGGCACATGTTTACAGAGCATGGAAGTTTCCAAATAGAAACTTACAAGAGTAGGTGCAGAACATTACATTTTTTAGCAAAACATCTTAAAATTACATTGAATTGTTAGGTCATCCTGTTTTTCTGTTTTTCTTGGCACAGCAAGCATATTTCACAAATGCAAAACAAGCATGGAGTTGTTTTTTGCTGAGTGGAAGTTTCTAACTTTCCTCTCCAATCCCCCCTCTTGATGCCCCTTAAATCTTATAAGGCATCAACTTCTTGATCTTCTAAGCCCAGAGGATGATAACCTCTTAGGGCTGGGAGATGTGTGGTGGCTCTCCTATCCAGATTGGCCTCAGCTAGGCTGGAAACTACCCTCATAAATAATGGCAAGAGGCAAGGTAAAAGGAGACAGGTCCCAAGGAGGAGTAGGACTATTCCCACAAGCGTTTTGAACCCCACTAGGTAAGAAAACCAACCCCCAAATAGTTGTCCAGGATTCCATTATCTTTGGGTAGATTATAGCCAACATGACCCCTTGTGTTTAGCCTATAGAAAACATCAAGGCCAGTGGTGCAACCAGCCCCTACAAGGCAAGGTGTCATTGTAACCCTGACCCTCAGATGTCCCTCATCGAATTCCTCAAGCTTCTGCCATGCATAGACCAGTCAGCCCCAGAGTGACTGGAGCAGGGCTGAGGATCTCAGAAGGGACTCAGTTGTCTCCGTAGGAAAACCTGAAGCAGCTGGTTCGGATGAGCTTTCGCAGTCCAGGTCCCTCACCCTTCTAGAGGTGCTGCTCTCTTCACCTGGTGTGGTGGATCCATGGGGTGACTCCTATAATTTTAACAGCAGTAGGGGTCACCAGGATGACTGTATGAGGGCCAGTCCAAACTGGCTGAAGTGGTTCCTTCCTCCAATCTTTTATCCATACCTCATCTCCTGGCTGATAGGGATGAACCCATTTGCCCATGGGAATGGGAGTCCTTCCCATCTGGGACATTGAAGTCCCAGTTGGGTCAATCGTCAGCTGCAGCCCTCAGGTCCCAGGCTGCAGGATCTACTGTACCAGCTGGTGCCTGCCCTTGGAGCCATTTCCGTGCCTCTGACAGGATCCAGCAGCATTCCTTAGTGTTGAAAAGAGTCAGGAGGAGATGGCGGCAGTCATCCCAGGTAGGTTTGTGGGTGTAAAAAATGGACTCAAGGAGGTCAATCATTGCTTGTGGCTTCTCCAAATAGGACGAGGTGTGGTGTTTCCAGTTGAGAAGGTCAGTGGTGCTGAAGGTGGATAATAAAGGACTGGGTGTCCTGGCTGGATGGAGCCATCCTCATTGACCTGGGGTGGGCCTTGGACCTCTCACATAGGCATCTGCAGGGCTGCGGGCTTTTGAACTTGTTGGTTGGCTGAGCGAAGTCACCGCAGGCTTGGAGGGTGCTCTGGATTTGGAGGTGGTGGAGACACAGAAGATGGAGGGCTGTCTGGTAAATGGTGAGAGGGCTGAATGGGAACTGGTGGAGCAGCTGGCATATAGGGCAGAGGCACAGGGGGCTCTTCTTCGGGGTCTGCTTGGTGGATAACCTTTGCTGGCTTTTCTTTGATTGTCCTTGGAGCCAGTTGTGCCACAAGGATCCTACACTGCCCCTGCCTACTTGCACAGAACCAAACCCAAGGAGACAGCTGAATGGTGATTTGCAATATGGAATCTATGTATGGAAACTGGTCTGGGTGCCCAAGGGTCCCTGTAACCACTCAGTACACAGCTCTAACTGTAGGAAGGTTTAGAGTACCCTCCACAGGCCATCCTACCCCAAAGGTGGGCCATTCTAACTCACACAGGGTGTGGAGATTTCCCTGGGTCATCTTAACCCCATAGTCTCTGGAAAAACCTTTCTTAAAAATTTTTATCATGCAATCCAAAACAGTCAGCTTAGAGGAACTTTCCCCCATGTTGACAAGTGTAATCTACCTCTTTGGCCAGGGAGGAGGGGGGTGTGCACGTGAAGGACCTACCTTGCCTTAGGGCCTTATAACCCAGGTAGTGCTGATGTTGCTGCTCCTGGAAAGCCCAGTATTCCCAGACAGCATGAGTTCGTGCCTCCTTAAAGATGGTCCTGATCATTAAATTTCTCAGGGAGACAGGTCTGTAAGGAGGCAGTCTCTTGTAATGGGGTTTGCAGAGGAATAACTTCAGGTGGGGCTCTGGAGGGGATCTGGGGTGATTGACCCTCTTGTGGGCACTGAGCAGGTGGAGGGAGCAAGTATGCATACTCCTCACCTAAGTGAAGAGCCTGAAATCCGTGGGGAATCAAGGGATTATGAAGGAAAGGTGACAGAGGAATGCAGCCTCTTAATGAGAATCCGAAAGTATACAGGAACACGTCAGAGTGTGCCACTCTGCATGGACTGGTCCAGGGGACCAAGAGGGAGGGAGGAATAGATTTGTCTGACAAACAGGGCAAGTCTTTTGGGGAAGACCTAATTTCTCAATAAGTCGGCTCAAAGAGTCAGGTGACAGAAGGGGAGAATGAGCAGTAAAATTTAAAGAAAATAATCTTGGCAGAGGGCCCTAGGGCAAAAGGGCCATTTGGACAGACACAATTGCTAAATCAAATCAGTAATCAATTGTCTCCCTCCCACCCCGGCTATCCTGCCCTGTGTCGGTGTCGCAAAAACAAACAAGGTTGAGTGCCCCCTCAGAAGAGGAGACCATTCAGGTGCCCTCCTGGCCGCATTCCCATGGGGAACTTAGGTGCCTCTTAGCTTTGGCAGGTGGTATAGAGTTCCAACTTGAATCTGACTAACAGGGAGGGACTGGGTCCCCCAGAGACAGACACTGCCTTGAGCTGTATGAGGTCACCACGGAACCGCAGGTTAGCACCCACTCTATAGCCACAGAGGCAGTGGAGCCACACATTCACCCTGGAACAAGGACAAACCAGGGCACTCACTCACACACATATTCACACCAGAGTTTATCATAGTGCCTCCCTTCTCTGGGAAGGTCCCTAACTGGTGGTCTTCTTACTGAAGATCATAGGAGGTGATCAAGCTCCTCTTCCATCTGGAGACTGGACCTGACTGGGTTCAGTGCCCCAGGGCCTTACCTGATCCTGTGGCCATTCCTGGTAAGCTGATGCATCCCTCCAATGACTCTGGTCTGGGCCAGGCCAACCAGAGGGTCAGAACACTGGTCCGAAAGAGAACCCAGAATACCAGCAGGTGCTGAACCTCCTCTTTCACCCTGGAGCTCCTTCGCGCCAGCTCAGTTGAGCCACCCTTCTGGTGGCTCAAGGGGCCGGTGTGGTTGGAATCTCACTGGGGCCTCCAGAAATGTTGCAGTAATTGGTCCGTTGAGAAACCAAGCATCACACACGGAGGCTTGGAGAACTCAGGTTTATTAAGCCTGTGGCACCAGTCGAGCTAATGCTCCAAAGCTCTGGGCCCTGAACTCAGGGTGAGCATTACTTTTATGTGCACATGTTTAAAGAGCATGGAAGTTTCCAAACAGAAACTTACAAGAGCAGGTGCAGAACATTCCATTTTTTAGCAAAACACCTTAAAGTTATATTAAATTGTTAGGTCATCCAGTTTTCGGTTTTTCTTGGCACAGCAAGCATATTTCACAAAAGCAAAACAAGCATGGAGTTGCTTTTAGCTGAGTATAAGTTTCTAACTTCCCTCTTCACTGTTCAAGGTTTTCTTGACTGAACTTAAAGATATAGGCATAGAGTGATTTTTTAATATTGGTATAATTCTATGTATTTCTCTTTGCATTCCCTGTATTAGGAGTTCCCTGTATTAGATATCTGTTACTATGCTAATATTTGCACAGATAATACTTTTAAGTCTTCATTGTGAAGTAAAATCCATCTGTATATGTATACATTACTAATAAGAAAAAATATTAAATTGTATGGTTTAAATATATGCAGTTAATTTTGTCAGTTATATCTCAGTAAAAGTTCTTTAAAAAAAAATCCAGCAGTACAAAGTATTCATTTTTGTTTATTCTGATAATCTTTCATGCATTCTGTATTTTTTACATTAAAACTACAACCAATGGTTTTCATGAATATGTATTGCCTAAATGTATGTGCATACTTTATTTTTTTATTTTTTATTTTTTTGGGGATAAACCAAGTTCAGTCATCTGTTTTTATACACATATCCCCGTATTCCCTCCCTTCCTTGACTCCCCCCCTCGAGCCCCCCCCACCCTCCCCGCCCCAGTCCTCTAAGGCATCTTCCATCCTCGAGTTGGACTCCCTTTGTTATACAACAACTTGTTTATACTTTTATTTTTAACTTTCTGAAACAATTTGTAATATATTTAGCTTAAAAAAACTGTACTGTAAGTCTTAATTTTAAAGTCATGTTAGGTGCATTTTTTTGTATTTTAAGATTATACTTAGTGTAAAAAATTCCTGCTATATTATCCCTCTTATACCTATTTTTCAGGTGGTATCTCAATTTCCTACTATGAGAAATATTGGATTAGCACCTACTTGAAGTTCATTTGGACTACCTTAATCATATTCATATATGTCTTTCTTTTCTGTCCTTGTTCCCATTTTATCCTGCCATGAAGTACTGCTGAAAAGCATGATATGGATATTTTGCTAGCCCTTAAATGGAACAAGATCTTTTGCTCTGATTCTGTGTAAAGAAATATTAATTTTAATAAAAATTTAATACTGATGATTCTTTGTTAACCAGAACACGTTACGTACTTTCAATAGGAAGTTTCAATTATTCTTCCATTTTAGGGGAAAAAAAATCTTGATTAAATCTTGGGATATCTTTTCTATGTTTTTGGCTTAGTTTTCTTCTTTGGAGGATCAAAATATATTCACATTCTGATCTCATCATCTATATATTCCTCCTTTTTGCTATTTTCCTGACTGTATTTTTTTATTTACTCATTTTGAAAAAAATCTCCCAAGACCTTTTGTTGTCCCTTATCTCATGTAAATAATATTTATAGATGTATAAATGTAGGTACTTTCTTAAGGAATCATTTACATCCCATACTTTTCACTGTATTATATTATATACTCAAAATGTACAACCCATGAGGTATAATTTCTTTAAAAGGTTATGTGTGTGTTCATCACTCCTTAAAGAAGCCTTGCAGCAGTAACAGTTAGTCCCCATTGCCTCATCCCCGAACCTAGGAACCACTTTCCACACTCTGTCTATAAGCTTGCCCCTTCTGCATTTTTCATGCGAGTTGCATCATACAGTATGTTGTGTTTTGTGACTAAAGTATTTCCTTAAAATAAAGATGTTAAAATTCACCCACCCATGGTGTAACATGTATAACTATTTCATTTCTTCTCTTTTGCTATATGATACTCCATTGTATGGCTATATCACATTGTATTTTTTCATGTATTATCTGATGGCCATTTGGGTTGCTTCTACTCTTTGGCTACTATTCATTATTTGGAAGTAAACACATCTGTTTATGTTTTTGGCATGTTCTATTCTGTATTAGTTTCTCTATCATATTTTTATTAAACAGGATTTTGACATGGCACCATAAAAATATTATGTTTTAAATTACTTCAGACCACATTTTAATTAAAATATGATGTGTCCTGATATAACAAGGACTATTCAGGGAAAATGCAAATAGTCTAAATCTTCTGTATGGCCCACAGATTATAATACACATGTATAATAATATTATATAAAGCATTTCTAAAGTGCATTGTAAAGAAAAAATACAGTAGTCTTAATTTAATTAAAATTTGTTTACTTTATAACTTCACTAACTTAAGTGTTGTCCAAAAAAATCATATAGCCTGTTAACAATATTTGCCAGCACAAACCAACAGGATAGAATTACTACTCTTAGAAATAGAAATGAGAGAATGGTAAAAACATAGTTTATAAAGAGACTAGAAAACTGAAAAGAGCGCATAAATATAGGAAGTGAGATTTTGCTTATAAAAGATGGAAAAGGAGTGAAAAATACATATTGAACAAAAGTAAGCAAAACCAAATGGCAATAGCTGTAAATATACAGATTAGAAAACATGGAAATCAGAGTGAAACTGTCATAATAATTTCAAATGGCAATCAAGATGATAAGGGAATTTTTAAAATAACTTAAGTAGGGGAAAATAATGCATATTTAAAAGACTTGATTAAATTTCTTGACAGTTTCGAGCTAGTACAAGCAATTTGAACTTTTAACTCCTAGAAGAGAATTGCACTTTGGCATTTTATTTTTAACACTTAAAAAGTATGGAGGAGACAAGAACAAGGATGCAGATACAGAGAATGGACTGGAGAACTCGAGGTTTGGGGGGGGTGAAGGGCAAGCTGAGACGAAGCAATAGAGTAGCACAGACATACATATACTACCAACTGTAAAATAGATAGTCAGTGGGAAGTTGTTGTATAACAAAGGGAGCCCAACTCGAGGATGGAAGATGCCTTAGAGGACTGGGGCGGGGAGGGTGGGGGGGAACTCGAGGGGGGGGAGTCAAGGAAGGGAGGGAATATGGGGATATGTGTATAAAAACAGATGATTGAACTTGGTGTACCCCCCCAAAAATAATAAATAAATAAATAAATTTTAAAAAAAGTATGGAAGAAATATAACCAAATATACTTTACTGAGAAAAAAATCTAAATTTCAAAATATAAAAATTTTATAATTATTGTTTGAATAAAAACAATCTATATAGTTAGGAACATTTAAACAAAAATATGCAATGCTTGGAAACTGAGAAATGTGTTCTTAATCATTTAATAACAGAGAAAATTAAAATTTCAATTCAAGATTACATACAAGAAGAATTTTAAAATAAAAGAAATTTTAGCACTCTCCCGACTAAAGTTTATGGGTTGCCACAACAACTGAATGCATCATTAATGTGTAGTTTTATAACTTGTCTCTGTTAAAAATTTTAAAACAAATGAATCAAGCATTTAATTAAAGGATTTGCTTTTAATGATTATAACAAACATATAAAAATCAGGAGAATGACATTGATGGTTTAAAATATACAAAATTTCAACAAGGAACAGTTTATGAAGCTTGTTGACACATCACACAAGGTAGGTGTTTTAAAAGTTTTTGGATAGCCGCCAAAGAGATATCACTGCATGAAGATTTTTAACTTGATGAATTTACAAACATTGCATGTCTAAAGCATTGCAAAATGAGAGTCTCGGTTTTTGCCATGTATCAAAAAGACATTCACCTTAAATTTCAATGACAAAGGAATAATCAAATATTACTTTTGTTAGTGTACACAGAAAGCTACAAAAATACATATGAAATGACAAATATTGATCATGTATATAATATATACACATATACACCTAACTATCAATGTAGGAAAAAACATATAAAGCTGTTTATTTTTAGGGCATTTATATTTCCTTAAATTTTTCAATATTTTTCAAAGTTTCTCCAATATTAGCATATACCACACTAAATTCAAAATTGTAAAGTGATGAGCTTTTCCTTAGCTATTTGTGTGTTTGTCCTGTAAATCAACCAAAAGTAATTCATAAAACACAAGTATTTTTTTTAAAGGTCATTGTGCATTAAAAATATTGCAGGAATGTGAGTGTTCTGATGATAGGCCAGCAATTATTAGTATTGCCTTAAACACTTTACATCCATTATCTGATTTAATCTTTACAATAAATCTATAGACCTGGCTATATTGTTTATTTTGTGTATTTGGGAAAAGTTGAGACTTAAAGTTTCAATTATTTTTAAGGGTTACACAGCTCAAAGTGTTGTAAATCTACAATCTAAGTCCTAGAATGTTTGGTAACAAAGCAAGTGTTGGTAATCAATCTGCAAAATTGCTTTTCGGAAAATGTAAATGTAATAATTGCTAAAAATGTTATCGTTGTTCCAAAAATGGAACTCGTTTACATCATAAGATCTCTGAATTTGTATGATATAGTTTAAAATGTGATAACTATAATTTTTCATTTTGCAAATCCATTGCCCTTAAAAACAACTAAATCTAGACCATAGATTTAATGTTTCAATGTTTCCAGTTGCAATGTGGATTTCTAAAGGCACATTCCAGGAAATGCCCAAGATCATGTTTGATCAAGCAAAGGATGGTTCAGTGGAAAAATAATGAGTTCAGTGTGTTTCTGGAGAGAAAGCAAGGAAATGTACTATAGGGAAAAAAAAAAAAAAGATGAGCTGAAAAGTTCAGCTTCACTGTTATTTGAATTGCTTGGAGGCTTTTCTATTCTGCATGACTCTAATGAGAGCATTTTTTACTTCTTTGTTTCTAAGACTGTATATGAGTGGATTCACCATGGGGATGACAATAGTATAAAAAACAGAAGCTATTTGATCCTTTCCCAAGGAGTAGGACTTACTTGGTTTTAAGTAAGTAAAAATCATAGTCCCGTAAAAGATACTGACTCCCAGGAGATGGGAGGCACAAGTAGAGAAGGCTTTTTGCTTCCCTGAATTGGAAGTAATTTTCAGGATAGTAGACAGAATGGAAACATAGGACACAGATACTGTGATAAGAGATAGGATTAGGGTTGAGCCAGCACAAAAGAATATTATGATTTCAATGTCATGTGTGTCCGTGCAGGACAGGGTTAAAATTGGGGGCAGGTCACAGAAAAAGTGATAGATTATATTGGAGTCACAGAAATGCAATCTGCTCATGGAAAGCGCACTGACAAAGGAGTTCATAAAGCCAACCAAATAGGATCCCAAGACTAGGGAGCAGCAGCGTCTTGTGGACATAACAACTGGGTAATGCAGAGGGTTGCAGATAGCTACATAGCGATCATAGGCCATTGAGGAGAGAAGAGAGCATTCAGTGCCACCCAAGAAGACAAAGCAATTCATTTGGGTGAAGCAGTTCAGGTATGAAATATACTTAGTGGACATCAGTAAGTTTTCTAAGGTTCTAGGGGTGATGACAGTTGAGTAACTGAGGTCAAGAAATGACAGGTGACTGAGGAAAAAATACATGGGGGTGTGAAGCTGGAGATGCAGGCGGATGATCAGCATCATGCATGCATTCCCAAGCACAGTGATCAGGTAGATGAGGAGAAACAGCATAAAGAGGACCAGCTGGAGCTCTTCAGAATCTGTCAGTCCCATGAGGATGAAGTCAGACACCTGTGTGATATTCCTTCTACCCATCGAGTTCAAATCCTCTAAACTGTTGAGAAATTATAGTTGATATTGTGCAGGAATTACTTAAAAAAGGTTTGTGTTTCTATGAATGACATGATATATTTATATTATTTTAGTGTGTCAAGGAAGTGATGATAATGAGGGGTGTACAGAGTATGAAGAAAAAATCTTAATCTGACTGCCAAATATAGGTATAAATTGATAATTGGATATAATATAATAAAACTAATATATTGCATAATTAGAATAAGCCTCACACTGTGCTAAATGCTTCCCATTACTAATGCATTTAATACCCATGAGATTATTACAGCATACACAGTACTGTTAGCCACACTTTTCAGATGAAAAAAGGGCACAGAGAATTTTGGTATTTTATCCAGAGGCAGAGCTATTATTGTTGGCTTTGTAGTTCTACCAACATAGATTGACTCCAGAGAGCATGCCCATAGTAGTATATTCCTATTTATAATTAATTTCAGCAAAATCTGAGGGAAAATACTACATATATAATAAACAATGATAGAAGAACAATTTTTAATGAACCATGTATGTTCTTTCATTTCCAATACTTTATAATACTACTGATAAATAAATTTCAAATGTAGTGGGTTTATTAAAATGACAGGCCTTATATTTGTATTAATTCCAAAAGAGAGGATGTTTCAGATTTCTTCCAAAATTATATTTCTGAAACATCACATTGCTGGTAGACCCTGATGACATCAACTCTGTTTTCTGCTTGCACCAGTTCTGACACTACAGAGGGTAAGGTCTAAATGATTTCTGTATGTATATGTTTCTGATAATGTCCCCATTTTATCTGATTCAAACTACAATCTTCTAATTTTGAGAATAATACTTACCTTGAGCCAAAGTTGTGGAAAAACACTTTCCTCCAATGTTAACTGTCTAGAAGAATGTCAACCTCAAATTTTGCTCAGAAATAAAAAAGAAGACAATTTCAGTTGAAAATTTCTGTAATATAATATTTGTTTTCTTTGAGATAAGTTCTTTTTGAATTGTAGTGCATTCATTTTTTTTTTTAATCTGAGGAAAAAGTAAGTCAACCAGGAAATTTTGTTCAGCTCTTAAGCAAATGTAAAATTTGCCAGGAAGCTATGTCTAAAGTGAATAACAGTATTACATACTGTGTATTTAAACAGAGCAGAGTATGCCTTGCCTCTCATCCTGATATTCCAGGGAACCTCATATACTGGGGATTGATAATCACACAACATGTGGTCATCCCTGTTGGCCAATTCCAAGGAAGATTGCTTGGTATGTCTCAAAGGACAGAAGTTCAAGGACTAAATGCAGTTCTGCTAGGTTTTGAGAAGCTAGTTGTCTTTTCCTTTGGAAGCCACACAATGAAGAGTTTGTTTGGTCTTCCTATGTGATGCTCTAAATTTTTCCTGCAGTGGTAGAGAAATACTTAGTTACTCTATGTCTGAAACCATTTGGAATGGAATGATACATTTTTCACAATGAAACTTTTATATTTAAATGTGTGAAACTATTATAGGAAATTAGAAAAAAATTCATTAGAAACAAAATGAGAATATAAAAAAATTCAAAGAATAATATGAAAACAATCAAAATTGTTGTAACATTTGATAAATTTCTCCCAATTACTTTGTGTTCATAGAATGCTTATTGTATACCTCTAGATTTGCATAATTAGTATCATACGGCATATTCAGTATCCATTATCATAATTAAAATGTCACAACACGCCATGACCCATATTATTCGTCTTTCATAAAACCCATAATCTCATGCATCATTCATTGACTATTACCCCATAAACGACTTCTTTCTAGTGAAGTCTTCCTCTGATATTAAGAATTTTATTGAATATTATTTATCCAAGATGAGGAAACAAAAAAGACTCTAAGATGGAATATCCTGAGAAGCAGCTTAAATTATTCTTGTGAATTTTTCATTAATTCATGAGAGCTAAACCAATTTTCATTTAGATTTAAAAGTGACTCTTATAGCAATGTCTGTTTATTCCCCAGAATTTCAGGAGATAATTGGTGGGTTTGAATAAGGAGCTACTTTTGTATTTATTCAATCCTTGATGAACTTTGGAAGGGCAATTCTCCTCATCAAATGTTAGCGCTGCTAAAATAGCTGTAAAATGAAATTCATATTTTATGCAAGAGAAGAAAAATTCAAACATAAATTTTAAGGAGATTTGTTTCTTTTAATTGTATAAAGTAATTTTAACTTTAATAAATTTTGACTTTAATAAATACTTGAATACTGATCATTCTTAGTTGAATAATCAGAACACATTATATTCATTCAATAGGAAGCTTTAAATCTTCTTTCATTTCAGGAGAAAAATCTTGATTATAGCTTGTGATATCTTTTCTGTTTCTTTGGCTTAGTTTTCATCTTTGGAGGATGAAAATATATTCATGTTCCTCTTTCTTCATCTATAAATTCCATTTCTTCTATTTTCCTGACTGTATTTTTATGGGCTATATTTACTTTTGAAAAAGTTTCCTGTGACCTTTTTTCACTTATCTCATGTAAATAATATTTAAAAGCATATAAAGGTAGACGTTTTCTTAAGAAATAATTTCCATGCCATAAATTTCACCTGTATTATATAATGTACTCAAAATGCATAATTAATGATGTGTAATATGTTAAAAGGTTATGTATGTTCATAAGTCCTAAAAGAAACCTCAAAGCACCTAAGAGTTATTCCCCATTCTCTCACCCTCATACCTAGGAACACTATACATTTTCTGTCTGTAAGTTTGCTTCTTCTCTGGATATTTCATGTGAATTGCAACATAAAGTATGTTGTGTTTTGTGACTAACATTTCCTTAAAATAAAGTTTTTAAAGTTCACCCATGGTGTAGCGTGATTCAGTATTTTGTTTCTCCTTTATTGACATACTGTTCTCCATTGCATGAATAGATCACACATTATTTATTTATTCATCATCTGATGGTCATTTGGGTTGTTTCTCCTCTTTGGCTGTCATTCGTAATGCTTAGGAAAATTTTCAGGAAAGTGCTTAAGTGAACTTTTCCTTTTAGTTAACTTGGGTAGATACTGACAAGTAGGCCCAGGCCCACATGTTTTCAGTGGTATAATCTAACAAACATTAAGAAAAAATAATTCAATTCTTTCAAAGTAGCAGAAGAGGACAATATTTGGGATATAACACATCAATAACGAAGAAGAAACCTAGTTCCCAGGATTACCCTGAAAAAGAGCCATCCGCCCACCCTAGTCAAATAAACTTTGGGAGGATAGATTTTTTCTTTCTTGAGCCACTCTGTTTCTGAATTCCACTGTTACACCAGGGTAGCCTGTACCCAGACTGTTACAGATTTTCCTCCTCAAACAATGGTATTCATTGTCAGATAAACTGTTCTTTCCAGTACGGAAATTTTCCTTCTGTGAATAGGACTGTGCCTCTATGTTTGAGAAGATTTAGCTACTATTGCCCAAATCACACTGTCTTCTATTAGCATTTCTAGAGAATATTTGCCAGCAACATACAGCTTTCAACAGCTGGCAGTACTTTTTCTTAATGCTTTCTTTAATATAGTAAGGGATTTGATTTTTTCACCTCTGATAATTGTACTACAATTTTGTAGAAAAAAGTCGTATCAGAAAGTGGTGATGAAGAATGTGAACACTAGGGTTAGACTATCTGGATCCAAATGTGAGCTTGTTCTTTAACTAGTGGAGTGACCAGGAACCAGTTATTTAATCTGTTCTCCATTTTCCTCATCTGTAAATTGCAACTTTCAGATACATTTATTGAGGCATAGATCTCTTTGCTGAGGATACAATGTTGAACAAAGCAAGCAAGAATCCTGCACTCATTAAGCTTACATGACAGTGTGTATGTGTGTGTGTGTGTGGGCAGCAGTCTAGCTGGAGAAAACTGCTATGGAAAACCAAGGAAGCCTGAAAGGGAGAAGGAAACAGATACAATTTAAGTAAATTGGTAAGGATGTTTTTATTAAGAATAGAATAAGAAAAAAAGTCTGCAGTTATCTATAAAAAGGGAGTTTCAGAGTACAGAGAAAATGGAAACATTGCAGGCAGTATCAGAACTAATATGTACGGAAAAGTTAGTATGTCATGTGGTCAAACCAAAGTAAGTATGATTGATAGAATAGTAAGGAATGAGCTCATAGAGGAAAGGAGTGGGTCATTGTGGACCAATGGGCTCCTATGAAGGTTTTCATTTTCACTGTTACTGTGATGAGAGGTCTTGTTGGATTTGTGAAGACCATGATATAATTCAATTTATTGTTTAACAGTATTGCTCTGGCTCTTACTTTGACATTTAGATTACTGAGAGACAAGACCAACCAAAGACAAGCCAGGAGGCTGCAGCAATAATTCTAAGACTGAGATGATGGTTCTTTGCACCAGGTGGTAGCAGAAAAACTGTTACGAAGTAGTCAGGCTCCAAATATAATCTGTATTTTGAGTCAGCGTAACATGATGATAGATTGGATGTGAGGTATGTGATAAAGAGAAAATTACATGATTCCATATAAATTTTTGCCTGAACAAGTACAAAGACAGTTTTCCATTACTTGAGATTAATATGTAGATACTGTTGATACCTACCTGATAGTTATCTTGTGAAGATAAATAGCTTTCACTATACATCTAAAGCTCTTTGAATGTTGACTGGCACATGGTAAGTGCCTAGCAAAATATGTTATCACCATTAAATCTATCAATTATTTGGAAGTATATAGAGCTGTTTATGTTTCAGGCATGTTCTATTCTTGTCTCATTTTTTTCTACCATGTTTTTACTTAACAGCATTTTGGCATAACACCATAATAAAGCATATTATGTTTTAATTTACTTCAGACCACATTTTACATAAAATGTGATAGGCTTAATATAACAAGGAATGTTCACAGAAAATGAAAATAGTCTAAATCTTTCATATTGCCCACACATTGTATTACACATGTGTAATGATACATATGTATGGCTTTGATATTGTATTGTAAAAAGAATAAGGTAGTCTTAATTAAATTAGACTTTAATAGTCCTAACTAAAATGTTGTCCACAAATGGTAGAATCTTTTGACCATATTTGCTGATTACTGAGTGATTGAGTAAATGATGACTAAATGAATGAATGAATGAATGAATATAATATCCATCCAAAAATTCTGAAATAAAATATGAAGTTTTTGTTCTCAGGGCCATAGTCTATCTTTAATATGATTTTGACTTTGATAAAGGAACAGTGAAAACTTGCATATCATTCTCTAGAACATTCACTACTGTAGTGTAGGGACACAACTGCTCTTGCTTTATCTTGTTATATATCTTCTCTAATATCTAATATAGTTTAGGTACCATCTCAGCTCTAAAATTAGTGAACTAACAGACAAATTGTGGAAAATAAAAAGGAAATTTCAAAGATGTTTTGCAACTTTGAGTTACTCATTACAATGATTTAAATCCTTGCATGCTATATTGGTGCTTTCTCTAATGTCCTGTGCATGTTGTCTTTCATGTGACCAAAGACACAGTCTCTTCCATGCTCAGTTAACAATACTTTCATTCCCTTTTTCATTCTGTTAACTTTCCCATTGATTTAGCATTCCTATTACATTGTAAAGATCTTTCACCATTTCTTTTACAATTTCCATTGATACTCATGTTTTATTTTACAACCTGATATGTCATTTGAAGCTTATAATTTATTGTTCAAGAGGTATTTTCCATTTCCTAAGTCTTCAATATGCTGTTAATGAACATACCTTGGTCAATCATACAAAACTCTAAGACAATGCCACCACAGAATCACAAAATTTCACCTTTCAAGTTGTTTGTAACAAACACACACATATATAACTATGCAGAAAAAATGACATTACAAACACTATTTATTTGCCATCACCCACAATAAAACATAGTTTTATCTTATAGAATTCATTAATTTAAATTAACACATAATTACATGTAAGTGAAATTTCCACTGATCCGACCTCCCCCAAGTCCATTCCAACCCCCCATCTAGAGGAAGCAACTATTAACCAATATGACATTTTTCTATTTTTCTAATTCTTTTAATTTATTTTTATTGTGGTAAGAACACTAAATACAAATCTATACTCCTAATGATATTTAAGTATACAATACAGTGATGTTAACTATAGACACAATGTTTTATAACAGATCACTAGAATTTACTCATCTTTCATAACTGCAAGTTTATGCCTATTGACTAGTAACTCCCATTCTCCCATTCCCTCTATCCTTGGCAACCATCATTCTACTCTTTGCTTCTATGTGTTTGTCTCATAAAAATGATATCATGCAGTATTTTTCCTTCTGTGACTAGCTTATTTCACTTGGTAATATGTCCTCAAAGTTCATCTATATTCTTTTTTCTTTAAAATAAAATGAATTACAGTTATGTTCTTAGATAGATAATATATATACATATCTTAATATCTATATCTGTATGTTATATGCATATATAAATATATATATATACACCAAGTGGACACTGGACATCCACATATGAATTAATGAAGTCAGACTCCTAATTCATATCACATATAAAAATTAAATAAAAATTGATAAATAACCTAAACAAAAGGGCTAAAACTATTAAACACTTAGGAAAAAATGGGGGAATATATTTATGACCTGATTTAGTAAAGGATTATTTTACATGACACCAAAATCACAAGCAACAAAAGAAAAACTAGATAAACTGGATTTCATCAAAATTAAATCTTTTGTGCATCAAAAGACACTATCAAGATAGTAGAAAGATTACCTATGGAATAGAAGAAAACATTTTTAGATTATGTATTCGATAAGGGTTGAATATCTAACTAAGGAACTCCTAAAACTCAATATAATTATGCCTACAGTTAAAAACACTCTATCATATACTTAAATCTTTGTTGAGGTTAAATTTCATATTGTGTTCTTATCCCAATAAAATAAGAAACAATTAAGTACTGACACATGATAGAAAGTTATGAATCTTGAAAACATGCTAAATGAAAGAACCCAGGCACAATAGATGACATTTCTTATTACTTTCTTTATATGAAACATCCACAATAGATAAATTCATGAATGCAGATTGTTGGTATCCAGGGGCTGGAGGGGAGGGAGGAACATTGAGAAATTATTTCATGAATACTTGGGAATTATTGAAATCAAACCAGATAGAACTGTGGTTGCACTACATTGTGAACCTAATAATTACTACTGAGTTACAGCCTTTAAAATGGTTAATATTACAGTATAGAAATTAAACTTCAATAAATTATTTAAAAAACAAATTTGGATATAATTTTGCATGTTCAACCATTATTTATGTGTGTTTTTTAGTGGAGTTCTTGATTTTATATTTTCCCATGTAACCTGCATGTATTCTCGATAAATTTTGTCTACTACATGCAATAAAATAGTTTTCTTTAAAATTTGTTTGTGTTATCTCATTTTATAGAAATTCCAAATTTGGTGATGTCGTATTATTTGGTATTTGCAAATTATCCAACTTAAAAAATTAATTAACTAAGAGGATTCTACTAACTTTACATGTTCTGAAAAATATTAACAATTTAACTATGTATTTTCCTAAAAGAAATACTTGTTTTTCATAATGAATATAACATAGGAATCAGATTGACTTTCCATATTCACATTAGTCAGTCTTTGACTTATTTTTAGCATACAAATTCCTTTCCTATTAAATTAAACCTCTTTGCACACCCATTCTTCTTCCTATTAATATTGGCCCAAATCCATATTTGGGAAGTAAACCCTATATACAATTTTTCATTCATAAATAAGTTGTAATTGGTTAACTGTATATTTATGTGCTCAATAGAAAAAATACAATTTTGCAGATATTTGAGTTAATGTATGTGATCTACTGAATGTCTTATTCTGCAAAATTCTTTTTTTTCAATCAAATGTATGATTTTGGACTTGTCCATGTTAATTCGTTTAGCTATACTGCATTTCCTGATTTTGCTGACTCTAAAAACTTATTTGACACATAAAAAATTGTTTCCCATAGTGGCCATAACTTTTATCTTTATAAAGAAGGAAATGAGGGGAATTAATTGGGAGATTGGGATTGCCATATATACATTACTAATAAGAAAAAAATACCAAATTGTACACTTTAAATATATGCAGTCTAGAAAACCATAATCCAAAAAGAAACATGTACCATAATGTTCATTGCAGCACTATCTACAATAGCCAGGACATGGAAGAAACCTAAATGCCAATCAACAGATGAATGGATAAAGAAGATGTAGAACATATATACAGTGGAATACTACTCAGCCATAAAAATGAATGAAATGGAGCTATATGTAATGAGGTGGATAGACCTAGAGACTTTCACACAGAGTGAAATAAGTCACAAAGGGTAAAACAAATACCGTATGCTAACTCATATATATGGAATCTAAAAAAATGGTACTGATGTACCCAGTGACAGGTTAAGAATAAAGATGCAGATGCAGAGAATGGACTGGAGGACACAGTGTTGGGGGGTGGGGTGAAGGGGAAGCTGGGATGAAATGAGAGAGTAGCATAAACATATATTCACTATCAACTGTAAAATAGATAGCTAGTGGGAAGTTGCTGTATAACAAAGGGAGATCAACTCTATGATGGGTGATGCCTTAGAGGCCCAGGACAGGGAGGGTGGGAGGGAGTCACAGGAGGGAGGGGATATGGAGATATAGGTATAAATACAGCTGATCCACTTTGGTGTACCTCAAATACTGGTACCAGAGTGTAAAGCAATTATATTCCAATAAAGAGCTTAAAAATAAATAAAATAAAATAAAATAAAATAAAATAAAATAAAATAAAATAAAATAAAATAAAATAAAACAAAACAACTTAGGCCAATGCACTCAACAACTTAGAGGAGCGAATAGACTGCAAAGGGGCAGCAGAGAAATTCTGGGTGCTGGAAACAATCTACATCACTATTGTGGTGGTTGTTACACAAATATAACCATTTATTAAAATTCATCAACCTATACAATTAAATGTTGAATTTTACTTTATGCAAATTATTCCTTAATAAAGCAGTTAAAAATAAAAAAAAGATTGTATTTGATCAGACCATAAAAAGGAAAATATGCAGTTTATTGTCTGTTACCTGTATCTCAATAAAAGTTCTTAAAAAATAAGAAGCAAATGGATGATACGTATTTTCCTGCATATAAAAATAACATAGGTAGAAGTTTAACAATGATCTTTATGTTAAAATATCCAGGAAAAACAGAACTATTTTAATAAACTAAAATGAAACATCATATCTTCTTGATACTGCTGTACAGAAATTCACTCTCAATTTTTTTAAGAACTTTTATTGAGATACAACTGACATACAGTAAACTGCGTATATTTAAAGTGTACAATTAGATTTTTTTCTTATTAGTGATGTATATATGGCAATCCCAATCTCCCAATTCATCCCACTCTCAATTTTTAAATTTAATTTTTACTGTGAAAATGTGCTTTATTGATAAACCAGCTTTTCCTAAACACTTTCTTCACTGCCTCTTTGACATCTTTGTTCCTTAAACTGTAGATGATGGGATTCAGCATGGGAATCACAATGGTGTAAAATATCGACATGATCATGTCATGATCCAAGGCAAAGCTGGGATTTGGTCTCACATACATGAAGAGAACTGTACCATGAGAAATAGACATTCCAGTTAGGTGAGAGCCATATGTAGAAAAGACTTTCCTTCTCCCTTCTGCAGAATGCATCCTCAGAATGGCCAACAGAATGAAGCCATAGGAGATCAGGACAATCAGGATTGTGACTATCTCAACAGAGCTCACAAAGTAGAAGAGTAGAAGCTGTATGTGTGTTAGAGCAAGAAATAGCGAGGAGAGGAGGGATGCCACAGAGGACATCTAATCTCATTGGATGCACAGAAGGATAGACTAAATGTGGCCACTGTGTGTACAGAAGCATGCAAGATGCCACCAACATAACAAGCAGTGATGAGGGACACACAGACTCTGGGTGCCATGCTAACTGAATACAGGAGAGGGTTGTAGATGGCTACGTAGCGATCATATGCCTTCGCAGCCAAGAGAAAGTATTTTGTGGTCCCAAAGTAACAGCAAGAAACATCTGGGTTGCACAAAAGGAATGAAATGACTTTATTCTTTGACATAAAATCTACTAACATTTTGGGTGTAATTACCGAGGAATAGCAAGCATCCACAGATGAAAGCACACGCAGAAAATAGTACATGGGGTTGTGGAGCCGGGAATCCCCGATGACCAATACAACCAGTCCTGAATTTCCCATCACCGTGAGGAGGTACATTACTAGAAATAGGAATAACAAGATGCTCTGCAGTTCAAGGTTGTCTGTGAGGCCCTTCAGAAGGAATGTTGTAACTTCTGTGATGTCCTACATCTTGACACCTCATGGAACAAACTTGAAAATATTCAAAAACTTACAATTTATTTCCTACCAAAAGAATAAATAATCCTGTGACTGAATATTGTGACTCAAGGGAACGTGACCTGTGTCCTCACATTTATTTTTTGTCAATGTATAATTTCCCAGTTGCAGATCAGGAGGTGGTGACAAGACAGTGGGTCAAGCATTCATACCACTCACTGAAAAATCAAGTGGAAATATATGTGATTTCATTCACTCACTGGCTGAATTCATGCCATTTCTAAATCTATTAGGTGCACTGGTTAATTGACCACAGCATTCTGTTTTTAATTAATTTTCATTGGGATATAGTTGCTTTACAATGTTGTGTTAGCTTCTACTGCACAGCAAAATGAATCAGCCATGCAAATACATATGTCCCCTCCATTGAGGACACTACAGTGCATTAGGTAGAGCTCCCTGTGCTATACAGTATGTTCCCATCAGTTGTCTATTTTATACATAGTAACAATAGTGCATATGTGTTACCACTGCATTCTATTAGCTATTTTCACATTAAATCACATTAAAACAACAAATGATTGGACAGAACTAATTTCCTTCTCACATACAAACATGTGAGATAGTGTGTCAGTGAGCAGATAACTGGAATTGGATATCAGCATTCTACACATTTCAGTAACAGTGTAAAATGATTTGTTATAATCTACCCACCTGTAGAATGAGTACATTAATATTTATGTTACAATAATGGAGTAAATATTGAAAGGCAAAATATGGTAATAAAACTGAATCTTCAAAATGATGTTAAATAGTGAACGCTAGGTTAGGTTTGTCCTACAGAGTATCAGCCTCCCGGATTGTAATATTTTATGAGCTAATCTCAAAAACTTTTCTAAATCTATTAGATCTTCTTGGGTATATCTGAAAAAGTAGCCAAGATTATTTTTTAGGATGATTTTTTTAGGATGATTGAATTAAGCAATTATATAGGACAACTTATATTTCAATCAAATGTATTTCTCAAATATTTAGCATTATATTGTGCTTTTTGGACTAAACACTTCCTCGTAATTATTACTTTTGGATATTTAAATTCTATATGATATTCAGCTTTCTTAAGACCTGTGGTGAAAATGTGAAGAATTTTTCTGAAGAAAATATAACATTTTTTTCAAGTTATTATACTTCTTTATATATTGTGGATCCAGTGATTTATCAAATAGATAATTAGTACTTAAGAGGCATGATTAATGCTATTTATAAAAAAATAGTAATTAGTATATGACAACAAAAATAAACAATGCTCACACTGACACATAGAACAATATTTGAGAGCAAAAAAAGTATGAAAAAATAAAAAAGGAATATCAGAAATCTTTCCTGGTTAATCCCACTGTTAAACAAATTAGAAGTCAAACCTGTATTTGAAATGAAAGTTTCAATTATTAGCCCATAATATAGCACAAAGTGGAGCATAGATTTTATTCAAGTTATTTATTACTTTGTTTTGGTTTTGTTTTTGGTTTTGTTTTAAATATATATATATAAATTTTTACATTTGCATGTGTGTGTGTGTATATATACATATATATATATATATATACACACATATGCATATCTATCCACAGGAAATTTAATCCAGTCTGAGGGCACATAATTTGCTGCTAATAAAAATTTGTGCTCTATTTAAATTAATAATGTAAGTCAAGCTCCATTTTCAATACATGGACATGGATCACTGCAGTAAGAGAAAGAGGCATTTGCATTAGATACAGTGATAGAAGGAGAGGAAAGCACATACCAAGAAGCTTCTGTGAAATCCAAAGTCAAGGTTACCTAGCAGAATTGTCAGTATCAGGAGAAAATATTTGCATAGAATTATTAGAAAGAATAAAGGCAGACAAAACAAGAAGTACTCATATCAGACATCAGAGAAGGCAGATTGCAGGTTGAATTCTATATATTGGAAATAAAAATAAAGAGAAATCAAATTAGAACCTTCAAGCCACATACTTTAATTAACTGAGTATTTTTGAGTGGCACTAATACTATAAAGTGCTTTTAAATATATAATTTAAAATATTTAATTACTTTATGTTTAATGTTTAATTTTAATAGTTAATTTCAATGGAAAACTCCCAAATATTTGTTCTTAACTTAAAAGCTGTAGGGAAGAATAACATAAATATTAACTGATAAAGGTTGACACAAGTGTTTATGCAGAGGTAAAAGAGTTTGTGTACATGAGGTAAAGCAGAAGCAGGAAAAATAAAATACAAACTTTGATGAATAGGATGAAATCTATTATTTAAAATGTGAGGAGGAGTCACAAGGAAACATTCAGCCCCAATCCAATTCTTGAGATTACTTCAATGGTACACTTGTTCAAGAAAACACAGGATTTAGAATCAGAAAGTATATATTCACAGGGCAGGTTCATATTAAAAGTCATGTGTTGTGATGTTAGGTTTGCTCTCGAAAGTTTATCTTTTTGTTTTTCTTAACCCGCTGCATGGCATGTGGCATGTAGTTCTTGCCTTTGCAATGGAATTGTGGAGTGCTAACCACTGAACCACCAGGGAAGTCCCAGTTTACCCTCTATGAAAAACTAATATACTTAAGTGACCAAGAGGACAAAACATCATGCATCCAGGCATATTAATTAAATGTGTAAAGCAAGAAAGATACAAAGCAACTTCCTTTAAATATCAATTTTTGGTTACACATTTAAGATTATCATATAATTGAACTTTTGTCATTAGATGTATATATTTTTAAAATGTTAGTAAATATTGAGTCACAAATTAATATTATAAATAATCATTAAAAAATATAAATGACCAGAGCTTTGATCCAGATATTTCATTCTTTACCTTCATGTAATATATGTGTTTTGTGATTATTAATATGCACAAAATCATTATTCACTCAGGATTAAATCCAATGAAACATATTTTGATTATGATTTTTTCCCTCTATTTACTCTTTATGCCTTTGGATTATTTTTTAGAGAATAAAGAAGTTTTGTGAATTTTGTGTTCTGTTGATACCAAAAACTACATGTACAAATCACCAGAATTCCATTTTCTACATGACAGTGAGCTTACATTTACATGGGTAAATCAGATAGTGAAAGACTGCAGTATTCAATATTTCAGCTAAATTTCTCTTGAAAGAGGCATTTCTGCTAGAAGTCAAAATAAAAATTAAAATGGTTATAACTAAGTCAATATTAGAATATATTGAAAACACTCAGAGCTATAAAAATAAAATGACAATTCTTGAATTTAATATTATAAGATCAACTTTTAAAATTAATGTAAAGCTTCTAAAAATACAATTTTAGTGGAAGGCATAAAATCCAAATACACGTGACTCAGCATTGAAACATTAAGTTTGCAAAGGAGGGAATAATAATATCAGCCGTGTTGCAAGCATGTGCAGCAGGAATGGACATTTGCACACATTACTTTATGCCCCTTTATAGAAACCTTGACAGCTAATAAGTACCAGGGCAAGTTCAGTCCAAGGTTTCCCTCACACTACATGCACTTTTCACCATTTTTCACTGCCTCCTGTCATACCATGGCTTCATTTTGTAACAGACATCCCACTTGCCACTGTAAGTGAAATAATACATGTTTTTTGATATGTATTTTTTAATTTTTTTCATAGTTTTTTTTAAAACATTAAGACTAGAGAAACAGTGTGAAATAGTAGGAATCTGATGTGGCTCATATATCACAAAGCCAAAAACAAAAGGGTAATTGACTGCTTTCCTCATTATAGCAAAATATAACCCCCAGATGATTGAATAGGTCCAATGCTTTCTTTTTTTTTTTCCATTTTATTTATTTATTTATTATTTTTGGGGGGGTACACCAAGTTCAATCATCTGTTTTTATACACACATCCCCATATTCCCTCCCTCCCTTGACTCCCCCCCCACCACCCCTCGAGTCCCCCCATTCTCCCCCTCCCAGTCCTCTAAGGCATCTTCCATCCTCGAGTTGAACACTCTTTGTTATACAACAACTTCCCATTGGCTATCTATTTTACAGTTGGTAGTATATATATGTCTGTGCTACTCTCTCGCTTCGTCTCAGCTTCCCCTTCACCCCTCGCCCCCTCCCAAACCTCGAGTTCTCCAGTCCATTCTCTGCATCTGCGTCCTTGTTCTTGTCACTGAGTTCGTCAGTACCATTTTTAGATTCCGTATATATGAGTTAGCATATAATATTTGTCCTTCTCTTTCTGACTTACTTCACTCTGTATGACAGACTCTAGGTCTATCCACCTCATTACATATAGCTCCATCTCATCCCTTTTTATAGCTGAGTAATATTCCATTGTGTATATATGCCACATCTTCTTTATCCATTTATTTGTTGATGGGCATTTAGGTTGCTTCCATGTCCTGGCTATTGTAAATAGTGCTGCAATAAACATTATGGTACAAGTTTCTTTTGGGATTATGGTTTTCTTTGGGTATATGCCCAGGAGTGGGATTACTGGATCATATGGTAGTTCTATTTGTAGTTTTTGAAGGAACCTCCAAATTGTTTTCCATAGTGGCTGGACCAACTTGCATTCCCACCAACAGTGCAGGAGAGTTCCCTTTTCTCCACACCCTCTCCAACATTTGTGGTTTCCAGATTCTGTGATGATGGCCATTCTGATGGGTGTGAGGTGATACCTCATTGTGGCTTTGACTTGCATTTCTCTGATGATGAGTGATGTTGAGCATCTTTTCATGTGTGTGTTGGCCATCTGTATGTCTTCTTTGGAGAAATGTCTATTTAGGTCTTCTGCCCATTTGTGGATTGGGTTATTTGCTTTTTTGGTATTAAGCTGCATGAGCTGCTTGTATATTTGGGAGGTTAATCCTTTGTCCGTTGTTTCATAGGCAACTATTTTTTCCCGTTCTGAGGGTTGCCTTCTAGTCCTGTTTATGGTTTCTTTCACTGTGCAAAAGCTTTTAAGTTTCATGAGGTCCCATTTGTTTATTCTTGATTTTATTTCCATGATTCTAGGAGGTGGGTCCAAAAGGATCTTGCTTTGATGTATATCATAGAGTGTTCTTCCTATGTTTTCCTCTAGGAGTTTTATAGTGTCTGGCCTTACATGTAGGTCTTTAATCCAGTCCAATGCTTTCTTGACTGACAGTTTTTCCTGATTGTTCCTACCTTAAAGAGATCAGTCTCTGTCAGAAAAATAAAAGTATAAGGTCAATTTGGAACACTCTTATTCAACTCTACAAACATAAATTCAATATTTTCTATTTTCTTTGTTGTATTTAATCACCTATGTGATAGGCAACAGCTAAAAATATTCCATAACATATCTGATCTTGATATTTTAGGTCCAAACTCTTAAAATACTCTGCAAATGATCTGAAGTTTTCTCCTACTTGTGAATCAGTAAAGGGAGGTTTAGATACAATATGAATATAGTTAGTTCAAGCTGTTTATATCCACCTACTCAACTCTTGATAAAACCACAGGAGATTCCCCAAGGGGAATAGGCCCCAATTATCTTCTTGTTCAAAATAGCAACATGATGATTCATGCAATAAAAAAGAAAATGGACCTGGAATAGTTTACTACATATTAGGATTGTTGAATAAATACAGTCCTGCAGCCTCTGATTTATAATCATGTTTTAGATCTGCAATTTCCCAGATAATTAGTAGTGATAAGCATTTTTTCATACTAACCTGTTGTCCATTTGTATGTCCTCTTTGGAGAAATGTCTGTTCAATGGTTTGTAAATATTTTCTCCCATTCTGTAGGTTGTCTTCTCACTCTATTGATTATTTCCTTTGCTGTATATATTTTTAGTTTGATGTATTCCCACTTATCTACTTTTGCTTTTGTTGTCTGCGCATATGGTGTCATATCCATTCAATTATTACTAAGCCCAGTGTTTATAGCTTCAGGTCTTATGTTCAACTCTTTAAGCTGACTTTTGTTCATTGTGTAAGATCAGGGTTGAATTTCATTCTTTGGCATGCAAATATTTAGTTTCCCAACACAATTTGTTGAGGTGACTATCCTTTTCCCATTGTGTACTGTTGATACCCTTGTTGAAGGTTAATTGAATAAATATATGTGAATTGATTTGTGGGCTCTGTATTCTGTTCCATTGGTTTATATGTGTGTTTTTATACCAATACCACACAGTTCAAATACTGTAGCTTTGTAGTATATTTTGAAATCAGGACCTGTGATGACTCCAGCTTTGTTCTTTTACACAAGATTTCTTTGGAAATTTAAAGTCTTTTTTTGGTACCACATAAAATTTAGGATTATTTTTTTCTATCTCTATTAAAAATGAGTGTTATTTTGATAAGGATTACACAGAATCCTTAGATTGCCTTGGGTAGTATGGATATTTTATCAAAAGTGATCAAGATTACAATTGCATATCAATTCACACCTGTTAGCATTGCTAATATTAGGAAAAATAGCAACTAGCATTGACAATGATATGGAGAAAGAACTCTTTGGGTACTGTTGATAGAAATGTAAATTTGTATAACCATTACAGAAAATGGTATAGAGGTTCCTCAAAAAATTAAGAATAAAATTACTATATGATCTAGCAATCCTTTCTGGGTATTTATACAAAGGAATTGAAGTTAGAATCTTGGAGAGATACCACAGTCTTATGTTCATTGCAGCATTATTGACAACAGCCAAGATATGAAAATCACCTAAATGTCTATTTATGGAAAAATCATTAAAAAAATCTGGTATATAAATAGAATGGAATATTATTCAACCTAAATAAAGGAGGACATTCTGCCATTGCAATAACATGGATGGACCTGGAGGGCATTTGCTAGGTAAAATAAGTCAGACACAGAAGGACAAATACTCTGTGATCTCGCTTATATGAGTGATCTAAAATAGTCAAACTCATAGATGCAGAGAGTAGAATGGTGGTTTCTAGGGGCTGGGAGGAGGGGGAAATGGGGAAGTGATGGTCAAAAGATACAAAGTTTCAGCTATGCTAGTTCAATAAATTCTGGAGATGTACCATATAGCCTAGTACCTATAGATAACACTATGCTTTGTATACTTAAAATTTGCTAAGAAGTTAGATCTTATGTTAAGTGTTTTCACTACAAAAATTATAAAACAATAAAGGAGGCAGAGGAAACTTTTGGGAGGTAAGGATATGTTTATGGCCTTGATAGAGGTAATGTTTTCATGGGTGTGTACTCATCTTAACTCTTTCAGTGGAGTGCATTAAACATGTATATCATTTTAAATGTCAGTTAAACATCAGTAAGTTGGTTGGTTGTATACATATATAGGTGTATATATACTTTTATAAATTTATATATGTTTCAACATTAGATAAAACTTTTAAGACATAAAACAATCTTTTTTCATATCTCTGACACTGTGTTAACACAACTTCTCTGAGGCTCAGATTCCTCATCCTGGCGATATAACTTATTTACATTGCAACAAATCAGTTTATATGGTAAACTATAAAATGTAAAATTACACTATAATTTTTTGCCAGATACAGCATATGCATTTATAGTCATCTGAATTAATTATACTTCTCCCCTGTTCAAATTATAAAGCCCTGTGTTTGAAGTGAAAAACATGTAAATTTTGAACTTCCTGAAATGGTTATTATTCAAGTGTTAAGAAAAATACAAAACACCTCAAACATGGAGTAGGAGACATAAAACTGTAAGACTTCAAAAGTCATGTGATATTGTGATTCCTGGGTACAAATCTATAGCATATTTGGATGACATGATAATACCTATATATCTATTATCTATACACACACATGGGACCTAAATAAAGAAATTTGACATTGATAGACAAGGAGACCCATCATGATTTTTACTTTTCTTCAATTCTACAGTTGCTCTTGATGGGCAGTTGGGTTGGAAACAGTAGATCTAGCAACAATTTCTCATTTTATAGTAAGTGAAATTGAACTGTGGGACAGGAATATCATTTGATAATCATTCATGTATTTGTTCAATATTTTTCAGAACCTAGTAAGTTTGGGAAAAGCTAAAAAAAATATGTCAGGGACTATAAACACCATGAACAGAAGCAAAGTCATAAAAGGGGATACAGTGTGATGTTCTGGTGGGGAGTAGACATATTTTAGGGTCATGCAGTGTGTGCTCTATAATGATGCTGAAAACAAATCTGAATGAAGTGATCTGACACTAAGAATTCTTTTTGGTGACCAGCTTGTAAAGATGGGCAGACAAAATATACTACAGACATTTGAATAACTCCTCTAGTATGAAAAGGGAAACAAAAACAAGAAATAAAATTAAAGTGGAGACTTCTCATTTCTAGTTCCACAGATAAGGGACTTGGAAGTTGCCACTCTGTCCTATCAACAATAAACTGTACTTGGATCCTTAAAGAGAGGAGGGCACAGGACAAGCAGCAGCCTCAAAGCCTGGAGAAACAGCCAAGGGAATGCAGGCAGTGAAGACTTACCTGCAGAGACTCAGGAGCAGAAATCACCCCAGGAACCAGTGCCTGGGTAAGAAACCCTGAACCGTAATTGACAAATGCTGGAGGCTTAGTGTGGGTAACTCTGAGCATTAAAAATTTCAGGGAGATTCAGACATAGGAGGCCCCTCATAACACTGTGAGACTTAATTCCAGAAGATTGACCAGCTCCCACAGTAAATACTGGAGAAAAATTACTTGTGCTTGCAGCAGGGGGAGGCAAAAAGAGCTATGGTATTTTGAAATATGCCAGTCTATTCTGTTCTTCTTAACAAAGCTTGCCCTAAGGAGACAAGAGTTAACCAGAGCCTAGTGTGCTGGGGTATTATCAGAGCCTAACTAACATGGGAATGGTAGGGACAGAGTAAAGGGACAAAGTAGGTGAAAATAGTTAATCCCACTAGGGGATTGTAATTAGAGAAAAAGTATAGGAGGCCCCTGAAAATTAATGCTCACTCAAGAAAACAGGTTTGCTCAACTAGAAAACCAAGCAGGCTTGCTTAACAACAAAACCATGCAACAGAAGCATGAGACATGCCCCCAGACAATAATACAATAAAACTAAGTAGTTGTTTCACTTCATCAAAAACTGTCATTATTTTCTCAGGTGGCTGCACCATTAACATTCCTGCAGCAATGGATGAACGGTTCAGTTGTTCTGCATCCTCACAAACACTTCATTTTCTCAGTTATTATCATTTTAAACGTTACTCATTCTAACAGGTATATGGGATCACCTTGCTTTAAACTGCTTTTCTTCCCCTAACATCAGATGACGTTTAACACTTTTTCATGGGCTTTTGTTATAAAATGTTTCTTTAAGTTCATGCCTATTTTTTATTGTTTTTCTTTTATTTCTTTTGATATTCTTTTTAAATATCCTGGATACATATTCTTTATTTGGTAGCTCTTCAGCAAATATTCTATGCAAGTCTTTGATTTGTTTGTTTATTCCCTTAACAATGTCATTCACAGAGCAGAAGATTTCAATATGATAAAATGCAGTTTATCACTTTCTTCTCCTATGGTTCACGTATTTTGAGATTTATCTAAAAATTTGTGATTAAGCCATGGTCATACAGTTGTCCACGTTTTCTCTAGAAATGTTATCAAGATTTTAGATTCATTTTGAGAAAAGTTTTATATATAGTGCAAATAAGAAGTCAAAGTTTATTTGTGTGTGTGTGGCGTAGGGCTATTCTGTATTTGAAATATCATCTAAAAAGTGCTATCCTTCCTCCATAGATTTTTCTTTATTTTATAAATTTATTCATTTTATTTATTTTATTTTTGGCTGCCTTGTGTCTTCATTGCTGTGGGCAGGCTTTCTCTAGTTGTGGAGAGCAGGGGCTACTCTTTGCTGCAGTGCGTGGGTTTGCTTTTCACTGCAGAGCACAGGCTCTGGGTGCACAGGCTTCAGTAGCTGTGGAACATGGGTTCAGTAGTTGTGGCTTGCAGGTTCTAGAGCACAGGTTCAGTAGTTGTGGTACACGGGCTTAGTTGCTCCGCAGCATGTGGGATCTTCCCAGACAAGCGATGGAACCTGTGTCCCCTGCATTGGCAGGTGGATTCTTAACCACTGACCACCAGGGAAGCCCACTCCATACATTTTTCTCAGCAACTTAGTCAAAAAACAATTGACCAAAAGTTTGCGATTCTATTTCTGAAGACTATTCTGTTCCACTGATTTAGGTATCTTTTTACCAATATCCCACTCTCTGATTCCTTTAACCTTTAAGTTAGTCCTGTAATCAAATTTATGTGAATACTACAACTTTATTCTTCCTTCTTCTTTTTCAAAACTATTTTTTCAAAGTTCTTTGCTTTTTCATGGAAATTATAGAATCGGAGTCACTATTCCTACAAAAAGACTTGCTTAATTTTGGTTGGGGTTGCATTGAATCTGTAGGTAGCTCAACTTAGAGTTGCATTTAATTTATAAATCAACTTTTCACAGTTGCGCTTCCACCAGTATCATTTTCATTCCTTCTTCTAATTTACATTCACATTTCAAAACCAACATTCCTGGTTAATACCTTACAATCCTGGGGCTTCCTAGGTGGCACAGTGGTTGAGAATCCGCCTGCCAATGCAGGGGACACGTGTTTGATCCCTGCTCCAGGAAGATCCCACATCCCGCGGAGCAACTCAGCCCATGCGCCACAACTATTGAGCCCATGTGCTGCAACTACTGAAGCCCACGCGCCTAGAGCCCATGCTCTGCAACAAGAGAAGCCACAGCAATGAGGAGCCTGCACACCACAACGAAGAGTAGCCCCCACTCACCACAACTAAAGAAAGCCCGTGCACAGCAAAAAAAAAAATAAATAAATAAACAAAAAAAAACCCCAAAACAAAAAAAACTTACAATCTTTTACTGTGGTACTTAGGCATCAATGCATTTTCCACAATTTTTTCACAAATTTCTTATGTACATAACCAGTTACTACTCTATATCAGTACATGACAATCTTTAAGACAAGATCATACACTCCCCAAATATTTGACCTTTCTCTCTGCCACTTCTCTAACATTCTATCACATAGAACATTACAGTTTTCTGTATACTGTCACATCTTTCCTGTCAATGCTTCCTATTCTTGTATTCATATCTTATCATCCCTATTAAACTCTCAATGAGTTTAAACCTATTTCTCATACCACTTACAAATGTAGTATTCTAAATTTACAAAAAGGATAGTTACACTTATTAAAAAATTATACATTTTGTCATAGGTTACTCTTTCATTATGTTCATGTTTACAGAATATTAAGATAATTTAAAAAAAAGGTTATATTCCCAGGAAGAGAGAACTGGATTTTACATAATTCTGCTTATCATCCTAGCAGCATATCACTATTTAGTATCAGAGCTTGGAATATTCCTATAGCAGTAGATTTCTTTTCCACTAAGGGATTACTTTAAACTAAACAATGTCTAAAGTACATTGATGTCATCATTAGTGTGGTTTCCTCTTGGGGTTTCACTGTAAACATTAAGAAGAACTTGAGAAGATGGCTCAGTGTAAGAATATAAATACATAATATTCACAGCATATCTTGAGTGAGTAGTTCATTCCCACAGGTGAGATGAAAGATTTGTACCTTAAAATACATTTCCCTTGAATTTGAAACTAGAATATGTGCCTTAATATTTGTATTTAAGAAAGAGGATTCTAGTTAACTCTAAGTTTATTAAAGATTGATACATGCCTTTCAGGAAACATAGCAAAGAAAACAGGAAGGGCTCCATACATATACCGGTCAAAGAGCAGTAAATAGAAAATTTTCATTAATTTCCTTAATGAAAGATAATTGTCAATACAGGGGCAGCAGAATTAAGGGCTTATAATTAAAGTTTAAGACAATTATTAACTGGAAAAAAATTAACTATTATCCAACCTTTGGGTATATGCCACTTTGGAATCATTATTTTTTGATAGAAAAAAGCAAACAGATTTTAAATTTATTTTACTAGTTAGCTGATTGATCTAGAAGCTATTTGTATGTGTGTGTATGTATTTTAATTTCATGGACTAATATACTTAATTGCTTAAAAGAAGAGAAGTCCAATGTGCAATTTGCTGTCTCATATTGTTTCTAGATGATAACATTTCCAGAATGATGGCATTTCATAGTGGAATTTAATATGATCAACTGGAAATAGTATAGAATCTGAAGTCAGAGAAATCTAAGCTTGACTCCTGGTTCTTCTAGGAACTGTGTGACCCTGGTGAAATTATATGCCTACTTGGGCCTCAGTTTCTCATCTATAAAATGATGCTGAAGTATTTAGTTCGTCAGTTGCTATGTAGATTATATTGTGCACAAAATTCCTAACCCCTAGTAGCCCCTCCATAATATGTAGAAGCTACACTCCTAATTTTCCCTTTTATTGAGCTTGCTGTCTGTAACACTGTTCTCATGCATGCCTGGTACTTTATATTTTTTGACCATGAGAGTTGGGAAACTGATTTTATTTTAGTCTTCCAGATTAATTATGTTTTGTTGAAAATTCAGGATTTCTAGTTTCTATATGTTAAAGTGAAATCATAAGACATGAACACAAGCATTTCTAATTTTCTAAAATATCAGTTAACAAAAGTGCCTGTCCGAAGAACAGTTTGGATGCAGTAGCTAAACCTCATACTTTTTCTCTATGATGACTCCAGTGCCCCATAGTGAAACACATAAATGCTCTAATGGGGCATAAATTGGAATAAAACATACCTTAATTCATAAGCTCATCTTCTTGCTCTGCAGGCAAGAACACAGACATCAAGTATTACTGGAAATTTATACTGACCAGAGTACCAGGAAAATTTAAGTAAATATATCATTTTATTGACATGCCTACATATTTTTTTTACCATTCTATATTTTTATTTTTTATTTTTTTTTTCCAGAGGCAAAAATTTAAATTGCTTTAATTCCCCTAATCACTCTATGACATATTTATGGTATCATCCAAATCTTGATTAAAGTTCTTACTAATGTGTTATGATAAAAACAAAGATAAAACAAATTTGAAAACCATTATTTTTTTGTATTGCCTTACAAAGCTTAAGTATCCAAAGGAGATTTGTAAAGTTGAATTTTATAAATTTCTTTGTTCCATGTGGAACAGAGAAGGATTTTGTCCCTTAATCAAATTTTTTTAGGTTCAGGTCTCTGCATTGTAGCAGTTTCATAATTTTTTAATGCCTTTATTAGCTAAAATATGAAGCAATCACATTTAAATGAAAGTGGGAAGGTTATATACTATTTTTTTTAAATTTTTTTATTTTTTTTAAATTTTTTTTCTTTTTTTTTTCTTTTTCTTTTTTTTTGGGGGGGGGTACACCAGGTTCAATCATCTGTTTTTATACATATATCCCCATATTCCCTCCCTTCCTTGACTCCCCCTCCTCGAGTCCCCCCCACCCTCCCTGCCCCAGTCCTCTAAGGCATCTTCCATCCTCGAGTTGGACTCCCTTTGTTATACAACAACAAAAAATGGTACTAATTCTTAATTTTTTTTTCTTTTCTTAAGCTTAAAAAGTCCATCAGCCAAAGTTTTTTTTTTTTTTTTTTTTTTGATTTTGGTATACCACATCATAGAATGCCTCATAAATTCTAATTTTAAAGACATTCTTAACTTTCAAAGTTTCAGAAAAGATAATTCACCATTCTAATTTGGGAACAGGCAGAATCCAGTGAAAGAAAAGCATTTTAAAGAATCTTATAGTATAGAGTATTGGGATACACTGGATTTAATTATCAATAGAATAGTGTTTAGATATATATATATATATATATATATATATATTTAGTGCCTTATATCAAATATAAGTATTACTTAAAAAAGGTTTTAGCTTCTGCTTGGGAAGCAATTTGCATTAATTGCTCAATGCTGTTCTTTTTACAATTCATTTTTAAATTCTTTATTTTATTGGCATTAAGTAAAATTTGGAAGTTATTTTTCATGGACATGCATCATTCACAAATACTTAATACTTTAACTCAATAAAACGTATTTTAATGCAGCTGGTAAAAAAATGCTGTGCAATCACGCTATGTTCATGTAGTTGAACAAGATATGCCTGAAAGTTTTGGTCAATGAATTAGTTATCTTTTGCTTCAGAAGAAGTAACTTTTCCAAGCTTATGCTGTCACTAAGTGCTAAATCTGAGATTTTAATGCAAGGTTTTATCTCCAAAGGAAGTTCTAATTTCCCACAGTTGTTTTATTTCAAGCATGTCAGTTAAGCAAAGGTTAGAATTGTAATTTCACTGAAATTTCTCCTGTACATATCAGTCAACATATATTTTGTGATGGATTCCTTACTAGGCTTACTGGTACATTTTTCACAATTTGTTTGCATATTTTTATTTATTTTCTCTGTGCTTATTTTTACCTGTCTTTTCCCCATTTTTCATCTGACGCTCTATAGTAAACAGTTTTGTATATATTTCATGGATTTGAGAGAGAGAGAAAGAAAGAGGGAGAGAAGGATAGAAGGAGAGAAAAAGAGAGAATAGAAAATTTTTAAAGAGAAATGAAATTTTGGTGATGTCCCCAAATTTATTGATACATATTTATGCTATTAATTGATGCCTTTATGAACTGCTTTATTAATATAATAATTCAAACCTAATTATACAGTACTGTTTTTGTCTCTGTGTGTGTTCTCATGATAATTATGTAAGCTGTATGGATTTATACAGAAATCAGACCTTAATTGTATTTTTTTTTTTACTCTATATTTTTTAAGAGTGAAGTGAGTAGTTTTTGGTGTTGCAAACTCACACTTATCAACATCTTTATTCTGTGCATTAGAAATGTCTTCTGCATGGATCTATGGGAACATTTCTGGGAAAAATAAAGATGTGGCTTTCTTCTGTTTCTTTTTCTTTTTTTTTAATTGGAATATAATTGCTTTACACTCTTGTACCAGTTTTTGAGGTACACCAGCAATTTTAAGCTTATGTATTTATTCTCTTCTTGATATTGGGACATCTCAATACAACAAAAATCTAGCATGCTTAACATCATGAATATAAACCATTTATAAGTCACTGGGTTCAGCCTGGCCCTGTGTTTCACTGCTTTTAATCACTTTCTGGGTATGACATGCTGAAGGAAAAACAAAAGTTAACAGGCCAAAAAACCTGCCCTTTAAATGTGATAAATCCAGTAATTAATTGTTTCAATAACTAAGATTTCAGTTAGATATAGTTGCCTCCTTTACTTTTTAAAAAAAATCAAGTACTTCCTTTTATTCATATGCCACCAAGTGAGAAATAGTGTGATGGCATCAGAAAAAAAAAAAGAAATCAAACACAATTTTGTGGCAAATACAGTGATTGTATTCTCTTAGTAAAAACTTATACAAAACTATTTTTGTCTATGATCAGGTGACGTTAATTTCACAATTATTCTAGAAAATTGATAAGCAACTATAATATATTAAGAGAATGGCCATGATTTGTTTTTGACAGAAATACATTCTCGAAAATATATCCAAGGACATTACAGAGATAATAAGTACATGAACTAGACAGACCTCACATTGCTACCAAGACAACATTTGAAAATCAGTAACAGTATGATAAAACATCATATTGTTATTGTTTGCCAAAAAAGTTGTGTAATCTCCAAAACACTTTCTGCTGTTTTGTTCACCACTGCTCTAGAATGGAATGTAATGGAACAGCATAATTGCTAGAAAAAAAGGATATAAAATGATTTTATTGAACAGGCAGCTCTGCACAATAAGGTGAAATATAAGTTTAATTTTCTGGTTATCTGGCAACATGTAAAGCTAAATAATTTCATATTGTTTTCTTCTTAAAAATCAAACAATCTTGTGATGTAAGTGTGCTTAGTTCTGTTTTTACAATTGTGAACAGTAAAAAGCATTTCATGCACATTGTAGCAAAACTAGTACTTAATTGTGTACTTTCCAGTACAATATTTCAAGACTGAAATAGTCCCATGTTTATTCATATTTGTGAATTTTAAAATCGTATAATATGAAAACAGATGGTGAAGAATTTAACAAAAAAAACTAGAAAATAAACTAGAAAATAATACTTAAATTGACAGCATATTTTTAACATCACATATTTATTTAATGTTGAATGAAGTAGTTTCTTTTACTCAGCAGCAAAATGCATTCACTTAGATCGAATATCTTCACCACTGACTATCCCATGACTACCATGGAAATCATCACACCCTGCTAAGAAACACACAGGAAAATACAAATGACTGGACTCTATTTTCACAAGATATTGCCTTTAGAACCTATAAAGAAAAACTGAAATGGGACAGTTCTCACCAGTTTTAGATTTACACAGGATTCACATGAAAAATGAGACTGAAGTAACCATGTTCATATTGATGGGCTTTACAGACGATTTTGAGGTGCAAGTCTTCCTATTTGTACTTTTTCTGGCAACCTATCTTTTTACACTGGTAGGAAATTTGGGACTGATTTTATTGGTCATTGTGGATTCTCGGCTCCACAACCCTATGTACTGTTTTCTGAGTGTGTTATCATTCTTGGATGCCTGCTATTCCTCAGTTGTCACTCCAAAAATGTTGGTCAATTTCCTGTCGGAGACTAAAATCATTTCCTATCTTGGATGTGCAGCACAGTTCTTGTTCTGACAATCACACATATATGATACAGGTCACAAATCAGTGTATAATTGCACATCTGGCCATTTCTCCTTCCAAGCAAAATGAACATCTAGTTACACTCTCGAGGTTCTTCCCACTGGGAGGAATTCCCTTCACTACAGTCTTTCAGGGATGTCACAGAAATTTCCTGTCATTCTGTAGTTGTCCACCTTGGGGTGCTGCATGTCTAATGTACAGAATTATTTATAAACTAGGCCTGTCACATGGTCAGGAGGAACTCTCCAGAAGCCATAGGTTCAGGTTAGGAGAGAAAGGAGTGTGGACCACGGGGACTTGGGACACATCTTCATGTACCTTACTTGGACCTTTTCAACCCCAGTCTCATATACAACCTTCCATTTAATGGTGGAAGACTGCTATACATGTACAAATTTATGATTTGTTGGATCAGAAATCACCCAGCTCATGATGGGATGCTCAGTTGGCTTGGTAACTTGGTGGCCATAGTAAAGTTTTCAGTCTCTAGTAGGCTTAGTGTCAGGCCAAGAGCTGTTTTCCAAAAGAGAGGTAGTCATCTCTGAGGAAGGCAGGACTTTGCTCCAATGTGCTAAGGGCCTGCACTGTGATTTTCTTATCAGGGCCAACCAATCACTCCCAACAGCATCCCTATCTGCCACTGCCACTTCAAGTACCATTGGACCTTGCAGTCCAAGCAGAACAGAAGTTTGCACAGCAGCCTGGACCTGTGGCAGAGCCTCCTCCTCCTATGAACCCCCTTAAAAAGGTCAGCAATTTAGGTCACTTGGTAAATGGCCTGGAGTAACACAACCAAATGAGGAATATACTGTGCTCAGATTTCTGAGGTCTACTACACAACTAATGCTGTGCATCTTTTTTGGTTGTAGAGGAACCAGATGCAGCAAATTTTCCTGACTTTAGAAGAAATATTTCATGTCCATTGACAGGTGAAAGGATAAAGAAGACGTGGTACATGTATTCAATGGAATACTACTCAGCCAAAGCAAAGAACAAAATAATGCCATTTGTAACAACATGGATGGACCTAGAGATTATCATACTAAGTGAAGTAAGTTGGAAAGTGAGAGACAAATACCATATGATATCACGTATATGTGGAATCTAAATTATGACACCAATGAACCAATCTATGTAACAGAAATGGATACATAGACATAGAGAAAAGGCTTATACTTGCTAAGGGGGAGGGTCTGGGGGAAGGATTGACCAAGAGTTTGGGATTAGCTGGTTCAAACTATTGCATATAGAATGGATAAACAAGGTATTATTGTATAGGACCACAGGGACCACTCCACCACAGGGAACTATAGTCAGTATTCTGAGATAAACCACATAGAAAAAATATTAAAAAGTATGTATATATGTATGTGTGTATATATATATGTATAATGGAATCACTTTGTTGTATAGCAGAAATTAACACAACATTGTAAATCAACTATACTTCAGTAAAAAATAAGAAAAAAATAAAGAAATGAAACAAAATGTTTGAACAAAACACTGGAACCAATAGAAACAAAGTGGAAAACATGCCCCACACCACTGGACTCCTAGAAATTTCACTAAGGTAGAAAGTGCCTGAATTTTTTTGTTAGATTTTTCCCAACTCATGATACATAAATATCTCACCAATAAATGTGCAGTAGTTGCTACTTCTTGCTCTGTAGGTCCAAACACAGTGTCTACAATGTAATAGATCCATGTGATATTTTGTGGAAGAGAAAAATGATCAAATTCATGAAAATCAAATTATGACAGAGACTGGAGAACTGATACACCCCGGAGGCAGGACAGTGAAGTTATATTGCTGGCCTTACTAGCTGAGAGCAAACTCTTTCTGGTAGACCTTATGGAAATGCATGGAGAAAAAAGTACTTGCTAATAACTGCATATCAGTTACCAGGAGCTCTGTTAACCTTTTCAAGCAGTGAAACCACATCTGTTCCAACAGCAGCAATTGGAGTAACTACATAGTTAAGCTTAAAATAAGTTTTCGTCCTTCTCAAAGACTCATTAGGCTTCAGAACAGGCCAAATAGGAGACTTGAATGTGGATATAGAGGGAATCCCCACTCCTGCATCCTTCAAGTCTATGATGATGTCACTAGTCTCTTCTTTTCATCCAAGAATGTAGTATTAGCTTTGATTTACTATCCCCTTAATAGAAGCAGTTCTAGTGGCTTCCACTTGGCTTTTCCGGCCATAATAGCCCTCACTTCACAAAGAATCAATGTGGGAATTCTGCCAGGTATTGAGTATGCATTATAGAACTGGAAAATAACCATGAGATGAATTCAGGAACCCATTGCAGTCACTGTGAGATAAAACTCCATTGTTCGCCTGACCCTCATAAGCCCCTACTCTAACCATTGACCAACAGGGACGTTTTGGTTCTTCTGCAATTATTATCATTTCAGAGCTAGTATCCAACAGTCCCCAAAGATCTGATAATTTCCTTTTCAGTAAAGCACAGTCAGCCTGGTGAAAGCTCTAAGGTCCCTTTAAGGATGGTCTGGAGAAAGATCAACAGTTTACATTTTTGGTAGTAAACCAGGGTCCTTCTTCAAAGGTCCCTGGTTTCCCCTTCATTAAAGGGGTTCTAGGATTGTAAACTGGCTCAGTTCAGGAATGGATTGAGGGACCATGACTCTGTTTTTGTGATTCAAGTTCAAATTTTGTTCACTTAACCTAGAGCTTTTCTGTTTATACAGATCAAGTCAGCATTTAATAGGCTTCTTATCTATCTCACTTCTAGGAACACTGTGACCAGCTAGCCAATGGCATATGTGTTAACAGGTCGGACTATTCTGATTGCTGCTTTGAGACTGCTGTCTTAGAGGTAATCATGTACCCTTTCCTCTGAGGTTGGGAGACTCCTCTTGCTCTCTGCCACCCCAGGATCCAATTGCTACTTTTGCATTTAGGACTCCCAATTCAGTGACTCCATTTTCTAAGTAAGGTCTGGCCTATGGAGGATCAATCACATAGTTCCTTAAGTGTGCTGGAGCTGCCCTTGCACATTTCTTTCTCATAGTGTTGGTAAAAGGTGTGTCTTTTGCACATTCCCATTGTGAGTGAGTAGATCTTAAATAATAAGACCACTCTAAAGTTCCAATCTAAGTCTGTAAATCCCTTTCCCTACATTAAATCAAGGCAGGTAAGGCTTTACCTGTTAACTCACTGAGGGCTCCTTTTGTTCCATGTTTCAGCCAACTAACCAAACTTTTAGAGCCCTTTCTAACCCCCTCCATCTGCACCATGAAATGCAGAATCTGATTATTGATAGTCCCATATTAATAAATGTTGCCTGATCAGCCAATATGTTCCTTTCACCATTATCCCACACACTAAACACCCATGCATATTTCCCTGGTTTCTGCTTGTGTAAATTAAAAACTCAAGTAGTTCTTTTGCACTGTAGCACACCTCCTCATGAGCCATACTTTGTTCCTCACCTTTAGGGACTTGCTGGGACTTGTGTGTAGTTATGGGTCTAGAAACAGAGAGAGAAAATGAGGGCAGTTCCAGATGAGAATCAGCTTGTATTGCATGGCTCCTGCCTCAGGGGAGGCCACTCCAGTTTTCTTAGGAAATGCAGGGTAAAACCTCTCAGAGGAGAGTGGTAAGGTTACTTCTGTTGGCCAAGTAGCCATCAGAATTTAGAGGATCAAAGTCCCCACCTTCTTCAGAGTCTTCCCACATGTTCCCTTACAATTTTCAAAATCCCATTTTCCCCAATCATTGTCCTCAAAATGCAAGTTTGAGGATTCAATTTGTGTTGTAAGTCAGCCATTTGCAGGTGAGATTCTGGGCACTGCATTCAGGAATCCCAGCTCTGCAGCTGCAGGTCATGAGAGTCTCTTTCAGGGAAGACATAGAAGATGTAGAAGACTTGAGGTCATTTACATGGCACTTGAGATGGAAACTACCTATAATTTACAGCCAGCAAGTTTATGCTTTAATGATTTTGTGGGCAGAAAGAATATGATAACAGAAGGAAACATGACCTACACAAAAAGATTAAAGACATCAAAATGTAAAAATAAGGCCTAAATAACATATGGGGGTTTGAATTTTAATTACTTCAAAAGATAACTGGCTGAAACAAAACTCTATTGATGACTGTAGTTTTAAAAAATACATAAAAGTAAAATTTATCACAAAATAACACCAAGAATGGGAGAGAAAAAAAATTTATCCCTATCACTCTAAGGTTTTTCCAAGTTATGGTGTGTATTATTTGAAGTTTAACTTAATGATAAATTAAACGTGCATTCTGTAGCCTTAAGGCTGCCAAAGGGATATCACTATGGGCTCCACCAAGTCTGAAATGAAAGTAAAATATAAACAATCATTTGCTAGTAAATGTGATAATTATATTAAAAGTGAAATTCATTGAAGAGACATATCAAAAGAAATAGGAATTATGAATAGTCCTATGTCTATTAAATTAATGGAATTATTTTTTAAACTATATGTACATATGAATGTAAACTTGGAAATTGTTATTTCAGTGAGAAAACATTTCACCTTTCCCTTGGAGTAGAATGTTAACAGATAGCTGGATGAACCCTTTCTTACCATGCAGAATCAGACAACATTTGAAAGAGAACAACACAGCTTGCTCCAGGAATTATCTCATGAAAAAGAGCCACTCAGGAACTTTAATCAACTGAGCTCTGCAGTTATATCCAAGGGTAACTTTTTTCTTTGTTGAACCACCCTGTTACTGAATTCTTTTGTTACACCAGGACAGCCTGTATATTGTACTCATAAAGAATCTCTCTCTGGCATCTTATCATTTAATTCTTCCTTCCTTCATCAAGTTGTTTTTCTGCAAATAGGACTGTACCTCTATAACTGAGAAACTAGTATTGCCAAAATCACAATCCTCTATCAGTAGCTCTAGAGAATATCTGCAAGCCGCATACATTTTTCTGTGGCCCTTGGTATTTTGTTTAATGCTTTCTTTTATATAAGAAAGTAATAAATTATATATTTTCAACTGCAATAATAGCAGTATACTTTTTTATAGAAAAAAATCACATCATAGAATGGTGATTAAGAAAAGTAATGAAAGTGCCCTAAAACGCCTTTCAAAGATGGAAATCAATCTTGAGGAAATAAAATGTTGCTGAAATATCAATAGAATGCAATCAGCAAAGGACTAGCACAACTTGCATGTGAGAAAAAAAAGTTGAATACCTGGGTAGGTTCCAGAGGTGACAGATTTCAGAATGTGAAGAAAATAAAAGAGAGCCCTTAAAAACATACAAACAACAACATCAAAATGGCAATCACTTCTGTTACCTGAGATGAAAGCCCTGTAGGTGTAAAGCTATGAAAAGTGCCCTGACACAGCCTACCCTCCCACATACACACACAGTCTTCCTGAGTGTACTGTAAGTTTATTTTATTGTAGCCTAAGACAGAGAAGATTACAAACAAGTCTCACCCATGCAAAAATATTATGTGAATAAAATTAAAATGCTTTACCTATTACATTAATAGGTAATGAAACTATACAGGTAAAATATACCACAAAACCAAAATAGGCACACAAATACACACACTCATGAATAAATACAAATTAAGAAAAATCTAAAATATATTAATAACAGTATGTTATGTAAAATATGGAAAAATCAACAAAGATATGCTTTAAAAAATGAGACTTTCTAGAAAGTTGGTTAAGGAAAGAGTTGCAGGAAAAAATATCACCATAGAAATGAAGACTAAGCTAAAAGGAAGACAAAATTGAGTAGAATCATGAATATTCTTTCTCATATTGTTCAATTTGATTTTCCAGTATTTTCTTGAGCATTTTTACATCTACATCCAAGAGTTATTATTCCATTTGCCATTGCATTTTTCTTGTGATGACTTAAATTTTGCCATCAGGGTAATACTGAAGTCCTAAAATGAGGTTATAAGTATTTTTTCCTCTTCTATATTCTGAAAGAGTTTATGAAGGACTGATATTGATTCTCCTCAAAATATGGTGGAATTCACCAAACTACTTGGTATCTACCTAAGATACATAAATAAGAAAAAAGGTGGAAGTATTGATAATGAAAGTATGACATAAAAGACATGTGAGTTACCACTGATAACAGTGTCCACTGGAAAATCCATACCCAATTCAGACACTAGAGAAGAATAGTAAAGTAGATAGACCCAAAAAAATAAGAAAAAAAAACATAAAAAGACAAAAGTAAACTGAGTTTTTTTTTTAAGCTTTTTATTGGAATATAATTGCTTTGCACTCTTGTACCAGCTTATGAGGTACACCAAAATAAAGCAGCTGTATTTATACACACATCCCCATAACCCTTCCCTCCCGCGACTCTCCCCCACCCTTCCAGTCCCGGCCCTCTAAGGCATCACCCATCATCGAGTTGATCTCCCTTCGTTATACAGCAACTTCCCACTAGCTATCTATTTTACAGTTGGTAGTATATATATGTATATGCTATTCTCTCACTTCATCCCAGCTTCCCCTTAGCCCCCTGGCCCCCCAACCCCGTGACCTCCAGTCCATTCTCTGCATATCAAAATCTAAAAAATAACTATTTAAATTGAAAAATGTGATCTCTGTTTCACAAGTCCCTAAATTGAATTAAGTAAAACGTTTTGACAGTTTCCTACCTAAAAATTTAATTAATTTAGAGCATATTTATTGAACAATGTATGCCAGACTTTGTTCTAGAGTTTGGAAGACAGCTGTGACAGGAAATCATGTATAATTCAAAGTGCATGTTGTGTGAAATAGTGATCTATGAAGTGTATGCATTTAAGAATGAGGAATATAGGCAGATGTAAAGGAGGTAAACTGCATTATCATAACGTAGTCAATGAGATCCTCACTAAGAAAAGGTACATACATAAAGGAAGGAATCATGTGAATATCTGTGTGGAGAGTCATCCAAACAGGAGAGATGAAATTCAGAACAACTGTGAGGGTAACATATTGTAGTAAAAGATGCTCTATTTGTTTGTATTGTTGAGTTGTTATTTATACTTAATAATCCCATTTTAGGGAGAAATCTTTAGGTTAGACTCTATTTTAAGGAGATAGTCCTACTACAACAAAAGGGATTTCACACAAAAAATATTAATGATAATGAAAGGATGGAAAGAAGGAAGGGAAAATACATATAATATAATTAACTTTGAAAGATACGTGTCCTTGCAATGAAAGTGAGGTCTGTTGGAAGCAGGGTTAAACATAAGCACAGTAGGGATGTTTTTCTGTACCTTGTTCTTGGGCCTGGGCACTGAGGAATGGTGGCATCTACAAGGCCATCACAGAGTGGGAGGGGTCAGAGGAAAACAGAGCAAAGCTGAGTCAGGACCAAGCCTGTAGGGAAACCCAGAAAGATGTGGTAGAGCTTAGTTTTGGTAGTTTGGGTCATCAGCCTGTCATACCTTACTCTCTAAATTGTGCGTGTCTTTTGTCATTCTTGAGATTAAGTATAATCTTGATAAATGTTAATGCCTAATCTCTGTATTCTGTGAGGAGTTATAGGATGAGTTTACACTCTGCATGAAATAACAAGAGAGGGAGAAATACACCAACACAAAGAGCATAAGAATAACAATAGAAATTTGAACACATATGTGTGGTCCCTGAACCGCATGCTGAGGTGAGACTGCTGCCAATGCATAGATCTAAGGACAGAGCACAGTGCCTACAACTGGTGTCCAATACCAATGATTCCATGGAAAGCGGTATGGGAATATTGTGAGCTGTGATTTTGCTATTGATTAGGTGGCATTTGCTCAAGTTAGTCATGTATAATTATAACGTTGCAAATAATGTAACCACAGGAACCTAGGCAATTAGAGTTATGAGCTGAAAGCTAATACTATGTGTTTTAAAGATTACATGCATATGTGACTTGTATGTGTAAATATACAAATACTATATACCAATATTTATATATTGAAATCCTAACATTTTGTACCTCAGAAAGTGAACTGTATTTGGCAATAGGATCTTGGAGGAGATAATTAACTTGAATTGAGGTCTTTAGGGTGGACCATAATCTAATATAACTTGTGTTCTTATAAGAAGAGGTGATAGAACAGAGAAACACAGGGAGGAATGACGATGTGAACACAGGGGGAGAAGGCTGCTGTCTATAAGGGAAGGAGAGATGCCTTAGAAGTCAATCCTGACTTCACCTTAATCTTTACGCTCCTGGATTCTAGAACAATGGGAAGTTAATTTCTATCGTTTAAGCCAACAGTCTGTGGTAATTTGTTATAACAGCCATGAAAAACTAGTACAATCAGTATCAACATATAAGTACACATACGGACATCTGTGTATAATAAGTATGTGTCTATATGTATCAGAATGAATAAAGGAAGAAGCAAATAGATGACAATTTTTCACGTGTTGAAACTTCACACATGGAGGTATCCCTATGACCTTTATATGAAACTGTCTAAGCATACAAAGACACTAATTAACAGGAACAAATCTTTTTATCATTTTGATATTGAAAATGAATAGAACTCAATTTGTTTCAATTTAACAGTGTGAAAAATATACTTTATTGACAGACCCATTTTTCTCAAACACTCTCTTCATTGCCTCTTTGACATCTTTGTTCCTTAAACTGTAGATGATGGGATTCAGCATGGGAATCAGAACACTATAAAATGTTGACATGATCATGTCATGGTCCAAAGCATAGCTGGAACTTGGTCTCACATACATGAAGAGGATGGTTCCATGGTAAATTGACACTCCAGTTAGGTGAGAGCCACATGTGGAAAAGACTTTTCTTCTCCCTTCCTCAGAATGCATCCTCAGAATGGCCAACAGAATGAAGCCATAGGAGATTAGGACAATCAGGATAGTGACTGTCTCAATAGAGCCCACAAAGTAGAAGAGTAGAAGCTGGTTTGTGTGAGTGTCAGAGCAAGAAATAGCGAGAAGGGGAGAGATGTCACAGAAGACATGTCTAATTTCATTGGATGCACAGAAGGATAGACTAAATGTGGCCACTGTGTGTACAGAAGCATGCAAAAAGCCACCAACATAGCAGGCAATGATGAGGGACACATAGACTCTGGGAGCCATGCTAACTGAATACAGGAGAGGGTTGTAGATGGCTATATAGCGATCATATGCCATTGCAGCCAAGAGAAAGCATTCTGTGGTCCCAAAAGTTACTAAAAGAAACATCTGTGCTGCACATCCAAGATAGGAAATGATTTTATTCTGTGACAGGAAACTGACAATCATTTTTGGAGTGAAAACTGAGGAATAGCAGGCATCCAAGAATGATAACACATTCAGAAAATAGTACATAGGGTTGTGGAGCCGAGAATCCACTATGACCAATAAAACCAATCCTAAATTTCCTACTAGTGTAAAAAGATAGATTGCCATAAAAAGTAAAAATAGGAATGTTTGCACATTGAAATCATCTTTGAAGCCCAGCAATATAAACATAGTGACTTCAGTTGTGTTTTTCATCTGAATCCTGTATGAATCTAAATCTGATATCAACTTTGACATTTCAGATTTTATTTATAGTTTTTAAGCAATGATTTTTGAAAATACAATTCACCCTATTATAGCCTCTTGTTCGCTTCTTAGAAGGGTAAAATGAAATCATTAGCAGTGACAGAATGGACAGGATGAAGAAATTGTGTCCAAGTGAATGCATTACCCTGTTAAAATAAAGAAATTATTTTATTAAGAGGCTGGCTATATCTGTCACTTTAATAAATGCCAATTACAGTGGTTTAAAGTCCATTTTAATTTCTTTTAAAATAACTACAACCAAGTTTTATATTGCATCATCTTAAAATTCACAAAGATGAATGAATTTGGGAACCTTTAAATCCAAAAAATATTATCACAGAAAGTATTCATGTGAGTACACATTCTAGGTTTCTACAGTATGAATGAAATGCCTTTCCTTAATGTTCACGATTGTTAAATGGGAACAAGAACATTTATGTCACAAGATTGGGTTGTATTTAATGAGAAAAACAATGTGAAAATTATTTAATATTATAATGTTCCCAGATGACTAGAAATTGGGGCAATTTAGACTTGCATTTCAATTTATTGTACAGGGTAGATGTTTTTGGCCAAACCATTGTATATCCGCTTTTTTTGACTATTATCCCATTCCCCTATTACTTATGGAAAACTGGTGAACAGAGTAAAGATGTTATTCTAGCAGTAGATGCATCTTGTAGACCAAAAAAAAAAAAAAAAAAAAAAAAGCAGAGCATTTCTTTTATTTTGTTTTCTGGTTTTCTTTCTTGATACGCATATCACTAAGTTGTCCATTTAGGCCTCCATAGCTGATTATACTCTTAAGATTTTTCCAAACTTAATACCAATGTAAACATTTTCCCAGTTAATATACTCATTACCTTTGCAAAGTCCTTGGGTGTCTTTTTCAGAAATATTTCTGTAAAAAATAAATCATGGCTATGTCTTTAATATATCATTGTTTCTTAAGGATTTTTAAAAATTATTATAAAAGAAAAATCAGGCAGTAACAGATCATACAAGTTACAGAAGCTATCATTGAAAGAATAAAATCACTACATAAGCTAGAAAGTAGTGTTTTATTTCTGGTATGTTTCCCTATTTTGTCAGACTGTTTCTTATTCTGTTGATTATGAAAAAGAAAAGTCCATTAAAAATTATGATACACTTGAAATACTGTAAATCTACTAGTAAAAAATATTGAGAAATAGAATCAACTTTCAGTCAAATGGGACTTGGTGACTCAGTGCCTTACATGGTAGTATTTCAACAATGATGGCTTATTAATCTCTAATAAAAAACATTACAATCATCATTCTCAAAAAAACATTGAGGAGTCACCTGTACCTGGACTGAAAGTCTTCATGATTGCAACATATGATATATTGCATCTACCATGTTTAGGAGCAAAATTTCAGCACTGTGAGCCTTGTTTGTCTTTCAGTGTATCACAGAGCAAAATGTACTCAAAGGAGTAAAGCATCTGCAGTGTATAAAACCATGGATATGAAAATAATTTATATTAATGACATGAAACGCACTATATTTTTTCTTACTTAGATTTCCATACACCAAGAAAGATTTAGAAAACCAGCTTAAAACTAGTCATGGAAGAAAAGAAAGCTACTTGTCTTTATTTTCCCAGGAAGTTCTTCCCAGATCCATGTGAAAGATATTTTTTAATATAATGAATAAACAGCTTTTTAAATGTGGGGACTCTAAATAAAAAATTATTGGCAAGAGGGAGGGAGGGAATACAAGAATATGTGTATAAAAACAGATGATTGAACTTGGTGTACCCCCAAAAAATAATAAATTAAAAAAAATTATTGGCAAGAATAAGGACATAGATGTGGGAATGGACTTGAGGCCAAGGTGGGGTGGGGGAGGGGAAGCTGGAAGAAAGTGGGAGAGTAACATTAACACATATACACTACCAATGTGAAATGATGGCTAGTGAGAAGCTGTTGCATAGCACAGGGAGATCAATTTGATGCTTGGTGACAAACTAGAGGGATGGGATAGGGAGGGTGGGAGGGAGGCCCAAGAGGGAGGAAATATGGGGATATATGTATAAATACAGCTGATTCACTTTGTTGTACAGCAGAAGCTAATACAACATTGTAAAGCAATTATACTCCAATAAAGATTTGAAAAAAATATATAAAATATATATATATTTCTTTAAATCATAGAGGATTCAAAAGTAAAAAAAAATAATAAATTTATAATTTAACTTCTGTGTACTACAGACAACTCATACATTACTCCCGTGAACACACACACACAAAATGTCTTATAATAATAATGTTAAATTTTCCCACTTAGTTTGAATGGTTACATTATTAAAATAATATAAACCATTGATTAATAATATATATATATGTATTGATGTGTTATTTTGGTATTAAAAGATTCAATTCTGTTAAAAAATTATCTCTCTCTTTGTCCCTCCATCTCTCTCTCTCTCTCTCATCTGTAGGTTATATACAAACATATGCATGGAAAGACAGTCAGGAACAAAACAGAAATTAAGCATGTAGGAATAAGTACTGTGCAAACAAATAAAAATATATGTACCACATTTTCTTTATCTACTCCTCTATCGATAGACATTTTGGTTGCTTCCATGTCTTAGCTATTGTAAATAGTGCTGCAATGAACATAGGGGTGCATGTATCTTTTTGAATTATGGTTTTCTCCAGATATATGTCCAGGAGTGGGATTGCTGGATCATATCATAGTTCCATATTTTGTTTTTTAAGGAACCTCCATACTATTCTCCATAATGGTTGTACCAACTTACCCTCCCACCAACAGTGTAAGAGAGTTCCCTTTCTCGACACCCTTGCAAACATTTGTTTGTGGATTTTTTGATGATGGCCATTCTGCCCTGTGTGAGGTAATACCTCATTGTAGTTTTAATTTGCATTTCTCTAACAATTAGTGATGTTTAGCATCTTTTCATGTGGTTTTCGGTCACCTGTATGTCTTCTTTGGAGAAATGTCTATTTAGATCTTCTGCCCATTTTTGGATTGGGTTGCTTGTTTTTGTGATATTGAGCTGCATGAGCTATTTGTATATTTTGCAGTAAAAAAAGAACAAAATAATGCTATTTGCACCAACATGGATGGACCTAGAGATAGTCATACTGAGTGAAGTAAGTCAGACATAGAAAGACAAATATAATATAATACAATATAATATAATATTGCTTATATATGGTACAAATGAACTTTATTTACAAAACAGAAATAGAGTCACAGATGTAGAAAACAAACTTATGGTTACCAACAGGGAAGCAGTGGTAGGGATAAATTAAGAGGTTGGGATTGACATGTAAACACTACTATATAAAAATAAATAACTAATAAGGACCTATTGAATAGCACAGGGAAATCTACTCAATACACTGTAATGATCTATATGGAAAAAGAATCTTAAAAGGAGTGCATATATGTATATGTATAACAGATTCACTTTGTTGTACACCTGAAACTAACACAACATTGTCAATCAATTATAGGCCAATGAAAATTTTAAAGAAACAAATATATGCAAGAATTTTTTGAAAAATATGTAAAGAAGTAATCTCCTAAATGTATTAATCACAAATACATGTTGACTGACATACACAAGGGAAATTTTACTTTTACTACAATTCTAGCCTTTATTTAACTGATGTGTCTGAGGTAGCACAATTGTGGAAGATGCAGAACATTGTATTTGGCCTCTAAAACCTTATATTAAAATATCAGATTTAGCACCTAATGTGACCTTGGAAAAGTAACCTCATGCTCCAAATCAAAGAATAAGTAAGATTGACCAACATTTTTGTGCATGTCTTGTTCAATTATCAATACATGGACATGGTGTGATTGCAGAGTGCTTATTTATGAAATACATCACATGTGGTTTATAAAATTAAAATGTTTTCATTATATGTGAAAGCAGCATACATGTGAAATATGACTTCTGCATTTTATTTACCTACAAAATATTAATAAGGAATTAAGATAAGTTCTTCATCAAAGCATTGAACAATGAATGGGCACCAAATCAGAAACTAAGTATTCCTTCTTTTAGTTATATATGTTTGTTACATGCTATTAAGATATATTAAAATGCATTTCCTATGAGATTAAACGCAGAGAATCTCAATATTCTATGGTATCAGCCACCTTAAAAATACATTTCTGTTGTTGCACTGTGACTTTGGGTACTACAGTAAAATAATAATATGTTTGTTAAGTACCCCTGGTAATTTTGCCCATAATAAGTTTCTCATAATTCTCAACTTCTCTGATTTTCTCCATAGCGCAAGGTGGCAGTTTATGAATGAAGGTACATTTTAGTACACATTATGTTCCATTAGAGTAATTAATTGTCTACCTCACTTTTAAGGGAGTGGAGGAATAATAGTCAAAAAGTATAAGGTTTATCTCCCCATTGAAGATGCTCTTCAAACAAGCATTTCCGTCAACTCATATTTAAGGAAATTGGAACTGATTGTGTTTATGGCTTACTGATTTTACTTTAATAGATAGAAGCTAGAAAGACAAAAATAGAGATATCAAATTATTAACAAAACATGGTCAATCTGAATAACTAAAATCAAATCATTTCCTCAACCCTCATACAGTCAAAAAACAAAGTACAATACATCAACAGAAGAGATTTGAAAAATAACACCTTATTTCTACTACCTTTATTCTGACAAATTATATTCCATCAGGGAAATTAAATAAAACTTGTACTTACAAATGTATTGACCTAAACATGTAAAGAGTCTTTCCTGTTTTCCCTGTTATGTTCCCTGGAATTCTCTCTTTTACTTTTTATTCAACTTGGAGTTAACTAGAAACTTCTATCTCAGATTTACATACTAAAGCTTATAATATAGTTTGAGATTCACGGTTATAACTTCTGATATATTTTGTAAGTGATGAAAATGCTTTTCCTTTACCTGTGGAAATGAACTGCTCATTTAGTTAAGGTGTACTGTGGATACTAAACATTTTGGCACTTATAACAGGTTCTCAAGCTCTTCCTGATGTCTAAGGAAATGCCCCAAGGAGAAAACACACTAATTCTCCTCTGGGACCAAAAAGGAACAAGGGGATTTTTTTTCCATGGTAAACAAGAAAATGGACCTGGAGCGATGAACTACATGATAAAAACGACTACATGAATGCACTTTGGCCTTAGTACAAAATGATCTTTCAGTGGAAAAAGAATTTGTATAGGCCTGGAAAAGAAATTTAATGATACGGGATGTGGTCGTAGCTCTGACGCTAGAAAGCTATGTGCCGTTGTGTAGATAGCTTAATTCTCTGAAATCCAGTTTCTTTTTCCTGGGAATATAAAATGTTTACTTCTCTCAAGATTGTATAGACATAGACATAAAGAAATAATATAAAAATATAAGCTGTGGCAGAATTCATAATTATTTAATAAAAATTACAATACTCATTTGACCTTAAAGATGCTACATTTCTAAGTAGTATGAAAGTTATTTAAAAACACATTGAGTAGTTAATAGAGGAAATAAGATATATATAGATGGATAGAAAGTATTGACAATGGAAATGGGATAGTATACAGATAACTGCTATTCTATGTAACAGAACATTAGAGTATCAGAAATCTGTCAAAGATAAAGGTCAGAATTTGAGTTGTGTAGCATCTGGTCTTGTGGACTACTTACATTGATACTAATCTATAGACTATTACTAGGCTATGTATTTAAATTCTTCCAAAAATTGTGAAAAATTCATAGATGCTTAAACTCACATCCAGAGACTCTAAATTAGTAGACAGGGAATGATGGCCATGGTATCTGATTTTTAAAAGAAGACAGAAGGGGACGAAGTGAGAGAGTTGCACTGACATATATACATTACCAAATGGAAAATAGATAGCTAGTGGGAAGCTGCTTCATAAAATAGGGAGATCAACTCAATGATGGGTGATGACTTAGAGGGGTGGCATGGGGGGTAGGATAGGGAGGGTGGGAGGGATTCGTGGGAGGGAGGGAATATGGGGATATATGTATAAATACAGCTGATTCACTTTGCTGTACAGCAAAAGCCAGCATAATAGTGTAAAGCAATTATATTACAATAAAGAGCTTGAAAAAAAAAAAAGGAAAGAAAGAAAGAAGAAAAGAAGGAAGGGAGGAAAGAAAGATGATACTGATACTCAGCCTAATTGTGAACAAAGGATCTATTAATTAAATGTAATCCCAAATGATCTAATATATATTCAAAGCGTCCCTTATTAAAAAATAAACAAGCAGTTCTGCAAAAATTACCTACGTAATTCTACAATTTACAAAAAAAGAGAAAATAAAGCAGGCAGGGCAATTTTGAAAAAGAAGAATAAAGGAAGATTTACATACTCTAATTTCAAGACTTGCTACAAAACTAAAATAATCAGGAGAATGTGCTGTTGATGAAGAGAGAGACATCTAGATCAATGGAAAAGAACAGTCTTCATCAATAGATTCACACAATATAGTCAATTAGTTGTTTTTATATATTCAATGCAATTTTTTTGACATAACAATAAACCGCATATATTTAAAGTGTACAATTTGATATTTTTTCTTTTTAGTAATATATATATGGCAATCCCAATCTCCCAATTCATCCTACCCCAAACCCTCCCTACCTTGCTTTCCCCACTTGGTGTCCATAAGTTTCTTTTCTACATTTGTGTCTCTATTTCTGTCTTGCAGACCAGTTGATTTGTACCATTTTTCTATATTCCACATACATGTTAATATATGATATTTGTTTTTCTTTTTCTGACTCACTTCACTCTGTATGACAGTATCTAGGTCCATCCATGTCTCTACAAATATCCCAATTTCATTCCTTTTTGTGGCTGAGTTATATTCTATTGTATATGTGTACCACATCTTCTTTATCCATTCATCTGGTGATGGACATTTAGGTTGCTTCCATGTCCTGGCTATTGTAAATAGAGCTGCAATGAACATTGGAGTGCACGTGTCTTTTTGAATTATGGTTTTCTCTGGGTATATACCCAGTAGTGGGATTGCTGGGTCATATGGTAATTCTATTTTTAGTTTTGCAAGGAACCTCCATACTGTTCTCCATAGTGACTGTATCAATTTTCATTCCCACCAAAAGGGCAAGAAGTTTCCCTTTTCTCCACACTCTCTTCACCATTTACTGTTTGTAGATTTTCTGATGATGCCCATTCTAACTGGTGTGAGCTGATACCTCATTGTCATTTTGATTTGCATTTCTCTAATAATTAGTGATGTTGAGCAGCTTTTCATGTGCCTCCTGGCCATCTCTATGTCTTCTCTGGAGAAATGCCTATTTAGGTCTTCTGCTCACTTTTGGGTTGGGTTGTTTGGTTTTTTGATATTGAGTTGCCTGAACTGTTTATGTATTTTGAAGATTAATCCTTTGTTGATGCATTTGCATATATTTTCTCCCATTCTGAGGATTGTCTTTTCATCGTGCTTATAGTTTCCTTTGCTGTGTAGAAGCTTTTAAGTTTAGATCCCACTTATACTTTATGTTTTATTTCCATTGCTCTAGGAAGTGGGTTAAAAAAGATCTTGCTGTGTTTTTGTCAATTGATTTTTAACAAAGTTGCCAAGGAAAATCCATGAAGGAAGGATAGTCATTTTTTTAATGATGCTAACTATATAGAATAACATTATGTCACAAAAAAGAGACTTAACTGATACTTGGTATCTTATATAAAAGTTTCCTCAAAATAAATCTTAGGCCTTAATATAAAACTTACTATAATAACTTTTCTAGAAAAAAAATAGGGCAATGTTTTTGACTATGGATTAGTCACAAAATTTTGTATAATACACAAAACTCATGAACCATAGGGGGAAAACAATGAATTGTACTTTATCACATTTAAAATCTGCTTCTTGAGAGACACTGTTGAGAGAATGAGCAAACCATAGACTTATACAAAATACTTACTAAACAGCTATTTGATGAAGAACATGAATCCAGAATAAAGTTCTCTAAAAATTCAAAAATATGAAAACAAAAAGAAGATAAACAATAAAAACAGGCATGAGTTTGAACTGACACTTCATCAGAGAAAATACACAAATAGCAAGTAAGCCCATAAAAATAATGTATGACACAACTTGTGATTAGGGTAACACAATTTAAAATCACGTTGTGATCCCATAACATCTATTAGAATGGCTAGAATATTTAAAGTAATAATAACAAACAACTATACAAATTGCCCACAATGATGCGGAGCAACTGGAACTCTCATCCATTCCTGGTAGGAAAGCAAAATGGTGCAGCCCATCCAGAGATCTCACTCTGTGTTATTTGTCCAAGATAAAAGAAAACATGTCTACACAAAGACCTGTGAACCAGTATTTACAGCAGCACTGTTCACTACATTCTAAATTTTCCACATGCCCATCAACTACTGAATGGATAAGCTAACCATGGTACATCTTCATGACAGAATACCACCCAACAACTAATAGGAACAAACACTGATTTATTCAAATACAAGGATGACCTCAAATACATCCTGCTGAGTGACAGAAGCCAAATTCAAAACAAGTTGCAGGCAATGTAATGTCACCTATATCACAGTCTAGGTAAGGTGAAATTATAACAATAGAGCAGACATCTGATACATCTGTTCTTCACAGAGCTGGGGGGAAATGGAGATAACTGACTACAAAATGATAGGAGAGGACTATTTTTAAGACCGTAGAAATATTCTGTAAAATGAATATGATTACACAATTGTATGTGTCTATTAAAATTCATATAACAGGTACCTAGAAATGGTAGATTTTTCTGTATTTATATTAGAATTCAATAACACAGTTCAAAAAATATATTATCTAAGTTCATCTTTGCTTTAGAATAGGGTTATCTTGGCAGGGGAAATAGACAACTAGAAAACAGATTCAGGCAGGCTGCTTAGGTGCTGCCAATGTTCTACTTCTTAGACTTACAGTTATGTTCAGTTAGCAAAAACTCTTCAAGCTGTACATGTATGATATGCATATACGGTCTTTTCTTTACATTTTCTTCAATAAAATTAAAAAGGAATCAAAATATCATTTTGTTATTACTTTTCTAATAAACTCTATAAATTCCTGTTATTTCAATGCACTTTGTATCAATCTATGATTTTACTGATAGACTCATTAATGAGTAGTTATAAATTATTGCTATGTGTTAATTTTATATTTGTAGGAGTCATTCTTAAATCATTTCGAAAATTGTACTTCAACACCTTTAGGTGTATCAGTTTATATCAAATCAATTTTTTCTTACTTGAAATCAGTTTTATTCCATATCAATCTTCTCTTTCCCTAAATATGCTTTCAAAAGTGACTATACACTCTTGCATTTTACTAAATTACACTTGATTTCTGAATTTTATTTTATTTCTACTTTTTTGGTTTATTGTTTTGAGTTCTCAGAATCATGTTTTCCCATCCACCTGATGTCTAGTTATCTTATTTTGATTTCATTGAGACTTAGTCATTTAAAATTTTTGTTTTATAAGATATTTAAGATAATATTGATTTAAAATTAGTTTCTAGCTTTATGTTCTGATTTCAACATTGGGGATGTCATTTTTTTATTTCTTACTTTTTGCAATTTAAACCTCCTTATATGGAATTCAATAGTAATCCCTAGATTCCTTCACTGTGTAAATGGGGTGGGTATTTTGACTCTCAGAAGGAGGTACACATGAAATTGGGACACATCAAGGTGGTAGTTTACAGCTTACGGAATCACTCTCTTATTTTTTGAAGGCCTTAAAATATTATTGTGTGGCTACTTTAACTCTCAAAGCTAAGTTTGATTCAAGAATACATTCTACCTATTTTCTCATGTTTAAACAGATTTTGCATTCCAAAGAATTTTTTGCACTTTAGACACTATATGTTGCTATAACAGTGCTTTCTGAGCCCTGCATCTTCCAGAAGTCTCCTCCCTGTTGAGACTTTCCTTCCTAGTGTGTCCACCTTACTGAACTGATACACTTCTTAGTATCCCCTTCCTCTCAGTGAAACCCTGTCCTTTTCAAAGGGAGCGTGTGCTGTTTATTTCCAAGACCCTCAGTGACCTCTAACACTGTACTGGTCTCTCATAGTCCCTTTGGGAGACTCTGATGGAGACTGGGGAAGGGTTGGGAGCATCTGAGAAACTGAAAACAAATATAAATTCTGCTAGACCTCCTCTGTCAACCAATGTTAAATTTCTCTGTTTTAGCCCTGGGCGTGTGTGCCTGTGTGCTGGGTTTATGCACGTGTGTGTGTGTTTATTGTATGTGTGTATAATAGATGTTTTATTTAATCTGAGTAAACTCTAGATTAATATTCATGATTCACAGAATAACATGATTTATAAAATCCTACAGTGCTTTCAACTTTTGATTTCTCCACATTTCCATGGCATTTTATTTTTTTATTTTTTGTTTTTTTTTACCTTGATAATAACCTTGCAATAAACTCAAAATATATGCTTTATTCATTTAACCACTGCACATTTTAAATTGAAGAGAATAAATTTGTAATGAATTTGATTGAGTATAAATCCATCTGCTAGATTCTGCAAGAAATATATTGTTTCTACCTTATTACAGTTTACCATATTTACTTACTAGTTGCTGTATAAAATGGCTTCTATTGCCAGGATGCTGACATTGGTTCTCAAAGAAATCAGTGATAATCCAGTGTTAGAGTGAAGTATAGGAATATGTCTCATATTTTGAGATATCTTATCTCAAACTTTATTCATTTTATAAATATCATCATGTACTGAGTTATTCCAGAACCATTTACCTTTTTTAATTTTTGACTGAAACATCATGTTGCTATTCTGAACCAGAAGATAATTGGGGCATATTCCCCTTGGGGCATCCCCTGTGGGTTTTATCAACAGCTGAGTAAGTGGATATAAGCAATCTAAGTGAACCATATTCATAATGTACTTTAGCCTGCACTTGGTGTTCCACAGGTAGGAGGAACTTTAAGATCGTTTACAGAATATTTTAGGAGATGGATCATAAAGTATCAAGGTCAAATATGTTATAAAATTCCTAGGCCCTTTAGTTGTTGCCTGTTGCATTGATGAATAGAATACATTCATCACAATCTGATTTATGTAATTTCTGTCTAAAAATTGAAAAACAATACTTCGTGGAATAAAACAAAACCCAAAGAGACAATATTGAATTTATTTGTAGAAGTACTGAGCATGTTCCCAATAGAGTGTATGTTTCCATTTTCCTTACGGAAGAAAACAGACCTGTTCAAAGTAAAAAAAATAGGAAATTTATCAAGAGGCCTAGAAGTCATTTGACCTATTCAACTATCTGTGGGCTTATATTTTATATGTGGAAAATAATCAATAATTCTTTTATGTTTATTTTGCTTGTTATGTAATGTAGAAGCCACTTGAGATTACTACTTATTTCATAGTATTTCTCTAGTCTTAAGGCTTAAAAAATAATGAAGTATGTCAAAGACCATGTTCTTTTCTATTTCAGTGAGGGTGGGATGGTGAGTGGGGGAAAGTCAGTTTCCGAATGAAGTCATGGTGTAATAAGAGGCAGTGAAAAATGGTGAAAAACACCTGGACAATGGAAGAGATCTGGGCTTGAATCTTGGCTCTGGCACCTAACAGCTGTGAGGGTTGCTATAAAGGGGAATAAAGTTATATGCGCAAAAGTCCATTCCTACAGCTCAACACATGACTGTTATTATCTCTACCCTCCTTTGCAAATTTAGTGTTTCAATATTAAGCCCAAGATATTTGGAATGTTCTAAATTGTACTAAAGTTATATGTTTGGAAGTGACTTTACATTAATTGTAGATGTTGGTCATATATCATTAAATTCTTCAAGAGTCATAGTCATTTTCTCTTTATAACTCTGAGGTCTTTAAATATATGCTAGCACTGATTTAGTCATATTCATCTAATAGAAATAACAGTTTTAAGAGAAATGTAACTGGACCGTTTAACATTGTAATTTTTTAAAGTTTATTTTACTGAAATATAGTTGATTTACGATGTTGTCTGAATTTCCACTGTGCAGCAAAGTGATTCAGTTATACATACATTATTTTTCCTATTCTTTTCCATTATGGTTTATTACAGGATATTGAATCTAGTTCCCTATCAAATACAGTAGGACTTTGGTGTTTAGCCATTCTAAATGTAGTAGTTTGCAGCTGCTAATCCCAAACTCCCACTCCATTTTTCCCCACCTCCTCCCCCTTCACAACCACAAGTCTGTTTCATGTCTGTGAAGTCTGTTTCATGTCTGTGAGGCTGTTTCTATTTCATACAGAAGTTCATTTGTGTCATAATTTAGATTCAGCATCTAAGTGATATATGATATTTACCTTTCTCTTTCTCATATACTTCATTTAGTATAACATTGTAATTTTTCACTATCCTATTTACCCAAAGCAAAAGTGACTGGCAAATGGCAAGTGAGACTGCAGTAATTTATGTGTCTGTGTGTTCTGTTTTTATATTAACAGGTGATGCAATTCATAAAATTATTCATTCTCTAATCCAAACAAAAAGTGCACAGAAGAAAAACAATATTCAAAATATAATTCATTATGTATAGTCTGATAGAAAAATGTTAACTGCACATTAATATTAACAAAATAAATATATAGCATGTAGCTAAAAAAGAAAATATCTAATTTAAGGCTATGATCAGCTATGTTTTTCAGCAATTTAGTTATGACACTTGTACTTTCACCCAATTTTTGCTATTTTAACAAATAAACATGACAACAAAATATCAACTATATAGGCTACAAGTTTATACCAAAAATGGATATATTTAAAGGAAATTGCTTTAAACGTTTCACATATTTATACAGTTTCACATGTTTGATTCATCTGCCTGACTGAATTATTGTGCCTGTTTTATCATTTAAATTTATGGCTATTTGAAAGAGGAGTAAGCTTTGGAGCAAAAGCCTAATATCATACATGGCTTTTAATTATGGAGCAGGTGAGGAGCACATACTTTCAGACTCCAAATCTTATGTAATTCTTCTTGTACCAGGTATATCATTGAACTGATGACAATAATTATATTGGGTTTGAATTTTTCTTAGGCCTCCCAATTGTATTAAATCATAGATTGATCTCATCATATTCATTCAAGTTTGTTTGTTTCCTTTCATTTCTGTTTTTACCTCATCTACTAAACTCTTTTTTCAGAAGTGGTCTTTGGTTAAGATTAATGATATCCATCTGCCTGGCAGTTTTAAAATAGAAAAAATTGTATTTGGGTTTTTTTTTTTTTTATTCAATTCACTACTTGTTTTTATGAAATATACCTTTAAAAGCATACATAGGATTCAACAAAATGTTTGCCTTCTCTGATGCCTCACAGGAATATTTCTTATTTTCTCTGCCTTTGATCTTTTCAGTAATTCTATGAAAAAGTTTTCATCTGATATTCACAATTCTTCTAGGTAAATCCTGACTTTTTTTTTTTTTTACCCCCAGGAGATTGTTGATATGTGCTATCTTCTCCTTCTATCACAATTACTAATCCAATGACCTCTACCAAAATTGATGGGATTCCTGGTAACATATTGAAACTGGAAATTGACTTGCATTATGAATTTAAGTAATGCACAGAATATTATTTGCAGCAGAGGAGGTGACCCCAAAACTGACTCAAATTTTCCATGGGTACACATATGAAAAGTAAAATAAACAACTTGAATAAACTCAGTTCTCCAACTGGTGTTATAACATGTTAGAACTTTGAACTGAAGTTCAGGTAACACTTTGACTCCTATTTTGATTAACCTTGGGACTATACCAGAAAGATTTTTTTCTATGCATTCTAACTTTCATTACTTCCTTTTTTTGCTGTTAAATATTAAGTTATTTGTCTAGGTGTGAAGACAATTTTTTTGTTGTTGTATTTTGAATTACTGATTTTATGAGATAATTTAAACATATAGATTATCAAGAATTTACATTTCAAAAATCAGTATGCATGCCAATTATTCACCCAAAAAGAAAAATATAATGCTAAGTATTTGGAATACAAATTGAAGTAAATATGAGCCATCATACAACTTTATATTTAATCATGGTCTATCTCCTCCAAAAATATCTTGATTCACTCTTTCCAGAAAAACCTAATAGAGATGGAAAATTTTTAGAGACTACCTCAAAATATTCCAATTCAGTAGGTGATTAGTCTGTCAAATAAACCTTACTCAGCACATTCTACGAGGATGGAAGATGCCTTAGAGGACTGGGGCAGGGAGGGTGGGGGGGACTCGAGGGGGGGAGTCAAGGAAGGGAGGGAATACGGGGATATGTGTATAAAAACAGATGATTGAACCTGGTGTACCCCCAAAAAATAATAAAAAAATAAAGTAATTATAAATATTTAGTTTTATTAATACATTTAACACATTAATATGTATTCTATGTTTGAGACAAATATTAATGTGACAATTACAAAGGAATTTTTTTAGCTGTTCACTTTGTGTTTTAATGTTACTAATTGGAAAACAACTTATAGAATTCTAGTAAATTAATCAGTTGACTTGATAGTTCTTAGAAATGATATGAGTTGAGCCAGTGAGTGAAACACAAATCTTCCCTTTGATTCTGAAGTGAGTGGCATCAACATTTGATCCACGGTCTTGTTGCTGTCTCTGGAACTGCTGATGGGAAACTAGGCATTTCCAACAAATAAAAATAAAAATACAGTTCCCTTTCCTTAAGTTACAAAATTGTTCATTATGTCATAGCAATATGTAGCATGATTTAATGAATATCTTCAAGTTTGTTGCATGAAGTGTCAACATGAAGAATGTCACTGAAGCCACTATATTCGTACTGAAGGGCTTCCCAGACAAGCTTAAACTGCAGATCTTCTTTTTCTTCCTGTTTCTAGCAATATACCTGTTTATTCTGATGGGAAACTTAGGACTGATTGTGTTGGTCACTAGGGATTCCCAACTGCACATCCCCATGTACTATTTTCTGAGTGTGTTGTCATGGGATGCCAGTGTTTCCTCAGTAAATATCCCAAATACGTTAGTAGGTTTTACATCAAAAAATAAAGTCATTCCATTCTTTGGATGTGCAACCCAAATGTTTCTTGCTGTTACTTTTGGGACCACAGAATGCTTTCTCCTGGCTGCAATGGCATATGATCGCTTGTAGCCATATACAACGCTCTCCTGTATGCAGTTAGCATGCCACCCAGTCTATGTGTCCCTCATCATTGTCTGCTATGTTGGTGGCATTTTGAATGATTCTGTACACACAGTGGCCACATTTAGTCTATCCTTCTGTGCTTCTAATGCAATTAGACATGTCTTCTGTGACATCCCTCCCCTCCTCGGTATTTCTTGCTCTGACACTCATACAAATGAGCTTCTACTCTTCTACTTTGTGGGCTCTGTTGAGATAGTCCTGATTGTCCTAATCTCCTATGGCTTCATTCTGTTGGCCATTCTGAGGATGCATTCTGCAGAAGGGAGAAGGAAAGTCTTTTCTACATGTGGCTCTCACCTAACTGCAGTGTCATTTTACCTTGGAACCATCCTCTTCATGTATGTGAAACCAAGTTCCAGCTACACTTTGGACCATGACATGATCGGGTTGCCATTTTATACTATTGTGATTCCCATGCTTAACTCCATTATCTACAGTTTACAAAATAAAGATGTCAAAGAGGCAATGAAGAGAGTATTTGGGAAAAAATAGGTGCATCAATAAACTATGTTTTTCACACTAATCATTAAATTGAAACAAATGAAGAATGTTGTTCATTGTCTCCATATAAAAAAGTTATGATAAAATATTATCAAATTTAATAACATTAAAATTTATTAGTGTATTTGTATTCTCTTTGGATAATTTTTATATAAAGATCAAAATCATCCCCCCACTTGTCAGTTCCACATGTGCAGCAAAAATGTGTCATCCGTTTGCTTCTTACTTCACTCTTAGATACACACACATACATATAGACATGCATATATATGTATACATATGTGCTGATGTTGACTGTAGCAGTTTCAGTGCTGCCAAAACAAAGTACCACAGACTAGTGTCCTAAACAACTGAAACTCATTTCTCACTCTTATAGAATCTAGAAGTCTGAGATCAAGTTGAAGTCATGATTGATTTCTTCTGAGGACTTTGTCCTTGGCTTGTAGATGGCAATCTCCCCTCTGTGTCTTCACGTGTTCTTTTCTCTCTGTGTGTCTGTGTCTTAATGTCTTTTGGTTTTAAATATTGGATTAGGGCTCCTAAAGGCCTCATTTTAACTTAATTACTTGCACAGCAATTTTATCTATATATACAGTCACATTCTGTGTAAAGCATTTAGGATTTCAACATATGAATATTGGTATATATTATATGTATATTTACACACACACAGAGTCACACATGCATGAAATCTTTATTTTAAAATATGTAGTGTTGGAGGAATCAGTAGAGGTAGGCAGGACACCAAGGCTTGTAATGCAGGAAGCAATGTTTATTGTACTGGTACAGGCCCAGTGGATTCACATCCAAATACTGAGCCCCAAACTAAAGGAGAGCTCCTCCTTTTATAGACTAGTTCCTGCGCTTTTGGGAGCCTATAGCTATGTTTATCTATGCAGAAGCAATGTACAGAAGCCAGAGTGCATACGTTAGTTTTTTCCCTTATCTCATTGACCCAGATGTTCATGCTGCTCCTGGGAGGGTCCTGTGAAAGAGGCCACAAGTTATTTATTCTCTGGGGCTTGCATTTTCTTATTTTTACTTTGTCCTTCCCTGTTTTGTTATTAACCTGCCTCATTCCCCCCTTTGATGCTTGGATCTGACTTAAGGTCCAATAACATCATTTTCATCTTGACTTACTGGTCGATGCTTCCTTAGCATCAATTCATGGGTGGCCATTTTTCTCTCAACTATATTTTCAATGAAGTTTGAAATTATCCAGATAATTAAGGGGATAAGACAGGGAAGTAATAGGAGAATTCCCAACATTGTAGCATACTTATTATTAGAGTCTTGTAACTACCTAAAGTTGAGAACCATTCTTCCAGCCAGCCAGTAACAGCATTTTTAATTCCTGAATTTCTAGCCAGTTCATCTGCCAATGATGATAATCCTTTGAGGGCCTTAGTTATGGTGCCATCCAGGGCAGTGTTATTGGGGATAAAGGTACAGCAGTTCCCTCCCAGCATGACACATACTCCTCCTTTTTCTGCTAACAGCATATCTAAGGCAATTCTATTTTCCCAGGTCATGTGGCTAGTGGTGTCTAACTGGCTAGCTACCCCTTCTAGGGCCTCTCTAGTGTAATTAATAAATCTTTGCTGGTTGTAGTAAATATAGTTTATCCAATCTACATTTTTGTTCATTGTCACCCACCAGAAAAGGAAAAACTCAAATCCTTCTGCTATCTGATCTCTGGCCTTGAACTTGTTGGGTACTCCCCGGGGCATGCCTATTGAGTCTAGATATACATCTGGGTCGAAAGATCCTGGTATGGATGTTTTGGCCCTTGTAGGGGGACGGAATGCCAGGATGAATGGTACAGCCAATTGAACCAAGGCACATGTTCCCATCCATCCAATGGGCAATCTGTCCAAGAGAGTCTGGTTTCTGCAGTACCACCAGACATAGGCCAGAGGAATATTTAAGTTAGAGTAATTGGCTCCTGGTTCGTGTGACACGTCTCTTGGCTTTATGCAGTCTGACAGGTCTCCCACAGGAGTAGTGAACTTTTCTCCCCGTCTAGAGAGACACGAAGAGTAGTTCACCTTTCCCACTGAGAAGGAGGGTGTTACCCTTGGGTCTGACTCGCAGATCGCCAGGTAGAGCAGGGCCAAACTCCTACATGTCTCATTTCCCCAGGCCTTTTTTTTCTTGATACAGTGCCATCATGCAACCAAATTTGGAAGGATCATTGTCCCATCTGAGAGGGAAAGGGACTACCTGTGTCTGTGGTCGCCCTGCAGCACATGCGTAACAGTCACTTTTGTTTAGGGCCAACACTGAGAATTTTACCCACTCTATCCAGGCATTTGGCCCCCCATACCATGTTTCAATTTCTAGGGTCTGTCTCAGATCCTTTACTTCAGTCACCTTTACTTGTTTTGGATTATTTACAGGCTGGTGTTTTGATGTCTCTTTTTTTTTGGGTTATGCGCAACGGTAGTAAATTTAACTACTGGACCACTGACTAAAGCTATTTTGAATTTTCCCCGGAGGTTCCTTCCAGACATATCAGCTCCTAGTCCATAAGTCTGAGGGGCTACTACAGGGAAGGTGTTTTTTTTTTTTAGCAGGGTTATTAATAGGAAGGATTATCGGATTACATTGTAACAGCTGGCAGTTAGGGGGTGTAGTTCCTTTGTAAGTATGTAATTTTGGCTTCAGGCAGTCCCATCCCTGCCTAAGTTGCCACCTGAGTGGACTTGTGTTGGCTGTCCACCCTTGATACTGAGTGGCCCACCATATGTCATTCCAAGTCGGACAGGGTGGCCCCATGCTATTATCTGTCTCAGGACAGAGGTATTTATCTACCAGGGAAAGTTGTTTTTGTGCATTTAGATATCTACAGGGTATGACTTGGCAAGCATCAGACTTTACAGAAAAGGGAGTAGCTGATCTAGTCACAGTAATGGTCAGCTTGATAGGGAAATAGGGGTTTTGGGCACTTCCTATCACAACAATTATCCCAAGCATCCAATAGCAAGCAAGCAACTTATAAGCACGAGGAAAAACAGCGTGAGTAGAGTCCTTTCCCCCATGTCCAATCTTCAGGAGAAGTAGATGCTAATCCCACAGCTAGATTTAGTGCTAAAAGCATAGCTAGAATCAAGAAAAAGGGATTACAGTCCATGGGGAGGTAATAACAGTCTTATCTGTCCTTTTGCTGTGGTGTCCTTTTTCAGGCTTCCACCATGCGTAGATCAGTCAACCTCCGGAGTGACTGAGACAGGGCTGTTGACTTCCAGGGTTCGAAGTGCCACAACTCGTTTCTTTCAAACAGTCAGTTTACATGGGGCTGTTGGATCATGGATGAACTCCCAGTCTGGAGAGGCCGGCTTCACTCTGCTGTGGTGAATCCAAGGTTTCACCTCAGCCACCTTTATTGCATTAGGAGTGGATAGAATAACAGTGAATGGTCCCCTCCAGAGGGGCTTCAAAGGCTGGACATTCTATTCCTTCACCCATACAGTATCTCCGGGTTTGAAGGAATGGACATCTGTAGTTAGACTTACAGGCAGTCATTCCCCAACCCACTGATGTATATCTGTTAGGGTTGAGCCAAGAGCCTGCATTTGTTGCCTTAAAATGATATTTCCTATTTCTTTTAAATCTCCCCTTATGCTCTTAACTATAGGGGGCTGTCACCCATAAAGAATTTCAAATGGAGAAAACCCAGTCCGTTTTGTGGGGGTTGTCCTAATTCTCAACAGGGCAATAGGTGGCAGTTGATCCCAATGTAAATGAGTCTCCTGACATAACTTGCTTAGCTGTAGCTTTAAAGTTCTATTCATTTGCTCTACTTTCCCTGAACTTTGTGGGCGATAGGCCGTATGTAATTTCCAAATAATTTTTAATCCTTTGGCAACTAACTGTACTATTTCTGCCACAAATGCAGGCCCATTGTCTGACCCTATGGTAATTGGGATTCCAAACCAGGGAACAATGTCCCTTAGAAGGAGCTGGGCTACTTCTCGTGCCTTTTCCATGTGGGTGGGAAAGGCTTCTATCCATCCTGAGAATGTGCACACAAATACCAACAGGTACTTATAGCCCCGGACAGGAGGGAGTTCAGTGAAATCTACTACAATATTTTCAAATGGAGTGTCTCCAACACTTTGTGACCCAGGCGACATTACTGGCCCCTGGCGTGGGTTGTTTTTGGCACACAGTTCACATTGTTGGCTTATTGCCTGAGGGATACTAGAGAGCTGGGGAACATAGATGTGTTGGCGCAGGGTAATCTCTGAGGCTGTCCGACCCCCATGTGTTCCTTGATGATATGATTCAACAAAGGCCAGGGCAAGGTCTTCTGGGATGTCTATGCGGCCATCCTCAAACTGCCACCATCCACCTGGGAGATATTTTCCCTTCTCAATTTTAAGCCAACTTTCCTTATTTTTAGAATACCGAGGGTTCCAATCTGTTAGGGGATAAGGGAGTAAAGCAGAAGTTAAGGGTGCAGTTTCCTGAAGTTCTCTAGAGGCCACTAGTCTTGCCTCTCCATCAGCCCGCCAAATTCCTCTAGCAGTTATTGTGTTTTCCTTCTGATATTCCTGACAATGCATAACTGCCACTTTCTTGGGGGCCCAGACTGCATCTAGAAGTTCAAGAATTTCTCTTCCATATTTTATACCTTTTCCTCCTGAATTAATTAACCCCTTTTCTTTGTATAGGGCTCTGTGCACATGGAGAGTGGTGAAGGCATATCTAGAGTTAGTATAGATATTTACTTGTACACCTGCTGCCAATTGAAGAGCCCTGATCAATGTAATCTACTCTGCCTTTTGGGCAGAAGTTCCCTTTGTCAAGGGATTAGCTTCTATGGTGGAATTTAATGTCACCACCACATATCCAGCCAACCACTCTTCCTCCTTCACAAAACTGCTACCATCAGTAAAATATTCTACATCAGGGTCTTTGAGGGGCTGATCTGTTAAATCTGGTGTGCTAGAGAACACTTCATCCATGACGTCAATGCAGTCATGGTCTGGTGGACCTGGTCCCACCAGCAACAGCGTAACTGGATTGAGAGTTTTTACCACTTCTAGGTGGACACAGCGGTTTTCACATAACATTCCCTGATATCTAACCATCCGAGCATTGGTCAGCCTATATTATTCCTTATACTCCATCAGAGTTAGCACCACATGTGGCACCCGCATAGTCAATTCTTGTCCCATAGTGAGCTTGTCAGCCTCAGTGACCAGGAGAGCAGTAGCTGCCAATGCTCACAAACAAGGGGGCCATCCTCTAGCAATTGTATCCAATTGCTTGGACAAGTATGCCATGGTATGGTGCCAGGAGCCCAGAATTTGAGTTAACATGTCTACTGCTAACCCAGTACATTCATGTACATACAGAAAGAAAGGTTTTGAGACATCCGGGAGCCCTAAACTGGGGATCTTTTCAAATGCCTCCTGTTGTGCCTGTTCCCATATTAATGGTTCCCTTCCCCCCCTTTTGTTGTTTCATATAGGGGTTTTGCCATTATAGAGAAGTTGGGTATCCAAGTTTTACAGAAGCCTGCCACCCTGAAGAATTCTCGGACCTGGCGCCAGGTTGTAGGGACCAGGATTGAGCAAACGGTTTGTTTTCTTACTGGGCCTAACCATCGTTGTCCCTGTGAAAAGTGGAACCTGAGGTATTTTATGCTTTCCTGGCATATCTGGGCTTTTCTTTCAGATACTTTATAGCCTGTTTCCCATAAGAGGGTAAGGAGGCACCAGGTTCCCTCCATACATCCTTCTTCGGTTTTTCCAGCTAATAAAAGGTCATCCACATATTGGAGCAAGGTGAAGTCCAGCTGGTCAGCCAGATAAGCCCTTAAATCAGTTGCCAGGGTTGTTCCAAAGATAGTCAGGGAGCTTTTAAAATTCTGTGGCAACCTAGCCCAAGTCAGCTGGCTCTTGTCTCCATTTACAGGGTTTTCCCATTGGAATGCAAAAATGTCCTGACATGGTGGAGCTAGACAGATGCAAAAGAATGCATCTTTATGTCTAGACAAGTAAAGAATGTTGCTTCAGCAGGAATAAGTTCTAATAGCGTGTAGGGGTTTGGGAAAACTGGGTGCAGGATGACAGTAGCCTGGTTTACAGCTCAGATATCTTGAACTGGCCTATATTCCTCCATGCCTGGTTTCTGTACAGGCAGGAGAGGTGTGTTCCACGCTGACTGACAAGGCTGTAGGATCCCGTACCTTAAGAGCCTCTCCAAATGCTTTTGGATCCCAACCTCAGCCTTGCAAGGAATGAAATACTGTTTTTGGCAGATTGGCCTAGCCCCAGGCTTTAGTTCTATCATCACCAGGGGAATGTCTCTAGCCAGTCCCTGGGGCTTATCCTCTGCCCATGCCCCAGGCATTCAGAAAGGGAGCTCGAGTCTTCTTGTGGGTCCTTCATGGCACTATAGAGGTGCCATTCTTCTTCTCAGGGGATAATAAGAGCCAAAATCCTAGCCTTGGGCTTTCCTGAAGTCAAAGCCACTTGTCCTTGTGAATTAAAGGTTATCTGGGCTTGTAATTTTCCTAACAAGTCATGCCCCATTAGAGCTATGGGACAATCAGGAAGATACAGGAACTCATGAACCACCTCATGGTCTCCTAGCCTGCATCATCTAGGTAAGAAAAAGGGATGGTGCGCTCAACCACCTGTGGCCCCCACAATGGTAGTTTGTTTTTTTGAAATAGGTCCCACCAATTGTGTTACTACAGAGTGTTCTGCCCCTGCGTCTAACATAAAGTCTATGGGTTGGCTCCCTACAGTCATTCAGACCATGGGCTCCTGGGGGTCTAATAAAATGGAGCCTGGTGTATCCTAGTCTTCCCCATATCCCTCCATGGCAGCCAGAACCACAAAGTCATTGGAGGAGGTCTCATGTCTCTGTCGCCCAGGTTGATATCATCCCTGGATTACTTGCCCCCTTTCCTCTCCTTTATGGCCTGAATGGCCGTCCTCTGATCGGTGAGGACATTCATTTTTCCAGTGTCCTTCCCTATGGCAATGGGCACATTGGTTTGGTCCCAGCCTGGATCTTGGATAGGTTGGTTTCAGCTCTAGACTCACTTCCAGGCCCCTGCCATGGCCTTGACCTCAACCTCATATGTCCCTTCCTCGGGGGCACCCTTTCCTTTCTGTAAGAGTGGCTGCAAGTAAATCTGCCTTTTTTTTTAATTTTCTTTCAGCCTCCCGCTTAGCTTCTTGGTCTCAATTAATATAGACCTTGGTGGCTACCTCCAGCAATTGACTGATATTCATCCTAGCAAAAGTCTCAAGCTTCTGCAGTTTTTGTAGGATATCCCCTTGGGCTTGGCTCACAAAGGCTGCATTAAGCATCCTCTGGTTCTCTGTGGCTTCAGGGTCAAATGGGCTGAAAAGGAGAAATGCCTCACACAGTCTCTCATAGTATTGGCTCGGAATTTCCCCAGGCTCCTGGAGCACCTCAGTGGTTTTACTCATGTTCATAGCCTTTTCCCCTCCTTTCATCCCACGTAACAGGGTCTTCTGGTATCATTCTAGCATTCGAAGGCCCTGGATTTCATTGGGGTCCCACTGGGGGTCTTCCTCAGGAAAATAGAGCTGGGCGTATGCCTGGATGTTAAGAGTGCCTTCTGGTGAATGTTCCTCTAGCCACCACAGGACAGCTTGTGTGACTCATGACACTCTTCAGTTTTAAATAATGTTAATAAAAGCTGATGACAGTCTGCCTAAGTGGGCTCATCAGTTTGAATTATGGATTGCATCAAATCAATCATAGCTTGGGGCTTTTCTGTATAGGAGGGGGTATGGTTTTTCCAATTTAGGAGGTCCATTGTGGTGAAGGGCTGATATACGAATATACACTGTCCCCCCTGTATCTGTCCATCCTGATCATAGTAGAGAGGTCCCTGTGTTATCCTCAGTGGTATCTGTAGGGCCGCTCATTTCCCTTCTGCTCTCCTGGGTTCAGGAGCTTTCCCCTAGGAGGTAGTTTGGAGTCTGATGTCTGGGGCATAATGGGTGAGGAGGCTTCAGATGAGCTACAGACCTCACTATTCCTTGCTGAGTCAGTAGTGGGTAGGGGAGGGTATAAGGGCACATATGGTGGGGGCACTTCCTCTGGCTCTCCCACTAGGACTGGCTTTTTTGGTTTAGGCTTGCACCTAGAGGAGGCTATCAGGATCTTACAATTTTTCTCAAGGCATAACTGAAGCCAGAGTGGCTTTATCAGGACTACATCCTGCCATGAGTGTATATATGGGAATTGGTCTGGGTGTCCCGGGTCCCCTGTCACTACTTTATATATCTTATTGATTAATTCCCTGTCCAAGGAGCCCTCCAAGGGCCATTCTACTCTGAAAGATGGCCACTCTATTTCACACAAGGTACGGAGTTTTCTAGGGCTCAGTTTAACTCTGTGGTCTCCTGAGTATCCCTTTTTAAAGTTTTTAATCACGCATTCTAAAGGGGTGGGTTTACTTTGCTTGCCACCCATTTCCTCCCATCCTATCAGATGAGACACACACACACACACACAAGGGAGGGTAGGAGTACGAAAATCGGGTTTTGGAAATGCGCTTCATCTGTCTCTGGCCGCTTCCCTCGTGGAAATTTTCAGGTACTTCTTAGCATTGGTGGGATGGAATAAACTCCACATGAGGACTTCTCTGAAGAGAACCACCCTAAGCCATATGAGGATTGCCATGGAACCGGATCAGGACTCAACACTCGCTTCGACCTTAATTGATTGTCTCATTTACTCACATTCATTCAACAAGCTCCAGCCCTCTGCTCAATCCTTTAACCTTAGAGTTGCAGTTTCGCCTCCTCCTCTCCCCCTGAGAGGGTCTTGGAGGTTACTCGGGCGACTCTTGGGAGGTGATCAGGCTCCCCTTCTGTCACTTAAGGATGGGCCTATTAAACCAGAATGGACCGGATTCTTACCAGTCTGTCAGGCAGTGCTCCCTGCACTCATTCCTGTGCCTCTCTGGGTTCCATTGTGCTCTCAGAAGTCTCACCCCAACATGCCAGGTGGGCTAGTCTCCTATGGATCAACTGGTCCACTGGCACCAGGCGATGCCACCACACCTGGTGTCCCAGGGCTCATACCCCAGAGACAAGGGAGGTGAAAGCACTGTCTCTGTGTACCATCTCCCGATCCCAGACAAGCCCCCAGAAATGTTGGAGGAATTGGTAGTGGTAGGCAGGAAACCGAGGCTTGTAATGCAGGAAGCAATGTTTATTGTACTGGTATAAGCCCAATTGATTCACATCCAAAGACTGAGCCCTGAACTAAAGGAGAGCTGCTCCTTTAGTAGACTAGTTCCTGTGCTTTTGGGAGCCTTTTGTTATGTTTATCTATGCAGAAGCTATGTACAGAAGCCAGAGTGCATATGTTAGTTTTTTCTCTTATCTTGTTGAGCCAGATGTGTGTGCTGCCCTGGCAGGGTCCTGTGAAAGAGGCCACAAGTTATTTATTCTCTGGGGCTTGCATTTTCTTATTTTCACTTTGTCCTTCCCTGTTTTGTTATTAACCTGCCTCAGTAGTATTAACTTTCATCTCAATACAACTCAAATGGCATAGAATCCCAACTTGCAGTGGCAAGTAACTTTATAATTATATCTGACAAGCTTGAGCAAATACTGCCTAATTGATTTCAAAACTATAACCGACAGGCTCCCATTCCACTTTCTATGGAGATATTGGTATTGGACTCCAGTTCAAAACACTCTGCTCCACACTTAGATCTATGTATTGGCAGCAGTCTAATCCCAGCCTGTGAGTCAGGGTCACAGATATGTGTTCCAATTCCTGATGTAACAACCATGCTATTTGTGAGAGTTTATTTGTCCCCTTTTTATTATTTCACCCAGAATATGTACATTAAATACATTTTATAAATCCTCAGAGAATTCAGAGACTAGGCATTAACATTTATCAAGATCATATTTAAACTCAATAAGGAAGAACACAAGCACAAATGAGAGGGAAAGGTACACCTGGCTCACGGATTTGGCTCTTTCTAAATGAAGCCCAGACCCTTCTTTATGGATTTCTCTGCAGGCCTGGTATTGACTCAGCTTTGCTCTGTTTTCCTTCCCTCCACTCTGTGATGCTCTTGTAGATGCCACCATTCTTCAGTGCTCGTATCTGAGACCAAGGTACAGGAAAACATTGCTACTATGCTCATCTTTGGCCCGGCTTCCAACCCACCTCATTTTTATAGCTAGGTCCTGTGTCCTTCAGAGTAAGTTTTTAATGGAAATGGTCTTCCTTCCATCCTTCCATCCTTCCTTTCTTCATTCCTTCCTTCCCTCCTTCCTTCTTTCCTTCCTTCCTTCTTCTTTTTCCTTTCCTCTATTATTATTATTTCTATTTGTATGTTGTGAAAATTCTTCTGATTTCAACCAAAAAAAATCTTCTTAGAACATAGAGTACAGAAAGAGCGAGCCGGGCCGGGAGAGGTGCCGCGCCCGGTCCCGCTCCTGCGCCCACGCTCGGCGGCCCCGGCAGTTTCTGTCGGGGGGTGAATGAGGATGTGCCTGGCTGGTGGCTTTTTTTTTTTTTTGCTCCCCTCCTCCTTAAAACGATTTCCATAGTAACCTGATCAAGTGGCTCAAAATCGCAAACCTGAGGATTTCCGCAGCCCAACGGCTTGACCTCAGTCAGATGCATTGGGAATGCACAGAAGGACGCAGTAATTCCCACAGAGAACCAGCTGAACGCCAGCAGATGGCCTCGGACACCAGAAAGGACTGCGGGGAGCCTGACATAGCCGGTAGGGAGGCATCTACGAAGGCTCAAAGAGGGTGAAGCGGCGGAGCTGTGGCAGACGGGAGGGAGTGAGAAACATATGGAGGGTCCGCAGCACAGCTCAGCATTCCCGGACCGAGACATTGATCCGCGGCTGAACAGAGGGTCCAGGAGCGGGAGCGTGGGAACTGGAGAGCTGGTTCAGGGTGAGAAACATTGTTGCTGGTAGGGTGGCGGACCGAGAGGACAGGAGGGAGGAGGTCCACGGAGAGAAGTGCCCATCCCTGAGAGCTGCCCGGCCATGATGGTGGCTGGAGGCTGCAGGCTCATGGACGGGGGTGAGGAGCCGCTTGCGTAGCCTCTCTCTCTCTCTTTCGGTGCCTCTGCAACAGGCAGTGGAGAGACGCCCTGCGGGCCACCTAAGGAGCTCAGGGATAACAAGCACCCTCAGGCACTTGGGCGGGGCTAGATTAAAACCCCTTGCAATGCCAGGAGCAGGGAGGCTGCAGAGAAAAAAAAAAAAAAACAACAACGACAGCAACAAAAAAAAAAACCCGAGAGAGGCCCAACTCTAAGACTTTCTGTTTACGCCTGAGCCACCAGCGTCCCTCTGCAACAGGCACCTCCAAGCCCGACTGAAACAACAGTGCACCACTGCTCACTCACTCTCAGGAGAAGGAGCCACTATTGTACCCTCTCCCTCCCCACACACCGACGCTTACAGATGAACAATGAAGGAACCTCTGCTGGTCACAGAATAATGCAAAAAAACCCAAGGCAAGGAGAAAGACACTTACAGCTGAGATGCTAAGGAAACAGAAGTAGTAGTATCAATACCTATTGAACTGGTCCATTCTGGGATCAGGTCTGGATTTTTTTTTTTCTCACTTTTTTTTTTTTGTTTATTAAATACGATCTGAGCCCTAAGGGACCTACAAGTTTTATAACATAATTTTTTAATGATATTTTTTATTCTTTTTTTTTTTTGCCTTTTTATATACTTCTATATCTAGCTAAGTTTTTGGTAGTACGGACAATATATCTCTCATACTTTCCTTTCATCCCTATCTTTTATACATTTCTATTCCTTTCTTTTTATTTGCATATTTCCAACCACATTACACTCTTCTGTTCCCCTTTCTTCCAGCCTTTTTAAGTTTATTTTATCTTAACATACTTATAAGCAACACTATCGGTCTGCTCAGACTCCTTGCTCTATTCTCCAGATGACGCACTGCCTTGGTATTTAATATTAGGCTTTTGTCTTTATCTTAGTTCTTAGTACAGTTGTCTAATTACATTCTGAGAATCTCCATGCTCTCTGGTGGTACTCTGGCTCTTTTCTATATTTGATCCTAGCTTACAAAATCTCCCTGGATTAATGTTTGTATGTGTAGGGTGTTATTTGTTTGTTTGTTTGCTTTTGCTTTTGTCTCTGATTTGTTCTGTTTCAGTTGTCAATTTCTGTTGGGTTTCTCTTTGAATATCTGATAGCACACTGGGGTTCTGTCAGGTCTTTCTAGAGCCTTATGTCCTAACGGATTCAGTAATTGTGTGTCTTATACATGTATGTGTTTCCTAGACTTAATATTCGTTTAATCCAATACTTGGACATTAGTCTGAGGCTTGGACAGTCTTCTATAAACACCTCTATTGCCAGGACAAGCAACCCCAAAAGTTTGGACAACCATGAGGAAACAAAGAAACACCATGCAGGCAAAGGAGCAGGAAAAAAACCCACAAGACCAAATAAATGAGGAGGAAATAGGACAAATGCCTGAAAAAGAATTCAGAGTAATGATAGTAAAAATGATACAAAATCTCGATAACAAAATAGAGAAAGTACAAGAAACAGTTCATAAGAACTCAGAAAAACAAACAGCAATGGAGAAAAAAATAACTGAAATTAAAAATACTCTAGATGCTATAACCAGCAGAATGACTGAGGCAGAAGAACAAATAAGTGAGTTGGAAGAAAGAATGGGGGAAATAAACACCACAGAGCAGGAAAAAGAAAAAAGAATAAAAAGATTAGAAGACAGTCTCAGAGACCTCAGTGATAACATTAAGCATACCAACATTTGAATTATAGGCATCCCAGAAGAAGAAGAAAACAAGAAAGGGTCTGAGAAAATATTTGAAGAGGTTATAGTGGAAAACTTCCCCAACATGGGGAAGGAAATAATTCACCAAGTCCAAGAAGCACAGAGAGTCCCATACAGAATAAACCCAAGGAGAAATACACCAAGACACATATTAATCAAACTAATGACAATTAAACACAAAGAAAAACTATTAAAAGCAGCAAGAGAAAAGCAACAAACAACATATAAGGGAAAACCCATCAGGATAACAGCTGACCTTTCTACAGAAACTCTGCAGGCCAGAAGGGAATGGCAGGATATCCTGAAAGTCCTGAAAGAGAGAAACCTACAGCCAAGAATACTCTACCCAGCAAGAATCTCATTCAGATTTGAGGGAGAAACCAAAAGCTTTCCAGACAAGCCAAAGTTAAGAGAATTCAGCACCACCAAACCAGCCTTACAACAAGTGCTAAAGGAACTTCTCTAAGTAGGAAACACAAGAAAAGGAAAACACCTACAAATACAAACCCAAAACAATTCAGAAATTGGTCATTGGAACACACATGTCAATAATCACTTTAAATGTAAATGGATTAAATGCTCCAACCAAAAGACACAGACTGGCTGAATGGATACAAAAACAAGACCCTTCTATATGCTGCCTACAAGAAACCCACTTCCAACCAAGGGATACATATAGATTGAAAGGAAAGGGATGGAAAAAGATATTCCATGCAAATGGAAGTCCAAAGAAAGCTGGAGTAGCAATACTCATATCAGACACATTAGACTTGAAAATAAAGACTATTAAAAGAGACAAGGAAGGACACTACCTAATGATCAAGCGATCCATCCAAGAAGAACATATCATAATGGTAAATATCTATGCACCCAACATAGGAGCACCTCAATACATAAGGCAAATGCTAACAGCCATAAGAGGGGAAATCAAAAGTAACACAATAATAGTGGGAGACTTGAACACCCCACTTGCATCAATGGGCAGATCATCCAAACAGAAAATAAATAAGGACACACAAGCTTTAAATGACACATTAGACCATCTCGACTTAATTGATATTTATAGGACATTCCATCCAAAAACGACAGAATACACGTTCTTCTCAAGTGCACACGGAACATTTTGCAGGATAGATCACATCTTGGGTCACAAATCAAACCTCAGCAAATTCAAGAAAATTGAAATCATATCAAGCATCTTCTCAGACCACAACGCCATGAGACTAGATATCAATTACAGGAAAAAAAGTGCAAAAATACAAACACATGGAGGCTAAACAATTCACTCCTAAACAACCAAGGAATCACTAAAGAAATCAAAGAGGAAATCCAAAAATATCTAGAAACAAATGACAATGAAAACACAACAACCCAAAACCTATGGGATGCAGCAAAAGCAGTTCTAAGAGGGAAGTTTATAGCAATACAGTCCTACCTTAAGAAACAAGAAAATGATCGAATAAACAACCTAACCTTACACCTAAAACAACTAGAGAAAGAGGAACAAAGAAACCCCAAAGTGAGCAGAAGGAAAGAAATCATAAAGATCAGATCAGAAATAAATGAAAAAGAAATGAAAGAAACCATAGAAAAATAAATAGAACTAAAAGCTTGTTCTTTGAGAAGATTAACAAAATTGATAAACCATTAGCCAGACTCATCAAGACAAAAAGGGAGAAGATGCAAATCAACAGAATTAGAAGTGAAAAAGGAGAAGTAACAACGGATACCTCAGAAATACAAAATATCATGAGAGACTACTACAAGCAACTATATGCCAATCAATTGGATCACCTGGAAGAAATGGATACATTCTTAGAAAAATACAATCTTCCAAGACTGAACCAGGAAGAAATAGAAACCATCAACAGACCAATCACAAGTACGGAAATTGAGGCAGTGATTAAAAATCTCCCAACACACAAAAGCCCAGGACCAGATGGGTTCACAGGCGAATTCTATCAAAGGTTTCGAGAAGAGCTAACACCTATACTTCTCAAACTCTTCCAAAATATTGCAGAAGGCGGAACACTCCCAAACTCATTCTACGAGGCTACCATCACCCTGATACCAAAACCAGGCAAAGATGTCACAAAAAAAGAAAACTACAGACCAATATCACTGATGAATATAGATGCAAAAATCCTCAACAAAATACTAGCTAACAGACTCAAACAGCACATTAAAAAAATCATACACCATGATCAAGTGGGGTTTATCCCTGAGATGCAAGGATTCTTCAATATACACATATCAATCAACGTGATACATCACATTAACAAATTGAAGGATAAAAACCATATGATCATCTCAATAGATGCAGAAAAAGCTTTTGACAAAGTTCAACATCCATTTATGATAAAAGCTCTCCAGAAAATGGGCATAGAAAGCAATTACCTCAACATAATAAAACCCATATATGAAAAACCAAAAGCCAACATCATTCTAAATGGAGAGATACTGGAAGAATTCCCTCTAAGAACAGGAACAAGACAAGGGTGTCCACTCTCACCACTATTATTGAACATAGTTTTGGAAGTTTTAGCCACAGCAATCAGAGAAGAAAAAGAAATCAAAGGAATCCAAATTGGAAAAGAAGAAGTAAAATTGTCACTCTTTGCAGATGACATGATATTATATATAGAAAACCCTAAAGACTCTACCAGAAAACTGCTAGCACTAATTAATGAGTTTAGTAAAGTAGCAGGATACAAAATTAATGCACAGAAATCTCTTGCATTCCTATACACTAACAATGGAAGAGCAGAAAGAGAAATTAAGGAAACTCTCCCATTCACCATTGCAACAAAAAGAATAAAATACCTAGGAATAAACCTGCCTAAGGAGGCCAAAGATCTGTATGCAGAAAACTTTAAGACATTGATGAAAGAAATCAAAGACGACACAAACAGATGGAGGGACATACCATGTTCCTGGATTGGAAGAATCAACATCATGAAAATGTCTGTACTACCCAAAGCAATTTACAGATTCAATGCAATCCACATCAAATTACCAATGGTATTTTTCACAGAACTAGAGCAAGAAATCTTACGATTTGTATGGAAATGCAAAAGACCCCGAATAGCCAAAGCAATCTTGAGAAGGAAAAATGGAGTTGGTGGAATCAGGCTTCCTGACTTCAAACTATACTACAAGGCCATAGTGATCAAGACAGTATGGTACTGGCACAAAAGTAGAAAGGTAGAACAATGGAATAGAATAGAGAACTCAGAAGTAAGCCCAAACACATATGGGCACCTTATCTTTCACAAAGGAGGCACGAGTATACAATGGAAAAAAGACAGCTTCTTCAATAAGTGGTGCTGGGAAACTTGGACAGCAACATGTAAAAGAATGAACTTAGAACACTTCCTAACACCATACACAAAAGTAAACTCCAAATGGATTAAAGACCTACATGTAAGGCCAGACACTATCAAACTCCTAGAGGAAAACATAGGCAGAACACTCTATGACATTCATCAAAGCAAGATCCTTTTTGACCCACCTCCTAGAATCATGGAAAGAAAATCAAGAATCAACTAATGGGACCTCATGAAACTTAAAAGCTTTTGCACAGTGAAAGAAACCATAAACAAAACTAAAAGGCATTCCTCAGAATGGGAAAAAATAATTGCCTATGAAACAACGGACAAAGGATTAACCTCCAAAATATACAAGTAGCTCATGAAGCTTAATACCAAAAAAGCAAATAACCCAATCCACAAATGGGCAGAAGACCTAAATAGACATTTCTCCAAAGAAGACATACAGATGACCAACACACACATGAAAAGATGCTCAACATCACTAATCATCAGAGAAATGCAAGTCAAAGCTACAATGAGGTATCACTTCACACCAGTCAGAATGGCCATCATCACAAAATCTGGAAACCACAAATGTTGGAGAGGGTGTGGAGAAAAGGGATGCCTCTGCACTGTTGGGAATGTAAGTTGGTCCAGCCACTATGGAAAACAATTTGGAGGTTCCTTAAAAAACTACAAATAGAACTACCATATGATCCAGTAATCCCACTCCTGGGCATATACCCAAAGAAAACCATAGAAACCTGTACCATAAAGAAAACCAAAAGAAACTTGTACCATAATGTTTATTGCAGCACTATTTACAATAGCCAGGACACTGAAGCAACCGAAATGCCCATCAACAAACGAATGGATACAGAGGATGTGGCATATATATACAATGGAATATTACTCAGCTATAAAAAGGGATGAGATGGAGCTATATGTCCTGAGGTGGATAGAACTACAATCTGTCATACAGAGTGAAGTAAGTCAGAAAGAGGACAAATATTGTATGCTAACTCACATATACGGAATCTAAAAATGGTGCTGATGAACTCAGTGACAAGAAGAAGGATGCAGATACAGAGAATGGACTGGAGAACTCAAGTTATGGGAGGGGACAGGGGGTGAAGGGGAAACTGAGACGAAGCGAGAGAGTAGCACAGACGTATATATATTACCAAGTGTAAAATAGTCAGTGGGAAGTTGTTGTATAACAAAGGGAGTCCAACTCGATGATGGAAGGTGCCTTAGGGGACTGGGGCGGGGAGGGTGGGGGGGACTCGAGGGGGGGGAGTCAAGGAAGGGAGGGAATACAGGGATATGTGTATAAAAACAGATGATTGAACCTGGTGTACCCCCAAAATAATAATAAAAAAAAATAAGAACATAGAGTACAATCTAAGTATATTTCCCTAAAGTGGGATTATTAAATTTTATAACACCTCAAAATTATAAACACAAGAGCATTCCTTATTGAAACATATTTCCCCCACAATTTTTCTGCCTTTCTTTTCTTCTGTTTGGAAGACACTCCCCAATACTATTCACATTATTTCTTCCTTTAAATGTTTTTTCCTTAGTAAGGTCTCATTACGTACATTATAATGAGATTTACCACCTTTCCATCTCCTCATATTCCTTGTTTATTAAACGCAAGCCACTTCATTTGGCATTATTGTATATAATGTGCATTTTAATTTATATTTGATTTATTTACCAATCTATTTTCCAGAGTCTACAACAAGATCTGACACACATAGTTCTTCTTAAGTATTTGCTTAATGAATGAATATCATTGGTTGGAAACTATGAAAATCATTTTACCCAATTAAATTAAGGGACACATGTAAAGCAGAGACAGCATTTTCCATGTCAACATGTTATCGTTTAGATTTTCTAGTTTATTATTCCTTTAAATATTTTTCTTTTTTCTATTAGTCTATTTTGCTATTTTTTTCTACATTTCTGAATTTGATATCAATTTTCCAATGTACCCTGTGTCAATGGTATTCCGTTTTTAATATATCATATTTTCACTATTATATTCAATATGTCATATTTTTTCTTCTTTCTCTATGCCTTGGGAGTATTTTAGTAGATTATTTTAAAATGCCGAAATAGATTAGTTTGAGGTTTTTATTTGTCACTCATTTCTAAACAGAATGAAACTTAAATATTTTCAACCCAGATCATTGTTTTCACTGTTATATGACAATTTTTATACATATTGCAAGTATGTTTGAAAAGAAAGTGAATACTCTCTTATTTGTGGTCAAAGCTTAATACATACTTATCTATAAAAATAATCATAGTGAATGACTACCTTAAACATTTACGTCCTCTTCAATGTTTGCTTGACTAAACTTTTAAAAATAGAGGCATATAATGTTTTGCTAATGTTGGTATAATTCTGTGTATTTCTCTTTGCATTCCCTATATTAGAAGTTCCCTGTATTAGATAGCTGTTGCTACCTTACTCTTTGCACTGGTAATACTTTTAAGTCTTCATTGTAAATTGAGATCCATCTGTATGTATATACATTACTAATAAGAAAAAAGTATCAAATTGCATACTTTAAATATATGCAGTTACTCGTATGTTAATTATATCTCAATAAAAGGTTTTTTTAAAAAAGTCCAGCAGTACAAAGTATTCATTGTTGCTTATTTTGATTATTTGTCTAGCATTATGTGTTCTTACATTAAAATTGCAGCCAGTGGTTCCTGTGGATATGTATGGCCTAAATGTATGCTCACACTTTCATTAACTTTCTGAACCAATTTGTCATATATTTAGCTTAAAAAAATGATACTGAAAGTCTTTTCATTTTAAAGTCATATTAGGTGCCTTTACAAGTACGATTTGGTAAACACATATTTGTTTTAGCTTTGACATAATGTTCATGTTACAAACATGCATCATACACACACAGACTTATGTAGGTGTATATACACAGTCATACACATACACATGTGAAATTATTCTTTCTGTGATCTGTCTTCACTATCCCCTGTGCTGTTATTTACCTTTAGAATGTTTTTGTATTTTAAGAATATACTTAGTGTTAAAAACTCCTGCTATATTGTCCCTGTTATCCCTATTTTTTAGGTGGTATCTCTTAATTTCTTACTATGAGAAATATTGGATTAGCACTTAGTTGAAGTTTAGTTGGACTGCCTTTAATCATGTTCAGATATATCTTTTTTTCTGTCCTTATTCCCATTTTATCCTGCCATGAAGTACTGCTAAAAAACATGATATGTGTATTTTGCCAGCCCTTAAAAGGAATAAGATCTTTTGGTCTGATTCTGTAGAAGGAAATGTTAACTTTAATAGAAATTTAACAGTGATCATTCTTTGTTAACTTAGAACACATTATATACTCTCAATAGGGAGTTTCAATTATTCTTTCATTTCAAGGGAAAAAAATCTTAAATATAGCTTGTGATATCTTTTCTGTTTCTTTTGCTTAATTATTTTCTTTGGGGGATCAAAATATATGTGTGTTCTGATCTCTTCATCTATATATTCCTCCTTTTTAATATTTTCCTGACTGTATTTTTATGGGATTTTTTCATTTTGAAAAATTCTCCCATGACTTTTTTCCCTTATCCCATGTAAATAATATTTAGAGGTGTATAAATATAGAAAGTTTCTTAAGAAATCATTTACATACCATACTTTCACTGTATTATATTACATACTCAAAATGTACAACTCATGATGTGTAATCTTTTTAAAGGGTTGTGTGTTCATCACTCCTAAAAGAAACCTTGCAACAGTAATGGTTACTCCCCATTGTCTCATCCCCAAACCTAGGAACCAGTCTCTCCACTTTCTGTCTATAAGTTTGCCTCTTCTGGATATTGTATGTGAGTTGCATCATACAGTATGTTGTGTTTTGAGACTAAAGTGTATCCTTAAAACAAAGATTTTACAGTTCATCCACACATGATGTCGTATGTTTAAGTATTTCATTTCTTCTCTTTTGCCATGCTATACTCCATTGCATAGATATATCACATTGTATTTATTCATTCATTATCTGATGGTCATTTGGGTTGCTTCTTCTCTTTGGCTAATATTCACAATGCTTATGAATATTTTCATGCAAATGTTTAAGTGAATTTATGCTTTCAATTAACTTGAGTTGATATTGAAGAGCAAGCCCATATGGTTTACCCAGATGATTGCAATGGTGAATTCTACCAAATACTAAAAAAAAAATAATTTCAATAAATGCAGAAAAGGACAACAAAATACTTGGGAGGTAACTGTTCAACAACACAGGGGGAAAAAAAAGAAAAAAAAACCTAGATTCCAGGATTAGTTTGTGAAAAGAGCCAACCACACACTCTAGTCAGCTAAACTCTGCAAGGTTATAACCAAAGATACTTTTTTCTTTGTTGATCCTGTGTGTTTCTGAATCCCATTGTTATGCCAAAATAACCTGTACCTTGACTGTTACAGATTCTCTTCCTAGAATATTACCATCATCTGATAAACTGTTCTTTCTTTTATGGAATTTTTTGCTCTGTGAATAGGACTGAGCCTGTAGGTTTGAGAAGAATTAGCTAGTATTGCCCAAATCACACTGTCCTCTATTAGCACTTCTAGAAAATGTCTGCCAGAAACATACACCATTTGACAGCCCTGATACTATATTTAATGCTTTCTTTAACATAGTAATGAATTCTATTAGTATAATGTTGTAGAAAATAGTCCTGTCAGAGAGTGGAGATGAATAATATGAACGCTAGAGGTAGATACCTGGTTTCGACTGTGAGCTTGTTGTGTAACTAGTGGAATGACCAGGAATGTGCTGTTTAATCTGTGTGTTCTTCATTTTCATTATCTGTAAATTGCAAACTTCAGATATTTTATTGAGTCCTAGACCTAGGTGCTGGGGATACAATGTTGAACAAAGTAAGCAAGGATCCTGCAGTCATTAAGCTTACATGACAGTGTGTGATGGTGGTGGTGGTGGTGTGGTGGCAGAAATGAAACAAAAAGCACTAGCAAATTACAAGTGGTTAGTTGGAGACAACTGCTATGGAAAACAGATGAGACATGAAAGGGGGATGGGAACAAGTACAATTTAGAAAAGGTGATAGGGACCTTTATATTAAGAATAGAATAAGAAAAAAAAAAAAGCATGCAGTTGTCTATGAAAAGGAAGTTCCAGAATGAAGAACAGAAAATGGAAAAGTTCCAGACAGTATCAGGACTAATTTTTACAGAAGGGTCAGGACGTCATGTGGTCAAAATGAAGTAGTATGATGATAGAATAGGAGAGACTGTGTTCACAGAAGTAAGGAGTGGGGACAAAGTCATGGTGGACCAGTGGGCTCTTATGAAGATTTTCACTTTCACTGTTAGTGTGATGAGAAGTCTTGTAGGATTTGTGAAGAAAGTGATATAATCCAATTTATTGTTTAACAGTATTGCTCTGGCTCTTACATTGACATTTAGGTTCAAGAGGGATAAGGCCAACCAAAGATAGGACAGGAGGCTGCAGCAGTAACTATAAGACTCAGATGATGGTTCTTTGGACCAGAGTGGTGGCAGAGAACATGTTGAGAAGTCTCCAGACTCCAAACATATCTTGTATTTTGAATCAACATAATATGCTGATAGATTGGATATGAGGTGTGTGAGATACACACAACATTTCATGATTCCTTTTAAGTCTTTTCCTGAAAAAGTACAAGGACCTGAGAGAACATGTAGATATTGCTGGTACCTACCTGGAAGTTATCTTGTGAAGATAAACTGTTTTCACTCTATATCTAAAGCTCTTTGAATGTTGACTATCATGGTAAGTGCTTAGCAAAATGTTATCACCATTACATCTATCCATTACTTGGAAGTAAACACAGCTCTTTATGTTTTTGGTATGTTCTATTTTGTCTCATTTTCTCTATCATATTTTGACATGAAACCATGAAAAAGCATATAATGTTTAGATAATCACAGACCATATTTTACATAAAATATGATGTGCTGTAATACAACAATGAATATTCAGGGCAAATGCAAATAGTCTAAATCTTCATATGGTCTATAGATTATATTACACATGTGTAATGATACTGTACAAGAGGTTTCTCAGCTGTATTGTAAAAAAAAATAGGTTAGTCTTGAGTTTTGTTTTCTTTGATTATAACTTTCCTATCTTAACTATTGTCTACAAAATCATACAATCTGTTGACAGTATTTGCCAGCATAAAACAACAGTATATGTCTCCTAATCATAGAGATAGAAATAAAAGAGAAGTAAATACACAGTTTACAAAAGAGACTAGAAAATTGAAAAAAGCCTATATATATAGAAAATGACATTATACACATAAAAGATGAAAAAGGAGCAAAAATGTTTATTATTAAACAAATGCAAGCAAAATCAAATAACAATTGCTGTAAATATAGACTCTAGACAACATGGAAGTCAGAACAAACCTGTCATAATAATTCCAAATGGCACTCATATAGGATAAGGGATCGTTTAAAATAAGTACGAAAAAATAATGCATATTCAAAAGACTTGAATAGATTTTTGACAGTTTTGAATTAGTAAAAATAATTTCAACTTTTAACTCCTAGAAGAGAATTGCACTTCTATATTTTATTTTTAACACTTGAAAACAATCTAAATTTCCAAAAATCATTATCATTTGAATTAAAACTATCTAGCTATTTACAACAGTTTAAACAAAAAATATGAAATACTTGTAAAATGGAAAATATGCTCTTAACATTTAAATAGCAGAGAATGTTAAAATTGCAATTGAAGATTATGTACAAGAAGATTTTAAAATAAAAGAGATTTTAGCACTCTACTTGACGAAAGACTATGAGTTGCCACAGCATCTGTAAATTTGTAGCTATATTGTAAATTTGTAGTTATACAACTTCTCAATGTTAAAAAATTTAAAACAAATAAGTCAAGCATTTAGTTCAAGAATTTATTTTAATGATCATAGCAAACCTATAGAAATCAGGAGAATGACATTGATGTTTCAAAATATACAAAATATCAAAAAGAAGCAGTTTACTGAAGCTTGTTGGCAGGTCACACAAGGGTAGGGCTTTTCAGCATTTGTGGATAGCCACCAAAGAGCTATCACTGCATGAAGATTTTTCACTTGATTCCTTTACGTACATTTCATGTGCAAAACATTACAAAATGAGAGTCTCCACTTTTCCCATATACCAAAAACACACTCATCTTAGATGTCACTAACAGAGGCATAGTCAAAGTTTAATCTTATTAGTGATACACAGTAAACTGTGAAAAAGTATACAGGAAATGAAATATAATGTATATAATATATACAATGTACATGCATAACTATCAATGTAGAAGAAAACATACAAAGTTGTTCATTTTTAGGGCATTTCTATTTCCTTAAATTTTTCAATATTTTACATATTTTCTCTGATATTAGCATATATCCCACGATGTCCAAAATTGTGATGTGCTCAGTTTTTCCTTAGCTGTTTGTGTATTTGCCCTTTAAATCAACCAAAAGTAATTTATAAAACACAAGTGAGTATTCTTTTTAAAAAAGCCACTGTACATTCAAAAACTGTAGCAATGTGTGTGTTCCAACGATAATGGCCACCATTTATTAGTGCTGCCTTAAATGCTTTACATCCATTATGTGATACAATTTTTACAGTAACTCCAGGGACCTAGAATTATTATTTATTTTCTGCAGTGTAGGAAACTTAAGGCTTAAAATTGCAATGATCTTTTAAGGGTAACACAGCTAAAAGGTTTGCAGATCTAAAACTGAAATTCTGAAATGTTTGGTTCTACAGCAAGTGATGGTAATCACTCTGCTATATTGCTTCTCCACAAAGTAAATGAAATGATTTCTAAAACAGTTTTCATTGTTCCCAAAATGGAGCTCTTTTCCATCATAAGATACTCAATTTATATGACATAGTTTAAAAGGTGATAACTATAATTTTTCATTTTGCAAATGAGTTACCCTAAATACATGGATATTTAAACCCTGGATTGCACATGCTTCAACAATTCCAATTACAATGTGAATTTCTAAAGGCATAGTCTGAGAAATGCCCAATATTATATTTGGTCAAGGAGAGCATGGTTCAACAGAAAATAAATAAATAAATAAATAAAAATAAATAAAGACTTTAATTTGTTTCTGGAGATAGAGCAAGCAAATACATTATAGAGAAAAAAATAAAAACTTGAGCTTAAATGTTTAGCTTTACTATTATTTTAAATGCTTGGAGCCTTTCCTCTTCTGCATGATTTTAATAAGAACATTTTTTACTTCTTTGTTCCTGAGACTATATATGAGTAGATTCAACATAGGGATGACAATGGTATGAAAAACAGAAGCCACCTGATCTTTTCCCAAGGAGTAGGACTTGGTTTTAAATAAGTAAAAATCATAGTGCCATAAAAGATGGTGACTCCCAGGAGATGGGAGGAACAAGTAGAGAAGGCTTTTTGCTTCCCTGAAGTGGATGTAATTTTCAGGGTAGTAGACAGGATGGACATATAGGATGCAGATATTGTGATAAGAGACATGATTAGGGTGGAGCCAGCAGAAATGAATTTCATGATTTCAATGTCATGTGTGTCCGTGCAGGACAGGGCTAAAATTGGGGGCAGGTTACAGAAAAAGTGATAGATTACATTGGAGTCACAGAACTGCAGTCTCCTCATGCAAAGCGCAATGACGAGTCCACGAAGCTAATGAAATAGGATCCCAAGACTAGGGAGTAGCAGCGTCTGGTGAACGTAACAACTGGGTAATGCAGAGGGTTGCAGGTAGCTACATAGTGATCATAGGCCATTGAGGAGAGAAGGAAACATTCAGTGTCACCCAAGAGGACAAAGAAATACATCTGGGTGAAGCAGTTCAGGGATGAAAAATACTTGGTGGACGTCAGTAAATTTTCTAAGGTTTTAGGACTGATGACAGTTGAGTAACTGAGGTCGAGGAATAACAGGTGACTGAGGAAAAAATACATGGGGGTGTGAAGCTGGAGATGTTGGAGGATGATCAACATCATCCCTGCATTCCCCAGCAGGTAGATCAGGAGAAACAGCATAAAGAAGACCAGCTGGAGCTCTTCAGAATCTGTCAGTCCCATGAGGATGAAGTCAGACACATGTGTGGTATTCCCATAGTGTTCACATGCTCTAAACTGTTGAGTAATCAAAGTTTAATACTTAGCAGGAATTACTTCAAAAATATTTGTATTTCTATGAATGACATGACATTTATATTAGTTTAGTGTTTTTAGGAAGTGATAATAATGTGTGTACAGTGTATGAAGAGAAAAATATTAGTTTGATTGCCAGGTATAGTAATAGGTACGATGTTTGTATTTAACATAATAAAGCTAATATAATGGATACTTAGAATAAGTATTCAGTATACTTATTGAATAGTGACGCTGTTCTAAATGTTTCCTGTTACTAATGCATTTAATACCCATGAGATTATTTTACCATAGGTAGTACCATTAGCCATATTTCTTAGTTGAGAAAAAGAGCACAGAGTATTTAGTTAATTTATCCAGATTCAGAGCTATTATTTGTTTTCTCTGTAATTCTACCAAGATAGATTGACTCCAGAGAGCATGCCTATCCCACTCTATTCCTATTTATAATTAACTTCAACAAACCTGAGGAAAAAAATCCTAGATATATAAGAAACAATGATAGAAGAACAGTTTTAATGCACCACATACTGTTCTTTCAATTCCAATACTCTATAATACTAATGATAAATAAATTTCATACTTGGTGGACTTTAGTAGGGTTTATTGAAATGACAGACCACATATTAATATTAACTTCCAAAAGATAAGATCTTTTCTGCAGTTGAGCATTAAATGTAAAATTTCTTCCAAAATTATATTGCTAATATATTCATTGCTTGTAGACCCTGATTATATCAACTCTGTATTTCTTGTTCCACAAATACTGACATGTCTGAGGGTAAGGATATCTGTATGTATTTTTTTCTGATAATGTCCCCATTTTACTTGATTCTAACTAAAATCTTCTAATTTTGAGAATAATACTTACCTAGAGCCAAAGTTGCTGAAAAAAAACAAACACTTTCTTCCAATATTATCTCTCTAGAAGTATGTCAACCTCAAATTTTTCTCACAAATAAAATATCAAGATTATTTCAGTTGAAAATTCCTGTAGTATAATATTTATTTTCTGGAGATAAGTTCTTTTTGAATTTTAGTGCATTCATCTTTTTTATTATGAGGAAAAATAAGTCAACCTAGAAATTTTGTTCAGTTCCTGATCAAAAGTAAAATTTGCCAGGAAATTATGTCTGAAGTGAATATTAGTATTACATATTGTGTATTTAAACAGAGCAGAGTATGCCTTGCCTCTCATCCTGATAATTCCAGGGTACCTCATATACTGAGAATTCATAATCATGCAAAATGTGGTCATCCCTGTTGCCCAATTCCAAGGAAGATTGCTTGGCATGTCTCCAAGGTCAGAAGTTCAGGGACTAAATGCAGCTATGCTAGGTTTTGAGAAGCTAGTTGTCTTTTCCCTTGGAAGCCACAAAGTGAAGAGCTTAACTGTCATCTTCCTTTGTGATGCTCTAATTTTTTCCTAGGTTTGTAGAGAAATACTTAATTATTCCATGTCTGAAACTGTCAGGATTGGAATGATACATTTTTCACAATGAAACTTTTATATTTAAATGTGTGACACTATTATAGGAGTAAATTTGAAAAAAAATTCTTTAGAAACAAAATGAAAATATAAAAAATTTAAAGAATAATATGAAAACAATCAAAATTGTTGTAACATTTGATAAATTTCTCCCAATTATTTTTGTTCATAGAATGCTTATTTGCACACCTCTAGATTTGCAAATTAGTGTCATACTGCATATTCAGTATCCATTTTCATAGTTAAAATTTCACAATGTACCATGACCAATGTTAGCCTTTCATAAGACATAATTTCATGTGTTATGCCTTGACTGATACCCCATAAACAACTTCATTCTAGTGAAGTCTTCCTCTGATCTTAAGAATTTTATCATATATTATTTATCCAAAATAAGAAAACAAAAAAGACTATAAAAAGGGATAGCCTGAGAATCAGATTAAAATATTCTTGTGAATCTTTCATTAACTCATGATAGCTAAACCAATTTTCATGTAGATTTAAAAAGTGACTCTTATAGGAATGTCTGCTCATACTCCAGAATTTCAGGAGATAATTTGTCGGTTTGGATAAAGGAGCTACTTAGGTATTTATTGTATCGTTGATGAACTTTGGAAGGACAATTCTACCTTCAAATGTTAGTGCTGCTAAAACAAGTGTAAAATGAAATTCATATTTTATGGCAAGAGAAGAAAAATTTAAACATAAACTTTAAGGAGATTTATTTCTTCAAAATGTATAAAAAATTTTAACTTTAATAAATAAATTTTGACTTTAATAAATACCTGAATACTGATCATTCTTTGCTGAATACTCAGAACATATATCCATTCACTAGGAAGTTTTAAATCTTCTTTCATTTCAGGGGGAAAATCTTGATTATAGCTTGTGATATCTTTTCTGTTTCTTTGGCTTAGTTATTATCTTTGGAGGATGAAAATATATGCATGTCCCTCTTTCTTCTATATTTTCCTCCTTTCTTCTTTTTTCCTGACTATTTTTGTGGGTTATATTTACTTTTGAAAAAGTTTCCCATAACCTTTTTCCCTTACCTCATGTAAATAATATTTAGAGGCATATAAAGGTAGAAATGTTCTTAAGAAATAACTTGCATGCCATACATTTCACCTGTATTATATAATGTATTCAAAATGCATAGTTCATGATGTGTATTACATTAAAAGGTTATGTATGTTCATCAATCATTAAAGAAACCTTGAAGCACCTAACAGTTATTCTCCATTCTCTCAGCCTCAAACCTTGGCACTACTATGCATTTTCTGTCCATATGTTTGCCTCTTCTCTGGATATTTCATGTGAATTGCATCATACAGTATGTTGTGTTTTGTGATTTATTTCCTTAAAATAAAGTTTTTAAATTTCACCCATGTTGTAGCATATATTAGTATTTCATTTCTTCTTTATTGTTATACTATTCTTCATTGCATGCATATATCACATTTATTTATTCTTTCATCATCTTATGGCCTTTGGGTTGTTTATACTCTTTGGCTACCATTCATAATGCTTATGAACATTTTCAGGCAAATGCTTAAGTGAATTTTTGCTTTCAGTTAACTTGGGTAGATACTGAAGTGTAGGCCCGGGTCCAGTTTATTTCGCTGGTGCATTCGCCCAAACACTAAAAAGAAAAATCCTTTCAACATAGAAGAAGAGGAAAATATTTGGGAGATAACACATCAATAATGTCAAAGAAACCAGGTTCCCAGGATTACTCTGAAAAAGAGCCATCCACACATCCTAATCAACTAAACTCTGGGAGGTTATAACCAAGGATAGTTTTTTCTTTGTTGAGCCACTCTATTTCTGAATCCCACTGTTACACCAGGGTAGCCTGTAACCCTGACTGTTACAAATTTTCTTTCTAGAACAAGACCATCCTCAGGTAAACTGTTCTTTCCTGTATGGAAATTTTCCTTCTGTGAATAGGGCTGTGCCTGTATGTTTGAGAAGATTTAGCTAGTATTGCCGAAATCACACTGTCTTCTATCAGCATTTCTAGAGAATATTCACCAGCAACATACACCTTTCGACAGCTGGCCATACTTTATTTAATGCATTCTTTAATAGAATTCTATTTTTTCACCTCTGATAATTGTAGTACAATTTAGTGGAAAAGTGTCCTATCAGAGAGTGGTGATGAAGAACATGAACACTAGAGTTAGACTATCTGGGTTCAAATGTGAGCTTTAACTAGTGGAACTAGTTTTGACTTTTGAGGGAATTTCTATTTGCTTAAAATTTTCAATGTTTTTCAAATTTTCCCAATATTAACATATACCACTCGAAATCCAAATTTGTGAAGTGATGACTTTTTCATTAGCTGTTTGTATGTTTGTCCTTTAAATCAACCAAAAGTAATTTATAAAACACAAGTGAATATTCTTTAAGGCTTAAACTTGAGGCTGAAAGTTTCAATGATTTTTTTAAGTGTTACACAGCTAAAAGGGGTGCAGATCTAGAATCTATATCCTGGAATGTTTGCTTCCAAAGGAAGTGCTTCTAACATCTCTGCTATATTTCTTCTCCACAAAGTAAATGAAATAATTGCTAAACCTGTTGTCATTGTTCCCAAAATGGAGCTCTTTACATTATAAAATTATCTGTATTTGTATGATATAGTTTAAAAAGTGATAATTATACTTTTTTCATTTTGCAAATCAGTTGACCTCAGACCATGGATTTAATATGTATCGTGGTTCCCAATTACAATGTGGATGACTAAAGGAATGTTCCGGGAAATGCCCAAGATCATTTTTGGTCAAATGAAGTTTCAACAGAAGAAAAGAAAGAAACAGTGGAGAAGAAAGGAAAGAAAGAAGGAAGGAAGGAAAGAAAGAGTTCGATTTTTTTCTGGAGAGAGAGCAAGGTAATATATGGGGAAAAAAACAGATTAGCTTAAAAGATTAGTGTCAATGTTATTTTAGTTTCTTGGAGCCTTTTCTGTATGATGCTGATGAGAGCATTTTATACTTCTTTGATTCTAAGACTATGTATGAATGGATTTAACATCATTTGATTGTTTTGAATTCTATCCCTATGTTATCTGGGAAGGGTTGCTTCTGGCCCTGTGAAGAAAATCCAACAGAATTCTAATCCCAATGTTTAATTTAATGTACATATTGGAAATAGTACTCAATGCAAAGCCTTCATTCTTATGTCAAGAAGAAATCCTGGTGTGCTTACCATAAAAATCCAATGATGTAGAACATAAACTCAAAATGCAAAGGGTTGTAAAGACACTGCATATAAATTTTTTAATGAAATTCTTAGGATACCTGTCATACACCTGCTACTATTTCTAGGTTTATTTAAAATTATTGGCATGGAAATCTTTGTTTCATATAATCTTGTGACCTTCCATTCAGCCTATGAAAATATTGTAAACAAATATTGAAAACACATTTTAATTTTACTTTTTGTGTGGAATTTTCTAGCCTATAAGCTTTATAAGGGAAAGAGATGTCTAAATACTTTGCTTTTGTATTAATAGCTTTAAAATAATACCAAGGAACGAGTAGATGTTCAAGAGTTATTTGTTGATTATTGACTAAATGTGTGAATGGTGAATAAGTGAATGAATGAATGAATACAGTATCCATCCTAAAGTTCTGAAAAAAAAAATGAGGTTTTGTTCCCAGGGCCACAGTCTATCTTTAATATGATTTTGACTTTGATAAAGGAACAGTAGAAACTTGCATATCATTCTCTAGAATGTTCATTACTGTAGGGGAGGCACGACTGCTCTTGCTTCATCTTATTATCTATCTTGTCCTAATATCGGATAAGGTTTATGTTAACCTTCAGCTCTGAAATTAGTGAAGTAACAGACACATTGTGGGAAAGAAAAAGGAAATTATAAAGATGTTTTACAACTTTGAGTTACTCCTTACAATGGTTTAAATCCTTGCATATTATATTGTTTCTTCCTCTAATGTCCCGTGTAGGTTGTCTTTCATGTGTCCAAAGAAACAGTCTCTTCCATGCTCAGTTAGCAGTACTTTCATTCCCTTGTCAGTTCCATTAACTTTCCCATTGATTTAGCATTCCTATTACATTGTAAAGATCTTTCACCATTTCTCTTACAGTTTCCGTTGTTACTCATGCTTGATTTTACAGTGATCTCTCATTTGAAGCTTATAATTTACTGTCCAAGAGGTATTTTCCATTTCCTAAGTCTTCAATATGCTATTAATCAACATACCTTGGTCAATCATACAAAACCCTAAGACAATACCATCACAGAATCACAAAATTTCACCTTTCAAATTGTTCATAAGAAACACACACATATATATACAGAAAAATGACATTACAGACACTGTATTTCCATCATCCACAAGAAACCATAGTTTTATCTTATAGGATTAATTTAAAGTAACACATAGTTACATATGAGGTAAATTTCCATTGATCCAACCTCCCTCAATCCCATTCCACCACCTCTCATCTAGAGGAAACAACTATTATCTAATACAACATTTTTCTATTTTTCTAATTATTTTAACTTTTTATTGTGGTAAAAACACTGAATATGAGATCTACACTCCTAAAAAATTTTTGAGTATACAATACAGTGATGTTAACTATAGACACAATGTTTTATAACAGATCACTAGAATTTACTCATCTTTCATAACTGCAACTTTATACCTATTGACTAGCAAGTCCCATTCTCCCATTCCCACTATCCGTGGCAACCATCATTCTACTCTTTGCTTCTATGTGCTTGTTTCATAAAAATGGTAGCATGCAGTATTTGTCCTTCTGTGACTAGCTTATTTCACTTGGTACTATGCCATAAAGGTTTATCCATATTTTTCTTTTCCTTAAAATAAAATGTATTACTGTTATGTCCTTGGATAGATTATATATATACATATCTATATATCTATCTATATATGTAATATATATCTATATATCTATATCTATCTATCATCTATCAATCTATCTATCTATCTATATACTCTCCAGTGGACACTGTACATCCACATACAAATTAATGAAGTCAGAATACATATCACATGCAAAAATTAACTAAAAAAGGATCAACAACCTAAATAAAAGGGCTAAAACAATTTAACTCTTAGGAAAAAAATAAAGGGGTATGTATTCATGACCTGCATTTACTAATGGATTCTTATACATGGCACCAAAATCACAAGCAACGAAAGAAAAACTAAATAAACTGGATTTCATTAAAATTAAATCTTTTGTGCATTAAAGGACATTATCATGACAGTACAAAGATAACCTATGGAATGGAAGAAAATACTTTTAGATTATGTATTTGATAAGGGTTGGGTATCTAACTAAGGAACTCCTAAAACACTACATCATTATGCCCACAGTTAAAAACACTCTATCATATACTTAAATCTTTGTTAAGGGGTTAGATTTCATATTAAGTGTTCTGAACACAATAAAATAAGCAACAATTAAGTACTGATACATGTTACAATAGTTATGAATCTTGAAAACATGCTAGTTGAAAGAAGGAGGGAACAAAATGTAACATTTCATAAAATTTTGTTTAAATGAAACATCCAGAATAGATAAAGTCATGAATGCAGATTGCCGGTATCCAGGGGCTGAAGGGGAGGGAAGAACGTTAAGAAATTATTTTATGACTACTTGGGAGTTATTGAAATGGAACCAGATAGAAATGTGGTTGTGCAACATTGTGAATGTAATAATTACTACTGAGTTATAGCTTTTAAAATGGTTAATATTACAGTATAGAAATTGTACTTCCATAAATTATTTAAAAAACAAATTTGGATATATTTTTGCATGTTGACCTGTTATTTATGTGATTTTTTTTAGTGGAGGTCCTGATTTTATATTTTCCCATATAACTTGCATATATTCTCGATAATAAATTTTGTCTACTACATGCAATAAAATAGTTTTCTTTAAATTTTTCACGATATATCTTGTTTTATAGAAATTTCAAATTTGGTGAAGTCATATTATTTGGTATTTGCAAATTTTCCAACTTAAAAAAAAATAATTTACCAAGGGGATTCTTCTAACTTTAAATGTTCTGAAAAATATTAACAATTTAACTATATATTTTCCTAAAAGAAATACTCGTTTTTCATAATGAATATAACATAGGAATAAAATTAACTTTCCATATTCACATTAGTCAGGCTTTCACTTATTTTTAGCATACAAATTCCTTTCTTCTAAAGTCAAACCTCTTTGTACACCCCTTCTTCTTCCTATTAACCTTGGCCCAAATCCTATCAAGTTATCTTTTGTTTTTCATACCAGAAGTAAATCCTATGTACAATCTGTCATTCATAAGTAAGTTGATATTGGTTAACTGTATACTTATGTACCCAATAGAAAAACACTCTCATTTTGCAGATATTTGAATTAATTTATGTGATCTACTGAATGTCTTATTCTGCAAATTTTTTTTTCAATCAGATGTATGATTTTGAACTTGTCCATGTTAATCAGTTTAGCTATACCACATTCCCTGATTTTGCTGGCTCTAGAGACTTATTTAACATATAAAAAATTGTTTCCCAGAGTGGTCATAACTTTAATCCTCCTGCCAGCAGAGTGTGAACGTTTCCTTTACTCCATCTCCTCATTATTACTTGGTAGTCCTGGCTTTTTCATTTTTGCCAATGTCATGACTATGAAAAATTGTTTTATATTATTTTTACATTTACATATTCCAGATCATTATTAAAGTGTAGGCATTGGTCTAAAGGGGTTTCTCCATCTGTAAATTTTCCGTGTTTATTTTTTGTTCATAGTTCTATGGACTTCTAGCCTATTAATCATTAATTTAACAGATGCATAGTGTGTCTCTTTTCTCTGGTCTATGGATGGTTTCTTACTATGTTTATAATTATATTTTCTTTCATAACTTAAAATTTTAAAGTAAAAAATTTGACTTTGTGATATTGAATTGTGTTTAAGGATCTCTTCAATGCCATATCTCTCTGTCTGTCTCTCTCAAACACACACAGTGCTCAAAAATATGTTTGCACAGTTTGGATATGCTAACATAATTAATATTACCGAACATGGCTTAGTTTTGATACTTAGTGGATGAAGCCATGTGAATAGCATTGAGGAGAGCTTCTCCAAAAGGAGAAAATAAATGCAGTGATACTGTACAGGAATAAATACAGGTAATATAGGTAAGAGGGTTCTGCACAAGAATTGTTAAATTGTAGTTTAAACTTAATCCCAATTTAGAGAAATAACTTTTATGTAGTACTCTAATTTTCAGAAGATTGTCTTTGGGTTAAAAATAAGGATGCCCCTCAATAAGAGAATAAGTTTTTGCGAAATCATAATTAAAAATTAATAAATATAAATCAAGGAAGGCAGGAAAGAACACTGCATCTTAAAATAACCTCTGAAGGATACATGTCCTTGTGAGGAAAATGAGGTGTGTTGGAAGCAGGACTTAAACATGCACATAGGGGAGACTCCTCTGTACTGGGGTTCTTGGGCCTGGGCATGAGGAGTGGGGGTTTCTGCAGGGGCATCACAGAGTTGAAAGGGTCAAAGGAAAGGAGAGCTAAAACGTGAGCCAGGTCCAGGCCTGTAAGGAAACTCATAAAAGTGGGAGGGGCTCAGATGTGGAAAGCACAGGACAGCTGTAGCACACTCTCTGAAGTGTGCTTGTCTTTGGGGTTTTTTTAATGTAAGTCTGATCTTGGTACAGGTTCATGCCTAGACTTTGTTATCTGTGAGAAATTAAAGATAGGTTTAGGGCTTCGTAGGTGGCACACTGGTTAAGAATCTGTCTGCCAATGCAGGGGACACGGGTTCGATCCCTGCTCCAGGAAGATCCCACATGCTGCGGTGCAACTAAGCCTGTGCACCACAACTATTGAGCCTGCACCTTAGAGCTCGTGAGCCACAACTATTAAGCCCATGTGCTGCAACTACTGAAGGCCACGCACCTAGAGCCCGTGTTCCACAACAAGAGAAGACAAGGCAATGAGGAGCCCGCGCACCACAATGAAGAGTAGCCCCCACTCACAACAACTAAAGCCCGCGCACAGCAAAAAAAAAAAAAAAAAAAAGAGCCAACACAACCAATAAAATAAATAAATAAATAAATTTATAAAAAAAAAGATTGGTTTAATGCTCATGCTCTGAATGAAATATAAGAAAAAGGAAAGACATGCTACCTCACCAATCAGCATGTTAGTGACACCAGAAATTTGAGCACATTATCTATGGTCCCTGAACAACAGGCTGGGGTTCGGTGGCTGTCAATGCATAAATCTAAGGGTGTATCAGAATGCTTTGAGCTGGAGTCAGATACCAATGACTCCAGGGTATGAGAGCAGCTGAACCCTGGTTTTGATATTGATTAGTCTGTATTTGATCAAGCTAGTTAGATATAATGTTATTTATTGGTGTGAATATTGGAGCCTATACATTCAAGTAATATTGAGATGAAAGAAAAAAAGAATACATAACATTATACCTGTGTGTGTTTGTGTTTGTATTATAGCAATCAGTATGCCTTTCCATACATATGTATGTGGAAGTGTATTTGTGTATACATGTATCAGTAGGAACACATTAAGAAGCAAATGGATGATACAATGTTTTCTGCATATAAAAATAACATAGGTAGAAGGTTAACTATGATGATTATGTTAAAATATCGAGGAAAAACAGGAGTACATTAATAAACTAAAACAAAACATTCTCATCATATCTTCTGGATATTGCAGCACAGAATATCACTCTCAACTTTTTAAATTTAATTTTTACTGTGAAAATATACTTTATTGATAAACCAACTTTTCCTAAACCCTTTCCTCATTGCCTTTTTGACATCTTTGCTCCTTAAACTGTAGATGATGGGGTTCAGCATGGGAATCATAATGGTATAAAATACAGACATGATCATGTCATGGTCCAAGGCAAAGCTGGAACTTGGTCTCACATACATGAAGAGAACTGTACCATGAAAAACTGACACTCCAGTTAGATGGGAGCCACATGTAGAAAAGACTTTCCTTCTCCCTTCAGCGGAATGCATCCTCAGAATGGCCAACAGAATGAAACCATAGGAGATCAGGACAATCAGGGTAGTGACTATCTCAACAGAGCCCACAAAGTAGAAGAGTAGAAGCTCATTTGGATGAGTGTCAGAGCAAGAAATACCGAGGAGGGGAGGGACATCACAGAAGACATGTCTAATTTCATTGGATGCACAGAAGGATAGACTAAATGTGCCACTGTGTGCACAGAAACATGCAAGATGCCACCAACATAGGAAGCAATGATGAGGGACACACAGACCCTGGGTGCCATGCTAACTGCATACAGGAGAGGGTTGTAGATGGTTACATAGCTATCATGTGCCATTGCAGCCAAGAGAAAGCATCCCGTGGTCCCAAAAGAAAAAGCAAGAAACATCTTTGCACACCCAAGATATGAAATGACTTTGTTCTTTGACAGAAAATCTACTAACATTTTGGGTGTAATTACCAAAGAGTAGCAAGCATCCACAGATGAAAGCACACTCAGAAAAGAGTACATGGGGTTGTGGAGCCAGGAATCCCCGATGACCAATACAACCAGTCCTAAATTTCCCATCACCGTGAAGAGGTACGTTGCTAGAAACAGGAAGAATAAGATGATCTGCAGTTCAAGGTTGTCTGTGAGGCCCTTCAGTATGAATGTTGTAACTTCTGTGATGTTCTTCATCTTGACACCTCATGGAAAAAACTTGAACATATTCAAAAAATTGCAATTCATTTCCTACCAAAAGAATCAATAATCCTGTGGCTTAATATTGTGGGTCAAGGGGATGTGACTTGTGTCCTCACATTTACTTTTTGCCAATGTATAGTTTCCCAGCTGCAGATCAGGTCATGGTGACAAGACAGTGCATCAAGTAATCATGTCACTTACTGAAGAATCCAATGGAAAAAATGTTTTTTCATTCACTCACTCACTGAATTCATGCCACTTCTAAATCCATTAGTTGAACTGGTTAATTTGCCAATGTATTCTTTTTTTAATTAATTAATAGTGGAATATAGTTGCTTTACAATGCTGTGTTAGCTTCTACTGTGCAGCAAAATGTGTCGCCATAAATATGCATATATCCCCTCCATTGAGGACACTACAATGCATTAAGTAGAGTTCCCTGCGCTATGCAGTATGTTCCCATCAGTTGTCTATCTTATACACAGTATCAATAGTGTACATGTGTTACCATTGCATTCTATTATCTGTTTCATATTAAATCACATTAAAACAACAAATGATTGGCTAAAAATAATTTCCTCACGTACAAACATGTGAGTTAGCGTATCAATGTGCAGATAATGGGAATAAGATACCAGCATTCTAGGCCTTTCAGTAACTTGTAAAATGATTTGTTATAATCTAATCACCTGTAGAATGAGAACATTAATATTTATGTTACTATATTGAAGTAAATATTGAAAGGCAAAACATGTTAATAATACTGAATCTTTAAAATGATGTTAAAAAGAGAATGCTAAATTAGGTTGGTCCTACAGAGTAGCAGTCTCCCAGATTGTAACATTTTATGAGCTAATCTTGAAAACTTTTCTACTTCCATTAGATCTTCTTAGCTGTATCTGAAAGAATTAAACAAGTTTTTTTTTTTTTTAGGATGATGGGCTATGATTGAATTAAGCAATTATATAGGACTGTTGTGTTTCATTCAAATGTACTTCTCAAATATTTAACATTATATTATGCTTTTTTGACTAAACATTTAGCCATATTTAATAACTTTTGGATATCTAAATTATATATGATTTTCAGCTTTCTCAATACGTGTGGTGCAAATGTGAAGAACTTTTCTGAAAAAAAAAACTTATTTTCAAGTTATTATACTTGTTTAGATATTGTGGATCCAGTGAATTATCAAAGAAATAATTACTATCTAAGAGTCATAATTAAAGCCATTTATAAACAAAAGTAATTAACATATGACAACAAAAATAAACAATGCTTACCCTGAGACATAAAGCTATATTTGAGAGCAAAATAGTAGGAAGAAATAAAAACAGAACAGCAGAAATCTTCCCTGGTTAATCCCACTGTTAAACAAATTAGAACTCAAACCTGTAATTGAATCCAAAGTTTCAGTTATTAGCCCATAATATAGCACAAGATGGAGCAACAACTTTATTAAAGTTATTTATTAGTTTTTTTAAATATATACATATTCAAATTTATACATATGTGTGTGTGTGTGTGTTTGTGTGTGGATTGAGTAAATTTCCTCAATCCATAGGAAATTTAAGCCTGTCTGAGGGCACATAATTTACTGCAAATAAAAGTCTGTGCTCTATTTAAATTCACATTGTAAGTCAAGCTCCATTTTCAATACATGGACATGGGTAACCTCAGTAAGAGAAAAAGCCATTTGCATTAGATATAGTGACAGAAGGAGAAGAAAGCACATACCAACAATCTTCTGTGAAGACAAAGTCAAGATTACCCAGAATTGTCAATATCAGGAAAAAATGTTTTCATATAATTATTAGAAAGAATAAAGGCAGACAAAACAAGAGCTACTCATATGAGACATCAGAGAAGGCAGATTTTAGTTTGAATTCTATGTGTTTGAAATAAAAAATCCAAATACATTGACTCAGCATTGAAACACTAAGTTTGCAAGGGAGGGAATTATAATAACAGCCATGTTCCAAGCACGTGCAGCAGGAATGGACATTTGCACACATTACTTTATTCCCCTTTACAGACACTCTCACAGCTAAGTGCCAGAGCCAAGTTCAGTCCAAGGTCTCCCTCATAATACATGCACTTCTCACCATTTTTCACTGCCTCTTGTCATACCATGGCTTCATTTTGTAAATGACCGCCCACTTGCCACTGTCAGTGAGATAATACTGTTTTTGATATGTATTTTTTTATTTTTTCAGTTTTTTTTAAACATTAAGACTACAGAAACAGTCTGAAATAGTAGGAATCTGATGTGGCTCATATAACACAAAGCCAAAAACAATAAGGTAATTGACTGTTTTCCTCATTATAGCAAAATATAATCCCCCAGATGGTTGAATAGGTCAAATGCTCTCTTGACTGACACACTTTCCTGTTTGTTCCTGCCTTAAACAATTCTGCCTTCTGTCAAGAAAATAGAAGTATATGGTCAATTTGGAGCACTCATTCAACTCTACAAACACACATTCTATACTTTCTATTTTCTTTGTTGTATTTATTCACCTATGTGATAGGCAACAACAAAAAGGATTTTGTAATGTATCTGATCTTGTTATTTTAGATCCAAACTCCTAAAATAGTCTGCAAATGATTTGAAGTTTTCTCTTACCTGTGGATCAGTAAAGGCAGGTTAATATACAGTATGGATATAATTAGTTCTGTTTATATCCACCTACTCAATGGTTGTTGAAACCACAGGAGATTCCCTGCGGGGAATAGGCCCCCAACTTTCTTTTTGTTCAAAATAGCAACATGATGATTTATGCAATAAAAAAGAAAATGGTCTTGGAATAGCTTACTACATATTAATATTGGTGAATAAATAGAGTTCTTCAGCCTCTGATTATAAGCATGCTCTACACTTGCAATTTCCCAGTAATTAGTAGTGATAAGTATTTTTTCATACTAACCTGTTTTCTATTTGTATCTTTTCTTTGGAGAAATGTCTGTTCAAGTACTTTACAAATATTTTCTCTCACTCTGTAGGTTGCCTTCTCATTCTATTGATTATTTCCTTTTCTGTATGTATTTTTAGTTTGATGTATTCCCATTTATCTACTTTTGCTTTTGTTGTCTGTGCATATGGTGTCATATCCATTAAATTGTTACTAAGCCCAACGTTTATAGGTTCAGGCCTTATGTTCAAGTCTTTAGGTTGACTTTTGTTCATGGTGTAAGATCAGGGTTGAATTTCATTCTTTTGCATGCGGATATTTAATTTTCCCCACACAATTTGTTGAGGTGACTATCCTCCCATTGTGTACTGTTGACAGCCTTATTGAAGATCCATTGACTAAATATACGTGAAATGATTTGTGGGCTCTTCATTCTGTTCCATTGGTCTATGTGATTGTTTTTATACCAATACCACACAGTTCAAATACTGTATCTTTGTAGCATATTTTGAAATCAGGACCTGTGATGACTCCAGCTTTGTTCTTTTGCACAAGATTTCTTTGAAAACTTAGAGTCTTTTTTTGGTACCACATAAAATTTAGGATTTTTTTTTTCTATTTCTATTAAAAAATAGCAGGGCTTTTTTGATAAGGATTACACTGAATCGATAGATTGCCTTGGGTATTATGCATATTTTATCAAAAGCAAATCAGATTACAATTGCATATCAACCCACAACTGTTAGGAAGGCTGTTATTTAAAAAATAGCAACTAGTATTGACAAAGATATGGAGAAAGGACTCCTTGGGTACTGTTGATAGAAATGTAAATTTGTATAGACATTAGAAAAAACAGTATAGAGTTTCCTCAAAAAATTAAGCATAAAACTGCTATGTGATCTGGTGATCCTTTCTGGGTATTTATACAAAGGAATTGAAATTAGAATCTTGGAGACATACCACACTCTTATGTTCACTGCAGCATTATGGACAATAGCCAAGATATGAAAATCACCTAAATGTCTATTTATGGAAAAATAATTTAAAAAATCTGGTATATAAATAGAATATTATTCAACCTAAATGAAGGAGGAAATTCTGCCATTGCAATAACATGGATGGACCTGGAGGTTATTTGCTAGGTAAAATAAGTCAGACACAGAAGGACAAATACTCTGTGATCTCGCTTATATGAGTGATCTAAAGTAGTCAAACTCATAGATGCAGAGAGTAGAATGGTGGTTTCCAGGGGCTGGGAGGAGGGGGAAATGGGGAAGTGATGATCGAAAGCTACAAAATTTCAGCTATACTAGTTAAATAAGTTCTGGAGATATACTATACAGCATAGTGCCTATAGGTAACACTATGTTTTGGGTACTTAAATTTTGCTCAGAAGGTACAGCTTATGAAATGTTTTTACTACAAAAATTATAATAACAATAAAGGGGGCAGAGGAAACTTTGGGAGGTAAGTATATATTTAAGGCCTTGATAGTGGTGGTGTTTTCATGGGTGTGTACTCATCCTAAACTCTTTGAGTGCAGTGCGTTAAATATGTATATCATTTTAAATGTCAGTTATACCTCACTAAGTTGGTTGGTTGTATACATATATAGTTGTATATACTTTTATACATATATATATATTTCAACCCTAGATAACATTTTTAAGACATGAAACAATCTTTTGTCATATCTCTGACACCGAGTTAGCACTCAACTTCTCTGAGGCTCAGTTTCCTCCTGGCAATATAACTTATTTACATTGCAACAAATCAGTTTATATGGTAAACTATAAAATGTAAAATTACACTATAATTTTTTGCAGGATACAGCATATGGGTTTACAGTCATCTGAATTAATTAAACTTCTACTCTGTTCAAATTATAAAGCCCTGGGTTTAAGTGAAAAAACATGTAAATTTTGAACTTAGTGATATGGTTATTATTAAAGTTATAAGAAAAATACAGAACACCGCAAACATGGAGTAGGAGACATAAAAGGTTTAAAACTCCGTAAGACTTCAAAAGCCATGTGATATTGTGATTCTTGAGTACAAATCTATAGCATATTTGGATGACATGATAATGCCTATGTATCTATTATCTATACACACACACGGGACATAAATATAGAACTTTGACATTGATTGACAAAAGAGAGCCATTACAATTTTTACTTTTCTTCAGGTCTTCAGTTGCTCTTCATGGGCAGTAGGGTTGGAAACAGCAGATCTGGCAACAATTTCTCATTTTATAGAAAAATAACTTGAACTGTGGGACAGTAAAATGATTTGATAACCATTCATGTATTTGTTCAAAACTACTTTTGAGGACCTACAAAGTTTGGGAAAAACTGGAAAAAAAAGGTCAGGGACTATAAACACCATGAATAGAAGCAAAGTCATAATAGGGGATAAGATGTGATGTTCTGGTGAGGATTGGACATAATTTAGGGTCGTGCAGTGTATAGTCTATAATGATGCTGGGAAACAGGTGTGAATGAAGTGATCTGATACTAAGAATTCCTTTCAGTGACCAGCTTGTAAAGATGGGCAGACAACATATATTACAGACATTTGAATAACTCCTCTAGTATGAAAAGGAAAATGAAAACAAAAAATAAAATTAAAGCAGAAACTTCTCATTTCTAGTTCCACAAGTAAGGGATTTCAAATTTGCCACTCTGTCCTATGAACAATAAACTGTACTTGGAACCTTAAATAGAGGAGGGCACAGGACAAGCAGCAGCCTCAAAGCCTAGAGAAACAGACAAGGGAATGCAGGTAGTGAAGACTTACCTGCAGAAACTCAGGAGCAGAAATCACCATAGGAACCAGTGCCTGGGTAGGAAACCCTGAACCATAATTGACAAATGATGGAAGCCCAGTGTGGGTAACTCTGAGCATTAAAAATTTCGGGGAGATTCAGACAGGAAACCTCTCATAATATCCCTGAGACTTACCTCCAGGAGCTTGACCAGGTTCCCACAGGAAATACTGGAGAAAAAATACTTGTGCTTCCAGCAGGGGGAGGCAAAAGGAACTATTTTGAAATATGCAAGGCTATTCTGTTCATCTTAAGAAAGCTTGCCCTCAGGAGACACTATTTAACCAGAGCCTAGCGTGCTGGGGTGTTTTCAGAGGCTAACCAACCTGGGAGTGACAGGGACAAAGTAAAGGAACAAAATAGGTGATTAAATAGTTAATCCCATTATGGGATTTTTAAATAGAGAAAAAAAGTATAGGAGACCCCTGTAAGTTAATGATCTCTCAAGAAAGCAGGTTTGGGACTTCCTATGTAGTGCAGTCATTAAGAACCCGCCTGCCAATGCAGGGGACGTGGGTTTGATCCCTGCCCCAGGAGATCCCACATGCTGCAGAGCAACTAAGCCCATGCACCACAACTACTGAGCCTGTGCTCTAGAGACCGTGAGCCACAACTATTGAGCCCATGTGCAGCAACTATGGAAGCCCATGTGCCTAGAGCCTGTGCTCTGCAACAAGAGAAGCCACTGTAATGAGGAGCTCGTGCAACACAAGGAAGAGTAGCCCCCGCTCGAAGCAACTAGAGAAAGCCCTTGTGCAGCAACAAAGACCCAACACAGCCAATAAATAAATAAAATAAATAAATAAATTTATAAAAAAATCAGGTTTGCTTAAGCAAAAAACCAATCAGACATGCTTAGCAACAAAACTGTGCAGCAGAAGCATAAGGCATGCCCCAAAACAGGAAAACAATAATGGCATGAAACCTGTATCCTGCTCAGTGAACTCAGTAAGTTAATGATGCCTAGTCCATGATCCTCTACACACACTAAAAAGAGAAACATAAGGAAATGGTGACGTTATACTGAAACCTAAAATGATTTGCCATTTTTAGTGTATATGTTAGCAATTTTTGTTCATTTTCATTGGGCCATGACAGTTCCAGATTAACCATGAAGGGACAAGAAAACTCCCCCACCAGATGTGGAGGAGGAGCTGATGATGGAATCTTGGCATCTACTCAAGAATGAGAAGGTTTTCTTCTCCCCCTCCACACTTTTCTTTTGATTATAAAACTAACGCCCACTAAGTTCTCAGGGTGCAGCACCCTCTCACCTGCCCACTTGTAAGCCTCACAAGCTTCTGTTCTAATACATCACTTCTTATCGATTAACTTTACATCTCGCTGAATTCTTTCTGTGTGGAGACAAAGGACTGGAGCTCCTTGGAACCCCTCAAGACACACTTCAGTGGCTTCAGGAGGAGAGAAATACCCGACTCCAGCTTACTCTAGTCATCCAGCCCCACTTAAGGGGCAGAAAAAGACTAAGAAACAATTATGAAGTTCAGAGTGCAAAGACTGAGACCTAATTATAAGACTTTAGAACACTTCCCCAACTCAAGCACCTTACCACATCATGACTAAAGATTTATTTACAGCAGTTTCTTCTTACCCAGTACATCACATCCAGCTACTCAGAAAAAAAAATGCAGTTCTTTCTAAGAAGCAAGAAACTGGACATTTGAATGACACACAGCCAGTATAAGAACCAGACTTGGCAGAGATATTAGAATAAACTATCACACTAGAAATTTAACACAGCTATCATTAACAAGCAAAGGGCTTATAGCCCAATGTGCTCAGAGGCCAATACTATGGAACCAGATCTTTGTGGACTCTTGGCTCTTGACAGTGTTCTGTTGTTCAGGTTCTGCTCATGTATGTCCTGGTCCTTTGGTTTCAAGGTGGGGAGAAACTTTGTCCCCGAGTGTTGTTCGAGGCCAAAATCATTTACTCTTCATATGCTTTGACTGCATGACTTCCGGTTTTGTTGTTTTGTCTCTGAGAAACAGGTCATCTTGTTAGAAACAGGATAGGGCCAATTTGGGCTGGTTATGTGGTTACACTATAATTAATATGATTAATTACATAACAATTACATATTAGTTATGTATTAATCATATTAATTAATTAAATGATTAATTACAATTAATCATATGAATCATATGAATCAAGTAGACAGCATGCAAGTACAGATGGGCAATGTAAGTAAAGAGATGGAAATCCTGAGAAAGAACCAAAAAGAAATGCTAGAAGTCAAAAACAGTGTAACCAAAATGAAGAATCCCTTTAATGGATTTGCTAGTAGAGGAGACATGGCAGAGGAAAGAATCTGTGACCTTGAGGCTATATCAGTAGAAACCTAGAAAACTGAAAATCAGAGAACACAATGAATAGAATGATCAATGATTTCCAGAGGTTTGGGAGCAGGAGGATAATGAGGCAGAGCCCAGAGGGCTTTTAGGGCAGTGAAAATAAGTCTATGTAAGACTATGATGGGTTCATGTCATTATATATATTTTTCAAATTCATAGGGTATACACCACCAAGAGTGAACCCTAAGGTAAGTGATGGACTTTAAGTGATTATGGTGTGTTAATATGGGTTTATTAATCATCAAAAATACCACTTTGATGGAGAATATTAATAATGGGAGTGTATGGGAAATATCTGTACCTTCTTAAGTTTGTGGTGAACCTATAACTTCTCTTTAAAAAAAAGTCATAAAAAAGAAATTTGAATGAAAATGAGACAAGTCAGATAGAAGAAAATTATAGGAAATTCTCATTACTAATTATTATTAACACAATGCAGAGAGTAGTTTTGTTTCCTTCATAATTTTTATTAAGATATACATATAGAAAAGTACTTATTCTAGTATACCGTGATGAAATTTCACAATCTTAACATAACCATATCAAAAAAACCAAGACTAAGATGTAGAAAACTGCCATTACCTCAGATGTCTCCCTTATACTTTCTTCTTGTCACTATCTCCAGTACAAAGACAATCCCCATTCCGAAGCAAAAATTACATTATGTAATAACTAGTTTTTAAAATTAAGGATATCAAGTTTTAATACAAATTAATAAAAATCCACTATTTATAGGTGCCACTTATATGAATGCTAAACACATATAACTGTATAACTAATCAACCTACAGAACTGTTCCAACATTGTAAAAATCCCCTGTATACCACTTGTAGTCAATCACCTGCCTTTACCATCCAGTTCTGGCAATCACAGATGTATTCTCCATTTTTCTATTTTCCCCTCGTCCAGAATGTGATATAGGTGGAATCACATGGTCTATCAACTTTGGAATTTGCCTTCTTCCACTTAGCACAAGATATCTGAGATCGATTTGTGTACTTGAATATATCAGTGATATTATTCTTATTAATTGCTGAGTAGTATTCCATTCTATGGATGTACCACCATTAGTTTATCATTCTCTAGTTGATGAACATTTAAATTATTTTCAGTGTGGGAATATAGTCCATATAGCTTCTATAAACATTGGAAGTCACAAATTTTGTGTATGTCTATGTTTTCATTCCTCTTGGGTAAATAACAGGGTGAAATTGTTGAGTTGTATATTAAGTTCATGTTTCACTTCATAAGAAACTGTCACATTATTTTCTCAAGTGGCTGTAACACTAACATTCCTACAGCAGTGGACAAGCAGTTCAGTTGTTTTGCATCCTCACAAACATTTCGTTTCTCAGGTATTATCATGTATTAAACTTTACTCATTCTGATAGGTATGTTTTAAGTTGAATTTCTTCCCCTAACATCAGATGATGTTTAACACTTTGTCATGGGGTTTTGTTAAAAAATGTTTGTTCAAGTTCAAGCCCATTTTTTAATTGTTTTTCTTTTATTTTGTTTCGATGTCCTTTTTTAATATCCTGGATATATATTCTTTATTGGGTAGTTCTTTAGCAAATATTTTGTACAAGTCTTTGCTTTGTTTGTTTATTTCCTCAACAATGTCTTTTGTAGAGCAGATGATTTTAATGTGATAAAATGCAATTTATCACTTTTTTCTCCCATGTTTCATGTGTTTTGAGGTTTATCTAAAAATTCGAGCTTAAACCATGGTCATGTAGATGTCCATGTTTTCTCTAGAAATGTTATTAAGGTTTAAGATTCATTTTGAGAAAAGTTTTATATATAGTGCAAACAAGAAGTCAATGCTTATTTTGTGTGTGTGACATAAGGCTATTTCTATAAAAAGTGCTATCCTTCCTTCATAGATTTCTCTCAGCAACTTAGTCAAAAAAGAATTGACCACAGGTGTGTGAATCTATTTCTGAAGACTATTCTGTTCCACTGATCTAGGTATCTTTTTACCAGTACCCCATTCCCTGATTATTTTAGCCTTTACAGTAGTCATGAAATCAAAATTATGGGAATATTACAACTTTCTTCTTTCTTCTTCCTTTTCAAAATTATTTTTTCAAAGTTCTTTGCTTCAATGGAAATTGTAGTATCAGAATATCTATTCCTACAAAAAGACCTGTGTAATTTATGTTGGGGTTGTAGTGACTGTAGATAGATCAATTTAGAGTTGCATTTAGTTGATAAATCAACTTCACAGTTGGGCTGTCACCAGTATCATCTTTATTCCTTTTCTTCATTTACATTCACGTTTCAAAACCAACATTCCTAGTTAATAACTAACAATCTTTTACTGGGGAACTTAGGCATCCGTGTCTTTTTCACAGTTTTTCCGCAAATTTCTCGTATACATTGCCAATTACTACTCCATATCAGTACATGGCAATCTTTAAAACAAGACCCTATACACCTCAAATATTTGACCTTTCTCTCTGTCTTTTCTCTAACATTCTACTGTTCTATCACATAGAACATTACAGTTTTCTGTATGCTGTCACATCTCTCCTATCAATTCTTCCTGTTCTTGTTTTCATATCTTATCACCCCTATTAAATGCTCAATGAGCTTAAATCTATATCTCATATCACTCACAACTGTAGTATTTTAAATTTACAAAAAGTACAGTTATATTTATTAAAGAATTATAAATTTTGTTATAGGTTATGCTTTCATTATGTTCATGTTTACAGAATATTCAGAGAATTAAAAAAGGTCATATTCCCAGGAAGATAGAACTGGATTTTACACAATTTTGTTTATCAATCTAACAGCACATAGCTACTTATTAGTATCAGAGCTTGGAATATTCCTATAGCATTAGATTTCTTTTCCACTAAGGGGTTACTTTAAACTAGAGTCTAAAGTACATTGATATCATCATTTTCATCATTTAGTTTGGTATCCAGAACCCTTCACTTGTTTACAAGGAGGAAAAAAATCATCTTGAAACTTTTCTATCCCAGAAAAGAATTAGTGTGCTTTCCTCTTGAGGCTTTGCTGTAAACTTTAAGAACTTGAAAAAATGGTTCAGTATAAGAATATAAATACATAATATTCACAGTGTATCTTCATTGAGTGAACAGTACATTCCCACAGGTGAGAGGAAGGAGATTTCATAACTTATATATATATTTTAGAAACTATTCCCTTGAATTTGAAATTAGAACATGTGCCTTAGTATTTGTATTTAAGAAAGAGAGTTCTAATTAACTCTAAATTGTATTAAAAATTGATACATCTCTTTCAGGAAATATAGGAAAGAAAACAGGAAGGGCTCCATACATACATTGGTCAATAGAGCAGTAAATGAGAAATTTTCTTTAATTTCCTTCATGAAAGATAATGGTCAATACAGGGGCAGTAGAATCAGAGAGTTGTATTTAAAGTTCAAGAACACTGTTAAATGGAGAAAAATAAACTATTAACCAACCTTTGGGTATATGCCACTTTGGAATCATTATTTTTTGAAAGAAAAATACAAAGATATTTTAAATTTGTTTTCCTAGTTAGCTAATTGATCTAGAAGCTACTTGTGTGTGCATGTGTTTTAATTTCATGGTCTAATAAACTTAATTACTTAAAGAAGAGAATCCCAATGTACAAGGTTGCTGTCTCATATTGTTTCTAGATGATAACATTTCCAGAATTATGCATGTCATAATGGAATTTTAATAAACCAAGTGGAAATCGTGTAGAATCTGCAGTTAGAGAAATCTAGGCTTGAATCCTGGTTCTCCTAGGAAGTTTGTGACCCTGGTCGAGTTATATGTCTAGTTGGGCTCAGTTTTCTCACCTATAAAAAGATGCTGTATTATTTAGTTTTTGTTTTCTCACCTATAAAAAGATGCTACATTATTTAGTTTTTAAGTTGCTATGTAGATTACTTTAGGTAATGTACACAAAATTCATAACCCCTGGTAGGTACTCAGTGATATGTAGTAGCTGCACTCCTAACTCTCCCTCTTATTGAGCTTATTGTTTGTAATACTGTTCCCATGGATGCCTGGTACTTTAGATTTTTTGACCGTGAGAGTTCGGAAACTGTTTTTATTTTAGTTTTCTAGATTGAATATGTTTTGCTAAAAATTCAGGATTTCTAGTTTCTATCTGTTAAAGTGTAATAGTAAGACATAAACACAATCAGTTCTAATTTTCTAAAATATCATTTAACAATAATGCCTGTTTGAAGAACAGTTTGGATGTAGTAGCTAAACGTCATACTTTTTCTCTCTCATGACTCCAGTACCCCAGAGTGAAATAGGTAAATATTCTAATTGAACACAATTTGGAATGAAACATACCTCTAATTGTAAGCTCATCTTCTCGCTCTGCAGGCAAGAACACAGACATCAAGGATTACTAGAAATTTATACTAACCAGAGTACTAGGAGGATTTAAGTAAATATATTATCATTTTATTGACATGCCAATATAGTTTCTTTTACCATTCCATATTTTTATTTTTTAAAAAATGGCACTAATTCTTAATTTTTTTCCTTTTTAGGTTGAAAAAGGCCATCAACACATTTTTTTGTTTGTTTTTTGTTTTGGTATACCCCATCACAGAATGCCACTTATAAATTTTGATTTTAAAGACATCCTTAATGTTCAAAGGATGTTTATGATAGGGCTAGTTTTCAGAAAAAAATGATTCACTATTCTAATTTGGGAATAGGCAGAATGCAGTTACATAAATGCATTTCAAAGTTTCTTCTACTGTAGAATCATTGGATTCACTGTGTTTGATATCAATAGAAAAGTATTTTGATGTATATTTAGTGCCATATAACAAATATATGTATTACTTTAAACGACAAAGCAAAGGACTTATAGAAATGCCATTGGATACATACTGTGACTGTTTTATTATCATGCCCATTTTACAGATGAGAAATGTAAGGCATCAAAGGCTTGTTCGTTTGTCTTAGAATATCAAGCTAGAAGTGACAGGACTGAGACCACAAACCAGAGCTTGAAAGGACTATCACATATGATAAGGAACTAAAAAGAGTCTGTTCGCTGTCTTAAAGGACCAACAAGGCCAGGATAACTTTTGAAAAGAAATCAGCAAAAATCCTACAACCCTCAAAATGGTGGGAACCTTGAGAGGAAATGTTAACATAGAAATGGATCTCCTGACCAATAAACATAATGTCATCAGTGATGAGGTGAGTGCTAATCAACACTCCTTGAGGTGTTATTTAACAACCAGATACATTTTACAATTGGGACATTTTTAAAAAATACGACATTTCCAAGTGTTTGAAAGGATGAATCAATAGAATTTTCTTAACTTTGCTGATGGGATTATAAATTGGTGCAACCACTTTGGAAAAGAGCTTTGTATTTCCTTTTATTTTTTATTTTTTTAATAAATTTATTTATTAAAAAAAGAAATTCTTTGTTTATGTTTGGGAGCCATTAATTGCTCAATGCTGTTATTTTTGCAGTTTGATTTTAAATTCCTTATTTATTTTATTGGTGTTAAATGAAATTTGAAGATATTTCATGTATATGTATCATTCACACATACTTGAATCTTTAACTTAAAGACACATATTTTAATGCAGCTGATAAGAAAAAATGCTCTGCAATCACATCGTGTTTATGTAGTTAAATAAGATACACCTGAAATTTTTGGTCAATGAATTATTTATTTTTTGCTTCAGACGAATTAACTTTTCCAAGCGTGTGCTGTCACTAAGTGCTAAATCTGAGATTTTAATACAGGGTTTTAACTCCAAAGAAAGTTCTTAATCCCCTCTCCTCTTCAATTGTCTTGAAATAAGACAATTTCCCCCCCATCCCACAACTGTCTAATCTCAAGAATATCAGTTAAGCAAAGGTTAGGATTGTAATGTCACTGAAATTTCTCCTGTACATATCACCCAACATATATTCTGTGATGGATTCCTTACTAGACTTACTGGTACATTTTTCAAAATTGGTTTCCATATTTGCATTTATTTTCTCTGTGCTTATTTCTACCTGACTAATTCCCACTTTTCATCTGAGCCTGTAGTAAATATTTTTGTATATATTTCATGGATTTGAGAGAGAGAAAGAGAGAGGGAGAAAAAGAAAGAAGAAGAGAAGGTTTGGAGAGAAAAAGAGAGAATAGAAATTTTGTAAACAGTAATGTAATTTTGGTGATGCCCCCAAATTTATTGATACATATTTACACTATTAATTGATGTCTTTATAAACTATTTTATTAATATAACAATTCAAACCTAATTATACAGTATTGTTTTTGTCTCTATGTGTGTTTGTATGATAATTATGTAAGCTGTATGGATTTATACAGAAATCAGAACTTAGTTATATTTTTTTTACTCTGAATTTTTCTGAGTCAAGTATTTTTTGGTTTTGTAAACTCACATTTATCAAGCTATTTATTCCATGCATTAGAAATGTCTTCTACCTGGATCTATGGGAATAATTCTGGGAATATAATGAAGTGGCTTTCTTCTATTTCTAACAACAGTTTTAAGCCTATTTATTTATTCTCTTCATATTTTTTAGAAATTTATGTATTTTATTTATTGGCTGTGTTGGGTCTTCGTTGCTGCACACGGGCTTTCTCTAGTTGCTGTGAGCAGGGGCTACTCTTCATTGTGGTGCATGGGCTCCTCATTGTAGTGGCCTCTCTTATTGTGGAGCACAGGCTCTGGGCATGTGGGCTTCAATAGTTGCAGCACACGGGCTCAATAGTTGTGGGACATGGGCTTAGTTGCTCCGTGGCATGTGGAATCTTCCCAGGACAGGGCTCAAACCCTTGTCCCCTGCATTGGCAAATGGATTCCTAACCACTGCGCCACCTAGGGAGTCCTATTTATTCTATTATTGATGTTGGGACATCTCAATACAACAAAAATGTAGCATGTTTAACATCATGCATCTAAATCATTTGTAAGTCACTGAGTTCAGCCTGGCCCTGTGGGGGCAGATGTTTCACTGTTTTTAAACACTTTTTGATTATGACATGTTGAAGGAAATGTATGCCAAAATTCTTCCCCTTAAATATGATGAATCCACAGTAATTAATTTTTTCAATAACTAAGATTTCAGTTCAGATACGGGTGCTTCTTTTACTTAAAATAATCCCATACTTCCCTTTATTCATATGCCACCAAGTGAGGAAGAATGTGATGACATCAGAGAAAAAAGAAATCAAACACAATTTTGTGGTAAATACAGTGCTTTTATTCTTTTAGCAAAAAGCTTCTGAAATTTTTTTTTTAATCTATGATCAGGTAACATTAATTTCACAGTTATTCTAGAAACTCCATAAGCAACTATAATATATTAAAAGAATGGCTATAATCTGTTTTTGACAGAAATACATCTCAAAAACACATCCAACAAATAGGACCTAATGAAACTTAAAAGTTTTTGCACAGTGAAAGAAACCATAAACAAGACAAGAAAACAACCCTCAGAATGGGAGAAAATACTTGCCAATGAAGCAACGGACAAAGGATTAATCTCCAAAATATACAAGCAGCCCATGCAGCTTAATACCAAAAAAGCAAATAACCCAATCCACAAATGGATGGAAGGCCTAAATAGACATTTCTCCAGAGAAGACATGCAGATAGCCAACAAACACATGAAAAGATGCTCAACATCACTAATCATTAGAGAAATGCAAGTCAAAGCCACAATGAGGTATCACCTCACACCGTTCAGAATGGCCATCATCATAAAATCTAGAAACAATAAATGCTGGAGAAGGTTTGGATAAAAGGGAATTCTCCTGCACTGTTGGTGGGAATGTAAATTGATACAGCTACTGTGGAAAACTGTTTGGAGTTTCCTTAAAACACTAAAAATAGAACTACCATATGACCCAGTAATCCCACTGCTGGGCATATACCCAAAGAAAACCATAATCCAAAAAGAAACATGTACCATAATGTTCACTGCAACACTATTTACAGTAGCCAGGATATGGAAGCAACCTAAATGCTCATCAACAGATGAATGGATAAAGAAGATGTGGCACATATACACAGTGGAATATTACTCAGCCATAAAAAGGAATGAAATGGAGCTATATGTAATGAGGTGTATGTCATACAGAGTGAAGTAAGCCAGAAAAAGAAAAACAAATACTATATGCTAACTCATATTTATGGAATCTAAAAGAAAAAGAAAAAACTGATACTGATGAACTCAGTGACAGGACAAGAATAAGGATGCAGATGCAGAGAATGGACTGGAGGACACAGGGTTGGTGGGATCAGGGGGTGAAGGGGAACCTGGGATGAAGTGTGAGAGTAGCATAGACATATATACACTACGAACTGTAAAATAGATAGCTAGTGGGAAATTGCTCTGTAACAAAGGGAGATCAACTGTATGATGGGTGGTGCCTTTTAGAGCCAGGACAGGGAGGGTGGGAGAGAGTCATGGGAGGGAGGGGATATGGGGATATATGTATAAATACAGCTAATTCACTGTGGTGTACCTCAAAAGCTGGTACAAAAGTGCAAAGCAATTATATTCCAATAAAGAGTTTAAAAAAAAAGAATAAAGGAGAAAACAACAGAAAAAAAATACATCCAAAAACATTGTAGAGATAATAAGTACATGAACTGAGAAATACCTCATATTGTTACTAAGGTAACATTTGAAACTCAGTAACAGTATGATAAGCTGCAGAGGCCAAAATGAACAACTTAATGGTATATATTTTTAGAAAAAATTTAAAAAATTCATATTGTTATTGTTTGCAAAATGGGTGTATAGTCTCCAAAATACTCTCTGCTGTTCTGTTAACCACTGTTCTGTAATGGAAACTAGTGGAACAGGATAATTGACAAGAAAAAGAATATAAAATTATTCTATTGAACAGGCAGCTCTGCACAATAAGTTGAAATATAAGTTTAATTTGTGCCATTTTCTAGTTATTGGGAAATATTTAAAGTTAAATATTTTATATCTTTTTTCTTTAAATCAAACTCAATCTTGTGACGTAAGTGTGCTTAGTTCTATTTTTACAATTGTGAACAATAAAAAGCATTTCATGCACATTGTATCAAAGCTGGTACTTAGTATTGTACTTACCAGTACAATATTTCAGAACTGAAGTAATCCTACTTTTATTCATATTTTCCAGTTCTAAATCAACCGGTTTGCAAGGCAGAAACAGAGACACAGATGTAGAGAACAAACATATGGACACCAAGTGGGGAAATCAGGGAGGGTTGGGGGGGAATGAACTGGGAGATTGGGATACCAAATTGTACACTCTAAAAATATGCTGTTTATTATCTGTTAACTGTATCTCAATAAAAGTTCTTAAAAAATTAAAAAAATAAAAAATAAAATTGTGTAATATGAAAACAGATAGCAAAGAATTTAACAAAACAGTAAACTAGAAAATAAACTGCTTAAATTGACAGGATACTTTTAACATGATAAATTTATTTAATGACTGAATGAAAAAATTTCTTTCGTTTACTCAACAGCAAATGCATCCACTTGGATCCAACAACGTCATCACTGCCTATCCCATGACTACCATGGAAATCATCACACCATGCTAAGAAACACACAGGAAGATGCAATTGGGTGGACACTATTTTCACAAGTTATTGCCTTTAAAACCTATGAAGAAAAACTGAAATGGCATAGTTCTCATCAGATTTAGATTTACACAGGCTTCAGATGAAAAATGTGACTGAAGTAACCATGTTTATATTGATAGGCGTTAGAGATGATTTTGAGCTGCAAGTCTTCCTATTTTTTTCTTTTTCTGGCAATCTATCTTTTACACTGGTAGGAAATTTAGGACTGGTTTTCTTCGTCATTATGGATTCCCAGCTCCACAACCCTATGTACTATTTTCTGAGTGCATTATCATTCCTGGATGCCTGCTATTCCTCAGTTGTCACTCCAAATATGTTAATAAATTTCCTGTCAGAGAATAAAACCATTTCCTATCTTGGATGTGCAGCACAGATGTTTCTCTTTGTTACTGTTGGGACCACAGAATGCTTTCTCTTGGCTGCAATGGCCTATGATCGCTATGTAGCCACCTACAATCCTCTCCCGCACTCAGTTAGCATGCCACCCAGAGTCTACGTGTCCCTCATCATTGCTTCCTATGTTGGTGGCATCTTGCATGCTTCTGTACACACAGTGGTCACATTTAGTCTATCCTTTTGTGTATCCAATGAAATTAGACATGTGCTCTGTAACAACCCTCCCCTCCTTGCTATTTCTTGCTCTGACACTCACACAAACCAGCTTTTACTCTTCTACTTTGTGGGCTCTATTGAGACAGTCACTATCCTGATTGTCCTGATCTCCTATGGCTGCATTCTGTTGGCCATTCTGAGGATGCATTCTGAGGAAGGAAGAAGAAAAGTCTTTTCCACATGTGGCTCTCACCTAACTGGAGTGTCAAATTACCATGGAACCATCCTCTTCACATATATGAGACCAAGTTCCAGCTATGCCTAAGACTATGACATGATAATGTCTATATTTTATACCATTGTGATTCCCATGCTGAATTCCATCATCTACAGTTTAAGAAACAAAGGTGTAAAAGAGGCAATGAAAAAACTGTCGGGACAAATTGATTGATAAGCAAAGTGCACGTTTAGTAGTAAAATCACAAAGGCAATTGAAAGTTCATATCTCTATGCTCAGAAATTAGAGAAGAAATTGTCTGGTTTCAGTTAATAGTGTTTGTGTATCCTAGCATAGTTCCAAATAAAGCATTAGTTAGTTCATCAATGCAACCTTTTACAAATGTACATAATTTATATCATCTATATGCTTATTACTGTTTAAATGGATCCATATTAAACATGCACGGATCTAAGTATATTGCCGTTGTCACTCACTGTGGAATTTGAGTTTCATACGCTGTTGCTATAGCTATATCCTTGGGATTCTGTGGATTGGCATAACCTCACCTTATTTGCAGTAAGTCTTTAGCACTCCTTATGAAGCTGCTTCTCCATTCTGGAGTCCCTGTGAAGAGGCTCCTTGTCATCTCACACAGAATGTTCCATGCAGACATATGGGCAGGACTTTCTCAGTTTGGCTAACATCACGTATTTTTATTCCACTATCAAAATATTTTCTTGTTACTGTCAAATCATAGAAATTGATTAGATCCCTTCTGAAACACCAAAAATTTTACTGACGCTAGATGGTAATATTTATTGAGAGCATGCTTAAGGCTCAGGAAAGACAAATTAGAAGTGTAGCTTAGAGAAAAGCATTTCCATTATATATACTTTATAGACACATACTATATATGTCTATATATAATACAATATGCACATTTAACCATTTGCATACATTATGTACACTTTATATGTACATACTATATAGCCGGTTTATGTGAATTTATGTGCCCCTATCACTGCTTCCTATGTTGGTGGCATCTTGCATGCTTCTCTACACTGAGAGGCTACTTGCAGTCTATCCTTATGTGCATCCAATGAAGTTAGATATGTGTTTTGTGAGATCCCTCCTCTCCTTGGTATTTCTTATTCTGACTCTTGCACATATATGCTGTGGACACAAATCAGTATATAATTGCACATCTGGCCATTTCCCCTTCCAAGGAAAATGGACATCTAGTTATACTGCTCCAAGTTCTTCCCACTGGGAGGAATTCCCTTCACTACAGTCTTTCAGGGATGTCACAGAAAGTTGCTATCATTTTATAGCTGTCCACCTTGGGCCTCTGCATGTCCACTGTACAAAATCATTTGTAAACTAGGCCTGTCACATGATCATAGAGAACTCTGCAGAAGCCATAGGTTCAGGATAGGAGAGAGAGAAGTGTGGACCACAGGGATTTGGGCTACTTCTTCATGTACCTTACTTGGACCTTTTCAGCCCCAATCTCATATACAGCCTTCCATTTAATGGTGAAGGACTGCTGTACATGCTCAAATTTATGATTTGTTGGATAAGAAATCACCTAGCTCATGATGGGGTGCATAGTTGGCATGGTAACTTGGTCACCATAGTAAAGTTTTCAGTCTCTAGTAGGCTCAGTGGCAGGCCAAGAGCTGTTTTCCAAAAGAGAAGTAGTCATCTCTGAGGAAAGCAAGGCTTTGCTCCAGTGTACTAAGGGTTTGCACTCTGATTTTCCTATCAGGGCCAACCAAACCCTCCAAACAGCATTGCTATCTGCCACTGACACTTCAAGCACCATTGGACCTTCTGGATCATACAGTCCAAGCAGAAGAGAAGCTTGCACAGCAGTCTGGACCTGTGGCAGAGCCTCCTCTTATGAACCCCTTAAAACTGTCTGCAGTTTAGGTCACTTGGTAAATGGGCTGGAGTAACACAACAAAATGAGGAATATACTGCCTCCAGAATTCTGAGGTCTACTACACAACTAGTGTTGTGCATCATTTTTGGTTGTAGAGGAACTAGATGCAGCAAATTTTCCTGACTTTAGAAGGAATATTTCATGTCTATCAACAGGTGAATGGTTAAAGAAGACATGGTATATATGCACAATGGAATACTACTCAGTTATAGCAAAGAACAAAATAATGCCATTTGTAGCAACATGGATGGACCTAGACATTATCATACTAAGTGAAGTAAGTTAGAAAGAGAAAGACATATACCATATGATATCACTTATATTTGGAATTTAGATTATGACACAAATGAACCGATCTATGAAACAGAAATGGATTCACAGACATAGAGAAAGGACTTGTTCTTGCCAAAGTGAAGAGGGTTGGGGAGGAATTGACTAAGAGTTTGGGGTTAGCAGGTGCAAACTATTACATATAGAATGGATAAACAAGGTCTTACTGTATAGGACCACAGGGACCACTCCACCACAGGGAACTGTAGTCAGTATTCTGAGATAAACCATAATGGAAAAAATATTTAAAAATATGTATGTATATATATATATATATATGTATATATGTATAACGGAATCACTTTGTGGTATAGCAAAAATTAACACAACATTATAAATCAAGTATTCTTCAATAAAAAATAATACAAAACTAAAGAAATGAAACAAAATGTCTGGACAAAGCACTGGAACCAATACAAATAAATAAAGTAGAAAACATTCCCCACACCACCTAGAAGCTTCACTAAGGTAGAAAATGCCTCAATTTTTGTCAGATTTTTCCTAACTCATGATACATAAATGTCTCACCAATAAATCTGCAGTAGCTGCTATTTGTTGATCACTAGGTCCAACCCAGTGTCTGCAATGTAATGGATCCATGTGATTATTTTGTGGAAGGAAAAGCAATCAAATCCATGAAAATCAAATTATGACATAGACTGGAGAACTGCTACACCCCTGAGGTAGGACAATGAAGTTATATTGCTGGCCTTACTAGCTGAGAGCAAACTCCTTCTGGTAGACCTTATGGAAATGGATGGAGAAAAAAAGTACTTGCTGGATCAGTAACTGCATCCCAGGTACCAGGAGCTCTGTTAATTTGTTCAAGCAGTGAAACCATGTCTGACCCAATAGCAGCGAATGGAGTAACTGCCAAGTTAAGCTTAAAATAAGTTTTCATCATTCTCAAAGACTCATTAGTCTTTAACACAGGCCAAAGAGGAGACTCACATGGGGATATAGAAGAAATCCCCACTCCTGCATCCTTCAAGTCTATGATGATGTCACTAGTCTCTTCTTTTCATCCAAGAATGTAGTATTGACTTTGATTTACTATCACCTTGATAGAGGCAGTTCCACTTGGCTTTTCCTACCCTGATAGCCCTCATGTCACAGGTCAAAGAACCAGTGTGGGAATTCTGCCAGGTGCAGAGCTGATCTATTCCAAGTATGCATTCTAGACCTGGGAAGTAACCATAGGATGAATTCAGGAACCCACTGGACTCACTTTGAGATAAAACTGCATTGGTCACTTGACTTTCATAAGCCCTTAATCTAACCTTTAAGCAACAGTGATGTTTTTGGTCTTCTGCAATTAGTATCAGTTCAGAGCTAGTATCCAATTGTCCCCAAAGATCTGATTATTTCCTTTTCAGTAATGCACAGTCACCCTGCTAAAAGGCCAAAGGTCCCTTAAAGGAAGAACTGGAGAAAGATCAACAGTTTAAACTTTTGGTAATATACCAGGGTCCTTCCCCAAGTATCCCTGGACTCCCCTTCATTAAAGGGTTCTAGAACTGTAAATTGGCTCAGTCCAGGAACAGATTGAGGGACCATGACTCTGTTTTTTGTCATTCAAGTTTGACTTTTGTTCATTTAACCTAGAAATTTTCTGTTTGTACAGATCAAGTCAGCATTTAATAGGCTTCTTATCTATTTCACTTCTAGAAACACTATGACCAACTAGCCAACAGCATATGTGTTAACAGGCTGGACTATTCTGTTTGCTGCTTGGAGTCTTCTGTCTTAGAGGGTAATCACGCATCCTTTTCTCTGAGGTTGGGTACCTCCTCTTTCTCTCTGCCACCCCAGGATCCAATTGCTACATTTGCATTTAGGACTCCCAGTTCACTGACTGCAGTTTCTACTGTAAGGTCTGGCCTATGGAGGATCAATCGCAGAGTTCTTTAAGTGTGCTGGAGCTGCCTTCAAAAATTTTTTTCTCATAGAGCTGGTGAAAGCTGTGTCTTTTGCACACTCCCACTGTGAGTGACTAGATATTAAATAATAAGTCCACTCTAAAATTCAAATCTAAGTCTGTAAATCCCTTTCCTTACATTAAACCGAGGCAGGTAAGGCTTTATATGTTAACTTACTGCGGGCTCCTTTTGTTCTATGTTTCAGCCAACTAATCAAACAAACTTCTAGAGCCCTTTCTAACCCCCTCCATCTGCACCATGAAATGCAGAAACTGATTACTGATAGGACCATATTAATAAATGTGACCTGATCCACCCTTATGTTCCTTCCACCATTTCCCACACACTAAAGACCCATGCATATTTCTCAGATTTCTGCTTATATAAATTAAAAACTCAAGTAGTTCTTTTGGACAGTAGCACACCTCCTCATGAGTCATACTTTGCTCCTCACCTTTAGGGACTTGCTGGGACTTGTGTCTAGTTATAGGTCTAGAAACAGAGAGGGAAAATGAGGGTGGTTCCAGATGAGAATCAGCTTGTATTGCATGGCTCTTGCCTCAGGGGAGGCCACTCCAGTTTTCTTAGGAAATGTGGGGTGAACCCTCTCAAAGGAGAGTGGTAAGGCTACTTCTATTGGCCAAGTAGCCATCAGAATTTAGGAGATCAAAGTCCCCACCTTCTTCAGAATCTTTTCACACATCCCCATTACAATTCTATTAATCCTATTTTCCCCAATCATTGTCCTCACTTTAATAATAGACACCTTGCAGGACTGAGGATTCAATCTGTGTTGTAATTCGACCATTTGCAGGGTCAGATTCTGGGCTTTGCATTTAGCAATCTCAGCTCTGCAGTTTCAGAACATAGGGGTCTCTTTCAGGGCAGACATAGAAGACGTAGAAGATTTGAGGTCACTTACATGGCACTTGAGATGGAAATTATCAATAATTTATAGTAGGCAATCTTATGCTCAATAATTTTCCAGACAGAAGGAATATGATCACAGAAGTAAATGTGACCTATACAAAAAGATGAAAAGACATCAAAATGTAAAAATATAGGTCAATATAACATATACTGAGCTTTAATTTTAATTACTTCACTTAAGGTTTTGCTGAAGCAAAACTCTATTGATGATTGTAGGTTTCAAACTACACAAAAGTAAAACTGACCACAAAATAGAGCCAAGGATAGGACATTAAAAGATTTATCTCTATTTCTCTAAGGTTCTTACAAGTTGAGGTGTATATTATTTAAGGTTTAATTTAATGATAAATTAAACATGCATATTGTACTCCTAGGGCTACCACATTGAAAAAAGAAGCACACATTACCAATATGAGGAATAAATGAAGGGATATCACTATGGGCTCCACAAATTCTGAAATGAAAATAAAATATATTATAAGCAATCTTTTGCTAATAAATGTGATAATTTTATTAAAATTGCAATTCATTAAAGAGACATATGAAAAGAAACAGGTATTATCGATAGTCCTATGTCTATTAAAGAAATGGAATTATTATTATTTAAAAACTATACATACATATGAATGCAAACTTAGAAACTGTCATTTCAATGTGAAAAAATTTCACTTTTCCCTTAAACTAGACTATTAACAGACAGCTGGATGAACCCCCTCTAACCATGCAGAGTCAGACAACATTTGAAAGAAAAACAATACAATTTGCTCCCAGGTTTATCCCATAAAAAAGAGTCACCCACGAACTTTAGTCAACTGAGCTCTGCACAGTTATATCCCAGGATACCTTTTTTCTTTGTTTAGCCGCAGTGTTACTGAATCCCCTTGTTACACCATGATAGCCTGTACCCTGCACAAATACAGATTCTCTCTCTACATCATCACATCATTTAACTGTTCCCTCCTTCACCAAATTGTATATCTGCAAAAACAGGTATATCTGTACTTGTATATTTGAAAAACTAATATTGCCAAAAATCAGTCTTCTATCAATAGATCTGGAGAATATATGCAAGCTGCATACACTTTTCAATGGCCCTTAGTATTTTGTTTAATGCTTCTGTTTATATAATAATCAATTATATATTTTCAGCTTCAATACTGGCAGTATACTTTTTTATAGAAAAGAATCACATCATAGAATGGTGATTAAGAAGTGTAGTGAAGGTGACCAAACACCACTAAAACACTTTTCAAAGACTGAGATCAATCTTGAGGAAAAAAGTTTGCAGAAATATTAATAGAATGCAGTTTGTAAAGGACTAGTATAATTTGCATGTGAAAGAAAAAAAAAGGTTGCATAACTGGGTAGGTTCCAGAGGAGACAGATTTCAGAACATGAAGATAATAAAGGAAAGCATTAAAAACATACAATGAACTCAAAACAATGGCAATTAATTATGTTAACAGAGATGAAAGCCCTGTAGGTGTAAAACTATGAAAGTTTCCCTGACACAACATACCCACACACATACACAATTTTCCTGAGTGTAATGTAAATTTATTTTTATTGTAGAATAAGGAAAAGAAAAGATTACAAACATGTCTCATCTATGCAAAAATATTATGTGAATAAAATAAAAATATGCTTTAACTATTACATTAGTAGGTAATGTATATATAACTCAAAGTACATGTTTTGTGAAATAGTGATTTATGCAATAAATGCATTTAAGAAAGAGGAACAGGAGGAGACACAAAGGAGATAAACTGCATTATCATAATGAAGTCAATGAGATCCTCACTAAGAAGAGGCATTTAAAGAAAGGAATCCTGTGAATAGCTGTGTAGAGAGACATCCAAACAGGAAAGATGGAATGCAGAACAACTGTGAAGGTAACATACTCTAGTAAGAGATGCTCTGTATTTGCATGGTTGAGATGTTATTTATACTTAATTCCATTTTAGGGAGAAATCATCAGGTTGGACTCTCTATTTTAAGGAGATAGTCCTATTACAACTAAAGGGATTTCACACTCAAAAAATATTAATGATGATGGTGGCAAAGTAGAAGGGCATGGAATACATCCCTCTCCACAGATGCATCAGGAATACACCAAAAGATGCAATAATTCTCACAGAGAACCAGCTGAACACCAGCAAACAACCTTGGACACCAGAAAGGACTGCAAAGATCCCAACATAACTGGGTAGGACAGAGGGGGAAAAAAAGGAGAAAGAGGAGGAGAAGAAAGGAAAGGGATGGGTCCCATACCCTAGGGTGGGGGGATCTTAAACAGGGGGGAGATTGCTGGATTTGGGGACATGTCCCTTATCTGACAGGGAAACCCCTTCTCCAATGGGGAATTTCCCTGGGTCAGAAGGGAGGTATTTGGGACTGCTCAAAGAGGGTGAAGCGTATTTGGGACTGTTCAAAGAGGGTGAGCTGTGGCAGATGGGAAACAGTGAGAAACACATGGAGGGTCCACACCATGGATCAGCTTGTAGAGAATGAGACGTTAATTCACAGCTGAACAGAGGGTCTGGGAGCTGGAATGTGGGAACAAGAGAACTGGTTCAGCGTTAGAAACATTGTTGGCAGTGGGGAGATGGACTGAGAGGACAGGAGGGAAGAAATCCACAGTGGAGAGAGCCTACCATGGAAAGTGGTGCAACAATAGTGGCAGCTGCATACGGCTGACTCACAAGCAGGGGGGAGGAGCCTTGGGTGTAGCCTCTCTCTCTCTCTCTCTCTCTGTGCCTGTGAAGGACAAAGGAAGGACCCCTGTGGGCCTAGCTAATGCACTCAGGGATAACAAAGGCCCCCTGGCGGAGATGGCCTAGAGTGCCTGCAGCTGAAAGCCAAAAGCCCACAGAGTGGACCAGCTGTGGAGATATTCTGTTTACAGCTGAGCCAACTGTGTCCCTCTGAAACAGGCACTGCCATGGCCGACTGAGCTGCCATGACCCAGGCAGCATGCCTTGGCAGAGCTGTATCAGGGGAGAGGAGCTATGGTTGGAGTCGAGCTCTCTTGGCCTGAGCTGGCCAAGCTGCTGTGACCCAGGCAGGGTGCCACTGCTCACTCACTCCCAGGGGAAGGAGCAACTATTGTACCCTCTCTCTCCCCACACACCAGTGCTTACTGATGAACAATAAAGGAAGCCCTGGTGCTCACAGAATACTACAAAAAGCCCAAGGTGAGTAGAAGGACACTTACAGCTGAGACCTTAAGGAAACAGAAATATTAGTATTAATTCTATTGATCTGGTCCATTCTAGGATCAGTTCTAGTTTCGGGGTTTTTTTTTGTTTGTTTGTTTTTTGTTTTTTTATTAATTACGATCTTAGTCCTAAGGGATCTACACATTTCATAACATTTTTTATTGCATTTTTTATTCTATTTTTATTTTTAGCCTTTTTATATATTTCTATTTCTAGCTAAGTTTTTGTAATGCTGCCTGTATCTCTCCTACCTTCTTTTCATCTCTACCTTTTTTACATTTCTATTTCTTTCTTTTTCTTTTCATATTTCCAGTCACACTATGCTCTACTGCTGTCCTGTCTTCTATCTTTTTTATTTTATTTTATCTTAATATACTTAGAAGCAATATTATCAGTCTGCTCTGTTTCCTTGCTTTATTCTCCAGAAGACACACTGCTTTGGTATTTATTATTAGGTTTTGTTTCCATTTTAGTTCTAAGTATAATTGTGTGATATCTTTCTGAGAATCTTCAGTCCATCTGATGGTACTCTTGCTCTTTCTTATATTTGATCCTAGCTTTCAAAATCTCCCTGGATTTGTGTTTGTGTGTGTGTGCTGGTTTTGTTGTTTTTTTGTTTGTTTGCTTTTGTTTTTGTTTTGTGCTGATTTGGTTTTGAATTTCTGTTGATTTTCTCTTTGAATGTCTGATAGAATACTGGGGTTCTTCTATTAGGTTTTTCTAGTGCCTTATGTTCTATTGGATTCAGTATTTGTGTGTCTTATACATGTATATGTTTCCTTGACTCATTATATGTTTGACTCAACACTCTGCCATTAGTCTGGGGCTTGGGCAGTCTTCTTTAAACCCCGTTATTGCTGGGACAAGCAACCTCTGAAATTTGGACTACAATGAGAAAACAAAGAAACACAATGCAGGCAAAGGAGCAGGAAAAAAACTCACAAGACCAAATAAATGAAGAGGAAATAGGAAAATTGCCTGAAAAAGAATTCAGAGTAATGATAGTAAAGATGATATAAAATCTCGATAACAAAACACGGAAAATACAAGAAACAGTTAATAAGGATTCAGAAGAACTAAAGAGCAAACAAAGTAATGGACAACAAAATACTGAAATTAAAAATACTCTAGATGGTATAAACAGCAGAATAACTGAGGCAGAAGAATGAATAAGTGAGTTGGAAGACAGAATGGGGGAAATAACTGCCATAGAGCAGGAAAGAGAAAAAAAGAATAAAAAGAAGGAAAGACAGTCTCAGAAAGTTGGGTGACAACATTAAGCACACTGGCATTTGAGTCACAGACATCCCAGAAGAAGAAGAAAAAAAGAAAGGGTCTGAGAAAATATTTGAAGAGGATATAGTGGAAAACTTCCCCAACATGGGAAAGGAAATCATTCATCAAGTCCAAGAATCGCAGAGAGTCCCATACAGAATAAACTCAAGGAGAAATACACCAACACACATATTAATCAAACTAATGAAAATTAAATACAAAGAAAAAATATTAAAAGCAGCAAGAGAAAAGCAACAAATAACATATAAGGGAAAACCCATAAGGGTAACAGCTGATCTCTCTGCAGAAACTTTTTAGGCCAGAAGGAAATGGCAGGATATACTGAAAGTCCTGAAAGAGAGAAACCTACAGCCAAGAGTACTCTACCTAGCAAGAATCTTATTCAGATTTGATGGAGAATTCAAAAGCTTTACAGAGAAGCAAAAGTTAAGGGAATTCAGCACCACCAAACCAGCCTTACAACAATTGCTAAAGGAACTTTTCTAAGTAGGAAACACAAGAAAAGGAAAACACCTACAAAAACAAACCCAAAACAATTAAGAAAATGGTAATTGGAACACACATATCAATAATCACCTTAAATGTAAATGGATTAAATGCTTCAACCAAAAGAAACAGACTGGCTGAATGCATACAAAAACAAGACCCTACTATATGCTGCCTGCCAGAAACCCACTTCAGACCAAGGGATACATATAGACTGAAAGTAAAGGGATGGAAAAAGATATTCCATGCAAATAGAAGTCAAAAGAAAGCTGGAGTAGCAATACTCATATCAGACACATTAGACCTTAAAGTAAAGACTATTCCAGAGACAAGGAAGGACACTACATAATGATCACGGGAGTAATCCAAGAAGAACATATCACAATGGTAAATATCTATGCATCCAACATAGGAGAACCTCAATACATAAGGAAAATGCTAACAGCCATAAAAGGGAAAATTGACAGCAACAAAATAATAGTAGGAGACTTGCACACCCCACTTACATCTTTGGACATATCATAGAAACAGAAAACAAATAAGGAAACACAAGCTTTAAATGACACATTAGACTATCTCAACTTAATTGATATTTATAGGACATTCCATCCAAAAACTACAGAATACACTTTCTTCTCAAGTGCACACGGAACATTTTCCAGGATAGATCACATCTTGGGTCACAAATCAAACCTCAGCAAATTCAAGAAAATTGAAATCATATCAAGCATCTTCTCTGACCACAACGCCATGAGACTAGATATCAATTACTGGAAAAAAAAACTGTAAAAAATACAAACACATGGAGGCTAAACAGTATACTCTTAAACAACCAAGAAATCACTAAAGAAATCAAAGAGGAAATCAAAAAATATTTAAAAACAAATGACAATGAAAACACGACCCAAAACCTATAGGATGCAACAAAAGCAGTTCTAAGAGGGACATTTATAGCAATACAGTCCTACCTTAAGAAACAAGAAAAATATTGAATGAACATCCTAACCTTACACCTAAAGCAGTTAGAGAAAGAAGAACAAAGAAACCCCAAAGTGAGAAGAAGGAAAGAAATCATAAAGATCAGAGCAGAAATAAATGAAAAAGAAAGGAAGGAAACAATAGCAAAAATAAATAGAACTAAAAGCTGGTTCTTTGAGAAGATAAACAAAATTGATAAACCATTAGCCAGATTTATCAGGAAGAGAAGGGAGAAGACACAAATCAACAGATTTAGAAATGAAAAAGGAGAAGTAACAACTGACACTACAGAAATACTAAAGATCATGAGAGACTACTACAAGCAACTATATGCCAATCAATTGGATAACCTGGAAGAAATGGATAAATTCTTAGAAAAATACAATCTTTTAAGACTGAACCAGGAAGAAATAGAAACTATGAACAGACTAATCACAAGCACTGAAATTGAGACTGTGATTAAAAATCTCCCAACAAACAAAAGCCCAGTGCCAGGTGGCTTCACAGGCGAATTCTATCAATCATTTAGAGAAGAGCTAACACCTATCCTCCTCAAACGCTTCTAAAATATATCAGAAGGAGGAACATTCCCAAACTCATTCTACGAGGCCACCATCACCCTCATACCAAAACCAGGCAAAGAAAATGACAGGCCAATATCACTGATGAATATAGAAGCAAAAATCCTCAACAAAATGCTAGCTAACAGAATTCAACAGCACATTAAAAAAATTATACTCCATGATAAAGTGGGGTTTATCCCTGGGATGCAAGGATTCTTCAATATATGCAAATCAATCAATGTGATACATCATATCAACCAACTGAAGAATAAAAAGCATTTGATCATCTCCATAGATGAGGAGAAATATTTTGACAAAATTCAACATCCATTTATGATAAAAACTTTCCAGAAAATGGGCATAGAATGAAATTACCTGAACATAATGAAATCCATATTTATGAAACAAAATCCAATATCATTCCAAATGGTGAAAAACTGAAAGAATTCCCTTTAAGAACAGGAACAAGACAAGGGTGTCCACTCTCACCATTATTATTCAACATAGTTTTGGAAGTTTTAGCCACAACAATCAGAGAAGAAAATTAAATAAAAGGAATCCAAATTGGAAAAGAAGAAGTAAAATTGTCACTCTTTGCAGATGACATGATATTACACATAGAAAACCCTAAAGACTCTACCAGAAAACTGCTAGCACTAATTGATGAATTTAATAAAGTAGCAGGATACAAAATTAATGCCCAGAAATTTCTTGCAATCCTATACACTAACAATGAAAAAGCAGGAAGAGAAATTAAGGAAACTCTCCCATTTACCATTGCAACAAAAAAAATAAAATACCTAGGAATAAACCCGCCTAAGGAGGCAAAAGATCTGTATGCAGAAAACTATAAGACACTGTTGAAAGAAATCAAAGACGATACAAACAGATGGAGAGAAATACCATGATCTTGGATTGGAAGAATCAACATTGTGAAAATGACTGTACTACCCGAAGGAATTTACAGGTTCAATGCAATCCCTATCAAATTACCAATGGCATTTTTCACAGAACTAGAACAAGAAATCTTGATTTGTATGGAAATGAGAAAGACCCTGAATAGCAAAAGCAATGTTGAGAAGGAAAGATGGAGTTGGTGGAATTAGGCTTCCTGACTTCAAACTATACTACAAGGCCATACTGATCAAGACAGTATGGTACTGGCACAAAAATAGAAAGGAAGATCAATGGAACAGAATAGAGAACTCAGAGGTAAACCCAAGCACATTTGGGCAGATTATCTTTGACAAAGGAGGCAAGAATATACAATGGAAAAAAGACAGCCTCTTCAATAAGTGGTGCTGGGAAAATTGGACAGCAACATGTAAAAGAATGAACTTAGAACACTTCCTAACACCATATACAAAAATAAACTCAAAATGGAGTAAATACCTAAATGTAAGGCTAGACACTATAAAATTCCTAGAGGAAAACATAGGCAGAACACTCTATGACATTCATCAAAGCAAGATCCTTTTTGACCCACCTCCTAGAATCATGAAAATAAAATCAAGAATAAACAAATGGGACCTAATGAAACTTAAAAGCTTTTGCACAGCAAAAGAAACCATAAACAAGACTAGAAAACAACCCTCAGCATGGGAGAAAATACTTGCCAATGAAGCAACGGACAAAGGATTAATCTCCCAAATACACAAGCAGCTCATGCAGCTTCATACCAAAAAAGCAAATAACCAAATCCACAAATGGACAGAAGGCCTAAATAGACATTTCTCCAAAGAAGACAGACAGATGGCCAACAAACACATGAAAAGATGCTCAACATCACTAATCATTAGAGACATGCAAGTGAAAGCCACAATGAGGTATCACCTCACACTGGTCAGAATGGCCATCATCACAAAATCTGGAAACAACAATTGTTGGAGAGGGTGTGGAGAAAAGGGAACACTCCTGCACTTTTGGTGGGAATGTAAGCTGGTACAGCCACTATGTAAAACAGTTTGGAGGTTCCTTCAAACACTAAAAATAGAACTACCATATGATTCACTAATCCCACTACTAGGCATATACCCAGAGAAAACCATAATCCAAAAAGAAACATGTACTGTAATGTCCATTGTAGCACTATTTACAATAGCCAGGACATGGAAGCAACCTAAATGCTCATCAACAGATGAATGGATAAAGAAGATGTGGCACATATATACAGTGGAATATTACTCAGCCATAAAATGGAAAGACATGGAGCTATATGTAATGAGGTGGATAGACCTAATGTCTGTCATACAGAGAGAAGTAAGTCAGAAAGAGCAAAACAAATTTTGTATGCTAACTCATATTTATGGAATATAAAAAATAAAAACAAAAATAAATGGTACTGATGAACCCAGTGACAGGACAAGAATAAAGATTCAGATGCAGAGAATGGACTGGAGGACAAGGGGTTGGGGGAGCTGGGGGTGAGGGGGAAGCTGGAATGAAGTGTGAGAGTAGTATAGACATGTGTATACTACGAACTGTTAAGTGGATGGCTAGTTGGAAGTTACTGTATGGCAAAGGGAGATCAACTCGATGATGGGTTATGCCTTGGAGGGCCCAGAAGGGGAGAGTGATGGGGAGTCACAGGAGGGAGAGGATATGGGGATATGTTCATGGATACAGCTGATTCGCTTTGGTGTACCTCATAGGCTGGTACAAGAGTGTAAAGCAATTATATTCTTTTAAAGAGCTTAAAAAATATTAATGATAATGAAAGAATGGAGAGAAGAAAGGAAAAATATATATGATATAATTAACTTCGAAAGATACATGTCCTTGCAATGAAAATGAGGTCTGTTGGAAGCAGGGTTAAATATGAGCACAGTGGGCATTTTTTCTATACCTTCTTCTTGGGCTTGGGCTCTGAGGAATGGTGGCATTTACACAGGTGTCACAGAGTGGGAGGGGTCAAAGAATAACAGAGCAAAGTTGAGTCAGAACCAAGCCTGAAAGCAAACCCATAAAGATGTGGTGGAGCTTATTTTGGAAGAGCCTAATCCACCAGCCAGTCATACCTTACACTCTGAATTGTACTTGTCTTTTGTCATTCTTGAGTTTAAGTATAATCTTGGTAAATGCTAATACCTAGTCTCTGTATTTTGGGAGCAGTTATAGAATGAGTTTATACTTTGGATGAAATAATAGGAGGGGGAAAAATACACCCACACAAAGAGCATAAGAATAACAATAGAGATTTGGGCATATATGTGTGATCTCTGAACCGCAGGCTGGGAATAGACTGCTCCCAATGCATAGATCTAAGGATGGAGCACAGTTTTTGAACTGGAGTCCAATACCAATGATTCCATGGAATGTGGTAGGGAATAAGTGAGCTGTGGTTTTCTATTGATTAAGTGATATTCTCTTAAGCTTGTCAGGTATAAAGTTTCTAATAATTGCAACTACAGGAACCTAGTCCATTTGAGCTCCATGGGATGAAAGCTAATACTATACATTTTAAAGTAAAAATTTCATGCATTTGTGACTGTATGTAAATATACAAATAGTATATTTGTATTCATGTGTTGAAATCCTAACACTCTGTATCACAGACTGTGACTTAATTTGGCAATAAGATCTTTGTGGAGATAATTAACTTGAATCGACGTCTGTAGGGTGGACCCTAACCCAATATGACTGCTGTTTTCATTAGAAGAGGAGATAGCACACAGAAACACAAGGAGGAATGATGATGTGAACACAAAGGGAGAAGGCTGCTGTCTACAAGTGAAGAAGAGAGGCCTCAGAAGTCAATTGAGCCTTCACCTTGATTTTTAGGCTCCTGGATTCTAGAACAGTGAGCAGTAAATTTCTATTATTTAAGACAACAGTCTGTGGTAATCTGTTATAGCAGCACTGAAAAACTAGTACAATCAATATCAACATATATGTACATGTATGAACATCTGTGTATAATGTGTGTATCTATATATTTCTGAGCGTGAATTAAGTAAGAAGAAAATGGATGACAATTTTGTCACATGTGTTGAAATTTCACACATGGAGGTATGGCTATGATCTTAATATGGAACTAAGAATAGAAAAATACTAATAAAGTAGAAGAAAACATTTTATCATTTTGATATTGACAATGAATTTTTTTTCATTTATTTCAATTTAACAGTGAGTGTGAAAAATATACTTTATTGATACAGTTATTTTTCCCAAACACTCTCTTCATTGCCTCTTTGACATCTTTGTTCCTTAAACTATAGATGATGGGGTTCAGCATGGGAATCACAATGGTGTAAAATATGGACACAATCATGTCATGGTCCAAAGTGTAGCTGGAACTTGGTCTCACATACATGAAGAGGATGGTTCCGTGGTAAATTGATACTCCAGTTAGGTGAGAGCCACATGTAGAAAAGACTTTCCTTCTCCCTTCAGCAGAATGCATCCTCAGAATGGCCAACAGAATGAAGCCATAGGAGATCAGGACAATCAGGATAGTGACTATCTCAATAGAGCCCACAAAGTAGAAGAGTAGAAGCTGGTTTGTGTGAGTGTCAGAGCAAGAAATAGCAAGGAGGGGAGGGATGTCACAGAAGACATGCCTAATTTCATTGGATGCACAGAAGGATAGACTAAATGTGGCCACTGTGTGTACAGAAGCATGCAAGATGCCACCAACATAGGAAGCAATGATGAGGGACACATAGACCCTGGGTGCCATGCTAACTGCATACAGGAGAGGGTTGTAGATGGCTACGTAGCGATCATATGCCATCACAGCCAAGAGAAAGCATTCTGTGGTCCCAAAAGTAACAAAGAGAAACAGCTGTGCTGCACATCCAAGATAGGGAATGGTTTTATTCTCTGATAGGAAATTGACCAACATGTTTGGAGTGACAACTGAGGAATAGCAGGCATCCAAAAATGATAACACACTCAGAAAATAGTACATAGGGTTGTGGATATGAGAATCCATGATGACCAATAAAACCAATCCTAAATTTCCTATCAGTGTAAAAAGATGGACTGCTAGAAAAAGGAAAAATAGGAATATCTGCACATTAAAATCATCTGTGAAGCCCTTCAATATAAACATAGTGATTTCAGTTCCATTTTTAATCTGAATCCTGCATGAATCTAAATCTGTCAACTTTGACATTTCAGATTTCATTTATTGTTTTCAAAGCAATGGTTTTGAAAATACAATCTATGCTATTATTTCCTCCTGTTTATTTCTTAGAAGGGTAAAATGAAATCTTTGGTAGTGAAAGAATAGGCAGTGATGAAGAAATTGGATCCCAGTGAATGCATTACTCTGTTAAATTAAAAAAATGTATTTTATTAATTGTCTGGTTAAGTTTGTTGTATTAAAGAAAATGCCACTTTGGTTTAATTTATAGTTTATTTTCTGGTCAAGTATGTACAATCCAGTTTTATATCTTAAATTTCACAAAGTTGAACGAATAAAGGAATTTTTAAATAAAAATATTATAATAGAAAGTACACATCTAAGTACAAACCCTAGGTTTTCTACAGTGCAAATGAAATGCCTTTCTTTACTGTTTACATGTGTTAAATGGGAAAACAATGTAAAACTTATTTAATATGAAAATGTTCCCAGATGACTAGAAATTGGGTTAAGTTAGACCTACATTTCAACTTATTGTACAGGGTAGACTTTTTTGGACCAAGCCATTGTATATCAGCTTTTTTTGTCTATTATTCCATTCCACTAGTTCTTATGGAAAACTAGTGAACAAAAGATATTATTCTGGCAGTAGAATGACCTTGTAGGCAAAAAATAACAGAGTATTGCTTTTATTTTGTTTCCCAGTTTTCTTTCTTGATACACATATCACCAAGTTGTCATTTAGGCCTCCACAGTTGAATATACTGTTAGGATTTTTCCAAATTTAATTTAATACCAATGTAAGATTTTTCTCCATTCATATACTTATTATCCTAGAAAAGTCCTTGGGTGTATTTTTGAGAAATCTTTCTGCCAAAAATACATCATGGCTGTTTCTTTAATATACTGTAATTTCTTGAAGATTCCTTAAATTACTATAAAAGAAAAATCACTCAGTAACAGATCATATGATTTATCAAAGCTATTGCTAAAAGAATAAAATAACAACATATGCCAGAAAGTAGTGTTTTATTTCTGCTATATTACACTGTGCTGTCAGACAGTTTCTCATTCAGTGGAAAATGAAAAAAAAAGTGCATTAAAAATTGTTGTACATTTGAAACTTTGTAAATCCACTGTACTTCAATTAAAAAGAAATTGAGAAACAGAATGAACTCTCAGTCAGATGGGACATGGTCACTCAGTACCTTACACAGTAGTATTTCAACCATGACACTGGCTTGTTGATCTCTAATAACTTTCCAGTCATCATTCTCAAGAAAAATGTTGAGGAGTCACCTGTACCTGGACTGAAAATCTTCATCATTGAAAAAATGTTAAATATTGCATGTACCATGTTTAGGCACAAGATTTCAGCACTGTGAGTTTTATTTTTCCTTCAGTGTGTCATGGACCAAAATGTACACAAAGAAGTAAAAATCTGCAGTGTATAAAACCATGGATATAAAAGTAATTTATATTTGTGACATGAAAAACACTATATTTTTGTCATATTGAGATTTCCATACATCAAGAATTAGAAAATCACTTTAAAACTATTCTTATAAAAGACAAAGCTACTTGTCTATATTTTCTCAGAAAGTTCTTCCCAAATCTATGTAGAGATTTTTTTAATAAAAATAATAAATAGCTTTTAAAACGTGGGAATACTAAGTGAAAAAAATACTGATGTAATTCTTAGAGAATTCTAGAGTAAAAAGGATAATAAATGTAAATTTTTCTGTGTATATGCAGACAACTGATACATTATTCTTTTGAACACACACTCACACAGACCCACACACGTCTTATAATAATAATATTATAATTTGCAGCTTAGCTTCAATTTTACAGAATTAAAATAATAAACCACCCATCAATAATATAAATATGTATTTATGCATTATCTTGGTATAAAAAATTTAAATCTGTTTAAAAAATTTCCAACTCTCTTTGTCCCTCCATTTCTCCATCTCTCTCTCTTGAATCTTGGTGTTATATACAAAAATATTTATGAAAGAGAGTCAGGAACAAAACAGAAATCAGGAAGATGGGAATAAGTCCAGTGAAAACAACTAAACTATGTACCATGTCTTTTTTATCCACTCCTTTATTGTTGAACAATTAGGTTGCTTCCATGGTCTTGGCTACTGTAAATGGTGCTGCAATGAACATTAAGGTGCATCTATCTTTTTGAACTATGGTTTTCTTGGGATATATGCCCAGGAGTGGGATTGCTGGGTCAGAGGGTAGCTCTATTTTTAGTTTTTTAAGGAACCTCCCTACTATTCTCCATAATGGTTGTACCAATTTACATTCCCACCAACAGTATAGGAGGGTTCCCTTTTCTCCATACCTTCTCCAACATTGTTTGTAGATTTTTTGATGATGGCCATTCTGACAGGTGTGAGGTGATACCTCATTGTAATTTTGATTTGCATTTCTCTAATAATTAGTGATGCTGAGCATCTTTTCACGTGTTTTTTGGCCATCTGTATGTCTTCTTTAGAGAAATGTGTATTTAGGTCTTCTGCCCATTTTTTTATACTGAGCTGCATGAGTTTGTATATTTTGCCATAAAAAGAACAAAATAATGCCATTTGCAGCCACTCGGATGGACCTAGACATTGTCATACTGAGTGAAGTAAGTGAGACAGAAAAAGAAAAATATTATACATAGGATATCATTTATATGTGGAATCTTAAATAGTGATACAAGTGAACATATTTACAAAACACAAACAGAGTCACAGACTTAAAAAACAAACATGATTCCGGGGTGGAAGTGGGAGAGGGATACACTGGGAGATTGGGGTTGAAATATACACACTGCTATGTATAAAATAGATAACTAATAAGGACCTATGTATAAAATAGATAACTAATAAACACAAGGAACTCTACGCAATACTCTGTAATGACCTAAAGAATCTAAAGAGTGGATATATGTATATGTATAACTGATTCACTTTGCTGTACACATGAAATTAACACAACATTGTAAATCAACTATACACCAATAAAAAGATTTTAAAAAAGAAAACAAGTAAAATATGCAAGTAACTTTTGAAAATTATGTAAATAAGTAGTCTACTAAAGGCGTTCATCATAAACTACATGTTGATTGTCATACACAAGGGAAATTTTACTTTTACTACAATTCTAACCTTTATTTAACAGATGTGTCTGAGGTAGCACAATTGTGGAAGATGAAGAACATTGTATTTGGACTCTAAAACCTTATATTAAAACCTCAGATTTAGCACCTAGTGTGACCTTGGAAGAGAAACCTTATGCTTCAAACCAAAGAATAACTGAGACTGACCAAATTTTGGTGCATGTCTTGTTCAACTACATGGACACAGTGTGATTTTAGAGTGCTTATTTATGAAATGCATTAAAACATATTTTATAAAATCAAAATGTTTTCATTATACATGAAGCATGCATATATGTGAAATATGATTTCTACATTCTATTTATCCACAAAATATAAATAGGGAATTAAAAATCAGTTTTTCATCAAAGCATTGAGCAACGAATCAGCACCAAACAAGAAACTAAGTATTGCTTCTTTTAGATATATATGTTTCTTATATGATATTAAGATAAATTAAAATACCATTCTCAGGAAGTTAAACCCAGAGAATTTCAATATTCTATGGTATTTATTTACATGGTAATCTATGGTGTTAACGTACAAATACATTTCTCTTATTACACATTCTGACTTTGGGCATTACAGTAAAATAATAGTGTGTTTGCTTACATTTCCCTGGTAACTTTGCCCATGATAATTTTTGCATAACTATCTACTCTGATTTTATCTGTACTGCAAGATGGCAGTTTATAAATGAAGGTATATTTTAGTACAAATTATGTCCTATTAGAATAATTGTCTACTTCACTGTAAGGAATTGGAGGAATAATAGTCAAAAAAGTATGAGGTTTATCTACCCATTGAAGATGCTCTTCATACAGGCATTCCTGTCAACTAATATTTAAGGAAATAGGAGCTCATTGTTTTATGTCTTACTCATTTCACTTTAAGAGATAGAAGCTACAAAGATAAAAATAGAGATCTCAAATTATTAACAAAACATGGTCTTTCTGGAAAACTAAAATTAAAACAATTCCTTAACCCTCATGCAGTCAGAAAACAAAATGCCATATATCCAGAAAAAGAGTACTAACTACAACCATTAAGCTTGAGAAGAGGGAAAGCTACAGTAGCAGGTACTGTATGTTATTAAGTGGCTACCATGTGATAGAAACTTTGTGTACATTATCTTATGTAATATACATAGTAAACTGCAAACTAATTCAGCATCTTCTTATAGATAAGAAAACTGACAACCACATGACCTATAACTTGGTCAAGGTCACACAGTTACTAGCAGATCCAGGATTCAAGTCTAGGTTTCCCTGTCTCCAAACTTTCAGCTGCTTCATATATCAGACTCACTGTGATATGCCATAGTTGTGGAAATGTTATGCCCTGAAAACAACATAATATCTTCATGTCTTTTATCTCTTTTATAAAGCTACAAGCTTAAGCAAACCATTATATTAAACAAAACAAAGGAAAACAAAACAAAAGCAAACAAACAAAAAACCCTGTCATGGTTTTTAGATCAATTAGCCAGCTAGTAAAATAAATTTAAAATTCATTTATATCCTTCTACAAGGAAAAAATTATGATCTCCAAATGTCATATACTCAATGCTCAGTTGATAGTTAATTTTCTCTCAATTTAATAATTTTTTCTGAATTTGAAATATAATCCCTTATTTCCACTACTTACTCTGACTTAAGTTACCTTCCATCAAGGAAATTAAATAAAATTTCTGACCTAGAAATCTATTGCCCTAAACATGTAAAGAGTCTTTCCTGTCTTTCCTGTTATATTCCCTGGAATCCACTTATTTATTTTTCATTCAACTGTGACTTAACTAGAAATTTCTATCTCAAATTTACATACTAGAGCTTATAATTTCATTTGAGATTCAAGGTTATAACTTCTGATGTATTTTTAAGTGATGTAAACCTTTTCTCTTACCTGTGGAAATGAACTGCTCATTTAGTTAAGGCGTGGTATGAATACTAAATGTTTGGACTCTTATACCAGGTTCTCAAGCTCTTCTTGATGTCTCTGGGAAGGCCCTAGGAGAAAACACTCTAATTCTCCTCTGGGACCAGAAAGTAACAAGGGGTTCTTCTCCACGGTAAACAAGAGAATGGAACTGGGGCAATGAACTACATGATAAAAACGACTACATGAATGCACTTTGGCCTATGGTACAAAATGATCTTTCAGTGGAAAAAGAATACACATAGGACTAGAAAAGAAGTTTAATAATATGGGATGTGATCCTAGCTTTGACCCTAGAAAGCTGTGTGCCATAGTGTAGATACCTTATATTCTCTGAAATCCAGTTTCGTCTTCTTGGGAATATAACCTGTTTACTTCTCTCAAGATCCTATAAACCTGTACATAAGGAAATAATAGGAAAGCATGAGCTGTGGTAGAATTCATAATCATTTAATAAAGATTACAATACTCATTTGACTTTAAAGATGCTACTCTTCTTTTTTTTTAATTAATTAATTAATTTATTTATTTATTTATTTTTTGGGGGGGTACACCAGGTTCAATCATCCGTTTTTATACACATATCCCCATCTTCCCTCCCTCCCTTGACTCCCCCCCCAAGCCCCCCCCACCCTCCCCGCCCCAGTCCTCAAAGGCATCTTCCATCCTCGAGTTGGACTCCCTTTGTTATACAACAACTTCCCACTGACTATTTTACAGTTGGTAGTATATATATGTCTGTGTTACTCTCTCGCTTCGTCTCAGTTTCCCCTTCACCCCCCGCCCCTTCCCATACCTCGAGTTCTCCAGTCCATTCTCTGTATCTGCATCCTTGTTCTGGTCACTGAGTCCAACAGTACCATTTTTAGATTCCGTATATGTGAGTTAGCATACAATATTTGTCCTTCTCTTTCTGACTTACTTCACTCTGTATGACAGACTGTAGTTCTATCCACCTGATTACATATAGCTCCATCTCATCCCTTTTTATAGCTGAGTAATATTCCATTGTATATATATGCCACATCTTCTTTATCCATTCATTTGTTGATGGGCATTTAGGTTGCTTCCATGTGCTGGCTATTGTAAATAGTGCTGCAATGAACATTACGGTACATGTTTCTTTTGGGATTATGGTTTTCTTTGGGTATATGCCCAGTAGTGGGATGACTGGATCATATGGTAGTTATATTTGCAGTTTTTTAAGGAACCTCCAAATTGTTTTCCATAGTGGCTGTACCAATTTACAGTCCCACCAACAGTGCAGGAGAGTTCCTTTTTCTCCACACCCTCTCCAACATTTGTTGTTTCCAGACTTTGTGATGATGGCCATTCTGACTGGTGTGAGGTGATACCTCATTGTGGCTTTGACTTGCATTTCTCTGATGATGAGTGATGTTGAGCATCTTTTCATGTGTTTGTTGGCCATCTGTATGTCTTCTTTGGAGAAATGTCTATTTAGGTCTTCTGCCCATTTGTGGATTGGGTTATTTGCTTTTTTGTTATTAAGCTGCATGAGCTGCTTGTATATTTGGGAGGTTAATCCTTTGTCCGTTGTTTCATAGGCAATTATTTTTTCCCATTCTGAGGGTTGCCTTTTAGTCTTGTTTATGGTTTCTTTCACCGTGCAAAAGCTTTTAAGTTTCATGAGGACCCATTCATTTATTCTTGATTTTATTTCCATGATTCTAGGAGGTGGGTCAAAAAGGATGGCACTTTGATGGATGTCATATAGTGTTCTGCCTATGTTTTCCTCTAGGAGTTTGATAGTGTCTGGCCTTACATGTAGGTCTTTAATCCATTTGGAGTTTACTTTTGTGTATGGTGTTAGGAAGTGTTCTAATTTCATTCTTTTGCATGTTGCTGCCCAGTTCTCCCAGCACCACTTATGGAAGAGGCTGTCTTTTTTCCATTGTATATTCTTGCCTCCTTTGTCAAAGATGAGGTGCCCATATGTGTTTGGGCTTACTTCTGAGTTCTCTATTCTATTCCATTGATCTTCCTTTCTATTTTTGTGCCAGTACCATACTGTCTTGATCACTATGGCCTTGTAGTATAGTTTGAAGTCAGGAAGCCTGATTCCACCAACTCCATTTTTCCTTCTCAAGATTGCTTTGGCTATTCGGGGTCTTTTGCATTTCCATACAAATTGGAAGATTTCTTGCTCTAGTTCTGTGAAAAATGCCATTGGTAATTTGATCGGGATTGCATTGAATCTGTAAATTTCTTTGGGTAGTACAGACATTTTCACGATGTTGATTCTTCCAATCCAGGAACATGGTATGTCCCTCCATCTGTTTGTGTCGTCTTTGATTTCTTTCATCAATGTCTTAAAGTTTTCTGCATACAGATCTTTTGCCTCCTTAGGCAGGTTTATTCCTAGGTATTTTATTCTTTTGGTTGCAATGGTGAATGGGAGAGTTTCCTTAATTTCTCTTTCTGCTCTTCCGTTGTTAGTGTATAGGAATGCAAGAGATTTCTGTGCATTAATTTTGTATCCTGCTACTTTACTAAACTCATCAATGAGTGCTAGCAGTTTTCTGGTAGAGTCTTTAGGGTTTTCGATATATAATATCATGTCATCTGCAAAGAGTGACAATTTTACTTCTTCTTTTCCAATTTGGATTCCTTTAATTTCTTTTTCTTCTCTGATTGCTGTGGCTAAAACTTCCAAAACTATGTTGAATAATAGTGGTGAGAGTGGACACCCTTGTCTTGTTCCTGTTTTTAGGGGGAATTCTTCCAGTTTTTCTCCATTGAGAACAATGTTGGCTTTTGGTTTTGCATATATGGCTTTTATTAAGTTGAGGTAATTTCCTTCTATGCCCATTTTCTGGAGAGCTTTTATCATAAATGGATGTTGAACTTTGTCAAAAGCTTTTTCTGCATCTATTGAAATGATCATATGGTTTTTATCCTTCAATTTGTTGATATGATGTATCACATTGATTGATTTGCGTATATTGAAGAATCCTTGCATCCCAGGGATAAACCCCACTTGATCATGGTGTATGATTTTTTTAATGTGCTGTTGCAGTCTGTTAGCTAGTATTTTGTTGAGGATTTTTGCATCTATATTCATCAGTGATATTGGTCTATAGTTTTCTTTTTTTGTGACATCTTTGCCTGGTTTTGGTATCAGGGTGATGGTAGCCTCGTAGAATGAGTTTGGGAGTGCTCCGCCTTCTGCAATATTTTGGAAGAGTTTGAGAAGGATAGGTGTTAACTCTTCTCGAAATGTTTGATAGAATTCGCCTGTGAATCCATCTGTTCCTGGGCTTTTGTGTGTTGGGAGATTTTTAATCACTGCCTCAATTTCCGTACTTGTGATTGGTCCTTTCATGGTTTCTATTTCTTCCTGGTTCAGTCTTGGAAGATTGTATTTTTCTAAGAATGTATCCATTTCTTCCAGGTTATCCAATTGATTGGCATAGAGTTGCTTGTAGTAGTCTCTCATGGTCTTTTGTATTTCTGAGGTGTCCGTTGTGACTTCTCCTTTTTCATTTCTAATTCTGTTGATTTGCATCTTCTCCCTTTTTTTCTTGATGAGTCTGGCTAGTGGTTTATCAATTTTGTTAATCTTCTCAAAGAACCAGCTTTTAGTTTTATTTATTTTTCTTATGGTTTCTTTCCTTTCTTTTTCATTTATTTCTGCTCTGATCTTTATGATTTCTTTCCTTCTGCTCACTTTAGGGTTTCTTTGTTCTTCTTTCTCTAGTTGTTTGAGGTGTAAGGTTAGGTTGTTTATTTGATCATTTTCTTGTTTCTTAAGGTAGGACTGTATTGCTATAAACTTCCCCCTTAGAACTGCTTTTGCTGCATCCCATAGGTTTTGGGTTGTTGTGTTTTCATTGTCATTTGTTTCTAGATATTTTTTGATTTCCTCTTTGATTTCTTTAGTGATTCCTTGGTTGTTTAAGAGTGAATTGTTTAGGCTCCATGTGTTTGTCTTTTTTGCAGTTTTTTTCCTGTAATTGATATCTAGTCTCATGGCGTTGTGGTCTGAGAAGATGCTTGATATGATTTCAATTTTCTTGAATTTGCTGAGGTTTGATTTGTGACCCAAGATGTGATCTATCCTGCAAAATGTTCCGTGTGCACTTGAGAAGAACGTGTATTCTGTCGTTTTTGGATGGAATGTCCTATAAATATCAATTAAGTCGAGATGGTCTAATGTGTCATTTAAAGCTTGTGTGTCTTTATTTATTTTCTGTTTGGATGATCTGTCCATTGATGTAAGTGGGGTGTTCAAGTCTCCTAATATTATTGTGTTCCTGTCGATGTCCCCTTTTATAGCTGTTAGCATTTGCCTTATGTATTGAGGTGCTCCTATATTGGGGGCGTAGATATTTACCATTGTGATATGTTCTTCTTGGATGGATCCCTTGATCATTATGTAGTGTCCTTCCTTGTCTCTTTTAATAGTCTTTACTTTCAAGTCTAATTTGTCTGATATGAGTATTGCTACTGCAGCTTTCTTTTGACTTCCATTTGCATGGAATATCTTTTTCCATCCCTTTACTTTCAGTCTATATGTATCCCTTGGTCTGAAGTGGGTTTCTTGTAGGCAGCATATAGAAGGGTCTTGTTTTTGTATCCATTCAGCCTGTCTGTGTCTTTTGGTTGGAGCATTTAATCCATTTACATTTAAGGTGATTATTGACATGTGTGTTCCAATTACCATTTTCTTAATTGTTTTGAGTTTGTATTTGTAGGTGTTTTCCTTTTCTTGTGTTTCCTACTTAGAGCAGTTCCTTTAGCACTTGCTGTAAGGCTGGTTTGGTGGTGCTGAATTCTCTTAACTTTTGCTTGTCTGGAAAGCTTTGGATTTCTCCCTCAAATCTGAATGAGATTCTTGCTGGGTAGAGTATTCTTGGCTGTAGGTTTCTCTCTTTCAGGACTTTCAGGATATCCTGCCATTCCCTTCTGGCCTGCAGAGTTTCTGTGGAAAGGTCAGCTGTTATCCTGATGGGTTTTCCCTTATATGTTGTTTGTTGCTTTTCTCTTGCTGCTTTTAATAGTTTTTCTTTGTGTTTAGTTGTTGTTAGTCTGATTAATATGTGTCTCCGTGTATTTCTCCTTGGGTTTATTCTGTATGGGACTCTCTGTGCTTCTTGGACTTGGTTAATTATTTCCTTTCCCATGTTGGGGAAGTTTTCCACTATAACCTCTTCAAAGATTTTCTCAGACCCTTTCTTGTTTTCTTCTTCTTCTGGGATGCCTATAATTCGAATGTTGGTATGCTTAATGTTATCAGTGAGGTCTCTGAGACTGTCTTCTAATCTTTTTATTATTTTTTCTTTTTCCTGCTCTGTGGTGTTTATTTCCCCCATTCTTTCTTCCAACTCACTTATTTGTTCTTCTGCCTCAGTCATTCTGCTGGTTATAGCATCTAGAGTATTTTTAATTTCAGTTATTTTGTTATCCATTGCTGTTTGTTTTTCTGAGTTCTTATGAACTGTTTCTTGTACTTTCTCTATTTTGTTATCGAGATTTTGTATCATTTTTACTATCATTACTCTAAATTCCTTTTCAGGCATTTTTCCTATTTCCTCCTCATTTATTTGGTCTTGTGGGTTTTTTTCCTGCTCCTTTGCCTGCATGGGGTTTCTTTGTTTCCTCATGGTTGTCCAAACTTTTGGGGTTGCTTGTCCTTGGGTTTTTTTGCGTTATTCTGTGACCAGCAGAGGTTCCTTTATTGTTCGTCTGTAAGCGTCAGTGTGTGGGGAGGGAGAGGGTACAATAGTGGCTCCTTCTCCTGGGAGGGAGTGAGCAGTGGTGCACTGATGTCTCAGTCAGGCTTGGAGGTGCCTGTTGCAGAGGGCGCTGGTGGCTCAGGCGTAAACAGAAAGTCTTAGAGTTGGGCCTCTCTCGGGGGTTTTTTTCTTTTCTTTTTTTTTTTTTTTTTTTCTCTCAGCAGCCTCCCTGCTGCTGGCGTTGTAAGGGGTTTTAATCTAGCCCCACCCGAGTGCCTGAGGGTACTTGTTATCCCTGAGCGCCTTAGGTGGCCTGCAGGGCGTCTCTCCACTGCCTGTTGCAGAGGCGCGGAAAGAGAGAGAGAGGCTATGCGCGTGGCTCCTCCCAGCCGCCAGTGAGCCTGCAGCCTCCAGCCGCCATCATGGCCGGGCAGCTCTCAGGAACGGGCACTCCTCTCCGCGGGCCTCCTACCTCCTGTCCTCTCGGTCCGTCACCCTACCGGCAACAATGTTTCCCACACTGAACCAGCTCTCCTGCTCCCACACTCCCGCTCTTGGACCCTCCGTTCAGCCGCGGATCGATGTCTTGGTCCGGGAACGCTGAGCTGCGCTGCGGCCCCTCCGTATGTTTCTCACTCCCTCCCGTCTGCCACAGCTCTGCCACTTCACCCTCTTTGAGCCCTCGTAGATGCCTCCCTACCGGCTGTGTCGGGCTCCCCGCAGTCCCATCCGGTGTCCGAGGCCGTCTGCTGGTGTTCAGCTGGTTCTCTGTGAGAATTACTGCGTCCTTCCGTGCATTCCCAATGCATCTGTGGGGAGGGATGCACTCCACATCTCTCTACTTTGCCGCCATCTTTTCCTCCTCGCTACTCTTCTAAGTAGTATGAAAGATATTTTAAAACTCATTGGGTAGCTAATAGAGGAAATAAGATATAAATAGATGAATAGAAAGTATTAACAACAGAAATGGGAGAGTATACAGATAACTGCTAGTCTGTGTAACAGAACATTAGAGATCTGTCAAAGATAAAGGTCAAAACTTGAGTTGTGTAGCATCTTGTCTTGAGGACTCTTTATATTCATATTAATCTATAGACTAGTACTAAGCTACATACTTAAAGAAATTCGACAAAATCTCCCTGCTCTATTTTTTGCCTCTCAAATTATACTCATCCTATAAGACTCAGTTTACAAGCCACTTCTTTCTGAGAACTTCTCAGTCCCCTCTTGTCATAGATGAGTGTGAAATAAACCCTTTCTGCTCTATGTTTCATGCACACCTTACATACTCTCATTTATTTTTAGCACATAATACAATGAAAGTGTATTCACATTATATAGATAGATAGATAAATAGACAGATATTGATATAGGTATAGATATAGATATAGATATATAAATACATATCATTTATTCAGGGGCAGGGGGCAATCCAGTTTATTAGTGTACTGTGACTCCTAAGCATATAATTGTATACTGAATAATTTTTAAAAAGTGAAAAATAGTTTAATCAAGAAAAAATGAATTACTTGCAGTTACTCATTACTCATTATCCCCAGGGAGCTTGCCATGGTGTAATTTCTTTAAAAGAATTAAGGGATTTTGAATTTTAGTGTACAAAGAAATTGTTTGAAGCTTGCTAATCAAGCTAATCCACAGAAAGTCGGATTTAGGATGTTTCACATGGGATACTGGGACCTGGTATTTGACAATGATCCAGATGACTCTGAGGCAGAGGTTCTCAAATTCACACTTTAAAACAGCAAGTCACAGTAGCCCCATAAACATATGTCAAATAAATGAGTAAAGAACTGTCATAGCAAATGAATTCTCACACAGTATTTACAGGATGGTCTAAAGCAATGATGTGTTGCTAACAAAAAGAAGTAAGTTTGGCATAGCTAGTATTTCAGTTATTAATCACAACTTGTTTTTATCCAGGGTATTACAAGCTTTATGCCTTTTTATCTCCCCTTCACCACTTAACTAGTGCTGAATCTCCTCTTCCTTTTTCTCCAGATGATTTTATTTTTTTGCCTTTTCATTCTTACCTAATAATTTTTTAAAAAACCTGCCCAATTCTTGTTTTATTTTTAAATTACTTTATTATAAGTTTTAGAAAGACAATGACAATATCTTCTTGCTCCTCTGTCTCCTTTACCAAGAATCCTTTACCGAGAACATTCAGTACTTAATTAACACTTGTTGAATACACTCATAGTAGCTATTGATAACATATAATGATCATTGGCCACAAGTCACTTCATTTCCCATTTTATAAATGAGAGTAATAATATCTGCCTCCTTTTCAAGTCATTGTGGACATCAGCTAGGTATTCATTAAACAAGTATTCCCTGGTATTCATCATATTGTGTTATTAGGCACTGCAGCTGCAAAATGCACAAAACTTTCAAAAATCCCTGCCCTTGTGGCATCCACATTCTAGTGGACAGAGACAGGTAATACTGCAAGTAACTCAATAGTGTTTCGAATGGCACTGCTATGGAGAAAAAAGTTAAAAATGGAATTTGGGGGAGAGGAAGTACAAATTTTAAGTAGTAACATCAATAAAAATTCATGAAAAGGTAACTTTTTAAGCAACAAACTGAAGGAGGAAAACAAGCAATAAGGCTAATTTAAGAAGGGTGTTCAAGGAAGGATAAGGAACAGATGCAAAGACACCATATGTGATCTTCTTTGGAACTTGTAGACCTGTGTGTGTGTGCACATGTGTGTGTGTGTGCACGCGTGTGTGTGCATGTGTAGACTTCATGCAAAGCAGCACAGAAAATCATAGTTGAGATGTTCTCTAAAACACAAATATTCCACTTCATTGGGTGTGTGATTTATCTCTGTTATCAGTTTCCTAGCAAGATATCACAACCTTCACATGATAACAGGAGTTGACACTGGGTTGCAGCTTCTCTGGAAGAAGTACCCTGAAGGAAATCCTCTGAAAACAGCATATTTATTTGTATGACAGCAGCAAAGTGGCTTAGGAGATACTTCATGATCTTCAGCACCCAAGCGACCCAAAAGAGAGAATAGGTGGTGGTTATCAGAACAGAGAAAAATGGAAAGGAAAAGATCGGGATGTAGGAATTTCACATTTGTAAAGATGTGGCAGGAAATTGGACTTGAGAAGTTCATTTGCAGTAGGACTCATTTATCACATGTCATGTGATGATTGCCTGTGGGATCTGAAATCGTCTTGACTCACAAGCTCAGTGACTTGTGTGGGATCCAGGCATATCCAACAGAAGTAGAGCAGAAGTACTGATAAGTGGAGAGAGGCATAAAAGGCTATGAAGGGAATGTGTTTACAGAGAAAGGAAATTACAGCTGACCCGGCTGCCTGACTGAGGCCAGAGTGAACACCTAGCATCTTCTGAACAAGGTGCTTGTGGGTATACTAGTTCACAGCCAAGGAGAGCTTCTGTCTGTTGGAGGATGAACCAGCAAAGGAGTAGCTCAAGGACAGTAGAAAGCTATAAATTGTTAAAACTGGACTGGCATTCTACACAATAGTCGGGATCCAGTACAAAAGAAAATATATCGTATCCTTGTTCAAAAATTAATGATTTCAAGACAATGACACCTAATTTAAAGGGCTCCTGAAAACAGAGCCCTGTCAGCTGCACAACTTGCATATGCGTGAAGCCAGCCATTCCTGCAACACAGAGGCCAGCAGAGCTGACAATGTGGGTATATGGAGCAGGAGAGCATCCTAACTCTTGCAAAAAAAAAAAAAAAAAAAAGGAAAAAGAAAAGAAGGAAAACTGAGCTCTTAAAGGGGAATCTACCTGTCTAGATGAACTCTATAGGCCATTCAATTACAAATGAATGAGAAATGATTTTGTTTCAGAAAAAAGGAAGTAAAGTTAAAGAAAAACTTCTAGCAGGAATTCATTGTACAGACTTCCCTGGTGGCACAATGGTTAAGAATCGGCCTGCCAATGCAGGGGACACAGTTTCCACTGCTGGTCCTTGAAGATCCTACATTCTGTGGAACAACAAAGCATGTGTGCCACAACTACTGAGCCTGAACTCTAGAGCCCATGAGCCACGTGCTGCAACTACTGAAACCCATGTGCCTAGAACCCATGCCCTGCAACAAGAGAAGCCACCACAATAAGTCTGAGCACCGCAACAAAGAGTAGCCCGCAGTCGCTGCAACTAGAGAAAGCCTGTGCATAGCAACAACAACAAAAAATTCATTTTAAAAACAGTCATGTTAAATCAGGTCCAGCTGCTCACTGCTTGAAAAGTCAGTAGCTGAGAGAGACAAATGTTGATATAAAGGAACATCGATTTTAATAAGAATTCTGGCAATCTGGGGAGATGGTGGACTCAGTGTTCCCAAAAAGCACCTCTGAAGATTCTGCTCAGCCATGACAATTTTTAAAGGGAGATAGGGAGGTAATCTCAGTTAATCATTGAGGTCAGCAGTCAGAGTCCTCACCCCTCCCCACTGACTGCAGGCTTGTGTGCAGGCTTGTTGACTCCTAGTGATCTTTCTTTAGATGCTATCTTGTTCACACAGTTTATTCAGGAGATTACTGAAGGGGAAGCTAGGCAAAAGATCTGATCATATGTTTCTTACTTACTCTTCATTTCTACTTCTTTGATCTACAGAAAGAACCAACAGATTAGGCAAGGCATTGTGTGATCAAAAGATTTAAAAGGTGTGCTAGGGCTGGAGATGAGTAGAGCATTGGGTGCCAGGGTTAAGGTTAGTGACTCTCCTGCAGAGAGCTCTTTCCTGCAAAAAAAAAAGCATAACAACAACAAAAAAAGCTGCTTACAGTCCTTAAACTTCTTTTTTTCCTAATCTCATGAAAACGACTATGAAAAGTTGTTGAAACTATGAATTCTCAATAAACATAAATGCACCCACACAAAATATAACAAACAAATCAACAAAACAATGTATAAGGGGCTCATAGGTTGCCCAGCTAAAACAAAAAGAACTCTTGAATTTTGGTCTGTTCTGTCCCACACCTGAAAATTTCCTTGTATTTCTGTGGTGAGCAGAATGTTTGCCTTTCATGGTTCTTTTGCACCAGTGACAGGTATGTAAAATGTTGTGCAGAAAGATCAATAAAAATGTCAATAAATCTGTTGTCCCAGAAATCAGTTGATGTTCAAACTCTGGTGCTGAAAACAGAAAGGATTGCATGTACATATTTTGAGCAAACAAGGTACAAACTGTGGGCCTCCGTTTGAGACTTTTCTACAATCTTCCCTTGACTAAAAATAAAGAAAGTAGAGACACAAAGACTTTTCTTTGGATATGCACCTATTTTCTCAACCTCTGATTAAGGAAAGTTCACTGATGCATCTCTAAGCTAAAAAACGAAGCTGCATTTCTAGCAGGATATGGGATGTAGGGAACTGCTCTAAAAGCAAATCTCAGGAGGACTTAGGAGCAACAGCCACGCGTGTGACACTGGGAATCAGTCCTCTCGGGATTAATTGGGACCCATGGGATACGAAAGAAAATCATATCCTCAGCTGTATTCTCCATAATCTCAAATTACAATTTCGCCCTAAGAACTATATGGAAAGCACACAAAAAAATTTCGACTTGAAATTTTGATGAGTGTCTAATTTTTTTTTATGTTTCCTCTTTCTTTTATACTTAAAAGTATCTCCTCTGCAAAATCCAGAGCTCTCACCAATGTCCTTCCTGATGAACATGGATGTCTTGGGCAGGGGCAGGCTTGAGCAGATTAGTGAAACTGACAGGGTGGTTGGCAAACACCTTTTATGTGAGTAATTTAACTAATTCCTCAAACAAACAAAAAAACCTCTAAGAGGAGGTGACTTACTCTGGAAGTTTCAGTTAAAGAGATAGAGCATCCACTAAAGGAAGAGTGAACCACTAACTCACCCTTTGCCATATGGCTAGTATGTGACAGGGCAGGGTTTGGATCCCTGCCTTCACGTACCCAGGTGACTACTGTTTCAACTGTAGGTAGCTGCCATTCCTCAACCTGAAGTCACAGTTTGTCCTTCCTCCCCTCACCATTTTTTAAACATTCTCTTAGCTTTCCCTGAGTCAGTGTTTTCCTTATTCTCATCAGACTCATGTCGGTCCTGGGCACTAATTGAAAGGTTCAAATTGAAGCCTTCTCAAAAGATCCTTTCTCTGCCTCCATGGAACTGGGTTTGACCTTCGCCCTCCATGCTATCTTAGCACTCTGCACCATCCTTGGCTGAGTGCTGTTTTCCTTACCTGCTAATATTTCTGTTGCCATCACTAGACTCCAGACACTTATGAGCAAGGACTGTGAACTCAACTGCTAGCATGGTCCCTGGAAATAATAGTCAAAGGACAAATACATGCTGAATAATTCAAGGAGTGTGCAATGTATATTTAATGAAGTGAATGGAGAGCAAATGTTGGTTTTCCCCTCTCAGGTGACTTTGCATTTCATTGAAGCCATATCCTCATCCCTCAAAACTGAAACTCTCTAGTGAGATAATATGGGAGGAGTGACTGTCTTGTTCAAAAACCACAGGAAAGGGAAGAGAATGGGAGTAATTAATTATAGGTAGTATGCACTGAATGTTCAATGTGTGCCAGCATCAGGCTTAGAACTATAGACACAAAAGCTCCATCAGTCCTCACAAACTCCATGGGCCATTAACGCTCTTGTCTTCATGTTTTAGATGGGAAACTGAGGCAAGTAGAGGTTAACTAACTTTCCCTGGTATGGATAGCTAATGAATTGTGAGGCTGGGATTCAAATAGGGCAATCGACAGTCTTTGATATCATTTTGTTTAGGAAAGAAATGTGACAACCTTACACAACACTATGCACTCTCTGGTTATAGTGACATTCACTTGACCATCAATTCATTCATTTATCCATATAGTTAGCAACTATTCAGGAAAAACCTTCTATTTGTCACCATATGGTCAAGGCAGCGAGTGTAAGAGAAAGCTTAAAGATGGTTTGTGTTCTTAAAATGCATTTGCTTCAAAGTGGGAGGAATGAGGCATGGGAGTCATACAGTCAAGTATTAAATTATGAAGAATTAGTGAAAATCATGTTGGAAAGTAGAAGGGAAGCAAGGAGAACTTACCTTACTCAAATAACTATAATTCAATGACATAGTGATAGTTCATTAACTCAATAGATTTTTATCGAGAACCATCTATATTGTAGATTTGGGGGAAAATGCTGTCTTTAACTGGTGAGCGAAAATAAAATCAGAGATTCTCCAAGTATGAGAATAGTAGCACACACTGTGCTGGCTCTGAAATGTAGGGCCCCTGAGCAAGGACCAGAGAAAGGCCTTAGGAAGCTAACAGCAGCCTTCAGCTGATGGCCAGTGAGGAAACAGGCTTCATTCCCATAAAGCATGAGATCCTGCTGACAACCAGAAAAAACAGCTGAACCAACCCAACTTCTAACCTGTGGAATTGTGAAGCAATAAATTTGCATTGTTTTAAGATGCTAAAAAATAAATTAGTGACCATGAATCAACCACACAGATAACGTTAAAATTAGGGTTGTGAATGGTTCTATAAATTAAAGTTCTATGATGTTGTGAGAACATATATTAAGAGGCTATGACTTCCAAAGATCAGTCAAGGAAGCACTGAAAATGCAAAAGGATAAATATAACTAAATCCCAACAAAACAAACACTGAAACTGAAAATTAGCAAATTAAAAAAAAAGACAGAGAAATAACAAATAACCTGGTAATGTAACCATCTGTATAACAAAACTAACAGACGCCAGATAATAATTTTTTAAAGCACAAAATAAGCTGTTAGAAAGTATTAAAAAGTATCAATATTCATAGTAAAATAAGAGAATTAGTGATTAGAGGGACTCAAAACATGAAAATAAAGAGTATTATGTTTAGGGAAATAATTCCAACAGAGAAAGACAAATACTGTAGGATGTCACTTATATGTGGAATCTAAAAAATAAAACAAACTAGTGACTATAGCAAAAAACCAGACTCACAGATAGAAAAGATGAACTAGTGGTTATCAGTGGGGAGAGGGAAGAGGGCAGGGACAAGACAGGGTAGGGAATAAGGAGGTACAAACTACTGTGTATAAAATAAATGAGCTACAGGGTTTCCCTGGTGACTCAGTGGTTGAGAATCCACCTGCTAGTGAAGGGGACACAGGTTCGATCCCTGGGCAGGGAAGATCCCACATGCTACGGAGCAACTAAGCCCGTGCACCACAACAACTGAACCTGTGCTCTAAAGCACTCGAGCCACAACTGCTGAGCCCATGGGCCATGACTACTGAAGCCTGCGTGCCTAGAGCCCGTGCTCTGCAATGAGAATCTACGGCAATGAGAGAGCTGCACACTGCAACGAAGAGTCGCCCCACTTGCCACAACTAGAGAAAGCCGGAGAAAGCCAATGCGCAACAACGAAGACCCAACACAGCCAAAAATAAATACATAATAAAATAAATCTTTTGAAAAAAATAAAAAAAAAATGAGCTACAAGCATGTACAGCTGTAAATGGAGTAAAGTCACTATGTAGTACAGCTGAAACTTACATAAGATTATAAATCAACTATACCTCAATTTTAAAAAGAGTAGAAATACATATGATAAGCACCAATTAACTAAAAACCATAAAAAATGCTGCTGAAGATCTATGAATATCAGACAGCATAGACTTTTAGATTGTAAGCATAAGAGATGGGATAGAAGCTATAAATGATAAAAGGAATAATACTAGTTCATTACTTGACATGAACAATAATACACCCTCAATGTATAAAGAAAAAAAATTTCAAAAAGAAATAGGCAAATGCACAAACAGTTCTCTCAGGCTTTATACATGAAACAATAAAACATTTGTAGGGATACTGAACATCAGAAAATAAAAACAAACAAAAAATCAAGTAGACTGACCTAATAGAACTCTGCCCTGCTCAGCCCCATCTCCTCTGAGAGTTTTACAGCACCACAGGCTTTCCCAACTTGTATGCCAAAGACGACCAATTGAGCTCCATGACATGAAAGGGTATGCAATATCTGGGCTTCTAAAATATCTGAAACAAAAGTGGCATTGTATGTAAACATTAATGACTACTTATGCTTAAACCAGGGATCTTTCCATTAGTTTCTATTTTTTGCTGTATGTTGGAAATAGTTGATAACAAACAAATAAAAAGTTACAACACAAAACTATTTTTAGGATATGGATGCATACTGGTTGAAGTAAGCCAGAAAGAGAAAAACAAATACTTTTGGCTAGCTCATATATGTGGAATCTGGAAAAAATGGCACTAATACACCCAGTGATAGGGCAAGAATAAAGATGCAGATGTAGAGAATGGACTTGAGGACAAGAAGTGGGGGGTGAAGGGGAAGCTGGGACTAAGTGAGAGAGTAGCGTTGACATATATACACTACTAAATGTAAAATAGATAGCTAGTGGGAAGTTGCTGCATAAAACAGGGATATCAACTCCAGGATGGGTGAGGCATTAGAGGGGTGGAATGTGGAGGGTGGGAGGGAGTCGTGGCGGGGAGGGGATATGGGGTTATATGTATAAATACAGTTGATTCACTTTGGTGTACCTCAGAAACTGGCACAGAGTGTAAATCGATTATATCCCAATAAAGAGCTTTAAAAAATTAAAAGAAATAATAAAAAGCTTACGGAGGAAATTTGGCATTTCCTTCAAAAACCTATAAATGAGGATTCCATTGGATCAGTACTATCATCTAAAGTATTCCTTGGGCTAATAACCTGAGATTCCTAAAGAAATTCATTGCTATGTAATTTGAATAAAGGGAAAACAAAAACAAAACAAACAAACAAAAACCAAAAAACACACTGGCTATGGTTGACAAATTTCTGAAAAATATATTGGAAATCTTGAAACTTGGAAAACCTAAAAACATGCCATTGCTGTAGCATGATTTGGTAATTTTGTCTGTTAAAATTTTGTACCCCTACAAGTACTGTGGGTAGAATTATCTGTCCTTTATTAATTTTATTGAGCAATAGCAATGCTATCTGGTCTTGTGTTTTAATTTCTATGCAATACTCATTTTAAATACACTGAGACAACATGAGGTAATATTTTGACATATTCTTCCAAGTTTCATAGGTGAATTACAAAAGACAGAAAAAAGAAAAATAATCAATGACAGAAAGGGAATTGTTAATTTAAAATGTTCATTAATTTCTCAGAGAATACAGAAATGTTACATACCTGTAACAAAAATGTGTACCCTATTTATAGAAAAACAATTTCTCTTGAATCACTTTCCTTATTGCTCTTTTAACATCTTTGTTCCGAAGGCTGTAGATCAAAGGGTTTAACATAGGACTCACAAAGATATAAAAAACAGCTACGATTTTGCCCTGTGCTACAGATGCCTCAGACGGGGGCCTCAGATGCATGCAGAACAGTGTCCCATAGAAGACAGTGACAGCGGTCAGATGGGACCCGCAGGTGGAGAAGGCCTTGTGTCTCCCCTCTGCAGAGCGGATTTGCAGAATGGCTGTGAAAATGAAAATGTAGGAGATGAGGATGATGGTGAGAGAACACAGGAGGTTGGAACCAGCCACCACAAACATGGCAGTCTCCTTGACATGAGTATCTGAGCAGGCCAGGACTAAGAGAGGTGGGTCTGCACAGTAAAAGTGGTTGATCTTGTTGGGTCCACAGAAGGAGAGATGGAGCATCAGGATGGTCTGTGCTAGACCATTTGCAAACCCATAAATGTAAGGAGTAGCAACAAGAGAGAGGCAGACACAGCGGGACATTTTTCTGGCATATAACAAGGGTTTGCAGATGGCCACGTAGCGGTCATAAGCCATCACTGCCAACATGTAATAATCTGTGATCACCAGGGCAATAAAAAAGTGGAACTGTATAATGCAACCAAGGAAGGAAATGGTTTTTCTCTTGGATAAGAAATGAACCAGCATCTGAGGAGTGACAGTGGTGGCATAACAGAGATCTACAAAGGAGAGGTGGCTGAGGAAGAAGTACATTGGCGTGTGAAGTTTGGAGTCACTTCTGATTAACAAAATCATGCTCACATTGCCGACGACGGTGACCAGGTAGATGACTAGGAAGATCACAAAAAGGACAGGCTGCAACTCAGCTGGACCTGTCAGTCCCAGGAGAATAAACTCGGTCACTGCTGTGTGGTTTTCCTTTACCATTGTGTTTGCTCAGCTTCCAATGAGGTCTAAAGTAAAGGAAATAGAAATGCATTTGTCTTTTATCATTTTTCCATTACTCCTATCACATCATCTGATGCTGACACCTCTCAAACTTGTAAATACATGTGGCATAAAGAAATGGCCTAGTAAGCATTCAATTGATGTTTTCAATATCTAAATTAATATAGAGCTCCTGTATATAAAGCAGTCCTATTTTCAAATGCCTTGCTACAAGTCTTTTCATAGTTGAAGAGCCTCTGTCTTTTCTGCAAATATCATTATCATGAATTGTTCACTTACAGTTCCTTTAAACATTGCTTTTTTTTTGAAATTATGGCCCTTTGTTTTTCAATAGACTTTTTGATGTGACCTTTTGGTATCTTAAGCATTAGTCACTGAAGTTCATGTGTTTTCACAGATGAATGGACTGAAGGAAACGGAACCGAATATGGCATAGATAGATCATTATAGAGCCAGAGTCTGTCTACCTTCCCCTCTAAACTCAGGATCATTTTCAAGCTGGTCCCTCACCCTAAATGCATGTTCATTTTCCCCACTTGGGTCTATCTCAGGTGGCCCACATCTCACCAAATCTTACTTACCTTTTACAACTTAGCTCAGGATGTCGTTGACTAATTGGTATATTACAGCCAATTATTGGGGGCAAAAATTTGTTCATGGGGCATAAAATTAAATCACTGTCTTTGTATAAAAACAGATAAGCATACAGTACAATATGTTTATGTATGTAATAAATATTCTAGAAGGCAGTGATTAGTGGAAAAATAATATATTAAAAGGATCCCCGGTGGGGGAGAAGGCGATCATTAAAAAAGATTGAGAAACACATCCCCAAGTCATAATGATTCTGTTGTAACTCTATCTCATTTTAACTCTTGCAAAAGGTAAGGAAAACAGTCTGTAGTGTGAATTAAATGCAAATTCTTTAAAACACATAAGAGGTCATATTGATAATAATAATCAAATTACACAACTGAATCAGTAGGTAAGAAATCATAAAATGCATCTCCCAAACTTTGTGCAGGGAAAAAAATGACCATGAAGATCATCATGGAAAAATCTGCATTTTCTTTCAACACCACAGATCCAGATGTATCAATGTTATGCTGACATTAATATCTACAGTACAAAGGATGGACACGTGTCACTTTGTAAGTCACATTATAAATGAACCACTCCTGCTTTCTTGCATGTGTGCATTAACTCACTCTGCATTTAAGAACTTGGGAATTATTGACCAGGGTAATAAAATGCAAGATAAGTCACCTAAATCAATTGAATAATGATCATTTAAGTTCATAAGATTATAGTAAATGTCATAATAAGTAAACATCCTTTTGGTTCTGGGGTTGTATTTCAATATCTCTATTTCTTAAATCATTAGTCAAAAGCCAAAACAATTAATATCTCCATGCATTTTTTACTGTGTGGAAATGAGGCAGTGCAAGCAACGAATGTTCCAGATCATTTAACTGAGTACTTTATGGTAATAACCTTCCTTTAAAAAGGAGAACCCAACATCCTACATGATTGAGCAAGGAAAACTCAGAGAGAAGTATTTGCAAGTAGACAGAAGTGGCTCTAGGGACAAACAAGCTGTGTAGTCTTGACACTCACCTTCATTGCTGAGTCTCTGTCATGTGGCCTTTGATATATATTTTTCCATTATGATACTACTTCACTGTATATTTATAAACATTTGTACTCTTAGAAGAATAACAGATTTAAATCAAGACATTTGCTAATTCAACAAAATGTGTTTCAGGCCATAATTTTATTTTATTGACTAAGATATTTTTTGTAGATTACAAAATATATTTTAACAATACCCAATCCTACCTGTGAAAGAAGAGTGATTTCCCAATGACAGCATGGATATGAAGAAACTGAGGAGTTTATAACAGAGTTGTCATAGAGGGATCAATTCCCTATGGTTCAATTATTTTTTGCAGAAAGTCATTCAGACTATAAACAACTACTCTTTCCTTCTTTTTAAAATCTTTTGCTCATTTAGGACATGATTCTTTGCCACTCCCCAATATCATCAGGGAATCAAATCTCCTGAAATGATGAAGCAATGGGATTCATTATTTATTTTAATTCATGCCTGAATGTCTTGATATGTTGAGACGTGGGGGAAATATTAAGTTCTCCTATTTAAAACATGCAGGATAGAAGAGTGCATGGTATCCAGAATAAGTTTTGGAATGTGGAAAATCATTGGAAAATCAGTCAACTTCTTTTGAACTTGGGCTAGTTATTTCCTGATTCTGAGTCTTGTTCTTTATTTTTTTAATAGGTATATTAACTGAAAAGGGCATACTGTATATCACAGAGTACTCTGCTTAATATTATATAATAACCTAAATGGGAAAATAATTAGAAAAAGAATAGATACATGTAAATGTATAATTGAATCATTTTTCTGTACATGTGAAACTAACACAACATGTGAAACTAACACAACATTGTTAATCAACTATACTCCAATATAAAATTAGAAAGTTTTAAAAAAAGTAGTCCATAGCTAAGGGGACATTGTGGATGTATAGATAATGTAAATGTGCTGGTGATTGTTCCTTTGTCAGCCTAGCTTCACCCTGACTTATTGTCTTTTCTTCTTTACTTTGCTTTGTCCACCTGGAGTTCAATCCTTATAATCCATCACTAGAGCCCTTTTGGTGTCTAGTTTCCATCTGAATTTGGCCAATGGGAGAAACCAGGAACATGACAGAGGTGGGAGGAAGAAAAAAGTAGCTACATCTCATTTTCTTTTTCTCCCAGTTTCACAATGAAGGTGCTAGAGTGGCTGCATCCTTCCAAGGAAACCTCCTGCTGATGTGTATGTTGAGAAGAAGGTGGCCAAGGATGTCTTTCTTGGTTCCAGTTTCATTGGATAGCCCGCGGGTTGGCCACTTCAGGACTGGGATGGAAACCGTCTTCTGCACTTTAGCCTCCAGGTGTTTCAACTTCTTTGACTAATTTCTTTAACACTGCCACTAGTCTCTGTCTTTTCATTAAATTGTCTTCAGTTAAACCATCTGAGTAGAATTTTGTTTTGTGTCATGTCCCTGACACAGACCAGAGTGGCAGACAAAATTTACTCGATAAATGTTGCAGTGGAGGAGGTATTTCTGGCTTCACCTTTGTTGGATGTTACACAGGCCACTGAATCCCTCTTTTTGGATCATGGATCCATTGCAGATGACACGCAGGAGTCAGATACTAACATCACTAGCATTATTGCAGGTAACATCAGATTTGACAATGTGGTTTAGACATGATTTTCTGTCCTTTTCTTTGAATTGAAGTCACCCAGGCACAGCAGAGCAGTGAGATAACTTTTGTTCCCTCCTTCACTTTTCAGAACCATGTTTAATCAGCATGTCTGATTGAGATGGGACATGTGAATCAATCACATATAGAAGAAGAGGATGTTTTGTATTGATAGCCATGTAGCTGCATGATCTTTATCATAATCTTATCCATCTTCATTCATCTACCAGACTAAGTATATGAGAATATATGGAGAGGAATATGAAGGATCTGTCAACATCAATCCTTCCAAAGTCATTTAACAACCTCTGCATCAATCCGTTTTTTTATCATGGTTTCAACCCCTTTCATCTGTGTATGCATTCCAGAAATTTCTGCCATCCTCTCATACCCACTTCCCTTCCATAGCTAAAGATCACCTCCTTCACTTTTAAATATCTTAAGAGTCAAGTTTTCCAACCTGATGAAGAAGAAAAGAAGAAGAAGAAGAAGAAGAAGAAGAAGAAGAAGAAGAAGAAGAAGAAGAAGAAGAAGAAGAAGAAGAAGAAGAAGAAGAAGGAGATGAAGAAGAGGAAGAAGAAGAAGAAGGGGGAGGAGGAGGAGGAGGTGGGGGATGGGAAGGAGGGGGGTGGTGATTGGGATAGGGAGGGGGATTGGGAGGGGAAGAGGGAGGGGGATTGGGAGGGAGAGGGGGAGGAAGGGAAGGAGGTGAGGGAAGAGGAAGAGGAGAAGAAAGGAATTGCTACAATTGAAAAGAACTCCCCAGCACTGGGAAGGGAGGCTCTGATCTGCATCCATTATCTTTGTGCTTCTCCCTGATCCTTCTTGGCCTCTAAACTACATGATTACTGTTTGCTCTGCTGCTGTCCACAAGGACAAGAGCATCTTGGGGTCATTACTCTCTGTTGGTTGGACACAGCCTACTAACCTTCACAGCTGATGTAACTTCATCTTGGCTCTTAGGGGAATTAGATCCACTTAGGTCTGTTCTTTATATTTATTGGGACCTGGCCTGGGAAGTCTGCTGTGTAGGACTCACCTTCACTGGTGCTACATGTCCCAGTCATCAATTTAGCTCTTTTCATATTCCTCTATTAGGAAGATGCTGGAAATTTGGAAATCCAGATACTGCTCTTGTCCCATGGAGATGGTGTGAACTGCTTCAGTAAGCTGAGCCCAAAGTTCACTTTGGTTTGGCTGCCCAACTAACCAAAGCTTCCAGCAAGGGGCCAAAGCCTCCAGCAAGGAGACTGAGACAGACAGTCTCAGAAAGATCTCCTGAGGCTTTGAATTATAACTTGCTTTTAAAAAAAATTAGTAGTATTTCCATGCCCAAAGGCATAACTTAGGGCTCTTAACTTTTTCCTGTCGTAATCTGCTTTTTTTTTTTTTTTTTTTTTTTGGTCAACCATGAGTGGTGGGTAGAGTTTTGAGGAGGAAGCATGGCTTAATCATATGGAACATACAATACTATTGTTTTATTTCCATTATTCATAATAGTATTCTCATGACCTTGGTCATAAATACTAGAAGTTGACTCTGGCTTCAAATATTAATGTAAATAAGCATTTGGTGACCTGAAAGTGAAGCTGCAAGAATGGACCTTTCTCGGGATAACCAAATCTACACCAAGAGAACCGGCTGGAGAGAGGCAGTTCTGTGATGTTCTTGGTCATACATTTATGGAGTTTCTGGAGGGCAGTGGAGATTACTGCCAGGCACAGCACAACCTCTATGCAGACAAGTGAACTGTAGACATTCATTACTATTCCATCAAGAAGCCCACTTAAGAGTGGTTAACCTGGGCACCAAAGTGTTGAATTGAAATCCGCAAGGTGTTTTTGACAAGAGTTCTGAACTGGATGGAGTAAACCTCAGTGCACTTCCTTCCTATTGCTTCAGCATTACTTTGTTTCATTGTCCATTACTCCCAACTTCATACTCAAAAGCACTGAGAATTTCAAGTGGAGTATATTGAAGTAGACTCCATTTATTTGCATCATTTCTGTATTCATCTTTTAAAAATTCTTTCTTAACCCTATTGAGTGTTTTTTTAACTAAATTAACATGGCATGAATGAAATATCCAGCTCCTGTGGAAGTCACTTACAAGAACATGAGATTTCTTATTACACACAATCCAACTAATGCGAACGTTAACAAATTTATTTATTTTTTTATTTTTTATTTTTTTAATTTTATTTATTATTTTTTGGGGGTACACCAAGTTCAATCATCTGTTTTTATACACATATTCCCATATTTCCTCCCTCCCTCAACTTCGCACCTACCCGCCCTTGAGTCCCCCCCCACGCTCCCCGCCCCAGTCCTCTAAGGCATCTTCCATCCTCGAGTTGGACTCCCTTTGTTATACAACAACTTCCCACTGACTATTTTACAGTTGGTACTATATATATGTCTGTGCTACTCTCTTGCTTCGTCTCAGCTTCCCCTTCATCCCCCGCCCCCTCCCAAACCTCGAGTTCTCCAGTCCATTCTCTGCATCTGCGTCCTTGTTCTTGTCACTGAGTTCATCAGTATCATTTTTAGATTCCGTATATGTGAGTTAGCATACAATATTTGTCCTTCTCTTTCTGACTTACTACACTCTGTATGACAGACTCTAGGTCTATCCACCTCATGGCGTATAGCTCCATCTCATCCCTTTTTATAGCTGAGTAATATTCCATTGTATATATATGCCACATCTTCTGTATCCATTCGTTTGTTGATGGGCATTTCGGTTGCTTCCATGTCCTGGCTATTGTAAGTAGTGCTGCAATAAACATGATGGTACAAGTTTCTTTTGGGATTATGGTTTTCTTTGGGTATATGCCCAGTAGTGGGATGACTGGATCATATGGTAGTTCTATTTGTAGTTTTTGAAGGAACCTCCAAATTGTTTTCCATAGTGGCTGTACCAACTTACAGTCCCACCAACAGTGCAGGAGACTTCCCTTTTCTCCACACCCTCTCCAACATTTGTGGTTTCCAGATTGTGTGATGATGGCCATTCTGATCAGTGTGAGGTGATACCTCATTGTGGCTTTGACTTGAATTTCTCTGATGATTAGTGATGTTGAGCATCTTTTCATGTGTGTGTTGGCCATCTGTCTGTCTTCTTTGGAGAAATGTCTATTTAGGTCTTCCACCCATTTGTGGATTGGGTTATTTGCTTGTTTGGTATTAAGCTGCATGAGCTGTTTGTATATTTTGGAAGTTAATCCTTTGTCCGTTGTTTCATAGGCAATTATTTTTTCCCATTCTGAGGGTTGCGTTCTAGTCTTGTTTATGGTTTCTTTCACTGTGCAAAAGCTTTTAAGTTTCATGAGGTCCCATTTCTTTATTCTTGATTTTATTTCCATGACTCTAGGAGGTGGGTCCAAAAGGATCTTGCTTTGATGGATGTCATAGAGTGTTCTGCCTATGTTTTCCTCTAGGAGTTTTATAGTGTCTGGCCTTACATGTAGGTCTTTAATCCATTTGGAGTTGATTTTTGTGTATGGTGTTAGGAAGTGCTCTAATTTCATTCTTTTACATGTTGCTGTCCAATGTTCCCAGCACCACTTATTGAAAAGGCTGTCTTTTTTCCATTGTATATTTGTGCCTCCTTTGTCAAAGATAAGGTGCCCATATGTGTTTGGGCTTACTTCTGAGTTCTCTATTCTATTCCATTGATCTTCCTTTCTATTTTTGTGCCAGTACCATACTGTCTTGATCACTATGGCCTTGTAGTACGGTTTGAAGTCAGGAAGCCTGATTCCACCAACTCCATTTTTCTTTCTCAAGATTGCTTTGGCTATTCGGGGTCTTTTGCGTTTCCATACAAATCGTAAGATTTCTTGTTCTAGTTCTGTGAAAAATGCCATTGGTAATTTGATAGGGATTGCATTGAATCTGTAAATTGCTTTGGGTAGTACAGTCATTTTCACGATGTTGATTCTTCCAATCCAGGAACATGGTATGTCCCTCCATCTGTTTGTGTTGTCTATGATTTCTTTCATCCATGTCTTGTTCCTGTTCTTAGAGGGAATTCTTTCAGTTTTTCCCTAGTCTGGCTAATGGTTTATCAATTTTGTTTCTCAAGTTTTATATATGAAACCATAAAACATGTGTGGGGACACTGCAGATCTGAAAAAAGCAGAAAAATCAACTAGATTGACCAAACTGAACTATTTTATGCTCAACCCCCATCTCTTCTGAGATTGTTTTGGCACCATAGGCTTCCCCAACTTGTATGCCTCAGGAAGAGATGCCAAAGATGAGCAGTAGGGTCCATGACACGGAGGGATGTGCAATATCTGAAACAAAGTGTCATTGTATGATGACTTGGTGATTTATTAGGCTTTAAAAACTGCTTTTTATATTATTTTCTACCCTGGCTGTGAGTCGGTAATAGTTACTAAAAGAAAAAAAAAATAAGTGGAACCACAATATCAGTTTTAATATGGGATGCAAATTGGTAAAAAAAAAAATCAAAAGAAATACTTTTTAAATATCTGAAGGAAATTTTGCATTTCCGTCAAAAGTTTGATGAATGAGGATTCCATTGGACCAGTACCTCTAAATATATTTCTTAGAGTAATAATCTGATATGCCCAAAGATCTTCATTGATATGTAATTTGAACAAAGGAAAAACCCAACCAAACCAACAAACAAAAATCTTTCCTGACATGGTTCAAAGTTTTTGGAAAATAGTTTGGAAATTAGTAAGCTGGCTGTATCTAACAAATTGTAATTGCTGTTGCATCATTTCATAATTCTGTCTTTTATATTGGTAGCATTGGGAACACTGTAGATGGAATTATCTGCCCTTTAGTAATTTTATAGAGCAATAGTTATACTATCCGGTCTTGTCTTGAAATTTGTATGTGTGTGTGTGTTTTTTTTTTTGATAGACTGAGATGTCCCTGTGAACATGAGCTAAAATTTTGACACATTCTTCCAAGTCTAATAGGTGAATCACAACATCCAAAAAATTATTTAATGACAAAAAGTGACTTGTTATCTTAAAATGCTCACTAATTCATCAGAGAATATGGATATAATACATACCTGTGAGCAAATGTGTACCCTATTTGACAAACATTTTCTCTTGAATCACTTTCCTTATTGCTCTTTTAACATCTTTGTTCCGAAGGCTGTAGATCAAAGGGTTTAACATAGGACTCACAAAGATATAAAAAACAGCTACAATTTTGCCCTGTCCTACAGATGCCTCAGAAGGGGACCTCAGGTACATACAGAACAGTGTCGCATAGAAGACAATGACAGCCGTCAGATGGGACCCACAGGTGGAGAAGGCCTTGCGCCTCCCCTCTGCAGAGTGCATACACAGAATGGCTGTGAAAATGAAAATGTAGGAGATGAGGATGATGGTGAGAGAACACAGGAGGTTGGAACCAGCCACAACGAACATGGCGGTCTCCTTGACATGAGTATCTGAGCAGGCCAGGACTAAGAGAGGTGGGTCTGCACAGTAAAAGTGGTTGATCTTGTTGGGTCCACAGAAGGAGAGATGGAGCATCAGGATGGTCTGTGCTAGACCATTTGCAAACCCATAAATGTAAGGAGTAGCAACAAGAGAGAGGCAGACACAGCGGGACATTTTTCTGGCATATAACAAGGGTTTGCAGATGGCCACGTAGCGGTCATAAGCCATCACTGCCAACATGTAATAATCTGTGATCACCAGGGCAATAAAAAAGTGGAACTGTATAATGCAACCAAGGAAGGAAATGGTTTTTCTCTTGGATAAGAAATGAACCAGCATCTGAGGAGTGACAGTGGTGGCATAACAGAGATCTACAAAGGAGAGGTGGCTGAGGAAGAAGTACATTGGAGTGTGAAGTTTGGAGTCACTTCTGATTAACAAAATCATGCTCACATTGCCGACGACGGTGACCAGGTAGATGACTAGGAAGATCACAAAAAGGACAGGCTGTAACTCAGCTGGACCTGTCAGTCCCAGGAGAATAAACTCGGTCACTGCTGTGTGGTTTTCCTTTACCATTGTGTTTGCTCAGCTTCCAATGAGGTCTAAAGTAAAGGAAATAGAAATGCATGTGTCTTTTATCATTTTTCCATTACCCACATCATGCCATCTGACCTACTCCTTCAAACTTGTAAATATGTGTGACATAAAGAAATAGCCTACTCCTAGAGGAAAACATAGGCAGAACACTCTATGACATCCATCAAAGCAAGATCCTTTTGGACCCACCTCCTAGAATCATGGAAATAAAATCAAGATCAACAAATGGGACCTCATGAAACTTAAAAGCTTTTGCACAGTGAAAGAAACCATAAACAAGACTAGAACGCAACCCTCAGAATGGGAAAAAATAATTGCCTATGAAACAACGGACAAAGGATTAACCTCCAAAATATACAAGCAGCTCATGCAGCTTAATACCAAACAAGCAAATAACCCAATCCACAAATGGGTGGAAGACCTAAATAGACATTTCTCCAAAGAAGACAGACAGATGGCCAACACACACATGAAAAGATGCTCAACATCACTAATCATCAGAGAAATGCAAGTCAAAGCCACAATGAGGTATCACCTCACACCGATCAGAATGGCCATCATCACACAATCTGGAAACAACAAATGTTGGAGAGGGTGTGGAGAAAAGGGAAGTCTCCTGCACTGTTAGTGGGACTGTAAGTTGGTACAGCCACTATGGAAAACAATTTGGAGGTTCCTTCAAAAACTACAAATAGAACTACCATATGATCCAGTCATCCCACTACTGGGCATATACCCAAAGAAAACCATAATCCCAAAAGAAACTTGTACCATCATGTTTATTGCAGCACTACTTACAATAGCCAGGACATGGAAGCAACCGAAATGCCCATCAACAAATGAATGGATACAGAAGATGTGGCATATATATACAATGGAATATTACTCAGCTATAAAAAGGGATGAGATGGAGCTATACGCCATGAGGTGGATAGACCTAGAGTCTGTCATACAGAGTGTAGTAAGTCAGAAAGAGAAGGACAAATATTGTATGCTAACTCACATATACGGAATCTAAAAATGATACTGATGAACTCAGTGACAAGAACAAGGACGCAGGTGCAGAGAATGGACTGGAGAACTCGAGGTATGGGAGGGGGCGGGGTGTGAAGGGGAAGCTGAGACGAAGCGAGAGAGTAGCACAGACATATATATACTACCAACTGTAAAATAATCAGTGGGAAGTTGTTGTATAACAAAGGGAGTCCAACTCGAGGATGGAAGATGCCTTAGAGGACTAGGGCGGGGAGGGTGGGGGGGACTCGAGGCGGGGGGAGTCAAGGAAGGGAGGGAATACGGGGATATGTGTATAAAAACAGATGATTGAACCTGGTGTACCCCCCCAAAAAAATTAAAAAAAAATGTTAACCATCAAAAAAAAAAAAAAAAGAAAAGAAATAGCCTAGTAAACATGCAATTGATGTCTTGTAAATTAATATAGAGCTCCTTTATATAAAACAGTCATATTTTCAAATGCTTTTCTAGAAGTCTTTACATGTTTGAAAAGCCTTTAGTTTCTGCAAATATCATTATCATAATTTCTTCACTTACAGTTACTTTAAGCTTTCCTTTTCTTTGAAATTATTACCCTTTTTCAATGTGCCATTTTTTAACTTTTACTGAAATATATTTGATTTACAATGTTTTATTCATTTAGGTGTACAGCAAAGTGAATCAGTTATACCTATACATATATCCAGTCTTTTTATTTTTTAGCTTTCTTCCCCATATAGGCTATTATGAAGTACTGAATAGTTCTATGTGCTATAGAGCAGGTTCTTATTAGTTATGTATTTTATATATAGTAGTGTATAAATGTCAATCCCAGTCTCCCAATTTATCATTCCTCCCTTATCCTCTGGTAACCATAAGTTTGTTTTCTACATCCATGACTCTACTTCTGTTTTGTAAATAAGTTCACCCTTTTTCTTTTAGATTCCACATATAAGTGATATCATATATTCATCTTTCTGTGTCTGACTTACTTCACTCAATATTAGTCATAAAAAGGAACAAAACGATGCCATTTGCAGCATTATCAATGGACCTAGTGATTGTCAATATTAATTTTGATGTGGTATCTTGAGCATGTGATGCTCATGTGCTTTCACAGCTGAATGCACTTAAGGACAGTGGAACTGACACATGGCACAGGTAATCCTATAGAACTAGAATCTGTCTACCTGACCCTCTAAACTCAAGATCATTTTCAATCTGGTCCCTCACCCTAAAGGCATGTTTATTTTCCCCATTTCTGTCTTCCTCAGGTGTCCCTCATCTCACCAAATCTTACTTAACTTTTACTGCTTAGTTCAGGATATCCGTGGCTTTATATATTACAGACAATTATTGGGGACAATAATTGATTCATGGAACACAAAAGTAAATCAGTGTCTTTGTATAAAAATAGGCAAGGATAGAGTACATAAAAATATGTGTATGTGTGTAGCTATACACACACACATATATCACTGGTATTAAATATTCTAGGATGGAGTGGTTGGGAGAAAAATAATGTGTTAAAATGCTCCCTAATGGGGCAGAAGAAGATAGTTAAAAAAGATTGAGAAACACATCCCCAAATTACAATGCTTTTATTTTAATGCTACCTCATTATTATTATTATTATTATTTTTTTGGCACACGGGCTTAGTTGCTCCGAGGCATGTGGGATCTTCCTGGAACAGGGATCGAACCTATGTCCCCCGCATTGGCAGGTGGATTCTCAACCACTGCGCCACCTAGGAAGCCCAACGCTACCTCATTTTAACTGCTGTAAAAAGTAAGGAAAAATTCTACAGCATGAATTAAATATAAGTTATTTAAAACATGTAAAAGGTCATATTGACAACCATAATCAAATTACACACACAACTGAATCAGTAGGTAAGAAGTCATAAAGTGCACCTGCAAATATTTGTGCAAGATACAAATACCATGAAAACCATCATGGATAAAACTCCATTTTCTTTCAAAATGAAAGACCCAGATATATCAATGTTATACTGACTCATTAATAGCTACAGTACACAGGATGGACATGGGTCAATTTGTAAGGCACTTTGTAAATGAAACGCCCTTGCTTTCTAGCACATTTGGATTAACTCATTCAGCATTTAAGAATTTTGGATTTCTTGAACGGGGTAATAAAATGCAAGATAAATGAAATCATTCTTTGCCATAATAAACAAACATTCTTTTCATACTGGGATTGTATTTTTATGTCTATTTATTAAATCATTAATCAAGACACAAAATAATATTTTCTTTCATTTTCTACTGTGTTTAAATGAGGCAGTGGAAGTAATGAGCATTCCAGATCATTTAACTAAATACTTAACAGTAATAACCTTCCATTAAAAAAGGGAACCCAAGAGCAAGAAAAAAGGAAGGAGCTCTATGGTTGATCCCTGAAGGAACTAGTATGAACATCTAAAGAGGATCATGTTTTTATAAGTATTTGTTTGACTCAACACATTTCCATTAGTCTGGGGCTTGGACAATCTTCTTTAAACCCTTTTATTGCTGGAACAATCAACCTCTGAAATCTGGACTACTCCATTAGAAGTCAAGTAGGAGGCTCTGGAGAAGAAGCACTGAATCCAGGATGCTAGACTACTAGGGAGTCCTCAGACATAGGGAAGATTAACTGCAGAGAACTCTCACCGAGCCATGTATCAGAGTCTAAGACCTGGCTTCATCTGACTGTCTGCAACTGCCAGTACTGGACACCTCACACCAAACTACAAGACAGGAACACAAACCCACCCATCAGCACACAGACTACCTAAAGCCATATTAACCTAACAGATACCCTAAAACACATCACCTGACACAGCCCTGCTCATCAGAAAGAGAAGACACAGAATAACACACTGGAAAGCAGACACCAGACACCCCACCAAGAAGCCTACTCAAGGCACTGGACAAACCCCACTGCAGGGGGGAGGGGGCAGAAACAAGAGGAATTACTACTAGGAAGCATAGGGAAAGGAGACAGCAAATCCTATAAATTAGACAAAATGAGAAAACAAAGAAATACCATGCAGACAAAGGAGCAGGAAAAAACCCACAAGACCAAATAAATGAAGAGGAAATAGCACAATTGCCTGAAAAAGAATTCAGAGTAATGATCCAAAATCTCAATAACAAAATAGAGAAAATACAAGAAACAATCTATAAGGACTCAGGAGAACGAAAGAGCAAGCAAACAGTAATGAACAACAAAATAACTGAAATTAAAAATACTCTAGATGGTATAAACAGCAGAATAACTGAGACAGAAGAACAAATAAGTGAGTTGGAAGATAGAATGGGGGAAATAATTACCACAGAGCAGGCAAGAGAAAAAAAAAAGAAGACAGTCTCAGAGACCTTGGAGACAATGTTATACGCACCGATATTTGAATCATAGGCCTCCCAGAAGAAGAAGAAAAAAAGAAACGGTCTGAGAAAATATTTGAAGAGGATATAGTGGAAAACTTCCCCAACATAGGAAAGAAAATAAATAACCAATCCAAGAAGCACAGAGAGTCCCATACAGGATAAACCCAAGGAAAAATACAACAAGACACAAATTAATCAAAGTAACAAAAATTAAACACAAAGAAAAAATATTAAAAGCAGCAAGAGAAAAGCAACAAATAACATATAAGGGAAAACCCATAAGGATAACAGCTGATCTTTCTGCAGAAACTCTGAAGGCCAGAAGGGAATGGGAGGATATACTGAAAGTCCTGAAAGAGAAAAACCTACAGCCAAGAATAATCTACCCAGCAAGAATCTCATTCAGATTCAATGGAGAAATCAAAAGCTTTACAGATACGCAAAAGTTAAGAGAATTCAGCACCACCAAACCAGCCTTACAACAATTGCTAAAGGAACTTTTCTAAGTAGGAAACACAAGAGAAGGAAAAGAACTACAAAAACAAATCCAAAACAATTAAGAAAATGGTAATAGGAACACACATATCAATAATCACCTTAAATGTAAATTGATTAAATGCTCCAACCAAAAGACACAGACTGGCTGAATGGATTCAAAAACAAGACCCTTCTATATACTGCCTACAAGAAACCCACCTCAGACCAAGGGACAATCATGGACTGAAAGTGAGGGGATGGAGAAAGATTTCCATGCAAATGGAAGTCAAAAGAAAGCTGGAGTAGCAATACTCATATCAGACAAATTAGAATTTAAAGTAAAGACTATTGCAGGAGACAAGAAAGGGCATTACATAATGATCAAGGGATCAATCCAAGAAGAACATATAACAATTGTAAGTTTCTATATACCCAACATAGGAGCACCTCAATACATAAGGCAAATGCTAACAGCCATAAAAGGGGACATCAACAGTAACACAATAATAGCAGGAGACTTTAACACCACACTTACTTCTTTGGACAGATCACCCAAACAGAAAATAAAAAAAGACACACAAGCTTTAAACAATACATTAGACCATCTTGAAATAATTGATATTTATAGGACATTACATCCAAAAACTATAGAATACACTTTCTTCTTAAGTGCACACGAAACATTTTCCAGGATAGATCACATCTTGAGTCACAAATCAAGCCTCATTAAATTCATGAAAATTGAAATCATATCACACATTTTCTTTGACCACAACACCATGAGACTAGGTAACAATTACAGGAAAAAAACTCTAAAAAATACAAACACATGGAGGCTAAAAGATATGCTATTAAACAACCAATAAATCACTAAAGAAATCAAAGAGGAAATCAAAAAATATGTAGAAACAAATAACAATGTTTTCATTTCACAACCCAAAACCTATGGGACACAGTAAAAACAGTTCTAAGAAGGAAGTTTATAGCAATACAGTCCTACCTCAAGAAACAAGAAAGGTATCAAATAAACAACCCAACCTTACACCTAAAGCAATTAGAGAAAGAAGAACAAAGAAACCCCAAAGTGAGCAGAAGGAAAGAAATCATAAAGATCAGATCAGAAGTAAATGAAAAAGATATGAAGGAAACAAGAGCAAAGATCAATGAAACTAAAATCTGGCTCTTTGAGAAAATAAACAAAATTGACAAACCGTTAGCTGAACTCATCAAGAAAAAAAGGGAGAAGATGCAAATCAACAGAATTAGAAATGAAAGAGAAGAAGTAACAGCTGACACCACAGAAATACAAAAGATAATGAGAGACTACTACAAGCAACACTATGCCAATAAATTGGATAACCTGGAAGAAATGGATAAATTCTTAGAAAAGCACAATCTTCTAAGGCTGAACCAGGAAGAAATAGAAAATATGATCAGACGAATCGCAAGTATGGAAATTGAGACCGTAATTAAAAATCTCTCAACAAACGAAAGCTCAGGGCCAGGTGGCTTCACAGGTGAATTCCATCAAACATTTAGAGAAGAGCTAACACCTAACTTCCTCAAACTCTTCCAAAATATAGCAGATGGAGGAACATTCCCAAACTCATTCTATGAAGTCACCATCATCCTGATGCCAAAATCAGGCAAAGATGTCACAAAAAAAGAAAATTACAGGCCAATATCAGTGATGAATATAGATGCAAATATCCTCACCAAAATACTAGCTATCAGAATCCAACAGCACATTAAGAAGATTACCACCATGATCAAGTGGGGTTTATCCCTGGGATACAAGGATTCTTCAATATACACAAATCAATCAACGTGATACATCATATCAACAAATTGAAGGATAAAAACCGTATGATAATCTCAATAAATGTGGAAAAAGCTTTTGACAAAATTCAACATCCATTTATGATAAAAACTTTCCAGAAAATGGGCAAAGAAGTAAATTACCTGAATGTAATAAAAGCCACATATGAGAAACCAAAAGCCAACATTGTTCTAAATGGTGAAAAACTGAAAGAATTGCCTCTAAGAACAGGAACAAAACAAGGCTGTGCACTCTCACCATTATTATTCAACATAGTTTTGGAAGTTTTAGCCACAGCAATTGGAGAAGAAAATGAAATAAAAGGAATCCAAATTGTGAAAGAAGAAGTAAAATTGTCACTCTTTGAAGATCACATGATATCATACATGAAACCCTAAAGATTCTACCAGAAAACTGCTAGCACTAATTGATGAGTTTAGTAAAGTAGCAGGATACAAAATTAATGCACAGAAATCTGTTGCATTCCTATACACTAACAACAAAAAAGCAGGATGAGAAATTAAGGAAACTCTCCCATTTACCAATGCAACAAAATGAATACAATACTAGGAACAAACCTGCCTAAGGAGGCAAAATAACTATATGCATAAAATGATAAGACACTAATGAAAGAAATCAAAGATGACACAAACAGATGGAGAGACATACCATGTTCTTGGATTGGAAGGATCAGCATTGTGAAAATGACTATCCTACCCAAAGCAATTTACAGATTCAATGCAATCCCTATTAAATTACCAATGGCATTTTTCACAGAACTAGAACAAGAAATCTTATGATTTTATAGAAATGCAAAAGAACCTGAATAGCCAAAGTAATCTTGAGAAGGAAAGACGGAATTGGTGGAATTAGGCTTCCTGACTTCAAACTATACTGCAAGGCCACAGTGATCAAGATAGTGTGGTAGTGGCACACACACACAAAAAAAAAAAAAAATCAGTGGAACAGAATAGAGAACCCAGAGGTAAACCCAAGCATATATGGGCAGCTTATCTTTGACAAAGGAGGCAAGAATATACAATGGAAAAAGGACAGCCACTTCAATAAGTAGTGCTGGGAAAATTGGACAGCAACATGTAAAAGAATGAACTTAGAACACTTCCTAACACCATACACAAAAATAAACTCAAAATGGATTAAAGATCTACAGGTAAGGCCAGACACTATCAAACTCCTAGAGGAAAACATAGGCAGAACACTCTATGACATCCATCAAAGCAAGATCCTTTTGGACCCACCTCCTAGAATCATGGAAATAAAATCCAGAATAAACGAATGGGATCTAATGAAACTTAAAAGCTTTTGCACAGCAAAAGAAACCATAAACAAGACTAGAAGGCAACCCTCAGAATGGGAGAAAATACTTGCCAATGAAGCAATGGACAAAGGATTAACCTCCAAAATACACAAGCAGCTCATGCAGCTTAATATCAAAAAAGCAAATAACCCAATCCACAAATGGGCAGAAGACCTAAATAGACATTTCTCCAAAGAAGACAGACAGATGGCCAACAAACACATGAAAAGATGCTCAACATCACTAATCATTAGAGAAATTCAAGTCAAAGCCACAATGAGGTATCACCTCACACTGTTCAGAATGGCCATCATCAAAACATTTAGAAATAACAAATGTTGGAGAGGGTGTGGGGGAAAGGGAACTCTCCTGCACTGTTGGTGGGAATGTGAGTTGGTACAGCCAGTATAGAAAACAGTTTGGAGGTTGCTTAAAAAACTACAAATAGAACTACCATATGATCCAGTAATCCCACTACTGGGCATATATCCAGAGAAAACCATAATGTTCACTGAAGCACTATTTACAATAGCCAGGACATGGAAGCAACCTAAATGCCCATCAGCAGATGGATAGATAAAGAAGATGTGGCACATATATACAATGGAATGTTACTCAGCCATGAAAAGGAATGAAATTGAGCTACATGTCATGAGGTGGATAGACCTAGAGTCTGTCACACAGATTGAAGTAAGCCCGAAAGAGAAAATCAAATACTCTATGCTAAATCATATATACGGAATCTAAAAAATAAACAAAAAAAATTGGTAGTGATGAACCCAGTGACAGGGCAAGTATAAGGATGCAGATGCATAGAATCGACTGGGGTACATGGGGTTGGGGGTGGGGGTGAATTGGAAGTTGGGAAGAAAGGGGGAGAGAGTAGCATAGACATATATACACTACCAAGCGTAAAATAGATAGCGAGTGGGATGTTGCTGTTTAACAAAGGGAGATTAACTCCATGATGGGTGATGCTTTAGAGGGCCAGGACAGGGAGGGTGGGAGGGAGTCACAGGAGGGAGGGGATATGGGGATATATGTATACATACAGCTGATTCACTTTGATGTAACTCAAAAGCTGGTACAGTAGTGTAAAGCAATTATATTCCAATAAAAAGCATATTAAAAAAAAAAGTGAACCCAACATCCTACATGATTGATTAAGGGAAACTCAGAAAGAAGTATTTGCAAGTGGACAGAAGTTGCTATGGGGACAAACAAGCTTTGTACTTTTTATTTATTTATTTATTTTTTTTTTATTTTATTTTTTATTCTTTTTTTTCACAATTTTTTTTCAAGCTTTGTGCTTTTGATACATTCTCCACTGAGCCTCCATCAGATGGACTTTGATATACTTTTTTCCATCATAATATTACTCCACTGTACAATTATTAATATTTCTACTCAGAGGAGAATAGCAAATTTAGATCAACACATTTTCTAATTCATCAGAATAGGTTTCAGGCCATAATTTTATTTTATTGATTAAGATATTTATTTGTAGATTACAAAATATATTATAACAATACCCAATCCTACCTGTGAAAGAAGAGTGATTTCCGAATGGCAGAAAGGATGAGAAGAACCTGAGGAGGTTATAAGAGAATTGTCATAGGGGAACCAACTCCCTATGGTTCAATTATTTTTCACAGAAAGACATTCAGACTATAAACAACCACTACTATTTTCTTCTTTTTAAAATCTTGAGCTCACTGAAGACATGACTCTTTGCCACTCCCCAGTATCATCAGGGAATCAAACCTCCTGAAATGATGAAGCAATGGGATTCATTTTTTATTTTGATTTATGCCCCAATGTTTTGATATGTTGAGACATGGGGGAAATAGTAAGTTCTCCTGTTTACTACATGCAAGATAGAAGAGTGCGTGGTATCCAGAGTAAGTTTTGGAGTCTGAAAAACCATTGGAAGATCAGTTATCTTTTTTTGAACTTGGACTAGTTATGCCCTGATTCTGAGTCTTGTTCTTTATGTTTTTAATAGGTATAATAACCAACAAGGAGCTGCTGTTCACCACAGGGAACTCTGCTCAATATTATGTAACAACCTAATTGGGAAGAGAATTTGAAAAGAAATAGATACATGTAAATGTATAACTGAATCATTTTGCTGTACATGTGAAATGAACACAACATTGTTAATCAACTATACTCCAATATTAAGTAAAAAGTTAAAGAAGTAATACAGAGCAAAGAGGTGATGGTGTGCTGGTGATACTACTTTTGTCAGCCTAGCCCCCCGTGACTTATCACCTTTTCTTCTCTGCCTTGCTTTGTCCACCTGGAGTTTAACCCTTAGATTCCATCAATAGAGCTCCTTTGGTGACTTGATTCCATCTGAATTTGGCAATGGGAGAAACCAGGATCATAACAGAGGTGGGAGGAAGAGTAAAGTAGCTTAATCTCATTTTCATTTTTACCAGTTTCACAATGTAGGTACTAGAGTGACTGAATCCTTCCAAGGAAAACTCCTGCTGAGGTGTGTGTTGAGAAGAAGGTGGTCAGGGATGTTCTTCCTGGTTCTAGTTTCATTGGATCCTGACAGCAGGAGGGTGTAGACAATAGTTACTTAATCAATATTGTAGTGGAAGAGAGATTTCTGGCTTCATCATTATTGGATGTTAGAGGGGCTATTGAATCAGCTGAATTCTGGATCATGATCAGTTGCAAACTATACACAAGGGTCAGATACTAACATGACTAACATTATTGCAGCTAAAGTTGGATTTGAGAATGTGGCTTAGGCAGGATTTTCTGTTCCTTTTCCCTGAATCGAAGTCACCCAGGGACAGCAGAGCCGTGAGATAACTCCTGCTCCCTCCTTCTCCTTCCAGAGCCACTACCAATCAGCATGTGTGATTGAGATGGGACATGTGTACCAACCACACAGAGAAGAAGAGGATGTTTTGTGTTGCTAGCCATGCAGCTGTATAATCTCATCAATCTTCATTAATGCAACCGAGGTATGTCTGTGAGGGTATGTGGAGAGGAATCTGAAGGATCCTTCAAAATCTTTGCCTCCAAAGTCATTTAAAAACTTCTGTCTCAGTCCTTTTTAACATAGTTTCACCCCCTTTCATCTGTGTATGCATTCCCGAAATCTGTCATCCTTGATTTCCACCTCTCATTCCCACTCCCTCTTATAGACAAATATCACCTCCTTGACATTTTAAAAATTAATTAATTTATTGGCTGCATTGTGTCTTCATTGCTGTGCCCATGTTCTGTAGTTACAGAGAGCAGGGGCTAATCTTCATTGTGGTGTGTGGGCTTCTTAATTGGGGTTGCTTCTCTTGTTGCGGAGCACGGGGCTCTAGGAGTGTGGGCATCAGTAGTTGTGGCATGTGCACTCAGTAGTTGTGGCTCTAGAGCACAGGCTCAGTAGTTGTGGTGCACGGGCTTAGTTGCTCCACAGCACGTGGGATCTTCCTGGACGGGGGCTCAAACCTGTGTTCCCTGCATTGGCAGTCAGATTCTAAACCACTGCGCCACCAGTGAAGCCCTCCTTGACTTTTTAAATATCTCAAGTCAAATTTTTCATCCTGAGGAAGAAGAAGTAGAAGGAGGAGGAGGAGGAGAAAAGAAGGAAGAGGAGAGGGTAGAGGAAGAGGAGAAGAAAGGAACTCTCACAACTGAAAGGAACTCCCCAGCACCAGGAAGGGAAGCTTGGATCTGTGTCCATTAACTTTGTGCTTCTCTCTGATCTTTCTTGGCCTCTAATCTACATGGTTACTCTTTGCTCTGTTGCTGTCCACCAGGACAAGAGCATCTTGCAGTCATTACTCTCTCTTGGTTGAAAACAACCTGCTAATCTTCCCTGCTGACCCAGCTGCACCTTGGCTCTTGGGGAAATATGGACCCTACTTAGGTCTGCTCTTTATATTTATTGGGACCTGGCTTGGGAAATCTGTTGTGTAGGACTCACTTTCCCTGGTTTGACATGTCCCAGGCATCCAATTGTAGCTATTTTCATATTTCTTTATTAGGAAGAAGGTGGAAATTCAGAAATCTGGGAACTGCTCATGTCCTATGTAAACTGGGAACATTACCTCAGGTCCAAGTGTGAACTGCTTAAGTAAGCAGACCCCAAAGTTCACTGTGCTTTGGTTGCCCAACAAATTGACTCAGGCCCAAAGTCTTCAGCGAGGAGACTGGGGCAGCCAGTCTCAGAGAGAGTTCCTGAGGCTTTGAATCATCTCTTGCCTTTTTTTTTTTTTTTTGATTATTAATATTTGCATGTCCAAAGGCATAAGTAGGGCTCAAATTTTTTCTGTCATAATCTACATTTTTTACATCAAGCATGACTGATGGGTAGAATTTGGGGGAGGAGAGTGGCTTAATCATATGGTAGTTATAATACTATTGTATTGTTTTCATTATTCATTATAGTATTATCATGTCCTTCGCCGGAAATACCAGGAGTTGACTGTGATTTCAAATAATAATGTAAATAAGACCTGAAGATGAAATATCATATGTACTAGTTATCAGGCATCATAAATAAATGTATTTTTGTATACGTGACCCATGTCAATAAGTCTACTTCAACTAATTTTATTTAAGCTGAACTTTTGATGAGATCTGATTCTAAAAATTGATTCCCTGCAAATTACACTTTAATTCATGAGATTAAATGACCTTAGATTACCATGAAAATGAGGTAAAGTATTCTTCACATAAATGGTCACTAATTTACAACCCTCAAACTAGCATCGCTATTTAGTTTTTTTTTTTTTTTTTAGTTAGTTATTCAATGACTCTCACTAAACATTAACTGTGCACCCACAATGACTGCAGACCAATACTTAGGATATCAAATAAAATTACATAAAGCTTGTCCTCAGACAGTTACTTCCATAAAAGAAATAGAAAAGTTATGAAAGGAGAAAAATACCACAAGAGAGACAGAGAAAACTGTAATGAGCATTCAGAGGAGGGAACCCCTACTCCAGCTGAGGAACAGATAAGCACAGACATTTTATTATAAAAAAAATGGAATAGGTTTTTATCTGACTGAGAACTATTCCCAATATAAAAATTGGTACTCTATGTTTTTGCATTTACTAAAAGACAATGGGAACATCTAATGATTAATACATAAAATAAGATCCCATTAATTAAGATGTGACTTTCCTAAACACCTCCAGAGGGAGTTCTAGTGATGTTCCCTAGGTGATTTCTTGATGAAAGCTTCAGGGATGAATCTCCTGAAGTTAGCTACTCAGGTGTCAATCCTCCTATTTGGGGACCTTCAGGGAGGCTAAGAAATCTCTATCCCTTCTTGGGTAACTCTGACAGTCTAAAAGTCAAGAACTCATAAGAAATATGGTTTATTTTTTTACTATTTTCTCTTTGGAACATAAAATGGAACTAATAGTGACTATAAGAATTGCCACATTGAGACAAAACATTAGGCAGACCAATGCCAGACTCTTTCGGCCAAAGCAGCAGGCAACTTGTGATATATTAGGTCAGGCAGGCCTTGCAAACCACCCTTGACCTTAATTACAGATGCATTTCACAACACAGCTAAGAGATAGACCAGGCTTACATGTGGAGCTTTAGCTAATTTTTAGAATTTTAAAAGTCCATACATTATTCTGTATGGCAAAAGAATTGTGACATAATATATTGATGAAGAAAAGAAGTGTTTGGCATAGAATTTAAGGTATTAATCATGACTCATATCTATCTGGACATGTTACAGTCCTCAGAGGGCCTTAACTCTCCTTTACCAGTTAATTAGTGCCAAACCTCCTCTTCCTTTCTCTCCAGGTGCTTTTATTTTTTTGCCCTTTCACTTACTTAATATTCTTTAAAACTTGCCCAATTCTTTGTTCATTTTAAATTGCTTTTATAAATTTTAGAAAGACAGTTACAAAGCCTTTTCACACCTATATTTCTTTTATCAAGAACATTAAATAATTATAATTTGCTGAATACAATAATAGTAGTTATTGATAATAATGATCATTAACCAAGTATAACTTCATCTCTAAAACTGTAAATGGAAATAATAATATCTATTCTGTCTACCTGTCAAGCCATTGGGGACTTCAAACTAGATATTCATAAAACAAGTATTTGTTGGTGCTCAGCATATTGTGCGATTAGGTACTGAAGCTGAAAAATGAACACAACCTTCAAAAATTCCTGCTTTTGTGGCCTCCGCATTCTAGTGGACAGGAGCATCTTGTGCTGCAAGTAAGTCCTCAGTGTTTCAAACAACACTATTATGTGCATGTAAATGGAATCTAGAAAAATGGTACTGATGAAAGTAGTGGCAGAGCAGGAATAAAGATGAAGATGTAGAGAAAGGACTAGAGGACACAGTAGGGAAGGGGAGGATGGGACATACTGAGAGAGTAGCATTGACATATATACACTATCAAATGTAAAATAGATAGCTGGTGGGAAGTTGCTGCATAGCACAGGGAGATCACTTTGGTGTTTTGTGACGAACTAGAGAGGTGGGATGGGTGGGTGGGAGGAAGACTCAAGAGAGAGGGGATATGGGGATATATGTATAAATACAGCTGATTCACTTTGTTCTTTAGCAGAAAGTAGCACAACATTGTAAAGCAATTATACTCCAAAAAAGATGTATTTTAAAATGGAAAAAAAACTTTTATGAAGAAGTGTTAAAATGGAATTTGGGGGATGGGAAGTTCAAATTTTAATAGTAACATCAAAAAACAAAAACTCCTGAAAAGATTATTTTTTTAGAAACAAACTGAAGGAGGAGGAGAATAAGAAATAAGGCTCTTTTTAAAAGATTTCTTTTATTTATTTACTTATTTAGTTTTGACTGCGTTGGGTCTTTGTTGCTGTGTATGGGCTTTCTCTAGTTGTGATGAGTGGGGGTGCTTTCTGTTGTGGTGTGCTGGTTTCTCATTGCAGTGGCTTCTCTTGTTGTAGAAGACAGGATCTAGGCACACAGCCTTCAGTGGTTGCAGCATGTAGGCTCAGTAGTTATGACTTGCAGGCTCTAGAACACAGGCTCAATAGTTGTGGGGCATGAACTTAGTTGCTCTGCAGCATGTAGGATCTTCCCAGCCCAGGGATCAAACCCTTGTCCCCTGCATTGCCAGGCGGGTTCTTAACCACTGTGCCATGAGGGAAGCCCTGAAATAAGGCTGTTTTAAGAAGGGTGTTCTGAAGGGAAAAAGAACAGAACTAATATATGGCCTAGAAATTCCACTTCTGGATATAGTCTGAAAAAACAAAAACATGAATTGAAAAAAAACACATGCACCCCAATGTTCCCAGAAACATGATTTATAATTGCCAAGATATGGAAGCAAACTAAATGCCCATCAATAGATGAGTGGATAAAGAAAATGTGATATACATATATATGCGCGCGCGCACACACACACACACACACACACACACACACACAAACACACACACAAACACACACACAATGGAATACTACTCAGCCACACAAAATAATGAAATTTTGCCAATTGTAGCAACATGGATGGACTTGGAGGGCATTATGCTAAGTGAAATAATTCAGACAGAGAAAGACAAATGCTGTCTGAAATTACTAATATGTGGAATCTAAAAAATACAATAATGTACTGAATAAAACAAAAATTTCCAGACTCACGCATATAGAGAAAGAAACTACTGGTTACTGGTGAGGAGAGGGAAGGGAGGCAGGGAAATATAGGGGTAGGGGGAAAAACGGTTATTATGGTGTTATATGAAATCATCTGTGTAAAATTTTGAAAATTTTAAAGCACTATAAAATTTAAAGGATATTTTATTTGATAAAAAGTTAGTAAAATGCATAACATGAAGTTTATATGTTTGTGTGTATATATATTTATACATATATACATAAAGAACAGATGTGAAGACACTGTATGTGATTTTCTTTGAAACTTGTAGGCATGTGTGTGTGTAGAGTTTATGCAGAGCATAATTTAGCATAAAATCATAATTAAGATGTTCCCTCAAACACAATTGTAAACTTTGTGAAGAGTCTGACTTAACTCTACCAATCATTTTCCTACCAAGATATCACAACCTTCACTGGAGAACAGGAGTTGGCGCTGAGCTGCAGCTGCTCTGCAAGAAAGAAATACCCTGACAACAGTATATTTATTTGTATGACAGCAGCAAGGTGGCTTAGGACATTTTTCATGATCTTCAGCACCAAAGGAACGCCACAGAGAACAGGTGGTGGTTACCAGAGCAGAGAAAAATGGGAAGGTAAAATCAGGATGTGGGAATTTCAAATTTATAAAGACATGGCATGAAATTGGACTGGAAGCGTTTGCAGAAATAGTCGTTTATTACATGTCATGTGATGATTGCCTGTGGGATCTGAAATGGTCTTGACTCACAAGCTCAGTGACATGTGGGGATCCAGACATATCCCAGCTGAAGTAGAGCAGAAGTACTGATAAGTGGAGAGGGGAAAATAGGCTATGAAGAGAATGTGTTTGTTTCTAAAGAAAATAAATCACAGTTTACTTGGCTGTCTGAGTCAGGCCATACTGAAAGGTAAGCATCTTCAGAACAATGCATTTGTGGGTTAATTAATTCCCAGCCAAGGAGAGACTCTATCTGATGGAGGAAGAACCAGCAAAGGAGCAGATAAAGGACAGTAGAAAGTTACAAATTGTTAATCCTGGAGTAGGACATTCTACGCCATAGACAGGATCTAGTACAAAAGAAAATATACTATATCCTTGTTTAAAGACTATCAAACAATTCAAGACAAAGGGAGCAGAGCAGTAAATCAAATATAAATGGCTTCTGAAATCAAAGCCCTGTCAACTGCACAAGATGTAGGTCTAGGAAGCTAGCCATGGATGCAATACAGTGGCCAGCAGAGCTGATAATGGGGCTATGGAGGGAGCAGAGTATCTTAACTGCTGCAAAATAAAAAATAAATAAATAAAACAAAGCAAACAACAACAACAACAAAAAAAACCAAGAAAAAGGAAAGCAAAGGTTAAGTACTTGTGAGCTTGTCCTAAAGGGGAAATCACCTGTGTAGATGAATTTTGTTGGACACTCAATAACAAGTAAATGAAGAAAGATATTTCTTTCAGAAAAAAAGGAAGCAAAGTTAAAGGAAAACTTTTAGTAAGAATTCACTGCAAGAATAGTCCTTAAGCAGCTTCCTCTTGATAAAGTCACTAAAGTTAAATGAACATGGATAGTGAATCAGTATTTAATATAATTATAATTTGAATCATACACTATATATAATATTTAAATTTCATTATTAAATAATAATTTATTATGAGTGATTTATTCTATACCTACAAATGACAGCATATAAATTAGAAGCAGTATGTATTCAGAATTAAAATATTCTAAGTTCCTCATTATTTCATAGCAAAGTAGACTTACTGATGAATGAAGACTAGGTTAAGTATGTATATTAAAACTTCAGGGAACTTATTAAAAATACATAATAGAATGTGTCTTAGTCAAACAAGGGGTAAAAAGAAAAAGCTAGAAAATATGATTTAATTCACAGTAGGTAAAGGGAAAAAAGGCATACAGAAAATTTGTAAAAAGCACAAAATAAGCTGTTAGAAAATATCCCAAAATGTGAATATTCACAGTAAAATAAGAAACACATTGATTAAAAGCACTGAGGACCTGAAAATAAAAGAGTAGAAATATACATAATAGGAATAACTACCTAAAAACAATAAAAATACTGCTGAATATATATGAATATCAGACAAATTAAACTTTTAGACTTTATACATCATAGAAGGTATTGAAAATATAAATGATAAAAGGAATAATACTAGTTCATTACTTGACATGATCTAATAATGTAACCTCAATGTTTAAAATATACAAAAAAATAGACAAATTTACATCATCTTTCTCCATTTTTGTATATGAAAAAATAAAACATTTGTAAGGAAACTGAAGATCTGAAAAAAAAAATCCACTAGATGGACCTAATAGGACTCTGCTCTGTTCATTCCCATCTCTTATGAGGGTTTTTCAGCATCATAGGCTTTCCCCAAGGTATGCCTCAGGAGGAGATGCCAAAGATGAGCAGTAGGGTCTGGGACATCGAGGGGTGCAGTATCTGAGTTTCTAAAATACCTGAAAAAAAGGACCTACTTATAGCACAGGGAATGCTGCTCGATGCTCTGTAATAACCTAAATGGGAAAAGTTTGAAAAAAAATAGATACATGTGTAACTGAGCCACCTTGCTGTATACCTGAAACTAAAATGACATGGTTAATCAACTATGCTCCAATATAAAATAAAAATTTTTAAAAATGAAGAGAAACTGGCATTGTGTGAAGACACTAATGATTAGTTATGCTAACACTGGTGGTCTTTATAATAGTTTGTATTTTGGGCTGAGTATTGGAAATATTTCATAACAAAAACAAGTGAAACCACAAAGCCAGTTCTATGAGAGGGATGCATATTTGTTTACAACACTTAAAAGGAATAATTTAAAAAATTCTATAGGATATTGGCATTTCCATCAAAAATATTATAAGTGAGGATTATATTGGACCAGGACAGACATCTAAATAACCTGATTCCCAAAGATCTTCATTCCTATATAATTTGAATAAAAGGGAAAAAAATAGACCAAAAAAAAAAAAAAAAGCACATGGTATGTTTGACAAGTTTCTGCAAAATAGATTGGAAACCATTAACACCTTAAAATCTAACAAATTGTCAAGGCCTTAGCATCATTTGGTAATTCTGTCTATTAAAACTTTGTACCCGTGTGAGTATTGTGCACAGAATTATCTGTCCTTTATTAATTTTATAGAACAATAAAGATGCTATCTGGTCCTGTGTTTTAATTTCTATGTGGTATTTTAATATGTTGCGAGTCACAACTAACAATTTGAAAACATTCTTCCAAGTCTCATATGTGATTTACAAAAGACAAAAAATAGTCAATGATCAAAATTGATTTGCTAATTTAAATATTCACTAATTGGTCAGAGAATACAGAAATGTTACACAGCTATGAACAAAATGTCTACTTTATTTGAGAATTTCTCATGAATTATTTTCCTTATTGCTCTTTTAACATCTTTGTTCCGAAGGCTGTTAGATCAAAGGGTTTAACATAGGACTCACAAAGATATAAAAAACAGCTACAATTTTTCCCTGTGCTACAGGTGCCTCAGAAGGGGACCTCAGGTACATGCAGAACAGTGTCGCATAGAAGACAGTGACAACCATGAGATGGGACCCACAGGTGGAGAAGGCCTTGTGCCTCCCCTCTGCAGAGCGCATACCCAGAATGGCTGTGAAAATGAAAATGTAGGAGATGAGGATGATGGTGAGAGAACACGTGAGGTTGGAACCAGCCACCACGAATGTGGCAGTCTCCTTGACGTAGGTATCTGAGCAGGCCAGGACTAAGAGAGGTGGGTCTGCACAGTAAAAGTGGTTGATTTTGTTGGGTCCACAGAAGGAGAGATGGAGCATCAGGATGGTCTGTGCTAGACCATTTGCAAACCCATAAATGTAAGGAGTAGCAACAAGAGAGAGGCAGACACAGCGGGACATTTTTCTGGCATATAACAAGGGTTTGCAGATGGCCATGTAGCAGTCATAAGCCATCGCTGTGAGCATATAACAACCTGTGATCCCCAAGGAAATGAAAAAGTGGAACTGTATAATGCAACCAAGGAAGGAAGTGGTTTTTCTCTTGGATAAGAAATGAACCAGCATCTGAGGAGTGACAGTGGTGGCATAATAGAGATCTACAAAGGAGAGGTGGCTGAGGAAGAAGTACATTGGAGTGTGAAGTTTGGAGTCACTTCTGATTAACAAAATCATGCTCACATTGCCAATGATGGTGACCAGGTAGATGACTAGGAAGACCACAAAAAGGACAGGCTGCAACTCAGCTCGATCTGTCAGTCCCAGGAGAATAAACTCGGTCACTGTTGTACAGTTTTCCTTTACCATTGTGCTTGCTTAGCTTTCAGTGAGATCCAAAGGAAAGGAAATAGAAATGCATTTGCCTTTTGTCATTTTTCCACTCCCTACATCATGTCATCGGATGCCTACTTCTCTCAAACTTGTAAATACATGTGGCATAAAGAAATAGCCCTGTAAGCGTGCACTCAATGTTTGCAATATGTGAATTAATAATGAGCTCCTTTACATAAAGGCAATCATATTTACAAATGATTTTCTGCAAGTCTTTTCATAGGCAAAAAGCCTTTATCTTTTCTGCAGATATCATTATCATACATTGGTCACATAAAATTCCTTTAAACATTATTTTCCTTTGAAATTATAACCCCTTGTTTTCAGTTTAACTTTCGATGTGGTATCCAAAGCATCAGTCATTGAAACTAATGTGTTTTCACAGCTGAATGGACTTAAGCAAAGTGGGACTGATATGCATCACCGATAGATTCTTATAGAACCAGAGTCTTTCTACCTGCTCCTCTAAACTCAAGATCATTTTCAAGCTGGTCCCTCACCCTGCAATGCATGTTCATTTTATCCACTCTTGTCTACCTTAGGTGTCCCTCATATCACCAAATCTTACTTAACTTTCAAGACTCAATTCAAGATATCTTGGGCTTTGTATATTACAGCCAACTATTGGGCAAAAATTAGTTTATGGGTTCGTTGGTTCATAAAAGTAAATCAGTGTTTTTGTATAAAAAAAGATTAGTATACCGTAAATAAACTGTACACACACAGACACACACATATCAGTGGTATTAAATATTAAAGAGAGGGTGACTGAGTGGGGAGAATAATGTATTAAACTATCCCTGTGGGGGAGGAAATAATTAATAAAAATGATTGACAAATACATTTCCCAATTATAATAATTTTTTGTAACTCTACCTCATTTTAACCCCTATAAAAATAAGGAAAAGCTCCATAATAGGAATTCAAATTTTTCTTTAAAACATGTAAAACATCATATTGCTAATAATAATCACATTACCTATATAACTATGACAGTATACAAGAAATCATAAAGTATGTCTTCAATTTTTGTGCATGATAAGGTGACCAAGAAGACATTTTCCTTCAGTAGCACATAACCAGGTATGTCATTGTTTTACTGACTCTTATTAACAGCTATGTTCCAGGGACAGACACTGGTCACTTTTGAAGGCACTTTGTGAATGGACCACTCCTGCTTTTTTGACCGTTTATACTATCTCGTTCTGCAATTGAGAATTTTGGACTTAACTGGTGAAGGCGATAAAATCAAAGGCAAGTTATGTAAAGCAATGGAATCATTATCATTTGGTTTTTCTTTTTTAAGTTCATAATATTATAATAATTGTCATAATAAGTCAACATTCTTTTGTCTCTGTGACTATATCTTCAATGCCTGTATTTATTAAATTATTTATTATTTATTCAATAATTAAACAAGACAAAATAATTAATATCTCCATTCATTTTTTACTGTTGGTAAATGAGGCAGTGTGAGCAATGAAACTTTCAGTTCTTATAATTGAGTACTTTATGGTAATAATCTTCCTTTACAGGAAGAGCTCACAATATCCTACATGATTGGGCAAGGAAAACTGAGAAATAAGTGGACAGAAGTGGCTCTGGGAACAAAAAAGCCTTGTACTCTTGACAGTCATGTTCACCCTGAGCCTCTGTCATGTGGCCTTTGATGTACTTCTCTTTCTATTATGATACTATGCCACTGTACAATTATAAATCCTTGTACTCAGAGAAGACTAGCAGCAAGTAAACAAAGACATTTGCTAATTCATTAAAGGAGGTTTCAGGCCATAATTTTATTTTTATTGATTAAAATATTTATGTCTAGATTCCAAAATATATTTTAAGAATACATAATCCTATCTGTGAAAGAAGAGTGATTTCCCAATGACAGCAAGGATGTGAAGAATCTGAGGAGTTTATAACAGAATTGTCATAGAGGGACCAACTCCCTGTGGTTCAATTATTTCTCACAGAAAGAAATTTAGACTATAAACACCCACTACTGTTTTATTTTTTTAAGTCTTAAAATCATTGAGGATGGGATTTTTGGCCATTCCCCAATATCATCAGGGAATCAAATCTCCTAAAATGATGCAACAATGGGATTCATTATTTCATTTATGCCTTAATGTCTTGATATTTTGAGACTTGACTTGGGGGAAATATGAAGTTCTCCTGTTTACACCATGTAAGATAGAATAGTGCATGGTATGCAGAATAAGTTGTGGAATCTGGAAAACCACTGGAAGATCAGTTAACTTTTGTTGAACTTGGACTACTTATTTCCTGATTCTGAGTCTTCTTCATTTTTTAAATAGTTATAATAATAAATACATAGCAAAGCAAACAGTGTCAATATGCAGATCATATAAATGTGCTGATGAGTTTTGCTTTGTCACCCTAACCCTACTAGACCTATTGTCTTCTATTCTATACTTTTTTTTTGGTCTACTTGGAGTTTAATCCTTAGATTCTATCAATAGAGCTCCTTTGGTGTCTAGTTTCAATCTGAGTTTGGTCAATGGGAGAAACCAGGAGCATGACACAAGTGGGAAGAAGAGAAATGTAGCTCAATTTCTTTTTCATTTTCCCCCAGTTTTACAATGAAGGGGCTAGAGTGACTGAATCCTTCCAAGGAAAACTCCTGCTGAGGTGTGTGTGGAGAAGAAGGTGGCCAGGGACATTTTTCCTGGTTCTAGATTCATTGGACTCCTGACAGTAGCCCTTGGGTTGGCCCCTTCAGGACTGGGATGGAAATTGCCTTCTGCACTCAGCCCCCAGGTGCTTCAACTTCTTTGACTGATTCTTTAATATTGCCTGTGTTTGTTCTCTTTATAAAGTTAACTTATTTTCATTAAATTCTCTTCAGTAAACCATCTGAATAGAACTTTGTTTTATATGTCATGTCCCTGACTCAGACCAGAGTGGCAGATGATCGTTACTCAATAAATATTTCAGTGGAAGAGATATTTCTGGCTTCACCATTGTTGGATGTCAGAAGGGCCATTGGATCATGAATCCATTGCAGACTACACACAGGAGTCAGATACTAACATCACTAGCATTTCTGCAGATAAAATTGGATTTTAAGCTGTGGCCTGGACATGCTCTTCTGCCCCTTTCCTCTGAATTGAAGTCACCCAGCACAGCAGAGCAGTGAGAAAACTCTTGCTCCCTCCTTCCCTTTCCAGAGTCATGACCATCCAGCATATCTGATTGAAATGGGACATGTGTATCAATCACACAGAGAAGAAGAGAATGTTTTGTATTAATAGCCGTGAAGCTGCATGATCTTCTTCATAAGCTTATCAATCTCCATTTGCCCTACCAAGTGAATATGTGGGAGTATATGGAGAGGAATGTAACGTGTCCTTCAAAATCTTTACCTTCAAAGTCATTTAAAAACTTCAGCCTCAATCCTTTTTATTCATAGATCCCCCCCCCCATTTCATCTGTGTATGCATTCCAGAAATCTCTGTCATTCTTGGTTTCCTCCACTCATTCCCACTCCTTCCTGTATTCAAATATCACCTCCTCGACTTTTCAATTTCCCAACATGAGGAAGAAGAAGGAGGAGGAGGAAAGAAAAAAAAGAGAAGAAAGAAATTCCCACAATTGAAAGGAAATTCCAAGTGCTGGTAAAAGAGGCTTTCAACTGCATCCATTATCTTTGTGCTTCTCTCTGATCTTTCTTGGCTTCTCATCTGCATGATTATTCTTTGCTCTGCTGCTGTCCATCAGGACAAGTGTATCTTAGGGTCATTACTCTCTCTTGGTTGCACAGCCTGCTAATTCCCCTGCTGACCCAGATGCATCTTGGCTCTTGGGGGAATGACAGACCCCACTTAGGTCTGTGCTTTGTATTTATTGCTACCTGGCCTGGGAAGTCTGTTGTGTAGGACTCACCTTCACTGGTGCCATGTGTTCCAGTTAACAAATTGTAGCCATTTTCATATTCTTCTGTTAGGATGATGCTGGAAGTTTGGAAATCTGTCTACTGTTCATGTCCCATGGAGACTGAAGTAACTGTAGGAGCATTAATTCAAGTCCAAGTGTGAACTGCCTAAGTTGAGCCCAAAGTTCACCCTGCATTGGCTGCCCAACTAACTGTCGCAGGGCCAAAACCTTGGGAACCAGTCTCAGAGAGAGCCCCTGAGGCTTTGAATCATATCTTGCCTTTTTTCTATTGAATAGTAGTATTTCCATGCCTAAAGGCATAACTTAGAACTCTTAACTTTTTTCTGTCATAATCTACATTTTTTATGTCAAGCATGAATGGTGAGTAGAGTGTGGGGGAGGAAGAGTGGCTTAAACATATGGAGGATATAATACTATTTTATAATTTTCATTATTCCTGATAATATTATCATGACCCTGGTCAGAAATGCTAAAGTTGACCCTGATTTCAAATACTAATGTAAATAAGAGGTAAAGATGAAATATTACGTGTTAATAGTTATCAGGAACTATAAACTAAACATATCTTTGTATAAATTATCCGTGTTAATGTCTACTTGAACTAATTTTATTTAAATTGTTTCTATAAGATCCTAGTCTAAAAATTGATTCAATGCAACTTGCATTTTAAATCATAAGATGAAATGACCTTAAATAACCAGTGAAAATGAGTTAAAGTATTATTTACACAAAAGGCCACTGATTCACAGGCCTTTGTCTGGCATCACTGTTTAGTTATTCGATAACTCTTTGCTAAACATTAACTGTGCACCCAAAATGTTTACAGATCAATACTCATGAAATCAAATGTAACTGACATTAACTTTGTCCTTAGAACCTACTGTCCTTGAAAGAAATATCAAAGTTATGAAAGGTGAAATGTATCACAAGAGAGACAGAGAAAATGATGATGAGCATTCAGAAGAGGGAACCTACTCCAGCTGAGGATCAGATAAGCAGAGACCTTTTACTGTGAAAATGGAATAGCTTTTTATCTTCTGTAATAACTTTTCCCAATATCAATATATGTACTATGTGTTTTTGCATTTACTAAAAGACACTGTGAGCATCTAATGATTAACCCATAAATTAAGATCCCATTAATTAGGCTTCCTAGGTGGCACAGTGGTTGAGAATCCGCCTGCCAATGCAGGGGACACGGTTGGATCCCTGCTCCAGGAAGATCCCACATGCCGCGGAGCAACTAAGCCCGTACGCCACAACTATTGAGCCTGTGCTTTAGAGCCCATGAGCCACAACTATTGAGCCCATGTGCTGCAACTACTGAAGCCCATGCACCTAGAGCCCATGCTCCACAACAAGAGAAACCATGGCAATGAGGAGCCCATGCACCACAACGAAGAGTAACCCCCACTCACTGCAACTAAAAAGAAAGCCTGCACACAGTAAAAAAGGCCCAACACAGCCAATAAAATAAATAAATAAATCAATAAATTAAAAAAAAAGAAAGGGTCAGGGTCAATGTCTAAAAAATAAAAAAAATAAAAATAAAAAAATAATAAAAAAGATCCTGTTAATTAAGATGTGACTTTTCTAAACACCTCCAGAGGGAGTTCCGATGATGTCTCTTAGGTGATTTCTTAATGAATGCTTCAGGGATGAATCTCCCAAAGTTAGCCATTCAGGTATAAATCCTCCTATCAGGGGACCTTCAGGGAGGCTAAGAAATCACTATCCCTTCTCAGATAAGTCTCCAGTTCTGAAAATCAAGAACTCTTAAGAAATACTATTTGACATTTTCTCTTTGGAGCATGAAATGGAATTAGTAGTGAGTATGAGAATTGACACACGAAGACAAAACAGTAGACAGACAGACCCCAGACTCTTTCTGCCAAAGACAGCAGGTGAGTTGTGATATATTAGGAGGTCAGGCAGAATTTGCAACCATCCTTGACCTTAGTTACACATCCATTTCACGGTACAGCGAAGATTTAGTGTAGGCTTAAATGTGGAGTTTTAGCCAATTCTTGGAATTCAAAAAGTCCATAATCGTACTTCCCTTATAACTTGTTTACTTTCTCCGAGCTTAGAGACTTAGAATTTGGCACAAGAAAATGTACTCCCAATTCCTATGACTTTGATGATTATTTATATGTAATTTTTAAGAGAAAAGTTTAAAGGAATTTTGGGCAAATGAGTGTAAGTTTACAGGTGGGAAGGAATAAAATACATGTAAACACATTTCCTTCTTCATTTGAAAGGGCTTGTCTTAGATTTTTTCAGTTTAGGTTTACTTTGAAATATGATAGCTTTGGTGTATCTACAATGATCCAAACAGGTTTACACTGCTTTATTCAAGAGGAATACACTTTTCTCTACTGTATTTGTGTCCCTTTTCAACACTGCTATGGATTTTATTGAACTTTCAGCTGAATCATCCCATTTGGCCAGCGTTCTTAGAAAACATTGTAAAGGGCTTATGGTTTTTGGCTTTATTCCCTTTGCATTGTACATAGATCTTTAATTCATACCTATGCTAAGCATAAGTGTGGTTCTTTTCAATAGTTTTATTATTTGAACTATAATGATTTTATACATTTAACTATTATCATTTTGGGAATATTCTTATTCCTCCCATTTTCTCACTCACCTTCCTCTTGAAATGAAGAAAAGCATCTCAACGATTTGCAATGTAGCCATCTGGTGGAGACCCTTGGCATCATGGGCTATGCTATGTAAGCGGGGACTGAAAGATTCTGACACCATTCAACACAAACAGTCTGCACTGGTATTTTTACAACTCTGATTACTTTACTGAGAATGATAACAGTGAGTCCTACTCCTCCACTTCCTCACTGGGGCTCATAACGTGCAAAATAACTAACTAAATCCACTTTTACAAGGGATGTTTCTGCATGTGAATCCCAGAAATTAAGCCCTGAATTGCATGGAATAAATAATAGAATGGTGTGATCCCTGATAAGAAGATTTTCTTCCTCCTTCTTCTATTTGTTGGTTGCAAGAAAACTTAAGACAAAATCATGGAATCTTTCAGAAAAATATTTTCTTTTCGAGCTTCCTTAAACCAACAGACTGTTATAAGGACTGAAGTCAGAAGCTGGGGTTTCCCTTCATCAAAGCTAATAGAAAAAGCAAAAAGTTTGTGTACCATTAGTGACAGCAATTTCTATAATTAGGGTGAATTTGTGGCAATACCTCAGAATCCACTTAAATAGGAAGGTATAAGTTATCAGAGGGTAAAACTATGTGATAAAAACTCTTTTGTTTAGTTCAAGCATATCACTTCAGTTGTCTCATTCAGTGCTTCAACCCTGGCTGTGCATTAAAATCAGATGGAAAACTTGTTAAAAAATATACCAATATGTGTATCCACCTCAGTTGAGCTTGCAGAAAGCTCAAGGATCAGTGCTTTTAGAAATGTCACACCTGATTCCAATGTGAAGCCAGAGTTGATAATCCCTGACCTGAGTATTGGATTTATGAAAATATGCTTTTAATAAAGTAATAGAGTTGTGTTTTAAAAATTGTGATTTTCTATGTCCTCCTGGACTTGCAAAATTTGCTGAGGTCATTAAATATAGCTCGTTTTTTCAGTCAACTTCCACCTGTTGCTAAGAGTCCAACCTGCAAGTTTTAACTGTCAATTATTGAGGTTTTTAATCAGGTACAATTATCATTAGATTGTGCTTTATTGTAAAAGCACTGCTTAACTGTTAGAGTTTTTGTAGCAACTCAATCTCCGTTGGTAACATCAGGGAAGTAAGAAATCTACCTACCATGGAAAATCAGCTGATGTGAGTGGCAAAGAAACCTCACTAGTTCATCCATTTATTCAACCAATGGATACTACTTTTTGACCCTGATTCAGGCATTTGCCCAAATTATGGGGATATGGCACAAATAAAGTCCCTACCCCTATGCAGCTAATGTTCTAAGGGTGAGAGGGAAAGACAATAAAAATATGAAACTAAAAATTATTCACATAGATAATAATTTCAGAAGTGATACATAATATGATAAAAAATCATAATTCATGATTAAAGAGCTATTTGGAGTGGAGTAACTTAGACCTGAAGCCAGGCAAGCTTTCCAGAGATGTCATGAGATGAGACAGGTAAATGAAGTGATGAAATAAATCACTTAAAGATCTGAGGGAGGAACATTCTAGGCAGAGGGAACAGAATATGCAAATGCCCTGGAGTAGGAATGCTCTCACTTGCCATGTTTAAGGCACAGCAAGACTGTCAATGTGGCAGGAAAAAGGACTGAAGAGAAAGTGGGGGAAGAGTTTGGAGAGGTGGGTGGGAAGACATCATACAAGTCCTTGTAGACTCTGGTAAAAAGTTTAGATTTTAGCCCAAGTGTGATGGACAACTTTACCATGTCACTAGCGTGATGTAGTTTGCATTTATAAAAGATAGTGTCTTGTGTTGGAGGATAGAAGATTTCAAGTGTGGAAGAAGGAAAATAGGGATGTAGCTTAGACAAGAAATAATTTTGTCTTAGGCTGGACTGGTAGCAGAGAAAATGCGGAGAAGCTATTTTAAGTTTCAATAAGTATAACCTATATGGGGAAAATTCTGAGAAAGTGTATATGTGTATGTATAACTGAATCATTTTGCCATACACCTGAAATTAACACAACATTGTAAATCAGCTATACTCCAACATAAATAAAAATTAAAAAAAGAATGAGATCTTAGAGACATTTGTGAATAAAAATGAAGGCAGAATTCAAAAAATAAATAAAATAAAATATTCAATAAGTAATGTGTTAAAGGGAGAGCAAACAAGAATTTTAGATAGTTTAGACACAAGGTGTGAGTCAAAGGTATAAGATTAATTGAAATGTGAATCTGAAATATATATAATATATATTATATATATACTATCAAATAAATTGAGATTTTTGTGAGATAAAAAGAGATGAGTGAGATCATAACAGCTATTAGGGAAAGAAATAACCCAGACTATCAACTGTTGATTTGGAATAAAGGAAATGGGATGGATAGAACATCAAAGGACTGGGAGAAGTGTATTGCTGCTGGAGAGTAAGAAATAAGGAAAAAACTGAATCTGAATAAATATAAAACAGGCTCTCAAGAAGAGTATGCAACTCTGATTATGGAAGGTTTGCCTTTACTGACAATAATAGAACCAATCTACAGAAAGCTAGCCATTCTCTCCATTCCCTGGTCAAGCATCTATGTCATAATCAGACAATGGCAGTAGTTTTGTTTGAGCATCAGGGGTTTAGATTCCACAGCCTAATGAGGGACACAAAAGAGCTTCGTCAGATTCCTTACATGCTAGTCGAGTTAAGGTGGGAGTTGCAAAGCAGCCAGCACAGATGGTGCATGAACTTCAAAATATGCTCATCAAATATACTGTCCAGTTTAATCCGCACCATTGACCACCTGAGGCATCTATTGAAACTCCTCTCTGAGGGAAATAATAGCCTAGTTAAACCTCTCTTTTCAAAACCAGCTTGTTTTGGTTCTGATTAATTTTGCCTATTCATGAACTGCATACAACTTATTTCTTTTTATATATGAAATAATATTCTTCTCTTATTAGAGAATATGAAAATGAAGATATTTCCCAAGGGCAATGGCACTGAGGTGACTGAGTTTACTCTGCTGGGACTTACCAGTTAGCAAGAGCTGCAGCCCATCTTTTTTGTGGTGTTTCTCCTGGTGTATCTCATCACCCTGACCGGGAACTTTGGGATGATTTTATTAATCAGGTTCACTCCCCAGCTGCAAACTCCCATGTACTTTTTCCTCACCCATTTAGCATGTGTAGATATTTTTTATTCTACGAATGTCTCTCCTCAGATGCTTGTTAACTTCTTATCGGAGAAGCAAACCATTTCCTATGTGGGGTGCCTGGCCCAATGTTTTGTTTTTGTGACTCTGCTCCTTACTGAGTATGACATGCTTGGAGCCATGGCCTATGACAGGTACATGGCGGGTTGCAATCCCCTGCATTACAACAGCAGGATGTCCAGGCCACTTTGTATCTGCCTTGTCACTTTCCTCTACCTCTGGGGTTCTGTGGTGGGCACGATGCAGGTAATATTGACCTCTCGCCTGTCCTTTTGTGGACCCAACATCATCAACCATTTCTACTGGGCTGACCCACCCCTCTTAATGCTGACATGTTCTGACACTCACATAAAGCAAACTGCCCTGTTTGTGTCTGCAGGGATTAACCTCACAGGTTCCCTACTCATCATCCTCATCTCCTACATTTTCATTTTCACCACCATTATGAGGATCCATTCCAGTGAAGGGCAGCGCAAAGCTTTCTCTACCTGTGGCTCCCACCTGACAGCTGTCACTAGGTCTCAGATACATGCACCCTGTTGTGCATGTATCTGAGACCAGCAGATGAGCAATCGGCTGAACAGGGGAAAATTGTGTCAGTGTTTTGTATTTTTGTGAATCCCATGCTGAATCCATTTATCTACAGCCTGAGGAACAAGGATGTGAAACAGGCTTTAAGAAGAATATTTACAAGAAACCTTGGTACAATGGAGAAAAATTCTATTTTGACATTTTCCAATAAAAAAAAAATCTCAAAAACAATCCAAAAGTATACCTTCTGGTTCTGCCAATATTGGAATGCCATTCTCTGGAATAGCAATAATATTTTATATGTATGCCAAGCTTGGGATCAAGTGAGAGTCTAATGGAAACTGAGAATGGAAGCATTGTTTGGAAATGATGATTGACAGAAAACACAACAGAAGTCAGATGTTTGTGATTAAGCAAGCTCAAGTTTTTAGTCTCACTCAAGAACTCATTTCCACTTGATTAGCATGTATTTCTTCCTTTTTCTTCCTAGGTCACCAATATCGAGCATCACTGAGTTACTCTTACCAGCAAAGGGGTGTGCATTATAGTGTATTTCATCAGTAAGAAGCTGATTTACTTCCCTATGATATATCACATATATTCCTTTAATGAAAACTATCTTCTCAAAAAAATCTCATTTCTCTAATTTTCAGTGTTTGTTCTGAATAAACATTTGGTGAATTTTTGTGTCTACATCTTTTGAATGTAAAACCATATATGTTTTATTATTTCAACCAAAAAACCTGATATTTTACATTTTAATAATCCAATGATTTGTTTCATTAGCTCCCTTGAATCAAAACAGACACCTTTATTAATGGGAGATATCCTTTCCTGACTTAGAAACTTCATTTTTTATATAAAAGATTTATATCATTTTTCCCCCAATATTAACAATTATTTGTGCCATAATTTTACATATTACCTATTATCTTTCAGTTCTTGTCTAGCCACAAACAATTTTAAAATAACAGCTATTTTAATATGTATGAAAATTTGGTTTTAGTGTTTTGAAACTAAATTATAGTATAAGCATATTCCAGACAACTTGATACTCTTTGGACTTGATCTTTGTTTAAAAGCATAACTTAACATTGATATGACATATATAGTTCACCACTTCCTTTTAATATTTAGGGAGGTTTTTTTTTCCACCTTTAGGAAAACCATTATGCGTATAAGTTATTAATTCTGATCAATTTTTACATTAAGATAGATTTCCACAGTTTCATTCTTAGTTGTCTTGATATATCTTTCTTTTTTGGGTGTAGTCGTGTATGAAATCAACACCAACAAATGAGACCCTAGTTTTCCCGCATCCTTAATAACACTGGGAGTATCATTTCATTGTGTGAATATAGTAGATATAAATGTAACATAGAAAACATTCATGTATCAGATACAATTTATTGGAACTTTGCTTTTATTTATTTCACCTTTTCTCAATTTTATAGTCTAGTACCATAGCTACTATGATAGTGATATTTAATCTCAAGAAGAAAAAATCCTTTATTTGGAGGAATTTTCTTTTGAGGAGTAAACTTCTGAATGAAAGAAAAAAATTGGTTCCAGATTACAATATTGTAGACAGAGATATTGATATTCACTAGCCCTCATCACTGACTCCTAACAAACATAAAAGGACAGCTTTGTGTACCCCTGAAGATCTCAACCTATTCAGAAGCACAATATTTTTTAAGGGAAAAATAATAGGAGCTTGAATTAGAAGGACCCTGGATCACCATCCAGTTCAATACTTTTAGAGAATAGGTTCTGAACCCGTGCTTTTTTTTTATTTATTTTTTTGCTGTGTGCAGGCTTTCTTTAGTTGCGGTGAGTAGGGGCTACTCTTTGTTGTGCTGCGTGGGCTCCTCATTGCCATGGCTTCTCTTGTTGCAGAGCAGGGGCTCTAGGTGCGTGGGCTTCAGTAGTTGCAGCACATGGGCTCAATAGTTGTGGCTCATGGGCTCTAAAGCACAGGCTCAATAGTTGTGGGGCATGGGCTTAGTTGCTCTGCGGCATGTGGGATCTTCCTGGAGCAGGGATCCAACCCGTGTCCCCTGCATTGGCATGCGGATTCTTAACCACTGGGCCACCTAGGAAGCCCCCCTGCTTTCTTTTTACTTTCATTTCCTAAACTAACATTCATAAAAAAAGATCCTTTAATTTTGTACCTTGGGATCTAGATGAGTTTGGAAACATGCATTTTTTTTTGGCTTATCCAATCAATAATTGTTTCTCATGGAAAATTGGTGCATAGATATGAAGAACAAATTTTAATTTTCTTTAAGCCTAGTATTTTACAAAGTTATCATAATGTATATATTGATGTACCTTTATTTTTTCATTAAAAAAGTACTATATAAAATGATTTGGCCTTTTCTTAGTTGGGAACTTCTTTAACATCTGTATAATATTCAAGTGAAAAATCTGTTACGTGATAGTCAGACTCCCCTTTGCACTCACAGCCAGCACACCCTCCCAGGGGTTCTGGCTGTATAAATCCAGCCTCTCTTCTGTCTGGCATCTGTCTGTGCCTCACACTGTGTTGAGTGCAGGTAGCCCTCACTTTGCACAATTGTGTGGTCACTGAGTTCCACCCAAAGCAAGGACACATTTCCAGATTCTGTGGTTTCAGTTACATGAGATCATGCAAAGTGGGGGCTGTCTGTGTTAATATATCACTTGTTTCCTTTTTCTCAACTATAAAACAAACATTACAATGAAAATCTTCACCTGTTTTTCATTATGCCTCAGCATATGCTTAAAACTGGACTGACTGAAAGTATACATTTTTAAGACTCTTGAAAACATAATATTAAATGTATTTCTAGAAAAAATGGTGTATTATTATTTTTACTGACATCATCAATATTTGAAAGTGCCAGTTTTTTAAAACTCTTTTAAATACAGATATACAAAACAGTACCAATTCATATTTTTGATTACCAATAATTTTACTCATTAATTTTAACATTTGTTAATTTTTATCAATTTTCTGTTCATAGACTTCAACTTGTCTTTGTTCATATAATTTCTATAAAATTATCATATTTTAGTATTATTTCCACTTTTTCTTATTTGCAACAAAATCTTTTGTCAATTTGTTGGGTGCTGATTAATTTTAAATAATTTTATGATCAAATTCAAGTAACTGTTCTATTGTGAGTTTCTACCACTGCTATTAAGCTGAGAGATATTTTTTCTCATTGTTGAAATATTTAATATTTATTTTAATTCTGATCAATACAATTTCTCAGTGATTAAATGACTGAATTGAGGGTACCTGTGTGAATGTCAATTCTTTTGGGAGACAGTGGTTGGCAAAAGGAAAATCCACTTAAAAATAAGATTCTGTATATATATATATATCTTTTTTTAAACCTTATTGCCATTTGCTAGAGAGAGATATATATGTATACACATGTATATACATATGTATATACATATATATACATACATATATATTTTTTAACTTTAAAGTTTTGTTAAACTTCATTTTATTGAAGTATATTTGATTTACAATGTTGTGCTAGTATGAGGTGTACAGCAAAGTGATCCAGTTATAAATGTATATTTAGATATCTTTGTTGCAAAAATATGTTGCATTATAAACACTGGAATGGTACAAAAATAAATATTCACATAAAAGTGTTAATAAATAAGCAGCATTAATGTCCCAAGCTTACATGCTTTTCTCCTCATTTATAGGCTACCAGCTCCTCTTTAGCTTTCTGGTAAAAACAAACAAGCAAACAAAACCCAAAACCAAAAAATTTAACTCGTCTGTAACATTTCATCCCAAAGCAGTCCTCTCTACAGCCTCCATTCCATACATCTTCCCTTTGGATCAAGGGACCAAACTATATTGGTACTATTAATGCTAAAATTTTTTTGCACACTTTTCAAATATTAACAGTGAATACCTATTGTATGTATAGCTATATTTGATTGATTTTATGTATATGTATGCATATAGTTCATAGATCAAACCATCATATGCATAATTTCTAGGTTAAAAATATCAGAGAATTAAAAACATCTGATTTGTATTCTCCTGTGATAAATTTGAAAGGGAAAAGTAATGAATATGGAGTTTCTCTACTAGAAATTAAAACAATTTATATCTACATAAATTCCAAAAATTTAACTTAAAATATATATGTAGATTAGTCTAAGAAGAAATAAAAATGGATTGATTCAGTATGCAATGAAGATAACATCAAAAATTCATGGGGAAATAAAGCATTGCTCAATAAATAGCAGGAGGAACCGGGTTAAAATGTAAGAAAAAAATTATACATATTACAACATAACAGTGAAATTGTATCTAGCGTATTCAAGACAGTCTAATAAAATATGATTATGAAAATTAATAACATACTATAGATGCTTGCTTATTTGATTTTAAGATGGGCAAAAGACACTAAACAAAAAAAATGACAAAATTTTCCCCAAAATGTAAATATTCATGTTAATAATCATCAGAAATAAAATAAACAACAATCATTTTATTTAATGTTTCCTTTATTTGTTAAATATATATTTGGATTCTTCTGTCTGAATTAGAATTTCAGCTGAGACAGAGACACAATCTTAAATATTAATTTGTAAAATTAAAAAAGGTACAGTGAATGAATGTAACAGAATAGAAACAAACTCACAGATACAAAGAGCAAACTAGTGGCTACCACTGGGGAAAGGGAGGTGGGGGAAGAAGCAAAATAGGCATAGGAGATTAAGAGGCACAAATTGCTATGTATAAAATAAATAAGCTACAAGAATATATTGTATAGCACAAGGAATAGAGTAAACATTTTATGATAACTTTAAATGGAGTAAAATCTATAAAATTATGGATTCACTATGTTGTACACCTGAAACTAATATAATATTGTAAATAATTATACTTTAATTTTAAAAAAGAAAAAAATAAAAGTACAGTGAAATGGTTTCTCTCAAACATTATTAGTCACAATTGTGCATGGCTGATGCCTTATAAAATTTACCCATAGAAAAATGTATCCATAGAAAAATTTAGCAATTAATGCCTTTAAAAATGTTCAAAGTATTAAAGTCAGCATTTCCACATTTAGAAATCTATCCTAAAGGAGCAATTAGAGGGATATGTACATAGAGATATGAGTTGATGGTAAAAATAATAGGATCAATATGATGGAATAATGGTTTGCGAGATAACCTAAATGGAAAAAAAAATAAATCCAATGCAGAAAGAAGCTCTCTTTTAATAGGAGATACAAGTAAATTGTGCTTTTATTCCAAAATTTAAATTAAATTTTATTCCAAAATTAAAAAATCTTTCAGTATTTTTCCCTTTGCTTTTCTGCGATTGATATGTAATATTTTTGTAATTAAGTTCAAGTATGATTTGATATTTTGTATTATACTACACGAAAAACAATATTCACTGAAAAATTTAGTCTGTGTGAAAATACAAACATTATACTATTAAGTGAAAATCAACATTCAAACTTGTACATGGCATATTATTCCAATTTTGTTTTATGAATTATAAAAATATATTTGCATATCTATTTATTTAAAAAATAACAAAATATATACAATAGTATACAACACATACTATTCAGCCATGAAAAAAAATGAAATAATGCCATTTGCAACAACATGGATGCAACTAGAGATTATTATACTAAGTGAAATAAATCAGAAAGAGAAAGACAAAATCCATACTATATCACCTATATGTGGAATTTAAAATATAGCACAAATGAACCTATCTACAAAACAGAAGCAGCTCAAAGATAGAGAACAGACTTGTGGTTGCTGGGAGGTGGGGGGTGGTGGGGGAGGGATTGGCAGGGAGCTTGGATTTAGTAGATGCAAACTATTACATTTTGAATGGATAAACAACAAGGTCCTATTGTATAGCACAGGGAATTATATCCAATCTCCTGGGATAAACCATAATAGAAAAGAATATAAAAAACAATGCATAAGTGTGTATAACTGAGTCATTTTAGTGTGCAGCAGAAATTAACACAATGTAGTAAATCAACTATACTTCCATTAAAAAATACATAAGGAAGTTGTCCCTTGGTTTAGGACATATTACTGGCAAATGTTACTTCCTCACGTCTGTCTGTTTTTTTATTTATTTCTAGTTGAACACTTTTGATAGAATCAGCATTATTCAATCAACTGAGACTTAAGAATGGAGCCCAATTTTCTAAAATTGTAGGTCATCGGGGTGATTTTCTAGAAAATAATTTGCAAACATCACAGTAAAATAGCAGTTGATTTCACATGAACATTTAGTATTGTGGTCTTAGTTAAAATCAGAGTGCACAATATTAGATTACAAATGTAAGGCAATTTAAAGAAAGTTTAATATGTTTCAATACACAACAATCTAGTTGATTGCTAAAGCATGTATTAATACAATTGGATGAATTATGTATCTGTTTATATATGCTTCTATACTGTTGATTTTCTCAGTAGAAATTTTGAAAACTACTAGAACAGACTTATTTAGACAATAATGTGTCACAGACAGTTTTACAAACCAAAGTAAACACTGGGTTTTCTCTTCCAGAAAGATATGTGTACACCTACTCATTTGTATACTGTTTCAGGGCTTGCTTTCTTCCTTTCTTTCTTTCTTTCTTTCTTTCTTTCTTTCTTTCTTTCTTTCTTTCTTTCTTTCTTTCATCTTGATCTGCAGAACCAATTGCAAGAATTTATTAACTCTTAATGCATAAGACCTAAGTCAGGGCTACTACATGAGAAATACATTAGAATGCCATTATACATTATTGATGACTGAATTGAGTCCATATCCCTCGAAACTCATAAACAGATGTTGATGGTTTATTTTCCATATTGAAAAGTATAATCAGTATTTCAAAATGAACAAAAAATTTCTCAGGATATCTATGATGTGGGTTGGGGGAAAATTATAGAAAGTTTTAACATGTGGGTGATACATATATTTAAAATTTCCCCAAGGTGATTCCAGTGATAATTCAGGCACCAGAGCCACTGCTCTATATCACACATTTGAAGAAGAAATTACTTCCTAACTTAAAAAAAAAATGAAGTGTAAAACTAGTCACCCTATTTTGAACCTCACTGTAGTTCTATAGACAATAAAGATGGATTTTTAGTGTTCCCATCAGAGTAAGTTAATTACAATATTTACTCCCAAGTCAGTAAAAACATTAAAGTATTATATGGAATTATAAAATGCTGCCCAAATTATTTTCAGCAGATTTCTGCTAATGAACATACTTTTTCATTTCAATATTAAAGGTTTATGAAACAATTTGTCTTGAAGGTACTAATTTTGAGGAAAGTTTATGGAGACAAATTAAAACTATAAAGTGTCAGGTTTTCTGTTGAAGGGAGTCACTATGTTATTACAGACACTTTTAATTACAAATGAACAGATGTCTAAATTGTAAGTCTATGAAAAAAAGTTCCAGTAATCATTTGTTGCAAGGCTTGTATCACATGCTTATTTTGTAAACTGTAGATCAACGGGTTCAGCATAGGGCTCAAAAAACTATAAAAGACTGCAATTATTTTGGACTCCTCTACAGACGTCTCAGATGGAGGCCTTAAGTACATGCAGAATAGGGTTCCATAACATATAGTGACAGTTGTCAGGTGGGAACCACAGGTAGAAAAGACTTTGTGCCTGCCTTCTGCAGAGCGGATCCTCAAGATGCATGCAATGATGAAAAGGTAGGACAGGAGAATGATGAAGAGAGAGCTTAAGAGAGTAAAGCCAGCAACTACAAACATTGCCATCTTTTTGACATAGGTGTCAGAGCAGGCCAACATTATAAGAGGAGGATCAGCACAGTAGAAATGATTGACCTCAAGGGAGCCACAGAAGGACAAGTGGAGAGTGAGCAGTGTTTGAGAGAGTCCATTGAGGAAGCCATAAGTGTAAGGGACTGTGACTAGAGAGATGCAGATGTTCTTGGACATCCTGGTGCTGTAATGTAGAGGGCTGCAGATGGCGACATAGCGATCCAAGGCCATTGAAGCAAGGATATAAAGTTCAGTGATGACCAGGGCAATGAAGAGAAGACACTGTGTGAAGCAGCCAGCATAGGAGATGGTCTTCTGGTCTGAGAGGAAGTTGTACAGCATGTTCGGAGTAACGTTGGAGGAATAGCAAATGTCTACAAAGGAGAGGTGGCTGAGGAAGAAATACATGGGAGTGTGGAGGTGGGGATTGGTCCTGATCAGCATGATCATGCCCAGATTCCCCACCAGTGTGATCAGGTAGATCACCAGAAACACCCCAAACAGGATCTTCTGTAGCACTGGGTCAGCCGTGAGTCCCAGGAGAATGAATTCTGTCACTACAGTGTGGTTTGGGGAAGACATTTTCTGATCCCTTGAAAACTGAAAGTGACAAAGAATGTGAAGAATTCTGTCTTATCCTGATTCTGCATTTATTCCATTTTTTATCATTTACTTTTGATCTATTTATCTATAAGGAAATTACTCTTCTCAACAAATGCATCAGAATGGCTGTGTAAATATTTTCATTTTATCTCTCTGTGTTATCTCTTTCTCTATATATCACAAACACACTCAAAAACTTGCACACGCTCTTTCTCTTTCTTGTTTGTGTATATGTATATATACATACACATTTATACCTGCCTTCTTGGAAAACTCTGTATTGGGTATTTTTTCAAATTTTGTGAAAAAGAAAGCCAAAGAAATGAAAATCAGGTATGAAAAGCAGCAGATCAATAACATCATTCAAATGGACAAATAAAGGAATCTGAATTTCTGGGGTCCCTGCAGTTCTGATATCCTATTGTTTCCGACACAAAATAAATGATAGATGTTCAGTACAGCATTTTCTCCTGAAATCTGTACTTGTTTGGCTTAATTTCATTCAGAAGACATTGAATTAGTAAATTTATCTCTTGATATATGGCTAAGGAGTTACAGGATGAAGAACTGTTCTCTCTGCTTTGTAAATTCACCCACTCATTAGTTATATATACTGCAAATACTGATTTTTTTTTCTGTTCTATTTTCTGGGGTTACATCAGTGAACAAATTCCCTATGCTCATGAAGCATATACTGTAGCAGAAGAAATAGATATTGAACCCATAGACAAAGATTTACAACAGAATGTCAGTTAGGAAGAAATACTGTGAGAGAAATTAAAGGTGGGGTGCTTTTAGATAGCCATTCTGAGAAGGCCCTTCTGAGAAGGCAGAATTTGAACAGTTAATAAAGAATTCAAGTGTCTGAAGAAGACCTAGGATTTTTTGTTTCATTTTTTTGTAACTAATAGACATCTGAAAATATTTGTTTAGGAAAGCACATTAGGATAGCTTGAAATGTGGACTTAGCACCCAGCTGGAGCACTGTCTCTGTTTTTCTTCTGAAAAAAAACATGACTGGAAAAAGCATGCCTTAAGAACTTCATCTTAATGCTTCTTTTATTTAGTTTTTACATATACATAAAGAAGAGCTTGCATATTATACTTGATTTTTTTAAAGATGCCATGAAATATTAACATATGAATAGAAAATAAAGTATAATTGATGAGAATAATTTTTCTACATTAGTGAGATGGTAATCTTTACACAAAAGAACAAACATATTTTTAGTGAACAGATGTAGAAAATGACCTACCTATAAAAGCTGACTTACCATATTTTCTAAAAACAAGGTGGGAAGATTTATAAAATGTTTCTTTGGAATATGCCCTAGAGTATTTTTTAAATAATTTTTCAAATTCAATTAAAATTGGTTTTGTTTCTCAAGAGGGTAAACTTAATTTTATGCTTTGAGATCTTAGATTTTCCTTTGAGGCCAAAATCTCTACTTAACATCTTTGTATGATCTTGGCACTCTGTACCTGAGATCTTTAACAAAAGAGAAATTCATCATCACTTTTAATAATTATGAAAGGAGGAAAATACGGATGCATGCATTTTGTATTTTTCATGTATAAAAATGAGGATATTCTCATCAGAATTCTTCAGTGTTTCTCTATAAACACTGAAGTAAGGTCATCTAATGAGAGTGAGAAGTAAGAAGGTAAAGTTGGTGAGAGATTTGAGAAGCAGAAAGCATGTAGAGAGCAGAAGAGTGACATAACCAATGAAAAGAAGTAAATGTATTGGTCAGCTGTGAGCATCCTTTGGAGGGTGGACATTGTAGACTTATACTGGAACCAATCTATCCCACTGAGTTGATTTCATCAACATGCTAGGAATCAAAGACAGGTCTGAGAAACAGAATCATTCGTAAAATTGATGATTTATGAAATTGGTGACTTAGAGAGTTCAAAGTTGAGTAAAGAATATCTGAACATTGTTTGGTACTGCACTTGTTAGAGAATAAAGGAATCTAGAAACCTCTCACTAGTCTCTATCTTCCAGTGCACCGATAATCCCAGCCAATACAATCAAAGGAATTAAAGTATAGTCTCACCAAGACAAGAAAGGCATTCCCGATTGTGTTACATTTCCAGATGCTGGGTTACACTCTAACAAATCAGTCAGTATAGAATCTCCTTTTAAAATACACAAATAAAATGTTAACTAGATTTATGGTGGTGATCATTTTGCAGTATATACTAATATCAAATCATTATATTGTACACCCAATCTATTTTAATATGAGAAAGAAAAGTTAAGAGTATATTTTGGAAGGTCACATGATTACAAGATCAATATCCATAGGTTATTTATATTATTATGTAAAAACCAACCACAACTGACAAATAAAATTTTGTAAATATAACTTATAATAACATTAAAAGCATAAAGCACTTAGAAATGAATATTTAAAAAAACTGCAAGAGATACATACTGAAAACCACAAAACACTACAGAGAGAAATTAAAGAACACCTAAATAATGCAAAGATATATCTTACTTGTGGATTGGAATATTCAATATTTTTAAGTCGCTAATTTTTCCTAAGTTGATCAATAATTTTAATGCCAGTTCAGTCAACATCTCAGCTGGCTTATTTTTTTTTTTAAAGATAAAGTGATTCTAAATTATATAGAAATATTAACAAAAAAACTTAGATTAGCCAAAACAATTTTTGGAGAGAATAAAATTATTGAATTATTTACACTACCTAATTTTAAGAGTTAGTAACGACAGTACTCAGAACAAAGTGTTGATCCAAGGATGACAAATAAATGATACAGAAGAGAGAATTCAGAAATATAATTCAGAAATATATCCGCTCATATGCAATGAGTATATTTTAGAACAAAGGTACAAAAGTATTTCAATGGGGAATGCTACTGGAATAGTTGAGTATCTGTATAGAAAAATTTAACTTCAATCCTTATATCACATCATGAGCTAATATCCCAATATTAATTTGATGTGAATTATAGGACTAACTGTAAATACTAAGTCTACAAGTCCTCTTGGGAAAAACAAAACAGAAGAAAGTCTTCACAATCTTGAGGTAATCAAAGACTTGTTAGGAAAGAAAAAGCATTAATTGTGAAACAAAAAGTATATGTATTTTATGTCACCAAATTTCAAAATGTGGAAATTTCATATATTTGTATTACTCAAAAATAATGTTAAAATGATGAAAAGTCAAACCATAGACTTGGAAAAATATCTGTGTCAAATTTGGTAATTCTCACAATATTTCAAACTTTCTCATTATTCTTATATTTATTATGGTGATCTGTGATCAGTAATCTTTGATGTTACTACTATAATTGTTTTGGGGGACCATCAACTGTGCTCATATAAACCAGGGAACTTAATAAATATTGTGTGTGTTCTGACTGCTCCATCAACCAGCTCGTCCTCATCACTGTCCCTCTATTAGGGCCTTCCTGTTCCCTGAGACAACAATATTGAAATTAAGCCAGTTAATAGTCCCACAATAACCCTAGGTCAGGAAGATCTAGGTGAGATAATTAATGAAAGTAGCTACACTAAACAACGGATTTCCAATGTGGATGAAATAGCCTTATATTGGAAGAAGATGCCATCTAGAACTTTCATAGCTAAAGAGAAGTCTCTGGCTTCAAAATTTCAAAGGACAGGCTTTTCCTGACTTCAAAGCTTCAAGGAACAAGCTGACCATTTTGTTAGGGGCTAACATAGCTTATAGCTTTAAATTAAAGCCAATGCTCATTTACCATTCTGAAAATTCTAAGGCCTTTAAGAAGTATACTAAATCTACTCTGCTTGTGCTCTACCAATGAAACAACAGCCTGGATGAGAGCACATTTGTTTACAATATAGTTTACTGAATACTTTAAGCCCATTGTTGAGACCTACAGCTAAGAAAAAAAAAAAAAAAAGAAAGAAAGAAAGAAAGAAAGGAAGAAAGAAAAAAGAAAGAAAAAGAAAGAAAGAAAGAAAGAAAGAAAGAAAGAAAGAAAGAAAGAAAGGAAGGAAGGAAGGAAGGAAGGAAGGAAGGAAGGAAGGAAGGAAGGAAGGAAGAAAGGGAAAAAAATTCCTTTAAAAATATGATTACTCATTGACAATGCACTGGTCACCCAAGAGCTCTGATGGAGATGCATAACAAGATTTGTATTGTTTTCATGCCTGCTAACACAACATCCATTCTGCAGCCCATGGATCAAGGAGTCATTTTGACTTTCAAGTCTTTTTATTTAAAAAATACATTTGGTAAGGTTACAGCTGTTGTAGAGTGATTCCTCTGATGTATCTAGGCAAAGGTAATTGAAAACCTTCTGGAAAGGATTTACCATTTTGGGTGTCATTAAGAACATTCACAAATCATTGAAAGAGGTCAAAATATCAACATTAACATGATTTTAGAAAAACTTGATCCCAACCTTCACGGATGACTTTGAGGGGTTCAAGATTCCAGTGGAGAAAGTAACTGCAGATGTGGCAGAAATAGTAAGATAACTTGATTAGAAGTAGAGACTGAATATGTAACTGAATTGCTGCAATCGCATGATAAAAATTTAATGGATGAGGGGATGCTCCTTCTGGATGAGCAAAGAAAGTGATTTCTTCAGATAGAATCTACTCCTGCTGAAGATATTGTGAAGACTTTTGAGAATAAAGGATTTAGAATATTATATAAACTTAGTTGACAAAACAGTGGAAGAGTTTGAGAGTATTGATTCCAATTTTCAAAGTTCTACTGTCAGGAAAATGCTACAGAGAAATCCTTTGTGAAAGGAACAATTGATGCACCAAACCATTGTTGCTTCACGTTAAGAAATTGCCACAATAACCCAAATCTTGAGCAACTGACACCCTGATTACTCAGCAGCCATCGGCCTTGAGGCAAAATCCTCCACCAGCAAAAAGATGATGCCTCACTGAAGGCTAAATGATAGTTAGCATTTTTTTAAAAAAGCATTGGGTTGGCCATAAATTTCATCTGGGCTTTTCCATAATAGCTTATGAAAAACCTGAATGAACTTTTTGGCCAACCCAATATTTTTTTAATTAAAATATCATAGACATAATGCTGTTGCACACTTAACAGACTATCATATAGTGTAAATATAACTTTCATATGCACTGGGAAACCAAAAAAATTGTGTGATTTACTTTATTATGCTATTCACTTTATTGCAGTGGTCTGGAGTGGAGCTCACAGCATCTTTGAGGTGTGTCTGTACTGGGTTTTATACCTCTAAACAGAGAGTTGAACTGTGATATTTGGTTGTTTTCAAGCATATAGGCTCTGTGGAATAAGTGGGATTTATACAAAGCAATCATATTCTCCAGGATGCCTGGGACATTTTATCCAATTCTGCTATCATAAAAACAAACAAACAAACAAACAAACAAACAAAACCTCATGACAGGATAAACAGAGGCAGAGTAAATGGAGGTGAATTGGGTCATTTCTAAGTTCCTTCAGAGTCCTAAAGTCTCATGCTTTAATGATTCTAAGTATAGAAGCAAAAAGAATTTGTTTTAAAAAATTTACCTGAGGAAGTTTTGACCTCCTTGTTTCTCAGACTATAAATGAGAAGATTTAACATGGGGATGACCACTGTATAAAACACAGACACCACTTTGTCTTGGTCCATTGAGTAGCTGGAGCTGGGGCGCAGATACATGAACAGGATTGTGCCAAAGAAGATGGTGACCACCATCAAGTGGGAAGCACAGGTGGAGAAGGCTTTGTGCCTCCCCTCAGCAGAATGGATCCTCAAGATGGCAGTGAGGATGTAGAGATAAGAAATAAGAATAGTCAGGAGACAACTCAGTTCATTAAAACTGGCAAAAGCAAAAATGACAATTTCATTGACACGTGTGTCAGCACAAGAGAGTTTCAGGAGGGGTGGAATGTCACAGAAGAAGTGGTTGATGACATTTAAGTGACAGAAAGATAGCTGGAAGGTGAGGCCAGTGTGAATGGCAGCATTTATAAAGCCTGTAAGATATGTGGCCAACACGAGCAGAATATTAAGATGGGGACACATAGTGACTGTGTAAAGAAGAGCCTTGCAGATGGCCACGTAATGGTCATAGGCCATCACGGTCAATAGGAAGCCCTCAGTGCCAGCAAAGGAACCAAAAAAGGAGAACTGAGTGGCACATTCATCAAATGAAATGGCTGGGTTCTCCACCTAGAAATTCACTAGCATATTAGGGGCAATGACGGAAGAATAACAGACGTCAACAAGGGACAAATTACTGAGGAAAAAGTACATTGGAGTGTGGAGATGTGAGTCAATCTTGATTAATAAGATCATGCCAAGATTTCCAAACACGGTGATCATGTAGATGACTAGAAAGACTATAAAAAGAAGACCCTGTAGCTCTGGATGATTACTAAATCCCAGGAGAATAAATTCAGTTGCTGTTGAATGGTTGCTCATATCTTTGTCTCAGAATGGATGATTCATTTGCTGAGATAAGAAAGAAATAAAGGAAATACACTACACCAAAATACGAAGAAAATCAAACAGTTTGTTCTCTGCTATAAGTTTACTTCTAAGATGTCCTAAGGACTTCCCAGAACCCCTGCTGCCGGTGCCCCTGAAAAAAAAACAGAAAAAAAAGATGTCCTAAGAACATGTGCATTAAATATCTTTTTTTTTTTTACTGAAGAACAACAACAAACAACAAAAAGACAGATTTCTTAAGTAAACCCAGTAACCTATTTTATTTAAAAATGAATACTTATGCACGTGTGTGCAGTCTTTAATAATCAAACTCTGTCTATATCCCACCTTACCTCCCAACTTTTATCCCCTCCTCCCTTGATCTTACTACCTTCACTACCTATCATCCAATTCCTTTGCATTCCCCTTAGCAGTGAAATGTATAACATAGTTGGATATACTTGCTGAATCCAGTTCTGTTTCCCCTGTTTTCTCTTAAACCCACCCTAATCAAACTTTTACTCCATCACTCCACAAAAATTGCTCTTTTCAAAATTGTCAGGGGTCTTTGTTACCAAATTCAGTGCTCAGTTCTCAGTCCTCATCTTTCTGATTTATCAATAACATTTGTCAGAGTTAATTGTTAACAATTCCTTGAAAAACTTTCTTCTTTTATTTCCCAGGACACCAGACTCTGAGTTTTCCTCCTACTGTATGGGTTGCTCCTTCTCAGTCTTCTTTGTTTATCCCTCCTCTTCTCTCTGACTCTTAAGGTTGGAGCAGCTCAGGACTTACTTCTTGATCCTCTTCTCCTTTTTCTTTACACTCTACGTTGGTGATTTTATTCAGTCTCATGACTTTAAATACTATCTATATACGTACAACTCCTGAATTTATATCTCCAGCCCAGACCTCTTTTCCAAACTCCACACTTATAATTAAATTGCTTACTCACATCTCCACATTAATATGAACTCATACTAATGACTCAACATGACTCAAAACTGATTTTCTCAGGCCCTCTTTAGTCTGTCCCAACATAGCATTTCCTATGCAAGTCAATAACTCTCTACTTCCATTTGTTCAGATAAAATTAAATACAAACTAATAAATATTAGAGAAATCATTCTCTTTTCTTTCTCATATACTCCATAACCAGTCTATCAGATAATTGTCTCTACCTTCAAAATGTCTATATCAACAAGCCAACTATCTCTTACCATCTCTGTACCTACCACGGAGGCTCAAACTAACATCATCTTTCACCTAGATTACTGCAATAGTCCTTTAACTGATCTTTCTATCTCTAAAAGAAATCTGCAGGTGTTCTGTAGAGCTCTACTTTATGCATATATATGTATAAATACATATTATATATGTAAGAAACATATAAACTGACATAAATGGAATTGTATTCTATATAATATATATAATCCTTTATGTGTGTACGTGTATACATGTGTGTATGTATACATGTACATAAAGGCTGAAAATTTCAGTCATTTCCTCAATGTGTGCACGTAAGAACATAAAATAATTTTATTTGATATCCTACACAGAGCATTATGCCAGGTGTTTTGGCACTCTTTGTGCACAAAATTAAATTTCCATGCATTATACATGCACACAAAAACACACATATATACATATATGCATACAGATATGCATATATGCATATATTGAATATTTTATAAAATTCTCATCTGTTATTACTCATCTTAAATCCCTCATGTCTAAAAAAATTAATGTTAGTTTACTTCCTAACATTAAATTTAGTGTTTCAGGCATATTGCAACTGAGAGATTCATTCTTAATTACTTGAATGTTTTTTAAGTCCTCTTGGAAGCTTTCTATATCTGAACACTTTGAGATAAAATAAATTATCTTACCTTTTGTCCTTAAGAAATATTCACTGGAAGTAGCGGTTTATTAGTTAGTTTTATTTACTGGTTTTTGAAGAAATACAAGTTTTCTTCCTTACAATGTGAAATTTGTAGCATTGAAGAAAATGGAAGTGGTATAAGGAATTCAGCTATGACAGAACTAAGATGATTAATTAACTTAACAAAGGGTATAAAATGTTGCTTCTGAATTTGAGGCAGAGGGTCAGCTTATTAGCTCTGTGATAATGCTCTTGAGATTTAATCATCTCTGCAAAACACTAAAAAATCTAAAGCTTGAAATGTGCTAATCCAAAATTAAAACATCCACTTATTTTTCACTGAGATAATTGAACTACATTCTCCCCAGTGAGTCACTTATACCTTGGAGAGTAATAGGCATTTAGAGAAATACAAAATCTCTTTTATGGTCTTGAGGCTCCATTGCACACAACATTGAATTTAATGATGCAGATTTGATTAGGTCTTGCCTACAATTTCAGAATTCTACTGAAAATGTAATCCCTACTCATGTCTACCATAATAGAACTCTCAATATATTAATTAATTAATTAATTCAACAAATATTTAGTGGGTTTGTTTTATGTAGCAGAAGTATCCTTGGTACTGGTAGAGTGACCAACAAAATCAATCTTGTCTATGTCTTCATGTAGCTTGCAGTCTGGGGTTGGGAGAAAACAGCTGTTGTAAGGTGATATGAAAAAATAAAGTCCAAAGCTTATTTACATACTACAAGGCTACATTGATCTGCCATTCTTTCCCAAACACCTTTCTGGTTGCAGTTTTTTCCCTCTTTTTATTTGCTCCCTCTGGTCCACATAAACTCATTTCCTTATTATTCCCTTAACAAGACCAAGGAGGATCTTGTCTCAGGGTCTTTGTATTCACCCTAAGTATACATGTAATGTTCTTTCACAGACATTCATGTGATGTTATCCCTATTCAGACTTGCTCAGATGTTATTTCCACAGTGAGCTCTTCTCTGACACACCCTATTCTCTTGTCTGCTTTAATTTCTTTAAAGCACCACTCATATCTATGTCAAACACACACACACACACACACACGAGAACAAATACCTATGCATGCATGAACATACATTTGGTATAGACAATAAAGTCTTCCTCACAGAAACAAATTTCATGAAATCAGGAACTTTGTTTTCTCACCTGCTATATCTTCAGTATGTGTTACCTACTGATTTTTCCAGTAACAGTTTTTTTTTTTTTTTTGGGGGGGGGTGAGAGCAGAGGGGGCAGGCAGGATCAAGAAGGCCTAGTAGGAGGATCCTGAACTCACTTCCTTCTACAAACACACCAAAACTACAACTACATGTACAATAACTATCTCTGAGAATGACCTGAAGATTAACAGGACAGATTGTCTACAGCTAAAGATATAGAGAAAAAGCCACATTGAGTTGGGTAGGAGGGGCAGAGACATGGTCAAGTGAGAACCCACAGTCCTCTTGTAGAAACCCACAAGCATAAATATATCACAACCTTGGAGATCCCCTCTGAGGAGTGAGAGGTCTGAGACCAATGTCGTCTTCCCAGCCTGGGGGAAGATGAGCCCACATAACATCTGGCTTTTGGAAACCAGCAGGGCTTACATCTAGGAGAGCCAGAGGGCTGTGGGAAAGTGAATTTTTACCCTTGAAGGGCTTGCACATAAAATCACTAGCTCTGAGTCCCACCCAGTACAGAGGCAGAAACATGAAAAGCACCCAAGTCATATGAGAAGGAGATTCACTGATTAATTTTAGGGCTTGTGCTGGAATGGCAGAGGTCTGGTGAGAATTTCACTAGGAACAAAAGTTCTGGTGGGTGCCTTTTGTTTTTCTCTCCTTTCACCTTGCTGACAGACACCATCTCTATCACTCTCCATCAACTTAGCTAACATATGCCCTGCCCCAGCGTTCCTCTGAGAACCAGCTCACCCAATCCTTCTAGCATGGACAGCACCCCTAAACCAGCTCCTGCCCCACCAACCCAGAGGGCAGCTCTGTCCATTACAGCAAAGTTCTTGACTTCCACCCTACCCCATCCAGTGGGTGGTGCCAGCCAGCACTGGTAGCCACCCAAATCTGCTTCTACCCCACCTCAAGCAGCAGGCAGCCTCAGCTGATATGAGCACCACTCCAAAATGGCCTAGGTGTGAACCCTATGCAATAGCACACCGGCAGCAATTGCATCCCAAATGCAGCATTAGGAAGCACACATCTCACACAGCGGATACCACTGGAGCACCTGTCTCTGGTAACCAGAGGTGATTGTGCCACTGGGCTCCACAGGACATCTTCTATAGAAGGCCACTCTTTCAAGACTGGGATATTTAGCTGACATACCTAATACATAGAAACAACACACAGAGAGTTAGGCAAAATAAGGAGACAAAGGGATACCTCCCAAATTGAAGAACAAGACAAAACCTCAGAAAAAGGCTAAACAAAATAGACATAAGCAATTTAAAAGGTAAATAGTTCAAATAGATATTTTAAAAGATGCTTACCGAACTCATAAAAAATAGATGAACTCAGAATTTCAACAGAAATTCAACAATCATTTCAGAAGTATAGTTATTGGAAAGCCCCAAAGGTGTGAAAGCACTGGTCTTAGGTAGACTCAGGGACATATATTATCTGTTATGACAGGTGGGAAGCAAAATGCATCCCTAACAATTTAGAGGTGGCAAAATGGGGATGATCTTACCTGTTTACATTTTGGAGGATAACATATGAGGCAAGATCAGCAACACAGAGTGAAGTACTGACCGTTTTCTTTAATTGCACTAAGCAGCTTAAATGGAGGATGCAGTGAAGAAACAAGTTTAACTAGTTGGGATTTAATCAGATGCATAAATGAGTGTGGAACCATGGACTTGAAGGTGACTGAAAATGCGTCATTATCTAATAGACATGGAATCTCAGTTGGGCAATCAGCAAAATGTGGATATAAGAATAATGATGAATAATGATAAAATATCACTTTTTTTAGATGGGTGTAAAAGAAGCAGTTAAATGATAGCTATTACAGCAGAAAAATTAGAATAATAAGCAACAAGAAGGAGAATGCCAGTTATGATACTGCTTTGAATGTCTTTAAGAGAAACCTTGGTTAATAATTAAAAGGGGAAGTTACAGGGAGATCAAAGGTGTGTTCTTAGTGGACAGGACAGTAATCTTCTCCTCTGTGGTCTCTAACAAGTTTTTCAGGGATGTGGTGGTCTCTGGAGCATGTAGAGTACTAGTGTTCTCCCTTCTAGTCTGCAGTAGACAGTGGGATGGAAAGATATAGGAAATAGATATTTACTTGATTCCAAAATCATTACTTAGTCCTCCTTCAACATGTCATCTCATCAGAGGTTTTCTCCCCATTGCTCCAACACTGACAGGCCCCAACCCCACTAGAATGAGCAATAGATAGAGAATTTAATTTGATAAATGTTTATTGAAAACTATATGGAAATTCGGCAGGGCCAGAGATAAAAAGTTAAAGTACTTTAACTTTGAGATTACTACCCTAAAATGTTTAAATTAATTCACAGTTAGTAAACTATCCCCCCATTATTGCTGTGATACCCGCATTATTATGACAGCTGATAAGACTCTCTCTTGAATGTTATTTGGTACTTTTGACATCTATGTGAGTGGAGAAGTGTTACTACAAGGGTGAGTCAAAAATTATCCGCACTCTGGTTATATTAAAACTTCTATAAATTCTACAGCCAGAGTGAGGATAATTTTTGACTCACCCTCATATTTATAATGGATGCTATGATACACCACCCAGATTTGCTTTTCAGGTTTGAAGTATTTATTTCCCCAGATTCCAAGCGTGTTTTCAGCTGACACCTCACAGTTGAGTTCCACTCTTGGAATAACCACTGCTGAAAGGAAGTGTCATGCCCTGGATTTTACCCTCTTCCAGTGGGTGACCCGTATCTAAAACTGGTCACAATGTGGAACATCTCTGAAGGATCATCTCAGCTCCAGAGCTCCATGTGGAATTGGCTGAATACTCTGTTCATTACAATTCAACTTCTACCCAGTTCTGTTTCCCTTACTCCATTATAGGTATTCTACCTGGGAATACTCTCCAACAAACTTCCTAAATACAAATATTAGTCTCAGAGTCTGTTTGCTGAGTTCCAATCAAAGTCCGTTTTATATATATATATATATATATATATATATATATATATATATATACATACACATATATATAATAAAACTGAGAGTGAAATAAAGCTCAATATTGAAATTGAGACTTAACCTAGGTCAACCAATTCCAAGTGTTTTGATACTTTACCAGACACTGCCTTCCCTCACTGCATTGATTCTTCCTATAGACCCATGAATACGTATTTACAACACCAGGAGATTAAGAATTATACCTCATTTTAAACAATCTACTTTAACACACACACACAAAACAGCTTAAGCAATTAGACAATACAATTAATACAAAAACATTTTTCTTCTGCATAACAGGGTGATGTGTAACATGGCTTTAGAGTATCTCTTTCTGTAAGATCTTCTTTAGGGCCTCTTTCACATCCTTATTTTTCAAACTGTAGATAAGAGGATTTAGCATAGGGATCACTACTGTATAAAAGACAGAGACAATCTTGTCCTGCTCCATTGAGTAGCTAGACATGGAACGCAAGTACATGAAGAGAATTGTCCCAAAGAATATGGTGACAGCCATAAGGTGAGAGGCACATGTGGAGAAGGCTTTGTGTCTGCTCTCTAATGAGGGCATCCTCAGGATGGCAATGAGGATGCACAGGTATGAAATAAGGACAACCACAACACAGCTGACAACAATAAAACTGGAGAAAGCCATGATCACAATGCCATTGATGTGAGTGTCAGAGCAAGACAGTTTGAGCAGGGGTGGAGTATCACAGTAGAAATGGTTGATCTTATTGGATCCACAAAAGGACAATCTGAAAGTCATTCCTGTGTGTATGGCTGCATTCCCAAAGCCTGCTAGGAATGAGGCAGCTACTAGGAAGCAGCAAATTCTCCCAGAGATGAGAACTGGATAGAGCAGAGGGTTCCAAATGGCTGTGTAGCGGTCATATGCCATCATGGCTAACAGGAAGCATTCAGTCCCCAGGAAGGAGCCAAAGAAGTAGAACTGGGCAGCACACCCATTAAAAGAAATGGCCTTATTCTCAGCCACAAGGTTCACCAGCATCTTAGGAATGACAGAAGAAGAGTAAGAGGCATCAACAAAGGAGAGGCTGCTGAGAAAGAAGTACATGGGGGTGTGGAGACTGAGATCAATCTTAATTAACACAATCATCCCCAAATTACCCACCATGGTTGCTACATAGATCAACAGAAACAATCCAAAGAGGACAGCCTGTAGATCTGAATTGTCCAAGAGTCCTAAGAGAATAAATTCTGTTACTTCTGTGTGATTCTTGGCTTGGACCTCTTTCATATATCTAGTAATTTGAGCTGCAATAAGAGAGAACATAGAACATGGCATTTGATCAGATGAATACATGACAGAGCTTAAACATCTTTTTACTAACATACACAGATGCAAATTCTAGCACGGTGTGCAAAGTGAATAACTTAGTAAAAAGCATGTTAAACTTGATGCAAAGTCAAAAGACATGAAAAGACTGTGTTGAGTTCTAGGTGTGCTGCCCACTAACAAATGACCTTGACACAAGTGACTTAATATCCATTCATTAAGGTCATTTCTGGCATTAATTATTTATTGAATAATTACAGGAACTTATCCTTAAGATGCATCTCATCATTGTTTATGATAAACAAATTCATATATTAACATACCCTTTAGACACAGCTTCTGGAGAAACGTCAAAATGAATTCAGGCCACTGACAATTCCTCCACAATACTAATGGAATGAATAAAAAATATTGAAAATTAGTAAAATTAATCAACTCAATAAAAAATGAGTTTGAATTTCCTGGGAGTGGGGGTAATTTTAAAAGTTGATGGCCAGGCCAAGAGTCAGGATATTCCCATACAGCTAGCTAGCATGGTTCCAACCCTACCCTAATTTCCAGTGTCGGCATTTACAGAAAAGCAAATTGTCAGCTAAACAGTAAGCATTTTGAATAACCTGCTTAAATTTTTAAAGTTATAAGAATCAGTACACATTACAGATGAAAGTAATAGAACAAGCTACAGCAGTGAAAACTCCTACACAACATTCAGTTCACAGGATCATAAGAGAACCAGAAAACACCACCAGCAGCATGTGGAATATTCCAGCCCCCATATTCAATCTGGGGGATAATTTAACACTAAGTCATCTAAGTGGAAGTAAAATTCACACTTTGCAACATATAATGAAGTCAAATCCAGGACAAAAGAAAGAAAACAGAAAAAAAAAAGACAGAAGAAAGAAGGAAAGACAGAAGGAAGGAAAGAAAGAAAAAGAAAGAAAGAAAGAAAGAAAGAAAGAAAGAAAGAAAGAAAGAAAGAAAGAAAGAAAGAAAGAAAGAAAGGGAAAGAAAGAAAGAAAGAAAGAAAGAAAGAAAGAAAGAAAGAAAGAAAGAAAGAAAGAAAGAAAGAAAGAAAGAAGGAAAGAAAGAAAAAGAAAAAGAAAGAAGGAAAGAAAGGAAGGAGGAAAGAAAGAAAAAGAAGGGGAAAGAAAGGAAGGAAGGAAGGAGGAAGGGAGGAAAGAATAAAGGAAAGAAGGAAGGGAGGGAAGAAGGAAGGAAAAAAGCAAATTTAAAACAGATGTCCAGCTTAGATCTTTAAAGTAAAAGTTTAGGGAACAGCTCCAGTGGAATTATCCATTTCCAGTCCAATTCCTTACCCCATCCATGACCTCAGATTATAAAACAGTAGATAAAAACGGTACTAACCTAGCTATTAAATTATAATTCAAGCAGAGTATTAAATACTCTATCATTCACAGCAGCAAGTTATTTGGTACTAAAATGAAAACATAAGGGGGAATCCCCTTATGGTCCAGTGGTTAGGACTTCGTGCTTCCACTGCAGGTTCAATCCCTGGTGGGGGAATTAAGATCCCACATGCTGCGTGGTGTGGCCAAAAAGAAAATAATAATAATAATTAATTTAGTGATTAAAAATAGAAATTAAAAACAAAATTAAAACATAAGATCAATGTAACTCAATGCCTGTGCAAATATTGGAGCTAAAGGATCTGCTGAGCACAGTTGCGGAGAAGGGTGGACAGGAACTGGCTCAATTCTCACAGACTGCCACACCCAGAAGTGCCTATTCATGCTCCACTCCACCTAGTTTCCATCCGAACAGGGGCTCAATACCCCGACCAGCAATAAAACAATACAGTATTATAACAGTTTCAAAGTATCATTGCACCCATTATCTTATCTAAGCCTCACTGCAATTTAGTGCAGGAGATAATCAAGTACAAGCCCAAGAATATTAATAAGATTATATTTTGTCAGGTGAGGTCAGTGAAGCACAGGGCTCTCTCAGCTAATCAGTGGTGAATCCTGCTTAGAACATGTCTCTTAATGCTATGTTATATGTTCCCCAACACTACATTACCTCACTTCTGATTTCACTGGACAGATGTACAGCCTAGGTTCTCTTCCTTGAAATAAACTTGTTGTTTGAACCTCAGAGAAAAGCAATGCGATGTTTTGTGAAGACCTAGAGGGCTGGGATAGGGAGGGAGGAGGCTCAAGAGGGTGGGGATATAGGGATATATGTATACATATAGCTGATTTACTTTGTTGTACAGCAGAAACTAAGACAACATTGTAAAGCAATTATACTGCAACAAAGATGTGAAAAAAGAAAGAAATAAAAAAGAAAAGCATCTCCAGAGGAATTAAAAAGGAGAAATGGGTCTTTATCTCTAGCCTTCAACCAGAAAATTTCCTTGAGTGTACTTTCCCACAAGAAATAGTGGAAAGAATAAAATGCCCCAGACATTTTTGTGTGTGTGCTAGACACACACAAAAAAGGCAATGATGAGTAAAAATAAGACATACTAAAATGTGTTGAGCACTTCCTGTGCTCTACAAGCACTATGTTAAGTATATTTCCTGCATTATTTTATTTAAATCCTATGAGATAGGCACTATTATAGTCCTCTTTTTGCACATGAGAAATGGGAGGTACAAAAGATTTGTGACTCTTTCCCAGAGTCCCAGAGATAGCCTATATTGGTCTAATTTACACCCAGCCAATGCAGTTCTCCTTCTTTTAACATTTGAGGCCATTTAGAAGGACCCCATCAATAATGGATGTGAGCACTAATATAGAGAGAAATTGAGAGCAATTGATATTGTAATTCTAAGAACTTTACCTATATACTAGAATATATTTAGCTACACTAGGAAAAAATCCATGTATCTCCTGAAGAGAAAATGTAATTACAGTGGCTGAAAATTGTCTTTCTTAGAACTCAAACTCATTATTTTGTAATTTTAGCAAAATACCATTTGTTTTACATCTAGTGTTGTGGATTATGTGCTTCTGTCTCCCCTCTTCTCTAGCAAATACATTTTCTGCTTTTCTAAAATGTTCCCTTTCTCCTGGCTGAGATTTTGCAGTCAACCAAAAGATTCTTCATCTGGGTTTTCAATTTCTAAGAGTTTGTGAAAATAATAGTGAGATTTCCTGAGAATCTCTGGTGTTTAAAGAAGCCTTAAAGTCATATTATTTATTTCTCCTTAGATTTCTCCTAAAGAATAACAAATCCTGTATAAATAAAAATAGACAGAGCAGTTATTTAACATACTTTCTTAGCCACTCAGAACTCTTGGAACTTTGGGTCTATGGGGGATTAGATAAATTAACAGGAATGTGACTTTTTCTTCAGGTCAGTAAGTTACATGGGCAGAAATTTTAACATGTTTTTCTTACCTTTCTTAACTGCTTGACTTCTATTTGATCCCTTTGCTTGTTCTTGTCCAATGCCTAAATTCACCAAAAAAAAAAAAAAAAAAAAAAAAAAAATAGAAAGAAAAGCATGGGGGAAAAAAGACATAAAATCTTCCTAGAGAAGATGTTTACTCTAAGTCTCCCAGGTTAAGCAGTAGGCACACTTGTAAAGGACTTTAGACACCATCCACTACAGAGATAAGAAAACTGAAATGCTTTATATGTTCCCTGTCATAAGAGAGTTACTCTTGCTTTCAGCAGAGACTTGAGTCCTTCTTTCTTTCACTTTTTCTTAAAGGTAAGTATACTGATCTGTTAAAATGTAAAACACATTTCAAAATATAGACTATATTGCTGCAGTGCAGCTGTAATATTGTTTGCAAGTATTTCCAATTGTAGAGCCCCGAGACCAGAGTCTGGAGTAAGCATCCTGGCTTATTTTAAATAGGAAGCATTTCTGTTCTTTAGTCTCTGGGGACTGCATCCCTCATGTCACTTCATTTTATTACTTGTTTTTCCCCTCTGAAACTAAGGAAGTCATGTCCCTTTCTCATTTCTCTCCCTTACCCTTGGGACATCTGGGGCCAATGGAGAATGATTTTTCAGTTCCATATTCCTGACCACTATTAAACACCCTGTTTCTGTCCCCCCAACAGAAAAAAAGTGGTCTGGTCTCCTTGGGTTGAAAATATCCATAAAAGAGCAGGGTAGTTCAACCTCTGGTCTTGCCTTGTATAAAGATGTTGGGTACATATAAGTTATGCCACCTGAATCATGGTGAGGGACTAACTGGAAGAGGTACAGGGAGGTACTTGGCTTTCAGTTCTGGCTCTGTGTCTCACTGATAGTGTGACTTTGGATAATGTATCAAATCTCTTTGTCCCTTAGTTTTTCATTTCTGTTTGAAAATACTGATACCTGCTTCTTAGGTTGACTCTGTAGATAAATGAATGAATGTGAATTGCAGCATCAAATGCATATAAATAAATTGCTAATAAATGAGTTTTCCCCACCCTGACTCTCCTCCCTACTGTCTAGAATAAGAAATAGTTATCAGCCTATGCAGTCTAGATTGACACCTATAAGCCTTCCCATTGCCTAAATATATCTTCCATATAAGAGACACAGAGTTTGAAGCAAATTGATCAATGTCCGATGATCCTTTCAATTATCTATGTCACTTTGAGAAGACACTCTAATTTGTCTCTCTGTACAGTGTAATCAATGCAATTTGCACTAAATGCTGAGGGACTCAAAGACTTAAAAGATGTGTTGCTTTTTCTCCAATTATTTAGACAATATTTGCATTATTTTTGTTAAATCTATTTTTTTTTAATTTGTGTGACTTGCTCTATTGTGATATTTGCTTTATTGCAGTGACCTGGAACCAAACACAATATCTCCGAGGTAAATCTGAGCATCAAGGAGAGGAGTCTTTTTTTTTTTTTTTTTTTAACGTTCAATTCTATTCAATTCGATTCGATTCGATTCAATTCTTATTTATTTTTGGCTCTGTTAGGTCTTTGTAGCTGCTTGCAGGCTTTCTCTAGCTGTGGTGAGCAGGGGCTACTCTTCATTGCTGTGCACCTCACGGGCTCAGTATCTGTGGCTCATGGGCTCCAGAGTGCAGGCTTAGTAGTTGTGATACAAAGGCTTAGCTGCTTCGTGGCATGTTGGGTCTTCCTGAACCAAGGATTGCACCGTGTCCCCAGCATTGGCAGGCAGATTCTTAACCACTGCACCACCAGGGAAGTCCCAGTTAAATATTAACCCTCAATTTTTTTTATTGGTACCTTAGAGGGAAAATACAGTAGGCACCTATCAGCACAGAGTCTGAAACATAATTGGCAAACAATGAAGTTTATTTAATAAGTAAATAAATAACCTTTCTTTAAGAGTGAATTTGTTATTATATAGGAACAAAGTGTGATATATTAAATGAGATTAAAGTTTGTGCAGTTGGAGTGTGGTGAAGGTTGAAAGAAAGATCACATGGCATTAAGAGGTCAATGGTAAGGGATGCTATAACAATGGTATAGGATGTTAAGGACCGCAGCTGAAAATAGAGTGGTGGAATGAGACCACTGGGGAACACAGGAGTAACTAATCATGGACAGGATGGGTGGTAGGTCCTAGTCAGCCCCAAGCTCTGAAGCAGGAAGTCTCAAAGAGATTCAGAATAAGAGGAGAATGAATTTCCAATCCTAGTTTAAGTGTTATTCAAAGAGGCACCAGGCAATACTTTATCTCCCTGACACCAGCATGGGGATCATCAGAAGTTAGGATGCAATGAGCTCTCCAGGGAGCACTCTGACAATTCACCCTGGCTATAAGGATGTGAGCTCAGTACCATAAAAGATAAACCATTGACAGGTTACAGTGAACTTTCCATGGAGAATCATGGGACTCTTAAGTGCATTAAGCAAGCAACAAGCATTTATTCATCAACTAACAGAGGTAATGCTGACTAAGAAAGATATGACTTTTCCTCTGGAGGAACTTCTGTATTAATATGAATTATGAATAATGATGAGAACCTATTCAACCAGTCCTCTCCAGGGTAATAATTTGAAGAGACTAAGGCCAAGTAATGATAGCAACTAATGTGAACTGAGAATGTACTACTTTCCAAGTGCCTTGCTAAACACATGCTTTTCCTGATTTTTAAGCTCCTTCATCACGGAAAACTAAACTGGGGCCTTGAGAAGTTAATGTCCAAATAGTCAATACAGATAAACACTGGGATTCCAACATGGTTTTCCTTACTCCAGAATGTGCATTGCTAACCATTTTGTGATGGTACAACCCAAAAGTGGCAAATAATTTGTGAAAAATATCCTACAATCTTAGATACGGATAACACATAAACTACAATGGCTAATGGCTTATTTGGTGCCCTCTGGAGAAGATTGACTAACTCAGGTGTACATGTATGATAGATTGTGATGGTTAATATAAGTATCAACTTGATTGGGGTAACAGATACCCAAACAGCTAGTAAAACATTACTTCTGAGTGTGTCTGTGAGAGTATCTCTGGAAGAGATTAACATTTGAATCTGTAGACTGAGTGAAGAATATTTGCTTTCACCAAGACATTCCCTGGCCAGGTCTGCCAATCAAGAAACCACCTGGTAGGGTTCCACTGAAATTCACTGAGTAGCAATCCCCCTTGGTTCCAGCAAGACTTGCAAGAAAGCCACTTCCAGGTGATGATGAAATTTGATGGGAAACTACTTGTGGGAGTACTGGTCAGCCCTTATGGATGGTGAGCACCACTGGTTATCCTACATGATGCTGGCTATCACACATCATTGAGCCACAGGGAAAGAACATGCAGTATCAAAAAGAGAAACTTTTCCTTCAGGGAGTTCCTCCAGTGTTATTTACTGAATAGCCTAACACTGTCCAGCTGGAAAAGAGGAAATGTTCATAGTGTCGGGTACAGTATCACCAAAGCAAAGCAAAGAGGGATGGTTTTGGAGCTGAGAAACAAAAAATTTACACTGGCATGATATTATTCCTGATAAGAAAAAATAAATATGACTACCCTCAGAGAAAATTTGCCAACTTTTATTTTTTTTTAATCTTTATTGGAGTATAATTGGTTTACACTATTGGGTCAGTTTCTGCTGTACAACAAAGTGAAAGAGTCACATGTATACGTATATCCCCATATCTCCTTCCTCTTGAGCTTCCCTCCCAAGATTGACAAATATCAATAGCGAGCTAGAGAGAAAATAGATACATTTAGATGAGAAATACAACAAACTTTATTGAAGAGGCTGTGGGGAAACAAACACTCTTGTACACTGCCAAGGGGAAATTGTAATACTTAGCAAAACTGCACATAATTTTCCCTTTGACCTAACAATCCCGCTTCTAGGAACCCACTCAGGTGGTGGGCTGGTAAAAGTAGGACGAAGCATATGTACTAAGCTATTTATTGTTGCATTCTTTTCTTCAAGTAGCAAATGATTAGAACCAACTCAAATGTCTATCAACAAGATATTTGATAAATAAGACAATGGCACATTCACACAATGGATTATTATGTAGTTGGAGAAATGAGAATAATATTTATTTTGAATCAAAATTTGACTTGAAAAAATACTATTAGTAAGAATATGTAAAATGTTATTAGAAATTAACTTTTTATCGTAAAATGAGATTTAAAAATGAAATTAAAGAAACGATTTAAAAACAAGATTCACTTATATACTTTTTTAAATTAATTAATTTATTTATTTTTGGCTGTGTTGGGTCTTTGTTGATACACATGGGCTTTAGTTGAGGCAAGTGGGGGCTACTCTTCTTTGTGGTGCACAGGCATTTCATCGCAGGGGGTGGCTTTTCTTGTGGAGCATGGGCTTTAGGCACATGAGCCCAGTAGTTGTGGCTCACAGACTTAGTTGCTCCACAGCATGTGGAATCTTCCTGGACCAGGGCTTGAACCCACGTCTCCTGCACTGATGGGTGGATTCTTAACCACTGCACCACCAGGGAAGTCCCCACAAAAGGTCTTTAAGAACACACATAGGCTGAAAGTGAAGAACTGGAAAAGGTATTACAAAGACTTTTTATTAACTTCTTTGATTTTATTTTTGAATCCTTTTTTTTTTCTCTAGGATGAAAATTTATCTCAGGTCAAATAGCATTTCCAAATTAAGTGGCTTTTAAAAAAATTGTGTAGGCAGTGAGACTCCTACAACTACTCATTTCCCTTTTTCTTCATACAATGAAAAGTTGAAACAAATTTGTATGCCATCTCTCGAAATTAAAAAAAATAAATAAATAAAGCATATTTTTTTAACTAAATCATGCTTTTGATATTTAAATCTTATCTTTCCTTCATTCTACTTTCCTTACAAATAAATCTCATGGGGTAAAAAACAAAAATATTTGGTAAGCTGCAGTATATCTCTTACTGGAGTAGGAATCTCTGCCTTGGGAATGTTATTCTTCTTATCTTTGTTATCAAAAGTGAAAAAACATGAGCATCATACTCAGACACATGAGTGTTTTCATTCTGAAGATACTAATTCTAACTTGTGTGTCCTGGAAAAGTTAAACAATCCTCACTCACTCACTTTACCTATAAATCTATGAGTCATTCACTTCATCTGAAACCAAAGGCAATAACAGTACCATCAGCATATTCAATTGACCAGATAAGGAAAGTACCCTGCAGAACCTCTGATGAATAAATGTTCTAAAAAAAAGTTAGTTTCCTGTAGTCATATTTCTTCCTTTTCCACTAGACTCTCAAAAAAGATCAATCTCAATAATTTTTTGTTACATTGTTTCAATCTCTTATTCCAGATTTTCTAAGATTAAAATAGAGTTTAAATATGGCCACTCCATACTACATGGAAAATATCATCCTCTTTGAAAGGACATCAGACATCAGCAAACTGACCTTTCTAAACTGCCATCAAAAGCACACCATAAAGGCAGCTTTGGGCTTGTAAAAACAGTGCATGCAGCACTCATTAGTGACTCAGTCATCACAACCAGAGAGGCTGAAAGAATTCCCTTGTGTTTCCTTCTTTTATCATTAAAGTTGAAGGAATAGAGAGTGAAATTCCTTAAGGGATGACAGTTCATCAAATCATTGAGCCTCCTGTGAGTGCAGAAATCATTTCATCACATTTTCTCTGGGGAGAATTGGTGTCTCTGAAATTTAAATACTTCCTGGAAACAGGAGCATAGGAAGGATGAGCAAGTGGCTCAGAGACACTGCTAGAATGACTGACCACCTTTGAATTCTTCTCAGGATATTTTTTCAGTGTAACCCAGTAAGAGAAGAGGAGACATTTGACCTATCCCCAAAAAGTAAAATACAGGTCAGTCACAGGTCAGTATTTGGGGCAGAAAGAGAAAGAGATGTTACCTATTTGGAGTGGAGCACTGTACTACTCAGTGCTCCTTTGGGCATGGATTTCCTTGGCATCAGGTCCATGCCATCTTAAAGTTTCAAAAAGAGACACAGACCATGGGTTTGGCTTTCATGTGTCTCACCATAAGTCAGAACTCAAATAAAATGCTAGCATTGGAAAGTTCCATAGAGTTTGCATTCTCTGCCCCATTGAGTTCACAGATAAGGAATTTGCATCTCACACAGAAGCTCAAGTTCAAACTATTAATTTAGTGGGAAAAAGGGGTACTAAAATCAAGATTCCTTACACTTACTTCAGTATTCTTTTTGTATAAACCTGCAAAAGCAGGTGATATATAGAAATCTAAAATATATTTGGCCTGTATTTGCTTCTGTAAAACAATACTTTTGCTGGTCTTGTTTAAATATTAGAGTTTATTGTTAATTATGGAATATACTTATTTTCTCACTACTCTACAATTTCTTCTAGTCAGATCAGTTGAACTTTAATTACATGAGACTAAAAAGAAAAACAAAGATTTTCTTTTCTTTTATCTTTGTCAGCCCTGATTTTGAATTTCATAGCCTCATCTTCACCTGTTTTATTATTCAATAGAAATGTTGTAGAATGAAAATCACATCTTTCCTAAAGGTTAAGGCAGTCCATGATATATCACCTTTTGGAATAAACATTGAATCTTTTTTTCTGGGAGTTATAAGTGCGTGGACATCTATTGAATTAAATCATCTTCACTTACGCACAATTGCCAAATTCATTAAGCACTGAATGCATAAAAGTCACTGAATTCAACAACTTACACACACACCCATAATAGAGAAAGCGAATATATATGTAGGCATATTGTAACTAGTTTTGCATAGAGTTATTAATCTTGTTTAAAAAATGAAAAACTAAGACTCCAAGAAGATAAGCAGTTTGCTAAACATCAATAGTAGAAAGCGACACAACCTGGATTTGTCTGTCAATTGTTAGAGAACAAGAAGGGTGATTTATGATTAGTGAAACATCTTCTCAAATCCTTCCTCCTTTAGCTGGAACACTGAATGTATAAGGGAGGAAAGAATGATTTTCTAATCACATTTTCCAGTTGAGTGAAATGAATTGTCCAGCACAATTTTTGGCAGTGTTATTGATGTATAACTGACATATGATAAATTGTATATATATACACAATTATAAAATTGTATATACTAAATTATAAAGTTATGTATATATATAATGATGACAGTTTTATATATATAATACAAATTATATATATAATATATATTATATGTATTATATATATATGCACATCATTAAACCATCATCATAATCAACACAGAAAACTAATCCATCACCCCTCCAAAGTTTCTTATGGCCCCTTGGTAATCCCTGCCTCCTGCTCCTTTCCACACACAGCTCTACTCAGACAATCATTGACTATCTATCTGTCATTATTGACTAGCATGCAGTTTCTGGATTTTTATAAATAAAATAATATATGGTGTACTCTTTTTTATCTGGCTGTTTTCTCTCTGGCTAATTATTTTGAGTTTTATCTATCAATTTGCCACTATCAACAGTTCATTCCTTTTAATTGTTGAGTAATATTCTATTTATGGACATACTAAAATTTGTTTATCTTGTCACATATGGATGGGCATTTAGGTTGTTACCAGGTTTTTTGGAACTAATGGATCATACTATAGATATGTGTACTTTTAATTTTACACCACCAAGGTGTTTTCCAAAGTGTTTTCCATTCCCACAAACAGTAACGAAATTTCCAGTCCCTTTACTTGCTTGTCAACACTTGATATGCCTCATTTTTTAAAATTTGAACCATTCTAATAGATGTGTAGCTATACCCTCCTATAGTTTTGATTTTTATGCCCCTGATACAAATGAGTAGAATATTTTTAAGGGTTTACTTGCCATTCATGTCTTCTTTGGTGAAGAGTTTGTTCAAATCTTTGGCCCATTCTTTTGAGTTGATTCTTTTCTTATTATTGAATTTTAATGTTTTTTTTTTTCTATATTGTGGGTACAACTTCTTTATGAGGACTATATGTTTTCATATAATGTATCCAAGGTTTGTTTTCTCATTCTGTTTCTTACTTGACTTAATGTATGAAATGATGCACGCAGTCACAACCTATAACAAATGAGCCAGATAGGTGTAGATGTAAGTACTTTCAAATTACAAACTTTCAGACAAATATATGGTATTGATTATTCATTTTTGAGCCCTTATTTTGTTGCAGCTGACTGTGTTCCATGCAGAAACTGAGAGATAGAGGCACTACTATCAATCACCCCAAGATTAAAGATAACTTATTATGTGTCCACATCCCCATGAAAGATGCATTATACCACTGTACTTTCTTGTCTTTCTTAAGCAGTGCACCAATCAGAATAGATACAGTCTGACTTCTCCTTTCAGGTTTAGGTAGAGGATGCAACTATTTTCTAAATTATTTCACAATTTGTTTTGGTTTGGTTTGGTTTGGCCCACTTCCTTCTTAGAATTCTTCAATGGACCAGATATCCATCCAATGAAAGAGAAAGAAATTTACCAAATGCATGCTCCTGTGTATCCACAGAGTTGGATAACGCTTTCTCTATTCTACTTGAGAGAGGGATCCTTTTATTAAAGAAGTATTTATTTTATTTATTTATTTGGGCTGCACCATGTCTTAATTGTGACATGCGGGATCTTTTAGTTACAGCATGCGAACTTCTTAGCTGTAGTGTGTGGGCTTCTTAGTTGCGGCATGGATGTGGGATCTAGTTCTCTGACCAGGGATTGAAACTGGGCCCCCTGCATTGAGAGCATGGAGTCTTACCCACTGGACTACCAGGGAAGTCCTGAAAGAGGGATCTTTGAATCTCAACTCTGAGATTCAAAGACCCTGTTGGCTAGGCAATAGAATTGTCCAAATACACAGCTGTGTCTTCACAATGATCATGCCCTATGACAAACTTCTGGGTGCTTCTAAAGATTGGGGAAACCAAAGAAATAATTATATGTCCTTGCATAATAGACAAGACTTCAAAAAGAAAGGCAGGCACAAAAATACAGATATGTGTAAATCATATACATAGACGACGATAAAGTGAAGTAGACTCTAGAGCCAGACCCAGCTCTGCTATTGTATTGAGGTTACTTAGTATCTAGTCTTGTTCTTTCCAGATATAAGATGAAGGTAACGTGGGCATCTACTTCATAGAGTTGTGGTGAGGATGAAATTATGTGATGTGTGAAAGGACTGAAAATTTTGGCATATAGTTAGCATTCAGTTAATTCCTGGATGATGCCTTAGAGGAGTGGGATGGGAAGGGTGGGGGGGGAGTCGAGGGAGGGAGGGAATATGGGAATATGTGTATAAAAACAGATGATTGAACCTGGTGTATCCCCAAAAAATATAATAAATAAATAAATAAAATGGAAAAAAAATTAAAAAAACATAAAACCCACTGAAAAAATTATTATTCACTGTTTTTTTCTAATATTGCTCACCCTCTGCTCCAAATATTTCACTATCTCTGTGTGTGTGTGTGTGTGTGTGTGTGTGTGTGTGTGTGTGTGTTATATTCTGGGACTCCTGGTCTTTCATTTTTCTTTTTGTGCCTATCTGCAATGAGAGTTAATGTTTATTTATCTGCTTTGTTTTGGAAAGAAGGAGGGAAACTCAAAACTGCTCATTTTTACTAATTAATTAGGCAGGTAATTGCACAAATCAGATCAAATATTTGGTACCATGTGATAAATAACCGCAGAGCACCACGGTCTTTGGAGAAGCAGAGTTTGCCATCCCTAAGATACTAACATCTCCTATTTTGACTGGTTTCCTGGAGAGGACATATGACCATCACCTTCACCAAAGTCATTTGAGTTACCCCATGGGTCACTGAATCTAATTATTGGAAGGATTTTTAAGAATCACCCGAAACAATAAACCAAATCCAGGCACACATAAAATTGAAAAGATGGATAAAGAAAACCACTCAATGGTGACTGAGTTTATCTTTATGGGCATCACTCAAGATCCTCAGCTGCAGATCATCTTCTTCGTGGTCTTACTCTTGGTCTACCTGATCAATATAGTGGGGAATGTTGGGATGATTATCCTGATCATAAGAGATCTTCAGCTTCACACACCCATGTATTTCTTCCTCTGCAACCTCTCTTTTGTCGACCTGGGCTACTCCTCAGCCATTGCCCCCAGGATGCTCACTGACTTCCTAAAAAAGCACAAAGTGATCTCCTTCTCCAGCTGTGCCACCCAGTTTGCTTTCTTCGTAGGTTTTGTGGATGCTGAGTGCTATATCCTGGCTGCCATGGCCTATGACCGCTTTGCGGCCATCTGTCGACCCCTCCACTATAGCACTTTCATGTCCAAGTGAGTCTGCTTGGCTCTCATGCTGGGTTCTTACCTGGTCGGCCTGGTGAGCTTAGTCGCCCACACTTCCTTCACCTTCAGTTTGAGTTACTGTGCTTCCAACCTCATCAACCACTTCTTCTGTGAAATCCCACCGCTCTTAGCCCTCTCTTGCTCAGACACCTCCATCAGCGAGATCTTGCTCTTCAGTCTGTGTGGCTTCATTGAATTCAGCACCATCCTCATCATCTTTATCTCCTATGTCTTCATCCTCGTGGCAATTATCAGAATGCGCTCAGCCGAAGGCCGCCTGAAAGCTTCCTCCACCTGTGGGTCTCACCTCATGGATGTCACGCTTTTCTATGGCACAGTTATGTTTATGTACCTGAGGCCGACATCCAGCTACTCCCTGGATCAAGACAAGTGGGCCTCTGTGTTCTACACTATTATCATCCCCACGCTGAATCCCTTGATCTACAGTTTACAGAACAAGGATGTGAAGGCTGCTTTCAAAAAACTAATTGGAAAAAAACCTCAATAATAACAAAAAAAAAATCCGTTATTACCACAGGTAAATGATCGTGGCAGAGGGATGGTGGAAGAAGATAGAAAATGCAAATAACTTTCCAATAAACATTACTCAAGTTACTAACTACTTGCTGAATCAATCTTTTTTTTTTAAATAAATTTATTTATTTTATTTATTTTTTGGCTGCGTTGGGTCTTCGTTGCTGCACACGGACTTTCTCTAGTTGCTTCGAGCGGGGGCTACTCTTCATTGTGATGTGCAGGCTCCTCATTGTAGTGGCTTCTCTTGTTGTGGAACACGGGCTCTAGGTGTGTGGGCTTCAATAGTTGCGGCACATGGGCTCAATAGTTGTAGCTCACAGGCTCTAGAGCACAGGCTCAATAGTTGTGGTGCATGGGCTTAGTTGCTCCGTGGCATGTGGAATCTTCCCAGAGCAGGGCTCAAACCCGTGTCCCCTGCATTGGCAGGCGGAATCTTACCCACTGTGCCACCTAGGAAGTCCTGCTGAGTCAATCTTAAATTCTTTTTTTCCTTTCTTAATTGATTGCTGTATCCAGTCAGTAAATGCAGCACTTTAAATTTCTTTAGTTTCCTACAACAATCAACAGAGCTAGGCATTACCCCCATTTTAAAGAAGATAAAACCAAAACTCAGAAAGGTCAATAAACTTGTCAAAGTTAAGTGGTAGAATCATATACTGATCCAAGGGCTACAGCTTCCACTCTGACCAATGACAAATATTCAGGCTTTGTACTATTTAGAATGAAGCCCTCATCTAATGATACGAATAGTAGCTACAAACGTCGAGTTTCTGTGAGAACTAAGCAAGATAACATTACCATGGCCAGTTGTCCTTTTGCTCAAGCTTTTTTTTTTTTTTTTGCTTAGTATTATCCTAGAGTAACTATCAATAGTGCTACCTTTTATTCTCAAAGTGCCCTAATTCAAATATAAAAATATAAGAAAATTCTAAGTAGTGTATTTAAGCATTTTGGGCCTTAATTAATGGAAGCTGTCCTTTGTGCTAGAAAAGTACCATACTTGTAATTTTGCTATAACATTAAAACCTATTCTTTTAATACAAAGGCTTCCTTGGTAGATTGTGAAACTTCAAGGCAGTCTCTTTTTATCCTCAAGTCCTGTGATGTGACAAGTAAGCAACAAACACTTACTCAACAAATGAACGGCAATTCCCTGCTGAACTAGAGAACTACGAAAATCTAGTTCCAATTCTGGGTGTCAGGAAACCTACTGAAAATATGTATAAGGTTCTGAAATTCACAAGATAACAGTTATTGATCCCATATTTTAAGATGATGAGACTGGAGCAATAGAAGTTTAAACAGCATGCCAATGTGTTCTTACGTAGCAGAGCTGGGAAGAAACGAATTGCTACTTGTTCCCAGACCAGTGTTCTGTAAAACAGGGAAATGTACAGCATTGTAGAAAGTCACAGGCATAATTAGAATTGGGGGAGAGGTTTGGGGAACCTCTATAAATGTCAGGTTCATGGCTATATTCAATCTGATATTTTGATTAGATTGATTAGTCAGGATTTAGGCAGGATTGTGTTGTGAAGCACTTGTTGAAAGACACATTGCCTATGACTATGGTGAGGTGAATCACTGCAAGTTCAAACCAGCTAAAAAAAGCACTATTAGATGAATAAACAAAACAGAGAGGCAAAATAGATGATATCAAAGAAGCAGTTCAGCTTTCAGATTACTTTGGAAGAGTGGTACTGATGAGAAATAATTCGTTTCACCATGACTTTCCTCCTTTTCAATGTTTTACAATCCTCATACTTGCTAACTGTAACTCTAAATTACTTTGTTTTACTTTAAGGAGAAAGATACTTATTAGGAAAGCTGGTAACATGATATATGGGAGTAGTGTCTATTATATCCTTTATACCTACATTTACAAACATTCAATCTTTTCAACATTGCATTATTGTCCTTAAAATTAATCAAGCATGTCTAAAAAGTGAAAGCCATTTTAGAAGAAATGTTGACAGGTTTATAATATATTAATTTTATTATCAGCTTATAATAAATCTATTCTAGAGAGGTTAGCGACTTCTAGATAAAGATAGGGAGATGACTGATTGATTGCTTTTTATTTTTTTTAAATGTTTAAATTTTATTTACTTTTCTTGGCTGTGCAGTATGTGGGATCTCCATTCCCCAACCAGGGATTGAACCCACGCCCCCAACATTGGAAGTGCAGAGTCTTAACCACTGGACTGCCAGGGAAGTCCCCACTTTTTACGTTTTATATCAACTTTAAACCAGTGATGCTTACTTCACCTATTTCATCAAGGATACTACGTTTACTCTTTTTTTTTTTTTAAACATCAGTAAGACATTATTTTACTTATTTATTTATTTTTAATTTAATTTATTTATTTATTATTTTTGGGGGGGTACATCAAGTTCAATCATCTGTTTTTATACACATAGCCCTGTATTCCCTCCCTTCCTTGACTCCCCCCCCTCGAGTCCCGCCCACCCTCCCTGTCCCAGTCCTCTAAGGCATCTTCCATCCTCAAGTTGGACTCCCTTTGTTATACAACAACTTCCCACTGACTATCTATTTTACAGTTGGTAGTATATATATGTCTGTGCTACTCTCTCGCTTCGTCTCAGCTTCCCCTTCACCCCCTACCTCCTCCCAAACCTCGAGTTCTCCAGTCCATTCTCTGTATCTGCATCCTTGTTCTTGTCACTGAGTTCGTCAGTACCAATTTTAGATTCCATACATGTGAGTTAGCATACAATATTTGTCCTTCTCTTTCTGACTTACTTCACTCTGTATGACAGATTGTAGTTCTATCCACCTCATTACATATAGCTCCATCTCATCCCTTTTTAGAGCTGAGTAATATTCCATTGTGTATATATGCCACATCTTCTTTATCCATTCATTTGTTGATGGGCATTTCCATTGCTTCCATATCCTGGCTATTGTAAATAGTGCTGCAATAAACATGATGGTACAAGTTTCTTTTGGGATTATGGTTTTCTTTGGGTATATGCCCAGGAGTGGGATTACTGGATCATATGGTAGTTCTATTTGTAGTTTTTGAAGGAACCTCCAAATTGTTTTCCATAGTGCCTGTAGCAACTTACAGTCCCACCAACAGTGCAGGAGACTTCCCTTTTCGCCACACCCTCTCCAACATTTGTTGTTTCCAGATTTTGTGATGATGGCAATTCTGATGGGTGTGAGGTGATACCTCATTGTGGCTTTGACTTGCATTTCTCTGATGATTAGTGATGTTGAGCATCTTTTCATGTGTTTGTTGGCCATCTGTATGTCTTCTTTGGAGAAATGTCTATTTAGGTCTTCTGCCCATTTGTGGATTGGGTTATTTGCTTTTTTGGTATGAAGCTGCATGAGCTGCTTGTATATTTTGAAGGTAAATCCTTTGTCTGTTGTTTCATAGGCAACTATTTTTTCCCATTCTGAGGGTTGCCTTCTAGTCTTGTTTATGGTTTCTTTTGCTGTGCAAAAGCTTTTAAGTTTCATGAGGTCCCATTTGTTGATTCTTGATTTTATTTCCATGATTATAGGAGGTGGGTCCAAAAGGATCTTGCTTTGATGGATGTCATAGAGTGTTCTGCCTATGTTTTCCTCTAGGAGTTTGATAGTGTCTGGCTTTACATGTAGGTCTTTAATCCATTTCGAATTTATTTTTGTGTATAGTGTGAGGAAGTGTTCTAATTTCATTCTTTTACATGTTGCTGTCCAATGTTCCCAGCACCACTTATTGAAGAGGCTGTCCTTTTTCCATTGTATACTCGTGCCTCCTTTGTCAAAGACAAGGTGCCCATATGTGTTTGGGCTTACCTCTGAGTTCTCTATTCTATTCCATTGGTCTTCCTTTCTATTTTTGTGCCAGTACCATACTGTCTTGATCACTATGGCCTTGTAGTATAGTTTGAAGTCAGGAAGCCTGATTCCACCAACTCCATGTTTCCTTCTCAAGATTGCTTTGGCTATTCGGGGTCTTTTGTGTTTCCATACAAATTGTAAGATTTCTTGCTCTAGTTCTGTGAAAAATGGCATTGGTCATTTGATCAGGATTGCATTGAATCTGTAAATGGCTTTGGGTAGTACAGTCATTTTCACGATGTTGATTCTTCCAATCCAGGAACATGGTATGTCCCTCCATCTGTTTGTGTTGTCTTTGATTTCTTTCATCCGTGTCTTAAAGTTTTCTGCATACAGATCTTTTGCCTCCTTAGGCAGGTTTATTCCTAGGTATTTTATTCTTTTGGTTGCAATGGTGAATGGGAGAGTTTCCTTAATTTCTCTTTCTGCTCTTCCGTTGTTAGTGTATAGGAATGCAAGAGATTTCTGTGCATTCATTTTGTATCCTGCTACTTTACTAAACTCATCAATTAGTGCTAGCAGTTTTCTGGTAGAGTCTTTAGGGTTTTCTATGTATAATATCATGTCATCTGCAAAGAGTGACGATTTTACTTCTTCTTTTCCAATTTGGATTCCTTTTATTTCTTTTTCTTCTCTGATTGCTGTGGCTGAAACTTCCAAAACTATGTAGAATAATAATGGTGAGAGTGGACACCCTTGTCTTGTTCCTGTTCTTAGAAGGAATTCCTCCAGTTTTTACCCATTGAGAACGATGTTGGCTTTTGGTTTCTCATATATGGCTTTTATTATGTTGAGGTAATATCCTTCTATGCCCATTTTCTGGAGAGCTTTTATCATGCATGGATGTTGAAATTTGTCAAAAGCTTTTTCTGCATCTATTGAAATGATCATATGGTTTTTATCCTTCAATTTGTTGATATGATGTATCACATTGATTGATTTGCATATATTGAAGAATCCTTGCATCTCAGGGATAAACCCCACTTGATCATTGTGCATGATTTTCTTAATATGCTGTTGCAGTCTGTTAGCTAGTATTTTGTTGAGGATTTTTGCATCTATATTCATCAGTGATATTGGTCTGTAGTTTTCTTTTTTTGTGACATCTTTGCCTGGTTTTGGTATCAGGATGATGGTAGCCTCGTAGAATGAGTTTGGGAGTGTTCCGCCTTCTGCAGTATTTTGGAAGAGTTTGAGAAGGATAGGTGTTAGCTCTTCTCGAAATGTTTGATAGAATTCGCCCATGAACCCATCTGGTCCTGGGCTTTTGTGTGTTGGGAGATTTTTAATCACTGCCTCAATTTCCGTACTTGTGATTGGTCTGTTCATGGTTTCTATTTCTTCCTGGTTCAGTCTTGGAAGATTGTATTTTTCTAAGAATGTATCCATTTCTTCCAGGTTATCCAATCGATTGGCATATAGTTGCTTGTAGTAGTCTCGCATGATCTTTTGTATTTCTGCAGTGTCTGTTGTTACTTCTTTTTCATTTCTAATTCTGTTCATTTGCATCCTTTCCCTTTTTTTCTTGATGAGTCTGGCTAATGGTTTATCAATTTTGTTAATCTTCTCAAAGAACCAGCTTTTAGTTCTATTTATTTTTGCTATGGTTTCCTTCTTTTCTTTTTCATTTATTTCTGCTCTGATCTTTATGATTTCTTTCCTTCTGCTCACTTTGGGGTTTCTTTGTTCTTCTTTCTCTAGTTGCTTTAGGTGTAAGGTTAGGTTGTTTATTTGATAATTTTCTTGTTTCTTAAGGTAGGACTGTATTGCTATAAACTTCCATCTTAGAACTGCTTTTGCTGCATCCCATAGGTTTTGGGTTGTTGTGTTTTCATTGTTGTTTGTTCTAGATATTTTTTGATTTCTTCTTTGATTTCTTTAGTGATTCCTTGGTTGTTTAAGAGTGAATTGTTTAGCCTCCATGTGTTTGTATTTTTTGCAGTTTGTTTCCTGTAATTGATATTTAGTCTCATGGCGTTGTGGTCTGAGAAGATGCTTGATATGATTTCAATTTTCTTGAATTTGCTGAGGTTTGATTTGTGACCCAAGATGTGATCTATCCTGGAAAATATTCTGTGTGCACTTGAGAAGAAAGTGTAGTCTGTCGTTTTTGGATGGAATGTCCTATAAATATCAATGAAGTTGAGATGGTCTAATGTGTCATTTAAAGATTGTGTGTCTTTATTTTCTGTTTGGATGATCTGTCCATTGATGTAAGTGGGGTGTTCAAGTCTCCCACTATTATTGTGTTACTGTCGATGTCCCTTTTTATAGCTATTAGCATTTGCCTTATGTATTGAGGTGCTCCTATATTGGGGACATAGATATTTACCATTGTGATATGTTCTTGAATGGATCCCTTGATCATTATGGAGTGTCCTTCCTTGTCTCTTTTAATAGTCTTTACTTTCAAGTCTAATTTGTCTGATATGAGTATTGCTACTCCAGCTTTCTGTTGACTTCCATTTGCATGGAATATCTTTTCCCATCCCTTTCCTTTCAGTCTATATGTGTCCCTTGGTCTGAAGTGGGTTTCTTGTAGGCAGCATATAGAAGGGTCTTGTTTTTGTATGCATTCAGCCAGTCTGTGTCTTTTGGTTGGAGCATTTAATCCATTTACATTTAAGGTGATTATTGACATGTGTGTTCCAATTACCATTTTCTTAATTGTTTTGGGTTTGTTTTTGTAGGTGTTTTCCTTCTCTTGTGTTTCCTACTTAGAGAAGTTCCTTTAGCACTTGTTGTAAGGCTGGTTTGGTGGTGCTGAATTCTCTTAACTTTTGCTTGTCTGGAAAGCTTTGGATTTCTCCCTCAAATCTGAATGAGATTCTTGCTGGGTAGAGTATTCTTGGCTGTAGGTTTCTCTCTTTCAGGACTTTCAGGATATCCTGCCATTCCCTTCTGGCCTGCAGAGTTTCTGTAGAAAGGTCAGCTGTTATCCTTATGGGTTTTCCCTTATATGTTGTTTGTTGCTTTTCTCTTGCTGCTTTTAATATTTTTTCTTTGTGTTTAATTGTCATTAGTTTGATTAATATGTGTCTTGATGTGTTTCTCCTTGGGTTTATTCTGTATGGGACTCTCTGTGCTTCTTGGACTTGGTTAATTATTTCCTTTCCCATGTTGGGGGTTTTCCACTATAACCTCTTCAAATATTTTCTCAGACCCTTTCTTTTTTTCTTCTTCTTCTGGGATGCCTATAATTCGAATGTTGGTACGCTTAATGTTATCACTGAGGTCTCTGAGACTGTCTTCTACTCTTTTTATTCTTTTTTCTTTTTCCTGCTCTATGGTGTTTATTTCCCCCATTCTATCTTCCAACTCACTTATTCGTTCTTCTGCCTCTGTCATTCTGCTGGTTATAGCATCTAGAGTATTTTTAATTTCAGTTATTTTGTTATCCATTGCTGTTTGTTTTTCTGAGTTCTTATGAACTGTTTCTTGTACTTTCTCTATTTTGTTATCGAGATTTTGTATCATTTTTACTATCATTACTCTGAATTCTTTTTCAGGCATTTGTCCTATTTCCTCCTCATTTATTTGGTCTTGTGGATTTTTTCCTGCTCCTTTGCCTGCATGGTGTTTCTTTGTTTCCTCATGGTTGTCCAAACTTTTGTGGTTGCTTGTCCTGGTGATAGAGGTATTTATAGCAGACTGTCCAAGCCTCAGACTAATGTCCAAGTATTGGATTAAACAAATATTAAGTCTAGGAAACACATACATGTATAAGACACACAATTACTGAATCCTTTAGGACATAAGGCTCTAGAAAGACCTGACAGAACCCCAGTGTGCTATCAGATATTCAAAGAGAAACCCAACAGAAACTGACAACTGAAACAGAACAAATCAGAGACAAAAGCAAAAGCAAACAAACAAACAAATAACACCTTACACATACAAGCATTAATCCAGGGAGATTTTGTAAGCTAGGATCAAATATAGGAAAGAGCCAGAGTACCACTGGAGATAATGGAGATTCTCAGAATGTAATTAGACAACTGTACTAAGAACTAAGATAAAGACAAAAGCCTAATATTAAATACCAAGGTGGTGCGTCATCTGGAGAATAGAGCAAGGAGTCTGAGCAGACTGATAGTGTTGCTTATAAGTATGTTAAGATAAAATAAACTTGAAAAGGCTGGAAGAAAGGGGAACAGAAGAGCTAGTGTGGTTGGAAATATGCAAATAAAAAGAAAGGAATAGAAATGTATAAAAGATAGGGATGAAAGGAAAGTATGAGAGATATATTGTCCGTACTACCAAAAACTTAGCTAGATATAGAAGTATATAAAAAGGCAAAAAAAAAAAAGAATAAAAAATATCATTAAAAAATTATGTTATAAAACTTGTAGATCCCTTAGGGCTAAGATCGTATTTAATAAAGAAAAAAAACAAAAAGATAGAATGAAAAAGAAAAAAAAAATCTAGAACTGATCCCAGAATGGACCAGTTCAATAGGAATTGATACTAATATTTCTGTTTCCTTAGCGTCTCAGCTGTAAGTGTCCTTCTCCTCACCTTGGGTTTTTTTGCATTGTTCTGTGACCAGCAGAGCTTCCTTTGTTGTTTGTCTGTAAAAGTCGGTGTGTGGGGAGGGAGAGGGCACAATAGTGGCTCCTTCTCCTGGGAGTGAGTGAGCAGTGGCACACTGTTGTTTCAGTCGGGCTTGGAGGTGCCTGTTGCAGAGGGATACCGGTGGCTCAGGCGTAAAGAGAAAGTCTTAGAGTTGGGCCTCTCTCGGGTTTTTTTTTTTTTTTCTCGGCAGCCTCCCTGCTGCTGGCGTTGTAAGGGGTTTTAATCTAGCCCCGCCCAAGTGCCTGAGGGTGCTTGTTATCCCTGAGCGCCTTAGGTGGCCCACGGGCGTCTCTCCAGTGCCTTTTGCAGAGGCGCGGAAAGAGAGAGAGAGGCTACTCCCCCCCGCCTGTGATCCTGCAGCCTCCAGTCGCCCTCATGGTCAGGCAGCTCTCAGGGGCAGGCACTCCTCGCCATGGACCTCTTCCCTCCTGTCCTCTCGGTCCGTCACCTTACCAGCAACAATGTTTCTCACCCTGAACCAGCTCTCCGGTTCCCACGCTCCCGCTCCCGGACCCTCTGTTTAGCTGTGGATCGATGTCTCGGTCTGGGAACGCTGAGCTGCGCTGCGGCCCCTCCGTATGTTTCTCACTCCCTCCTGTCTGCCACAGCTCCGCCGCTTCACCCTCTCTGAGCCATCGTAGATGCCTCCCTACCGGTCACGCCGGGCTCCTTGTGGTCCTCTCCGGCGTCTGAGGCCATCTGCCGGTATTCAGCTGGTTCTCTGTGGGAATTATTGCATCCTTTGGTGCATTTCCAATGCATCTATGGAGAGGGATGCATTCCACATCCCTCTACTTCGCCGCCATCTTTTTTCTCTTCGGAGCAGTAGCAGTTCCTCAGAGCTATCTGAGAGCCTGTCTTCTCTCATTTACTCTTGTGTACAATCTTTTTATCCAGTTAAAAGAAATGGTTGCATTTAATTATTGGATATCTGTAAAAGGGCAATTACATTCTATTTATTCTATTCTAATTGTGAAATAAACAAGGGAGAAAATTTAAGAAACCACTTATCTCTAATTTAATAACTAGTTAGTCAAAGGTGATATTTAAGCTTATTAAGTATACTATGATGAAATTATATTTTGCTATTCTCTTAGTTCAAAGAGTAATTTTTTTCTAAAGATACCACTGGCTGAAAAGCTTCAAAACATAGGAAATATTTGTTTCCACACATTTGTGACATCTGTACATGTATCTGTCTGTCTTCTACACAGCAACCAGAAAAACCTTTCAAAAACTTAACTTGTGTCATATCACCCTTCTTCATAAAACTTACACATTTCTAGGGATAAACCCCTACTCCTTACCACAGTCAGCTTAGTCCTGCAGGGTCTGACTACTGTCTGCTCCCCACACACCTCCTGCTGCTCTGCTTCTCACTAGTTTTCTTTAGCCCCTCAAATAGAGCAAACTGCCTCCAGTGTTTGCCCACAAACATCATTTACACTTAAAACTATTCTCTTTGTAAAACTCCTACCTCTCCTTCCAATCTTCATATGCAGCCTCCTCAAAGAAGGTCCTCCTACCTGTTATTGTCTGTCACTGCCTCTTGATGATATTTCTCTTATTTCATTTATCCTAATTTGTCAATATAAGTGTGTACATTTTGTGTATATTGTAAATATTTATGTGTATATGAGGAAATGAAGTATTTCTATTTTATTTAACATTATGTCCTACAATCATTCAATACTATGTTCTGAATGAATGACCTAATTCATTAATTCATATTTGACCAAATCTTCTGCTTCTGATCATTGCTATCCTCCTATACACACAGTCAGCATAAAACCACCAGGAATAAGCCTATAGTCGGATACAATCAGATTTATTGATCCACTGCAAAGAGGAATACAACACACCAGCATTTGGGGAGAAGGGTGGAGTTAAAGTAAAATTTAAATGAAGCAGTATTTTGATAGATTCATTGCAAAGCAGTGCAAAATAAGGTCTAAACCACAAAGTAGATGCAGGGTCTTGGTTCCTTGGAAACTACAAAATTAAGGTAGATGTGAAGTGTTGCATCCAAAAACCCTTATTGGAAGCTCTGCATCTGAGATGAAAATTAAGAATGCTTCCATCAAGGTGCTTTACATACTCCAGACAGAAGTAAGATGTTCCATCTTACTGATATCATTTAAAGCAATTAATTCTCGAGAGTCTCTGATTTTAGAGAACCAAGATTTTTCAGCGACTAAGGTAATATTAGTCACTCAATAAAGGGCATTGTTTTGACACACGAAAGCTGTGATTTGTCCTTGAGGGAGACATGATTCTTGTTGAGTTTGCAGCTGGAATTATATTTCTCTCATGAATGGTAGGGCAGATGTTGACTGTCCAAGCTAGCTTTTACTCTATCACTTCATATTTGGAAGTCAAAGGTCTTACATTAATGGTTAACTTTAGTGTCCCATTAAGAGCTCTCATGTCCTCTGTTTTGCAAGAGCTCTTCTTAAAGCTCCTTTTACATCTTGGTTCCTTAGGCTATAGATCAAGGGGTTGAGCATGGGTGTCATCACAGTATAGACCACCGCGATGATCTTGCCCCCCGCCCTGGGGGACTTTGACTGGGGTCTCATGTACATGAAGATGCCAGTTCCATAGAACAAGGCCACCACTGTCAGATGGGAAGCACAGGTGGACAATGCCTTATGACTTCCAGAGGCTGACCGCATCCTGAGGACGGACAGAAGGATTCGGGCGTAGGAAACAACAATGAGGAGAAACGGAATAAAGACAATGAGGATGCTGAAAATTAACACAACCATCTCGGGAAATGAGGTGTCAGTGCAAGCCAACTTCAGGACTGAAGGAACCTCACAGAAAAAGTGATCCAGGATATTGGGCCCACAGTAAGGTAAACTCAAGGTGAGGACATTGATGACCATGGAACTCAGGAAACTACTGGACCAAGAAATGGCTGCCAGCTGGACGCAGGTGCTTTGGGCCATAATGACTGTGTAATGAAGAGGATGGCAGATGGCTACATATCTGTCATAAGCCATGGTACCGAGGAGAACACACTCGGTCATCCCAAAAGAGAGGGAGAAGTACATCTGAGTAGCACAGCTGGAGAATGGGATGGTCTTTTTACCCACCATGTTGGACAGCATTTGTGGGACATTGGTGGATGTGTAGCAGATATCCAGAAAGGATAAATTAGTGAGGAAGAAGTACATGGGGGTTTGGAGATGCGTTTCTATCTGGATAATAGTGATAATAATAATATTCCCCACCACGGTTAATAAATAGAAGAACAAGAACATAATAAAAAGAATGAGCTGCATCTTTGGCTGTGATGAGAGCCCCAGCAACACGAATTCAGTCACAGTGAAGTTGGTTTTTATCATATTCATGTTTTAGGTCACCTCCCTTTCATAGAACCATCCATTCACCTGAAGAAAAAAATCAAATGCCCTATTTGTCACAGTGTTGGAAACTCAAGACATGAGTAAGAAAGCATGGAGAAGTCTTGGTCTGAGATTACATCTTGAGTATCTGAGTTGTATTACAAGTGGAAAGCATTTCTTCTGCTCATAAAAGAATTTTCATAAAGAATATTCAAACTCAAATACTGATGAAATTAAAGAGACATTCTTGCCTTTTCTCTATGGATATGCTCTTTTGACTGTTCATAATCTTTCCAAAACATATCCATTCTTCAAAGCCTTATTTATATTCACCTCTTCCAAAAGATCTAATTATGTCTGTGTTCTACACCTACCAACAGCATGATGTAGGACTCAAGTAAAAAGCAATAAAGGACTTTGCTTCATGTGCTACCCACTAACCTAAAAGTAACAGCCAGAACGGCAGCCTGTGCATCTTCTTTATCACCTTGATGCAGATTTCTAATGATTAGACACCCTGATACCCTAAAGAATAAAGACTTTGCACACCAACACCAAAACCAGTGATGGATGACATGTCACCAGTTCTCCCAGCTTCACCACTTTCATGCAGTGGGATCTTGGATGGTTTCATTATATGTATAAAATGAGAATAATGGTAGAATCAATTTTTTGAGGATTAAATAATATATATAAATAATTTAAGACAGTTACACATAAAGATAACCCACAAATAACACCTATTACATAATAACATACAGTGTTCCTACATTTATACAGAATTCACTTCTCTAATGAAAAACAATTCAGAAAAATAATATCAATAAAAAGTATCCAGACAAGCTAAAGTTAGTAGGTCTATTCACTGAGAGCTCCTTAGCCCCAACCCTGTGTTTACCTACTCTTAGTTTATGCACAGAGTTATCAAGACTATGTTCGGTTAACTCACTTGCAGCAGATCAAAAGCAGAGAGTTAGAAATGCATGGGGTAATGAAGAGTCCTAAAGGTAAGTATAGTTACAGTAGCAAGAAGCTGCCAATTATTCATCTAGTCATTTATTCATTCTTTATTTTTTCTTTATTTTTTTCTTTCTTTCTTCCTTTCAAAATTATCTTTTTGATAATCTAGTATGTACCAGATGTTGGACTTGCTGTGATAAACACAGCAGACATTCTGATACCCTCATAAACCTTACAGTCCAGTGGAAAGTTCAGATGAGGGAAACAAACTGATTCCCAATGGAGTGAAGAATCTTATCAAAAAGACATTTAAGAACCAAGTAGTTGCATGTCATGAAAAAAACTATGCAAAATATTATATTTCATATAATATTAATTTGCATGCAATACATTTTAGAGAGTTTTCTTATATTTTGATTTACATCAGAGCTTTTCAAATTAAATAACTCAGTGCACTGGTAAACTAAATGATCTAAAATATGAAGTCCAGAGATGAAGGAGGGATGGGCCTGGAAAGAGGAGAGAGAAGTTAAGTCACAGTCCTGTTTCCATCAAGAGTAGAAAGAAAGGGAGGTTACAGAGTTCCCTTTCAAGCCCTCCAAACAGCAGTCAGAAAGTCCTGCTGAAAATAAGAAATGCTTGGTGATGTCTAGGAGTGATGATGATGCCAGCAAAGGACATCCACAGTGGGTTTCTCCGTTGACCACAAGATGGCACGTACTCAGGAGATAGCAGGACCAGCAGTGGGCCCACAGCATCCGCAGCTATTGAGCTCACCTCTTATGCCTGGCTCCACCGTGAACCAGCTGAGAGGCCTTGTTTGCATGGTCCACACCACCAGTCTGTGCTTAACTTTCCTTATCTGCAGGATAGGGGCAAGAATGGCAACCTCATAGAGTTGATAGACCACGTAAATGAGAGGATACGTGTACAGCACCTAGAGCAGAGTTAGGCATATGTAGATAAGGGCTCCATATATGTTAACTGTTATCATTATAATACATGGGATCCTCATTAGGGGATCTTTGTTAAGTGTACAGGAATTACTGGCACTTCTCAGCTCCCACCCCAAATGACACAGAGACTGTCTTTAAGACAATAAACAACTCGTGCAAAATCACTTGAGGAATTACTGAATACGTGGGCAAGCACCTATGACAAACATGCATATAGTATATTTATATTTATATCTGTAGTAATAAAACTAAGCCAAAATAGAAGTCTTGGTTCCATAGGCAGGCGTGCATATGTAGAATTGTGGTCACATAAAGAAACATAAATATATTGGTTCAGTATTTGACTGAGATATCCCCTTGTTCCTCTAAATGCACAGTTGCCTCAGTGAGCAGTTTTCATCACTTTACAGCTGAAACTATTTAAAGCAAGCTATAACCTATTCCATGGTCAGGGTTTCGAGGTATAAATCTGTTTCTGTTCCTATGAGAACACAAAGAGCTGCATCTTCTTCATAAGGATAAGAGGAATAAAGGCACTTTTGTAAATAAATACAAAGCCCATAATATAAAGCAAATTCACCAGGTTAAATCTAGGGTTGAAAAAGCCCTGGATGTTGTGTAATTACCTGTAGATCCTATACAAGCATCTCAATCAAGCAAGCAATCACGGAGTAAACTGTACACCCTCCACTTCACCTCACAAGGCAAAAGTTACTGTTGCCAAATGCAGTCTTGGAGTGTGTCTGCCTGGAAAACTCCTATTTAGTCTTTTAAATACTAGGTATTCATGACATCCTCTTCAAAACTCTCCTTGAGTCACCCAGTCAGAGTAAATCAGAGTCCCCCCTGCTGAACCATTTCCATCCTTTGAACGCCCCCTGTTGTTGTATTTGTGTTTGTGTGTGTGTGCATGTGTGTTTGTGAACAAAAATTTACATCTGTCTCTACAATTAGCGCTGCTTTCTGGGGATCCTGTCATGTTTATTTGTGCTTTTTCCATTCCCTAGCACATAGTAAGCACTATTAAATACTCATAAACCTCGAATAAACCCTTTTTATTTCCTGCTTTACTTAAGTCTCGAGCTCAGATTAAGAATAAATACACACTCATGGTAGCCATGATTTAAGTCAAAGTATATGCTCAAAGTAATTTACTCCCTAATAGTTTGTTTTTCTGAACAACATTGTCTAATGCTCAAAAAGCCATCCAATTCAATTTAGGAAAAAAAAATAAAAACAGTTGATGTGGCTTGATGCCAGGAAGGTACAATATGTGCTAACTTATACTTTACCCAAGTTCAGGTTATTTAGGCATCATATGGACACAACATCGTAGGTATTTTATGTAGTACATGGATAACTGACTCACTTTTCCAGTTCAGCAAGTCACAGGAAGAAATCTAAAATATATTTTACACCAAACTAGAAAGTCTAATGTTCCTTCACAATTTAGGATTTTCAAAAGCTAACTCAGTAATCTTGACGTAATTTAAACACCTTGTATAACTGAAAACATCGTTTACTTCACTGTGGGATTTAATTGTCTATTAAATTTAGTAGATAGATTTGATAGATAGCAGGGATATTGTTGGTCTTTGGTAATTCCTTATGTTCTAGGGATATTTTTGCAATGCACTGTAGTGTTGGGGTAAAACATCAGGTCTGGACAAGGACAATCAGAATATAATTCTGACTGCACATTTCTCTGCTGGGTCACTTGGTTAACTTTCCAAACTTCTCTAAGCCTCATTTTCTTCTATGTAAAGTGGGAACTATATTAGTACTTATCATAGCATTATCATGAGGATTAAATTAGAAAGTACATCTAGCAATTTTAGCGTAGTATTTGACACATAGTAAAAAAAAAATAAATCGTAGCTAACAATATATAAACTCCATGTTTATTCAATTTGCTAGAAATATACTTGTGTTATAAGAGTTGAAGAGCCATTATACATAATCATATTGAAAGTCGATGCTATATCACTGTAGAGGTGTTTAGAGCCTACCAAACTCATACAATCCCTGTGTGTGTTTAGTATTGCCAAAATCGGTGATTTCATTGGTTATCAGTTCTTCAGTCAATGAAACTTATTGTTTATTAAAATGTAAGGAGCAAGAAGTTTAAGGACTAAGAATAAAGATACCATCATTCTCTACCTGATTAAGGAAGAATATTAGAAAGTGCTTCCAGGAAGACCCTAAATACTTTTCTAATGAATCTCTCACTGAGTTATGAAAATACACTAGGAAAGGAATGATAAATTTTGAATAAAAATACCACTTACAGTGTTTACACATTGCATAATAGTTGCTAATGTACCACATACTGTGAATTAGCTTCAGAAATCCTCTTGAACAAGTAATTGGGATCTGGTTTTGATAACACATGGGAGGTGACAGAGGAAAATATGAAAGCAGAGGCTCCTGGAAGGCCAGGCTCTACGTGAGGGCCAACCCCAAACATCAGCAAGATTGCTATGGTGGAAGACATAACAAAAGTTAACAACTTTTGATGTTCGGTAGAGGGAATTAAATCACTTTTCCACCCCCTGCCCAACACCTAGAAAAATCTTACAGTATGGAAAAAAAATCATGAAAAAATGATATTAAATGTTACCTACGATAATTCTTTATTACATATAATTTACTTACCTATTATAATTCTTTATTACAAACGTTTCGGTACTTTGCTGATAATAAATCACATCTTCACAACAGCTCCAATATATTTATATCCATTTTAAGTATGAGAAAATTGAAGATCAGAGAGGCTATACAACCATCTCAAGGTCAGGCTATTTAGCAAAGCCATAATTTGAACTTGACTTTACCTAATTCCAAAATGTCCTTTAGCTAAATAATTGATAGTTTTATTTTACTTATTTACTATATTATTATTTTTAATATCTCAATAAGCAATTGCGCTCATAAGCACAACAGGTTTAAAAAATACCTAAAGCAACTAGTGTTGTGTGAAAATAATCTTCATACCTGTCCTCACCACATATTCATGCAAAAAAAAAAAAATAGGAGACAAAACAGAATTGATATCCATGTGCAAAAAAATATGATTCCACAGAGATAAAATACAGCCTCTTTTATGATAATCACAAATAATTTACTGCTATAATTCAATTCAGCCCAGTGAAATCCCTAAGTTATCTGAGTTTCTCATTTTAGTTCCTCAGGCTGAATTTTAAATTCTTGAGGGATGATGTCCCAGGATCAATAATTAAAATTTTAATTATTAGTTCTGAGGGATTCCTTGTTGATGTGTGTGTTAGTTTCTCCCTTCTTCTCCCTTCCCTGCATGGGAACATTTCCCAACATTAAATGCAACGTGTCTTCAAGTGACCAAGGCATTCTCATCCTTCCATGTGGCTTAATACTGGTTACCATGAAAATGGATGCATTCAACACAAAAGCAGCAAAACCTTTTAAAAGGCAGGCTTCAAAGACCATACACAGAGTCATGTCCATACACAGAGTCATGTCCTGGAGTCAATTGGAATTTAGGGATGGTTATGGCCCTAGCATACTCTCAATTGTCCACATAGAAACTTTCTAGATTCTCTTCTCCCTGATTGTAGCAACTCTGGAGCCATCCACAGTTGCATAGCTAGTAAATGTGAACTGTTTATAAGTAAGGGCAGCATGGAAACTTGCTAGTTTGGGGAGTTCAAACACACCATTTCACTTTCATAAGCCTTGGTTGATTCATTTTGAAACTGGACATTAAAATATTTAGCCTACTGTATTGCTCCCTTGTTATGGATCTAAAGAAAAGAAAGGAAGGAAGGAAGGGAGGAAGAAAGGAAGGGGGAGGGAGGGAGGGAGGAAGGAAAAAGGAAAAAGTTAATATTAATTAAGTATTTTCAATGTATATAGAGACAGCTGAGTCCAATAATGCTGCCACATAATAACATAACTTAATATTATAATTCTCAAATCCTGAGTGCACTAGATTGGTTGTTATTCATTTGTTTGGTTTTAATATCAATTCCAGGTCCAATTCTTAAGCAGAATCTCTGCAGATTGGACTCAGATATAGGTATTTTTAAAAACTCCGCAGGTAAGCACTTAAAACCTTATTTTTCCAACACTTTTTACTGAAAAAAAGATACAATTGTGGATTTAGACAAAGCTAAGCCCAAAATATGCATCCTCTTAGGGAGTTCCATGTTGTTACTTCCACTTTTTCCCTACTATATTTCAACCTTTAAGAAATGTTGTGCGAAAGCAATCTAAAATGTCCAATACTTATCTAAGACTCTTTGGAACGTCCAGTTCCCTTTTGCTTTGATGACTCTGGAACCTCCCAGTGTAGATCCCCACTAGTTGCCACCCCTCTCAGAGTGCATTGACTCTGGCATTGTGATGAAAGCTACTCAGTACACATACATGGCAGACACGGATCCTTTAACCTACATTTCTCTCATTGAGTCTCACAATTCCTCATTCTGTCCTTTCCAAGACATCCCTCCATATACCTCTCCCAGACTTCCTTGTCACTTATTTTCCAGTCTTATTGTAAGTCTCTGCTCCGTCAGTCAATCAACTAGTTACTGCTTAGGAAAGAGTGTAGAGACACATCTCAGACTATCCTTCTTCCCATGCTAAGAAAAAGACAACACGTTGTACCCCATATTATTTTGCATGTACATACTTTGGTCCTTAATTTATATCCCTAATACTACTGTCTGCCTAAAGGAATACAACATTCTTAGAGGATAGCTCAGTCTATGTTTTACAGTGAGAAAATAAATAGAAAGTGCCTGAAATATTCTGTTGTGTTTAGGAAATGTGGTTGCTTCTACAAATGATTGGGTCAGAGACAAAAGAAGCCAATTTAAAGAGTTGTGATATCGTAAATATCAATAAAAAACCATAATAATAACCAAAACTAAATTTCATTTGCAGCATATTGAACCAATGAAAGCCAAGGAGTTTAAGGTTTCTCAAAAAATGAAAAACATACAGAGAATATGAGAAGAATAAATATAATAGAGTAATTTTAATTGGATTTTTAAAGGTTGTGATTTAATTAAATAAGTATGTAGTGTATAGAAATTTATAGAAATTCAAGTAAATATAGATGTGTTCATGTTTTATTGGTATACTCAGTAAATAATAACTATGACTATTCTCTAAGAAGTTGCAGTAAAATTAGGAGCTCTACAAAGAACAAGAAGAAATAATCAGCACTGATGAATATTACTATTAATAATAGTCAGTAATTGTTGTCACACTGAATAACCAAGTATTAGATAGACAAAAAATAATTAGATAACAGTTCTTAAATGAAAGCTAATTATGGGGACTCAATCTACGACACAATAGATGAAGATTGACTACATTTATTAATTAAACTTATCACAAGATTAAATCGTTCTTAAATGTCTCACGTATTAAATTAACACATAATAGTAACATGAAATGGGTTATTTAATGTTGGCTGAGAATTTTAAAAAATCATTTTAGAGGGAGATGTCATTTTGCAAAGAAACCAAAACTATTGTTTAAAGGGGTGAATATAAAAAGTCATATTGACATTAAACGTTTAACTATAAAAAAAAATAACCATTTGACATGTTGCTCCTATTTTATCTACTTTAGGAAAAATGCTCTATTTTCCAATAAGAAACCACTGTTGGCCTGAGAAGATTTTTACTCATCCTTATCTTTTACGGTTACCTCAACTCCTGGGGAAGGTCCAAATAATATTGCTAAAGCATAAAAAGTTTACAAATAAGCATATAAATAGTCTTAGCTAGCTACTAGACTAAATATAGATGTAATGAAGAAGTTAATTAAGCATATAGTATTGATGTTAATGATGTGTTTTTGCCATCATTTCATTGGGAATGTTTTGTCTTCAGTAAGTATTTAAACAATACAAAGGAATCAGTCATACTGAATCTATTATTATAGTACAAATTCCTAAGGTTCTTGAGGAAACAGTGAATACCTGAAGCCTACGTGGGTGTACATGTGCTGATAATGTTGGCTTGATTATCATATGACATTCTGCTTGGTTTACCACTTTTATAAGCCAATTCCTTACGTGCTTTCCAGGCTCCTGCCAATGCAGATTAGTGTACACTTCCTCTAAGAGCAAATCTTTGATTTCATCATCTGGTCTAGTGATATTTAACTTTCGCTATAGAGGCATGTGGAGTTGTGAGGTTGGGTGTTGAGGAGAATTACATGAACTTACATAGGGCAACTCCCTAAGTGCAGTCATTGGAAGACTTTTACAGGGAAAAGCTAATTCTCTCAGGTGGGGGAAGTTAGGAACTGCCTCTTCAGGCAAGGAATTTTGTTTTTATCTCTGTTCTCGTTGGCCCAATGTCCCCATCCCATTATTTTATGGTCTCTATTTTTCCCTCCATCAATTCTTTTAGCTCACCATAAAACCTCTGGCAATGTTTACTATTTAACTAGCATTGCTTCTCTGCATTCCTTACAATCAGGCCCTGGCTTAAACCTCAACCATATCTTCCATAAAGGACTAAAGGAGCTGACAAACTGTTTCAAACATATGTTTGAGGCTTTCCAAATGTTATTTCATGTTCACAGTAGGATAATCATACTTTTCAATTTAAAAGATCCCATGTATTTACAACCAATGTTATCACGGTTATGATGAATGCTACGACCAATTGATCTTTCAGTGCTTTGCTCTCTGACTGCACTTCATGCTACGACATTACTGTTGACAATTTAAATTGTCATGAGGCTTCTACATGCCAGGGCTCACCAGTGTCCCATTTCCTTGGCAAGGGGTATATCTGCATATTCTTTAACTATGTCAACAAACTAATCTCAGAGATCCAGCTAAAAGGCTTGATCCCAGAGCTACACCTAATGTTAATTACTGCATCAGTCAGAGTCCTGTCAGGAAACAGATGGCCCACTCAAATCAGGCAATTTGAGGAAAATTTAATAAATGGAATATGTATAAAAAATGTGAACAGAGGACAGGAAAATCACAAAGGAGAGACTAGTCCTTTGACACAGCATCTTATATCAAGGCCTGAAGGAAGAAGGGGAAAAAGCAGTTATCAGAACCCAGAGAGATAGGGAAAGAGATTCTGTGGTTCGAGAAAAGAGATCAAAGTTGTGATATTGTTCTAGGGGTTAATGTGGACTTCACTGACTTTGCAGGGATGGAGTTTTGGAAGCTAAGCAGATCTTCTGCCCCTTTTCTGTTTGTTCATCTCTGTTTTCCTCAGACCTTAATCATAAAGATGAGACCACTAGGCAACATTTAACCTGACTACTGATTTTGCTTTACTGAATGGACACAATGTCTTGCCTAACCTGTTGATTCCCTTCCTGGATTAGAAGAAGAAAGAATGAAGAATTAAGTACTTAAAGAATGACTGAGTCTCTACCTCCCAGATTCTCCTTAGCAAATTTGTAGGTAGACCACGTGGGTAAGAGCACATCCCATTGCAAGTGGACAATATGGGCAAGAAAACATCCAGGTGGAGAAGGTCAGAAGTCAGCAGTCTGTACGCAATGGAAAAATGATGAAGGCTCTGATCTCCTACCTTAATAATTAACTGAGATTGTTTCCCCTGAGCAGAATCTTGGGAGCTGGTCTCCAGACAAGAGTCCACCTTCTCCCCAGATTGCTGGCTTTTCTGAATAAAGCATCTTTCCTTTATACCAACATTTGCCCCTTGATCATTGGCTTTTGAGTGGCAAGCAACCATACCTGAGTTTGGTAACAGGAATAGGTATTCTGAAACCAGTCTTTTCTCTCTTTTCAGTTCCTCCCCACATTGGCCAAGTTCATTGATTTAGTTCATGTAGGTTGGTATCCTGGAGATGAGAGCAGGGTGGCAAAGGATAGCAGACTCTCTAGAGGGACAAATGGAAGATATCCAAGCAGCCTACAGACATATCAATACCTATGTGTTTATTAATATTCTAATGTACATAGTGGGTACCTATCTGCTACATGCATGTTTGGATTCAGCAAAACACTATACAGAATGAAAAGGAGATTTATGGTTGACTGTATCTATCCCTGGGGAATCACAGTCTCTACACAAAACCTTTCTGAGTCTTATTTAATAAGACTGACTTTGTCAATGCATAGTTTTGCTTAATTGCCTTGCTTACCATCCCTCAAGCTATACAACAAGGAGGAATTCCATGGATATAAAACATTTAGGATCCACTGTTATCAAAGATTCTGGAACTAGCTGATTTGAATACTAGAGTGTTGGGATAAGGTCACACTACAAATTTTGGTAAGTTGTGTGATTCAGATTTACTGGTGGCATAGAATTTCTTTTTAATCCCCACAATGATGCAGCAGTCATTTATATTCTGTTATAACAGGAGCTGTAAAGCATCATTTTTATACCTCACCATCATCCTATGGCAGTTTCTAAGAGGAAAAATGGAGACTTGGCTTTCCCTATTATTTGTGGTGAAGAAGGATAATTTATATTAAAGGAAGGAAAGGAAAATAAAGCTATACAATTGACACAAAAATGCAAAAAAAAAAAGCCATTGAGAACTATTTACCAGTGGAATAATCTTTCATGGCTATTGCAAGAGTCTTAGGGGACAGCAGACTAAGCCATCTATATTCAGGTTCAAAATAAATCATAAAAAGTTTAACTTTTTTAATTTGATTTTTGTCCCAGGGGATAGAAAGGCAAAAGATACATTAAAAGACATGTTGGACAACAGCTTATCATTCCTGTCAGGCTGCCATAGCCTCTAGGTAAGATTCATCAGAAAAGATTACTTTCTTAAAACTAAAACTTTTAACTTGTGACTTGGCACCCATGTTTAAGCCTAAAGGGAAACACAGTGAATATGTGTGCCCTATTTGGTTTGTGTGTGTTTGTGTTGTGGATTTAAGCATCTTCAATTGAGAAGATCCACAAAGGTATCAGTGACCCCCCCAAAGTTCATATTTGGAGCATAACACAAGGAAATGAAGAAAGTCAACAGAAGATGAGATGGGGTACCATGGTGGTCAATTGTAACTCATCAACAGAGCTCTGAGGCAAAGGAGAGTATGCTTGACTAGCAGAGGAAAAGAGCAAAGGTAGAAAAGACCGATTTTATCATCTTTACTCCTTTGCATAATAATAATTCTACCATATAAAAATCATGGCATTAATAACCAATTTAATATTAAATAATCAATACATGATATCTATTATTGGATGTCAAATACTCTCCTCTCTCCTTAAATATATTAGCTCTATTAACTCTCCCCACAATCATAAAAAAATGCATTATTACAGATGACAAGTGCATTATACATTACAGATGAAGAAATTGATTCTGGGAAAGAGTAAATGTTTTCAAAGGTGGTCATGATATAGAGGGTTGAAACCAAAATTCAGCCCAAATCTGCCTGACCCTACATCTCATGCTGAACAATCCATATCGCATCCCCAAATTATTGAATACTCTCTTGAAAAATCTCTTTGGATAGCTCATCTGTAAAGTGGGGATAATAATTGTATTTACTTTATGTGATTATTGTGAAGTTAAAATGAGATGACTCTTTTTAAGCACTCAGTGGAGTGTCTGACCCATACTAAGTACTCAATAAATATTATTATGATAAATAATGGAGAAACCTGACAAGCTGATTTTAGGGACATTAGCTAATGTGACACATCTCTTGTCTTTTAAAGATTGGGTAATGAGTTGATGAAAAATGAGGCTGAATATAACTGTTGCAAAATCTATTTGTATAGATACTCAGGATAAGTACAGTTCACTTTTAAAGCATCCTGGTCACAGCTGAACAGATAATGATTATGTCTCTTTGAAATATGCTTGGTGTAGGGGAAAGACTGAATTTTCTAATCCGATTGCCTTGGGTTTAAATCCTGACTGCACTTACTTATAATTTTACCTGGGCAAGTTAATCAAGTGATCTGGATCTGTTTTCTCGTGGGAACAGCAATCCACACTCCGTAGAGGTGTTTGACAATTAAACAAAGTTCCCAGGAAGGTGTTACAAAAAATTGTTTCTTAAAGTACAGTAATTAGCATCATTACTTTTAAAATCATTTCCTTCTTTTGCATTGAGTGAGATTCTCCTAAATAAAGTCAAGACAGTTTTTGGTTAATTGCTTTTTAGAGACTTTCAAAGCTATGAACCCCTGAGGTACTTAAGGAATCAAATACACTGGGGACCCAGAGCAAGTATAAATTATCTGGACCTATGGTGTGGTCCTTTGTTGGCTGTGACTGTGAGAGTTGCAGGTAAGTGTCCTGGTCCTGGGCGAGGTGAGTAGAATATTTCTATATTCATAATCAGTATTGGCTGTCAATGAGGAGACACATGACTCTGCCAGAAGGTGATTTGGAAGCTACTTGGAAGGATTTATCTGATGCCACCTGTATGAGGTACTCACCTGGGATAGCATCTGAGTCTCTCAGCTTTATCCTATTGTTTTAGAGTTAAAGTGTTATAACTGAAAAGAGAGGAATCCATGGAGCCCATAAGTAACTATGAACCTAATATCAGGCATGAAATGTGGAGGCTTAGTGGTTAAGTACCAGGTCTCTGGAGTAAGACAAGATGATTTACTAACTGTGAAATTACTAGCTACTTGTGAAACCTCGGTTTGTTTATCTGTAAAATTATTGCTGCCAATCTTTAAACACACCTATAATGGATGTTGTAGAAATTAATAAAATAATTCATGTGAAACACTTAGCACAGTACTTGACTCAGAGTATTCAAAATATTTATCTACTATTTTTATATATAATAAAATTCTGGAATAATTATGAGAATCATAGAACACAGAAACAGAAGATACTAAGTTGAAGATTTAGTCCAGGAGTTTTCAAATTTTTCTCACAGGAAACCATTTTTAGAACTCATGAATCCATGTTTTCAGAGATTTTGCCTATCCACTAAGTGCTCTCAATTTATATTGTTTGTATTCATTTAGAACAAGTAGCCCACAAAACTTCATAGTAAACTACAAATTAAAATGAAATAGAAATTGAACTGATATACATTTTCCATCTAAAGCAGATGGGAAAGATTATATTCTACTATAGGGAAAAGAGAATAAGTTAAATTAAGAGGATATATGTAATATTAGATAATGAGAAGTGCTAGGGAGAATAATACAGTAGAAAAGCGAAATGAGAAATGTCACGGAAGTGGAATGCTATATGGTGATCAGGGCGCACTGGAAAAGGGATGATATTAGTGGCAACTGACACCTGGAAAAAAAGAGGGCATTCTTTGTAAAGATATCTGAGGAAGAGCATTCTAACTATAGAGTGAAGCAATGCAAAGACTCTGAGCAAACCCAGTTTGTTCAAGGAATTGAAAGGAGGGTAGCAGGGCTGGAGTGGAGTGAATAGTGAAAGGGAGACAAGAACAGTAGGAGCCAGAAGCAGACAGGTAATACGTTTGCACATCTTAGTAAGGATTTGAGCTTTCACTCTGAATATGTTCTGAAGTCATTAGGGTGATTGAAGAAGCGTAATGTAATCTAACTGATATTTTAATAGGATCACTCTGGCTGCCTTGTTGAGACCCTCAAGGGGGGTAAGGATGGGAGTGGGGAGGAAGCAGGGAGAACATTAGGAAGCCCTGCAGTAATGCAAACGTGAGGTGAGAATGAATTAGTGTCAGGTGGAACCACTAGAGCTGGGAACAACTGGTCACCTTCTGGATCTGTTTTGATGGTAGAATCAAGATGTTGCTGATTGGTCAGCTACAGGGTAAAAGACAAGGAGGGGTCAGAAATATCCCATGATTTTCCCTAAACTGAGATAATGCATTTACTGCAGAGGAGAAGTCTGAGAGCAAAGCAGGCTTAGGGAGGATTGTTAGGAACTCGGATTTTCCTGAACTTCCCAGTGGACATCCTGTAAGAGATGTTAAGTAGGCATTTGGATTCATGAGTCTGAAGTTCAAGGAAAAGAAATGGTCAGGAGATGATGATAGATAGATAGATGATAGATAGATATAGATAGATAGATAGATAATAGATGATAGATAGATAGATAGATAGATAGATAGATAGATAGATAGATAGATAGATGATAGATAGATGAAAGAGAGATAGGACTCATATGAAGAACATTTAAAGTCATAAGACTAGATGGTCCACTGGAAAGTGATTGTTGATGGAAATGAGAAAACATTGAAGGGTTGATTCTAGGGCTCCCCAAAATTCAAAACGGGGGACAATAACAATGAGAACTTGCAGCTCTGGAAGAAGAAAACCCAAGCAAGTCTGATGACCTGGAAACCAATGGAAAAGAATGTTTCCATCAGAAAAAACTAGTAAATGTCAAAAACTGCTAGTAGGTCAAATCAGATGAGGTCTAATACACCTCTGGATTTAGCTACATGTGATTTTGAAGCTAGATGAGGGAACCTTTAGAAATGGAGAAATGTAATGGTCTAGAAGTGGTGGCCCAGACAGGCACAGACTTTCTCTTTCATCAGGCTATTCAAAGAGCCAGATTCCTCCCATCTTGCCTCTCTGCCAAACCTAGGGTTCATGGGGGAGGTTAACTTGCTGTCCTACATGGGTTCAGGTCTAAAGGAACTGGAAAGCTGGGTGAGAACTTTCATATTAAACTGATGTGTAAAAGCTGGGCACCTTCCGTCTAGTCACATTTTGTTGGAGCCTCTCAGAGCCAGATGCCTGTTCCTTAACTCCGGTCCCCTGAGTCTACTTTATGATGCCTGATTTCTGCATCCAGGTTGTTCCTAGACTCCCAGCCACCCTCAGCTTTTCTTTGGGCTCCACTTTTTGTGTCCTCCCCTTAAATGTTGGCATCCTTCAAAGCTGCATGTTCTGCTTTCATTCTGGAAATTTCTAGATTTGTGTGTGAACTTTAGCTATTATCTTCATGCCGAAAAAACAAAAAAAAAAACAAAACAAAAAACAAAAAAACAAAAAAACAAAAAGAAAAAGAAGAAAAATAGTAGTAGCAAAAGCCCAAGAGAAACAACCTTACATTGTTCTATATTTTACTCAGAAATCAGTTTTATTAACACTAATTTTCCTAGTCTGGAAAAACTGAGTGTTTTTATAAGTTCCAAGATGATGAACATCCAAATAACAGTCTTGTTCACCAGAACTTTTGTTTATTTAGCTATAAAACAACTTAGATTGATGGGAAATTAATGTGACTGGAATTTTCCCTTAAGTGTATTATAGATGTACAGTCGCTAGATATATTTGTGTCTATTCATTCCAACAGAACAATTATAGTTCTGTGTGCAGGAATCTTGAAGAAGGTGAAACAAATTTCTATGTTAGATGGACACCAAGTCACATGGTCATATTCTAATTAGAATATGCATTATTTGCCTGATTGTTATTTAGGTAGAAATCCTTAATAATAAAACAGTAAAAAGCAATAAAAATTTTCAATAATTTGTAAGTTTAGAGTACTACATTATATATGCAGTATACATGAATTTCTTACATCTAAAATTCACTCTTTAGATTACTGTTATATATATTTTATTGATCAAATATATATATAAAATACACTTAATCCTTTGTGCTTTATAATCCCATCATTGTACATCATTCTTCTGTATATATTTCCCCCAAAACATTGTATATATTCAGGTTTTATTCTTATAACATGTGTATTTTCTAATGCCTATACATATTACTATGACCTAGAATTCATAGGGATCTAAGGTATCCCAGTATAGGGAAGAACTGAAAGAAAAATACTTGATTTTTTAAAAAAATATATTAAAAATAGGCGATATTCAGTATTTCAGATAAAATTAGCAATTTAAGACAAGAAGTCACACATTTAGCAAAAAAGGAAATTGACAGGATGAAGAAGACCAAAGTACAAGAAAACAGAAATAGTAACTGTTATCCTTCCTTTAGTTGAACAATCATTCCTAAGAGGGAAAAGTCGTTAACCAATTTCACATTTTTGTAATTGAATATAATTAAAGTTATTAAACAACGAAACCATTAGACTGAGGTGGCTCTAATTTATATCCTGACAATTGTTATAAGCAAAATCAAACTTAAACCAGAATCAACGCACTTAAATTCCAGAAAAAGAAACTTAAGAACAACTGATCACAAATAGCTGTCTAGGCTTTCCCAAACTGGGCAACCACTTACCCTATAGTCATTTAAATAATTTTCTTGTTTTACTTTGCATCTTCTCTATAAAATCATCTCCCATACCTCGCCTCTGTTGTCTGATGTTTGTTCAAATAGACTATTGAAAATTTTCATTTATCTAAGTTTATCATTTAAAAATATATAATTTTAAACTCTGAGTGGTTTGTTACAAAACAAAAACTCTAAAATAAGAACTTACAGTGTTGGATCATAGATTTTTAGGTAGAACAGTGACACAAAGTCCTTTATTTAGCATATTTGCTATGTATTCAGCAAAGTGATTCAAGTTGACCTCATTTTCTCTCTTCTTAGGTGAGATGTCCTAGAGCCATGGAGAGAAGCAATTACACAGTGACTGAGTTCATCCTGGTGGGCTTCACCACAGACCGCAGGATGCAGCTGGTCCTGTTTGTGGTGTTCCTTGGTGTCCACATTATGACCCTGGTAGGAAATACCACCCTCATGGGGTTGATCTGTAATGACTCCCAGCTGCACACACCCATGTATTTTTTCATTGGGAATCTGTCTTTTCTGGATTTCTGGTACTCCTCTGTGTACACCCCAAAGATTCTAGTGACCGGCATCTCTGAAGACAAAAGCATCTCCTTTGCTGGCTGTGTAGCCTAGTTCTTCCTCTCTGCTGGGCTGGCCTACAGTGAGTGTTACCTGCTGGCTGCCATGGCTTATGACTGCTATGTGGCCATCTCAAAGCCACTGCTTTACTCTCAGGTCATGTACATAAAACTATGTGCATTTTTGGTAGCAACCTCATACCTTGGAGGCTTTATTAACTCTGCCATCATAACCAAAAGGATATTTACCATGAACTTCTGTAATGACAATATCACTGATGACTTTTTCTGTGATTTGCTCCCCCTGGTGAAGTTGGCTTGTGGCAGGAAGGATGGCTACCACGCTCTGATGTACTTGCTCCTGGCGTCCAATGTCATCACCCCCATTGTGCTCATCCTGGCCTCCTACCTCTTCATCATTGCCACCATCCTGAGCATCCCCTCCACGCAGGGCCATCTCAAAGCCTTCTCCACCTGCTCCTCCCACCTGATCTCTGTCACCTTGTACTACGGCTCCATTCTCTACATCTATGCTCATCCACAATCCAACTCTTCTTTGGATACAGACAAAATAGTTTCTACATTTTACACCGTAGTATTTCCCATGTTGAATCCTATGATCTACAGCTTGAGAAATAAGGATGTGAAAGAGGCTCTGAATAAACTCCTCAAATAAAGCAAGTTTCTCTCCTTCTAAGGAGATGCAAAGACAATATTTAATCAGTTTGTTGTATTTCAAGAAGAGCTGCCATTGTGTGCCATCACAACCAAGAATTCTTACAATGCAAGTTAGAGAATGTGCGCCCTTGATGCATGGCAATTCAAGAGACCTAAGATGAAAAAAATTAGGGCAATTTAGGAGAAAAAATTTAAATACAAAATATAAAAATTTGTTTTGAATTTTATATTACTCTAGATTAAAAACAGAGAACTCAAGTGCAAAACCTCTCTCCTACCTTTATAAAGTGATGGAACAGCCTACTCTTTAGCATGAAAATATTTTTGGCTGGCTGACATGTATAGAATAGTATCCAATCGTTATTTCCTAGAAATAGGAACAAATATGTTGAAATACTTTTTAATATTTTCCTATGACTATTAAATAGTTAAGATCATCACTTGCCATTCTCTAAATGGAATTTCTTAAGCGTTTTTATGTGTATTTTTTCCCCAGAAGCATTACCACAAAAGCCTGGAGGCTCTCGAGAAATAATTCAGCACAACTAGACTCAAGAAGCATGAGGTCTCCAATCTATGTCTTTTTTTCCTCGATTAAGGAAAAATCACTCAGGTTTCCACAACTGTATTTTTTGAATCACTTTATACGTACATTACTTGGAAAAACTTATGTAGAAAATATACAGGTAGTGATCAAACAGAAGAGGAAATATGTTGAAATGCATATAATTTTGATTTTTAAAAGTTAAACAATGTTAATGTAATTTATGTTGATAAAATGTGACTGTGTTCTTTTTTCTATTAGTATAAGCAGTAATGGAAAAACTCATGAAAGTGAAACTTAAGCAAAATAATCCCCCCAAATGTAGGTGCTCCACTCAGAGCAGAAAAAAATGATCAGCCCAGACAGTGGTGCATATTAACCTGAAAATTAAATCCAAGTTATATAATCACTTCCAATTGTATGTATAACCCAATAGAGACTGGGCCCAACACAATAATTCCAAGATGCTTGATTTAGACAATGTTCTAAAACCACAAACTATTTATGCCAACTTCAACTCTTGTTCTCTAAAAACAATATTTCTCTATTTCCCAAAAATGATAATAAAATTCCTATAAAATATATTATTTTAAAGTAATGTTAGATTTAAGTGGTATATTACAGTGCAGAAAATGAGTTATTTAATGTCAGTTAAGTGAAACCACAAAATATATCATTGCACAGGGTAATAACAGTTACAGAAAGTTCAAGTTGGTATAATAAGCCTATCTTTATAACATCCTAGTATCATAAATCCTGATATTTAACTGCAAAAAATATATTCAAACTACTGGCAAAAATTCCAATTTTCTTCCTTTTACAAGAAACAACCAAGTCCTGATAGAGATTGAGTAGGGTGATCAAATGGTCAGCTTAGAAACCCCATTGTAGATAGAGAGGGAACTTCAGGGGACTTTGGGAGACCACAGTAAGATTAATGACCACTCAAGAAAATCCTGAAACAGTACAGGCTTATGCGACTCATAATGCAGAACAAGTTGCTTAGCATCAAAGCCAGATTGGCTTGCTTCACAGCAAAATCAAACTAACTTGACTATCAACAAAATCATGCATCAGAAGCACAAGACATGCCCCAAAACAACAAAACAATGGTAGCATGAGGCCTGTACCCTGCCCGGTGAACTCAGTAAATTAATGACCCCTAAAACATGTTCTTTGCACCATGTCCTAAAAACAATAAAACAATAATGGAAAATAAGTCCTACAATATGCCCAGTGGTGTCATCAGGTAAATAACCCCCAGCACATGCTCTGTGCACACACAAAATAACACAATCATTTATGGAAAGGTGACATTTACTCAAGAAAGATCTTCTCTGTAGATCTTCTCCCCCTCCTGGTCTACCTTTGATTATCGAAAATGTAACCCTCTGAGCACTCAGGGCAGCACAATGCTTGGCTGCCCATTTATAAGCCTCACAAGCATCCTATTCTAATAAATCACTTCTTATCTATCCCTTTGCCTGTCGCTGAATTCCTTCTGCGCTGAGACATAAAGGACTAGGATCCTCGGAGTGCCATGAAACCACATCTATCCATTTTAGTCCCATTTTCCCAATACTTATCAGTTCTGACACTGTAACTTTCACTGGCCTAAGTGTATAGTCATAATATTTTGTGTATTGAAAAGTGATCTCAACTCCAAAATCAAGTCTAAATAACATTACCAAGACCCTGGTAAGAAGATTACCTACAACTAATAATAATCTTAAAAAGACATAAAAATACCTAAAACAGTATAACTGTAATTCAAGATGTGGCATGTGTGTTTTAGAAAATGTTCTACAATATGTTTAAGCCTAAGATTGGCAGCAAGTTTTTTAAGCACTATCGGGGGTGTTTCACGTGCAGTTTATGGCTGTGAAGCATTCAAAAGTGTCTCCATATTAATTTGAAATTATGCATAAATTGCTAAAAGAAAATTATTACTCAAATTGCAAATAAAGTTTGAAGTTTTAAGAGAGAGTGGTTTCTAAATTGTGTCTTTAGTTATACTAGTTTTAATAAACATTTCTTTTGGTACAAATATTTATTGGTGTACTCCTGCATGCCAAGAAAAAAAAAATCTCTTGAATTGACATGTTTTACTTAAAAAAAAATAAGGACCCTTGGTGCCCTTTCACAGCATAGACAATGGGTAGTGGGCATTTCTGGGTAGCAGGACTCATGTTACCCCCAAAATAATACTATAAGAGTTCTTGCGTTACATTTAGCTTTGTGTCAGGTTGAAAGAAAAGAAAAAGAGAAAGGAAGTAAAGTAACTTGGATCTGTATAGCTGAAATTCAGAAAAAAAAAGAAAAGAAAGGAAAATGTGGGAAAACATTCAGAAGTCTTTCTGAAACCTTGAAAATGTTACTAAAAGTAATTAAAGTATGTGGGCCGAGCGACTGGATGCAGGATGTCCTGCTTGAGCAGTGGAGGAACTAAGGGTGCTGGGCATGGAGACCATGGGGGCACAGGCTACCATGGAAACAGAAAATTGACCCTCTCTGGGGGCGCAGCCCCTTTCTCACTTGCACACCTCATATCACCCTGTTTGGCCCCGGAGAATGGCTGGTTAGCCAGAGACAGGTAAGATTCCTCAGGGGAGGAACAACCTAAGACAGGCACAGTCGCAGCGGGGGGGGGCCAAGAGGGATGGGGCACAGACCCTTAATCCTTTTGAGAGAGGTCTCCTGCCCCCAGGGCTGCTCTGCTCTCCACGCCCAGCTCAAATCCACACCCAGCTCAAATCCACACCCTGCTCAAATCGGACCCAGGAGGCAAACAAAGATCATTGCCCCCGGTCATGTGAGGCCTTTGTTTGTTTACTTCAAAGATAACCTTGTTTGTGGGACTAAACTGGGAGTGTTAGAATTACTCCATAATTAAATAATATCCAATTAGTCAACATAAACTTTTGTTTAATTGTCCTGTTTGTTATTTCTTAAGCCTATGAAATCCTAAGGGGTTGCAGGAATCGACATCTCTGGGGACCCAGAAACTGATATAAAAGATTCGGGGCTAGGCATATTTGAATTATGTTAAATTCAAATGATGATGATGTTGATAATAAATTTAGGCAAGTTGTCTGATTCAGATGATAGAGATGGAAAATCTTACTTGCTCCTCACAACCAGTCCAAAGGTCTTTTACAGATGAAGATATATATGTGCTAAATAAATTGCTTCTTTTGAAAGATCTTCACCACCTTTCTACTGCAGTTCTTGAAACCACTGAGAATTTATAAGAAGTAGCAATTCTCATGATTACAGACAAAAAGAGTAGTAAATATTATAGAAAAGGACAGGGAGGAAAAAACAAAAGCTCAAACAAACCAAAACATTTATTTCAGCATTTCTCAGACATGATCTACAAACCACCAGCATTACAAGTACTTGGACTGCTTTAATGAAGGCTGGTTCCTGGGCCCCATCACTAGCCTGCTGAATTAGGAAGTCTGGGCTGGGCCAGGTGAGTCTTTTGTGCACTGAATTTCAAAATCACTGATCAATTTGCAATTTATGATGTGCCCAGCACTGTGCTTAGACCTTCCTTGAGTTATCACATTTACAGCAACCCTCGGGAGAGATGAGTTATCTTTGTTTTGCATAAAAAGAAATAGAGTTTTTACAATGTAACTAGTCATGGAGAAGTTGAATCCTTGTTAATTGCTGGAAGTCAAATGCTTTTTCCATGATACTCCAAGCTGTCAGCTGTCTCAGGTTTGAGCAGTCAGCTCTGATTTCTAAGGCATGTTTCCTATTCATTATGGCATATAATGACAGAAAATCTACTGCTGACACTAAATACACTTTCTTCACAGACACAATCTATTTGGACAAATATTCCATAAGGTTATTTGGTAGGCAGATTTCTTTGTTCCTATTCTTGTCTGCAGAAACACAAACAGGCAGGGATTACTAGTGCCAGCAAGTGCATGTGAGATTATCAAATAATTCTGCTGATGGTTTAAGGAAAAAATGACATCATTAGAAGCCACAAAGCAAATCATCATTATTGACTTGTTTTTCTTCCAACACATTCATTCATTTGTTCATTTGCTACTGAATCAGGCCCGGCTGCTTGCCGCTCAAAAATCAATACTGGAGAGAGAGAAACAAATACTGGTAGGAAGAAAAGTTGCTTTTTATCAGAATGCCATCAGTCTGGGAAGATGGTGGACTCGGTGTCCCCACAAAACCATCTCCAAAGATTCTGCTTGGCCATGAAAGCTTTTAAAGGGATAAAAGGAAGTAATTTCAGTTAATCACTGAGATGGGGGGTCAGAGTCTTTGCCATCCCCCACTGTGTGCAGGCTTGTGTGCAGGCTTGTTGACATCTTGTGATTTTTCTTTAGATGCTAGCTTGTTCACACAGTTGGTTCACAAGATTACTGAAAGGGAAGCTAGGGAAGAGATCTAGTCATCTGTTAATTACTTATTCTTCATTTCTATTTCTTTGATCTACGGAAAGAACCAACACTTTAGGCAAGATATTGTGTGATCCAAAGATTTGAAAGGTGTGCTAGGGCTGGAGATGCATAGAGCATGGGGGTACCCGGTTTAAGGTTAGTGACTCTGCTGCAGAGAGCTCTTTCCTGCAAAGTGCTCTTTCCTGCCCAAAGCTGCTTACAAATCCCCACCTGTCAGAACATGAACCCATCTCTATGAGATCATGGGTGAAGGTCTGTCTTCCACAACCTCTTCATGCTGACACATGGCACCACATTCTTAGAGAGCAAGGTGTCCACATGGGTCTGTAGCATCTCTTTGTTGAGGGTTGTAGTTGCCTGTTTACATATATGGAAAGAGCAAGCTATGAGTATTTTGATGTCCACAAAGATATAGATTATTATGAACAATAGTATTAATTCCATTCTCTTAAGGTCAGTTCTTGGAACTGTGCTAGCCACAGACTCAGTACTGCTCAAGATGGAGCAATTTATGTCACAGCTGCAGTCAGGTCATCATGCAGTCAGCATTTTCCCTCTGGTGGCAGTTATACTATCTGTAAAACAGCTCAGGAATGTGCATCAAACTCTGAGTCTGTGACTCAAGGGTCCTAATCATTAACTGCTTGAACCTGCTCCTTTGTGACTCAGGGAGGCCTGGGAGACTTCAGCTTCTCTACAAACAGAGGCAGGAGACACAGTGAGGGCTTTGTACTTGGTCAGGGGGTGGGGTAGGGGGGAGACTCACAGGGTTCTGCTAGGTTCCACATTCATTCAGTCATTTAATATGAATTCTGCATCAATTATATGCAAGTAATATAATAGGCACTGGGATATAGTAATGAACAAAACAGACAAAAAATCCTAGTCTCCTGAAGTTAAATCCTAGTAGGCTCCTATTTCTGTGAGACCCCAATGACCCAGGAGAGCCACAGAAAGGTGAATGGAGCACATTCACATATATCAGCACAGGTAATCTTACCAATCGGTGAATTTCTCCAGTTATTTTTTTTATTTCTTCTCTTATATCCTAGAAAAATGCTATGAAGAGTCACAAAGTAAAAAAACCCAAAAAACAAAAACAAAAAAAACAAAACAAGAAAACAAAAAACAACAACAAAAAACAAGCTTTGTAGCAGAGTTGCTTAACAGAGTGATAACACTTTTAAGAAACATATTTTAAATGTGTGTTTAGATTTTTTCCTTTCACAAAGATCAGGGATATTACTGACCATTTAATATGTAGTAGACAAGAATAAAAATATTTTGCATCCATGGGACATCCCATCCAAAGAAAAATGTCCCACCCTCTACTTCCAGTGTCTTGATGGACATTTGTGCATTGAAAAAAAGATCTTTATCATTATGTGAATTTGAAATCTACTCTATTTTACAAATAAGGTATATTTTGCAAGGTTTTTCTATATATCAACTTGACTAGGAATTCAAAATTGAGGGAATATTGACACTGTTTTGTTTGGAGATTTATCAAGAATTATTCACCTTGTCAGAAATGTCTCATCACTAATGTAAATACAACTCTTGATATTGGAAGTATGTGGAAGAATTTATCTGATGCAACATGTATGAGGTACTCACCTGTAACAGCATCTGAATCACTCATCATTATCCTATTGATTTTGATTAAGGTGTTATAACCAAAAAGAACAGAACCTGTGGAGCCCACAAGCAATGCTTCACCTAATATCAGGTATGAAAGGAGATGGCTTACTGGTAAGTGCCAGGTCGCTGGAGTAAGACAAAACTTACTAATTGTATAATGACTAGCTACCCAGTAGAACCCCATCTGATCATCTGTAAAATTATGGCTATTAGTCTTCAAACATGTGTAGATGGATGTCTGGGGAATAAATAAAATAATGCATGTGAAACACTAAGCACAGTCCTTGACTCACAATACAGTATTAAAAATCGTTACCTGTTATTTCTACAAATGATAAAATTCTGGGATAATTATGAGAATTAGGGACCAACAGAATCAGAAGACATTAGGCTTAAGCTTGAGTTTAGGAACTTTCTACTTTTTTCCATACGAAATCCCTTTTAGTTCTCCCGTATCCATGTTTTTGAAGAATTTACCCAGTCACATTCAAGGGTTGATTCTGGGTTCTCCAAAATTCAAAGCTGGGGGCAATGGAAAGAACATGCAGCCTTAGAAACAGAAGAAAAACCAGGTAAATCTGATTACCTGAAAACCTAGTGAAGAGAATGTTTCCAGCAGGAAGGAATGATAAAATATTTCAAATGCGGCTAATAGATTAAATCAGATGAAGACTAAAATCTGGTCACTGGATGTAGCTTTACGTGGTCTTTGCACCTAAATGAGGGCAACTTTAGTGGTGTCATAGTAGCAAAAGCCTAAGTGGAAAAATCTCATATTGTTCAATAGTCTACTCAGAAATAAATTAATTTTTAATACCCACATGGATAGCCTAGTGCAAATTGAGAGATTTCATAGGTCATAATATGATAGCGATACAATTAGTCCAATTTAACATGATTTTTAAGCTATAGAATGACTTCTGTTTGCAGAAAATTAATGTGACTGGAATTGTTGGTTAAGTGTAATACAAAATCACCATTGCTGGATGTGTTCCTTTCAATCCATTTCAACTGAGCATTTATAGTTCTGTGTGCAGATTCCTGAAGAGAGTGAGATTCCCTTGTTATCATACAGAATGCCAAATCTCAAGGTCATATTCTAAGACATATAATTTTTGCCTGTTATTATTAAGGAAAAACATTTCTTAATAATAACTAATTATAAGAGTAATAAAAAATTAAGTAAGGTATAAGTTTCTAGTACTATATTATTTATGTGGTATATATGAATTACATTTAAAAATTGCTTTTTAGATTATTGTTATTTACTATTTTCTTAATTATAGAACATGTATAAAAAAGTTGATCTTGCCTACTTTATAATTGAATCATTGCATACCATCCTTTCTGTATAGTTTCCCCAAAACTTTTATATATTCTTATTTTTTCTTATAATCTTCTTATTCTGCCCATACATACTATTATGAGATATGAATTTATAATGGCTGTAAAGTGTCACAAAATATGGAAGCACTACAATAAAAATACTTGATTCCTTTAAAAATATATTACAAATAGGTAAAGTTCAGTATTTCAGATACTAAGAAGTAACACTTTAAGCTAAGTAGTCACACATTTAGCAAAGAGCCAATTGACCACAGGAAGAGGAATATTGTACAAAAAATTAGAAATTATCAGTTCATCTTCCCTTTAGTTGAATAATCGTACTTAAAGGGAAAAAAACCACTAACCAACTTCATAAATTTGGTACTGAATATTGTTGAAGTCATTAACCAAGTGGGCATCAGATATCATTTTTAGCCTGACAGCCTATTGTAAGCAAATCAAAATTTGTCAGCCTCAATGTGCTTGAATCTTAGTAAATAAAACTTAAAAACAACCACTCTCAAACAACAAGTACATTTTCCTAATACAGCAACCACTTAAGCTATGGCCAACCGAATAACTTTCTTTGCTTTGCCTCCACATCTTTTCTATAAAAACCTCTGCCCTAGCTCCTATCTGTAGAAAACTCCTAACCACATTTGGTTAAGAGCTGCGTGATTAAAATTGATGCTTGGTCAAAGAAACACTTAAAAAATTAATGTGCCTTTAAGTTTATAATCTCACAATATATGCTTATAAATAATTATAAATTATGTAATTATAATTTCCAAATAGTTTATTGCAAAATGAAAACTCTTTCTAAAATGAGAGCTTGCATTTCTGGATCTTAACTCCAAAGTTTGGCAGTAATGCAATGTTATTTATTTTCTTTTTTTTTCATAACAGTGATTCAAGTTGAAATTTCATTTTATCTCCTTGTAGGTGAGATTCCCCATGGCCATGGAGAGAAGGAATCACACAGTGAATGATTTCATCCTGGTGGGCTCCACAATAGACCCAGTGATATAACTAGTCCTGTTTGTTGTGTTCCTTGGTGTCGACTTTGTGATCCTGATAGGTAATATAACTCTCATAACACTGATCTGTACTGACTCCTGGCTGCACACACCCATGTACTTTTTCATTGGGAATCTGTCTTTTCTGGATTTCTGATATTACTCTGTGTACATCCCGAAGATCCTAGTGACCTGCATCTCTGAAGTCAAAAGCATCTCCTATGCTGGCTGTGTAGCTCGGTTCTTCTTCTCTGCTGGGTTCGGGTACAATGAATGCTACCTGCTGGCTGCCATGGCTTATGACCGCTATGTGGCCACCTCACAGCCACTGCTTTACTCTCAGGTCATGCCTATTAAGCTTTGTGCATTTTTGGTAGCAGCCTCATACCTTGGGGGCTTTATTAACTCTTCCATCATAACCAAAATAACTTTCACCTTGAACTTCTGTAGAGATAATGTCATTGATGACTTTTTTGGTGATTTGCCTCTGCTAGTGAAGTTGGTTTGTGGTAGAAAGGATGGCTTCCACGTTGTGATTTATATCTTCCTTGTCTCCAACTACATCACCCCTATTGCATTCATACTTGCTCCCTAGTTTTTCATCATTGCCAACATCTCAAGGTTTCGCTCCACCCAGGGCTGCCTCAAAGCCTTCTCCACATGCTCCTCTCATCTGATCTTTGTCACCTTGTACTATGGCTCCCTTCTCTACATCTATTCTCATCCACAATCTAGATATTCTTTGGATAAGGACAAAATAGTTTCTCTATTTTACACCATGGTATTCCCCATGTTGAATCCCATGATCTATAGCTTTAGGAATAAGGATGTGAAAGACGCTCTGAATAAACTCCTCAAATAAATCAAGGTTCTCTCCTTCTAAGGAGATACAAAGACAATTTTTGATCAGGTTACTATATTTCAAGAAGACCTGCCGTTTTGTTCTATCATGATCAAGAAGTCTTACAAAGCAAGCTAAATAATGTGTACCTTTGATATCTGACAATGCAAGAGCCAGAAGATGACACAAATAGGGCAATTTAAGAGATAAAATTTAAATATCAAATATAAAGATTTGGGTTAAATTTCATGTTACATTAGATTTTTTTTAATTTTTTTTATTTTTTTTATTTTTTGGGGGTACACCAGGTTCAATCATCTGTTTTTATACACATATCCCCGTATTCCCTCCCTTCCTTGACTCCCCCCCCTCGAGTCCCCCCCACCCTCCCCGCCCCAGTCCTCTAAGGCATCTTCCATCCTCGAGTTGGACTCCCTTTGTTATACAACAACTTCCCACTGACTATTTTACAGTTGGTAGTATATATATGTCTGTGCTACTCTCTCGCTTCGTCTCAGTTTCCCCTTCATCCCCCGCCCCCTCCCATACCTCGAGTTCTCCAGTCCATTCTCTGTATCTGCATCCTTATTCTTGTCACTGAGTTCATCAGTACCATTTTTTGATTCCGTATATGTGAGTTAGCATACAATATTTGTCGTTCTCTTTCTGACTTACTTCACTCTGTATGACAGATTGTAGTTCTATCCACCTCATTACATATAGCTCCATCTCATCCCTATTTATAGCTGAGTAATATTCCATTGTGTATATATGCCACATCTTCTGTATCCATTCATTTGTTGATGGGCATTTAGGTTGCTTCCATGTCCTGGCTATTGTAAATAGTGCTGCAATAAACATGATGGTACAAGTTTCTTATGGGATTATGGTTTTCTTTGGGTATATGCCCAGGAGTGGGATTACTGGATCATATGGTAGTTCTATTTGTAGTTTTTGAAGGAACCTCCAAATTGTTTTCCATAGTGGCTGTACCAACTTACAGTCCCACCAACAATGCAGGAGACTTCCCTTTTCTCCACACCCTCTCCAACATTTGTTGTTTCCAGACTGTGTGATGATGGCCATTCTGATTGGTGTGAGGTGATACCTCATTGTGGCTTTGACCTGCATTTCTCTGATGATGAGTGATGTTGAGCATCTTTTCATGTGTGTGTTGGCCATCTGTATGTCTTCTTTGGAGAAATGTCTATTTAGGTCTTCTGCCCATTTGTGGATTGGGTTATTTGCTTTTTTGGTATTAAGCTTCATGAGCTGCTTGTATATTTTGGAGGTTAATCCTTTGTCCGTTGTTTCATAGGCAATTATTTTTTCCCATTCTGAGGGTTGCCTTTTAGTCTTGTTTATGGTTTCTTTTGCTGTGCAAAAGCTATTAAGTTTCATGAGGTCCCATTCATTTATTCTTGATTTTATTTCCATGATTCTAGGAGGTGGGTCAAAAAGGATGTTGCTTTGATGGATGTCATAGAGTGTTCTGCCTATGTTTTCCTCTAGGAGTTTTAAAGTGTCTGGCCTTACATGTAGGTCTTTAATCCATTTGGAGTTTATTTTTGTGTATGGTGTTAGGAAGTGTTCCAATTTCATTCTTTTACATGTTGCTGTCCAATTTTCCCAGCACCACTTATTGAAGAGGCTGTCTTTTTTCCATTGTATACTCGTGCCTCCTCTGTCAAAGATAAGGTGTCCATATGTGTTTGGGCTTACTTCTGAGTTCTCTATTCTATTCCATTGATCTACCTTTCTATTTTTGTACCAGTACCATACTGTCTTGATCACTATGGCCTTGTAATATAGCTTGAAGTCAGGAAGCGTGATTCCACCAACTCCATGTTTCCTTCTCAAGATTGCTTTGGCTATTCGGGGTCTTTTGCGTTTCCATACAAATCATAAGATTTCTTGCTCTAGTTCTGTGAAAAATGCCATTGGTCATTTGATCGAAATTGCATTGAATCTGTAAATTACTTTGGGTAGTACAGACATTTTCACGATGTTGATTCCTCCAATCCAGGAACATTGTATGTCCCTCCATCTGTTTGTGTCGTCTTTGATTTCTTTCATCAATGTCTTAAAGTTTTCTGCATACAGATCTTTTGCCTCCTTAGGCAGGTTTATTCCTAGGTATTTTATTCTTTTTGTTGCAATGGTGAATGGGAGAGATTCCTTAATTTCTCTTCCTGCTCTTCCGTTGTTAGTGTATGGGAATGCAAGAGATTTCTGTGCATTAATTTTGTATCCTGCTACTTTACTAAACTCATCAATTAGTGCTAGCAGTTTTCTGGTAGAGTCTTTAGGGTTTTCTATGTATAATATCATGTCATCTGCAAAGAGTGACAATTTTACTTCTTCTTTTCCAATTTGGATTCCTTTTATTTCTTTTTCTTCTCTGATTGCTGTGGCTAAAACTTCCAAAACTATGTTGATTAATAATGGTGAGAGTCGACACCCTTGTCTTGTTCCTGTGCTTAGAGGGAATTCTTCCAGTTTTTCCCCATTGAGAATGATGTTGGCTTTTGGTTTTTCACATATGGCTTTTATGATGTTGAGGTAATTTCCTTCTATGCCCATTTTCTGGAGAGCTTTTATCATAAATGGATGTTGAACTTTGTCAAAAGCTTTTTCTGCATCTATTGAGATGATCATATGGTTTTTATCCTTCAATTTGTTGATATGATGTATCACATTGATTGATTTGCATATATTGAAGAATCCTTGCATCCCAGGGATAAACCCCACTTGATCATGGTGGATGATTTTTTTTATGTGCTGTTGCAGTCTGTTAGCTAGTATTTTGTTGAGGATTTTTGCATCTATATTCATCAGTGATATTGTTCTGTAGTTTTCTTTTTTTGTGACATCTTTGCCTGGTTTTGGTATCAGGGTGATGGTGGCCTCATAGAATGAGTTTGGGAGTGCTCCGCCTTCTGCAATATTTTGGAAGAGTTTGAGAAGGATAGGTGTTAACTCTTCTCAAAATGTTTGATAGAATTCGCCCGTGAATCCATCTGGTCCTGGGCTTTTGTGTGTTGGGAGATTTTTAATCACTGCCTCAATTTCTGTACTTGTGATTGGTCTGTTCATGGTTTCTATTTCTTCCTGGTTCAATCTTGGAAGATTGTATTTTTCTAAGAATGTATCCATTTCTTCCAGGTTATCCAATTGATTGGCATATAGTTGCTTGTAGTAGTCTCTCATGATGTTTTGTATTTCTCAGGTATCCGTTGTTACTTCTCCTTTTTCATTTCTAATTCTGTTGATTTGCATCTTCTCCCTTCTGCCAGATGAGTCTGGCTAATGGTTTATCAATTTTGTTATTCTTTTGTTAATCTTCTCAAAGAACCAGCTTTTAGTTTTATTAATTTTTGCTATGGTTTCCTTCCTTTCTTTTTCATTTATTTCTGATCTGATCTTTATGATTTCTTTCCTTCTGCTCACTTTGGGGTTTCTTTGTTCTTCTTTCTCTAGCTGTTTTAGGTGTAAGGTTAGGTTGTTTATTCGATCATTTTCTTGTTTCTTAAGGTAGGACTGTATTGCTATAAACTTCCCTCTTATAACTGCTTTTGTTGCATCCCATAGGTTTTGGGTTGTAGTGTTTTCATTGTCATTTGTTTCTAGATATTTTTTGATTTCCTCTTTGATTTCTTTAGTGATTCCTTGGTTGTTTAGGAGTGAATTGTTTAGCCTCCATGTGTTTGTATTTTTTGCAGCTTTTTTTCCTGTAATTGATATCTAGTCTCATGGCATTGTGGTCTGAGAAGATGCTTGATATGATTTCAGTTTTCTTGAATTTGCTGAGGTTTGATTTGTGACCCAAGATGTGATCTATCCTGGAAAATGGTCAGTGTGCACTTGAGAAGAAAGTGTAGTCTGTCGTTTTTGGATGGAATGTCCTATAAATATCAATTAAGTCGAGATGGTCTAATGTGTCATTTAAAGCTTGTGTGTCTTTATTTATTTTCTGTTTGGATGATCTGTCCATTGATGTAAGTGTGGTGTTCAAGTCTCCCAATATTATTGTGTTCCTGTTGATGTCCCTTTTTATAGCTGTTAGCATTTGCCTTATGTATTGAGGTGCTCCTATATTGGGGGCATAGATATTTACCATTGTGATATGTTCTTCTTGAATGGATCCCTTGATCATTATGGAGCGTCCTTCCTTGTCTCTTTTAATAGTCGTCTTTACTTTCAAGTCTAATTTGTCTGATATGAGTATTGCTACTCCAGCTTATTTGGACTTCCATTTGCATGGAATATCTTTTTCCATCCCTTTCCTTTCAGTCTATATGTATCCCTTGGTCGGAAGTGGGTTTCTTGTAGGCAGCAGATAGAAGGGTCTTGTTTTTGTATCCATTCAGCCTGTCTGTGTCTTTTGGTTTGAGCATTTAATCCACCTACATTTAAAGTGATTATTGACATATGTGTTCCAATTACCATTTTCTTAATTGTTTTGGGTGTGTATTTGTAGGTGTTTTCCTTTTCTTGTGTTTCCTACTTAGAGAAGTTCCTTTAGCACTTGTTGTAAGGCTGGTTTGGTGGTGCTGAATTCTCTTAACTTTTGCTTGTCTGGAAAGCTTTGGATTTCTCCCTCAAATCTGAATGAGATTCTTGCTGGGTAGAGTATTCTTGGCTGTAGGTTTCTCTCTTTCAGGACTTTCAGGATATCCTGCCATTCCCTTCTGGCCTGCAGAGTTTCTGTAGAAAGGTCAGCTGTTATCCTGATGGGTTTTCCCTTATATGTTGTTTGTTGCTTTTCTCTTGCTGCTTTTACTATTTTTTCTTTGTGTTGAATTGTCGTTAGTTTGATTAATATGTGTCTTGGTGTATTTCTCCTTGGGTTTATTCTGTATGGGACTCTCTGTGCTTCTTGGACCTGGTTCATTATTTCCTTTCCCATGTGAGGGAACTTTTCCACTATAACCTCTTCAAAGATTTTCTCAGACCCTTTCTTGTTTTCTTCTTCTTCTGGGATGCCTATAATTCGAATGTTGGTACGCTTAATGTTATCACTGTGGTCTCTGAGACTGTCTTCTAATCTTTTTATTCTTTTTTTCTTTTTCCTGCTCTGTGGCAGTTATTTCCCCCATTCTATCTTCCAACTCACTTATTCGTTCTTCTGCCTCAGTCATTCTGCTGGTTATAGCATCTGGAGTATTTTTAATTTCAGTTATTTTGTTATCCATTGCTGTTTGTTTTTCTGAGTTCTTATGAACTGTTTCTTGTACTTTCTCTATTTTGTTATCGATATTTTTTATCATTTTTACTATCATTACTCTAAATTCTTTTTCAGGCATTTTTCCTATTTCCTCCTCATTTATTTGGTCTTGTGGGTTTTTTTCCTGCTCCTTTGCTTGTATGGTGTTTCTTTGTTTCCTCATGGTTGTTCAAACTTTTGGGGTTGCTTGTCCTGGCGATAGAGGTGTTTATAGAAGACTGTCCAAGCCTCAGACTAATGTCCAAGTATTGGATTAAACAAATATTAAGTCTAGGAAACACATACATGTATAAGACACACAATTATTGAATCTGTTAGGACATAAGGCTCTAGAAAGACCTGACAGAACCCCAGTGTGCTATCAGATATTCAAAGAGAAACCCAGCAGAAATTGACAACTGAAACAGAGCAAATCAGAGACAAAAGCAAAAGCAAACAAACAACAAATAACACCCTACACATACAAACATCAATGCAGCGAGATTTTGTAAGCTAGGATCAAATGTAGAAAAGAGCCAGAGTACCACCAGAGAGAATGGAGATTCTCAGAATGTAACTAGACAACTGTACTAAGAACTAAGATAAAGACAAAAGCCTAATATTAAATACCAAGGTGGTGCGTCATCTGGAGAATAGAGCAAGGAGTCTGAGCAGACTGATAGTGTTGCTTATAAGTATGTTAAGATAAAATAAACTTAAAAAGGCTGGAAGAAAGGGGAACAGAAGAGCTAGTGTGGTTGGAAATATGCAAATAAAAAGAAAGGAATAGAAATGTATAAAAGATAGGGATGAAAGGAAAGTATGAGAGATATATTGTCCGTACTACCAAAAACTTAGCTAGATATAGAAGTATATAAAAAGGCAAAAAAAAAAAAAAAAGAATAAAAAATATCATTAAAAAATTATGTTATAAAACTTGTAGATCCCTTAGGGCTAAGATCGTATTTAATAAATCAAAAAAAAAAAAAAAAAAAAGGGAGAGAGTGAGAAAGAAAAAAAAAAATCCAGAACTGATCCCAGAATGGACCAGTTCAATAGGTATTGATACTACTATTTCTGTTTCCTTAGCGTCTCAGCTGTAAGTGTCCTTCTCCTTGCCTTGGTTTTTTTTTTTTTTTTTGCGTTATTCTGTGACCAGCAGATGTTCCTTTATTGTTCGTCTGTAAGCGTTGGTGTGTGGGGAGGGAGAGGGTACAATAATGGCTCCTTCTCCTGGGAGTGAGTGAGAAGTGGCACACTGTTGTTTCAGTCAGGCTTGGAGGTGCCTGTTGCAGAAGGCGCTGGTGGCTCAGGCGTAAACAGAAAGTCTTTGAGTTGGGCCTCTCTCCAGGTTTTTTTCCTTTTGATGCTATTGTTTTTTTTTTTTTTTTTTTTCTCTCAGCCGCCTCCTTGCTGCTGGCGTTGCAAGGGGTTTTAATCTAGCCCCGCCCAAGTGCCTGAGAGTGCTTGTTATCCCTGAGCGCCTTAGGTGGCCTGCAGGGCGTCTCTCCACTGCCTGTTGCAGAGGTGCCAAAAGAGAGGGAGAGGCTACTCGTGCGGCTCCTCCCCCCCTGCCATGAGCTTGCAGCCTCCAGCCGCCATCATGGCCGGGCAGCTCTCAGGGACTGGCACTCCTCTCCGCAGACCTCCTCCCTCCTGTCCTCTCGGTCCGTCACCCTACCGGCAACAATGTTTCTCACCCTGAACCAGCTCTCCGGTTCCCACGCTCCCACTCCTGGACCCTCCGTTCAGCTGCAGATCGATGTCTCGGTCCGGGAACGCTGAGCTGCACTGCGGACCCTCCGTATGTTTCTCACTGCCTCCCATCTGCCACAGCTCCGCTGCTTCACCCTTTTTGAGCCCTCGTAGATGCCTCCCTACCGGCTATGTCGGGCTTCCCGCAGCACTTTCTGGTGTCTGAGGCCGTCTGCTGGTGTTCAGCTGGTTCTCTGTGGGAATTACTGCGTCCTTCCGTGCATTCCCAATGCATCTGTGGAGAGGGATGCACTCCACGTCTCTCTACTTTGCTGCCATCTTTTCTCTCCTACATTAGATTTTATAAACAAAAAAGTCAAAACCAAAACTACTCACCTACTTTCATAAAATGACCAAACAGCCCAGTTATTAGTATAAGAATATTTTTGTCTGGCTGATATATCTGGAATAATATCATTTTTGTTTTTCCTAGGTAGAAACAAAAAATACTGAGTTAATTTTTAACATTTTTCTATGACTGTTAACTAGCCGAAATAATCACTTTCCATCCCCTTAAAAGAATTTCTTAGGCATTTTATATGTAATTTCCTCCCTAAAAGCATTAGCAGAAAGACCCAGAGGCATCATTGAAATAACTTAGTACAACTAGACTAAGCAAGCATGATCTTTTCAATCTTTGTCTCTTACATATGTTCCTTAATTAATGAGACTTTGGTCAAATTCCCATACATATGATTTTTTTTGTGAATCCCTGTATAATTCCCAGGGCTCCTCTTTTATTTTATAGGATTAAATCTACAAAGAATTCTGCTTCAAATTCCTGACATTCTGAGAATCAAAACACATGTCATGAAAAACAAGAATAACTGTAGTGAGGTTTAACAATTTGAGAAATAAAAAGACTATGAGTACACACTAATTTATACAGGGAATATGTAAATGTAGTGATCAAACAAAAGAGTAAATAATGATGTTTGCAGATATTTTTGATTTTTAAAAGAGAGACAATATTAATGTAACTTATGTCAGCAAATCTGAATAAGTCCTCATTTCTACTGGCATAAGCAATAATGAAAAAAGTCAGGCAAGAAAGTAAAATTTGAGCAACAGTTCCCCCAAATTTGGGTGCTCTACTCAAAGCAGGAAAAGAATTATTAGCACAGGCAGTGATACATATTAACAAGAAAATTAAATCCAAGGTATGTAATCAGCTCTAGTTGGAAGACATAACAACTCAATTGAAACAAAGCCTGGTACAAGTCTAAGATGCTCAATTGAGACAATGTTCTAAAACTGAAGGATATGTATGCCAACTCAGACTCATTTTCTAAAAGACATCTCTCTGTTTCCCACTGATAATAATAAAATTACTAGAAAATATATTCTTTTTAACTAATGTCAACAGATCTAATTGCTATATTACAGTGGCAGAAAATCAGTTACTTAATGTTAGTTAAGTTATGCTAGAAACTATCCTAGAGGGAAATGTCAGTTACAAAAAATTAAGTTAGTGTAATAAACCTATTCTTAAGACATCTTATTATCATAAATCCTGATAGTAAACTACAAAAAAGATAGTCTACTGGTTAAGAATTCCTATTTTCATCCTTTTAAGTAGAAGCAACAAGTCCCATTCTTAATATATACCCAGATACTGTAACTTTCATTGGCATAAGTGTGTAGACACATTTTGCATATGGAAAAGAGATCTAAACTTGAAAACCAAGTCTAAATAACATTACAAAGACCCGGGTAAGAAGATTAGATACAGATAATAATAATAATAATAATAATAATAATAATAATAATAATAATAATAATAGATAAAAATAAATAAGAACATCGAAAACTGTAATTAAACATGTGGCACTGATGATTTAGACAACGTTTTAGGATATGTTTAACTGTAAGATTGGCAATAAGTTTTTTACTCACTGTTGGGAATGCTTCATCTGCAGTTTATGGCCGTGAAGCATTCAAATAATTTTTCATAAAATTTGAAACACAGTATGAATTCCTAAGGAAATTTTATTACTCAAATCAAAAATGAAATTTGGCATCTTATAGAATTTTCTAAATTATGCTTTTAGGTATATAAGTTTTAATAAACATGTTTTTATTTTCCTCCATGAAAAAGAAATCTTGGATTTACATGTTTTATTAAAAAATAACATGAATTTTTTTTGGTCTTCCACAGCATAAATGATGTGCAGTGGGTATTTCTGGGGAGCAGGATCCCTGATATTCCCAAAATCATACTAAATGTTCACATTTAGTTCTGTGTCTAGTAAAAAAGAAGAAAGAAATGAAGTAACAGGGATCTATATAGCTGAAATTCACAAAACTATCCATTACTATAACTTCCTGCTGCTATAATTACAAATAAATCTCTCTACCTCCCTTCATGAATGATCCTGCCCATTAACTCTTAGCACCTCAGAATGAGAATTACCTGGCAAATTGTCCAAATTTTCTTATTGTTATATCTGAGTCTTTGATCACTATGTTTTTATTTGGTTGTGGTAATTTTCTTTTGAAATAAATTGCTAAGGAAATACTAAAATATACACTGCTAAATCCTTTGGTATCTAACATAATTCTTCTTGACCTCATTTTGTAGGACTGATAATTTCTGGTAACTGGGTTCAAAAACCCTGCCCAGGAGAATGACTCCTGTCAGTTCAATGCAGGAGGTGCCCAAAATTGCCAGGTTGCATTCCTGGATTCCTACTGATCAAAAGATTTTGTTGGGGAAGTGTTACATCCTTGTGCACATAGACATCCAAATATACTGAGTACAAGATTGTGGATATGGAAGTTAAATTCTACTGGACTATTGTATGATAGTAAAAGAGGCTATGTCAGACAGGCACCTCCGGAGCAGATGCCAAAGTGGACTTAAATGTACAAGGATGTTATTAGGGGAAATAGCTCTACCAGTGCAAGAGAAAATGAAGAGGGAGCCAGAAAGAAACAAAGGGTGTCACCAATAAGATGCAGGCCTGACTGCAAGTGAAGAAGACGGGGAGAGAAGGATGGGCAAAAGAATCCTAAAGCATCATTAAGTCTGTGGTTACTTCAGCAGGATCCTTGGAAGGCACTTAAGGTAAAATTAGTGATCAAAGGAATCCGGTGCCTAATAGGGATGATCCTGCATTGGTATCCCTGCTGTGCTCAGTCATTAGCTGTAAGCACCCTATGGGAGGCATGACCTTGACATAAATAGGAAAGTATATTCAAAGATCATCATCTAGGGCCTTTGTGCAATTATACTGTCTGTAATTGGATCTTTGAAAGGCTTATTTTCCTGACCACTACAGGCGCCATGCCCACCTCATCTCCTCGGTTCACAAGGATATACATTCTAGGTAAGGAGAAGATGGAGCCAAATATTGGCTGCATTTTTTTAAAGCATGTAGAACACTTAGTGGCCAAATCAACAACCATGACTGAGATTTCATATACTATTCCATGATTTTATAAAACCAATTAGTTCTCCATGATAAGACAAATAGCAAAACCAATTATTTCTGTGGATTGGAGGAGATTGTTGCCATTACTTTGCCATCAAATGTATGTCTTGGTAGAGGTAATGTTTGATGGCATACCATGTTCATGAATAAGATGTTTTTCCTGCCAGATACTCTTAGAAAAAAGCTGGTAGGAAAATGAGTAAATTTTTTTAAATCCCACAAAATGTGATTATTCCCAGGAGGAAAGTCCTTACCTCTGCAATTTTGAATTAGTAGGAATTGGTATAAATTGATCACCCTGGCACACAAACCACTCACCAATCCTTTAGGGGAATGATGGTATCCCAGAAGCATAATGGTGATTTTTGTTATTTGCATTTTGGACACCTAATAGCTGTGTTAGCCAATTAGCCCTAGTAAGATTTTCTTGCTGAGCCCATTCCAGCTGTTACGGCCAATTTGTACAAGGGCCTTTTGAACATGAACTGGGTGTGTGGGGAATGAGGCTGACTAACATTCACAGGGCAGTCACTTTATCTACCTGATTAGTAAGTGCCTCTCAGTAGAAGTATGTGTGGTTAGAATGGTGTACATATGTATGAACAGAAACAGCTTAGGACATCTTCTGAACAAAGTTTATGGCTTTGAAGTCTCAATAAAATATGACAGGTCCTCAGCCTCCTCTGCAAACTTAGTGAACTCAAAATGCAAAATTTATCCTGCATGGGCTACTATTGTTTAACTCTAATGTGAGCCAGAATATTTGCAGTTTCCAGGGATACATTTTAGTTTTTAATCCAAACTAACTCCATCCATTTTATTTCCCAAGATGAAAGTTACTAGTCATGCACTCCTAGCTCAACTTGGCTATCTGTGAAGCATGACCTCCACCTGGGAAGACCCTCAATTCTTTTCCCCTCAGACAAAGAGATGAATTTGGTGATTCCCACCCCTGCAACTTTCCATTTTTGATGAAAACACTAATCTCTGTCTTTCTGCAAGTGATGCAATACTGCATTTTGTTTACTGTCTGAGAAATGAATGTCTAGAGGGAATAATTTCAGGGATTTCTACTCACATCTTCTAACAGTAATAATAATCTTAATTCCAAGTGTCACGGATAGAGAACTAAAGTGAGGATTTTTCTGTATAACTATACCCAATATGATTTCTGGGTCTGGTTAAAAATGATCAGTTATATATTTTGTCTCATTGGTCCCACTGAGAGACACACTAGGCCAAAATTATCTTTCATCTTACTTCCATTATTCCCATTAGCATGTGTGACCTGTCGTGTATTTAAGAAAACTGAAATCACATCAAGCATCTTTTCTGACCACAACACTATGAAATCATAAATCAACTGCAAGAAAAAAAAAACATAAAAAACACAAACATGTGATGGCTAAAGAATCTGCTATTAAACAGCCAATGGATCACTGAAGAAATCAAAGAAGAAATCAAAAAAAAATATCTAGAGACAAATGAAAACTAAAGTATAACAATGCAAAACCTATGAAATGCAGCAAAAGAAATTGTAAGAGGGAAGTTTATAGCAATACAATCCTACCTCAAGGAACAAGAAAAATCTCAAAGAAATAACCGAAGCTTACACCTAAAGCAATTAGAGGAAGAAGAACAAACAAACCCAAAGTTAGTAGAAGAAAAGAAATCATAAAGAAAGATCAGAGCAGAAATAAATGAAATAGAGATGAAATAAACAATAGAAAAGATCAATGAAACTAAAAGCTTGTTTTTTGAAAATTGATTAACCTTTAGCCAGACTCATAAAGAAAAAAAAGGGAGAGGACTCAAATAAAAAAAAAATTAGAAATGAAAAAGAAGTTACAACTGGCACCACAAAAATACAAAGGATCATAAGAGACTACTACAAGCAACTGTATGCCAATATAATAGAAAACTTAGAAGAAATGGAAAAACTATTAGAAAGGCACAATCTCCTGAGACTGAACCAAGAAGAAATAGCAAATATGAACAGACCAATCATAAGTACTAAAATTGAAACTGTAATTTTAAAATTTCCAATAAACAAAAGTCCAGGACCAGGTGGCTTCACAGCTGAATTCTATCAAATACTTAGAGAAGAGTTAACACCTATCCTTCTGAAACTATTCCCCAAAAATGCAGAGGAATGAATACTCCCAAACTCATTCTATGAGGTCACCATTACCCTGATACCAAAACCACAAAAAGGAGGAAATTGCAGGCCAATATCACTGATGAACATACATGCAAAAATCCTCAACAAAATACTAGCCAAGCAAATCCAACAATATATTAAAAGGATCACACACCTTGATCAAGTGGGATTTATCCCAGGGTACAAGGATTTTTCGAGATCCACAAATCAATCAGTGTGATATACCACATTGACAAATTGAAGAATAAAAGCCACATGGTCATCTCAATAGATGCAGAAAAAGCTTTTGAAGAAATTCAACATCCATTTATGATAAACACTCTCCAGAAAGTGTGCATAGACCGAAACTACCTCAACATAATAGAGGCCATATATGGAAACCTACAGTTAATATCATACTCAATGGTAAAAAGGTGAAAGGATTTCTTCTAAGCTCAGGAACAAAATGAGGATGTCTATTCTCACCACTTTTATTCAACATAGTTTTGGAAGTCCTAGTCATGGCAGTCAGAGAAGAAAAAGAAATAAAATGAATCCAAATTGGAAAGTAAGTAAAACTGTCACTGTTTGCAGATGATGTGATACTATACATAGAAAATCCTAAAGATGCTACCAGAAAACTGCCAGAGCTCATCAACAAATCTAGTAAATTTGCAGATACAAAATTAATACGCAAATATAGCTTGAATTGCTATAGACTAACAATGAAAAATAAGGAAGAGAAATTAGGGAATAAAATAATAAAATACCTAGGAATAAACCTACCTGAGGATGCAAAATACTGGTATTCTGAAAACTATAAGATGTTGATGAAAGAAATCAAAGATGACGAGAACAGATGGAAAGACATAGCATGTTCCTGGATGGAAGAATCAATATTGTGAAAATGATTGTACCACCCAAAGCAATCTACATATTCAATGCAGTCCATAACAAATTACCAATGGCATTTTTCACAAAACTGGAAAAAACATTTTTAAGCTTGTATGGACACACTAAAGACCCTGAATAGCCAAAGCAATCCTGAGAAAGAAAAATGGAACTGGAGGAATCAGACTCCCTGGGTTCAGACAATACTATAAAGCTACAGTGATCAAGACAATATGGTACCGGCACAAAAACAGAAATATAGATCAATGGAACAGGATAGAAAACCCAGAAATAAACCCACACATCTATGGTCAACTAATCTATGACAAAGGAGGCAAGACTACACAATGGAGAAAATATAGTCTCTTCAATAAGAGATGATGGGAAAATTGCACAGCTACATGTAAAAGAATAAAATTAGAACTTTCTGTAACACCACACACAGAAATAAACTGAAAATAGATTAAAGACCTAAATGTAAGACCAGATAACATAAAACTCTTAGAGGAAAACGTAAGCAGAACACTCTTTGACATAAATCACAACAATGCCTTTTTTGATCCACCTTCTAGAATAATAAAAATAAAAACAAAAACAAACAAATTGGACCTAATTAAATTTAAAAGCACAACAAAGGAAACCATAAACAAAATGAAAAGACAACTCACAGAATGAGGTAAAATATTTGTAAATGATGCAACCAACAGGAAATTAATCTGCAAAATACAAAAACAGTTCATACAGCTCAATATTAAAAAAACAAACAACCCAATCAAAAATTGGGCAGAAGATCTAAATAGACATTTCCCCAAAGAACATATACGGATGGCCAAAAAGCACATGAAAAAATGCTCGGGATCACTAATTAGAGAAATGCAAATCAAAACTACAATTAGGTCTATCACCTTACACCAGTCAGAATGGCCATCATCAAAAAATCTACAAACAATAAACGCTGAAGAGGATGTGGAGAAAAGTGAACCCTCCTACACTGTTGATGGGAATGTAAACTGGTACAGCCACTATGGAGAACAGTATGGAGGTTGCTTAAAAAACTAAAAATAAAGCTACCATATGATCCATCAATCCCACTCCTGCGTATATATCCAGAGAAAACCATAATTTGAAAAGATACACATACTACAATGTTCATTGCAGCACTATTTATTATATATATACATATACTGTAATATATATAATATATATACATTATATATATATGTTATAGAATACTATTCAACCATAAAAAGGAAGAAACAATGTCATTTGCACAAACATGGATGGTAGAGATTATCACACTGTGCAAAGGAAGTCAGACAAAGACAAATATCATATGATAGCACTTATATGTGAATTCTAAAAAAATGATACATATGAATTCATTTAAAAAACAGAAACAGACTTACAGATATCAAAAACAAACTTATGGATACCAAAGGGGAAGCATGGGGAGGAGGGATAAATTAGGAGGTTGGGGTAAATATATACGCACTACTGCATAGAAAATAGATAACCAACAAGCACCTACTGTACAGCACAGGGAACTCTACCCAATGATTTGTAATAACCTATATGGGAAAAGAATCTGGAAAAGAATATATTAAAAAGAAGTGATATATATATCTATAGATATATATATCTCAATTTGCTGTACACCTGAAACTAACACAACATTGTAAATCATCTATACTCTGATATAAAAAGATTTAAAAAAAATTCTGAATGATTACATTTTCACCAGACATCCACTGCCTCTAAAAAAATTACTCCATCATTAAATATTACCCATTTTGTCACCATACAATTTTACTTAATTACCTTTTTAGTTATTTCATAAGAAACTGATTTAAAAAAATCTGTGACAAGCAGCTTTAAACTATGTTGAATTCAAATGTTGATGGTGTTGCTGAGAATTTTAGGTAACTTGTCTAATTCAGATGTTAGAGGTAAATGGAAAATTTTACCTGTTCCTCACAACCAGTCTGATGGTTATTTACATACTGAGATATGATCAGTGCTAATGAAAGGGCCTCTTTTGAAATATCTTAACCTTCTTCCTATTTCAGTTTCTGAAACTACTGAGAGTCCCAAGGAGAAGTAGTATTTCTCACTAATAAAGCCAAAAAAAAAAAAAAAACTAAAAGCAATTAATATTACAGAAAAGGACAAAAGAGAAAAAGTAAATGCACAAATAAGCAGGCAATTATTGAGACCACTTACAAAGGAAACAGCATTGAGTAAGTGTTTATGCATTCATTAGGCTTGCTCTGTACATATTGATTTGGGGAGTGGTAGTCGCCTTCCTAATTTAATACCGCCAAGCTCTTTGCCACATCCCCTGATATTTTAAGCATTTTAATATTGATCCAAGTACAGCCATTGTCTTTGAGAATTTTCCATGTGTGGCATAAAAAGCTTCCTGCAATCTCATCTAGCATAATGCCAACAAATATAGTCTATACTGCATATGGATCTGACAAACTTTCAGCAGGGTCTCCACCATCTATTCCATTTCCTGCTTCTGTACTTAAATAACTGTAGTGTATTTTCCTTTGCTGGAAATATCTTCCTCCCACATGGTAATGGTCCATGCATCTTCAAACTCACAAACATGATTTCCTTCTTGTTAAAACCTCCCATCACACACACAACGCTTCCTTCATTGCCTGGAGCAAGCTCTCCATTCTGGCCTGCCTCCCACTGTCAGGTACAGTAAGTAATTTTGTTGTAACTTATTGCAATTATTTGCTCACAAAGGTTTGGTTCTTCCACCAAACCTCATCCTCTTGAAGCAAGGCCCCATTATTTGGTTCTATCATTTTTTGTAGTTGCTGGCAGAGTATCTAGAACATAGTAAATGCAAGCGAGATATGCAGGTTGGGGGACAGATGATGAGCACTGAGGGAACTGGTTTTGAATCTGGCTCTAGAAGCCTCAAATCTTATGACCTTGAACAATGTATATACAATCATTTCTATGCCTCAGATAGTTCACTTGTAAAATGGGAATAGTAATCATATTTATATCAAAATATTATTATGAAGGTTAAAATGAGATGACTTTATTTTTTTATTGACTGTGTTAGATCTTCATTGCTGCACACGAGCTTTCTCTAGCTGCAGTGAGCAGGGGCTACTCTTCATTGTGGTGCGTGGGCTCCTCATTGTGGTGGCTTCTCTTGTTGAGGAATACAGACTCTAGGCATGTGGGCTTCAGTAGTTGCTGCATGGGCTCAATAGTTGTGGTGAACTAGCTTAGTTGCTCTGAGGCATGTGGTATCTGCCTGGGGCAGGGATCAAACCCATGTCCCCTGCATTGGCAGGCAGATTCTTAACCACTGCACCACCTGGGAAGTCCCAAGAGATGACTTTTTAAAGCAGTCATTGGAGTGCCTGGTACATACTAAGTTCTCAGTAAATAATTTGATAAATATTGGAGAAACCTAAGTTGCCTTTGGGAACATTAGCCAATATGCCACCTTTCTTGTCATTTAAAAATTGGTAATGAGTTGTTGAAAAGTGAAACTGAATGTTTATTGCAAAATCTATCCACATAGACACTCAACATAAGTGCAGTTCACTTTTAAAGTGTTACCATCACAGCTGAATAGATAATTGTTATGTCTCTCTGAAGCATGCTTGTTGTAGGGGAAAGACTATGAATTTTCTAATCATATTACCTTGGGTTTAAATCCTGAATGTACTTACTTCTAAGTTTGCCTGGGAAAGTTAGTTAACTGCTCTGAATCTCTTCTCTTGTCTTTAATGGGAACTACAATACATACTCCTTCAAGTTGTTTGACAATCAAAAAAAGACCCCAGGAAGGTGTTTTAGAAGAGGAGTTTCTCAAAATATGATAATTATCATCATTTCTTTTTAAATCATTCACTTCTTTTGCATTGAGCAACTTCCTCTAAATAAATTAACACACTTTTTGGTTAATTGCCTTGTAGAGACTTTCAAAGCTATGAACCCCTGAGGTGCTTAAGGAATCATATACACTGGGGGCCCTGAGCAAGGATAAATTATCTGTATCCATGGTGTGGTCTTTTGTTGGCTGTGACTGGGAGAGTTACAGGTTAGTGTCCTGGACCTGGGTGAGGTGAGTAGAATGTTTCTGTACACATAATCAGAGTTGGCTGAAAATGGAAGAGATCCAGGACTCTGCCAGAAGGTGATTTGGGCACTACTTGGAAGCATTTATCTGTAACCACGTGCATGAGGTGCTCCCTGTGACAGCACCTGAGTCTCTCAGCATTAACCTCCTGGTATTGAGTTCAGGTGTTACAACTAAAAAAAAAAAAAAAAGAGGGACCCAGAAGGACCACCAGTAACTCTTAGCCTAACATCAGTTATGAAAGGAGGTGACTCAGTGGTTAAGTACCAGGTCTCCGTAGTAAGATAATACCACTTACTAATTGTGTAATTACCAGGTACTCACTAAAACTCAATTTGGTCTCCTGTAAATTATCTTTAATTTTAAATGCTATTAATCCTTAAACACATGTATGATGGATGTTGCAGAAATTAATTTTAAAATGTTAAAGTGCTTGACTCAGAGCAAAGCATTCAAAATTGTTAGCTATCACTTTATAAATACTAAAATTTTGATATAATTTTGAGAAACCAAGAGCAATAGAATCAGAAGATATTAAGTTTAAAATTGAGTCCAAGAATTTTAAACTTTTTCCCACAAGAAATCCCTTTCCATTGTCAAGGACTCATGTTTTCAAAGATTTTTCCCAGCCACAAAATTGCTCTTAATTTGTGTTGTGATTCAGTTAAAATAAACAGCCCACAAAAACTCACAATCATCCTACAAATAAGATGATATCAGCATTGAACTGATATGTTTTAAATCAAAAGCAGATGGGAAAGATTATATTCTATTAAGGGGAACAAAGAATAAGTTAAATTAATAGGATATATGTAATATTAGATAATGTGCAAGCTAGGAAGAATAATACAGTAGAAAAGGAAGATGAGAAATGTCAGGGAAGTGGATTGCTGTGTGGTGATCAGGGAACACTTGAAAGGGAGTAACATTAGAGGCAATTAACACCTGAAACATGTGAGGAAATTCTCTATAAATATATTTGAAGAAGGTCATTCTAACCATAGGGAAGACAACTGCCAAAGCTCTGAGGGAACCCAATTTATCCTTGGAATTGGAAAGAGGGCAGCGGGGCTGGAGTGGAGTGAACAGTGAAGGGGAGAACAGTAGGAGCCAGAGCAGACAGGTAATAAGCTTGTAAATCTTTGTAAGGATTTGGACTTTTACTCTGAACAAGTCATGAAGTCATTGGAGCCTTGGAAGAAGAGTAACATGACATAACTACTATTCAAACATCACTCTGGCTGCCTTGTTGAGAGACTCAAGTGGGGTTAGGATGGAAGTGGGGAGGGGAAAAGGAGACCATTAGGAAGCTCTGCAATAATGCAAACATGAGGTGAGAGTGTGTTAGTGTCAGGTGGAACCACTGGAGCTGGGAACAATTGGTCACATTCTGGATCTATTTTGAAGGTAGAATCAAGATGTTGCTGATTAGTCAGCTACAGGGTAAAAGACAAGGAGGAGTCCAAAATATCTAATGATTTCCCTAAACTGAGATAATGCATTTACTGCAGAGGAGAAGTCTCGAGCAAAGCAGATTTAGGAAGGATTATTAGGAGCTCAGATTTTCCTGAACTTCCCAGTGGACATCCTGTAAGAGATGTTAAGTAGGAATGTTAAGAATCTGAAGTTCAGGGAAGAGAAATGGTCAAGAGGTGATGGATGATAGATAGATGATTGATAGATAGATAGATGATAGATAGATAAATAGATAGACAGGTAAAACTTACATGTAGAGAACATTTAAAGACTGGATGGTTCACTGGAAAGTGATTGCTGATGGAAAAGAGAACGTATTCAAGGGTGAATTCTGGGGTTCTCCAAAATTCAAATCTGGGGGAAATAGCATTGAGAACTTGCAGCCACAGAAGTAGCAGAAAATCCATGCAAGTCTGGTGACCTGAAAACCAAGTGAAGAGAGTGTTTCTAGCAGGAAGAACTGATGAGCTATATCAAATACTGCTGATAGATCAAATCAGATGAGGCATTAAAAGGGATGACTTCATTTGGTTATGTTTGCTCATTGACCCTAGATCAGGGGTCCTCAACCCCCGGACCATGGACTGGTACCAGTCCTCGGCCTGTTAGGAACTGGGCTGCACAGCAGGAGGTGAGTGGCAGGCAGGGAGCAAAGCTTCATCTGATGCTCCCCTTCCGCTGCTCGCATTACCACATGAACCATCCCCCCCATCTGAGGAAAACTTGTCTTCCACAGCACACAGGTCCCTGGTGCCAAAACGGTTAAGCACCACTGCCCTGATGAGGGCACCTTTCGTGGAGTAATCCTAGCAAACACATAAAAGCAACAATCTCATATTACTCAATACTTTACTCAGAAGTAAGTTAATTTATAGCATAGCATTTATGAACACTAATACTGATAGTCTTGTAAGAACTAAGTGTTCTCCTAGATTCCAAGGCCATGGGAATACAAATAATCGTATTCTGCATGATTTTTAATTCAGCTATAAAAGGAGTTAGGTTGATGGGAAGTTAGTGTGACTGGAATTCTCCCTTAAGTGTAATATGAATGTATAGTCACTAGATATATTCTGGTCTATCCATTTCAATAGAACATTTATAGTTTTACCTGCAGAGAATCCTGAAGAGAGTGAGATGTCCATGTTAACGCATACAAAATTGTCTCATGTTCATATTCTAAGACGTGTTTTTTGCCTAATTGTTATCACAAAGGAAAAAACTCCTTAAAAATAAAAAAACTTATAAAAGAATAAAAAATCTAAAATAATGTAATAGTTTCTAGTCCTATGTTACTTATGTAGTATATATGAATTACATTTAAAATTGGCCTTTTATATTATTGTTGTTCATTGTATTTTTTATTGTAGACCATGTATAAAAAGGCTGATTCTATATATATTTTCTCAAAATTTTGTATATATTCTTTTTTGCTTGTAATCTTGTATTTTCTTCTACCTGTAGGTGCTATTATGAAATACAAATTTATAATGGCTATAGGTTGTCCCAATATATGGAAGCCTAAAAGAAAAATACTAGATTATTTTAAAAAGCTTAAAAATGCATGAAGGTCGGTATTTCAGATACAAACAAGTAACAATTTAAGCTAAGAAACTACACATTTAGCACAAAAACAAATTGCCATTATAAAGAGAACCAAAGTACTAGAAAATAGATACAAGTTCATCTTTCTTTTAGCTGAACAATCTTTTTTTCCTTTAAGAACTTTTATTGAGATACAATTGACATATAATAAACTGCATATATTTAAAGTGTACAATTTGATATTTTTTTCTTATTAGTAATTTTTTTCTTATTAGTAATGTATATATGGCAATTCCAATCTCCCAATTCATTCCACCCCAATCTAAGCAATCATTTTTAGAGGAAAAAATAATGAACCAAGTACAGAAATTTGGAACTGAATATTTTCAAAGTCATTAAACAAGGAAGCCATCAGACTCACATGTCTTTTATACCTTGGCAGCCCACGTAAGTAAACCAAAACCAAAGGCAGGCTTAATTCACTTGGATCTGAGAAAATGAAACTTAAGAACAACTCATCACAAACACCCAGCTAGGTTTTCCAATAAGGTAGCCACGTAAGCTATGGCCAATCAGATAATGCCCTTGCTTTTCCTCTCTATCTTCTCTACAAAACTTTTGCTCCAGCTCCTGTCTGTAAACAACTCCTGATCACATTTTGTTCAGAGCTGCTTGATTCAAATTGATGTTTGCTCAAAGAAACACTAAAAATCTCTAATGTTCCTAAGATTATATTTTAACAATATATAGTTGTAAAGTCCAAGAAGTTTTTTGGGGTTTGTTTTGTTTTTTTGCAAAATGAAAACTCTTTCTAAAATCAGCACTTACATAGGACTTCTCTGTGGGTCGAGTGGCTAAGATTCCTTGCTTCCAATGCAGGGGGCCTGGGTTTGATCCTTGGTCAGGGAACTAGATCCCACATGCTGCAACTATCCCGCATGCCACAACTAGGACCTAGCATAGCCAAATAAATAAATAAGCAAATAAATATTAAAAATAAAATAAAATAAAATCCACATTTATATTGCTGGATTCTAGACATCAAGTTTAGGATGTAATGCACTGTTATTTATATAGAATATTTTCTATGTTTTCAGCACAGTGATTCAAGCTGAATTTATTTTGTCTCCTCTTAGATGAGATTTTCTATATCCACGGAGAAGACCAATCACACAGTGACTGAGTTCATCATGGTTGGCTTCACAACGGACCCTGTCATGCAGCTGGTCTTGTTTGTGGTGTTCCTTGGTGTCTACTCTGTGACCCTGGTAGGAAATACCATTCTCATGGTGTTGATCTGTAATGACTCCCGGCTGCACACACCCATGTATTTTTTCATTGGGAATCTGTCTTTTCTGGATTTCTGGTATTCCTCTGTCTACACCCCAAAGATCCTAGTGACATGCATTGCTGAAGACAAAAGTATTTCCCTTGCTGGCTGTGTAGCCCAGTTCTTCTTCTCTGCTGGGCTGGCCTACAGTGAGTGCTACCGGATGGCTGCCATGGCTTATGACCGCTATGTGGCCATCTCAAAGCCACTGCTTTACTCTCAGGCCATGTCCAACAGGCTATGTGCATTTTTGGTAACAGCTTCATATCTTGGAGCCTTTATTAACTCTTTCATCATTACCAAAGGAACTTTTGCCTTGGACTTCTGTAATGACAATGTTATTGATGACTTTTTCTGTGATATCCCACCCCTTGTGAAGTTGGCTTGTGGAAGGAAGGATACCTACCAGGCTGTGCTGTACTTTGTCCTGGCCTGCAATGTTGCACCCACTGTGTTCATCCTGGCCTCCTACCTCTTCATCATCGCCACCATCTTGAAGATCCGCTCTACCCAGGGCCGCCTCAAAGCCTTCTCTACCTGCTCCTCCCACCTGATCTCCGTCACCTTGTACTATGGCTCCATTCTCTACATCTACTCTCATCCACAATCGAGCTATTCTTTGGATAGGGATAAGATCGCTTCTACATTTTACACCGTGGTGTTCCCCATGTTGAATCCCATAATCTACAGCCTAAGAAATAAGGATGTGAAAGAGGCTCTGAATAAACTTCTCAAATAAATCAAGATTCACTCCTTCTAAGGAAATGCAATGACATGTTTTCATCAGTTTGTTCTATTTCAGGAAGAGCTGGCATTATGTTGTATTATGATTAAGAATCCTTATGAAGCACATTAAAGAATTTGCACTCTTGATACCTGACAATTCAAGAGACCTAAGATGAGAAAATTAGAGGAATTTAGAAGATAAAATTTAAATGTAAAGATTTGAATTAAATTTCATGTTACTCTAGATTAAAAGCAAAGACCTTAAAACCAAAATTTGTCTTCTACCTTCATAATGTGACAGAGCAGCCCACTCCTTTAGCATGTGAATATTTTGGCTGGCTGATATTCATAGAATAGTATCTATATAGTTTTCCTGGAAATAGAAACAAAAATGTTAAATTAACTTTTTCTATGAATATTAACTAGTTAGAACTATCATTTTTCATTCCTATAATAGAATTTCTTAAGCATTTTATAGTACTTCCCCCCTAGAATCATTACCACAAAGACCCAGAGTCATCCATGAAATAAGCAGTACAACTAGAGACTCAGCAAGCATGATCTCTTTGATCTTTGTCTCTTACATATATTACTCAATTAAGAAAAAATCAGTTGAGTTCCCATAAATATGATTTTTGTAAATCACTATACAACTCCCTGGGATCCTCTATTATCTTATGGTAGTGAATCTACACAGACTTCTATTTCCAAATTGTGACATTTTGAGCATCAAAACACAAATACTATAATACATAATAATGACAATAAGTATAGTGAGATGAAACAACTTGAGAAATAAAGGTCTAAAGAAGATGTGGCACATATATACAATGGAACATTACTCAACCATAAAAAGCAATGAAATTGAGTTATTTGTAGTGAGGTGGACGGACCCAGAGTCTGTTACACAGAGTGAGGTAAACCAGAAAGAGAAAAACAAATACTGTATGCTAAATGGAATATGAAATCTAAAAAAATGGTGCTGATGAACTCAGTGGCAGGAGAAGAATAAAGACGCAGATGTAGAGAACAGACTTGAGGACTCAGGGAGTGGGCAAAGGAGAAGCTGGGATGAAGTGAGAGACTGGTATTGACATTTACACACTACCAAAAGTAAAATAGATGGCTAGTGGGAAGCAACTGCATAACACAGGGAGATTAACTTGATGACTGGTGATGACCTAGAGGCGAGGAATAGGGAGGGAGGCTCAAGAGGGAGGGGATATGGGGATATATATATAAATACAGCTGATTTACTTTGTTGTACAGTGGAAATTAACACAATATTGTAAAGCAATTATACTCCAGTAAAGATCTGGAGAAAAAAAAGTCTATTAGTACACATTATTCTAAAGAGAAAAGTTTATATAGAGAATATGTAAAGGTAGTGATCAAGCAAGAGAGGAAATATGATGAGATGCACATAATTTTAATTTTTAAAAGTGAGGTAATTTTAATGTAATTCATTTCAATAAAACCTGAATATGTCCTTATTTCTATAGCTAAAAGCAATTAAAAATAATGCAGGAAAGTAAAATGTAAGCAAATAATTCCCCAAAATGCAGCAGCTCCGCTCAAAGCAGAAAATACTAATCAACACAGGCAGTGATACATGGTAATCTGGAAATTAAATCCAACATGTATCATCACTACTAGTTGTAATACAAAGTAACCCAACAGAGGCTGGGTCCCACAGTGTAATTCCAAGAAGCTTAATTCAGACAATATTGTAAAACCAAAAGCTATTTATGCCAACTCAGACTCTCATTTTCTAAAAGATATGTATTAACCACTAATAATTTTTTTAAATTGTATAATTTTTTAAGTAATGTTAACAGATCTAATTAATGTATCTATTACAGTGGCAGAAAATCACTTAATATCAGTTGAGTGAAATTAGAAAATATATCATTCCCCAGGCAAATATCAGTTCCAAAAAGTTAAGCAGGTGTACTAAACCTATTCTTAAAACATCCTAGTGTCATAAATCCTGATATTTAACTACAAAAAAAGAGAAAAAAAGAAAAAGAAAAAAGAAAAAGATCTGGTCAAGAACTCCTATTTTTCAGAAGAAGCAATCAAGGCCGATTCTCCAAATAATTATCAATATATACCCAGATGCTGTAACCTTCACTGGCCTAAGTGTATAGTCATATTTTGTGCATGGAAAGGTGATACCAACTGCAGAATCAAGTCTAAATAGCATTAGCAAGACCCTAGTTGGAAGGTAAATTACAGCTAATAATGATCTTAGGAAGACATAAAAAATTATAAGAACATAATAAAACTTTAATTATATGTGGCATTGGTGTTTTAGAAAATGTTTTAGCATAGATTAAAGTGTAAGTGTGGTAGTAAGTTTTTCTACTTACTTTTGGGAACATTTCATCTGCAGCTTATGGTTGTGAAGCATTCAGAAGAGCATTAATTTGAAATTACAGTATAAATTCCTACGGGAATTTTATTACACAAATCACAAATGACGTTTGAAATCTTAAAAGAAAATACGAGGATAAGTAAAAAATTATCCAAACTTTGGCTGTAGAATTTATAGAAGTTTTAATATAACCGGAGTGTGGATGATTTTTTGACTCACGCTGGTAGTTTCTTAATTGCATCTTTTAATTTCATGAGTCTTAATAAACCCTTTTGTAAATACAATTGTTTGTGAGTGTTCTCCTTCATGCAAAAAAGAAAATCTCTTGGATTTACATGTTTTTTTTTTTTTTTTAAAACGAGCTCTTTGTGGTCTTTCACAGCATAGATGATAAGGACTTGGCACTTCTAGATAGCAGGACTTGTGATATCCCCCAAATCAAACTATGTGAGTTTTCAATTCACATTCAGTCTTGTATCTTGTAAGAAAAAAGAGAAAGAAAGAAAGAAAGAAAGAAAGAAAGAAAGAAAGAAAGAAAGAAAGAAAGAAGAAAGAAAGAAAGAAAGAAAAAGAAAGAGAAAGGAAGGGAGGATGGAAGGAAGGAAGAAAAAGAAAGAAAAAGAGAAGAGAAGTAAAAGGAAGTGGGTAGCAGGGTCTATATAGCTGAAATTTACAAAACTATATACTACTATAATTTCCTACTGCTATAATTACAAAACAAACCTCTCTGTACCTCCCTTCTTGCATGAGTCTGGTCCATTCAATCTCTCTCAGCACTTCAGTTGAATCACAGTTACCTGTTAAGTTGTCCAAATTTTCTTATTGTTAGATTTGTCTTCAATAATCTTGTTTTTATTTGGTTGTTGTGCTTTTTCTTTAAAAGAGAGGGCTAAGTTGATGCTAAGAAATACATTGCTAAATCCCCTGGATTCCAAACATAATTCTTCTTGACCCATTCTGTATCACTGCTAATTTCTCTCTGGTGACTGGGATCAGTTGCCCTTCCCAGTAGAGAGACTACTGTCAGATCAATCATAGAGAGTCTACCATGACCAGGCTGCAAGTCCCAAACTCCAAATGATCCGAACATTGAAGTGTTTCCTTGGGGACACTTCCACCCTTGTACAGATAGACTTCCAAATATACTGAGTATAAGGCTATGAGTAGGGAAATTAAATTCAAGTGGGCTCTTTTATGTTGTAATAGTAAAACAGGCTGTAAGTGTGCAAAGATTTTATTGAGGGAAATATTCTGCCTGTATCAGAGAAAATGGAGAGGGTGCCAGGAAAAAACAAGGAGTATCACCATGTGATGCAAGTATGACTGCTAGTGAAGAAGAAATGGATGGAAGGATGGGCAAAATCATCCTACAGCATTCTTCAGTCCATGGTTAGTTCAGCAAGGCCACTATGAGGTCCTTGAGGTAAAATTAGTAATCCAAGGAGTCCAGTGTCTAACAGATGGTCCTTCACTGGTGTACCTGTGGTGCTCAGTCATTAGCTCAGAACACCCTGTGCCCTGTGTGAGGCATGACCTTGATACAAATAGGGAAATATATTTCAGAGATCGGCAACCAACGTCTTTGGACAATTATACTGTCTGCACTTGGATCTTTGAAAGCCTTATTCTTCAGACCATGACAGGGCCACCCCCACTTCATCTCCTTGGTTCATAAGGACATACATTCTTGATAAGGGGAAGATGAAGCCATATACTCACTGCTATTTTAAAGCATGTAGCATACCTCGTGGAACCTCAAAGGCTATGGGTGAGCTTTCGTATAGCCACAACATTTTTTTATCAGGCAATTACTTCTGAATGATTATATAAATAGTAAAACCAATTATTAAAAATGATTGACATCTAGGGACTTCTCTGATGGTGCAGTGGTTAAGAATCTGCCTGCAAATGCAGGGGATACAGGCTCAAGACCTGGTGCAGGAAGATCGCGCATGCTGTGGAGCAAATAAGCCTGTGCACCACAACTACTGAGACTGCAGTCTAGAGCCCGTGAGCCACAACTACTGAGCCCACGTGCCATAATTACTGAAATCCAAGCACCTGGAGTGTGTGATCCATAACAAGAAAAACCACCACAAGAAGAAGCCCAAGCACTGCAACAAAGAGTAGCCCCCACTCCCCACAGCTAGAGAAAGCTCGCGCATAGCAATGAAGACCAAATGCAGACAAAAATAAATAAATAAATAAATAAATAAATTTAAAAAAAGTGATTGACATCTAATGTACTTCTTGGTACAGGCAATGTTTGGTGCATACCATGATCATGAAACAGGCATTATGTAATTCTACATCTATAGGTGATGGCAGGAAAATGCCAATAAGAATATGAGTATTAAAGCAAATAAATTCCCCTAATATGTGGTTATTCATGAGAAGAAATTAATTACCTCTGCAATCTTGAATTAGTAGGAAGTTGTCTAATCATCTGGTTACTCAGTGGTTTACCAATCCTCTCAGATAATGACGGTATCTTAGAGGCATAGTGGTGGCCTCTGTCATTTGCATTTTAGACACCTAACTGTAATATTAGCCAAATTAGCCTTAGTGAGAAGAAGACGATCTTGTTGAGCCCGTTCCAACTGCTGTGGCCACTTTGTACAAGAGCACATTGAACATGAACTTGGCTTTGTAGGGGAGGAGGCCGAATAACACTCACAGAGCCGTCACTCCATCTGCCTGATTAGTGGAGCCTCCCAACATATGCATGTGTGGCTAGAGCTGAGTACATATGTGTAAACACAAAGGGTTTAGAATGTCTTCTGAACAGTCTATGACTTTGAAGTTTCAGTTAAATGTGACAGTCTCTCAGCTTCCTCTGCCAACTTAGTGACCTCAAAATGCATTGTTTATCCCTCAGAGGCTACAACTGCTTAATGCTAGTGTGAGCCTGTTCAATTGTACAGTTTGGGGAGGATATAAATTTGCTTTTACTCCAAACTGATTCCCTCCGTTTTATTTCCCAAGACAAAATTTACTAGTTCTGCACCCTTTCCTCAACTTCTCTACCTGTAAACTTAGTTCACTCATGACCTTAACTTTGAAGACCCTCAATCCTTCTCCCCTCAGACAAAGAGAGGAGTTAAATGTGATGAACTGGGATCCCCACTCTTGCATCATTAAGGTTTTATGAAAACACTAATCTTTGCACTTCCCCCCAGGAATGCAATACTGCATTTTGTATATTTCTTAGCAGAAAATGTCTAAGGGAAGCAATTACAGGGACAAATACTTGTATTTACAACAACAATAATTCACATTCTGTGGATCAGGAACAGGGAACTAAGTAAGGATTCTGTCTTATTCTATATTGCTATACCTGATATGATTTCTGAATCTCAGTAAATAATGATCACTTATATATCTAGTCTCATTGGACCCAATGAGAAAAGCATGCAGGCCAAAACTATCTTTAACTTATTTCCATTAGACCCCTGGCAAGTGTGTACCTGTGGTGTTTTTCCATCATGGGAGACTAGTGTCAGTTCAGAGTCAGAATCCAATAACTCACAGAAGGTCTGGGTACTTACCTTTGCCCAGTGTAGGATTATTCTCATAAATGGTTTCTAGGCATCCACAAGAAGGCTTGGAGAAATGTGTACAGAGTACACATTGGCTAAGTTTCAAGAACATTCCTCAAAGGTTTCATGCTTCCCCATCGGTCTATGGTTTCAGTGGCTGTAAACTAGCTTAGGTCAGAGGATTATATAAGAAGTTGTATTTCCCCACTAGAACATCTTGAGATACTTTTTATCCAAGTAAAAATGAAATATTTCTTCTTTGCAAGAAAAATATCACCTTGGTTGTTTTCTCATCTACTTCATCCCATAAGAACCACCTGATCCATGAGACATTGCCATGAATGTGTGAACAACAGAGTACCTGGTTAAATCTAGAGTTTGCAGTATATTGGGAAATTGCTTCCACCTTGTCTCTCAGAGCTACACATTACAACATGGCTTTCTGGCTTCTTGTTTCTTTTTTTCAGTTGGATAGTCCAGATTTAAATTTCAATGAAAGCCAACTTACCACACGATAGTTACAATTTCTATTTGCATCCCAAGGAATGTTGTAATAACTCTAGAACTAAGAACTTCTGAGAGCTGTTACCTCCTCTTTTCCTGAAGATGCAAGAAGAGGGTGAGGTTATGAGCCCTGGAGGGAGAGCTGGGAAATAGGTCACCTAGTAGGATCTATGGTCTAGGTGCAGGGAGGTAGCCAGCTGTGGCATCTTTGCAAGAAAGGGGAAAGAGAAAACCACACAGACCTTGCTTCCTTTTCTGCTATTGACAACCAATGGCTAAACCCATAAAGCAGACATAGAGCAAAGGAGCCCACTGATGCAGCTGATACAGCTGAGCACCCTGGAGCAGAGAGGAGTTAAAAGTATAGAGAATGGATTTGTAAGGACAAAGGAAAGGTATTCAACAGACAATAAAGACATCAGTATCATTGAATGTACATAATTTAATATCAAAATATACACATATGAATATGTAATATATATAGTATACATAATAAATGTGCACACATTTATTTTGGCTTCTACACAACTAGAGAGAATGAGAATGAAAATTCTGACTGATTACATTTCAGCTGGGAATTGTAGTCTTAAAAAACAAAAAAAGTTCCATCATTGAATAGTGCCCAATTGGTCAACATACAGTTTTATTTAATTGCCTTGTTAGTTATTTCCCAAGACATCGAAATCCTAAGGGGTTTCAGGAATCTACAACCCTGGGGGTTCAGAAACTAATATAGAAGACTTGGGGACATGAGGGTTTGAATCCTGTTAAGGTGATGGTGTTGCTGAGAATGTTACATAAGTTGCCTAATTGAGATATTAGAGTTAGATGGAAAATTTTACTTGTTCCTCACTAGTCTTAAGGTCATTTACATACCGAGATACGCTATGTGCTAATAAAAGGGCCTCTTTTCATGTATCTCACCATCTTCTTATTACAGTTTCTGAAACTGCTCAGCATTCACAAGAAAAAGTAGAATTTCTCATTATTAGAGACAATAAAGAGCAACTAATATTACAGAAAAGGACAAGGAATGGGGAAAAAATCCTAAATGCGCACACACACACACAAGCATACAAAACAAACAAAAAATAAAATAAAGTGAAATAAAAAATAAAAAAAAATCCAAAGAAGCTACTATCAGGAATCACTTACAAAAGAAACAGCATTGTTAATATCCTAAAAAGTAACTAATTGAATCTTTGTTACTGTCTGAAAGTCACATGCTTTTTCCATGATACTCCAGCTATCTCTGGTTTGAGCATGCAGCTTGATTTCTAAGGCATGCTTTCTATCCATCATGTCATATAATAACAGGAAATCTGTTGCTGACATTAAAAACACCTTCTACACTGTTGACTGAAATAAAAACACACAACATGAGAGCTGTGAGTTTCAGTTTTATTTGGGGACTTCCTTAGGACTATAGCCTAGGAGACACCCTCTCAGCTAGCTCTGAGGAACTGCTCTAAAGAGGTAAGGGGGGATGTCAGCATTTGGTAGAAGGTTACTGCTAGTCACAAGCACTGATATCTTAGTTAATAATTTTAGTGTTTTTTTTAAATATAAGAAGATGGAAGAAATTGTGTTCATAAAATTTTCTCCTGAAAATATCTAACTGATATGAAGGCTTATTCTGCCAGTCTTCCCAGACCACAGAGTGCCTCACTCCTGATCTCCAGCCTGAACTCCTTTCAGGAGGTGTTGAAAGTCAGTGACTGCAGTGGCTAAGGACTCAATCCTTGTAGCACCAGACGGTGAGTGACATTCTTTAGTTGGCATCACAGACCCATTCCACTTGGATGAACAAATATTTGGTAAAGCTTTGTAGGCAAATTTCTTTGTCTCTTACCCATTCCTGTCTGCAAGAAACAGAAATGGCCAGAGATTACTAGTGCCAGGAAATGCATGTGAGGTATCAAACAATTCTGCTGATGGTTTAAGGATAAAATGACATCATTAGAAGCTGCCCATAAAATTGATGCTATTGACTTCTTTCTCTTTCAACTCATTCATTCATTTTTGTTCATTCATTCATTCATTCATTCATTAAATATGTATGTGAGTCTACTATATGCCAGGTAACATTCTAGGTACTGGGCATATAGTCATGAATGAAACAGAGAAAAATACCTACTCTCATGGAATTTACTTGCTAGTGGGCTCCTATCTCTGTGTGACCCCAGTGACCCAGTAAACCCATGAAAAATGGATGGAGCAGTATATCACCCCAGATAATCTTACCACTCAGGGATATTCTCCAGTTATTTTATTTCTTCATATAATTTCTAGATGTATCCTTTGAAGAGTCACAAAGTAAAAAGCCAAGTTTTGGAGTAGAGTTTCTTAACAGAGTGATAACATCCTTTAAGAAACATTTTCTAATGTGTGATTGGATTTTTAACTGTCAAAAAGATCAGAGACCCTACTGATCATAGTATGTAGTAGACAAGGATAAAAATGTGTTGCATCCATAGGACAGTCCCATTCAAAGAAAAGTGTCCCACCTTCTAGACCCAGTGTCTTGATGGACATTTGTGCATTGAAGAAAGATCATATAATTATGTGTTTGAAATATACTCCAATTTAAAAATAAACACAATGTATATTTTGCAAGGTTTTACTATATATTGACTCATCTAGGAATTCACAATTTAGGGAAGATTGGCGTTTGTTGTGTTTGGAGCTTTATCAGGAATTTTCACCTTGTCAGAAATATCACCAATGTAAATGCAACTCTTTACATTTCAGTTACTAATGCATGCACAATGATTTTACATATATGTGTATCCATTTCACTGTGTTCCAACACTTACATATTAAAATTCACATTATTTTATGATCAATCTTATAATTATTATCACATAATAATTACATTATAAACTACCTTTCCTTTTTATTACCTTTATATTAGTCTTAGGATATTGTATACAAATATACATAAATATTTTTGAGGTAGGTGATTGCAAAATTGTGATATAAAATAAAAATATATATTTGATTATGCAGATGATCAAGTATATATGTTTCTCATAAATATTTAGTCTTCTTCCACAGTTTCTGGATCACAGCTCCCCAAACCCTCAGAATTTCCTAAGTATTGATGGTGATAAATGTGTCTTTTGTTATGTGAATGAGGTGACTTTTGGAAATTGTTTAAGAATGGGGATTGTTTGGCAACGAAGCCAATCTTGTGACTAGAGGATTGGAACCTTCAGTCCCAAGGTCTGACCTGCAGGGATAGGAGAGGAGCTAAAAGTTGAATTAATCACCAGTGGCCAATGATTTGAGCAATTTTTCATGTGTATTGAAACCTCCATAAAAACCAGAAAGACAGGATTTGGAGAGATGCTCGGTTCATAATCACCAGGAGGTACAGGAAGAGTGGTGCACCGGGACACAGCATGGAAACTCTGAACCCTTTCTCCACACCTTGTCCTGTGCATCTCTCTGTCTGGCTCTTCCTGGTTTCTATGTTTTTATAGTGAACTGGTGATCTAGTAAGTAAAATGTTTCTCTGAATTCTGTGAGCTGCTCTAAGAATTTAATCAAACCCAAGGTGAGGCTCCTAGAAACCTCTGATTTATAGCAAGTCCGTCAGAAGTATAGGTAACAACCTGGGCTGCAACTGGTATCTGAAATTGGGAGAAAGAACAGTCTCATAGGACCAAACACGTTTCTTCTGTGATGTAAAAGAAAAATATATATTTGGTCATCTGATGCTGCCTCTGGGTAGATGGTGTCAGAACTGAGTAGAATTCTTGTGTACCCTGCTGATGTCCAGAGTACCATCTGTTTTATGTGTGGGGGGATACCCCCCAAATTGGATTTTGGGCCTCAGAGCACCAAAATGTTATAGTGACTACAAATTTCATTTTAGGACTATAAAGGAAACATTATAAATGTTTGTAGTAAAGGGGAAGTTTTTAAATGTGATAGAATTAAGAACTATTACTATAGATGCTATCAAATTGGGATTTTTAAAAAAATTGTTTCTAACTAGTTACACACACACACACACAAAAACTAATAATGCTAAGTACCAGGTTTTCAGACTTCAAAAGACCTACAATTACTTTTTTTAACTTGACATAACCAGGTGTATTAATTTGTTAGTCTCCACTCTGACATTTCACCCTGATTATCAATTTGGTTCTCTTTCTGTGATTTATGATAAATGTGCCAAAGCCTTATGATAAAGGCTCCTGCAGAATAACTGAGGGGTGAATTTATCCCGTGATTGTGGAACAAAACTGTGTAGGGGAGACAAACTTTTACCTTAGGGCTTGGGTTGGGCCTGAGAATCTGTTGACATAAAACAGATTCACAGGAGAAAAGCACACAAATTTATTTAATATAATTTTACACCACTTAGAAGCCCTCATAAGGACATGAGTACACAAACAAGCGGCAAAATCTAAGTACTTTTATACAGGGTGAACAAAGAGAAGCAGTTGTGGAAAAGTAACTAAAAATACATGAGAAGGCAAAAGGAAGATAAGATTATTTTAAAAAGAAGGGCCAAGTTGAAGGACTCACACAAAACTTACTACAATGTTATAGTAATTAAGACAGTGAGGTACTAGCATAAGGATAGACATAAGGATCAATGGAATAGAATGGAGAGCCCAGCAATAAACCCTTATATTCATGGTTTTGGTAGGTAGGATAAATGCCTTCTCAAAATGTTCCAGTCCCTGGAAACTGTGAATATGTTAGGTTACATGGGAAGTGGAAATTAAGGTTGCTAATCAACTGACTTTAAAATAGATTATACTAGATTATAGGCTGAACCTAATGTAGTCACAAGGGTCCTTAAAAGTTGAAAAGGGAGGCAGAAGATTTCAGAGGGAGATATGACTATTGAAGAACAGGCATAGAAATACAATGTTGCTGACTTTCAAACTTTCTTTTTTTTTGATAAATTTATTTATTTTTATTTATTGACTGCATTGGATCTTTGTTGCTGCATGCAGGCTTTCTGTTGTTGCAGAGAGTGGGAGTTTTCTTCATTGTGGTATGAGGGCTTCTCATTGCGGTGGCTTCTCTTGTTGTGAAGCATGGGCTCTAGGCACTTGGGCTTCAGTTGTTGTGAAGCATGGACTCATTTGTTGTGGTTTGCAGGCTCTAGAGCACAGGCTCAGTAGTTGTGGCTCATAGGCTTAGTTGCTCAGAGGCATGTGGGATCTTCCTAGAACAGGGTTTGAACCCATGTCCCCTGCATTGGCAGGTGGATTCTTAACTACTGTATTACCAGGGAAGCCCCATACTGACTTTCAAGACGGAGGAGAGGGAAAGCAAACCAAGGAATGTGGACAACTCTTAGAAGCTGAAGGAGTCAAGGAAAGGATAATCCTTTTTTAGAGTCACCAGAAAGGAACATAGCCCTGTGAACATCTTGATTTCAGCCCAGTTGGACCCATGTTGAGTCCAGCTTCTAATCAACAGAGCCATAAGATACTACACTTGTATTATTTTAAGCCACTAAGTATAAAGTAATTTGTTACAGGGGCAACAGGAAACTGAAACAATGAACAACTTAATTTTTAAAAAATAAATTTTATTATTTATTTATTGGCTGCATTGAGTCTTCCTTGCTCTGTGTGGATTTCTCTAGTTGTGGCAAGCAGGGGCTACACTTCACTTGTAGTGCACAGGCTTCTCATCACTGTTGCTTCTCTTGTTGTGGAGCATGGGCTCTAGGTGCACAGGCTACAGTAATTGTGGCACGTGGGCTTAGTTGCTCCATGGCATTCTTCCTGGACCAGGGATTGAACCCGTGTCCCCTGCGTTGGCAGGCAGATTCTCAACCACTGCACCACCAGGGAAGTCCCTGAACAACACATTTTGACAGGGGTGACAAGACAATTCATTAGGAAAAAATAGCCTTTTCAGCAAATGCTATTGGAACAACTAGGTATTTACACTCAAAAGAATGAAGTCGGTTCCCTACCTCACACTATATACAAATATTAACTCAAAATGAATCATAGACCTAAATTTAAGAAATAAAATTATAAAAATCTTAGAAGAAAAAGGGCAAATAATTGTGACCATGGGTTTAGGCAACTGAATCAGGTTATATCTTAGATAAGACACAGAAAGCAAGCATGGAAAAAAATAGATAAATTGAACTTTATCAAATTTAATCATTTTTGTACATGAAAGGAGACCATCAAGAAAGTGAAAAGATAAACCAGAGAGTGAGAGATAATATTTAAAACTCTGTTATATTAGATAAGCAACTTGTATCCAGAATATATAAGAACTCTTACAATTCAACAATAAAAAGATAAAAACCTAATTAAAAATGGATCAAGAGGAGATAGGATTAAGATGGCAGAGTAGGAGGATGTGCGCTCACTCCCTCTTGCAAGAGCACTGCAATTACAACTAACTGCTGAACAATCATCAAAGGAAAGACACTGGAACTCACCAAAAAAGACACCCCACATCCAGAGACAAAGGAGAAGCCACAATGAGATGCTAGGAGGGGTACAATCTTGTTAAAATCAAATCCCATAAATGCTGGGTGGGTGACTCACAAACTGGAGAACAGTTATACTGCAGAAGTCCACCCACTAAAGTGAGGGTTCTGAGCCCCACATCAGGCTTCCCTACCTGGCAGTCCAGCAATGGGAGGAAGAATCCCCAGAGAATCAGATTCTGAAAGCCAGCGGGATTTGATTGCAGGACCTCCACAGGACTGGTGGAAACAGACTCTGCTCTTGGAGGGCACACAAAAAAATGCGCTCACCAGGACCCAGGGGGAAGGAGCAGTGACCCCATAGGAGACTAAACCAGACCTACCTGCTGGTGTTGGAGGGTTGCCTACAGAGGTGGGGGGCAGCTGTGGCTCATCGAGGAGCAGGGGCACTGGCAGCAGGGGTTTTGGGAAGTGTTTATTGGTGTGAACCCTCCCAGAGTCTGCCATTATCCCCACCAAAGAGCCTGTGGGCTCCAGCACTAGGTGGCCTCAGGCCAAACAACCAATAAGGTGTGAACACAGCCCCACCCATTAGCAGACAAGCAGATTAAAGCTTTACTGAGCTCCACCCACCCAGCCCAACCCACCATCAGTCCCTCCCATCAGGAAGCACACAGGAGGCCCCTAGATAGCTTCCTCCACAAGAGGGCAGACAGCAGTATCAAGCAGTATCAGCAGTATTTCCTCTTGTGGAACTGAAAACCACAGCCACAGAAAGATAGAGAAAATGAAAAAGCAGAGGACTTTGTACCAGATGAAGGGACAGGATAAAGCCCCAGAAAAACAACTAAATGAAGAGGAGATAGGCACCCTTACAGAAAAAGAATTCAGAATAATGATAGTGAAGATGATCTAGGACTTTGAAAAAAGACTAGATGCAAAGATCAAAAAGTTTACCAAAGACCTAGAAGAATTAAAGAACAAACAAACAGAGATATGCAAGACAATAACGGAAATGAGAAATACACTAGAAGGAACCAACAGCAGATTAACTGAGGCAGAAGGGCGAATAAGTGACCTGGAAGACAGAATGGTGATAATCGCTGATGTGGAAAAGAATAAAGAAAAAAGAATGAAAAGAACTGAAGACAGCCCAAGAGACCTCTGGGACAATGTTAAATGCACCAACATTCACATTATAGGGGTCCCAGAAGGAGAAGAGAGAGAGAAAGGTCCTGAGAAAATATTGGAAGAGATTATAGTTGAAAACTTCCCTAACACGGGAAAGGAAATAGCTACCCAAGTCCAGGAAGCACAGAGAGTCCCAGGCAGGATAAATCCAAGGAGAAACATGCCAAGACATATAGTAATCAAATTGAAAAAAATTAAAGACAGAGAAATATTATTAAAAGCAACAAGGGAAAAAAGACAAATAACATACAAGGGACCTCCCATCAGGTTAACAGCTGATTTCTCAGCAGAAATTCTGCAGGCCAGAAGGGAGTGGCATGATATATTTCAAGTGATGAAAGGGAAGAACCTACAACCAAGAATACTCTACCCAGCAAGGATCTCATTCAGATTTGATGGAGAAATCAAAAGCTTTACAGACAAGCAACAGCTAAGAGAATTCAGCACCACCAAACCAGCCCTACAACAAATGCTAAAGGAACTTCTCTAAGTGGGAAACAGAAGAGAAGAAAAGGACCTACAAAAACAAAACAATTAAGAAAATGGTACTAGGAACATACATCTCGATAATTATCTTCAATGTAAATGGACTAAATGCATCAACCAGAAGACACAGACTGGTTGAATGGTTACAACAACAAGACCCATATATATGCTGTCTCCAAGAGACCCACTTCAGACCTAGGGACACATACAGACTGAAAGTGAGGGGATGGAAAAAGATATTCCATGAAAATTAAAATCAAAAGAAAGCTGGAGTAGCAATACTCATATCAGATAAAATAGACTTTAAAATAAAAAATGTTACAAGAGACAAGAAAGGACATTACATAAAGATCAAGGGATCAATCCAAGAGAGGAGATAACAATTATAAATATATATGCCCCCAATATAGGAGCACCTCAATACATAAGGCAAATGCTAACAACTATGAAAGAGGAAATGCAAGGCAGAAATAAAGACACAGGTGTCGAGAACAAACACATGGACACCAAGTGGGGAAAGCGGGGAGGGTTGGGGGGGAATGAATTGGGAGATTGGGATACCAAATTGTATACTCTAAATATATGCTGTTTATTGTCTGTTAACTGTATCTCAATCAAAGTTCTTAAAAAAAATGGATCAAGATTTGAATAGTTATTATTCCAAAGAAGAAAAAACAAATGGCCAATGAGCACACGAAAAGATGCTCAACATTTTTAGTCATTAGGAAGAAGTAAATCAAAACCACATTATTGTAACACTTCAGACCGAAACACATGAGTGCTGCTAAAATAAAAAAGACAGACAATTTGTTTTAGTGAATATAAAAAAAATTGCTTGTGGAATTGTAAAATGGCACAGCTAACGTGGATGTCAATTTGGCAGTTCCTCAAAATGTTAACTATAGATTCACTGCGAGTCAGCAATTCTACATCTAGTTGTCTACTTAAGATAAATGAAAACGTATGTCCACACAAAACTTCTACAAGAATGTTTATAGCAAAATTGTTCACAATTGCCAAAAAGTAGAAAGAATAAAATGTCCATCAATTGATGAATGGGTAAATAAAATATGGTATATCTATATAAAGGAATATTATTAGCAAATAAAAAAGAATAAAATAATGATATATGATACAACATGGATGAAAAAGAAAAAATAGTTATTTTTACAAGGTCTCTTTGTGCAGAATTCTTTCAGTCTCAATCTCCTGTCTTTGATAATAAGAGTATTTCTTTTCTCCTGATGTTGGGAGGGCAACGCTTACATGAGAGTTTTACCTCCTGTTTTCAGGAAGAAAAGAGGGTATCAGAGCATCCCTTGGGTTTCTTCTTCTTTTTTTTTTTTTTTTTTTTTTGCTTTGTTTTTGTTTTTTCTTAATGCTGTTAGCTTAAAATAACTCTTATGCCAAAATGGTATATTTTGGAGTGGTATATTCTACCACCATTCGCATGTCACCATCTTCTAAACAGTGGGGACTTTCCGACATCTCATGAGTTTTGAACAACTTGTTTGTTTGTAGCTGGGCAATGGGAAATGGATTGTTGTCTCAGTGTCTAAATTTAATTACCTCCTTTCCCAATTCCTCTTCACTGAATGATCTAGTTTTATTTTCTTAATATCATCTAACTGAAAATATTTCTATACTTTATTTTTTTTAAGATTTTTTTGACATGGGCCATTTTTGAAGTCTGTATTGAATTTGCTACAGTATTGCTTCTGCTTTATAGCTTGGCTTTTTGGCCTCAAGGTGCGTGGAATCCCAGCTCCTTGACCAGGTATTGAAACACACCAACTGCATTGGAAGGCAAACTCTTAACCACTGTAACGCCGAGGAAGTCCCTGCTTATTATTTATGTATCCTTTCTAAATAAAGTCTCCATAGAATAAGGGTTAACCCTGCCATCCTCACTGCTGTATCCTAATGCCTAGACAGCACCAAGGGCTCAAGAAATATATTCCTAATGAAAGAATTAACCCCCAAACAGCATTAAGGCTTCCTATTACTAAGTATATTTTGTTTAAATAAATATATTGAGGTTCAGAAAACTTCCATCACTTGCCTAAATCAGCCAAGATTCCTGCTCAGCTCTTCCTTACTCTAATAACCATATCTTTTACCATATCTCATAGGTTGTAACAGAGAATGCCATCCTTTGGTATTGGTTGAGGTAATTAAACACTTCACTTTTCATTTACAGATGAGGTCTCTGTAAACCGTGGAGAGAAGCAATCACACAGTGACTGAGTTCATCCTGGTCAGCTTCACAACAGACCCCAGGATGCAACTGGTCCTGCTTGTAGTGTTTCTTGGCATCTACTCAGTGACCCTGGTAGGAAATACCATCCTCATGGTGTTGATCTGTGATGACTTCCGGCTGCACACACCCATGTATTTTTCATTGGGAATCTGTCTTTTCTGGATCTCTGATATTCCTCTGTCTATAGCCCAAAGATCCTAGTGACCTGCATCTCTGAAGACAAAAGCATCTCCTTCACTGGTTGTGCAGCTCAGTTCTTCTTCTCTGCTGGCCTGTGATACAGTGAGTGCTACTGACTGGCTGCCATGGCTTATGACCGCTATGTGGCCATTTCCAATCCCCTGCTTTATGCCCAGGCCATGTCAAGAAGACTGTGCATCTGTTTGGTTATATATTCCTACACTGGACGTTTTGTCAATGCAATAATACTCACCAGCAACATATTCATATTGAACTTTTGTGGTGGCAATGTTATTGACGACTTTTTCTGTGATGTCCCACCCCTGGTAAGTTGGCATGTGATGTGAAAGAGATGTACCTGGATGTGCTATACTTCCTCCTGACCTCCAATGTCATCATCCCCATTGTGCTCATAGTAGCATCCTACCTCTTCATCATTGCTGCTATCCTGAGGATCTGCTCCACCCAGGGCTGCCTCAAAGCCTTCTCCACCTGCTCCTCCCACCTGATCTCTGTCACCTTGTACTGTGGCTCCATTCTCTACATCTACTCTCGTCCAAGTTCCAGTTACTCCCTTGAGAGGGACAACGTGGTGTCTGCATTTTACACTGTGCTCTTCCCCATGTTGGACCCCATGATCTACAGTCTGAGGAATAAAGATGTGAAAGAAGCTCTGAAAAAACTCTTCAGGTTAATGTAATCTGAAGTGTACATTGACATAAATTTCTCAAACCAGTGCTCAGTGAAAACAGACTGCTTCAGGGGAAGGTTGGGGATAGATATTTAAAAAAATCTGTTTTTCTATTCAAAGAAATCCAATGAAAAACTTGTTTTACTTGCATTCATTGATTTTGCTTTAGTGATCCTGTTAAAATCTATTCTACAACTTAATAGATTCAACTTTACATTAATATAGTTTTTTAAAAAAACAATATCAGGGTTTAGTGCAATACAGAAGTATATGTATCACTTCTGGAATTCTGAATGATTAAATTTTACTATCTTCCCTGAGATAAACCCATTTTTTCCACCTACTTGATGAGCATTAACAGATTGTGAAGGAACCATCAAATGGATTCTTGAAATTTGTGGAATATACCCCAAATCCTTCTTGTCTGATACTCATGTGAAGAATTTTGTGATGGAAAAAAAGAGAGCAGTGAGGTATTAGATAATAAACACAGATGAAAAGAAAGATTAGAAATGTCAGAGCTGATACAAATGGTGAACTGGCTACAACTATTGGTTCCGAAATTTTTATTTAATTGCATTTTATAAATGTGCTCATTACAACAATAGCTATTATCCTTCAATAGCAAAGTTCTAACTTCTGAGGCAGAAACTACTCATTTGTCAAATATTACTAATATTCCATAATTTGCAATGTTGGTGTAAAGAGTGCTTTCTTTTTTATTAACTATTTTCAGGTGGTCAAAAGATAAAAAGAAAATAAATTAAATGACAGGATAAAGTTTTAATTTAATCAGCTGTGTCAGATACTTAAGAGTCCAGATTAGAATCATAGGTTCATTCATTTGCACTTATCTAGCTATTATGTATGTATATAGGTGGAAATTAAAGCAGACTTTCAACGATCATCTACAACAAACTAATTAGTATGTTTGGAAAACGTTATCTCCAGTTTTGTAGTTTCTAGCTTTTATAAACTATGTTTATAGACATGAAAGTATTTTTGAGAGTCAAATGTACAACATCAGATTATAAGCAATAAAAGTGAGTATCTGGAGGCTGATTGTTCACTACCATTGTTATAGATATAGTTGATAGCAAAAGGATCAGTACTCTTCCCAAAGCAATGAAGGTTATTATTCTTTACAATGAACTTTTAAATATATTAAGTATGAAATGCAGAATCAATTTTCAAAAGGAACTGTACTTACACTTACATACAAGTCATGAAAGAAAATCAGCTAAACCTGCTGTATACTAAATATTGAGCTGTGAGATTCTTGGTGGTTAAAATATTCCATGAGTGTCTGGGAGGATGGGAATAAGAATTGAACCTAGAATACAGTGAGGCTTTCATTTATTGGTTTCTTTGTTTCAGTTTGTCCCACTTGGTATTGTTATTTTCCTCCATGGGGAATATGTGATTTGTAATCAGAGGGATGGCATGGTAGACTACTCATTCTACATAGAGAAGATCACTCTTTTAAGGTGATATATAATCCTAAGGACACATATTTCTCTATACATTTAGAAAAGTCTTTTTTCATAATATAAACAACTCAATTTGTTTACTATTACGTTAATGTAGAAGGCATGAAGTCGACAAAGAAATAATTAATATACATGGAGTTTTATGAAGGAATTTGGAAGAATGTCTTACTAAAATAAATATTTGTCAAGTTTTGAGTAAGTTTCCAGCAGGTTGACAATTATAAATCCTTTTCTCAATTAATAAAGTTCACTCACCAAGATTCAAAGTCAAACTATGTACTTGAAAAATATCCAAATCTACTTTCTCTTTCAAGGACCTCCTCCAAAAATCAAGAGGATGAATTTTATTTAAATCTAGTATTTCAAAGTAGCAAAATACAATATTGTAGAAAATCAAACATCCCAAAATGATAGGTTTAAGATACTTTAATCATGATAAAATATAATAAACAAAAAATGGTTTGATCAACGATTCATCTTTTGAGTATAATGTGTTGTACTTACTTGAACTATTGCAGTGTTTACAAACATGCTTATAAGACAATAATTTGGGAAAAGCAATGAGAGTGTTCTGCACATAGGTCAATATCATCTCTGAGGCCTTATGATCTGTGTGGCTTTCCAGAAGGCCTCTTTAACATCTTTGTTTCTCAGGCTATAGATGAGAGGGTTGAGCAATGGGTTGACCACAGTGTAGAACAGGGATGCCACTTTGTCTCTCCCCAGGGAATAGGTGGAACTTGGCCTTGAATATGTAAAGAGCAAAGATCCATAGAAGAGCATGACAGAGATGAGATGTGAAGCACAGGTGGAGAAGGCCTTGCACCTTCCTGAAGCTGTGCGCATCCTCAGAATAGCCAGGAGGATGTTGAAATAGGAAATTAGGATGGCAAGTATGTTGGAGAGGGCCGTGAAACCCACCACGCCCAGAAGGACCTTTTCATGGACCTGGGTGTCTGTACAAGACATCTTTACCAATGGTGGTACATCACAGAAATAGTGGTCAATGATATTTTTGCCACAGAAACTCAGGCGAAAAGTGTTGGCAGTATGGACTACAGCATTCAAGAATCCTCCTATGTAGGAGCCAGCAATGAGACCAGTACACAGAGAATGGGACATAGTAGTTGTATAAAGTAATGGGTTACAGATGGCCATGTGGCGGTCATATGCCATGGCTGCTAGGAGATAGCACTCAGTGTAGGTTACAGCACAGGAGAAGAAAAACTGGGCTCCACATCCAGCCAAGGAAATGCACTTATCTTCTGAGACACAACTGGCCAGGATTTTGGGAGTGTACACAGAGGTGTACCAGAAATCCAAAAAAGACAGATTGCCAATGAAGAAATACATAGGTGTGTGCAGGTGAATATCAATATGGATTAAAATAACTAGGGCCATGTTCCCTGACAAGGTGATCAAGTAGAGCATCAGAAATACTCCGAATAGAATCAGCCTCCACTGGGGATCTGCTGAGAGGCCCACTAAGATGAATTCAGTCAGGATGGTGTGATTTCCAACTTCCATGTCCACAGGGGAGAAAGGCTGATAAGATAATGAGGGAAAAAAATAACTTAATGATTTTCTATTTAAAGAAATAAAGTATATATTAAATCAACAATTGCTAAGAGGCTTATGGAATTTTATCCCTTACTTTTATCCCTTTTATGATTCTAGATATCATTTTATCTAGGATGATAGAACTATGGTCTGTGACTTTGGCACCACTGGAATTGGACTTAGAATCTCATTTTGAAATTAGGACTTTCACATACTAATTGTTTAATGTAGGGCAAGTCTCTAATTTTTACCAAACTGATGAGAAAACTAATGACCCTTGACTGGTCATCTGATAGAGAAATATGCATGAGAGGTGGGGCCAGTATGGCAGAGTTGGAAGATGCTGAGCTCACCTCTTCCTGTGGGCACACCAAAATTATGGCTATTTACAGAGCAACTATCAATGAGAACAACCTGAAGACTAGTAGGCCACATTTGGGGCCATAAAACGTATCCATAAATGTAAAATAAGTCAACTCATGGGACGTATATTCTCTGACTTCAGTGTAATTAAATTAGAAACCAATAATAGAAAATAGATCTATGAAAAATTCCCAAATATTTGAAAAAATAAATAAAACTCTTCTAAATAACCTATCAGCAAAAGAAAAAAATAAAAATTGTATGTAGAAATTATTTTTTAAGAAAATGAAAATAAAAACACAACATATTAATTAGTGGGAAATAGTAAAGCAGCACCTCTTATAGGGCAATTTCTAGCACTTGCCACCAACAAAAGAAAAGATAAAAGCTCTTTAATCAATGACATCAGTTTCAAAGTGTGAATGGAGAGTGGCCAAGATGGCAGAGTAGAAAAACACTAAGCTCACCTCTTCCCATGGGCACACTTAAATTACAACTATTTTCAGAGTAACTATTGTTGAGAATAATCTGAAGATTTTCCACAATGGAAGCTATAAAGAAAAAATCACAATGAGATAGATAGAAGAGGTAAAGTCATAGATAAGTTGATACCTCACATATTAGATAGATGATAGATAGAGTTATATATACATATATGTATTGATATATAAATATATATAGCTATATATAAATCTCGTGGTAGTCACAAACCAAAAACTTATAGTAGATACACACACAAAAAGAGAAGAGAAAAGAAAGAATCCAAACATAACACTAAAGATAGTCTAGAAATCACAAGAGAACAAAAGAAGAAGAAAGGAATTTTAAAAAGAACTACAAAAACAATCCCACAACAATTAACGAAATGGCAATAAGAACATACATATGAATACCTATTTTAAATGTAAATGGAGTATATTATCAAATCAAAAGACATGGAGTGGGTAAATGAATAAAAAAACAAGACCCATATATATGCTGCCTAGAGGATACTCACTATAGATCTAAAGACACACACATATATTTAAAGTGAAGTTACATAGCAAAAGCAGTTCTGAGTTAAGTTTATAACATTAAACTCAAGAAGCAAGAAAAATATCAAATAAACAACCTACATTTAAAGAAACAAGGAAAAGAAGAACAAACCAAACCCAAAGTTAGTAGAAGGAAAGAAATAATAAAAATTAGAGTAGAAATTAGTGATATTGACATTAAAGAAAAACAATATCAGTGTAACTGAGCTATTTCTTTAAAAAGATAAACAAAATTGATAAATCTTTAACCATACTTACCAAGAAAAAAAAGAGAGTGACCAAATAAATAAAATTAGAAATGAAAAAGAAGTTACAACCTATATCACAGAAATACAATCATAAGAGAATACTATGAACAGATATGTGCCAACAAATTGGAAAACCTGGAAGAAATGGATAATTCTTAGAAACATGCACTCTTTTAAAGACTAAATAAGGAAGAAATAGAAAATATGAACAGACCCATTTTTGGTAATGAAATTGAATCAGTAATCAAAAAACTCCTAACAAATCCAGGACTGGATGACTTTACAGGGGAATTCTACCAAATATTTAAAGAGTGAATGTCTATCCCTCAGATTCAAAAAATTGACAAGGAGGGAACTCTTTGAAATACATTCTAGGAGGCCAGCATTACACCATTACCACCCCCCCGCCCCCCCAAAAGAGAAAAAGACAGTTGAATGTGTTTGATGAACATAAATGCAAAAATTCTGAACAAAATATTAGCATATAAAATTCAACAATATATTAACATTATACTAAGTGGTGAAAAGCTGAATTTTTTCTCTTTAGATCAGGAGCAAGATAAGAATGCTCACTCTTGCCACTTCTACTTAACATAATATTGGAAGTCCTAGCCACAACAATCAGAGAAAAAAAAAGAAATAGAAGGCATTAAGATTGGAAGGGAAGAAGTAAAACTGTCACTATTTGCAGGTGACAAAGTGCTGTATATAGAAAACACTAAAGACTCCATCAAAACACTATTAGATATAATAAATAAATCCATATACAGGAATCTGATATATTTATATACACTAAAAACTATCAGAAAGATAAATTAAAAAAATAATCCCATTTATGTCAAAAAGAATAAAATACCTAGGAATAAATCTAACCAGGGAAATTACATAAGACCGGTACTCAGATAACTATAAAACATTGGTAAAAGAAACTGAAGACAGCACAAACAAATGGAAAAATATACCATGCTCATGGATGGGAAGAATTAATATAATTTAAATGACCATACTGCTCAAGGCAATCCACAGATTAAGTGCAATCCCTATAAAAATATCATTTGCATTTTTCAAAGAACCAGAACAAATAACTCTAAAATTTGTATGGAAACACAAAAGATCCTGAATAGCCAAAACAATCTAGAGAGAGAACAAACTGGAGCAAAGCTGGAGTTATCATGGGCCCTGATTAGAAACTATACTGCAAAGCTATGGTAATCAAAATGTATGGTACTGTCACAAAAACAGACACACACACATCAATGGAACAGAATTAAAAGTCCAGAAAATGTACTCACTTTTATAGGTTCATTTAATCTACAACAAAGCAAGCAAAAATATAAAATGAAGAAAAGACAGCTTCATCAAAATATGGTATTGGGAAAACTGGAAGGGTACATGCAAAAGAATCAAAATGGACTACTTTTCCACACCATAAACAAAAGCAAAACAAACAAACAAGCCTCTAAATTGATTAGACTTATAAGTTTTGAAATCATAAAACTTCTAGAAGAAACCATAGATGGTATAGTCTTTGACATTAGTCTTAGCAATATTTTTTGGGTCTGTCCCCTCAAGAAAGGGAAACAAAAGCAGAAATGGTACAACATCAAACTTGTACCATTTTTTATGCACCAAAAATCATAAAAAAAATGTTCATAGTGAAGGAAACTATCAATAAAAGGGCAGCCTACTGAATGGGAGAGAATATTTGCAAACAAATATCTGATAAGGGGTTAATAAACACAATATACAAAAAATTCATACAATTAAACATCAGAAAACAAACAACCCAATTAAAAAATGAGCAGAGGGCCTGAATAGACATTTTTACCAGAAAGATATGCAGATGGCCAACAGATACATGAAAAGATGTTCAGCATCACTATTCATCGGGGAAATGTAAATCAAACCCACAATGAGATATCACCTCACCCCATCAGAATGGTTGTTATCAAAAAAGACAACAAATAACAAGTGTTGCAGAAGATGTGGAGAAAAGGGACCCCCATGCACTATTGGTGGCCATGTACATTGGTACACTCACTATAGAAAATAGTATAAATGTTTATTAAAAAATTAAAAATAGAACTACCATATGATCCAACAATTCCACAATTCCACTCCTGGATATTTATATGAAAAACACTATTTCAAAAAGATATATGCATCCCAACATTTATACAGCATTATTTACAATAGCCAAGAAAGATATGGAAGTAAGCTAATTGTCCATTGATAGATGAATGGATAAAGAAGATGTGATATGTATATGTCTATGGAATATTACTCAGCCATAAAAAATAATGAAATTGTAAGATTTGCAACAACATGGAAGGATCTAGAGGGTATTACACTAAGTGAAATAAGTCAGAGGGAGAAAGACAAGTACTATATGATCTCACTTATATGTGAAGTCTAATAACCAAACCAAATGAGCAAACATAAAACAGAAACAGGCTCATAGATACAAAGAACAAAGAGGTGGTTGCCAGAGGGGAGGAGGATGGGGTGGACTGATTAGTAAAATAGGTAAGGAACAAATTCCAGTTACAAAGTAAATAAGTCATGGGAATGGAATGTATGGCATAGTAAATACAGTCAATAATGTAATCACTTTGTATGGTGACAGACAATTACCTAGATTTATCACGGTGATCATTTTGCACTGTATAGAAATATTGAATGGCTATGTTATGCACCTGGAAATAACAGTGTTGATGGTAAATTACAATGCAATTACAATTTTTTAAATTTTTTTAAATAAAAAGAAAAGATACGCATGAAAACACCCAGCCCAATTTTGGTACATAGTGAGTACTCAGAAAATTTCAATATCTTGCATATATTATTAAGAACTCAGGTCAGGCATTTTCCTGATAGTTATACAAATACCAATATTCTATATTACTCTTACTACTATTAGTACAAATAGGAAGAAAACATATATATACATAGGAATATAAATATATAAAATACATGTAAATTATATACGCACATGCGCGCCTGTGTGTGTATACACACACACTTTGTGCCAGTTAGTATTCTAAGTCATAACCCTAACCCACTTAATCCTTTCCACAACTCTGTTAACTTTGGTACTCTTATGTTCCTTATGTAGTTTAAGAAACATTTCCAAGGTCACAGAACTGGTCAGGAGTAGAGCTGGCGTCTGAAAAGAGAATTTTCTTTATCAAGAGTATATCCTCTCAACTGCTTAAGCTAGTCATGTATTTAATAGATGAATTGCTTTATTTCTTGTTCTAACTATAAACCTCTGACAACCTGAATTTCTTTACCTAATAAAAGAGATTTTTTAAAAGCCTTTTGTTTAAGAATGATTTGTTTTCCACTTTCCTCTAGTTGATGCGAGATTTACATATCTGAGGCATTTTTTTTGATAAGGTGGATGGTGACCATTAGAAAGAACCCAACTTTTTGTCAAAGATACGTTGAGAAACCATGAATACTTCAAAGTTTATACCTTGAAGCCCCAAAGCTCTCCGAGAGAAGCTAAAAGGAGGTTTTAATTTAAAACTTTACAGAATTAGGGCTGATGTCACAGTAGCTTTATAGCTGATGTCCTCCCTGTTAAAAAGGCAGTGGGAGAAAGCTAAAACCAAGAGAGGACTGCAATTTACTCTGATGTTTAAAACATTTACTTTTGAGCCAACTCAGAGTCAGTGTTGTAACTAGAATGCAAACCCAAGTCTTTTACCTGAAGTTCTAGTGCTTCTGCTAGCTAGGAAGTGAGGAATAGATGTCTAAATTTTTCTCATGTATCTGATAATGTTAAGACAGCTTATAACTCCATTGATGGCTCTGTGGTAAAAGCAACTTGAAGTCTTGAAGACCATTCTATTTCTCCAATTATTACTATATAATAGATCTCTTCTCATTAGTACACAAAGTACAGGCACTTTAATCATACAACCAGAGTTTCATAAGCTAGCTTTAATTTACCTTCATAAGCCCTCTCTCACCACTACTCTCCACTTATTTAGGACTTCAACCCAAGTAAATTACTCACATGATTGATTTCCCAAGATTAACCTCACACACCCTGGGACCTTCGCAATTATAGTAGTATATGCTATTCATTTGTACAAATTTTCTTTTCCCTAAATCTGTTCAAGCTTGAGTAAACTATCTTGGTGGGAATGTATGGTTATTATATTGATAATGTACAAAATGTTGGGATGTAGCCATCTGAATAGTTATGGTGAACTTTCTGGGCTATGTTATCACTTGTCTATACAAGGAAAAGTATCTGAGACATTAAACTCTCTTTAGTAAAATATAATTTGGGGAAAAATGGAAATCTCTGGGTAGCGCCAATTACTACTCTTATACTACTACCACCTACCAAGGCAAAGAACTGAAAAAATATATTTTCTGGTCTAAGCTCAAAGTCTTCTCAGAAGAAGAAATATTTTAATGACCCTGAAAAATGAGCCCAATACCAGCCCATTGTCAGAGGTAATGAGAGAGGGGAGAGCAGTTCCATGAAAAGAAGGACCATATATCAGATCCCTTGCATGAGAGAGTCTGATGAGCCAAGAAGCTGAGAGTGGTTATCTTAAGATGGGATGGAGAGAGGAACAAGGAATGGCCAAAAGAGTTATCAGCCCACAAGGCTGACTGGAAGCCATATTGGGGATGTTGGCCTTGAAACCAACACAAATGCAAACATTATCATTATGAGGAAGTAACATGAGCAGATTTACATTTTCAAGATTTACTCTGGCTGCAGATCAGAGAGTGGATTGAAAGGGAGGAAAAGTTCCCTCTTCACTGGAATTTCTCTGAAATCCTTAGTCCTCTATTACCTGCTGAGGCCAGTCCTCTGATAAAGGCAGGAAAGGGGGATTCAAAGTCTTGAGAAAATTACTAGGGCTTGTATAAACTGGGAACTTATCCTAATATACAACACTCAAAGACTCTCAGTCTCAATTTCTCTTCTAACCAGGAATGTATATTTATATACTAAATAAACCTCAAAATACTTGGAAAGTCTTAAAGGCAAGATTCTTTCAAAGTACTGTGTGGTAATGAAAGCATTCTTTCTGTATTTTTAAATAAGAAAGTACAAAATCTTGGGAAAAGTGGATAAACAAATTTGATGAAAACTTTAGAATATTCTATTAAGAGACCCAGTCATGTAGTCATCATTCTGACTTTTGTATGAAACATAATTGTATGGTAAATTCATCATATTATATTTTGTAACAAATCTCTAACATTGAAAAAGAGAGTAAAACTAAACCAAAGACCAATGATGTATGTGATATATTGCAAAAAGCAAAAAAAAAAAAAAAAAAAAAAAAAAGAAAAGAAAAGAAAGAAGAAAAAGCAAAAAAGAAACAGTTCCTTATTGATTTTCTGATTTCAAGAGTAGATTCTGTTTTTCTACCCTTGGTGTCTGGGAGGGCCTTCTGGTTTGTTCCGGCCAGCAGTTTAAAACATAGGCAGCATCATGTGGATACCAAGCCTAGATCTCAAGAGGCTTTGCATGCTTCTCTTCCAACTTTTGAAATCCTGCTACTATCATGTAAATAAACCTGAGTTAGCTTGCTGGACCATGGAACATCTGGCTGCATTCTGCTTGTGACTCCAGATGACAGCAAGCTGGACCCGAGACATGTGAGTGGGTGCATTCTTCATCACCCAGCCCTCACTGACCTAACAGCTAAACACAGAAATGTCAGCAAGGCTAGCTGAGAGCAGACAGGGCTGGCCCAGGCAGCCTTGCTTAACTGCATGATTGAAATCGCACCTGAGTTTAAATCCTGATTTCATCCCTGGGTAGCTCTGCAATGTTGGGAAAGTCTTTTTTTCAACCTCCACCCCACATTTCTTCATATTTAGAAAAGTAAGAAAAATATCCATGCCATGTACATAAGATGCACAGCCCAGTGTGTGGATAGAAAATATCCCTAACAAATGGAAGCTTTTTTTGTTCTGAGAAAGATGAATGATACCTGACTTACTTATAAACGCTGACTTGAGGATAAATAAAAAAAATAAAGCCACGTTTCTTCAAGAAGACAGTTCAAGCCAGAATGATGGGACCCTTCAGAATTTTTCTAAAATCTTGAAGGTTAATATTTTTGTTAGCTATTCACATGCAATTTGACAAAGGAGTGTGAAGTTCACAGGCTTTGGCTTGAGGAGTCCTGTGATAGGGACAGAGCCGGACGCTAATCACCTGTGTGATTTTTAAAAATTAAGATATAATTGACATAATGCTTGTGTGATTTTAAGAGCATCACCTGTCCTCTCTGGAAGGTAAGTTTACCCACACGAAAAATTTGATCCTTTTCTAGCACCAAACTTCTGTGATTCCGGTTTACAACCTATTATAGAATCTATAATAAATATAAAAATGGACAACTTCACCTGCAACAATACAGTATGCAGAGCTGATTAACAACTGTTATATTATGCAGATACCTTTGGAGACATTAGGCATTATCATCATCTTGGTTTACGTGACAGATGAAACATATCCTTATTTTCACAACGAAATTTGCATTATCACACTTGTTTCCATAGAATTTAACCATGTGAGCACATTCCTTAATTTCTTTATCAGGAAAACAATTAATTGTTCTTAAATTTTTGGAATGCTGGACCTCTCTGAAAACCTAACAGAATAATGTATCTTCTCCCCAACCTCCAAAACTGCACATATGCTTAAACAAACAAAATTTAAGAGAGGTCACAAATCCCCATATATCTATCCATAGTTTTTGTGGTTATGATTTTCAATTAAAAATTCTACCAGTAAAAGATGCCTAAGTTTCTTTTCAGGGCTAACATTCTATAATTGTAAGAGATGAGTAAAGTATACTTGAAACTTTGCATGTTTACAGCTGAATTCCTAACCTTCCCCCAAAGTGATCTATCTATTCAATTCTTATATGAGGTAATAAATTCTATTCATCAAGCTTCTCAAGCCACAAATTAGGAATCAAAATACTCTCTTTCTCTCCTACCTGCTCTTCAAACTTCCCTCTAGCACCTAAAAATGAGTACCAAGAAGTGAAAAAAATCACATTAGTAGTTTGGACAGCACAGAGTACCATAACCACTGGAGTCAAAAAGCATGTCACCTTTTTTGTTTTCTTGTTTTCTCCATTCTATAAGGCCAGTGAACTTCATGCTCTAAACATGCCACTCCTGAATTTGAATTCTAGATGAGGGTTACCTATATCATTAAAGGAATTCTATTTAGAAGAGAGAGTGTGTGTGTGTGTGTATGTATGTGTGTGTGTGTGTGTGACAGGACAAACTTTGTATCTCTCTTCTGATTTCACTGAGGTCAAAGAGAAGCTAAATCACTTAGCTGCCCTTGATCTGAGTTGCTTACCCTTGATCAGGAAGGACACTCCTGGAAGTGATACTCTTCACTGCCTCCTGTGATGTTTTGGCATGCTTTGTTAGACACGATGTATTGTAGGTATTTATTTAACAGCCCTTTGGGATTCCTTGCATACAGTACCCCAGAAATATGTACCTCAGTCTCCAAAGACACAATTAGAGTTCATTTGGAGTATGGGAATAATATGTTAATTAGGATATAATAATATGAGGAGTATTTTATTAAAAGTTGGCTCTCTTAATGGATCTAAGTCACAGTATGATTATTAAATATGTCTGATAATAGAAATTCTCCAAATTGTACTAATTAGACTTTTCTAGAATGTATCATGTGGTCCATAATTTTCTTCCTTACTGTATGTTCTTCTCTCTGTCCAAGCTACCCTTCCTTTTCTCATTCGTTAGGAAACTTCTATCAGGCTTTGGTGTTATGGCTTGAATTGCATCCTCTCAAAATTCTTTTGTTGGTGCTGTAACCCCCACTAACTCAAAATGTGATTGCAATTGTAGATAGGTCCTTAATAGACATGATTAAGTTAAAATGAGATGATTGGAATGGGCCCTAATCCAATATTACTTGCATCTTTATTAAAAGAGAAACTGGAAATTTGGACATTCAAAGAGACACCAGGAATGCTTGTGCACAGAGAAAAGACCATGTGAGGAAAAAGCAAGGGGGTGGCCATCTACAAGTAGAACAAATAAACCCTGATGGCACCTTGATGTTGGCCTTTTACCCTCCTATACTATTTTATCACAATTTCTAAAATCCCAAAAGAACACAATCATCTTCATTTTTCTTAAATGGAAGCTCCTTTGTGAAGAGTCATGAGTTAATAAGTTATTAAAATGTTTAACATTCCCTTTCAGTGTAATAACTAGTGGAGTTTTCTTTTTTCCCTTCATTTTCTCCCTTCCTTCTTTCCTTCTGTCCTTCTTTTTCTATGAACAGATATCATGGTACCCTAGAATCGATCAAGAAGACCAGGTTCTTGACAAAGGTTGTGCTTTTAACTAACTCTGTGACCTTGAGCACATTAAGTTCCCACTCTATTCATTAATTCCTTCATCTGATGAAGAAAGAACTCAGCCCATTCATTTCTAAGGTAGTTTTTACATCCAACATTTCTGTGACTAAAAAAAAAAAAAAAATGTATATATGTGAGTTTGGAGCCTGAGCAATCAGTAGTTAACTCTTCAAAGAAACTGTAATAGCGAAATGCTAACTTAATCTTCTTTGTAGTGTGAGCCTGACAGTTAGACACTGCAATCTGGTTTCTAATTTCTGGAATCTAATCCCCCTGCAGCTTCTCTTGCCATCATCCCTACCCTACTGATGGTAGACCCTGTCGACATTTTCAGGGATGCTGATGACTCCCTAAACAATGTGTTTCTTACTGCCCTGGTAAAATGATGGTCTTGGAGCCCTTGGATGAGCAAGGGGAGAAGCTACGAGGGTGACATTTAGGCAGTGGTAGAGCAGCTTACACGTAATGGGTCATTTATAACATTTCAATCTTCCATCCTCAATAGTATGCCAGGTTGATCTGACATTCTGATTTCAAATCTCAAACCCTTGGTGAGTGTTCCTGTGCCAATAAATTTAGCCATAGGAAACAATATTTCATTGCCCTTGGTCCCATGCTCTTAGAATCCACTCCTGTAGATATTCCCCAGACTCTTGCCAACATTCACTGGTGATGTTCTGTAATTCTTACCAGACCAAGTTTACCATTTCACTGTCTGGGTTATGTTGATTTTTTAACTTTTTTTATTTTTTTGGGGGTACACCAAGTTCAATCATCTGTTTTTATACACATATCCCCGTATTCCCTCCTTTTCTTGACTCCCCCCCCCCTCGAGTCCCCCCCACCCTCCCCGCCCCAGTCCTCTAAGGCATCTTCCATCCTCAAGTTGGACTCCCTTTGTTACACAACAAATTCCCACTGACTATCTATTATACAGTTGGTAGTGTACATATGTCTGTGCTACTCTCTCGCTTCGTCTCAGCTTCCCCTTCACCCCCGCCCCCTCCCAAACCTCGAGTTCTCCAGTCCATTCTCTGTATCTGCATCCTTGTTCTTATCACTGAGTTCATCAGTACCCATTTTAGATTCCGTATATGTGAGTTAGCATACAATATTCGTCCTTCTCTTTCTGACTTACTTCACTCTGTATGACAGACTGTAGTTCTATCCACCTCATTACATATAGCTCCATCTCATCCCTTTTTAGAGCTGAGTAATATTCCATTGTGTATATATGCCACATCTTCTTTATCCATTCATTTGTTGATGGGCATTTCCATTGCTTCCATGTCCTGGCTATTGTAAATAGTGCTGCAATAAACATGATGGTACAAGTTTCTTTTGGGATTATGGTTTTCTTTGGGTATATGCCCAGGAGTGGGATGACTGGATCATATGGTAGTTCTATTTGTAGTTTTTGAAGGAACCTCCAAATTGTTTTCCATAGTGGCTGTAGCAACTTACAGTCCCACCAACAATGCAGGAGAGTTCCCTTTTCTCCACACCCTCTCCAACATTTGTTGTTTCCAGATTTTGTGATGATGGCAATTCTGATTGGTGTGAGGTGATACCTCATTGTGGCTTTGACTTGCATTTCTCTGATGATGAGTGATGTGGAGCATCTTTTCATGTGTTTGTTGGCCATCTGTATGTCTTCTTTGGAGAAATGTCTATTTAGGTCTTCTGCCCATTTGTGGATTGGGTTATTTGCTTTTTTGGTATGAAGCTGCATGAGCTGCTTGTATATTTTGGAAGTTAATCCTTTGTCCGTTGTTTCATAGGCAATTATTTTTTCCCATTCTGAGGGTTGCCTTTTAGTCTTATTTATGGTTTCTTTTGCTGTGCAAAAGCTTTTAAGTTTCATGAGGTCCCATTTGTTTATTCTGGATTTTATTTCCATGATTCTAGGAGGTGGGTCAAAAAGGATCTTGCTTTGATGGATGTCATAGAGTGTTCTGCCTATGTTTTCCTCTAGGAATTTTATAGTGTCCGGCTTTACATGTAGGTCTTTAATCCATTTGGAGTTTATTTTTGTGTATGGTGTTAGGAAGTGTTCTCATTTCATTCTTGTACACGTTGCTGTCCAATTGTCCCAGCACCACTTATTGAAGAGGCTGTCTTTTTTCCATTGTATACTCGTGCCCCCTTTGTCAAAGACAAGGTGCCCATATGTGTTTGGGCTTACTTCTGAGTTCTCTATTCTATTCCATTGATCGTCCTTTCTATTTTTGTGCCAGTACCATACTGTCTTGATCACTATGGCCTTGCAGTATAGTTTGAAGTCAGGAAGCCTGATTCCACCAACTCCATTTTTCCTTCTCAAGATTGCTTTGGCTATTCGGGGTCTTTTGCGTTTCCATACAAATCGTAAGATTTCTTGCTCTAGTTCTGTGAAAAATGCCATTGGTCATTTGATCGGGATTGCATTGAATCTGTAAATTGCTTTGGGTAGTACAGACATTTTCACGATGTTGATTCTTCCAATCCAGGAACATGGTATGTCCCTCCATCTGTTTGTGTCATCTTTGATTTCTTTCATCAATGTCTTAAAGTTTTCTGCATACAGATCTTTTGCCTCCTTAGGCAGGTTTATTCCTAGGTATTTTATTCTTTTGGTTGCAATGGTGAATGGGAGAGTTTCCTTAATTTCTCTTCCTGCTCTTCTGTTGTTAGTGTATAGGAATGCAAGAGATTTCTGTGCATTAGTTTTGTATCCTGCTACTTTACTAAACTCATCAATTAGTGCTAGCAGTTTTCTGGTAGAGTCTTTAGGGTTTTCTATATATAATATCATGTCATCTGCAAAGAGTCACAATTTTACTTCTTTTCCAATTTGGATTCATTTTATTTCTTTTTCTTCTCTGATTGCTGTGGCTAAAACTTCCAAAACTATGTTGAATAATAGTGGTGAGAGTGGACACCCTTGTCTTGTTCCTGTTCTTAGAGGGAATTCCTCCAGTTTTTCCCCATTTAGAATGATGTTGGCTTTTGGTTTTTCATATATAGCTTTTATTATGTTGAGGTAATTTCCTTCTATGCCCATTTTCTGGAGAGCTTTTATCATAAATGGATGTTCAACTTTGTCAAAAGGTTTTTCTGCATCTATTGAAATGATCATATGGTTTTTATCCTTCAAGTTGTTGATATGATCCATCACGTTGATTGATTTGCGTATATTGAAGAATCCTTGCATCCCAGGGATAAACCCCACTTGATCATGGTGGATGATTTTTTTAATGTGTTGTTGGAGTCTGTTAGCTAGTATTTTGTTGAGGATTTTTGCATCTATATTCATCAGTGATATTGGTCTGTAGTTTTCTTTTTTTGTGACATCTTTGCCTGGTTTTGGTATCAGGGTGATGGTAGCCTCGTAGAATGAGTTTGGAAGTGTTCCGCCTTCTGCAATATTTTGGAAGAGTTTGAGAAGAAAAGGTGTTAGCTCTTCTCAAAATGTTTGATGGAATTCTCCCGTAAACCCATCTGGTCCTGGGCTTTTGTGTGTTGGGAGATTTTTAATCACTGCCTCAATTTCCATACTTGTGATTGGTCTATTCATGGTTTCTATTTCTTCCTGGTTCTGTCTTGGAAGATTGTATTTTTCTAAGAATGTATCCATTTCTTCCAGGTTATCCAATTGATTGGCATATAGTTGCTTGTAGTAGTCTCTCATGATCTTTTGTATTTATGAGGTGTCCATTGTTACTTCTCCTTTTTCATTTCTAATTCTGTTGATTTACATCTTCTCCCTTTTTTTTCTTAATGAGACTGGCTAATGGTTTATCAATTTTGTTAATCTTCTCAAAGAACCAGCTTTTAGTTTTCTTAATTTTTGCTATGGTTTCCTTCCTTTCTTTTTCATTTATTTCTGCTCTGATCTTTATGATTTCTTTCCTTCTGCTCACTTTGGGGTTTCTTTGTTTTTCTTTCTCTAGTTGTTTTAGGTGTAAGGTTAGGTTGTTTATTCGATCATTTTCTTGTTTCTTAAGGTAGGACTGTATTGCTATAAACTTCCCTCTTATAACTGCTTTTGTTGCGTCCCATAGGTTTTGGGTTGTAGTGTTTTCATTGTCATTTGTTTCTAGATATTTTTTTGATTTCCTCTTTGATTTCTTTAGTGATTCCTTGGTTGTTTAGGAGTGAATTGTTTAGCCTCCATGTGTTTGTATTTTTTGCAGTTTTTTTCCTGTAATTGATATCTAGTCTCATGGCATTGTGGTCTGAGAAGATGCTTGATATGATTTCAATTTTCTTGAATTTGCTGAGGTTTGATTTGTGACCCAAGATGTGATCTATCCTGGAAATGGTTCCATGTGCACTTGAGAAGAAAGTGTAGTCTGTCGTTTTTGGATGGAATGTCCTATAAATATCAATTAAGTCGAGATGGTCTAATGTGTCATTTAAAGCTTGTGTGTCTTTATTTATTTTCTGTTTTGGATGATCTGTCCATTGATGTAAGTGGGGTGTTCAAGTCTCCCACTATTATTGTGTTACTGTCGATGTTCCCCTTTATAGCTGGTAGCATTTGCCTTATGTATTGAGGTGCTCCTATATTGGGGGCATAGATATTTACCATTGTGATATGTTCTTCTTGAATGGATCCCTTGATTATTATGGAGTGTCCTTCCTTGTCTCTTTTAATAGTCGTCTTTACTTTCAAGTCTAATTTGTCTGATATGAGTATTGCTACTCCAGCTTTCTGTTGACTTCCATTTGCATGGAATATCTTTTTCCATCCCTTTCCTTTCAGTCTATATGTATCCCTTGGTCAGAAGTGGGTTTCTTGTAGGCAGCAGATAGAAGGGTCTTGTTTTTGTATTCATTCAGCCAGTCTGTGTCTTTTGGTTGGAGCATTTAATCCATTTACATTTAAGGTGGTTATTGACATGTGTGTTCCAATTACCATTTTCTTAATTGTTTTGGGTGTGTATTTGTAGGTGTTTTCCTTTTGTTGTGTTTCCTACTTAGAGAAGTTCCTTTAGCACTTGTTGTAAGGCTGGTTTGGTGGTGCTGAATTCTCTTAACTTTTGCTTGTCTGGAAAGCTTTGGATTTCTCCCTCAAATCTGAATGAGATTCTTGCTGGGTAGAGTATTCTTGGCTGTAGGTTTCTCTCTTTCAGGACTTTCAGGATATCCTGCCATTCCCTTCTGGCCTGCAGAGTTTCTGTAGAAAGGTCAGCTGTTATCCTTATGGGTTTTCCCTTATATGTTGTTTGTTGCTTTTCTCTTGCTGCTTTTAATATTTTTTCTTTGTGTTGAATTGTCGTTAGTTTGATTAATATGTGCCTTGATGTATTTCTCCTTTGGTTTATTCTGTATGGGACTCTCTGTGCTTCTTGGACGTGGTGAATTATTTCCTTTCCCATGTTGGGGAAGTTTTCCACTATAACCTCTTCAAATATTTTCTCAGACCCTTTCTTGTTTTCTTCTTCTTCTGGGATGCCTATAATTCGAATGTTGGTATGCTTAATGTTATCACTGTGGTCTCTGAGACTGTCTTCTAGTCTTTTTATTCTTTTTTCTTTTTCCTGCTCTGTGGCGTTTATTTCCCCCTTTCTATCTTCCAACTCACTTATTCGTTCTTCTGCCTCAGTCATTCTGCTGGTTATAGCATCTAGAGTATTTTTAATTTCAGTTATTTTGTTCTCCATTGCTTTTTGTTTTTCTGAGTTCTTATGAACTGTTTCTTGTACTTTCTCTATTTTGTTATTGAGATTTTGTATCATTTTTACTATCATTACTCAAAATTCTTTTTCAGGCATTTTTCCTATTTCCTCCTCATTTATTTGGTCTTGTGGGTTTTTTTTCCTGCTCCTTTGCTTGTATGGTGTTTCTTTGTTTCCTCATGGTTGTTCAAACTTTTGGGGTTGCTTGTCCTGGCAATAGAGGTGTTTATAGAAGACTGTCCAAGTCTCAGACTAATGTCCAAGTATTGGATTAAACAAATATTAAGTCTAGGAAACACATACATGTATAAGACACACAATTATTGAATCCGTTAGGACATAAGGCTCTAGAAAGACCTGACAGAACCCCAGTGTGCTATCAGATATTCAAAGAGAAACCCAACAGAAACTGACAACTGAAACAGAACAAATCAGAGACAAAAGCAAAAGCAAACAAACAAACAAATAACACCTTACACATACAAACATTAATCCAGGGAGATTTTGTAAGCTAGGATCAAATATAGAAAAGAGCCAGAGTACCACCAGAGAGAATGGAGATTCTCCGAATGTAATTAGGCAACTGTATTAAGAACTAAGATAAAGACAAAAGCCTAATATTACATACCAAGGCAGTGTGTCATCTGGAGAATAGAGCAAGGAGTCTGAGCAGACTGATAGTGTTGCTTATAAGTATGTTAAGATAAAATAAACTTAAAAAGGTTGGAAGAAAGGGGAACAGAAGAGCGTAATGTGGTTGGAAATATGTAAATAAAAAGAAAGAAATAGAAATGTATAAAAGATAGGGATGAAAGGAAAGTATGAGAGATATATTGTCTGTACTACCAAAAACTTAGCTAGATATAGAAGTATATAAAAAGGCAAAAAATAATAATAATAATAAATATCATTAAAAATTTATGTTATAAAACTTGTAGATCCCTTAGGGCTAAGATCCTATTTAATAAAGAAAAGAAAAAAAAAAAAAAAGAGAGAGAGAGAAAAAGAAAAAAAAAAAAATCCAGAACTAATCCCAGAATGGACCAGTTCAATAGGTATTGATACTACTATTTCTGTTTCCTTAGCGTCTCAGCTGTAAGTGTCCTTCTCCTTGCCTTGGGTTTTTTTGCATTATTCTGTGACCAGCAGAGGTTCCTTCATTGTTCATCTGTAAGCGTCGGTGTGTGGGGAGGGAGAGGGTACAATAGTGGCTCCTTCTCCTGGGAGTGAGTGAGCAGTGGCACACTGTTGTTTCAGTCGGCTTGGAGGTGCCTGTTGCAGAGGGAAGCTGGTGGCTCAGGCGTAAACAGAAAGTCTTAGGGTTGGGCCTTTCTTGGGGTTTTTTGTTGTTGTTGTTGCTGTTGTTTTTTTTTTTTTTTTCCTCTCAGCAGCCTCCCTGCTGCTGGCGTTGCAAGGGGTTTTAATCTAGCCCCGCCCGAGTGCCTGAGGGTGCTTGTTATCCCTGAGCACCTTAGGTGGCCCGCAGGGCGTCTCTCCACTGCCTGTTGTAGAGGCACCAAAAGAGAGAGAGAGGCTTCGCGCGCGGCTCCTCCCCCCCGCCCGTGAGCCTGCAGCCTCCAGCCGCCATCATGGCCGGGCAGCTCTCAGGGATGGCCACTCCTCTCCGCGGACCGGGAGGGGCACTCCTCTCTGCGGACCTCCTCCCTCCTGTCTTCTCGGTCCGTCACCTTACTGGCAACAATGTTTCTCACCCTGAACCAGCTCTCCGGTTCCCACGCTCCTGCTCCCGGACCCTCTGTTCAGCTGCGGATCAATGTCTCGGTCCGGGAACACTGAGCTGTGCTGCGGACCCTCCCTATGTTTCTCACTCCCTCCTGTCTGCCACAGCTCTGCCGCTTCACCCTCTTTGAGCCCTCGTAGATGCCTCCCTACCGGTTATGTCGGGCTCCCCGCCGTCCTTTCTGGTGTCCGAGGCCGTCTGCTGGTGTTCAGCTGGTTCTCTGTGGGAATTACTGCGTCCTTTGGTGCATTCCCAATTCATCTGTAGAGAGGGATGCACTCCACGTCCCTCTACTTCGCCTCCATCTTTTCTCCTCTGGTTATGTTGATTTTTAAGTTTCACCAAAAACTGAGAAGCAATGAAGGGTGATGGGGTTGGGTGTTAAGGAGAATTGTATCTGCATGTGTTCAACCCTCCCAGGTATGGTCAATAACAGACTTGTATATTGGGGAAGTTCAGATGAGCAGAAGGAACGGGTTTTGAAAAGAGACTTAAAGATTTGAGATTAAAAATTCTCAGACTTCTCCTTCTCTCCCCAAATGCCCTTATCTTATGTCTCAGAACCTTGCTCTTTTCCAGTCAGTACTTTATCTTTCCATTAAATACCAAGCAAGTTTAACCATTTATTAGGGGAAGCAAACCCTGCACTGCTACAATTGGGCCATAGCATTCATCCTCAAATATAGCTCTCCAAGGACCAGAGGAAGTGAGAGACATCTTCAAAGCTGTATTTAAACTTGTGGCTGCCTGTTTGTTTTATCAGTTGAATAGTCCCAGATTGCAGCAGAAGCCACCTTACCCCGTGATATTTGTAATCTCTATTTGCATGCTTCTGTGCCACAGGAATTGATCCCTCAATGCCATGCCCTCCACCTGTCCTTTATTCCATGATGCCACTGTTGATGCCACTGTTGATGTTGATTTAAGTAAGTTTGATGCCACTGGATGCTATAGGTTACCAGTGTCCCATTTCCCAGCACAATGGCCTTGTGTGTCTAATTGTCAAAAACACATAAACAATCCAATTCCATTTGAATATTTATTCTAAGACCAGGATTACTTCTAAGACCAGGATCAGTTATTAATTTGGCAGATAGAAGATGGCCACTTAAACTGGTTAATTCGGAGACGGCTTTAAAGGAATAAATAAAGCAATTATTACAAAGGGATGTGTGTGGTTTAGGGAATGTTCAAAGAATAGCATAATAACTCTAGAACTAATAACTTCTGAAAGCTCTTACCTCCTCTTTTTCTAAAGGGGCAAGAAGAGGAACAGGTTATGAGCACTGAAGGGAGAGCTTTGAAATGAGTCACCCAACAAGATTTACGGTCTAGGTCCAGGAATGCAGCCACCTGTGGCATTGCTGCAAGAAAGCAGCCTAGGAAAAATCACTCTGACCTCATTCTCTCCTCTGGCAGTGACAGCCAACTGGCTAAACTCACTAAGTAGATGGAGAACAAAGGAGTCCACTGATGCAGTTAGTACAACTGAGCATCTTGGAGCAAAGAGGAGGTTAAAAGGATGGAGAATGAATTTAGCAGAACAAAGGAAAGGTATTCAATATGTATCAAAAATCTCAGTATCACTGAACATATGCTTTAATATGCAGATGAAAACATATGAATATATATAGTATGCATAATAGATGGGTACACATATGTTTAGTTTGGCATCTACACAACTCAAGACAAATGAGAATGAAAATTCTGACTGATTATGTTTTCACTTGGGAATCCTAGTCTCAAAAAAATGTTCTCTCTCTTATTAACGTCCAATTTCTTAACACATAGTTTTATTTAATTGCTATGAAATCCTGAGGGTTTGCAGGAATCCACAACCGTGGGGATGCAGACACTGATATAAATGATTCTGAGACAGGCATGCGTAAATTCTGTTCAGGTGAGCGTGCTTTGATAATTTTAGGTAAGTTTCTTAAATCATGATGTTAGAGGCATCCTCTTCATAATCTAAAATTTTTTTTCATCTAGTTTTTATCATTAACATTAAAATTTTTAAAGGTAAAAATTATAAAAGCAGTAAAAAATTTAAATAATGTATAAATTTTTAGTACTACATTCCTTACATAGTATACATAAATTACATTTAAAATTAACTCTTTAGAATATTGTTATATGTTATTTCTTTCTGTAAATTATGTGTAAGACACAGGTAATCCTGTGTACTTTATAATCCCATCATTGTATATCACCCCTTTCTATACATTTTTCCCAACCCTTTGTATGTATCTTTTTTTTTCTTATAATTTACTGAGTATTTTCTTATGCCTCTAGGTATAGTGTGAGGTATGAATCTAGAATGAATGTAGAAAGTTCCAATATATGGGAGCGCTAAAAAATACTTTTTAAAAATATATTAAAAATAGGTAAGTCTAGCAGCATTGACATTTATACGCTACCAAATGTAAAATAGATAGCTAGTGGGAAGTTGCTGCATAACACAGAGAGATCAACCGGATGGTTGGTACTAGAGGGGTGGGGTAGGGAGGGTGGGGGGGAGGCTCAAGAGGGAAGGGATAAGGGGATATATGTATAAATGCAACTTTGTTGTACAGAGGAAACTGGCATAACAGTGTAAAGCTATTATACTCCAATAAAGATTGAAAGAAAAAAATAGCATTTGATATAAACAAAAAAATAAACTTCAAGCTACGAAGTCACACATTTAGTGAAAAAGGAAATAGATGTTATGAATAGCATCAAAGTACAACCAAACAGAACTTCTAAGTCCATCTTTCCTTTATTTAAACAATCATTCCTAAAGGGAATAATTATAAGCAACCTTGTACTATGGCTCCATTTCCTACATCTACTCTCATCCAAGATCCAGCTGCTCCCTTGAGAGGGACAAGGTGGTGTCTACATTTTACACTGTGCCCTTCCCCACGTTGAACCGCATGATCTACAGTCTGAGGAATAAAGATGTGAAAGAGGCCCTGAAAAACTCTTCAGGTTAACGTAATCCAAAGTCTAAATTGACATAAATTTCTCAAATCAGTGCTCAATGAAAATAGACTGCTTCAGGGGAAGTTTGGAGAAAGGTATTAAAGAATACATGTTTGAAAAAGATTTTGTTTGTATTAGTGTTTTGCTTTAGTGACCAGATTATATTCTATACTATAGAATAGGTTCAATTTAATATTAATATAATTTTTAAAAACTAGCATCCAGGTTTAATGCAAAATAGAAGCATATATATATATATATGTCTGGAATCCAAAAGACTTGAATTTTACTTTACTATTTCCTCTACATTGACCCAATTTATTTTCTCTACCCAATGGCATTTAGGAGAGTGTGAATAAAATGTTATATCGATTCTGGAGGTTTGAGGAATATACCACTAATCTTTCTGGTCCAGTACTTATAGCTTCTGTGGAAATAGAAGAGTAAAGAATGTTAACGATATTGTGATGAAAACAAAGAGGGCAATGGCGTGTTACCTAATGAGTACAGATGAAAAAAAAGATCAGAAGTATCAGCTAGTACAAATGGTGAAGAAGCTATAACTATTTGTTTTAAATTTTTAATTTAAATGCATTTTCTAAATGTGCTCACTACAACAATAGCTAAAGTCTTTCAGTAACAGAGTTCTAACTTATGCGGTACAAGCTGCTCATTCATCATATGTAACTAACAATCCTTAATTTCCAGGGTTGTAAAGAGTATGGAAAGAAAACACCAACTAAACCTGCCATGCACTAAATATGGAGCTGTAAGTTTCTTTGTACTTAAAAATCTTCCAGTGCAAAAAAAAAAAGCACTGGGTCAAGAATATAGTGGGCCTTTTCTTTATTGGTTGTTTGGTTTGAGCTTGTTCTCCTTGAAGTTATTTTTCTTCAGGGACTATGTGGTGGTAAGAAATGAGGAAGAATATGGCAGGCTAATTCTCTGTAAGACAGCTCTCTTTCAGGGTTATACACAATCCTAGAAACACATATTTCTCCATGATTTAACAAGATGTTTGTTTGCTTGTTTTCAATTTAAACAACTCTTAAACATTTTGCCTAATATTAAATTGATGTAAAAGACACAAATCAACAAAGATATTTTCAATATACATTTAAGAGATCTATGAATGAATATTGAGGGAATTCCTTGCTAAAAATAAATGTGTATGAAATCTTGAGTAAATTTCTAGAAATTTAACCCCTCCAAATATTTTCCCCACAGAATAAAGTTTGCTAAGATTGAATGTCAAATTATGTGCACGAAAACCATCTAATTCCATTTTTTCTCTTTCTGAGATCTCCAAAAGACAACAAAGCAGATAAATTTTATGAAAATCTTGTATTGGTAAGCGTAATATAATATTTTGAACCATCAAACAACCCAATATTACAGGTTTAAAATAGTTTAATCGCAACAAAATAATAAAAAATAAAAATGGTTTGATTGATATTCCATTAATTATAACCTGTTGTATTTACTTGACATACAGCACCATTTGCAAACATACTTATAAGCTAATAATTTGGCAAATGCAATGAGAGCATTCTGCAAAATGATCACTTTCATCTCTGAGGCCTTATGATCTGTGTGGCTTTCCAGAAGGCCTCTTTAACATCTTTGTTTCTCAGGCTATAGATGAGAGGATTGAGCAATGGGTTGACCACAGTGTAGAACAGAGATGCCACTTTGTCTCTCCCCAGAGAATAGGTGGAACTTGGTCTTGAATATGCAAAGAGCAAAGATCCATAGAAGAGCATGACAGAGATGAGATGTGAAGCACAGGTGGAGAAGGCCTTGCGTCTTCCTGAAGCTGTGCGCATCCTCAGAATAGCCAGGAGGATGTTGAAATAGGAAATTAGGATGGCAAGTATGTTGGAGAGGACTGTGAAACCCACCACGCCCAGAAGGACCTTTTCATAGACCTGGGTGTCTGTACAAGACATCTTTACCAATGGTGGTGCATCACAGAAGAAGTGGTCAATGATATTTTTGCCACAGAAACTCAGGCGAAAAGTGTTGGCAGTATGGGCTATGGCATTCAAGAACCCTCCTATGTAGGAGCCAGCAACGAGTCCAGTACAGAGAGAATGGGACATGGTACTTGAATAAAGTAATGGGTTACAGATGGCCATGTGGCGGTCATATGCCATGGCTGCTAGGAGGTAGCACTCAGTGTAGGCTACAACACAGGAAAAAAACATCTGGGCTCCACATCCAGCCAGGGAAATGCGCTTATCTTCTGAGACACAATTGGCCAGGATTTTGGGAGTGTACACAGAGGTGTACCAGAAATCCAAAAAAGACAGGTTGCCAATGAAAAAATACATAGGTGTGTGAAGGTGGGGATCAATATGGATTAAGATAATCAAGGTCATGTTCCCTGACAATGTGGTCAAATAGAGTGTCAGAAGTACTCCAAATAGTATCAGTTGCAAGCGGGGGTCTGATGAGAGGCCCAGTAAGATGAACTCACTCAGGATGGTGCGATTTCCAACTTCCATGTGCAGAGAGGAGAAAGCCTCATAAGATAATGAGAAAAAAATTAGTGATTTTTCTTTTGAAAGAAATGTATCACTTAGTCATCAATCATTAGGAGGCTTATTAATCACTTATGATCTAGGTGATGTATACAGTTTTAGTCTGGAAGACCACTGGAATCGGAGCCAAGATCTAATTTTAGAATTAAAACTTTCACTTACTAATTTTCTTAATGCAGGGCAAGTACATTAGTCTCATTAGCAGAGGAGCAAAATGATGACCCCTGACAAGTTGTCTGATTGAGTTAAGAAAATATACAGGAAAACATCCAGCCAAATGTATGGCACATGATAAGAACTCAGAATATTTGAGTATTCTGTATGTATTATTGAGAAATGTGTCAGGCATTGTGCTGATAGGTATACACATACCAATACACTGTACTACTCCTGCCATTATGAGTACAAGTAGAAATATATATATGGTCCTCACTATGTTCGGACAGTATCCTAAATCCTATACTTAATCTACTTAATCCTTTCCACAATTTCTAAGGTGATATTATAATCCTCTGACAACCTAAATTTCTTTACCTATGAAAAGAGCTTTAAAAACTCTGTTTTTTAAACAATGATTTTATTCTGCACTTTTCTCTAGTTGATGTGACATTTATATACATAGATGAAACATTTTTTGATATGGTGAGTGTAGACTATTAGGAAGAACCACATTTTTGGTGTCAAAGCTACACTGAGAAATCATGAATTCTTCAAGATTTATATTTTGAAATTCCATAGCTCTCAGAGAGAAGCTGAAAGAAGGTATCTAACGTAACACACTATAGAATTAGCGCTAATGCCCCAGGATCCACCTGATGTTCCCCCGGTACAGAGGCAATGAGAGAAAGTTAAATCTAAGAGGCCTTTGATTTACTTAAATGTTAAAACATTTATTTTTGAGCTAAGCCAGAGATAATCTACATCTAGAATGCAAATCCAATTTTCTAACTCAAGTTCCACTGGTGCCATTTGTTACTAAGTGAGGTAACTTAATCTTTCCAGGATTAGGTATCCAAACATTTCAAGTGTAGCTGATAGGTTCAGAGAAGATGTGACTTGATTCATGACATGATGGTAAAAGCAACTTTGGAGTTCTGAAGACTATTTCATTTCTAATCAGTATATAATGGACCTCTTCTCATTAACACACAAGGCACAGATGCTTTAGTCATACATCCAAAGTTCTATAAACGGGCTTTAAATTTTTATAAACCTCTTTCTCACCACTTGGCTTCATCTACTAGAACTTCAACCAAACTATATTCTCATATGACTGATTCCCCCACATCCTGGGAGCCTCACAATTACAGTGCTGTGTTGCTGGTCATTGGTACCACACAACATCTTTCAGAACATGCTCAAGCTTGAGTAGAATTATCTCCACAGGAATTTTTGGTTATTTTATTGATAATGTATAAAATGGTGGGTTACAGACACAATCTCAACAGTTACTATAAAACAGCTCTGCTACATTATCACTTGGCTAAATAATAAAAAAAAATCTGGGACTTATTAAGATCATTTTTAATACAATATAATTTTGTTTAAAAAACTAAAATATTTGGACAGAACCAATTACTACTCTTCTACTACCACCCTCTAAAGAGGTAAATAACTGAAAAAATAAATGTTCTGATCTAAGCTCAAAGCCTACTCCGAAAAAGAGATGTTTAAATTCCCTGAAAGTAAGCCCAATACCTGTCCATTGTCAGGGGTAATGAGAGAGGGGAAAGCATTTCCATGAGAGGAAGGACATGTATCAGATCCCTCACATGAGACAGAGTCTGGTGAGCCCAGAAGCTGAGAGTGGTTAACAAAGATGGGATGGAGAGAGGAACCAGGAATGACCATAAGAGTTATCAGCTCACCAAGCTGACTGGAAGCCATATTGGGGATGTTGGCCTTGAAACCAACACAAATGCAAACATTATCATTATGAGGAAGTAACATGAGCAGATTTACATTTTCAAGATTTACTCTGGCTGCAGATCAGAGAGTGGACTGAAAGGGAGGAAAAGTCCCCCCTCCACTGGAATTTCTCTGAAATCCTTAGTCCTCTATTACCTGCTGAGGCCAGTCCTCTGATAAAGGCAGGAAAGAGGCATTCAAAGTCTCGAGAACATTAGTAGGGATTGTACAAACTGGGAATTTATCCTAATAAACAAGACTCAAAGACTCTCAGTCTCAATTTCTCTTCTAACCAGGAATGTATATTCATATAGCAAATTAACCTCAAAATACTAGGAAAGTCTTAAGAACCTTTCAAAGCATTTCTTCATAATGAAAGCATTTTACACAAGAAACTACAAAATCTTTGAAAGAGAGAATAAGTAATTTTGGTGAAAGCTTTGGAACATTTTATTAAAAAAAATGCATCGTATAGTCATCATTCTGAATTCTGTGTGAAACATAATTGAATCACAAATTAATCACGCTATATTTTGTACCAAGTCTCTAATATTTAAAAAAGAAAGAGGTAAATTTACCACAAACCAATGATCTATGTGATGAATATTTCTTAAATGACTACAATTTTTTTACTGATTTTATAACATAGAGTAAATTCTTTTATTCTACCCATCATCTGGGATGGTCTTGTGCTTTGTTTTGGCCAATAGTTTCCCACATAGGCAGCACCATGTTGATCTCAAGCCTGATTCTCAAGAGACATTCCATGCTTCTCTTCTCACTTTCGGAATTCTGACACCACCAACTAAAAAATCCTAGGTTAGCTTGCTGAAAAATGAGACATCTGGCTGCATTCTCTTTGAGACCCCAGCAGACAGCAAGCGGGACCCCAGACATGTGAGTGGGTCCATTCTTCATCACCCAGCCCTCAGTGAGCTAACAGCTAAGCTCAGACATGTCAGCAAGCCTATCTGAGAGCAGGCAGGGCTGGCATAGGCCGCTTTGCATAAGTGCACTGAGTTCAAATCCTGATTTCATCCCTTGATAGCTCTGCAGACTTGAGAAAGTATTTTAAAAGCTCCAACCCACATTTCCTCAAGTTTAAAAAAATAATAAAATATCAGTGCTATGAAGATCGAATGCATAGTCCTGTGTGTCACCAGAATATATATCCACCTAATGGTAGCTATTTTCATTCTGAGAATAAATAATACTTGCCTATTTATAAAATCTGAATCAAGAAAAATAAATAAGACCAAGTTTCAACAAGATGGCAATTTAAGCAAGAATACTGGTGTCCTTCTTAATCAAAACCCCTGAAAGTTAATATTTTGGTCACCTACTCACATGAATTTGACAAAGGATTGGCGGGGTTGGAAGTGCAAATAGAGGACCCTTGAATTGAGGAGTGCTATGATAGAGACAGAGGCAGATGTTAATCACCTGTGTGCTGTTTTTTTTTTTTTGCTTTCTTTTTTACTTTTTTTATTGAAGTACAGTTGTTATACAATATTGTGTTCACTCGAGGTGTGCAGCATAGTGATTCAGTTATTTTATTCTGATTATATTCCATTACAGGTTATTACAAGTTATTGAGTATAATTCCCTTTGCTATACAGTAAATCCTTGCTGCTTATCTATGATGAGTATGGCATTAACAGATACAAACCTGTGTGCCTTTAAGAGTGCCAAGGTCCTCCCTGGAACACAATGTCACCCACATGAAAAATTGGTTGATCCTTTCCCAACATCCACCTTATATGATACCATTTGTTAACATCCCTTAGAGAATTTATCATAAAGATAAGAGTAGAAACCTCATCTACAACAATACAGTGTAAGAACAGATTAACAATCCTTAAATATACGTGTAGTTTTGGATACATGAGTGCATTGTCACCTTGGTTGACATGAGAGATGGGGTGTACCACATAAAACAACATTCTTCTTCTGTCTTTAAGATTTCCATATTCAAAAAAGATTTGCATATTCATTCTCATTTCCCTAAAAGTCAATCATGTGAGCTTGTTTACCCTAATTACACTATTCCTTTTTCTTTATCTAGTAACTTGGCTTACATTTATGGACTCTCATGGATCTCTTTGAGAACCCAATAAAAGGACTGTATCTTCCCCCCAACATCCAAAATCACATATATGTTTAAACATCAAAATGTTAGAGAAATGACAAATTCCCGGAAATGTATCCATGGATTCTCTAGTTATGATTCTTAGGTTAAAAATTCTACCCTTAAAAGATTCCTAAGTTTCTTTCTAATGCTACTATTCTATAATTACAGGAGATGACTAATAAATGCTTTGAACTCCACAGGTTTACAGATGGATTCCTAGTCATTACTTCCCCAAACTGATCTGTCTGCTCATATCTCATATTAGGTAATAAATTCTACTAAAGTCACATGTTAGGAATCAACCTACTGTCTTTCTTTCCTACCTCCTCTTCAAAATTTCAAGAGACCCTGGTGGCAGTGCCTTCAATACATATCCTGAAACTGAGCACTTTTCACCACTTCTACCAGTACCATCCTGGACCAAACTGCCACCATTTTTGCCAAGAATATTGCAAAATTCTTCTAACTGGTCTATGCACTTGTTCTTCGGTAGCCTATTTTCAATATATCAGTCAGTATTGTTCTTTACAAAAATGAAAAGAAAAAGGCAAGTCACGTCACTTCCATTTTTAATAAAACCCTAAAATTCTGTTAATTTATTTTAAGTAAAAACGAAATTCCATACCATGTCATAAAGGTCCTCCATGAGCAGGCCCTCTATTACTTATAGGACTTTATCTCCTAAGACACCACCCCCCCTTATTCCTTTTCCAGTCTCCCTGAATTTCCTCACCGTTTCTTAAAAACAGCAGCCCTGCCCCAGCACCAAAGATATTAGAGCTGCCTGTTCCCCTGTGTGAACACTATTCTCCAGATATTTGCAAGGCTTACACCTTTAGCTCTTTAAGTTCCAATCAAATGTTATTTTCTGGTGTTTCTGCCCAACCTCATCATTCTATTTTAAATTCCATACCCTCTTCCCACCAAAAATCCCCATCCTTCTTATTCTGCTCAGACTCTGCTCTTTTGTTCCAGACCACCAAAATATAACAACACAGGTCAGAAAGATTTCTCTGTTCTGTTTACTGCTATATCCCAAAGTATGGAGCAGTTCTTAATGTCTAATTGGCACTTAATACACATTTCTAAAATTAATTAATGGGTAAATACCTTTATAACTTGAAGGTGTCCCCTTTCTAACCTTGCTCAAACTACTCAGGACAAATCTTCCCTCAAGTGGACTCGCTTGGTCACTGTATTATATCACTAGAAAGAAGGAAGAATAAATAAAAGAGAAGGCACATAACCACCAAGATGGACTAAAACAATTCCTGAATTTGAAGTAAATAATAAAATAAAAGACATAGGAAATGTCAGAGCCAGTCCTGCTAAAGCATCCCATAGAAGAGGACTTCTTGTTATGCATCCCCTGTAGCAGCTCCGGTCCTTGCTCCCTCACTGGATTAATTAAAATTTTAGGAAGAATGCAACCCACTAGCACCGGAAAAAGAATACTGAGAAGTAAAACTATTACACACTAGTAGTTTGGACAGCATAGCATTATCTGAACCACTAGAGTCAAAAAGCACGTATCATTTTTTGCCCTCCTGTTTTCTCTACTCTGTAAGTGAATGTATGACAATCCACCCGTAGTTAGCAGACTGAATTTGAATTCTATATAGATGAGGGTTACATATAACATTAATGAAATTCTATTTAGAAGATTGTGTGTGTGTGTGTTTGGAATAAATGACCCTTTCAGAGCCAGGTCAGACTTTGAGGTCACAAATAATGTCACAGAAAAGCTGCCCTTGATCCCAGTTTCTTACCCTTTGTCAGGAGGGACACTCCTGGAAGTGACACCCTTTTCCCTCTCCTCTGATGTTTTGGTGTGCTTTTTGGGCCCAATATATGTGTTTCCTCAAAAGCCCTTTGGGGCCTTTTCTACAGAGCAGCCTAGAAATATGTAACTCACTCTCCAAGGACACAATTAGGGTTCCTTTGGAGGATGGAGATGATGTATTAATTAGGATATGATGAAAAGAGGAGTATTTCAAAAAAGTTGACTCTCAAAATGAATGTAACAATATAATCATACATCTATCTGATCATATAAACTTTTCAAATTATGCTAATTAGACTTTTCTAGAAATTATCATGTGATTCATAATGTTTTTCCCTGCTCTATATTCTTCTCTCTGTCCAGGCTATACTTCCTTGTCTCATTCATTAGAAAACTCCTATCAATCGTTGGTGCTATGGCTTGAACTGAAATGCTCTAAAATTCATATATTGAAGACCTAACCTCCAGTAGCTTTGAATGTGTCTGTATTTAGAGATAAAGCCTTTATAAAGGTGATTCAGTTTAAATGAGATGGTTAGGATGAGCCCTAATCCAATCTGATCGGTATCTTTATAAAAACAAAAAATGGAAACACGGACACAAAGAGATATCAGGAATGCTTGTGCACAGAAGGGAGGAGAAAGCAAGAAAGTGGCAAGCAAAGGAGAGACTCATCAGAACAAATCGACCTTGCTGGCTCCTTGATCTTGGCCTTTTAGCCTCCAGAACTGTGGGAAATCAGTTTCTGTAGTTTATGACACCAGTCTCTGGTATTTTGTTATGGCAGCCCTAGCAAATTAATACACTGTCTTAGCCAGTACTAGGGCTTTTTTATGTTGATAATCCTTGTGTTTTCTATGTATAAAGGCTACTCATTAGGAAATGTGATGCATCATAATAGAGCATTCTTTGATTTTTCATTAATTTACATATAAAACTGAACAAAGAAACACAAAAATTCATATGACCTTAATTGTTTTCAATTATTGTTTTACCTCATAGAGATTTTCACTCTGAATGCTCTCTTGGATGTAAAGTTTTTGAAATCTCTCTCTCTACTAATCTACTTCTATCTACATCTCCATTTCGGTCTGTTTCATACAGCAGCTCTTCTCTTGCCCTTGATTCCTTTAAATGTTGGGGAAAATATTCTTTTATTGGAAGCTTACAGTGACTCTAAATAAAGATATTTGTTCTTTCTTAAGTATATTGTCAAGGAAATCTTTGTATCACAGCAAGAAAAAATATTAAAATCAGTTTTGAATGGCAATCTACACTTCATATTTTAAATATGATCTTTGAATAGATGAATAGGTACCTCTAGAGTCATAACTTCTGGGTTTGCATTCTTGTTTTCTCACCTATGAATTATCTGATTTGAAGCAATTCATTTCATGGGTCTCATCATGACAATGATTCCATAACCACTATATTATTCCATATTAGAGAATACAGTATCATACTTACAAGTGATAAACTGTCAAGCATAGTTTAAAAAAACACAAAAAACACTCTTTCAACCTTCTCAGAATCCCAGTAGTACTATAGACTCTGTTCTGAGCTAGCATGCATAGCAGTTTCCCAATTGCCCCAGACTCATTCATTTTAAACAATATTCAATTACATTACTGCCAACTTAAAAGACAAATGCAGTCTACTGTTTCCATATTATTCAATGGTTTATCTTTTGCTGATTTTATTTATTGCTGAGACTTACAGGCTGTTTTCAATATCTGACATAGAGATTAATCTGTAAAAATAAACAAACAGAAAATGAACAAACAAAAAAGACCTCTTTGTTTAGCAGAGCCTCTGTTTAAGAAACTTTGCTCTATCACTTTCTTCAAGGCATCTTTAACATCTTTATTTCTTAGGCTATAGATCAAGGGAATTAACATGGGAATCACTACTGTGTAGAGAACACCAACACCACTTTATCCCTCTCCGGGGCATAGCTAGTACTTGGCCAGGAGTAAATGAAGAGAATTGAACCATAGTACAAGGTGACAGCTGTCAGGTGAGAGCCACACGTGGAGAAGGCCTTGAGGCGGGCTTTGGTGGGATGAATCTTCAAGATGGAGGCAATGATGAAGAGATAGGAAGCAAGGATAAGCGCAGCAGGAGTGATGACATTAGAGGCAAGGATGAAATAGAGCACAGCCTGGTAACTTTCCTTCACATCGCAGGACAACTTTACAAGGGGGGGGGAGGGCAGATCACAGAAGAAATCATCAATGACATTATTCCCACAGAAGCTCAAGGTAAACGTTTCGCTGGTGATGGTGGTGGAGTTTGCAAAGCCCCCAAAGTATGAAGCTGCAACGAGACTGACACGTAACCTTGGAGACATGGCCTGGGAATAAAGCAAGGGGTTGGAGATGGCCACATAGAGGTCATAAGCCATGGCAGCCAACAGGTAGCACTTGCTAGAGGACAGTCCAGCAGAGAAGAAGAACTGAGCTAGACAGCCATTAAAAGAGATGCTTTTGTCATCAGAGAAGCAGGTCATCAGGATTTTGGGGGCATAGCCAGAGGCATACCAGAGATCCAGGAATGACAGGCTGCCAATGAAGAAATTCATGGGTGTGTGGAGCTGAGAATCAGCACAGATCAGAGAAATCAGGGTGATGTTCCCTAAGAGACTGTTGAAATAAATGATTAGGAAGATGTAAAAGAGAACTCTCCGTAACCACGGGTCTGTCGTGAACACTAAAAGTATAAACTCCTTCACTGTGGTGAGATTTTTTTCATCCATTGATTTTGAGTTTCTCTGGTTCCTTTCTGTAAAAAAGTTAATCAGCATGTCATGATTCAAGATATTGGTATATCAGCTTCCCCATCATATGTCATTTTAGATCATTGAAAAACCCAACTGATACATATACACTGCTCATTTTTTAAAAAATGTTTATGCTGAACTGGGTATTACACTTCTTGGAAAACTGGGAAATCATTCTATGCTTCCTTGAAAGATCACACATTATCTATATAACTAACATATCTATATCACCATATATTTTTAATTTAATTGTCCTCCTTTTGGAGAGAGAGTAATTTGTTCATCTTCTCTTCTGTTTGCACTTAGGGTGATTGGGTACCACGTGGAAGATATGAAAAATGGAGTTTGTATTCTCTTCAGGTGCTTGAATCCTTTGTCTTTACAGAGAATTACATGAACAAGCATACTTTTATTATCCCAAACATATTTTGGAATATCCTTGGTTGTGCATTTAAAGCTAATTTCCTTGAAGGCAATATTTAAATTTTATTCAACTTTTTATCCACAAAATCAAGAATGCAGTTATACATAAAGTAAAAATAAAGTGTAATTTGAATAATAGAAAAAATTTGCTTAGCTAATAAGAATTTGAGACCACAGTTACCTTTATGACACTCAAATGTATGCTGAAAGGAAGCAAAAATATTAATCAATGGATAATTTTGTTCAAAAAGTGGTTGAATTTCCTATAGAATCAAGAGTTTAAAAAAGAAACATGTACCATAACGTTTATTGCAGCACTATTTACAATAGCCGGGACATGGAAGCAACCTAGATGCCCATCAACAAATGAATGGTTAAAGAAGATGTGATATATATATATACAATGGAATATTACTCAGCTATAAAAAGGGATGAGAGGGAGCTATATGTAATGAGGTGGATAGACCTACAGTCTGTCATACAGAGTGAAATAAGTCAGAAAAAGAAAGACAAATATCGTATGCTAGCTCACATATACGGAATCTAAAAATGGTACTGATGAACTCAGTGACAAGAACAAGGATGCAGATGCAGAGAATGGACTAGAGAACTCGAGGTTTGGGGGGGCGGGGGGTGAAGGGGAAGCTGAGCTGAAGCGAGAGAGTAGCACAGACATATATATACTACCAACTGTAAAATAGATAGCCAGTGGGAAGTTGTTGTATAACAAAGGGAGTTCAACTCGAGGATGGAAAATACCTTAGAGGACTGGGATGGGGAGGGTGGGGGGGACTCGAGGTGGGGAAGAGTCGAGGGAGGGAGGGAATATGGGAATATGTGTATAAAAACAGATGATTGAACTTGGTGTACCCCCAAAAAATAATAAATAAATAAATAAAATTATAAAAAAAATTAAATCGGTCACACTGAATGATTTGGGGGAAGGTGGTAGGCTGAATAAGACCTATAAATGTATCCAAGTTTTTTTTTTAATTGAAGTGTAGTTGATTCACAATATTACATTAATTTCAGGTGTACAGCATAGTGATTCCATATTTTTAGAGATTATACTCTATTAAAGTTTATTACAAGATATTTGCCATAATTCTCTGTGCTACACAATGTATCTTTGTTGCTTATTTATTTTATACACAGTAGTTTGTGTCTCTTAATCCCATACCTGTAATCTGCCCCCCGCCTTCCTTTTCCCCATTGGTAACCACTAGGTTGTTTCCTATATCTGTAAGTCTATTTCTGTTTTGCATATACATTCATGTGTATTATTTTTTAATTTGTATGTAAGTGATATCAAATGGTATTCGTCTTTCTTTGTCTGACTTACTTCGCTAAGCATAATATTTTCTAGATCCATCCATGTTGCTGCAAATGGCAAAACTTCATTCTTTTTTATGGCTAGTAATATTCTGTTGTGTGTGTATGTATATACATATATACATACACACACACACATATATGTATACATTCATTTGTTGATGGGCACTTGAGATGCTTCCATATCTGGTCTATTGTAAATAGTGCTGCTGTGAATACTGGGGTGCATGTATCTTTATAAATTAGTGCTTTTCTAATTCCTGGAACCTGGGAATGTTACTTTGTGGGAAAAGAGTTATTAAGTTAAAAAATAAGAATTTTGAGATAAGATTATCAGGGTGAGCCCTAAGTGCAATCACAAATATCCTTATAAGAAGGAGGTAGAGGGAGTTTTGACTACAGACACCAGAGAAAGAGGCAGTGTGACCACTGAAGGAGAGACTACAGTGATACAAACACAAGGAATGCCAGCAACCCCGTAAAGCCTAAGAGGCAAGAAAAAGATTCTCCACTAGAGCCTTGGATGGAATGACTCTGCTGACACCCAGATTTTAGCCCAGTGACAGTGACTTCTGAACTCTAGAACTGTGAGAGAATAAACTTTTGTTGCTTTAGGCCAGCAAGTTTATGGTAATTTGTTAATACAGTAAGTTATGGAATTCAACCCCTAACAGTCTTCTTTCCTTCAAAAATAGAAGCAGCAGACTAAACTGTTGCTAGCAATGGAGGAAGCACCGACTCTGCTTGTCTGTTACAAACCACAGAGACTGTGCTACAGTATAACACAATCAAAAAAGGGCTAAATTATGATTGTCAGGGTTCTGAACAGGTAGGGATATAATATTTATGCCATTAGATCCAAGGCTTTCAAAATCTCTTACGCTTGAGGAAAAATAAAATAATTTTTTAAGGTGATAGACAAAATTAAGCTAGAAAAATAAAGAACTGCTCTCTTCGAACTGTATCTTCTTGATGGATGGAATCCACACTTTTTAAATGTAAAGTAAATGTTAGTGCTACATTATATCAAAGTAGAAATTATTCATAATAAGCAAAAGGGGACTGGAATAAATAATATTTCAATTCCCTTAGAATTTCAAGGCTGTCAGAAGCTAAAATCATTTTTAACAAAGCATATTTCTGGAAGCAGTTTAAGATCAAGAATCGACAGATCTGAGGTGGCTGCCACCATTTTAAGTAAAATGATAACCTCTAAAACATTATTTTCTTATCTACCTTTCTTAGTTCAGTGAGACTTCATGAGATCACACATGTGATTACACACTTTGAAAACTAGAAATGAAAGCTATGTATTGCATTCTCTATAAGTTCATGATTTCTTCATCTCTCTAACCTGTCCTCCAGTTATATTTGATTTACCTTCCAACTGTACCTATGCTATGTCTCCCTAGAGTTTCATGTGTTCCCATGTAGAAACTTCTCTTCTTTAATGTATGGCTTTTATGCAAGCTGGGAAATTGCTGAGTTTGTTTGTAGGGTTACAATTGGGAATGTAAAGTATGAAAGATAGTTCTTCGCTAATCTCTCTTATTTCCCTCTATAGTCATTAAAATATAAAATAGGTATACATGTAAATGTCTACATATATGACACAATCACCAATGCTTTTACAGATAAAAAGGATTGACGGTGTTGTGAAATTCATAGGATAGAGATAAATAGCATAAATTGAGAAAATGTAAAAAGAAAAACAAGCCCTGGACGTGGTATGGAGGCAAGGATAAAACCTGCTGCACAGCAGCAGGTCTTACCCACTGCTCTGTGCAGACCAGAAATTTGATTCAGAACTTTCTAGCAGCCCATATATATAATTAGTAGCATTCAAAAGACAAGTAAATCAACCAAAAGATTGGACATGATATTACCATTCTTGATAGTAACTTTGAAGTCACTTCGCTCAAGAGAAATGAATAAAAAGAATGAGTAAAATATAATGCATAATAGAATATATTGAATAATAGGCTTATATATGTAGACACACACACAAAAAGAGCTTTTCTGAGCTACCTTTACTAGCCATTCATTCTTAGACTTAAAAGCTGGCTGCATGCCTTGTTAGAGGAACACTCAGAAACCTTCTCCCCACAAAACATCTCTCCTCTGCATCTCTCAAATCTCTTCTGTCATCAGGAGACCCTTTTAAGAGGTAGATGCTTCTGGGGGTGGTCATCCAAAGGGAACTGCTCTCTTTGTGATCTCTCAATCCTCTCCAGGCTTAATGTGTCTGCCATCTGTGTCATTCAGTTTGATAGTTTAATCAGATACTTATCTTGATATTTTAATCAAATACTGCTTGATTTATACATTAATTATAATAGTACAGTATGATCCTAAAGACATAGTATATTTATGTATAAAATATATTTAATCTATATCTATAATTCACATATAAATCTTAGATGCTAAAAAAGAAAAGTTAAATATATACAGAATTATAAATACAAATAGATATATTATATATGGAAATAGACATAAATATAGATAAATATATAAACAGATATAGATATAGACATAAACATAGAGATGGATGGATGGTTAGATAGATTAGATAGATAGACAGACAGACAGACATAGATAAAATTGCACTCTTTCACTTAAAGAGCTTCTATCCCATGCACTTCATAACATAGAAAAAGAAACATTTCAAAGTCATGAGAATATTGATCAATATTAATATCTCTAAATGCTGACCAACTCTAAGGACTGGTAAGTTTGCTTCAAAATAAAAGGAGGGACAACAGTGGGCCACACAGAGCTACACACAACTACAGAGGGTTTATGAGAATGAAAATGTCCATCAAGTACATATCTAATTGTCTGTTTCACTGAAAAGGAGAGTAAGAATGGAAGAAAACACATTTGGAGACATTTCAGTTTCCTTCATCAAATACAATTTTAGGAAAGAAACCCTTATTGTGTTTCATGAAGTAGAATTATGTTATGGTTTGATTATATAAAGAAGCTTTTGTTTTTGTCCACACAGTAATTTACTGACCTTTTTCTCCCGGTTAATTAAACATAATACTTGCTTTGTGAAAATAGATAATTACTTCATTTGAATTTCAACTCAAGTCTAGATTTTCTCACATTGCCTTGGAATAAAAAGTGCCTTCCATTCACTCCATAGGAATCCTATTTCCAAAGGTAACAATACTGGGAGAAAATATAAGCCTGAGCATCCCTTTGGGATATTCTGCTAAAAGCAAAGAAAACCTTCACGTATTATCCTGGTGCCAAGTGACCGATTATAATGCTCAGTTACCTTTTAGGAATGAAGTAAGGAGAGATCATTCATCATGAATATAATTAGTCCAATTAATCTGAAAAGCCCTTGGGCTTTGTAAGTTTCATTCATGGATTTGTGATAAAGGAGAATTCGACAAAAACAAATAGCCAAGAGAATAGTCAACACACAACAGATGCTCAAGAATTACTTGAAGTCCATGACCATAATAATAATAATAATAATAATGGTAAAAACCAGACAACATCTCTCTTTGCTTCCAGGTCCAAGAGAGAGTTATGTCCAAACAGGACCCAGATGGAGAGTACAAGGACGGTGCTGGAAGGACACACATATACACTTGAGAAGTAGTGAGATTGTGCTGATTTCCATAGCAAGGTCTGGGAGGCTTCCAGGAAGGTACACCAAGGAAGTTGAACAAAGATGGATAAACCATGAAATGACAGCAACAAAGGTGCACAATCAATACAGTTGAGATGCAAGACCCTCCTTTATATACTGTAAAGTAAGGCGTTTAAAGCTTGGGGAGACAGGAATGTTGGTGTAAGTCAACTAGGTGCAACCTATTCAACCATGAACTAAAACTCTGGTTCTCAAATCTTTTGATCTCAGCAGCCTTTTTCACTCTTAAAAATTATTGGGGACCCCAAAGTGATTTCATTTATGTGGGTTATATCTACCAATATTTACCATGTCAGGAGTAAAAAAAATAGGAAATGTTAAAGCTTCTTATTAATTCATTTAAAATAAATAATAAACCCATTATATGTCAACATAAAAATAGATTAATAAATACATATAATTTTTTTTCTGTACCAAAAAATATATAGTGAGCAGATTTCTATGTTTTTGAATTTTTTATAAACTTCTGGCTTTAACAAGACAGCTAAATTCTTACCTATGTTCTGAATTCAGTGTACAGTTGGCCCTTGAACACTGCATGGGTTAAGGACACCAACCCTCCATGGAGCCTAAAATCCACACATAATTTATTGTCAGCCCTCCGTATACATGGTTTCTTCATAGCCACAGTTTCCCAAATGTAGGTTCAAACAACAGGGGATCATACTGTAGTATTATTGTTGAAAAAAAATCCATGTATAAGTGGACCCTTGCAGTTCAAACACCTGCTGTTCAAGGGTTAGCTTGTTGTTTTGATTGAACCATATGAAGAAAATTCTGCCTTAAACACATATGCAGTTAGAAAAGGCAAGAATATTTAAATAGTCTTCACATAATTGTGATACCCTTCTCTGATAATATAACAAAACACAAATCTTCTTTTTTTATTTCAGTATGAAACATAAAGCCAAAATCTGTCATATCTTGGGGTTTGATGAAAATATTGAGCTTATGGAATCTATGAAATGTCAAGAACCCCTCAAAGTTCCCTAGACAGCACTCTGAGAACCACTGATCTAAACATATCCCTCGAAAGAGTCCAAAGGACATTCTTTTAGGAAAGAATAAGGAAATGTATTAGTGAGAAGATCATTGAAAAATCTCTGTGACTAATAGGCTGGGGATGACAGGAAGAGATGTTGCCACAAAATTGTTTCCTTTTTATGGCTGAGTAATATTTCTTTGCATGAGGGTGAGTCAAAAATTATCTGCACTCTGGCTGTAGAATTTATTTTAATGAACTTTTAGAAAAGACAAATGCATCATTTTTTTAACATAATCTCCTTGCTTTTCAACACACTTTGCCCATCAGTCAACAACCTTTCATATTCCCTCATTAAAAAATGTTTTAGGCTGAGCTGCAAACCACAAACGCACTGCTGTCTTCACTTCTTAAACAGAAGTGAATCTTCAACCTCTTCGGGCTGCTTTCAGGGTACCAAACAAGTGAAAGTCTGATGGAGCAAGATCAGGACTATAGGGAGGATGCTTTAACACCTCAAAGCAATGTTTTTGCAGAGTGTTGACAGTGTGGGCAGAAGTGTGCAGACATGCACACCCTCAGACCACAAAAAGCAAATCACTGCATACTGCTCTTCTTTTGTGCAAATCATAAGTGGAGCATCCATTTTTGCTCGCACCACAGTTACAAATGAACTGATGTAACATGTTCATACCTGCACAGCAGTGACTGGGGAGACAGTAGCCTTGAACAGAAAGTGCTGATAAGACAGCACAGCCAACAGAAGTTTTAATATAATCAGATTGTGGATAATTTTTGATTCACCCTCATATATACGTACTGCATCTTATTTATCCATTCTTTTGGATTTGAACAAGAATAATAGAATCTTGGAGAGTTGCAGCTAAGAGAAAAGCATATAATCATCAGAGGTACATTGATATAATTACTAGAAGAGCCACAGGAATATTTTCAGTTGCATAAGTGGGAACTAGAAATGATTATGCATCAATTGTGCTACATCATAGAGCTAGTGACATGCAGAAATAGACAAGATTCAAATTCAGCTCTTCCCAACTCCAAAACATATTCTCTCAACTGCTATAATATCCTCAACATCTATCAGGAACATACGTGTATTAGGGACTATACAAGTTGATGGGAACAAATAATAAAAAAGGTATAGGCCCTTTCTTCAAGGAAATAATAGTACAATGGGGAAACAAGCATCTATCATTAAATAAGGGAAATGAAATGTGTAAGAGATGTAATTATAGATTTATGTGAAAAGTACAAGGAGAGGAAAAAGAAGTGAGCATTTGACATATTAGGGGGAATAAGGTAATTGTATAATAGCCTGACAAAGTTTGTACAATAGAAGACACATTACTTTGAGCTGAAACATAGTAAAAACTTATCAGTTATTAAGTTATTGCTTCTCAGCTTCAAGCCCACTCTTATATTCTGCTTTAGGATACTTTGGCTGGGACAGTGCAAACCACATTTCTTCCTTACCCGCTGCTAGATTCCACCTATAAAGTGTGAAGGAGGAAGGTGAGCTGGAAGAGGATAAAAGACTTGCTTCATTCTGTTTTCACTTCCTGTCCCTATCAGCATCACCTTAGAAATGCTTCTTCACTGAAAAAGAGCAATTGTATTCCAGCGGTTTCACATTTGACCCCATCCTGCAGTGTCTCCAATATTGGCTGAACCAGCCTTATTGCAGCACGTCAAAGACGCAAGTCTCAAATAAGTGAGTCTCAACACCAAATGATAGGTGGGGAGGGGAGATCCTCTGAACTTTGCTGAAGAGCAACACTTTCTCTAAGATCTGAGTTTTATTGCTTTTCAGGATCTTCAGATTTCTAAATTTGAATAATTTCAAACTTTTTTTTTTTTTACCCCAGCCCTAAATATTATAGCTTCTTCCATAAATTGCCTCAAGTCTTTCTTTTTGGTCTTTCCAATTCTTCAATAACCAGTTAACAATTCTTTATATTTAAATTTTCTCTGTAAAAATAATTGTTGGGGTTTCTGTCTCCTGACCAGAACCTAGGTGATGCAAAGAACATTTCTTCCAAAGAAAACCATAAATGCAAGGACTTGGAAGTCTGAAAAAAAATAATTCATGAATGAATGAATTATAACACAATTCCTTTCCTCAAAATTATGTTCATTGGAGAGAAGATTTTTTTTAATTTTTTGTCTTTTATAAAAGTTCTTAGCACACTCTGCCTTTTATTCCCAATTGGCTACCACATAACTTATATTCATTAAGCCCTAATGAGGCAAGCACAGTAATAAACATTTCTAATCTCATTTATCCCTCACTTGAAATCCTAAATCTATTATTATCCCCCTTTTATGGTGAGGAAACTTTGTTTTAGGAAGTTTAAATGAGTTACAAAGATATCCAGATGGTAAGAGGCAGAACTGAGATTTAAATTAGGCCTTCTGTCTGTAGACACTCCAAATAAAAGAAAGAAAAATATTGCTGGAGATTGCTTTTGTAATTTCAATAACAGTTTGTAATAAAATATGACAAATTTTTAAATGAAGCTACATTTACTTTCACTTCCCCAATGAGTGGGAGATGTTGCTTGCAGGTTGATGCAATATTCTACCTCTCAAATTCCAGATAGACCATTCACATGAAGACAGCAGTTCTTGTCTGATTTTTCCCAAGATATTTATCTTGTTTTTGTTTTTTTTTTTTGTTTACTTGTTTTGTTTTGTTTCATTTCAGTTTTCAGTTTCTACACTTGAACCTAATGCAATGCATTATCTCAAAAACACCAGCACCACTTGCTGTCACCCACCTCATGTTTGGACTATTGTGCAGTCACTAAACTTCTGGCCACTGGTTTCTCCTGCTTTCAATCCTTCCTCCTCACAGCTGCTCTAATAATTCTCCAAAACCTTATGTCATTCTAACTCCAGTGCTTCAAACTTTATCATACTGGTTCCTGTTTTTCTACAGAATTGAATCAGTTATGCCCACAGGTGAGCTTAAGCTATGTGTCTGCTTTAATTCTAGCTATTTCAAGGAGTATAAGGAAAACACAAGTGTGGGCCCATAAATGAAAATTTTTACCCAGAGCTAAAGAGTTCCTTGGATAGCACTCCACCTTATAGGAAGAAGAGTCTAAATGTGCAGATTTGATCCAAGAGCATGGGGGCAGAGGTGGTTTGTAGAACATTGTAGATTAAGTCATTATTATTCAGCCATAAAAGAGAAGGAAACCTTGCTACCTGCGAAAACATGGATAAAACTGGAGGACATATTACAAAATGGAAAGATTCAAACACAGGGGAAAAAAATACCACAGAAGAGAGAAGACAGCTGTATCAAGCAGTATCAGCAGTATTTCGTCTTGTGGAACTGAAAACCACAGCCACAGAAAGATAGAGAAAATGAAAAAGCAGAGGACTTTGTACCAGATGAAGGGACAAGATAAAACCCCAGAAAAACAACTAAATGAAGAGGAGAGAGGCACACTTCCAGAAAAAGAATTCAGGATAATGATGGTGAAGATAATCCAGGACTTTGAAAAAAGACTGAATGCAAAGATCGAAAAGTTTACCAAAGACCTAGAAGAATTAAAGAGCAAACACACAGAGATGTGCAACACAATAACTGAAATGAAAAATACACTAGAAGGAACCAGTAGCAGATTAATGGAGGCAGAAGGGTGAATAAGTGACTTGGAAGACAAAATGGTGAAAATCACTGATGTGGAAAAGAATAAAGAAAAAGAATGAAAAGAACTGAAGACAGCCTAAGAGACCTCTGGGACAATGTTAAATGTGCATTATAGGGGTCCCAGAAGGAGAAGAGAGAGAGAAAGGACCCGAGAAAATATTGGAAGTGATTATAGTTGAAAACTTCCCTAACATGGGAAAGGAAATAGCTACCCAAATCCAGGAAGTGAAGAGAGTCCCAGCAGGATAAACCCAAGGAGAAACATGCCAAGACATATAGTAGTCAAATTGAAAAAAATTAAAGACAGAGAAAAGTTATTAAAAGCAACAAGTGAAAAATGACAAATAACATACAAGGGAACTCCCATCAGGTTAACAGCCAATTTCTCAGCAAAAACTCTGCAAACCAGAAGGGAGTGGCACGATGTATTTAAAGTGATGACAGGGAAGAAACTATAACCAAGAATACTCTACCCAGCAAGGATCTCATTCAGATTCGACAGAGAAATCAAAAGCTTTACGGACAAACAACAGCTGAGAGAATTCAGCACCACCAAACCAGCCCTACAACAAATGCTAAAGGAACTTCTCTAAGCAGGAAACATAAGAGACGAAAAGGACCTACAAAAACAAAAACAAAACAATTAAGAAAATGGTAATAGGAACATACATATCAATAACTACCTTGAATATAGATAGACTAAATGCATCAACCAAAAGACACAGACTGGCTTAATGGATACAAAAACAAAACCCATATGTATGCTGTCTACAAGAGACCCACTTCAGACCTAGGGACACACACAGTCAGAAAGTGGGGGGATTGGAAAAGATATTCCATGCAAATGGAAATCAAAAGAAAGTTGGAGTAGTGATACTCATATCAGATAAAATAGACTTTAAAATAAAGAATGTTACAAGAGACAAGAAAGGACATTACATAAAGATCAAGGGATCCATCCAAGAAGAGGAGATAACAATTATAAATATATATGCACCCAATATAGGAGCACCTCAATACATAAGGCAAATGCTAACAACTATGAAAGAGGAAATGCAAGGCAGAAATAGAGACACAGGTGTAGAGAACAAACACATGGACACCAAGCGGGGAAAGCAGGGAAGGTTGGGGGGGGATGAATTGGGAGATTGGGATACCAAATTGTATACTCTAAATATATGCTGTTTATTGTCTGTTAACTGTATCTCAATCAAAGTTCTTAAAAAAAAATACTGCAGGATCTCACTTATATGTTAAATCAAAAAAGTAGAACTCAAAAGGTGTTTGCCAGGGGCTTGGAAGTGTGGCAAATGGGAAGATGTTGGTCTAAGGGTACAAACTCAGTTTTATGATTCATAAGTTATGGAGATCTAATATACAACATGGTGACTATAGTAAATAATACTTAATGTATACTTGGAATTTGCTAAGAGAGTAAATCTTAAGGATTTTACTACTCACAAAAATATGGTAACTCTGTGAGTAGTAAATGTGTTAATTTGTTTAATTGTGATAATCATTTCTTAATGTATGTATACAGCAAAACATCATATTGTACATCTTAAGTATATAAATTTTTTATTCATCATTTTAAAAAGATTGCCTTTTGATAGTGTACTCAGGTATTCATATGTGAGTCTTGGAAGGAAGAGGAGGAAATGATACTATGTCAGGCAAAGTGCTGTACCTTAGAATCTCTGTAAAATTCCTATACTGTGACTTAGTATCTTTCACTACTGGGATAGGAAACCACTTCCCCCATCTAAACATCCGCCTCACCAGTGCTCATCCACACATGCCCAATCTTGAAGCAAAGAATGACGGGGAACTTAGGTCAAGCAAGAGGCAGGAAACATAGAGCACCCAAGTTTGCTAAGGACCACTCAGGGAATGCAAGTGGACAAAGCTGCTCAGTGCAACTGTGTCAGGCACAGGGGCCAGAGGCCACTTTTTTGGAAGGGTAGAAAAAAGGAACAAGATCATATTCAGTGACTGTGTTGTTCAATTTATGAGACACTCTCACATAATAGGGGAGGTCCATGCCCCCTCCTCAAAAAAAAAAAAAAAAGACCAGACAGATTAAGGCTGGGTCATTTGCATTTCTATAAATAGAACCTAAATTAAAGAAAAATGTTACTGCTTGTGACCCTATTGTAAATCACCAACCCCTCTAGCCAACCTCGGACCAATATGAGAACTTGATAAGCTAATGGGTCAAGCTCCTCTATGTGACATAAAAAGGCTCGTATACTACAGCCTTCCTCTCCAGCCACATCTTCTGCTACCCACCAGCACCATGCTCTTGTGATAGCAGAAACTGAGTAAGGCTACTTCCAATATGCTAGGCCTGATTCTTTTAGCGCATTCAGCCATTTTCTCAGAAACGTTTCTCTTTCTTACTTAATCATCTGAAAATGATTACTTTCTATTCAGAGCTGTACAATGCACCTGGTGTTTGCTTCTCTGAGGAAGCACTCCTTAACACTCCCTTCCTTTGTGAGCATTCTTTATTCCAGATAGAAAGTCACAGGGTGATAGCCTCAAGGACCACTGGAACCCTCCCAAGACCTCCTCAAGTGCTGCAGAAAACTGATCCCATGAGAGACCAAACACCACACTCAGAGGGTTGGAGAACTCAGGTTTATTGAGCCGGTGGACCCAGGTGAGCTAACGCTCCAAAATTCTGGGGCCCCATTTCAGGGGAATCTTTTCCTTATATAGGTTAAGGCATATAGCTATAATTGGCACAGGCTGATTGGCTGGTTTAAACAAGGCTCTAGTTGAGTTTGGCACAAACTGATTGGTTACATAATTACTATAGGTTAAGGGCAGTTACAGAGCGGGGGATTTGCCATGGGTTACATGCAAGGGGTGGGGGGTGGGGGGTTTCCAAACAGAAAGTTGCATGAGCAGGAGCAGGACATTCCATACTTATCAGAACACCTTAAGGTTACAGTTGATAACTAGGTCATCTTGTTCTTATTGTGGCACAGCAAGCAGTTTTTACAGAAACAGAGCTAGCATAAAGGTATAAACTTCAAATTTTCCCCCATCACAAGGACCACAGGAACCCTCCCAAGACCACCAACTTTGACCATGTGGAGGTTTCCCAAGAGGAAAGAAGAATGCAAGCTTGCATCTGCCCTGCTCCTTATCTGCAGCCCTGCCTTCCTCTCCTGAACTATAAGACCCACCCTATTTTCTCCCAAGGGAGGACACAGTCTTGAGGGCCCTAGCCTACTCTGACCCCCTTTGTCTGGCAAAGCAATAAAAGCTACTCTTTTCTACTTCACCCAAAACTCTGGCTCTGCATTTCTTTTCTGTACCAGAGGACAGAGGCATGGATTTTGGCAACACTCTCAGTGGTGCAGACCCTTAGAACTCTATGTTATTACCTGGGAAAGCCTCCAACATGAGCACCTCTCCTTGGATTTGAACATGCTCTTTCTTGTGCTTGCAATGCTCTTGCAAGCTACTCCATCTTGCATGTTTCTACTCATACTACATGATTAACCTAAAATATTCACCATTCCCCACTTTCCTGAATAAATAGTATTAATCACTCACTGCACTTTGTACCAGGTAATCCCCAACCAGGTGTACTCTGTACTAAACACTACTAACACCAAGAACTCAGGGTTCCCTCCACAACTGTCCCCAGCTCTCAATACTTAATAAAAGGAATGGTTACAATTCTAAGTGCTTGCTAAATGCCAGGCACAGGGTTGAGCATTTTAAGGATATTATCTCATTCAAACCTCAAGCAATTCAAACAGATAAAACCTGCCTAGGCAGTGGAGAACTTTCCCAAACATCATACAACTAAAATAAAAATGTATAAGATATAACATTTCTCTAAGAAATAAAATTGCTTTTAAAAACAGCAAATGCACAGCAACTGTGTTTAAGCATGCTCTGACTAATTTGTAAAATAAGTTAATACATGTAAAGTGTTTAGAACCTTGTTTAAAATACATAACATATAAATTTATAATTAATATTAATATTGCTGTTGTTTAATTTCTCTATTTTGAACACTGAGATGCTTTTCATATCTTGGGAGGAGACAGCATAAAATCTCAGAAATTGCAACTTTTCTGGTAACGTGAAATTCCTATCTAATTTTTCATAAATTTCTAACCAGTGGTGCTCTGACAGGAATATGAGAGACATATGAGAGGTGAGGCAAATAGGTATTGCAATTGTTAAAAATCAAAAGCAGTCTAAAAAAAATCATACTGATGAAACCAGTGACAGGGCAAGAATAAAGATGCAGATGTAGAAAATGGGCTTGAGGACACGGGGTTGGGGGTGGCAGGGCAGCGAAGGGGAAACTGGGACGACATCAGAGAATAGCATAGACATAGATACACTACCAAATGTAAAATAGATAGCTTGTGGAAAGTTGCTGTATAACACAGGGAGATCAACTAGATGATGGATGATGCCTTAGAGGGCCAGGACGAGGGAGGGTGGGAAGGAGTCATGGGAGGGAGGGGATATGGGGATATATATATAAATACAGCTGATTCACTTTGATGTGCCTCAAAAACTGGTACAAGGGTGTAAAGCAATTATATTCCAATAAAGAGCTTAAAAAAAATAAAAAACAGACAAACACGTAGTCCCTACCTTCAAGAAAGATAATCGTGAAAGTGTAATGGCAAGAAAATATTATAACGCTGTATCTTTTGCGAACAAACGTAAAGGGAAAAAAATCTGTTAAAAGGAGTTATCTTCTGTACTTTCCAAAAAATTTTGCCATGAAACTAAAATTAGCCTTGAAAAAATTTTTTTTGAATTTGAAGTGGGCTAAACAATAAAGGGGAAGGCTGAAGGGAGTTTTCATTTTTCTTCTATACACATTTTTTTTTCTTCTATGCACTTTAGGGGTTTTGGCCCTTGTTAGTAAGAGGCATGCATTAATGTAACCTACATAAAAGAAATAAAAAAGAATTGTTTTCCTCTATAAATGTAGTAAACGCAATTAATGACATTGTTTATGAATATTTAAATGTTTTACTTTTCTCTATAATTATTTATGCCCATATGTGTACAGTCAAAAAATACATTCCAACTTCAGCAAAGCAAGGAATGATGCTTTTCTTGGAGACATTTTGCCACCTTGTGGTGTATAAAAATAATACCATGTTTAAGTATCCACACATGTGCTTAACAAGAAGTATCTTCCACTAGCCAGGCTCTGCTGCTCTAAATGCTTACAGAATTCATACCTTTCCAGGTGACCATGACCAAGAAACCCAACTTTGTATTCCTTATTATGCTGAACAATGTACATATATTTGCAGTTATATATTTCCTTGTCTCTTCCCTAAACTACAAACCCCCAAGAACACTGGGTCCATATTTATTTTTGCTCACCAGTGTATTATGTCCCTGCCCCAGCATAGCTCCTACAGAGCACCTAGCACAGTAGCACTTGATAAATATCTGTTGAGTTAGTTAATTAATTAAAACACTGAAACATATTCATTTCTGAGTTATTTTTTAAATTAAAAAAAAAAGAAATGCTTATAAGTGTGTACAATATGTTCCCATTTGCCTGAAAGTGCAAAGATCTATTCACATGCATATTCTTGTAAATGGATGAAAATCCCCTGGAAGGAAACCCAGGAACTATTAATACTAATCCATGTTAGAGAAGGAAGCTGAAGATCTGGGCTGTGATCATCACCTCTTACTGTGTACTCACTTGCATATTTTGTTGGAATATTTACCATGAACATATATTATTTTTAATATAAATGCATAAACAAAGCAATAAACAGTCTCATTCTTGCCAAATGTAAACAGCAAATTACTTGTAATTTTCATTATATAAAAGAGAGAAAATAAAGTCCCCCATGACCTTTATGAATTTTATTTTTTAATTGTATATATTTAAGGTGTATGACGTGATGTTTTGGTACACATATATACAGTGAAATGATTACTACAGCCAAGCTAATTAACACATCCATCTTCTCACATCATTAGCATTTTGTGTGTGTGGTGAGAGCACCTGAGATTTACTCTTTTAACAAGTTTCCAGTATAATATAAAGTAATTTTTAACTAAGGTCACCACACTGCACATTAGATTTCTCGAACTTATTCATCCTACATAATTGAAACTTTGCATCCTTTGACCTACATCTCCCTATTTCCTCACCTCCCTGATCCTGATAACCACTGTTCTACTCTCTATTTCTAGGAATTTGACTTTTTTAGATTTCACATGTAAGTGAGATCATGCAGTATTTGTCTTTTTATCTCTGGCTTATATCACTTAGGATAATATCCTCCAGATTCATTCCTGTTGTTGCCAAATGTAGCATCTCCTTCATTTTAAAAGTAAATTATAGGCACTTCCTAGGTGGTGCAGTGGTTAAGAATCTGCCTGCCAATACAGGGGACACGGGTTCGAGCCCTGCTCCAGGAAGATCCCACATGCCACAGAGCAACTAAGCTGGCGAACCACAACTACTGAGCTCATGTGCCACAACTACTGAAGCCCACGCACCTAGAGCCCATGCTCTGCAACAAGAGAAGCCACCGCAATGATGAGCCCGAGCACCGCAATGAAGAGTAGCCCTGCTCACTGCAACTAAAGAAAGCCCGTGTGCAGCATCAAAGACCCAACACAGCCAATAAATTAATTAATTTATTTATTTATAAAAAATAAAATAAAAGTAAATTATAGATATAGATATAAATATATCACAATTTCTTTATCCATTCATCCATCAATGGACATTTAGATTATTCAAGATACTGATTTCATTTTCTTTGGATATACACACAGAAGCGGGATTGCTGGATCATATGGTAGTTTTACTTTTGGTGTAACTTTCAAACTCTTTTCCATAACGTCTGTAACAATTTACATTCCCATCAGAAATGTACACGGGTTCTCTTTTCTCCACATCCTTGACTACACTTATCTTTTGTCTTTTTGATGAGCCATCTCAACAGGTGTGAGATGATAGCTCACTGTGGTTTTCATTTGCATTTTCCTGATGACTAGTGATGTTGAGCATATTTTTATCTACCTATTAGTCATTTTTTTCTTCTTCAGAAAAAATGTCTATTCAAGTCCTTTGCCCACTTTTTTTTTAATCAGGATGTTTATTTTTCTGCTACTGAAATGTTTGAATTCCTTATATATTTTGGATATTAACTCAGCAGATCTATGATTTCCAAACATTTTTCACAGTACATAGGTTTTCTTTTCATTATGATGATCGTTAGCTGTGCAGAAGCATTTTTAACCTGATATAGCCAATTTGCTTTTGCTTTTGTTTTCTGAACTTTTGGTGCCACATTCAAAAAATCATTGCCAATGCCAATGTCAACGATCTTTTCCCTTATGTTTTCTTCCAGTTTTTTATTTAAATATTCGATCCATTTTGAGTTGACTATTGCATATGCTGTAAGACCAGGGTCCCACCAGTATTTCTCTTTTGCATAATTACATATGCCTTTTTATTGCAACCCTCTCACTTTGATCTTAAAACTTAACATTGTAATATCTATTTAAAGTTATCATTTCATCATTTTGGAACCTCCCCTTAAGCTAATATAATGTTTGCTCTCTCATATATTTGTTCTACTGTAGTGTGTTTACATGTGTGTATTCAATACGATGTGTGTATATATATATGCATACAAAGTTTACATATATTAAAAATATATAAAATATATTTAAAATACATTTGCTATTTCCATTTAGAAGATTATATCAATTAAATATCTCTCAGAAGAAAGTTCCAATTTTTTAAAAAAGTTGGCTATAAAAGAGGACAAAATAGAGGCAATTGAGAGCAAGTGACATTTCTCTGAATGCTCAAAACTATTTCCTTCCCCTTATTGGCTTCAGCAGAGAATACCAGGAAGCACTGACTTTCTTTTCAAAAAATTCTTTTTTACTGCTCTATCATATAGTTCTAAAATTCCACAAGAATATAATTGCTCCTTTTTAAGAGATGGTCCTTTGGGAATAGCCATGAGTTAATCATACAATGTTTAATATTCCTTTTCAGTGTGATTAGATATTTGAGCTTTCTTTTTTCTTTCCTTCCCTCCTTCCTTCTTCCCCCCTATTTTTATAAGCAGATATCATGGTACCCTACAAGAAGTAATTGCCCTAAATATCAGGATGAGCATGTTCTTAAAATTATTGTACTCCCAACTAACTCCATGACCTTGAGCTGATCAAGTCTTTATTCATTAGTTCTCTCATCTGACAAAGAAAGGGATCAGCCCAGATCATCTGTAAGGCAGCTTTCATTTCTAACATTTCTGTGACTCAGATAACTATGATTCATTTGAAATCTGAGCAATCCATAGTTAACTCTACAGAGAAGCTATTACAGCAAAAAGCTAACAAGTTATTCATGCTAATGTGAGACTGAAGTTCCAAGACCCAACATCTTTACTGATGTTCTTTCCAACAAGGTGCTTTGGGCATTATTAAGACTGATTGGGTGTTCAGAAATGGGCAATTACTGAACTTGAAAGAAATTATTCGCCTCACTTCTAAACAAGTTTCAGAGGAGCTAATTAATGAAGGGAATTTTAAATAAGAAAACTTCCTGGGTGATAATTGCTGCACAATTCTCAAAGGTAGCTCTTGGGGCCTAATACAAGTCAGGCAGCAAAGAACTGACCCTGGGGATGCACAATGCCTTTGTAAATTGATGTAAGGCAGCAAGGCGGTTTTCTAGCATTATCAGTTCATCGATTGCTATCCTAGCTTCTTGGAGTTAGATTCTTTGCCCTACAAAACAAAAAAGAAAAAAATTTATTCCAATTTAGCAAAAACTGACAAACCCAGAAGATTTAATGAATTTATAAAAAGTGGAAGCTGTAGAAAGGCTGCACTTCAAAATATTTTCTATGTTAAAGAACATGTGTCTTAGTCTGAAAAGGCTACATAGTTTATTACTCCTGTTACATGAAATTTCAGAAAAGGTGGAAATATAGAGGCAGAAAAAGATCAGTGATTGCCAGGGGTCCAGAGGAGGGTGGATATGTCAAGTAAGTGAAACACAGGAGATGCCACATTAGGAAAATTAAGTGTGGGGTGCATGGGATCTCTCTGTATTATTTCTTACTGCTGCACGTGAGTCTACAATTATCTCAAAATAAAAAAATTTAATAAAAAAAACAAAAAAGCAAAAACAAAAACAAAAGAGCATATGTCTTGTAGGAGGGTACCTCTAGGTTGGAACAACAGCTTCTGATCTTGAGCAAGTCATTTAAACCCCCTGAGTTTCAGTTTCTTCAAGTGTAGCATCAAGTTAATGGTACCTATAGTGGGGAATTAAATGAGATGGTGCTTATAACATGCCTGGAACATAGTAAGTGCTCAATAAACATTCATTGTCATTATTGTTTAATCATCACTATTATTCTCACCCAGGCTATTACACTAGCTCCTACCAGGTCCCATCACCTCTAGTCACTCTCCATGCCTGAGTATCCTGCACAAGCCACCTCTCCAATGGAGTAGCCCTAATGTTATAAAAATTAGTCTCTTCCTAGAGAAAGAATAATATTCCAACTCCCCAAATTAACTAGACCATAATCTGACTCCATCTATTTTTCTATTCATGTCCCACACCACTCTGCTTCACAGTTACCATAATCCCAGCTGAATGTGACCTCCTATTTGTCACATCACCATGCTCTTATTTGTGCCAGTCTCTCCTCCAGGTATTCCTCTCACCATTGCTACACGTCCAAATCCTACCTCTACTGCCAATCTCAAGAGTCACCCCCTCTATGATGGTCATTCACTTCCTAATCTAATTTAATCTTCCTTCCTTCCTTCCTTCCTTCCTTTCTTCCTTCCTTCTCTCCTTCCTTCCTTCCTTTGAGTCTTTATCAAACCCTATATGTCCTTCTTATGACTATTACATTCTGCCATAAATTTTAGCAATTTATACATTAGCTGAACTTTGGTTGGGAATTTTCTAAGGATAGAGACTATATTTTTCTAGTTATTTTTAATAGTAATAGTAAAAGCCAACAAACTATAGTATTTTATTCTTATAAATAACCCCTATTATGTTGCTCAGAAATGGTTGTAAACTTAATTTATAAATGAGAAAATGAGGTCCTCCTGGGAGCAAGGTAGCTTCTGGAGATCACAGAAAAAAGTTAGTGACAAAGTTAAGTCTAAACCTGGACTCTTTGACTTCCTATCCAGTGATATTTCCAACCGAATATTTTCTTAATCCTGTGTGCACAAGATCAATGGTCCTGTATCAATGTTGTCAATGGTCTGTATGCTCTCTGGTTTCCCGCATAAACCCTTACATATTTGCCATGGTGTTAGTTGGATCTCAAGTTTAACAAACACAGTTATGCAAAAATGTCAGTCATTTAACTTCCTCAGTCCTCTCCTCTATTTCCCATTTCTGCTCCTTCCCCATCCCCCAACCATGGTCTTTTCCACTAGAGGATCCACTAGCCCAGAACCACCTAAGAGCCTTTAGAACCACCTCATCAAGGGCAAAATCCATGCCACAGGGATTTCAAGTTTAAAACCGGGCAAATCAAAATATGGAGCAGGTGTAGTGAATGCATCTTTTACACCAAGAAAAAATAAATTAAATATTTGAAGTCTATACATTGGCAAGACAATGCTTAAAACAGTGATATTAACTAATAATGAATAATATTAATAAATAGGTTAAACAGGCTTCTTCTCAAACCTCAACCTCCATTAAAAATATTTAGAAAAAAAGTTACTCATCCTTGAAAAAGACAGCAGAGGATTAAGTGGACATTCTGAAGAGAATTCCAGGATCCTTTTCAAGTAGACATTTTAGAAACATACTCGTTATAGAAATCTTGAACAATACAGAAACATAGAAACATTTTTTTAAGTGATCTCATCACACAAATATAACTGCTATTAAGTTAGATAGAAGTTTTCTCACTTTTTAAAGAAATTTCTTCCCTGTTTAGTGTTTCTGAAAACATGTATATAACATTTTATTTTTATTTTTCATTTAACCAGAGAATAAATAATACCTTAATGGTTTTATAAACACTTAAAACTGGTAATAGCTGAACAATATTTCTTTATAAAAGATATAATACTATAGTTGATTGGGCTTAAATGTTCAACAGAGGGAAATTATTATTTTAGTAGTCCATCATTTCATCTACAGCTAGGGGCATCTGGGCCCACAACTTGTAATTTTAAGGATAAAATTCATAAAATGCCATTTTCAAACCATTATGAATTTTTCTGTCTTTTTTTTTTTTTTTTTTTACAAAGAAAGTAGAGACTGATTCAAAAGATGTCAGTGAAGTAGAAGGATGTGGAGTGCATCTCTCTCCACAGATGCACTAGGAATACACCAAAAGATGCAATAATTCCCACAGAGAACCAGCTGAACACCAGCAAACAACCTCAGACACCAGAAAGAACTGCAAAGATCCTGACATAACCAGTAGGGAGGCATTTGCGACTTTCAAGAGGGTGAAGCAGCTGAGCTGTGGCACGCAGGGGTAGGGGGAGTGAGAAACGGACAGAGGGTCCACACCAATGCTCAGAGTGCCTGGAATGAGATGTTGATTCACAGCTGAACAGGGGGTCTGGGGGGGGGGAGTGTGAGAACTGGAGAGCTGGCTCAGGGTGAGAAACATTGTTGACGGTAGGGAGACAGACCGAGGGGACAGGAGGGAAGAGGTCCGCAGCGAGGAGTGCCTACTGCAGAGAGCCGCGAGACCATAGTGGTGGCTGGATACTGCTGATTCACAAGCAGCGGGGAGGAGCTGTGGGTGCAGCCTCTCTCTTTCGGTGCCTGTGATGGACAGAGGAAGGACCCGGTAGGCCAAGCTAATGCACTTAGGGATAACAAAGACCTCTGGGCAAGGCTGGCTTAGAGTGCCTGCAGCTGAGAGCCAAAAGCCTGCAGAGTGGTCCAACTATAAGACATTCTGTTTATACCTGAGCTGCCGGCATCCCTCTGCAACAGGCACTGCCACACCCAATGGAACAGCTGAGTCCCAGAAAGTGCACCACTGCTCACTCACTCCCAGGGGAAGGAGCCATTATTGTACCCTCTCTTTCCCCACACACCAACACTTACAGAAGAACAATAAAGGAAGCTCTGCTGGTCAAAGAATAATACAAAACACCCAAGGAGTGTAGAAGGACACTTACAGCTGAGAAGCCAAGGAAACAAAAATATTTTTATTGATGCTATTGAATGGGTCCATTCTGAGGTCAGTTCTAGTTGTTTTTTTGTTTGTTTGTTTGTTTAAATTAATTACAAGATAAGTCCTACGGGATCTACAAGTTTTATAACATATTTTTATTTCATTTTTATTCTATTTTTACTTTTAGCCTTTTTATATATTTCTATTTCTAGCTAAGTTTTTTGTAGTGCTGACTGTATCTCTTCTACCTTCTTTTCATCTCTATCTTTTATACATTTCTATTTCTTTCTTTTTATTTTCATATTTCCAGTCACACTACATTCTTCTGTTGCCCTGTCTTCTATCCTTCTTTAGTTTATTTTATCTTAATATGCTTAAAAGCAATATTATCAGTCTGCTCTCTCTCCTTGCTTTAGTCTCCATATGACACACTGCTTTGGTTTTTATTATTAGGTTTTCTCTTTATCTTAGTTCTAAGTATAATTGTCTGATTTCACTTTGAGAATCTTCAGTCTGCCTGGTGGTACTCTAGCTCTTCATTATATTTGATCCTAGTGTTCAATATCTCCCTAGATTTGTGTTTGTGTGTGTGTGGTGTTATTTGTTTGTTTGTTTGTTTGTTTGTTTTTGTTTCTGTTTTGTTCAGTTTTGGTTTTGAATTTCTGTTGGTTTTCTCTTTGAATGTCTGATAGCATACTGGGGTTCTTCTGTCAGGTCTTTCTAGTGCCTTATGTTCTATTGGATTCAGCATTTGTCTGTCTTACACATGTATGTGTTTCCTAGACTTAGTATTTGTTTGACTCAATACTCTGCCATTAGTCTGGGGCTTGGAGAGTCTTCTTTAAAACCCTTTATTGCTGGGAAAAGCAACCTCTGAAGTTTGGACTACCATGAGAAAACAAAGAAATACCATACAGGAGAAGGAGCAGGAAAAAACCCACAAGACCAAATAAATGAAGAGGAAATAGGAAAAATGCCTGAAAAAGAATTCTGAGTAATGATAGTAAAAATGATACAAAATCTCAATAATAAAATACAGAAGATACAAGAAACAGCTAATAGGGACTCAAAAGAACTAAATAACAAAAAAACAGCAATGGACAACAAAATAACTGAAATTAAAAATACTCTAGATGGTATAAGCAGCAGAACGACTGAGGCAAAAGAACAAATAAGTGAGTTGGAAGACAGAATGGGGGAAATAATTGCCACAGAGGAGGAAAAAGAAAAAAAGAATAAAAAGAATAGAAGACAGTCTCAGAGACCTCAGTGATAAAATTAAGCAAACCAACATTCGAATCATAGGAATCCCAGAAGAAGAAGAAAAAAAGAAAGAGTCTGAGAAAATATTTGAAGAGGTTATAGTGGAAAACATCCCCAACATGGGAAAGGAAATAATTAACCAAGCCCAATAAGGACAGAGAGACCCATACAGAATAAACCCAAGGAGGAATATACTGAGGCACATATAAATCAAACTAATGACAATTAAACACAAAGAAAAAATATGAAAAGCAGCAAGAGAAAAGCAACAAATTACATATAAGGGAAAACCCATAAGGATAACAGCAGACCTTTCTACAGAATCTCTGCAGGCCAGAAGGGAATAGCAGGATATACTGAAAGTCCTGAAAGAGAAAAACCTACAGCCAAACCTACCTAGCAAAAATCTCATTCAGATTTAAGGGAGAAATCAAAAGCTTTCCAGACAAGCAAAAGTTAAGAGAATTCAGCACCACCAAACCAGCCTTACAACAAGTGCTAAAGGAACTTCTCTAAGTAGGAAACACAAGAAAAGGAAAACACCTACAAATACAAACCCAAAACAATTAAGAAAATAGTAATCAGAACACATGCTAATAATCACCTTAAAAGTAAATGGATTAAATGCTCCAACCAAAAGACACAGACTGGCTGAATGCATACAAAAATGAGACCCTTCTATATGCTGCCTACAAGAAACCCACTTCTGACCAAGGGATACATATAGACTGAAAGGAAAGGGATGGAAAAAGATATTCCATGCAAATGGAAGTCAACAGAAAGCTGGAGTAGCAATACTCATATCAGACAAATTAGACTTGAAAGTAAAGACTATTAAAAGAGACAAGGAAGGACACTACATAATGATCAAGGGATCCATCCAAGAAGAACATATCACAATGGTAAATATCTATGCCCCCAATATAGGAGCACCTCAATACATAAGGCAAATGCTAACAGCCATAAAAGGGGAAATTGACAGTAACACAATAATAGTGGGAGACTTGAACACCCCACTTACATCAATGGTCAGATCATCCAAACAGAAAATAAATAAAGACACACAAGCTTTAAATGACACATTAGACCATCTTGACATAATTGATATTTACAGGACATTCCACCCCAAAACGACAGAATACACTTTCTTCTCAAGTGCACATGGAACATTTTCCAGGATAGATCACATCTTGGGTTATAAATCAAGCCTTGGTAAAATCAGGAAAATTGAAATCATATCAAGCAACTTCGCTGACCACAGTGTCATGAGACTAGATATCAATTACAGGAAAAAAGAGTGCAAAAAATACAAACAATTGGAGGCTAAACATTACACTATTAAACAAAGAAGAAATCATTAAAGAAACCAAAGAGGAAATAAAAAAAATCTAGAAAAAAAGGCAATGAAAACAAAACAACCCAAAACCTATGGGATGCAGCAAAAGCAGTTCTAAGAGGGAATTTTATAGCAATACAGTCCTACCTTAAGAAACAAGAAAAATATCGAATAAACAACCTAACCTTACACCTAAAACAATTAGAAAAAGAAGAACAAAGAAACCCCAAAGTGAGCAGAAGGAAAGAAATTATAAAGAGCAGAGCAGAAATAAATGAAAAACAAATGAAGGAAACAATAGCAGAGATTAACGAAATGAAAATCTGGTTCTTTGAGAAGATAACAAAATTGATAAACCATTAGCCAGACTCATCAAGAAAAAAAGGGAAAAGATGCAAATCAACAGAGTTAGAAATGAAAAAGGAGAAGTAACAACAGACACCACAGCAATGCAAAAGATCATGAGAGACTATTACAAGCAACTATATGCCAATAAATTGGATAACCTGGAAGAAATGCATAAATTCTTAGAAAAATACAATCTTCTAAGACTGAACCAGGAAGAAACAGAAACTATGAACAGACCAATCACAAGTACGGAAATTGAGACTGTGATTAAAAATCTCCCAACAAACAAAACCCAGGGCCAGATGAATTCACAGGCGAATTCTATCAAACATTTCGAGAAGAGCTACCACCTATCCTTCTCAAACTCTTCCAAAATATAGCAGAAGGAGGATCACTCCCAAACTCATTCTATGAGTCCAGCATCTCCTTAATACCAAAACCTGACAAAGATGTCACAAAAAAAGAAAATTAAAGCCAAATTCACTGATGAATATAGATGCAAAAATTCTCAACAAAATAGGAGCTAACAGACTCCAACAGCACATTAAAAAAAATCATACACCATGATCAAGTGGGGTTTATCCCTGGGACGCAAGGATTCTTCAATATATGCAAATCAATCAATGTGATACATCATATCAACAAATTGAAGGATAAAAACCATATGATCATCTCAATAGATGCAGAAAATGTTTTTGAAAAAATCTAACATCCATTTATGATAAAAGCTCACCAGAAAATGGGCACAGAAAGAAATTACCTTTACATAAAAAAGCCATATATGAGAAACCAAAAGCCAACATCATTCTAAATGCTGAAGAACTGAAAGAATTCCCCCTAAGAACAGGAACAAGACAAGGGTGTCCACTCTCACCGCCATTATTCAACATAGTTTTGGAAGTTTTAGCCACAGCAATCAGAGAAGAAAAAGAAATAAAAGGAATCCAAATTGGAAAAGAAGTAAAATTTTCACTCTTTGCAGATGACATGATATTATATATAGAAAACCCTAAAGACTCTACCAGAAAACTGCTAGCACTAATTTATGAATTTAGTAAAGTAGCAGGATACAAAATGAATGCTCAGAAAACTCTTGCATTCCTACACACTAACAACAAAAGAGCAGAAAGAGAAATGAAGGAAACTCTCCCATTTACCAATGCAATAAAAATAATAAAATACCTAGGAATAAACCTACCTAAGAAGGAAAAAGACCTGGATGCAGAAAATTATAAGACACTGATGAAAGCAATCAAGGATGACACAAACAGATGGAAGGACATACCATGTTCTTGGATTGGGAGAATCAACATTGTGAAAATGACTGTACTACCCAAAGCAATTTGCACATTCAACGCAATCCCTATCCAATTACCAATGGCAATTTTCACAGAACTAGGACAAGAAATCTTACAATCTGTATGGAAAGGCAAAAGACCCCGAATAGTCAAAGCAATCTTGAGAAGGAAAAGTGGAATTGGTGGAATTAGGCTACTTGACTTCAAACTATACTACAAGGCCACAGTAATCAAGGCAGTATGGTACTGGCTCAAAAACAGAAAGGAAGTTTAATGGAACAGAATAGAGAACTCAGTGGTAAGCCCAAGCACATATGGGCACTTTATCTTTGACAAAGGAGGCAAGAATATACAATGGAAAAAGACAGCCTCTTCAATAAGTGGTGCTGGGAAATTGGACAGGTACACGCAAAAGAATGAAATTAGAACACTTCCTAACACCATACACAAAAATAAACTCCAAATGGATTAAAGACCTACATGTAAGGCCAGACACTATCAAACTCCTAGAGGAAAATATAGGCAGAACATTCTATGACATACATCAAAGCAAGATCCTTTATGACCCACCTCCTAGAATCATGGAAATAAAATCAAGAATAAAGAAATGGGACCTCATGAAACTTAAAAGCTTTTGCACAGTGAAAGAAACCTTAAACAAAACAGGAAGGCCAGCCTCAGAATGGGAGAAAATACTTGCTAATGAAGCATCAGACAAAGGATTAATCTCCAAAACATACAAGCAGCTCATGCGGCTTAATACCAAAAAAGCAAATAACCAAATCCGCAAATGGGTGGAAGACCTAAGTAGACATTTCTCCAAAGAAGACATACAGATGGCCAACAAACATATGAAAAGATGCTCAACATCAGAGAAATGCAAGTCAAAGCCACAATGAGGTATCACCTCACACCAGTCAGAATGGCCATCATCAAAATTCTAGAAACAACAAATGTTGTAGAGGGTGTGGAGAAAAGGGAACTCTCCTGCACTGTTGGTGGGACTGTAAGTTGGTACAGCCACTATGGAAAACAGCATGGAGTTTCCTTTAATAACTAAAAATAGAACTACCATATGACCCAGTAATCCCACTACTGGGCATATACCCAGAGAAAACCATAATCCAAAAGAAATATATACCGTATTGTTCACTGCAGCACTATTTACAATAGCCAGGACATGGAAGCAACCTAAATGCCCATCAACAAATGAATGGATACAGAAGATGTGGCATATATATACAATGAAATATTACTCAGCTATGAAAAGGGATGAGATGGAGCTATATGTCATGAGGTGGATAGACCTAGAATCTGTCATACAGAGTGATATAAGCCAGAAAGAGAAAGACAAATATTGTATACTATCTCATATATACAGAATCTGAAAAAAAAAGTGGTACTGATGAACCCAGTGACAAGACAAGAATAAAGATGCAGATGCAGAGACTGGACTGGAGGACATGAGGTTGCGGGGGCAGGGGGCAAAGGGGAAGCTGGGACGAAGTGAGAGAGTAGCATAGACATATATATACTACCAACTCTAAAATAGATAGCCAGTAAGATGTTGCTGTATAACAAAGGGAGATCAACTCTATGATGGGTGATGCCTTAGAGGGCTGGATGGGGAGGGTGGGGGGGAGTCATGGGAGGGAGGTAATATGGGAATATGTGTTTAAATACAGCTGATTGACTTTGGTGTACCTCAAAAATTGGTACAAGAGTGTAAAGCAATTATATTCCAATAAAGAGCCTAAAAACAGCAACAAAAGTAGAGACCTGGATACTTCTTTAATGCAGAACATGTTCCCTTATTCTATACAAATACTTCCAGTCAACATTTTTTTTAAATCATAGTAAAATAACATAAACATATGTAAAATTTGTCATTTTAACCATTCAAATGAATGAATTAGAGACAGTAATTCACACTGTCATACAAACATCACCACCTTCCATCCCCTTATTTATTTTTTCATCATCTCAAACTGAAACTCTGTACCTATTAAACAATAGCTCCATACTACACCCCCCCTTCCCTAGCCCCTGATGACTGCTATTCTACTTTCTGTTTCTGTGAATTTGACTACTCTTAGTGCCTTGTATAAGTGGCATTACACAATATTTGTTTTGTGTCTTGCTTATGTCACTTAGCTTACTGATTTAAACTTCATCCATGTGGTAGCATGTATCAAAATCCCACTCCTTTTTAAGGGTGAATAATGTTCCACTGAATGGATATTTGATTATCCATGTATTTGTCAATGGACATTTGAGTTGTTCCCACATTTTGACTATGATGAACAGTGCTATTCATGTGTCACCTTTTTAGCCGCACAAAGACAAAGCAAAAATTTTCTAATGAGATTAGGATGAATATGATAATATAAAATACTAGCCAGCTTAGGGCTTCCCTGGTGGAGCAGTAGTTAAGAATCTGCCTGCCAATGCAGCAGATATGGTTTTGAGCCCTGGTCCGGGAAGATCCCACATGCTGTGGAGAAACTGAGCTCGTGTGCCACAACTACTGAGCCTGTGTTCTAGAGCCTGGGAGCCACAACTACTGATGCCCAACCCCCAGCCCCCCACCCCAGTGCTGCAACTACTGAAGCCTGCATGCATAGAGCCCGTGCTCTGCAATAAGAGAAGCCACTGCAATGAGAAGCCCACTCACTGCAACAGAGTAGCCCCCACTCTCTGCAACTAGAGAAAGCCCATGAGCAGCAAAAAAGGCCCAATGCAGCCAAATAAATAAATAATTACATAAATAAAAATATAAGCCAGTTTATAAACATTCATTCAACAAATATTACTACACACCTACCCTGTAGCAGACATTCTGCTAGACAAACAGTGCTGAACAAAAAAAGCTTTTCAATTAATGTATTGAATGCAAAGTACAAGCTTGCCTAGTAATATGGGGACAAAGATGGGGCAGCTGGCCACTCTGACCTGGTGGGCTCTAACTATGGGCAGCCTCCTTAAGCAAATACAGAAAGCAGTCCATGCAGGGTGGTCTGATGGCAGGCCCCCATGCACCCCGTAGAAACTAACCCCAACAGCCTCTGCTCTGTTCTCTGCTTTGCTGCAGGATGCTAGTCTGGCTGATTCAGGCAGCTGGACAACTGTCTCAACAGCCCCATTGTGGAGAAGATCCGTGGTGCTGCAGGACAGGTACCTGCTCCAGTGGTCCATGGATATGCAGCCAGCCAGGAGGGGGTGAATAAGTGGGCCTGGGGAAGTCTCCTGGCAAATGAAGCTCCATCTGGGCTCCTAATCTGTCTCCATATTCATCAGAAACATCTGTATCTTTAAGCTGACTTGTCATTTTACTGCAACATTACTATCTAACAACTTGTAAACATTCAGCAAATTAGAGATTCATCTGGTTTTGAAATATATGTAAACATGAGATTGGATTTGAAATCCATTTTCATGATAACAAGAAATCTCAACATTGCATTTGTCAAAAAGAGAAAATGAAGATTGCTTTAATATCATTTATTTAAATTTAATGTCAGGGGACCTCCCTGGTGGCACCATGGTTAAGAATCCACCTGCCAATTCCAGGGACACAGGTTCAATTCCTGGTCAGGGAAGATCCCATATGCCTTGGAGCAACTAAACCCCGGCGCCACAACTTGGGAGCCTGTGCTCTAGAGCCCACAAGCCATAGCTACTGAGCCCATGTCCCACAACTACTGAAGCCCGTGTGCCTAGAGCCCTGCTCCGCAACAAGAGAAGCCACCTCAATGACAAGCCTGAGCACCACAACAAAGAGTAGCCCCTGCTCACCACAACTAGAGAAAGCCCACACACAGCAACAATGCAGCCAATAAATAAATAAATTTATAAAAAAATAAAAAATAAAAAAATAAACAATGTCAGGTCCTCTAATATTTGAATAGGGCAAAAATTAAATTTCAAGGTATTAAAAATTATTCTCCAGAAATTGTTCACAGTCATTTGGACCAAAAACCTGAGGTAGAACTGTTGGAAGCAAACTCAAGTTTCTCATTCAAAAATTTGGAAAAAATATTTGTAATTTTTATGCAAATTCAAAACACCTTTCCTATCATTTTGTATTTTATTTGTATCATTTTAGTATGATATTTAAAAATAATGAAATGTCTAAATGAGTCCCACTTGGATACTCCCGTCTTTTCTCAATGTCTTCAGTGTACTGAACAACTATCATTTTTCTTTATTTTATCGTGACATGAATTCTGTTGAGCACTGTGATGGTTAATTTTATGTATCAACTTGGCTGGGCCACAGCCCCCATTTATGTTGTCAAACACTATTCTGGATGCTCTGTGCAGGTGTTTTGGGATAAGATTAAAATTTAAATCAGTGAACTTTGAGTAGATTGCCCTCCATCACATGGGTGGGCCTCATCCAATCAGTTGAAGGCTTGAATAGGATAAAAGACGGCTCTTCCCTGAGCAAGAGGGAATTTTGCAGCAGACTTTTTTCAGATTTAAACACCAACATCGGCTCTTCCTGGGTCTTCTGCCTGGACTTGAACTGTAACACTGACTATTCCTGCATCTCCAGTTTGCCAATCCACCCTGCAGATATAGTACTCGCTGGCCTCCATAAGTTCATGAGTTAATTCCTTAAAATAAATGTCAATCTACCTATACACACACATCTTATTGGTTCTGTTTCTCTGGAAGACCCTGACTAATACAGACACCAATGATAATAGCAAACAGCTAGTGCTCATTATGTAACAAGGCATCATTCTAGTCATTTCACAAAAATTAAACTGTGTAACTATATTCTTATCATCCCCACTCTGTATATGTGGTTATAGAGCTTCTATAAATCTGTGGTTATAGAGGCTCAGAGATATTAAATAACTTGCCCAGGTTCACACAGTTATTTAAGTAGCACAGTCAAAATATAAACAAACCCAAGTTCCATTCTAAGGCATATTCTCTTATCCAATATTTAGTATACTTTCTTTCTAGAGCTAAATAGGAATAAGGTTTTTCAAACTGCAATTTAAGTCCTTTTATATGGGAATATTAATAAAATCAGTTTAATAGGTCATGACCAGCATTGTTTAAAGGAACAGAATAGAATAAAGCAAGTGTTATCAAACGTTTTCTGTAAAGGGCTATATAGTAAATATTTCAGGATTTACTGGCATACTGTCTCTGTGACAGCTACTCAGTTCTCCTCTTGCAGCCCCAAAGCAGCCATGGACAAGACATAAACCAGTGGTTCTGGTTTAAATATTTTTGCCCCACAAAGGGTATGTGGATACATTTTTGTTGTGATGACTGGGGTGGGGGTGCTGTAGATATCTAAAGAGTAGAGGCTAGGATGTGAATAAACAGCCTGCAGTGCAATGAATGGTGCCCACAGCACAGAGTTATCCACCGCCAAACATCAATAGTGCTGCCACCGAGAAACTCGGAGTGGCTGTACCCAACAGAAATTTATTATGGACACCAAAATTTGAAATCCAAATAATTTTCATGAGTCATGAAATATTACTCTTATTTTGATTTTTTCAACCATTTAAAAATGTAAGGACCATTTTTATCTTGCAAACTGCACACGCACAGGTGGTGGGCTGGATTTGTCCCACTAGGCACAGGTCTGCTAATCTCTGAAACTGAGTGATGAAAATGTATTGCAGGTAGTAAAACTAAATATACTTTGTGAAACTCTTCTTTCAAGTTATATATCTGTATGTCTCTACTGGTTATCTCTGGATAAAATACAAACATGTTTGAAAGCTTGGATTCTTTTGGTATAAATTATTCTTTCTAAATGTGAATTTAGATTATAGTATCCCTCTGAATTATGGTCAATTATGTGTGTTATCCTTAAATTAGATTCTCAGAAGAAATTCTGAATTGAGACTATACAGGAAACACCTTTAGATAAAGACAAGACTATACACAAACTGCTGAAAACAGTTTTGGTGAATTCAACCAGGACCAGACAATGAGACTTACATGTGGTACCATTCTAGATTAAATTACCAAACATTAGGAAATGGCCTATGGATGGATGCGCTTGTCCTGATGGGATTGTCCTGCTGGAATCCCTAAAGTAAGACACCTGCAGAGTCAGGGTAAGCCAAGTTATACCCTCAAGTTATCTTCTGACTGCACAACTCTCTCATTATGGCTGACCTTTAATAAAGTCTCATTAGAAGTTGTAGCCTGGACTTGACTGTGCTGTGAGTGGTGGTTTAGAATACAGTAAATCTGTTCACAGGAAGAAAATGGTGGCATATCGGAGATGTAGCTGCTGTTGGAAAACAGAAGAGGAAATATGGAGCAATGAAAATAGGCGCCTGTGGGTGGAGCAGAAGCATCCAGCTGAGGAGGCAGAAGGGCTCAGCATGAATTTTTTCCTCCCTTGTAGATACTCTGAACTATCTGGAGAAGAGACACTGGTAAAATTCTGCATTTCTTGCAGCCAGTAAGAATGGAAATTTGAGCCCATCATAATTCGGCAGCAAAAAAAGAGACAGAGAGAATGCCATGGTTAGCTACTAGCTAGTTAAATCAGGGGGTACTTCATTTGTGTACATACACAACAATAAACACATCCTTGAATAAAATGTACCACCACCACCCGACCCTACATTTTGTATTACTTTCTTAGAACAAATTACCTGAAATGGAATTACTGAGTCAGACCATAGGGAGATTTTAGAGCCTCTTGATAAACACAGAAATTTCTTTTGCCGTTTATAAAAACAAATCCCTTCAGTACTTAACAAAAAACATTTTTTAAGCTTTGTTGGAATTTAATTGCTTTTCACTATTGTGCCAGTTTTTGCTGTACAACAAAGTGAATCAGCTGTATTTATACATATATCCCCATATCCCCTCCCGCCCACGAATCCTTCTCACCCTCCCTATCCCAAAAAACATTTTTAATGCCCACTTTACTTATCATGCTGTGAGACACTATCCAATCTCTGGCTAAGACTTCCCTTTTTCTTGATAATCTGTTCAGAACCTTTTTTCTTATATCCGTGAGCTTTTTGCAAAAATACTTTATAAGAAAATTGTTTTACATGTATTTCCTACAGTCCCCTCCCCTCTCCTTTTTAATGGATTTTTAATTCTTTGACCTGGAGAAGTTTCTCAATATGTGGTCCAATCTATCATGTTTTTCCAATACCCAGTTTAAGCTTAGAAAATGCACCATTACCCCCATGCATCTTTACTGGTATTATGCTTATGTTTATCAGTCATGATCTAAGTCATTTTTTAAATCAGAGATTGACTCCCCCACAAAAAAGAACCTGTTCAATATATGTACCACATCTTTATTCATTCATCTATTGATGGACACTTAGGTTGCTTCCATATCTTGGCTATTTAAATAATGCTTTTATGAACATTGAGGTGCATTTGTCTTTTCAAATTAGTGTTTTTGTTTTCTTAGGATAAATACCCAGGGGTGGAATTGCTGGATTGTATGGTAGTTCTATTTTTAATTTCTTGAGGACGCTCCATATTGTTTTTCATGGTGGGTACACTAATTTACTTTCCCACCAACAGTGCACAAGGGTTACCTTTCCTCCATATCTTCACCAACACTTGGTATTTCTTGTCATTTTTAATTTGCCATCCTGACAGGTGTGAGGTGATATTTTATTGTAGTTTTACTCCACCATAATAAAGAATGAAAATTTGTGATCTGTGACAACATGGATGGACCTGGAAATATAATGCTTAGTGGGATAAATCAGATGGAGCAAGACAAATACTCTATGTTTTCATTTATATATGAAGTCTAAAACAAACTAACAAACAATTATAACAAAACAGAAATAGACTCACAGATACAGAGAACAAATGTGATTATCAGAGAGGAAAGGGCTGGGGGGAGGTGCAAAATAAGTGAAGGGGATTCAAAGGTACAAACTACTAGGTATAAAATAAATAAGATGCAAGGATTTAGTGTACAGCACAGGGAAATATAGCCATTATTTTGTTTAAGTGGAGTATAATGTATAAAAATATTGAATCATCATATTGTACATCTGAAACTAACATAATACTGTAAATCAACTATACTTCAATTTTTAAAAAATTAATAAAGTAAATGCTTTAAGAAAAAAAAAGAATAGAGGGAAGTTTTATTTGAGCCAAGCAGAACTACAGATGCCAGACAGCCTCTCAGCACTGAGGAGCTGCTCTAGAGAAGCATGGTTTTCAGTAAGATTTTATATCTTGTCTGAACAAAGAACATCAACATGACAGGAGTACATTCCTTCAAAGTTTTAAAAAAGACATATCAGCACATACACAATGAATCAATATGGGCTTGGTGCCTGGGATAAGAGTCTTATCAGTGAAGGAGTACTAGCACTGGCATGCCAGGAAGGAAGGCACTTAAGATTTTTTACTTCTGGCAAAAGTACCCTTTCCTTCAATGGTTAACACAGATATACAATGTGTGTTTAATAGGCTACAAAACAGGCTGTACAATTAGTATAAAGTTTAACTTACATCATGTAAAAGTCAGAATGACTTCCCAAACGTCAATACATGAAAAATTATTCTATAAGAATATAATCTATAAAAATATCAAATTACTATGTTATACACCTGAAACTAATATAATATTGTAAGTCAACTACACTTCAATAAAAAATAATTTTTTTAAAATTCCTTTCTCATACCCATTTCTTTTCCCTAATAAACTAAGACAAAATTAGAAGGCTAAATGAAGAATACTGGCAAACCTTCTGTTACTCCTCAAAACTCAATTCTACCTCAAGTGGATAGAAATATGTCTCCCTACCATGTCTTTTCTTTCCCTACAAGACAATGTTTTTCAAACTGTGACCTGGAACAATATTCCTACTGTATGTTACTAAGGGTTCTTCACAAAGGGCTCCACTTCCAAATAAGTTGGGAAACACTGACTTCACGAAACATAGACAGGTCTATTTAGTGTCAGATTTCTACGAACATTTTATATGCTAAAGTCCTTTATGAGTCACCAAGGGGAGGGAAGGTAAAGAATATAAGATGCAATCTTTCCCCAATTTATTTCATTATGATTTTTTTCTATATCTATTAATTACTTACACAGTTTGGGAAGTCTGGGCCATGCCACCTTGAGAAAATCCATCAGTACATGTTGTATCTTCCTTTCCCTCCATCCCAGGCACATGAGAGCCCAAAGAACAAAGAAGGTTGAGATATGATAAAAAGGATCTAATCCCAGATTAAGGCAATGACTACAGTGAAGACCTGCCTATAAATCAGTGTATTCCCTGCTGCTCACCGGTTTCCTGATATTAGCAAATATAATCCTGATAATGATTAAGTAATTATAAACTCACTTGGCTGGCAGAATTTCATTAAAGTTCATTCGGAGTGTGCTAAAGGGTCACAAGAAGCCACTCATGACCAAAAGTAAGTAAATAATTAAAGAGGGAAAAAAGATATACAGATGTTGGTCTCTAGGATGGCAGTGTATGAGAGCAACACGAGGCAAGGATAATGACAGTATAAATCCACGTATCCAGCGATTATTACACGAGGTGAGGATAACGACCGTATAAATCCACGTATCCAGCGATTATTACACGAGGTGAGGATAACGACCGTATAAATCCACGTATCCAGCGATTATGACACGAGGCAAGGATAATGACAGTATAAATCCACGTGTCCAGTGATTATGGCCCTACAGAGGATGTGTAAGGTGCATTATCTTTTTTTCATGTTCCTGAGTACTGCATCCCAAATATGGTTTCATTATGGTATATTGTTCTTTGTTTCAAAAGAATCTTTCATTGGACATCTTATTCTGAAACACTTTCCCATTATACAACAATAAAAATAAAATAAAAAACACTTCTCTAAAACAACACCCTAGGATAAATATTATCCTTAGTTTACATATAGGAACACGTTTAAAGTTAAAATCACACAAATAATTCATTAGGGATCCTGTATTCCTGTTTTCATCTCCTAATCCAAGATGTGATTGAGAAAGGAGTTTTCATGTCTTTCCAAACCTCCCTGTTTTTCCTACAAGCTGAGAGCATCACAAAGTGCAGGATACAAACAGTAGTTAAATCTCAGTCCAGAATTTTTGGGTGAATTAACTAAGCTATTATTTCTAACAGTTTTATTATTTATACAAAGCAAATATAAAGATCTTTATTCAGAAATCATTACTGTAGAAACATAAAATACAATTCTGTGACTATGTACATTTTCTCAGTTAAGGAAAAATCTCACAGAAAACTGAAAAGTTGCAAGATACTTGTACTGGTGATAAAGCATCAGGTAATAATACAGAAATCAAAAATCTCTTCCATGCAGCGATGTTTAGAGATTGCCCCAAGTGAAAAATAACACTTTAGTCAATGTCACATTGGTAAAATAGCCACTATTTTTTGAGAATTTATTATAACAAGGCATAAAACTAGGTATTTGACATTTATTATCTGATTTAAATTATAACAGGATGCTCAAATATTTCAGTTTTAGCAGAGATCCCTGAAGCACAGACAAAATACTAGGTGGCTGAACTTGCTGAATTTTAATGCAGAGCTTGTGGACTCCTCCTCCCTGAGCTGTGGGGTAACCCAGCCTGGATCTTCCAGCATCAGCAGATCAGATCGGTCACCTCTAACCTCCCCTCTTCCCAAGCCTGGAAACTGTGGAGAGGATGCAAAGAAAATCTGGGGAGGATTTCTTTGGAGACAGTTGCCATTATTCCCTTTATAAGCCAAGTGACAGAGCCTGCTCTTGCAGAGTTTAGATGGCCCAGAAGCACCTCTAGTTCCTCTGAGCTGGATATGGGCCCCATGGAAGAGGATAGATTCTGGGTCATCTTAAGAAGGAACTCCGTTAAGTCAACCTCCTGGAGCGGTAGAATACTCATAATCTAGGAGTCAAAGCCAGAAGCTGGAGGGCTACTGGAGGATTCGTAAGTGTTCAGCCAGAGGAGGCGCTGGCCCAACAAAGAACTGAAGGATTGAATTCAGAAGTCAGGTGTGGAGGTGGTGAGGGGCGCTCTGGCTCTGATGAACCCACCAAAGCATCCCCTAAGAGAAAGAGCCAATAATCATTCATCTGTTATTAAAAGCTGCTGAACCAGATTCCAGCTATTCCAGTCAACTTTTTCTGCTCATTTGCCCCTCCCCTTTCCATCCTGGTGTTTGATCCTGGACTGGCCACACACAGCAGCTACAGAGTGAGAAAAGGAGGTACCACAATGAATAGAGAATTGGATCTGCCCCTTTTCAACTGCTATAGGCATCAGAGCCTAAGAGGATGGAAGCGAGATGTTTTAATTTGGAAAAGGGCATGTCATTTGCTATTACAGTGAACTTGACTTTTTAATACTTGGGAAAGGAAATCATTTGTTTCTTACTTCTAAGAGAAAGGAAAAACAAGTAGATCTGTCTGTGATGTCAGTGAGTGGTAGGAAAGTTTGGAATGACACAGCAGCATTCTGAAGGGGCAAGAATGGAAAAGGATAAGCTTGCCTCTTACTTATTCCATATGAACATCAGCTCCTTTAAGAAACTGGTTGCAAATCCTCAGTAGATTTGGAATTATTATCCCTAGCTTCTTGGCTGAATTAAAAGACAACCTTAAAATCACAAAACTCAGGGGGTGGATTGAGGATGCCAACTCAGGTGACTGTCTCCCAAACCCCAGCTCTTTCCTGTCCCTGACGGCCTCCACTTCCCCTCCCATTATTACATCCTAGGATCCTGCAAAGGGAGCAAGAGTGAGCAATCTGAAACACTTCAGATAGGACTTGCCTGGTGGTGCAGTGGTTAGGAATCCGCCTGCCAATGCCATGGACACGGGTTCTAGCTCTGGTCCAGGAAGATACTACATGCCACAGAGAAACTACAGAACCTGCTCTCTAGAGCCCGGGAGCCACAACTACTGAGCTTGTGTGCTGCAGCTACTGAAGCCTGCGTGCCTGGAGCCCCTACTCCGAAACAAGAGAAGCCACCACACTGCGAAGCCCGTACACTGCAATGGATTGTAGCCCCTGCTCGCCACAATTAAAGAAAGCCATATGATCCAGTAATACCACTCCTGGGCATATGCCCAAAGAAAACCATAATCCCAAAAGAAACTTGTACCATCATGTTTATTGCAGCACTATTTACAATAGCCAGGACATGGAAGCACCCTAAATGCCCATCAACAAATGAATGGATAAAGAAGATGTGGCATATATACACAATGGAATATTACTCAGCTATAAAAAGGGTTGAGATGGAGCTCTATGTCATGAGGTGGATAGACCTAGAGTCTGTCATACAGAGTGAAGTAAGTCAGAAAGAGAAAGACAAATATTGTATGCTAACTCACATATACGGAATCTAAAAATGGTACTGATGAACTCAGTGACAAGAACAAGGATGCAGATACAGAGAATGGACTGGAGAACTTGAGGTTTGGGAGGGGGCGGGGGTGAAGGGGAAGCTGAGACGAAGCGAGAGAGTAGCACAGGCATATATATACTACCAACTGTAAAATAGATAGTCAGTGGGAAGTTGTTGTATAACAAAGGGAGTCCAACTCGAGGATGAAAGATGCCTTAGAGGACTGGGGCGGGAAGGGTGGGGGGGACTCGAGGGGGGGGAGTCAAGGAAGGAAGGGAATACAGGGCTATGTGTATAAAAACAGATGATTGAACTTGGTGTACACCCCCCCCAAAAAAAAAAAAGAAAGCCATGCACAGCAATGAAGACCCAGTGCAACCAAAAATAAATAAATTAGTTAATTAATTAAAATAAACAAATAAATGAAACAGGATAACACCTTGGTTCTAAAATTTTGCTGTTTCCACTGGACAGGTTTTGCCTAGGTTGCTGTTTTTATTTTTACGCATCTGGTAGGTCACTTATGCTTCCCCACCTTGGAGAAGGGGCCTTTTGTAGGAGACATCCTATGTGTCCCAGCAGTGACTATCCTCTCATCACCAGAGCTATACACTCTAGGGCTTCCCTCTAGGAGGACTGCGTGAGTCTTTTTGCTGAGGTGGGCTGGCTATGTGGGTGATTTGGCAGGCTTGGTGGGCCCCCTGTCTGGTTTTGTTGACAGTTCCTGCCTTGTGCAGAGGTTGCTGGCCAATTGTTGGCAGGACTGGTCAGGAGGTGGCAGATTGGGAAACTCCAGGGAACCCTGGGGTGAGTGCTGGGTTTCTAGTGGGTGGAGTCAGGGCCCAGGAGACCCCGGGCTGTTTCTTGCCCACTGGTGGGTGAAGCCAGGCCCTGGGCTAGTGTTGGCCAGCTGGCAAGCAGAGCCGGGTCCTGGCGTCTGGTTGCAGGGCCCAGGGGTCCCAGAGTGGTCTTGGCTTTGGATCACTGGTGGGTGGGCCAATTCTTTATATAGCTGGCTGAAGCCATCTGGGTGTCTGGAAGCTTCCAATGGCCAGCTAGTAGGCAGGACCAGGGCCCAGCCGGTCCCAGGCCAGGGTATGGCCTGATGGTGGGTGGGCCAGATCCACAGGTTGTGGGGCTATGGTTTTCTTGGGGCTGATGTCTGCCTGCTGGTGGGTGAAGTGGGACTGAGGCTAGAACAGGCTCACTGGTGGGTGGGGCTGGGCACAGCCAGTCCTAGGGCAGGGTCATCTGCTGAACAGTTTTTATTAGGAGGCAGCAAGATATGTTGAGAGTTCATAAAGTGAATCCACATGCATTTTCTAACTAAATCTTCACAGTAGTTTTATAATGAGGCACTTGTTCTCATTACTTCCATTTATCTCATTATGGGCTTGAATGATACATCAAAAGGGTAATGAACAGTAGTACATCTTAGACCTACTATCCTGTAAACTCTAAGGGCATTTCTATAACAATTTAGCCACAACATTATAATGTCACCTACAAATGCTGATTCATTTCCTCAGTGAAACTCTCTCTCTGTCTCTTTCTCTCTCTTTCTTTTTTTTTTTTGTCTCTTTTTCCAAAATGAAGACATAAAGCCAGATTGACAGAGGTAAGATGGAATTGGGTACACTTCCTGGGTCTCTAAGAGAACAGGGAGACCCTGGCCTGGGTGCCCACTCTGCATGTTCAGTGATGCTACATCACGGCACTGAGACTCAAAGACTACCCAGCACTCATCACGCACAGGAGTCATAAACATCAAACTGAGCTGCATGGATGTACTTCCTTGTGATGCTACAAATCTACTGACCTTACATAGGAACAGGTAGATATAGACTATGAGCCTACCTTGAACTATAGCATTTCTCTGTACATTCTTGGCTAAGTAATGAGCTCCATTACCAGGGTTTAGAAGGCATAGCATATGTACAGCCAAACCCCAACCTAGAGAAGCTTAGTTAATTCTCTACATATCTACAAAAAATTGAATCCTGAGAAAATATAGGCTTCCTCCATTCCATCAGAAGCTCTTTCAAGCATGAAAAGCATCTGAGATAAGCCCAAGGGTCTTGATTATTGTAAACAGGCCCTGAGAACCACCCCCTCTATCAGAGTTGAACACAGATCCATCTTTAGGGCCTGAGATATATGTAGTTCTTTGTGTCAAGGCCATTCCCAAAACTGGTACATACAACCAAGAGTTTCATTCCATTTATGAGGTGAAACATAAAACCACACACTACTTTTTAGAGATTCCTACTGATGGGAGCTAGATGTGAATGCAAAACCTAGTGCAAACATTGGCATTTTAAAATTCTAATGCCAAGGAGTCAGCAGAAAAATAAAATATATACACAGAATGATTTTTTAAAATAGTAACTGATAATAAATAATAAAATTTTCTGAAAATAACTGGACTGTATGGTGTCTGAAACAAAATTAAATGGACTGAGGGTATGAACTATAATATTAGCATATTATACAGAAAAGATCACACACAGGGCTTAATGAATCCACACTGATTGACAAGATGAATGAACAACTGATGGATGAATGGATAAAGGGGTACCACCAAGTCCTCAAATACTTGCAAGTGGCCTGGAACCTGAGGAATCCACACAATTATTCTGTCCTTTTAGATTTCTCCCTCCTTTTCCTTTCTAGATAAGAATTTAATCTTCGCCACAGCCCTGTGGATGGCATCTTTGACCTCCTTATCCCTCAAGCTGTAGATAAGTGGGTTCAACACGGGGATCACTGCAGTGTAAAACACAGACACCAACTTGTTGAGATCCAGGGAGAAACTGGCACTAGGCTGTACATGAATAAAGAAAAGAGTACCATACAGGATCGAGATGGCCATCAGGTGAGAAGAGCAGGTAGAAAAGGCTTTGCGCCTCCCATCGGCAGAGCGGATCTTCAGGATGGAGATGAGCATGTAAATGTAGGAGACCAGGACAGTCAGACTGCTGAAAATGCCCACAGCTCTGGCCACAACAAAAACTACCAACTTATTGAGCCTGGTGTCGGCACATACAAGGGAAAGCAGAGGTGACATATCACAGAAGTGATTGAGGACATTGGGGCCACAGAAAGGGAGATGAAATGTGTTTGCTGTGTGAGTCATGGTGTTCAGGAAGCCAATGGTATAGGGACCAACCACCAGCTGGGTGCAGAGTCTCTGGGACATGACGACTGAATACAATAATGGGTTGCAGATGGCAACATAGCGGTCATAGGCCATGGACGCCAGGAGAAAACACTCTGCTGCCACAAAGAACCCAAAGAACCACTGCTGCAAAGCACAGCCCCAGAAAGAGATGGCTTTCCTCCTCACAAAGTTGGAGAGCATCTTGGGGCTCACGACTGAGGAGAAGCACATGTCCACAAAGGACAAGTGGCTGAGGAAAAAGTACATGGGTGTGTGAAGGCGGGAATCGATCTGTATCAGAACCATCATACCCAAGTTTCCAGTTAGGTTGATGACGTAGAAACTCAGAAAGAGCAGGAAGAGTAAGACCTGCAATTGAGGGTTGTAATTCAAACCTCTGAAAATGAACTCGATGACCCTCGTGGAGCTTTCATTGGCCATGGACGGACTCTGGTTCCCACTAGGAGAAGAACAGAGGCATCACAATAGGTTTGGTAAACATACCTTCAAAAAGGGGACAAGGGAAAAATAAACCAGTAACTGGGAGAGCATATGACTTAGTTGCATGCTGTAGCTAAGGAAACAGATGTGGGATAGAGATCAGACCTGAAGCTATAACATCATAAGGCTGCATAGAAATCCACCAATATATGGATGAGAACCAGCAGCCTGGAAGCTCAAGTTCCCACAACCTACAGCAGAGACAGTTCCAGAATAAACACACAGTGATGCAAGAGACTGGGAAAGAGGCATGCTGGAGAAGAAGGAGCAGCTGTTCAGTTTTAGGCATGTGCTGTGCACTTTGTGATTATAACCTAAGGCTAAATGCCTGTTCTCCAATTGCTCTGAAACCCACCTCTGACCCTGGGAAAGTTACTTTTCTTCATGCGTGAAACAGGAGTAATAATACTTACAACTCTCTTTAATAAGCCTGCAAGCTAAATATCATTCTTCCCTTTTACATAGGAGGAAACTTAAAGCCAAATCCATGTTCATAATGCTAGTGACTGGCAGAAATGGGCTTTGAACATGTAACTGTTGAAACAAACTGTGTTCTTTCCTTTTTCACATTGTAGAAGTGTTTCCTGTGTCTTCACAATTCCTTTCATCTCAAAGAGATCCAAAATTCATTGCATTATGAGTACAGGATAATGCATTTTTGGCTTCCTATTTCTGCTGTTGAGGTTACAGCCAATGGGCATTAGTGGGAAACACACAGGATAACAGAATGTTGAATTTAAGCATCACCTCTACGGAAACAGTACATAGAAGGAATCTCGAAAAGAGGCTAAAGTATCCCAACTCTACATCCTCTACATATTCTTTTTCATCCACTATAAGAACAACTTTGGTTGAGTCTGCTGACCTCTTTGTACCTAAGTTGCTTCATTCATTCAATGTGGCTAAAACCCTTGCAGCTCCATCTCTCAGAATTCTCATCCCCTTAGATTGAGCGGGTTGATGTATAAGTGCTCAGGAAACCTCCTGTACTTTAAATTTTTATTGGTCCAGGAATACTGGAGTTCAACATTACACTTACGCTGAACAGTTTTCCTTCACTTTTCTATTTTGAAATTTATCATGCGACTTTAGCGAGGCCGTCTTTAAGGTCAAATAAAACAGCTTACATCATATCCTTCACTTGAAGGGAATTAAAAGAGAAAGATAGAATGGCCAGACAAACCATCCACCCACCTCTCCCACCTCTTGCTTCAACCTCTTCAGGGTCTAATACCTCCTCCAGGATCAGTCATGTACTTTATTTCAGTCTTCCACTTGACTTTTGTCCAAAGCTCATCAACTCTTCCTTGTCAGTCTTGGTTTCTAAACCTGCCCAAGCCTCCTATGCACATTTTAATTTCTCAGTTTTTCTGTGTCGCTTCGTACTTAGAATATAGTGCTCCACACAGTGGGGGGACACAATGGGCTCTGACATTCAGAGCACTAAGATAACATCAACACAACGCAACCCTTCCCTTAGCAAGGAAATCATCTAGGTGGTTTAGACTGAAATGTGAGTTGAATTTGGTGCTACTTTTCCCCCTTATCCTGTTGTTGAAGCATCTCTGTCCTCTTTTATACTCATGATTATAGTTTTATCCAGTTGCGGAACCTGAACTTACCTCTACCCCAGTTATCTCTTCTTAGACCTTGCTCAACCATCCAATAAAGATGAGAAGCATGCTGATTCTGGCCGTGAACCAAAATACATATCTTACTTTAAACCCACTTAAATTAATTTATGTTCTCCCGAACTTGTTACAAATCAGGTAGAAAGAAGAACGGTTAATGATTTAGAAGTTCTCAACTTATGTTTTAACGGGCTCCCTCTTTTTTAAAGATGACAAGAAGAACTAAAGTGAAAATAAGCCAGATTTCTTAGTTTTCATCTCTTCCCTTAACACGGCGACCTTCACACACAGAATGGGTCCAGAATTTTCAATAGTCATATAATTTTACTCTTTATTTTCTTCCAAAAAGAAAACATGGAAGACTCCATTGTAAAACATACCCTTGGTCTTTGTCAATTAGCTAAAAATTCCCTGAACTAGTTGCATCATTTTGTCTTTGCTGTTATTGAAGATTCTCTGTCTCCAAAATGTACTGTATCTTGGGAATGAGCCACTAAGGGAAAGTGCAAATAACATTTTGCTTCATAGCCTCAGTCTGTCCAATGAGATTTATTTTCTGATAATTTTATGCTTGTTTCTAACTGGATATTCACTCTCCGTGTTCTCTAGTTTCAAGATAAGCGAGAAAGCTGTATAGAATCCTTTGTAAATTAAAGTAGCAGAGAAACGGTGGGCCACTGGAGGACTTCGCTCTCCAGACCCTTCTTTCTTTTGCATTAATAGCTTGGGAATAAGGGCAAAGAATGCAGAAAATAGACTTTCCTCAAACATACCATGTAGCACACATTGCCAAAGAAGTTCATTTTCCTGGGACTTTGTCCAAACCATGTAAAGAGTGTAACTGTTATAAGCAATGGCTAGAAGAGAACAACTTCTGATGATGTATTAACTGGTCATTAAACTTTAGAAGGAGATTATATCTGAACTTGCAGCATAGGGCAAAAGAGATACATTTATTACTGCCAAGAAAGGAATAAAACCAACAAAACAAAACACTCTAGGGTTATGTTTTGCCTCCAACATGAGTAGCATCAGCCTGACAAAACAGAGTCAAATGGAAACCTGAATTTTGATTCTAGCCTGAGTAAGGGAAAACTTTAAGTCCTTTGACATGCAGCACAACTTCCCTACTGTAGAAGGATTTGCTTTGTTTTTAATTTCTTAATCTGCTGCTGTATTCGTTAAAGTAATTTTTCCCATGAGATGTTAATGTTTTATAATAACTTTGTGGTGACTCTACATATGAAAGACAATTTTACTTCTCCTCTGAAAACCCTTTAGACATTGCCCTTTTATCATTTTTTTTTTTACTATTGATATTGTTAACACGTCTGAGAATTGTTGGATTTTATTCACTTTTTGGGGCATCAGGTTTTGATTGCCTTTGTGCTTAATTATTTTAGTAGCCTTACAATTGAAAACTCTCCTCTAGGATTTGTGGGCTTTTTCTTATTGATCTTTGTCTCAAAGCTGGTGAAAAATTTAAATCTAAACATTGGATACTTTACTAGCTCAGAAAACATGTGATAGCTTTGATCACCCCTTCTGTTTTGATTGCTGACTTATCCTAAATCTATATGTAACACCTGTTGCTGAATCTCTATATTTTTGATATCATTATGTTTCTCCTCATCTGTTTAATTATGTTTTCCATTTTCTCTGCATCTTGCAAGAGCTTTTCAAATTAGTGCTCTCAAATGTAAACTTGATCTTATAACTGTCAATTCTTACTCTAAAGCTACCTATGGGGTTTTAATTCTGATATTACATTGGAATTTCTTTGAAGTCCTCAATAAAACTCAGATCCCTTTCAGCTCATCGTTTTGTTTTGTATTCTTTTGTTTTTGTTTTTGTTTTTGTTTTAATGTTTTCTCTTCTATGATTTTCTGCCTCTGCTTCATGGAGACAAAAACATCTGAGATCCTCCTAGAAAATCCAAATTTTTCCTAGTATTTTTCTGGTTCCTTTTATACTTCACTTGAAATTTGTGTGATTCCTTAGAGTTGTCTGGATAATAATCATTCTCTATTGTGTGACAGTATATATTCATCAGTTAAATAAGACTGAAGGTTTTCTTCTGTGTGTGTATGTGTTATTTTTCTTTTTCTTTTTCTTTTTTTTAATCAGGGGTCTTCTATCTACCACAAGCATTTGTCATTAATCAGGGATCAGGGAATGCCTTTGGCCCTATTTACTATCCTCATGATGGTTGGCTAAAGATTTTTTCTTTGAAGAACTGGCTAATGCTTGTTCCATAAGCATAATATTTATATTTTCTATTTTCTTGGAATTTCACTTACTGATTTAAATGGAAATTAATATTTTGATTCTTCCCGTTTTCTACCACATAATTATTTTTAATTTTGTTATGCACATCTGTTTTGAATCATTCTTTAGAATATATATTTCTAAGATTCCTTTTTAAATTTACTTTCTGAAGTCATAAAGACAATTTTCAGAGAGCTTATTTCCACTTATAATGACATAATTACTGTTGATTAAAGTTGGAATGCAAATTCAAAAGACAAACCCATTTGTAAGAGAAAAGACAGATAACTAGGTTATCTTCAATGCGTATCTATGTTCTCTTAAAAGTTATTTTCTTCCTTTACCTAAATCACCTATTGGGCAAGAAAAATTGGGAAAGGCAGGAAAGGTACAAATAAACAATGGAAACCTTACCACAGAACATTTGCCTTATGATGCAAACGATTTGCACATTTTTAGCTGATATAACGGTCAATTAAAAAATATTTTATTTGTTTTATCATAATAGTATCAGATTGATCTTGGAAACTGTGTTTCAAATTCACACAATTCCTGGCTGAAGCCAAAATGCCTTGTAAAATTACAGATTTCATATTTAACCAACCATCGATGTTATATTTGATAACCAATATGGCACAAATAAATGAATGAATTAATTAAGTAGACAAATTAATAATACAACTGGCAATGCTGAGAGAATACAAATTTAGAAAATTGTTATATCAAAAATACTTCCTTATAAGTTGAGGAATCTATAGACATTAGTAATAATGAAGAGTTAATAGCACAAATTAAAGTTTTCAAAGACAAATGTTTGGGAGAATAATATCTTCTACAAATATGCCCCAAAGCAAACTAGTGATGATAAATTCTCTAGCAAAAAATGAATATGTGATATTGCATATCTCTATCACATACTCACCACTCTTTACTAATTCCCTATTCTCTCTGGATCTCAGCACTGCAGAGTACTGCCTTCCCCTACTCCCTTGGGTTTAGGCATGGCCACATAACTTGTTTTAACCATTGCCATTTGAAATGAAGGGCATGAGTCATTCCTAGTAGAAGCAAACAAGAGCCTGTGTACTTTCTCCCCTCCCACACTGAATAGCAAAGTTCCAAATGGTGGAATCTTCAACTATTTGAAGTCTTCCAGCACAGAATCTGCTAGCATGCAATAGGAATGTCCATTGAACAAGAAATAAATGTTTCTTTATTGCTTTAAGGCTCAGAGATTTGGAAGCTGCTGATAATTATAGAATGAACTAGCATTTTCCAAAAGATACTGAATTCTTTAAAGATATTATGGAAACATTGTGTTCATTATCTGAACAGGTGGAAAAATATTAGTTTCACATAAAGAATCCATTTTGAAAATACTGAGATTAAAGAATTGTATTGTTTTCATTACAGGAAAGTGCTGGTATGTAAAAAAAAATGCCTGTATTTGATTATAGAGCTGAATAAATGTGTAAAGATGACCTAAGTTTCAAATTTTGATATTTCCTCAGTGAAGAAGCCCACTTAATCACTCATGAAACCCACAATTTACAATATTTACTCAAATACTCAAGTTTCCAAACAGCCTTATAGTGTCCCAATATTAAATATGAATTGACAACCAAGAAGCACTAAACATCTGGAAAAGTGCCCATAATAAAAGGCAACAAACTAACAGTAAAAAGAACTTGGAAAAAACTATGCACAAACAGGAAAAAAAATTTAAAAACCGTCATCATCTAAGGGAGAAGAGAAATGTATTCATGAAACAAGAACAGAATGCTATATTTTAAAAAGAATTGTTTGAAGACATTTTAAATGAAATAGCAAAAATGGAAAACTCCATCTGAATATGGAAGACCAAGTTGAGAAACCCTTCAGAAAGTAAAGCAAGAAAAAAAATGATGAAAATGAGAAAATAGAATGTAAGAATATTAAATACTGAAGCTAGAAGGTCAAACATGTGAATAATAGAAGCTCCAAAAAGAAAGGGAAGAAAAATGGAAAAGAGAAAATTATTAACCAGATAATTCAGTAGAATATTCCCAAGTTGAAGAGCTTACGTGTTCAGATTTCATGATGACCAGCATTTTGGATTAAAATACATTAACACAAAGTCAACACATTGTGAATTTTTAAGACAATGCAAAGTTTTTGTTAATTCCCAAAGAGAGAGAAAATACTGGTTTCATACTCAGGTTCAAGGATAAGAATGAGTTTAGATTTTCCAACAACCAACACAGAAAACTAAAAAAACAAGTATTAATACCTTCAAAATTCTGAAGAAAATTAATTTCCATCTCAGAAATCTATTCCCAGCCAGTATAATCATTAAAAGTGAAGGTAGAGTGGGGCGGGGGGCAAAGGGGAAGCTGGGACGAAGTGAGAGAGTAGCATAGACATATATACACTACCAAATGTAAAACAGATAGCTAGCAGGAAGTTGCTTTATAACAAAGGGAGATCAACTGGATGATGGGTGATGCCTTAGAGGGCCAGGACAAGGAGGGTGGGAGGGAGTCGCGGGAGGGAGGGTATATGGGGATATATGTATAAATACAGCTGATTCACTTTGGTGTACCTCAAAAACTGGCACAAGAGTGTAAAGCAATTATATTCCAATAAAGAGCTTAAAAAATATATATATAAATACAGCTGATTCACTTTGGTGTACCTCAAAAACTGGCACAAGAGTGTAAAGCAATTATATTCCAATAAAGAGCTTAAAAAAAAAAAAAGAAGAAGAATACTGATTTGACCAAAAAAAGTCCCAAAACTCTACTAGGGAGAGAAAGTTGTGTGTCTGGTGGGGGGTATAAGAAAACTAGTCCCAATGTTCAATAGTAACAAATCGGGGGAAGGGATAAATTGGGAGATTGGGATGGACATATACATACTACCAAATATAAAATAGATAACTAATAAGGACCTATTGCATAGCACAGGGAACTCTACTCAGCACTCTGTAATAACCTGTATGGGAGAAGAATCTTTAAAAAAAAGAGTGGATATATGTATATGTATAACTGATTCACTTTGCTGTACATCTGAAACAAACACAACATTACTATACTCCAATAAAAATTTTAAAAAAATGAAGATAGAATAAATACAATTTTACACACACAATTTCTTTAACTCTTTACCTTTCTTGGTAGACAGCTTTATCAAAACCTTTACTTACTTTCTCAGAAAAGTACTGGAGCATGAGCTCTGACAAAACAAGGGGGTAACCAAAAATGGGAAGGTAAAGGAAATCAAGAAGATGGAATCCAAAAACAACAAAAATCTAAAGAATTGTGTTTAAAGGAGATCTCAAGATGATAACTGTGCACTAGATGTAGAGGTCAAATACTCCAGTTGAAAACAGAACAGAGGGCTCCAGGAGAAATTTCTTTAAGAAAATGAAATTGACAGAATACCTGATGCATCTAAAACGATAACTTAACAGGGAATTCAGGACAGAATTAGAGATTAGCACATAGAAAAGTAAGCAAATAAAACCAAGACTAGCAGTGAAAGAAAACAAAAGTTGTATGGGAAAAAAAAAAAAACTGTTCATAATATATATTGCATGGCTTAACTGTGACTGACTTTTGCACAGTAAAAAAAAAAATGACATAAAAATATCCATAATTATTGCACACCTCAAATAAAAATGGTCTTTGCATCATGAAAACTGATACAACTGAATATTGATCTAACAAAAATTACAATAAAATTGTATTTAGTGGATGGTGGGATGAAAGAGATGTGATTGATACTGTGAAATGGGGCCTTGGGGAAAGTTAAATCCTCATCCTTCACGTTGAGAAGTCCAAAGGAGTGACCAAAAACATAAGCAAGTTATTCAGTGCTTGCCTGTGGGGAAGGAGAAATCCAGAGAGGGAAATCACAAGAATTGCTCCATTTTTTTTTTCTTTTTCCTTTTTCCATAAGATGCTTTGTAGAATAGTCTTTTAAATTTTGCACAGAAAGAGATGATTGCTGGGGAAATTTGGTTTCAATTAAGGCTGAGAGTTGAAGGAAATCATCAGTGAAGAGGTAGATGATCCAGGGGTGTTTGATTACAGGGTATCTTAGTCCATTCAGGCTGCTACAACAGAATGCCATAGACTGGGTCATTTATAAACACAGAAATTTATTTCTCACACTTAGGGGGCTGAGAAGTCTAGATCAAATTTCCAGCAGATTCAGTGTCAAGTGAGGACCTGCTCCCTGGTTCATAGATGGCTATCTTCTCCTTGTGTCCTCATGTGGTGAAAGGGGCAAGGGAGCTCTCTGAGGTCTCTCTTAAGAGCATTAATCCCATTCATAACGGCTCTACTCTCATGACCTAGTGCCTCCCAAAGGCCCCAGTTCCAAATACCATCATATTGGGGAGTCAGCCTATGAATGTGGGGGAGACACAAACATGCAGTCTATAGCACAAGGATTCCTCTGGATTCCTAGGGAAGATTGAGAAGGTGGTGATTGAAGACTGTGTCAGGGAATGGATGCCTGGAGGAGCATGGTGATGAGAGAATGGGAAGAGATAATCTATGGAAGACAAGAGCAGCAACGTCTTAAGGAGTAAGGAAAGAAACAAGTAGATATGTGCTGTAGTGAATCTAGCTGTTCAAAATGTACATTCATATTAACTCTGTCATCCCTTCTAGGATGGGGCCGGAATGGCCCTCAGCTCTCTCGGGATTCTACAGCAGCCCCAATTAGTTACGCTTATAAGTGAAGTCAAGTCTCTGATGTATGGGAAAAACCCAGACATCTGGAAGTATCAGTGATAGTTTAACTAAAATTCAAGGGTTCATGGGACTTCCCTGGTGGTGCAGTGGTTAAGAACCCGCCTGCCAATGCAGGTGACATGGGTTTGATTCCCTGGTCCAGGAAGATGCCACATGCCAGGATGCTACTAAGCCCTTATGACACACCTACTGACCCTGAAAATCACAACTACCGAAGCCTCTATGCCTAGAGCCCATGCTCTGCAACAAGAGAAGCCACTGTACTGAGAAGCCCGTGCACCACAAAGAAGAGTAGCCTCCACTCACCACAAGAAGAGAAAGTTCACACGCAGCAACAAAGACCCAGTGCAGCCAAAAAATAAAATCAAACAAATTCATGGGCTCACAGTTGAAAACTTAGACATTCCAGATCACTTAGAAATGATACTGGGCAGCAGAAAGTGGGGCAATTGTCTTCACCCTGTGGAGAGAAATCTATTTCATGAAGGTGTTGAAGCATTTCTACTGTTTAGCCATTTATTATTTCAGTACTAACCAATGATTCTCAAAATTTATATCTATATAGGTGTTATCCAAAGGAAAATATAAGCACTTTTTTTCTTGTACCATGCGAGACAATTACTGTGGGTATCCAGGAATTTATGGAGCATAGTTTAAGAAATATGAACTTAGCCAAGAAAACACTATGAAAATTTACTCAATTACAAATTGTCAGCTCCTCCAAAGGAGGCATTTTGTCCTCATAACCAGTAAAGGATTTATATTTAAAATCCTTAAATTACCATTAAAATTTCAGAAATTCAAAAATTCTCATAAAACACTTTAGACTGACAAATAATATAATGAACATGATTTCAGTCTCAATGGTGAGGAACATTGATCTAGATGAGTTGTTTTCAACCTGGCTGTATGTTAGAATCAGCTTAGAAGATTTTAAAAGTACTAGTGGCTGGGTCTCTGATAAGCCACGGGAGTTTCAAAGTTCAGCCACTGGTGGGACCCAGACCTAGTTTCTAGACCCTGACTGAGCCTCTTAATGGGTTTCCACACCTCCACTCTGTTCTCAAGTCCATCGGGCATCCAACCCCAGGATGTACATGGTGGGTGAAACAGAGCCAATAAAAAGCCATCTGAGTACCATATATGCTCAGAGTTGATCTTATTCCTTGGTCTTTAAGACATCACAAATCCTGCCATAGCCTACCTTTCCAACATGATATGTCATCTCCTGGCCTTTACCCACCGCTGTTTCATCTGATAAGGCTATCCACTCTTCCCTCCTCTGAAACTCTTATCACACCATTATGTTTGTCTTCAAACCAGTCTTCAGAATAGCTTAAACATGACCTCCTCCATTAAAAGCCTTCCTCTGACATCTGCAGTCCAAGCAATCTCTCCCTCTAAATTTCAAAACATGTAGCAACCTCACATATGAAAAGTATTTGTGCTACCTTTTATTATGGTGGTTTCGTGTGGGACTTAGTATCCCGTACAAGACTATGACCACAGAGGATGGAGATGTAACTTGGTCAATTCAACAAAGAATTACGGTGTCCCAGGTAGCACTGATATGGCTGTACCAGTTGTTAAATACAAAAGAACATCCATAGTCCTTAGAAAATAGTTGCTTCCCTTAGCCCTTCAAGTACCCACTACCCTGAATATCTCAGCCCTTCTAACTCCAGACTTCCTACAATCCAGCCACCAGGATAACGCCTCTTACAGCAGAAGTCTCTAGGTTCCTGTTTCAGCCAGCATCCTTTGTGATGCATCAAAGCCCTCTTCCTACCAGTTGTGAATACCATCCCCTACTGATGTTCACTCTTTGCAAGATCTTGCAACATGAGGTGAGGAATGCAGAGGGGACCAAACAATGGTTGTCAAAGGAAATCAGCTTCCTTCCTCACATCCTTATAAATGAAAGTAGATTCATGATTAAAAATGAGTTGTTAATTTTTTTTGTACAGGTGAGGAATGTCAAGGAAAAGAAATCATGAATTGAATTAATTTACTCCAGTTGACAATTTGTATATACATTTTCTGTTGAGAAATTATCAGATTTTTATTGGATTTTTTTCCAAAAAAAAAAAAAGATCATAAATGTATATAAAACAGTTCATTAGCAAATGTATCATGAAAAATTCCAAAAATGATAGGTGGGGCATAAAGTTCAGGCATACTGACCTACTGAATAATAGGCATCGTATTCAGTAAGAGTTAAAGTAGGGTGATACTGTTACAGGGAAGAGCCAAATCTGACTACATGTTGGATTTGTTTCTTTTATTTTAACTTTTGCTTCCAGATGCTTTTGTTCACTAAAAGGATACTGTCTATACATAATGGCCTGCCTCAGGGAACCATGCTGCTCTGCCCAAATGTTAAACCAAAGTGCCTTTGTACAGGAAAACATCCTGACCCTGTCCACCTGTGGATGGCTGCAAGAAAGAAGAAATTAACACATCCCCTCCCCGAGGTTCACCATTCCACGGGATATTTGCAAAACTTATGGCCTTTTAACTTTACTTCCTTATCTCCTCCCCCTCTCTGTACTATAAAAGAAACTGGCATCCAGACCCCAATAAGATGGTTATTTTGAGACTTTAGTCTGCCACCTTCTCAGTCTGCTGGCTTTCTGAATGAAGTCATATTCCTTGCCTCAACGCCTTGTCTCCGATTTGTTGGCCTGTTGTGCTTGTGAGCAGAGCAAGCTTGGACTTGGTAACAATACCAGCACCAAAAAAAGGACTGAATAAAATTGATATCAGTAAGATATGTGTGTGTGTGTGTGTGTGTGTGTGTGTGTGTGTGTGTGTGTGTGTATGATAAAGGAGGCAGTTGGATGAGGGGGAAAAAAGGGGAGCTTGAGAACTAAGAAGAATTTAATTTGACATATGTGTCTGCCACTTCTTGTGTAGTTTTAGGCAAGTCACTCCACTTTTCTTACCTTCAGTTTTCCTTATCTCTTGAATGAGGACAATTCCTACCTTACAGAGTGGTCTTAAAACAAAATTATCTTAACAGGACTTACCACATTACCTGTTACTTAAGAATTTTACACCCTCTGTTCTTAAAGAGTGTTTCAGTGGCTCAGTTGACAGTAGCATTGTAGAATTATAATTATTATTCATATTTAAGTATTATTTCACGAAGAAAAAAAATTACTCTTCAGGTATTTTTAAATTCCTGAAGAATTAGATTAAAATAGTAATATGAAAAACCAAAAAAGGCAAAATTAAAGTGTCAAATATACCAATGTATGGTCAATATGTATTTAAAGATGAAAATAGTAACAAAAAATGAAAAAAAATACATAATTTTATTTTTTTTAAGTAGCAAAGGACAGACTAGGAAAAGTATTTGCAGCTAATGTTAAAAAGCCTTTTAAAAAATATCACTAGGGTGATGTAAGGAATTATAAGGGTTTGATGGAGTAAAAATCTCTGAAGCTTGTGTTTTTAGAACAAGTGTGTCATAATTCCATTACATATCATTAGAAAATTATTTTCTCCCTTTACATTGTACTTTCACAATGTGACAATAAGAATTTTAGAGATTAGGGATTTTAAAATTTTATGTGCCATGAACTTTAAAGATTCTATGAGACCTGAGTCTTCCTGTATGGATCCAAAGACACAAAGTTTATACAATTTCACAGCCCTTCAAAATTAGTTTTTACACTTTTGAAAGCTTTTTTCCAAGCCTACTGTCTTAATAATTCTTTCAACAATGAAAGGAAACTTGTGGTCAATTTTACTGTGATTTGCAAGCTGATGCTGCCACCGTGTGTCGAAGTTTAACATTACCTTAAAAAGGAACTATGACAATGTTATTTCACTAGGAATGGTGCCTACATTTTATTTGAACACACCCTATATTCACTAAGACCATGTTAATAGGAGATAAATAAAGAGTAAGAGACAGTGGGGGAGAGAGTATTTCAACAATAATGTGATATAGTGCATCTCATGGTACTGAAAGTATAACAAACTTTAACAAATTTTGACGCTCTTATTCTAAAATCATACTAAATATTTAAAACCAGATTTTTAAGAATTTAGGAATAAGGTCATTTTTAGGGAATATTTTATTAACAAGAAATTGGAGCAGGACTAACATGAGCCTTAAAAGTTAATGATATTTTATCACATTCCTTTCAAAATGACCTCAGATAGATTTAACAAACTTGTAGTGAATAATTGTGTCAGTGTCATATATTATCCTAGACTCTGATGATACAGAAGTAGTATTTCCAGGGACTTCCCTGGTAGCGCAGTGGTTAAGGATCCACCTGCCAATGCAAGGGACACGGGTTCGATCCTTGGTCCGGGAAGATCCCACATGCCTTAGACAACTAAGCCCGTGCACCACAACTACTGAGTCTGTGTGCCGTAACTACTGAGCCCATGCGCCACAACTGCTGAGGCCCAAGCACCTAAAGCCTGTGCTCCACAACAAGAGAAGCCACTGAAATGAGAAGCCTGCACACCACAACGAAGAGTAGCTCCACTCTCCGCGGCTAGAGAAAGTCCACAAGCAGCAACAAAGACCCAATGCAGTCAGTAAATAAATAAATAAGTAAAAAAAAAGAAGTAGTATTTCCTCAGGACATTTAATGAAGAATAATTCTTTTTCTAGGTGACTAAAATTGTATAAAATTTAATCAGAAGTAGATGGTGTCCTATGCCTTTCTAACATCTATAAAGATGATCATATGGAATTTTTATAAACCTAAAGAATATCAATAACAAGAATAATAGTAGAAATACCCATCACAATCTTGTAAGCACTTATCTACAATATCTTAATTTTATATTAATATAATGCCTTAAATAATGTTATCCCCATTTCACAGATGAGTATAAAAAACTGTTTTGTTTAAACTATCTGTAATATTAGAAATGGCTTCTTGTTTTGCATTGTGCAATATGAAGTCTCTCTTGCATAACCTGAATGTAATTGAGACCTTCCCATTTAAATTCTCTCTCTCTCTCCCTTTTTCCTGTGCACCTGTGGACACGTGCACATGCACGCACACACACACACATTAAGCATATTAAAAATGAATTTTTTTTTTCATAGAGTGTTCTCACGTTGGTAGGGGATAGGAAAGTGTGAAAAGGGTGTCTTTCTCTCTTCAAAACATCTTCTTTAAACTTTTCTCTCTCCTTCCTCAAAGTTTCATTTCAAATGTGTTTGTCTGCCCAACCAGATCTTCCTTTTCCCTTCTTTGGCAACAGAACTACTCTCTTATTGTACATAACTTGTCCATCTCACACCTGGTGGGGCTATCAAGCATGAGACCCTGCCTCTCCCAAACCACAGAGGTAAGCACTTGGTCCAGCAGAGGAAGTCAGTGAGGGAACCCTGACACTCTGGACACAGCCACCAGATCAGTAAGCGGGAATGAAGCCAAAGTCATAGCATTTGTTTCTCTTGAAGCATGTCAAATGGAGAAAAAGAAAGTGAATAAAAACCCTTTCTCCACTATCTTCTCTAAATTTTATTATCTTTTAATTCACTGAACCTAAAAATCAAGCCAGTAGTGAAGCAAAGTGTGGTATGTATGTTCTGTTCCCATCCTCTGGCTCCAAAAGAGGCATCTGTGCCAGTTTGAATTAGGATTGCCTATTCCTCTGATAGAAAACTCAAAATAACAGTGACTTTTAAAAAGTATGTAAAGTAATTTATTTTATCTGTCATAAAACATATCTGGAGGTAGCAATACAGGGGTGATACAGCTAATATACAGTATCAGAAACACAAAGGTTTCCTCATGGTCCAAGATGACTGCTCAAGGTCCAGCCATTAAAGCTGCATTCCAGGTCACACAAAAGAGATAGACGAGAGGAATGTCACTCCCTAAAAATCTAAGGAGATTTCCTAGAAGTACCTCACAAATCTTCCACTTACATATCAGGAGTTAGTCACATGTCAACACCCACCTACAAAGGAGAACAAGAAAAGCAGTCTTTTATCTTGATTTCAATGTGCCAGCTAAAAATATGGCTTCTATTAAAGATGGGCAGAATGAGAGATAGGATGCCTCTTTTTGACACAGAAATAAATGGAATCTTTTTGACTTATCTCTCCTTTTTCCTAGGTGATTTTAACTATGATAATGGCATTAGTACAATATCTAAAAGTGTAAGTTTTGTTGTCTGAGGATCTGAGTTGGAACCCCAACCCCACTACATGCTAGCTGTGTGATCCTGCCTCCATCCCAAGATACACTCCAGCCTATTATGCTCTTCTTTTTTTGTGGTAGTAGTGGCCACAGGTTGGTTTGTCTTTATTTGTAAGCCTCTCTCCTCCCAATGGAATGTAAGCCCCATGGAGGAAGGGACTTTGTGTGGTTCACAGATCTGTCCTCAGAACCTGGGATACTGCCTATCAAGTACTACATATTAGAAATCATCACATGTTAATTTAATAAATTATTTTGGCAATTAAAAACCCTGTTGAGAAGAATATTTAATAAAAATTGTTTAAAGTATTTAAGATGTATAATTCAAACAGGCAAAATAATATTTCATATGAAATATTTTAAAATATATATAGATACACATAAAAATATAAAGAATATAAACAAATGATTTAATACAGATGTTCTGTACAAACCAAATCATACTACAAAAACGTGCTTTTTAAGATTGCATTGTCTTATAAAATAGACTGTGTACATTTATGTATTTCCAAATTCTACATATACTATACAAATATACATAAACAGGAAAATAACAAATAAATATGTGAAAATAGCCACAGTTTTTATATGTGATGTGTAATTACATGTGATTTTTATCTTTTCTGTGTTCTATATTCCAAATATCCTACAATGATTTTGAGCACCCCCCCAATATGTTTTTATTGTTTATCTTAGGCAACAAAAGGTTTCTTTTTTTAATTAGGCACATCTATTTTATATTCTTATTAGTTCAAAGTTTTTAAAATTTGATTTATACATTAAAGTATACAATAAGCTATGTAAGCTAAAACATCTTCTCAATTTAAAAACTTTGCTTCATCATTTTTTTTTTTAAATGGTAAAAACCATGGTCAATAAATGAAAATTCTGGAATCTCTAGGAGGGCACAAAGCCTCTCATCACACTCAGTAGGATCTCTTGCCAAGAATACAGACAAGTCTGCTGCCCATCAGCATCAGGAGATCTGCCTTCAACCCCATTATGTTTGTCTTTGAAATGGCTCAAGTGAGATTCAAGGAGACTGCAGTTACTGACCCATCACCCTGAGTTCAGATAATAGCCATTTCCATCTAAATGGAATGGGCCACTCTTTGGATGAAGTACCCATAAAGCATCCAGAGCCTTGGCAAAGAGTGTCTACTCAGATAATCCCAATGTGTTTCAGGGAATCTTCAAACACTTGAAGAAGACCTGTTAGCACCTATTCCATTCTGAACATTGGGTGCACAGGGGTTTATAATAAATGCGGCATCCCCTTTCTTGACCAGTTACTCCTTCTTAATTGTTTATGAAACATCCCTTCTTTGATTGAGGTATAAAATGCAGTACAGTTTGTTCTGATGGAGTCTCCAGACACTATGAGATGAACAAAATCTAAGCCTCTGTGACCTACACTGGTCCTATCATCGCTTCTGCTCCCCAGAGCTGCAGGAGTCAAGCTTTATGGGAGGAGGATGCTGGACTGTGATTCAGGCCAATTGCTGTTGAGACTCAGAGTGGTCACTGGATGACCATGAATGAGTTCCCTGGCCATTCCTTTATGTAACTATCCTCCTAGGTTGCTTCAGAGAGGTCGAGAGTCATCTCACTCATCCCAGGGAAAACATGGAGCTCACAAACTCCCTGTGGGCCCTAGGCTCAACCAGGGCTACCTGGATCCCAATAACTCAGGTGTAGTAGGTTTTTGGTCTTTGGGTTTCTTTTTTTAATGTTGCATATTTTTCCTGTCTAAAATAATAGATAAAAGAGATCACATTTGTGAGTGTATCTTATAGCATCAAACTTAGAAATTCGACTGCCAAAAAACTCATGAGGGATGGGGCAGGGAGAAACAAGGGAATGTTCTAGAACCTTTCTTGGATGCAGAGATCCAGTGACGAGATTTAGAGGAACTGTATGTGGTTCAAAGACAGGATGCAGAGCAATCACCTGGAAGCAGAATTTGACTTGCTGAGCATGAGGTTTGAAATTTTATTCTTTCCCTGAGAAAGGAGGAAACAAGGATGGCATCCAAATGATAGAAACATAAATTCAGATCAGGTAGCCACTTCTTTGACCATTCATTCAGAAGCATTGCTAAGTGGCCTAGGATCATAGGAACATTCCCAGTTCAGTTGATTTGCATAGAAGCTCTTTTTTTTTTTTTTTTCATTTCCTGTACTGGATATGAATTTAGGTCTTGGCAAAAAATATTCTTTATAGATAATCCTTTTGGTGATAGGACTTACTGATAAAGGCTTCACTCCTTTAGAGAAAGTCAGAAAAACTTGCAAAACTAAGTCATAGATACAGAAGTGATTCTGAACCAGCATGGAGATCATTTAGGATAAAAGCAGGAGTGGAAGCCTATGGCCTCCAGCAGCTGAGTGGAATCTCACAATGGCAGTAAGGAAGTAAATAGAGATTTATCCAAGTGGTTAGACCACAGAAGTGCACTAACTCCAGACACAGTCAAAGGGTAACAACCTGGATGTTGGGAATAGGGGGTTCATTATACTATGTTTATTATTCTACACATGTAGAAACTCCATAATAAAAATATTTTTAAGTAAAAATATGTTGGATGAGGTATCAGAACAGTTGATGGCAAATAGTAGGGAGATGTCTCAGAAATGACCTGGAGAATAATTGGAAATAATCAACAGCTGTCATGAACTAGGATGGTGTTCACGAACCCAACAGCAGAAACCCTATCCACCACCCTGACACAGCATCTGTGTCACATGGCAACTAAATAGAGCTCTGGTTTCTAGAAGATATGTATATGCCATGGATAATAAGAGGAACCTCTTACCAGCTGCAAGAATCCAAAGAACCTCTGCTCTGAGGCACAAACTAAAACATTGATAATTTTCTTTTCAGCAAGAAAATGTCATCTTATTTCACTATTAAAGCAGCAAACACAAACACATCTGAAATTGTTCATCCCATCCTCCAACTAATTAATCCTTTCCATAATAAATAAATAATATAAATTAAATGGAGGAAATTTTTGAGCTAACACCCAGATCCTTTTCATAGCATACCATTGGCACTATTTCTGTCTCTCTGATTATTTAGCACGTGGCTCATTCCTTCTGAGACAATGACCTCAGTGAAACCATGATTATCCTTAGCTTGTACACCATCTCCACGTCTCCAGTTGTTTCCATAACCTGCTCACTTCCTCTGATCTCAAGTCACTCCATGACTGGCCCCTATAACGTGCTATGCTTAGAAGAAATGCAATATTCAAAACAGGTTCAACTATCCCTGCAGTGAGGAGGAATAATTGTGACAGTATCATTTCATCAATACTGCTTGAAAAAGCATTTCCTTATCCAGCAACCCTGTCAAGAAATGTTTGTGGGCAGAGAACTGAGCTAGATCTACACTCTAGATTTTCCCTGTATCACCATACAAGCATGTCACACTATTTTTTATCCTACTCATATATAGATATAGATAGAGATAGAGATAAATTTTATGTTTTTAATCAGACACAGCTATCAGGGCTAAAATGCCTGCACAATCTAGTTTGTACCAAAAAGATGCTTTTCAAAAGTCACTTATCTTCCCTGAAAATGATTATAATTCCTCTCGAATTCTTCAAAATATTTCTAAGGTTGAGGGGAGCAGAAAGCTGTTAAAATATTTTTTAACTTCATTCTTTGTATTCATTTTTTTAATTTGGAAGCAACAAAAAAAGACTAACATGAAAATAAGGTATAAATTTTCTTCATTTTAGTTACCTCTAACTTCTCAACACCTATTGTCTCTGGTTTGTTAGCATTTTTCTCAATTTTGTACTTACTTTTTCACATTTTATTTCTAATTTCTATAGTAAGCTATCTCTATTTATCTTTATTTGAAAGAACTATGAAAAACTGAATATCAATAATAAAGTATAGTTGGAACAGCTAAAGAGTCAAATATGTAGAGTGGTATCTGGAAATTATTACTAGTACTTGTCACTTGGTGGAAGAATAAGAATACAGGATTTTTTGGCTAATATTGTTCTTCATTTGCTTGCCTATGTTCTCTTTTTTTCTGCAATGATCATAATATTGTATTTTTAGAAGAAAAGAATAAGGAAAATAGGCATAAAATATTAAAAGGAATATGATACAGGGGGTTGTTTAGTTTTTTAAAAGTCATTTGTAAGCTAAGTAATTGCTCTGCTTGATATTTTCAACTCTGCATGTAGGGATAGGAGACACATGCTGTTCTGAGGAATCTCACCTGATCTGGACATTTACTTTGGTCTGATTACTGTGAGAGTATTAGTAGCTAGGTTATTTCAACATTTATTAGATTTTATCATATTCTCAGTTATTAAGATGTTTGAGGAAGAAGAACTGATCTGCCTCTGTGGGTGACTGGGGATTTTAATCATTTATAGGGACAGGATGAAATAGAGCTTTTTAAAAAAGGTACTAAAATAAAGGTCATATACTAGAATGGAAAGATACCATCCCCTAAATTCTACAAGTTCTTTAGCATCTTTGGATGATAACCACTTAGTCTAGCCATGTCTGGAAGATTTTCTTTTTATCTATTTTCTGGTTTATACGGGAATTTAACTTCTGATGCAAAGCTTCCTCCTAGTGATGGTCCTACACACGGCAGCTTTCACTTCTTTATTTCTCAAGCTGTAAATGAGAGGATTCAACATGGGGATCACTGCTGTGTAGAACACTGACACCACTTTATTGAGGTCCAGAGAAAAAATTGCGCCTGGCCTCACGTAAATAAAGAAGAGAGTCCCATACAAGATGGCAACAGCTGTGAGATGGGAAGAGCACGTGGAAAAGGCTTTGTGCCTCCCATCAGCCGAGCGGATCCTCAAGATGGCAATGAAGATGTAAAAATAGGAGATTAATATAGTCAGGCTACTGACAACTAGTACAGCTCCAGCCACGATGAAAACTAATAATTTATTGATCCAAATATCAGCACATACCAGAGAAAGAAGCGGAGACATGTCACAAAAGAAATGATTGATAATGTTGGACCGACAAAAGGGAAGTCGGAAAGCAGCTGTTGTGTGGGTCATGGTGTTCAGAAACCCAACAGTGTAGGGTCCAACCACCAGCTGTATGCAGAGTCTCTGCGACATGGCAACTGAATACAGTAACGGGTTACAGATGGCCACGTAGCGGTCATAAGCCATGGACGCCAGGAGAAGGCACTCAATGGCCGCAAGGAACCCAGAGAACCACAGCTGCAAGGCACATCCCAGGAAGGAGATGGCTTTCCTTTCAGTGAAGAAGTCTCTGAGCATTTTGGGGCCCACCACGGACGAAAAGCAGACGTCCACAAAGGACAGGTGACTGAGAAAAAAGTACATGGGTGTGTGGAGGCGGGAATCCATCTGGATGAGAATAATCATGCCCAAGTTTCCTGTCATAGTAACCAGGTAAAAGAGTAGGAAGAGCAAGAAAAGGAAGACCTGCATCCGAGGATGGTATTTTAAGCCTATGAAAATAAACTCCGTGATCCTTGTATAGTTTTCAGCAGCCATTGGTTGGCTTTGGTCTCTAGAGTGAGAAAAACAGAAAATTGATAGTGGATATGACTTTAAATTTTTTAAAAGCATAACATAATACACAAGACAAGAAATGACAGATTTTCAGTTTAGGAACATTGGTGTAAAAAAGCCTAAATGAAATGCTAGCAAATCAAAAATATTATAATGAGCAAGCAGTATGGCTTAAATTTTTTAAAGGGAAAATTTGGTCAACATTAGAAAATCTAAAAAATTGTTCACAATTACAGATTAAAAGGAAAAGCATTATTATTATTTCAATAGAATTTTTTAAAGAATTTGATTAAATGTGGCTCTCAAAAATAAGAAAAAAAAATTCTGAACTGCAAACAAAAAGGAACTATTTAGCACAGTAAAAAGTAATATACCTAAAGCTTCCAGAGAATATACATGCAACAAAAATACTAAAAAGTTCACATTACAATCAGAAACTATGTAAAGATGCTCATAATTTATGCTACTTAACATTATATAGGAGATCACAACCAAAATGCTAAAACATAAAAAAAGAGAGATGTAAGAATGTAGAAAAAAGAGAAAAAAAATACCGTCACTGTTTGCAGGCAAAATAGGCAAAACTGTCATCCACACAGAAAAAGGAATCTTATCAGATATTAAAAAAAAAATGAGTTCAACAAAGTATAGACTAGAAGATCAATGTAAAAAAATTTCATCGTCACATAAATTACAATGAAACAACTCATATTCATCAATTCAAATTGATAAGATAACCATATAACCATATAATAGGCCTAACACAGAATCTTCAAGATTCGTATGAAGAAAAATATAAACTAACTTTACTGAAGCAAAGGAAAAAATGCCTAAATTGGTGAAAAAATATATTTCATGTATTTCTTAGTATAATTGAGTCAGACTCAACTATAAAGATTCATTTCCTCCTGAGAAAGTAAAACTTAGCTCAGACTCCAGGAGTAGGAACTCGTGTGGCCATTCTTCAGGTTGGAATAGCAGACACAGAAAGGTCAACTGTGAAGTGAACAGAAACAGTATTTCTCCCACAGACACACTGCAGCTCTAAAGGGTCCTAACAACCGTTTTCTCTGAATGACAGCTGCTTTATTACTCAATGAAAAACTTTAATTTCTAAAATATAGGCTAGATAATATGTTTATTTGTACAATAATTATACCAGCAAGATGAAACATGCCACTCTGGCCTGGAAGATCTAAGTCACTTTGACATAGCAAAGGAGTCTCAATTTCCAGCACAGGTACAGAGCTCCACAGGAGGAATTTCCACAAACAACATTCCACATCTATCTTCACTTCATAGTTGCCAAGGAAACAGGACCCTGTGTCTGCCCTGTGGACCTATTGTGATATTGGCCCCTTTACATACAGACTACTTTGCTTTGAGCTGATCAGAATTTTCCTTGATTTAAATTACACCTAAACTCCACTCCTACAATAACTCTATCTTTCCTTTGCTCAATGAGATACCATGGTGCCTAGGGTGTGATCTGCCCATTGCAAGGGTCAATGCGGCTGGCTTAGATCCAACTACAGACTTGCTCCTGGTTGCCTTAGGCTGACTGAGCAAGGACACCCACCAAGTAATTTTGTTAAGTTAATGCAGTTCTAACCAATGTCTGAATATAATTTTTAAGGAAACAATCTGATTTAAAAATTTATGGAAATATATTCAAAAATAGCCAACATAAGTTCAGAAAAGAAAAATAGAGATATCAACACAGATATAAAACTATCATAATTAAAGCAGTAAGGTTTCATTACCAGAGCAGACAAAGAGATACATAGAAAAGGACAGAAAAACTTTGGCAAAACCATAAGCAGACCTAGGCACATATGCCAATTGACTATGAGTAAATATTTTATTCCATATCAGGAAAGTAAAGATGAATTACTCATTTAAAAAAAGTGTTACAATATTTGCATGGCCATTTGAGAAAGTAAATACTGTTAAAATTTTACCCCACAACACTTAAACTAAAAAAATTCTAACTATAAATATATGACAACAAATAGTAAAGAATACTATTATGATTTTATTGTAGGAATGGTCTTCTTAAACAGAATATAAAAACTGCATGAAGAAAATTTTGTAAATTTTACTACATCACAATTTTAAATGAAGGTATGCCAACATGCATTCTAAGTAAAATTAAGACACACTGATTGGGGAAAAAGTATTGAAACATAATTACAAAGGATTAAAATTGGAACACACAAAGAACTACCACAAATCATTAGTTAAAACAGCAAATACTCACTGCAATGGTAGGCAAAAGATATAATGGTATGCCACAAGCGAGGATAACAGAAGTACCAATGAACATGAAAAAAATGCTTAATTTCCCAAATAATCATGGAAACCAAACAAAGACGACTTACTGTTTTCACCTATCAAGTTGACAAATATTAAGAAATATAAGAATATCAAATATTGTTGAGACAGAGAAAATGGCAACTATACTGCAGAGGTGGGGCGCCTGGATGGTAATTTTTCACTATTTTTATTTTTTAAAAAAAGCACATACCTGATGACTCAGAAATTCCATTACTTAGTATCTACCCTGAGGAAACACAGAATGGAAAAACATGTCTGCTTCATCATTGCTTGAAGTGATGAAAAACTGAGTCTAGTCAATATTTGTCAAGAAGAATAGCAACAAAATAAACGTTGGCATAGCCATTCTATGGAATACTCTACAGAAGTTTAAAAAATAGGTAATTCTGTATGTACAAACATGGTTATTTTTCCAAGATATACGAAGGGGAAGCAAGTTACAGGATGATCTGTACAGTATGATTTTAGGAACACTTTTTAAACCTTAATATTTTCTTTAATGATAATTGTTTAAATATGTGTGTGTAAATAAAATAGAAGAGTCTCTAAGGATATACACCAAATGAGCAATCAGCAACTTAAAAAAGAAAAAGAAGCAAAAAAAAGAAAATAGTGACAATCAATCTGGGATAGGAACAAGAGGCGAGAAATGTGTGAAGCCTAGGAGGCAGAAAGTGAGAAGGTAAGAAACAACTGCAAGTGTTGTGTTTGGAGTTATAGATTTCTAAAATTCTAAAAGGTGAGAGAATTCCAGCCCCAACCTCACCCTTTATAAATAAGAAAACTGAGGTCCCAAGATGTCTGATCCAAGACAACAGAGATGGTGGCAAATACAAAATCATTTCCTGATTGTGCTAAAGCCCATGATCAGATTCATGATACAACTGAGGCTGCAATGAACATGGGACAAGGAATAAGCATTTAAAGAATATGCAAGTCTCACTTGCCCCAAGTGCTTTGCAAACATCAGCCCATTTGATTTCCTCCTCAGCTCATGTAAGAAATATTTTGTTATCCCCATTTTGCAGAGCAGGCAATTGAAGCTGTACATGTGGGAGGTGGAGCCTAAAGTCCCAGAGGGAGTATCTCCTAAGAGTTATCTGAGATTAAGACAGTGACAGTGTCCTGTCTGAATACAGTCTCTATTCTTTCAACGATGTCCATCTCCCAAAAGGGAATCTTAGATCTCCCAATGTCCCAACCCAATTCAACATGTTCTTTGTGGGATTTGGACTCAATAAATGCCCAAATGCAAATTCAACACTGAAGGGACTATTGATTACAAAGAAATCAATGAAGCTCCAGAGAAATCATAAATAGAGTACAAGTTTACTCAAGGACAAGGGCTCTCAACACCTGCAAATTGTGCTCTCATTGACAGTTCTTTCATTAAAATTCCTATCCTGTGCTTCAAGTGTGATGCTCATAACTGGATGCAACATTCCATACAGAGGGCATCACACCTGGGGCAGGTGGCCCAACCTCTCCCCTGTTCTGGGCACAGTTATTGGGACCTGAAGAGGGCTTTCACCTCACTATAACCTCTTTGTGCATCTTACAGTATTTCCTGTCACTTCTTCCTAAATTTGGTGCCACATTCTAACCAGTTACAATTTGACAGTAGATATTTCTCTATGTACCAAATAAATGTATTTTTAATGTCAGTCATTTTTATTTTCCCATAAATCCATTTAACTCATTTTGAACTTCCTGAAGATAGAGAAGCAGAAATGGATTTAAAATGATCTATACTTACATATCAACAAGTTCCTTTCTTCTTTAGAGAATTAACATTAAAATGGAGTACAAATTGTGCTCTGTCAGCATACATTCCATCTTGCCACCCCTACCTGAGCCTCTGCACAGAGAGGAAGTCAGACTTTCTAGCAGTCACTTGGTTTTATTCTTAGCTTTCTTCCCAAGGAACTAGTAAGATTCCACTCTGGAAAAAATAATCTTCTTCGTGTGGATTAAAGTTTACAGAAGTAGTTATATCATTTTTTGTTCTGGGAGAATTTATGTCCCTGAAGTATGCCATATCTTGGGAATTTTATTAAGAGGGACGTAAATTAAAATGCTCTTGCCTTTAAATAAAAAGTCTTCTGGGATCGACGTATTTGTTTTCTGTGTTTGACTGCGTAAACTCTTCATTTCTTACCTCCTTCTTAAATGGCTTAAAGAGTAAACTTTAGTGCAATGATGCAATAATGACTGAGTTTTTCCCACAAGAAGTACCACAAAAATTCAGGGACTGTTCAGCTAAAGTACATTATGCTAGAGAAGCCGCCACAAGGATACCATTTTTTAACATGAATACCTTGTTATCATTTATCTTTTCCCAACACTGACAGGAAAACCACTGAGAATCAGAGCATGTGAAAAATTTCCATTCTATTTATACAGTAGAAATTCTTAAAAAAAAAAAAAAAGAAATTCATGAGAAATTGAGAGAGGTTTCACTAACAAAGGCAAGCCTGAGGCTACGTTTTTAAGCTTTTATTGATGAAGAATACAGAGAAAGATGTACAAATCTCAAGTGGACTGCTCAGTGATTATGACAAAGTGAACACACATATGCAACCACCACCCAAGTCAAGAAATAGACCATATCCACTGTCCATATTATGTTTGTGAAATTCATTGTTTGTTGAATAAACTCTAGTTCATATATTGTATTGTTGTTATCCTATTATACTGATAATCTATGAATGATTTATCCATTTCCTTGTGGTTGTTTGCAGCTTCTAATTTTGAGTTGTTTCCACTTTTTAACTATTGTGAGCTGTTTTTCAATGAACATCCAATGAATACCACATCTTTTGGTATTCGTGAGCAAACATTTCTCTTGGGAACATAGCTGGTGGTAAAATTTTCTTGTTATAGGGTACATATATGTTCATATTGACTGATAGCTCAATAATTTTTTCAAAATCTATCACCTTCACTCCCATAAATAGTGTATGAGAGCCAGTATTTGTGATTTTAGCCATCTTGGTGAGTGTGGAGTGGTATCCCACTGTACTTTAACTGCCATTTCCCTGATTTCTAGTGAGATTGAGCAACTTTGCAACATTTACAGGACATTTACATAGTCACTTCTATGAATTGCTTACTCAAGTGTCTTGCCCACATTTTTTTCACTGGATTGCCTTTCTTTATTTTTTTTTAAACAGTTATTCATATATCCCAGGTATCTCCGCTATATGCACTGAAAATACATTTTCCCTCCCTGTGGCTTACATGTTTATGTTCTTAAAGGTCAGCTTAAGTTCTCAATTTTCATGTGGTTCAGGGAATTGATATTTTTTTTCATGTTAAGTATTTTTGAAGCCTATATTTAAAAAGATTTTCCAACCACATGTCACAGAGATATTCTCCAATATTATCTTCTAAATGCTTTAATTCCTTGCCTTTCACATCTTGATCTCCAAATCATCTTGAAATGATTTTAGTGTGCATTGTGAGATGGGTAAAATCTCACTTTTTTTCCCATGGAGACACCCAATGGCTCCAATACAATTGTTTTTAATCTTTTCTCTCCCCGCTATCACACAGTGTCACCCTTGTCACAAGTAAAGTATTGTTGAGAAAATGAGGAGGCTGATTACACAGGCAGAACCTTGCTGTGAAGCCAATTCACTCAAAGTGCATCAGCATTTCCAAATGAAGACACATTAAAATGAACAGAAACCATTTATCAGAATCAATTTGCAAATACTATCTTTCCAAAGTACATTGCATGATAAAGCAGAAGTGATTATCTTTGACAGCTTTATACCAAACTCTTTTGTAATTACATAGTTTTACAAAATCTTATTGGAATTATCATATTAAATAATAACTTCCTGAAACATACATCCTCATTTTTGTTTGGAAGAATAAACAGAGAAATTTCCAGAAAAATTATATGGGGAAAAAAAGTGATATCCCATCACCACTGAATGGCTTTATACTGGCTACATTAAAGACACAGGCTTTAGAGAACTCACCACCTCTTGCATTTAATAGATGCCTGATCTGAGTCATTGGGCTAAATCTCTCTGAGTCCTCAATTTTCCCAGCTGTAAAATGGATCAAATGACTCATACCAAATGGGAGCTAAAATATTAAATGAGATTCTTATGAAACAGTGCTGTGTCTATGATATATTAGATTCTAAGCAAATGTATGGTAATAACATTATTATTAAAGAATAAATATACTGTCCTAATAAGTGCTTTTAAAAATATATTAGTGGGAGTTCCCTGCTGATCCAGTAGTTAGACTTGGCCCTTTCAATGCCATGGCCCAGATTCAATCCCTGGTTGGAGAACTAAGATCCCGCAAGATGCACAGGGTGGACAAAAAAATTTAATTAATAAAATATATATATTAGCATGAAAAGAAACAGAAAAAAAAATCAAAACTACAGGCCCAGGAAAGAAAACACACACACATATACACACATCACACATTACCAAGGACAAGCTCAAATGTCAGTTCTTACCCTTATCAATTACTTATCTTTACTAGAGTTGTTTATTCTGTGAGCATCACTGTGATTGGCAGAATTTCTAAAATGTCCTGCAAAGATTCCCAATCTTTGTCTTAATCTCTGGAATCTGCAATTTTGATGAAATAGCACTCATATGATTCTATTATATTGTATGGCACAGTTAACTTTAAAAGATTACCCTGGATGATCCGGGTGGGTCCAGAGCTTTCTAGAGCTGAGAGCAGAGAAGTCAGAGAGGTTCAGAGTATGGGAAGTACTAGATGTGTCATTGCTTGTCTGAAGATGGAGGGGCCATGGGAAAAGGAATGGTGGCAGCCTTAAGGAGCTGAGAGAGGCCCCTGGCTGACAGCCTGCAAGGAACAGGCACCACAGCCTTACAACCACAAGGAACAGAATTTTGTCAAACAGACAAGTAAGCTTGGAAATGGAGTCTTCCTCAGAGCCTCCAAAAAGGAGCCAAGACCCACTGCTATGTTGATTTCAGCTCTGTGAGACCCTGAGCAGAGAATCAGGCCATGATGGACCATGTCTCTTGACCCATGGAAGCTGCAAAGTAGTAAATTGTGTAGCTTTAAGTGACTATGTTTGTGTTAATTTTGTAATGCAAAGATAGAAAATGACTAAAAGAGCATATTCATCTTTAACATAGAAGTAGTAATATTTTACTTGTGTACATTTCTAAAATAGTGTAAAGACTAGAGATGATAAGACTGGAAAGCACATAGCTGTTTCCTGGTACACCGTGGAAGTTCAATCAATGACAGTTATTATCAGGATTATTCAACAAATAGAATTGTGCTAACTGATTACCAAAATAAAATCATTTAAAAATGACTGGGTTGGGAGATTGGGATTGCCATATATACACTACTAAAAAGAAAAAAAATACCAAATTGTACACTCTAAATATATGAAGTTTATTGTATCTTAACTGTATCTCAATAAAAGTTCTTAAAAAAAGAAAAATGACTGGGATGCTCAACTAATATTTAAATAGAAATAAAATTCTAGTCTAATCTAGTGCACTCTCCTAAGCTATGCTAAATAATCATTTCTAAGCTTTGATTTTATTGAAGAGAAAATATGAGCATAGCATACTTGTGTAGGCAAAGAAAAACTGGACAATATGTCCAAGTTCCTCAAGTTTCTGTCGCAAGCAACAGAAATAGGAAATTCACTAGAAGTACATTAGGTAGCTCATAGCACCAATGAGCAGGTGAGAGAACAGACTAGAACCAGGACAGCTGACTGTCCTGGTAGCAGAGACTGCTGATCTACCAAGCAGACCTTGACTGAAATAAACGAGTTCAAGCTCGGATCATATCACTCTATCTTGCTGTGGGAAGGCAGGGAACTTGGTTAAAATCCATCTAAGACTGAAATCTGTAGGTGAGCGAGAAATCTCCAAAAGGACATCAAGGTACTATTATAAACACAAAGAGTAAATAAATGTCTGTAAAAAGAAAAAACTATATATCACAGGAAAAAATGCAAAATATGATGCTTTACCAAAATATTCATATCACTAGAATGGCCATATAGTGATAAATGGAATAAAATCATAAAGAAAAAAATCAATTCACTCTTTAAAAGTTATTTTTTGTTATCTAATGCATTCCAGACTCCATACAAAGTCACGCATGTATTTATGTGTGTATGTAAATTTATTCAATACTGATGCATTTTTTCCATTTTGCAGATAAGCCTTTCATCCAAGGAAACATAGCCAGAGTTGATAATTGAAGTTATGCCCATCAAACTAAAGTGTTCATGAAATAAAGAATATAGTGTTGACCTTATATTTATTGTGCAATCAACAAATATACATTGAGCACCTGTTACATGCCAGACTGTGAACTCAAGTACAAAGTAATGAACATAAAACATCTTTCTTTCATGAATCTTATCTCCTGTGGGGAGAGACACACAATAAGCAAATAAGTAAATAAATAAAATTTGTATTTTTAAGTACTTTAAAAATAAAAAAGATAAGTGTTTCCAATAAGGGAGGAGCAAAGAATAATTTTAGGTAAGGAAGTCCAGGTCCAGAGATGATGATATGATGTGATGATTTGAGCAGAGACTTAGATGAAGTAAGCAGTAAAGAGCAACACTGCTCCAGGATGAGGGAAGAAAAAATTTAAGGGCCATATAAGACCCCAAGTGTGACTGAAGAAATCCCACAGAGGAAGCCTCTAGGTGCTGCACACACCATTGTAGGGCAGTGTGTCCTAGCAGTGATATTGAAAAAAAAAAAAAAAAAAAAGAGGAAGGAATCAGATTGAATCAGGTTGCACTGTTTAAGGTTAAAAGATAATCTGCCCAGCTTTTTGTTTTGTTTTGTTTTCGTGGTGCATGGAGACTTGGAGTGACTGGGAAAATAACAGACCACCATCAATCCAGAATAATGCTGCTAGGAAGATCTTAATTTATGCAACAAAGAATCATCTGGTAAAATGGTAATAAATATTCTCATCTCCTTAAAAGTAATTATTTTATTAGCACTTATATAGCTCATAGGAAATCCCTTCTACCAACAAATTACATTACATGATGCCCTCCTGCTTTCAACTTTTCCGTTTCCAAAACATCTACATCATAAAAAGGAATGAGAAAATGATCCTGATGATCAGAATAAATTAGCCTGCCAACATTGTGTTCTGTCCTAGAACCTCCAGAGCTCCTGTTACTATTTTGTAGGGTCCTTTCTCCTTTTATGATCCAAATATTGGCATCTGACTCCATGGAAAGCCATGCCATAAACAAAATTTTGTCATCTTTCCCAATCCCTACCTTCTTTAAAGAAGCCTTTATTTACTACTCTTGCTAAAATAAACTCCTTTATACTCTATCTTGGCTCTTCAATTATTTTGTCACATAAATCACCATAGATGTGTAATCATTTTTAAATCTTTTTGCTTGTTTACTTGTCTTTCTACACTCCACTAGCCTGTAATTTCTGTGAGGAATTTTACTTCAATATGAATAACACACAACAAAGTGTCAGGCACATAAAAGGCATATGTAAAGAAATGTTAAATTAACTATTGATTGTAGCATTCCTTGACTCCCATTTCCTCTAATTTGAATAGCATATTGACCAAAATCATTACTCAACAAAGACACCAAAACTGGCAGAAAACATGGTGAAAAATAAGCAAAATAAACAAAAATTCTAGGGTATTACAGACTATTTATATCCTACAAAGTTACTGAATTAAAATTAAATGTGTTTTAAAGAAGGTCTTCAAAAATGACAATGTAGGTCTTAATGAGTCTTACAATGGTACAAAACATGGTTTATTCTCTCATTTCTTGGATTTGTTGCTATGCTACAGAAAATAAAACACAGAAATATGGTTGAAAGAATATTGTACTTGGAAAATACAAAAGTGTAAGACCAAATTATGAGGTCATGGGCATTCCATTGATTCTTCATGGCTGTTTGCTCATTATCTGTAAAAATAGAATTAATATCCTGCCTATAACACAAAAATCAATAAATAACAACAATAATAAATAATACTTTATTAAAGAACATGAATGCATCCTGTACTTCATATGTACAAACCATGTAATTACAGTGGCAAAGTCCCAACAAGTTATTACTATGACCAAAGAGTGTAGAGGATGTAAAAGGCCTTGGTAAAATATATACACCAAACATGAAGGCAATATTAGAGAGTGCTATGGTTACATAGTTCCTGAGTAACTCACCTTTTTTTAGTTTTATTGATATGCAATTAACATACAATATTGTATTAGTCCAAGGTATACAACATAATGATTCAATACATATTGTAAAATGATTACCCCAATAAGTTTATCAATCACTTAACAGAGTTATGAATTTTATTTCTTGTGATGAGGACTATTAAGATCTCCTCTCTCAGCAAGTTAGAAATATGCAATGCACTATTGTTAACTATAGTCACCATGCTATATTTTACAGCCCCAAAACATTTTTATCTTATAACTAAAAGTTTTTAACTTTTGACCATAACACATTTTTTACCAGTTTATATTTAAACAGTCTAGGTCAAGATCACAGACAATGAGAGATTTCAACAAACTGTAAGCAAAACGGAAGTACTGTGAAGTCACTGGTTATGTTTATAACATTTATTCGGGATTTAACAAAGAACGTCTCATATCCAAGTCATAAATATTTTGTGAATTTTGAATAAGAATATATTTTTTTCTTGAGATTCAATAATCTACTCATCTGAGTTTAAAGTTCAAAAATTAATCCCTGCTTAATCAGAAATGAGAAAAACAAAGTGAGAAAATTATAACCTAAGACATTGTATGACTTGTCAATAACCCAGGGTAATAAAGAGTGAATCTCAACATAAAACTAGGATTTCCTATACCCAGTCCATGTGTTTGCATCTTGCATATATATTAGCTCTCAATCTGTAATGCAATGGTATTCCAGTTTATTTACCCATAAAAAACTTCTTCCTTTCAAATGTCCTTCTGAATGAATCCTTGACCTCTTTGTCTCTCAAGCTACAGATAAGCGGCTTCAAAATGGGAATCATGGCTGTGTAGAACACAGAAACCACTTTATTAATATCCAGGGAGAAACTGGAACTCAAACGTACATAGATAAAGAAGGGTGTCGCATAAAGGATAGAAACAGCCATCAGGTATGAAGGGCAGGTGGAGAAGGCTTTCTGCATTCCATCAGCAGAATGGATCCTCAGGCTAGCAATGACAATGTAAATGTAGGAGACCAAGATGATCATGTCACCGAGTACTCACAGAGCTCCAGCCAAGATAAAAAGTAAAAATATATTGACCCATGTGTCGGCACACGCCAGGGAGAGAACAGGAAGAAGGTCACAGAAGAAGTGATTGATGATATTTGGACCACAGTAAGGTAGGTGAAAGACAAAAGTTGTATGGGTTGCACTTACGAGACCCATGGTATTAGGCGCTATCACCAGCTGCACACAGACTTGCTGGGACATAATGAGTGTGTACACCAAGGGCTTACAGATGGGCATATACCAGTGATATGCCATAGAAGCCAGGAGGAAACACTCCGTCACTACAAACTGATCGAAACACCAGATCTGGGCAGCAGAACCAAAGAAAGAGATGACTTTTTTCTCCATAAGATGTCAGTCAATATCTTGGGACCAATGACAGAAGAGGAACACACATCCACAAAGGACACGTGGTTGAGAAAAGAGTACGTGGGGGTGTGGAGTCGGGAATCCATCCAAATGAGAGTGATCATCCCCAAGTTTCCCAGAAGAGTGACAAGATAAACCAAGAGAAATGTCACAAAAGAATGACCTGGTGCTGGAAGTGATTTGTTAAGCCCACAAAGAAAAACTCAATCACCAACATTTCATTTCCGTACTCCATTTCTATGAATTCATCTGTGATATGATGAGAAAATTGTTTCTGTGCAATCATTTTGTAATTAAAAACTTGTTAATTTTACATTAAGTTTAGCTTCTATTTTTTGAAATTAAATAGGATAGCCTGGCACTTATTCTCTTGAGCTCTACTCCTGGTTGTCATGCTATTTATCTGCAAACTGTTTGGGTGATAATGAGTTATTAAACCAAACCTCACTGGGCTCTTCAGTTTCCTCCTTGGAAAAAAGGATTTTTGAATGGAATCACAGAATTTTAATCTGGAAATGAACATTGGAGATTATCTAAGGGAGTTCTAAGAGGTATATTTCTAAAAAATATCTACTGTTAATCAAGTATATTTTAAGAAATACTTCATTGAAGAAAGCATTATAAGAATTCACTATGCCCGCTGCAGATGAAGAGTAAACAAGTATTAGGAATGTAACTTCCTCCCCAATTCCCTCAGGTTCTACAACAATGGTTAATTGTATAAAACATAACTTCTGAAATCTAAAGATGGAGGTCAAGCTGAGACAGGAGAAGTTATCTTTGGAACAGGGATCAAAATCCTCAACAGTGTCTCCTCTGTGACTCCATTTCCATGGTGCCTATATTCCTCGCATCAGCAGTTTATTTACTCATATAATCTAGTCAAGCTTGGGACTTCCCTGGTGGCACAGTGGTTAAGAATCCTCTTGCCCATTCAGGGGACATGGGTTTGATCCATGCTCCAGGAATCCCACATGCCACAGAGCAACTAAGCCTGTGTGCCATGACTGAGCCTGCACACTACAGCCCACAAGCCACAACAACTGAGCCCACATGTCGCAACTACTGAAGCCCGTACACCCAGAGCCTGTGCTCCGCAACAAGAGAAGCCACCTCACTGAGAAGCCCATGCACCACAACAAAGAGTAGCCCCCCTCACTGCAACTAGAGAAAGCCTGCATGCAGCAACAAAGACCCAACACAGGCAATAAATAAATAAATATATAAAAAACTAAAATAATCTAGTCAAGCTCTATTGAATTTTTAAGGCCATCAGAGAAGAAATCATTTCTTAAATATTGAGTAAGCATTGTGATCCTATTAGTTGCATGAGAAATAGAAGTATTTTAAGGACAATAGGGGCACCTCTGGGCAATTATTCCAGAGAAGAGATATTTATGTCCACACACACAAAAAAAACTTGTACAATATTTTCATAGAAGTTTTATTCATAAAGGCCAACATCTGAAATAACCAAATACCCTACAACAGCTGGAGGGTTAAGCAAATTCTGGCATATCCATACCATGGAATAAAGTAATAAAAAGTAACAAAATATGATATATGCAACAATGTAGATGGATCCAAGAATAATAGACTGAGTTTTTTTTTTTTTTTGGTTGATCTCAAAAGTTCACATACTCTATGATTCCATTTATACAACTTTCACAAAATGGCAAAATTATAGAGATGGAGAGCAGGTGAATGGTTGCCAGGGATTAAAAATGGTGAGGAGGGTAGTGCTGTTCCTATAAAGGGATAGCACAAGGGAGATCTTGTGGAGATGGAATATTTCCATATCCTGATGGTGGTGTTGGTTAAACAAATCTACTACACATGTGACAACATACCAATGTCAATTTCCTGACTCTAGAGTTGTTCAGTACTTACATCAGATGTAACCACTAGGGTAAACTGGGTAAAGGGTGCCTGGGACTTCTCTGCAAAATTTTGAAGCTTCCTCTGAATCTTTATTTTTTCCAAGATAAAAGTTTTTAGAAAAAAAATTTAATGAGAAAAGAGGGAGGGGAAAATAAATACAATGGGTAGAAAAGGAAAATTGAAGAAGAGAGGCATATATTTTGGACCTTGGAATTATCATAATGATTCCAACAACACAAAATTTCACACAAATGTTTCCAATAATGACACAAAAATATCAATGGGGTGTGCAGCAGGAGAAATATCAGTAGATCTGACGCTATTCTCCCCTGGTAAGAAAGCTTGAAAAGAGTTTTACTTAACAGGAAATGAATGAAATAAAAACCACTCACTCACTCACCCACTCTGGTCTCAAAGGTGATGGAGCTTGAAAAGGTTTGAAGTGGTGGAATTTGAGATTAGTTGGAAAAACTATACTTTAGCTGCAAAATATTTCAAGAATTTCAAATTTTCTAAAAATAGACTTATTATAGACTGTTTATATATGTTTTAGCTGTTATCAAGGAAGATGAAAGCAAGCATTTTAAGTGTCACAAGTTTAGATTTTATGAAAAATGTTACAAGGACAAAACAATATATGCACATATCATCTCAACTAGTTGCCTTTGTAAACAAAGGTAATAAATTAGATATATACCCGAAAATCATGTTTTTAAATTTTTATTCAACTTGAAATCCTGTGTGAAAACAATAGTTTCTGACTGTGGAATTCCTACTATACATGTTCTCCCAGGCATACCCATTCCAAAGATTCCAAAACAGAAAATCCATGATACAATTTATACATGTGACTCTAGGCATGAGTAGCATGGGAAACCAAGTCAGCTGACCTAGAGGTTTGTTGTCTACCTATATTACCCAGATAGGTGAAGTGCAGAAATAAAGACCCAGAAAAGTCAAGGACTCTTTTTTGGCTGCATCACGAGGCATGCAGAATCTTAGTTCCCCTACCAGGAATTGAACCCGCAATCTCTGTAGTGGAAGCACAGAGTCCTAACCACTGGACCACCAGAGAAGTCCCAAGCCAAAGCCTTTTAATTCTAACATTTTATGAGCCCATAAATCTTGTACCACATTTCTATATCTCTATGCCATGTGCAAAATTCAAACAATATGTACATTCAAGTTAGAGCATTTAAAACAAAGGCCAAACTAAATATTCTATTTGTACCAAATTAACCTTCATGGTAAACTTAGAGATGATATTTTCCATGATCCTAAATTAATTTTCCACATTTGGCCTCCTGAAGGAAATTTTAAAATCACTTAATTCGCCTGGCTGAAAAAGCATGCCCTAGACTCCTTGCCTGCTTATGTTAAAGTTAATTACAAAACCAACATTCCCTGAAATGAAAATGAATTACCCTACAATATAGACTGTCACCATTCTCAGCTTCTTCAGGTATCTAGGAAGGTAAACAATATAGTGATACCATCTTGAAACCTGAGTTTTTCAATAGCACTTTAATAAAGAGGTCATTGGCTCAATTTTGCACATCACACACCAGAAGATCATTTAAAGGACTACTGTGTAAATTGGAGGCAAGTCCCTTAAGGAACAAGAAGCTCAGGAGACCAGACCTATAGAGAAGATATTTTTTAAAATAATTTAGGGACTTTGAGTTGAGTGTAATAACAGAAAACAAAACTCTCCCTTTGGTACTGCAACCCCCCCCCCTTTGAAATTTAAGTTTTGAATTTTACCTGCTGCACAATGAGCACCAATACTCAGCACTGTGCAGAACTGAGAATCTCAAATGAAGTCCTGTTACAGAGAGATTATAAGCAGAACAGGAGTCTGTAAGCACAGCAGCACTAGTGAAGTCCTATCTGGTACAGGAGTTACTAGGATGGAGAGATAACTGTAACTTGAAGGTTTGGACATACTCTCACAGACATAATGAACCATAAATGGATGTTAATATATACATAGCTTTGCTGTACACCTGAAACTAACACAACATTGTTAATCAACTATACTCCAACATAAAATAAAAATTTAAGAAAAGAAAGAAAATAAAGTGGATTAGTGGTTTCTATGCAGTAATGTATAGCTATAAATTTGGACAGCATCTTTGAGACACAAAACTAGTTCATGATGGCTTTATGTAAATTTCAAATTATATTGTTAGATTAATGGGCCTACTTCTTAGAAATACTAGAAAAGTTTTATGAAAGTAGTTCATGCTACTTTTCTGGTATTTTCATAGTATCGGAGTAAACTCTCATCAAAGTTGGTATAGCAGGAACATATCTCAACATAATAAAAGCCATTTATGACAAGCCCAGAGCTAACCTCACACTCAGTTGTGAAAAGCAGAAAGTCACCCTCTGAAATCAGGAACAAGACAAGAATGCCCAATTTCACCAATTTTATCTAACATTGTATTGGAATTCCTAGCCATAGCAATCAGACAAGAAAAAGAAATGAAAGACATCCAAATTGGGAGAGAAGAAATAAAACTGTCATTATTTACGGATGGCATGTTACTGTATATACAAAACCTTAAAGTCTGTATCAAAACCAATTAGAACTAATATATTAATTCAGTAAAGTTTCAGGATACAATATTAATATACATAAATCTGTTGCTTTTCTAAACACTAGTAAGGAGCTATCACAAAGAGAATCCAAGAAAACAATCCCATTTAAAATTACATCAAAAAGAATAAAATATATAGGAAAAACTTAACCAAGGATATGAAAGACCTATGTTCTAAAAACTCTAAGACATGGATGAAAGAATTTGAGGACAATACAAATAAATTTAAAGTTATCCCATGTTCATGGATTGGAAGAATTAATATTGTTGAAATATTCATAATACTCAAAGCAATCTAGAGATGTAATGGCATTCCTATCAAAATATCCATAACATTTTTCTAGGACTAGAACAAATAATCCTAAAATTTGTATGGAACCACAAAAGACCCTGAAGAGAAAAAGCAATCTTGAGAAAAAAGAACAAAGCTGGAGGTATCATACTCCCATACTTCAGACTATAGTACAAAGCTACAGTAATAAAAACAGCATAGTACTGTCACAAAAGCAGACACATAGATCAGTGGAACAGAACAGAGAGCCCAGAGATAAACCCATGCACATATGGTCAATTAAACTACAACAAAGGAGGCAAGAATATACAATGGAGAAAAAGTCTCTTCAATAAGTTGTGCAGGGGAAACTGGACAGCTACATGTAAAAGAATTAGATTAGAACATTTTCTCAAACCATATACAAAAATAAACTCCAAATTGATAAAAGAACTAAATCTAAGACTGGAAACCATAAAACCCCTAGAACAAAACACAGGTAGAATCTTTGACAAAAATCATATCAATATTTTCTTTTGGATCTGTCTCCAAAGCAAAAGCAACAAAAGCAAAAATAAACTGAGATTTAATTAAACTTAAAAGCTTTTGCACAGCAGAGGAAAAAGTCATCAAAAATAAAATGAAAAAAGAAAAACCTACTGAATAGGAGAAAATATTTGTAAATGATATGAGTGATAAGGGTTAATAACCAAAATATATAAATAGCTCATATAATTCAACATAAAAAATACAAACCTGATTAAAAATGGGAAGGAGACCTAAATAGATATTTTTCCAAAGAAGATATACAGATGGCCATGAGGCACATGAAAAGATGATCAACATCACTAATCATCAGAGAAACACAAGTCAAACCACAATGATCTATCACCTCATACCTATCAAAATGGCTATAATCAAAGAGTCTACAAATAACAAATGTAGGTGAGGATCTGGAAAAAAAGGGACCCTAATACACTGTTGGGTGGAATGTAAGCTGGTGCAGCCACTATGGAAAATGGTATGGAGGTTCCTCAAAAAACTAAGAGCAGAACTACCATATGATCTGGCAACTCCACTTCTGGGTATATATCCAAAGGAAGCAAAAACACTAATTTGAGAAGACACATGCACCCCTATGTTCATAGCAGCATTATATCCAATAGCCAAGATATAGAAGTCAACCTAAGTGTCCATCAACAGATGAATGGATAAAGAAGATGAAATATATAAACATAATGGAATATTACCCAAAATAAGAATGAAATTCTGCCACTTGCAGCAACATGGATGGCCTTGGAAAATACTGTGCTTGGTGAAATAAGTCAGACAGAGAAAGACAAATGCTGTATGATATCACTTATATGTGGGATCTAAAAAATAAAACAAACAAATGAATATAGCAAAACATAAACAGATTCACAGATATAGAAAACAAACTAATGATTATCACTGGGTACCAGGAAGTGAGGAAGGGCAACATAGAGGTAGGGATTAAGAGGCACAAACTACTTAGCATAAAATAAATAAGCTATGAATGTATATTTTAAAGCACATGGATTATAGCCAATATTTTACAGTAACTTTAAATGAAGTATAATTGATAAAAATATTAAAGAACTATGTTGTAACCTGAAACTAATATATTATAAATCAACTATACTTCAATATAAATAAATAGATAGATAAATGAATAGCCATGTATGACAAGCCTTCAGCCCACATACTCAATGAAAAGCTGAAAGCATCTCCTCTAAGACCAGGAACAAAGTAATAGTGCCCACTCTTACCACTGCAATTCAACACAGTACTGGAATTCCTAACAAAAGAATTTAGGCAAGGAAAAGAAATAAAACAGCTCTAGATTGGAAAGGAAGAAGTTACATTGTTTCTGTTTGCATGTGTCATGTTATATATAAAAACCCCTAAAGCCTTTACCAAACAACTAAGAAATAAAAAAAAGCAAATTCAGTAAAGTTGCAGGATAACAAATGAAAATAAAAAAAAAAAATCAGTTGCTTTTCTGTAGACTAACAATGAACTATCTAAGAAAAAAGAAATTAAGAAAACAAAAAGACAGCCCTCAGAATGGGAGAAAATATTTGCAAAGGAAGGAATCAAGAATGGATCAGTCTCCAAAATATATAAATGGCTCATGCAGCTCAAAATTAAAAAAAAAAAAAAAAAAACCCAATCAAAAAATGGGTGAAAAATCTAAATAGACATTTCTCCAAAAAAGACATACAGACAGTCAAAAAAGCACATGAAAAGATGCTCAACATCACTAATTATTAGAGAAATGCAAATCAAAACTACAATGAGTTATCACCTCACACCATTCAGAATGGCCATCATCAAAAAATCTACAAACAATAAATTTTTTTGGAGATGGTATGGAGAGGGAACCCTCCTACACTGTTGGTGGGGATGTAAATTGTTACAGCCACCATGGAGAATAGTATGGGGGTTCCTTAAAAAATTAAAAATATAACTACCATATGACCCAGCAATATCACTCCTGGGCATATATCTGGAGAAAACCATAATTTGAAAAGGTACTTACAACCCAATGTTCATTGCAGCATTATTTACTTACAATAGCCAGGACATGGAAGCAACCCAAATGTCCATCAACAGAAGAATGAATAAAGAAAATGTGGTACATATATACAATGGGATATTACTCAGCCATAAAAAAGAACAAAATAATACCATTTGTAGTATCATGGATGAATCTAGAGATTGCCATAGTGAGTGAAGTAAGTCAGACGCAGAAAGACAAATATCATATGATATGGCTTATATGTGGAATCTAAAAAAAAAAAAAAGAATACAAATGAACTTAATTACAAAACAAAAGCAGAGTCACAGATGTAGAAAATAAATTTATGGTCACCAGGGGATGAGGGGGATAAATTGGGAGATTGGGATTGATATATACACACTACTATATATATAATAACTAATAAGAACCTGCTGTATAGCACAGGGAATGCTACTCAATATTCTGTAATGACCTATATGGGAAAAGAATCTAAAAAAAAGAGTGGATATTTGTATAGGTATAACTGATTCACTTTGTTATACACCTGAAACTAACACAACATTGTTAATCAACTCTACTCCAATAAAATTTTTTAAAAAAGAAAAATAAAAAAAAAATAAAATAATCCCATTTAGAATATCATAAAAATAATAAAATATTTAGGAACAAATTTAACCATGGAGGTGAAAGATCTGTACACTGAAAACTATAAGACAGCAAGGAATAAAATTAATACATACATAAATAAAAAATATCCTGTGTTCCTGGAACAGAATAAAGTCAAAAAGCCCATAGTACACAAAGCCATTTATCATTCCAATACAATTCAAGATTCCAATGACAAAATTTAGAGAAATAAAAAATACAATCTTTAAATTTGTATGGAAACATACAAAAAATTAATTTGCCATAGCAATCTTGAAAAGAAAAAGAAAGCTTGAGGCATCACACTTCCTGATTTCAAATTATTTTGCAAAGCTATAGTAATTAAAACAGTATGGCCCAGACATTAAAAACAGACACATAGACAAAAGGAACAGAATAACAAACCCAGAAATATACCCATACATATACAGTCAACTAATCTTTGACAAATATGCCAAAAATACACAAAAGGGAAATGATAGTCTCTTCAATAAATCATATTACTACAACTACCATACAGTGAAAAATGGAATAAAAAATTAATTTTAAAAATACCCTTTAAAATGTACCAATTTTATTAAAATTGCATGCAAAACTGCATATTAAGCTATATGTGTGCATATGAATGTATATTTATTCAATTATGATGCATTTTTCCATTTCAGGTAAGCTATTCATCCAAGGAAACATGACCAGAACTGATACTTGAATATATGTCTGTCTAAATACAATGTCCATGAAATAAAGAATGTTGACTATATAATATTTATTGTTTCATTAGCAAATATATATTGAGCACCTATTACAAGTGAGATTGTGTAGTTATGGACAAAGCAGTGAACATAAACATCCTTCTCTCATGGATCTTCTACAGGGAGAGACACACAAAAGCAAACAAGTAAATAGATAATACTTTGGTGTTTTTACATATTTCAAAAAATGAGGTAAAAGGTAAATGTTGGGATGTAATAGGAGCAGAGAGTTGTAAAGAGTTAAGTACAGAGGTAGAGATAGTCTCTTTGATAAATGATATTTGACCAGAGACTTAGATGAGATAAAGACTGAACTAAAACACTACTTCAGCCTGAGGAAATAGAACTATAAATGCAAAATAAGAACCCAGACTTGACTGCAGAAATCCCACAGACGTAGCCACCAGTTGGTGTACACAACATTGTAAAACAGTGTGCCCCAAATAGCAATTGGAAGGAAGGAAGGAAGGAAAGAAGTAAGGAAGGGAATTAGGAAGGGGGGGGGAAGAAAGGGAGGAAAGGAGGGAAGGAGGAAGGGAGGGAAAGAGAGTAGGGGGAAGAGAGAGACACACACAAAATGACACTGTTTAAGATTACCAAGAACATCTGCCCTAGTTTTTGTCATGTTTTGTTTTGTTTGCATAGTTCATGGTGACTTTAAATGACTAAGAAACAGAACACAATTAACATATCATAAAGTGCATAGAGACATCTTATAAATGTAGGCAACAAAGAGTCACCTAGTAAAAGGTGACAGGTATTTTAATTTATTTTCAAAAGAGATCTTTTTTAATCACTCTTATAGCTCATAGTAAATTCCTTCTCCCCCAAAACATTACATAATGTCCTCCTATTTTTAATCTTCTCCACTCCCAAAACCTACATCATATAATGGACTGAAGAAAAATATCTTAAGAATCAGAACAAATTAGCTTTCAATTGTTGCCCTCTGTTTTGGAAAATCCTGTTACTTATTTGAGCAGGACTGTTTACTAGTTTTCATGATCAAAATCATGATATCCACACTCTGTGGAAAGCAATAACATAAAACAGAATTCCGTCATCATTCCCAACTCCTACACTCTTGGCAGAGGCTTTTTCTTACCACTATTTCTGTACATACTTTTATAATCTACCTTCATTCCTGGATTGTTTTTGTCACAGAAATCAGCACAGATGTGTAATTAATTTTTATGTTGTTTGTTTGTTGGCTTGTCTCTCTACTTCCACGGCCTGTAACTTTCATAAGAACATATCCTCTCAATATGAATAGCACCCAATGAAGGGTCAGGCACATAAGGGGCACATGTAAAAATTTGTTAAAATAACTACCCGTTGCAATCCTTGACTCTTTTTCACTCTTACTGAATGGCATGTCGCTATATTTTGTCCTGAGTCTTAGACAAAACAGACACCCCCACTGGCAGAGAGGATGATGAAGAAACATGGGGGAAAAATTCTAGAGGATTAGAGACAATGTACACTCTTCGAAAGCAGTGGACTAAAATTAAATGTGTTTTAAAGAAGACTTTCAAGAGAAGGTGGTAAAACTCTGAGTGAGTCTTAATTAGATACAAGGCAAATGCTCCACCCCCTCGTTTTTTTTTCTTTGGTTTGCTATGCTCAAAAAGGAAAGATAGGAGGATATTATATATAATTCTATATTATAATTATGAGGTCATGGGCAATACATTGATTCTTCTTAGCTATCATACTCATCATCTATAAAATGAGAATTCTTGCCTTACAACATAACATTCAAATAGCAACAGTAATAACTACCCTTATATTCAAAAACTGTAATGCATTCTGCATTTTACATGCATAATACACACTCTTAGAGTGAAAAATCCCAAGTTGTTACTGTTGGCAGAAAGTACAGTGAACATAGAAGTCTTTGTCGAATGTCTGCTACAACCATGAAGGTATTATTAGAAAATACTATGGTTACATACTACCAGGCTTATACCCTTTATAATAGATCAAGCTTGCAGACATTAAGAGACCTCACCATCTTCTAAAACAAAGCAGAGGTACTTTTAAATTCATTGGTTAATATTTTTCCATTTATTTCAGCTGTAACAAAGCACCTCTCACTTCCTAGTCACAAAAGCTTAAAAATATTTTCTAAAGCTTTAGGGTTCTATAATCCACTTATCACAGTTTAAAGTTAGAAATCTCACTGCTGTTACTTTAGAAATGAGAAAAGCAAATGAGAAAATTGTAAGATAAAGCTGTTTCATGGCTTGTCAATTATACAGAGTAGTAGTGAATTTCAACCTCAATGTAGGATTCCCATTTCCCAGCCCCATGTTCTTTCTCCTATAATGTACTACATCTCAATCTGTAGTAAAAATGATGTTCTCGTTTATTTACCCATAAAAAACTTCTTTCTTTCAAATGTCCTTCTGAATGAATCCTTGACCTCTTTGTTTCTCAAGCTACAAATAAGTGGCTTCAAAATGGGAATCACGGCTGTGTAGAACACAGAAACCACTTTATTAATATCCAGGGAGAAACTGGAACTCAGACGTGCATAGGTAAAGAATAGTGTCCCATAAAGGATGGAGGTGTGAAGAGCAGGTGGAGAAGGCTTTCTGTCTCCCATCAGCAGAATGGATCCTCAGGATGACGATCATGATGTACGTGTAGGAGACCAAGATGATCACGCCACTGAGTACTCACAGAGCTCCAGCCAAGATGAAAAGTAAAAATATATTGACCTGTGTGTCTGCACATGCCAGGGAGAGAACAGGAAGAAGGTCACAGAAGAAGTGATTGATGATATTTGGACCACAGTAAGGTAGGCGAAAGGCAAAAGTTGTATGGGTCACACTTACAAGACCCATGGTATAAGGCCCTACCACCAGCTGCACACAGACTTGCTGGGACATAATGAGTGTGTTCACCAAGGGCTTACAGATGGGCATATACCAGTGATATGTCATAGAAGCCAGGAGGAAACACTCTGTCACTGCAAACTGACTGAAAAACCAGATCTGGGCAGCAAAACCAAAGAAAGAGATGACTTTTTTCTCCATAAAGATGTCAGTCAACATCTTGGGACCAATGACAGAAGAGGAACACACATCTACAAATGACAAGTGTCTGAGAAAAGAGTACTTGGGGGTTTGGAGTTGGGAATCTACCCAAAGGAGAGTGATCATCTCCAAGTTTCCCAGAAGAGTAACAAGATTAACCAGGAGAAAAATGACAGAAAGAACAGTCTGGAGCTGGAGGCAATTTGTTAAGCCCATGAAAAAAAAAGACTCAGTCATCAAAGTTTGATTTCCATACTCCTTTTCTCTGATCTAATCTGCAATGAGGTAGAAAATGATTTTTCTTTCGAGTCAATTCATAATTTCACTTCTTAATTTTACAAATGAATATAGCGTCTATATTTTTTACATTTCACAGCATAGACAGAGAGATAACACTCCTGACTTCTACCTCTCGGCAGTCATCCTATCCACTAACTATCTGTGTGATATTAAGTCACTGAAACTCACTGGGTTTTCAGTTTCTTCTTGATCAAAACAGAATTTTTGAAGAGAAGCATAGATTTCTAGGTGTTGAAGTAGCCTTCGGGGATTATTTAAGGCAAGTCCTCTAACTGTGCCAGATTTCTAAAAATTCTTGCCTTTGAACCAAGGATATTTTAAAACACATTTCGCAGATAAGGCATTATGTGAATTTGATGAATTCAGGCTGATAGTTCTCACTCTCACTCTAGATGAAGGGTGTTAGGAATATCATTTCCTTACCAATTACTTTAGATTTTGGAAAAATAGTACATTACCTAAAAGATAACGTCTGAAGTCTAAGGAGGAGGGCAAGCTCAGACAAAAGAAGTTGGCTTTTGAAGAGTGTTCAAAGTCTTCAGCAGTGTCTATTCTGTGATGCTTTCTCCAAAACATCTGTATCCCTCATATCATTGGTGTATATACAAATTAATCTCATCAAACTTCATTGAACTTTTAGTCCATAAGAAAAGACCAGTTCTCAAATATTGAGTGTGTATTGTAACTAATTGAGTGTTATAAGAAGCTGAGAAAGAAAAATAATACCTTAAGGATGAAAAGGACACACCTGGGCACTTATTTCAAAGAAATAAAAATGTATGTTCACAGAAAAACCTGCACAATTTTACTCATAGAAATTTTATTCATAATGGCCAGACACTTGAAATAACCAAAATGTTCTACAATAGGTAAATGGTTAAACAAACTGTGGTATATCATGGAATTCTATTCAGTAATAAAGAGGAACAAAACATGTTATACACAGTAATGTGGCTGGGTCTCAAAGGCATTAGACAGAGTTGGAAAAAATCTCAAAATGTCACATGCTCTGTGATTCCGTTTATATAATGTACTCAAATGGCAAAATTTTAGAGATGGAGAACAGGTTCCCTGAGATTAGGAATGTTGGGAAGGAAGGTAGTGGTGCGGTTGTAAAAGGGGCAGCACACAAGAGATCTTTGTGGAGATGGAATGATTTTGTATCCCGATCGTAGTGGTTAAACAAATCTACACATGTGCTAAAACACTATGGAATTATACACGCATCTTACCAATGTCAATTTCCTGTTTTTCATACTTTCCTGTAGTGGTAAACTGGGGGGAAACTGGGGGAAAGGTACGTGAGAGCTCTCTGTACTATCTTTGGAGCTTCCTGTGAATATTTATTTCAAAATTAAAAGGTTTTTAGAAAAAAGAAATAAATAGAAAGTTAGAGGAAGGGGAAGTAAGTATAGTACAAAAAAGGAAAATTGAAGAAAGGAGGTATGCATATTGGACCTTGAAATAATCATGACAATTCCAATAACGTCACAAAAAATATTAACGGGGTGTGTGGCAGGACACCTACAGACAGAAATCTAAAACGATTCTCCCCTGGTAAGACAGCTTGAAAAGAGTTTTGCTCAACAGGAAATTAATGAAATAAAAGCCACTGACCTTCAGAGGTCTTAAAGAAAATGGAGCTCAGAAAAGAAGAGTCCTGGAGTGGTGGAATTTAAGATTGGTCAGAAAAATCATACCTTAATAGTGAAATATTTCAAGAATTTAATATTTTCTAAACATAGCACTCATTTCAGGTCTTTTATCTTTGTATTTGTTATCACCCAAGGAAGATGGAAAGAAAGCATTTTAAGTGTCAAAATAAATTAAGGTGATAAAAAAAGTCTATGAAGATGAAACTAGAATATGCTCACCTACGATCTTAACTACCTCAAACTATTATGTGACAACAATAGTTTCTGAATGTCAAAATATATATTACTTTATTTTTCCAGCCTTACCCAAATCAAAGATTCCAGTTCAGAATGATCTTTGGACATGACCAGCATAGGATTCAAGTCAGCTGATTCAGAGTTTTGTTTCCTATGTATAATACTCAGTATAGGTAAAGTGAAGAAACTAAGACCCTGAGAAGCCAAGGCAAGGTCTCTTCATTCTAATATTCTATGAGTCCATATGTCTTTCAGTACATTCAGTATTTCTATACCAAATACAAAATTCAAACAAAATGTACATTTAAGTTAGGTCACTTAAGCCAAAAGACAAAGATTAAACATTCTATTTGTGTCAAATTATTCCTCATGATAAGCTTAGGATGATGTTTTCCTAGGCTTCTAAACTCATTTTCCATATCTGGCTTCCTGAAGGTAATTTAGGAAATCACTTAACTCTCCTGTCTGAAAAAAACATGCCCTAGACTATTTGGTTGTTTATGTCAAAGTGAATTATGAAATTAACATTCCTTAACATGAAAATGAATTACCCTAAAAATGTAGACATGTCATTCTTCTCAGCTCCTTCAGGTTGTCTAGGAAGACATAATATACCGATACCATCTTTGACTTGGACTTTCTTAACACCACTTTAGTAAAGAGTTTATTGACTCAGTTCTGCATGACATACACCAGAGATTTTTCTAAAAGACTGTTGTGTAAATTAGAGATAACTCCTGCGAGGAACTGGAAGCTCAGGAGATTGGGCCTATAGAGAAAAAAATTAAAGTTATTTTATGAGAAAATAATTTTGGGAGTTTAAGTCAAGTGTAATTACACAAAGTAAAACTATGTCTTCATTTGGGACCATCCTCCCCTTTTGAAATTTCAGTTTTGAACCTTTAACTGCTGTATGATGAGCACCAGCCCTTGGCACTATGCAGATTTGAGAATCTAAAATACAGCCCTGCTTCAGAGAGAGTAAAATCAGCAGGGGAGTCATGGTGCACAGCAGCACTGGGAACCCCGTGACTGGCCCACGAGTTCCTAGGAGGGTGGGATCATTATAATAGAACTTTTGGAAATAGTCTCTTGGACCTAATGAATCTCAAAGGGAGGTTACGATATAAGTAGCTAAAAATAAGTTGAACTGGGGCTATTTATGCAGCAATGGAGAGATATAAATTTCAGACAGCATCTTTGAGAGACAAAAATCAATACACATTGGATAAATGAAAATTTCAAATATAAGGGTGGAAAAATAGGTTTGGGGTCAAACTTCAAAACATTTTAACATTAGGCATAATATTTCTTTCTGTAAGCAATGAGGAGTTTTTCAAGGTATTTCAGAAACCAGATGACTTTTATTCACATAAAAGTTGCCCCAGGATATTAAACTTTTCACTGGAGCTGTTTACTATATGCTGCACATTCTTCAAAGTGCTTTGAGAGTATTAACTCATTCAGAACCTCTTAAGAGCCCAATGAAGTGGATTAATACAAAAACCTAGATTCTCCTTCCTATCATCACCTCACTCACTTTCTACTTTTGGAGGAAGCAAAGCAAGATTCTACCTCAGAAGCTTCCTCTCTCTTCCTTCTGTTACAGTGTATTTCTATCCCGATATCTGCACTATTTTCTCCTTCACTTCATTCAGCTTTCAAAGACAGTTAACTAGCCAAAGAAGGCAGGTTTGTTATGTCAAGTTCTGGTCCTGGGACCCTAATACTTGGAGTAGAGACATCTGGGTAGATGCCCGTGAAGATATTGACTTCTCAGAACAATCTAAACCCTCAGACATGGCCTGCCTCTTCCTCCAAGCTGTAAGAAAAACACAGTTCTCTCTCCTTAGAACAGCATGTCCTCTCGTCAGAGACCTCCTCACCTCCCTAGCCACTAGACTTATAATTGGGGTTGTCACAGCAAACCCAAATAGGAAGGCCTTGAACTTGATGAGGGAGAAAAGGAGCTATACCCTCAAAGGAAATGCATCAACAAGCTAGCGTGTATTAGCAGGAGACAGGGGAGCATATATAGGACTTGGATCTGAGAATGCTTGGTCAATGGGATCAGAACACAATTAAAAAAGGAAAGATTTTTTTCACTTGGGAACACTCTCACAGATAGGGTCTTTAACACTCAGACAAGAGCCCTAGGAGAGGGGACTTCCCTGGTGGAGCAGTGATTAAGACTCTGTACTCCCAATGCAGGGGGCCCAGGTTTGATCCCTGGTCAGGGAACTAGATCCCACATACATGCCACAACTAAGAGTTCACATGCCACAACTAAGGAGCCCACATGCTGCAATTAAGGAGCCCGCCTGTCACAATTAAGACCTGGTGCAACCAAATAAATAAGTTAAATAACAACTTTAAGAGCAGGTGTTAATCCTCTACTTGAATGGATACATGAAAAAAAAAAAAGAAAAAGCTATGACTTATGTTGACCAAATCACTAAGCTGACAGTGCAGAACCAATATGAGGAATCTAGAATTTATAGCTGGAAGACCTATCAGATTACTATGTTCCAAGAGGAGGCCCAGAGCATATCCAATTCATCAAGACCTTAGGAATACACTGGTCAGAAGGGCACCAGTATTACTAATACGATCTGAGGTAGCTCTCCTCATGGGAGGAAACTCATGGGAGGAAACAGAACTGCAGAGCTAGCTGATAGCCGTGGAGATAACAGGATTCTCAGACAACAGAGGCCACAGAAGGCAGGACTGAAGCACCCAGAGGCAGGAATGGATAATCTAACTGCAAGAACATAAATATTTTATTCTTCCATCTTCTTCTAGTATTTACTTGAAATATGACAATTCTCCACTAGTTTCTGCAACCATAGTTAATAATATAAACTGGATGAAAGAATAACCATTTCTCCCTAGACTTAGCCATCCTATAAGTCAACATGCACTAATGCAAACAACCACACTATGCGAGAGACTTTCTTAAGGATGTCAGCTTCAGTGAAGAAGGAACCCATGATTAAAATGAGAGAACTGAAGTCTATTGATGGACCATTTCAGTCAGAAACCATGAGCCCCACCCAGTGGAAATAAAATGACCAAAAAATAAAATCTTTTATAAGAAGATGCTAGACAGTTTAACATTAAAAACGGAAATAGGGTTAATGGTTTCTGCTATTTGAGGAGGACTCAACTTAGATGTAATACATTTCCTCTAAAATCAAGGGCAGGGACTTCCCTGGTGGTGCAATGGTTAAGAATCTGCCTGCCAATGCAGGGGACAAGGGTTTGATCCCTGGTCTGGGAAGATCCCACATACCGAAGAGCAGCTAAAGCCCGTGGGCCATAACTATTGAGCCCATGAGCCACAACTACTGAAGCCTATGTGACTAAAGCCCATGCTGCACAGCAAGAGAAGCTACCACAATGAGAAGCCCATGCGCCTCAATGAAGAGTAGCCTCCACTCACCACAGCTAGAGAAAGCCCACGTACAGCAACAAAGACCCAACACAGCAAATAAATAAACAAATAAATTTAAATAAATATATAAAGTGAAATCAAATCAAGGGCAACCTTTAAAATCTCTCATGTAGGATCTCATGAAAAAGAAAACAACAAAAAAGACAGAGAAGGAAGCAGAAAGGAGAAAAGGAAAGGAAATGGAAAAAAAAATTGGAGAAAAGAATAAAGTGTTGTTTGGCGAGGGGTATGGCCAGGGCTGGTATTTTGAAGAGTAGAAGAAAGAGCAAACACCTTTAGTTTTAAAATCTCATGTAACAATAGAGTAAGCAATTAATACCAATTATAGCTAAAGGAGTAGAATAAAAAATTGTCAGAAGTATATGTAGACTATAAACTGGAAGCAAACACAGAGAATGAGAATTAATAATCCTAGAAAGTTGGACCTAGAGACTGTCATACAGAGTGAAGTAAGTCAGAAAGAGAAAAACAAATGTCGTATATTAACACATATATATGGAATACAGAAAAATGGTACAGATCAACCAGTTTGCAAGGCAGAAATAGAGACACATATGTAGAGAAGAAACATATGGACACTAAGGGGGGAAAGTGGTGGGTGGGGGGTGGGTTGTGGTGGGATGAATTGGGAGATTGGGATTGCCATATATACATTACTAATAAGAAAAAAATATCAAATTGTATACTTTAAATATATGCAGTTTATTGCATGTTAATTATATCACAATAAAAGTTCTTAAAAAATCCTAGAAAGTGAGCATTCCCATGAGGAGTAATGTGAATCTTAAACCAGTTTAGGTTGAAAATACATCAATCAGCAGAAGAATGATGAAAGAAATTGATCCAGGGAGAACTAGAATAGAGGGATTTCCCTAAACCACATCTGTTTCCAATTTGTTAGGAGAGATTATAAGTATGACCTAAAGTAACTATATGTATTATATCTGTTTTATTCACTCAGACATTTAACATTTCTTCCTGAGAACTTACTATGTGTCAGGTGCTCTTATATATATTATTTCTTAATTTCTCTGCATACTACATATGTTGTTTACTCCCTCACAATTTTCCACCTAGGGCTAGAGTGTATTGTTTATAAAGGTTAAAATTCCATTCCACTTTTTATTCTTAATCTTTTTTAACAAAGACTTGTGTTATCATGGTAAAGTAATGAGTTGAAGAGCCTTCCAGGTAATGTGTTGAATTCAAGGAATATAAAGAGAGAACAAGTCCCTAGAAGGGAAAACTGAAAAACTGGGTGATATCATTGCTAGAAAACTCTTTCTTTTGGCCAGTATATGAAAAGATAGCATTCATGAGCTTGGACATATTATGTAAAAATCATATAACTTTAGAGAAGATGGTAATTTAGATAGCATTGAGTCTATTACCTTTATTTTATAAATTAAGACACTGAGAACTAGAAATGGTATAGGATTTACCTGCTTTTAGTCTGCTTAATGATTGGTAATCTCCTTACACCTAATCCAGTTATCTTCTTAATAAACACTTTAGCTGAACTACCTGTACGTTGGCAAAAGTCACCCTCTAAATTATGCACCCAGCAGAAAATTCCTCTTAACAAATGTCCTCCTAAAGGCATCTTTTACATCCGTGTTCCTCAGGCTGTAAATGAGAAGGTCCAATATAGGAATTAACGTGGTATAGAATGCAGAAACCACTTTATTAATGTCCTGAGATGAATCTGAATTGGGTTGTATATAAATGAAGAAACAGATGCCATATAACATGGCCACAGCAGACAAGTGTGAAGAACAAGTAGAAAAAGCTTTTTGCCTCCTATCAGCAGAGTGGATATTCAATATGGTTTTGAGGATATAAACATAGGAGAGTAGGATGATTACGGCACTGAGTATTCCTACTAATCCAGCCATAATGAAAAGAATCAACTTATTGTTTTGGGTGTCAGCACATGCCAGGGACAGAACAGGGAGAATGTCACAGAAGTGGTTGACCACATTTGGACCTCAGAAGGGTAAGCAAAAAGTAAATGTCTCATGGATAACTGCACTCAGGATGCCCACGGCATAGGGCCCTACTGCCAGCTGCACACAGACCCTCTGGAACATGATAAGGGGGTACAGCAGAGGGTGGCAGATGGCTATGTACCGATCATATGCCATGGTGGCCAAGAGGAAACACTCAGTCACTACAAACTGACCAAAAAACCACATCAGTACAGCACAGCCCATAAAGGAGAGGACTTTTCTCTCCAGGAAGGTATCATGCAACATCTTTGGAGCAACAGAAGAAGAGGAGCAGACATCCACAAGGGAAAATGGCTGAGAAAAAAGTACATGAGAGGTCTGGAGTCAGGAATCCATCCTTATCAAAGTGATCATCCCCAAGTTACCCCCTAGTGTGACAAGATAAACAAAGAAAAAGATCAAGAACAGAATAATCTTCTGTGGAAGATTATCTGTTAAGCCCATGAAAAGAAATTCAGTCACTGTCATTTGATTCTTAGCATCCATGGTTCAGTGTCAATCTGTAATGAGAGCAAGAAAAATATTTTTTATACAGATCAATACTTAACAAAGCCCTGAAGGCTTTTAATTTGGTAGCTATAATTAAAATCTATGTTCTTCATTGGGACTTTGGGATTGACATGCACACAGTGCTATATTTAAAATAGATAAGCAACAAGGACCTACTGTCTTACACAGGGAATGCTGTTCAATATTCTGTAATAATCTAAATGGGAAAAGAATTGGAAAAAGATAGATATATGTATATATACAACTGAATCACTTTGCTGTACACCTGAAACTAACACAACATTGTTAACTAAATATGCTCCAACATAAAATAGAACTTAATAAATGTTTGCTTTAGTCAAATGGTGAGTGTCACTTGGTGATATTTCTTACATAAATCTAAGCTTCCAACAGAAATGAGATCCACTGCAGATAGTATTTTTATTAGCTTATAAATGAATTCATATAATCATAGGAAAAATAATGAAATATAGCTTTTAAATAATTACTTTTGAAAAAGTGTATGTCAAAAAACCACCAGCAGTGGGACACCAGTCATATTATATCACCAGATTCTCATTAAGATGGAGAGATTTAATGAACATTTTAGCAGTTCAAAAAGGCCGCATTAACCTGCTATTCATGTTTAAGAATCACACAAGTGTCCTGTTTAATATGAAGCATGCACAAGAATATTTAAGCCAAGCTATTCTATCTGGAGGGTTTAAAAAATTAATTTTGGTCATGTACTCATAATATCATTTTATGAATTTGGCTTATCTGAAATTCAGCAAGCTTACCTCTTTGGTAAAATTTACCTCTTTTAATTACTTCAAAATTATACCAACATTTGTAGACTTCTGGCCTCAAACAAGAATTGTGTCTCCAATGTAGTGTTTTTGAAGTATCATGAATTCTTACTATATTCCAGTGAAGATGGGTTACCTTTGTCCTGATTAACCTGGGGTCCCCTAACACACATGAAATAATGCCTTGCGCTTTTATGGCTCTCACATCGCCCAGTATGAAGTGCACATTTTCCTTGAAAGTTTTGTGTCAATTGGCACTTGATCCCTGAAGAACCCTGAACCTCCATCTATAGAGGAGAAATTAAAGTAAAATAGATGTTGTGGAGTTTGACTCAATATTACCTCACAGTGGTTTTTTTTTTTTTTTTCTCAAAGGAAGATCTCTAAAGAAAAAAATACTCTCACCTTGGGACCATCTTTGAAAAATGGGGCCAATTTCTATTAAACAAGAAGTAGTGGGTGCTAAGAGATGAAAACTCACAATCAAACACTATCCCTGAAAGTTGATACAGGTGGTTTTGGGAGACAGGACATAAACACAGAAAAATCAAATATATAACAAAAACCTGACTACATACAGATTTAGAAATGCCTTGCTTTAGGTTTATTTAGAACAACTGGGGAAAGTCCTCAGCTGGGGAATAGGCTCCCAGAGACCACTTGCAGATACACATTTCTATACATATACTCTTAGCGGTCAATATCTCCATACAAAAATGTCTGGCTATCAGTGAAATACACAATATTTTTAACTTTAAATTAATTCATGTTAGGTTATGCCCAGGAAAGGGGATTTGCAAACTAAATTCGACATGGATTCTAATCTGTAGGTAATGAGAAATCAAAGCACCTGGAAAACTCCAAAACAACCCAAATTCTAAATTTCACATGATAGTTTTTATGAGATTTCAGAAGAACAGCTCATTTTGGTTTGGAATGATTGGTTTTAGGTCATAGATTGCCTAATAAAAAGGAAAACACCTATTTGTTAGTTGTTTGAATTTTCAAAAATATCATCTATAATTGGTGCTATGGACAGAATTGTGTTCCCCCAAAATTCATATGTGAAAGCCCTAACCCTCAATGTGACTGTATCTGGAGCAAGGGCCATCAAGGAGGTAATTAAGGTTAAATGAGGTCATATGGGTGGGTGGGACTCAAGCACTGTAAAAAGAGAAATTAATTTCTGTTGTTTACACCACCCAACCTGTGACATTTTGTTACAGCAACAACAGCAGACTTATATAGTTGGTTAAAAACTTCCTGGAAAGAAATCATTGTTAAAAGAGGGAAAACACTAAAGTTTTCAAGGAGACAATAAATGGGTAGTATAGACAGGACTAATGAGACTTAAAATGTTGGACAAGAAAATGTAAGCTCTATTTATTAGAAGGACAGATTTTCACTTATTTCCCTCACCAAGTTATCTTCACCTGATACATATATGCTTCTTTATCTTCAGTTATAACTCAAGGCATTCTATGTCATTCTATTTAAAACCAGTCTATCCAATTCTGCAGCTGATTCCATGAATTCATGCTCACTCAAGAATGGAAACCAGCATGGGAAGCACAATGATGTGCCATTTACCTCTAGGAGCTCAACCAGGTTCTCATAGTAAATACCAGGGGAAAATCCCCTTATGCTTCCAGCAGGGGGAGGTGAAGAGGTACCATTTTCAAGCATACCACAACACTCTACTTCTAGGAGAAACTATTTTAAGCAAAACCTAAGCTATTGGGGTATTAACAAAGCCTAACTGACCAGTGGGGAAGAGAAATGGCCCATTTCAGCCTCCTCTGACTTTCCATGTAGAAGAAGGGAAATAACCAAATTCCAGCCCACTCTAGCCATCTTATCCCAACTTATGGGGGCTGGGGGACTCTGAGAAACAATTGTGAAGTTCACAATCCAAAGACACAGTTTCACTAACAACTGAGACCTAATCACACATATACACAATGGAACATTATGCATCCATAAAAAGGAATGAAATTGAGTTATTTGTAATGAGGTGAATGGACCTAGAGTCTGTCATACAGAGTGAAGTGAGCCAGAAAGAGAAAGACAAATATCATATGCTAACTCACATATATGGAATCTAAAATAAAATGGTACTGATGAACCCAGTGACAGGGCAAGAATAGAGATGCAGTTCTAGAGAACAGACTTGAGGACATGGGGTGGGTGGTGAAGGGGAAGCTGGGACGAAGTGAGAGAGTAGTATTGACATATATACACTACCAAATGTAAAACAGATAGCTAGTGGGAAACTGCTGCATAAAATGGGGAGATCAACTTGATGATGGGCAATGACTTGGAGGGATGGGATAGGGAGGGTGGGAGGCAATTGCGGGAGGGAGGGGATATGAGCATATATGTATAAATACAGCTGATTTACTTTGTTGTACAGCAAAAACTGGCACAACAGTGTAAAGCAATTACATTCCAATAAAGGTCTTTAAAATTTGAAAAGAAAAAAAAAGAAAAAAAAAACTGAGACCTAATCCTAGGACATAGAACACTTCCCCTCCCCTCAGACTTCACACCACAGTACTAGAGACCTATTTACAGCAGTTTCTTTTACCCAGCACACCATGTCTGGCTATCAAGAAAAAAATTACAAAGCAAACACAAATGCAAAAATCACAACTGGAAGAGATGAAGCAAACATCAAAAGCAGATATCACAGGGTTATAGGAATTATAAGACCAGAAATTTAAATCAGCTATGATTAAAATGCTAAAAATCAAAAACACGGTAACGAAAATAAAAATGCCTTTGATGGGCTTATTTGTAGACTGGATGTGGCCGAGGAAAGAATCCGTGGGCTCAAGAATATAGCAACAGAAACTTCAAAAACTGAAAACCAAAGAGAATGAAGAGTAAAAAAAAAAAATCAGAATATCTAAGGACTGTGAGATAACTACAAAATGTTTAACATGCATGATGGGAATATCTAAAGAAGAAAGAGAAAGGAACAGAAGAAATATCTGAAACACAATGACTGAGAATTTCCCCATTAATGTTAGACACCAAACCATAGATCCAGGAATCTGAGAGAACACCAAGCAGGAGAAATGCCAACAAACAAACAAACAAATAACTATACATAAACATAAAATATTCAAACTGCAGAAAGTCAAAGATAAAGAAAAATTCCCGAAAGACACCAGAGGCAAAAAACAGCCCACTTACAGAGCAACAAAGGTAAGGATTACACCTGAGCTCACCTGAGAGGTTGTACCTTATGAAAATTGATGATCTCTTCCCAGGCACCAATACTGCCAGTTAGGGGGTTTCAGTGTGTGCACCCCTTAACTGACATAGAATTTCCCTGCTCCTGATACTGGGACTCACTCTTTTTCACAAAATAAGGAGAACCACTTACAGAATTAAAAGGCAAACAAAAAATGCAGCTCCAAGTAAGTTTCTGTCACTGCCTAATATGAAGAATCATCTGCAAACATTTCTCACTAATAAAAACAAGGCAAAACAAAACAAAAACTACCTTAACAAGCACCATGTTACAATTCTAAAGTCTGAAGGAAAAGAATTTGATGCTGTAAGAGAAAAATACAGAGCAGTTCAGATGAGATTGGAGAGTTAGGGTAATTCTCTGAATGGAAGCCACATTAGAGCAGGACATAAAAATAAGTGGAATTATCCATGTAAGTGTGGTACAAAGAGTATTCTAGACAGAAAATGCATTAAGATATCAGAAAGCAATAACTAGAGCTAGAGAGGACAGTTGGTTTTGAATATATTTGCATATACTTGGGGAAGGAACACAGAGACATTGAGGAAATTTGTAATTATCACTCACTTCCTGATGTTCTTTACCCAACTCCCTTTCAATAGATTTTGCATCCTAAATGTTAAAGACGTGATTTGAGATATGTTATGTAACAAAGACACAGAATAGAGGCATTTTAAGGCAAAATTCGACTGGAAAAGAAAGTGTTGATCTTTCTAGATGAAAATCAGAAAAAGTGCATTTCTCTTTCTCACACCTAAGGCTGTTTTAACAATTCTTTTTTTTTTTTAATTTTTATTTTGTATTGGAGTATAGTTGATTAACAATGCCGTATTAGTTTCAGGTGTATAGCGAAGTGATTCAATTTTATATATATGTGTATGTATCTATTCTTTTTCAAATTATTTTCCTATTTAGGTTATTACAGAATATTGAGCAGAGTCCCCTGTGCTACACAGTAGGTCCTTGTTGATTATTTTAAATATAGTATTGTTATAGGTCAATCCCAAACTCCCAATTTATCCCTCCTCCCTACCTTTCCCTTTGGAAACCATAAGTTTGTTTTCTGAATCTGTGAGTCTGTTTCTGTTTTGTAAATAAGTTTATTTGTATCATTTTTTTAACATTCTGCATATAAGCGATATCATATATTTGTCTTTCTCTGTTTGACTTACTTCACTTAGTGTGATAATCTGTAGAATTATTAAAGTGGTGTTGGAAATTTTTAAAAGTCTGACAATTAATGATGGTAGCTTTATCTGGATATATTTAATATAATATTTAGTGGATCTTTCAAATTTCATATTTGCATTGTGTCATTTTTAACTTAGCATTTTTTCATCATTTCAAAGCAAATGCCACTATGTTTACAAGTTATAGAATATATGGGTGGAGAAAAGGGCAGATCGTTAGAGGGAAAAAGTGAGAGACTGAAGCTCTATAGTGTTGCTGGGAATCTCTCTATTTTACTTAGATTTTGACAAAGATTTCAGTCACCAATCTTTAGAATTGTTTCATGAGGTCAGAGAATGTTAAAATATAAAAGTAGCTTTAAGAGAAGAGCCCATTGCCCTCAATTTATATATTAATTCAGTTTTGACACAGACTGCAGCTTTTCAAAAGTGAATCTTAGTTACAAAAGTAAACACATTTGCTATAAAACAACTTGAACACCCTAGAAGAGTATGAAATGCCACCCCATGCCCTTACTTCCAATGTCATGCCACTGAAGTAACCAACATTTATGGATTGGTCTGTAGCCTTCCACACTTCTCTCCATGTTCTTGTATATATGCACATACCGACATATTTCACATATTAGGGTAGACTTTACCCCAACATTTTGTTTTTACTAAGTGTAATCAGCTCTGCAGGTTATACTTTGACTTGATTTTTTTTCCATCCATCAAAAACTGTTCAGGGAGTTTCCTCCAAACCACAGCATGAATATCCAAATCCTTCTTTTTATAATTAGCTGCACAACATTTCATAAAAAGAATATTTATTTATCCCAATGACACAAATTCAAGTTGTTTCCTTTTATCCCTCCTACAAATGATGCTATATATATATATATACATACATATACACATATGTTCCAAAACTTTCCTATTGGGACAGTAACTCATTGTGGTCACTTGTTCTACAATTGTTCTCTCACTTTCCATTGTTAAAATTTTAACAAGGTCTATGAAAACTTTAATAATGAACTTTGTTGATCTTTCCCTTATAATATTTGCTTTCCTGGGCTGGAGTAAAATGTCTTCCCACATACAAGAATACAAAAATATTCTCTTGGATTGTCTCCTGGTATATATTACATTTATACTCTCAATATATATGTAAAATATTTTATATTCTCTATCATTTTGCAAAGGATAAGACAAAGGAAAAAAAAACATATAAACACTATTTCCAATATATAAGTGACCTCACATATACTGGCAGACCCAGGGATTAAAGAGAGTTCCTAATTCACAGTCCAGTATTCTTTTTATCACACATAATTGAATCAACATATTTGGTATAGCACAGTTAGAATTCTATTTTATCTACCTTTAAAAATTTTTTTCCTTTAAAACTTCCTACTGAATGCATTTTTCACCTCCTTGTTCCTCAAACTGTAGATGAGGGGGTTCAACATGGGAGTTACCACAGTGTAAAAGAGAGAAATCACTTTATTGATATCTAGGGAGGAATTTGAGCTAGATCAGACATAAATGAAGAAAAGAGCCCCATATAGGATGGAGACAGCTGCCAGGTGAGAAGAACAAGTAAAGAAAGCTTTCCTCCTCCCATCAGCAGTCTGGATCCTCAGGATGGCCACCAGGATGCAAACATAGGAGACCGTGATGATCAGGCCACTGAGTACTCCTATTGCTTCAGCCAAGGTAAGGAGCATAAATTTAATCACTGAGGTATCTGCACATGCTAGAGAAAGCAGTGGTGAAATATCACAGAAAAAATGATTGATAATATTTGAACCACAGAAGGGTAAGCAAAATGCCAATGTAGTATGGATCATGGTACTTATAAAAGCCACAGCATAAGGACCCATAACCAGCTGCACACACACCCTCTGGGACATAACGAGTGTGTACAACAAGGGCTTGCAGATGGCCATATACCTATAGTAGACTATGGAAGCCAGGAGGAAATATTCAGTTGCCACAAAAAGACCAAGGAACCACATCTGTGCAGCACAACCCATGAAAGAGATGCCCTTTTGCTCTGCAAAGATATCACACAACATCTTGGGGATAATGGAACAAGAGGAACACATGTCTACAAAGCACAAGTGGCTAAGAAAAAAGTACATAAGTGTGTGGAGTCTGGGGTCACTCCATATGAGAGTGATCATCCCCAAGTTACCCCCCAGAGTGGCAAGATAGACAAAGAGAAGAGTGACAAAGAGGATGATCTGCTGATAGAGATGATCTGTGAGGCCCAAGAAAAGGAATTCAGTCACTGCTGTCTGATTCTGATCTTCCATTGGTCATTTGTAACCTATATAAGAAATAAAAAAATCCATTGTATTTAAAAAAAAAATTGATCAACACATATAAAATAGTCTTTTAAACTAATTACAGGGTTTTTTTTTTTTTTTAATCTGTATAGGAAGCTGTTATGGAAATAGTGTTAGACTGGTTGAGAGTATTTCTGGGTACTAGACCCTGTCACTTGTGCATGGATCCCGTGTAAACTTGGGCCATTCATACTTGATCTTTTTGGATTCAGCACCCTCTGTCATCAAGAGTCTAAGTATAATGTCTATAATTCCTCTGGGTTCTAACACTATTTGAAATGGGATTCAGTCTGTGTATTTCATCTCTATTGCATGATAGGATAAGAATACCCACCTAGGATTACAGTCACCAGTGATATTGTAAGACACAAATGAAAATTTAGATCCTGATAATAGACATTTGGGATGGGCTAAAACAGAACATTAATAAAACCCTTTCAGATCTTGTCCTGGTGGAATGAAGACAACATTCATATCTGTGTATATTAATCTATTCCCCTTATAAAAGGATTAGAGAGGGAAATGTATATAAATGCCAGAAGGCTTGTTTAGCATGAAGAAGATTATTTTGTAACACATGACAATTATATTTATGTTTATAGAGGACTGCCTTGAAAATAGAGATTGGATGTGTTTACTCTTTGACCATTCTGAAGATAGAAGTGGCACAAACTAGAACAGAGGATTTAAGATTGAGGTTAAATAGTGTCAAGAAAATTTCACCAACCATATAATTTGAATAATGGAATGTAATGCCTTGGGAAGGACTGAGATGCCCTTCCTTTGAGATTAATACTCTGTCAAATACTGCCTAGCAACTTTTTATGGAAGCCATGTAAAAAAAAATCTGTCATAAGCTCATCTGACTTCATCTCCAGGTGATTTCTACTTACAATTTTTATAAATGTAAGAATATACTGTTAATCAGAATAATAAAATTATTTCCCTAATTTTATTATATTTAGAAACCTATTTAAGTCATAAATTTTAACAGGTAATATCTATTTTATCAATAAAATGTGTAAAATGTCAAATGCTTAACATTTATATTTAGACATAATTTTTAGGTAAATATTATTTTTCTGACTTATTAATTGAGGAAAAGATAAGCTGTTTAAAAATTACAATAAGAAGCACAAGGTATATGAATATCCATCAGAAAAATTTCTTTCATATAATGTTTATAATCAACTCAATTCCCTCTATAAACAAAACAAAAAATACCACATTTTTAAGACATAATAATCAAGATGTGGAACTTGAAATGTCATAGTACAAAACTATAGTTAAAATAATGTTTATGTCTATTTTATTATCATAATTTGAGAAAATATCTATAGGATCCATTTTTCACAAGGCAACTGCTTATTATGCCAGTTATTATTTGTAGAAATTTACACCCTGTTGGGGAGACAGGACTTAGAAAGAAAAAGAAAACCTACATTTCAAAGTAGTAATTCCTTGGCCTAAGACAAAACATGCCATAGGATTTAAGAAGAAAAAAGGATCACTGGGAGCTGAAGTGGTTGGTGAAAATATTGCTTTAACTTCATGTCTGGAATAGTTCTGAAGTTATATTGGAACTTACAGACAATGGTTGTGGATATTTATGGACATTCCAGGTAAGGGTGTGTGCTGAGGGTAGCATGCTACACCTGCCAGTATTCTGCGCATGAACCTGAATAGGACATAGTCTCTCCTGAAAATAAGGGGAATGAGCTCTACGCCCTTTCCACTTCTAGCATCTACGGCCCTAGAATTCTTCCTGGACATCATGTTATCTGAATAAAGAACAAGTTCAGTTTTAAAATGTCAAACAATTAGTTGTTTAGTGTCCTGAAAAACTGAACTAAACAGCAAAGACCACTTTCTTTGGCGTACTTGGGGTGGTGAGTGTGTATTCCCAAAGCCAAATTCATCCGAAGTCTTTTCAGCATATTTCAAATTTTGGAATACTCACTTCTTTAGGGTAATTTTTTTGTTGTCCCATTCACTGCTTCAAGATGAATAGCAAAACCCAGAGATTTCTGGTCTTTATCAGAAAGTCAGTTTGGAGGATTTGATTTCCTTCTCGGTAGTGAGCTTCCACAACAGGCATGACGCCCTAAGCACTTGGAAAAGAAGATAAGCCTCCATGCTGATGAGCCTGAGGGTCAAGAGATGCACCTTACCCTGAACACTGACTCACATACAGCACAGGTAAGGGACACGTGTTCCTGATAGTTTTAACTACTCTAAATCCAGGTCTCCAAAGAACTAAAACCTCAAGAGTGTACACCTGAGGGACAAAATTAGAGCACTATCATTGGATTTTGCACCAAGGCTATTTCCAAAACAATGTCTTTTCTCGAATAGAGGATTCCTGAAAAAATAATGCTTTTTTTCCTCCTTTGAGATCCTTCTTGCCAAAACAGACCCTCATTTCCATCCATAGATAGTGATGTGCTACTAAACAGCTGAGCACCAGCTCGGATGAAATAGTGTTCTGCCTGGATCCTGAAGCCTAGGTTCAAATCCCAGCTCCATGGCTTATCCCTTTGAGCAAGTGGGAATTTTTCGCTTTTTCTGTTTTGTCTGTTTTTTTGTTTGTTTTAAACTATCTGTGCCTCAGTATCCTCATCTGTAAGATGGGGATGATAATGATACCCTACTCACATTGGAAGAATTAGATGAATTATTACATGCAAAGCACTTACAAGAGTACATATCACATAAGTGCTCATCAATGTCAGTTGTTATTTTTAGTAACTAGTTGTGGAGACAAAACCTAGGAATAAAAAGAAGTTATAGTTCAAAGTACCATTTACTTAGTTCAAGGCAAAACATACCACAGAAGAGTGAAGGATCACTATGAGCTGAAATGGTTGGGGAAAATTTCATCGAAGGATTTAGTTTGGAAGGACAAACAATTCCGAGATCATCTAAAGCTGAGGAAAGGCATTTCAGGTAGGAGTAAGGAGATACACAAAAGCAGGAAGGAGGGAACATTCCATATAGTTGAAATGAAGGTTCACAGAGGAGAGAAGAGAATATAGTATCTGAGGAAATAGCATGGTATGCAGAATAATGGTGTCCAAAGATGTCCATCATCTAATCCCAGAAACATATGAATATGTTACCTTACATGGCAAAAGGGATTTTGCACATGTAATCAAATTAAGGACCTTGAGATAAGGAGAACATCTGGTGGGCCTATCTGGGCTGTGGTCAAAGAGAGAGGTAACTAAGGAAAAATGGTCAGAGATATGCAACTTTGCTGGCTTTGAAGGTGAAGGAAGGGTGCCACGAGCCAAGGAATATGTGCAGCTTCTGCAATATGGAAAAAACAAGGAAAATTATTTTTCCCCAGAACTTCCAAGAGCAATGCAATCCTGCCAACACTTTTATTTTAGCCCATCTACATAGGACTTTTCACTCACAACCATTTAAAATAATTAATTTGTGTTGTTTTAGCCACTAAGTTTATAGTAATTTGTTAAGGCAGCAATGGGAAACTAATACAGATAGATTGGATGAACCAAAAGCATTCTCTGGAACGCTTTTCTTGACCGCCTAAGGAGCATGTGATCTCCTACTCCTACAACTCCCATAGCATTGATATTTTATTTGTAGCTCATCTTCACTATGATCTGACTTTTTGAGTTCAAGAACATGGGCTTACAATTGTCTGTAACTGTGAAATAGCTATCTCAGAAAGTTGCATATAGGATATATTCTATAAGTATTTTTGAATGAAGTGGAAAATAAACTAAAGATATCCCTCGATTCATAATGGTTTAAATGTAACAATTTAAATTATGTACTCTGATTAAAGAAGGCAGGACAAAGGCAATTCTACCCTTTTCTTCTACCTAAAACCAGTCAAAAGTATAAGGAAAACAATAACAAAAAAATAAATAAATTCAATGCCACTTTACTGAACTTAAAGAGGAGAAAGTAGTACAATAAGAAAAAATATGATAAAGAAAATGCTATTAAAGGAACATGCTTCTCTTTTACATTTACAAGAAAATTTCCCTCTAACATGAACATTTATTTTAAGATGATAAAAGTACACAAGGTGATGGTCAATGAGATGGCTGACTCCATGTTGGAGGAGGTCATTGAGAGGACATGACTGCTGATTGAACCTCAAGGTGACCCTGGACAATCAGAGGCTCCTCACTCCCTCCCTTGTCCTTGGAATGTACTCTCTGCCCACTGTCCCCAGCATGGGAGCCATTTTCAAGGACACAGCCTTGACAGAGTAAGGTATTGTTCAGGCCATCTGGGTAGTATATGTAACTGAACCCAGCTAAGGTCTCTTTATAAACTTTTAAGATGCTGGCAGGCAGGTGCCAGAGATCCACTCATCTTGTGGCTTCCCAAGACAAGCCTTATAAGCTCCTTTGCTGATTAAAGTACCACCTACCAATCTGGAGTGGTCTGCCTCTTTCTTCAGTCTCTCCTTGCCCTTTGTATATAGGGGTAAGTTCCAGGTTTCATCCGGGGAAATTCCTGAGTTTGCAAATGAACAACTCGTGAATCAGCCAGGAGACCAAAGAAATGGGCCTTGGGAAAGAGGCGAGCATGACACATCTGGAAAGCTGCAACTAGCTAAGGGTGGTGGAAGGGAGAAGGAATTACCGGGAGGTAAATAGGGACCAGATTCTGAATTCTGAGTGCTACCTTTTTCATCCTAAGGAGTTCATGCTTTATCCTAAGCAAGTAGGGAGTCATTGAAAGATGAAGAGCAGGAAAGTGAGATGGCCAGATTTTCATCATCTGAGGCAAATTCTGAGCTGGCTATTGACCTCTGTGTGGGGAGTGGTGACTGACTGTATGCTAGATGTTTATACAACATCGCATGAGTTCAAGGACATCCCCAAAACACCGACTGGTCTAAATCGCTAATTTGAGGAACTGCACAGAATACACTATGGCAAAGAAGGGAAAGAACTGGACAGGCCTCTACTGTGAGCAGTTTGACTGGCCACTGGTGCCCACCTGGAGGCTGAAGCTTGAGTCAGAAAGTTGGCGGAAGAGCTGAGGTTAGAAAAGGATATGCAATTGTCTACTACTCTGCTAGCTTAGGGGCTGGCAGACAAGGTTTACATATGTACAACTAAAACAATTTTCTTTCATCTGCTAGAAGGACGAAGTCTTCTAGGACTACTGGTCTATTCTTAATAAGATTGTGAAAGGTTTTTCTTTATCTTTTAAGTAATGTGCCTAGAAACTAAGAGTCTGTGTTTTATGAAAATAATTTCTTGTCCTTCATATTGTTTTTATCAGGTCTTTGATTACTTAAGAATTCCATCTTTGCTAGACTTACAAGAAAAAAAAACAAAAACAAAAACAAAAACTAACAGATGATGAGAGAAATTCAGTCTTCTGTATTTTTTCTTCTTATAAATTTATTTATTGGCTGCATTGGGTCTTCTTTGCTGCTTGCAGGCTTTCTCTAGTTGCAGCGAGTGGGGGCTACTCTTTGTTGTGGTGCATGCGCTTCTCATTGTGGTGGCTTCTTTTGTTGCAGAGCATGGACTCTAGGTGAGTGGCCTTAAGTAGTTGTGGCACATGGGCTCAATAGTTGTGGCTCTCAGGCTCTAGAGTACAGGCTCAGTAGTTTTGGTGCATGGATTTAGTTGCTTCACAGCATGTGGAATCTTCCCGGTCCAGGGATCAAACCCATGTCCCTTGCATTGGCAGGTGGATTCTTAACTGCTGCACTACCAGGGAAGTCCTGAAGTGCAGTCTTCTAGTTTTATTATGTGAAAGTAAGATATACTAATATAAATATATTTCAATGATTATATACTTCTCAGATTTAAAGAAGCATACTCAAAGTTCAAATACGCAAACTCATACAATAACTATCTACAAGTAAATTTTTGTTTCCCTTTTTAAATTTTTATTTCTAAATGTTAATAACATCTCAAATAGGGATAACCAGTGGCGATTGTTTATGTATTTTTTATTGTTTTATCATCAAAGGCCTTAGAGATTGGTCACTGTCCTCCCTGTTTTTAATACATGATTACTGCCAGGGTAATCACTGACTAAGTCTTTATGAATTAATTGTGTGTTACCCCTCAACATAAGATTGCATAGTTTTCCATGCTTTTTCACTGGCTAACAAAACAATAAAGGCAAATTGACCAAAATCTTAAATCAGCATTGATAGGGTAATTTCACTTAAAATTTTTAAGAATATTTCTAGTACATATTCCATCAGTCAAACTTATAACCTTGAAAAATTGTAAAGGTGGGACATAGAACCAATGCATAGAGATAATTTGAACACATTTGTGCGTGCACTTCAAACACATGGCTTCATCCATTGAATTTGTTTTCCTGGTTAGGACTGGGGAAGATACGTGAGGCCCAGGGAAACAGTTCCAGGTCTATCAATGATAATACTCCATGTGTTCCTTAGCACTATAGTCCCATATTTTATGCTGCTAAGAATCTTAAATGCTTCTGTGTAACTGCTAACTCAAGAGATAATTGCAACCATTACAGGAAATCAAAATACCAAATCTTAGCTACCCCTCAAGAATCTTAGCTTCCAAATGTTTCTCCCACCCCTCATTCATAAATGCAAATTAAGCAGCCAGTAACTGTCAGTCTGGGGCTCCATCTTCCTGTTCCTACATCCTGTCTCATAATTAACATAACTCATTTTCCCAGGCTTTCCAAGAATCTGAACAGTGAACAATTCTCAGAACAAAGCTAAACAGCAACTCTGAAAGAAGAGAAAAACAACCAAAAGTCACTAACGGAAGCATTTATTAAAAATGCTGAAATGTGGGGAACAGCTTAAGTTGGGTATTACGCAGGGAGCAAATAGATGAAAGATTTTAGAAGACTGATTGGTGAGAGATACTCAGAGATGTTGTAAGTGTAAAATAGCACAGAGCAGGCTTCATAGCAGATCTTCCGTAAATGGTGGTAATATTGTTGCTGCCAATAATTAAAACAACATCCATAGCCTGATGTCATTGGATGATGATGATGCTGATGATGATACTAATGAAGTCTAGAAATGGTAAATAGCTAATAATTGTGTAGCAACTCAGAACAACCACAATGGAACAGGAACCTTTTTGAAAATAGACCAAACTCAAAAAGAGGGCAACTCTGCCAGAAGTAAATTGAAATATAAAAGAGCAGATTGCTTTCGAGATTTTTCAATTACTATTTTCATTAGCAATATCACCCAGTGTTAGAGATTTCAGGTTGGTGCTTCTTTTCTGATACTCATTTCCAAATTGCTTACAGACATTTTTGAGGAGAATAAATTTTATAGATGTCTTGTTAGAATTTTCCATGTTAAACCTCTAGAAATAAACCAGGTCTTTTTCTGCCATATAAACTTATGACATTAAGATAGAAATAATAACAGAGCAATTTTTTTTTTCTCACTGTAACAAGATAAGTCTAAAATTTTGTAGTCTCATCCCTTGACACCAAGTTTTGCAATGTTAAGTGAAGGACTTCCACATTTCTGATGAAACACTTAGATTCACACATTAGTTTCATTTTTTCATTGCCATGCTGTTTACAGTAGCCAAGACATGGAAGCAACCTAAATGTCCATTGACAGATGAATGGATAAAAAAGATGTGGTACATATATACAATGGAATATTACTCAGCCATTAAAAAATGAAATATTGCCATTTGCAGCAACATAGATGGGCCTAGAGATTGTCATACTGAGTGAAGTAAGTCAGACAGAGAGAGACATGTATATGATATTGCTTATATGTGGAATCTAAAAAAATTATACAAAAGAACTTATTTACAAACCAGAAACAGACAGACAGACTTAGAGAATGAATTTACGGTTACCAGGGGGAGGGAAAGATCAGGAGTTTGGGATTGACATGTACACATTTCAGTAATTAAAATAGATAACCAACAAAGACCTACTGTATAGCACAGGGAATTCTGCTCAATATTCTATAATAACCTAAATGGGAAAAGTATTTGAAAAAGAATAGATATATGTATATGTATAACTGAATCACTTTGCTGTACACCTGAAACTAACACCACCTTGTTAATCAATTATACTCCAATATAAAACAAAAATTAAAAATAATAATAATAAAGTGCTTAGAGAAACTTAAGATATAAAACTCCAAACTACTGAAGGGCAAACCTTGCTTTGAGAGCACAGAACCACTAGTGATTCTTCAGGGTTCTGTTATCTTTCCAGGAGAAGACCAGGCTTGGAAAATAAGAAAATTGATGGTCATTTAATTCTTTGCTTTTGTATCAATAAAAGAACTTCCCTCTGAAATTTAGTTTTTTTTTCATGAGGAAGTAGAAGACTTTTATAAATTGAAATATAGTTGACCTACAATATTATGCTAGTTTCAGGTAAATACAGACATAGTATTTGACATTTACATACATTATGAAATGGTCATCCTGATAATGTCTAGTAACCATCAGTAACCCCATACAGAGTTATTACAGTATTATTGACCATATTCCTTATGCTGTTATTACATCCCTGTGACTTTATTTATTGTATAACTGGAGGTTTGTACCTCTTAATCCCCTTCACCTGTTTTGCCCTCTCCCCCCAACCCACTCTCTTCTGGCAACCAACTGTTTGTTCTCTATATCTATGAGTCTGTTCTCATATTGCTTTGTTTGTTTGTTTTGTTTTTTAGATTCCACATATAAGTGAGATCATGCAGTACTTGTCTTTCTCTGACTTACTGCACTTAGCACAATACCCGCTAGATCCATTCATTTTGTCACATATGGTGAGATTTCTTTTTTATGGCTGAGTAATATTCCATTGGGGGTGTGTGTGTACATATACATATATATGTGTGTGTGTGTGTGTGTGTGTGTGTGTGTGTGTGTATATATATATATATATATATCACATCTTCTTTATCCATCCATCTATTGATGGGCACATAGATTGCTTTCATATGTTGCTTATTGTAAATAATGCTGCAATAAACATTGGTGTACATATATTTTTTCAAGTTAGAGTTTTTGTTTCCTTCAGGTAAACACCCAGAGTGAAATTGCTGGATCATATGTCAGTTCTATTTTTGATTTTTTAAGGAACCTCCATACTGTTTTCCATACTGGCTGCACCAATCTACAATTCCACCAACAGAGCATGAGGGTTCCCCTTTCTTCACATCCTTGCCATCTCTTGTTGTTTGTTGTCTTTTTGATGATAGCCAACTGACAAGTGTGAGGTGATATCTCACTGAGGTTTTGATTTGCATTTCTCTGATGAAGAGTGAGGTTGAGCATCTTTTCATGTTGGCCTGTTGGTCATCTGTATGTCTTGAACTTTTTTATTAATTCAATTCACTTGAGATTCAAATTTCTTAACCGAATTGACCTTTAGACTGGTAACCAGTATTTATAGGACAGTTTACTAGTTCAAGTTTAGAACTGTTTAAACAGTTCAAGTTTTGGATCTGTTCTTAGTGGAGTTTTCTCTTGACTTCAAAGAAGTAAATGAGAATAGCACTGACATATGTACACTACCAAATGTAAAACAGATAGCTAGTGGGAAGCTGCTGCATAACACAGGGAGAGCAACTTGATGACTGGTGATGACATAGAGGGATAGGATAGGAAGGATGGGAAAGAGTCGCAGGAGGGAGGGGATATACTGCTGACTCACTGTGTTGTACAGCACAAACTGGCACAACAGTTTAAAGCAATTATACTTTAATAAAGAGCTTAAAAAAAGAGGTAAATGAGGGCTAAAATTCTTAGGGCAAGCCATTTCTTTCTTTCTTTCTTTCTTTCTTTCTTTCTTTCTTTCTTTCTTTCTTTCTTTCTTTCTTTCTTTCTTTCTTTTTCTTTCTTTCTTTCTTTCTTTCTTGTTTGGGGGGGTACACCAAGTTCAATCATCTGTTTTTATACACATATCCCCATATTCCCTCCCTCCCTCAACTCCCCCCCCACCCTCCCTCGAGTCCCCCTCACCCTCCCCGCCCCAGTCCTCTAAGGCATCTTCCATCCTCGAGTTGGACTCACTTTGTTGTACAACAACTTCCCACTGGCTATCTATTTAACAGTTGGTACTATATATATGTGTGTGCTACTCTCTTGCTTCATCTCAGCTTCCCCTTCACCCCCCGCCCCCCCCAAACCTCGAGTTCTCCCATCCATTCTCTGCATCTGTGTCCTTGTTCTTGTCACTGAGTTCATCAGTACCATTTTTAGATTCCGTATATGTGAGTTAGCATACAATATTTGTCTTTCTCTTTCTGACCTACTTCACTCTGTATGACAGACTCTAGATCTATCAACCTCATGACACAGAGCTCCATCTCATCCCTTTTTATAGCTGAGTAATATTCCATTGTGTATATATGCCACATCTTCTGTATCCATTCATTTGTTGATGGACATTTCAGTTGCTTCCATGTCCTGGCTATTGTAAATAGTGCTGCAATAAACATTATGGTACATGTTTCTTTTGGGATTATGGTTTTCTTTCGGTATATGGGATTACTGGATCATATGGTAGTTCTATTTGTAGTTTTTTAAGGAACCTCCAAATTGTTTTCCATAGTGACTGTACCAACTTACATTCCCACCAACAGTGCAGGAGAGATCCCTTTTCTCCACACCCTCTCCAACATTTGCTGTTTCCAGATTTTGAGATGATGGCCATTCTGATCGGTGTGAGGTGATACCTCATTGTGGCTTTGACTTGCATTTCTCTGATGATGAGTGATGTTGAGCATCTTTTCATGTGTTTGTTGGCCATCTGTATGTCTTCTTTGGAGAAATGTCTATTTAGGTCTTCTGCCCATTTGTGGCTTGGCTTATTTGCTTTTTTGGAAGTAAGCTGCATGAGCTGCTTGTATATTTTGGAGGTGAATCCTTTGTCCATTGTTTCATAGGCAACTAGTTTTTCCCATTCTGAGGGTTGCCTTCTTGTCTTGTTTATGGTTTCTTTCACTGTGCAAAAGCTTTTAAGTTTCATGAGATCTCATTTGTTTATTCTTGATTTTATTTCTATGATTCTAGGAGGTGGGTCAAAAAGGATCTTACGTTGATGGATGTCAGAGTGTTCTGCCTATGTTTTCCTCTAGGAGTTTTATAGTGTCTGGCCTTACATGCAGGTCTTTAATCCATTTGGAGTTTATTTTTGTGTATGGTGTTAGGAAGTGTTCTAATTTCATTCTTTTACATGTTGCTGTCCAATTTTCCCAGCACCAATTATTGAAGAGGCTGTCTTTTTTCCATTGTATACTCATGCCTCCTTTGTCAAAGATAAGTTGCCCATATGTGTTTGGGCTTACTTCTGAGTTCTCTATTCTATTCCATTGATCTTCTTTTCTATTTTTGTGCCAGTACCATACTGTCTTGATCACTATGGCCTTGTAGTATAGTTTGAAGTCAGGAAGCCTGATTCCGCCAATTCCATTTTTCCTTCTCAAGATTGCTTTGGCTATTCGGGGTCTTTCACGTTTCCATTCAAATCGTAAGATTTCTTGCTCTAGTTCTGTGAAAAATGCCATTGGTAATTCGATTGGGATTGCATTGAATCTGTAAATTGCTTTGGGTAGTACAGTCATTTTCACGATGTTGATTCTTCCAATCCAGGAACATGGTATGTCCCTCCATCTGTTTGTGTCGTCTTTGATTTCTTTCATCAATGTCTTAAAGTTTTCTGCATACACATATTTTGACTCCTTAGGCAGGTTTATTCCTAGGTATTTTATTCTTTTGGTTGCAATGGTGAATGGGAGAGTTTCCTTAATTTCTCTTTCTGCTCTTCCGTTGTTACTGTATAGGAATGCAAGAGATTTTTGTGCATTAGTTTTGTATACTGCTACTTTACTAAACTCATCAATGAGTGCTAGCAGTTTTCTGGTAGAGTCTTTAGGGTTTTCTATATATAATATCATGTCATCTGCAAAGAGTGACAATTTTACTTCTTCTTTTCCAATTTGGATTCCTTTTATTTCTTTTTCTTCTCTGATTGCTGTGGCTGAAACTTCCAAAACTATGTTGAATAATAATGGTGAGAGTGGACACCCTTTTCTCGTTCCTGTTCTTAGAGGGAATTCTTTCATTTTTTCCCCATTTAGAATGATGTTGGCTTTTGGTTTCTCATATGTGGCTTTTATTAAATTCAGGTAATTTCCTTCTATGCCCATTTGCTGGAGAGCTTTTATCATAAATGGATGTTGAACTTTGTCAAAAGCTTTTTCTGCATCTATTGAGATGATCATATGGTTTTTATCCTTCAATTTGTTGATATGATGTATCACGTTGATTGATTTGCGTATATTGAAGAATCCTTGCTTCCCAGGGATAAACCCCACTTGATCATGGTGTATGTTTTTTTTAATGTGCTGTTGGAGTCTGTTAGCTAGTATTTTGTTGAGGATTTTTGCATCTATATTCATCAGTGATATTGGTCTGTAATTTTCTTTTTTGTGACATCTTTTCCTGGTTTTGGTATCAGGGTGATGGTGGCCTCATAGAATGAGTTTGGGAGTGCTCCGCCTTCTGCAATATTTTGGAAGAGTTTGAGAAGGACAGGTGTTAACTCTTCTCTAAATGTTTGATAGAATTCACCCGTGAACCCATCTGGTCCTGGGCTTTTGTGTGTTGGGAGATTTTTAATCACTGCCTCAATTTCCGTACTTGTGATTGGTCTGTTCATGGTTTCTATTTCTTCCTGGTTCAGTCTTGGAAGATTGTATTTTTCTAAGAATGTATCCATTTCTTCCAGGTTATCCAATTGATTGGCATAGAGTTGCTTGTAGTAGTCTCTCATGATCTTTTGTATTTCTGAGGTGTCCGTTGTTACTTCTCCTTTTTCATTTCTAATTCTGTTGATTTGCATCTTCTCCCTTTTTTTCTTGATGAGTCTGACTAATGGTTTATCAATTTTGTTAACCTTCTCAAAGAACCAGCTTTTAGTTCTATTTATTTTTGCTATGGCTTCCTTCCTTTCTTTTTCATTTATTTCTGCTCTGATCTTTATGATTGATTTCCTTCTGCTCACTTTGGGGTTTCTTTGTTCTTCTTTTTCTAATTGTTTGAGTTGTAAGGTTAGGTTGTTTATTCAATAATTTTCTTATTTCTTCAGGTAGGATTGTATTGCTATAAACTTCCCTCTTAGAACTGCTCTTGCTGCGTCCCATAGGTTTTGGGTTGTTGTGTTTTCATTGTCGTTTGTTTCTGGATATTTTTTGATTTCCTCTTTGATTTCTTTAGTGATTCCTTGGTTGTTTAAGAGTGAATTGTTTAGCCTCCATGTGTTTGTATTTTTTACAGTTTTTTTCCTGTAATTGATATCTAGTCCCATGGCATTGTGGTCTGAGAAGATGCTTGATATGATTTCAATTTTCTTGAATTTGCCAAGGTTTGATTTGTGACCCAAGATGTGATCTATCTTGGAAAATGTTCCGTGTGCACTTGAGAAGAAAGTGTATTCTGTCGTTTTTGGGTGGAATGTCCTATAAATATCAATGAAGTCTAGATGGTCTAATGCATCATTTAAAGCTTGTGTGTCTTTATTTATTTTCTGTTTGGATGACCTGCCCATTGATGTAAGTGGGGTGTTCATGTCTCCCACTATTATTGTGTTACTGTCGATGTCCCTTTTTATAGCTGTTAACATTTGACTTATGTATTGAGGTGCTCCTATATTAGGGGCATAGATATTTACCATTGTGATATGTTCTTCTTGAATGGATCCCTTGATCATTATGTAGTGTCCTTCCTTGTCTCTTTTAATAGTCTTTCCTTTCAAGTCTAATTTGTCTGATATTAGTATTGCTACTCCAGCTTTCTTTTGACTTCCATTTGCATTGAATATCTTTTTCCATCCCTTTCCTTTCAGTCTATATGTCTGCCTTGGTCTGAAGTGGGTTTCTTGTAGGCAGCATATAGAAGGGTCTTGTTTTTGTATCCATTCAGCCAGTCTGTGTCTTTTGGTTGGAGCATTTAATCCATTTACATTTAAGGTGATTATTGACATGTGTGTTCCAATTACCATTTTCTGAATTGTTTTGGGTTTGTATTTGTAGGTGTTTTCCTTTTCTTGTGTTTCCTACTTAGAGAAGTTCCTTTAGCACTTGTTGTAATGCTGGTTTGGTGGTGCTGAATTCTCTTAACTTTTGCTTGTCTGGAAAGCTTTGGATTTCTCCCTCAAATCTGAATGAGATTCTTGCTGAGTAGAGTATTCTTGGCTGTAGGTTTCTCTCTTCCAGGACTTTCAGTATATCCCGCCATTCCCTTCTGTCCTGCAAAGTTTCTGTAGAAAGGTCAGCTGTTATCCTGATGGGTTTTCCCTTATATGTTGTTTGTTGCTTTTCTCTTGCTGCTTTTAATATTTTGTCTTTGTGTTTAATTGTCGTTAATTTGATTAGTATCTGCCTTTGTGTATTTCTCCTTGGGTTTATTCTGTATGGGACTCTCTGTGCTTCTTGGACTTGGTTCATTATTTCCTTTCCCATGTGGGGGAAGTTTTCCACTAGAACCTCTTCAAATATTTTCTCAGACCCTTTCTTGTTTTCTTCTTCTTCTGGGATGCCTATAATTTGAATGTTGGTATGCTTAATGTTATCACTGTGGTCTCTGAGACTGTCTCTATTCTTTTTATTCTTTTTTTTCTTTTTCCTGCTCTGTGGCATTTATTTCCCTCATTCTGTCTTCCAACTCACTTATTCATTCTTCTGCCTCAGTCATTCTGCTGGTTATAGCATCTAGAGTATTTTTAATTTCATTTATTTTGTTATCCATTGCTGTTTGTTTTTCTGAGTTCTTACGAACTGTTTCTTGTACTTTCTCTATTTTGTTATTGAGATTTTGTACCATTTTTACTATCATTCCTCTGAATTCTTTTTCAGGCATTTTTCCTATTTCCTCCTCATTTATTTGGTCTTGTGGGTTTTTTTCCTGTTCCTTTGCCTGCATGGTGTTTCTTTGTTTCCTCATGGTTGTCCAAACTTTTGGGGTTGCTTGTCCTGGCAATAGAGGTGTTTATAGCAGACTGTCCAAGCCTCAGACTAATGTCCAAGTATTGGATTAAACAAATACTAAGTCTAGGAAACACATACATGTATAAGATACACAATTCCTGAATCCATTAGGACATAAGGCTCTGGAAAGACCTGACAGAACCCCAGTGTGCTATCAGATACTCAAAGAGAAACCAAACAGAAATTGACAACTGAAACAGAACAAATCAGAGACAAAAGCAAAAGCAAACAAACAAACAAATAACACCTTACACATACAAGCATTAATCCAGGGAGATTTTGTAAGCTAGGATCAAATATAGAAAAGAGCTAGAGTACCACCAGACAGAATGGAGATTCTGAGAATGAAATTAGACTATTGTACTAAGAACTAAGATAAAGACAAAAACCTAATATTAAATACCAAGGTGGTGCGTCATCTGGAGAATAGAGCAAGGAGTCTGAGCAGACCGATAGTGTTGCTTATAAGTATGTTAAGGTAAAATAAACTTAAAATGGCTGGAAGAAAGGGGAACAGAAGAGCGTAGTGTGATTGGAAATATGCAAATAAAAAGAAAGGAATAGAAATGTATAAAAGATAGGGATGAAAGGAAAGTATGAGAGATATATTGTCCATACTACCAAAAACGTAGCTAGATATAGAAGTATATAAAAAGACAAAAAAATAAAAATAGAATAAAAAATCATTAAAAAATTATGTTATAAAACTTGTAGATCCCTTAGGACTAAGATCGTAATTAATAAAGGAAAAAAAAAAAGAGAAAAAAAAAATCCAGAACTGATCCCAGAACGGACCAGCTCAATAGGATTGATACTAATATTTCTGTTTCCTTAGAGTCTCAGCTGTAAGTGTCCTTCTACTAGCCTTGGGTTTTTTTGCATTATTCTGTGACCAGCAGAGCTTCCTTTGTTGTTTGTCTGTAAAAGTCGATGTGTGGTGAGGGAGAGGGTACAATAGTGCCTCCTTCCCCTGGGAGTGAGTGAGCAGTGGCACACTTTTGTTTCAGTCGGGCTTGGAGGTGCCTGTTGCAGAGGGATGCCGTTGGCTCAGGTGTAAACAGAAAGTCTTAGAGTTGGGCCTCTCTCGAGTTTTTTTTTTTTTTTTCGGCAGCCTCCCTGCTGCCGACATTCCAAGGGGTTTTAATCTAGCCTTGTCTGAGTGCCTGAGGTTCCTTGTTATCCCTGAGCACCTTAGGTGGCCCACAGGGTGTCTCTCCCCTGCCTGTTGCAGAGGTGCGAAAGAGAGAGAGAGGCTATGCAACAGGTCAGTTTCAGGTAGGAGATAGATGGGGTCCAGGCTAGGCATTTACAACTAGCCTGTTCACACCTCTGGGGTGAGAAGAAGATGAGCTCCAGGCCTGACATCAATTACCAGCCCCCTGTTTACATTTCCTAAGGCAAGAGACAACTGGGCTCCAGATTACATATTTATGACCCGACTTCTGTCTATATTTTGGGATCTGCACATCAATATAAGAAACAGCAACAGAAATAGGGTAAATAAATGGACTTCTGGACATTTTTATGGCAGGGACAGAGAGTGGCTAAGCCCTGTTGAGAGATCAAGAGGTCATATACGCCCCACCTTTAGGACAAGGGAAACACTACACATGCATAAAAGCCTTCATGGGGTCAAAAAGGCAGGGGATGCCAGACCATAATAAGGCTTGCTATCTCTCTCCCAGAGGCCTTTGCAATAGGATCTGTCTTAATTGAGGGGTGCATGCACACCCAGGGGAGGGTCCAGAGGCAAATTAACCCTGGGATCAAAACAATGTGGTTGTCCAAGAAGAAGACGAAGACCTGAAAGACCATCCCCTTATAAAGAATTTCAACTCTCCAAAGGTGCGACTCTGCAGACTCTCTCCCTGAGCTTGCCCGTGCATCTTTCCACATATACTTTGCTTTTCCAATAAACTTTTTTCCTTTTCTCTTTACCTTCTGCCTCCTCACCTGAATTCATTCTTGACAAGGCAGGCAAGAACCTGGGACCCAGGCCCTAGCCACTGGCTCCTGTGGTCCAGTGGTTAGGACTCCTGGTCTGGGAGCTAAGAATCAAGATCTTGTTTCTAGCTACTGCTTGTGGCTGCTTGCTGCAAGCTGCTGCTGCTTACAGCTGCCTGCATCCAAAATCAAGTGGAGATCAACTCTGTATTTATATACATAACCTGAACTTCCTCAAACCAGGAGAGGATAATTAAAACAATGACAAGAAGCATCTTTTGGCTCCATCCCAATGACTCATCCCTATTCAAATATTTACCTTTCAGCCCTTGTTGGGGCTCAGAAGATCCCTGAAGTCTTCTTGGCAACTGGCTGCAACTGAGCCTGGTACCTGCTTTTCCTCCTGGAGCTAGGCTTCGTTGCCACTAAGTACATGCAAAGAGTATGTCCAACTCATGGTTTCTGGAGGCAGAAGATCTTTTCTCCAGCCTCAATAACAATGTTGTTGTCAGGCACAAAAGGGAAAATCACAGCTTTCTTCCTGCCAATCAAGTTAAGTTTGGATACTCTTGGGGTTAGCCATGTATAAGCTTTGGAGCCACTGGTATAAATTGTTTTCTACTCAGATTAAAGGAATTCACATGGTGAATTGCCAGAGGTTGAAATGTAAAGGATTTTGAGTCAAGGGTAGAACATAAAGCAGACAATACAAACATATACATGTCCAGAAATGTCTCTGTCTGTGAAGGTTTCTTTGCAAGGCCCTCTCCGAAGGGCAGCTGATGGACTGACTCTCTGTCCTACAAACAGTGTTTACCAGGATGATCAGTAACTAGGATTCAAATGACAAGTTAGCAATTCAGGTCTTGACTTGAAAAACCACTATGGTACACCCTTCTCCAACCACAATAGAGTAATGCTTAGAAGCTCAGAGGTAGGTGAGTTGACTTTTTGATTGAGCAGTATATAGTCAGGTCTTATTAAATAATGCTGATAAGTATCCCTCTACCAAGAACCAATTGTTTTTTTGCCAGTTTTATTGAGAGGTAATTGACATAAATCACTGTATAAGTTTAAGACATACAGCATGATGATTTGATTTACATACATTTTGAAATGATCACCACAGTAGTTTCAACAGCCATCATCTCATATAGATACATCAGAATTAAAAGAAAGAAGATAAGGATAAAGAAAGAAAATTATTTTCTTGTGATGAGAACTTGTGGGATTTACTCTCTAATTTTCCTATATACCATAGAGCAGTGTTAACTACAGTTTCCATACTGTCAAGAGCCAACTGTTCATTGAATCTAGACATGACTTGAGAACACACGGAGCAAATCTCATGCACAATGGGATGGAAAACAGAGGAAGGAAACTTGGGGACGACCCCAGCAATTGGAGATGAGTAAACACCATCCCCGCCCCACAGCCAGCCTGGGTACAGGCTGGAGGCTGCAAGTCCCTGGCTCCCTCCCTGTGAAACACAGGAGGCCATAAGGGGAATGGTCAGAATTACACTGTGTTTTACACTCATCCTCTGACTGGGAACCCCAGAGGACATGGACTAAATCCCAATACCGTAGAGACAGACATGGCTATCTAGTGGCTGCTTTCCTCCTTGTCCCCTTTCCTACTCATAGCAAAGAGCCTGGTCTTGCAAAGGGAGACTGAATTCTAATTCTGATAAATTTGCTCCTGAACAAAACTATTCCCCACCCTCAAGGTTTTCCCAGGAGGGACTAAGGTGTCTTTGGCTGGGCTCCTTCCAGCAGCAATTCCAGATCATCAAGGATGAATTTATACTTTGGTAAAAGGATAGAGAAGCGAGCTACCTATTAGACATCACTCCATAGGAATACACAAAGATTGATCAGGGTGAGAGTATGACAGACAAAAACAGTCATCATACGTAGGTTTACAACTTTCTCTCTTCAGCTCTTCAGCCCAGGCAAAGCATTTAGCCATAGCCTATTTGTAAATATAAAAGAAAGGTCAGAAGTGGTGTAAGTAGATCCTTAGGAGAAAAACAGTGGAGGATGGACTACCCTTTCCAGGGAGCTGAGATCAGAGATAATACATCCTGTGAGCAGCTCATCACTAAGAAGGCAGAAATCAGATGGAAGAAGTACAGAAGAAGAAAAGAAGTCAGAGATGAGATGGCAGATATGAAAGGAAAGTTCTTCTAATGTAGAAAACTGAGTGGCTCCTGGAAGTTGTAAGTGCTAGAAAATGAGAGAGAGGACAGGAGGAGAATATTCACTTTGAATTTGATAGGCCACCAGTAAATGTAAAAAAAACACAGTTCCTTCCTTAGAAGAGCTGAAAAAAAATTTTAAAAGAGGGAAAAAAGCAAGATGTTTAAAATTGATGTATGAATGCCTAATTAACACATGAAAAATGTGTTAAAACAGAATCACATTAAAATAAAAAGGCATACTTGACCTATCCAAAGGGCAAACGGCAGCGGGAGACTCATGGAGTCGTCACCCCTGTGGATCTTGTTCCCAGCCCTGAGAGGTTCATTACTCCACTAAAATTCTCTGCTGTGTGAATTTGTGGTTAACTTTCAGCTTCTATCCTCCCAGTTAGAAATGTTCTGAAAAGGATGCTCCTGGTACAAGTATAGTCCCTAAATGATTAACATGAAACTCATCTTTATATCAGCACGGGAATGATGGAAGTTTATAGAAATAAAAGACCTGTTGCCATTTGGGGATTTGTGAGAATGAAACACATCATATTTGGAAGTTTATGGCCTTTAGACACATACTCCCTACAAATATCAAGGTCCTCAGGCAATCTTGCCAGGCTTCCTATATGCAGCCCCCTTTATTATCTTATATCACAAATTTTTATCACACTGTCCTGTAAGGGTTCTCATGAGAGAGTACCCATCTGCTTATAATTTATGAAGCTTTGTTGTTTTACATTCATCTTAAATATTGTAATTCACATAAAGAGATGAACCTCTTTTGCCTGGGGGTGGGGGGGAGGTAGATGTGATTTTTTTTTAATACCCCTATAAAGAAAGCCAACTTCTAGTATTGGAGATGGAAGTGAAGAATCTGAGAAAGCAAGAGTTCTCACACTGTAAGCAAAAGGTTTGCTTGAATGTGAAAGCAGAATATCAAATTTAGTAGTAGCTCACATCTCCACGGTGAATGAGCTCAAGTACTCTTTACACAGGAATAGAGGAATTTAACAGAACTGTTTCAGTAAGTGTTCCCACCAGGGAAAAACTTACTCATCAAGTGAAAGAGACAGAGGTAGTGAAAGCTGAAAAGGGAGATAGATACAGGAAACAAACGCCTCTTGATAGGAATGTATCAATACTTCAAGACAAAGTCAGGAACACGCAAATACACATTCTTAAATTATAAATGGTAAAGGTACTAGTGAACCTGCCAAAACTTTACCATTGAGTAAACGTTGGTGCAAGAATTAAAATTCTATCAAAATTAAAATTAGAATTGATTTTCCTTCATTAATGTAAATTTAATCTAAGAAAGACCATTATTTTTATTTTTTTCCTAAATTGAAAAGCTGAAAAAGCTCATTGTGGAAAAGGTGTGGAGCAGTATAAACACTCAACACAGACAAACATACCTGCATTAGACGAAAATGCTTTGCACACAAAGATACCCAAGAAAAAATCACCTTCTGGGGTTAGCAGGTTAGGGCTGACTAACTCATCTTTTGGGGGGCAACGCTGCAGGCTTTATTATTAAGTTGGATTTGTCCCACCATCAAGCACCCCCTCCCCCAGCACTGAGGGATAACAAGAAGAACTTACTGCAGGCATGCTGGCTGTCCCCTCCACACCCCCTGCCCAAAAAAAAAAAAGTAAAAAAGAAAAAGAAGCTTGGATAATGCCATGTAGGATAAATTTTAGTAGTAGTTATTTTAGTAACTTTATAAATCACTTTAGTCATATATTTATACAATTATTAATTTCCAAAGGAACAAAACCCTAACTGAAAATGGAGAACAGAAAGTTTTCAGAAAATGACATATAAATGCCCTAAACATATAAGAAGTTCTCACCCCTCTCATAAAATGAAAAATGCAAATTAAGACCATATTGAAATAACATTTCTCACCTTTTCAACTGGCAAAAAATCAAAAATTTAACACTATACCAGCTTTTGGGGAAGCTGTGGACAGGCAGAGACACTCACATTGCCGGTGAGTATGCAAATTGTTTCAGTATCTAAAGAGGGAAAATGGTTCAGTATCTAAAGAGTGAAATTTTGTAATATCTATTAAAGCTGTAAATGCATTCACTCTTTGACTCTGGTGTTCTACTTCTGGGACTTTATCTGATAGATATTCCTGCAAGCATATAAAATTACTTTTGTCAGTTATTTCCTGAAGGACTGTTTGTAGTAGAAAATATTAGAAACTACCCAAGTATCCACCAGTGTGGGACTAATGGAACATATTGCAATAAAAAAAATGACTGAAGAAGCTCTCTATGTAGTGATCTGGAAAGATGCCCAGCATACATTAATGAAAGCAAAGTGGAAAACGAATGGCAAACTATGTCACCTTTATATAAGGAAGAGGTGGATGGGGAGCTAAAAAATACATTCATAATTATGTTTATATTAAAGAGACTCTAGATAGAGACTCAAGAAGGTAATAGAAATTGTCACAAATATGAGGCACTGGCAGGTGAGAAGGAGTTGATAGGACTACAGGTAGGAATGAGGTTTGAAATAAGGTGTACATATTGATATACACCCTATATGAATCTGTACCCTATAAAATAAATAAAACAAAGTCTAAGAATCACAAATTTTTTAAGTAAGTGTTTATTGATGTTTATGAGGGAAAATGTGAGGGACATAATGCAAAAACTCTTTTTCAGAGGAAATGGTGATAGTTCTTGGATGGATTTTAAGGTGCCTTTGAAATCTTGGAACAATAGAAAATACTGGATCTCTTTGCATATGTGCATATTTCTAGGAGAATTGTTCATAGCTTGCGTTATATTTTTCAAAGGACCCCATGATCCAAAACAATATGATAAGTCATGATTTTGAGGATTCATAAAAGCCTCCAGACTTATTGTTCCTGAATATTACAATACTATATGACTTGGTGGTTATGAATATGAGTCCTGGATTCAAGAGAGCTGGGATCTCAACCGAACTTCACCACTTAGGTAGTTGTGTACCCCTGGGCAATTTACTCGGACTTTCTAACCTCACTTTTCTTTATCTTCAACAGAAAGAAAATAGTAATATCTACTCCATAAAATATTGTGAGGGTTAAATTAAATAGTGCATGTGAAGTGCTTAGCAAAATGCCAGAAACATAATAAAAGCTCAAGGATATTGCTATTAAAATAACTGAACTAAGTGTTAGCAATGTGATTACTTAGGAAGCTTTGGAAGGGGTCAAAATATGCACTGAGTTTTGGACATGTTGAATTTGAGATGCCGGCAGCATACCTAAGTGGAGATATCCAGCAGCAAGTTGGATTTAAAGGTCTGGAATGCTAGCAAAGGACTCTGCTTAGTTGCTAAGTTTTGTTTCTGTCTACACTCACTCCCTTGATAAGCTCATCTAATTTCATTATCATGTGTAGATGACTCCCAAATTAATGTGCCCAGCAGACCTCTTCCCAAACACAGACTCCAAACATCTACTCAACAAATATTCTCAGATATTTTATAAGCATCTCAAAACTAGCATGTCCCAAAACAAACTCTTGATTGTCCGCTATTAACCTGAGCCATCTACAGCCTTCCACATATGAGTAGTATTTTCATTTTTCTAGTTACTCAAGTCAAAAATTTTGAAGTCATCCTGATTTTCTTCCTTCTCTCCCACCCCACATCCAATCCGTTCATCCATAACATTGATTCTACTACAAAGTACTAAACCCACATCCAATTATTTCTTACTTTTTTTCTTGCTATTTCTCTGGTTCAAGATACTAATAACTTTCTCATTAGGATTATTATAACAATCTCCTAACTGGTTTTTCTGCTTCCACCTTCCACCCTAGAGTAGTGGAGTAGGATCTCTACACAGTGACCAAGCCATTCTTTAAGAAATCAGACCAAATCACTCCTGCTCAAGGCCTCAGTAGCTTTCATCTCACCTGAAATACAACCAAAAACCCTTTCCATGATCATGGCCCTAACCCTTTATCTCTCTAACCCCATTTTCCATTTTTATTCTCTTGACTCATTACTTTTGAGCTGAAGAACTTCCTTCCGGCTCCTTCACCATGTGCCTGAAATAGCCCTACTGTCTACATGGAATTCTCTTCCAGATATCCATGGGGCTCAGGTCCTCATCTCCTTCAAGCTTTTGCTCAAATGTCATCTCTTCAGTGAGATGTTTTCTGACCAAACCAACTTAAATTGAAACCCTCTGTCCTCCTTTACTGCTTTACTTTTTCTGCAACATTTTTCACCAGTTAACATACTATAAATTTCATTTAGTTATTTTCTGTATTATATGACACAAGTTCTTGAATATAAGCCACATGAAGTTGGATATTTTTGTCTGTTTTTTTCTTTCTCCTAATACCCCAACTCCCACTCCATTGATTTTTTCCCCTACTATCTAGAATAGTGTCATTATATCATAGATATTCAATAAATATTCAGTTTTATTTTAATTACTCTAATTTCTTATAGCACACTCACTCTACCTCTGAATTTGCAAAACATTTCCCTAGGATAAGTCATGAGACTTTGGGGTTCATAACTCTGGGTCAAAACTAGATGTTCCTTCCCAGTAAATATCCAGCCACTATCCTGAAGCCAAAAGCCCTCACTGCTTGCCTAACCCAGAGAGGCCACCTCAGCTATGTAGGGTACATTCTGAAAAGTTAAGTGATGCACAGAGACATTTTATAGTCCTTTATGGAGAAGATTGAGTCCACTGACCCTGTGGCCTCCTTAAGATGACTTCTTAGGATGCTAATCAAATCCTCCTTCAAGAAGAACTATTCCCCCTAAATCCCTTGACTAACCAGAGGAATTTTTATAATTTCTCTTCCCTTTCACCTATGCATACTCAATGCAAGCTAATTCAGAAAGAGATGTGCAAAGGTGGGGTGGGATGTTGAGTAGAGAGTGCGCTCTTAGGCCAGGCAGTAGAAACAGTCTGAGGTCTATTTTGCTTTGAACACTTAGGGATACAGACTCTATCTATAGACTAAATTGACAGGCACCCAGGCTCTTCCCAGACCTCTGCACTTCTTTTCATAACTCAAGCCATCATCACCAACAAGACCAGGGGGGTGCCCTGAAAATAGAGAAGACCACACCACCCTGCCTGTGCTAAGGGAGAAGGGAGAAGAAATCAGGAGATTGCTATTTGAGGAAGCCAGCAGGGTGAGAAACAGCTCGGTTGACAGGGAAGTTACCATAGAGACCAGGGGAGCCAGAAGACAACACAGCTTCCCAGACATGAATATGAAAGACTCCTCCCATTTCATTCTCCATAAAGTCACATAAAACCCCTTCCCCATACCACTGTAGCACAGAAAAGAGGCATATGAAAGACAGGACTCTTACGGGTGATCAGTTCAATTGCATTTAACAGATTGAATTCATTGAAAGGCCTCTACTACTTATGGGCCCATAAGATGAAATCAATTATAGAAAAAAATTAAAATATAGATATTTGCACATATGCATGCAATCTAAGTGGATTTCTCTTCACTACATTTGTAATGTGCTATCCAACACCACAGCCTGGATTTTTCAAGGACATCCTGATGGATCTTCTGCCTGGGTCTTCTTGCCAGGACAGCCTCTCCAATCTGGAGGCATGGCACATTATCCCAGCCATCATTCTTTCATTCACTCATATGTGTTTCAAACATTACAAAAGATGAGGGCAGCTGAGGCATAGGAAGAAGAGTAAATTGAGGGGGCCTCCCTGGTGGTGCAGTGGTTAAGAATCCACCTGGCAATGCAGGGGACACTGGTTGAATTCCTGGTCCAAGAAGATCCGAGACACCATGAAGCAACTAAGCCCATGCACCACAAGTACTGAAGCCCATGTGCCTAGAGTGCATGCTCTGCAACAAGAGAAGCCACTGCAATGAGAAGCCTGCTCACCACAATGAAGAATAGCCCCTGCTTGCTGCAACTAGAGAAAGCCCGCATGCAGCAATGAAGACCCAAAACAGCCAATGAATGAATAAATAAATAAATAAATAAATAGCTTTATAAAAAAAACCCATCAATTGAGACATAGAAGATCTAGTGCCAGCCCTCAGAGGCACTAACAGATACCTACTCTGAGACTTGGAGCAATGTCTTCATTTATCTGAGTCTGTTTCCTTATCTGCAAAATAAGGATCATATACCCAGCTTTGACCTGCTGGCATCTGTATTAAACAAAATAATAAATATAAAAGATCCTGGTGGATTTCAAAGTGCTTTGTAAGTTTAAGGCATTGTTATTGTCGGTATTAGAAAATGCTATCAGTTGATTGCCCACTGCATGGTACTGGAGGGTGCACAGCTGAATAAGACACATCCCTTGCCTGTGCTTTTTACAGTCTGATGCAGTAATGCTTCAGGTTCACCTGATTTATCCTCTGGATCCCGCTCTGGTGTCTCAGAAATCAGTTTATTTCCTGCTGGGAGAGAAGGTTCAAACTGAGGAAAATCACAAGGCTTGATTCCAGTCTCTCACCTTGAAATGAACTATTTGATCATCTCCAATGCCCTGACCTATGAAAGCAGCAGCTGCACAAAACCCTATTTCCTCACACACCAGGTAGACGAGAAATATAACGCACACGCAGGCACACACAGGCCGGGGGACAGATATGGACCTGACAGAAAGCATACGCCTCTCCAAACTCACATCTTGGCCATCTCTGCTAAGCTCTGAAGTGCATAGCTGAATCTTTAAAGATTCCTTGTCATAATGTTTGTCATATTGTGTATAAATCTCTGAACTTGCTCACCTCATTAATTCAGTCTTCATTGTGTAGTGGGAAATTGAAGGAATCAACCAAAAAATGAACACCTTAAAATTTGCTGCTGAAGAGGCTGGAATTAGTCAGATAAGCTGGTGACATTAGCCAAAGTGGCTGGAAAATAACTCATCTTGCCATCTCATTTTGCTAAAACTACACACACACACACTCACACACACATAATGTTATCCTTATATAATATGAGTTTATAATATACAGTTTAAGTTAAGCCTCCCACAGGCCCCACTGTGTTTGAGTGGGGAGAAAGGGAGTCCAAAGGAAGAAATACATGAATTAGAGAAAACTTGACTTACACCACTGCACATATATTGTGTTTAGCGTCTAAATCCCTTATGATACTCTAAATATTTCTCCATAAAACCAGAAAACCAAGGCTTAAAAAAAAAACTATTTGAATGAAAAAAAAAAGAATATATATATATATATATATATATATATATATATATATATATAGGTTTTTTTTTTTTTTTCTCTTCTGCTTCTCCAAGGTGAAATCAAGTTCAAAGATGTTACTTTTCTTAAGGAGGGGGAAAAAAAGAAAACAGTGTCTCCAGAGACTTTGCAGAGGGAGAAGATAATTAGGCTCCTTCTCTGATAAGATAAGCAAATGAATTATGAGCAATTATCTGACCCCAAGGTACAAGTAGCTTCAGGGCTGCTTTCCCTCTGAGCCTGTATCTTAGAGAGGGCACAGTTCTTTGATTTCTGTCTGTTGTGGAATAAAATCAGAGTGAGATCATAATGAGGCTGAGAAAACACCAAAAGTCTAATTAAATGTGAAAGGTCAACTTAGGGAGCAGGAAAGTGGTCTTTCTTTTAGAAAAGCTTTTAATTTTATTTAATTCTTACTCCAAATGCTATCCATATGAGGTAAGTCTTGCTGTTAAGGTTAAACAAATAAATATACACTTGCAAACTAGTATTTGGATAGTTGAAGTAGAGAGACAATGCCCAACATAGCCTGATCCCTGATGTATAGCCAATGACAAAAATAGCTAAAATCAACTGAGCTTCCTCTATGCATGTTTCATTGGGTACATCCATTCATTCAAAAGATATGTCTTAAATATGAGGAATGTTTCTGGGTTCTTGGGATTCAGCTGTGATACAATCAGAAAATGCCTTCTTCTCCTGGTGTTTATAGTGAAGGAGATACAAAATGTCAAATAAACAAATAAGCAGAAAAAAAAAAAAACAACCTTAGAGTTTAGCTAATGATAAGAAGTTATAAGGAACATGGTGGGGTGTCACTCTGGGACCTTACTTGAGATGTCTAAGAGTTCTTCCATTGCATTACCATAAGAAAATGAAGAATTTTATAATGATAATCTGAGATTAGCTCAAGATAGCAGAGTAGAAGGATGTGAGCTCACCCTTTCTTACAAGAACACCAAAATCACAACTAACTGCTGAACAACCATAGACAAAAAAAAAAAAAAAAAAAAAAAAAAAAAAGCTGGAACCTACCAAAAAAGATACCCTACATCCAAAGACAAAGATCAAGCCATGAGACAGTAGGAGGGGCACAATCATGATAAAATAAAATCTCATACCTGCCAGGTGGGCAACCCATGAATTGGAAAACAATTATACCAAATAAGTTCTCCCACAGAAGTAAAAGTCCAGAGCCCCATGTCAGGCTTCCCAGACTGACGGTCCAACAATGGGAGGAAGAACCCCCAGATAATCTGACTTTGAAGGCCAGCAAGGTCTAATCACTGGAATTCCACAGGACTGGGGGAAACAGAAACTCTACTCATGTAGGGCTCACAGAAGGTCTTGTGCACACCAGGACCCAGTGGAAAAAAGCAGTGGCCCATAAGAGACTGGGCCAGACCTGCCTGCTAGTATTGGATGTCTCCTGCAGAGGCTGGGGGCAGCTGTGGCTCACTGTGGAGACAAAGACATTGGCAGCAGCAGTTCTGGGACATACTTACTGGCATGAGTCCTCCCAGATGCTGCCATTAACTCCACCAAATAGCCTATCTGCTCCAGCGCTGGGATGCTTCAGGCCAAACAACCAACAGGGTGGCAACACAGACACACCCATCAGCAGACAAGTGGCTTAAAGTCTTCCTGAGCATGGTGCTGCCCACCAGAGGGACAAGGCCCAGCTCCACACACCAGTAAGCAGGAACCAGTCCCTCCCACCAGCAAGCCTACACAAGCCTCTCAGACAGCCTCATCTACCAAAGGGCAGACAGCAAAGGCAAGAAAAACTAGAATCCTGCAGCCCAAGGAATAAAAACTGCAATCACAGAAAGTTAGACAAAATGAGATGGCAGAGAAATATGTCCCAGATGAAGGAACAAGATAAAACCCCAGAAGAACTGGTAAGTGAAGTACAGATAGGCAACCTACCAAGAAAAGAATTCAGAATACTGATACTGAATGAGATGATCCAGGATCTCAAGAAAAGAATGGAGGCAAGGATCAAGAGGATGCAAGAAATGTTTAATAAAGACCTAGAAGAATTAAAGAACAGACAAACAGAGATATGCAACACATTAACTGAAATGAAAAATACACTAGAAGGAATCAATAGCAGAATAACTAAGGCATAAAAGTGAATAAATGAGCTGGAAGAGAGAAAGGTGGAAATCTTGTCATGGAACAGAGCAAAAAAAAAGAATGAAAAGAAATGAGGACAGTCTAAGAGACCTCTAGGACAACATTAAATGCACCAACATTTGCATTACAGGGGTCTCAGAAGGAGAAGACAGAGAGAAAGGACCTGAGAAAATATTTTAAGAGATAAGAGCTGAAAACTTCCTTAAAACATGGGAAAGGAAACAGTTACCCAATTCCAGGATGTGCAGAGAGTCCTAGGCAGGATAAACCCAAGAAGGAACATCCTGAGACACATAGTAATCAAATTAACAAAAATTAAAGACAAAGAAAAAATATTAAAAGCAACAAGGGAAAAGCAACAAATAACATACAAGGGAATTCCCATAAGGTTATCAGCTGATTTCTCCACAGAAACTCTGCAGGCTGAAGGGAGCTGCAGGATATATTTAAAGTGATGAAAGGAAAAGCCTACAACCGAAAATACTTTACCCAGCAAGGCTTTTATTCAGATTCAACAAAGAAATCAAAAGCTTTATTGACAAGCAAAAGTAAGAGAATTCAGCACCACCAGGCCAGCTTTGCAACAAATGCTAAAGAAACTTCTCTAAGCAGAAAAGAAAAGGCCACAACTAGAAACAAGGAAATTATGAATGAAAAAGCTTACCAGTAAAGGCAAACATGCAGTAAAGGTAGGCAGTCATTCGCACACAAATATGATATTAGAACCAGCAATTGTGAGAAGAGGAGAGCACAAATGCAGGATATTGGAAATCCATGTGGAATTAAAAGCCTGGTAACTTAAAACAATCTTGTTTATATATAGACTGCTATATCAAAACCTCATGGTAACCACAAACCAAAAATATAAAACAGGTACATACACAAAAAAGAAAAAGGAATCCAACACAAAACTAATGTTAGTCATCAAATCACAAGAGAAGAGAACAAAAGAGGAAAGGGAGAAAAAAGACCTACAAAAAGAAATCCAAAACAGTTAACAAAATGACAATAAAAATATATATATATCAATAATTACCTTAAATGTAAATGGATTAAATGATCCAACCAAAAGACATAGAATGGCTGAATGGATACAAAAAGAAGACCTGTATATACACTATCCACAAGAGACTCACTTCAGACATAGGGACACATGCAGACTGAAAGTGAGGGGATGGAAAAAGGTATTCCATGCAAATGGAAATCAAAAGAAAGCTGAAGTAGCAATACTCATATCAGACAAGATAGAGTTTAAAATAAAGACTGTTACAAGAGACAAAGAAGGACACTACATAATGATCAAGCAATCAATACAAGAAGAAGATATAACAATTGTAAATATATATGCACCCAACATAGCAGCACCCAAATATATAAGGGAAATGCTAACAACCATAAAAAGAAAAATTAACAGTAACACAATAATAGTGGGGGACTTCAGTATCCCTCTCTCATCAATGGAGAGATCATTCAGACAGAAAATCAATAAGGATACACAAGCCTTAAACAACACATTAGACCAGATAGACTTAATTGGTATTTATGAGGCATTCCATCCAAAAACAGCAGAATACACATTCTTCTCAAGAGTACATGGAACATTCTCTAAGACTGACCACATGCTGGGCCACAAAGCAAACCTTGGTAAATTTAAGAAAACGGAAATCATATCAAGCATCTTTACCTACCACAACTCTGTGAGATTAGAAAACTACAAGAAAAAAAACTGTAAAAAAACACAAACACATAGAGGTTAAACAATATTCTACTAAACAACCAATGGATCATTGAAGAAATCAAAGAAGAAATAAAAAAATACCCAGAGACAAATGAAAATGAATGTACAATGATCCAAAACCTATGTTATGCAGCAAAAGCAGTTCTAAGAGGGACGTTTATAGTAACACAGTCTTACCTCAGGAAACAAGAAAAACCTCAAATAAACAACATAACATTACACTTAAAGCAACTGGAGAAAGAAGAACAAACAAAATCCAAAGTTAGCAGAAGAGAAGAAATCATAAATATCAGAGCAGAAATAAATGATATAGGAATGAAGAAAAGAGAAAAGATCAATGAAACTAAAAGTTGGTTCTTTGAGAAGATAAACAAAATTGATAAAATTGAACGAGACTCGTCAAGAAAAGAAGAAGGAAGAGGGCTCAAATCTATAAAATTAGAAATGAAAAAAAGAAAAGTTACAACATACACCACAGAAATAGTGAGAATCATATGAGACTACTACAAGCAACTATATGCCAATAAAATGGACCACATGCAATAAATGGACAAATTCCTTAGAAAGGTACAAGCTTGCAAGACTGAAACAGGAAGGCATAGAAAGTATGAACAGACAAATCACAAGCACTGCAATTGAAACTGTGATTATAAAACTCTGAATATATGCCACATCTTTATCTATTCATCTATCAATGAGCGCATAGGTTACTTCCATATCTTGGCTATTATAAATAATGCTGCAATGAGTGCTAGGGTGCATATATCTTTTTTAAATTAGTGTTTTTTGTTTTCTTTTAGTATATACCCAGGAATGGAATTGCTGGTTTGTTTGGTAGTTCTATTTTTACTTTTTTGAGGAACCTCCATACTGTTTTCCATATGGGTCATAAATTGAAGAAAGATTCCTTTAGAAAATATCCAGCAGCTCTGTCCAAACTGAAGGGGGAGGATGGAGGGTCATTAGAATGCAGCTTGACAATAAAGTGACATCTAATAAAATTAGTCATAGTGGAATGACACTGTGTCAAATAGAGTTTCAGCTAAGAAGCCAGCTACAACCAAGTCCAAATCCTAATCCAGTCACTTTCCAGCTGTTTGACTTTGAGCAGGTTCCTATCTATTCTGAATCTCACCTGCAAAATGGGGCTAAGGGTCAACTGTTAAGACTGATTGAGAAATTGCAGTTAACACTTTGGAACACAGTAGCTATGCAATAAAAGGTAAAAACAACAACTACAAGAATCAGAAAATCCACTGCAGTGCTGAATGCATAGGCATGAAACTCCCACTTACAACAGCAAACACTTCTTAGAAAACCAAGCTTTAGGTCTTTATTTTGTCACTTGAAGAGTTTGTTAGGCCTTCAGAAATCACCTTTTGCCCTTCATGAGAATTTATTTAGCTGATTTTGCAATTATCATCAGATTTAAAGACTATGCAAATGACACAAGGATGTAAACAGCACACCAAAAAAAAAAAAAAAAGAGCACATTTAGAATTAAAGACATGAGGACACTTCTAATAGAGCTGAGAAAGAACAACCAGGGATAACACTGAAATGAGTCACAAGGCTTGGCACTGCTAAGATGAGGTGGGGGGGTTATTTTAAGTGGGTCTTGCACCCATCTACTCTGCCCCTCCATCACAGAGAATATATGACAGAATAGAGTGTGAACAACTCTGGGTCTTAGTTATCCACTGAACCATTCATTCAGTCTGTAAGCAAATGCTGAACACTTGTTAGTATCTGGTTTGAAAAATGCAGAAGTGAAAAGGGCAGGATCTCTGCCTTCAAACAATTAATGATCTAGTGGAGGAAAGAGACAATGGTGGTGACCACAACACAAAAATGATGTGACAAGAGCAATAACCTCACCATGTCAAAGGAACAGTGAGGACACAAAAGAGTTTCAGCTCTATCAAGGTTGAGCATGAAAAAATAAAAGTGCTACTTAAGCTGAGTTTTGAAGAATGAATAGGAGTTGCCTAGAAAGGCAGGACGTTGTGCACAAGCAAAGGCATAGTGACTTCTTTGTGACTCCACACACGGTCTAGTATAGGAGTACAGAAAATGCAAAAGGGTAGCAGATGGTAAACCACTGTGAGCAGAGACAACTCATTCTCCCTTTCTTGTGTATCATCTAAGAATGCCTAGTAGGATGTTTGGCACATATGTTCTCAGGAGATGTCTTTATTATGAAACCTCATGTTATCTGAAGACTTAATCCCATATGTGATATAGAGCAGAAACAGAAGTACACTTTTTCTATGGTTGAAGAAGAACATTGAAGTACTAACTTATCAGAGCAAGGAAAACAGACATGGCTTCTTTTTAACTAAGAGCTGGAAGGAGCCTCAGATATTATCTAATGTAGTTTTTTTTTTTTTTTTTTTTTTTGGCGTACGGGCTTAGTTTCTCCATGGCATGTGGGATCTTCCTGGAGCAGGGATCAAACCCGTGTCCTCTGCATTGGCAGGCGGATTCTCAACCACTGTGCCACCTAGGAAGCCCCTAATGTAGTGTTTTTTAACTTAGCATCCTCAACTACTCTATGAAGAATTTTTTCATTCAAATGTTTCCAAATATATATATATATATATATATATATATATATATATAAACTGGAAGCTAAAACTCTGACCATAAAGGTAAACTGCACCATTGTGAATTATGAACTTGGGTTTATCTTACATTTTACATATATATATATATATATATAGTGTATATATATGGGTGTGTGTGTGTATATGTGTGTATATATATATATATATATATAGATGACCACCATATCATCAAGTTCTGCTGTGCAATTTTGGTATTCAAGTTTTCTGTTCGTGGTTTTGAACATCTTGACTCCCAATGATCAGCAAAAATGATAGATTTTGACTTCTAATTCAGTATTCTTTGGGATACCCAAGTCCTTGTTTATAAGAACAACTTTAATGCAATCACCCAATGAGGGATGTTGATATGGACACCCTGAAAAGGGAAATGATTTTGTAATGCATCCAGCTAATCAGTAATGAGGATTAGAAGCCCAGAAGCCTGGATTAATATTTGCTTTATCACAGCTTAGCCACCACCCATCTGAATAGGCAGCCACCTGTCCCATGACTTTCAGGATTGCTAAGCAGACCCAAGTTCATAATTCACAGTGGTGCAGTTTACCTTTATGGTCAGAGATTTAGCTTCCAGTTTATCTTGGACTAAGTCTGCACCCTATCTCTCTGAAAAACAAGCAAAAAGGGTCAGGATAAATGACTCCAGCTTATGATAATAAAAACAGCTTTAAAAAAAACCCCCACATTCTCTGACCTTCTCATATTACAGATTCGTGACTTCACACACAAAGGAGAGATTTGTTTTACATTCTAATGAGATGGTACCATGAATCTCCTGAGCCTAAAGTAAGAATTGCTTTCTTCTTCACTGAAAGAAGGTGGTAACTGCTTTCTTACCTGGAAATTTTAAAAGCAGAGCAAGCAATCAGTTTTTGTGGTGCTTTACATATATTTTATACTTAATCAATTGTCCCTGAATGAATGCAAATTGATGTTATCTAAAACACATTTGATGCAATAAAAAGTCTAACTAGAACTGGCAGGTGAGATGTAGGAATTCAAGAAACTCTAAAAACCTAGCTGTTCAGTAAAATCACCTGGGGAACTTTTGTAAAATGCAGAATCTGGAACCCTTCCCCAGAGTAACTGAATCAGAGCTTCCACAGGCTGATACCCAGAATTCAACATTTACAAAAGCTCTCTAGGTAACTAACAATTATTTAATCCACCCAAATAAACTCTTGCAATATTTTTCAGAGCAGAAGATCCTAAGTTAAAATGATGAAATCAGCTATGGCAATTAATTATAATCCTACATGAGATATAAGAAATTCCAGGATCAAGGTAATTGGGACCTGCTATCCCTTTCCTTCCTCCAGGTATTTCATCTCTGCAGGGCCCGCTTATTTTTTCATTAAGTAAATAATTTTAAAATGCCTACTCTACTAGACCTGAGAACATAATGGTGAACACAATATAAATGGCCATTTTGTCATGGAGCCTATTGCTCTCAGTTACTGGAATACTACAAAAGTTCCATCCAGGAAATTTTCCTGAATTTATAAATGATCTTTTTTTCCCTGGTATTTCCTCATTTTTCACACTTGCTACAGACAAGCCTTTGGGCTTCCTAGTCCAAATGGTGGAAATTTACATGTCCTCTATTCAAGATAATAGCCAATTCTAAAAGAAGTTCACTGGTTCAGCTGGGGCTGGGCAGCTCTCCTGAATCAGCCACTATGGCTTAGAGGAGAAGGGTCATATTATAGATGCATAATTGCTCCAACGGAACTACATCATCAGAGGTTGGGGTAATTCTATTAGGAAGAGATGATGGATAGGCAATTCGATACATTTTGACACTTCTCTGAGGACAATTCATGCATTTCAGTGCACGGATACTGTGCCATTCATTTGGGCTGCTTCCTGTCTAAATTTTGGCTCTGTTCAGATAATTAAGCTATTATAGTCATCCTTTCATTATTCACTCATAAAACACTTAGGCATTGACCTGGTCCTGGTCCTGAGGATAAGAAGGAGAAAGAATAGTGTAGTTCCTCTTGGAGCTCAGAGTTTAGTGATGGAGGCAAACACATAAACATGTAATGATAAAGTAATGTGATAGTGAAATATACTAAATACCAAGAAAACACAAGAGAGTAAGATAAATCTTCACATATTTCCTTAAATAGGTCTTAACAGATACATACAAGTTTTCCAGGCTAGGTAAAGTGAGAAGGCTCCCAAAAAAAGCATAAAATAAAAACAAAGTTAAGATCTATACAGGAGAAGGACGTTTCACAGTTGAGCAGTGTAAATATGGCTGGCTAGAAGATTAGTCACTGTGTAACTGATTTCCTAGCCTTTTCACTATGAGCTGTGTAAATATGGGCAAGTTACTAAAGCTTTCTGTACTTGCCTTATAGGATTGTTTTGAGGATTAACTTTTCCAATGCATGGATAGTGTTTAGAATAGTGCAGACACATCTTGGGTGCTTAATACACGTTTTATTGCTGTTACCATTATCAAACCATTATCACCATTATTTCAAATAAATGTGATACTCCTGAGTGTGTTTACTAGTGAGAGGACAGCCCATTTTGTTTATCATCATATCACAAAGATCATGATTTGGATGTGGCCCAGGGTGCAATGGAGTAAGTTCAAAGATCACATGCATTAGGTTGCTAATAAGGCCATGGTAGATCTCATAGGATTAGCAGAGGAAATTCCATTCCCCATAAAACCATATGCTGCTTTTACATAGTCGTATACTCCCATCATAAGACATCAATACTACTTGGTTTCATAAAAGACTTTTATTGGCTATACTTGTCATTCAGCCCAGCCCCCACCATGGAGTCTGTAAACCAGAATCCAACCTCATTCTTTCAGGATAATGCTCCAAAGCATGTCAATCTTTAAAAACACACACACACACACACACCACCACAACACAGGGACAGCTAAATTCCAACTTTAGAATTATTTACTGAACATTCTTAGGACTTTGGCTCAAGGGATGAAACCAATGTCCCTTCAGGTTTTGGTAGGAGTTACAGAATAATTTCCATTCCCTCCAACCCTTTCTTTGTCTATTCAGTAAATTACCAATCACAAGGACAGTAACATTTTGAACCAGAAAATCCATCCCAAAGCCACTATCTTTGCTGATTCTTCCACATTTTCTTCCAGCTTGGCCAAAGACTCCAGCCTTTTCAGGCTTGCTTCTTCTGTACAAAGAATGCTCTTCCTGCTAGAATCTGCCAGTCACTGTACAGGTGATTAGAAATGCAGATATAAAAGTTGTGGTCTCTGCCCCTTAGTATGTGTCCCTGTGTGAAAGTTAGATAATTAAAGTAGACTCATACAACAGAGTGGGAACCACCACAAGGCAGGGACAAAATAGACGCTCAACAAGTGCATGTTCAACTGAATTAAATTTTATTTATTACACTGAACCATAAGAAACTAATTATATTTGACTGGCTTGATGTCCAAAATATGACAATTATATATGATCCAACCTGATGAGAGTTCTGATGGGATTAAACTTTGGGTATTGTAGGAGTATGGGAAAATGGTTACATGGACCAAATACCTGGCTTTTTAAGTTCAACTTTTTTTTCCTGGTTAGAAAAGTAATATATCAGAAAAGAATCCTGAAGAGTAAATTCAGTTTCACAATCTCTCCATTTCCACTGCCACTCCTCTTATGCAATCCATCATCACCTCTCAGCTGAACTACTATAAGAACTTCCTAACTGGTCTCTCTGCTTTCATTCTTCTCTAATTTCTTTCTACATAATATCCAGATGAATGATCTTCTAACTTTTCAAATTAAATCATGCTGCCCAGCTACTTAAAACTTTTCACTGGTGGGTGACCAGTCATACCTTAAATAAAATCCAAACTCCATCAAGGTACCAGCATGATCTTCTGTCACCTCTTTTACTCTTTTGATGCCAGTCTGACTCTCACTCAAAGACTTCATAAGGCTTCATTTTTAGTTCCTACAAAGAGCTTTTTATTATATCTGTGGGTCAGGTTTCAGAAGATTTTCACTTAAAGAATGGTGAAAAAGTTATACAAGAGAGCAGAACAAGACAACAGAGCAGGAAGATCCTCAGTTCCTCCAATGGACATACCAACATTACAACTACACATAGACAAACTATCTTTGAGAATGACCTAAAGACTAGAAGAAAAGATTTTCCACAACTAAAGATAAAAAGAAAAAGCCACATTGAGATGAATAGATGGGGTGGAGACTAGGTCTGGCTGGGGTCCACACCCCTAGTGCTGTGACTCATAGGCAGGAGGGATATCACAGCCTTAGAGGGCTTCCCTGAAGGGAGATGGCTCCAAACCCCATATTGGGCTCTCCATTCCAAGGGATCTGCACCAGGAAATGAGTCTTCATAATGACTGGCTTTGAAAATGAGTGGGGCTTACATCTGAGAAAAATGGAAAGCTGTAGGAAACCAAGAATCCATTCTTAAAATGTGTGTACAAAAACACACTTACTTCAAGTCCCAGCACAGAGGCAGCAGCCTGAAAAGCAATTGGTCATATGTTGAAAAGAGTCATTAACTAATTTTAGGGCATGTGCCCAAAGGGCACGGACTTATTGGAAGTTTCTCTGGGTACAGAGAAACTAATGGATGCCAGTTTTTCTTTTTATTTTTTGCAGTGTTTTGTTTTGTTTTGTTTTGTTTTTGTTTTGTTTTGTTTTGTTTTGTTTTGTTTTTTGGGTCACCCTCAACCTAACTGGCCTGGTGCTGGCAGGTACCATTTCTCACTCTCCTCATCTAATGTACTGACACTGCTTGCACCAATCTGGGTTCACCTGAGGACCCAGCTCAGATGGTGCTCATATAAAGCAGCACCCTCCACCACACAAGACCTGGTGGGCACCCTTGACCAGCACTGAAACCCATTCAAAACAGCCTCCTGAGCCCCCCAACCCTGCTGCCAGCAGGGACACTTGGCTGGTACCACAGTATCCCCAAGTAGTATTAGCCTTAAGAGCTGGCCTCAAACAGCAAAACACTTGCAACAGTTGCTGTCAGTCCTTACAGCCAGCTGCACAGGGGGCCAGCCACATATACTAGCATGCCTGCACCTCCAATCGAAAGACATAGTGGGGCTTAATGAATTAAAAAAAATCCTATGTATATGCTGCCTACAAGGGACTCAGTTCAGATCTAAAGACACACACAGACTGAAAGTGAGGAAATAGAAAAGATATTACATGCATATGGAAATGAAAAGAAAGATGGGGAAGCAATACTTATATCAGACAAATATGCTTAAAATAAAGACTATAACAAGAGACAAAGAAAAGCACTACATAATGATAAAGGGAAAATCCAACAAAAAGTTATAACACTTAGAAATATATATGCACCCAGCACCTAAATACATAAAGCAAATATTAACAGATATAAAGGGAGAAATTGACAGTTATATGATAACTGTAAGGACTTTAACACCTCACTTACATCAATGGACAGATAGTTGAGACAGAAAATCAATAAGGAAGGATTGGCCTTAGATGACACATTAGATCAGATGGAATCCATAGGTATATATAGAACATTCCACCCAAAAGCCACAGAATACATATTCTTTTCAAGTGCACAAGGAACATTCTCCAGAACAGATCATGTGTTAGGCCACAAAATAAGTCTTGGTGAAATTAAGAAAATTAAAATCATATCCAGCAACTTTTCAAACCACAATGCTCTAAGACTAGAAATCAACTAAAAGAAAAAACTGAAAAAAAAAAAAATTAACACCTCAAGGCTAAACAACATGCTGTTAAACAACCCATTGATTACTGAAGAAATCAAAAATACCTTGAGACAAATGAAAATGGAAACACAAAATTTGTTTTTTGGCTCACCCTCTACCTAACTGGCCTGGACAGCTGACCAGACAGCTTCACAGGTAAATTCTACCAAACATTTTAAAAACCTATGGAATGCAGCAAAGGCAGTTGCAAAAGGGACATTTATAGCAATACAAGCCTACCTGAGTGAACAAGAAAATGTTAAATGAATAATCTAAACTTACACCTAAAGAAACTAGAAAAAGAACAAACAAAACCTTACGTTAGTATAAAGAAGCAAATAATAAAGATCAGAATGAAATAAACACTAAAAAATTAGAAGGAAACTAAGTGCTGAATCTTTGAAAATATAAACAAAATTGATCAAACCTTTAGTAAAACTCACCAAGGAAAAAGACAGAAGACCCAAATAAATAAAATCAGAAGAGAAAGAGGAGAAATTACAACTGACACCACAGAAATATAAAGGATCATAAGGGATTACTAAAAACACATATGCCAATAAAATGGGCAACACAGAAGAAACCGATAAATTCCTAGAAACATACAATCTCCCAAGACTGAATCAGGAAGAAATAGAAAATCTGAATAGACCAATTACCAGTAATGAAATTGAATTGGTAATCAAAAACTCCCAAAAACCAAAAGTCCAGAACCAGACAGCTTCACAGGTAAATTCTACCAAGCATTTTAAAAGGAGTTTATGCTATCTTTAAATTACTCCAAAAAATTGAAGAAAGAATTCTTCCAAACAGTCTATAAGACTAACATTACACTGTTACCAAAACCAGATAAATACAAAAATTGAAAATTCCAGGCCAATATCCCTGACAAACACAGAGGCAAAAATCCTCAACAAAATATTAGCAAAACCAATTTAATAATACATTAAAAGGGTAATACATCATGATCAAGTAGAATTTACTCTATAGATGCAAGGGTTGTTCAATATCAGCATATCAATCCAGGTGATATACTACATAAACAAAATGAAGGATAAAAATGTGTACCTCAAAAACTGGTGCAAGAGTGTAAAGTAATTATATTTCAATAAAGAGCTAAATAAATAAATAAATAAATAAATAAATAAATAAATAAATAAAACAGATAAAGAAAAAGTTCCTACCATGTACCACAGGGAACTATATTCAGTAACTTGTAAACAAAAAAATATGATGGAAAAGAATCTGTAAAAGTTCACACACACACACACACATGCACACACACAAATAATTTTGCTGTATACCAGAAGCTAATATTGTAAATCAACTACACTTAAATTTAAAAAAAAATGAAAAGAAAAAAAATCTCATGATCATCTCAAGAGATGCAGGAAAGCCTTCTGAAAAAATTCAAGATTTATTTATGGTAAAAATCTCAGGAAAGTGGGAATAGAGGGAGGATACCTTAACATAATAAAGGCCGTATATGAGAAACCCACAGCTAACATACTGAATGGTGAAAAGATAAAGGCATTTCCTCTAAGATCAGGAGCAAGGATGCCCATTCTCACCACTTTTATTGAACATGGAAGCCACAGCAAACAGATAAGAAAAAGAAATAAAACCCCTCCAAATTGGAAAGGAAGAAGTAAAACTCACTATTTACAGATGACATAAAACTCTATATAGAAAATCCTAAAGATGCCACCAAAAAACTATCACAAGTAGTAAATGAATTCAGTAAAGTTGTAGGATACAAAACTAACATGTAGAAATTGACTGCATTTTTATAAACTAACAGCAAACTATCACAGATAAATTAGAAAGCCATACCATATACAATTGCACCAGAAGAATAAAATACCTAGGAGTAAACCTAACCAAAGAGCTAAAAGATGTGTATAGATGGCCAACAGACACATAAAAAGATGCTCAACACTGTTAATCATCAGAGAAATACAATTCAAAACCACAATGAGATACCACCTCATGCCTCCCAGAATAGCTATTATCAAAGAGACAAGAAATGACAAGTATTTGCAAAGATGCAGTGAAAAGGGAACACTTGCACGCTGTTGATGGGAATGTAAATATGTGTAACAACTATGGAAAACAAATCAAAAAATCAAAAATCAAACTGCCATATGATCCAGTCATTTCACTTCTGGGTATCTACCCAAAAAAACCAAAAACACTAATTCAAAAATATATTTGCACCCCAATGTTTGTTGTAGCATTACTTACAATAACCAACATACAGAAAAAACTTAAGTGCCCATCAACATGAATGGATATAGGAGATGTTATATATAATTATACATATTTCTTTGTAGAGAGAGAACATATAAAATAGATGACTAATAAGAAAAATATCAAATTGTACACTTTAAATATATGAAGTTTATTGTATGTCAATTAAATCTCAATAAAATTCTTTTTAAAATAAAATAGAGATAATCAAATATAGTGAATGAATACAGACTTTCAAATCAGAAAAAAATAGAGAGAACACTACTCAGCCACACACACACACACACACACAAATATCTTGCCATTCGTGACAACATGGGTGGATCTAGATGATATTAGGCTAAGTGAAATAAGTCAGACAGAGAAAGTGAAATGTCAGACAAAGACAAACTGTATGATTTCATTTACATGTTGAATCTAAAAAACAAACAAAACAAAATTAAAAGAGACTCATAAATACAGAGAACAAATGGGTGATTGCCAGAGGTGATGGAGATTGGTTGGATGGGCAAGATAAGTGAAGGAAATTAAACGATACAACCTTCCAGTTATAATATAAATAAGCCACAGAGATATAATATACAGCAAAAACATATGGTCAATAATACTGTAATAAGTTTGCATGGAGACAGATGGTTACTAGACTTTTGGTGATCATTTCATAATGTACACAAATATCAAATATTATGTAGTACACCTGAAACTAACATAATATTGTATATCACCTGCATTTTGGTAATACGTAAATAAATAATAAAATGGAAAGTGCTGTGACTTAATAACCCAAATGAGACTTTTAATAACTAAAGTGACTGCACAACTAAGGCATCTGACTGCAATCGTATTAATGGAACTCCCACCTGGAAAGGGAGGTCCTAACGAGCACAGGAGATAGCAGATGAAACCATTTATTTTGTATCTCAACAGTAGGCAAGAGAACATGCTGAGTCATAGCCAATGTCTCCACTTGCCCTTCATCTCTATGTTGGGGGAACCCCTGACCTTGGGGCTCTCTCTGGAAGATAGATTAGCCTAGAATACAAACTAGAAGGCCACAACTATGTCTCAGTGTTAGCTTTCCAGGGCAAATCTTTTATTTATGAATGTCCATTTCCAAAAAGTCTGTCCTGGGGCCATTCCATTCTTCAAAACTCAGCTTAGTGTCACCATCACCAAGGCTTCCCTGAATTCTCAAAGTCGGTTTTGGACACTATCTTTTCCATGCATCAAATAATACCCTACAATGTTTCTATCTCACACTGAACTAAGATTTTTGGGAGTTAGTGTTTAGTTCTTATTGGTATCCCCAACATCTAACTTGTAAAAAGAGCTTGGTAAATATTCACTGAATAAATAAACATTATGTCTATACATTTCTCCCTTCAGGATTTTAAAATGCCTTTCTAAAAAAGGGGGGAGGGAGGGATAGATGGGAGTTTGGGATTGACATGTACACAATGCTATATTTAAAACAGATAATCAACAAGGATCTACTGCATAGCATAGGGAACTCTGTTCAATACTCTGTAATAACCTAAATGGGAAAAGAATTTGAAGAAGAATAGATACATGTACATGTATAACTGAATCACTTTTCTGTATGCCTGAAACCAGCACAACATTGTTAATCAACTACACTTCAACATAAAATATATTAAAAAAAATATTCCATACTTACTGGGGGGAATTCCCTTTACCAGATTGGAAATACTATGGCCAAGAATCAGCAAAATAAGGATCTTACAACCAACTAAAATGACTGACAGACCCCACCTCATCTAAACACACAAGCTGTGATTATTTAACATTATCTGTACCACATTACTTATAGTAAAGTTATCAGAACACCATGGATTTATACAGATCAGGGATCAAATTCCACTTCAGTCCCCTGCTAAGTACATAATCCAGAATAAGTTTCTTAACTTCTCACTCAGGTCTTTAATTTCCTCATCTGTAAGAATGAAAATGTCTACCTGTCTATTGTGAATAAGAAATAAAACAACACATGGAAAGCCGATAGCCAATCGCAGGGACTCCATAAATGTTAGCTGAATGTATTTGTCATCTTGTGTTTAGTCCAGGAAGTACCCACGATATAGAATTAAAAGGAAGTGGTTGCAAAAGACCAGCTTTTTAAAATAATTTTTATTGGAGTATAGTTGATTTACAATTTTGTGTTAGTTTCAGGTGTTCAGCAAAGCAAATCAGTTATACATATACGTATATCCACTCTTCTTTAGATTCTTTTCCCTTTATAGGTCATTACAGAGTATTGAGTAGAGTTCCCTGTGCTATACAGTAGGTCTTTAAAAAACTAAATATAGAACTACCATATGATCCAGCAATCCCATTCTTGGGTATATATCTGGTGGAAATTGGGGGGGGGGGCAAAAAGCCAGTTTTAAATATACCTGTTTATTTGTTCAATACCTTTGGATTCTTTGTCCTTTTGAAGGCCATAGAGTGAGTTTCAGATAGGCTAGAACATCATATATTCCTAGGTGTTTTTTGGTAATTGTTCTTTAAGATTATTGTGATAAAAGTAACACTTGCTACTGATAAATTTTCAATCAGAGATAGATAAATTTGATAAAATTTCAAACCTTAAAAAGAGGTAGAAAGTAGACAGTAAAAGGTATTCCCCATAGACCGTTAAGACCCAATCACAGTTTCTTCTATATTCATCTAAAATTGTTCTGTATTTTTAGATCATTTGATTAATGTATTACAAGAAATGTTGGTCAGGAGATATATTCCTACATAAACAGATAAGCCCCCTTTATTTGTCTAACATCTGGCCCATTTTATTTGTCTAACACTTGCTCCAATTCAGGAAACTTTGATGCTGTTAACACAGATGAATCCAGAATCATCCCCATTAGCATTTACTAAAAGCTCAGTGCCATTACAAACTCTGGGAAATGGTGTATTCAGCCAATGAATATGCTAGTAAGACCTAGTGAATTCTGCAAAGCAATCTAGTAGCAGAAGTATGGAAATATGAATCAAGAATATCAGAGAAGTTCTCATTCATTCTTTTGATTGAGTAATTATTAAATTTTTAATGAAACTAATGAGCATAAATTCTCAAAGGCAATTCGATAAAAGGTGTCATAACTTTAAACACAGTCAAATTGGGGCTTCCCAGCTGGTACAGTGGTTAAGAATCCTCCTGCCAATGCAGGGGACACGGGTTTGAGCCCTGGTCCAGGAAAATTCCACATGCCATGGAGCAACTAAGCCCGTGTCCCACAACTACTGAGCCCACACACCACAACTACTGAAACCCGCGTGCCTAGAGCCCATGCTCTGCAACAAGAGAAGCCACCACAATGAGAAGGCTGTGCACTGCAACAAAGAGTAGCCCCCACTCTCTGCAACTAGAGAAAACCCACGGGCAACAACAAAGACCCAACATAGCCGATAAATAAATAAAATTTATTTAAAAAAAACGGTCAAAATTATTTGATCCTGTATTTCCCAGTCAAGGCATTTTCCCACAGAAATAATGTAGATTAATATGTATTTAAAAGAATTTCATTATTTTGTAATTAATAATGGAAACAACTTGGGAATCACCTAACCAATGACAGGGGTACTGCTAAACAAAGGATGACACCTCCTTGGTGTGGAAAATTATATAGCCATTTAAAGTTGTGCTTTTCAAATAATGTTTTACAGAAAGGAAATGTTTTAAAAAATATGTTAACTGTATAAAACAGGATACAAAATAGCATCATGATTTCATTCAAGCTTTTTTACTTGGGTTTCTTAAACTCTATGCAGTAACTCTCTAAAACACCCCTATTCTCCTTTGATTCCACAACTGGATCTCTCATGTGCTCCCACATCTCTTTATTCTAAACTCCCTGAAAACTTTACCTTTTGTCACATATTAAATGAACATACTCTTTTTTTTCTAGCTCATATTAAATGTAGTTACAGGCCCCAAATGTTGACAAGAATGTCTCAAATCAAGCACTGTTAGTGCTACCCCTTGCCTTACATAGTATAAGAATCTCAGAGTTTACTTAATAGTAAGAGAAATTAAATGACAAAGGATGTCCCATCTTCATTCTGTGGTAATCACCCTCATTACTGTTTCTGGTCTTGCTACACAAAACTATTTTTTTTGTCAGCCAACACTTATTGATTCTTCCATTTTGTAATGCACTGAAATAAATACATGTCTTACTGCTCATAACAAACCCATAAGAAATGTTCACAATACCCTCAGTGCCCACTCAATTGCTATGTAACTTAGGGCTAGTCACTTATCTTCTTTGATTATTAGTTTCCTCTTGTAAAGTTTAAGAGGCTTTTCCAACTCTGACATTTGACTTTTGCCTTTTTTTTATTATTAATTAAATAATTAATTATTTTTTTGGGGGTACACAAGTTCAATCATCTGTTTTTATACACATATCCCCATATTCCCTCCCTACCTCGACTCACCCCCCCACCCTCCCTCGAGTCCCCACCACCCTCCCCGTCCCAGTCCTCTAAGGCATCTTCCATCCTCAAGTTGAACTCCCTTTGTTATACAACAACTTCCCACTGGCTATCTATTTTTTTTAACTTAATTGCATTTATTTATTATTATTATTATTATTTTTGGGGGGGTACACCAGGTTCAATCAACTGTTTTTATACACATATCCCCATATTCCCTCCCTTCCTTGACGCCCCCCCCCTTGAGTCCCCCGCACCCTCCCTGCCCCAGTCCTCTAAGGCATCTTCCATCCTCGAGTTGGACTCCCTTTGTTATACAACAACTTCCCACTGACTATTTTACAGTTGGTAGTATATATATGTCTGTGCTACTTTCTCGCTTCTTCTCAGTTTCCCCTTCACCCCCCGCCCCCTCCCATATCTCGAGTTCTCCAGTCCATTCTCTGTATCTGCTTCCTTGTTCTTGTCACTGAGTTCATCAGTACCAATTTTAGATTCCGTATATGTGAGTTAGCATACAATATTTGTCCTTCTCTTTCTGACTTACTTCACTATGTATGACAGATTGTAGTTCTATCCACCTCATTACATATAGCTCCATCTCATCCCTTTTTATAGCTGAGTAATATTCCATTGTATATATATGCCACATCTGTATCCATTCATTTGTAGATGGGCATTTAGGTTGCTTCCATGTCCTGGCTATTGTAAATAGTGCTGCAATAAACATGATGGTACAAGTTTCTTTTGGGATTATGGTTTTCTTTGGGTATATGCCCAGGAGTGGGATGACTGGATCATATGGTAGTTCTATTTGTAGTTTTTTAAGGAACCTCCAAATTGTTTTCCATAGTGGCTGTACCAACTTACATTCCCACCAACAGTGCAGGAGAGTTCCCTTTTCTCCACACCCTCTCCAACATTTGTTGTTTCCAGATTTTGTGATGATGGCCATTCTGATCTGTGTGAGGTGATAACTCATTGTGGCTTTGACTTGCATTTCTCTGATGATGAGTGATGTTGAGCATCTTTTCATGTGTTTGTTGGCCATCTGTATGTCTTCTTTGGAGGAACGTCTATTTAGGCCTTCTGCCCATTTGTGGATTGGGTTATTTGCTTTTTTGGTATGAAGCTGCATGAGCTGCTTGTATATTTTGGAGGTTAATCCTTTGTCCGTTGTTTCATAGGCAATTATTTTTTTCCCATTCTGAGGGTTGCCTTTTAGTCTTGTTTATGGTTTCTTTTGCTGTGCAAAAGCTTTTAAGTTTCATGAGGTCCCATTCGTTTATTCTTGATTTTATTTCCATGATTCTAGGAGGTGGGTCAAAAAGGATGTTGCTTTGATGGATGTCATAGAGTGTTCTGCTTATGTTTTCCTCTAGGAGTTTTATAGTGTCTGGCCTTACATGTAGGTCTTTAATCCATTTGGAGTTGATTTTTGTGTATGGTGTTAGGAAGTGTTCTAATTTCATTCTTTTACATGTTGCTGTCCAATTGTCCCAGCACCACTTATTGAAGAGGCTGTCTTTTTTCCATTGTATACTCATGCCTCCTTTGTCCAAGATAAGGTGCCCATATGTGTTTGGGCTTACCTCTGAGTTCTCTATTCTATTCCATTGATCTTCCTTTCTATTTTTGTGCCAGTACCATACTGTCTTGATCACTATGGCCTTGCAGTATAGTTTGAAGTCAGGAAGCCTGATTCCACCAACTCCATTTTTCCTTCTCAAGATTGCTTTGGCTATTCCGGGTCTTTTGCGTTTCCATACAAATCGTAAGATTTCTTGCTCTAGTTCTGTGAAAAATGCCATTGGTCATTTGATCGGGATTGCATTGAATCTATAAATTGCTTTGGGTAGTACAGTCATTTTCACGATGTTGATTCTTCCAATCCAGGAACATGGTATGTCCCTCCATCTGTTTGTGTCGTCTTTGATTTCTTTCATCAATGTCTCAAAGTTTTCTGCATACAGATCTTTTGCCTCCTTAGGCAGGTTTATTCCTAGGTATTTTATTCTTTTTGTTGCAATGGTGAATGGGAGAGTTTCCTTAATTTCTCTTTCTGCTCTTCCGTTGTTAGTGTATAGGAATGCAAGAGATTTCTGTGCATTAATTTTGTATCCTGCTACTTTACTAAACTCATCAATGAGTGCTAGCAGTTTTCTGGTAGAGTCTTTAGGGTTTTCTATATATAATATCATGTCATCTGCAAAGAGTGACAATTTTACTTCTTCTTTTCCAATTTGGATTCCTTTAATTTCTTTTTCTTCTCTGATTGCTGTGGCTAACACTTCCAAAACTATGTTGAATAACAGTGGTGAGAGTGGACACCCTTGTCTTGTTCCTGTTCTTAGAGGGAATTCTTCCAGTTTTTCTCCATTGAGAACAATATTGACTTTTGGTTTTTCATATATGGCTTTTATTATGTTGAGGTAATTTCCTTCTATGCCCATTTTCTGGAGAGCTTTTATCATAAATGGATGTTGAATTTTTCAAAAGCTTTTTCTGCATCTATTGAAATGATCATATGGTTTTTATCCTTCAATTTGTTGATATGATGTATCACGTTGATTGATTTGCGTATATTGAAGAATCCTTCATCCTAGGGATAAACCCCACTTCATCGTGGTGTATGATTTTTTTAATGTGCTGTTGCAGATTGTTAGCTAGTATTTTGTTGAGGATTTTTGCATCTATATTCATCAGTGATATTGGTCTGTAGTTTTCTTTTTTTGTGACATCTTTGCCTGGTTTTGGTATCAGGGTGATGGTAGCCTCGTAGAATGAGTTTGGGAGTGCTCCACCTTCTGCAATATTTTGGAAGAGTTTGAGAAGGATAGGTGTTAACTCTTCTAGAAATGTTTGATAGAATTCGCCTGTGAATCCATCTGGTCCTGGGCTTTTGTGTGTTGGGAGATTTTTAATCACTGCCTCAATTTCTGTACTTGTGATTGCTCTGTTCATGGTTTCTATTTCTTCCTGGTTCAGTCTTGGAAGATTGTATTTTTCTAAGAATGTATCCATTTCTTCCAGGTTATCCAATTGATTGGCATAGAGTTGCTTGTAGTAGTCTCTCATGATGTTTCGTATTTCTGAGGTGTCCGTTGTGACTTCTCCTTTTTCATTTCTAATTCTGTTGATTTGCATCTTCTACCTTTTTTACTTGATGAGTCTGGCTAATGGTTTATCAATTTTGTTAATCTTCTCAAAGAACCAGCTTTTAGTTTCATTTATTTTTCTTATGGTTTCTTTCCTTTCTTTTTCATTTATTTCTGCTCTGATCTTTATGATTTCTTTCCTTCTGCTCACTTTGGGGTTTCTTTGTTGCTCTTTCTCTAGTTGTTTGAGGTGTAAGTTTAGGTTGTTTATTCGATCATTTTCTTGTTTCTTAAGGTAGGACTGTATTGCTATAAACTTCCCTCTTAGGACTGCTCTTGCTGCATCCCATAGGTTTTGGGTTGTTGTGTTTTCGTTGTCATTTGTTTCTAGATATTTTTTGATTTCCTCTTTGATTTCTTTAGTGATTCCTTGGTTGTTTAAGAGTGAATTGTTTAGGCTCCATGTGTTTGTCTTTTTTGCAGTTTTTTTCCTGTAATTGATATCTAGTCTCATGGCGTTGTGGTCTGAGAAGATGCTTGATATGATTTCAATTTTCTTGAATTTGCTGAGGTTTGATTTGTGACCCAAGATGTGATCTATCCTGGAAAATGTTCCGTGTGCACTTGAGAAGAAAGTGTAGTCTGTCGTTTTTGGATGGAATGTCCTATAAATATCAATTAAGTCGTGATGGTCTAATGTGTCATTTAAAGCTTGTGTGTCTTTATTTATTTTTTGTTTGGATGATCTGTCCATTGATGTAAGTGGGGTGTTCAAGTCTCCCACTATTATTGTGTTACTGTCGATGTCCCCTTTTATAGCTGTTAGCATTTGCCTTATGTATTGAGGTGCTCCTATATTGGGGGCATAGATATTTACCATTGTGATATGTTCTTCTTGAATGGATCCCTTGATCATTAGGTAGTGTCCTTCCTTGTCTCTTTTAATAGTCTTTACTTTCAAGTCTAATTTGTCTGATATGAGTATTGCTACTCCAGCTTTCTTTTGACTTCCATTTGCATGGAATATCTTTTTCCATCCCTTCACTTTCAGTCTATATATATCCCTTGGTCTGAAGTGGGTTTCTTGTAGGCAGCATATAGAAGGGTCTTGTTTTTGTATGCATTCAGCCAGTCTGTGTCTTTTGGTTGGAGCATTGAATCCACTTACATTTAAAGTGATTATTGACATGTGTGTTCCAATTACCATTTTCTGAATTGTTTTGGGTTTGTATTTGTAGGTATTTTCCTTTTCTTGTGTTTCCTACTTAGAGAAGTTCCTTTAGCACTTGTTGTAAAGCTGGTTTGGTGGTGCTGAATTCTGTTAACTTTTGCTTGTCTGGAAAGCTTTTGATTTCTCCCTCAAATCTGAATGAGATTCTTGCTGGGTAGAGGATTCTTGGCTGTAGGTTTCTCTCTTTCAGGACTTTCAGTATATCCTGCCATTCCCTTCTGGCCTGCAAAGTTTCTGTAGAAAGGTCAGCTGTTATCCTTATGTCTTTTCCCTTATATGTTGTTTGTTGCTTTTCTCTTGCTGCTTTTCATATTTTTTCTTTGTGTTTAATTGTCATTAGTTTGATTAATATGTGTCTTGGTGTATTTCTCCTTGGGTTTATTCTGTATGGGACTCTCTGTGCTTCTTGGACTTGGTGAATTATTTCCTTTCCCATGTTGGGGAAGTTTTCCACTAGAACCTCTTCAAAGATTTTCTCAGACCCTTTCTTGTTTTCTTCTTCTTCTGGGATGCCTATAATTCGAATATTGGTACGTTTAAGGTTATCACTGAGGTCTCTGAGGCTGTCTTCTAGTCTTTTTATTTTTTTTTTCTTTTTCCTGCTCTGTGGCAGTTATTTCTCCCATTCTATCTTCCAACTCACTTATCCGTTCTTCTGCCTCAGTCATTCTGCTGGTTATAGCATCTAGAGTATTTTTAATTTCAGTTATTTTGTTCTCCATTGCTGTTTGTTTTTCTGAGTTCTTATGAACTGTTTCTTGTACTTTCTCTACTTTGTTATCGAGATTTTGTATCATTTTTACTATCATTACTCTAAATTCTTTTTCAGGCATTTTTCCTATTTCCTCATCATTTATTTGGTCTTGTGGGTTTTTTTCCTGCTCCTTTGCCTGCATGGTGTTTCTTTGTTTCCTCATGGTTGTCCAAGCTTTTGGGGTTGCTTGTCCTGGTGATAGAGGTGTTTATAGAAGACTGTCCAAGCCTCAGACTAATGTCCAAGTATTGGATTAAACGAATATTAAGTCTAGGAAACACATACATGTATAAGATACACAATTATTGAATCCGTTAGGACATAAGGCTCTCGAAAGACCTGACAGAACCCCAGTGTGCTATCAGATATTCAAAGAGAAACCCAGCAGAAATTGACAACTGAAACAGAACAAATCAGAGACAAAAGCAAAAGCAAACAAACAACAAATAACACCCTAGTCATACAAACATCAATCCAGGGAGATTTTGTAAGCTAGGATCAAATATAGAAATGAGCTGGAGTACCACCAGAGAGAATGTAGATTCTCAGAATGTAATTAGACAACTGTACTAAGAACTAAGATAAAGACAAAAGCCTAATATTAATACCAAGGCAGTGCGTCATCTGGAGAATAGAGCAAGGAGTCTGAGTAGACCAATAGTGTTGCTTATGAGTATGTTAAGGTAAAATAAACTTAAAATGGCTGGAAGAAAGGGGAACAGAAGAGCATAATGTGGTTGGAAATATGCAAAGAAAAAGAAAGGAATAGAAGTGTATAAAAGGAAGGGATGAAAGGAAAGTATGAAAGATATTTTGTCAGTACTACCAAAAATTTAGCTAGATATAGAAGTATATAAAAAGGCAAAAAAAAAAAAGAATAAAAAATATCCTTAAAAAATTATGTTATAAAACTTGTAGATCCCTTAGTGCTAAGATCGTATTTAATAAATCAAAAAAAAAAAAAAAAAAGAGAGAGAGAGAGAGAGAGAACGAAAAAAAAAAAAATCTAGAACTGTTGCCAGAATGGACCAGTTCAATAGGTATTGATACTACTATTTCTGTTTCCTTAGCATCTCAGCTGTAAGTGTCCTTCTCCTTGCCTTGGGTTTTTTTTTTGCGTTATTCTGTGACCAGCAGAGGTTCCTTTATTGTTTGTCTGTAAGCCTCAGTGTGTGGGGAGGGAGAGGGTACAATAGTGGCTCCTTCTCCTGGGAGTGAGTGAGCAGTGGTCCACTGTTGTTTCAGTCAGGCTTGGAGGTGCCTGTTGCAGAGGGCGCTGGTGGCTCAGGCATACACAGAAAGTCTTAGAGTTGGGCCTCTCTCGGGGTTTTTTCTTTTTGATGCTGGTTTTTTTTTTTTTTTTCTCTCGGCAGCCTCCCTGCTGCTGGCGTTGCAAGGAGTTTTAATCTAGCTCCGCCCGAGTGCCTGAGGGTGCTTGTTATCCCTGAGTGCCTTAGGTGGCCCGCAGGGCATCTCTCAGCTGCCTGTTGCAGAGGCACGGAAAGAGAGGGAGAGGCTATGCACGCGGCTACTCCCCCCCGCCCGGGAGCCTGCAGCCTCCAGCCGCCATTATGGCCGGGCAGCTCTCAGGGATCGGCACTCCTCTCCGCGGACCTCCTCCGTCCTGTCCTCTCGGTCCGTCACCCTACCAGCAACAATGTTTCTCCCCCTGAACCAGCTCTCCGGTTCCCACGCTCCCGCTCCTGGACCCTCCGTTCAGCCGCGGATCGATGTCTCGGTCCGGGAACGCTGAGCTGCGCTGCGGACCCTCCATATGTTTCTCACTCCCTCCTGTCTGCCACAGCTCCACCGCTTCACCCTCTTTGAGCCCTGGTAGATGCCTCCCTACCAGCTATGTCGGGCTCCCCACAGCCCTTTCTGATGTCCGAGGCCGTCTGCTGGTGTTCAGCTGGTTCTCTGTGGGAATGACTGCGTCCTTCCGTGCATTCCCAATGCATCTGTGGAGAGGGATGCACTCCACGTCTCTCTACTTCACCGCCATCTTTTTCTCGAGTCCCTTTTTTTAACATATAAAAGAACCAAACAAGATGCATCAAAAAGAATAAAATACCTAGGAACAAACCTATCTAAGGAGGTAAAAGACCTGTACTTCAAAAAATATAAGACATGGATGAGAGAAATTATAGATGACAAAAAGAAATGGAAAGATATATCATACTCTTGGATTGGAGGAATCAATATTGTTAAAATGACCATACTACACAAGGCAATTTACAGACTCAATGCAATCCCTATCAAAATACCAATGGTGCCAGGAAAGGGAGGGTGGGGGGGGGGGAGTCATGGGAGGGTGAGGATATGGGGATATGTGTATCAATACAGCTGATTCACTTTGGTGTACCTCATAAGCTGGTAAAAGAGTGTAAAGCAATTTTATTCCAATAAAGAACTTAATAAAAAATACAAATGGAATTTTTCACAGAACTAGGACAAATAATTTTAAAATTTGTTTGGAAACACAACAGACCCCAGATAGCCAAAACAATCTTGAGAAAGAAGTGCAGAGCTGGAGGTATCATGCTCCCTGGCTTCAACTATACTACAAAGGTACAGTCATCAAAAGAGTATGGTACTGGCACAAAAACAGACACATAGATCAATGGAACAGGATAAAGAGCCCAGATATAAACCCATGCACTTATGGTTGGTCAATTAATCTACAACAAAGGAGGCACAAATATTCAATGGAGACAAGACAATCTCTTCAATAAGTGGTGCTGGGAAAACTGGACAGCTACTTGTAAAAGAATCAAATTAGAACATTCTCTAATACCATAAATAAAAGTAAACTCTAAATGGATTAAAGACCCTATTATAAGACTGTAAGACAAGATACTGTAAAATTCCTAGTGGAAAACATAGGCAGAACACTTTGACATAAATTGCAAACAAACAAACAAACAAACAAACAAACAAAAAACCAAATTGGATCCATCTCCTGAAGTAAAGGAAATAAAAGCAAAAACAAACTAATTGGAGCTAATTAAACTTAAAAGCTTTTGCATAGCAAAGGAAACCATCAACAAAATGAAAAGACAACCTACTGAACAGAAGAAAATATTTGCAAATGATATGACAAATAAGACTTAATATCCAACATATATATATATATATATATATGTCATACAACTCAACATAAAAAAAAAATCCAATTAAAATATGGGCAGAAGAACTGAATAGACTTTTTTCCAAGGAAATGCAGAAAGCCAACAGACATATGAAAAGATGCTCAACATCACTAATCATTAGGGAAATGCAAATCAAAACCACAATGAGATATCACCTCACACCTGCCAGAATGGCTATCATCAAAAAGAACACAAATAACAAATATCAGCAAAAATATGGAGAAAAGGGAACTCTTATACACCATTGGTGGGAATGTAACTTGGTGTAGCTACTGTGGAAAACAGTATGGAGCTTTCTCAAAAAACAGAACTACCATATGATCCAGAAATCCCACTCCTAGGTATATATCTGAAAAAAACAAAAACACTAATTCAACAAGATACATGCACTTCAATGCTCACAGCAGCATTATTTACAATTGCCAAGATAAGGAAGCAAACTAAGTGCCCATCAACAGATGAATGGATAAAGATGTGGTATATACACATATGCACCATGGAATACTACTCAGCCATTAAAAAGAATGAAACTTTGCCATTTGCAATAATATGGATGGACTTGGAGGGCATTATGCTAAGTGAAACAAGGCAGACACAGAAAGACAAATACTGTATGATATCACTTATATGTAGAATCTAAAAAATACAACAAAGTAGTGAATTGTATTTTTAATTTTATTGAAAAATAAAAACAAGACAAAAAATAACAAACAAAAGGATAAATGAGTCAACAGGATCCCATCCTGTAAATTAGTTCTATTTTTCTGGACTTATTCAATATAAACATTTACTGGCCTAAAATAGCTTTATCACTTGTTCAGCATACTGTGATCTTCCCAGACAGATTGGGAACATAAGGAATTTTCTGGATACATAGATACATTGAATTTCTTGGAGACTTTCTGATCACTCCAAGATCTTAATTTCTTAATATAATTTTTTTATTAACAAGAACCAAGCACCTGATTTCAGGGTAGGGACAGAAAAAGTGAATCTGGGATATCTTTTCATGCCAGGAAGTAAGGATGTGCTCAAAGCTTGATGTAGATATGTCAAAAGGACAAGAAATCAGCTCAAAAGGGCTTTCTTTGGCCATAGTTTGTAAAATTTCCAGAAGGAATAATGATTGGAATGGATCAAAGTTCACTGGTTTAAACAGAATCCATTAGTGTTACTTATATAAAAAGAAAGAATATAAGGGAAGACCTGTAAAGATAACAGCTGATCTTTCTGCAGAAACTCTACAGGCCAGAAGGGAGTGGCAGGATATACTGAAAGTCCTGAAGGAGAAAAACCTACAGCCAAAAATACTCTACGCAGCAAGAATCTCATTCAGATTTGACAGACAAATCAAAACTTTTACAGACAAGCAAAAGTTAAGAGAATTCAGCACTGCCAAACGAGTCTTACAACAATTACTAGAGGAACTTTTCTAAGTATGAAACACAAGAAAAGGAAAAGACCTACAAAAACAAACTCAATTAAAAAAATGCTAATAGGAACACACATGTCAATAATCACTAAATGTAAATGGATTAAATGCTCCAACGAAAAGACACAGACTGGCTGAATGGACACAAAAAGAAGACTCTTATATATGCTGCCTACAAGAAACCCACTTTGAACAAAGGAACACATATAGATTGAAAGTAAGGGGATGGAAAAAGATATTACATGCACATGGAAGTCTAAAGAAAGCTGGCATAGCAATACTTATATCAGACAAATTAGATTTTAAAGACTATTACAAAAGACAAGGAAGGACACTACATAATGATGAAGGGATCAGTCCAAGAAAACATATAACAATGGTAAATATTTTTGCCCCCAACATAGGAGCACCTCCATACATAAGGCAAATGCTAACAGCCATAAAAGGGGGCATCAACAGTAACACAATAATAGTAGGAGACTTGAACAGCCCACTTACATCAATGGTCAGATCATCCAAACAGAAAATAAATAAGGAGGCACAGCTTTAAATGACATATTAGACCATCTTGACTTAATTGATATTTACAGGACATTCCATCCAAAACTAAAGAATACACTTTCTTCTCAAGTGCACATGGAGCATTTTCCAGGATAGATCACATCTTGGGTCACAAATCAAGACTCAGTAAATTCAAGAAAATTGAAATAGTATCAAGCATCGTCTCTGACCACAATGTCATGAGACTCGATATCAATTACCTGAAAAACTGTAAAAAATACAAACACATGGAGGCTAAACAACAAACTATTAAACAACCAAGAAATCAAAGAGGAAATCAAAAAGTACCTGGAACCAAATGACAATGAAACACAACAATCCAAAACCTATGGGATGCAACAAAAGCAGTTCTAAGAGGGAATTTTATAGCAATACAGTCCTACCTCAAGAAACAAGAAAAATATTGAATAAACAACCTAAACTTACACCTAAAACAACTAGAGAAAGAAGGACAAAGAAACCCCAAAGTGAGCAGAAGGAAAGAAATCATAAAGATCAGATCAGAAATAAAGGAAAAAATAGCAAAGATCAATAAAACTAAAAGCTGGTTCTTTGAGAAGGTAAACAATATTGATAGACCATTAGCCAGACTTATCAGGAAAAAAGGAAGAAGATGCAAATCAACAGAATTAGAAATGAAAAAGGAGAAGTAACAATGGACACCTCAGAAATAGAAATGATTGTGAGAGACTACTACAAGCAACTGTATGCCAATCAATTGGATAACCTGGAAGAAATGGCTACATTCTTAGAAAAGACTTCTAAGACTGAACCAGGAAGAAATAGGAACTATGAACAGACCAATCATAAGTATGGAAATTCAGACTGTGATTAAAAATCTCCCAACAAACAAAATCCAGGGCCAGATGGCTTCACAGACGAATTCTATCAAACATTTAGAGAAGAGTTAACACCCATCCTTCTCAAACTCTTCCAAAATATAGCAGAAGGAGGAACATTCTCAAACTCATTCTATAAGGCCACCATCACCCTGATACCAAAATCAGGCAAAGAAGTCACAAAAGAGAACATTACAGGCCAATATCTCTGATGAATATAGATGCAAAAATCCTCAACAAAATACTAGCTAACAGACTCCAACAGCACATTAAAAAGATCATACACCATGATCAAGCAGTGTTTTCCCTGGGATGCAAGGATCCTTCAATATATGCAAATCAATCAATGTAATACATCATATCAACAAACTGAAGGATAAAAACCATATGATCATCTCAATAGACGCAGAAAAAGCTTTTGACAAAATTCAACCTCCATTTATGATAAAAGCTCTCCAGAAGATTGGCATAGAAGGAAATTATCTCAACATAATAAAAGTCATATATGAGAAATGAAAAGCCAACATTGTTCTAAATGGTGAAAAGCTGAAAGCATTACCTCTAAGAATAGGAACAAGACAAGGGTGTCCACTCTCACCATTGTTATGCAACATAGTTTTGGAAGTTTCAGCCACAGCAATCAGAGAAGAACATGAAATAAAAGGAATCCAAACTGGAAAAGAAGTAAAATTGTCACTCTTTGCAGATGACATGATATTATACATAGAAAATCCTAAAGACTATACCAGAAAACTGCTAGCACTAATCAATGAATTTAGTAAAGTAGGAGAATACAAAATTAATGCACAGAAATCTCTTGCATTCCTATACACTAACAACAAAAGAGAAGAAAGAGAAATTAAGGAAACTCTCCCATTTACCATTGCAACAAAAAAAATAAAATACCTAGGAATAAACGTGTCTAAAGAGGCAAAAGACCTATATGCAGAAACCTGTAAGACACTGATGAAAGAAATCAAAGATGCTACAAACAGATGGAGATACATACCATGTTCTTGTATTGGAAGAATCAATGTTGTGAAAATGACTATACTACCCAAAACAATTTACAGATTTAATGCAATCTCTATCAAATTACCAATGGCATTTTTCATAGAACTAGAACAAGAAATCTTACGATTTGTATGGAAATGCAAAAGACCCTGAATAACCAAAGCAATCTTGAGAAGTAATATGGAGTTGGTGGAATTAGGCTTCCTGTCTTCAAACTATACTAGAAGGCCACAGTGATCAAGACAGTGTGGTACTGGCACAAAAATAGAAAGGTAGATCAACGTGACAGAATAGAGAACCCTGAGGTAAACCCAAGCACATATGGGCACCTTATCTTTGACAAAGGAGGAAAAAATATACAATGGAAAAAAGACAGCCTCTTCAATAAGTGGTGCTGGGAAAATTGGACAACAACATGTAAAAGAATGAAATTAGAACACTTCCTAACACCATACACAAAAAGAAATTCAAAATGGATTAAAGACCTAAATGTAAGGCCAGACACTATAAAACTCCTAAAGGAAAACTTAGGCAGAACACTCTACGACATACATCAAAGCAAGATCCTTTTTGACACAGCTTCTAGAATAATGGAAATAAAATTAAGAACAAACAAATGGGACCTAACGAAAATTAAACAGTTTTGCACAGTGAAAGAAATCATAAACAAGACAAGACAACCCTCAGAATGGGAGAAAATACTTGCCAACGAAGCAACAGACAAAGGATTAACCTCCAAAATATACAAGCAGATTTTGCAGCTTAATACCAAAAAAGCATAAAGCAAATAACCCAATCCACAAATGGGCAGAATACCTAAGTAGACATTTCTCTGAAGAAGATATGCAGATAGCTAACAAACACATGAAAAGTTGCTCAACATCACTAATCATTAGAGAAATGCAAGTCAAAGCCATGGTGAGGTATCACCTCACACTGGTCAGAATGGCCATCATCCAAAAATCTAGAAACAGTAAATGCTGGAGAGGGTGTGGAGAAAAGGGGACTCTCCTGCACTGTTTGTGGGAATGTAAGTTGGTACAGCCACTATGGAAAACAGTTTGGAGGTTCCTTTAAAAACTACCATATGATCCAGTAATCCCACTGCTGGGCACATCCCCAGAGAAAACCGTAATCCAAAAGGAAACATGTACCATAATGTTTACTGCAGCACTGTTTATAATAGCCAGGTCATGGAAGCAACCTAAATGCCCATCAACAGATGAATGGATAAAGATGTGGCACATGTATACAATAGAATATTACTCAGCTATAAAAAGGAATGAAATGGAGCTATATGTAATGAGGTGGTTAGACCTAGAGACTGTCATACAGAGTGAAGTAAGCCAGACAGATAAAAACAAATACCGTAAGCTAACTCATATATATGGAATCTAAAAAAAATGGTACTGATGAACCCAGTGACAGAGCAAGAATAAAGATGTAGATGCAGAGAATGGACTGGAGGACACGGGGTTGAGGGGAGGTGCGAATGGGAAGCTGGGATGAAGTGAGAGAGTAGCATAGACATATTTACATTACCAACTGTAAAATAGTTAGCTAGTGGGAAGTTGCTGTATGACAAAGGGAGATCAACTCCATGCTGGGTGATGCCTTAGAGGGCCAGGACAGGGAGGGTGGGAGGGAGTTGTAGGAGGGAGGGGATATGTGGATATATGTATAAATACAGCTGATTCACTTCGGTGTACCTCAAAAACTGGTACAAGTGTGTAACACAATCATATTCCAATAAAGAGCTTAATAAATAATTAAATAAATAAATGCCTCAGCTTCCTTGAGGCAGATTTTCCCCTGGAGTGCCTAATGTGAGAATAAAAGAAAAAGAAAGAAAGAAAAGTACATAAGTAGATATATAATGTCATTTTACATACAATGTGAAAGAGATAAAGTAAGTGTCATAAAATTTTGACAATTGATTAATCTAGATAGTAGGCAAATAGTATTTATTTCCCTATTCTTGCAACTTTCAGGTAGGTTTCATATTTTAAAAAATAAAAATTTGGGTGGTGGTAGGAGGGGCAGGTTGAACGAAGTGACTCTGTTTGCCCTTAAATAACTGTGAACTGTTCACATCAAACACTCCCTGGAAATAAAATCTTTTCATATCTCTTCAAAACCAAGAAATGCAGTGATTATTGATCAATAAAATCTCACCCTGATCAAGTACAAGTCCTTTCTGAAAGTTAATTAACTCTTCCACACAGACAGCTTGCATGTCCCATTTTGTTAGAATGTTAAATTTTGCCATCCTTAATTCCTATAAATATTAAATTGTTTTGATATGATAATTACAAGACATTTAGTACATATCTTGACTAGTAAGTTTCTAATGCTACTTTCAAGCTAACATAATAAAGGTGCTGAAAAGAAGTGGGAGGGAATGTTTGAATTCAAAAGAACAAATAAATTTATTTTAATATTAATTTTCAGAAAACCTCTACAGTCTCCCCTACTCATATACCATATGAATCACTATAGCAGATCCCTGCCTTCACACACAAAGACCTGTTTAGATTGTGTCTGCAGAGAAGCTTACTCTGGCCAGTCAAACTTTCCTTCTTCACTTTAAAACACACACACACACACACACACACACACACACACACACACACACTCATACACATGCACTTAAGCTGCAGACCATGAATATCTTGAGAAACACAATGCTAGTTTTCTCTTCACCTGAAGAGACATGGTGAAGAGATGTATTTTATTAATTTCAGAAAGGTCCACACATAGAGGAAAAAAGGAGAATGAAGAAAAGAGAGAGACGGAACAGAAGAGGATAGAGTAAGCTGAAAAAGAAAAAAAAAAAAAGGAGAGAAGACAGAGAGAAGGAACAAAACATCAGTTGTTGGATGGGGTCTGTTTCAAAAAGAAAGCATGTTACAATAATATTTGCTCACATACTTGGATATATAGGAAGGGTGTGTAAATATCTCTGAATATGGCCTCCACCTCCTGGAAGACAAATGACATTACATAAGATTCATCAAACCTGGGCCTAAGAGTCTCATACAACTGCATGATAAACCTACAGAATCTTCCAAAATTGAGATGAAACTATACTGAATATTGCTGAACAGGAAGCAAAACTGACATGAATTTTTAAAATAAAACTGTATCAGCCAGTCACTTGAAGCCACTTGAAGCAGGACCACCAGGGCATGCATTTATTTTCCTTGAATATTAGAGAGTCTTTAGGAGGAAATTTTTAAGAGGTCATCTCCACCTCCAACACTTCTGAGCTGTCTAATCCCTGGTGCAATAATCTCTCTGAATCTGATTTCCCATATCTGAGAAATGGAGCTACTAACACTTATCATACACTATTGTGAGAATTAAGTAAAATGAGGTAAGTAAATATGATGGATGCATGCAAATGCATGACAAATATCTCTTCCTTTCACTCTTTCTTTCTACAAATGATGTACCTGAAAGTCCAGTTAAAGGTCACTGGCAAACCTGAAACTCAGTCCCATCCCCCTGGTCATTCATTCATTGAGGAGGACCTAACCTTCACACTCTATAAGGAGTGGTGAACAAAACAGGCAAAATTCCTGCCCTCCTGGACCTTGGGATTTAATTTAATCCTGCTCTACCCTCTAGGCCTCCTCATCTCTTCTTTGACTAGTTGAGCATGAAATCTTGGGTTGTTCACATTTTTCTTTCCAGGAATAGGTCTCCATTTCTGAATTCTTCCCATGAGATAAGGCAGTGGATGAGACCACAAAAGTGAGTGATTGTGCTGAGTCTGTGAGCCCCTTGTGAATCCTGCTCATGGCAAGACCAAGGCCATCCAATCACTGGCTGACAGGTGACTATCTAAGTGCAGGGAGAGTCTGTGACTAAAGCAGTCTTTCCTGAATGTCTGCACTGAAACAAGACTCTTCAAAACCAAAGCACATAGCTAATTGGGGTATTTTTCAAACTAACTTTGTTGAGATGACAAAGCAGCACTTCATAACAGTTGCCCAGGGTAAAATGGGTGTGTGGCTCATAGAGTCACTTCATTCACACAGAGCCAGGGTGTGCCCAAACTAAATGAACCCTTCTGGAAAGCACATCAGCCAGGGATAATAGCTACACCCATGTGTCCTTATATAGTATCGGTCCTCGAAGAGTTCAAATCACTTCATAAACAGGTGGGTGCAGCCCCAGAGAACCTGTATCAGCAGAGGAGATGGAACACATGACTTCAGTCTCATGACCAAAGCAGTGCCTGTGGCCATAGGGAACCAGACAACAGCAGCAGCAGGGCCTGAAACCCTGTCCCTCCGGCCACAGAGACACCTGCAATGGCAGTGCTGGGAAACCTGAAAACACCAAAGGCAGCACAATTGCCCATGACCCTGGCACCTCCCCAATCCTCCATGGTGGCAGAGCCCAGGACCCAGGTGATACAGTGAAGGTGCCCCAAATCCCTGTGCCCCAGGCATCAATGCCAATGACTACAGCCACATCAGTAGTAACAAAGTACCAGCAAGCCCAGTTGCACAAGCAGCAACAACAAAGGCACCCAGCAACACTACTAGCAGAGGTAGTGGAGGATGGAAGTGCTAATTCTCAAATACAGCCAGAGGCAGCTCACAGTAACAGAAACAAAAATCTTGTACAATATCACCACCTACTGGAAAAAAAGAGCGGCCTCTAATTATTAACCTGTTGAATTGTTACAATCAAGTAAAAAAAGCTTTACCTAAAGAGGAAAGGTGTCCACTACTTGAAATGCACCAGCAGAGGAACAACTCATCAAGCATCATAAAAAACCACAGTAACATAATATTACAGAAAGAAAATGGGAAATCTCCTGAAACCAAAGTTAAAGTCACAGATTATTGCAATCTAACTGATATAGAATTGAAAATAAATGTTATGAAGAAACTCAGTGGGCTACAAAACTCAGAAATCCAGTTCAAACAGCTCAGGAATAGAAGGAATGAACAGAAATAATACTTTACCAAAAAGATTGAAATTCTAAAAAAAAGAACCAGACAGAAATTCCAGAGCTGAAGAACTCAATAAATGAGATAAAGAACACATTAGAAAAACTGTAAATAGAGTAGACTATACGTAGGAGAGAATTGGTGGGCTCAAAGACAGAAATCTAGAAATGAGGGAAGCAGAAGAGAGAGAACTAAGATCTGAAAAAAAAAAATGAAGAAATTCTACTAGAACTATCTGACTCCATTAGGAAAGGCAACATAAGAGTAATGGGTATCTAAGAATGAACTGGCTAAACAAGTTCAGGAAGCTAAAAGGAAACCTAATCACCTCAACACAAAAAAGACCTCTGCAAAGCACATCATGTTAAGAATGTCAAAAGTCAATGACAAAGAACAATTTTCAAGTCAGCCAGGAGACAAAAGGTAACCTACAAAGGAACCCCCATTAGGCTGGAACCCCCATTAGGCTGGAAGCCCCATTAGGCTATCAGCAGATTTCTCAGGAGAAAATCTACAGGCCAGGAGAGAGGGGAATGCCATACTTAAAACATGGAAAGATAAGAGCTGTCAGCCAAGAATACTCTATCCAGCAAAGTTATCCTTCAGATATTAAGGGGAAGTAAAGACTTACCCAGACAAACAAAAGCTGAGGGATTTCATCATCACTAGACCTGACTTACACAATACTTTGAATAAGGTGATAAGTAGACAGACAGAATAAGAAAATTGCAACTCTATCAGAATAGGTTGTTAAACACTTAATTATAACTTAATGGTAAAAGGGAAAAAGCAGTAAAATTAACTACAGGGAATTCAATTTGGCAACAAGCTTTCATCATAAAAAGGGATAATTTGAGACAACAAAAACATAAAAGGGGAAGAGGAAAAGAACAGAACCCATATGGGCAAATGAAGATAAGATGCTATCAGTAGAAAAAAGACTAGTTTATCTTTGAGACATTTTATACAAACCTCATGATGAGCATGAAATATGAGTCTAGAGGAGAGACATAAAACATGAAAAAAAAAAAAGGAAACTGAGAAAAACAATATATAAAATTACCAAAGTAAAATGGAAGGCAGAAACAAGAAAAAAGAAACAATGGACATATAGAGCAAAGAAAAATAAAAGATGAAATGGCAGTACTAAGTCCTCATTTATCAATAATCATCCTAAATTTAAATGGATTGAATACACCAATCAGAAGACACAGAGTAGCTGGATGGATTAAAAAACAAGACTCAACTCTATGCTGCCTCCCGGAGACTCATCTCACCCCTAAAGACAAACATGGGCTCAAAGTGAAGGTATGGAAGATGATACACCAAGCAAATGGCAGCCAAAAGAAAGTGAGTGTAGCCGTATTCATATCAGACAAAGTAGACTTCAAGCCTAAAAGGTAACCAGAGACAAAGATGGACATTATACAATGATAAAGAGGACAATTCATCAAGAAGACATAACAGTTATCATTATATATGTACCTAACATAGGAGAAACAAAATATATAAAACAATTATTAACATAATTAAAGGGAGAAATTAACAGCAAGCATAATAGTAGGGGACTTTAAAACCACATTTACATCAGTGGATACATCATTCAGACAGAATGTCAAGAAGGAAACAGAGGCCTTAAATAACACATGAACCAAATGGACTTTATAGATTTTATAGAATATTGCACACAAATGCTGCAGAATACACATTCTTCTCAAGTGTGCATGCAACAGTTTCAAGGACAGACCCTACGTGGGACATAAAACAAGTCTCAATAAATTTAATTCAAACTATATCAAGCATCTTTTCTGGCCATAATGGTATAAACTAGAAGTCAACTACAAAAGAAAGCTGGAAAAACCATAAATATGTGGAGATTAAACAATGTGCTATGGAAAGACTATTGGGTCATTGAAGAAAGCAAAGAAAAATTTTAAAAATACCTAAAGACAAATGAAAATGGAAATATGACATAGCAAAATCTATGGGATGTAGTAAAAATGGTACTAAGAAGGAAAGTTATGGTGACACAGGCCTACCTCAAGAAAAAAAGAAAAATCTCAAATAAATAACCTTACACCTAAAGGAACTAGAAAAAGAAGATCAAATGAAGCCCAAAGTCACTAGAAGGAAGGGATAAATATCAGAGTGGAAATAAATGAAGTAGAGACTGAAAAGACAATAGAAAAGATGAATGAACCTAAGAGATGGATTTTTGAAAAAATAAACAAAATTGACAAACCTTTAGCTTGACTCACTAAGAAAAAGAGAGAAGGTTCAGATAAATAAATCAGAAAAGAAATTACAATGGAAACCATAGAAATACAAAGGATCATAAGAGAATTCTATGAAAATCTATATCCAACAAACTGGGTAACCTAGAAGAAATGAATAAATTCTTAGAATCACACAACCTTGCAAGATTGAATCATGAATAAATAGAAAATATGAGTAGACCAATCACTAGTAAGGAGATTGAAACAATAATCAAAAACCTCCCAAAAAACAAGTCTGCAACCAGATGGCTTCACAGATGAATTCTACCAAACATTCAAAAACTATTTAATACCTATTTTTCCCAAACTCTGCCAAAAACCTAAAAAGGAGGAAACATTTCCTAACTCCTTTCATGAGGCAAACAGACAAGGACAGCACAAAAAAAGAAAAGTACAGGCCAATATCTCTGATGAACATAGATGCAAAAATCATTCAATAAAATATAAATACATTGAATACAACAATAATTAAAAGGATCATACATCATGATCAAGCAGGATTTACTCCAGGAATGCAATGATGGCTTGACATCCATGAATTAATCAATATGATATACCACATTAACAAAATGAGAGGTAAAAATCATATGATCACCTCAATAGATGAAGAAAAAACATTTGACAAAATTTGATATCTGTTTATTTTAAAAGTCCTCAGTAAAATAGCGGTAGAAGGAACATATCTCAACATTATAAAGGCCATATATGACAAAACCATAGCTAATATCAAAATCAAGAGTGAAAAACTGAAAGCTATCCCTCTAACGTCAGGAACAAGTCAAGGATGCCCACTCTTGCCTCTCTCATTCATCATAGTATTGGAAATCCTAGCCAAAGCAATTAGGCAAGAAAAAGAAATAAAATATATCCAAATTATAGAAGAAGGAAAACTGTCACTCTTTGCAGATGACAATTTTATTTATAGAATCATTAGGTGATAAATAGATAGATGCTCGATAGCTATGATTTTATATAAATCCTAAAGACCCCATCAAGCAAAACTATTAGAAATAAAAAAAGAGTTAAGATGAAGTGTACAAAACCAATACACAAAAATCTGTTGAATTTCTATGCACTAACAAGGAACCAGCAGAAGAGAAATTGAGAACAATCCCATTTACAATTATAACAAGAATAATAAAATATCTAGAGATAAATGTAACCAAGGATGTGAAGGCCCTGTACACTGAGAATTATAAGACATTGTTGAAAGAAATTGAAGAAGACACAGATAAATGGAAAGATATTCCATGCTCACAGATTGAGAGAATTAACATTGTTTAAATGTTCATATTATGTAAAGCAATCTTGATTCATTGTAATCCTTATCAAAATACCAATGACATTTTTCACAGAAATAGAACAAAAAAATCTAAAAATTATGTGGAATCACAAAAGACCCTGAATATTCAAAGCAATCTTGAAAAAAAAAAGAATAAGACAAAGCTGGAAGTATCACACACTCTGATTTGAAATTATACTACAAAGCTACAGTAGTCAAAGCAGTATGGTATTGGCAGAAAAGAAGACACACAGATCAATAGAACAGAATTGAAAACCCAGAAATAAACCCACACTTATACAGACAATTACATTATGACAAAGGAGTAAAGGCTATACAATATAAAAATGATAATCTCTTCAATAAATTGTGTTGGGAAAACCAGACAACTACATGAAAATAAATGAATCTAGACAACTATCTTATACCATACACACAAATCAAATTTAACGTGGTTTAAAGACTTGAATATAAGACCTGAAATCATAAAAGTCCTAGAAGAAAAGATGGACAGAACACTCCTTGACATCAGTCTTAGCAATGTATTTCTGGATATGTCTCCACAGGCAAGGAAAACAAAAGCAAAAATAAACAAATAGGACTACATCAAACTGAGAAGATTCTGCTCAGCAAAGAAAATCACCAACAAAATGAAAAGACAACTTCCAAAATGGGAGAGAATGTATTTGCAAATTATATCCAACAATTGTATGTATAAAATATAGAAGAAACTCATAGAACTCAAAAGAAGAAAAAAACTTTTACACAAATGAGCTTATTTACAAAACAGAAACAGACTCACAGACTTGAAAACAAACTTCCGGTTACCAAAGGGGAGAGCAATAAATTAGGAGTTTGAGATTAACATATACACACTATTATAATAAAAATAATCAACCAGGACCTACTGTATAACAAAAAGAACTCTACTCAATATTATGTAATAATCTATATGGGAAAATAATCTGAAAAAGAATGGATATATGTATACGTGTAACAGAATTGCTTTGCTGTACACCTGAAACTGTCACGACATTGCAAGTCGACTATACTCTAATGTAAAATAAAAAATTAAATTAAAAAAAGCTTAAAAAATAAATAAGCAAGACTGAAAAAAGAAAACTGATTAATAGACAGAGGAGCTGAACAGACATGTTCAAAAGAAGACACACAGGTGACCAACAGGCACATGAAAAGATATTCAACATCATTAATTATTAGGAAAATGCAAATCAAAACCACCATGATATATCACCTCATGCCCGTTACAATGGCCATTATCAAAAAAGCAAGAAATAACATAAGTTGGAGTGGGTGTGGAGAGAAGAGAGAATATAAGAGAGAAAGTATACTATTGCTGAAAATGTAAATTGGTGTAGCCACTATGGAAAGCAGAATTTTTTGAGAAGATACCTTTAAAAATTAAGAATAGAACTACCATATGATCCAGCTATTCTACTTCTGGGTACTTATCCAAAGTATACAAAAACACTAATTTGAAAAGTTATGCACCCTTATATTCATCTCAGCATTATCTACAATAGCCAAGATAAGATAGCAACCTAAGTGACCATTAAGGGATAAATGGAGAAGATGCGGTGTGTGTATATATATATATACAACAGAACACCAATCAGTCACTTTAAAAAAAGATGAAATCTTGCCATTTTTGAACAGCCCTTGAGGGTATTATGCTAAGTAAAAAAAGTGACATAGAGAAAGACAAATACCATATGATTTCACTTCTATGTGGAATACAAATATATATATATATATAATATAAACTTAAAAAATAAAACAAAACAAACACAGAACAGCATAGTGGCTACCAGAGTGGAAGGAGGTGGGTAGAGGGTGAAATGGGTTAAGGGGGTCAATTGTATGGTGATTGATGGAAACTAAACTTTTGGTGGTAAGTATGCTGTAGTGTATTCTGAAGTTGAAATATAATATTGTAAATCTAAAATTTATATAGTGTTATAAACCAATGAAACCTCAATAAAGTGTTACAAATTTCTAAAAGTCAAAAAATGTTTGTTTTTAAAAGTTTAAAACCCCTTGGGAGAAACAACAGCTGTCAAAGAGTCCACCAAGCATTCACATCCTCCTAAAGGGTTTTGGAGGCTTCTGCTCATGTGTTGAATTAACTGTTCATGTGTTGAATCAAGTGGCTCCTTTCACAGTCACAGCATGGTGCAAGTGTAGGAAGTCAGTGGAGGAGAAGCCTAACTTCTCCTTCCAAAGGTCAGGCCACAACATCCTCTGGACTGCGATTGGCCCCAGCTCTTTATTAAGGAATATTTAATGAGGAAGGATGCTGCTAAAAGACCAGTCAGCAGAGAGAAGAACTGCAGAGAGAAAGATAGTGTAACCTCCCAGGGGGAAAAAAAAAAAAAAAAAAAAAAAAACATGGTCCAGCCTCTATCAGGGCAGAAAAGATTCAGGACAGAGAAGTGAGAGGCTGGGAAGATCACTATCAGGTTTGCAAAGAGCAAGTAGGCTAAAAAGTTTTCTGCGTAGTCATCATACTGCAGTGGAATAAAAGGTGGAGGAAAGGGGTCATTTTGTAGTCTAGTCAGGTGAGGATTAGAAACTTCAGGAGTCGACCCAGAAATCCCATAAGTTCAATGATGATGAAATTTGAAGAAAAGCCTGAGGGCAATGGAAGCCTTGTAGAAAAGAGTGAGCCTTTCCTAGGTAAGAAGCACCAGGCAGATGGGAAACCAGTAGCAAATGGGAAGGCTGAGGTCTCTGAAAGGCAGGAGGCAAATGGGAAGTATGATATGCCCAGAAAAAGCCTCAAAACATACAGCTGGCATGAGATTCAGAGACACAACCAGGAGACTGACCAGTGGCTGGTGATCAATCGCAAGGTCTACGATGTTACCGGCTGGGCGGACAGGCATCCAGGGGGGCGCCGGGTCCTCACCCACTGTGCTGGGGAAGACACCACGGTAAGGACCACAAAGCTCTGTCCTCTCTCTGTTCCATCCGGCTGGGTGGCTAGGACCTTGGCTCACTTCCCCAAAGCATTTAAAGTAGGTGTTCAAGCTCCACAATCACTCATCTCCTCCTAAACCGAATTTTCAGGATTCCTACCCAGTAAGAACTTGGTAGCAAATTCACTCAGGGTCTAGCTATTATTTACACCATGTTTGGGATGGGCTCAGATGTTGACAGTGGATACTGTGTGTATTCTGGGTTTTGGTTTTTGATCTTGGTGTTATGTGTTTTGTTTTGTTTTGTTTGCTTTGTTTTGAAATGGAGTCACTGTCTTATAAGAAGAAAGTTGCAAATAGTTGCGTAAAATCTGGAAAAAAAAGTCTACTCCCAAGTAAAAATTTCTCAGACTTATAATTGGAGTGTCTGAAACAAAGACAGCAATTCATCTGGTGGGCATCAAAATGTTAATAACAGTGTCAAAAACCTACAATTACATAGGCTTTTAGACTTTGTAGAGTTCGTTTGTGTTGTGTAGCTCATTCAGGGTGATAAAGGTAATAAAACCCACTTTTATGGAGAAAGAAATTGAAATCAGAGAGGTTAAGTGACTGGCCCCACTTCACCCAGCAGCAGATCTCAGATTCAAAAACACTTATCTTTCTTAACTTTCAGTTTTAAACACTTTTCTTCACTGCTCCTCCTCCTCACTCTCCCCCACCAAAATGGCTAAAAAAAAAAAAAATTAACTTTTATTGGATGTCTAGAATACCATAGATACCATGCATTACCTCACTTAAAACTCACCTTGAGGAAAGTAAATATGGAGATATTATCCCCATATTACAGATCAGAAAATTGATTCTCAAGTATTAAAATACTGTATCACAGAGGCTACAAATAATAGTGACAAATTTTGAAATCAGATAGGTTTCTGACCATTAAAGCCTTTTATAGCTGAGTCCTTAAAAATTAATTCCCATTTAATATTTAATAGGGAGGTTTCTCAATCCTTAAATGCATTTAGGAATCTCTTTTAAAATATAAGGAAATTTGTTTTATCCCATTTAGGAATTTTATTCTCCATATTGTACAGATGAAGAAATGGATAATAAAAGGAGTTAAATAACTCAAGATCAGAAAATTAGTACATGATAGAGTAGAAATTTAAACCCAGACTTTTTTTTTTAAACTAATTTGCCCTTGTTGTTTTTACTTTAGTATATAAATTATCCAACTGGTTTCAAAGCTTAGAATTGAAAATATTGATCCACGAAGCACTGCTCTGTAAATGGTACTGCACTGATAGTAACAGAATACACAAGCATTTGATAAGTTTGCAAAGTAAACAAGATTTTGTTTTTTGACTCTAGAAACATTTTTTTTACCCAATCTCATTTTCCCCAATTTCTCCTCTTCTCTGTCTAATGGGTCTTCTTCTTTTCCTGTCTTCTTGTCTTGATTCTACAGTCAGATGAGTGCCTTTCTGAACAGACCTTGCCACATCCCCACCACTTCTGTCTGATCTGATATTTTTAAAATGAAGTTCAACCTTCTTTTGGGAAAATGAGCTGGAGCATGTAGCACATGATGGGAGTATCATGTGTGTCAGGAAGACCCCAGGAATCCAGAGAGTTGAGGGTAGAAGAAGTAAAGTGAAAGGCATTGGTGCAAGAATCAGAAGAAGGATTAACAAAAGTAAAGTGAAAAGAAAATATTTGCTATAGATCCCTATCTAGCCCATCTGCTTATTCCCACAACACAGAGAAAACATAGATGATGCTTTTCTAACACAAGTCACAGAATTAGCTCAGAAGATGTGTTGGCAAAGCTGTGGGCCTTCAACCATCTTGAAAATAACTAATAGACTTACTCAGTTTGCGGCAGCTCAGCTGATAAATCTGTAATTTGCTGGTGATGTTTATCTCCCAGAAGTGAGAAAAAGACTATGGTTCTGTACTCAATTCTAACCATCAAGGAGGAATTGATTAATAAAATAGAAACCATCAGAACCTTAGGGGAAAACACCCATGCCACCTTAGGATTTATATGTTGAGACTGAACATCCTAAGTATGGTCAGCCATGTACCCTAGACCTTAAGAAAACAAATCCAAAAATGTTTGGAGAAAATATTCTCCAAAGGATGATGGTGCAAGAAGAATGGGAGGGTGCCAGGAGAATTCTGACAACCATAATACTGAGAGTACATGGACCCTGAGGTTTGGAACCAGTTATGTGAACCTGGGAAAGTTATGGAAATGGTCTGGACCTCAGCTCCATCATCTGCATAATGGGAATGACCTTATACATCTAATTATTAAATGAGACTAATGCTTATAAAGTGTTTAGCATAATGCCAGACACTTTTCATTAAATCATAGCTATTATTATTCATATCATGTTACCCACAGCCTCAGAGGTGGGGTTATCATTTCCTGTTTACCACCAGCTTAGAAATCCTATGTTTGGGGCCAGCTGACTGGGAAAAAAGGGGTAGATGGTGGAGAAATGTCGTGTTCTCTAGTGAAGGAGGGCAGAACATAAGGTCAAAGAACCTGAGGTCAAACTCTCACTCTACAACCTAAGAACTATTTGCAGGCTATGGTGTAAAAGGCAAACATAAGACAAAGTATGGTCTCTGTGGACTAGCTGTACACAGAAAGGGCTGGAGGGGGCATCTTTTCCTTATTTACATAGAAACTCTTTTCCAAGCCTTCATCCTCCTCAAAAAAAGTGGCTAATGATACCTAAGAAGTCTGTCCCATAGAGTCATTAATTCATTTGTTCATGTGGCCAGTCATTCTAAAACCCTTTGCTAGGGGTCCAGCCTAATGATTAAGGTACAGGTTTGGGAATGAAACATGTGGTTTGCATCTGGGATCCACACACTTGCTAGGAATGTTCTGAGGAGGTTGCTGAAACTCTTGAAGCCTCAACTCTGTTATCTAGGAAGTGGGATTATAATATTTTTATTTAGTATTGTTGTCAAAGTCAGTGGAGATAAAATAAAGGGCTTCTTAGGATGCTCACCACAGGTTAAATACTCAAAAAACAGCCACTCTTGTGGCTGGTGCCTCAGTAGTTCTGAGAAGGGTTGTAATCTTTACCAAAGAATTTTACTAAGAAAAATAAGTTCGTAAAACAAAATTGGCACATCAATTCCTGTTATCACATATATGAGTTATCTGATTGTTTTCAAGTTATATGATTTAAAACAAATGGCACAGTGCTAATAACTAAAGTCTAGGGGCCCAGGTCCTCTCACTTGGAAAAGTTCAGCTGGGAAAAGCCAGAAACAACCTGTAAGTCCAACAAGAATAATTCATTATATAGATTACAATATGTCCATGTGAAGCACTATTTTGCAGTCATTAAAATGAAGATCACAGCATTTGATGACAGGAAACACATTTGAATATATAGCCACAAGTTTTATATGAGGCAACAGTATGTTCTGGGCTCCAGAAAAGAAATAAATGCAATCTTGTGATCCATGCACTGGAGCAGCATGTTCAGAATGAAGGAATCAGGCATATTACTCAGTGTGCTGGTCAGCTGACTCCTTATCTCTGGACACCATGTTCTAAGAGGGACACTGAGAAACTCAAGTTCTTCCTCATCAGAGTCAAAGGCCAATATGTCAGGGAAGGAATGACAAAAACCTAGAGGAAATATAGCAAAGTCCATTTCAACTGCTTGGAGCACTGCAGTGTGGAAGAGGGTAGAGCTGTGTGCAACTCCAAAAGAGTTGTGTAGAGCCAACAGAGGCAAGACTGCGGCAGGGGGAAGAGAAGATGCGTACAGAGATGGAATACAGATCTGGTTCACATCATGAGTTAGCACCAGCCAGAATGGGCGTCCCACCTTAGCCATTTCCTTTGCCTAGCACAATATTGGCTAATAGTATGTGCTTAATTGATGTCAGTGACTATTAAGGCTTGAGGTTGAGAAGAGAAGAAGGAGGAAGAGAAGATGAAGGGAGGGGGGAGGTAAAGGAAGAGAAAAGAGAAGGAGGAGGGGGAGAAAGGGTCTTGAGTGCTAAGCTAAGGACTCTGCATTTTACTGTCACTGTAGGTCTTCCTCTCCTTCCACTTTTGGTAATGACACTTCTCTAGCACAGCATCCCGCCCCACCCCCAACCCTACAATGAAACCAACCAGGATTCTGAATTGTTGGTAAATAATTGCATCTTTCATGGGCTGTCAATTTTTTTTTTAATTTAAAAATTAAATTTTAATTTGATTCTCATTTCAATGGTGGTTCAAGTTGAAAAACAGGTGAAGGAGTAGAGAGAGAAGTGCAGTTAAATTGCTAACAGTTGACAATGGGCCATGAAGAAGGACTGCCTTTCTCAAAGGCCAGCCTGGCAGTCAAGTAAAGCATGAAAATCAGGAAGAATTAGTCAAAATCAAGGAAGGAGTCCAAGGAACATGCTGAAGGCCTGTGTAAGGCATTGACCACAGGAATGAAGAAGAGGGGACAGATACCCAGGAGACATAATTTATGATATTGGATGAGTGACTGGGTGAGTAAACAGGAGGAAGGAGTCTAAGCTAAACTGACGGATACGTGACCTAGGTAAGTAGGCAGCAATTTCCATCACAAGATAATGAAACCAGGAGGATGAGCAGGTTTGGTGGGGAGAGTGGAGATGGAGAGAGTTTGGCCCGGAGCTCAGCTAAATGTATCATAGAAAAAAATCTCAAATAAGGAATGTTCTCAAATAATAGAAAGAGTTTTGGTGGGAAAATATCCCTCTGCTTATCCCTGTGGGTGGAGGAGAATCTTGGTGACTTCATGTGAACATTCTCCACTCCAAAGTGGCTCTCACCCAGGATGAGGACAAACAGTGCATCCTCCCCACAAATCAGCCTACTCAAAACTTGTGATCTACCTGAAATATGAGGGGACTTGTCCTAGCCATTGCCTTGAAACAGGCGAGATCTGAGAAGGAAGCAAAAGAGAAATTACCCAAAGATGTAGGAATGGGTATCTGTGGTTGGGTCCTAAATATTCTGTTGAGCTTTTCTGAGGTGAGTAAATCAAGGTCTACATTCTAGATATCTTGTTTTGTGACTATATACATATATTCACCATTGGTTTTTTTTTTTTTTTTTTTCTGAATTTTGGGAAATTTCAACCCACTCCTGATGAACCAAATAATAATAGCACTAAAATGCAGTCATTTATTGATATCTGATTCCAAAGTCTAAGTTCTTTGCTGTTAAGCTAGATCCTCAATAAAGTTTTAGAATGATGAAGTAAATGAAGAAATGAATGAATGAACCCATGGGGAAGACTGGATAGTATTATTATCCACATTTAGAAAACAAATCAAAGCTTGAAAAATTAGGTAATTTTCCCAATATAAAGCACCATAGTCCCCTGCTACCCTATACTGTATTTTAATGTGAATTTAAAAGGCACACTCTTTGGGTGGTTGAAGCACAAGATTTCTCAAATGGAGTGTCTCCTGTATTTCAGTCCATACACGCACTCTTGGCCGAGTGCCTTCTTGCAGGGCACAACTTGTATACAGTACTTAAATTGTAAAGAGATGATCTGTCTCAGGCCTTCTCAATTTACATACTTTTCTCTCCCACTAGGGATCATACCATTTTTATAGTTAAGTACATATTTCTATCCCCCATAAAATAATAGCAAAAGATTAGCAGGATCTCCAAGTTATCTGTGAAAGCAAAGTAATAATCTTATCTCTCCTCTGTGTTAATACTCTTTTGGAAATAATTTCAAGAGTAGCTATACTATAAATTTAAGAATAGGTTAGGAAGTAGAGAAGAATGTTGAGAAGGTCCCCAAAGGCTGAGACATGAAAATGGATGATGATAAACTCGTAAAATGTCAGAAAATAGAGATGCTAAAGGTAGGAAAGAGATAGTGAGGCTTAAGACCTGTATCCTTTGAATGCAACACTTTAATGATCCCAACTTTCTCCTTGTTAGAGAAATTCTGTATTGATCTATTTATTCACTCTTTCCCTTATTCATCAGACATCTTGATCACATGTCACATTCCAGGCACAGTGATAGACATCAGGTATAATTTAATCAATAATGAATGGTCCCAGTCTTCAAAAAACTCAAAACCCACTAAAGAAGGGATGATTGCACAGATTCATTGCAACATGATATGAAAAGCTTTAGGAACCAGGTGTCATGGGAGCCCAGAGGAGATCATAAATAAATTTTCCATACTTCATTAGGGAAGGCATATTTCACCTGGATCTTGAAGAATGAGGAGGAATTTTTATGTAGAAAAAATGGAGGAAGGCAGTCAAGGTGAAGGGAGCAATATGCACAAAGATTCAGAACCATATAGGGTCATGGAATGTTTATTGAATGGGGAGAGGTCCATTGGGCTGGATGATTCATGAAGGATATGATGAAAGGTAAGTCTGGAGAAGTAGGTTGGAGCCATAGACAAAGTGATTCACATGATTAAAGCCTAAGGTCAGGAGACAGTATTTCTATCTACCCAGTATGTATATACTGATTTTAACATTGTCCCCAAACAATCTGGTATCACTCTTCTCTTGAAAGGCCTTCTAGAAAAAAACTGTACATGTTAAGGCTGAATGAACCTTTATGGCTTGATGGCTTTAAAGTCACATAGCCCTGAGTCCAAATCCTGGCTCTACTATTTTAAACTGTGGCATTGCAGGCAATGCCTTGAGATTTGGAGTCTTCATCTGTACAAGAGAAACGATGGAACCTCACAGAACCAAGGTGATGATGATGAGGTGGCCCATAAAATGCCTTGTACATAGGACACACTCAAAAGATGTTGGTGTTACTCCCTCTCCCCTTCATCTTACCCCTGTCCTCCCTTCAGGAGAAACATATTTGCTAAAGAAAGTTAATAACAAAACTCATTTAAAAAAATTTTTAATGATAAACTGCATATATGTAGAGTGTACAATTTGGTATCCCAACCTCCCAATTCATTTCCCCCCCAACCCTCCCCGCTTTCCCCACTTTGTGTCCATATGTTTGTTCTCTACATCTGTGTCTCTGTTTCTACCTTGCAAACTGGTTGATCTGTACCATTTTTCTATAGGCCACTTATATGTGTTAATATACAATATTTGTTTTTCTCTTTCTGACTCACTTCACTCTGTATGACCGTCTCTAGGTCCATCCATGTCTCTAAAAATGCCCCAGTTTCATTGCTTTTTACAGCTGTGTAATATTCCATTGTATGTATGTACCACATCTTCTTCATCCATTCGTCTGTTGATGGACATTTAGGTTGTTTCCATGTCCTGGCTATTGTAAATAGTGTTGCAATGAACATTGGAGTGCATATGTCTTTTTGAATTAGTGTGTTCTCTGGGTATATGCCCAGTAGAGGTATTGCTGGGTCATATGGTAGTTCTATTTTTAGTTTTGCAAGGAACCTCCATACTGTTTTCCATAGTGGCTGTAACAATTTACATTCCCACAAGCAATGTAAGTGCGTTCCTTTTTCTCCACACCCTCTCCAGCATTTACTGTTTGTAGATTTTCTGATGTTGCCCATTCTAACCGGTGTGAGGTGATGCCTTATTGTAGCTTTGATTTGCATTTCTCTAATAATTAGTGATGTTGAGCAGCTTTTCATGTGCCTCTTGGCCATCCATACATCTATGTGGCTCTTCTGCCCATTTTTTGATTGGGTTGTTTGTTGTTTTGATATTGAGCTGGATGAACTGTTTATATATTTTGGAGATTAGTCCTTTGTCTGTTGATTTGTTTGCAAATATTTTTTCCCATTCTGAGGGTTGTCTTTTCGTCTTGCTTATGTTTCCTTTGCTATGCAGAAGCTTTGAAATTTCATTAGGTCCCACTTATTTATTTATTTATTTTTTTCCATTATTCTAGGAGGTGGATCAGAAAAGATCTTGCTGTTATTTACGTTGAAGAGTATTCTTCCTATGTTTTCCTCTAGGAGTTTTATAGTGTCTGGCCTTACATTTAGGTCTTTAATCAATTTGGAGTTTATTTTTGTGTATGGTGTTAGGAAGTGTTCTAATTTCATTCTTTTCCATGTAGCTGTCCTGTTTTCCCAGCACCACTTATTGAAGAGGCTGCCTTTTCTCCATTGTATATCCTTGTCTCCTTTGTCATAGATTAGTTGACCATAGTTTATCTCTGGGATTTCTATCCTGTTCCATTGACCTATATTTTTGTTTTTGTGCCAGTATCATACTGTCTTGATCACTGTAGCCTTGTAGTATAGCCTGAAGTCGGGAAGCCTGATTCCACCAACTCCATTTTTCCTTCTCAAGATTGCTTTGCCTATCCGGGTTTCCATACAAATCATAAAATTTCTTGTTCTAGTTCTGTGAAAAATGCCATTGGTCATTTGATAGGGATTGCATTGAATCTGTAAATTGCTTTTGGTAATATAATCATTTTCACAATGTTGATTCTTCCAAACCAAGAACATGGTATATCCCACCATCTGCTTGTATCTTCTTTGATTTCTTTCATTAGGGTCTTATAGTTTTCTGAGTACAGGTCTTTTACCTCCTTGGTTAGGTGTATTCCTGGGTATTTTATTCTTTGTGTTGCAATGGTGAATGGGATTGTTTCCTTAATTTCTCTTTCTGATCTTTCATTGCTGGTGTATAGAAATGCAAGAGATTTCTGTGTGTTAATTTTGTATCTTGCAACTTTACCAAATTCATTGATTAGCTTGAGTAGTTTTTTGGTGGCATCTTTAGGATTTTCTATGTATAGTATCATGTCATCTACAAACAGTGACAGTTTTACTTCTTCTTTTCCAATTTGGATTCCTTTTCTTTCTTTTTCTTCTCTGATTGCTGTGGCAAGGACTGCCAAAACTATGTTGAATAGGAGTGGCGAGAGTGGACATCCTTTTCTTGTTCCTGATCTTAGTGGGAATGCTTCCAGTTTTTCACCATTGAGAAAGATGTTTGCTGTGGCTTTGTCATATATGGCCTTTATTATGTTGAGGTAGGTTCCCTCTATGCCCACCTTCTAGAGAGTTTTTATCATAAATGGGTGTTGAATTATGTCAAAAACTTTTTCTGCATCTACTGAGATGATCATGTGGTTTTTATCCTTCAATTTCTTAATATGGTGTATCACACTGATTGATTTGCATATATTGAAGAATCCTTGCATTCCAGGGATAAACCCCACTTGATCGTGGTGTATGATCCTTTTAATGTGTTGTTGGATTCTGTTGGTGAGTATTTGGTTGAGGATTTTTGCATCTAAATTCATCAGTGATATTGGTCTGTAGTTTTCTTTTTTTGTAGTATCTTTGTCTGGTTTTGGTATCAGGGTGATGGTGGCTTCATACAATGAGTTTGGGAGTGTCCCTTCCTCTGAAATGTTTTGGAAGAGTTTGAGAAGGATGAGTGTTAGCTCTTCTCTAAGTGTTTGATAAAATTCACCTGTGAATCCATCTGGTCCTGGAGGTTTGTTTGTTTGTTGGGAGATTTTTAATCACAGTTTCAATTTCGTTACTTATGATTGGTCTGTTCATATGTTCTATTTCTTCCTGATCCAGTCTTGGAAGGTTATACCTTTCTAAGAATCTGTCCATTTCATCCAGGTGGTCCATTTTTTCAGCATATAGTTGCTTGTAGTAGTCTCTTATGGTGCTTTTTATTTCTGTGGTGTCCATTGTAACTTCTCCTGTTTCATTTCTAATTTTATTGATTTGAGTCCTCTCCCTCTTTTTCTTCATGAGTATTGCTAGAGGTTTATCATTTCTTTTATCTTCTCAAAGAACCAGCTTTTAGTTTTATTGATTTTTGCTATTTTCTTTGTTTCTATTTCATTTATTTCTGCTCTGATCTTTATGATTTCTCTGCATCTACTAACTTTGGGTTTTGTTTGCTCTTCTTTCTCTAGTTTCTTTAGGTGTAAGGTTAGATAGTTTATTTGGGATTTTTCTTGTTTCTTGAGGTAGGATTTTATAGCTATAAGCTTCCCTCTTAGAACTGCCTTTGCTGCATCCTATAGGTTTTGGATCATTGTGTTTGCATTGTCATTTGTCTCTAGGTACTTTTTTATTTCCTCTTTGATTTCTTCAGTGATCTCTTGCTTATTTAGTAGCATATTGTTTGGCCTCCATGTGTTTGTGTTTTTTACATTTTTTTCTTGCAATTGATTTCTAATCTCATAATGTTGTAGTCAAAAAAGATGCTTGATATGATTTTAATTTTCTTGAATTTACCAAGGCTTGATTTATGAGCCAAAATGTGATCTCTCCTGGAGAATGTTCCATGTGCACTTGAGAAGAACATATAATCTGATGGTTTTGGATGTAATGTCTTATAGATATCTATTAAATCAAGCTGATTTACTGTGTCATTTAAAGCTTGTGTTTCCTGGTTAATTTTCTGTGTGGATGATCTGTCCATTGGTGTAAGTGAGGTGTTAAAGTCCCCCACTATTATTGTGTTACTGTCAATTTCCTCTTTCATAGTTGTTAGCATTTGCCTTACATAATGAGGTGCTCCTATATTGGGTGCATATATATTTATAATTGTTATCTCTTCTTCTTGGATTGATCCCTCAAACTTTATGTAGTTTCCTTTCTTGTCTCTTGTAACATTTTTTATTTTAAAGTCTGTTTTATCTGATATGAGTATCACTACTCCAGCTTTCTTTTGATTTCCATTTGCATGGAATATCTTTTTCCATCCCCTCACTTTCAGTCTGTGTGTGTCCCTAGGTCCGAAGTGGGTCTCTTGCAGACAGCATATATATGGGTCTTGTTTTTGTAGCCATTCAGCCAGTCTTTGCCTTTTGATTGGTGCATTTAGTGCATTTACATTCAAGGTAATTATCAATATATATGTTCCTATTACCATTTTCATAATTGTTTTGTTTTTGTTTCTATAGGTCCTTTTCTTCTCTTATATTTCCCACTTAGAGAAGTTCCTGTAGCATTTGTTGTAAGGCTTGTTTGGTGGTGCTGTATTATCTTATCTGTTGCTTGCCTGTAAAGCTTTTGATTTCTCCATTGAATCTGAATGAGATCCTTGCTGAGTAAAGTAGTCTAGGTTGTAGGTTCTTCCCTGTCATCACTTTAAATATATTGTGCCACTCCCTTCTGGCTTGCAGAGTTTCTGCTGAGAAATCAGCTGTTAACTTGATGGGAGTTCCCTTGTATGTTATGTGTCATTTTTCCCTTGTTGCTTTTAATAACATTTCTCTGTCTTTAATTTTTGTCAGTTTGACTACTATATGACTTGGTGTGTTTCTCCTTAGGTTTATCCTGCCTGGGACACTCTGCACTTCCTGCACTTGGCTAGCTCTTTCCTTTCTCATGTTAGGGAAGTTTTCAACTATAATCTCTTCCAATATTTTCTCATGTCCTTTCTCTCTTTCGTCTCCTACTGGGACCCCTATAATGAGAATGTTGGTGCATTTAATGTTGTTCCAGAGGTCTCTTAGGCTGTCTTCAGTTCTTTTCATTCCTTTTTCTTTATTCTTTTCTGCATCCGTGATTATCACCATTCTGTCTTCCAGGTCACTTATTCGCCCTTCTGCCTCCGTAAATCTGCATTGGTTCCTTCTAGTGTATTTTTCATTTCAGTTATTGTTTACATATCTCTGTTTGTTTGTTCTTCAATTCTTTTAGGTCTTTAGTAAACCTTTCTTGCAACTTTGCATGCAGCCTTTTTTCAAAGTCCTGGATCATCTTCACCATCATTATTCTGAATTATTTTTGTGAAAGGGTTCCTATCTGCTCTTCATTTAGTTGTTTTTCTGGTGTTTTATTTTGTCCCTTCATCTGGTACAAAGTCTTTTGCCTTTTCATTTTCTCTGTCTTTCTGTGGCTGTGGTTTCCAGTTCCACAGGATGAAATACTGTTGATACTGCTTGATTCTGCTGTCTGCCCTCTTGGGGAGGAAGCTTTCTAGGAGGCTCGTGGGTGCTTCCTGATGAGAGGGACTGATGGTGGGTTGGGCTGGGTGGGTGGAGCTCAGTAAAACTTTAATCCAATTTGGTAGGTGGAGCTCAGTGACACTTTAATCTGCTTGTCTGCCAATGGGTGGGGCTGTGTTCCCACCCTGGTTGTCCTTTGGCCTGAGGCAACCCAGCATTGGAGCTTACAGGCTCTTTGGTGGGGTAATGGTGGACTCTGGGAGGGCTCATTCCAATGAGCACTTCTCAGAAACCCTGCTGCCAGTGCCCCTGTCTCCTCGGTGATCCACAGCTGCCCCCCACCTCTGCAGGCAACCCTCCAACACCAGCAGGTAGTTCTCGTTCAGTCTCCTATGGGGTCACTGCTCCTTTCCCCTGGGTCCTGATGAGCACACTTTGTTGTGTGCCCTCCAAGAGTGGAGTCTCTGTTTCCCCCAGTCCTGTGGAGGTCCTGCAATCAAATCCCGCTGGCTTTCAAAGTCTGATTCTCTGGGGATTCCTCCCCCCGTTGCTGGACTCCCAGGTTGGGAAGCCTGACGTGGGGCTCAGAACCCTCAGGATTTCTGTGGCATAACTGTTCTCCAGCTTGTGAGTCACCCACCCAGCATTTATGGGATTTGGTTTTAAAGCGATTGCACCCCTCCTACCATCTCATTGCGGCTTCTCCTTTGTCTCTGGATGTGGGGTGGTTTTCTTTTTTGGTGGGTTCCAGTGTCTTTCTGTAGATGGTTGTTAAGCAGTTAGTTGTAATTCTGGTGCTCTTGCAAGAGGGTGTGAGCGTACATCCTCCTACTCCGCTATCTTGATTCTTCTCTAGTACGTATACAAAACTAATTTTTGAAAGTCTTTCGAAAAGGGGATTTCACCACTTTGTATCCAGACTCTATTATGAAATTATTTTAAATTGAATATTCTAAGACTACCTAAGCTCCTTTGTTGTACTGCCTATTAATACAATGAAAAGAGTTCTATACAGTGGGGCAATTCCTACTATTTGGAAAACTCTGTATGTCTTCAATCTTTGTTGTCACAGTTTTGACCTGTGAAACTCACTGAGGATCAGAAGAAACAAGGAATCCAGAGGAATATTATTGTCAGAACACTGTCCCAGGGCTCCTGATGACCGCTCAGAGTACAATGTGACTGCAGTATCTTACCCTTTCTTTACACTCTGATCCTGATCCATCAGAATGTTTGTCACTCTTATCTGCTCCTAAACAATGAACAGAACATGATTTGTCAGTATGGATCACCCTGAAATACTTTAGTCACCTTCTTAATTACTGAATGACTCTCCTCCTGGTTAGGTAAACTTGGTTGAGTATCATTGAATGTGACAACTAAAAAGCATCTTTGCAACCATATTGCTCAGCATTTCCCAAGGGGGTCAGAGAAAGTGTACAAAGGCAGAATGGACAGTAGATCCTGGACTGGTTCTAGGAGATACAAAGCCCTTTTTACATCATTGAATCTAGAAAAGTGAGTCTAAAGAGCTGATACTGCACCCTTCTAAATAACCTCATTCATTATATGTGTGTAGGCTTGTATGTAGATCTTGGATATATCTAAAGTTGCTTTAGAATTTGAAGATGGAGGATTCATTATATTCACTAAAATAATTCAGAGCTCACTCCACATTAGACCTTGGAGTATGGAAAGAAAATCTCTGAACTGCTATATTTTACTGAAGATAAGGCAGGTAGATAGTTCTTAACACTAGAAGCATACATATAGGAAAGATAGCAAATATGTATTGAGAATTTACTATATAACCTATCAGATTCTAATTAATTTACTTAATTCTTTGCTTTGTTTTGTTTTTTTTATACTCTTTACTGGAATATAATTGCTTTACACTGTTTTGCCAGTTTTTGCTGTATAACAAAGTGAATCAGCTATATTTATACATATATCCCTATATCCCCTCCCTCTGGTGACTCCTTCTCACCCTCCCCTTCCCACCCCTCTAAGTCATCACCCCTTATCGAGTTGATCTCCCTGTGTCATGCAGCAGCTTCCCACTAGCTATCTATTTTATATTTGGTAGTGTATATATGTCAATGCTACTCTCTCATTTCATCTCGGCTTCCCCTTCGATCCCCCACCCTGCCCCATTATGAATTGAGTAGCTATTATCAGGACTCTCATGTTATAGAAGAGAAAACAGGAGCATGGACAGGTCAAGAGACTTGTCCACAATTACACAGCAAGTAAGTGGCAAAGCCAGAATATAGATGTAGGAAGGTTGCTCCAGGATCCACTTTCTCAACCAGCGCTATGCAACACCACTGCTCTAAGGTAATGCGTATGGATTCCATACATTCAAATTGCAACCCTGGTCATTTTTCTTCATTTTTAACCACTCCTATTCTCAAAGCCACAATAGTAGGAAGTCCAGCATCTTCCTCTTAGAGAAGCCTCCTTCCCCCAAAACTATTTAAATCCCTGGGAGAAAAGAGAATATCTCTTACTTCCAAATATAAGCAGGGCATGGGAACCACTTCTGCTTCTCATAGCCACTTGGAGTTGCTACTTAACATGGGATCTGAGATGGAAAATACAGCTGGTCAACTCTATTCTGTGCCTGGCTATATAAAACCCCTGCAGAGACTGCCATCATGTTTTAGGAAGAGTGCTAATGCTCCTTTAGTGACAAACTTAGCCAAGAGTGTGCTGCTTTAGACAACTCAGGGATCAGCTCATGGGATGTTCCCATTCTCTCTTACCCATTTGTTACCAGCATCAACTTTAAGTTGTCTTTCCTCAGAAATAACTTAACTCAAGAGCCTCAGTCCCTGTGGTCTTTGAATAAGAACAAAAGGGAGACATTGATAGGGGATGTGATTTGCATAGCCAGTCTTGGTTGCTGCATGCCCAAATAATGTGGGCAACTTCCACACCAAGCCTGTTGTCAGACTTTAAAGATTCATCATGGCCCATAAACATGAAGCCAACTATTTCTTCTGGTGCTCCATAAAATAAACAGTTGTCTCTTCCAATGTTTGGGTATCACCTGACTACATTGAACTTGCCTAGTGAAGCAGTGCATGCAGTAGGTGGATCTCAAGTACAAGGCTTCCATAGAGGATTTCCAAGGGTAATTTTGGTCAATGAACTTGAAGCATCCACCTGGAGTTAGAAGCAAGTGCTCTATAACATAGTCTATGCTGATTCCCAAGCTTGGAACAGAAGGAGGTAAGGAAGGGGACTAATCTGTGCATAAGCATGTCTCTTTTAAGCCTTCAACAGTTCTCTCTGATGTACAGGATGCCTTCAGAGCCATGCATCCGAACCTTGACATTGTGCGGTTGTACCTTAAACCACTGCTCATTGAAGAGCTTGTCCCAGAAGAGCCCAATCAGGAGAGAAACAAAAACGTGAGTGAGGTCTCAGGACTCAAGGGTCTGTGGAGGCATATGGACAAGACATATTTCAGGGCCAACTTATTATTTTCTGTGGGAAACCAGCCATCATGCCTGGGTAGGCCTGCAATAGCATGAATGAGTGGATTCCATATATTTCAGAACAATGTCATCCTCCTTAGATCCTCAGAACCCTCTCAAACCTCTGAGAAACAAAGGAATGGAATGTTTGGCCCTGTGCCAAACAGTAATTTCATGTCTCTAAGTACCTACTTCATGCCAAGCACCTTACTCATGTAATTATTTTCAGTAACTTTGTAATTATTTATTTGATGTCTATGCCATTGTTCCCTGCTAAACCAGTTTCTGTGAGAGCAGAGAATGTGTCAGCTTACCCCTGTGTCCTCAGTAGCTACAAACACAGGAAGGATTGGACATATAGTATGAATTCCATAAATGGCTGTTGAATAAATGATGTGAATATACCCTAACTATAGTTTTTACATTTGAGGAAATTACAGTTCAGGGAGAATAAACTACCTTTGGAATGTCCTGATTCTGGTATGTCAAAAAACTGGGACCCCAACTCACTTCTTTCTGGCTCCAATCCTTTGGGTGCTCCCAAGGAAAAGCACCACTCTTTCTTTCTCTAATACTTTGGCTGCCTGAAAGACTGCCTTCCAGAGGACAGGGTCTCCATAAGATTAGAAATTCACTAGAATGGTTGTACACAAAGCTTAAAGGGATTTTAGATAATATTAAGCATTTCATTTTTCTTTTTTTTTTTGCAATTTATGTTTTAAATTTAAACAGCTTACATTTGTATCATTCTTTTGAAATAATTTGGACAAAATAGTGATCTAAATGTCACTATGAGACAGAATAAGGATTATATTTCCACTTTAAGAAATGAGGAAACAGACTCACAGGGGGACAAGAGGAATGTGAGGATACAGAACTGGTTATATGCAGACCAAAGACAAACACTCAGGCTCACTCCTTAGGCCAATGTGCATCCCGCAAGGCTGTGTCAGGAATCATAGCTTCGTGTTGTGAAGAGTGGGCTCTGAGAGTAAACAGCCCAGACACACAGCCCAGTTCCTATCACACGCTGTGTGAGTCTAGGCCAGTTACCATACCTCTCTGTGGCTCAGTTTCTCTTTCTGTAAAACAGCAATAGTAGTACCAACCTCCTACGGGTTATTGGGAGATTACTGAAAGCGTTAAAGGCATTTAAAGTGCTTAGAACAGTGTCTGGAACTTAGTAAATGCTCCATAAATTTTAGATACTGTCATTAATCATGAACTCAATGGTGACACTAGTAATTTACAAACCTATAAATTTACAAAATCATTTAGGGCAGGAAGCCCTAGGTTAAGAAGAGGAGAAAATGCAAAGCTTAGTTGTTTTTCTTAAAAATTCTCTCTGAGGAAAAGAAAATCCCATTATTGGCTGAGAGCTATAAGATAATTATTCATTATCTAAAATAGTTTTGTCTCTGGGGGTAAAGGTCTACCATGTACTTTGCTCAGTACCTCTGTGTTTTCCCAGAGATATGTCTATAGAATTCATAGCTCTTCTTTTATTTCAAATTTCCCTTCTTTCTTACATCTGAACAATCCTGTTTTCTTTCTTAAAACCTTGGTCACTTTCTCAACTCTCCTAGTTTCAAACCCATTAGAGTCATTAAGCTAAGAGATATTTCTTCCCAGCCCTTGCACTGACTCTCCAGTGTGATGTGGCAAGCATGTAAACCACTGCTAGCATTGGACCTACACACATTTATATATGCACAGCATATGTCCACAGAATCAGGACCCTTCCAATCAACAGACACACACTAATGCCACCAGAGACCCTGTCTTATTTCTGGAGAGCCACTGAGCAGCTCATAGATTAGCTCAAAGGATGAATTTCCTAAGTGAACTGTATCTTTCATAAAGGAGGCCTTTGCACACGTTAAACCACTGATAACATAGAAAACACTTTATAAACTGTACCACTAACTACAGTAACACAGATACATAGAGATAACAAAGTTCCCCAGAGCATAACCAGAGATCAAACAACACCTGAAATAATACTGATTGTTTAAAAGACAACTCTTATTAACAGAGACACACTTCTATATATAAAGCAGACAAACAACAAGGACCTGTTGTATGGCAGGGATCTGTATTCAATATCTCATAATAACCTATAATGAAAAAGAATCTGAAAAAGAATATATATATATAAATCACTTCGCTGTACACTTGAAACTAATACAACATTGTAAATCAACTATACTTCAATAAAAAGTTGTTTGGAAAAATAAAAAAAATAAGTAATTAATTTTAAAAAGGCAACTGTTAGAGTTACTTATCTCTTTATTGACCCTACCTTTCAAAAAAAGAAATTAATTCTCAGTCATACATAACAGTTTGAGGACCGTTTACAAATCACTACTCATCTTTCTTTTCTCCAAAAAGTAAAAGAATTATCACAGCCTTTTAAAAAAGGTTTTGCTTGTTTGTTCATTGCTTTTAGTTTTTAATGATGCCTAATATAATTTATTAACATTAATAAATTTCTATTCATAAAATTAACGTATTCTTACATTGATCAAATAGATTAATAATTATGTTCATTTGTGCTCCCTCCCCCCGAAGGAACTAATTCCTTCCTTGCATATTTATGTCACAGCCTCAGTTGGTGGAAGATTTCCAAGAACTGCGGAGGACATTAGAGGCTATGAATATGTTCAATGCCAACCTGGGGTTCTTCTTCCTGCACCTCGCCCAGATCTTGATTTTGGAAGTCCTGGCTTGGGCAATGGTGTGGCATTTTGGCAGTGGCTGGCTTATTACAATATTCATTTCCTGTCTTCTCACAGTTTCTCAGGTAAGCGGGTATCCTAAGCTCAGGCAGTGGTTTCCTGGGAAGGCTCAGAATTTTTTCTTCTCTTTACATTGGCGTCAGCTGCTGCCTGGCACTGCTTGGCAAGCTACTCATCAGCATCTGACACCAGCAAGTTATCAAACCTTGCTGGGCCCCAGTTCCCTTATCTGTAAAATGGAGTAACAATTTTTTTCGAAGTATTCTGAGGAGGGCTAAACGAGTTAATGTGTAAAGGACCTAGCACAGTGACTAGAGTGTGGGAAATATCCATGACACAATTGTTACTCTTTGCCCAATTTTATGCACACAAGTTTAGTAACTGAAGTTATATTCTTAGCCACATTACACTCATAGTTATGTTTCATTCATTAACCAACCAACTTTTTATGGTTGTTCAATGGTTTTATTAAAGTGTATATGTAGACACACACATTTACACCTTTTTTCACTATTTACACCTTTATTCACTATTTATGCATGCTGTGTTCATAGTAAAAATTCTTTTAAAAGTAAGCTAGATATATTTAAAAGAAAAAAAATACCCTGAGACTCTAGCCAAAAGCCATATCCAACCAACATTTATCAATACACCAGACTATGAAGAACAGACACTACATCTTATTACATGATACTAAGATCATATAGATTTTGCCAGAAATGGCAACCAGCTACTGGCATGTAGCAGGGCATTTGATAAATCCTTGTTGAATGAAGCACAGATCTCTGAAGATGGCCTTCCATGATCACAACAGTGTATTGTGGACATGAAGGGAAACACACCTGGTCCCTGCCCTGGGAAACAAGTCATCCAGTGGGGGGAGGTGATCATTCAATATCTATACATACTATAAGACAGAGAGGAAAGAAACAAGCATTTGCTGTTGGAGCAGAAAGAGGCATTTAATTCTAACTGGAACAACTGGAGATGGTTTTATAGAGAATTAACACCCATGCTAATTCCAAAATTTTATATGTTAATTTTTTTTCTTGAAAAGCCAACTTGCGTTATTCCTTGAAAAGCAACTTTTGGAAACAAGAAAGGGGAAAACAAAAACAAAAACAAAAACGTCTGTTTGGTTGCTTAGCATTAGCAGGAAATTTTCATGTATTTAAGTTGCAGGACAGTCCAGTGAGTAAGGCATTATACTCCCTGCTTATTGGATGAAGAACTGAGTTCAGTGCTACTGTAACTCGCCAAGAATTGTGCAACTCAGAAGTGGTGAAGGACAGTTTAGAACCCAAAACTGCCTAACTCCAAAGGCATCTTCTTCCCACTCCACACTGGAAGATTCTGGCAAGAAAAGCATTCTAGGCTGAGAGAACCACCTGTACAAAGGCACAGGGGTGGGAAAGAACTGGGCATCTGTGGGAAATGTAACATAAATATGGCATGAGGTCAGATGAGATCACCCACTGTTCTTCCCATGAGCTCCTGAATCTACCAGCAGGCTCACTGTTTCATTTCTTCTTGCCTTGCTAACTTCTCTGACCACAACTCTGTCTCTTTTAGGCTCAAAGTTTATTTCTGCAGCATGACACTGGACACCTTTCCATCTTTAAGAAGTCCAGGTGGAACCACCTGATGCACAAATTCGTGACGTGTCACCTCAAGGTACAGAATTTTCCAGGAGTATGATGGGACTCTTGAAAGTCATTTCATTAGGCAACGGTTTCCAAGTGTGTCTGACTGACCATTCATATGAGCAAAAAATGTTTGTTCACACCCCACAAATAAATGTAAATACACTAACAATGTAGATACTATATAAATATATATATATATATATAAATAATGTAACATTATATATGCTAAAATTAGAATTTTAAATTTTTATGAGGAAAAGGCTTATTCTTATTTAAGAAATTCTAATGTTTTTCTTACCCCATAAACTATTCGGCCCAATCCCTAGTATTAAGGAACCACCTCTCAGGAGAAGCTGTTCCCTGTAAAGTTAGGAGTAAGAATATTCTTAGAAGGGGTATGGACACTTACTGCTAGGAAGCAAGGGGAATCCAGAAAGCCTGATTAGTCCTGGAAGGGCTATGAAGAAGTAAAGGAAAAGATGCAGAAGAAGAAATAAAAGTAAAAGAGAAAGAGTAAGCAAGGAAGGTCAGATGGCTCTGTTCAAGAGTTGAGGGTTCCCTCGTGACCTTTGTGTACCTCAAAAACTGGTACAAGAGTGTAAAGCAATTATATTCCAATGAAAAAAAAAAAGAGTAAAGACTTGAGGGTTGCAAAACCCAGGCTGCTGGGAAAAGTAGATGGCGATGATAACAGTTGGCCTTATCCCCCCAACACACGCTCCAGGAGGGCAGGCACACAATCCCAAGCACCACTGCAGTGCAGCGCCTAGCAGAGTGCCTGGCACATAGTAGGCCTTCAATAAACATTTGTTGAATGAATGAATGAAGGGTTGGATGGGTGGATGGATGGATAGATGGATGGATGCATGGATGGATGGATGGATGCATGGATGGATGGATGGATGGATGGATGGATGGATGGATGGATGGATGGAGGCATGGATGGATGCATGGATGGATGGATGGACAGATGGACGGATGAAAAAACAAACCTAGGTAACAGTACAAAGACTGCTGAGAGTACCTTTTCGCCCTGGCTGTGATCATGCTCACTGTGGGATCTTGAGTAAGTCACATTCTATTTCTGGCTCTCAGTGTTCTCATCTCTGAGAGCCAGAGTTAAACCGGATCCCTGCTTTTCTATGACAGTCTAGGATTTGGTGACTAAGTACTTTGGCCCAGCAGAAGGGTAATGCCTGTGAGCCTCCCAATAAGCCAAATCCTTGTACACAAGCTGCATTGTTTTTAGAAAAAATGCATAAGCTCTGACTCAGAACCTGTTTTCCTTTAACACAGAGGTTTTATATTGAATTGGAAGATACTTAGAACCACCTGTTTCCAGTTGGGCTAGTTGAGGCTTAAATATATTGAATAATACAGAGTTGGATCTGGATTCATATGAGAATAAGGTCTGTCCCCAAAATGCTTAGAATGAATAATATACTGTCATTTTATGTGACATGTTCCATTTAATCAGAAAAAATATATATATATATTCCTGGTTATCTGGTTCCCCAGCTTCCAATGACTTGGAAGTGGCCAACTGATAAGAGAGTGAAGGGGATACTGGAGCCAGGCCTACGGAGAGCAGTGAGCAGAAGCCGCTGACAGCAGATGATGAGGGAGGCAGATGAGAACTCGCATGAGATAAGAGCCTGCAAGCGTCAGGTTCAGAACTAACCCCATTAGGCGATTGTCTCACATAATTCTCACAAGGTGGGGATTAGAGAACCCCTATTTCATAGCCAAGACTGATGTTCAAAGGGGTCGTTAACTATTTAAAGTCAACGTTGATAAGCCGGTAAGTGAGAGAAATCATAGCACAGTGTTCAATGCTACAGGCTTGAGAGCGTCTCAGTTCTGGCTGTCATTTAGAGTCATCCAAAGAGCTTTCAGAAAATGCTGCAGTGCAGGGGCCACCTCTAGATTTTCTGATTTAAGTCATTTGTGGTGGAGTCTGGACATCAGCATGGTTTTGAAAGTCCCCAGGTAGCTCTGACCTGTGGCCAGGATTAAGAAAAGCCCTGCCTTCTGTGGAAATTCAGCCACTCATTAGCTGAGTCACTTTGAAAAAGTTACTCAATGTCTGTGAACTTCAGTTTCTTCAGCTGTAAGATGGAGACAGAAGATGGTTTCAACTTGTTGTTAGTATCATGTGCAATACTTGCGCCATGCTTACCACACTGCCTGCCATGTGGAAAATGCTCAGTAATTGTCAGCTGTTACTAATACTAGGAACAGTCTTTCTATAATCAAGATGAGGACCCAGAATCATTAAGAAAAATGTTTAATTGTGATGTTATTGAGAAGCTAGGGACATAGACCACCCATCATAACATCTTTAAATTGGAAGACACTTGGAAACACCACGTCTTCTCACGCACTCTCTTTCCAGTTGAGCAAACTGAGGCTTCAGTAGTAATAATACAGAGCCAGATCTGGACTCATATTTGAATTATGTCTCTTGCTCAAAATGGTTAAAGTGAGTAATATTTTGTCATTATATATGACATGTTTCATTTAACCAGAAAATTCTTGTAGGCACACTGTTCTGCCCTCTACCCACCAGTGTTAGATAGATGAAGTGTTTCTGGATTCACTTGGAAATCTTTACCACAGAATAAAAGAAGAGATGGTTTACATTGTTGTGAAACTCAGGTAATGGACTCTCCCAGCCTCCCTCCCCTGTTCTGAGGGGTCAGAAGAAGGTGAGACTCATCTGCCCTGGAGGTAACTGGAAGTTGATGTGGTGCCAGTAGACACAATATTTCCAATCAGTTCCACCCTTGCTGGTGCTTTTTTAAAAAAATCACTGCTTTCCCCTTCGTTCAAACTTGTACACAGCTCTCCATAAATTGTGCCTCCAGAAACAATTTGCACTAGTTGAAGTGAATATGACCTTGATGACTGGTGAATTTTCCTTTAGAGTCAGTAAATGGCTCTAAAAGAAAATCAAGTGTACTCTACCTTTTTGAAGGCAAAACCAGTGATTTATGAGGAAATTGAATATCGGCTTCAACTATGTGCAGGAGAGAATATTACCTGTGGCCAGGAGGGAGGTAACAAAGAAAATTATAACAAAAACAGCAACATTCTTGCTTTATATATGTATCACAATTTTTAATTTCAAAACTTTATTTTACATCAATATAGCCTTCCCCTGGAAAAGGCACAGATATTGAGATTCTTTGGAATATTCATTCACTAGCTGTGCAAAAATATATACGTTTTGGTCTCTGCAGTGTTTGCACAATAAAAGAGCTCTTCTGAAAATAAACCACAAAAAATACCTGCATATGTTTTAGACTTCTGCGCAATGCTAAAATCAAAATGAACTCCCTGTAGCATATTTTTCAAGCCCCCGCCCCCCACCCCAGTATGCGTCTTTTGAAAACTATGAGTAGCAAGTATTACTATAGGGATAAAGAGGCAGAATATTTGAAGTTAAGACCTTCCTTGAAAATCTAGCTTATACTGTTTCCATGACTACATCTCAAAATAGTTTTAGGGGGAGGAGTGTCAAGCATGTTATCTCCTGCAATCCTTTCGGTAACCTTATCCATTTTACAGATGAGGAAACTGTCCAAGTCCATACACTTAGTAGCAGGGATTTAAATTCACAATGGTTTCAATACAAAGCTGGGATTCTTTGCATTGCACCAAGAAAGGTCCTAACTTGGAAATGAGGAATGATTTAGGTTGGTTCCTGTATGAAACTTGGTGCAGGAGAATCCTATTTTGCATGCAGCTGATAATACTCACTTCTTCATAGATCGTCCTCTCCCTCATCTCCAGTAACTGTGGCCTCCAGACAGAGGAGCCGGGGGGAGCCAGCTGCTTCTAGAGCATACCCATAAGGACCCTGACCACTGTTCTAAGCTCAAGAATCTTGAGCTGTCAAGATCTGCTCCCTGCTCTGTCATGAATCAAAACCTCTCTCTCATATTACCAATTTCCACAGGTAGTCATTGACTAAAAGAATTTAACTGAAAAAGAGAAGCACTGCTTATCACAGTGTCCTTGTGTAACTGTCTACTGCTCCCATTAGATTGTATGCTTCATAAGTGTGGGAGCTCCATTTTATCCCATCTATCTTTCTATTCCAAATGCCTAGCTCAGTATCTGATACAGGGGCATCCTTTAAAAGAAATAATCAACAGGTGAATAAATGCGTGAATGTACAATTGTGAGAGTGAGTAGGTGGTATGCAATTTGTTGAGATGTATAGAGTGAGCAATGGAGTCCCAGGCCACTGATGAGTACACGCTGAGTGTGAGATACCCAAGAGGAAATGTATGGAAAGTGACTGTCCTTTTAAGCATGAGATTTAGGAGAGAGATCTGAGGTGGTGAGAGACGTTAGGGAGTATTAGAGGTAAGAAAACAATATCACTCCTGATGCATGGGATCAGAGGTGTTTGCTAAGAGAGGACTCTGCAACAAAGACTATGGAGAGGCAGTGCTCACACCTACAGACTTTCAAACATACGCAACCCCTTCTACTATAGATGGATAGTGTCTAGACAGTAGAGTCCAACAGAAATATAATGCAAGCCGCATTAAAATGACATGAGCCTTTTTCAGTTTTCTAATAGCCACACTTTATAAAGTAACTTTATTACCCCATACATATTCAAAATATTTTCATTTCAACATGTAATCAATATAAAAATTATTAATATATTTTTCATTCCTTTTTTCATTCTGAGGCTTCAAATCCAGTATGTATTATACACTTACAGCACATCTTAATTTGACTGGTTACATTTTAAGTGCTCAGTAGACACACATGGCTAATGGCTACTGTATTGAAGAGTGCAGATCTAAAACATGTATACACCAGTTACTGAGAGATGTTGAATATGCAGTAAGAACTATGACTACTGTTTATTCTTCTTTAAATGGCTACAGTAATAAAGGAAGGGAGGAAACACTGAGTATCTCAATATGCCAACATTCCACACAGCATCTCATGTCTCCTCAAACAATCCATGGAGGTAAATGCCATTATACTATATTTACTGAAGATGAAATTGAACCTCAAAGAATAGCTAATTTGCCCAAACTACACAGCTGTATTTTTATATCCAGTGGATGAAACTAAGTTGTTGTGCTTCCAAATCCTCTGCCCTGTTAAAACCTTCAGATTTTTGTGGAAAGAAAGAAAATCCCAAACAACCTAACCAGAGATGATATGAGCTTGCCATCAACTAAAATATCTTTATTCTCATTTACATTTAATGAGAGCATTGAAAATTGAACACGCAATGATCTGAAGCAAGACCCCCCCGCCCCAGGAGATGACTTCAGGTCCATGACTCTTCGAAACATTCATTGAAATAGGATTCCTTGGTCCATTTTTTCCCCCAGAACTAATTTAAATCTCAGAGCTGAGGTTTCTTTATTTGTAAAATAAGAATAATTTCTGCCCTACCGACCTTCATAATTTTTTTAAATGAGGATCAAAAAAAAAAAAAAAAAGGGATGGAAAACATTTCAACAGGTTTTATTCTTTTTCATTATCAGGAGTTCTTTGTGTTCCTAGATCAGATAATTATCTGTTCATAGGCTCTGAAAGCCTCTGTCCAATGAAGCATTTTGTGATCCAGCAGAGGGGGGCAAGTTAGAGAAGTCAATATCTTATCTGACTTTGGAGATGTAGGCAGAAAACTCTGATCATGAAGGATATTTCAGGAGAGAAATCTTGCAGTTAACAAACACTCTCTTTTCCTCAGGGCCTATCAACACACTGGTGGAATTACCGGCACTTCCAACATCATGTAAAACCAAACATCTACTCCAAAGACCCAGATATTGATACGGGCCCACTTTTTGTTCTTGGAGATTCACTACCTATCAAGGTACATTTAAAAATCCTGGGCATTGGAGAAATTCTCCTGGAAGTGGTTCTTGGAAAGGTCTACAGCCTTGTCCTGGGGAGATCAGTCTGGAGATTCCACTTCAAGCGGTTTTCAGAGCGTCTCTTCTTCTTTTAAGTCCAGGATATAGATTTGAAATAGCTCTATCTGGTGTTGTAAGAATAGAAGATGTGGAGTGCATGATGCCATGATCTTAAAAGTCATTCAGTCCAACTCACCCATAGAAGACACCCTGGTACATTCAACAAGTGCTAAGCCACAAATATCTAAATATCTAGCTATGTTAACTAATTCTAGCTCTGTTAGAAGAAACTAAGCTGTTATTTTTTAGTTCATGTTCATTCTGGTTCATTTATACATGAACCACAGCTCAAATGCCTCGTAAGATACTCAGTGATGTCACCTCTAATTCAGACTTCTTAAGCAATAGAAAAAGGAAGGGAAAACTCCAGAATGTCTCATATGTTGACTCTTTTTAAACATCAACTTAAAATCATCACGTAAAGGATTATTAAGAAGGGAGTCTTTGTTCAACATTTGAGGTATAAGGTTAACCACAGAAACATATCACTCCTCAAGGGGAAATGATGGGTCCTGAGAATCAGGGGCTTAGGAAGAGGCTGCTATTTCCTTCTGGAAGAATTTAGGAGTTAAAAAAAAAAAAGAGTGCAGCTTTGTCAGTTGCTGCCTGGACTTTGTGGTACATAAACCAAAATTGTACAACTTTCTGAAAATAGGTTTTCCCAATTTGGGAAGATGCAACCTTCTTCCAAGTAAGAAACAAAGTCTCTTGCCTATATTTAAAGAAAGAAGAAAAAAACCCCTTGACTGTAGTCTTGAATCAGTTACTTTCGACAGTGGCTCCACAAACAAGTTAGACCTCTCTGATGTTTGTGGACTCCTAGGCTTATCACTAAACTTATGACATTTTGATTTCTCTAATCTTCCCAGTCTGCAGCAATGGAGATTTGTCTCACTGGAGTTCATGACGCAGCCTGACCCCCTCCAGGAGTGTCTTCTTTAGAACTATGTCCAGTACACGCATCGCTTCTTCACAGATATTGGAGGTCACCTCTCCAAGTTTCACAGCTACTGTTGAGACATATCCCTAGAACGTTAGGTTTCTGTATACTATAATTTCAGAGTGATGATACATTACTTAAAATTATTTACACTCTAAAATTCACTTGTTTTGCATGAAAAATTGTTCTGATAAGCCCTAAACATTTCCGTTCTTCCCACTTTAATGTCAATCTTTCTACCACTTTCTTCCAGCATTCATTGCTTCAACAAGCATTAATTAAATCTATGTGCCAGGTTCTGTGCTCATATTCTTGAAAAGTTAGACTTCTCCTTTGGAGTGATACTCAGAATCAATCCTTCCCCATTTCCTCTTCCATGTTTCCTACTACTTAAATATCTAGAAGCTTGGGAGCAAATTACTACTATTACTTTATCATCATGACATTTCTTTTTATTTATGACAATGAGAGAAAGAAGGATCAAGTCTACTATCCAAATAAGAGAAAAAATCTATATGTAGAAGGGAAGGTATCAAAAGAGTGGGAAAAGCAAAAATCAAACACTGCCCATAGTGTTGTAACTGAGTAGGTATATAGTAAAAGCACAGAGGAGTTGTGAATTACTATTCATTCATTAACTCCTTCAATTAAACATTTATTAAATGTCTGCTAGGTAATGGAGATAAACCATCACTTCAATACCTCCTCTCAGGATATTTGCTGTCTTTGTGCATTCAGCACAGACTACATTAACCAAGAAGACCCCTAGAAAATGACTCAAATTCCCAACAGTAAGATTATATATAATAGAATCATGCCTTAAAAATAGTAAATCACAGCATGAGATCCATGATGGAAACACAAAGGATGAAAGATGAAGCAGATATTAGGGGTTATGCCTGTATCTTTTATCACTTGACGATTCTACAAATATCTGTTGAATGGATGAATGGATGTGGAGACTGAGTTTCAAGCAGGATGCTAAGCACGAAGGTTGTAAAAGAGCTCAGAAAACTTATCAGAAATGTTTCTTTCCAGTCTCCACTCCACTCCACATGAGGACAAAAACTTCAAAATGGCTTCCATGGAAATAATAATAGTAATGAGAGATCTCACAATCCCCGTAGTCAAATGGAATAAACATGCATGCAAGAAGTGCCCACATTTAAAAGACACCAGAAAAAGACACCACAATATTTCCTCCTACTCCAGTTCTGGTTATTCTAGTGCCTCCAGTTTGACAGTCAATGAACTCTGGCCAGATGGCTCTTTCAATAGAGATTTCACACACACACACACACACACACACACACACACACACACCCCCTTGAGTGTAATGACCAGAAGTATATATTGTGTCTTATTTGAGTTTTATTCTCTCTTTATTCAGTATGGCAAGAAGAAAATCAAATACATCGACTACGAGAAGCAGCATCTGTACTTCTACATGAGTGAGTCACCTGGGAGCCACACTCTGTATCATCCCATTTCCTTGAAGCAAATGGTTGCTAGGCCAGCAGGCATGACTGAAATCCTCCCACAGAGAGACCAGCCCGTGTCTTATTGTGACTGAGAAAAGCAGCATGTTTTATTTCAGACTTACTGGGGTGAAAATTTGAAAAGGAAAGTAGAAAAGTGAACAGGCATTCTTAATGGGCATCTATCACTCTGGGTACTGGGCAGGGAAGGAAACGCTCCAAAAAAGATGGGAGGCGGGATGCCAACCAAGGGGTCTAGTATCTGGGACTCTCATCCTGGAAAGACTAAAGACCTACCAAGAAGAAAAGGATAGTGGTACTTGGGTGGGGAGGAGAGATAGGAAAAGAATGCTCAAACATTGACAGTAGGATGCTAAAAAAAAGTAGAGGCTCATGAATAAAAGTCACCTGTAGAGCTTCACTATGGAAGGAAGCTGGGTATTCCCATGACTTACATACAACTGTAGAAGATATTTTAGTTGATACACACACACACACACACATACACAAATAAAATATATATATTACAAATAAAATAGGCCTGAATGTGGGTCTAGGCTTGAGAGAAAATATGGCAGCCTGAATAATGCTAATGCCAATAAAAAAACAACAGAAGCAAAAATGCTTTGCTCTTAACCAAGTCAAACTCATGACAGCTCATAAAGAAAGGTTTAGTAGGATCCCAAAATATGCTTATCTAAAATATGCTTACACATTTGGAAAATGAACCCAAATTAGGGCAGGTTCCAAACATTTTCCATAGATCAGTGGTTCTCGCCTAGGAGCAACATTGCCCCCAACAGGGGACATTTGACAAAGTCTAGATACATTTTTGGTTATCACAACAAAGAGGGAGGGATGGTGCTGGCATCCAGGGGGCAGAAGCCAGGGATGCTATGAAATATCTTACAGTTCACAGAACAGCCCTGAACAACAAAGAATTATCTGGCCCTAAAATGCCAGCAGTGATAAGACTGAGAAACCCTCTTGCAGATGATCTGATTTGCCCAAATGTTGGCCACCAATGGTCATCTGTAACATGCCTGACAAGGATGGCCTACGGGCCCATTTTTTGAGATCTGGGGATCAATTAGCACTGCTGCCCCTTCTACTGCTAGAATTCTGCAGACCTATCCTAAGGCAGTCCCCATCTTGCATGACCAAAGAGAGGAATGCGGACATTGGTGCCTCATTCTGAAAGCTAACTGATCTCCAGCCCAGATAAGTGTTTGTTCATATAAGAAAAAGCTGTGGAGTTTCTTTTCTGAATTCTCCTCTCCTGTCTGCAGTGCTACAATACACCCTTAGCTTATGAGGAATGAATGAATGGTATAGACTCACTGCAGAATGCCCAGCTCACAAACCACATTATCAGCAGGAGCTGTTTCATTGTGTCCTTTCCCTTCAAATGCTCTCAGCTCAGTAGCTCAGGTACTAATGAGTCATGTTCAAACTGTCAAAGAGAAACTGGGCCGGATATTTGGTAAAGGTGGCAAGACAGATTTTATTCAGGCTTCTGTAGCAGGGGAAGGGACTTCAGTAGAAACTGCCCTTAACTCTACTATAACAAAATTAGACTTTTTAAACATTGGGACATGCTCAAGGAAATTACAGAAATAAGTTAAAGGGAAGGGAAGCTGGTCATGTGATTAGGCCATGTGTATCTGCTAACCTGTGCTTATCAAAGTCAGGGCCCTACCCTCCCAGAGACTGGGGTACAGGGCCCAGTCCTCAATGATTACACTTCAAAGAGATGACTCCTAGGTCCTTGAGAAAGACATCCCTGGCTTAGGGAAGATCCATCTCAAAGGGACAGAGAAAGGACTTTACAACTGAAGTTTTCTAACAAATGATCTAAGAAAACAGAGGCCAGAGCCTATAGTCAGGTTTTGGCTTGAACAACCAGTAAGTTCTTTGGACAGTCTTGAACTTTCTCAGGCAGGAACTTAAAGGGGGCTGGGCTCGTCCCAGGGGCATGGCCTTGAACTGTTCCTAGAAACCATGCTAGCATTTGTGCAAGTCTCTTAGCATGTAGGGTGGACAAAATCATTTGTGCTGACAGTTTGCAGAGTTTGAAAGTTTACAGACCAACTTTGAAGACTAGTCAAGAAGGGGGCTCAGAGGATCTGACTAAAGTTTGGTCAAGGAGAGAGTTGTCAAAACCCAAAGGGTCTGCATAAGTCTCCTATGTGCTCTAGGCAGCCTCATTGGCCCTGGAGGAGAAGCAGGTAAACAACTACCTGGCCAGGAACTAAGTACACCTGCTTTATTTCTGCAACCTCAACATATTGGGACTGGGCCCAGTGCTAAGGATTGTGGAGGACTGAAGGATTCCATGGACCTTGAGAAAACTTGAAAGCTCACAGCAGAAGCCCTTCCAGGATGCCTTCATCAAGAATGACTCAAATCTTCAAAGATTCCCTAGTCTCCTTAAGGGAGCTAGAACCAAAGTCCTGGTGCAGCCTCAGAGACTCTAAAAGCCCAGTGGAGTCCAGGATGTGGTTGTGAATCTCCAGCTTGCATCCCCTCTCAGGAGTGACATTCCAAGGGTGGCATGTTAAGGACCTCGGCTCCTGCTGGCTTCCACGGGAATCACATTCTGTTCATTTGTGCACCACCTTTTTATTTTTATTTTTTTTTCAGTTGGGCTTCCCCTTTTCATGCCCGTATATATCAACCTGAAATCCATGCAAGTGATGTACCTTTGGAGGTACTGGGAGGTGAGTAACTTGACTCCTTCTCTAAAACCAGATCAGGCTGGGAGAAAGCGGGAAATGAAAATGCTTGGTCCCTTCCAGTTGTGACTTCCTTAAGTAACAGGATATAAGATATAGCCAGTTTTATTTCCTCTAGCCTAACTTCCAAGCACTTCTTTCTGCAGGACATTGCCTGGGTCAGCAGCTTTTACATGCGCTATTTCATCACGTTTGGCCGTTTCTATGGAATCTTGGGAACCATGGTGCTCATATATTTAGTCAAGTAAGAAAGCAAGAATATTCTTATTCTCATTACCTTGATGCTCCTCTTACTTTCCTTAGCTGAGCTACTTATGATTAGCAATGATTAGCAGATTATGACACCATGTCCCATTCTCTTGTAACTGAGACAATTCCAAGAAAAATGTGGGGAAAGAAATAGCTGAAATAGGTGAATAAGAAAAGCTCCTTGGAAAAATGAATTTACCCAAATTTCCCCTTTTTTTCCACTTGCTTAATTCCCAATTGCAGTTCAGTCATCCCTCAGTATCTGTGGGGGATTTATTCCTGGACCCACCCAGAGATATTCAAGTCCCATGGTCAGCTCTTTGTATCTATGGTTCCGCATCTGTGGATTCAGCCAACTACGGATCATGTAGTACTGCACATATTTAATGAAAAATATCCACATTTAAGTGGATGTGCGTGTTGCTCAGAGGTCAACTGTGTTCCATCTGATCCCCAAGTCCCTAAAAATTGTAATCCAGCTAGACATCATAATTCTTGCCAAAGGTAGTGGAAGGACAGAATTTTTTTTTAAGTTTTCTTATGAATAGAGGTTTTCTGAAAGCCAAAGTGACTTCAGACTGAATAACCCTCTTCCATTTCCCAATTTATTCCTCCCTCATTCTGTTGCAATATTATTCTAAATCTTACATAACAATAAAAATATAATGGTAGCTACTATGCATCAGGCAATTTGCTAAGGGCTTTATGTGCATTATCTTACTTGATGTGATTATCCTTGCAAAACCCTGTGATGTAGATAGTATCAGCTTCATTTTCCTTTTTTTAAAAATACATTTTCAAATCTTTTACTTTAATGATGACCAATGATGTATTCATAATTACATATATTTCAGAAAACCAAGGTTGTCGGTAACAAGAAATGTTGGGGATTTCTTTGTTTGTTTCCAAGGACTAAGTGGGGACTCTGGAATCAGACTTGTCTGTGTTTCAGACTCTACCACATGCTAGCTGTATGACCTTGGTTTAGGTAATTTCTCTACACTTTGGCTTTCACATTTGTAAAGTGGGGCTACTGATAGTACCTACATTATAGGATTGTCATGACCATTAATGGGACAGTAAAATAGATCATAAAGTAGGTTTCAATAAATGTTAACTATTACATTATTATCATTATTATTATTGTTATTAGTCACTGAGTATAATGTTTCTATGTTTCTTTTGCATTGGAGAAACAGAGCACTGCTCATACTTAACTAATTTAAGATCATTGTTATTTGTTGTGGTTTATCTGGTTCTTGGAGAAGTTCGCCATGCTCTTCTGTTTCTTCAGGTATAGTGTGCTAGAAATTCTACTGCTCCTTATTTTGTCTTTCATTGTCTTTCCTCTCTGTGCTTCACATATCAGTTGCTTTGACATGGGTGAATACGATGTCAAAGCTTATGCATTTCAATATGTCTGATTTTGACTTTTCAGGTTCATTTTTCTGATAAGAGAGCTGAAGCTCAGAGGAATTAAATCTCTTGCTGAAGGTTAGAGAGCAAATAAGGGCCAGTGGCAGTATCAAATCAGAACTTGAACCCAGTTCTATCTGATGACAAAGCCCAAGCTGTTAATCACTTTGCATCTGCCCTTAAGTTACCTAGGTATCTTTTGATACTTGCACCTATGCCAAAACAAACTTTGGGGGCATGGCTCCAGTACATTAGGCTGCAAGGCAGGTCATGTGACTGAATGCCTAGTGTGTCATCTCTAGATTTAAAAGGCCTCAAAGAAGAAAACAAATAACCGCCATATTATTGGAACCTTTGAGTCCCTGCCCTTTGCTTTAATGTTCAGCCAGATCTGCCAGTGGTTTTGCAAGCCCAGTGAGTGGAAATGAAACTCCCCAAGGAGTGACAACTTCCTCCTTTTACTCTCTGAAAGGTTTCTTGAAAGTCCCTGGATTGCATATGTTACCCAGATGAGCCACATACCAATGAAAATGAGCGGAGAGGAGAACAATGACTGGCTCAGCACTCAGGTAATCATGGAGTTCTTGGGAAAGCATCCAGCAAAGTAGCCTGATTTACAGTCTGCTTACATCAAATAATAATAATTCATACTCACCAAAAGCTTGCCAGGGGCTAAGCCCTGTCAACTGCTTTGCATGTAACTACATGAGATACGTGCTATAGCCTCCCTTTACAGATTATAAAATTGAGGCGTGAAGTTGAGTAACTTGCATAAGATCACACAGCTAATAAGTGGTAGAAGCAGGTTTTAAACCTAGGCAGTTTGATTTCAGAGCTTTTGCTCCAAACCAAGGGTTAGTAAAGTGTAGTCCAAGGGCCAAATCCAGCCCACTCTCTGTTTTTATAAATAAAGTTTTATTGGAACACAGCCATGCTCATACGTTTACATATTACCTATGACAGATTTCATGCTACAACGGCAGAACTGAATAACTGTTGTAGAGAATTAAAATATTTACTGTCTGGCACTTTACAGAAGAGGTTTGCTGACTCCTGCCCAATGTGAAACAGGCTTTCAAGGAAGCTGAGACTCCCAGAATTACAGAGTGAGTTTTAGGACCCCAGAGGACCCTGGGACCCACCTCATTTCATTGTACAGATAAAGAGGACCAGAAAGGAAGTGTGGCATGCTCTCCAAGCATGCTGTTAACAAAGAACAGAGTTGTGACCCCTGCAGAACACCCATGCCTCCTCAGCCTTCCACTGCCCACGCCGTGATGAACTGCAGAATCCAGTCATAACACAGCTTCCTTCTCCAAGTTAATTCCCAAATTCGGTGGACCTTCCACCTTCGGTGGTTCTCAAACTTTTTGGTCACAGAACCACTTTACAGTCTTTTTTTTTTTTTAAGCTCTTTATTAAAATATAATTGCTTTACTTAAAAGTTACTGAGAACCTTAAAGAGCTTGTGTTTATGGAGGTTATATCCGCTGATATTTACTACATTTGAAATTAAAATGGAGATTTTTAAACTATTTACTACTTATTTTTTAAATAACAAGAATAAAGCCAATACACGTGGACATCAGAGTGATGATGTCATCCCACGTTTAGTAGCCTCTGGAAACACCCATTCTATAAGCATGAGAGAATGAGAATGAAAAAGACAAATACTGTCTTAGAAGTATTATGGGAATCGTTTTGACCTTGCAGATCCCCTGAAAGTGCCCTAGGGAACCCCAAAGTGCTCTAAAGTGCACTTTGAGAAACACTGACATAGTGCAACCACAGAAATAACATTCAAAATGGCAACAACCCCAACAAGAATTAAACCTTAGAAAGGCATCGGATAAAATGGCATTCATAAGAGTTCTTAATCTAAGTAGTCTGGAGAAGTCTATGAACTTCTTCTCAGGATAATGTTTTTAAATGAGGAAAACAAAATACATTAGATTACAAAAGAAACTACTTGTATAGAAATGCATTTCTATGCACAGAACCCTTGACTAAAGCCCTTGCGTGCCTACTCCCCATTTAGAAGTCCTTTCAGTCTACCCTGTGGAAACAGTATTCAAACCCCTGCAACTTCTACCAAAGTTCTGCAGTCCCACTTCCATCTGCCAAAGTCCTCATTCATGACACCTTAGCCTTCTGAATTTGAGGTCTGATAGTGACTTAGCCCCCTCAAATCCTACATACTTCTTCGTGTCTACTGCCTCACTTCTTAGCAAAATGCTTTATGGCCTTTTTAAATTGTAAGCTCCTTGAGACCTGGGACTGTATATCTTTTTTATCCCTCGTGGTTTCTTACACAAAATAGGTACTCAATAAGCACGTGTTGAATGACTGACTGAGTAAAAGAACAACTACACATTTTCTTTGTTTGACATTTGGGCTCATTTATATCTTTGCAGGTCGTGGCCACCTGTAATGTCGAACAGTCCTTTTTCAATGACTGGTTCACTGGGCACTTGAACTTCCAAATTGAGCACCAGTAAGTAAGAGAAATGGTTGATGATAAAGGGCCAGGGCTGCCACTTATAACTGCCCTCCAAATGGTTCAGAGCAGAGCCCTAGGCTTGGGATCTTTAAGGGAAAAAATGAACCAGAATTCTCTAAAGGCTGCTGTTTTTCTATTAACATCAATGGTAAGGAAGGGAAGAAAGAAATGAAGGAGGTATGATAATTGTGAATAACTGAAGTGAAATCTTAGAAAAGTACCAGGGACTCAGTTTCCAGATTCCTATGGGCTTAGGAATTGATGATTGTTTTCTTTGCATTTGGGAAGTTGGCAAAAGCCAAGAAGTCATGACACTTGGGTAATTAACTTGTGTTGAAACTTAATTACAGTTTAATTTAAATATATACTTATATCTTTAGAGCCAGTGTTACAAAATAATGACTTATGAAATGGAATCCCTGCTGCAATTTCTAAATGGTATCTGGAAATATTTTCCAATGGGTCGCTTAGGGAGCTACGCCTTAAAGAAAGAGAAAATGATAATATTTTGAGAGTCAATTTCTCCAGAATATTCAGGAGAGAGACTTCCCACATTCTCTTTGTCTAAGCCATGTCTATGATAGTCAAAGAAGGAAAGAGACTTTATATTTGTTCAAGGGATTTTCTCATTCTTTTTCTCATGTTAGTCTGAAAATTTCAGCCAAACAAAAGGATTATTATTATAGTTTAAAATAACTTCAAAGAAGAGGTTAAAACCCAAGGTGGTCATCTGGCTGATTAGTAAAAACCTTGGATAAAAACCCATCTCTCCTCATTTCTTATTCCTTTCCTGGGACTTTTAGCTATATACCAAGACTAGAATTTATTGAATATTCATCTATTCATGGTTCAGAAGTTAGAGAGACAGAGACCAAGATAAAAGCAGAGATTAGCAGGGGTGGGATGGGGAGTTTGATACCTCCAGCTCTCTGGGTAGTTCAAAATGGCCGAAAACCCTATACTTTCATTTGATGAGGCTAAAGATAAACCTATTGATGGAGCTAATATGTATTCCCTTAGTTCTGCCTAAACATTTGCCACCCACAGGTCTTGCAGAGGTTAAGAGATGAGTGTTCTGACAAGTTTTTTAACTTCCCAGAACAAAAGTATTGTGCGAGGTCGAGGCTGGCTCTGCGTGGCTGATATCATTTTATTTTGTAACAGGGGAAAGGAAACTTTGGGTTTCTCCTGAAGTCTAAGTTTTGCATCCCTCCTCCCTGTCTCCCTAGTCTGTTCCCCACGATGCCGCGCCACAATTATCACCAGGTGGCGCCTCTGGTCCGGTCGCTATTTGCCAAGCACGGACTGCAGTACGTGAACAAGCCCATGCTGAAGGCATTTGGAGATATCGTCAGGTAAGGACAGGCTCTCGACTCACAGCTCTCACGTCCCTTCACTGCTGGTCCCCAGACTGTTCACTGGCTGATGAATCATTCACCCAACAACTATTCACTAAGGAACATCCCTGTGCCTAGCATGGACCTGAGGCTCTATAGGGAACCACAGCCACAACAGAAAAGATGACATTAACTCCTACCATTTCCCTACTGCCTTCTAGGTACTTCTTAGTGAAAATGCATTGTTGCCCCAATACATTTCAAGCTTCTTATAAACCAGGGCTGTGTATCATGTGTCGTGTATTCCCCACAGAGTCTTGAAGTGCATTAGAACTTAAGTGGGAGGGACTCTCAAATCATCTGGTCCAGGGCTGCAAATTAAGATGCCTGCAGTGGGACAAAAGTGTGTGGATCAGGCAGGGGTGTCTGTCCAAGAGTGGAGAGGCCTGCAGGAACTGAAAATTCGTACTTGTGCGGAAACATTCACAGTTCCCAAGTGAACACTGTGCTGGTCAAATTAACAGCCAGTGACCTCGGTTTAATTTTTTTTTTCTTTCAGGATTAGGGGGAAAAAAAAAAATCAGTATCTTAAATAAGCCAGCAAGGCCAGGCCTGGTCTGATCTGATCCCTGAATACTGCTCCATTTTCAGACTTTCTACCACTGCCCTCCTCCTTTTCTGCCCTCCCTTCAGTTGCTACATAACTCCCTGACCCTTGTCATGTCATATCCCTGACCACCTTTTCTTCTGCCTAGAATATTCTTCCAAGCTGCCACCTCCCCTCCTGTCACCTTGTCAATTTCCATTCACTCTCCAAAGCTCACCACAAAGGCCTCTTCCTCATCTCAGTCCTCCATTGCCCCCAAGACTAAACCTGTCACATCTCTTACAGAACCTGGTTCTCTTCATTTCTGACCTTTATCACAATCATGATTAAATACCATATTGGGTAATAAAGTATTTAATATATGTCTCCCAAGCTAGACCAGGGACTCCATGTGGACAAGACTCACATCTCTCCTATTCATTGCTGTATCACCAGAGCCTAGAAAAATATCTTACACATTTTAAAATAAGATGGATAAGTGGATACAGGATGGGTTGGTTTACAGGTATATGTTTTATCTTATAGAGACTCAGAGGTGCTTTTTCTTTTAATACTAGAGAAGAGGAATAGTGATGCTTTGGAGTACAGAAGAGAATAAAATGAAAGAAAAAATCTCCATATAGAAAAGGTGAACTCATCTTCTTTAAAATAATTCAGTGTATTTGACTCCCTCCACTGGGCAAGAAAGAAAGACATCTTTCAGATATAGCTGAAAATGACAATGTTGTCCTGAATTAAGCAAAAAAGCAAATGCTCCATGAAGTAGCTCCTTTGACATGAGAGGCTCACCTACTGATGATTTTGTTTGCTTCTCCCACAGGGCCTTGAAGAAATCCGCAGCCCTCTGGGTGGAAGCTTATTACACATAACCAGAGACATGACGCGGACATGCCTGTGTCAAAGAGAAAACCACAGGCCCAAAGGTGTCACCTGTGCTAAAGCCCATAATACCAAACCTCTACAATACCTGACTTAATTGCAGTTTCAACCTTCCCCAGAAATATAATCTTAAACACCTAGTCTGGAATTTTCTGATCAGCACAGAGGAGGTCATCAGTCACGTGGTTCCTCTCCATCCCTGCCACCCGCCCCCCCCCACCCAGGAAGAAGAGGTGATCTGCATGATAAAACCCTTGTCATTCCCTCTCCCTTCCCCCCAGAAAAGAAGGTATCTGGCCTAAAACTACTTTGCTAATAGCATCCTTGCCTCTCCCTTCTTCCTATAAAAATCTTCCAGGTATAAAACCCCTCAGAGCCTCCTTCCTTTACTAACTGGGATCCTGCCTGATTTATGAATCTTTGAATAAAGCCAATGAAATGTTCAAACTTACTCAGTTGAATTTTTGTTTTCTTAACAGCTTGTTCAATAAGCTTCCCTGAGGAGGAGAACCAAGGCCTGTTACTTTTACAACTTCCCAGATCACTGAGTACTGAGTTAGAATTTAGATGATCAATCTTGCAGATCATTTCTGCCCCCAGCTCTCTGGCCATATGAATAAAGATGGATCAACTGGCCAGACTTCTGTCTCTTTAAACTAAATGACTCATGAGAGTTATATTACAGTCCTACCTGAAATTCTTGAATGGATTCCCATGGTTCTTGGAACGAAGATGAAACTTGGTGATTGCCAACAGACTACCAGCATTGGCACCCCCCATGCACCCTGCCCCAACTTGTACCAGTCGCTCCTCTGCTTCAGCTCCAATGGTTACTTTCCAGTCTCACACACTCTTCTGCTGCAAGGTTTTTGCTCCTGAATCCAGGGTCTGAACTGTTCTGTGACCCTCTCTGCCCTCACTCCTTCTCACCTGGTTAGTAACCCCTCATCTGCAATCCTGTAACTGCGGAAGCAGCCCAAATTGGACCTATCCTGTTTCTAACAAGATACTGAGTTTTTTGTTTTTTTGTTTTTGTTTTTTGTTTTATTTTGTTTGTTTTTTTTTCGGAGACAGTAGAACAAAACTTCAAGTCAGGCAGCCAAAGCAGGTGCAGAGGATAAAATTTTTGACATCAAGTAACAGGCAGAACCAAGAACCAAAGTCCCCCCCAACCACCCCTAGGAAACCAGAAGATCAGGACATGATTGGAACTTGAATGCTAGAATTCTTTCAGGAGTAAAGGGTCCGTTGTCCTAGAATATCTTGTGTTGAAGCCTCCTACCATAACTTACCTTTACGGTAAGATAATTTATTGACCAAGTTCCAAAGCCCACTAATCAAAACCTGCCCCACCCACATTTCTGCATACCAACCCATCTTCCAACTAACCCCAGATCGGAGAGACAGATGTGAGCCCTGCTTCCTGTCTCCTTGCCAGTTGGCCTCAAAATAAAGCTCTTTTCTCAAAAGCCAGTGCCATGGCATTGACTTCTATGGGCATGAGCAGTGAGCCCTTTGTTTGGTAACATCCCAGGGAAGCTTCCCCATGAAGTCAAGGCCTCCTATGATACACTCTGTAGTAATCATTACAGGTGAAATTTTATATCTGTTTGTGTGATTCCCTAATTAATTTGTCTTCCTCTGTAACCTGCAATATCTATGAGAGTAGAGACTGCCTGACATGATAGAGACAGTCAATAAAGATGTGCAGAAGGAAGGAAGAAGGAAGGGAGGGAGGGAGGGGAGGAAGGAAGGAGGGAAAGAAGCAAGCGCCAACCACAAATTGGAAGATGCCAGTTACCTCTGCAAGGAATAAATCAGGAGCCATCGCAGCTGCTCACCTTCAACACCCCCGATAGGAGTTCAGGGAAGAGATCTCAGGAATGAGGCACTCTGTGCTCTGCAAAAAGCTAGCAGAACAGGTCTTTAGATAGTTAGATATTTTCAGAAGATTTTACAAGCCAGATTCTTGCACCTCCTCATATTTAGAAAAGCACTAAAATCATTAATGGTGACCTCTGCTCCATGTGACTAGCAACAACCTTCTGCCAAAATGTGTGCTTGACTGCATGTACCCCCTTCACTAAAATTATATATAACACTGAACTTCCCTGCTACCTCTTTGGAGCAGTTACTCAGAGCTACCTGAAATGATGATTCCCAGGCTATAGTCCTCATTTTGCCCCCAATAAAACTTAACTCACAGCTCTCACATCGTGCCCTTTTTTTCAGTCTAGGGAAGGAAGTAATGAAGAAAAGCAGGAAGGAAGGATGGAAGGCAGGAAGGAAGGATGGAAGGCAGGAAGGAAGGAAGGGAGGAAGAAAAGAAGGAAGGGAAGAAAGGAAGGGAAAAAGGAAGGAAGGGGAGGAGGGAGGGAGGCAGGAGGGAAAGAAGGAAGGACAAAGGGAGGGAGGGAGAAAAAGTTGTATGTAAATGTAATTCCTTCTCATTAGATAGTAAGATGAATTTTATCAAATACATGAGGAGCACTTCTATATTCTAACTGTGAATTATTAAATTTATTACCAATACTTATGGACATCTACCAAGCAATAAGTACTGAGTTGCACCCTTCATGGGTATTATTTCATTTAGTCCTCATAACAGCTGCACGGGGCCAGTCCTATAATTAATCTCATTTTATAGATAAAAAACATGAGACTTAGGCAGGGCAAGCAACTTGCTTGATGTCACAGGTAGGAAGCAGTGGAGTAGTGTTTTGGACCCAGGATGTCAGACTCCATAGTCAACACATGTTAACTTCCACACCAAGAAAGCCAAAGTAAAGGGGCATTAAGTGGTATTAGAAGACATGGGCAGTGGGCATTTTTGGACTCTCTCTAATGGCTTCCCAGGAGCTGATGGAATAAGCATTAAGGTAGTATCTTTCCATCTCAGCCACACCAGGCACCTGGGGAAGGGAAGATGGGAGAAATATGCAACAGGCACAGCAGCAGCTTAGAAAGGGTCCCCGTTGGCTAGTGCCTACTCACCAATCCTAAAAGAGTATCCAGCTCAGAGAAATTCACTGGGGAAGACTCAAGCTGAGATTTAACCTTTCAGAAGGGACAGAGACTGCACTAAACATGGAAGAACAGAAAGGGGAAATGGATTTGAGCTTCAGTAGTGATGTAGCATGAATTCAACCCAGGGCAATTCAACTTCTGTGTGGCCACCTTCCCTGATACCCTATTTCCTCGAAAGCCTCCTCTTGGACAAAATCGAGCAGTGGGAAATTTCCTACAATTTCAGTGAGGCATTAAGTAAGGGTGAATGACTGGATTAGAAGTCAGGAAAAGAATTTGAAAAAGAATAGATACATGTATGTGTATAACTGAAGCACTTTGCTGTATACCTGAAACTAACACAACGTTGTAAATCAACTGTACTCCAATATGAAATAAAAAGTTAAAAAAAAAAAAAAGTCAGGAACCTCGATCCTAATTTCAGCTCCTTAATACCCTACAGTGAAATTGGCCATCTCTCTTACACACTACCTTGATATGTGAAATAGGTGTGGTGCGTAATTTTACCTGGCCTGTATGCATCATAGCATGGTTGGGACAACAAAATGAAGTAAGGCAAATGCAATACCTTCATAAGCCAGGAACACCCATTCAGATGCTGGTTCTTGTTATTAACCTAATGAGGGTTCTTCCCATCCTAGACCCACCAAAAGCAAGACAGGTCATAAAGTCATGCAGACTCACAAGATGGAAAAGCACTGAATCATTTTAATAATGACAAGGGCACATTTCCTTAGATGAGAGGTTTATGAGACACAAGTGAGTACATGATTTCTCCTGTTGCAACAGGTAACACCTAGGAGTCACCTTCCCCTTCTGACTGTACTCAATCCCCTGGGACCTGTGTCTAGATCTGAGGCTGCAAGGGACAGCAGAAGTCAGCGGCTCTAGTTTTCCAAACTTTTGATTAACCATGTGAGTGCACAGCTCTCTATTGGAAACCATACCAAATATAAGTATATCACTTGTTGCTTAATCAGCATATTCTAAAGGATTTTCTTGACTATTTCCCTGCTAATCATCCACCCTAAAGATACAAAACATATAGGAGATTAAACACAAACTCTACTGAGGGGAGGACTATACTAAGGTAATTTTTCTTTCCCAACTTTCGGTTATGAAAATTTGCAAACAGACAGCAGTGTTGAAAGAATTTTACAATGAACATCTATCTGTCTAGCCACAATCAAAATTTCAAAATTACAATTTTAGTAAACTTGTTTCATTTTATATCTATCCATCTACCTATCTCTCTATTCATTAATCTATCTTTGTTTATGGGTTTCAAAGTAAGTTTCCAGGGGCTTATTTTTAAAAAATTATGCAAATGACAAAGTGCATTTCTCCTCTTCAACAGAGAATTGTGTAGCAGCTTCATCTTTACGGGAATTTTGAGGGAATTTTGCTATGTGAAGTGAATATAACATGGTTAACTTTCTGCAAAATAAATTATTAACTCAAAATAGAATAAACTTTCTTGTGCATACACTTATCCTTCCTTATTTTTCAATTATTGATGTACACTTATCCTCATCATTCTCTTTCATTTGGCAACATCTAATGAGTACCCACCATGTGTCAGACTTGGGCCAGGTGATGTGAACAAGAGGTGTAGGAGCCTGGGCTCTTGGAGCTTACAATCTAGTGGAAAAAACAAAACAGTCAATAAAGAAATAAATGGAATAAAAACCAAAATCATTACAGATGATGAAAACAAAAAGGTGTTGTGAGACAGTGATAAGCAGAGACTGGTTTAAATAAGGGGGTCATGGAAAAGTGACCATGGGAAGAATATGAAGGAGCCTGCCATGAGATCTTGAGGAGCTGCATCATCAGAAGCAAGTGCAAACTTCGCTTATTTCACTTCACAGATACTGCATTTTTTTAAAAAACAAATTGAAGGTTTGTAGCAACTCCGCTTTTAGATGATGGTTAGCATTTTTTAGCAATAAAGTATTTTTAAATTAAAAAAAAAAAAAAGAAGAAGCAAGTGCAAAGGCCCAGAGGCAGGAACAACCTTCTGTTCCAAGAACATAGCAGGAGGCCTGAATGACTGTGGAATAGTGTGCCAGGTTTTTTCCTCACCATCACTTCAACTTCATTTCTCCAGTGTGTTTTGCTTTAGTTTTTCAGAGGCATTCAAAAATAATTTTCTAAACAAGCAACAGGATAAGTTGTATAGCACAGGGAATTATAGCCATTATCTTACAATAACTTTTTTTATTTAGGTGTAGTTGTCTTACAATATTGTGTTAGTTTCAACTGTACAGAGAACGTCTAATGGAGCATCAACTGTAAAAATATTGAAGCACTATCATGCACACTTGAAACTAATATAACATTGTGAATCAACTATACTTCAATAGAAAATAATAAGAATAATTTTCCATTCTTTGTACATGCATAGTTTTCTCTGGGAAATCTCAAATTTCACTGACCAGGTTAATTCTCCCTTATGAGCTCTTGTGCCCTGTGCACCTCACTAATGCAACTTTCTTCCACCTGTCCACCCACTAGACTAAAACTCCATGAGGGTAGTGACCCTGTACACTGTTACTCACCACTTTATCACCAGCCCCAGTCCAATATTTGGAATTAACCGGCTATTCAATAAATGTTTTAATGAATAACTAGTTAATCTTTCTTCTCATGACAAGTTTTCCAAAAATTCCTGGTAATTGCTGCCTAGAATCCAGCTGTCATTCTGATATTCTGATGCTCTCTGTTCCATATGGAGACAAAAAAAAAAAAAAAGCCTAAGTGCCTAACTGGACAGAACTGTTAAAGCCTGTAATTAGAAATCTTTTGCTCAGGCAATTGAAAAAGGCTGCACAAGAGTGACTTGGTTCTCCCTCTCATTGGGAGAAACCCAAACACTGAAAGAATTTACATTCTGACACATGATTTATTAGGGAAGGACTAGGAAGAGCTGAAGAAATAAAAGAGTGAGGCAGCCCTAAACCACAACCAGGAGTTTCTAGCCATCAGAGTACAGTGACAAGAGCCCTGGACTTAGGTTCTCTTAATAGTTACACATTTACTCCTGTCTTACTCTCTGATCATGAACTTGCTCCTTCCTTTCTAGAGATTACCTCCTTTATTCACAGATAATAAATGAAATACAAGAAACTATTTGGAGTTATAAAAATGCAATATATGTTAAAGTGTCAGTACCTTGCCTGGCACTGGTCAGCTTTCATGGGCTACTGCATCAGCTTCCTAACTGTTCTCTTTGCTTCCTGTCTTTTTCCCTCATCAGCACCTTTGAACTCGATGTCCTAGCCACCTGGAATCCCCCAGATATTTGCATGAGGGGCACCTACTTACTATTCTGGTCACCTTCCATGCAATCCAATTTATGCACAGAATCTCTGCTCCCTCCACCACCACGACTGCCTATCATTCCCTAAGCACTAACCTGTTTTATTTCCTTCACAGTATTCAGTACCATCTGAAATCATTAACTTGCTATCTCATCTCATTGGAATATAAGTTTTAACACACGAACCTGGAAGAGTGCTTGGCAAATGAATGAATGAATGTAAGTATATCCCTGTCGTTTATGAAGTGTAAGGAGGATGGAAAATAACATCAGCTCCTTGAGAATGGTGTTTTTGGACTGATTTGTTTGTTATACTTTCAGCACCAAAGCTGCCATGAGTGTGTGTTCAATAAATACCTGTTCTTGAAGTACTGGTTTGTTTGTTTGTTTGTTTGTTTTTCCCACTTCAAGCCACCAAACACATCTCAGCGCAGTCCTGCACAAGGTACAAGGTCCAGGCCTGGCTGGAATTTCCGAGGGCAAAGCCACCGGCACTAGCCGATGGAATAAGTTGGAGGCCTTCCGATATCTGGCTTCAAAGAACCCAACAAGGAACAAGGAAGAACCTCATTTTGTGGCTAAAGTGCACTACAGGCGCATGGCATATGGACACACCAGTGTTCTGCCCTCAAGGAGCAGGCAATCTCATTAAGAAGACAACACTCATATAAATGTAACAGAAAGATAAAATTAAGATGTCCAGGGCCCTGTCCAACACAGCGAAGGGCGTGGGAGAGGTGGGGAGGGGAGGGGTGGGGGAGGAGAGGGGCAGATAAAGGGGGCAGCTGGGCGCCTGCACAGTAGCTGCCCGCGTCCGTTTGCAGGGTGGGCAGCTAGAAGAAGCCGCTTGACGAGCCTCAGGCAGGGCCAGGCCTCAGGCAGGGCCCTCGCAGCCGGGGAAAGAGGCCTGGAGAAGCTGCTGGAGAACCCCCGCGCAAGGTGCGCCCCCATAAAGAGAAGGGGAAGGAAAAGCCGGGAGAAGCGCAGCCAGCGCTTTGGCCACCTTGGCCTCCGTTGTGCGGGGCCTCCGGGATCAGGGAACCAGACCATCCCGGGTGACCTGCAGTACGTGCACCTGGATGGGCCTGCCCACCGGCCCCATCCACCTGCCGCTGCCCGTGGCCGTGGCCGAGCTGGAAGGGAAGGGATGGAGGCTCTTCCATGGCGTCCCTGCTGCTCCTCCACCGCCGTCTTCAGCCCTCGGAAAAACCTGTCCCGCCCAGGTTGGTGCCGGGCCTTTGAGCAGGACCACCTGGCCCATCCGAGGAAGCCCAGTGCCCGCCGAGGGCTGGTGGTGGCCACACACCCAGTGAGCCCCATCTTCTGGGGGAGGTCCCGGTTGGCCTGCGGTGGGAGGAAACCCTCTGCTCCCCACCCTTCAGCACAGCACCCCCCTCCAACTTGGGGACTTCAGCGTATGTCACATTTGTATCAGTCGGAGCCTTTGTTGCAGATGGTCAGGACCGTGTGGTGAGCTGCATTTTCTCAGTCCTGTTCTTTACCCCACATGCACTTTACCACTGATTGCTGGGAAGTTCAGGCAATAATAATAATAATAACACCACCACCAGCTAACATTTATTTAGCACCTACTCGATGCCAGGCATTAACACATAATCCTCACAAAAAATTGATATTCTTATTTCCGTTTTACAGGTGAGGAAGCAGAGGCACAGAGAAGTTAAGTAATTTGCCCAAAGTCGCACAGCTGGTAGGTAACGGAGGCAGTACTAGAACCAGGATGTCTGTCTCCATAGCCAAGTACTGCTTAGGCACTGGCACAAAGAAGGCACTTTTTCTGCCCAGCCAGAACAAACATCATCTTTGGGATTCCTCCTTCATCTTCTGGTCCGTTTTTTGGTTTTACCTCTGGGGATTGGTTTGTTTGTTTTCATGCCTCTAGGACATGAACCCACCAGAGGAGGCATGGCCCCCTTTTCTGGGGGGGGGGTGGGGGGAGGGGGGTCTGCAAAGCGTTCTGCAAGCTCAGTTGGAGACATAAAGGCTGATGTCTCCTGGGAAGGACCCCAGGAGCTGGAATGGAACCCAGAGAATCTGTACCAAGGGATTCTCATGCTCTGGGTGTTTTTTGTTTGTTTGTTTTTAATTTTTATTATGGAAATTTTTCCAAAGGCAAAAGTAAAAGGCTTCTATAATGAACCTCCATATAAGCGTCATTCAGCTTCCATGATACTTGACTCATAACAAATCTTGTTTTCTATGGCACCTTCCATTCCCCTCACCTGGTTATTTTCAATCAATTCCTACATATTATATCATTTCATCCATAAATATTTCAATATGTATATAAAATATAAGGAATCTTTTTAAAAACATAACAAAATACCAATTTTGTATCTGAAATTGACATCAACATTCAAATGTTAAAAAAAAAAGTAGAAAAAAATTAGAGGTAGCAATAATTAAGACTCTGAGAAGGAGTCAGTGTGGTCTTCCAGAATAAGAAAGTACTGGCACCAATGCCTACTGGGCTTTGGCCTCTGTGCCTTGGACTTCTCATGTGGCAAATTAAATAAGGGAGTGAAGCTGATAAGTTTTCACCTAGCTCTGATATTCTACTAGTTTTCATAGCTAGATAGAACATCTTGTACCTATGGGTCTGATTACCCTTTAACGTGCCCTCAAAGTTTTTGTTAATAATTCCAGTAGTATTTCATCTATCTCCCCTGCCAGAATGTACACTTCTTGAGGGTCAAGAAGTTATCTCTTATTTACTGCCAGATCCTCAGTGCCTCGTGGGCCAATTGTGAAGGGCCTTGTGTGCTGAGCCAAGGAGTTTGAACTTTATCCTGAAAGAATGAAGAGTCATGGAAGGAATTTAGTGAGAGAAGATGCATTACCAGTTGTGCATTTAGGAAAGACTGGATTTGTGGAAGATGAGAGTAGCGAATGGGAGGTCTATTAGGGAGTTACTCTTGTGACCTGAGCCGAAGTAGCAAAGGTTTGAACTAAGGCAGTGGCTGTGGAAATGGAAAGTAGGGAGCATGTGGAAGAGAGGTAGAATTAACTGGGCTTTAGAGGCATTCAAACAAAAGACCACTTGAAGAAGCCCAAGTCTGGCCAAAGGAAGGGAACAATAGACTTCTTTCATATTCGGATTCAGAGCATTAACTCCCTCTTGGCATGCTCTAACACTTGGTGCAAGAGCAGCCAATGATCAAGATATGGGGGGAGAGTTGATGGGAGTGAAGCATGGTAAGCAGTGCTGGGCACCACTAGCAGGTTCAGTGTAGATTATTCTTTTAGTACAGTCAGGACTTGGCCAGTCAAATTGCAACTAGTACAATGCGTGCTACTTGGTAGATATTCAGGCAACAGATTCAAATCTCTTGAGCACTTCAATAAACATAGGTTGAATAATTTACAATACAATCCTTAAACCCACAAAACGCAAAGTCCGAAGTCTCCAAGAGGTTCAGTAACTTCTCTGTATTTGCTAGGTTAATGCGTGATAAGCCAGACTTTGGGCACAGGCAGAATGACTCTGAGAGTTCATGCTTTAAAAACCCCTGCACATGTTGGTGGGAATGTAAGTTGGTATAGCCGCTATGGAAAACAGTTTGGAGATTCCTTAAAAAACTAAAAATGGAACTACCATGTGACCCAGCAATCCCACTCCTGGGCATATACCCAGAGAAAACCATAAACCAAACAGAAACATGTACCATAATGTTCATTGCAGCACTATTTACAATAGCCAGGACATGGAAGCAACCTAAATGCCCATCAACAAATGAATGGATAAAGAAGATGTGGCACATATATACAATGGAATATTACTCAGCCATAAAAAGGAATGAAATTGAGTTATTTGTAATGAGGTGGATAGACCTAGAGTCTGTCATACAGAGCAAAGTAAGCCAGAAAGAGAAAAACAAATACCATATGCTAACTCATATATGTGGAATCTAAAGAAAAAAAAATGGTACTGATGAGCCCAGTGACAGGGCAAGAATAAAGATGCAGATATAGAGAATGGACTTGAGGACACAGGGTTGGGAGGTGGCAATGGGGAAGCTGGGAAGGAGTGAGGGAGTAGCATTGACATATATATATATATATACACACACACTACCAACTATAAAATAGATAGCCAGTGGGAGGTTTCTGTATAACAAAGGGAGATCAACTCGATGATGGATGATGCCGTAGAGGGCCAGGACGTGGAGGGTGGTGGGGAGTTGCGGGAGGGAGGGAATATGGGGATATGTTTATAAATATAGCTGGTTGACTTTGGTGTACCTCAAAAACTGGTACAAGAGTGTAAAGCAATTATATTCTAATAAAGAGCTTAAAAAAAATGTTTGATGTGACTCCTTCCTGAGCTTTTGCACAAACTAAGAAAGAAAATGAGAAAAAGAGAGAGTGGGAGTGAAACAAAGTCTTATTTTTAGAAAGATCCACACTCTATTTTTCTGCGACTTGCCTTGCTCATTTGACAATATGACATGAGCACCCTTCTGTAAAAGCAAATATTTATCTCATACTTTCTCAGCTGTGTATTGATCCATAATATGAATCTATTCTGACATTTAACGTTTTTTTTTCAAAATGTTTGATGTTATAAACAGTGTTACAATAAAAATCATGACCTTCTGAGTAATTCTGTGATCCCCATTTTATAGAGAACAGAACTGAAACTGAAAGGAGTTACATTCTTTGTCTCTATGAGTTGGTAGGACCAGAATTCAAACCTAGGTTTGCCTGTTTCCTTTCCATGATGCACACTGTGTGTGTGTGTGTGTCTGTCTGTCCTTGTTTATGTGGTCAGGAGTTTATCTATAATACATACCTATAATGAAAATCCTTGACCATAAGAAGGTATATATTTAATTTTACTACTCTTCCCAAATTTGTCTCCAACATGACTGTGCTAATTTTCCTTCCCACCAGAAATACATGAGTCCCTATGGCTCAACATTCCCACCAATACTTGCATTTTAGATTGAGGTGTGTAAAATTGTGTTTCAATGAAGTATTAATGTACAGTTATCTGATTCCTAGTGAGTTGTATATATTTTCATATTTCTACTGACCATTTAAGGTTTTTTTCTTCTATATTTACTCTATGTCTTCTGTGAATTATTCCATTTGAGTAATTTATATAAAGTATTATACATATACTGGATGCTAATCCCCTGACTTTGGATGTGTTACGAACAAAATTATGTGAGTAAATTTCCAGTCAGCATCCAGTCCTTTCTCTTTTATAATATTGGTATTCTCAATTTAAGTATAGTTGAATCTTCAATGTTTCATGATTTGTGCATTCATGTCTTACTTAAAAATTTTTCCTACTTCCTGTCATGGATATTTTGTTATGCTTTACTCTCAAAGCTTTGCAATTTAAATCTTTAATCCATTTGGAATTGATCTTTGTAAAATTTGAAGTAGAAATACAATGTTATTTTAATATCTATAAGTGTTAATAGCACCATAATTTTTTGGGCCATATTTTATTGATGTATATGACTGTTTTCAAATATCAAGCTTCCAAAGACTTGTGGGTCTGTGTATAACATCTTTTTCTCAGTTCCATTAATCTATTTGTCCATCCTCACACTAATACCACAGTGTCTTTATTAATATTGTTTTATAATATGTTCTGGTATCTGGTAGGATAAGTTCTCACCTGGTTTTCCTTTAAACTTTTCTTAGCTATTTTTAGCTCTTTTCTCTTCCATATAAAATTTAAAGTAAGTTTGTCAGGGTGTTCATAAAATTCTCTCAGACATTTGATTGGAAGTACGTTGAATTTGTAGCTTACTATAAGGGGAAATATAATGTTTATTATATTGGGTTCCTCTCCATGATCCTGGTCTACATTTCAGTCATCTTCAAGCCTTTAAAAACTTTTGTTTTCTCAATAACGGTGATGTACATTCTTAGATTACCACTAGGTACTTTATTTTTGTTGTTATTGTGAATAAAAAATTTTAAATAAACTTTTTCTGGTAAACAGAAACAGTTGATTTGTGTATATTAATCTAGTATCAAGTGACTTTACGAGGCTCACTAAGAATTTATGTGTTAGCTCTCCAGGATTTTCTATAGAGATAATTACATTATCTAAAAATAGTAATAATTGTGTTCTTCCTTTGAAAATCACTTTAACTTTTATTCCTTTTTGTGTGTCCTTTGTCCTGTGTAGGACTTCTAGAAAAATAGTGAATATATTTAGTCATAACAGGCATCCTTGTCTTATTCCATAATTTATAGGCACTGCTTCTCATGATTTATTAGTAAGTGTAATGTTTAGTCCAGCAATAGGGTAGATACTCTTTACCAGGTTAAGACATTTCCCATCTATTTCCGTTTTTGTTCTATTCTGTTATGAAAGTTTATTGAATTTTTCCAAATAATTGTTGTTTCTATTGAGAAGATCATATGGCATTTTTCCTTTAATATATTAATATGGCAAATCATATCAATAAAATTTCCAGTGTTAAAAAATACTTTCATTTCTGGGATAAATATAACTTGGTCTTGATTGTTGCTGGAAAATACTTTTTTCCCGCTTCTGACGATTCTTTCCTGCAAATGGGGGCTCAATTTGTATAATTGTGACCTCCCTTTTCCCATTTTATTCACTCAGTTCCTAGAAAGGTGGAGTGACATATCTGATTAGTAAATCTGATAACAACCTGGCTTGCTCTGCTCTGCCCTTATCCTCAGGCACAGCCAGTATGCTGAAGCCCATTTGCCCCTGCATTTCAGAGGTGCTTCCCCACAACATGCAAGAGGTGTATCCCAGTCACTGCCAAGAAGACTGGATGGATAAGCTTGGTTACTTCTGGTGTTCACTGGGAGCAAGTAACTAATAAAGTCTTTCCCCAGGTATCTAAATGTGATATGGTTTCCATATACACACCATCTTCTATTTCTCAATTTGTTCAAATGCTGGGAAAGGAAGAGAATAGCTACTTACTAGAGCCTCTTAGAGACCCTTGCAATTGTTGTTTAATGTATGAATGGGTTTGACTAGTGAATGTGTATTTTTAACCTGTTTGCATCTATATTCGCAAGCAAGATTCATTCCAATTTTTTTCTCATATTTTATTTATTTTGTTTTCATTGTTATTTTTTTAAGGATTTTTATTGAGATACAGTTAACATACAATAAACTGTTTATATTTAGAGTGTACTATTTGGTATCCCAATCTCCCAATTAATTCCCCCCAACCCTCCCCGCTTTCACCACTTGGTGTCCACATGTTCGACCTCTACATCTGTGTCTCTATTTCTGCCTTGCAAACTGGTTGATTTGTACCATTTTTCTATATTCCACATATATGTGTTAATATATGATATTTGCTTTTCCCTTTCTGACTTCACTCTGTATGACAGTCTCTAGGTCCATCCATGTCTCTAAAAATGTCCCACTTTTGTTCCTTTTTACAGCTGAGTAATATTCCATTGTATATATGTACTGCATCTTATTTATCCATTCATCTGTTGATGGACATTTAGATTGCTTCCATGTCCTGGCTATTGTAAACAGTGCTGCAATGAACATTGGAATGCATGTGTCTTTTTGAATTATGGTGTTCTCTGGGTATATGCCCAGTAGAGGGATTGCTGGGTCATATGGTAGTTCTATTTTTAGTTTTGCAAGGAACCTCCATATTGTTCTCCATAGTGGCTGAATCAATTTACATTCCCACCAACAGTGCAAGAGCGTTCCCTTTTCTCCACACCCTCTCCAACATTTACTGTTTGTAGATTTTCTGATGATGCCCATTCTAAGTGGTGTGAGGTGATACCTCATTGTCGTTTTGATTTGCATTTCTCTAATAATTAGTGATGTTGAGCAGCTTTTCATGTGCCTCTTGGCCATCCATATGTCTTCTTTGGAGAAATGTCTATTTAGGTCTTCTGCCCATTTTATAATTGGGTTGTTTGTTGTTTTGATATTGAGCTGGATGAACTGTTTATATATTTTGGAGATTAATCCTTTGTCTGTTGCTTTGTTGGCAAATATTTTCTCCCATTCTGAGGGTTGTCTTTTCGTCTTGCTTATGTTTCCTTTGCTGTGCAGAAGCTTTGAAGTTTCATTAGGTCCCACTTATTTATTTTTGTTTTTTTTTTTTTTTTCCATTATTCTAGGGGGTGGATCAGAAAAGATCTTGCTGTTATTTACATTGAAGAGTATTCTTCCTATGTTTTCCTCTAGGAGTTTTATAGTGTCTGGCCTTACATTTAGGTCTTTAATCCATTTTGAGTTTATTTTTGTGTATGGTATTAGGAAGTGTTCTAATTTCATTCTTTTCCATGTAGCTGTCCAGTTTTCCCAGCACCACTTATTGAAGAGGCTGCCTTTTCTCCATTGTATATTCATGCCTCCTTTGTCATAGATTAGTTGACCATAATTTCTCTCTGGCCTTCCTATCCTGTTCCACTGATCTATATTTCTGTTTTTGTGCCAGTATCATACTGTCTTGATCACTGTAGCCTTGTAGTATAGCCTGAAGTCAGGAAGCCTGATTTCACCAACTCCGTCTTTCCTTTTCAAGATTGCTTTGGCTATTCAGGGTTTCCATACAAATCGTAAGATTTCTTGTTCTAGTTCTGTGAAAAATGCCATTGGTAATTTGATCGGGATTGCATTGAATCTGTAAATTGCTTTTGGACCCTCCAACACCAGCAGGTAGATCTGGTTCAGTCTCCTGTGGAATCACTGGTCCTTCCCTCTGGGTCCTGGTGAGCACACTATTTTTTGTGTGCCCTCCAAGAGTGGAGCCTCTGCTTTCCCCAGTCATGTAGAGGTCCTGCAATCAAATCCAGCTGGCTTTCAAAGTCTGATTCTCTGGGGATTCCTCCTCCCATTGCCAGACCCCCAGGTTGGGAAGCCTGATGTGTGGCTCAGGACCCTCACTTTAGTGGGCGATCTTCTGTGGTATAACTGTTCTCCAGTTTGTGAGTCAGCCACCCAGCATTTATGGGATTTGATTTTAACACGATTGCACCCCTCCTACCATCTCACTGCAGCTTCTCCTTTGTCTCTGGATGTGGGGTGTCTTTTTTGGTGAGTTCCAGTGTCTTTCTGTCGATGATTGTTCAGCAGGTTGTTGTAATCCTGGTGTTCTTGCAAGAGGGAGTGAGCATACATCCTCTTACTCTGCCATCTTGAACCCTTCTTTCCTTTATGTTCTAAAGTACTTTTTGGTCTTGATTCTAGTAGAAAGTAGTTGAACCCTTAGTGGTTCTAGTACATGCATTTGCAACTTGTGATACATTGTATATCTGATTTTAAAATTAGCACATCATCAATATAACAGATGCCCTGAATTTTGTTTTTTATAATACTGTTGCCTCGTTTTCAAAATGCTTTTATTTGAAAGATGAGAAAAATTTTGAATGTGAGTTTGATTGTGAATGAGCAAAATCTATAACGTTTTTTGCTAAGATTCAAATCCTACTCTTTTTCTTTTATTTACCAATATTTTATAAGGTCATTCAAAATTAAAGCTGGATTTTCATAAATAAAGCAAAATTATGCATGCATTATATATGCAAAAGTATACAGTGTATATGTTACACATATATACATTTGTACACGTAGGGATATTTGTGTGTTTGTACCTATGTGTGTGTGTTGCATGAGTGTGTGTGTGTTTCAGAGTTGTCACCTTGTTCAGTACTTTCCAGGATTTCCATTTAGGAATTTTCCTGAGGGTCCAACTGTTGTCACATAATATAACTGACATGATTATATAATTTATATATTATAACATTATAATTATAAGGTATAACTATATATTATATTATATATTATAATACATATTTACATATTATAATTATAATATTATGTTCTATCTTGTACTGCATCTTTTTCCCGTTCTACAACATTTACAACTTCAAATTGCTTACTTCACCAACAATGATATCACTTTATCAATTTAGGTGTATTCTGACCATAGGTTATAAAACTTAGTCAATTTGAAAGCCAGACAATTTCAGAGATTGTTCTGGCCACTAGTGTTATTTTTAACTAATATGAACAAACTGCATAATCATTCAGATAAAAGTTCTTTGTAATGCATGCATATTTAAAGTGTTTACACTTAATTTTAATCTTTTAGAATTTATTATTTCCATGCAGTCTGAAGCAAGATACTAACACTAATTCTCATAAAACATTAACTACCATTAGTTATTTAATAATCTCTTTATCTCCACTCATTTTAAAATGCCAATAATCATATGCATCAACTTGTTTATATTTCCTTTGGTCTATTTCTCAGCATTTTAGCCTGTTTAATTAATTAACTCACTCATTCATCCAGCAAACATTAGCTGAGTGACTATTATGTACCAGGCTCTGTTTTAGTTATTTGTGATCAATGAACAAAACAGAAAAAAAAAATCCGTGATCTCATGAGGCTTATATTCTAGTGGTGTGAGATAAGAATAAACAATTAGCAAAATACATAAGTAAATCGTAGGATATGCTAGTGATGTTATGGAAAAATATATTGTAAGATAAAGGAACAAAGGAATGCCTCTGGCTTAGACATGAGAATGAAGGTTGATTTCATTGAGAAGATGATAATTGAGCAAAAACCTCGTGAAGATGTTTTAGAGATCAGCCATGGGGGTGCCTAAGGGGCAGGGTTCTAGGCAGTTGGAAGAACTAGTGAAAAGGCTTCACGATGCAAGCATTCAAGGAGTGTTTCAAGGACAGATGGAAGCCATTGTGGCTGGAGCCCAGGGCAATGAGAAAATTAATGGCATAGGACATCAGAGGCATAATAGGGGATTAGTGGCCAATCATTTAAACTCCTGTGAGCCATCAGAAGCCTTACCCTGAGAAAATGGAAACCCTGGGAAGGTTCCAAGCTAAGAAGCAATGTGAAATAACTTGCTTTTAAAGACCCACTGTGGTTTTTGAGTTTAGGATGGAGTATGGATGCATGAGAGCCTATAATTCAGGCAAGAGAGGTGGTTGCTAGAACACCGCAGTAAAGGTGGTGAAAGGTCCTCAGATTCTGGAAATATTTCTCCTGCTTTGATATGACATAATTTTGGTTATGGGGAATAATACTCGTTTCACCATTCACTGGAAAAGCCAAGTAGCACAGACTGTGAAGTACAGAACATAGGCTGGGCTTAAGCAGGTTGAGTGATGCCATCACCAAGTTTAGTGTGATGCAAACCCAGAGCAAATTATGTTACTTGCTCCCAGGACACTTTCAAAATAACTTGAGTTAGGGAAAAATTAAATTGTGTAAATCTGTTACAAAAAAAAAAAAAAATCAAAACTCAGCAGTCGACTCTTCCTCTAGAGATGTGCTTTCCCCAGGGTCACTTCCAGAGGAAGACTCTTAATTGCTTCTTCTTCTTCTTTTCTTTTTTTTTAAAGCAAACATTTAAAGGAAACTTCTCTTGTGGACTTCCAGTTTCTCTTTTGCCTGGTATTATCTCTCACACAGCATTCACTTTTCCATTCTGCTTCCTTACTGGAAATACTTCCCTTCATTCTGAGGTTGGTATACAAATGCATCTATCTGTAGCTGGAAGATGAAGGTTGTGTCTTAGTTCCTCTTTTCTTATCTATTAATTAACATTAATTTTGCCATATATGTTATCCTTGTGTGGAGGTGTGTATTTGTGTGTTTGTCAAAGAGAGAGACAGAAAGAAATTTTCTATAGAGACTTAATTATTATTACAAACTATTCATGGAAGCCACAATTTCCGGGAGTGCATTTAAAAATAATTGTGCCTTATATATTTATTATATATTAATGCATAATATCTCTTTTCATACAAACACACAACAAAATTAATACTATTATTATTGTTACAGCATGTTAAACATAGAGAAATTAAAGACAAAACAAAATAGTAATAAAACCTGCCCAAGTTCATAAAATAAGTCATGGAGCCAGATTTCAAATTCTGACAATAGAAACAGAAGTCTTTAACCGGCATACTTAACATCTCCTCATTCCTGATCTTGAGGGAAAAAACAATCCACATTTATTATTAATTGAATTTGAAAACAGAGTGATACAATGTGGGAAGTTTGTGTATATATTTTTGCCTGGAGATGGTGAGGAAAATTGTCTAAGCGCTTCTAAGCTCCCCAAATCCTTCACTTCTTTCCAGACTTCATACCCCTAAGATCAGACCTGACCTGACCTGCCCACTCCACTTTCCTTGTGAGTTCACCCTTGCTAACAATTACCTGGCTAACCACCACTCAGGGTTTCATGTATTTAGCCTTTGCAACATACTCTCACCACTGATCTTTTATATCCTTTCTTTTCTGGATCATCCTTGATACCATGCAATTAGATCTGATTGCCAAATAAAATTTTCTCTCTTCCTCATCCTTTAAAAATTCATAAGCATGAGGACTTCCCTAGTGGTCCAGTGGTTAAGACGCCTTGCTCCCAATGCAGGGGGCACAGGTTTGATCCCCTGGTTGGGGAACGAAGATCCTGCACACCATGCAGCGCACACATAGCGTGGCATGCAAAAGTGTGAAAACCACGGGCAGCCACGGCCCCACTCTGTAGAGTCAATATCGGTATGCTCTGCTGACATGCTTGTAACCTCTTTTCAGGGACAGAATCTCACCTTCATCTTTGTTTTTCCTCTACCATTTACGATGGTGTATAAAACTTATCTTTCATTCATTGATCTTTGAATATGAAACTGTCAAACTTTAAAAGTCCACTTTTCTTGTTTAGGGAATTCATCTTTTTCAAAAATTAGTACATTATTTTAAATTTTTTTTTATAAAGTAGCCTTATTTGGTCAGTTCACAGATAAATCTGTGATCAGTTTTCCTTGTTCTTGTTCCCGTGGACTGAGCATGTTCACAGGCAGCTCAAAATGATGCTGTGGCACATGAGGGACAAACACAATCGTCCCTCAGTATCTGAGGGGGGTTGATTCCAGGACCCCACCACGCCTCCCTAGGGCATCAAAATCCATAGAGGATCAAGTCCCTCCTACAAAACAGCATAGTGTTTGCATATAACCTATGCATATCCTCCTGTATAATTTTTCATTGCTAGATTAAGCATAATACTTATAGTAATTATTTACATGAATACCACTCTAAATCGTGACATTAATCTCCTTGCCTTACTTGTCTTTGAATCTCTTGAACATAACAGTGGAGGATATCTAGTAGATTATAATTCATGTTAGATAAAAGGAAGAGTCCTTATGCAGGGAATGTGCATAATATATGAATGTGTTTGAGTGGCTTACCCCTTTATGTTGAAGATGACTATGATCAGTTTGTCCCCCTTTAAATGAGTACAAGTAGGAGGTTAAATTAAAAATAAGTTTTCATCTGACATTTAGGACTGATAAAATATTGGATTAGATGCCTTCCATCTCTAATCATGGAAAATATGTTTTAAAATGAACATGAGATAAAATGGTATTTGTGAATTATGATAAAAAAAGATCCAGAACCCTCTGGAGATATTTTAAAAATACGTGACTGCCGGAGCCTGCCGGCAAAATCGATCAGGTCCTTAGGCAAACACGACGCGGCTAAGAAAGACAGACAGACAGACACATAAAAGATGGGGTCTAGAGGGCCAGAAGCTCATAGGCAACTGACAAACTTCTTTATTTTACAGTGGCTTTTTATACAGATTAAATCAGAGGAGTCATTGACAACAAGGCTAACAGAAAAATGATTCTTACTGTAGAGAACAATGTGTTTTTCCCATAACCATCTACCGTAGCGAGCATAAGACCTCCTGTTGATTGTTTCTAGATGTACTAGCAAGATCACAGACCTATGGGCGCACATAGTGCAGCCCAGGGGATCACATGCTGTTTGTTTAAACACTTACTCAAAGGTCAGGGGTGGCGGGACAGAGAGCTATGCTTGCCTAGGCAAGCCCTTACAGTAAGGCAGCTCCCAGGGCTATGTCCTGGAGACCAAGGCCCTTGTTGGGGGCAACTACGGAAACCAGGACCCCTGTTCAGGGTAGCTCCCCGCACGTGACTACTAAACATGTCAGTGTAGGAAACAAGGGATATTTAAGAAGTAGTTTTGGAAATACGGCCAATTGCAATTTTTAGTATTAGCATAGTTCAATCATGTTTTGTACAACTGTTATGTAATTGGGGCTGTGTATTTATCCTTCTAGGTAACCTTCAGAGAGGTTACATAGCAAGTGCTCAGAAATGATTCGGTGAAAAGGGCAGCAAAGTGCAGTAATAGACGATTAATAAAGAAAAAAAGTGTCCATGAATAAAAATATGTTAATAAATAACCAATACTTGACTTTTAATTATGTTTCCTTTTAATTATCACAGAGACTTGTAACTAATGTTGACCTAGAGCTGAGAAAAATGCTCAGTTTCACTGATGTGACAGAGTTCATTCTTTTGGGACTAACCAGTCGTCGGGAATGGCAAGTTCTCCTCTTCGTCATTTTCCTGGTGGTCTACATAATCACCCTGGAGGGTAACATTGGCATGATCCTCTTAATTAAGGTCAGCCCACAGCTCAGCAGCCCCATGTACTTTTTCCTGAGTCATCTGTCATTCGTCGATGTGTGGTTTTCTTCCAATGTCACCCCTAAAATGCTGGAAAACCTGTTATCAGAGACAAAAAACCATTTCTTATGCAGGTTGTTTGGTACAGTGTTTCTTCTTTATTGCTCTTGTCCATGTAGAAATTTTTATTCTTGCTGCTATGGCCTTTGATAGATACATGGCGATAGGGAACCCTTTGCTCTACTGCAGCAAAATGTCAAGGGTTGTCTGTATCCGACTGATTGCTTTCCCTTATGTGTATGGTTTTCTGACTAGTTTGGCAGCAACATTATGGACTTATGGCTTATACTTCTGTGGGAAGATTGAGATCAACCACTTCTACTGTGCAGACCCACCTCTCATTAAAATGGCCTGTGCTGGGACCTTTGTAAAAGAATATACAATGATCATACTCGCAGGCATTAACTTCACCTGTTCTCTGACTGTAGTCATCATATCATATCTGTTCATTCTCATTGCCATTCTCCAGATGCGCTCAGCAGAAGGGAGGTGCAAGGCCTTTTCCACCTGTGGGTCCCATTTGACGGCTGTTATCATATTTTACGGAACCCTTATTTTCATGTATCTCAGACGTCCCACAGAGGAGTCCGTGGATCAGGGGAAGATGGTAGCTGTGTTTTACACCACAGTGATCCCCATGCTGAACCCCATGATCTACAGTCTGAGGAACAAGGATGTGAAAGAGGCCATGAACAAAGTGATCGGCAGAACATGTTTAACAAAATAAAGTTGTGTCAATGTTGTCCTCTACTTTTTATGAATATTTGTTTGTCAACAGATTATTGCTTAGCACATAGCTAGACTTTTTACAAAAGCTAAAAAGTTTTGTATTGAAAAGAAAAGCAATAGAAAGACTAAAATTTACAGAAAAAAGTAGATTGACACATTTATGTTGATTAAAAAAAAGTCAAGCTTAATTAAAAACTAATTAGTATAAAATAGTATTTGAGCCAAAGTTCATAGGTACGCTCATTGAAATTGTTAACATACTTAGCTAGAATGAAAAGGCCTGGTTTTTCTTATTCAAAAATACAGTGGATGAATTTAAGACCTAGTTATCAACTTGCATATTTAGAGAGGAATTTGGGGCAGAAAAAAATAACATATTTCATTCACTTTTCTAGTGTGAGGGCATAAAAATTGTAGCCTTGCTAATGGTTTTTGACACTGTGTGATATTTAATGATTCTTTCAATGTGAAGAGTAGGTCTCTTCAGAGAGTACCATTTTGAAAATAGCAACCCTATCATATTTAACCTTTTCAATTTTTTGGTGTTTGAGAGACACAGCATGGTAAGTGTCTCTCTTTTACAGATTCCAGTAATAATTATATTTCAACTCCAAGTTTGCCTGGGACCAGATTGTTCACTCCTCATTTACCCAAGCCAAAGTATGTTCACTCTGACTGAAAAGCGGGTAGAATTAGTGGATGTGTCATTTTGAAAGCACAGCATGCCAAGGCAGAAATAGGGACACAGATGTAGGGAACAAATACATGGACACCAAGGGGGGAAAGTGGGGGGGGGGCAGGGGTATTGGGGTGGGATGATTAGAATTGCCATATATTCATTATTAATAAGAAAAAATATCAAATTGTACACTTTAAATATATGAAGTTTATCGCATGTCAAAAAATAAAATAACATTTAACTGGCAAAGAAAAAAAAAGAAAGAAAGCTCAGCACTCCAGAATCCACTTGAAAAATTAAGTTGATATTTTGTTAAAAACATTTGTGACCGACGTATGGTTCTTAACTATTTTTAAACAATTTTTGCGTTTGAAAGAAATAAGATATTTGATGTGGTCTACTTGTTGTTAGCAATGGTAGGTACCAAAACAATAATATTAAAATAGTTTTGCTTCTCTCTTGTAGCTGATTTTGTTAAATACAAACATGAGGCAACAACTTTACAACTTGAACGTCCAAAACGTTTCTACGTCCTCTGATGTAATGAAATGAATAAATAAATAACCTTCTGTCTTGATGCAGAAAATAGATAACTGCTGAAGTATCATTCATGCATTTCAATTATGCATTTAAGTAATCAAAAATTTATTTGCAAGATGCAAATATAAAATGGGATTGATGCAATTTGAGAACAGACATTCTTTGTCCATTTTTAAGTTTTTATTTTCCTCAAGCGGAACCAGAAATGCACATGAACTCATTTCCACTGACACGCACATATATCATGAGCAACATTTTAAAGCTATCTGCATATAAACAAGTTGTTATTTTAGGTTAAATTATAATAATATTACTGAGTCTATCATTTTAAGTCTTAATCGTCCTAAAGAATTTGAGATCTTGCTTACTTAATGTTACTTTTTGGGTGAGTTAAAAGTAATTTCTTTTGGTGGTAAAATCATTGACTTACCGTTTGTTGGAAACTTTGAACATATCAAATTAATTGCTGATAAGTAATAAATTTTAAAACATAATTTTAATGTATTTTAATACTTTGTTAGCAAGTGGATTTGCATGGTTTTTGCTGCCTCTCTTTTTCAAAGTCAAACCACTTTCTTTGCCTTTTATTTGAGAGTTGGTTTAGTGTTGCATGAAGAATAATGATGTCAAGGTCAATGGTTTTATCATGTTCCTGTTTTTAATTTTCAAATTTCAAACCAATTTGTGGATAACTTGGAACCATTCATTTTTGCAATTCATCCAGTTAAATTTTAGGTCACAGTAACTAATCTTCAAGACCTCTTCTGGCTTATAATTTCCCCGAGTCTTGATTCTTCAGCAGAACTTCAAGCAATTTTGCCATTTGCTGAAAATTCAAGATAGTTTTGTAAAATACTTATACAAATAGATCTCATCATTACATTATTTCTACATCTATCAACATTGTTATATTTAAGCATCTCCAATATAAAGGGTATTTATCTTTCTCTCTCTCTCTCTTCCTTGCTTTTTCTCTCTTTAACATAACACACGTGCGTGCGCACACACACACACTCACAAACACAATACTTTCTTCTTTTCAAATCTACCTTTTATTGAGCGATTGCATGTTAAGTTATAATAACCTGGTACCAATGTGTTTACCTGACGCACCTTCTCCATAATAGGTGAGCAGGACCTCAGGGGTCTTGGGTACTTGTGCACTGAAGCATGCAGAGGAAATCTATGCCTGAGCATTACTCTGTCCATGATTTTCCAGGCAAAATGGAGGTGGTGTGTTGTTTAGAGTTTATGTACAATAGTTGGTGTTCTGGGTCTTTAACCTGGTAACTATCTATACTTGGTAGAAAAACTTAACCTCAGACTTAGTTTACATACACATATTTTTATTCTTCAGCATAGGGATAATATTGGTCATCATCTTATAGAGGTGGTGAGATCATACTTGTGAACTGTAAATGGGTGAAACTGCACAAATCATTTCAATACTTTTAGTGCTTCATATGAGACAAGCATGGTACTAAGAGTCATCCCAATATTATCTGAGATCACCACCCACACTGTGAGGCAGCAGTTTCCCTATTCTCCAGATGAGAATTGAAGCTGAGAATCATCACTTATTTAGACACGTAATTAAGGTGCAGAGTCAAGATTTAATTTTTGATCTCTCTGACATCAAAATTGATGCTCTACTGACTCCCAGAAGTGTCTAAATTAAGTGAGACAAATTATTCTACTACAATCAACTTCCTCACCAATGACTTCTATTTTTACTCATTCTCGCTACACATTTCCATGTGATCTATACTTTTGAGGCAACTGGCATCTATAAAACAACCATAAGATGCATAGGGCATGCATGGCTGTTATCTTCTGTCCTGACAGATGATGCTTATGAGATTTATAGTACAGCAGAAAAGAAAGTGACTGACCCAAAATTTAGAATGCAAACCAAGAATATTTTCCTAAGATGCATAAGTGCCAAGTGTGAATGAAAGAAGGCAGAACACATGTGAAGGTGGGAGAGATTACACCATAATACCAAGAATTTTCATTTCTTAATTTTATCATAAGAATTATACTCCTGATGAATACTCCTTAACTTTTTCTTCTGAGATGTTTCTAGGATTTCAATTATAATTTCTTTCATAATTATCTGGATAATTCCTTGGGGGAGATGCTCTCAGTGCTCGCAGTGTTCAAGATGCTGTTATACATAGTGAGGGATTATCATTTGCTTTTCTTTGCTGCTGAAGGTAGGTTTGCAAATTTTACACCCTTTGCAATAGAGAGTAATGCAATCACATCTTTTAATTTTTATCCTGTTTTGATGAGGAGACTAAGACCTTCCTTGTAGACTTATTTGTTATCACAGTGTTTTATTGTGTGGAATTATATTACTGGGAAATACTATTATTTATATTCATAGTTTATTTAAAGCATCCTAAGAATGATCTCGCTACAATGGGATTTACACAACTTTTATTCTTTATTTTTTCGCTCTTTTGCCTCTTCTCTACAAAGACCATTGATTTTCACATTGTGTTTCAAAATGTATCTGAATGGAGTTGAAGTTATTGAATCAGTGGGAATGATTGGACCAATGATTATACCTTCACTGTTTTTCTTCATTAGAAATTCCTAAAAAGTTAATAAAAATGAATTTTTAAAAAATTTATAAACTACACATTCTATATTATTGTTTTAATAGATGAAGCACACATATAATAAAGTGGCTTTCTCCCAGAAGTCACTAGGGTCAACTGACCCTAGGACTATGGAACAGCTTAACTTTGAGAGGAAAAGAAAAGCAGTGGTCCATTAACTGTGGTTCAGCCTCCTCTAGGGCTGTGCCAAGCTCTTCTGGTCCATCAAGGATGAATTATCAAAAGGATAACTTTCTTCTTTTTTGGAGGATAATCAAACTGAATTTTAATGTAAAGAAATGGAATATTAAAATAAGTTATCAAAGAGGCAGCAGCGATATAAGTTTATTAAGGGTATATGACTGGAGTCAAACTAATAGGTTTGCATCTCAAACTGGCCAATTAGTAGAAGTCTGATCCAGGGAGACTTTCTTAGCTTTTCAGTGCTTCAGTTTCCTCATTTTTTAAAATGACTATGCTAATAGAACCTGTTTCATGGGACTTTTGCATGTAAAAGATTTTGTAAGCGTTCAATAAAAGTTAGCTATTCTTACTAATATCTTAAAGCTGAAGTGTTTCTTCTAGAAGAATCTTTCCTAGAGAGCTTATTAACTATGGATACTGTAATGCATTATATGACGCTGACCTGGAGATCAGGACACTTAAAAAATCATGCGTGAATATTCCTGAATATCTATAATATGTAACAATTAAGGTAGTCTGTTTGAAGGGTTCTAAGATGGAAGAGACAAACTCTATTACCATAGAGCTAATGATTATTAGAAGAGGAAGAAAATACACATATGATACAAGAAGCAAAATTGCAGAAGTAGTATTAGTTTATATTTCTTAGTTGCCTTGATGTTTTTTTATATATTTTATACTTAGTAATATTAACGCAAGTCAGACTCCGTTAATTGGAGAACTGTGGGTTCACCGAGCAGTGTCAGGGGTTTTTATACAGGGAAATCCTTGATCTTAGCTCTGTCTCCCAACCAGAGCCTGAAACTCTCATCTGGCTAAGTATTTCCACACTTAAAGGAAGCCAGAACATCTATGCTCATGAAAATCTAGAGTAAGGGGAACTCAGATCTGAACCAGAACTTCAGTGTCTGTTATGTTATGTGCCCATTCATTTTATACATGATGTATTTAATTACTGCATGAATAATTTCAGGGGTAGGAAAATAGTCCACAGAGATTAATTACCTTCCTAAATGTGCTCTGTTACTAATTGGAGGGGGCCACGATGCAGTCATAGAGTTTATACACTTTTTAATAGAGGAATATCTCCAGCAACACTCTTTGTAAACATGGCAGCTGATAGTTCCTCTTCTAAACTTTTCAGTTTTCATTGTCTTCTTCCCCTACATCCCTACATAGCTGGCTACTTCCCCCTAACTCAAAAGTCACATCCTCAAAGAGATCTGTGCCCACTCTGTCCACATCCTGCCTCTCCTTATTTCTGATTTTGTCAGCAGACATTGTGTGTGTGTGTGTGTTGTCACAGCAGGTCCACACTGTGAAGTATCTTATTTGCATATTTATCATTTACTCCTTTTCAGAAAGAATAAAGTTTGAATCAAGCCAGAATCTTGTATATCTTGTTTAACCCCATATTTCCAGCATTTAAAATATTTCTGGATATAATATTACAAATATATCTGACATAATTGGCTTTGATGTTGGTATAATGAATTAATGTAAGCAATTATAAACAAAGGCCATTATACATCAGTTATCATCAGTTATATCCCCTTCAAACAGTGTTGTTACGGGGAGCTTTAATTCCCAAATGATGCTAATCCTACAGTGCATCTTTAAGAACTCAGAGCAAATTTTTACTTCTCAGAAGAGTCAACTGGGGAAGTATATTGAAGGGAGGCAATATTATTTGGGGATGTTTTCTTTGTAGCCATACTGAATTTGAAAATAAATAATTAGACACAGAATCGATTGCTGCTGAATCAGTAGAATGTGAAATGAAACACAGTAATTTTTAAAACATCACCTAAATTTTATTTTGTGATATTTATCTAGAATTTTCTATTGACATAATTTTGATAGTGGTGATTGAACCACTTTTAGTTTACTTTTCTGAGATAACTATCGAACTGATATAGTCTGTGCTGTTAATACTTCTTACCTCAACCTGCAAGTAGCAGTAGTCAAGCAAATAAAATGTATAAACAATATAAAACATGACTAGGAATTTCATACATTGAAAGCCTATGATATCACATGATGGCATGATGTAGGGAAAATATGTCAATAACTAGACTGTAGGACCAAGGTATAAGGCAATTGTCCCATAAAGTTACATAGATAAGAAGTTATCTTCTAAGGCATATAAAAATGGGTAAGTTAATTTTGCATGTATATTTGTATTTTTATTGACATTTTGAGGTAAGTATCATACATGAAAATAGTATTCTATGGAGTTTCAAAGGATTCACTCTTTTTATTTCCCTAGTTTGCACTAAGTGGCTATCTGACCTTGGTTGAATATTTAAGATTTAAGTGTCTCAAGCTTTTTTCACAAGGCAATATGTTGGAATGGATTTGGTCATTTTCTGACAACTTTCCATTTGGCTTCACTCCTACTAGAGCCCTATGATGTTAATATTATTGTAATAATTTACCAAAATATAAATGCATAATTCTAAAAATATATAAATGTAATTGTCTCTTTTAGAGTTAATAAACTAATAAATATTGGTGGTAGTTACCTATAAGACCTATTAAAAGAAATAAATGTGCTTAATAGTCTTATTAGTCTTGGATATTGTGTAAAATCTACATTGATTTTAAATTTGAATTAAAATACTGATAAACATGACAAACGTCTCAAGAATAAAACAAAACCATTCTTTTTTTTTTTTTTTTTTTTTTAATTTGTCCATAGGCAATACAGACTGGGCGTCTAAGTGAACACAATGCTTAATTTCACAAATGTGACAGAATTTATTCTTCTGGGGTTGACCAGTCTTCAGGAGCTTCACCTTCTCTTTTTTGTGGTGTTCCTAGTAGTTTACATGATCACTCTGGGGGGGAACATTGGTATGATTATTTCGATCAGCATCAGCCCCCAGATGCAGAGCCCCATGTACTTTTTCTTGAGTCATTTGTCTTTCGTGGATGTGTGGTTCTCCTCCAGTGTCACTCTCAAGATGCTGGAAAAACTACTATCAGAGACAAAAACCATTTCCTATGTGGGGTGTTTGGTGCAGTGTTACTTTTTCACTGCCCTTGTCCACGTGGAGGTGTATATCCTGGCTGTGATGGCCTTTGATCACTACATGGCCATCTGCAACCCTTTGCTTTATGGCAGTAAAATGTCCAGGACCGTCTGTGTTCGGCTCATCTCTGTGCCTTACGTTTGTGGATTCTCTGTTAGCCTGATCTGCACACTATGGACCTATGGCTTGTACTTCTGTGGAAACTTTGAAATCAACCACTTCTATTGTGCTGATCCTCCTCTCAAGATAGCCTGTGGCGGGGGGGGGTCCACATCAAAGAATGCACCATGATCTTTATTGCCGGGATTAACTTCACGTATTCCCTCTCCGTGGTCCTTGTCTCCTATACCCTCATTGTAGCAGCCGTGCTGCACATGCGCTCTGCCGATGGTAGGAGGAAGGCGTTCTCCACGTGTGGGTCCCACCTGACAGCTGTCACCATGTTTTATGGGACTCTCATCTTCATGTATCTCAAAAGGCCCACTGAAGAGTCTGTGGAACAAGGGAAAATGGTGGCTGTGTTTTACACCACGGTGATCCCTGTGATGAACCCCATGATCTACAGTTTGAGAAACAAAGACATGAAAGAGACAGTAAACAAAGCAATCATCAAGGTAAACCTGAGGCAGTGAAACTGCAACAGATAATTCTGTGGTATGTTGCTACCTGTTTTAAATATCCAGGCATAAAATTCCTTGCTCCAAAAGGACTGTCTACATATACTAAGAGGTCCAGTCTAACACAGTGAAGCTTCACCCCATGAATGGACTCTAAATACTAAGCCTGCTTTATTCTGCATGTGCTCACATATTATTAAAACTGACCTATTAGCGTCAGTCACAATGTATGCAAAATTGTGCTTAGTGTAGTCAATAGAGAACTCATAAATAGGTTTCGATAAATACATGTTAATTTGGAGGTCTCTTTGTTAGAGTTGAACATGATTTCCTAGGATATTTTCTATATACATACACCCTTCACCTAAATTGCATAAGTAATACATAATTTCATGAGAACAAAACTAAAATTCATCTCTTTTCCACAAATACAGGATGTGGATGGACCCTGATTTACCAAAAAAAGTTTTCAATAACGTTCATACATACACGGACTTTTGAAAACAAAATTGTATTCAGAATCTTCAACTAGTGTCACAATACAATCAAAAAGTTTGTTCTCAGTTTGCATTGCTTGATAATAACAATATTTGTGTTTCAAAAAATCTGTTTACCTAATTCTACTACTTGGTTTGGATTCTGGTTAGATTTCTTGATTTCAAAAGTGTGAAATATTTATGATCTAAGACTATCCTGTCCTCATCATAATTTAAAAAGTGAACTATTATGAATTTTCTGATATTTAAAATCTAATTCTTGGTCATAGGATTTTGCCCTATTAAACCTTTGCTAGGTATGATTTGAAACTATTGTTTGATTCCAATTTCTTCTCATTAACATTATATACTTTGGTTTTGTATTTAGCAGCTTACATCAAACTTTCAATGCCTCGAGTAGATCAACCAAAGAAGACACTCTTCACTAAATGCCATTGCACTGGGCATGTATTAAAATTTAATCAATACAGCTCAAAATGGTATCCATTTGGATCTAGTTGAAAGTCCTCAGATACTCACTGTTCAGTTTGTCTAGATCGGTGCCCACTGAATCTACCTTCATTCTTGCTACAGATAAAATACAAATTTTTCTACCCTTACTGATTCTTGCTCATTCACCACCATAAATGCAAATGAAAAGTAGAAGTAATTTCTGATGAGTGAGTTTATTCTTGGATAAGGGATAATCTGATTAAAGGGGGTGCAAAATTGAACATGTGCAAGAAGACTCTGAGAAGCAATGTATCAGTGTGGTAATACCACTGGGAAGATGGACTCACTCAAGCATAGAAAGTATTGTTACTCAGGCTAACTTACTAACCATAAGCCACTTTCCCTCAGATTGGATATGAGAAAAGGCAGATGGTGGGAGGACAGACTTCCTTTTCATAACTTCAGGTTGTGAGCAGGCAGAAAGAGTACCATTGACTGCTATTGGAAACTATTATTAACAAAGTTTTTTTTTTTTTTTGATGTTTTCAAAATATCCAGATTTGCTTCTAAAGAGTTAGTGCCAAGCATGAGAAGATGGGCGGCTCAAGAAACAAAGCCTTTCACAGCAATTGTAACCTGACACTCTAAGACCATATTTTGTGATCCTTATGGCAGAGATATGTGTCCACTATTTCATTTTTCCTTTTAGAAATAAAACACTTGCCATCCAGCTATTAACCACAGTTCCTGCCTTTCCTTATTAGCCAGGCACATTATGTTTTTTTTTTTTTCTTCAGATATTTATTGGGGTATAATTGCTTTACAGTTTCAGGCACATTAAGTTATAAAGTTTTGGCAATCAGCTGTCAGTAGAAAGTGATGCCCAAAACCTAAGCGTTATCTCCTCAATGTTAAAGCCATTAGACCTGGACTTTTTTCTCTCCCTTTCCACTTGAAAATGTTGCCACTGATATGACTACTTCAGACCCAGACATGGAAGCTACACATTGAGGGTCTAATTGCCTTACCCAAAGCCTGTAACTCACACTGCTGACTGAGAAAGGAATAAAATCCTATCTTATTAAGTCATTGCATTTTGGGAGTTCACTAATTTTAGCACTTAGCTATAGTTCTGTAATTGTCTTATAATTCTGTCCATAAAGATTATCTTTTTTGCATCTCACATCTGCATCTTACCATTTCCTAGGGCAAAATTGCCTGAAGATGATTAAGTTGCCTCAGAAGCTGTCTATTCTGATATTAAGTGAAGGGCATCTGGTCCTCCGTCTTAACCAAAAGGAGGGAAAACTCAAACCTCTGGTCTTAGATATTAGGTTATATCCCTTTGTCCTAACTACTTAATGAGTCCTTGGACTTGTCATGACCTCAAGTTGTCACATTAGCTGGTTTTGATTCCCTTTGACCCAATTTCTAGGCCACTTCACTTGCCTTTTCAGTTATTTACAGGTCTCTCTCTTACGCTCAGGGGAAGTCAGCCATTTTTTCTGCACTGTGTTTGTAGGTGTAGACCAGTTGTGTTTTCACCAGCCATTTGAGCCAACACAACTTTAGTTATTGTTACTTAATATGAGTTGTGTCCCCCAAAAGATGTGTTGAAATCCTAACCTCAAGAACCTCAGAGTGACATTATTTGGATATATGGTCATTGCAGATGTAATTAGTTAAGATGAAGTCATATTGGAGTAGGGTGGGTCCTTAATCCAATGTGACTGAGGTCCTTACAAGAAGAAGGGAATTTGGACACAGACATAGAGGGAGAATGACCTTCGAAGACAGGCAGAGATTGCAGTGATGCTGCCACAAGCCAAGGAATGCCTGGGGCTACCAGAATCTGGAAGAAGCAAGGAAGGATCCTCCTCTAGAGCTTCAGAGAGAGCACGGCCTTGCCAATACCTGGATATCAGGCTTTTAGACTCCAGAACTGTGGCACAATACATTTTTTTTTATTGTTTTAAGCCACCTTGTTTATGGTATGTTGTTAAGGCAGTCTGATAAAAGGAATACATTTCTTTGTTGTTTTGTTGCAATGTTGGAACTCTTGTTTTTCTTCAGTATTTTCAGTCTCCCAGGCTATCATCCTTTCTGCTCTGGGGGCTCTTTAAATTTACTTTAACTTTCTTTTTGGTAACTGTGTGGTTTTGCTGCAACCTCACCTGAATCTAGTGTACTACCCAGAGGAAGGGGCCCCAGACTCTTTTTCAAAGATACACTAACCTTTAAATCCTACTCACATTGCCAATCTCAGGTTCAGCCCCTATGGTTTGTGGGTTTGTTCCCACTCTTTAGTTTACTGTATATGCTGTCTGCTATTCTCTTAAGTATTACACTTCTGGAATTACAAAACAAGAAAAATGAAAATAGCAACAACAAAGATATTTTCCTTTCTTGAATTTTTACCCTTGGCAATTGACAGTTCTGACTTCCAAGATTAATTTCTCTGTTATGGTGCTCCCATAACCCCAAAAGAAATCTACTAAAGAGCTTGAAAGTGATACTTGTAATTCACTTCTTCTCTTCAGAATTTGTACCATTTGTATGCACTTAGAGTACCTCATTGCTGCTTTAATAATGATGTTGGGGTTGGGTGAGGCAGATGTAAAAATAATTTTAATATACATAATTTAATAGGGCAATATCGATGTCTTCACCCAAATCTAAAATCTTATTTAACCATGAAAACTGTACTAAGATACCTTGGAATAACTTAAGCTAAAATGGTTATCACACATTTCTGTTTAACTTGTACAATCATTTCCATTGCTAGTATTTTCCAAAATATGATACCTCTGATGATTTTATATAGTACCCAAACATCTGGCTATTTTAAATGTTTGAATGTGTATAAACTTTGTAACTTTCCATTTATAATGATTTGGCACAGATTTTTATCATTTGCAATGGCTATATACAGTTTACTTTTCAGATTTATTTAAATAAAGTTTTGAGTCAGCTTAAGAAAAAATATGTTAAGCAAATAATAAATGTGTTATGCTAATGTAGGGAAAATCATAAGGCATAATAATAACTAAAAATCAGAAAAACTTAACTCTATGACAAGCCACCAAAATCACACACACACACACACCTATCACATATATGTATACATAGTTACTATATATATATTATATAGTATATGTATATACTATGTATTATGGTATATTATATATATAGGTAAATATATATTTTATATACATATATGGGTCTATGTATATATTTCAGCAACATCTTGGGGTACTATCTATCTATCAGACACTACTTTTCATGGGGTTTATACTTACCACTGCCACTTTAATTTTTTCAGAGTTCAATGTGTAATATCCAAGACTATTAAGTCATTCAAGGAAGACAAAATCTAGTAAGTCATTTGTGAAGTCTCTGTTGTTAAGCTATTTTTGTTGTGTTATTTTTAATCATATAATATCCAAAATAATTTGAGAGAACTCAGATATCCAATGGGTTTCTCACATTGTTCAATGAACTATGACTCCAGGACAGAATCAACTTTGAGTTCCTGAGATTTATAAGGACACTTCACCCAAAACTGAATAATATTAAGGCAACTTTTCATCTTTTTCCCACCACTGAGAGGTGGCTTTGAGAGGCCTGTTTGATAGACATCTGAAACATTGTCCAAAGTCACTTAGGTAGAGTGGTAAAACCTAGATTTGATCTCAGAACCATAAGTTTCCAAGAAGTAGCTTCTTTCTATTTTACTGAGATGCCATAGCTTGAATGCAGAGAGACTGATTACTGGTAATGCTTGAGGCTGCATCATGAGCCTTTTGGTGAGAAGAAAGCAGGAATGACAGAGAGAATAAAAAGAGAAATCAGTTCATGTTAGAAAAGGACTCATACATAATCGTGGCATGTACCATCGGCATGGCTTCACTTTGTTCATTTGATCATGAACTTCATTGTTCATTGTTTATTGTTTGTAACTTCCTTATCAAGTGGACAAAATGCACTTCCTAGGTTTCTAGATCCATTCTGACACCTATCACAGTATGTAGGTCTTAGTCTTATAATTCTGCAGGTTGATTTATCTAGAATGCACTCACTCTCTACTAGTCTTACTGTTAGATGAGGTCATGAAGAGGCTGTGACTGCTAATTGAGCCATGAGATAAATCCTGACAAATCAGAGTCTCTGCACCCCCACTCTTATCCTTGGAACATATGTTCCACCCACTGTTCCTACAGTAAGAGGGGTTTTCAGGGACACAGCCTTGAGGTAGTGAAGTATTGCTGAGATCATCTGGTTGTTATGCCTGACTGAATGCAATAAAAGTCTCTGAATAAACTTTTAAGGTGCTGGCAGACAGATGCAGGGATCTAATTTGTCTTGTCACTGGCCAAGACAAGACTCATATGTAGATGCTATTGCTTATTAAACCCACCACCTACTAATCTAGACTGGTCTAACTTTTCCTTAAGCATCTCCTTCCCCTCTGTGTATGGGACAGGTTTTAGATTTCACTAAGGTTGCAAATTAACACATCGAAAGAGTTATTTTAATTTAGATCCACAAAACCACTCTAAATAGCTTAATAAAAACAAATAGCAGGCAAAATTTATATTTTTGCTTTGTTTTTAAATAAAATCACAGTGGTATCCTATGAAACTCAAGAGCAGAGAATGTAAATGGACTTCACAAGAAAGCAATATGCGGGCACTGGGTATTTTCAGAACAGAAGTCGCCAAACTCTGTCTCTGCGTGAGCCCACGTGGGTTTCTCTTGTCAGAGCTTCTTCATCTTTCTTTGTCCACAGTCCAGCTTTCTGTCTCTCAGTGCACAGGGAAGGCTGCAGTGGACACCTCAGGCCCAGAAGTCCCCTAACCTACGATTAAGTCATCAAGTGAGACTCACTAGAGTTACAGGATTACAATTTCAACACTAGAGTTACAGGGTTACAATTTCAGCCTCCCTTGAAAGACATCTGATTGGCATATCCTGAGTCCTGTGATCACTCCTATATTCTGTGCTTGTAAGGGTAGGGCCACTAGGACAATGATGGGTGTCACACCTCACCTCTGTGGAGGAGGGAGATTCTCAGAGGGGAGATGGTCTTTGTAAGGAGAAAATGTCTAAATTGTGTTCATTTTGTTTGCTTCGTCACTCATTCACTCACTCTTTCACCATCATTCAGAATGGTTACAGGGGTTATATTAGACACTGAGAATGATAAAAGGGAGAAGATAAATTCATCCTACAGTATCTGAGGAATTGAGGATGCAGATTGAATGCCTAAACCATGTGTCTAAGCCAAACTCAGGCATCTCAAAACATACTGGCAGACTAGTAAGGCAGAAGCGATATATGCACTAGAATTTGGTAGGCTCAACAAAAATAACGAGGACTGGTAAATTGTCCCTTATTTAATTTATTTTTTTAATAGGTTTAGGAGCTTTCTTTTCCAGGCTGGTACTTCCTTATCCCATAAGTGCCTTTTTCCTCCTTGTGGCTTGAAACAATTCTTCCACACTAAACAAGGCACTCAGGCTACTGGGCATATTTGCCTTGGGTGCACATTAATTGCCTTAATCACCCTGCTCTGATACTTTAACTTTCTTTGCATTCTACTAACTCACATTTATTTTTGTAATCATTCGATTGCTATCTGCCTCTTCTACCAGAGTGTTCAGCACTGCCAGGAATGTGTTTGATTTTGGTCTCCAAGAATGGCTCCAATATGATGCACATAGTAGATATTGAACATTTGAATATGAGTAAGAAAACAAACCTATTCCATTCCAGTTGAAGGTTTTAGGTGAGTTTTGAATTGTATCACTTTATAATCACCCCAACATAGAACTATATTCTTGGCATTGATAGAAGCCATGTTTATCACTTGGTTTTAAGCTACCCCTTCCTGTGCTCCAATGAATTGTAACCTCTTCATATCCCTAAAACTTCAAAGGAACTTAATCTTTGCTTAGGGAATTTGGGGATAGTTCTGCTTTTTTTTTTTTTTTTTTTTGATGAAGTAATCAGAGTTTAGGAGCAGGCTACTGCATGGAATGACATGGTGATGGACAAGAAACTTATGTTGTCACCTTCCTTGTCTCTTTTCTCTGTCTCCTGAATGTGCAAAACAGAAACACTTTTGAAAGGTGGAGCTAAATCTTATTTTCAGCTGAATAGAAACTATCCAGGTCAAAGCTATCAATGTCACATTTCCTAATAGTAGCAATTTGTTGAAAATGGGTGATGACTTAGAGGGGTGGTTTAGGGAGAGTGGGAGGGAGCTGCAGGAGGGAGAGGATATGGTGATATATGTATAAATACAGCTGATTCACTTTGTTCTATAGCAAAAACTGGCACAATAGTGTAAAGCAATTATATTCCAATAAAGAGCTTAAAAACATAAATTATAGTCTTTTAAACATTTCCTCTTATTATAGATTACCTCAAAAATAGGACTCATGGGAAGAGAAAGATGGCAGCTAAGTAGAGGGACATGCAATGCATCCCTCTCCACAGATGCATTGGGAATGCAACAAAAGACACAATAATTCCCACAGAGAACCAACTGAACACCAGCAGATGACCTCAGACACCAGAAAGGACTTCAAGGATCCTGACATAACCTGTAAGGAGGCATCTAGGATGGCTCAAAGAGGGTGAAGCGGCTTAGTTGTGGCAGATGGGAGGGAGTGAGAAACACACGAAGGGTCCGCACCATGGCCCAGCATTCTGGGACTGAGACATCAATTCACAGCTGAACAGAGGGTCCGGGAGTGGGAGTGTGGGAACCAGAGAGCTGGTTCAGGGTTAGAAAAATTGTTGCCAGTAAGGTGACGGACCGAGAGGACAGGAGGGAAGAGGTCTGCGGAGAGGAGTGACTGCCCCTGAGAGCTGCCCGGCCATGATGGCAGCTGGATGCTGCAGGCGTACAGGCGGGGGGGGGGGGAGAGGAGCCACGGGCATAGTCTCTCTCTCTCACTTTCGGTGCCTGCAGCAGGCAGTGGAGACACCCCCTGTGGGCCACCTAAAGCACTCAGGGAAAATAGGGACCCTCAGGCCCTCAGGTGGGGCTAGATTAAAACCCCTTAGAATGCAGGCAGCAGGGAATCTGTTGAGAAAAAAAAAAAACCTGAGAGAGGCCCAACTCTGAGACTTTCTCTTTACACCTGAGCCACGGGCATCCCTCTGCAACAGGCACCTCCAAGCCCGACTGAAACAACAGTGTGCCACTGCTCACTAACCCCCAGGGGAAGGAGTCACTATTGCACCCTCTCCTTCCCCACACACCAATGCTTACAAACCAACAATAAAGGAAGCTCTGCTGGTCACAGAATAATACAAAAAAAAAAAAAAAAAAAAAAAAAACCAAGGTGAGTAGAAGGACACTTACAGCTGAGACTCTAAGGAAACAGAAATATTAGTGTCCATTCTATTGAAGTGGTCCATTCTGGGATCACTTTAGGATTTTTTTTTTCTCTCTCTCTTTTTTTCCCTTTATTAATTATGATCTTAATCCTAAGGGATCTACAAGTTTTATAACTTTTTTTTTAATTCTACTTTTTATTCTATTTTTATTTTTTTGCCTTTTTATATACTTCTATTTCTAGCTGAGTCTTTGGTAGTACAGACAATATATCTCTCATACCTTCCTTTCATCCCTATCTTTTATACATTTCTATTACTTTCTTTTTATTTGAATATTTCCAGTCACACTATGCTCTTTTGTTCCCCGTCTTCCATTCACTTTTAGATTATTTTATCTTATACTTACAAGCAACACCATCGATCTGCTCAGACTCCTTGCTCTATTCTCCAGATGACACACCACCTTGGTATTTAAAATTAGGTTTTTGTCTTTATCTTAGTTCTTAGTACAATTGTCTAATTTCATTCTGAGACTCTCCATTCTCTCTGGTGGTACTCTAGCTCTTTTTTACATTTGATCCTAGCTTACAAAATCTCCCTGGATTAGTGTTTCTATGTGCAAGGTGTTGTTTGTTTGTTTGTTTTTGCTTTTGTTTCTGTTTTGTTCTGTTTTGGTTTTCAATTTCTGTTGGGTTTCTCTTTGAATATCTGATAGCATACTGGGGTTCTTCTGTCAGGTCTTTCCAGAGCCTTATGTCCTAATGGATTCAGTAATTGTGTGTCTTATATATGTATGTGTTTCCTAGACTTAGTATTTGTTGAACCCAGCACTCGGACATTAGTCTGGGGCTTGGACAGTCTTCTATAAACCCCTCTATCACTGGGACAAGCAACCACAAAAGTTTGGACAACCATGAGGAAACAAAGAAACACTATGCAGGCAAAAGAGCAAGAAAAAAACCCACAAGACCAAATAAATGAAAAGGAAATAGGAAAAATGCCTGAAAAAGAATTCAGAGTCATGATAGTAAATATGACACAAAATATCAATGACAAAATAAAGTACAAGAAACAATTCATAAGAACTCAGAAAAACAAACAGCAATGGATAACAAAATAACTGAAATTAAAAATACTCCAGATGCTATAACCAGCAGAATGACTGAGGCAGAAGAATGAATAAGTGAGTTGGAAGATAGAATGGGGGAAATAACTGCCACAGAGCAGGAAAAAGAAATAAGAATGAAAAGAATAGAAGACAGTCTCAGAGACCTCAGTGATAACATTAAGCATACCAACAATCAAATTATAGGCATCCCAGAAGAAGAAGAAAACAAGAAGGGGTCTGAGAAAATATTTGAAGAGGTTATAGTGGAAAACTTCCCCCACATGGGAAAGGAAATAATTAACCAAGTCCAAGAAGCACAGAGAGTCCTATACAGAATAAACCCAAGGAGAAATACACCAAGGCACATATTAATCAAACTAATGACAATTAAACACAAAGAAAACATATTAAAAGCAGCAAGAGAAAGGCAACAAATAACATATAAAGGAAAACCAATAAAAATAACAGCTTACCTTTCTACAGAAACTCTGCAGGCCAGAAGGGAATGGCAGGATATACTGAAAGTCCTGAAAGAGAGAAACCTACAGCTAAAAATACACTAGGCAGCAAGAATCTCATTCATATTTGACAGAGAAATCAAAAGCTTTACAGACAAGTAAAAATTAAGAAAATTCAGCATCACCAAAGCAGGTTTACAACAAGTGCTCAAGGAACTTCTCTAAGTAGGAAACACAAGAAAAGGAAAATACCTACAAATACAAACCCAAAACAATTAAGAAAATGGTAATAGAAATGTGCATTAGACCATCTTGACTTAATTGATATTTATAGGACATTCCATCCAAAAATGACAGAATACACTTCCTTCTCAAGTGCACATGGAACATTATCCAGGATAGATCACATCTTGGGTCACAAATCAAACCTTGGCAAATTCAAGAAAATTTAAATCATATCGAGCATATTCTCAGACCACAACACCATGAAACTAGATATCAATTACAGGAAAAAAAAGTGCAAAAAATACAAACACATGGAGGCTAAACAATTCACTATTAAACAACCAAGAAATCACTAAAGAAATCAAAGAGGAAATCAAAAAATACATAGAAACAAATGACAATGAAAACACAACAACCCCAAACCTATGGGATGCAGCAAAAGCAGTCCTAAGAGGGAAGTTTATAGCAATACAGTCCTACCTTAAGAAACAAGAAAATTATCAAATAAACAACCTAACCTTACACCTGAAACATTTAGAAAAAGAAGAACAAAGAAACTCCAAAGTGAGCAGAAGGAAAGAAATCACAAAGGTCAGAGCAGAAATAAATGAAAAAGAAAGGAAGGAAGCCATAGCAAAAATTAATAAAACTAAAAGCTGGTTCTTTGAGAAGATAAACAAAATTGATAAACCATTAGTTAGACTCATTAAGAAAAAAAGGGAGAAGATGCAAATCAACAGAATTAGAAATGAAAAAGGAGAAGTAACACCAGACACCACAGAAATACAGAAGATTATGAGAGACTACTAAAAGCAACTCTATGCCAATAAATTGGATAACTTGGAAGAAATGGATACATTCTTAGAAAAATACAATCTTCCAAAACTGAACCAGGAAGAAATAGAAAATAAGAACAGACCAATCACAGGTACAGAAATTGAAACTGTGATTCAAAAACCTCCCAACACACAAAAGCCCAGGACCAAATAGATTCACAGGTGAATTCTATCAAACATTTAGAGAAGAGCTAACACCTATCCTTCTCAAACTCTTCCAAAACATAGCAGAAGAAGGAGCACTCCCAAACTCACTCTACAAGGCCACAATCACCCTGATACCAAAACCAGGCAAAGATGTCACAAAGAAAGAAAATTACAGACCAATATCACTGATGAATATAGATGCAAAAATCCTCAACAAAATACTAGCTACCAGAATCCAACAGCACATTAAAAAAATCATACACCATGATCAAGGGGTTTATCCCGGGGATGGAAGGATTCTTCAATATATGCAAATCAATCAATGTGATACATCATATCAACAAATTGAAGGATAAAAACCATATGATCATCTCAATAGATGCAGAAAAAGCTTTTGACAAAATTCAACATCCATTTATGATAAAAGCTCTCCAGAAAATGGGCATAGAAGGAAATTACTTCAACAAAATAAGAGCCATATATGAGAAACCAAAAGCTAACATCATTCTAAATGGGGAAAAACTGGAAGAATTCCCTCTAAGAACAGGAACAAGACAAGGGTGTCCACTCTCACCATTATTATTCAACATAGTTTTGGAAGTTTTAGCCACAGCAATCAGAGAAGTAAACAAAATAAAAGGAATCCAAATTGGAAAAGAAGAAGTAAAATTGTCACTCTTTGCAGATGACATGATATTATACATAGAAAACCCTAAAGACTCTACCAGAATACTCTTAACACTAATTGATGAGTTTAGTAAAGTAGCAGGATACAAAATTAATGCACAGAAATCTTTTGCATTCCTATACACTAACAATGGAAGAACAGAAAGTGATTTTTAAGGAAACTCTCCCATTCACCACTGCAACAAAAAGAATAAAATACCTAGGAATAAACCTGCCTAAGGAGACAAAAGATCTGTTTGCAGAAAACTTTAAGACACTGATGAAAGAAATCAAAGATGACACAAACAGATGGAGGGACATACCATGTTCCTGGATTGGGAGAATCAACATCGTGAAAATGACTGTACTACCCAAAGCAATTTACAGATTCAGTGCAATCCTGATCAAATGACCAATGACATTTTTCACAGAACTAGAGCAAGAAATCTTACGATTTGTATGGAAACACAAAAGACCCTGAATAGCCAAAGCAATCTTGAGAAGGAAAAATGGAGTTGGTGGAATCAGGCTTCCTGAGCTCAAGCTATACTACAAGGCCATACTGATCAAGACAGTATGGGACTGGCACAAAAATAGAAAGGAAGATCAATGGAATAGAATAGAGAACTCAGAGGTAAGCCCAAGCACATATGGGCACCTTATCTTTGACAAAGGAGGCATGAATATACAATGGAAAAAAGACAGCCTCTTCAATAAGTGGTGCTGGGAAAATTGGACAGCAACATGTAAAAGAATGAAATTAGAACACTTCCTAACACCATCCACAAAAATAAACTCCAAATGGATTCAAGACCTACATGTAAGGCCAGACAATGTAAAAGTCCTAGAGGAAAACATAGGCAGAACACTCTATGACATTCATCAAAGCAAGATCCTTTTGGACCCACCTCCTAGAATCATGGAAATAAAATCAAGAATAAACAAATGGGACCTCATGAAACTTAAAAGCTTTTGCACAGTGAAAGAAACCATAAACAAGACTAAAAGGCAACCCTCAGAATGGGAAAAAATAGTTGCCTATAAAACAATGGACAAAGGATTAACCTCCAAAATATACAAGCAGCTCATGCATCTTAATAGCAAAAAAGCAAATAACCCAATCCACAAATGGGCGGAAGACCTAAACAGACATTTCTCCAAAGAAGACATACAGATGGCCAACAAACACATGAAAAGATGTGCAACATCACTAATCATCAGAGAAATGCAAGTCAAAGCCACAATGAGTTATCACCTCACACAGATCAGAATGGCCATCATTACAAAATCTAGAAACAACAAATGTTGGAGAGGGTGTGGAGAAAAGGGAACTCTCCTGCACTGTTGGTGGGAATGTAAGTTGGTACATCCACTATGGAAAACAGTTTGGAGGTTCCTTAGAAAAATAAAAATAGAACTACCATATGATCCAGTAATCCCACTACTGGGCATATATCCAAAGAAAACCATAATCCCAAAAGAAACATGTACCATAATGTTTATTGCAGCACTATTTACAATAGCCAGGACATGGAAGCAACCTAAATGCCCATCAAGAAATTAATGGATAAAGAAGTTGTGGTATATATATACAATGGAATATTACTCAGCTATAAAAAGGAATGAAATGGAGCTATACATAATGAGGTGGATAGACCTAGAGTCTGTCATACAGAGTGAAGTAAATCAGAAGGAGAAAGACAAATATTGTGTGCTAACTCACATATACAGTATCTAAAAATGGTACTGATGAATTCAGTGACAAGACAAGAACAAGGTCACAGATGCAGGGTATGGACTTGAGAACTTGACTTTGGGGGGGCGGTGGGTGAAGCTGAAGCTGAGACAAAGTGAGAGAGTAGCATAGACATATATATACTACCAAGTATAAAATAGATAGCCAGTGGGAAGTTGCTGTATAACAAAGGGAGATCAACTCGAGGATGGAAGATGCCTTAGAGGACTGGAACGGGGAGGGTGGGGGGGCATCGAGGGAGGGAGGGAATATGCGGATATGTATATAAATACAGATGATTGAACTTGGTGTACCTCAAAAAGAATAATAAATAAGTAAAATGGGAAAGATTTCTAAAAAAAAAAAATAGGACTCATGTAGAGAGATGGATGGACCTAGAGACTGTCATACAGAGTGAAGTGAGTCAGAAAGAGAAAAACAAATATTGTATATCAACACATATGCGGAATATAGAAAAATGTTACAAATCAACTGGTTTGCAAGGCAGAAACAGAGACACAGATGTAGAGAAAAAACATATGGACACCAAGTGGGGAAAGCAGGGAGGGCTGGGGAGGATGAATTGGAAGATTGGGATTGCCATATATACATTACCAATAAGAAAAAAAATATCAAATTGTACACTTTAAATATATGCAGTTTATTATATGTCAACTGTATCTCAATGAAAGTTCTTAAGAAAATAGGACTCATGTACAGAATCATTTTGTTCATATAAAGAGCAGTAAAAATAAATTTACTCCATCAAAAGCTAATAAAAACAACATATCTTCATGTGGCATTGTTCCAAGTCAGGCATTGTCCAAGTCACATTTTAAAGTTTATTAGAGGCAGAACATAACATTTTTCAAAGGCTTTCCTCAAGGCATTTTTTACCTCTTGGTTACTCAGTCTGTAAATCATGGGGTTCAGCATGGGAATGACTATTGTGTAGAACACAGAGGCCATTTTGTCAGTGTTGAGGGAATGGTTTGATTTGGGCTGCAGATACATGAAAATCAGAGTCCCGTAGAATATAGTCATGGCAGTCAGATGAGAACCACACGTTGAGACTGCTTTGCACCTCCCTTCTGTAGACTGGATTCTCAGGATGGCAGCCACAATGTACAAGTAAGAAATAAGGACAGTGGTTAAAGAGCTGATCATGTTGAATCCAGAGAAGATAAAAATCAATATCTCTTTGAGGCTGGTATCTGAGCAGGCAAGGGCCATCAAAGGGACATCATCACAATAGAAATGATTGATGACATTGGGGCCACAGTAGATCAATCGGAAAGTAACGACTGTGTGGAGCAAAGCAACAGAAAAACTGTATAAGTAGGGGCCCATTACCAGCTGCATACGCACCTTTTGGGACATGATCACTGTGTAGAGAAGAGGACTACAGATGGCCACATAGCGGTCATAAGCCATTAGTGCAAGAATTAACATCTCCAAAATCAAGAAGTTCAGGAAAAAGCCCAGCTGTGTTGCACATGCATAGAAAGATAGGGACCTGTGCTTGGTCAGGAGGGTCTCCAGGAACTTGGGGGCTATTGACGAGGAGTAACAAAGGTCTACAAAGGCCAGATTACTGAGAAAAAAGTACATGGGTGTGTGAAGTCGAGAATCCAGTCGGATTAAGGAAATCATCCCAATGTTTCCTACCAGAGTTAGGGAATATACCACTGAAATGAGCAAAAAGAGAATGATTTCAACTTCTCTCTGGACTGAAAAGCCCAAAAGAATGAACTCCATCACTCTGGTGCTATTCCTTTCAATCATTTGTTCCAGTCTCTCAACCACTGAAAAAAGACAAGTTAAAGACAGAAAAACTATCAGGAGTAATAAATTGTCATCAGACCCAAATCCTGTGCATTTTAGCCTGAGAAATTATGACTCATTGAAGCAGAATATCAGAACAAATGACTGCATCCCATCTCAAACTCTCCTCCCTGGGTATTTATAATTATATGAGGTCCAAAATTGGGGCTAGTAAAAATAATGCTTGTAAAGGTATTTACTATTTTAGATTTAGATCATTTTAAGTTATATTGAAAAAAAAGAGAAGAAAGCGGTTTTAAATTTCTTGCTCCCATATTTTCTTTTAGTGGAATGAAACTTTAATGTGCTAATTTCTTAACTGTTTGAATAGACATTTATTTTATTCTAACAAATATATATTATGCTAAAGGTAAAGTTAAGCAGTATATTCAATGTGTAGAAAAAGGAAGCCATTAAATATTTCTATTTATGGATCAGGCAAATTTTGAATTAATATGTAATTTATTCATTTTCAAATACTGCTTTCTAAAAAAATAAATACACTTGGAACAGGTCTAGAATCTACATATTTTAAAATATATAGTTCTCTGTATTAAAATGTTCTATATTTTGGATCTTAATTATTTTCAACAGCTGTAATCAGGAATGTTTTCTACAATCTCTTGTGAATTTTCAGTGAAACAACAGCATACATTCCTGCTTTTGAAAGTTAACCTCTTTAACTAAAGAAAAAAAAATTCTCAGGGAATAATACTCCTATCTTATGATGTTCAACTTGCATGGTGAGGTTATTGAGATTCTGTACCTCTTTACTTCTGAGGCTTATTTCAGGATGAAAGTAAAAAAATAATAATTCTCACCATATCAAATTAAAATCAAGTGTACAAAATAGAAAGAATAGTCCCCTTTTCTCCCCAAATATGTTAACTAAAGGGAAACTTTTTTTTTTAACCAGTTACTGTGAACAGTCAGAAAATGTGTCCTTGTAGTTTTTCTTTCACTCTCTATTGACTCAGCTTAATACTATGACTTGGACCTAATGTGTTCTCCAAAAACAAACACACACACACGTACATAATATGCATACAGATACATACATATATATGTATATATACAAGCACACACAGACTTACTAAGTACATACATAAAATCTGACATGGAAACAGTTTTCCCCCCATCCATTTACTTCCCTCTTGATGGAGTCAAAACCCACCTTGTGAGAGGTGTGTTTGAACTGACTTGTCTTCCTGAACTGGCATCTTAACATAGCTCACTATTCTGGGAATAGAATAGAAGAAATGAGAAATTATTGATCTGGTCACAATTTGCCCACTTCCATCCGTAATAACATACTGACTTTGGTCTCACTTTTGGTCTTCCATGATAAATATGACTTTGGATATTTTAGAGATAATTGGTAGAAATTTCGGTATTGAGTTACTTTTCTTTGTGCATGCACTGGAATCAGGCTTACTTTCTTATTTTTCTTCTTTGTAATAAAAGGAAAAATTACAAAACCCAGACACTCATCAGTTTTGAATTTTGAAGAAAACAGATCCTATTTTGTGAATTTCTTTCATCTACAAATGTCTCTTTTTTACACTTTTTAATCCATCAAGTTTCCCCTGAAAGAAAGGCAACTCACACACATAAATGCTCTTTATCCTTAGGAAATGGCTTCTGAAGTTTTATCAATAGATAAAAAGACTTTTCTTCTTCTAAAGGAAGCCCAAGCCTCAGGCAGCAGTTGAAAGAGATATTTTATTTGGAGTGGGTTGAGAAAGGTATTTCACTATTGTGTGTAGATGTCAGCTTCATCCAATTGGAGCAGAGCCAGGCCGAGTCATCTATTTTCTTTTAAATGGGGAAAATTGTGGATGACTTGGAAAAGGAGGGTTATAGAAATGACCAACAGTCCTCTTAACCAACCTGGTAGTGGGAGAAGTCTTCCCCTGAATGTACCCTCAGAGGGACCCCTTTCCAAGGACTATCTTGAATAGCCAGGGTATGTGAATGTGTGAAACAGGCTTTTACATAGTGCAGTCTCTCCTCCTTTGAGAGTTAATTTCTAATGTTCCCCAGACATGACTGCACCAGGGTCATTGACCCTCCAGGGTGCAACTGTGATTAGAAAGTTCCAATTAGGAAAAGATAGGCAAGAAAATTAAAACCTCTAATGCCATGCACAAAAATAAACTCCAAATGGATTAAAGACCTAATAAGGCCAGACACTATAAAACTCTTAGAGGAAAACATAGGAAAAGCACTCTTTGACATAAATCACAGCAAGACCTTTTTTGACCCATCTCTTAGAGTAATGGAAATAAAAACAAAAATAAACAAATAAGACCTAATGAAACTTAAAAGCTTTTGCACAGCAAAGAAAATTATATAAACAAGATGAAAAGACAACCCTCAGAATGGGAGAAAATATTTTCAAATGAATCAATGGGCAAAGGACTAATCTCCAAAATATATAAACAGTTCACGCAGCTCAATATCAAAAAAACAAAAAACAAAAAAACAAAATAAGCAACCCAATCAAAAACTGGGCAGAAGACCTAAATAGGCATTTCTCCAAAGAAGACATACGTGACCAAGAGGCACATACATGGCCAAGAAGACATTCATGGCCAAGAGGCACATGAAAAGCTGCTCAACATCACTAATTATTAGAGAAATGCAAATCAAAACTACAATGAGGTATCACCTCACACCGGTTAGAATGGGCATCATCAGAAAATCTACAAACAGTAAATGCTGGAGAGGGTGTGGAGAAAAGGGAATGCTCTTGCACTGTTGGTGGGAAAATAATTGATAAGCCACTATGGAGAACAGTATGGATGTTCCTTAAGAAACTAAAAATAGAGTTACCATATGACCCAGCAATCCCACTACTGGATATATACCCAGAGAAAAACATAATCCAAAAAGACACATGCACCCCAGTGTTCATTGCAGCATTATTTACAATAGCCAGGTCATGGAAGCAACCTAAATGCCCATCAGCAGATGAATGGATAAAGAAGATGTGGTACGTATATAGCATGGACTATTTCTCTGCCATAAAAAGGAGCAAAATTGGGTCATTTGTAGAGACATGGATGGACCTGGAGACGGTCATACAGAGTGAAGTAAGTCAGAAAGAGAAAAACAAATACCTTATGTTAACGCATATATGTGGAATCTAGAAAAATGGTACAGATCAACTGATTTGCAAGGCAGAAATAGAGACACAGATGTACAGAACAAACATATGGACACCAAATGGTGAAAGAGGGGTGAGGGGGGTTGAAGTGGGTTGAATTGGGAGACTGGGATTCACATATATACACTAATATGTATAAAATAGATGACTAATGAGAAAAAGATATCAAATTGTACACTTTAAATATATGCAGTTTATTGCATATCAATTATATCTCAATAAAACTCTTTTCAAAATTCTTTTTTTATTTTTTAAGTTCTTTATTGGAGTATAGTTGCTTTCCACTCTCGTACCAGCTTATGAGGTACACCAAAGTGAATCAACTGTATTTATACACATATCCCCATATCCCCTCCCTCCCACAAAAACCTCTTTTTCAAAGGAAAGGAAAAAAAGAAAAGAAAAGAAAAGAAAAAGCTTAGCCTAAAAAGACAAAGGTAACTTTAGGTCATATTTGAAACTAGAATAATAAAATCACTGGACCTTGATTATGTATGTCCAACTCAATTGGTTGAAATGAAGCAAGAAAAAAACAAAATACAAGTGGCAAAAAATTTGAATATCACAACTATTTCTAATGCATTGTCATCATTTGTCTACATTTGTCTCTTCCATTCCCTGTGATCTTCTTAGTCAGAGGGATTCTGATTCAATAATTTGTTTCACATCTGCTAACTGAGTATGTTTTATACCTAGAAGTTGTAAGTTTTTTTTTTCTTTGCTAAATGTGGACCTGAAAACAATAAATACCCTTTATCTACCTCCTATAGAGTTAACTTTTTAAAATCAAATTGCATTAATTTGTTGTGTGACCTGAGGCAAGAATCTAAGATATTATTTGTCCAAATAGCTAATTGCCCTGATATTATTAATTAATCCACCTTTCTTATTAATTTATAATTAGAGTTTAAAAATATCACCTCATTTACTAAAATAATTCAAAAAAAATCAACCAGCTTCTGTATATAATAAAAGGCTTGGAGTTTTAGAAAACTTGATAGGTATAGGGCATTTTAATATATCTTTTATTTTGTGAAAATAAATTTTTTTCCAGAATGTAAATAAAGTTGTTGCCTAAACAACACAGGTTTGAACTGCATGGATCCACTCATATGTGATTTTTTTCAATAAATACTACTACAGTACTATGCCATCCAAGGTTGGTTGACTCTTCAGATGTGGAACTGTAGATACAAGCTTACTGTAAAGTTATATGCTGATTTTCCACCCTGTGGTGTTGACATCCCTAACCCTGAGTTGTTTAAGGGTCAATTGTGTATGTATGCTGATAATAAAATCTGATACATGGAAAAATATGAAAAAAATGTATAATTCATCTGTTAGAGGTAACTGCTCTTTAAGTTTGAGGGCAATTTATTTTTCTTTTCTCCTTCATATTGTCATGTATTTTATTATATTGTGCTCATAGAGTATATGACAATTTACTACTTATAATGATCATTTTTTTCCAGCAAGTCAGTCATCCATCAATATCTATGAGGGATTGGTTCCAAGACACCTCTCCCTACTCCTCACCCCCTGGATCCCCAGACCCATGGATGCCCAAGTCCCTTATACAAAATGGCATGGTACAGTCCTCCCTCCAGTCCAGAGATTCTGTACCAGCGATTCACCAACCGTGGATCCTGGATGAATCTGCAAATTCGGAAACCACAAATATTTTTTTATATACCCTTTAAGATTCTTCCCAAAGTATGTTTCTAATATATCTATTGTAGTTCCTATTTGAACATTGTATTATTTTTTCTTATTAGTAAAATAATAATGCTATGATAAATTCTTACTCAAAATTGGTTTAGAATGATCCATTATTTTTAAGATAAAATACTAAACAATAGAAATGTCTAGTAAGGGAATATGTCTACTTTAAAACTTTTAACTTATTGTTAAATTATCTTTTTTCAGCACTGTTCCTTGCCAAGTTGTTTGTGTTTACATGTTGCCTCCAGTTTATGCCCCCCCACTTCTCTCGAAATCATTTCAGTAAGCCTTTTACTCCCATAATTCCATGTAAAGTCCACTTAACAAGGTCATGTTATTTAAACTATCAGCCACGTTTGCCATAGTTCATCATTCCTTGATTAACTTTCTCCACTGGAATGTTCACACTCTCCTGATCTTCCTCCTGGATGTTCATTCTCAGTTGCATTGCTGGTTCCTCCTTATTGGCTTGACCTCTAAATGTTGGAGAGACACAAGCCTGGGTCCTTGTCATTCTGTCTGTTTATATCTATACAGCTTCCTTTAGTTGTTTTTGTTGTTGTTTTTGTTTATAAGTTTATTTATTTTTGGCTGTGTTGTGTCTTTGCTGCGCATGGGCTTTCTCTAGATTCGGCAAGTGGGGGCTACTCTTCAATGTGGTGGGTGGGCTTCTCATTGCGGTACCTTCTCTTGTTGCAGAGCATGGGCTCTAGGTGAGTGAGCTTCAGTAGTTGCAGCACAGGGGCTCAATAGTTGTGGTTCATCAGCTCTAGAGTGCAGGCTCAGCAGTTATGGCACAGGGGCTTAGTTGATCCTCAGCATGTGGCATCTTCCCAGACTAGGGCTCAAACCCAAGTCCCTTGCATTGGCAGCCAGATTCTTAACCACTTCACCACCAGGGAAGTCCAGCTTCCTTTACTTGCTAATTTCATGCAGTCTTATAGGATTTAACAGTGTGTATATGCCAATGACTCCCAATGTAACTTTCCATCCCAATACACTCCTCTGAATTCTAGACTCTCATATTCAGCATCCTACTAGACACATTTACTTGGGAGTGCACTAAACATTTTAGATTTAATGTCTGAAACTGATTTTCTAATACCATTCCCCTCCCCATCTCAAGCTGGGGGGAAACTTATGATTGTTCCAAGCAAAATCCTTAAGTCATCCTTGACTTGGAGGAATTCAGGTTGGTGCTACCTTCCAATGTATATGACATCCAATCTCTTTTTACCAATTACAATGCTACTCTGTGGTTTTACCTATCATCCTTTCAGCTAGGTTCACTGTTTCCAACCTTTCCCTCTTCAGTTTATTTTTAAAACAGAGTAATTCTTTTAAACAGTAAATTAGGTTATCTCACTCCCTGGCACAGAATCCTGTGATGGTTTCCCATTTCACTCAGAATAAATTCCAAAATTCTTACAAGGGCCCAGAAAACTGGGAATAATCTGGCTGTTGTTAGCTTTCCAAAGACCACAATTATCTTAATCCCTACCACACCATTCCCATCCTTTTATCCAGAGGGACTCTGAATATTACAGGACAGGCAGCCTTAGGTATTTGCATTTGTTCCCTCTGCCTGGGATACCTTTTCTTAGCCCTCTCACTTCCACCCCTGCACACTTTCACAGTGTGAAATGAGGGAACACTGAAGCCAGATTATGTAGGCCCCAATTCTGGCTTTTCTGGTTCATGCCATGATGATACTTAGTCACAAAGCATCCTGTGTCTTGTTTTCATTATCTTTACAGTGAAAATGGTAGTAATAACTGCTCTGGTGCTGCTTTGAGGATTAAATTAGTGTGTAAAGTATGCAAAGTATAAAGGGTGAAAAGTGTGTAAAGATCTAGAATCATGTGTCGATTGTCATAAATGCCATGCCAGCATTAATTACTAGTACACTACGTCTCTTCCCTAGTTTACTTTCTTTTCCTCAGTATCATTTATCATTATACCAAATTTGTAGTTGGTTAGTTTGCTTGTTGTTTCTGTTATTTAATGTGTGGGCAGAGGTTTTAGTCTCTTATTAGCCTCTTTATATGTATTTATTGACAAGAACTAGAGACTCAATAAATTTGACTCCCAACAGAGCTGTGAGAGTTTCCCTTTATTCTGAACTAACATTTATAATTACATATACTTTTCACTTTGTCAAGTTCATTCTTTAAAAATGGTGTTGTCTCCTTTATGCATATTAAATAGGTAAAGTGTATATTAATCATTAGTAAAATTTAAATTTAAATTTTACTAACGATTAAATAAATATACACAAAGCAAGAAACTTTTAAAATAAGTAGCTTGGCATTGTTAGGGGTCAAACTGCCAAAGAGTTTCTCTGAGATTCATTTATTGCTCAACAAAAATTTATGCGTCTCCAGCTTATGTCAGGAACTACAGATAAAATGGCTAAAAAAAAAACCTCAATGTAGTTATTTTTTTCTTTTCTTTTTTCTAAATTCCTAAATAATTTATGTGAGGTTTTTTTATTTTCTTTACCTAGTTTTTGGTACTTAATTCCTAATGCACCTCTTTTCAGTCTTTCTTGCTTAAATGCAAAGGAGGATGTGGCTGTGCACAAATAGTCCCCTGCCTGTGCCTTCATTTATACTCCTTTAGTTTTTTTTTTTAAATAAATAACTTTATTTCTATCACCAAGTAGCCTAATACAAGTCCTAGCCAATTCACTGAGATCATTTTTAAAATATCTTTTTTTTTAAACTCTTTATTGGAATATATTTACTTTACACTCTTGTACCCGTCTTTGAGGTGCACCAAAGTAAATCAGCTGTATCTACACATATATACCCATATCCCCTCCCTCCCACAACTCCCCCAACCATCCCCATCCTGGCCCTCCAAGTCATCTCCCATGAAGTTGATCTCCTTCTGTTATACAGCAACTTCCCACTAGCTATCTATTTTACAGCTGGTAGTGTAAATATGTCTATGCTACTCTCTCACCTCATCCCAACTTCCCCTTCTCACCTCATCCCAACTTCCCCTTCGCCCCTCACCCCAGCCCCATGTCCTCAAGTCCATTCTCTACTTCTGTATCTCCACTCTTGCCTGTCACTGAGTTCATCAGTACCATTTCTTCAGATTCCATATATATGTGTTTGTTTTTCTGTTTCTGGCTTACTTCACTCTGTATGACAGACTCTAGGTCTATCCACCTCATGACACATAGTTCAATTTCATTCCTTTTTATGGCTGAGTAATATTCCATTGTATATATGTGCCACATCTTCTTTATCCATTCCTCTGTTGATAGGCATTTAGGTTGTTTCCATGTACTGGCTATTGTAAATAGTGCTGCAATGAACGTTATGCTACATGTTTCTTTTTGGATCATGGTTTTCTCTGGGTATATGCTCAGTAGTGGGATTACTGGATCATATGGTAGTTCTATTTTTAGTTTTTGAAGGAACCTCCAAATTATTTTCCATAGTGGCTGTACCAGCTTACAATCCCACCAACAGTGCAGAAGAGTTCCCTTACACTTTCTTCTCAAGTGCACATGGAACATTCTCCAGGATAGATCATGTCTTGGGTCACAAATCAAACCTTGGCAAATTCAAAAAAATTGAAATTGTATCAAGCATTTTTCTCTGACCACAATGCCATGAGACTAGATATAAATTACAGGAAAAAAACTGCAAAAAATACAACCACATGAAGGCTAAAAAATATGCTATTAAACAACCAAGAAATCACTAAAGAAATCAAAGAGGAAATCAAAAAATACATAGAAACAAATGACAATGAAAACACAATGACCCAGAACTTATGGGATGCAGCAAAAGCAGTCCTAAGAGGGAAGTTTATAGCAATACAGTCCTACCTCAAGAAACAAGAAAAATATCAAATAAACAACCTAACCTTACACCTAAAACAACTAGAGAAAGAAGAACAAAAATATCCCAAAGTGAGCGGAAGGAAAGAAATCATAAAGATCAGAGCAGAAAGAAATGAAGGAAACAATAGCAAAGAGCAATAAAACTAAAAGCTGGTTCTTTGAGAAGATTAGCAAAATTGATAAACCATTAGCCAAACTTATCAGGAAAAAAAGGGAGAAGATGCAAATCAACAGAATTAGAAATGAAAAAGGAGAAGTAACACCAGACACCACAGAAATACAAAAGATCATGAGAGACTACTAAAAGCAACTCTATGCCAATAAATTGGATAACTTGGAAGAAATGGATACATTCTTAGAAAAGTACAATCTTCCAAAACTGAACCAGGAAGAAACAGAACATATTAACAGACCAATCACAAGTACAGAAATTGAAACTGTGATTAAAATTTCCCAACACACAAAAGCCCAGGGCCAGATGGATTCACAGGCAAATTCTATCAAAAATTTAGAGAAGAGCTAACACCTATCCTTCTCAAACCCTTCCAAATTATAGAAGAAGGAGGAACACTCCCAAACTCATTCTATGAGGCCACCGTCACCCTGATACTAAAACCAGGCAAAGATGTCACAAAAAAAGAAAATTACAGGCCAATATCACTGATGAATATAGATGAAAAATCCTCAACAAAATATTAGCTACCAGAATCCAACAGCACATTAAAAAGATCATCCACCATGATCAAGTGGGGTTTATCCCTGGGATGGAAGGATTCTTCAATATATGCAAATCAATCAATGTGATACACCATATTAACAAATTGAAGGATAAAAACCATATGATAATCTCAATAGCACAGAAAAAGCTTTTGACAAAATTCAACATCCATTTATGATAAAAACTCTCCAGAAAATGGGCATAGAAGGAAATTACATCAACATAATAAAAGCCATATATGACAAACCAAGAGCCAACATCGTCCTACATGGTGAAAAACTTAAAGCATTCCCTCTAAGAACAGGAACAAGGCAGGGGTGTCCACTCTCACCATAATTATTCAACATAGTTTTGGAAGTTTTAGCCCCAGCAATCAGGGAAGAAAATGAAATAAAAGGAATCTAAATTGGAAAAGAAGAAGTAAAATTGTCACTTTTTGCAAATGACATGATATTATACATAGAAAAACCTAAGGACTCTACCAGAAATCTCCTTTAGTTTTTATTTAAACACACATACATGCAATTATTATTTCCCTGATACTTTTAAGCTGCACATTTGATTTACTCCTTAAAGCAAGTTTGTTTTTCACAGAGTGACTTAGTTTGATATCTTTTAGTATAATGTTTGCATTGTGATGAGATATGGGTCCTGTCCAATTTCTAGAAAACGATCAAACTGTAGTCATAAGCTGTCATATTTTGGTTCATAATTTCTATCCCAAGAAACATTAGGCAATACTTTGTCCAATTATTGCAACTCACAGACCACCACCTACATCCAAACGGTGCACACATGGTATATGACATCTTATATTGCTATATGTATATTGTATATTTGCTATTTCAATCCTATTTCCATTTGAGTTGGACATTACCTATCTGACTCTTTCAGATTTCTTCATCCAGGGAAGGATTAAACTCATTGGTGTCCTTTAGTGCATTCTAGCAGGGCCTTCTGGCCATAGAATATCAAAAATTTGAATTGTGAAAAAAGTAGTAGTGGCATTGACTTTGAAAAAAATCTAATCCGTGATTCTATTTCCAAAATATTTGGTATTGGTTAATATGCAGTATCTCTCCACAAAATTTACAAATTCCCAAGTGCCTATTGCTTGCCCATATTATATAATGTTGATATAAAAGAAATTAGGTTAACATTTCCATTTTAGTCAGGCTGCAAAAATTCAGAATTTCTGGGATAGTTAAGAAAATGCCATTTTTTTGGTAGCTGCCATTATTCACCTGCTTATTTTAATTAAGTAATTGCTGATCATTAAGTAAAGAAACTGAAGTTAGAGTTTGCTTGTGTCAATGATAAAACTGTCTCTCTGGATTTTATTACAAAACTCTTCACTGAAAACAGAACTCCCTACTGTAATTGCTAAAAGTGGGTTTACTTGCTAATCAGCTTCAAGGGGCCTTATTAAAATGATGTTTCTTGGCTTTTTCATGGGGATATATTAACAGAAATCAGTTTCAACAAACAAAGTTTCAACTCAAGATTAATGAATTTGCAGTTTGAGTGTGTTGAAATAACAATGTAATTCCTTAGGGATGGCTCTGTTCTCTGCCTTGAAGCACCTTCCTTTGGGAGAGGAGACTGCAGGTGGGAAGAGAAGAGGCTTTTGAGCAGGATGTTGGTTTGCACTCAGGCTCTTCTATTATCTCTGCATGTACACTAGGGAAGGTCATAAACTCTGAGCCTCAATTAAGAAATAAAAACACTACTTACAGCACCAGGCAATTTTGAGGAGTAAAGCTTTGATGGATGTTAAATTACTTCACAAACTGCAAATTGATGCTGCTGTGCTGATTACGAGTAGCATGAGAATGATAACAATGGTAACAGAGTCTAAGATGTATTGAGTGCTCATTACAGGCCAGGAAAGGTGCTCAAAAAGTCTACATGAATTATATGATTATTCCTTATAAAACACTATGATGTAGAAAAATGTTCCCACATGTTGGAGAAGAGAAACTCAAATAATTTAAATAATTGGTCTCAAGTTACAGCTGATTAATTTGTTAGCTAGAATCAAGAATCAAGGTATAACTGCAGAATGGTTATATATTTCAAAATTAAGGTAATGCAAAATTCTCAAGAATGTATTATTATAGTGTCCCTTTCAGTATGTGTAACAAAAATCTTGGATACTTGTGTTATTTGTAGTAATAGTATGATAGATATATAGGTAGAGAGATAAATACATACATACATACATACATATAACATTTTATATATGTATATATCAAAGAAATTATTTTTCTCCCTGCAAATTAAGAACCCCACTCTAGAATCCCTTGATAACACCAACATAACCCAGAGAACAATAAACTATGAAAGTACATCTCTAAATTCTCTTATTTTTGAGGTACACACACACCATCTATATGTAATTTTTCATTTTGAATTCCATTTATTTTTCTATTATCTTTTCTACATAGCAGTCTCTTTCAAATTTACTGCATGCTTTTCCACCATGTTAAGCCACTATCTTGTTCCGGGGAACTCGCTGAAGTGTCTTTGATTATATCAATCTGTGTGTAAGGCATTTCTATTGCTTCTATTACAGGATTTAGTCCAGACTCATGAATAGGAATGATGGTGCTCTGTGTGTCCATGGCCCTGAGTGTCTTTCTAACATCTCCTGCTTTTCCCCTCCTTGTCTGCCATAAAGCTTCTCTCCTTCATTGACTCTGGCTGTACTTCCTGTGCTTGCACTCTCTGGGTCACTGAAATGCTTTTCCACAGTGTTTCCTTTCTGCAAAAATGTCTCGTTCCTTCTCATCTTCTGAGTACAAGCTCAAAACTTAACATTGTGGTAGAAGTTTTACTAAATTAACTCAATCTTCTCCTTATATGACCCCCAAAAGTGCAGGGTGGGTGTTCATTGATCATTTCTTGGTAAACTCTGCATCTTCCTGTTTCAGTTATATTTTTCATATGATATTATACAGGTATTTTCCACATATTTCTCTCTCATTGAGCTACCTGAGAGGAGAGATGCTAACAGAGTCATAACTTGAACTCCAGTGACTTACATAGAGTGGCAACTCAGGTTATTCTTTTTAGTAAATAGTGGACTAATTCAAATGAAACCTAAAAGAAAAGCAGCAAACTATTGGGATATTATTTTCTTTTGTGCCTTTTTTATTTGAATATTTTTAATGTATGTCTTAGTTCAATACACATATAAATAATAGATCTCAAACTATTGTAAAGAGATTTCCTCCACAGTAGCTTTTACATTTCTAATAATAGGGGTGTCATTTAGGGGAAAATTTTTATTGTTCAGATTACTGATTTCCTTGGGTTTTGCTGATCACATTATTTGTAAATTATGTTTTTGTTTCTTCCTTTTAACAATCATAACTGTTAGGTCTTGAGGGAGGATGAACAAGTTTCTGGAAATCAGTTTGGTTAGTAAGACAGCAAGTTTCAAAGATCTTTTTAATCCAGAATGCTTATTAAAGGCTTTATAATTGCCTTTTAACCAAGAACTATATTTAATGCACTGTTTGGAATTAAGACCAATACTCTCTGGTCTAAAAACCAAATTGTCCTTGCCTTTGTCTACATGTATTGTATCCTCCTTCTACATCTTAGTTCTAAACTCTTCATTAGTCACGTTCAGAGGTGTCAACTTCAAAAGACAACTTCTCACTCATTTAGAAAACATTTTGAAGATTTTATTTATGTATATGTAATATATATAAATATATATATATAATTTTCCTGTGTGAAGATTTGCTGGCCTCTATGATAATAACTTTAATAGAGATGTACTAATATTTCAAAGCCCAAACTGATACAACTACTTACAAATTTTTAATTCTTTTTAATCTTTTTACTAAGGATACTAGTTATATAATCAATGTTTTACTATGGAAATTTTCAAGTCTAAACAAAATTAGAAGATTTGATATAGTAATTCCCATAATAAAATGGCCAGCTTCAACGTGTCCATTCATGGTCAGATATGTGTCATCCATATCTCTTATCCCATCTACTAACTCCCAAAGTTATTTTGAAGTAAATCTCAGACTTCACACCATTTCATTTATTGATGTTCTCCAGGCATAGACCACCAGGAACAAGCCTCTAGTCAAGGTGGTGTTACTGTTGCTTGTTTCAACAAGGGAAATTGCATACCTGGGAAACAGGGGCATTTCAGCAAGAGGTCTTAGGGACTGGACTTCTATGAGATTTCAGCCTGTGAGGTTATTTACGGTAGGGTTCAAGGAAGCATGGTTGCCCTCCTCATTGGGTGCTTTGTGATAGAGGCAGCATTTTTATGATCTGGTGTGTTAATGGTTCTTATTCAGAAAGTGGGCACATTGGAAGAGGGCTAAAGTTTTAATTGGTAAAGAAGCAACCGTCTCTTGTATCAGCCCGGTGAGTAGGGTGTTTGATCATTTTTGTGGTTTAGGCAGTACTATTGATTTCACCAGTGCTCTCACATCATTATAGAGTGGTCCTGCCTTTGTCTCACTTCATGGCCATCACCATGTAAACTCTTCTCATATCTGTGTTCTGTGAGATTATTGATATTCTGTAGCAGAATGCTACAACTTGGCTTTTAGTACCAGACCAGATTCCTGCTGACAGTTGTCAAGAGATGCTTTATCCTTCCTCACATCCACACAGTTTTCATTTCAAATATATAATTTTGACCATATGAATAAAATGTAAAGAGTTCATATTTTAAATAGATAGTAAAGATCCACGCATATGACAAAGCATTTCCCCACTTCCAAGAATAATAATTTTGGCCTTTCTTTCTTTCTTGCTTGGCTGTTTTGGGTCTTCATTGCTGCATGTGGGCTTCTCTCATATTGTGGAAAGGGGGGCTACTCTTCACTGCAGTGTGCAGGCTTCTCATTGCGGTAGCATCTCTTGTTGTGCAGCACAGGCTCTAGGTGCATGGGCTTCAGTAGTTGTGGCCCACAAGTTCAGTAGTTGTGGCACATGGGCCCTAGAGCACAGGATCAGTAGTTGTGAGGCACGAGCCTTGTTTCTTGACGGCATGTGGGATCTTCCTGCACCAGGGATCGAACCCGTGTCCCCTGCGCATTCTTAACCACTGTGCCACCAGGGAAGTCCCTTGCCCATTCTTTAAGTACTGGCTTAAGTGTTTCATTTTCCCAAAAGTCTTAGAATGCACCCACCCTTGCTTAAATATATAAGGTAATCATTTTTACCAACAAATTCCCACCAAATTTAACTATTAAGAATAAATGGAATTAACTGCAATGGAGTTAGAGAATTATTGATCAGATTCCTGAGAATCAAACCATATAGTTTAAATTAAGAGACAGGTATATGTAAAATAGATAACTAATAAGAAACTGCTGTATAGCACAGGGAACTCTGGTATATTTAAAATAGATGTATATAAAATAGATAACTAATAAGAAACTACACTGTGGAGCTGAAGTGAAGTATCTAAGATAGAGAAATAAATTTGAGATTCATTAATAATTGAAGTTCTGGGTGTAAGAAAAAATCTATAATAAAGTGAAGAACTAAAAGAAATAACAGCAGACAATTAGAGGCCAAAACTGAAATCAGTGAAGTAGGAGAAAAACAAAGAAAATATGATCCTTGCCAAAATCCCAATGACATTTTTTACAGTCCTAAAATTCATATGGAACTACAAAAGACCCTGTACAGCAAAAGCAATCCAAATTCAAAAGAATGAAATTAGACCCTTTTCTTATACCATACGCAGAAATAAATTCAAAATGAGTTAATGATTTAAACATAAGGCCTGGAACTATAAAATTCCTTGAGGAAAACACAGGGAAAAATCTTTATGGCATTGGGTTTAGCAATGTTTTTTTTTTGCATATGACACCGAAAGCACAAGCAATAAAATCAAAATTAGACAAGTGGTGCTACATCAAACTAAAAAGCTTAGCTCCTATACGGCAAGGGGAAAAATCAAGAGAGTAAAAAGCAACCAAAAAGGGGGGGGGGGATATTTGCCAACCATATAGCTAATAAAGATGTAATGTCTGGGAATTCCCTGGAGCTTCAATGGTTAGGACTCTGTGCTTTCACTTCCTAGGGCGTGGGTTCAATCCCTGGTCAGGGAACTAAGATCTGGCAAGTTGTGTGGTGTGACAAAAAGGAAAAAAAAAATATATGTATATATATATATATATATAATATATAAATATATATATATACATATATATATTTATTGTCCAAAATATGTAAGGGACTCCCACAACTCAATAGCAACAAAACACAACAGAACAAATAATGCAATTAAAAAATGGGCTAAGGACTTGAATAGGCATTTCTCTAAAGAGGACTGTAAATGACCAACATGTATGTGAAAATACAGTCAACATTGCTAATCATCAGGGAAAGACAAATCACAACCACAATTTGATTATCACCTCATACCAGTTAGGATGGCTATTATTTTTTTTTTTAAGGAAGGAAAGAAAGAAAGAAAGAAGAGAAAGAAAGAAGGAAAGAAGGAAAAGGATGCACATTGGTGAGGCTCTCTCCATGTGTTGGTGGAGAAATTGGAATCCATGTACACAGTTGGTGGGAATATAAAATGATTTAGCCTCTATAGTAGACATTATGGAGTTTACTTGATTTTAAAAATAGACCTACTATATGATTCAGCAATCCCATTTCAATATATATATATATAGAAATCATGATCTAAAAGAGATTATCTGTACCCCATGTTCCTTGCAGTATTATTCACAATAACCAATATATGGAAACAATCTAAAAGTCTAACACTGGATGAATGGTTAAAGAAAATGTGGTATATACATGCAATGAAATGTGATTCAGCCTTAAAAAGGAAAGGAATTCTACCAAATGTGACAACATGGATAAACCTGAAGGATATTATAAGTAAAATAAGCCAATCACAGAAGGACAAACAATGCATTATTCCACTTATGTGACAAGTCTAAAACAGTCACAGAAACAGAGCAGAATGGTGATTTCCAGGGCTGGGAGGAGGGGTGAATAGGGGTTGTTTAATGGAAAGAAAGTGTCAGCTATATAAGATGAACAGCTCTAAAGACCTTCTGTACAATACTTTTTCTATAGTTAACAATATTTTATTGTGCAGTGAAAAATTTAAGAGGCTAGATCTCATGTTAAATGTTTTTACTACAATTAAAAAAAGAAACAAAACAAGAAAATCATGGTATTGTAAATGACAAGTGAGATGAAGGACATTTTCAAATTTCAGAGGAAATCCAACTAAGAGTTGACAAATATTTATTGTATTTACCAATAACATATGATAGTCAGATAAGCTAGAAAGGACTGGAGTCAGTGGTGTAGGAAAAAGCTGGATGGAAAAGACAAAAGGTTATGAGAACTTGGAAGCAGTAGACAATTTCTCCAAGAATTTTGGCTACTGCTATGAGTAATGTTTTACACACACACACATTTTGAAATTGGTTTGAAAATGGTTTTCTAGTTTGAAATTTGTGGGAAAAAAAAACTGAATCTTGCCATTAATAATAACACATTTCCTTTATTGTGCAGATTTACCAAGATAGAGGCTGACACTGTGGTAGAAGCAGTTCTGTTTTTCAGGCAGTTTTTTGGAGTAATTATCTGGATTTTTTATGTTCTGATTTGTCTTACTTTAAAAAAAAACTTTTATTGAGATATATTTGACAATACAATAAACTTCATGTATTTGAAGTGTACAATTTGATTTTTTTCTTATTATTAATGTATACACTGCAATCCCAATCTGTCTTACTTTTTAAACCAAATATCTTTTGAATATTAACTATTTATAGAGTTTATTGAGTACTTTACATACATTGTCATTCAATATTCACTAAAACATAAAAGATGTTCTATTTTTACTCGATTTTACAATTGAGGAAATTGAGACTTAAAAAGAATTTGGACATTGCCCAAATTCTCATAAGTTACTCAGAATTTAAATGCTGGTTTTATTCTTTCACAAAACTTGAATTCTTATTGAAATGAATCAAGGTTTACAATCTCTTTATGTTTTTGGCCATAGTATAGCCTACTTTTGCCTCCACGGAAACTGTCTGATTGGTATACTTGAAGTATAGTTCCTTCAGGGAATACAGATACTTAAAAATAAACTCCTCAATATAATTTGTCCAGCTCATCATACTCTGAGAGAAACAGGTAAGAAAATATTACAGTTTTCAGATATCTCTAGAGGTTTGAGTTTAGACTCAAGGGGATCTAAGAACTATTAAATCACTGAAACAACTTCAGAATGAGTGCATTGAGAGCCAGGACCAGGGCTCAGCAGGTGAGCTACAGGAAGTTTGTGTAGGATGTGAATCTCCAACTCTTCACCCAGAACGTAGCTTCCCATTAGAAACCTCTCTCCTTGGTGAGCTGTGGTATTAAATGGAATCGTAATACCTCTAACATCCTAACTGTGTTTCTTACTTTCAAACTCTCTGCTTTTCAGTCATTTCTACAGGATATCTGCTTGTACTTAAATACTTTATCAATCTTGACCTCTCTCTCTGACCTTATAGTGAGTTAATCAGATAACTTTCTAGAATTACCCTCCCTGCTGCAGTGGTACCCACAAAAGAAAACTGTTTCTTTTGGCTGATGGATTAGAAATACAAGAGCAGATGAGGTTTTCCTTCTAAAATTCTCTTATGAGGGTGGGTCACCAAGAATGGATCTACACTTAAGTGTTGGTAACAGTGTTTTTAAAATCCATTTTTGGTCCTTGGAAACACAAAACATAAGGTAAAAATTACCATCTTAAATAAAGAATGGATACTCACCTTAATTTTTGCAATCTGAAGTGAAATAGATATCTACTGGTACTTCATTTCTCTAATATTCCTTCTCAAAATAATTTTTTGGCCTCAAACATGGCTCCAAATAATCAAATTCAAGCCAGGGCTTCAAGCTTTCTTTTTCATGCTATGTCATGTCATTTGTATGTGTTTTGGGGTACATGGAAAGAACACGTGATGGCTGAAGTAGGGGTCATGTCTGCTCCTCTGCTGTGCACTGCTGGTGCACGTGCCTCTGCAGGCTGGATGGTAAGTTCCCATAAAGAAATCAAGCTTGGTGTTGCAGTGGAATGAAGGATGCTGCCTTGGAAAAGCCACTGTAGACCCTGAGAAAGCCAGAACAGAGCATGATAACACTAGATAGTGAGCAAATCAGGAAATGTCTTGATTAATAAAGCAGATAATAGGAGAGAGGAGGTTTCCCAATGACCATTCTTTCCTATGATTAAACACTTTTTGTGTAAAGCATTTCTGTGCAAAAGTAACAGATTTTTACAGCTGAAACTATTTCTTAGGTTATTTCATGTTACTTCCTTTTATTTTACTTCTCTGAAATATGCACACACACAGATTAGAATTTTATTCATGTAATCATAAGTTTCTATAGATTCTATAAATTATAGTAGTAAAATACTTCTGTTTGGATTATAATTACAATTATTCTTAATATAAAGTTATTAAAATAACCTATATATTTCCAATTCTGATGAATGATGATTAAACATAAATTTAACTTTTGTTTGAAGTTTGTCTTATTGAGATGAGAATGTCTTGCTGAAAGGAATTATCTAAATACCTAAATTATTTAGAACTCTGAATATTTTAATACCTTGGAGCAAGGGACCATACAATTTTCAGATGAGTGAGAAATATTTTCATTTGTAAAGTGGGAGAAAGGTGGATTTTGAGAGGGACAGAAACAAGAACCAAAATCACAGGTCCTTTCTTAAGCAAATAACTTTCAAAAAGGAACAGATATGGAAATGGAAGGCTGGAAAATTAATTTTCTTAAACTTACTCATCTTCATAAACCTTGGTGAGACCTTTCATATGAAGAAAACTAGGCATACTCCACCTTGAATTCGGCCAGCATGATGGAGTCATGTACTCAAACTAATTCAGACATGGGTTAGGGGAACACAATGAAAAAAAATAAATAAATAACTTGGAAAGCATAGGTGAGTGCTGCTTATCATCTAACCATTGAATGTGTTCTTTGGTCTATTGATTCTCAAACATGGCTCTACTTTCAAACCAACTAGGGAGCTTTAAAGGTATTGATGCCTCCATGATACCCAGATGTTCTGATTAAATTGGTAGTGGTTACCTGGGTATTGGGATATTAAAAACTACATAGGTGATTTCACCATGCAGTAAAATTTGAGGCAAAGCTCACTCTAGGAATGATGGAATAAAGTGAGAAACATGATGCTTTAAAAAAAAATTGCGGGGGGGTAAAATGTGCCAATGATTTTAAGGATTTCCTCTCAAAATTGACAGAGTATGGAAATGACTGCATAAATGGTGAGACTTTGGGGCAGTAATCACTTCAAAACAACCTATAGAAACTAGAGTCTATGAAGACACATGGCATTTGAAAAATTAAGGGAATTGGTAAAATAATAAAATAATCTAGAGAGTTGTAAGATAGGTGTAAAATCATAAATGCTGTACTTTATGAGGATTTGAACAGGTTTTCATAGGTAATTTTGTTTTCATGTGATTTTTAAGTTTATTGAATTTGGAATCCCAATTCCACCTTGTTATGCAACACTGCTATGAACTTTATTTTTTCTACCATTAATTTGTTGCTTCAGTATTCCACTTAATAGTAAATATCCAGCATCATTAATGTTCTCATTGATACATTTACCTTCTCACATGGTTCCCTCTGATTTGGCTTTACATGTTTGTGCTTTGGAGCCACCACAAATGAAGTTATAAAAAAGAAATTTAAAGAAACTCTAATGTACAGATGGCCTTTGTTATTTTAATTAAAATAGTATGACATCTTATAAATAAATCTCTTCCTTTAACACCACTTGTCAGTGAAGGTGGTCTGTTTCATGTTCATATTGTATGGCAGTATTCTTATTATTCTCAGCTAGGGTTCAAATCATGACTTCACAGTTGGACTTGGTATAAAAGATTTTGTGAGAAAAATCTGAGTAGGTTCAAGCCCCATATGTAATTAAGAGAACTCAACTCTGAATATTCTTGAATGAAGATGTTATTTACCAGGAAGGACAGCATGGCATAGTAACATTTTAGAAGCTTGGTCTCCTATGATTTTACTTTGGCTAAATTACAGCTTTCGTGTGTGTCTTCTCTAAGCTTTAAAAATTAGGTTCATGCTGCTCCTGGATAGCTTCCTCCACAAGAGGGCAGACAGCAGTATCAAGCACTATCAGCAGTATTTTGTCTTGTGGAACTGAAAACCACAGCCACAGAAAGATAGAGAAAATGAAAAAGCAGAGGACTTTGTACCAGATGAAGGGACAGCATAAAATCCCAGAAAAACAACTAAAGGAAGAGGAGATAGGCACCCTTCCAGGAAAAGAATTCAGAATAATGATGGTGAAGATGATCCAGGACTTTGAAAAAAGACTGCATGTAAAGGTCGAAAAGTTTACCAAAGACCTAGAAGAATTAAAGAGCAAACAAACAGAGATATGCAACACAATAACTGAAATGAAAAACACACTAGGAGGAGCCAATAGCAGATTAACTGAGGCAGAAGGGCGAATAAGTGACCTGGAAGACAGAATGGTGAAAATCACTGATGCAGAAAAGAATATGGAAAAAAAAATGAAAAGAACTGAAGACAGCCTAAGATACCTCTGGGACAATGTTAAATGCACCAACATTCGCATTATAGGGGTCCCAGAAGAAGAGAGAGAGAAAGGACCCAAGAGAATATTGGAAGAGATTACACTTGAAAACTTCGCTAACATGGGAAAGGAAATAGCTAGCCAAGTCCAGGAAGTGTAGAGAATCCCAGGCAGAAGAAACCCAAGGAGAAACATACCAGGACATATAGTAGTCAAACTGACAAAAATTAAAGACAGAGAAATGTTACTGAAAACAACAAGGGAAAAATGACAAATAACATACAAGGGAGCTCCCATAAGGGTAACAGCTGATTTCTCAGCAAAAACTCTGCAAGCCAGAAGGGAGTGGCACAATATATTTAAAGTGATGAAAGGGAAGAACCTACAGCCAAAAATACTCTACCCAGCAAGGATATCATTCAGATTCGACAGAGAAATCAAAAGCTTTACAGACAAGCAACATCTAAGAGAATTCAGCACCACTAAACCAGCCCTACAACAAATGTTAAAGGAACTTCTCTAAGCAGGAAATGTGAGAGAAGAAACGGACCTACAGAAACAAAAACAAAACAATTAAGAAAATGGTAATAAGAACATACATCTCGATAATTACCTTGAATATAAATGGACACAATTCACCAATCAAAAGACACAGACTGGCTGAATGGATACAAAAATAAGACCCATCTATATGCTGTCTCCAAGAGACCCACTTCAGATCTAGGGACACATACAGAGTGAAAGTGAGGGGATGGAAAAAGATATTCCATGCAAATGAAAATCAAAAGAAAGCTGGAGTAGCAATACTCACATCAGATAAAATAGACTTTAAAATAAAAAATATTACAAGAGACAAGAAAGGACATTACATAAAGATCAAGGGATCCATCAAAGAAGAGGAGATAATAATTATAAATATGCATACACCCAATATAGGAGCACCTCAATACATAAGGCAAATGGTAACAACGATGCAAGAGGAAATGCAAGGCAGAAGTAGAGACACAGGTGTAGAGAACAAACACATGGACACCAAGTGGGGAAAGAGGGGAGGGTTGGGGGGAATGAATTGGGAGACTGGGATAACAAATTGTGCACTCTAAATATATGCTGTTTATTGTCTGTTAACTGTATCTCAATAAAAGTTCTTAAAAACACAAATAAATAAAAATTAGGTTCATGCTAGAGAATAACGGACATGTCTGCCAGGATTGTTGCACATTGAGCAGCATGGCTTGATGATTAGGAATAAGTGCTCTGCAGTCAAACACACCCAGTCACATCCAAATGATACCATCTACCCTCTGTGACCATAGCCTTAAACCTGTATTTTTTCCATTGCTAATCAGGGATGATGGGATAGAACTTTCCACATAGCATGTTAGCAAGAGACTATACCATAGGTGAATTCATGTCTTGCAGTAGGTAGAGTATATGATAAATACAGTCCTCAAATGCAACAGATAAATAATAATAGCAATAAATAAAGTTTGAACTATGAAAGATTTATACATGATACCCTCTAAAGTCTCCTTTCTGTGTTAATATTTTATTGTTCCACTATATAGAAAATAAAGACAGGAGCAAAAATTAAATCCAAATAGGCTAACATTGGACTTAAAGAAACTAGTTCTCATTTTCAGATCTGGCAGAAATAAAAATAATTGCAATTATCTGAAGCATTCATCAAGAAGTCCTAAAATGACCCATTTTTGTTCTTTTTTTATGGCTGAATAATGTTCGATTGTATATACGGATGGAGGTGATGGGAGGGAGATCCAGGAGGGAGGAGATACATGAATACATATAGGTGTTCCACTTCATTGTACAGCAGAAACTAACACAACATTGTAAAGCAACTTTACCCCAATTAAAAAAAGAAAAAAAAGAGCTCATATATATTCCCCAAATACTTATATATGTTTCCATAAATCTTTGTTTACAACTGATTATTTCTTTAAGATATGTTACTAAAAGTGAAACTTACTAGAGTAAGTACTTTGGATATTTTAAGTTCTTGAAATATATTGACATATATTTTTGGGGAAAAGATGTTTATTTACATGTAGTTTAGAATAAATTATTTAATAGACTACTTAATTAATGTTATATTTGGGATGTAAACGTCAATATGTTGTAAATTTTTAAATTGGAAAATAATCCTAAATCTCTTTAATTTTTATGCAAATAAAATTGTGTGTTTTCCTATATGTCTGGTTAATTTCCTTTTAGCATCCATAGCATCAAATACTTATTTTTTTTAGTGGACATCCATCATTTTATTTATTTATTGACTCTTCAATAATATCAGATTTATTAGCTATCATATATATATATACACATATTTACACTACCAACTGTAAAATAGATAGCTAGTGGGAAGTTGCTGTGTAACAAAGGGAAATCAACTCGATGATGGGTGATGCCTTAGAGGGCCAGGACAGGGAGGATGGGAGGGAGTTGCGGGAGGGAGGGGATATGGGGGTATATGTATAAATACAGCTGATGAACTTTGGTGTAACTCAAAAGCTGGTACAAGAGTGTAAAGCAATTATATTCCTATATGGAGCTTAAAAAATACTTATTTTATATAAGTGAGGGAGGGGATACGGGAAAGTGTGTAAGTCATACTAGATCATTTTGATATTTTTTGAAGCTGTGGGAACATACACAAAATGGGAAAACAGGAATATAAATGCACGTTCATTTCTGAATCATGTATTTTATGCTGCCATATTTACATGTGCATTGGAAATTTAGTGGCACCAAAAACACAGGGATATTATTGTTAATTGTCTCAAGTGCTTCTTTTCAAATATGATTGAACTTTTAATCAGCATCTTCCCATATTTTCTAAAATCACAAAGCAAATAAGTAATGCTTCTTTGTAAAGCAAAGTAATGGTTAAGAAACAACTCTGAGAGTAAAAGACTCCTTATCCTGGGTCAGTAATGGCATGTTATTGGAGAGCTAAAGCATACCTTTTGCCCACAAGATGACATGATTCAAGGTTAGACAATACTAAGGATCACCTTCCCCAGCACTGGCAGAGGCTATGAAAGGTATAATTTTTATTCTGCAATTGACAGCAAAATATGCAAAATCCATTGGAATAAATGGCTGAAGTTAATAGTACTTTTGTCACTGAATTTATTCTCAAGGGAATTACCGGCTGGCCAGAGTGTCAGTCCATGCCTTATGGTGTTTCTGTTCATCTATCTGGTCACAGTGCTGGGCAACCTTGGGTTGATTATCTTAATCAGAATGGATGCTCGACTTCACCTGCCTATGTACTATTTCCTCAGTCACCTGGCCTTTGTTGACCTTTGCTACTCCTCTGCTATCACACCAAAGGTAATAGTGAGTTTTGTTGTGGAACACAACACCATTCCTTTCCATGCTTGTGCAACACAACTGGACTATTCTCTCACCTTCATGATCACAGAGTGCTTCCTCTTAGCTTCCATGGCCTATGATTGCTACGCAGTCATCTGCAGTCCCCTGCATTATGCCACACTGATGTCAAAAAGAGTCTGCATTCACTTAGTGGCAGTTCCATACATATACAGCTTTCTGGTTGCCCTATTCCATACCATTATCACCTTCCATCTAACTTACTGTGGCCCCAATGTCATTAACCATTTCTACTGTGATGACCTCCCTCTCTTGGCCCTGTCTTCTCAGACACACGCAGAAAGGAAATTCTGATCTTCGCCTTTGCTGGTTTTTATATGATCTCTTCCTCTTCCATTGTCCTCACCTCCTACCTCTTCATCATTGCCGCCATCCTAATGATCTGCTCTCCCCAGGGGCGATGCAAGGCCATATCTACCTGTGGCTCCCACATGATGGCTGTTACTATTTTCTATGGCACGTTGATCTTTATGTACCTGCAGCCCAAATCAAACCACTCCCTGGACACAGACAAAACGGCCTCTGTGTTTTACACAGTGATAGTTCCCATGTTGAACCCACTAATCTACAGTCTGAGAAACAAAGAGGTGAAAGATGCCTCCCAGAGAGCCTTGGAAAAAGGGTGTGAAACTATACAGATGTTGAAATTAAGAAAATAATGATAACACTTTATTAAATACAAGAAGAGAAATAAATCAAGCTTTCTCTTTTTGACATTGCTTATAATTTTTTACCAATCAACTGAAAATGTGATTGTGCCTTTAACAGATCAGGATACTTTCTACAAGGACCCAGGCCAATTCTGGGAAGTCAGTTTGATTCAGAGTCCTGTTCAGGCCATTACAGCCTTCAAAGACCATGAAATTATCTTCAAATACAAACACAAATGCACTCTCAAACACACATATGTGTATCCCAAGCAAAGGCAGCAGCATCTTTTTATTAGAACTCGGGCCTGTGGAACCAAGACTGCCCTAAGATTGAATTCTACCCTCTTCCTTTATTAGCTGTGCAACCTGGGACAATCAACCTGAACTCTGTGTGACTCTCTTTCCAACTTTACAAAATAATGAGACCCAACTGATTGGTTCATTTTGAAGACTAAGCAGGTTAATATTTATGAAATGCTTAGAACAATACTCTGTAATATTAAGTGCTATGTAAGTGCTTCTTGTATAAATGCTTGTTATATGTAAGTAAAAATTAATTCATTGAGCTCTCAAGAGCTTATCAGTCTTTAAGTAAGAAGAACAAAGCCTGGCTAAGTTTCTACTACCTGCCAGGAACTTAATCAACTAGTTCTACTTAATCCTATAAATCAAATCTAAGGAATGTGTAGGGTTTCACATTCCTTAGATCTGGAATCTAAGGTATCTTCTGGGCCTCAATTATTTATAAATTTTCTAAGGTCACATAACTAATAATACAAACATCCTAAATGCAAATTCAAGTCTATCTGAAGTTTGTTTTCTTAATGCTATGGATGTTAAGAAAAAATGGTATTATAATATAGATTATTCTTAAATTTGTCATTATCAGATTTTTAAATATAATTGGAAGAACATGGTTTATAAGAAATCATATTTTATAAATGTGTAAATTCAATATACTTGCATATTTGTTCAAATTGAAATAACTTTAGGTTACAATGCTATTTATTCCATCACCCTTATAATATAATGGCATGAAAAATAGTTATTCTAAATGCTTTTATTATTTTGACATTTCATAAAAAGTAATTGCACTACTGATTTAATATTATATTATTATACCATTTTGGAAGGAGATTGTGATAATTGCAGTCATTATGCAAAATACAGTTTGAGGTTTGTAATACAAAGTGTTTATTTCCTCTTCTGCACTTAATTTGTGAGTTAACCCATGTATGTTGCCATGAGGTGCTTTTCGAACCTTGTGAGTTGAATGAATTCTCAGATTTTTAGAGCACGTTTGACAGAGAAACATGGTGCTTCTATTCACTGCACCTGTTCTATTCTTGTGAGTGTATATTTATATGGACAGATACCCACACGTATTCTCTTGTATCACATACAAGACACATAGGAGCATCATAGGAAGTCTCTTTTCACAGGTAAAGAAATTCAAACCTATATAATTTTAATGCCTCACCTGAGGAACACTGCTCTTCTGGAGTTTCCCTTTCTCTTTGTGCTTCATAAAATTATTTACAACAGCAATATTTAAACACTAATTGAACTTTTTGTGTCTACACAACTTTAATACCTTACCATTAGCAATCATTTCTTAAGGTAATCCTTACTTTTCTAGGGAAATGAACTATGAAATTAATGTCACTGAAAGGTAAAGAAACGATAGCGGCAGAAGGGCCTCTGCCCCAGATGTGGTGACTTTTCCCTTACTTTTCCAGAGTATAGAAGCCACATGAAGTTTCATTTGTTGTGCCAGATTAAGGCTCACATATCTTTCAAATTATTTTTTTATTAAATACATAATTTAAATGTAGTTTTTGGATGAGAATTTTGTGAATCGCCATTCATTCTTTAAAAAATTTGTGTTGTGTAACTATCCTTGGAACTAAAAGATAGTCATTAAAAAACTAAGCTTTAACAAAGTTATAGTCAGATCTTATTTTTTTCCTCAGTTATTAGCTACATGAACACTAATAAATTACACAAATTGTTTTGAATTTCATTTTTAAAATACCCATCTCCATAGGGTGTTATAAAAATTAACTGAGACTGTCCATTTAAAGATTTCACATAGCATCAGACACACAGAAAAACATTCAATAGATGTTAGCTCTATTTTTACTTTGAAAAGTTTGGAACTAAGTAAATTCATAATTTATTAAGACAATCTTTACTAAATCTAACAAAAGTAGCTTATTTTTTTTGGTTCAAGAAAAAAAAAAATGTTTATCTTAATAGCAGGAATGGAAGAACCAAAAAAAAAAAAAATTCAGTTCAAAATATACAGGCACAAAAATAAATTTAAAAGAATTAAATTGCTTTAAAGATTGCAATAAAATAATTTGTTAGCTTTTATATTTTCACTTTGTTGATTTTAAAATAAAGCATATCATGTTGGCAAATTTTTCTAAAAAGGCTATTACCTGAAACCAAATAAAGAAGATTATTTATGCAATAACAATGCCATAAGTAATGTTACTAGTTAAGTATAATAGTCAACATTTATGAAGTGCTTGCTGTGTGCTTTATATTTATATTTATAAATCACACAGTGCCTTTATATTTATAATCTTATATAATCTTCACAATCAGTCCAAGAGAAAAATACTATTACTGTTTTTGCAGATGAAGAAACCAAGATACAGAAATGTGGAATACTTTATGCAAGATAACAGCTATTACTTAGAAAAGCTAAAATTGTTAGCCAAACTGTGTGAAGGAAGAGTCCATGGTCCTAATCACATTTTATATAGAACAGTTAATGAATTATAATGGTGGGAAATGGCTCCAATGAACTAAACTGATAAGGTACAGGTGTCATCAAGTGCTCAATGTCAAGGTAGCTCTGCTGGTGCTATCCTGTCAGCTGAATGCAGGAAGAGGAGTGTTAGGAAGATTACCCAGAGTGTTAAAACCAAAAATCCTTGCTATTAAGCTTTGTCTTATTTCAGGATTATGTATGCAGCAAACTTAAAATACAAGATATCAAATGTTGATCTGTTTTAATATGACCCATATGACATGGAATTCAGATAAAGCCCCTGTGCTTAATATTCTGTTTGTTTAATTGTAAAGATATTTGGTCAAACAAGATTAAGATTTGTCTGTCTGTCTCTCTGCCTGTCTGTCTCTCTCTGTGTCTCTGTCTCTATTGCTCTCTCTCCTTTTACAATTAAACAACTCAAAATTTACAAAATGTCTTTCATGTGGAAATCACTGAGGATGAAAGACTGGTGAGACATATTCTGAGTGAATGTGAGCACTGGAAGTGAGGAATTTGGTTGCATCATTTACCAGCATTGTGACTCCAGATAAGCCACATCTCCAAGTCTTCTGATCCCTCCCTGTCCAATGATTTTTTCCAGTTATTTGATAGCCAAATGAGACTTTTCTATAATTCTTTTCAGTGCATTTTTTACTTCCTGATTTCTCAAGCTATAGATCAATGGATTTAGCATGGGAATCACTACCACATAAAACACCGAAGCAAATTTATCTGTTTTCAGTGAATGGCTTGACTTGGGCAGTAGGTACATAAAAATGATTGTCGCATAAAATATGGTGATGGAGGTCAGGTGAGAAACACAGGTAGAGAAGGCTTTCTGTCTTCCTTCAGCAGAATGGATCCTCAGGATGGCAAAGAGGATGAAGATATAAGAAATTATCACGATCAGTAGAGAGCAAAGGGTATTGAACCCAGCAATGATTAACAGCATCAGCTCTTTGACTTGAGTGTCAGAGCAGGCCAGAGCCACCAAGGGAACGTCATCACAGTAGAAGTGGTTGACCCTATTGGAGCCACAGAAAGACAAGTGGAATGTTGCCACCGTCTGTGCGAGACCCACGATGAATCCATAAACATACGTGCTCGCAATTATCTGACTGCAGAGCTTTTTACGCATGAGAATGACATAGAGTAAAGGGCTGCAGATGGCAACGTACCTGTCATAGGCCATGATTGAGAGCAAGTACTGTTCACAGACTACGAAGGTGATGAAGCAGCACACCTGGATGGCACATGCATAAAACGTTACACTTTTCACTTCACACAGAAAATTCACCAAGGTGTTTGGGGTGACAGATGAAGTAAAAGAAAAATCAATAAAAGCCAGATGGCTGAGAAAAAAATACATGGGTGTGTGAAGCTGTGGACTGACTTGTATTAGCACAATCAAACCAAGATTGCCCACGACACTAGCTAAATAGATGACCAGGAAGAAAGCAAAGAGAATGGCTTGAAGCTCTGGATTATCTGTGAGGCCCAAGAGGATAAACTCTGACACTGCTGAATAATTGCCTTTTGCCATGGTAGAGATGTAAATGTTTTTTTACAATAAAATCCCCAGAGCACACATTCTAAGTATTCTTGTCTCCCTTGGTAATAATCAAGCAGAAGTTAGGAGCTGGTTCTAACCCAGTCTGATCTTATGTTGAACGCAGTCCGAGGAGACTCTTCATGTAAATTCTGGTTTCAGAACAAAGTGATTTGTTCTATACAGAAATTCCAAAGCACAAAATTCTGTGGGGTTTTCTAAAGATAGAAAGAAGGCATTTTATTTAAAATCTTTTATATTTGAAAAATCTATCTCATTTATTTTTAATAAAGGAAAGTAAAGATTGACCATTATTTGAGCACAAATATTTTTTCCCCAAAATTATTGAAATACTTTAAACAAACTTATACTAATTCTTTGAAAATTTTTAATTAACAGGAAATAATAAATTTTAAAAATTGATCCAGAAGAGGTAATATGAAAGGTAATGTTAAATTCTGATAATCTCTATACCAAATATTCAGGTTAATTTTTATTTACTTCATTCTCTTATTATGATTTCTAGTTTTCTTTAAATTATTACATAATATTTGTGAATTAAAGGGAGAAAAAACCCTTAGAAATGTGGATAGTCTTGCTTTTTTGAAATATGCATGACATGATTAAAAATACATTAAAATGATTCAGAAAGCACATTTGTCATGTATTTTCTAACATCCAAAGACAAAGCAAGAGAAAAAAAATAGGATACGTTTGTAGAAATACAAACTGGTTTCTGGCAGAATAAAAGAAAATGGCTTTCAATGATCTTCATTTGAGCAGAAGAGAGATATATTTGATTTTTCTTTTCACTACTTTACCTCAGATCATCTTTGCATCAACCCTATAGACTGGTGACATAGCTATCATATTCACTCCCAGATCTGGAAACTGAGTGTGAGAGCTTAAATCCTGTTCATGTTTCATGATTAGTGTGGAGTGAAGCAAAATAACTCACTAACTAGTTCTTAACTCCCTAACCTTAATTCACAGTTTCTAGAAATGAACTCTTTTCAGAGAGGCAAGAATTTCCCCATTTACTAGACAATTCTAGAAAGGTGATCTCTGTTTACCACAAGTTCATTACCTCTCAAGTGTTATATCTAACAATTCATTCACCTGTTAATTTCTTTGCAACATAATCTAGATTTCAAATTCTTGATGAACAAAGATAGTTATTTTCCATCCTCCCCGTATCTAGAAGGATTTGGCAATTAGTAGAAGCTCCAAATATACTAGTAGAGTAATGGAACAAATGAATACAAGGTTTGTGTTATTCAAAACCCTTTTTTACTACCCCGATTACCTTGATTTTTCCTCACTACATGCTGCCTTTGAATAATCCACACCAAAACCACAAAAGAGTTCAATTTACCTTGTGGCAAACTCTGTGAATGCCAAAAAAAGCTTAACATTATTTAAGTGTGGTGAGTATATTTGGTAACATTTGTTGGTCCCTCTAGATTATTTTCCTTGTATTACATCAATTTAGGCAATTTCTGAACAAAACAATGTAATGATGTCTCACAAGCATGAACAGTTATGTTATGGCTAATCTTTTGGGACTCAGTCTGCTTAATAAGCAAGGAAAAATAGCTTGAAATTTCAGATCATTATGCTAAACCTAAGTATAATAAAGGATTAATAACTAACAACAAAGATTATTTAAACACATGGGAAAAAAATCAGAAAGTGTTTAACTGTTTTTTAATATACTTTTTATACTTTAGTATGAGCTTTATTAAATTTTGAATTTTAGTAAGTCACAGGACATATTAAATCAAAGTGAATGAATTTTGCTGTTGGACTTTGCAAGCCTAGCAAGTAATGGTTTATATTACACCAAAGACCAAACCCTACATCTGAAACTCAATAACTTGTTGAGTTGTAAGGAAATAAGAATTAAAACATAAATTTATAAGCCTGGAGGTATATTTAGTTGAGTCTCAGAAAACTGTTGTTTGAAAGTTCTGTTCAAGAAAACAATAATTTAAAATTAACTTCATTTTGTTTCTTGAAGTCTGCTGGAAAGCACTTAAAGGCATGCAAATCACAGAGAAACGAATATGTCTTTTCTTCAAACTCTAACAAACTCTGTTCATCCTCATTCCACACATGTATGTATAGAGTGATAAGTAGAAATGCATACACATAGAAAATTCATAGACAATGCTTATAGAAAGAAAAAAAGAAAGAAAGAGAAAGAGAAAAAAAGAAAGAGAAAGAAAGAAAAAAGAAAGAAAGAAACAAAGAAGAAAGGAAGGAAGGAAGAAGGAAGGAAAGGAAGGAAGGAAGGGAGAGAAAGAAAAAGAAAGAAACAAAGAGAGAAAGAAAGAGACAAAGTGAGGCAGGAAGAAAGGAAAAAAAGAAAGAAAGAGTTCAACTTCTTTTTGGACAGAAAGCAAGGAAATATATTACAGGGAAGCAAATAAAGATAAGTTTAAAAGTTTAGCTTCAGTCTTATTTTAATTGCTTGGAGCATTTTCTAATCTGCATGACTCTATAGAGAGCATTATTTACTTCTTTGTTTCAAAGACTATATATGAGTGGATTCAGCATAGGGATCAAAATGGTATAGGAAACAGAAACCACTTGATCCTTTCCTAAGGAGTAGGACTTCTTTGGTTTTAAATAAGCAAAAATCAGAGTTCCATAAAAGATGGTGACTCCCAGGAGATGGGAGGCACAAGTAGAGAAGGCTTTTTGCTTCCCTGAAGTGGACATAATTTTCAGGATAGTAGACAGGATGGACACATAGGACAAAGATATTATAATAAGAGACACCACTAGTGTGGAACCAGTGAAAATGAATATCATGATTTCAAAGTCCTGTGTGTCAGTGCAGGACAGGGCTAAAATTGTGGGCGTTGCACAGAAAAAGTGATAGATTACATTGGAGTTGCAGAAATCCAATCTGCTCATGCAAATCACATTGACAAAAGAGTCCATAAGGCCAATTAAACAGGATCCCAAGACTAGGGAGCAGCAGCATCATGTGGACATAACAACTGGGTAATGCAGAGGGTTGCAGATAGCTACATAGCAATCATAGGTCATTGAGGAGAGAAGACAACATTCAGTGGCACCCAAGAAGACAAAGCAATACATCTGGATGAAGCAGTTCAGGGATGAAATATACTTGTTGGATGTCAGTAAGTTTTCTAAGGTTTTAGGGGTGATGACAATTAAGTAACTGAGGTCAAGAAATGACAGGTGACTGAGGAAAAAAATACATGGCTGTGTAAAGCTGGAGATGCAGGTGGATGATCAGCATCATGCCTGCATTCCCCAGCACAGTGATCAGGCAGATCAGGAGGAAGAGTGTAAAGAGGACGAGTTGGAGCTCTTCAGAATCTGTCAGTCCCATGAGGCTGAAATCAGACACTTGTGTGATATTCCTTCTACCCATAGTGTTCACATGCTCTAAACTGTTGAGAAATCAAAGTTGATGCTTAGCAGGAATTATTTCAAGAAGATTTGTGTTTCTATGAATGATGTGACATATTTATATTAGTTTAGTGTTTTTAGAAAGTGATAATAATGAGGGGTGTACAGAATATGAAGATAAAAATCTTAATTTGATTGCCAAATATTGATATAGTTACAAATTGACTTTTGGATATAATATAATAACTAATATAGTGGTTAATTAAGATTTGCTTGTATTGTTCTAAATGTTTCTCTTTTTTAAAGCATTTGATTACTATGAGATTATTATATTATAGGTAGTACTATTAGCCACATTTTTTAGATGAGAAAAAGGACATAGAGTACTTAGGTAAATTATCCAGAGTCAGAACTATTATTTGTTGGCTGTGTAATTCTACCAAGATAGATTGACCCCAGAGAGCATGCCCATAGTACTATATTCCTATTTGTAATTTATTTCAGGAACCCTGAGGAAAAAAGTGCTAGATGTACAATAAATGATAGAAGATGAGTTTTAAGGCACCATGTACTGCTCTTTTTTATTCCAATATGACTTAATACTAATGAAAAATAAATTTCAACCTTAGTGGACTTTAGTAGGGTTATTAAACTTGTAGACCACATGTTACTATTAATTTCCAAAATATATGATGTTTTCCTAACTTGACTACTAAAAATCAAATTTTGCCCAAAATGATATTTCTAAAACATGAACATTGTTTGCAGACCCTGATTTCATCAGATCTGTATTGCTGGTTCCACAATATCTGGCATTACTTTGGGTAAAGTCCAGATAATATCTTTATGCATATTCTTCTGATAATGTCCTTAATTTATTTGATCCTACTTAAAATCTTTTAATTTTGAGAGTAACACCTACCAGGAGCCAAATTTGGTGAAAAACTCTTTCTTCCAATATTATCTGTCTAGAAGTATGTCAACCTCAATTTTTGCTCACAAATAAAATATGAAGACCATTTCAGTCAAAATTTTCTGTGATATAATGTGTTTTATTTGAGATAACTTCTTTTCAAATTTTAGTGCATTCATTTTGTTTTATTCTGAAAAATATATCAACATAGAAATTTTGTTCAGCTCATGATCAACTGTAATATTTGCCAGGAATTTATGTCTAAAAAGAACTGTGTAAGTACGTAAGTGGAGCATAGTATACCTCTCATCCTGATAAGTCCAGGGTACATCATATACTGGGGATTGATGATAATGCAGCATTTGGTCATCCTTGTGGACCAATTTCCAAGGACGATTGCTTGGTATGTCTCCAAGGATAAAAAAGTTCAAGGACTAAATGCAGCTATACTAGATTTTGAGAAGCTAGTTTTCTTTTCCCTTAAGAGCCATACAGTGAGGTTTGATCATCATTTGTGATACTCTAAATTTATATCTGAGGTAGTGGAGAAACTATTTCTAAAGAAACACTTACTCACTCTATGACTGAAACAAACAGGGATGGGTTAATTCATTTTTCACAATAAAACTTTTTTATTTAACTGTGTCATGCTGTTACACAAGTAAATTTTATATTAGAAACAAAATAAGTATATAAAAAACTCAAAGTACAATGTGAAAATAATCAAAACTGTTGTAACATTTTGATAAATATCTCCCAATTATTTTTTGTTCATAGGATGCTTATTTTTATACCTTTAGATTTGTGTATTTAGTATCAAACTGCATAATCAGCATCCACCCTCATTTTATAACTACACTTTCATAACATACTATGAACAATGTTATATTAGCCTTTCATAAAACCCATAGTTTCATGTGTTATTCATTGACTGATACCCCATAAGCAACATCACTCTAATGAAATCTTCCTCAGCTGTTAAGAATTTTATTGACTACTATTTATCGAAGACGAGGAAACAAAGGAAAACTTTAAAAAGGGATAGAGTGAGAATCAGATTAAAATATTCTAGTCACTCATTAATTCATGATAATTACATCAATTTTCATGTAGATTTGAAAGTGACTCTTGCAGGAAATTCCACTCATACTTCAGAATTTCAGGAGATAATTTGTTGGTTTGTATAAATGAGATACTTTTATAATAATATTTATAGTATCTTTGATGAATTTTACAAGAGCAATTCTACTCATCAAAAGTTACTGCTGCTAAAACAGGTGTGAAATAAAATTCATATTTTATCATATTTCATGGCAAGATAAAAATTTAAATTTATATTTTAAAGAAATTTGTTTTTTAATTGTACAAAAGTTTTAACTTGAGTAAATAAATATTTACTTTAATAAATATTTTAATGCTCATCATTCTTTTTTGACTTAGAACATATTATATGCATTCATGAGAAAGTTTCAAATCTTCTTTCATTTCAGGGGAAATAAAACTTGATTATGTCTTGTGATACCTCTTCTGTTTCTTTTGCTTAATTTTCATATTTGGAGGATCAAAGTGTATGCATGCTCTGCTTTCCTCATCTCAAAATTCCTCCTTTCTTTAATTTCCCACCTGTATTTTTATGGGATGTATTCACTCAAAAAAAAAATGTATTGGAGTACAGTCACTTTACAATGTTGTGTTAGTTTCTACTGCACAGCAAAGTGAATCAGATATATATATATCTCCCCACTTTTTTGGATGTCCTTCCCATTTAGGTCACCACAGAGTATTGTGTAGAGCCTTTCCTGTGCTATACCATATGTTGTCGTTAGTCATCTATTTTATACGTGCTATCAATAGTGTATATATGTCAATTTGAAAATAATTTTACATGGCCTCCTATCACTTATCTCATGAAAATAATATTTAGAGTTATATAAAGTTAGGAATATTCTTAAGAAATAATTTGCATACCATAAATTTCACCTGTATTATATAATGTATTCAAAATGTATAATTCATGATGTGTAGTATGTTTAAAGGGTTATTTATGTTCATCACTTCCAAAAGAAACCTCGCAGCAGCTAGCAGTTATTCCCCATTCTCTCACCCCTAAAACTAAGTTTGCATCTTTTGGATATTCCATGTGAATTACATAATACAGTGTGATGTGTTTTGTGACTAATGTATTTCCTTAAAATAAAGTTTTTAAAGTTCACCAATGGTGCAGCATGTATCAGTATTTTCATTTCTTCTTTATTGCCATACTATACTCCATTGCACAGATATATCCATTTATTTATTCATTCATCATCTGATGGCCATTTGGGTTGTTTCTGAGGCAGGAGACAGATGGGGCCCCAGGACAAACAGTTGGAGTTTGTTCCCTGTGGACTGATACTCCAAGACAGGAATAATAGGACAATTGACAAGGAGGGTGGGCCCTGCCCAGATAGAAGATAAGAGATCATATATGCTAAGTCTGCCCATAGGCCTCTTCCATAGAGTCCATCTTGGCTAAGAGATGCACGTGAACACATGGGAAAATCCTGAGATACACCAAAAATGGACTTTGAACCAGGTAAATCAAAATGATTGGTCAAAGGAAACCCAGAAGAAATGTTCCATAAAAGTAACTCAAACTGCCACGAGGGCCTGACTCGCTCTCAGAGTCTGCCCGTGTGTCTATCCACATGTACTGTACTTCTTTTTTCTCCTAATAAGTACATTTTGGGGACTTCCCTGGAGGTGCAGTGGTTAAGAATCCATCTGCCAATGCAGGGAACACATGTTCGAACCCTGGTCCAGGAAGATCCCACATGCCACAGAACAACTAAGTGTGTGCACCACAACTACTGAGCCTGTGCTCTAGAGTCTGTGAGCCACAACTGCTGAGCCTGAGTGCCACAACTATTGAAGCCCATGCACCCAGAGCCTGTGGTCCACAACAAGAGAAGACACTGCAATGAGAACCCTGTGCACCACAGTGAAGAGGAACCCCCACTCGCCACAACTAGAGGAAGCCTGTGAGCAGCAACAAAGACCCAACAAGCCAATAAAAAATAAATGATTAATTAAAAAAACTTTATCATTTCACTACTTTCCATATTTGTGGGAATTCTTTTTCTTCAAAGCCATAGAGCCAGGGCCTTGTCACTAACCACTGGTCTAGTTATTAGGATTCAGTGCTCTTACCACTGCAACTGGACCTCAATTACTGGCTGGGAACTGAAACCCTGCTTCAAGCCACTGCAGGCCAAGGTCACGATGTTGCAGAAATTGGTCCATTGAGAAACCAAGCACCACACTCAGAGGGTTGGAGAACTCAGGTTTATTAAGCCAGCCATACCAGGTGAGCTAATGTTCCAAAGTTCTGGGCCCTGAACTCAGGGTGAGCTTTATTTTATAGTGCACATGTTTACAGACCATGGAAGTTTCCAAACAGAAACCTACAAGAGCAGGTGCAATACATTCTATTTTTAAGCAAAACATCTTAAAGTTACACTGAATTGTTAGGTTATCCTATTTTTCTGTTTTTGTCAGCACAGCAAGCATATATCACAAAAGCAAAACAAGCATGGAGCTGTTTTTAGCTGAGTGTAAGTTTCTAACTTTCTTCTTCAATCCTCCCTTTTGATGCCCCTTAAATCTTATAAGGCATCAACTTATTGATCTTCTAAGCCTAGGGGATGATAACCTCTTAGGGCTAGGAGACTTGTGGTGGCCCTCCTAGTGGTGGCTTCAGTTAGGCTGGAAACTACCCTCATGAATAAGGGCAAGAGGCAAGGTAAAAGGAGACAGGTTGCAAGGAGGAGTAGGACTATTCCCACAAGTGTTGTGAATCCCCCTAGGTTAGAAAACCAACCCCCAAATAGTTCTCTGGGATTCCATTACCTTTGGGTAGATTATAGTCAATATGACCCCTTGTGTTTAGCCTAAAGAAAACATCAAGGCCAGTGGTGCAACCAATCCTTACAAGGCAGGGTGTCATTGTAACCCTGACTCTTATGTGTCCCTTGTCGAATTCCCCAAGCTTCTGCTGTGTGTAGACCAGTCAGTCCTGGAGTGACTGGAGCAGGGCTGAAGATCTCAGACAGGACTTGATTGTCTCCATAAGAAGACCAAAAGCTGCTGGTTTGGATGAGCTTTTGCAGTCCAGGTGCCTCACCCTTCTAGAGGTGCTGCTCTCTTCACCCAGGTGTGGTGGATCTACAGGGTGACTCCTGTAACTTGAGTCTGTGTAGATGTTGACTGGCTTCCCTTCAGCGTACCTCAGCACCTGGATGGGTGCCCACAGCTCAGCCCATTGTGACCACCCTGTGGCAAGGCCTCAGCCTTTATTATCTCATCTGTTGTTACTGCATAGCCTGCTTTGTGTTGTCCTTTCTGGACAAACTGCTTCCATCAGTGAACAGTTCCAGTTCTGGGTTCTGTAGGGGAGTGTCTATCAGGTCTGGACTACTGGAGTAGATTTCATTTAGGACATCTTCACAGCTGTGATTGGGGGCTCCTGCCTCCACAGGTAAGAAGGTGGCAAGATTCAGCATCCACACATTCCGAGGTGGACCCATGGGTTTTCGCAGAGCAGTCCTTGAGAGTGAGTCATTCTGGTGTTGGTCAGCCATTTATGTCCCTGGCTGTTCATCAGCATGGTAACAGCATGGGGGACTTTCACATTTATATTCTGCACCAGTGTAAGCATGTCTGCTTCTCTGACCAGGACCACTGTAGCTGCTAGTGCCTGGAAACATGGAGGCCATCCCACTGCCACAGGATCCAGTCGTTTGGACAGATATGCGACTGGGCGCTGCCATGGCCCAACTGTTTGTGTGAGGACTCCCAGTGCAGTATGATTTTTCTCATGCATGGAGAGGTTAAAGTCCCATGTCACATCTGGCAGCCCTAATGCTGGAGCGCTGGTTAAGAGTATCTTTATCTCCTTGAAGGCTTTTTCTTGTTTAGGCCCCCACTCTATGGGGTCCTTACCAGACCCTGCCATGGTCTCATACGACAGCTTGGCATTTTCAGAGAAACCTGGTATCCAGACCCAGCAGGATCCAGCAGCCCTGAGGAACTCATGGACCTCTTTCTTGGTGCTTGGCCAAGGTGTTGAACAGATGGTTTGTTTCTTTCATGTCCGAGTGCCCAATGCCCTCTTGATATGACAAACCCAAGGAACTTGATCTCCTGTCTGCAGATCTGTGCATTTTTCCCCGACAACTTGTACCCCATGGTGGAAAGTAGGACCAATGGGGCTTTGGTGCCTTTCCAGCAGTCCTCTTGGGTGGGACTGGCTAGCAACAGGTCATCTACATACTGGAGAAGGGTAACGTTCAAGGCTTCTCCAGGGAAGGCAGCAAGATCTGCAGCCAGTGCTTCACCAAACAAGGTAGGCTTGTGGCAGTTGGGACCAAGTCAACTGTGTCTTTCTCCCAGTGTGTGGGTCTTCCCATTCAAAGGCAAACAAGGGCTGGCTGACTGGTGATAGCCGGAGGCAAAAGACAGCATCCTTGAGATCGAGACAGGTGAACCAGCTCGCTTCCATGGGTAAGAGGCTCAGGAGAGTGTAAGGGTTTGGGACCACTGGATGAGTGGTGATCACTGCATTGTTGACGGAATGGAGGTCCTGGACAGGGCGATAGACGTTCCCTCCAGGCTTTTTGACTGGTAGGAGTGGAGTGTTCCAGGGATACTTGACACTCAATCAGAATTCCAGCATCACACAGGCATTGGATGTGGTCCCGAATTCCTAGATGTGCCTCTCGCGGTACTGCGTATTGCCTCTGCCTGACAGGAGTGGTCCCTAGCCTCAGGTCCACCACGATGGGTGCATGGGTGTTGACCAAACCTGGGGGCCCCTTTTCTGCCCAGACAGCAGGGAACTCTTCTAGTGGGCTCGTTGGATTCTTTGGTTCTCTTTCTGAAGAAAAGAGATGACATTCATCTTCTCTGGGCATGGCCACAGCCATTATCAGAGCTGGTTGGCTCCCCAGGGTGAGGCTTGCAGGCTTCCTGGGGACAAAGGTGATCTGTGCCCCAAGCTTTTTCAGCAAGTCTCTGCCCAGAAAAGGAATGGGGCACTCTGGTAGGTACAGGAACTCATGAGTCACTAGGTGGCCCCCTAGCTGACATGAGTGGGCCTTGAAGAACGAGCGGGTAGTTCTGTCCCCTGTGGCCCCAATGATAGTTGCTGTTCAACCCATGAGGGGAGCCACAGGTGTGGTTACCACAGAGTGTTCAGCTCCAGTATCCACCATAAAAGTCATTGATTGGCCCCCTACTTTCATTGCGATCATAGGGGACCAGAATCAGGGAGCCTGGTCCTCCCTATCCTGATCCTACTCTGGCCAGGTTGATAAGGTCTTGGGTGGCTGACTCAGGCTGGTACCTTCCTCTGCTGGGTGGGCTGAACATCTTTGACCCTTCAGCTGTCCCTCTACGATTGGGACGTTCGTTCTACCAGTGTCCAGTCTCTTTGCAACAGGAGCACTGGTAGCGACATAGTGGCAGTCTCCTCTTGGCTTCCCCTTTCCATGGGGGAACAGTCTGCTTTACTGGAGCTGGGTTCCCCAGTGCAACAGCCAGCAAGGACAACTTCTGCTTCATGTGCTTGTCAGCCACCTTTTGGGCTTCTCGGTCACGGTTCACAAACACCTTGTTTGCGACTTCCAACAGCTGGGTGGCATTCATTCCAGCAAAGCCTTTAAGCTTCTGAAGCTTATGGCAGATGTCAGCATGAGACTGGGCCACAAATTCCACACTGACCATGCATTGGTTTTCCCGTTCTTCGGGGTCAAAAGGGGTATACGCCTGGAATGCCTCAGACAGTCTCTCACAGAACTCCATGGTTGATTCATCTGGCTTTTGGAGCACTTCTGTTGTCTTGGACATGTTGGTTGGATTTCTGGCTCCTGCCCTCAGCCCTTGCAGCAGGGCTTGTCAGTATTTATCAAGGGAGTCCTTCCTGTCTGGGGCATTGAAGTCCCAGTGAAGAGGAAAGTTAGAAACTTACACTCAGCTAAAAACAACTCCATGCTTGTTTTGCTTTTGTGAAATATGCTCGCTGCACTGACAAAAACAGAAAAACAGGATGACCTAACAATTCAGTGTAACTTTAAGAAGTTTTGCTAAAAAATGGAATGTTCTGCACCTGCTCTTGTAGGTTTCTGTTTGGAAACTTCCATGGTCTGTAAACATGTGCATTATAAAAGTAAAGCTCACCCTGAGTTCAGGGCCCAGAACCTTGGAGCATTAGCTCATCTGGTATTGCCAACTTAATAAACCTGAGTTCTCCAATCCTCTGAGTGTGGTTCTTGGTTTCTTGACAGACCAATTTCTGCAACACCAGTTGGGTCAATTGTCTGGTGCAGCCCTCAGGGCCCAGGCTGCAGGATCTACTGTACCAGCTGGTGCCTGCCCTTGGAGCCATTTCTGTGCCTCTGACAGGATCCTGCAGCATTCCTCCGTGTTGAAGAGAGTCAGGAGGAGATGATGACAGTCATCCCATTAGGTTGGTGGGTGTAAAAAATTGACTCAAGGAGGTCAATCATTGCTTGTGGCTTCTCTGAATAGGATGGGGTGTGGTGTTTTCAGTTAAGAAGGTCGGTGGTGCTGAAAGACTGATAATAAAGGACTGGGCATCCTGGCTGGACAGAACCATCCTCATTGACCTGGAGTGGGCCTCAGGCCTCTCACAAGGGCATCTGCAGGGCTGTGGGCTTTTGAATTGTTGGTTGGCCGAGCGAGGTTGCCGCGAGCTTGGAGGGCACTCTGGATTTGGAGGCACAGATGGCAGAGGGCTGTCTGGTTAAGGGTGAGGAGGCTGAACTGGAGCTGGTGAAGCAGCTAGCATATAGGGTGGAGGCACAAGGGGCTCTTCATTGGGGTCTGCTTGTTGGATAACCCTTGCTGGCTTTTCTTTGCTTGTCCTCAGAGCCTGTTGGGCCACAAGGACCCTACAGTGTCCCTGCTTATTTGCCCAGAACTGAACCCAAGGAGGCAGCTGAATGGCAATTTGCAACTAGGAATCTATGTATGGAAACTGGTGTGGGTGCCTGGGGGTCCCTCTCACCACTTGGTACACAGCTCTACCTATAGGAAGGTGTAGAGTACCCTCCAGAGGCCATCCCACCCCTAAGGTGGCCCATTCTAACTCTCATCAGGTGTGGAACTTTCCCTAGGTCATCTTAACCCCATAGTCTCTGGAAAAAATTTCTTAAATTTTTTCATCATATAATCCAAAACAGTCAGCTTAGAGGAACTTCCCCCCATGTTGACAAGTGTAATCTCCCTCTTTGACCAGGGAGGAGAGGGGTGCACACAGGAAGGGCCTTGTCTTAGGGTCTTATAACTCAGGTAGTGTTGATGTTGCTACTCCTGGAAAGCCCAGTATTCCCAGACAGCATGAGTACATGCCTCCTTAAAGATGGTCCTGATCATTAAATATCTCAGGGAGACAAGGCTGAAAGGAGGCAGTTTCTTTTTTTTTCTTGTTTTTTTTTTTTTTTTTTTCTTTTGTAATGGGGTTTGAGGAGGAATAACTTCAGGTGGGGCTCCAGAGGGGTTCTGGGGTGATTGACCCTCTTATGGGCACTGAGCAGGCAGAGGGAGCAAATGGGTGTACTCTTTGCCTAAGTGAAGAGGCTGAAATCCTTGAGGAATCAGGGGATTATGAAGGAAAGGTGACAGAGGAAGGCAGCCTCATAATGAGAATCTGAAAGGATATAAGAACACGTCAGAGTGTGTCACTCTGCTTGGACTGGTCCAGGGGACCAAGAGGGAGGGAGGTACAGATCTGTCTGGCAAATGGTGCAAGTCTTTTGGGGAAAACCTAATTTCTCAATAAGTCAGCTCAAAGAGTCAGGTGATGGAAGGGGAGAGTGAGCCATAAAATTTTAAGAAAATAACCTTGGCAGAGGGCCCTAGGGCAAAAAGGCCATTTGGACATACATAATTGCTAAATCAAATCAGTAATCAATTGTCTCCCTGCCCTCTGTCTATCCCACACTGTGTCGGTGTCACAAAAACAAACAAGGGTGGGTGCCACCTCAGAAGAGGAGGCCACTCAGGTGCACACCTGGCCATGTTCCCATGGGGAACTTAGATGCCTCTTAGCTTTGATGGGCCAGTGCAAACTCCTGGCCTGGATCTGACTCACAGGCAGGGACTGGGTCCCCCAGAGACAGGTACCACCCTGAGCCATATGAGGTCACTGCAGAACTGCAGGTTAGGGCCCAATTGGACTCCATAGACACAAAGGCCGTGGAGCCACACAATCGCCCTGGAATGAGGATGAACCAGGCCCTTCACTCACACACACATTCACACCAGAGTTTATCACAGTGCCTCCCCCTTCTGGGAAGGTCCCTAACTGGTGGGTGCCTCCCCCCTCTGGGAAGGTCCCTAACTGGTGGTCTTCTTACTGAAGACCATAGGAGGTGATCAAGCTCCTCTTCCATCCAGAGATGGGAACTGACTGGGTTCAGTGCCCTTGGGCCTTACCTGATCCTGTGGCCATTCCTGGTGAGTTGGTCCATCCCTCCAATGAGTCCGGTTGGGTCCTGGCAGTCCAGAGAGTCAGAGCACCAGTCTGAAAGAGAACCCAGAATACCATCAGGTGGTGTGCCTCCTCATTCATCTTAGAGCTCCTTCACTTGGACTCGGCTGAGCCACTGGTCCAGCGGCTCAAGGGCCGGTGTGGTTGGAATCTTGCTGAGGCCTCCAGAAATGCTGCAGAAATCAGTCCATGGAGAAACCAAGCACCACACTTGGAGGGTTGGAGAATTCAAGTTTATTAAGCTGGTGACACCAGATGAGCTAATGCTCCAAAGTTCTGGACCCCAAACTCAGGGTGAGCTTTACTTTTATAGTGCACATGTTTACAGACCATGGAAGTTTCCTAACAGAAACCTACAAGAGCAGGTGCAGTACATTCCATTTTTTAGCAAAACATCTTAAAGTTACACTGAATTGTTAGGTCATCCTGTTTTTCTGTTTTTGTCAGTGCAGCGAGCATATTTCACAAAAGCAAAACAAGCATGGAGTTTTTTCAGCTGTGTGAAAGTTTCTAACTTTCCTCTTCAATGAGAAGTCATTTCTACTCTTTGGGTATCATTCATAATGCTAATGAACATTTTCAGGCCAGTGCTTAAGTGAATTTATGCTTTCAGTTTACTTGGGTTGATACTGAAGGCTAGGTCCAGGCCCAGATGGTTTCATTGGTGTATTTTACCAAATTAAAAAAAAAAAAAAAAAAGCGATCCTTTCAACAATGCAGAAGAGAACAGCATTTGGGAGATAACAGATCAACAACACAGAAGAAACCTATGAGAGTTCCAGGGGCTGACTTGGCTGGGGGAGGGGTGGAAGAACTGGAAAAACATGATTTAACCTCACTCATTCTTTAAGACTGATTCTTATGACTCTCCCTTGTGATCTTGATTAACAACTAGGGTGGGAGTTCCCTGGGACATCACAGCTCACTGAGTAATGAAATTCTTTGTTCTGATCAATATCATGAATGTTTCTAAAGAAACAATCAATCCTAACAATCAATGCTAATAAGCAACCCTAAGGTGGAGACTGTAATTAACTCTGCTTTGCAGGTATATAACCTGCTCAAGTACGACCCCTTTGAGGGTCTCTCTCTACCCCCTTCTGGTGTCTGTGCTAGAAGCTGATGCACTCTCCTCTTAATAAACTGTTATTCTGTGGCTTAAACCTTAGGGACAGCTTGTTATTGATCCCGATGAGAAATTCTTTTCCTTCTGAGATCACGAATCTGCACCTTAGATGGATTTTAAGGAAAGACCTAGTTTCCAGGATTATCTTGTGAAAAAGAGCCATCCACCCACCCTAGTCAGCTAAACTCTGGGAGGTTTTAACCAAGGATACTCTTTTCTCCATTGAGCCACTCTGTTTCTGAATCCCACTGTTAATCCAGGATAGCCTGTACCCTGACTGTTACAGATTCTCTTCCTAGAACAATATCATCACCCAGTAAAACGTTATTTCTTTTACAGAATTTTTCCTTCTGTGAATAGGACTGTGCCTGTATGTTTGAGAAGATTTATCTAGTATTGCCCAAATCAGCATTTCTAGAGAATGCCTGCCAGCAGCATACATCTTTCAACAGCCCTGGTTGCTTGATTTAATACATTTTTAAAAATGTAGTAAAGAAATCTATTTTTTTTAAAACTATGATAACGAGTACAATTTTGTAAAAAAATGTCCTATTTGTGAGTGGTGATGAAAAATATGAGTGAGCTCTCTGTGCTCAAATGTGAGCTTGTTTTTTAACCAGTTGAGTGACCATCAGCAAGGTATTTAATCTATGTGTGCTCCAGGTTCCTCATCTATAAATTTCAACCTTCAGATACATTTTATTTATTTATTTATTTATTTATTTATTTATTTATTATTTATTTATTTATTTTTAAGACATTTTATTGAGATACAATTGACATACAATAAAATGCATCTGTTTAAAGCATGAAATTTGATGTATTTTTTCTTATTAGTAATGTATATATGGCAATCCCAATCTCCCATTTCATTCCACCCAATACCCTCCGATTTCCCCACCTGGGGTCCATATGTTTGTCCATAAGCTAAACAGAGACAAGATGGGATGCTGAAGCAGTAATTCTAAGACTGAGATGATGATTCCTTGGACCAGGGTGGGTAGCAGAAAAAATGTAGTAGTCAGACTTCAAATATAATGTGTATTTTGAGTGTACATAATATGCTGATAGATTGATTGAAATGTGTGTGAGATAAAGAGAAAACTTCAGCATTATTTGTAAGTCTTTGCCTGAATGAGTAGAAAGATGACTTTTCATCACCTGAGATTAAAATGTATTGATAGATATTCCTGGTACCTACCTGGAAGTTATCTTGTGAAGATAAACAATGTTCACTGTATATCTAAAGCCCTTTGAATGTTATCTGGCAGATGTGAAGGGCTTAGAAATATATGTTATCACCATTATACCTCTTAATCATATGTAAGTAAACACAGCTGTTTATGCTTTAGGCATGTTTCATTTTAACTTATTTTCTCTATCATAATTTTGATAAATAGCACTTTGGCAAGGCACTATAAAAAAGCACATTATGTTATAAAGTACTTCAGACCACATTTTACATAAAATATGATATGCACTAATGTATCAAGGAATTTTCAGGCACATGCAAATAGTCTAAATCTTTCAAGTTTCCCATAGATTATACAATTTTAGACTTGTGTAATGGTATTATATAAATGGTTTCTAAACTGTATTGTGAAAAGAATAAGGTAGCCTTAAGTTAATTAGACTTTAGTTTACTTTAATTATAATTTTTCTAGCTTAAGTTTTGTCCAGAAAAATCACAAAATTTGTTGACCATATTTGCCAACACAAACCAAGAAAGTACATTTCCTAATCATAGACATAGAGATGAAAGGAAGGTAAAAACATAGTTTATAAAAAAGGTAGAAAAATGAAAAGAGCCCCTAAATATAAGAAATGATATTATGCTTATAAAAGATGAGGGAGGAGCCAAAAATATATTATAAAACAATGACAAGCAAATACAAATAGCAATAGCTGTAAACTTATAGTCCACTAAACATGGATATCAGAGAAAAAATGTCACAAGTGTTTCAAATGGCATTTATATATATTAAGGGAATTTTTAAAATAAATGAACTAGGAAAAAATAACACATAGGTAAAAAACTGGAATAAATTTGTTGACAGTTTTGAATTAGTAAAAATAATTTAAACTTTAACTCCCAGAAGAGAATTGCACCTTTGCGTTTTGTTTTTAAAACTGAAAAAGCATAGAAGATTAGAGAGCTTGGGATTGACATGTACACATCTACACCTGGCTCTAGAATCTATATCCTGGAATATTTGGCTCTCAAGCACATGCTGGTAATCACTCTGCTATATTGTTTTCCACAAAGTAAATGAAATAATTTCTAAAACTGTCATCATGGCTCCCAAAACAGACCTCTTTCCCATCAAAAAATTTTCTGAATTGAAATAGCTTAAAATGTGATAACTATACTTTTTCATTTTCCAAATTAGTTGCCCTTAAAAACATGCATATTTACAGCATGGATTTAACATGTTTCATGGTTCCCAATTACAATGAGTATTTCTAGAGTCATATTCCAAGAAACATCCAAGATCATATTTTGTCAAGCAAAGGATGTATCAACAGAAAAAAGAAAGAGGGAGAGAAATGAAAGAAAGAAAGAAAGAAAGAAAGAAAGAAAGAAAGAAAGAAAGAAAGAAAGAAAGAAAGAAAGAAAGAAAGAAAGAAAGAAAGAAAGAAAGAGAAGGAAGGGAAAGGGAGGAAGGAAGCAAGGAAGGAAGGAAGGAAGGAAGGAAGGAAGAAAGAAAGAAAGGAAGGAAGAAAGGAAGGAAGAGTTCAATTTATTTCTGGACAGAGAGCAAGGAAATACACTTTAAGGAAGAAAAAACAGATGAGCTAAAATTTTAGCATGACTATTATTTTAATTGCTTGGAACCTTTTATCTTCTGCATGACTCTAATGATAGCATTTTTTACTTCTTTGTTTCGAAGACTGTATATGAGTGGATTCAACATGGGGATGACAATAGTGTAAAAAACAGATGCTATTTGATCCTTTCCCAAGGAGTAGGACTTAGTTGGTTTTAAGTATGTAAAAATCGTAGTGCTGTAAAAGATGGTGACTCCCAGGAGATGGGAGGCACAGGTAGAGAAGGCTTTTTGCTTCCCTGAAGTGGAAGTAATTTTCAGGATAGTAGACAAGATGGACACATAGGACACAAATATTGTGATAAGAGATACGATTAGGGTCAAGCCAGCAAAAAAGAATATTATGATCTCAATGTCATGTGTGTCCGTGCAGGACAGGGCTAAAATTGCAGGTTCATCACAGAAAAAGTGATAGATAACATTGGAGTCGCAGAAATGCAATCTGCTCATGCAAAGCGCATTGACAAAGGAGTCCAATGAGCCAACCAAATAGGATCCAAAGACAAGGCGGCAGCAGCATATTTTGGACATGACAACTGGGTAATGCAGAGGGTTGCAGATAGCTACATAGTGATCATAGGCCATTGAGGAGAGAAGACAACATTCAGTGGTACCCAAGAAGGCAAAGAAATACATCTGGATGAAGCAGTTCAGGGATGAAATATGCTTGGTGGACATCAGTAAGTTTTCTAAGGTTTTAGGGGTGATGACAGTTGAGTAACTGAGGTCAAGAAATGACAGGTGACTGAGGAAAAAATACATGGGGGTGTGAAGCTGGAGATGCAGGCTGATGATCAGCATCATCCCTGCATTCCCCAGCACAGTGATCAGGTAGATCAGAAGAAACAGCATAAAGAGGACCAGCTGGAGCTCTTCGGAATCTGTCAGTCCCATAAGGATGAAGTCAGACACCTGTGTGATATTGCTTCTACCCATAGTGTTCACATGCTCTAAACTGTTGAGAAATCAAAGTTGCTGCTTAGCAGGAATTAATGCAAAAAGATGTATTTCTATGACGAACATGACATATTTATATTATTTACTGTTTCCAGGAAGTGATAATAATAAAGGGTATACAGAATATGAAGAGAAAAATCTTAATCTGATTGTCAAATACAGAAATAGGTATAAATTGACACTTTGATATAATATAATAAAAGGTAATATATTGGATGATTAGAATTAGCCTGGCACTGTTTTAAATGATTCCTTTTGTTAAAGCAATTAATTCTTATGTGATTATTATACCATAAGTTATATTATTTACTATTAGCCACATTTTTAGATGAGAAAAAGTGTATAGATAATTTAATTTATCTAGAGGCAGAGTTATTAAATATTGGCTCTGTAATTTTACTAGAAAGAATGACTCCAGAGAGAATGCCCATAATAGCATATCCCTGTTTATAATTAATTTCAGCAACATGAGGAAAAAAATGTTAGATATTTAATAAATAATGATAGAAGAATAGTTTGAATGTACTATGTACTGTTCTTTTTTAATCATTTTTATTTAATACTAATGAAAAATAAATTTCAATCTTTGGATTTAATTGGGTGTATTAAAATGATACACCACATATTAGTATTATTTTTTAAAAAATGGTTTTCATAATTTGACCATTCAAAATCAAATTTTTTCCAAAATGATATTTCTAAAAGATGCACATTGCTTAAATACTCTGACTATATCAACTCTGTATTTCTGCTTTCACAAATCCTGGCATTACTTAGGATGAGGTCTAAATGATATCTGTATGTATATCCTGCTGATAATGCCCCTGTTTTATTTGATCCTAACTGAAACCTTCCAATTTTCAGAATATACTTACCAGGAGCAGAAGTCAGTGAAAAACACTTTCTTCCAACATTATCTGTCTAGATAACCTCATTAACATCAAATTTTGCTCACAAATAAATATGAAGACCATTTCAGTCAAAATTTTCTGTAATATAATATTTGTTTTCTTTGAGATAAGTTATTTTTAAATTTTAGTGCATTCATTTTATTTTATTCTGTGGGAAAAATAAGTCAACCTAGAAATTTTGTTAAGCTGTGTACATACACAAGCAGAGCAGAGGATGGTTTGACTCTCATGCTAACTCCTGGGTACCTCATATACTGGGAATTAATGATATTGCATCATTTTGTCATCTCTATGGACCAATTTCAAAGGAAGATTACTTGGCATGTCTCCAAGGACTAAACTTCAAGGACTAATTGCAGCTATGCTAGTTTTTGAGAAACTAACTGTCTTTTCCCTTAAAAGCCACATAATGAAGAGCCTAAAGGTTTGGTCTTCCTTTTTGATCCACTAAGTTTATACTTGGAGTGGTAGAGAAACTATTTCTAGAGAAATACTTCATTATTCTCTAACTGAAACCATCAAGGATGGAATGATTACACAAAATATCCCAAATAGCCAAAGCAATCTTGAGAAAGAAAAACAGAACTGCAGGAATCAGGCCCCCTGACCTCAGACTATATTATAAATCTACAGTAATCAATACTGTATGGAACTGGCAAGAAAACAGAAATATAGATCAATGGAACAGGATAAAAAGCCCAGAGATAAACCCACACACATATGGTCACCTTATCTTTGACAAAGGAGACAATAACATACAATAGAGAAAAGCCAATCTCATCAATAACTGATGCTGGGAAAACTTCACAGCTACATGTAAAAGAATGAAATTAAAATACTCTTAACACCATACACAAAAATAAACTCAAGATGGATTAAAGACCTGAATGTAAGACCAGACACTATAAAACTCTTAGAGGAACACACAGGCAGAACACTCTATGACATAAATCAAAGCAGGATCCTTTTTGACCCACCTCCTTGGGTAATGGGAATAAAAACAAAAATAAACAAATGGGACCTAATGAAACTTAAAAGCTTTTGCACAGCAAAAGAAACCATAAACAAGAAGAAAGCACAACCCTCAGAATGGGAGAAAATATTTGCAAATGAATGAACAGACAAAGGATTAATCTCCAAAGTATATAAACAGTTCATGCAGCTCAATATCAAAAAAACAAACAACCCAAACCAAAAATGGTCAAAGACCTAAACAGAGGGCTTCCCTGGTGGTGCAGTGCTTAAGAATCCACCTGCCAATGCAGGAGACATGGGTTTGAGCCCTGGTCTGGGAAAATCCCATGTGCCGCAGAGCAACTAAGCCCGTGAGTCACAACTACTGAGCCTGCGTGCTGCAATTAACTGAAGCCCTCATGCCTAGAGCCCATGCTCTGCAACAAGAGAAGCCTGTGCATTGCAACAAAGAGTAGCCCTCACTCTCTGCAACTAGAAAAAGCCTGTGTGCAGAAATGCATCCCCCCCCCCCCAAAAAAAAAGCCTAAATAGACATTTCTCCAAAGAAGACACTCAGAGTACCAAGAGGTACATGAAAAGCATCTCAACATCACTAATCATTAGAGAAATGAAAATCAAAACCACAATGAGGTAGCACCTCACACCCGTCAAAATGGCCATCATCAAAATCTCTACAAACAATAAATGCTGGAAAGGGTGTAGAGAAAATGGAACACTCCTGTGCTGTTGGTGGGAATGTAAATTGATACTGTCACTACAAAGAAAAGAATGAAAGTTCCTTAAAAAACTAAAAATAGAACTACCATATAACCCAGCACTCCCACTCCTGGGCATATACCCTGAGAAAACAATCATTCAAAAAGACACATCCACCCCAATTTTCATTGCAGTACTATTTACAATAGCTAGGACATGGAAGCAACCTAAATGTCCATCGGCAAATGAATGAATAAAGAAGATGTGGCACATATATACAATGGGATATTAGTAAGCCATAAAAAGGAATGAAATTGAGTTATTTGTAGTGAAGTGGATGGACCTAGAGTCTGTCATACAGAGTGAAGTAAGTCAGAAAGAGAAAAACAAATACCGTATGCTAACACATATACATGGAATCTAGAAAATGGTACTTATGAACCTAGTGGCAGAGCAGGAATAAAGAAGCAGACATGGAGAATGGACTTGAGGACACAAGGGTGGAAGGGGAGGCTGGGACATAGTGAGAGTGTAGCATTGACATATGTAGACTACTAAATGTAAAATAGATAGCTGGTGGGAAGCTGCTGCATAGTACAGTGAGATCAGCTTGGTGCTTTGTGATGACCTAGAGTGGCGGGATAGGGAGGGTGGGAGGGAGGCTCAAGAGGGAGGGGATATGGGGATATATGTGTACAGATAGCTGATTCTCTTTGTTGTATAGCAGAGATTAACACAACACTGTAAAGCAATTATACTCCAATAAAGATGTACTAATAAAACCTGCTTTTATATTTAAGTGATACTCTTAAAGGAGTAAATTGTTTTTGAGAAACAAAATAAGAATATAAAAAATTCAAAGAACAATATGAAAATAATCAAAATGGTTGTAACATTTTGATTAATTTCTCCAAATTGTTTTTTCATAGATGCTTATTTGTATACCTCTAGATGTACATAATTATTATCATGTTTGTTATTCAATATTCATCCTAATTTTATAACTAACATTTCATGATATAATATGGCCAAAGTTATACTAGACATTGTTAAGAACCATAATTTCATGTTCAATGCATTAGCTGATATCCCATAACAAACTTTATTCTGAAGTCTTTCTCAGGTGTTAAGAATTTTATTGAATGTTTTTTTATCCAAATGAGGAAACAAAGGAAGACTCTAAGAAGGGAGAGACTGAGAATCAGATTAAAAAATCTTGTAAATCTTTCATCAATTCATGATATTTAAACAAAATTTCATGTAGATTTAAAACTGACTCTTGAAGGAAACTCTGCTTATATTACAGAATTTCAGGAGATAATTTGTTGGTGTGGATAGTGGAGTTACTTTAGTATTTATTATATTTTTGATGAACCTTGGAAAGGCAATTCTATTCATCAAAAGTTAGTGCCACTAAAACAGGTGTGAAATAAGATTCATAACTTTTGGCAAAAGAAAAATTTAAACCTAGAAACTTTTCTTTGCCCTGTGGCCCCCTCTCTCCCCCACTGTGCATGTGTATCTGCATGATGCACCCACCACACCTCCCCTCAGGCATGCTGCAACACCTGCTCTGCCATGAGAAGCATCACTCTCCAGCACCAGCAAGACAGCACCCTAAAATACAACAGTCCTTCTTCATCTCATATGGGGCCACAATGACCCATGACCCATCACTTGCTTAGATCCGGATTGTGTACACTGTCAGTATATGCCATTTAATGTTGAACCCTCTGTCTCTAAAACTTATCCAATGGTCCTCTGACCTGTAATGAGTAGTACAGTTCTTGGAACTTTCTGAGAATCTGTTCCCAGTTTACAATCCTCAGCTTGGCTTGAATAAAATGTTCCATTTCTTTCTCAGAGTGATCAATTAACTTTTCATCAACACAGGCTTATTTAGAGCTTAAAAAGCAAGCATAAATGTAAATCCTGCCTCAAAAACCATGGTGATTGCAATGTTACCAGGAGCAAGTTTTTCTTGCTTGATAGTTGTCCAACATTAAACTTATTTTGTTCATGTTCAGTGTTGCTCATGATTTCAGGCTATTCTTACACCATTTATTGTGTCAATGCAGAAACCTAAGCCTGATCAGAAATTTTTAAAATCTCTCTTGATTTAATGATGACATAGTTTAATTCCCTAATTCATTATGAAGTTAACTATGCTATATATATATATATTTTTTTTTTTTGTCACTCCTGGATATTTCTAGTTATTTTCTTTTTTCTTTGACTCATGAAAAAATGATTCTTTTTTCTTTCTTGGATAAATGCTGTTATCTTTTTGCTTTCTAATTCACTAATTTTTATCTAAGTTGTAACAATTTTTCCCCTACTTTATGAGATTTGTGGGGAACAACAAATAATTTTTCCTTTACCCTTCTAGGTTTTTGGCTGAGACCCCCCCCCCTTTGTAATGAAAGACAGATTAACAGGAGAAAAACAGAAACTTAACAAGGGATATACTCTCTGTATACATAGGAGATACTCAGGAAAACTGATCAACTCCCCCAAAAGGTCCAAGCCACTACCTTAGATACCATCTGCAGTTAAAGACAAGATATGGGTGGGTGGGAATGAGGAAAAGCATAGTCAACAAGGGTATAGTTGTTAAAGCAGATTCAAGTCCTTCCTTTCTTATTGATAAGAGTTTCTTGAGATTTAGTCATCTTACTCCTCCTGGTACAGAGAGGGAGACATCCTTACAAATGAAGATTTCCCTTTCAAATATAAATATCTCTTAAAAAAGGATAACTACTACTCATTTTTAGAGCCTCTCCTGTGACTACTGCTTCTTAAAAATAACCAGCTTTAGATAATCCTTATGCCAAGGAGGCATATTATGGCATAAAAATTCTGCTCCCCTTTAGGTTGAATTTATTGTTTTTTTCTCTGGCACCTAGTAATACCTACTTGACCCATTCTGGAAAGATATGTATTACAGGTTTAGAGAGAATGTACAGAAAGAGAAGCAAGAAGAGAGAATAATAAAAGGTACACCAGGGATAAATATGAGGAGCATACTGAAAAATATACATGGATATTTAATCATAACCTTGGACAAATAAAATATATCTCTACATCTTATGATCAACATGAAAAGTGTGGCATGTTTAAGGTTTAGAGACTAGCAAGGAAATGTCATAAAATATAAAAATAACAGATACATAATTTTATTAGTAATTAATAAATATATACCCTTAAAATTACCTACAGAAGAATACATATTCAATGCAAGTGAAAATAAAAATAATACATACAATTAGAACCACAGTATATATAGATTAGGTTTAATATCCTTGATGTTTGACACAATTATAAAAATATGAGCCTTGTAGTTATAATGCATGAGTGAAAATCCATGGTAGAAAAAGAAAGAAAAGAAAATACAATCAGTTTCATAATTCTCAGTAGTGATGATTCAATATCGTGAGAGCAACCAATCACAATCAGACACTGCTTAGGAGGAAAAAAAATTCATGTAGGCTTAATAAAGGAAATGAGTGATGAATTCAGACAGTAGCCTCAACGTGTCTCTAAAACAATGCAGTGTGTTTCATAAGTTGTCATTTACAATTGTTTATAATGTAAAATAATGCAGTGTAAAATGAAGTTTGATGGAGTCAGATACCAGCAATATATATAGATCCGAGAAGAAAACTAAAAATTTAAAGCCAATTATATACATGTGCACCCACAGATGCCTTCACATAAATTATGTTTATCTACTTACAAGACTGGAGACTGATTATCTTTATAGGAGGTTTGTTTGTGATGTATGATACATGAGAAGGTTAACCAGTTGACTCCAGTGATTTGAAATTATATAAAAAAAGTATAAGTTTGTGTAACACATTTCCATATCCTAACCATGAAGGAAAAATATCATTTGAAAAGAAATCTATCTGTTAATCAGTATGCCTTTAACATATAAATAAGGGATGATTTTGAAAGAATGCCAGAAAAAGAATTTTCAACTAAATTAATGTTTTTTGAGTGCTAATCTGCACAGCACTCTCCAAATACCAAAGAAAAATATAAACTTGAATAAGGCAGAATCCTTGACCTTAATGAATTCATCACTGTGCTTTCACCCACAAATAAAAAGCAAAGAAAACATTAACTTACATATTGCATGTGTGATACATTTGCTACATGCTGTGGAAAGCAAACATGTGGTTAAGCAAACTCTTCTCTCATAGAGCTTACAAACTTGTTGGAGGGCAAGAAACACTAAAAACACACATTTTCTTTTCAAAGCACCTCATCAAATTTATCTTCAGTTCCTTTCAATATGCTTTGAAATATGATTGTGCAACTCCTTTGGTTACTACTCAACGATTAATGCACAGTGAAGGCAGTACTGAGTGTTTCATCTTTTCCAGGGGTCATTTTGTAACAATGCCTGAGACAGTTCATTAAATGAGGTTTGTGTTTAGTCTCTTTTCATGGGAAAATAAAACAAAAACACAGTTCCTCCTCTTAATACTATAGACTTAACAAAGTATTTCTGCCTGATTTGGAGAAATGATAATCTCCCTAGACACCTCCAAAATGCCTCAGGAAATGTGCTACCTCTAGTACTTCATTAATCTACACACACACACACACACACACATACACATTTAAAAGTTTATCAAGTCTTTGAATTTAGGGAGGCCCATTATGTTGATTAAGAAATTCAACTCTTCAGTTTTTGATGGATTCTAAACTCCACTGCATAAACACATCACTTTTCTGTGTAATCAAATGTGTTTTATACATAAATGGTGAAAATTTAACTGTTATAGCCACATTAAAAAGAGACTTCTCTATATTACCCAAAGTCTCTTCTCATTGCTCATTATTACTGAAATAAGTTCAACCACTTGTCCCTACAACCTGGGACTTATATTTGCTTTTGTTAATGCTGGACTCTTTCCTTTGCTTTCCAGTTATCTGATATCATTTCTTGTTAATAACACTTAAGCGTCATCATCTTTTAAGCTACTAATTTTCTACTCTCAATTTGTTGATGGCTAAGAAAACAGGATGTCAAACCATATGACAATTAATTTAATAATTGTGTAACATTGTGGTGTGATGGCAGGATCACACAAGAATTGTCATAGAGGGATTTGGTCACCATTCAGATGCTTTCCTTACTAATTTGTACATGTCTAAGTCTGAATAATTTATGTACTGAAATGAACTCCATACATGGTGATTCAGTATTCCACATAAACAAATGAAAGGGTATTTCACCTCCCATGTGTCAAGATTCTAAGTTATTATTTAGTTTGTGTTCTGTCTTTGGGGGTTACTCTAGTATTTTCCTGATTGTTGGAGAAATTGAATGCCTGAAACCATCCATATGTGAAAATCAGGGACCCATCAAAGATGGTCACCCCCATGAGGTCAGAGGCACAGGTGGAAAGGCTTTCTGTCTGCCTGCTGCAGACCAGATCTTCAGGATGGCTGGAATGGCAGTGTAGGTGACTGTGATGAGGAAGAGAGAGCTACGAAGGGTGAACCTGGCTAAAACAAGGATCACCATTTCTGTGCTGAGTGCATCCATGCAGGACAGTGCCAAAAGAGCTGTGGTGTCTCAAAGAAATGATTGATGCTGGCATCACAGAATGCCAAACTGCTAATCACACAGATGGATATAGAGAATTGGTGAAGCCTGCCTTCTGCAATCTGTGACTGCCCCATTTTCTTTCCTTATCTTTTATGACTGAGATACATTTCAAGTTGACTGGTCAACTATCTTGTAAACTGTCTCTCAATTTAGGTTAGCTTGGTGTTTTTTCCTGATTAACTCGAAGTTATTTGTTACAGGAAAAACTACCAGCGAGATGATAGGTATGCCCTTTCATCTTATCAAAGGATACATGATGTTGATAAGTGATATCATTAGTGATGTTAAACTTGGTTACTTAGACAAAGTAGTGTCAGTCAGACTTCTTTACTGTAAAGTTATGATTCTTTACTTTGTCATATATATACACATATATACACATATATGCATCGAAGAAAATTTAGATTTTGTGTATATTTCATTTATACTTTGTCTACCATCAATATGTTGACTCTGCCAATTATTACTGTCGTGTTTTCATAGTAAATTCCCATTCCCCTTATTCTTTCAATGCATTTTAATTGTAGTTATTCTGTAATGAACAATTCTTCCTTTCTCAAGTTACTTATACCAGTATGCACTCATTGATACTTATTTTGTTTTTCAAGATTATTATGCAATCCTACCATCATTGGATTAGTTGCTCAAATTTTTCTTGCTTTGTTAATGGAAACATCATTCAATTAGCTCCTGGTGCTTTGCTCTTTGGGAAGCTCTTTTTTTTTTTTCTTTTTTTTTTTTGGCCTGTTTGTTTTGTTTTCACTTCTTACATCCATGCAGCACAATGAACTCCACATTCATCTTATACTCTCATGTGCTCAGCTCTAGAAACAACCACTTCTCCAAGGATCCCTGCTATCTTTTATGAGACAGTGTTATTTGGGAACCAGAATCTGGACAACATATTCTATTTTCATGTGTATTTGTATTTTTCCCTTAAGAATATATCACAAATTTTTAATATTTTAAATATTTTAAAATTTTCAAGGCTTTACAATCATAACTTTTCAAATGAAGACTCTATACTATATTTAAAAATGCTTACCTTTGCGATCATAGTTTTGAGTTTGTTTCCAGAAATCCTGAGTTTGTGTTCAGAAATAACATTTACTAGCTTTAAGACCATCCAAAAATTTTTGAATCTGTTTAGTCCTCAGTGTCCTTATCTGTACTCTATGAGCAAAAAAATAATTCAGAGAAATTTATCAAAATGTTACAAGAGTTTTGACTATCTTCATATTGTTCTTTGAATATTTTTATACTCTCATTTTGTTTCTAATAAACACTAATAACAATTTAAAGTTTTAACTCCTAAAAGAGAATTGTACTTTTGCATTTTATTTTTAACACTTAAAAAGTATGGAAGAAAAATAGTCAAATATAGTTTTACTAAGGAAACATTTAAATTACAAAAAATAAAATTTTTATAATCATTCTTGTTTGATAAAAACAACCTATGTAGTTACAAAACTTTGAACAAAAATTAGAAATTCATGGAAAATGAAAAATATATTCTTAAATAACCTTTAAATAACAGAGTAAATTAAAATTGCAATTCAAGGTTATGTGCAAGAAAAATTTTAAAATAAAGGATATTTCAGCATTCCACATGACTAAAGTTTAGGGGTTGCCACAAACACCTGAATTCATTGCAAATTTATAGCTTTACAATTTGTCTCTGGTAAAAAAAAAATTAAAAATGAGTCAAGCATTTAATTCAAGAATATATTTTTAAAGATCATAACAAAACTATGTAAATCTGGAGAATGGCAATGATGTTTGAAAATACACAGGAAATTTGATGTTTGAAAATTTGTCATAGAGGGATTTGGTCACCATTTTCAAACACCAAAACGATGTTTGAAAATTTCAGGAAAGAGGCAGTTTCCTGAAGCTTAATGACACATGACAGAAAGGGAGGGGTTTTAATATTTCCTGATAGCTGCCAAAGAGATATCACTGCATACAGATTTTTAACAGAAACTTAAAACATTTCATGTTCAGAGCATTGCAACATGAGAGTCTTGATTTTTCCCACGTACCAGGAACACATTCTTCTCAGATTTCAATGAAAAAGGAATAATCAAAGGTTAAATTTTAAGCATACACAGAAAGCTGCAAAAAAAGTACATAGAAAATGACAGAAAAATTACATATTTATACACATAAACATACATAAATATCAATCTAGAAAACACATACAAAGCTCTAAATATATGTTAGGACATATGAATTTCCTTAAATTGTTTAATATTTTTCAGATTTCCACCATTATTAACATATTTCACTATAAATTCAAAATTGTAAAGTGATGAGTTTTTCCTTATCTGTTTGTGTTTGTCCTTTTAATGAGCCAAAATACTTTATAAAATACAAGTGGATATTGTTTAAGAAAAAGACATTGTATATTAAAAAACTGGCAGGAATCTGAGTTTTCTGATAATAATGGCCAGCGTATATAGTACTGCCTAAACTCTTGACATCCATTTTGTGATGTAATCTTTACAATAATTCTATGAACCTGTAATTTTTACTTATTTTGTGCAATTGAGGAAACTACAGGCTTAAATTTCAGTGATTTTTTTTTTTTTTAACGGTTACACAGCTAAATATAAATCCTGGAATTTTTGGTTCCAAAGCAAATGCTGATAATCAATCTGTTGCATTGCTTCTCCACAAAGGAAATGAAATAATTTCTAAAACTGTTATCATTATTCCACAAATGGAGCTATTTTCCATCATAAAATTTTCTAAATTTGTATGATACAGTTTAAAAGGTGATTATTATATTTTTTCATTTTATAAATCAGTTGCCCATAAAAGCATATATACTTAGACCATGTTTGTAACATTTTAACATTTCCAATAAAATGTGGATTTCTAATGGCATATTCCAGGCGATGCCCAAGATCATATTTGTTCAAACAAAGAATGATTCAAGAGAAATAAATAAATAAATAAATAAATAAATAAATAAATAAATAAAATTTTCATGTTTTTTTTTTCTGAAGAGAGAGCAAGGAAATACACTACAAGGAAGAAAAAAAAACAGAGGAGCTTAAAAGTTTAGCTTCATTGTTATTTTAATTGCTTGGAGCCTTTTCTCTTCTGCGTGACTCTATGAGAGCATCTTTTAACATGGGGATGTAAATGGTATAAAAAACAGAAGCTATTTGATCTTTTCCCAATGAGTAGGACTTACTTGGTTTTAAATAAGTAAAAATCAGAGTGTCATAAAAGATGCTGACTCCTAAGGGATGAAAGGTACAAATAGAGAAGGCTTCCAGCTTCCCTGATGTGGACATAATTTTCAGGATAGTAGACAGGATGAACATGTAGGAAACAGATATCATGAGAAGAGACACCACTAGGTGAAGCCAGCAGAAATGAATATCATGATTTCTATTTTGTGTGTGTCAGTGCAGGACAGGGCTAAAATTGGGGGCACAGTACAGAAAAAGTGATAGATTATATTAGAATCACAGAAATCCAATCTGCTCATGCAGAGCACATTAATAAAGGACTCAATAAAAGCAATCAAATAGGATCCCATGACTAGGGAGCAGCAGCATCTTGTGGACATAACACCTGGGTAATGCTGAGGGTTGCAGATAGCTACACAGTGATCATAAGCCATTGAGGAGAGAAGAAAACATTCAGTGGCACCCAAGAAGATAAAGCAATTCATCTGGGTGAAGCAGTTCAGGGGTGAAATGTACTTGGTGGATGTTAGTAAGTTTTCTAAGGTTTTAGGGGTGATGACAGTTGAGTAACTGAGGTCAAGAAATGACAGGTGACTGAGGAAAAAATACATGGGGGTGTGAAACTGGAGATTCAAGCGGATGATCAGCATCATGCCTGCATTCCCCAGAACAGTGATCAGGTATATCTGGAGGAACAGTGTAAAGATGACAAGCTGGAGCTCTTCAGAATCTGTCAGGCCCATGAGGATGAAGTCAGACACATGTGTGATATTCCTTCTACCCATAGCGTTCACATACTTTAAACTGTTGAGACATCAAAGTTTAATACTTAGCAGGAATTACTTCAAAAAGATTTGTGTTTCTATGAATGACATGATGTTTATATCAGTTTAGTATTTGCAGGAAGTGATAATAGTGTGTACAATGTATAAGGAAAAAAATATTAGATTGATTGCCAAGTATAGAAATAGGTGCTAATTGACTTTTGGATTTAATATAATAAAGCTAACATATTGAATCATTGGAATAAGCCTGATGCTGTTCTAAGTGCATCTCATTTTTAATGCATTTAATACCCATGTGATTATTATACCATAGGTAGTGCTATTAGCCGCAGTTTTCAGATGAGGAAAAAGAACTCCGAGATATTTGGTAACTTATCAAGACCTAAAGCTATTAAATTTTGGTTCTGTAACTCTACCAAAAGAGATTGACTCAAGAGAGCATGCCTATAATACTCTATTCCTATTTAGAGTTAATTTCAACAATCTATGGGAAGAATGCTATATATGTAAAAACAATAATAGTTAATGCACCATGTACTGTTCTTTCATGAAGAACATCTTTCATATGATGTTTTCCTAACTTGACCATTAAAAATCAAATTTCTTCCAAAATTATATTTATAAAATATGTACTTTGCTTGTAGACCCTGATTACATCAACTATGTATTTCTGGTTCTACCCTTCCTCACACCACTGAGGGTAAGGTCTAAAAGATGTCTGTATGCATATTCTACTAATAATGTCCTCATTTTATTTGATCCCATCAAAAATCTTCTGATTTGAGAATAATACTCACTGTGAGGCAAAGTCGGTGAAAAAAACACTTCTAATAATATCTAAAAGTAAGTCAACTTAAAATTATGCTCACATATAAAATATGAAGACAATTTCAGTGGAAAATTTCTGTAACATAACATTTGTTTTCTTTCAGATAATTCCTTTCTAAATTTTACTGCATTCATTATGTTTATTCTGAGGGAAAAACAAATTAACTTAGAAGTTTTGTTAAGCTTATGTACATAAGCAGAGCAGATATGCCTGCTTCTCATCCTGATTATATGACAACCTCATATACTGGGGATTGATGATAATGCAGCATTTGGTCATCTGTGTAGACCAGATTCCAAGGAAGATTACTTGGCTTATCCCCAAGGACAAAAGTTCAAGAACTAAATGCAGCTATGCTAGGTTTTGAGAAGTTAATTGTCTTTTTCCTTAGAAACCACACAATGAAGAGCCTAATGATTTAGTCTTCCTTTGTGATGCTCTAAATTTATGCCTGGGGTGGTAGAGAAATACTTATTACTCTAGGTCTGAAATCATCAATGACGGAATGATACATTTTTCACAATGAAAGTTTTATACTTAAATGTGTGACACTATTATAGGAGTAAATATGTTTATTAGAAATGAGAATATAAAAACATTCAAAGAACAATATGAAAATAGTCAAAACTGTTGTAATATTTTGATTAATTTCTCTGAATTATTTTTTTGCTCATACAGTGTTTATTTGTATATCTCTAGATTTGCATAATTAGCATCATGCTGCATATTCAGTATTAATCCTCATAACTAAAATTTTGTAACATACCAATGTTATACTAGACTTTCATAAAACCCATAATTTTATGTGTTATTCATTGATTGATACCCCACAACCATCTTCATTCTAGTGAAGTCTTCATCTGATGTTAAGAATTTTATTGAATATTATTTATCCAAGGTGAGAAGACTCTCAAAAGGGACAGACTGAGAATCAGATTAAAATATTCCTGTGGGACTTCCTAGGTGACCCAGTTGTTAAAAATCTGCCTGCCAATGCAGGGGATATGGGTTCGATCCCTGCTCCATGAAGATCCCACATGCTGCAGAGCCACTAAGCCCCTGTGCCACAACTATTGAGCCTGCGCTCTAAGGGCCATGAGCCACAACTCTTGAGCCCATGTGGCACAACTACTGAAGTCCATGTGCCTACGCCCCATGCTCCTCAACAAGAGAAGCCACAGCAGTAAGGAGCCAATGCACCACAATGAAGAGGAGCATCGCGTCGTCACAACCAGAGACAGCCCATGTGCAACAATGAAGATCCAACACAACAAGTAAATTAATTAATTAAAATATACATATGTTGTTGTGAATCTTGCATTAATTCATGATAATTAAACTAATTTTTAGGTAGATTTAAATGTAGCTCTTAAAGGAACATCTGTTGATACTACAAAATTTCAGGATATAATTTGTTGGCGTGGAGAAAGAACTATTTTTGTATTTATTGCATCTTTGATGAAATTTGGAAGGGCAATTCTACTCATAAAATGTTGGTGATGCTAAAAGAGGTGGGAAAAAAATTCATATATTATGGTGAGAAAAAAAATTTAAACAAATGTTAAAGAAATTTATTTTTTTAAATTGTATAAAGGAATTTTAATTTTAATAAAGAAATTTTGACTTTAATAAATACTTTAATACTGATCATTCTTTGTTGACTTACTCAGAACACATTATATCCATTCAGTAAGAAGTTTTAATCTTCCTTCGTTGAAGGGATACAACCTTTTTTTTTGTTTAAATTTATTTTTATTTATTTATTTTATTTGTTTATTTATTTATTTATTTATTTATTTATTTATTTATTTAAGCTCTTTATTGGAATATATTTGCTTTACACTCTTGTATCAGTTTTTGAGGTACACCAAAGTCAATCAGCTGTATTTATATATATATCCCCAAATCCCCTCCCTCCCGTGACTCCCCCCCACCCTCCACATCCCAGCCCTCTAAGGCATCATCCATCATCGAGTTGATCTCCCTTTGTTATACAGCAACTTCCAACTAGCTATCTATATTACAGTTGGTAGTATATATATGTCTCTGCTACTCTCTCACTTCTTCCCAGCTTCCCCTTCACCCCTGCCCCCCCAACCCCAAGTCCTCCAGTCCATTCTCTGCATCTGCATTCTTATTCTTGCCATGTCATTGGGTTCATCAGTACCAATTCTTTTTTCTTTTCTTTTTTTCTTTTTTAAGATTCTGAATATATGAGTTAGCATAAAGTATTTGTTTTTGTCTTTCTAGCTTACTTCACTCTGTACGACAGACTCTAGGACTATCCACCTCATTACATATAGCTCCATTAAATTCATTTTTTAGGCTGAGTAATATTCCATTGTATATATATGCCACATCTTCTTTATCCATTCATTTGTTGATGGGCATTTAGGTTGCTCCCATGTCCTGGCTATTGTAAACAGTGCTGCAATGAAAATTATGGTACATGTTTCTTTTTGGATTACAGTTTTCTCTGGGTTTTTGCCCCATAGTGGCATTACTGGATCATATGGTAGTTCTATATTAGTTTTTTAAGGAACCTCCAAATTGTTTTCCATAGTGGCTGTACCAACTTACATTCCCACCAACAGTGCAGGAGAGTTCCCTTTTCTTCACACCCTCTCCAACATTATTGTTTCTAGATATTTTGATGATGGCCCTTCTGACAGGTGTAAGGTGATACTTCATTGTGGCTTTGACTTGCATTTCTCAATGATTAGTGATGTTGAGCATCTTTTCATGAGTTTGTTGGCCATCTGTATGTCTTCTTTGGAAAAATGTCTATTTAGGTCTTCCGCCCATTTGTTGTTTGGGTTATTTGCTTTTTCGGTATTAAGCTGCATGACCTGCTTATATATTTTGGAGATTAATCCTTTGGCTGTTGCTTCATTGGCAAACATTTTCTCCCAATCTGAGGGTTGTCTTCTTGTCTTGTTTATGGTTTCTTTTGCTGTGCAAAATTTCTAAGTGATTAGGTCCCATTTGTTTATTCTTGATTTTATTTCCATTATTCAAGGAGGTGGGTCAAAAAGGATCTTGCTTTGATGTATGTCATAGAGTGTTCTGCCTATGTTTTCCTCTAGGAGTTCTATAGTGTCTGGCCTTACTTTGAGGTCTTTAATCCATGTTGAGTTGTGTGTGTGTGTGTAGTGTTAGCAAGGGTTCTAAGTTCATTCTTTTACATGTGGCTGTCCAATTTTCCCAGCACCACTTATTGAAGAGGCTGTCTTTTTTTCCATTGTATATTCGTGCCTCCTTTGTCAAAAATAAGGTGCCCCTATGTGTTTGGGCTTACCTCTGAGTTCTCTATTCTGTTTCATTGATTTTCCTTTCTATTTTTGTGCCAGTACCATACTGTCTTGATCACTGTGGCCTTGTCATATACTTTGAAGTCAGGAAGCCTAATTCCACCAGCTCCATCTTTCCTTCTCAAGATTGCTTTGGCTATCAGGGCTCTTTTGCATTTCCATACAAATTGTAAGATTTCTTGTTCTAGTTGTGTGAAAAATGCAGTTGGTAATTTGATAGGGATTACATTGAATTTGTAAATTGCTTTAGTAATATAATTATTTTCACAATGCTGATTCTTCCAATCCAAGAACATGGTATGTCCCTCCATCTGTTTATATCCTCTTTGATTTTGTTCATCAGTATCTTATAGTTTTCTACATACAGGTCTTTTGCTTCCTTAGGGAGGTTTTTTCCTAGGTATTTTATTCTTTTTGTTGCAATCGTAGATGGGGGAGTTTCCTGAATTTCTCTTTCTACTTTTTCATTGTTAGTGTATAGGAATGCAAGAGATTACTGCATATTACTTTTGTAAGAAGCTACTTTACTAAATTGATCGATTAGTGCTAGTAGTATTCTGCTAGAATCTTCAGGGTTTTCTATGTATAATATCATGTCATCTGCAAAGAGTGACAATATTACTTCTTTCCCAAATTGGATTCCTTTTATTTTATTTTCTTCTATGATTGCTGTGGCTAAAACTTCCAAAACTATGTTGAATAATAGTGGTGAGAGTGGACACCCTTCTCTTGGTCCTGTCCTTAGAGGCAATGCTTTCAGTTTCTCACCATTTAGAATGATGTTAGCTTTTGGTTTCTCATAATTAGCTTTTATTAGGTTGAGGTAATTTCCTTCTATGCCCATTTTTTGGAGAGTTTTTTTTTTTTTTTTTTCACAATTGGATGTTGAATTTTGTCAAAGCTTTTCCCACATCTATTGAGATGATCATATGGTTTTATCCTTCAATGTGTTGATATGATGTATCACATTGATTGATTTGCATATATTGAAGAATCCTTGCATTCCAGGGATAAACCCCACTTGATCATGGTGTATGATCTTTCTAATGTGCTGTTGGATTCTGTTAGCCAGTATTTTGTTGAGGGTTTTTGTGTCTATATTCATCAGTGATATCGGCCTGTAATTTTCTTTTTTTGTGAACTTCTTTGCGTGGTTTTGGTATCAGGGTGACGGTGGCCTCGTAGAATGAGTTTTGGAGTGTTCCTCCTTCAGCTATATTTTGGAATTGTTTGAGAAGGATAGGTATTAACTCTTCTTGAAATGTTTGATAGAATTTGCCTGTGAAACCATCTGACCCTGGGCTTTGGTTCTTTGGGAGATTTTTAAATACAGTCTCAATTTCCATACTTGTGATTGGTCTGTTCATGGTTTCTATTTCTTCCTGGTTCAGTCTTGGAAGATTGTATTTTTCTAGGAAGTTATCCATTTCTTCCAGGTTATCCAATATATTGTCATATAGTTGCTTGTAGTAGTCTCTCATGACTTTTTCTCTTTCTGTGGTTTCTGTTGTTACTTCTCCTTTTTCATTTCTAATTCTGTTGATTTGTGTCTTCTCCCTTTTTTTCCTTATGAGTCTGGCTAATGCTTTATCAATTTTGTTTATCTTCTCAAAGAACTAGCTTTTAGTTTCATTGATCTTTGCTATTGTTTCCTTCCTTTCTTTTTCATTTATTTCTGCTCTGATCTTTAGGATTTCTTTCCTTCTGCTCACTTTGGGGTTTCTTTGTTCTTCTTTTTCTAATTGTTTTAGGTGCTAGGTTAGGTTGTTTTTGATATTTTTCTTGTTTCTTAAGGTAGGACTGTATTGCTATGAACTTCCCCCTTAAAACTGCTTTTGCTGCTTCCCATAGGTTTTGGGTTGTTGTGTTTTCATTGTTGTTTGTTTCTAGATATTTTTTAATTTCCTCTTTGATTTCTTGAGTGATTTCCTGGTTGTTTAATAGTGTATTGTTTAGCCTCCATGTGGTTGTATTTTTTACAGTTTTTTTCCTGTAATTGATATCTAGTCTCATGGTTTTGTGGTCAGAGAAAATGTTTGATATCCTTTCAATTTTCTTGAATTTGCCAAGGTTTGATTTGTGACCCAAGATGTGATCTCTTCTGGAAAATATTCCATGTGCCTTTGAGAAGAAATTGCATTCTGTACTTTTTGGATGGAATGTCTTATAAGTTGAGATGGTGTAATGTGTCATTTTAAGCTTGCATGTCCTTACTTATTTTCTGATTGTATGACCTGTGCATTGATGTAAGTGGTGTGTTAAAATCTCCTAGTGTTATTGTTACTTTCGATTTCCCCTTTTATGGCTGTTAGCATTTGCCTTATGTATTGAGGTGCTCCTATGTTGGGTGCATAGATATTTACAATTGTGATATGTTCTTCTTGGATAATCTCTTGATCATTATGTAGTGTCCTTCTTTGTCTCTTTTAATAGTCTTTAAAGTCTGGTTTTTCTGATATGAGTATTGCTACCCCAGCTTTCTTTTGACTTCCATGTGCATGGAATATCTTTTTCCATCCCTTTACTTACAGTCTATATGTGTCCCTTGATCTGAAGTGGGTTTCTTGTAGGCAGCATATAGAAGGGTCTTGTTTTTGTATCCATTCAGCCAGTCTGTGTCTTTTGGTTGGAGCATTTAATCCTTTTACATTTAAAGTGATTATTGATATGTGTGTTCCAATAACCATTTTCTGAATTGTTTTGTGATTGTATTTGTAGGTGTTTTCCTTTTCTTGTGCGTCCTACTTAGAGAAGTTCCTTGAGCACTTGTTGTAAGGCTGGTTTGGCGGTGCTGAATTCTCTTAACTTTTGCTTGTCTGGAAAGCTTTTGATTTCTCCCCCAAATCTAAATGAGATTCTTGCTGGGTAGAGTATTCTTGGCTGTAGGTTTTTCTCTCTCAGGACTTTCAGTGTATCCTGCCATTCCCTTCTGGCCTGCAGAGTTTCTGCACAAAGATCAGCTGTTATCCTTATGGGTTTTCCCTTATATGTTATTTGTTGATTTTAATATTTTTTCTTTGTGTTTAATTCTCCTTACTTTGATTAATATATGACTTGGTGTATTTCTCCTTGGGTTTATTCTGTATGGGACTTTCTGTGCTTCTTGGACTTGGTAAATTATTTCCTCTCCCATGTTGGGGAAGTTTTCCACTATAACCTCTTCAAATATTTTCACAGACACTTTCTATTTTTCATCTTCTTCTAGGATGCCTATGATTCAAATGTTGGTGAGCTTAATGTTGTCACCAAGGTCTCTGAGACTGTCTTCCATTCTTTTTATTCTTCTTTCTCTTTCCTGCTCTGTGGCATTTATTTCCCCTATTCTTTCTTCCAACTCACTTATTTGTTCTTCTGCCTTAGTTATTCTGCTATTTATACCATCTAGAGTATTTTTAATTTCAGTTATTTTGTTGTCCATTACTGTTTGTTAGCTCTTTAGTTCTTCTGAGTCCTTTTGAACTGTTACTAGTATTTTCTGTATTTTGTTATGGAGATTCTTTATCATCTTCACTATCATTACTCTGAATTCTTTTTCAGGCAATTTCCCTATTTCCTCTTCATTTATTTGGTCTTCTGAGGTTTTTTCCTGCTCCTTTGCCTGCATGGTGTTTCTTTGTTTTCTCATTTTGTCTAATTTACAAGATTTGCTGTCTTCTTTCCCTAGGCTGCCTAGTAGTAATTCCTCTTTTTTCTGCCCTCTGTCTCCTGTGGTGGGGTTTGTCCAGTGTCTTGAGTAGGCTTCCTGGTGGGGGGGGGTGTCTGGTGTCTGCTTTCCAGTGTGTGACTCTGTGTCTTTTCTCTCTGATGGGCAGGGCCATGCCAGGTGGTGTGTTTTAGGGTATTTGTGAGGTTAACATGGCTTTAGGTCATCTGTGTGCTGAAGCGTGGGTTGTATTTCTGTCTTGTTTGTAGTTTGGTGTGAGGTTTCTAGCACTGGCAGTTGCAGACAGTTGGATGAAGCTGAGTCTTACACTCTGATACAGGGCTCTGTGAGAGTTCTCTGAAGTTAATCTTCCCTGTGTTTGAGGACTCCCAAGTAGTCTAGCATCCTGGATTCAGTGCTCCCTCCCAAAAGCCTTCTACTTGATTTCCAGTGGAGTAGTCCAGACTTCAGAAGTTGCTTGTCCTGGCAATAAAGGGGTTTAAAGAAGACTGTCCAAGCCCCAGACTAATGACAGAGTGTTAAGTCAAACAAATACTAAGTCAAGGAAACACATACATGTGTAAGAGACACAAATACTGAATCCAATGGAACATAAGGTGCTAGAAAGACCTGAGAGAAGAACCCCAGTCTGTAATCTTACAATCAAAAAGAAAATCAACCGAAATTCAAAAAAGAAAAGTGAAAAAAAAAGAAAAAAAAGAAAGAAAGAAAGAAAGAAAGAAAACACACACGCACACACATCCAGGGGAAATTTGAAAGCTAGGATCAAATATAACAAAGAGCAAGAGTACCACCAGACAGGCTGAAGTTTCTCCGAATGAAATCAGACAATTATACTTAGGACTAACATAAAGACAAAACCTGATAATAAAAACCAAAGCAGTGTTTCATCTGGAGAATAAAGCAAGGAAAGGGAGCAGACCAATAATATTGCTTATAAGTATATTAAGATAAGATAAACTAAAAAAGGTTAGAAGCCAGGGCAACAGAAGAGTGTAGTGTGACTGCAAATATGAAAAGAATAAGAAAAGAGTGAAAGAATAGAAATGTATAAAAGATAGAGAAGGAAAGAGGTTAGAAGAGATAAAATTAACACTACAAAAAACTTAGATAGAAATAGAAATATGTAAAAAGTCTAAAAATAAAAAATAGAAATAAATAGAATAAAAGAAAAAAATATGTTATAATATGTGTAGATCCCTTAGGACTAAGATCATAATTAATTAACACACACACACACACACACACACACACACACACACACATACATATATATATCCAGGGAATTTTTGAAAGCTAGGATCAAGTATAATAAAGAGCAAGTGTACAATCAGACAGACTGAAGATTCCCAAAACAAAATCAGACAATTATAATCAGAACTAAGATAAAGACCAAACTTAATAATAAAAACCAAAGCAGTGTGTCATCTGGAGAATAAAGCAAGGAAACAGAGCCAAGTGATAATATTGGTTATAAGTATATTAAGATAAAAGAAACTAAAAAAGCATAGAAGACAGAGCAACAGAAGAGTGTTGTGTGACTGGAAATATGAAAAAAAAAAGAAAGAAATAGAAATGTATAAAAGAGTTGAAGAGAACATAGGAGAGATGCAATCAGCACTGCAAAAAACTTAGCTAGAAATAGAAATTATAAAAAGGCTAAAAATAAAAACAGAATAAAAAGTAGAATAAAAATATGTTATAAAACATGTAGATCCCTTAGGACTAATATCATAATTAAAAAAATGAAAAAACAAAACAAAACAAAACAAAAAATAGAACTGACCCCAGAATGGACCAGTTTAATATAATTAATAATAATTTTTCTGTTTCCTTGGGGTCTCAGCTGTAAGTGTCCTTCTACCCACCTTGGGTTTCTTGTATTACTCTGCAACCAGCAGAGCTTCCTTTATCATTCATCTGTAAGTGCCACTGTGTGGGGAGAGAGAAGGTACAATAGTGACTGCTCCCCCTGGGAGTGAGTGAGCAGAGGTGCCCTGCCTGGGTTGCAGCTGCTTGGGAGGCTCAGGCTGAGAAAGCAACCCCAACTATGGCTCCTCTCCCCTGCTATGACTCCACTGGGGCACCCTGCCTGGGTCACGGCTGCTCAGTCGGCTGTGGTGGTGCCTGCTGCAGAGGGATGCTGGTGGCTCAGGTATAACAGAATGTCTCTAGAGCTGGGCCACTCTGTGGACTTTTAGCTCTTGGCTGCAGGCACTCTAGGCCAGCCTTGCCCGGGGGGCCTTTGCTGTCCCTGAGTGCATTAGCCAGGCCCAGAGGGGCCCTTCTTTTGTCTGTTGCAGGCACCCAGATAGGGACTACACCTGTGGCTCCTCCCCCCTGCTTGTAAGTCAGCAGTATTGAGCTGCTGTCATGGCCAACAATGTTTCTCACCCTGAACTAGTTCTCTGGTTCCCACGTTCCAGCTCCCAGACCCCCTGTTCAGCTGTGAACCCATGTTTCATTCCGGACATGCTGAACTGTGGTGCAGACCCTCCATGTGTCTCTCACTCTTTCCCATCTGCCACAAATCAGCCGCTTCACCATCTTTGAACAGTCCCAAATGCTTCACTTCTGACCCAGGGAAATTCTCCGTTGGAGAAGGGTTTCCCCGTCAGATAATGGACATTTCCCTGAATTCAGCAATCTCCCCTGTTTCAGATCCCCTCACCCCAGGTTGTGGACCTGTCCCTTTCCTTTCTTCTCCTCCTCTTTCTCCTTTTTTTTTCCCCCTCTGTTCTACCCAATTAAGTTGGGATCTTTGCAGTCCTTTATGGTGTCTGAAGTCATTTTCTGGTGTTCAGCTGGTTCTCTGTGGGAGTTATTGCATCTTTTGGTGTATTCCTGATGCATTTGTGGAGAGGGATGTATTCCATGTCCTTCTACTTCACTGCCATCTTTCTTCTTAGGGATACAATCTCTCAAGTATAGTTGTGACATCTTTTTTGTTTCTTTGGCTTAGTTTTCATCTTTGGAGGATAAAAATATATGCATGTTCTTCTTTCTTCATCTACGTATTACTCCTTTCTTCTATTTTCCAGGATGAATTCTTATGGAATGTATTCACTTTTCAAAAAAAAATTTCCCATGAACTTTTTTCCATTATCTTATATAAGTAATATTTAGAGGCATAGAAAGATAGGAATTTTCTTAAGAAAAAATTTGCATACCATATATTTCACCTGTGTTATATAATGCAATCAAAATATATAATTCATGATGTGTAATATGTTTAAAGGGTTATGTATGTTCATCACTCCTAAAAGAAACCCTGAAGCACCTAACAGCTATTCTGCATTTCCTCACCCCCACACCTAGCTACCACTATCCACTTTCTGTCTATAACTTTTCCTCTGTTGGATATTTCATGTGAATTGCATCATACAGTATGTTGAATTTTGTGATTAACTTATTTCCTTAAAATAAAGCTTTTAAAGTTCACCCATGTTGTTGCATGTATAACTATTAATATTTCATTTGTTCTTTACTGACACACTCTACTCCATTGCATGGATATTTCATTTATTCATTCATCATCTCATTGTATTTGTGTTGTTTCTGTTCTTTGGCTATCATTCTCAATGCTTATGAACATTATCAGGCAAGTGCATAAGTGAATGTATATGCTCATTTAACTTGGGTAGACACTGAAGAGGAGGCCCAGGAACAGATACTTTCACTGATGTACTTTATCAAAAACAAACAAACAAAAAAACAAAGAAAAAACACAATCCTTTTGACAATGATGAAGAAGATATTTGGAAGATACCAGATCAAATGCACAGAAGAAACCTAGTTTGCAGGATTGCATTGTGAAAAAGAGCAATCCACATACCACTCTAGTCAGCTAAACTCTGGGAGATTTTAAACAAGGTTACTTTTTTCTCTATTGAGCCACTCTGTTTCTGAATCCCACTGTTAATGCAGGATAATGGGTACCCTGATTGTTACAGAATCCATTCCTAAAACAATACCATTGGGAGAGAAAAGATGGTGGCGAAGTAGAGAGACGTGGAGTGCATCCCTCTCCACAGATGCATTGGGAATGCACGGAAGGATGCAGTAATTCCCACAGAGAACCAGCTGAACACCAGCAGACGGCCTCGGACACCAGAAAGGGCTGCGGGGAGCCTGCCGTAGCCAGTAGGGAGGCATCTACGAGGGCTCAAAGAGGGTGAAGCGGCGGAGCTGTGGCAGATGGGAGGGAGTGAGAAACATACGGAGGGTCCGCAGCGCAGCTCAGCATTCCCGGACCGAGACATCGATCCGCGGCTGAATGGAGGGTCCAGGAGTGGGAGTGTGGGAACCGGAGAGCTGGTTCAGGGTGAGAAACATTGCTGCCGGTAGGGTGACGGACCGAGAGGACAGGAGGGAGGAGGTCCGGGGAGAGGAGTGCCCGTCCCTGAGAGCTGCCCGGCCATGATGGCGGCTGGAGGCTGCAGGCTCACGGGTGGGGGGAGGAGCCGCACGCCATAGCCTCTCCCTCTCTTTTGACGCCTCTGCAACAGGCAGTGGAGAGACGCCCTGCAGGCCACCTAAGGCGCACAGAGATAACAAGCACCCTCAGGCACTCGGGCGGGGCTAGATTGAAACCCCTTGCAACGCCAGCAGCAGGGAGGCTGCAGAGAGAAAAAAGAAAAAAAAAAAAAAACAGCATCAAAAAGAAAAAAACCCTGAGAGAGGCCCAACTCTAAGACTTTCTGTGTACGCCTGAGCCACCAGCGCCCTCTGCAACAGGCACCTCCAAGCCCAACTGAAACAACAGTGTGCCACTGCTCACTCACTCCCAGGAGAAGGAGCCACTATTGTACCCTCTCCCTCCCCACACACCGACGCTTACAGACGAACAATAAAGGAACCTCTGCTGGTCACAGAATAACGCAAAAAAAAACCCAAGGCAAGGAGAAGGACACTTACAGCTGAGACGCTAAGGAAACAGAAATAGTAGTATCAATACCTATTGAACTGGTCCATTCTGGGATCAGTTATAGATTTTTTTTTTTTTTTCGTTCTCTCTCTCTTTTTTTTTTTTTTTTTTTTTGATTTATTAAATACGATCTTAGCCCTAAGGGATCTACAAGTTTTATAACATAATTTTTTAACAATATTTTGTATTCTTTTTTTTTTTTTTTGTGCCTTTTTATATACTTCTATATCTAGCTAAGTTTTTGGTAGTATGGACAAAATATCTCTCATACTTTCCTTTCATCCCTATCTTTTATACATTTCTATTCCTTTCTTTTTATTTGCATATTTCCAACCACATTACACTCTTCTGTTCCCCTTTCTTCCAGCCATTTCAAGTTTATTTAATATTAACATACTTATAAGCAACACTATCGGTCTGCTCAGATGCCTTGCTCTATTCTCCAGATGATGCACTGCCTTCGTATTTAATATTAGGCTTTTGTCTTTATCTTAGTTCTTAGTACAGTTGTCTAATTACATTCTGAGAATCTCCATTCTCTCTGGTGGTACTCCAGCTCATTTCTATATTTGATCCTAGCTTACAAAATCTCCCTGGATTGATGTTTGTATGTGTAGGGTGTTAGTTGTTGTTTGTTTGCTTTTGCTTTTGTCTCTGATTTGTTCTGTTTCAGTTGTCAATTTCTGCTGGGTTTCTCTTTGAATATCTGATAGCACACGGGGGTTCTGTCAGGTCTTTCTAGAGCCTTATGCCCTAACGGATTCAGTAATTGTGTGTCTTATACATGTATGTGTTTCCTAGACTTAATATTTGTTTAATCCAATACGTGGACATTAGTCTGAGGCTTGGACAGTCTTCTACAAACACCTCTATTGCCAGGACAAGCAACCCCAAAGGTTTGGACAACCATTTGGAAACAGAAACCCCATGCAGGCAAAGGAGCAGGAAAAAAACCCACAAGCCCAAATAAATGAGGAGGAAATAGGAAAAATGCCTGGAAAAGAATTCAGAGGAATGATAGTAAAAATGATACAAAATCTCGATAACAAAATAGAGAAAGTACAAGACACAGTTCATAAGAACTCAGAAAAACAAACAGCAATGGATAACAAAATAACTGAAATTAAAAATACTCTAGATGCTATAACCAGCAGAATGACTGAGGCAGAAGAACGAATAAGTGAGTTGGAAGATAGAATGGAGGAAATAAACACCACAGAGCAGGAAAAAGAAAAAAGAACAAAAAGATTAGAAGACAGTCTCAGAGACCTCCGTGATAACCTTAAACGTACCAACATTCGAATTATAGGCATCCCAGAAGAAGAAGAAAACAAGAAAGGGTCTGACAAAATATTTGAAGAGGTTCTAGTGGAAAACTTCCCCAACATGGGAAAGGAAATAATTCAACAAGTCCAAGAAGCACAGAGAGTCCCATACAGAATAAACCCAAGGAGAAATACACCAAGACACATATTAATCAAACTAACGACAATTAAACACAAAGAAAAAATATGAAAAGCAACAAGAGAAAAGCAACAAACAACATATAAGGGAAAACTCATAAGGATAACAGCTGACCTTTCCACAGAAACTCTGCAGGCCAGAAGGGAATGGCAGGATATACTGAAAGTCCTGAAAGAGAGAAACCTACAGCCAAGAATACTCTACCCAGCAAGAATCTCATTTAGATTTGGGGGAGAAATCAAAAGCTTTCCAGACAAGCAAAAGTGAAGAGAATTCAGCACCACCAAACCAGCCTTACAACAAGTGCTCAAGGAACTTCTCTAAGTAGGAAACACAAGAAAAGGAAAACACCTACAAATACAATCACAAAACAATTCAGAAAATGGTTATTGGAACACACATGTCAATAATCACTTTAAATGTAAAAGGATTAAATGCTCCAACCAAAAGACACAGACTGGCTGAATGGATACAAAAACAAGACCCTTCTATATGCTGCCTACAAGAAACCCACTTCAGACCAAGGGATACATATAGACTGAAAGGAAAGGGATGGAAACAGATATTCCATGCACATGGAAGTCAAAAGAAAGCTGGAGTAGCAATACTCATATCAGACAAATTAGACTTGAAAGTAAAGATGATTAAAAGAGACAAGGAAGGGCACTACATAATGATCAAGGGATCCATTCAAGAAGAACATATCACAGTGGTAAATATCTATGCCCCCAATATAGGAGCACCTCAATACATAAGGCAAATGCTAACAGCTATGAAAGGGGACATCGACAGTAACACAATAATTGTGGGAGACTTGAACACCCCACTTACATCAATGGACTGATCATCCTAACAGAAAATAAATAAAGACACACAAGCTTTAAATGACACAATAGACCATCTCAACTTAATGGATATTTATAGGACATTCTATCCAAAAACGACAGACTACACTTTCTTCTCAAGTGCACATGGAACATTTTCCAGGATAGATCACATCTTGGGTCACAAATCAAACCTTGGCAAATTCAAGAAAATTGAAATCATATCAAGCATCTTCTCAGAACACAATGCCATGAGACTAGATATCAATTACAGGAAAAAAACTGCAAAAAATACAAACACATGGAGGCTAAACAATTCACTCTTAAACAACCAAGGAATCACTACAGAAATCAAAGAGGAAATCAAAAAATATCTAGAAATTAATGACAATGAAAACACAACAACCCAAAACCTATGGGATGTAGCAAAAGCAGTCCTAAGAGGGAAGTTTATAGCAATACAGTCCTACCTTAAGAAACAAGAAAATTATCGAATAAACAACCTAACTTTACACCTAAAACAACTAGAGAAAGAAGAACAAAGAAACCCCAAAGTGAGCAGAAGGAAAGAAATCCTAAAGATCAGAGCAGAAATAAATGAAAAAGAAAGGAAAGAAACCATAAGAAAAATAAATAAAACTAAAAGCTGGTTCTTTGAGAAGATTACCAAAATTGATAAACCATTAGCCAGACTCATCAAGAAAAAAAGGGAGAAGACACAAATCAACAGAATTAGAAATGAAAAAGGAGAAGTAACAACGGACACCTCAGAAATACAAAACATCATGAGAGACTACTACAAGCAACTATATGCCAATCAATTGGATAACCTCGAAGAAATGGATATATTCTTAGAAAAATACAATCTTCCAAGACTGAGTCAGGAAGAAATAGAAACCATGAACAGACCAATCACAAGTACGGAAATTGAGGCAGTGATTAAAAATCTCCCAACACACAAAAGCCCAGGACCAGATGGGTTCATGGGTAAATTCTATCAAACATTTCGAGAAGAGTTAACACCTATCCTTCTCAAACTCTTCCAAAATATCGCAGAAGGCAGAGCACTCCCAAACTCATTCTATGAAGCTACCATCACCCTGATACCAAAACCAGGCAAAGATGTCACAAAAAAAGAAAACTACAGACCAATAACACTGATGAATATAGATGCAAAAATCCTCAACCAAATACTAGCTAACAGACTGCAACAGCACATTAAAAAAATCATCCACCATGATCAAGTGGGGTTTATCCCTGGGATGCAAGGATTCTTCAATATATGCAAATCAATCAATATGATACATCATATCAACAACTTGAAGGATAAAAACCATATGATCATTTCAATAGATGCAGAAAAAGCTTTTGACAAAGTTCAACATCCATTTATGATAAAAGCTCTCCAGAAAATGGGCATAGAAGCAAATTACCTCAACATAATAAAAGCCATATACAAAAAACCAAAAGCCAACATCGTTCTCAATGGGGAAAAACTGGAAGAATTCCCTCTAAGAACAGGAACAAGACAAGGGTATCCACTCTCACCACTATTATTCAACAAGGTTTTGGAAGTTTTAGCCACAGCAATCAGAAAAGAAAAAGAAATAAAAGGAATCCAAATTGCAAAAGAAGAAGTAATATTGTCACTCTTTGCAGATGACATGATATTATATATAGAAAACCCTAAAGACTCTACCAGAAAACTTCTAGCACTCATTGATGAGTTTAGTAAAGTAGCAGGATACAAATTTAATGCACAGAAATCTCTTGCATTCCTATACACTAACAACGGAAGAGCAGAAAGAGAAATTAAGGACACTCTCCCATTCACCATTGCAACCAAAAGAATAAAATACCTAGGAATAAACCTGCCTAAGGAGGCAAAAGATCTGTATGCAGAAAACTTTAAGACACTGATGAAAGAAATCAAAGACGACACAAACAGATGGAGGGACATACAATGTTCCTGGATTGGAAGAATCAACATCGTGAAAATGTCTGTACTACCCAAAGCAACTTACAGATTCAATGCAATCCCGATCAAATGACCAATGGCATTTTTCACAGAACTAGAGCAAGAAATCTTACGATTTGTATGGAAATGCAAAAGACCCCGAATAGCCAAAGCCATCTTGAGAAGGAAAAATGGAGTTGGTGGAATCAGGCTTCCTGACTTCAAACTATACTACAAGGCCATAGTGATCAAGACAGTATGGTACTGGCACAAAAATAGAAAGGATGATCAATGGAATAGAATAGAAATCTCAGAAGTAAGCCCAGACACATATGGGCACCTTATCTTTGACAAAGGAGGCACGAGTATACAATGGAAAAAAGACAGCCTCTTCAATAAGTGGTGCTGGGAAAATTGGACAGCAACATGTAAAAGAATGAAATTAGAACACTTCCTAACACCATCCACAAAAATAAACTCCAAATGGATTAAAGACCTACATGTAAGGCCAGACACTATCAAACTCCTAGAGGAAAACCTAGGCAGAACACTCTATGACATCCATCAAAGCAAGATCCTTTTTGACCCACCTCCTAGAATCAGGGAATTAAAATCAAGAATGAATGAATGGGACCTGATGAAACTTAAAAGCTTTTGCACAGCAAAAGAAACCATAAACAAGACTAGAAGGCAACCCTCAGAATGGGAAAAAATAGTTGCCTATGAAACAACGGACAAAGGATTAACCTCCAAAATATACAAGCAGCTCATGAAGCTTATTACCAAAAAAGCAGATAACCCAATCCACAAATGGGCAGAAGACCTAAATAGACATTTCTCCAAAGAAGACAGACAGATGGCCAACAAACACATGAAAAGATGCTCAACATCACTCATAATCAGAGAAATGCAAGTCAAAGCCACAATGAGGTATCACTTCACAGCAATCAGAATGGCCATCATCACATAGTCTGGAAACCACAAGTGTTGGAGAGGGTGTGGAGAAAAGGGAACTCTCCTGCACTGTTGGTGGGAATGTAAGTTGGTACATCCACTAAGGAAAAGCGTTTGGAGGTTCCTTAGAAAACTACAAATAGAACTACCATATGATCCAGTAATCCCACTCCTGGGCATATACCCAAAGGAAACCATAATCCCAAAAGAAACTTGTACCATCATGTTTATTGCAGCACTATTTACAATAGCCAGGACATGGAAGCAACTGAAATGCCCATCAACAAATGAATGGATAAAGAAGATGTGGCATATATATACAATGGAATGTTACTCAGCTATAAAAAGGGTTGAGATGGAGCTGTGTGTAATGAGGTGGATAGAACTACAATCTGTCATACAGAGTGAAGTAAGTCAGAAAGAGAATGACAAATATTGTATGCTAACTCACATATACGGAATCAAAAAATGGTACTGATGAACTCAGTGACAAGAGCAAGGATGCAGATACAGAGAATGGACTGGAGAACTCGAGGTATGGGAGGGGGCGGGGGGTGAAGGGGAAACTGAGACGAAGCGAGAGAGTAGCACAGACATATATATACTACCAACTGTAAAATAGTCAGTGGGAAGTTGTTGTATAACAAAGGGAGTCCAACTTGAGGATGGAAGATGCCTTAGAGGACTGGGGCAGGGAGGGCGGGGGGGACTTGAGGGGGGGAGTCAAGGAAGGGAGGGAATACGGGGATATGTGTATAAAAACAGATGATTGAACCTGGTGTACCCCCAAAAAATAAAAAATAAAAAATAAAAAATAAAAAAAAAACAAAACAAAAACAACACCATCATCCAGTAAAATTCTTTGATTTACAGAATTTTTCCTTGTATGAATAGGACTGTGCCTGTATCTTTGAGATTTAGCTACTATTACCCAAAACACACTATCTTCTATCAGCATTCTAGATAATATCTGCTAGCCACATACACCTATCAGCAGTCCCTGGTACTATATTTAATGTTTTCTTTAATATACTAATGAATTCTGTTTTTTGAATTCTGATAATGAGTACAGTTTTGGAGAAAAATGTCCTATCAGAGAGTGGTGATGAAGAATATGAACACTCGGGTTATACTATCTGGGTTCAAATGTGAGCTTGTTCTCTAACTAGTGGAGTGACCAGGAACCAGTTATTTGCTCTGTCTGTGCTCCAGATTCTTGATCTCTAAATAGGAACCTTTGGATACATTTATTGAGGCAAAAATCTAAGTGCTGGGGATACAATGTTGAACAGTGGAAGAAAGAACGTGCGCTCATTAAGCTTACATGACAGTGGGGAGATGAGGGGTGGCAGACAAGACACAAAATGCACTGGGAAAATACATAAAGTTAAGGTGGAGATAACAGGTATAGAAAACAGATGAGGCATGAAAGGGGGAAGGGAACAGATACAATTTAAATAAGGTGGTAGGTATCTTTTATTAAGAATAGAATGAGAAAAAAAGCATGCAGTTTTCTAAGAAAAGGAAGTTTCAGAATGAGGAAGAGAAAATGATAAAATTCCAGACAGTATCAGGACTGATGTATGCAGAAGAGTTAGGATGTCATGTGGTGAAATGAAAGTAAGTAAGATTGATAGAATAGTAAGTCAGGACAAGGTCATTGTGGACCAATGGACTCTTACAGAGGTTTTGAGTTTTATTCTTAGTGTGATGAGAAGCCTTAGAGAGCTGTGAAGAAAGTGATATAATCCAATTTATAGCTTAATGGTATTGCTCTGGCTCTTATACTGACATATCGATGCAAGAGGGATAAGGCCGAAGAGAGAAGCCAAGAGGCTGAAGCAGTAATTCTAAGCCTGAGATGATGGTTCCTTGGAACAGGTGGGAGAAGAAAAGATTTTGAGAAGACATCAAACTTTAAATATAATCTATATTTTGATCACCATAATATGCTGTTAGATTGTGGTGTGTTGTGAGGTGTGTGTGATAAAGAGAAAAAATTAGGATTCCTTTTAAGTCTTTGTCTAAACAAGTAGAAAGCTGGCTTTCCAATCCATGAGGTTAACATAAAGTTATTGCTGGTACTTACATGGAAATTATCTCATGAGATAAAATGTTTTCATTCTGTATCTAAAGCTCCTTGAATGTTGACTGGTAGGTGGTAAGTGTTTTGCAAAGTATGTTATCAACATTATTTATTAATGATTTGGAAGTAAACACAGCTGTTCATGTTTTTGGCATGTTCTATTTTTTTTAAAGAATTTTTATTGAGATACAGTTAACAGATAATAAACCACATATATTTAGGGTGTACAATTTGGTATCCCAATCTCCCAATTCATTCCCCCCTCAACCCTTCCCACTTTCCCCACTTGGTGTCCATATGTTTGTTCTCTATATCTGTATCTCTATTTCTGTTTTGCAAACCAGTTGATTTGTACCATTTTTCTATAGTCCATATATATGTGTTAATATGCAATATTTGTTTTTCTCTTTCTGACACACTTTACTCTGTATGACAGTCTCTACATCCATCTATGTCTCTACAAATGTCCCAGTTTCAAAGAACCAGCTTTTACTTTTATTGATTTTTGCTATAGTTTTCTTTGTTTCTATTTCATTTATTTCTGCTCTGATCTTTATGATTTCTCTCAGTCAACTAACTTTGGGTTTTGTTTGCTCTTCTTTCTCTAGTTTCTTTAGGTGTAAGGTTAGATTGTTTATTTGGGATTTTTCTTGTTTCTTGAGGTAGGATTGTATCACTATAAACTTCCATCTTAGAACTGCCTTTGATGCAATCTATAAGTTTTGGATCATTGTGATTTCATTGTCATTTGCCTCTAGGTATTTTTTGATTTCCTCTTTGATTTCTTCAGTGATTGCTTGGTTATTTAGTAGTGTATTGTTTAGCCTCCATGTGTTTGTGTTTTTTACAGTTCTTTTTGTGTAATTGATTTCTAATCTCATAGCCTTGTGGGCAGCAAAAATGCTTGATACAATTTCAATTTTCTTGAATATACAAAGGCTTGATTTATGACCCAAAATGTGATCTATCCTGGAGAATATTCCATATGAACTTGAGAAGAACATGTAATCTGCTGTTTTTGAATGTAATGTCCTATAGATATCTATTAAATCCAGCTGATTTCTTGTGTCATTTAAAGCTGGTGTTTCCTGATTAATTTTCTGTGTGGATGATCTGTCCATTGGTGTGTTAGTGGGGTGTTAAAGTCCCCCACTATTATTGTATTACTGTCACTTTCCTCTTTCATACTTGTTAGCAATTGCCTTATGTATTGAGGTGCTCCTATATTGGGTGCATATATATTTATAATTGTTATCTTCTCTTCTTGGATGGATCCCTTGATCTTTATGTAATGTCCTTTCTTGTCTCTTGTAACATTTTTTATTTTAATAAAATAAAATAATAGCTGTTTGTTTGCTCTGTTTGTTAGCTCTGTTTGTTTGCTCTTTAATTCTTCTAGGTCTTTGGTAAACTTTTTCATCTTTGCATCCAGTCTTTTTTCAATGCCCTGGATCATCTTCACCATCATTATTCTGAATTCTTTTTCTGGAAAGGTGCCTATCTCCTCTTCATTTAGTTGTTTTCCTGGGGTTGTAACTTTTCCCTTCATCTGATACAAAGTCCTCTGCTTTTTCATTTTCTCTATCTTTCTGTGGCTGTGGTTTTCTGATCCAGAAGATGAAATACTGGTGATACTGCTTGATACTGCTGTTTTCTCTCTTGTGGAGGAAGCTTTCTAGGATGTGTGTGAATGCTTCCTGATTGGAGTGACTGATGGTGAGTAGGGCTGGGTGGGCAGAGCTCAGTAAGATTTTAATGCAATTTGGTGACAGAACTCAGTAAAACTTCCTTCTGCTTGTTTGACAATGGGTGGGGCTGTGTTCCCACCTTATTGGTTGTTTGGCCTGAGGCTACCTAGCACTGGAGCTTACAGGCTCTTTGGTAGGGCTAATGGTGGACTCTGGGAGGCCTCACACCAATGAGCATTTCCCAGAACTCCTGCCACCAGTGCCCCTGTCTCCTTGGTGAGCCACAGCTGCCCCCCACCTCTGCAGGCAACCCTCCAACACCAGCAGGTAGGTCTGGTTGAGTCTCCTATGGGGTCACTGCTCCTATCCCCTAGGTCCTGGTGAGCACACTTTTTTGTGTGTCCTCCAAGAGTGGAGTCTCTATTTCTCCCAGTCCTGTGGAGGTCCTGCAATCAAATCCCACTGGCTTTCAAAGTCTGATTCTCTGGGACTCCTCCTCCTATTGCTGGACTCCCAGGTTGGGGAGCCTGACATGGATCTCAGAACCCTCACGTTAGTAGGTGGACTTCTGTGGTCTAACTGTTCTCCAGTTTGTGAGTTACCCACCCAGCATTTATGGGATTTGATTTTAACGTGATTATGCACCTCCTACCATCTCATTGCAGCTTCTCCTTTGTCTCTGGATTTGGGGTGTCTTTTTTGGTGAGTTCCAGTGCCTTTCTGTTGATGATTGTCGGCATGTTCTTTTCTTGTCTTATCTTCTCTATAACCTTTTTTTGAATAGCATTTTGTCATGGCCCGCAAAACAACATATTATGTTTTACATTACTTCACACCACATTTGACATAAAATAAGATATGCAAGCATATAACAAGGAGTGTTTAGGCAAATGAAAATAGTCAGAATCTTTCATATTGCCCATAGATTATATTATACATGTATAACAATATCATATAAATGGTTTCCAAACTGCACTGTAAAAAGAATAATGTTGTCTTAATTTACTTAGAGTTTAATTTATTTTAATTATAATTTTCCTTACCTTAGCACTGTCCACCAAATCATAGAATCTGTTGACAACATTTTCAAGCACAAACCAACAAGATACATTTCCTAATCATAAAAATAGAGATGGAAGAAAGATAAAACATAGTTTGTAGAAAAGACTCAGAAACTGAAAAAAAGCCTATAAATATAAGGTATATTATGCTTATAAAAGATGAAAAAGGAGGCAAAAAATTATATTATTAAACAAATGTAAATAAAGCTACTAGCAATACCTGTAAATACAGATTCTAGACAATGTGGAAATCAGAGCAAAACTAAGTCAAAATAATTTCAGATGGCATTCATACATGATGAGTAATTTTTTTTAATATATTAAGTAGGGGCAAATAATGTATATTTAAAGACTTGAATAAATTTGTTAACAGTTTTGAATTAGTAGAAATAATTAAACTTTTAACTCCAAAATGAGAGTGTGCATTTTTCATCTTGTTTTTAACATTTAAAAACTGCTTAAGAAAAATAGTCATATAAAGGTTTACAGAGAAAATCACCTAAATTTCAAAATAATAAAAATTTTATAATGATTATTGTTTGAAGAAAAATGATCTATCTAGTTATGAAAGTTTAAACAAAAATATGAAATACTTGGAAAATGAAAAATACATTCTTCAGCAACCTTTAAAGAGCAGAGAAAATTAAAACTGCAATTAAAGGTAATGTACAAGGAAAATATTAACATAAAAGAAAATTTTGCACTCTACCTGACTAAAGTTTATGAGTTGCCACAATATCTGTATTCACTGTATATTTGTAGTTATACAGCTTGTCTCTGTTAAAAAACTTAAAACACATGAGCCTAGCATTTAATTCAAGAATTTATTTTTAAAGATCATAACAAACCTATAGAAATCAGGAAAATGGCAATGATCTTTTCAAATTCACAGAATTTCAACAAAGAAGCAGTTTACTGAAGATTGTTGATGCATCACTGAAAGGTAGAGATTTTAAGTTTCCAGATAGTCACCAAAGAGATATCACTGCATGCAAATTTTTAACTTGATGAATTTATGAACATTTTATGTCAAAAGCATTGCAAAATGAGAGTCTCTGACTTTACCCATGTAGCAAAAAACACATTCATCTTAGATTTCAATGACAAAGAAATGATCAAAGTTAATCTCTTTAATGTACACTGAAAGCTACAAAAAAGCACATAGGAAATGACAGAAATATTGCTTATGTATACAACATACACATGTATGTACATGACTATCAATCTAGAACAAAATATATACAGTTATTAATTTTTAGGCCATTATAGAAATATCTTAAATTTTTCAATATTTTTCAACTTTTCTCCAATATTAATATACATCATTCTAAATTAAATTGTGAAGTGCTGACTTTTTCATTAGCAGTTTGTGCATTTGTCCTTTAAATCAATCAAAAGTTATTCATAAATCCCAAGTAAATATTATTTGAGAAAAAGCCATCTGACACTAAGAATACTGCAGAGATGTGAGTGCTTTAGTGATAATGGCCAGCATTTGTTAGGACTGCCTTGAATGCTTTACATTTATTATATGATTTAATCTTTACAGTAATTCTATGGAACTGTAATTATTATTGTGTGCATTTGAGGAAACTTGACGCTTAAAAATTTAATGACTTTTTAAGTGTTACACAGCTAAAAGCATTGCAAATCTAGAATTCAAATCCTGGAATGTGTGGTTCCAAGGCAAGTGCTGGTAATCACTCTGCTATATTTCTTCTCCACAAAGTAAACAAAATGATTTCTAAAACTGTCATCATTGTTTTCAAAAAGGAGGTCCTTCCCTCATAACATTTTTTAAATTTGTAAGATATAGTTTAAAATGTTATAACTGTATTTTTTCATTTTGCAAATCACCTGCATTTAAGACATACATAATTAGACCATGGATTTAACATGTTTAAACATTTCCAATTAAAATATGGATTTCTAAAGCCACATTCCAGGAAATGCCCAAGATCATATTTGGTCAAGCAAAGGATGTTTTAACAGAGTCAATCAATCAATCAATCAAAGAAGAATTTCTTTCTGGAAAGGAAGCAGGGAAATACACTATAGAGAAGAAAAAAATATCAGGTGAGCTTAAAAGTTTAGCTTCACTGTTATTTTAATTGCTTGGAGCCTTTTCTCTTCTGCATGACTCTAATGAGAGCATTTTTTACTTCTTTGTTCCTAAGACTATATATGAGTGGATTCAACATGGGGATGACAATAGTATAAAAAAACAGATGCTATTTGATCCTTTCCCAAGGAGTAGGATTTAGTTGGTTTTAAGTAAGTAAAAATCAGAGTGCTATAAAAGATGGTGACTCCCAGGAAATGGGAGGCACAAGTAGAGAAGGTTTTCCACTTCCCTGATGTGGAAGTAATTTTCAGGATAGTAGAGAGGATGGACACATAGGACACAGGTATTTTAATAAGAGACATCAGTATTGTGGAGCCTGCATTAACGAATATCATGATTTCCATGCTGTGTGTGTCAGCGCAGAACAGGGCTAAAATTGGAGGTACATCACAGAAAAAGTGATAGATTATATTGGAATCACAGAAATTCAATGTGTTCATGCAAAGCACATTAACAAAGGAGTCCCTGAAGCCAATCAAATAGGATCCCAAGACTAGGGAGCAGCAACTTCTGGTGGACATAACAACTGGGTAATGCAGAGGGTTGCAGATAGCTACATAGCGATCATAGGCTACTGAGGAGAGAAGAGAACATTCAGTGGCACCCAAAAAGAGAAAGAAATACATCTGGATGAAGCAGCTCAGGTATGAAATATGCTTGGTGGATGTCAGTAAGTTTCCTAAGGTTTTAGGGGTGATGACGGTTGTGTAACTGAGGTCAAGAAATGAGAGGTTACTGAGGAAAAAATACATGGGGGTGTGAAGCTGGAGATCCAGGCGGATGATCAGCATCATAACTGAATTCCACTGCACAGTGATCAGGTAGATCAGGAGAAACAGCATAAAGAGGACAAGCTGGAGCTCTTCAGAATCTGTCAATCCCATGAGGATGAAGTCAGACACATGTGTGATATTCCTTCTACCCATAGCGTTCACATGCTCTAAACTGTTGAGAGATCAAATTTATTACTGAGCAGGAATTACTTCAAAAAGATCTGTGTTTCTGTGAACAAGGTGACATATTTATAATAGTTTAGTGTTTTTAGGGAGTAATGATAGTGAGGGGTTAACAGAGTGTGAAGAGAAAATTCTTAATTTGATTGTCAAATGTAGAAATAGTTGTAAATTGACATTTAGTTTTAATATAATAAAGCTGATATATTGAATAACTTACAGAAAGCCTAAGACCATTCCAAATGCTTCTGTTTATTAAAGCATGTAATTCCCATGGTAATATCATATGATACTTAGGCCTACTAGCCATATTTTTCAGATGAGAAAAAGTGAACAGTGAATTTAGGTAATTTGTTCAGAGTCAAGAGTTGTTAAATGTTGGCTCTGTAATTCTACTAAGATAGATTGACCAAGGAGAGAGCATGTTTATAATACTATATTCCTATTTATAATTAATTTCAGCAAGCTTAAGGAAAAAAAATACTAGATATATATTAAAAAATTATCCAAGAAGAGTTTTAATGCACCATACATTTTTTCCCCTAATATTGTTTAATTCTAATGATAAATAAATTTTAATGTTTGGACTTTACTAGGGTATATTAAAATGATAGATCACATAACAGTATTAATTTCCAACAGATATTGTTTTCCTAACTTGACCATTAAAAATCAAATTTCTGGTCGAAAAAGATGGCAGCGAAGTAGAGAGACGTGGAGTGCATCCCTCTCCACAGATGCATTGGGAATGCACAGAAGGACGCAGTCAATCCCACAGAGAACCAGCTGAACACCAGCAGACGGCCTCGGACACCAGAAAGTGCTGCGGGGAGCCCGACATAGCCGGTAGGGAGGCATCTACGAGGGCTCAAAGAGGGTGAAGCGGCAGAGCTGTGGCAGACTGGAGGAAGTGAGAAACATACGGAGGGTCCGCAGCGCAGCTCAGCGTTCCCGGACCGAGACATCGATCCGCGGCTGAACGGAGGGTCCAGGAGCGGGAGCATGGGAACCGGAGAGCTGGTTCAGGGGGAGAAACATTGTTGCCGGTAGGGTGACGGACCGAGAGGACAGGAGGGAGGAGGTCCGGGGAGAGGAGTGCCCATCCCTGAGAGCTGCCCGGCCATGATGGCGGCTGGAGGCTGCAGGCTCCCGGGCGGGGGGGAGGAGCCGTGCGCATAGCCTCTCCCTCTCTTTTGACGCCTCTGCAACAGGCAGTGGAGAGACGCCCTGCAGGCCACCTAAGGCGCTCAGGGATAACAAGCACTCTCAGGCACTCGGGCGGGGCTAGATTAAAACTCCTTGCAATGCCAGCAGCAGGGAGGCTGCCGAGAGAAAAAAAAATCAGCATCAAAAAGAAAAAACCCCGAGAGAGGCCCAACTCTAAGACTTTCTGTGTACGCCTGAGCCACCAGCGCCCTCTGCAACAGGCACCTCCAAGCCTGACTGAAACAACAGTGTGCCACTGCTCACTCACTCCCAGGAGAAGGAGCCACTATTGTACCCTCTCCCTCCCCACACACCGACGCTTACAGACGAACAATAAAGGAACCTCTGCTGGTCACAGAATAATGCAAAAAAAAAAAAAAAAACCCAAGGCAAGGAGAAGGACACTTACAGCTGAGACGCTAAGGAAACAGAAATAGTAGTATCAATACCTATTGAACTGGTCCATTCTGGGATCAGTTCTGGATTTTTTTTTTTTCTTTCTCTCTCTCTCTCTTTTTTTTTTTTTTTTTTTTTTTTTTGATTTATTAAATACGATCTTAGCCCTAAGGGATCTACAAGTTTTATAACATAATTTTTTAAGGATATTTTTTATTCTTTTTTTTTTTTTGCCTTTTTATATACTTCTATATCTAGCTAAGTTTTTGGTAGTACGGACAAAATATCTCTCATACTTTCCTTTCATCCCTTTCTTTTATACACTTCTACTCCTTTCTTTTTCTTTGCATATTTCCAACCACATTACGCTCTTCTGTTCCCCTTTCTTCCAGCCATTTTAAGTGTATTTTATCTTAACATACTTATAAGCAACACTATCGGTCTGCTCAGACTCCTTGCTCTATTCTCCAGATGATGCACTGCCTTAGTATTAATATTAGGCTTTTGTCTTTATCTTAGTTCTTAGTACAGTTGTCTAATTACATTCTGAGAATCTCCATTCTCTCTGGTGGTACTCCAGCTCATTTCTATATTTGATCCTAGCTTACAAAATCTCCCTGGATTGATGTTTGTATGTGTAGGGTGTTAGTTTTTGTTTGTTTGCTTTTGCTTTTGTCTCTGATTTGTTCTGTTTCAGTTGTCAATTTCTGCTGGGTTTCTCTTTGAATATCTGATAGCACACTGGGGTTCTGTCAGGTCTTTCTAGAGCCTTATGTCCTAACAGATTCAGTAATTGTGTGTCTTATACATGTATGTGTTTCCTAGACTGAATATTCGTTTTATCCAATACTTGGACATTAGTCTGAGGCTTGGACAGTCTTCTATAAACACCTCTATCACCAGGACAAGCAACCCCAAGAGCTTGGACAACCATGAGGAAACAAAGAAACCCCATGCAGGCAAAGGAGCAGGAAAAAAACCCACAAGACCAAACAAATGAGGAGGAAATAGGAAAAATGCCTGAAAAAGAATTTAGAGTCATGATAGTAAAAATGATATAAAATCTCGATAACAAAATAAAGTACAAGAAACAGTTCATAAGAACTCAGAAAAACAAACAGCAATGGATAACAAAATAACTGAAATTAAAAATACTCCAGATGCTATAACCAGCAGAATGACTGAGGCAGAAGAATGAATAAGTGAGTTGGAAGATAGAATGGAGGAAATAAACACCACAGAGCAGGAAAAACTAAAAAGAACAAAAAGATTAGAAGACAGTCCCAGAGACATCGGTGATAACCTTAAACGTACCAACATTCGAATTATAGGCATCCCAGAAGAAGAAGAAAACAAGAAGGGGTCTGAGAAAATATTTGAAGAGGTTCTAGTGGAAAACTTCCCCAACATGGGAAAGGAAATAATTCACCAAGTCCAAGAAGCACAGAGAGTCCCATACAGAATAAACCCAAGGAGAAATACACCAAGACACATATTAATCAAACTAACGACAATTAAACACAAAGAAAAAATATGAAAAGCAACAAGAGAAAAGCAACAAACAACATATAAGGGAAAACTCATAAGGATAACAGCTGACCTTTCCACAGAAACTCTGCAGGCCAGAAGGGAATGGCAGGTTATACTGAAAGTCCTGAAAGAGAGAAACCTACAGCCAAGAATACTCTACCCAGCAAGAATCTCATTCAGATTTGAGGGAGAAATCAAAAGCTTTCCAGACAAGCAAAAGTTAAGAGAATTCAGCACCACTAAACCAGCCTTACAACAAGTGCTCAAGGAACTTCTCTAAGTAGGAAACACAAGAAAAGGAAAACACCTACAAATACAAACCCAAAACAATTCAGAAAATGGTAATTGGAACACACATGTCAATAATCACTTTAAATGTAAATGGATTAAATGCTCCAACCAAAAGACACAGACTGGCTGAATGGATACAAAAACAAGACCCTTCTATCTGCTGCCTACAAGAAACCCACTTCAGACCAAGGGATACATATAGACTGAAAGTGAAGGGATGGAAACAGATATTCCATGCACATGGAAGTCAAAGGAAAGCTGGAGTAGCAATATTCATATCAGACAAATTAGACTTGAAAGTAAAGATGATTAAAAGAGACAAGGAAGGACACTACATAATGATCAAGGGATCCATCCAAGAAGAACATATCACAGTGTTAAATATCTATGCCCCCAATATAGGAGCACCTCAATACATAAGGCAAATGCTAACAGCAATAAAAGGGGACATCGACAGTAATACAATTATGGGAGACTTGAACACCCCACTTACATCAATGGACAGATCATCCAAACAGAAAATAAATAAAGACACACAAGCTTTAAATGACACATTAGACTATCTTGACTTAATTGATATTTTAGGACATTCCATCCAAAAACAACAGACTACACTTTCTTCTCAAGTGCACATGGAACATTTTCCAGGATAGATCACATCTTGGGTCACAAATCAAACCTCAGCAAATTCAAGAAAATTGAAATCATATCAAGCATCTTCTCAGACCATAATGCCATGAGACTAGATATCAATTACAGGAAAAAAACTGCAAAAAATACAAACACATGGAAGCTAAACAATTCACTCTTAAACAACCAAGGAATCACTACAGAAATCAAAGAGGAAATCAAAAAATATCTAGAAACAGATGACAACGAAAACACAACAACCCAAAACCTATGGGATGCAGCAAAAGCAGTTCTAAGAGGGAAGTTTATAGCAATACAGTCCTACCTTAAGAAACAAGAAAATGATCGCATAAACAACCTAACCTTACACCTAAAACAACTAGAGAAAGAAGAACAAAGAAACCCCAAAGTGAGCAGAAGGAAAGAAATCCTAAAGATCAGAGCAGAAATAAATGAAAAAGAAAGGAAAGAAACCATAAGAAAAATAAATAAAACTAAAAGCTGGTTCTTTGAGAAGATGAACAAAATTGATAAACCATTAGCCAGACTCATCAAGAAAAAAAGGCAGAAGATGCAAATCAACAGAATTAGAAATGAAAAAGGAGAAGTAACAACACACACCTCAGAAATACAAAAGATCATGAGAGACTACTACAAGCAACTCTATGCCAATCAATTGGATAACCTGGAAGAAATGGATACATTCTTAGAAAACTACAATCTTCCAAGACTGAACCAGGAAGAAATAGAAACCATGAACAGACCAATCACAAGTACAGAAATTGAGGCAGTGATTAAAAATCTCCCAACACACAAAAGCCCAGGACCAGAAGAATTCACGGGCAAATTCTATCAAACATTTCGGGAAGAGTTAACACCTATTCTTCTCAAACTCTTCCAAAGTATTGCAGAAGGCGGAGCACTCCCAAACTCATTCTACGAGGCTACCATCACCCTGATACCAAAACCAGGCAAAGATGTCACAAAAAAAGAAAACTACAGACCAATAACACTGATGAATATAGATGCAAAATCCTCAACAAAATACTAGCTACCAGACTGCAACAACACATTAAAAAAATCATCCACCATGATCAAGTGGGGTTTATCCCTGGGATGCAAGGATTCTTCAATATACGCAAATCAATCAATGTGATACATCATATCAACAAATTGAAGGATAAACACCATATGATCATTTCAATAGATGCAGAAAAAGCTTTTGACAAAGTTCAACATCCATTTATGATAAAAGCTCTCCAGAAAATGGGCATAGAAGGAAATTACCTCAACATAATAAAAGCCATATATGACAAACCAAAAGCCAACATTGTTCTCAATGGAGAAAAACTGGAAGAATTCCCTCTAAGAACAGGAACAAGACAAGGGTGTCCACTCTCACCACTATTATTCAACATAGTTTTGGAAGTGTTAGCCACAGCAATCAGAGAAGAAAAAGAAATAAAAGGAATCCACATTGGAAAAGAAGAAGTAAAATTGTCACTCTTTGCAGATGACATGATATTATATATAGAAAACCCTAAAGACTCTACCAGAAAACTGCTAGCACTCATTGATGAGTTTAGTAAAGTAGCAGGATACAAATTTAATGCACAGAAATCTCTTGCATTCCTATACACTAACAACAGAAGAGCAGAAAGAGAAATTAAGGAAACTCTCCCATTCACCATTGCAACAAAAAGAATAAAATACCTAGGAATAAACCTGCCTAAGGAGGCAAAAGATCTGTATGCAGAAAACTTTAAGACATTGATGAAAGAAATCAAAGACGACACAAACAGATGGAGGGACATACCATGTTCCTGGATTGGAAGAATCAACATCGTGAAAATGACTGTACTACCCAAAGCAATTTACAGATTCAATGCAATCCTGATCAAATGACCAACGGCATTTTTCACAGAACTAGAGCAAGAAATCTTACGATTTGTATGGAAATGCAAAAGACCTCCAATATCCAAAGCCATCTTTAGAAGGAAAAATGGAGTTGGTGGAATCAGGCTTCCTGACTTCAAACTATACTACAACACTTCCTAACACCATCCACAAAAATAAACTCCAAATGGATTCAAGACCTACATGTAAGGCCAGACACTATCAAACTCCTAGAGGAAAACCTAGGCAGAACACTCTTTGACATACATCAAAGCAACATCCTTTTTGACCCACCTCCTAGAATCATGGAAATAAAATCAAGAATAAATGAATGGGACCTCATGAAACTTAAAAGCTTTTGCACAGCAAAAGAAACCATAAACAAGACTAAAAGGCAACCCTCAGAATGGGAAAAAATAGTTGCCTATGAAACAACGGACAAAGGATTAACCTCCAAAATATACAAGCAGCTCATGCAGCTTCATACCAAAAAAGCAAATAACCCAATCCACAAATGGGCAGAAGACCTAAATAGACATTTCTCCAAAGAAGACATACAGATTGCCAACAAACACATGAAAAGATGCTCAACATCACTCATAATCAGAGAAATGCAAGTCAAAGCCACAATGAGGTATCACCTCACACCAATCAGAATGGCCATCATCACAAAGTCTGGAAACCACAAGTGTTGGAGAGGGTGTGGAGAAAAGGGAACTCTCCTGCACTGTTGGTGGGACTGTAAGTTGGTACAGCCACTATGGAAAACAATTTGGAGGTTCCTTCAAAAACTACAAATAGAACTACCATGTGATCCAGTAATCCCACTCCTGGGCATATACCCAAAGAAAACCATAATCCCAAAAGAAACTTGTACCATCATGTTTATTGCAGCACTCTTTACAATAGCCAGGACATGGAAGCAACCTAAATGCCCATCAGCAAATGAATGGATAAAGAAGATGTGGCATATATATACAATGGAATATTACTCAGCTATAAAAAGGGATGAGATGGAGCTATATGTAATGAGGTGGATAGAACTACAATCTGTCATACATAGTGAAGTAAGTCAGAAAGAGAAGGACAAATATTGTATGCTAACTCACATATACGGAATCTAAAAATGGTACTGATGAACTCAGTGACAAGAACAAGGATGCAGATACAGAGAATGGACTGGAGAACTCGAGGTATGGGAGGGGGCGGGGGGTGAAGGGGAAACTGAGAAGAAGCGAGAGAGTAGCACAGACATATATATACTACCAACTGTAAAATAGTCAGTGGGAAGTTGTTGTATAACAAAGGGAGTCCAACTCGAGGATGGAAGATGCCTTAGAGGACTGGGGCAGGGAGGGTGGGGGGGACTCGAGGGGGGGCGTCAAGGAAGGGAGGGAATATGGGGATATGTGTATAAAAACATTTGATTGAACCTGGTGTACCCCCCCCCAAAAAAAAAACATAATTGAGAAAAAAACTGTAATCAATATGACTATGTATATATGAAATATGTATATTTAATATAATAATTTTATATTTACATATGTGAAAAGCATACAAAACAATACTACACATTGTATTGAGTCATAAAAATTTTAGTTAATATTTGAATAAAGGTATAGGAATAAAAAAATCAAATTTCTTTCAAAATTATATTTATAATATATGAATATTGCCTGCAAACCCTGATTACATCAACTCTGCATTTCTGGTTCTACCAGTCCTGACACTACTGAGGGTAAGGTCTAAATGACATTTATATGCATATTCTTCTGATAATGTCCCCATTTTATTTGATCCTAACTAAAACCTTCTAATTTTGAGAATAATACTTACTGGGAGCCAAAGTCGGTGAAATAACACTTTTGTCCAATATTATCTGTCTAGAAGTATGTCACCCCCAAATTTCACTCGCAAATAATATATGAAGACCATTCCAGTTGAAAATTTCTTTGATAAAATATTTGTTTTCTTTGAGATAAGATCTTTTTAAATTTTAGTGCATTCATTTTGTTTATTCTGAGGGACTAATAAATCAATCTAGAAATTTTGTTCAGCTTCTGATCAAATGTAAACTTTGCCAGGAAGTTATGTCTAAAATGAAGATCAGGGATCTACTGTGGATGTAAGCAAAGCAGAGTATGACTTACCTCTCATCCTGATAATTCTGGGGTACCTCAGATGCTGGGAACTGATAATAATGAAACATTTTTTCATCCCTGTGGACCAATTTCCGAGAAAGATTGCTTGGCATTTCTCCCAGGACAAATGTTCCAGAACTAATTGCAGCTATGCTAGCTTTTGAGAAGTTGTTTTTTCCCTTAGAAGGCACACAATGAAGAGCAAATGGTTTGGTCTTCCCCTGTGATGCTCTAAATTTATGCCGGGGGTGGTAGAGAAATACTTAATTACTCCATGTCTGAAATCTTCATTCATGGAAAGATACATTTTTCACAATGGAACTGTTATATTTAAATATTTGACACTTTTATGGGAATAAATATATTCATTAGAAACAAAATGAGAATATAACAAAATTAAAAGAACAATATGAAAATAATCAAAATTGTTATAACATTTGATTAATTTCTCCCAATTACTTTTGGTTCGTAGAATGCTTACTTTTTTACTTCACATTTGCATGATGAGTATTAGACTGCATGTTCAGTATCCATCCTCATTTTATAACTAAAATTTCATAACGTACTATCACCAATGTTACATCAGCCTTTAATAAAGCCCGTAATTTCACGTGTTGTTCATTGACTGATATCCCATAAGCAACTTCATTCTAGGGAAATTGTCCTCCGATGCTAAGAATTTTACTGAATATTGCTTATCCCTAACACCATCTTAGTTGCAGATTAAAAAGTAAGCATAAACCTAGCTCACAATGGGTAACTTTTGGCATTAAGCCAAAAAAAAAAAAAAAAAGACTAACAGTAGTTTTCAATTTGAATGCCACCTCAAAAACTATGGTGATTGCAGAATTACCAGCAGCAAATTTTTCTTGCTTAATATTTTCCCATCATTGAAACTCATTTTGCTCCTGTTTAATGCTGTTTATCATTTCAGGCTCTTCTTATACCATTTATTGTTTCAGAGTAGAAACCAAAGTCTGATCAGAGATTTTTGTAAATATCTCTTGATGTAATGATGATATAGTTTCATCCCCTATTTTACTACAGTTTAAAATATGTCATACATATATTTTCCTTTCTCTCCTTGATGATTCTGGTTATTATGTTTCTTTTTTCTTTTTTTGGATGAATGCTTTTAAATTATCCTTTTGCTTTTTAATTTATGAATTATCTAAGTTGTATCACTTTTTCCCATACTTTATTAGATTTGTGGGGAAGAAAAATTAATTTTCCCTCTACCCTTCTAGGTTTCAGGATGAATCCCACCCCCCATGTAATGAAAGGTAGATTAAGACCCTGAAAACAAACAGAAATTTAATAACATGTATACCCCCTGTATAGATGGGAGATTCCCAGGAAACCTGAGTGACTCCCCCAAAGGGTCCAAGCCTCTACCTTAAATACTATCTACCAGCTAAAGACAAAAGAAGCTGTGGGAGGGTAGGAGCCAGAAAAAGCATAGTAAACGAAGTTATGTTTGCTAATGCAGACTCAATTTCATTTCTTCTTCATTGAATAGATGTTTAGTCAACTTTCTCTTCCTGGTACAGAGAGGGAGACATCCTTGCATTGGAGATTTCCCTTTTAAATTTAAATCTCTTATAAAAGGTAACTTCTACTCAGTTTTCAAAAATTCTCCGGTGTGTACAGCATTTTGAAAATAACCAGATCAATGTAATCCTTATACCAAGGAAGCCTATTCTGTTCCACTTCAGTGTGAATTTCGTGTTTTTTCTCTAGCACCTAATTATACCTGCTTGGACAATTCAGGAAAGATGTGTAATGCACGTTTAGGGGGAAAGTACAGAAACAGCATCTAGAAGAGAGAATGATGAAAGGGATAAATGTGAGGAATATATTGAAATATATATGTGGGCATTTAATCATAATTTTGGACACATAAAATATATTTCTACTTTTAACGATTAATAAGAAAATGTGGTATGTTTCTGCTCTTACAGAGAGACTAGCAAGGAAACATTAAAATATAAAAAAGAGAACAGCTAAATACATAACTTTATTAATACTAAAGTCCTGAAATAATCCACAGAAGAACACATATTCATTGCCAGTGAAAATAAAACTAATACATACAGGGGTGGAATGAATTGGGAGATTGGGATTGTCATACATACATTACTAATAAGAAAAAAATACCAAATTATACACTTTAAATATAGGCAATTTACTGTATGTCAAATTGTATCTAAATAAGTTCTTAAAAAACTACAAAACAACAACAAAAAACAAACAAAAATAATATGTACAATTAGAACAACACATGAATATAGGCAAATATAAAGAAGTATCAACAGCCAAGATGTGTCACACAATTGTAAACGTTTGAGCATTGTAGTTATAGTGCATGAATGAATATCCATAGTAGAAAAAGAAAGGAAAATATAATCAGTTTAATAATTCTCAGCGATGATGTTGACATATCTTGAGAGCAACAAATCAAAATCAGACAATATAATCAGAGGGAAAAAAATTCAAGTAGGCTTAATAAAGGGAGGGAGCAATGAGTTCAGACAGTAGCCTCAATAAGTCCCTAAAGTAATGCATAAATTGTCACTTACAATAGTTTATAATGTAAAACCACATTGTAAAATGACTTTTTCAGGAGTCAGATACCAGATAGGTAGGTCAGAGGAGAAAATTAAAAATTGAAAACCAAATATATAAAAAAAAATGTGAACACAGAGATACCTTCACATGAATTATCTTCAGCTACTCCCAAGACTGAAGACTGATTATTTCTATAGGAGGTTTGTTTATGATGTATACTATATGAGAAGATGAACCAGTTGACTCCAATGACTTAACATCATAGAAACAAAGTATAAATCTGTGTATATTCATCTCAATATCCTACCAATTAAAGAAAAAATCATTTGAAAAGAAATCTGTTAATTACTATCCCATTTTTAATATACAAGTAAATGTTTATGAAATAATTCTAGAAATAGAATTTGTAACTAAATAATGTTTTTGAGTGCTAATTGCACAGGATTGTCCAAATGCCTAAAAAATATATAAACTTGAGTAAGGTAGAATCCTTGACCTTAATGAATTCATCACTGTGCTTTCACCAGCCAAAAAATCAAAGAAAAACTTTACTTAACTATTGCATGTGTGATGTATTTGCTACATGCTGTGAAGAGTAAAAATATGACCAAGCAAACTCTTCTCTCATAGAGCTTACAAACTTCTTGGGGAGAGAGAAACACTAAAAACACATTTCCTTTCAGAAGCACCTCATCAAATTTTTCTTCAATTCCTTTCAATATACATTGAAATAAGATTATGCAACTCCTTTGGTCACTACTCAATAACTCCAGCACAGTGAAGGCAGTACTGAGTGTTTCATCTCTTCCAAAAATCATTTTGTAACAATACCTGGGGAAGTTGACTAAGTGAGGTTTATTTTGTCTCTTTTCAAGGGATAATTAAAAAAAAAAAAAAAAAAACATAGCTCCTCACTTTTTTTAAATTTATTTTTTATTTTTTGGGGGTACACCAAGTTCAATCATCTGTTTTTATACACATATCCCCGTATACCATCCCTCCCTCAACTCCCCCCACTCCACCCTCCCCGTCCTAGTCCTCTAAGGCATCTTCCACCTTCCAGTTGAACTCCCTTTGTTATACAACAACTTCCCACTGGCTATCTATTTTACAGTTGGTAGTATATATATGTCTGTGCTACTCACTCACTTTGTCTCAGCTTCCCCTTTGCCCCCCACCCGCCCAAACCACGAGTTCTCCAGTCCATTCTCTGCATCTGCATCCTTGTTCTTGTCTTGTCTCTAAGTTCATCAGCACCATTTTTAGATTCTGTATATGTGAGTTAGCATACAATATTTGTCTTTCTCTTTCTGACTTACTTCACTCTGTATGACAGACTCTAGGTCTATCCACCTCATGACATAGAGCTCCATCTCATCCCTTTTTATAGCTGAGTAATATTCCATTGTATATATATGTCACATCTTCTTTAACCATTCATTTGCTGATGGGCATTTAGGTTGCTTCCATGTCCTGGCTATTGTAAAGAGTGCTGCAATAAACATGATGGTACAAGTTTCTTTTGGGATTATGGTTTTCTTTGGGTATATGCCCAGGAGTGGGATTACTGGATCACATGGTAGTTCTATTTGTAGTTTTTGAAGGAACCTCCAAATTGTTTTCCATAGTGGCTGTACCAACTTACAGTCCCACCAACAGTGCAGGAGAGTTCCCTTTTCTCCACACCCTCTCCAACATTTGTTGTTTCCAGATTTTGTGATGATGGCAATTCTGATCGGAGTGAGGTGATACCTCATTGTGGCTTTGACTTGCATTTCTCTGATTATGAGTGATGTTGAGCATCTTTTCATGTGTTTGTTGGCCATCTGTATGTCTTCTTTGGAGAAATGTCTATTTAGGTATTCTGCCCATTTGTGGATTGGGTTATTTGCTTTTTTGGTATGAAGCTGCATGAGCTGCTTGTATATTCTGGAGGTAAATCCCTGGTCCGTTGTTTTGAAGGCAACTATTTTTTCCCATTCTGAGGGTTTCCTTCTAGTCTTGTTTATGGTTTCTTTCACTGTGCAAAAGCTTTTAGGTTTCATCAGGTCCCATTTGTTTATTCTTGATTTTATTTCCATGATTCTAGGAGGTGGGTCCAAAAGGATCTTGCTTTGATGAATGTCATAGAGTGTTCTGCCTAGGTTTTCCTCTAGGAGTTTGATAGTGTCTGGCCTTACATGTAGGTCTTGAATCCATTTGGAGTTTATTTTTGTGGATGGTGTTAGGAAGTGTTCTAATTTCATTCTTTTACATGTTGCTGTCCAATTTTCCCAGCACCACTTATTGAAGAGGCTGTCTTTTTTCCATTGTATACTCGTGCCTCCTTTGTCAAAGATAAGGTGCCCATATGTGTTTGAGCTTACCTCTGAGTTCTCTATTCTATTCCATTGATCTTCCTCTCTATTTTTGTGCCAGTCCCATACTGTCTTGATCACTATGGCCTCATAGTATAGTTTGAAGTCAGGGAGCCTGATCCCACCAACTCCATTTTTCCTTCTAAAGATGGCTTTGGCTATTCAGGGTCTTTTGCGTTTCCATACAAATCGTAAGATTTCTTGCTCTAGTTCTGTGAAAAATACCATTGGTAATTTGATGGGGATTGCACTGAATCTGTAAATTGCTTTGGGTAGTACAGTCATTTTCACTATGTTGATTCTCCCAATTCAGGAACATGGTATGTCCCTCCATCTGTTTGTGTCATCTTTGATTTCTTTCATCAATGTCTTGAAGTTTTCTGCATAGAGATGTTTTGCCTCCTTAGGCAGGTTTATTCCTAGATATTTTATTCTTTTTGTTGCAATGGTGAATGGGAGAGTGTCCTTAATTTCTCTTTCTGCTCTTCCGTTGTTAGTGTATAGGAATGCAAGAGATTTCTGTGCATTAATTTTGTAGCCTGCTACTTTACTAAACTCATCAATGAGTGCTAGCAGTTTTCTGGTAGAGTCTTTAGGGTTTTCTATATATAATATCATATCATCTGCAAAGAGTGACAATTTTACTTCTTTTCCAATTTGTATTCCTTTTATTTCTTTTTCTTCTCTGATTGCTGTGGCTAACACTTCCAAAACTATGTTGAATAAGAATGGTGAGAGTGGACACCCTTGTCTTGTTCCTGTTCTTAGAGGGAATTCTTCCAGTTTTTCCCCATTGAGAACGATGTTGGTTTTTGGCTTCTCATATATGGCTTTTATTATGTTGAGGTAATTTGCTTCTATGCCCATTTTCTGGAGAGCTTTTATCATAAATGGATGTTGAACTTTGTCAAAAGCTTTTTCTGCATTTATTGAGATTGTCATATGGGTTTTATCCTTCAATTTGGTGATATGATGTATCACATTGATTGATTTACATATATTGAAGAATCCTTCATCCTAGGGATAAACCCCACTTGATCATGGTGTATGATTTTTTTAATGTGCTGTTGAATTCTGTTAGCTAGTATTTTGTTGAGGATGTTTCCATCTATATTCATCAGTGTTATTGGTCTGTAGTTTTCTTTTTTTGTGACATCTTTGCCTGGTTTTGGTATCAGGGTGATGGTGGCCTTGTAGAATGAGTTTGGGAGTGTTCCTCCTTCTGCAATATTTTGGAAGAGTTTGAGAAGGATAGGTGTTGGCTCGTCTCTAAATGTTTGATAGAATTTGCCCGTGAATTCGTCTGGTCCTGGGCTTTTGTGTGTTGGGAGATTTTTAATCACTGCCTCAATTTCCGTACTTGTGATTGGTCTGTTCATGGTTTCTATTTCTTCCTGCTTCAGTCTTGGAAGATTGTATTTTTCTAAGAATGTATCCATTTCTTCCAGGTTATCCAATTTATTGGCATAGAGTTGCTTGTAGTAGTCAATCATGATCTTTTGTATTTATGAGGTGTCCGTTGTGACTTCTCCTTTTTCATTTCTAATTCTGTTGATTTGCATCTTCTGCCTTTTTTTCTTGATGAGTCTGGCTAATGGTTTATCAATTTTGTTAATCTTCTCAAAGAACCAGCTTTTAGTTTTATTAATTTTTGCTATGGCTTCCTTCCTTTCTTTTTCATTTATTTCTGCTCTGATCTTTATGATTTCTTTCCTTCTGCTCACTTTGGGGTTTCTTTGTTCTTCTTTCCCTGGTTGTTTTAGGTGGAAGGTTAGGTTGTTTATTCGATCATTTTCTTGTTTCTTAAGGTAGGACTGTATTGCCATAAACTTCCCTCTTAGAACTGCTTTTGCTGTGTCCCTTAGATTTTTGGTCGTTGTGTTTTCATTGTCATTTGTTTCTAGATATTTTTTGAATTCCTCTTTGATTTCTTTAATGATTTCTTGGTTGTTTAAGAGTGAATTGTTTAGCCTCCATGTGTTTGTATTTTTTGCAGTTTTTTTCCTGTAATTAATATCTAGTCTCAAGGCGTTGTGTTCTGAGAAGATGCTTGATATGATTTCAATTTTCTTGAATTTGCCAAGGTTTGATTTGTGACCCAAGATGTGATCTATCCTGGGAAATGTTCCATGTGCACTTGAGAAGGAAGTGCTTTCTGTCATTTTTGGATGGAATGTCCTATAAATATCCATTAAGTCGAGATGGTCTAATGTGTCTTTTAAAGCTTGTGTGTCTTTATTTATTTTCTGTTTGGATGATCTGTCCATTGATGTAAGTGGGGTGTTCAAGTCTCTCACTTTTTTTGTGTTACTGTCAATGTCCCCTTTTATAGCTGTTAGCATTTGCCTTATGTATTGAGGTGCTCCTATGTTAGGGGCATAGATATTTACCATTTTGATATGTTCTTCTTGAATGGATCCCTTGATCATTAGGTAGTGTCCTTCCTTGTCTCTTTTAATAGTCTTTAAAGTCTAATTTGTCTGATATGAGTATTGCTACTCCAGCTTTCTTTTGACTTCCATCTGCATGGAATTTCTTTTTCCATCCCTTTCCTTTCAGTCTATATGTATCCCTTGGTCTGAAGTGGGTTTCTTGTAGGCAGCATATAGAAGGGTCTTGTTTTTGTATCCATTCAGCCAGTCTGTGTCTTTTGGTTGGAGCATTTAATGCATTTACATTTAAGGTGATTATTGACATGTGTGTTTCAATTCCCATTTTCTGAATTGTTTTTGGTTTGTATATATAGGTGTTTTCCTTTTCTTGTGTTTCCTACTTAGAGAAGTTCCTTGAGCACTTGTTGTAAGGCTGGTTTGGTGGTGCTGAATTCTCTTAACTTTTGCTTGTCTGGAAAGCTTTTGATTTCTCCCTCAAATCTGAATGAGATTCTTGCTGGGTAGAGTATTCTTGGCTGTAGGTTTCTCTCCTTCAGTACTTTCCATATATCCTGCCATTCCCTTCTGGCCTGCAGAGTTTCTGTAGAAAGGTCAGCTGTTATTCTTGTGGGTTTTCCCTTATGTGTGATTTGTTGCTTTTCTCTTGCTGCTTTTAATATTTTTTCTTTGTGTTTAATTCTCCTTACTTTGATTAATATATGACTTGGTGTATTTCTCCTTGGGTTTATTCTGTATGGGACTCTCTGTGCTTCTTGGACTTGGTGAATTATTTCCTTTCCCATGTTGGGGAAGTTTTCCACTAGAACCTCTTCAAATATTTTCTCAGACCCTTTCTTGTTTTCTTCTTCTTCTGGGATGCCTATAATTCGAATGTTGGTATGCTTAATGTTATCACTGAGGTCTCTGAGACTGTCTTTTGTTCTTTTTATTCTTTTTTTCTTTTTCCTGCTCTGTGGCAGTTATTTCCCCCATTCAATTTTCCAACTCACTTATTCGTTCTTCTGCCTCAGTCATTCTGCTGGTTATAGCATCTAGAGTATTTTTAAATTCAGTTATTTTGTTATCCATTGCTGTTTGTTTTTCTGAGTTCTTATGAACTGTGTCTTGTACTTTCTCTATTTTGTTATCGAGATTTTGTATCATTTTTACTATCATGACTCTAAATTCTTTTTCAGGCATTTTTCCTATTTCCTCCTCATTTATTTGGTCTTGTGGGTTTTTTTTCCTGTTCCTTTGCCTGCATGGTTTTTCTTTGTTTCCTCATGGTTTTCCAGACTTTTGGGGTTGCTTGTCCTGGTGATAGAGGTGTTTATAGAAGACTGTCCAAGCCTTAGACTAATGTTAATATTTCTGTTTCCTTAGAGTCTCAGCTGTACGTGTCCTTCTACTCACCTTGAGTTTTTTTGCATTATTCTGTGACCAGCAGAGCTTCCTTTATTGTTCGTCTGTAAGCATTGGTGTGTGGAGAAGGCAAGGGTACAATAGTGGCTCCTTTCCCTGTGAGTAAATGAGCAGTGGCCCACTGTTGTTTCAGTCAGGCTTGGAGGTGCCTGTTGCAGAGGCATGCCGGTGGCTCAGCTGTAAACAGAAAGTCTCAGAGTTGGGCCTCTCTCAGTTTTTTTTTTTTTTTTTCTCTGCAGCCTCCCTGCTGCCTGCATTCCAAGGGGTTTTAATCCAGCCCCATCCGAAGGCCTGAGGGTACTTGTTTTCCCTGAGCACCTCTGGTGGCCCACAGGGCATTTCTCCACTGCCTGTTGCAGAAGCACCGAAAGAGAGTGAGAGAGGCTATGCCTGCAGCTCCTCCCCCCCCACCCATGAGCCTGCAGCATCCAGCTGCCATCATGGCCAGGCAGCTCTCAGGGGCAGGCACTCCTCGTCGTGGACCTCTTCCCTCCTGTCCTCTCAGTCCGTCACCTTACTGGCAACAATTTTTCTCACCCTGAACCAGCTCTCTGGTTCTCACACTCCCACTCCTGAACTCTCTGTTCAGCTGTGAATCGACATCTCAGTCTGGGAATGCTGAGCTGCGGTGCGGACCCTCCATATGTTTCTCACTCCCTCCCATCTGCCGCAGCTCCACTGCTTCACCCTCTTTGAGCCATCGTAGATGCCTCCCTACCGGTTATGTTGGGATCCTTGCAGTCCTTTCTGGTGTCTGAGGTCATCTGCTGGTGTTCAGATGGTTCTCTGTGGGAATTATTGTGTCTTTTGGTGCATTCCCAATGCATCTGTGGAAAGGGATGCATTCCACATCCCTCTACTTCACTGCCATATTTTTCTCCAGTTCCTCATTTTAATGCTATAAATTTAACTAAATTTTCTGCCTGATTTGGAGAAATGAGAATCTCTAGACACTTCCAAAATGCCTCAGTAATTGTGCTACAGTTGGTACTTCATTAATCTACACACGCACTTGCGAGTGCACACACACATACTCGCACACACACACATTTAAAAATTTATCAAGTCTTTGAACTTAGGGAGGCCCATTATGGTGATTAAGAAACTCATCTCTGCTGTTTTTGATGGATTCCATACTCCACTGCATAAAGCATCACTTTTCTGTATAATCAAAATTCATGCTTTGCAGATAAATGATCAGATTCTTAACTCTTATGGCAAAATGAATCCACATTACCAAGTCATTTCTGTATTATACAATCTCTCTGGTCATTGCTATTCATCACTGAAATGACTTCAAACACTTGCCCATCCACCCTGGGAATATATTGCTTTTGTTAATTCTGCGCTCCTTCCTTTGCTCTCAGGATATCACCTATCATTTCTTCTTAATAATATTTAGGAGTCATCATCTCTTAATGTACTAATTTTCCACTCTCTATTTGTTGGTGGCCTTAAAAAACAAAATGTCAAACCATATGAGAAGTCAGTTTAATAACAGTTTAACATGTTGTAGTGTGATGGCATATTCACTCAAGAATATTCAGGGAAAGATTTAGTCACAGGTCAGATATATTCTTTCCTTTTTTGTGCAATTGTATGTCTGTATAATTACAGAAATGAACTCCTTACATGATGATTCAGTATTCCATGCATACAAATAAAGTAATAATTCACTTCCCACATTTCAAGACTCTGTTATTATTATCTTAAGCCCTTGGGAGTTACTCTTATTGTGTTAATTCTTGGAGTAATTGAATACCTGATACCATCCAAATTTGCTTTAATTGCAACATGTGGAAACTTTTCATAGAAATAATTTTCTATGTATGACTCTCAGGAGAGCATTTTTTATGTCTTTCTTCCTCAAACTATAAATCAGTGGCTTTAGTGTTGGAATGACAGTGGTATAGAACACAGATGCCACCTGTGCCTGGGTCAAGGATGATGTGTTATCAGGCTGCACATATGTGAAAATCAGGGACCCATAGAAGATGGTCACCCCCATGAGGTGGGAGGCCCATGTGCAAAAGTCTTTCTGCCTGCTTGCTGCAGACTGTATCTTCAGGATGGCTGAGATGATGGCAGTGTAGGTGACTGTGATGAGGAAGAGAGAGCTAAGAAGGGTGAACCCAGCTAAAACAATGATCACAATTTCTGTACTGAGTGCATCCATGCAGGGCAGTGCCAAAAGAGCTGTGGTGTCGCAGAGAAATGATTGACTCTGGCATCACAGAATGCAAAACTGCTCATCACACAGATGGAGACCAGAGAATTGGTGAAGCCTGTCTTCTGCAGTCTGTGACTGTCTCCTTCTCTTTCCATATCTTTCATGACTGTGATACATTTCAAGATGACTGGTCAACTATTTTGTAAACTGTCTCTCAATTTAGTGTCTTTTCCTGATAAACTTGAAGTTATTCATTACAGGAAAAAGTACCAGCGAGATGATATGTATGCCCTTTATATCTTACCAGAGGACACGTGATGTGGATAAGTGATATCATTAGTGATATTAAACTTGGTTATTTAGTTAAAGTAGTGACTGCCAGACTTCTTTACTGTAAAGTTATGTTTCTTTACTTTGTCTCATGTATATGTATATGTATATATATATATATATATATATACATAAAACATATATATATATATATGTATATACATATATACCTATATATTACATACATGGGAGAAAAGTTAGTCTTTGTATATATTTCATTTATAGTTTTGGCTATGGTCAATATATTGCCTCTACCAATTATTACTGTGGTGTTTTCATAATAAATTTCCATTCCCCTTATTCTTTCAATGCATTTTGATTGTAGTTATTCTGTTATGAACAATTCTTTCCTTCTCATGTATTTACTTAGTTAGCTAGTTACTTATTTATACCAATATGCACTCATTGATTCTTATTTTGTTCTTTGGGATTACTATCCAATGTTACCATCATTTGATTAGTTGCTCATATTATTCTAGCTTTGCTAATGGAACCATCATTCAATTAGCTCCTGGTGGTTTGCTCTTTGGCGTGCTCCTGTACTTTTTTGCCTGTTTGTTTCATTTGCACTTCTTACATCCATTCAGCACAATGTACTCCATTCAGCACAATGTACATTTTATGCTCTCATGTGCTCTGCTCTAGAAACAACCACTTCTAAAGGATCCCTGCTATCTTTTATGAGATGGTGTTGTTTAGGAACCAGAATTTGGACAGTATATTCTATTTTCATGCATTTGTATTTTTCCCTTAAGAATATATCACAAATCTTTAATATTTTTAATTCTTTTAAATTTTCAAGTCTTTGTAATCATAATTTTTCAAATGAAGACTCTATGTTATAGTAAAAAAAAATGTTTCAATTTAGGAATCATAATTTTGAATTTTTTTCCAGAAAGCCTGAGTTTGTGTTCAGAAATAACATTTACTAGCTTTATGACCATCTCAAAATTCCTTTTTTAAAATAAATTTATTTATTAATTGTCTACATTGGGTCTTCATTGCTGCACATGAGCTTTCTCTAGTTGCGGCAAGTGGGGTCTACTCTTTGTTGAGGTTCACAGGCTTCTCAATGCAGTCTCTTCTCTTGTTGAGGAGCCCAGGCTCTAGGTGAGCAGGCTTCAGTAGTTGTGGCCCACGGGCTCTAGAGCGCAGGCTCAATAGTTGTGGCACATGGGCTTAATTGCTCTGTGCATGTGGAATCTTCCTGGAACAGGGATCGAACTCATGTGCCCTGCATTGGCAGGTGGATTCTTAGCCACTGCACAACCCATGAAGTCCCTGAAAGTTTCTTAATCTCTTTGATCTTCAGTGTCCTTGTCTGGAAAGTGATAATAGTGATACCTACTTCATTCATGTGTGAAGATTAAACCAAATAATACAGGTAGAATTTCTTCAGATTATCATAACAATTCAATCAATATCTGTTCCCTGTCCTTAATAAAAATGGGCTTCTAAAAATCTATTATATCCATACATCCACAGTTATTAAACTGTTTCTTCCACTGTTGGACTTTCACATTAATCACAACTCTTCTGTATTTGTTTTAAAGTAATACAGAATACACATTGATTTCTATTCTTAAATAAATAACCAGAAGTCATATTTGGGGGCCAAACCTACAACTTTCTGCTACATATTACTGTGAGGCATTCTAGAACAGTTTGGCAAATTTTAATTTCCATGAGCATTGTCCTTGACCATCACTTTCAACATAACCTCGGCTGCACTGACCATTTACATCTTAATAAGCTTCATATTTAATAGAGCATGATCAATCAAAAGTTATCATATTAGATGTTTATTTCATCACTGTGCATGAAGAAAACTTCATATCTTTGTTTACTATTTATATGACTATCACTTTACATATTATTGAAAATCTGACTCCAAATAAGTGGCCATATTTTTTGTTGGTTTGTTTATTTGATTTTTAGCTGTACTAAATGGCAAAATTCCAAACTTTTAAATTATTTTAAAACTTTACTTACTCTTCAGTATCAAATAATATAGTACATAAAGGGAAGAAAACAATCATTTGAAATAATTAACTCACCAATTTATTAAATAACTAAATGTTCTGCACCTACTGTGTGATCAGCACTTTCGCAGGAATCCTGGAACCATGAAGGTGACTGATGCAGTAGTTTCCTTCACAAATCAACAGTCCAGAAAAGGATGTAGAAGTGAAAACAAATATTCACAATTTTTTTAATGCAATGTGCAATAATAGGACAATGCAGGAAATAATCCAGTTTTCTCAAGGAAGTTATCAAGAACATCTTTGGAGCCATAACAGTTCCTACTCTGGTTTTTGAGAATCATTACTGCACTGTAGAGAAAACATTCTAAACAGAATGACAGATGTTTGCAAGGGCAAGGAGGAAAGTATTTACATCATGATAAACTGAAAAAATAAGACATTTGCTACACGTTATCTATAGTATGGTGGTGGGGAATGAAGAGGCAATAACAATAGATGTAAAATCTAAAGATAAGTGTAAGCAAGCTAAGCAATTTGGAATTCTGATTAAAAGAAGAGAAGACATATGGCACTAGGAAAAGAACCGCAACCTTTGTTCTAGGATAAAAGTGAAGATATTTTACATGGAAACTGGGCAGGCTGCAATGGAAAAGTTAGAAATGTACTTCAATAGTTAGGATTCAAGAACTTGGGGACTTGAACAGAAACCACAGCAATGATGATTAAAAAAGAAGGGGAAACATTTTAAGGGCATTTGTGGACAGAAACAATATTACCTGATCCAATAAGTAGTTAGATAAGGTAAAAGAGATGAACCTAGGCTGATATTTAGGGATTTGGCTTGTGTAACTGAGTGTTTGGAAACATATTTGATCAGAAGAAAATAATATAAGAATAGAATAATTCTAAGATACTGGGTATGGGATACTTGGAGGACATTCAGAAATTAAAGTATTTTTCTTGGGTGAGATATAAAATGACCAGATGGCTAATAAAAGTACAAATGTAGTATGAAATATCTCTTACTAAGACTTTCTTAGTTATCTTAGCTTGGAGGACAAATTGTGTTGTAATACTATGTGCAGTAAAGAGAGCACTGGCTTGAAATTCAGAATGCCACTAATTGTCTAATATTTGGCTTATTGCCTAATCTACTTTCCAGAGTCTAGAACAGTGTCTCACACATATTATGCCCCATAAATATTCCCTTAAAGAATAAATATTATAGGTTGGAAACTCTGAAAACCATTGTAATTAATTCAGTTAAGGGACACGTATAACAGAGATAGCTTTTTCTGTGTAAATGTTAGCTATTTTTCACATTTTCTAATTTATGACTTCCTTTAAATATTTTTCCTCTTCTTTCTACTAGTCTATTTTGTTTTTCTTTTCTGGGTTTTTAAATTTGATATGCATTTTTCCAAGAAGCCTGTGTCAGTGGCAACCCACATTTTTTCACATATCATGTTTCATTTTCAATATATCTGATATTTTTCTTATTTCTCTTTGACTTTGGAGTGGTTTACTAACTTACTTTTACATGGCTACCTGGAATAGTTTGAGATTTCTATTTGTCATTCAATTCTAAAAAGAATTGAACTTTGAAATAGTTTGAATTCAAATCAGTTTTTCACTAACAGATGGTAGTTTTTACAAATACTGCAAGTACACTTTGAAAAGAAAATGGATTCCCTCTTATTTGTGGTCAAAGCTTAATACATACTTATCTATAAAAATAACCATATTGAATGATACTTTAAATATTTATGTGATCTTTTTGTTCTTGACTAAAAATGTTTTAATAGAGGCATATTATGTTTTCCTAATGTTGGGATGATTCTGTGTATTTCTCTTTTTTGCTTTTCCTGTATTAGAAGGGCCCTGTTGTAGGATACTTGATGCTACATTACTATTTGCATAGATAACACTTACAAATTTCAGGATTCCTTTTAAGTCTTTGCCTGAATAAGTAGAAAGATGGCTTTCCATAATTTGAGATTAATCCTGGTTTCCCTGATGGCACAGTGGTTAAGAATCTGCCTGCCAATGCAGGGGACATGGGTTCGAGCCCTGGCCTAGGAAGATCCAAAATGCAGTGGAGCAACTAAGCCCATGTGCCACAACTACTGAGCCTGTGCTCTAGAGACTGCAAACCACACTATTGAACCCATGTGCCACAACTACTGAAGCCCACGGGCCTAGAGCCCATGCTCTGCAACAAGAGAAGCCACTGTAATGAGAAGACTGTGCACAGCAATGTAGAGTAGCCCCTGCTCACTGCAACTAAAGAAAGCCTGCATGCAGCAATGAAGATCCAATGCAGCCAATCAATCAATGAATCAATCAATAAATAAAATGTAGATGCTCCTGGTAACTACCTGGATGTTATCTGGTGAAGATAAACTATGTTCACTCTATATCTAAAGCCCTTTAAATGTTGTCTGGCACATGGGAAATGCTTAGATAAATATGTTATCACCCTTATATCTACCAATTACCTGGAAGTAAACACAGCTGTTTTGTTTTTTGCATATTCTATTTTTGTCTTATTTTCTCTATCATATTTTTGATATGTAGCCTTTTATCATAGTACTGTAAAAAAGCATATTATGTTTTAAATTACTTCAGACCACATTTTACATAAAATATGATTTTCACTAATATATCAAGGAATGTTCAGGCATATGCAAATAGTCCAAACATTTCATATTTCCCATGGATTATATTACACATGAAAACTAATATTATATAAATGGTTTCTAAACTGTATTGTAAAAAGAATATGGTAGTCAATTTAGTTAGAGTTTACTTAACTTTAATTATAATTTCCTAACTTAAGAATTGTCCACAAAATCATAGAATCTGTTGACCATGTTTGCTAACACAAACCAACAGAGTACATTTCCTAATCATAGAAATAGAAGTGAAAGCAAGGAAAAAGCATAATTTATAAAAAGGCAGAAAAATGGAAACAGCCCATAAATATAAGAAATGACATTATGCTTATAAAAGATGAGAGGGGAGCCAAAAGTATATTATAAAACAAATGCAAACAAACACAGATAGCAATGGCTGTAACATAGAATCTAGAAAACATGGACATCAGAGAAAAAAATAAGTCATAATAATTTCAAATGGCATTCATATATAATAAGGGGATTTTTTAAATAAATTAAGGAGGGGAAAATAATGCATATTTAAAAGAATAAATTTGTTCAAAGCTTTGAATTACTAAAAAATAATTTAAACTTTTATCTCCTGAAAGAGAATTGTACTTTTGTATTTTATTTTTAACCCTTAAAAAGTGTGGAAGAAAATAATCAAATATAATTTTACTGAGTAAACATGTAAATTTCAAAAAAAAAATAATATTTTTATAATCATTCTTGTTTGATAAAAACAATCTATCTAGTTAGAAAACTTTGAACAAAAATTAGAAATACTTAGAAAATGAAAAGTATGTTCTTAAATAATCTTCAAATAACAGAGAAAATTAAAATTGCAATTTAAGATTATGTACAAGAAAATATTTAAAATAAAGGAAATTTCAGGATTCCACATGGCTAAAGTTTATGGGTTGCCACAGCACCTGAATTTATTACAAATTTGTAGCTTTACAATTTGTCTCTGGTAAACTTTTTTAAAAATGAGTCAAGCATTTAATTCAATAATTTATTTTTAATGATCGTAACAAAACTATAGAAATCAGGAGAATGGAAATGATGTTTTAAAGTACACAGAATTTCAACAAAGTGGCAGTTTACTGAAGCTTGCTGACACATGACAGAAAACACACAAGGGTCTTTCATGTTTCCAGATAGCCACCAAAGAAATATCATTGCATGCAGATTTTTAACCAGAATTTACAAACATTTCATGTCCAGGGCACTGCAAAATGAGAGTTTTGATTTTTCCCATGTACCAGAAACACATTCTTCTTAGATTTCAATGAAAAAGGAATAATCAAAGACTAGATTTTAAGTGCACACAGAAAGCTGCAAAAAAAGTACAGAGGAAATGACAGAAAAATGACATATTTATACACGTACATATGTAAATATCAATCTAGAAAACATATACAAAGCTATTAATATCTGTTAGGGCATATGAATTTCCTTAATTTTCTGATTCTTTTTCAAATGTCCACCATTATCACCATAGGCCATTATAAATTCAAAATTGTAAATTGATGAGTTTTCCCTTACTTGTTTTTGTCCTTTAAATAAACCAAAAATACTTTATAAAACACAAGTGGATGTTGTTTAAGAAAAACAAATTGTACTTTAAAAATATTTCAGGAATATGAGTTTTCTGATAATAATGGTCAGCATTTAATAGTACTTCCTTAAACTCATCACATCCATTATGTGATGTAATCATTGCAAAATTCTATGTACATGGAAATATTCCTTATTTTATGCAATTGAGGAAACTTCAGGCTTAAGTTTCAGTGATTTTCTAAAGGTTATACAGCTAAAAGGGTTGCAGATCTAGAATCTAAATCCTGGAATGTTTGGATCCAAAGCAAATTCTGATAAACAATCTGTTGTATTACATCTCCACAAATGAAAGGAAGTAGTTTCTAAAACTGTTATCATTGTTCTCAAAATGGAGTTCTTCACCATAAAATTTTCTGAATTTGCATGATATGATTTAAAAGGTAATTACTATACTTTTTCATTTTACAAATACGTTGCCCTTAAAAATGTATATACTTAGACCATGGATATAACATTTTTTAACATCTCCAATTAAAATGTGGGTTTCTGATTGCATATTCCAGGAAATGCCCAAGATCATATTTGGTCAAGCAAAGGATTGTTCAGCAGAAATAAAGAAAAAGATAAATAAATAAATAAATAAATAAATAAATAAATAAATAAAGCATTGTTTTTTTTCCTGAAGAGAGAGCAAGGAAATACACTACAAGGAAGAAAGAAAAACAAAAACAAAACAAAAAAAAACAAAACAAAATAAACAAAAAAAAAACAACAAAAAGAAGCCAGATGAGATTAAAAGTTTAGCTATACTGTTATTTGAATTGCTTGGAGGCTTTTCTCTTCTGCATGACTCTAATGAGAGCATTATTTACTTCTTTGTTCCTAAGACTATATATGAGTGGATTCAGCATAGGGATGACAATGGTATAAAAAACAGATGCTATTTGATCCTTTCCCAAGGAGTAGGACTTACTTGGTTTTAAATAAGTAAAAATCAGAGTTCCATTAAAGGTGGTGACTCCCAGGAGATAGGAGGCACAAGTAGAGAAGGCTTTTCACTTTCCTGAAGTGGATGTGATTTTCAGGATAGTAGACAGGATGAACATGTAGGAAAGAGATATTGTGATAAGGGATACCATGAGGTTGGAGCCAGCAGAAATGAATATCGTGATTTCCATGCTGTGTGTGTCAGTGCAGGACAGGGCTAAAACTAGGGGCACATCACAGAAAAAGTAATAGATTATATTAGAATCACAGAAATCCAATCTGCTCATGCAAAACACATTGACTAAAGAGTCTATAAAGCCAATGAAATACGATCCAAACACAAGGGAGCAGCAGCGTCTTGTGGACATAACAACTGGGTAATGCAGAGGCTTGCAGATAGCTACATAGCGATCATAGGCCATTGAGGAGAGAAGGAAACATTCAGTGGCACCCAAGAAGATAAAGAAATACATCTGGGTGAAGCAGCTCAGGTAAGAAATACACTTGGTGTAAGTCAATAAGTTTTCTAAGGTTCTAGGGGTGATGACGGTTGAGTAACTGAGGTCGAGAAATGACACGTGACTGAGGAAAAAATACATGGGGTGTGAAGCTGGAGATCCAGGTGGATGATCAGCATCATGCCTGCATTCCCCAGCACAGTGATCAGGTAGATCAGGAGAAACAGCATAAAGAGAACCAGCTGGAGCTCTTCAGAATCTGTCAGTCCCATGAGGATGAAGTCAGACACATGTGTGATATTCCTTCTACCCATAGTGTTCTCACGCTCTGAACTGTTGAGACACCCAAGATTAATACTTAGCAAGAATTACTTCAAAATGATTTTTATTCCTTTGAATCATATGACATATTTACATTAGGTCTGTGTATTTAAAAAGTGACAATAATGTGTGTATAGTGTATGAAGAGAAAAATATTACTTTGATTGCCAAGTATAGAAATAGGTATAAATTGATTTAATATAATAGGTATAAATGGATTTAATATAATAAAGCTTACATATTGGATCATTGGAATAAGCCTGACACTGTTCTAAATGTTTTTTCTTTTTAATGCATTTGATATCCATGTGACTAATATACCATAGATCGTTCTTTTAGCCAAAGTTTTCAGATGAGGGAAGAGGGCACAGAGATATTTGGTAAGTTATCCAAACTTAAAGCTATTAAATGTTGGTTCTTAATTCTACTAAGAGAGATTGACTCTAGAGAGTAAGCCCATAATACTCTATTCATATTTAGAGCTAATTTCAGCAACCTGTGGGAAAAATGCTACATATGTAATAAACAATGATAGAAGACCACTTAATGCACCATGTACTGTTCTTTCATGAAGAACATCTTTCATATGATGTTTTCCTATCTTGACCAATAAAAATCAAATTTCTTCCAAAATTATATTTATAAAATATGTAAATTGCCTGTAGACCCTGATTACATCATCTCTGTATTTCTGATTCTATGCATCCTCACAACACTGAGGGAAAGGTTTAAAAGATGTCCATATGCATATTCTACTGATAATGTCCCCATTTCATTTGATCCCAATGAAAATTTTCTAATTTTGAGAATAATACTCACTGCGAGCCAAAGTCAGTGAAAAAAACACTTTCTTCCGATACTATGTCTAGAATTGTTAACATAAAATTTCGCTCACAAATAAATATGAAGACGATTTCAGCTGAAAATTTCTGTAATATAATATTTGTTTGCTTTGAGAGAAGTTCTTTTTAAATTTTACTGCTTTCATTATGTTTATTCTGAGGGAAAAATAAATTAAGCTAAAAGTTTTGTTGATCTGTGTACATACATAGGCAAAGAAGAGTATGCCTGCTTCTCATCCTGATAATCTGACTACCTCATATACTGGGGACTGATGATAATGCAGCATTTGGTCATCCGTGTGGACCAGATTCCAAGGAAGATTACTTGGCTTATCCCCAAGGACAAAAGTTCAAGGACTAAATGCAGCTATGCTAGGTTTTGAGAAGTTAATTGTCTTCTCCCTGAGAAGCCACACAATGAAGAGCCTAATGATTTGGTCTTCCTTTGTGATGCTCTAAATTTATGCTTGGGGTGGTAGGGAAATACTTAATTGTTCTAGGTCTGAAACCATCAATGATGGAATAATACTTTTTTCACAATGAAACTTTTATATTTAAACATGCGACACTATTATAGAAGTAAATATGCTTATTAGAAACAAAGTAAGAATATAAAAATATTCAAAGAATGATGTGAAAATAGTCAAAACTCTTGTAACATTTTGATTAATTTCCCTGAATTATTTTTTTGCTCATAGAGAGCTCCTTTTTATATCTCTAGATTTGCATAATTAGCATCATAATGCATATTCAGTATTAATCTTCATAACTAAAATTTGGCAACATACTATGACCAATGCTATAATAGCCTTTCTTAAAACCCATAATTGCATGTGTTATTCATTGACTGATACTCCATAACCATCTTCATTCTGGTGAAGTTTTCCTCAAATGTTAAGAATTTTATTGAATATTATTTATCTAAGGTGAGAAAACTCTCAAAAGGGACAGACTGAGAATCAGATTAAAATATTCTTGTGGATCTGTCATTAATTCATGATAAACTAATTTTTATGTAGATTTAAAATAATATTTAAAAGATATTCCTCTTAAAGGAACCTCTGCTCATACTGCAGAGTGTCAGGACATAATTTGTTGCTGTGGAGAAAGAGCTACTTTTGTACTTATTATATCTTTGATGAACTTTGGAAGGGAAATTCTACTCACCAAATGTTAGTGCTGCTAAAACAGGTGTGCAAGAAAATTCATATTTTATGACAAGATAAAAATTTAGCCATTTTAAAGAAATTTGTTTCTTTAAATTGTATAAAGATATTTTAACTTTAATAATGAAATTTTGACTTTAATAAACACTTTAATACTGATCATTCTTTGTTGACTTAGAACACATTATATCTATTCAGTAAGAAGTTTTAAATCTTCCTTTATTTCAGGGAAACAATGTTGATTATAGCTTGTGATATCTTTTCTGTTTCTTCAGCTTAGTTTTCATCTTTGGAGGATAAAAATATCTACATGATCTTCTTTCTTCATCTAAGCATTCCTCTTCTCTTCTATTTTCCAGGCTGTGTTTTTATGGGATGTATTCACTTTTGAAAAAAATTTCCCATGACATTTTTTCCCTTATCTCATGTAAATACAATTTAAAGCCATATAAAGATAGGAATTTTCTTAAGAAACAATTTGCACACCATACATTTCACCTGTATTATACAATGTAATAAAAATGTATAATTCATTGTGTAATATTTTAATAGGTTATGTATGTTCATTACTCCTAAAAGAAACCTTGAAGCACCTAACAGTGATTTCCTATTTCCTCACCCCCAAGCTTAGGAACCAACATCAACTTTCTGTCTATAAGTTTGCCTCTGTTGGATATTTCATGTGAATTGCATCATACAGTATGTTGTATTTTGTGACTAACATTTCCTTAAAATAAAGTTTTTAAAGTTCACCCATGTTGTTGCATGTATAAGTATTAATATTTAATTTCTTCTTTACTGCCACACTCCATTGCATGGATATACATTCTATTTATTCATTCATCATCTGATGGCCATTTGGGTGGTCTCCACTCTTTGGCTATCATTCATAAAGCTTATGAACATTTTCAGACAAGTTCTTAAGTGAATGTATGCTTTCAGTTAATGTGGGTAGATACTGAAGAGTGGGCCCAGGGCCAGATGGATTCACTGGTGTATTCTACCAAAAACAAACAAACAAAAAACACAATTCTTTCAACAATGCAGAAGAGCACGTTTGGGAGATAACAGATCAAAAACATAGAAGAAACCTGGTTCCCAGGATTACATTGTGGAAAAGAATCATCCACAGACCACCGTAGTCAGCTAAACTCTGGATGGTTTTAACCAAGGATACCTTTTTCTCTGTTGAGCCACTCTGTTTCTGAATCCCAGTGTTACTGCAGGATAACATATTGGGTACCCTGACTGTTACTGATTCTATTCCTAGAATAATACCATCATCCTGTAAACTGTTCTTTCTTTTACAAAATTTTTCCTTTTATGAATAGGACTGTGCCTGTATCTTTGAGAAGATTTAGCTATTATTGCCCAAATCACACTGTCTTCTATTAGCATTTCTAGAGAATATCTGCCAGCAACATGTACCTTTCAACAGCCCCTGGTACTTTGTTTAATGCTTTCTTTAATGTACTAATGAATTCTGTTTCTTCAATTCTGATAATGACTAAAAAATTGGCAAAAAAATGTCCTATAAGAAAGTGGTGATGAATATGAACACTAGAGTTAGACTATCTGACTTCAAATGTGAGCTTGTTCTTTAACTAGTGGAGTGACCATAAACCAGTTATTTGCTCTGTCTGTGCTCCAGTTTCATGATCTCTAAATCACAAACTTTGGATACATTTATTGAGGCATAGATCTAAGTGCTGGGGATACAATGTTGAACTAAGTAAACAAGAATCCTGCACTCATTAAGCTTACGTGACAGTGGGGGAGGGTGGCAGACAAGACACAAAATACACTAGCAAAACACTTAAAGGCTAGCTGGAGATAACTGCTGTGGAAAACAGATCAGGCATGAAAGAGGGAAGGGAACAGGTACAATTTAAATAAGGTGGTAGGGATTTTTTATTAAGAGTAGAATGAGGAAAAAAGCATGCGGTTTTCTATTAAAAGGAAGTTTCAGAATGAGGAAGAGAAAATCATAAAATTCCAGACAGTATCAGGACTAATGTGAGCAGAAGACTTAGGATGTCATATGGTGAAATGAAAGTGAACATGATTGATAGAATAGCAAGGAATGAATTCATAGAGGTAAGGCGTGGGGGCAAGGTTACTGTGGATCAGTAGACTATTACAAAGGTTTTCATTTTTATTCTTAGTGTGATGAGCAGTCTTACAGATTTGTGAAGAAAGTGACATAAACCAATTTGTTGTTTAACAGTATTGCTCTGTCTCTTATCTTGACATTTATATTCCAGAGGAAGAAGGCCAACCAGAAAGAAGCCAGGAGGCTGCAGCAATCATTCTAAGATTGAGATGATGGTTCCTTAGAACAGGTAGTAGCAGAAATGATTTTGAGAAAACATCAGACTTTAACTATAATCTATATTTTGGTCAACACAATATGCTGTTAGCTTGGTTATGAGGTATGTGAGATAAAAGAAAATTTCAGGTTTCCTTTTAAGTCTTTGTCTGAACAAGTAGAAAGATGGCTTTCCATTCCATGAGATTAACTTAAAGGTATTGTTGGTACTTACCTGGAAATTATCTCATGAAGATAAACTGTTTTCACTCTGTATCTAAAGCTCTTTGAATGTTGACTGGTAGATGGTAAGTGCTTTGCAAAATATGTTATCACCATTATCTATTAATGATTTGGAAGTAAACACAGCTATTTATGTTTTTGGCATGTTCTATTCTTGTCTTATTTTCTCTATAACATCTTTTAAATAGCATTTTGGAATGGCCCATAAAACAGATTATTGCATTTTACATTACTTCAGGTCACATTTGACATAACATAAGATATGCACTAATATAACAAGGAAAATTCAGGCAAATGAAAATAGTTGGCATCTTTTATATTGCACATAGATTATATTACACATGTGTAACACTATTATATACATAGTTTTTAAACTGCATTGTAAAAAGAATAAGGTAGTTTTAATTGAGTTAGAGTTTAGTTTAATTATGATTTTCCTTACTTAAGTGCTGTCCACAAAATCATAGAATTCATTGGCAACATTTTCCAGCACAAACCAACATGATACATTTCTCAATCATAAAAGTAGAGATGAAAGAAAAGTGCAAACATAGTTTGTAAAAGAGACTAGATAACTGAAAAAGCCTATAATTATAAGAAATGATATTATGCTTATAAAAGATGATAAAAGAGCCAAAAAACTATATTATAAACAAATGTAAATAAAGCTAATAGCAATAGCTGCAAATCTAGTGTCTAGAAAATGTGGAAAGCAGAACAAAAATAAGTCATAATAATTTCAAATTGCATTAAAATATGATGAGGTCATTTTTTTAATATATTAAGTAGGGGAATATTATGCCTATTTAAAACACTTGAATATATTTGTTGACAGTTTTGAATTAGTACAAATAATTAAACTATTAACTCCAAAAAGAGAGTGTGCATTCTGCATCTTATTTTTAACATTTAAAAACTCTTTAAGCTACTGACACAAAAACGAACATAAAGATTAATGGAACAGGATAGAAAACCCAGAGATAAAGCCAGGTATATAGGTCACCTTATCTTTGACAAATGAGGAAAGAATATACAATGCAGAAAAGACAGCCTCTTCAATCAATTGTGCTGGGAAAACTGGAGAGATACTTGTAAAAGAATGAATTTAAAATATTCCCTAACACCATACACAAAAATAAACACAAAATGGATCAAAGACCTAAATATAAGGACTGACACTATAAAATCCTTAGAGGAAAACATAGGCAGGACAATCTGTGACATAAATGACAGCAAATCTTTCTTAACCCACCTCCTAGAGTAAAGGAAATAAAAACAAAAATAAACAAATGGGACCTAATGAAACTTAAAAGCTTTTGCACAGGAAAGGAAACCATAAATATGATGAAAAGTCAAACCTTGAAGTAGGAGAAAATATTTGCCAATGAAGCAACTGACAAAAGATTAATCTCCAAAATATATAAGCAGCTCATGCAGCTCAATATCAAAAAAAAAAAAAAAAAAAACAACCCAATCAAAAAATGGGAGGAAGACCTGTATAAACATTTCTCCAAAGAAGACATATGGATGGCCAAAAAAGATGTGAAAAGATGCTCAGCATCACTAAACATTAGAGAAATACAAATCAAAACTACAATGAGGTATCACCTTACACCAGTCTGATTGGCCATCATAAAAAAAGTCTAGGAACAATAAATGCTAGAGAGGCTGTGGAGAAAAGGGAACCCACCTGCACTGTTGATGGGAATGTAAATTGGTACAGCCACTATGGAAAACAGTGTGGAGGTTCATTAAGAAACTAAAAATAGAAATACCATATGATCCAGCAATGCCACTACTGTGCATATACCCAGGGAAAACCATAATTCAAAAAGATACATGTATTACAATGTTCATTGCAGCACTATTTACAATGGCCAGGACATGGAAGCAACTGAAATATCCATCAACAGATAAATGGATAAAGAAGACGTGGCACATATATACAATGAAATATTACTCAGCAATAAAAAGGAATGAAATTGGGTCATTTGTAGAGATGTGGATGGACCTAGAGACTGTCATACAGACTGATGTAAGTCAGAAAGAGAAGAACAAATACCATATGCTAACACATATATTTGGATTCTAAAAAAGTGGTATTGATGAACTCAGTGGTAGAGGAAGAATAAGGATGCAGAGGTAGAGAACAGACTTGAGGACATGGGGAGGCAGATAAGGAGAAGCTGGAACAAAGTGAAAGAGTAGTATTGACATTTATTTACTACCAAATGTAAATAGATAGCTAGTGGGAAGCAACTGCCTAACACAGGGAGATCAACCCAATGATTGCTGATGACCAAGAGGGGTGGGTTAGGGAGGGTAAGAGGGGTGCTTGAGAGGAAGACTCAAGGTGGGGGCGGATATGGGGATATATGTCTAAATACAGCTGATTTGCTTTGTTGTACAGTGGAAACTGGTACAACAGTGTAAAGCTATAATACACCAATTAAGATTGAAAAAATAAAAAAATAGAACTACCGCATGATCCAGAAATATCCCTTCTGCATATTTTCCTTAAGAAAATGGAAATGCTAATTTGCAGAGATATAGGCATCTTTATGTTCATTGCAGGTTTATTTAATCTGTATAATAGCCAAGATATGAAAGCAACCTAAGTGTCCATTGATAGATGACTAGATAAAGAAATAGTGGTATATAAATAACAGAATAATACACAGCCATAAAAAAAGAATGAAATCTTGCCATCTGTGACAACACAGATGAACCTAGAGGGCATTATACCAAATGAAATGTCAGACAGAGAAAGAAAAATACCATACGTTTTCACTTATATGTGGAATCTAAAAAACAAAATCAATGAACACACAGAACAAAACAGAAACAGACTCATAGATACAGGGAACAAATAGGTGGTTGCCAGAGGGTAGGAGGGTGGGGATGAGTGAAACAGGTGAGAAAAATTAAGAGGTACAAACTTCCAGTTATAAAATGAATAAGTCAAGGGGATGTAATGTATAGTATGAGGAATATAGTCAATAACATTGTAATAATGTTGTATGGTGATGGAGGGTCACTAGACTTGTGGTCATCATTTTGTAATGTATAAAAATATCCCACTAATTTATTGTACAAATGAAAGTAATAAGATGTAAATCAATTTACTTAAATAAAAGAAAAACAAACACATTAAGCCCGCTCCCCCCAGAAAAGAAAAAAATAATCAAATACATTTTAACAGAGAAAACACTCTAAATTTCAAAAAATAAAAATTTTATAATGATTATTGTTTGAATGAAAATTAATTATGAATGTTTAAACAAAAAATATGAAATACTTGGTAAATGAAAATATGTTCTTAAACAACCAACCTTTAAATAGCAGAGAAAATTAAAATTGCAATTCAGTTATGTACAAGAAAAATGTTAACATAAAATAAAAATTTCCCCTCTACCTGACAGAAATTTATGCATTGCCACAACATCTGAATTTACTTATAGTTGTATAGTTGTAGTTACACCATTTTTCCTGCTAAAAAACTTAAAACAAATGAGTCAAGCATTTAAATAAATAGTTATTTTTAATGATAGTGACAAATCTATAGAAATCAGGAGAATGCCAATGCTATTTTAAAATATGCAGAATTCAACAAAGAAGCAGTTTACTGGAGCTTGTTGACACATCACAGAAAGGTAGCAGTTTTAAATGTTTCCAGAGAGATGGCTCATGATGGTGGAGTAGAAGGACGTGTGCTCACTCCCTCTTTCAAGAGCACCACAATTACAATTAATTGCTGAACAATCATTGACAAAAAGACAGTGGAACTCACCAAAAAAGACACCCCACACCCAGAGACAAAGGAGAAGCCACAATGAGATGGTAGGAGGGGCACAATTTCATTAAAATCAAATCCCATAATTGCTGGGTGGGTGACTCACAAACTGGAGAACAGTTATACAGCAGAAGTCCACCCACTAAAGTGAGGGTTCTGAGCAACATGTCAGGCTTCCCAATTTGGGGGTCCAGCAATGGGAGGAGGAATCCCCAGAGCATCAGACTTTGAAAGCCAGTGGAATTTGATTGCAGGACCTCCAAAGAGTTAGGGGAAAGAGAGACTCCACTCCTGGAGGGAACACAAAAAGAAGTATGTGCACCATGACCCACGAGGAAGGAGCAGTAACCCCAAAGGAGAGTGAACCAGACCAACCTGAGAGAGTTAGAGGGTTGGCTGCAGAGGTGCGGGGAAGCTTTGGCTTACCACAGGGACAGGGATACTGATAGCAAGTGTCCTGGGAGGTGCTCATTGGCTTGAGCCCTCCCAGAGTCCACCATTAGCCCCACCAAAGGGCCTGTAAGCTCCAGTGCTGGGTAGCCTCAGGCCAAACAGCCAACAGGGTGGGAACTCAGCATCATCCATTGGCAGACAAGCAGATTAAAATTTTACTGAGCCCCACCCAACCAGCCCTACCCACCATTAGTCCCTCCCATCAGGAAGCAGGCACAAGCTGCCTTGATAGCTTCCTCCACAAGAGGGCAGACAGCAGTATCAAGCAGTATCAGCAGTATTTTGTTCTGTGGAATTGAAAACCACAGCCAAAGAAAGATAGAGAAAATGAAAAAGCAGTGGACTTTGTACCTGATTAAAGGACAAGATAAAACCCCAGAAAAAGAATGAAATAAATGGAGATAAGCACCCTTAAAGGAAAATAATTCAGAATAAATGATGGTGAAGATGATCCAGGACCTTGAAAAAGGACTGGTTGCAAAGATCAAAAAGATGCAAGAAAAGATTACCAAAAACCTAGAAAAATTAACGAACAGACAAACAGAAATATGCAACACAATAACTGAAATAAAAAATACACTAGAAGGAACCAATAGGAGACTAACTGAGGCAGAAGGGTGAATAAGTGACCTGGAAGACAGAATGGTGAAAATCACTGATGTGGAAAACAATAAAGAAAAAAGAATGAAAAAAAAAAAGATGATAGCATGACAGACTTCTGGGACAACACAAAATGCACCAAAATTTGCATTATAGGGGTCCCAGAAGGAGAAGAGAGAGAGAAAGGATCCAAGAAAATATTGGAAGAAATTATAGTCAAAAAATTCCCTAAGATGAGAAAGGAAATAGCCACCCAAGTCCAGGAAGTGCAAAGTCCCAGGCAGGATAAACCCAAGGAGAAATAGAAAAAGACACATAGTAGTCAAATCGACAAAAATTAAAGACAAAGAAAAATTATTAAAAACAACAAGGGAAAAAAGACAAATAACATACAAGGGAACTCCCATAAGGTTAACAGCTGATTTCTCAGCAAAAACTCTGCAAGTCAGAAGGGAGTGGCACAATATATTTAAAGTGATGAAAGGAAAGAACCTACAACCAAGAATACTCTACCCAGCAAGGATCTCATTCAGATTTGACAGAGAAATCAAAATCTTTACAGACAAGCAACAGCTTAGAGAATTCAGCACCACCAAACCAGCCCTACAACAAATGCTAAAGGAACTTCTCTAAGCAGAAAACATAAGAGGAGTAAAGGACATACAAAAGCAAAAACAAAACAATTAAGAAAATGGTAATAGGAACATGCATATCAATAATTACCTTGAATGTAAATGGACTAAATGCACCAACCAAAAGACACAGACTGGCTGAATGGATACAAAAAAAAAAAAAAAAAAAAAAAAAAAAAAAAAAGGCCTATACATATGCTGATACAACAGACCCACTTCAGACCTAGGGACACATACAGACTGAAAGTGAGGGGATGGAAAAAAATATTCCATGCAAAAGAAAATCAAAAGAAAGCTGGAGTAGCAATGCTCATATCGGATAAAATAGACATTTAAATAAAAAAATGTTACAAGAGACAAGAAAAGACACTACATAATGATCAAGGGATCAATCCAAGAAGAGGAGATAACAATTATAAATATATATGCACCCAATATAGGAGCACCTCAATACATAAAGCAAATCCTAACAAGCATAAAAGAGGAAATACACAGTAACAGAATAATATTGGGGACTTTAACATCCCACTTACGCCAATGGACAGATCATCCAGAAAGAAAATCATTAAGAAAATACAAGTTTTAAATGACACAATAACCCAGCTAGACTTAATAGATATGTATAGGACATTACATCCAAAAACAGCAGATTACACATTCTTCTTAGGTGGACATTGAACATTCTCCAGGATAGATCACATCTTGGGTCACAAATCAAGCCTTGTAAATTTAAGTAAATTGAAATCATATGAAGCATCTTTTCTGACCACAACGCTATGAGATTAGAAATCAATTACAGGAAAAAAACTGAAAAACAGAAACACATGGAGGCTAAACAATACACTACTAAATAACTGAGAGATCACTGAAGAAATCAAAGAGGAAATCAAAAAATACTAGGAGACAAATGACAATGAAAACACAATGATCCAAAACCTATGGGATGCAGCAGAAGCAGTTCTAAGAGAGAAGTTTATAGCAATACAATCCTACCTCAAGAAACAATAAATTCCAGAATAAACAATCCAACTTTACACCTAAAGAAACTAGAGAAAGAAGAGCAAAACAAAACCCAAAGTTAGTAGACAGAGAGAAATCATAAAAATCAGAGCAGAAAAAAATGAAATAGAAACAAAGAAAACATTAGCAAACATTAATAAAACTAAAAGCTGGTTCTTTGAGAAGATAAATAAAATTGATAAACCTCTAGCAAGACTCATCAAGAAAAAGAGGAATAGGACTCAAATTAATAAAATTAGAAATGAAACAGGAGAAGTTAAAATGGACACCACTGAAATAAAAAGCACCATAAGAGACTACTACAGGCAACTATATGCCAACAAATTGGACAATCTGTAAGAAATGGACTGATTCTTAGAAGGTATAATATTCTAAGACTGAATCAGGAAGAAATAGAAAGCATGAACAGACCTATCACAAATAATGAAATTGAAACTGTGACTAAAAATCTCCCAACAAACAAAAGTCCAGGACCAGATGGATTCACAGGTGAATTTTATCAAACATTTAGAAAAGAGCTAACACCCATCTTTCTCCTAGTCTTCCAAAAAAATCTCAGAGGAAGGAACCCTCCCAAACTCATTCTATGAGGCCATGGTCACCCAATACCAAAACCAAACATACTACAAAAAAAGAAAACTACAGACCAATATCACTGATGAATTTAGATGCAAAAATCCTGAACAAAATACTAGCCAACAGAATCCAACAACACATTAAAATGTTCATACACCACGATCAAGTAGGGTTTATCCCTGGAATGTAAGGATTCTTCAGTATACACAGAGCAATCAATGTGATACACCGTGTTAAAAATTGAAGGATAAAAACCACATGATCTTCTCAGTAGATGCAGAAAAAGCTTTTGACAAAATTCAATACCCATTTTTGATAAAAACTCTCCAGAAAGTGGCCACAGAGGGAACCTACCTCAACATAATAAAGGCCATTTATGATAAATCCACAACAAACATCATTCTCAATGGTGAAAAACTGAAAGCATTCCCTCTAACATCAGGAACAAGACAAGGATGTCCATTCTCTCCACTACTCTTCAGCATAGTTTTGGAAGTCCTTGCCACAGCAATCAGAGAAGAAAAAGAAATAAAAGGAATCCAAATTGGAAAAGAAGAAATAAAACTGTTACTGTTTGCAGAGGATATGATATTATACATAGAAAATCCTAAAGATGCCACCAAAAAATTGCTTGAGCTAATCAATGAAGTTGGTAAAGTAGCAGGATACAAAATTAACACACAGAAATCTCTTGCATTTGTATATACTAACAATGAAAGATCAGCAAGACAATTAAGGAAACAATCCCATTCATCATTGCAACACAAAGAATAAAATACCTGGGTATAAGCCTAAAGAAAGAGGTAAATACCTGTACCCAGAAAAGTATAAGACACTAATGAAAGAAATCAAAGATGACAGAAACAGATGGAGATGTATACCATGTTCTTGGATTGGAAGAATCAACATTGTGAAAATGACTATACTACCCAAAGTAATATACAGATTCAATGCAATCCCTATCAAATTACCAGTGGCTTTTTTTACAGAACTAGAACAAAAAATCCTAAAATTTGTATGGAGACACAAAAGACCCTGAATAGTCAAAGCAATCTTGAGGGAAAAAATGAAGCTGGAAGAATCAGATTCCCTCACCTCAGATTATACTACAAAGATACTGTAATCAAGACATTATGGTACTGACACAAAAACAGAAATATAGATGAATGGAATAGGGTAGAAAGCCCAGAGATAAATTATGGTCAGTTAACCTATGACAAAGGAGGCAAGGTTATACAATGGATATATGCAATTTATTGTATGTCAATTGTATCTCAATAAAAGTTCTTAAAGAAAAAAGAGTTTCCAGATGGCCACCAAAGAGATATCACTGCACGCAGATTTTTAACTTGATCTTTTTATGAACATTTCATGTCAAAGCACTGCAAAATGAGAGTCTCTGATTTTTCCCATGTAGCAAAAACACATTCAACTTAGATTTCAATGACAAAGCTTAGTCAAAGGTTAATCTCTTTAATGTACACAGAAAGCTGCAAAAAGGTACATAGGAAATGACAGAAATATTGCTTACATTTATAACATACACACATACATACATAACCATTAATCTAGACGAAAACATACACAGTTGTTAATTTTTAGGGCATTTATATTTCCTTAAAATTTGCAATATTTCTCAAATTTTCTCCAATACTAACCTATAGCATTCTAATCCAATTCTGAAGTGCTGACTTTTTGCTTAGCTGTTTGTATGTTTGTCTTTTAAATCAATCAAAAGTAATTTCTAAAACACAAGTGAATATTCATTAACAAAAAGGCATTGCACACTAAAAATACTGCAGAGATGTAAGTGTTCTAATGATAATGGCCAACATTTATTAGGACTGCCTTAAATACTTTACATCAATTATATGTATTAAACTTTAGAACAACTCTATGGAACTGGGATTATTATTTATTTTACTCAGTTGAGGAAACTTGTGCCTCAAAGTTTTATTGACTTTTTTAAGTGTTACACAGCTAAAAGCATTGCAAATCTAGAATCTAAATCATGGAATTTTTGGTTCCAAAGCAAGTGCTAGTAATCACTCTGCTATCTTTCCTCTCCAGAAAGTAGTCAAGATAATTTCTAAAACTTTGTTTTAGAATTTGTATGATATTGTTTAAAAGGTGACAACTATACTTTTTCATTTTGCAAATCAGTTGCCTTTAAAACAGATTTGTAGATCATGGATTTAACGGGTTTCAGCATTTCCAATTACAACATGGATTTTTAAGACATATTTCTGGAAATGCCCAAGATCATATTCGGTCAAGCAAAGTATGTTTCAAAAGAATCAGTCAATCAAACAATCGATTTCTTTCTAGAAAGGAAGCAAGAAAATACAATATAGGGAATTAAAAAACAAACAAACAGATCAGCTAAAAATTTAACTTCACAGTTATTTTAATTGCTTGGAGACTTTTCTCTTCTGCATGACTCTAATTAGAGCATTTTTTACTACTTTGTTCCTGAGACTATATATGAGTGGATTCAGCATGGGGATGACAATGGTATAGAAAACAGAAGCCACTTGATCCTTTCCCATGGAGTAGGACTTACTTGGTTTTAAATAAGTAAAAATCATAGTGCCGTAAAAGATGGTGACTCCCAGGAGATGGGAGACACAAGTAGAGAAGGCTTTTTGCTTCCCTGAAGTGGATGTGATTTTCAGAATAGTAGACAGGATGGACACATAGGACACAGATATTGTGATAAGAGACACCACTAAGGTGGAGCCAGCGACAATGAATATCATGATTTGAATGTCATGTGTGTCCATGCAGGACAGGACTAAAACTGGAGATGTGTCACAGAAAAAGTGATGGATTATATGGGAGTTACAGAAATCCAATCTGCTCATGCAAAGCACATTGACAAAGGAGTCCATGAAGCCAATCAAATAGGATCCCAAGACTAGGGAGCAGCAGCGTCTTGTGGACATAACAACTGGGTAATGCAGAGGCTTGCAGATAGCTACATAGCGATCATAGGCCATTGAGGAGAGAAGGAAACATTCAGTGGCACCCAAGAAGACAAAGAAGTACATCTGGGTGAAGCAGTTCCTGAATGAAATATACTTGGTGGACGTCAGTAAGTTTCCTAAGGTTCTAGGGGTGATGACGGTTGAGTAACTGAGGTCGAGAAATGACAGGTGACTGAGGAAAAAATACATGGGGGTGTGAAGCTGGAGATCCAGGCAGATGATCAGCATCATGCCTGCATTCCCCAGCACAGTGATCAGGTAGATCAGGAGAAACAGCATAAAGAGAACCAGCTGGAGCTCTTCAGAATCTGTCAATCCCATGAGGATGAAGTCAGAGACATGTGTGGTATTCCTTCTATCCATAGTGTTCAAATGCTCTATATTGTTGAGACATCAAATTAATACTTAGCAGGAATTACTTCAAAAAGATTTGTGTTTCTATGAACAACATGCCCTATGTATATTAATTTAATGTTTTCAAGAAGTAATGAAAATTATTTGTGAACAGAGTATGAAGAGAAAAATCTTAATCTGATTGCCAAATATAAAAATAGTTGTAAATTGACATTGGGATATAATATAATGAAACTAATATATTGAATAATTAGAGTAAGCTTGCAACTTTTCTAAATGCTTCCCTTTATTTTTTATTATTTGAGTTTCATTTCCTTTTATTTTCAAGGACTTTTAAAATGCTTCCCTTTATTAAAGCATGTAATTCCCATGATTGTATTATACCATACTTAGTCCTATTAACCACATTTTTCAGATGAGAAAAAATGCACAGTGAATTTAGGTAATTTGTCCAGAGTCAATGTTGTTAAATGTTGGCTCTGTAATTCTACTAAGATAAATTGATGACAGAGAGAGAGCCTGCTTGTAATACTATATTCCTATTTATAATTAATTTCAGCAAACCTGAGGAAAAAATGCTAGGTATATATTAAAGTTCGAAGTGCAGTTTTTTTTTTGTTGTTTTTTTTTTTTTTGATTCGCTAACAAAGATTTATTTGTTAGAGGGAAGAATACAGCTTATTTTCTGTCACTCAGACTTATCTTTGGCCCCTTTTCCTTTGCACTATTCTATAAGTTCTAGGGGAAAATATCACTTAAGTAAAAACTGCAAAATCTGTAAAGCATCAAGATCCGTTGCCATCTGGCCTTCTTTGCCTTGTCTCATCTGATTTTTGCTCCTCTGTTTTCCCTTTACTACTTTCTTTTGAGCTGACAGACTTTTGGGATTCAATTTTAATTCTTTTTCTGACTTTTAAATGTATCTCCATGCATGCATTTTTTAATGGTTGCTCTAGGGATTACATTATGCATCGTTAACTTATCAGAGTCTATTTAGAATTAATATCCTACTGCTTATAAATTATATGAAACTTGGGATAGCATATTCCCATTTCTGTCCTTTGTGCTAGTGTCCTATATATCTACAGATGTAAAAACCTCACAACATAAGTTATGCTTCCTTTAAAGAGTCATATGATGTTTAAATTAACAGAAGAAAAAGAGACAGAGGGTTTTATAACTTCCCACATATACGACATTTCTGGAGGTCTTCATTACTTCCTGAAGATCAGAACTTCCATCTGGTATCTTGACCCTTCTGCCTGAAGAACATAAACATTTCTCTTGGTGCAGATCTGCTGGTTTCAGATTCTCTCCATTATCTTAAATATGATCTTAAAGTTATCTCAAAATGTCTTCATTTACTTTTCATTTTTGAGAAATAAAATTCTAGGATACAGATTTTTACATTCCTTTCATTACTTTAAAGATCATCCAATTGCTTTCCGGCCTCCATTTTTTTCTTTTTCTGATTACAAGGCAGATATCTATATTATTTATTTATTTATTTTTTGCCATTTTAGTTTTTTTTTTTTTTTTTTTGGGGGGGTACACCAAGTTCAATAATCTGTTTTTTTACACATATCCCTGTATTCCCTCCCTTCCTTGACTCCCCCACCTCGAGTCCCCCCCACCTTCCCTGTCCCAGTCCTCTAAGGCATCTTCCATCCTCAAGTTGGACTCCCTTTGTTATATAACAACTTCCCACTGACTATCTATTTTACAGTTGGTAGTATATATATGTCTGTGCTACTCTCTCGCTTCGTCTCAGTTTCCCCTTCACCGCCCCAGAAGTGCAGTTTTAATGCAGCATGTACTGTTTTAATTTTGCCTAATATTATTTAATACTAACAACAAATAAATTTCAACCTTTTGCTTTAGTAGGGTGTATTAAAATGATATCAGTATTAATTTCCAAAAGATATTATGTTTTCCTAATTTGACCATTAAAAATCAAATTTCTTCCAAAGTTATATTTATAAAATATGCACATTGCCTGTAGTCCTTGATTACATCAACTCTGTATTTCTGGTTCCAACTGTCCTGGCACTACTGATGGTAGGGTCTAAATGATATCTGTATGCATTTTCTTCTGACAATGTTCCCACTTTATTTGATCCTAACTAAAAACTTCTAATTTTGAGAATAATACTTACTGGAAGCTGAAGTCAGTGAAATAAAACTTTTGTCCAATAATATGTGTCTAGAAGTATAAAAACCTCAAATTTTGCTCAAAAATAAAATATGAAGACCATTTCAGTCGAAAATTTCTGTGATATAATGTTTGTTTTCTTTGAGATAAAATGTTTTTAAATTTAAAAGCATTCATTTTGTTTATTCAAAGAGAAAAATAAATCAACCTAGAAATTTTGTTCAGCTTCTGATCAAAGGTAAACTTTTCCAGGATATTATGTCTAAAATGAATATCAGAACTCTACCATGTATGTGAGCAGAGCAGAGTATGACTTGTCTCTCATCCTGATAATTCCAGGGTACCTCATATAGTGGATATTGATAATAATGAAACACTTGGTCATCCCTGTGGACCAATTTCTGAGAAAGATTGCTTGGCATGTCTCTAAGGACAAATGTTCCAGAACTAATGGCAGCTATGCTAGCTTTTGAGGAGCTAGTATTTTTTTTCCCTTAGAAGCCACACAATGAAGGGCAAATGGTTTGGTCTTCCCATGTGATGCTCTAAATTTATGCCAGGGGTGGTAGAGAAATACTTAATTACTCCATGTCTTAATCCTTCATGGATGGAAATATACATTTTTCACAATGGAACTTTTATATTTAAATGTGTGACACTATTATGGCAATAAATATATTCATTAGAAACAAAATGAGAATGTAACAAAATTCAAAGAACAATATGAAAATAATCAAAACTTTTGTAACTTTTGATAAATTTCTCCCAATTACATTTTGTTCATAGAATGCTTGTTTTCCTCTTGATTTGCATAATTAGTATCATACTGCATGTTCAGTATCCATCCTCATTTTATGACTAAAATTTCATAACATACTATCACCAATGTTATATCAGCCTTTCATAAAACCCATAATTTCAAGTGTTATTCATTGACTGATACCTCATAACCAACTTCATTCTAGTGAAATTTTCCTCAGATGTTAAGAATTTTATTGAATATTAATTATTATCAACACCACCTTAGTTGTAGATTAGAAAGCAAGCATAAACCTAGTTGGCAATGGGTAACTTTTGGCATTAAGCCAAAAAAAGACTAATGGTAATTTTCAATATGAATGCCACCTCAAAAATGATGGTGATTGCAGAATTACCAGCAGCAAATTTTTCTTGCTTAATATTTTCCCATCATTGAAACTCATTTTGTTCATGTTCAAGGTTGTTTATGATTTCAGGCTCTTCTTATACCCTTTCTTGTATCATAGCAGAAACCAATGTCTGATCAGAAAATTTTAAAAATCTCTTTTGATGTAATGATGATATAGTTTCATCCCCTAATTTATTACAGTTTAAACTTGGCCATACATACATTTTCCTTTCTCTCTTTGATTATTCTGGTTATTATGTTCCTTTTTTTCTTTGTGTGGATAAATGCTTTTAAATTATCCTTTTGCTTTCTAATTCATGAGTTGTTATCTAAGTAGCATCACTTTTTCCCTTATTTTATTGGAATTGTGGGAAACAGCAAATAATTATTCCTCTACCCTTCTAGTTTTTAGGGTGAAACCCACCCTCTGTAATGAAAGGTAGATTAAGATGAGGAAAACAAACAGAAATTTAATAACATGTACACCCCCTGTATAGATGGGAGATTCCCAGGAAACCTGAGTGACTCCCCCAAAGGGTCCAAGCCTCTACCTTAAATACCATCTCCAGCTAAAGACAAAAGAAGCTATGGGAGGGTAGGAGCCAGGAAAACCATAGTAAACAAGCTTTTGTTTGCTAATTCAAACTCAATTCTATGCCTTCTTCACTGAATACAGAATTAGTCAACTTTCTGATACAGAGAGGGAGACCTCCTTGCAATTGGAGATTTCCCATTTAAATATAAAGGCCTCTTATAAAAGGTAACTTCTACTCAGTTTTCAAAAATTCTCCTGTGTATACAGCATTTTAAAAATAACCAGCTCAATATATTCCTTATGCCAGAGAAGGCTATTCTGTTCCCCTTCAGTTTGAATATATTGTTTTTTCTCTACCACCTGGTTATACCAGCTTGGCCCATTCTGGAAAGATATATAATGCAGGTTTAGAGGGAAGATACAGAAAAGAGCATCTAGAAGAGAGAATGATGAAATGTACAACAGGCATACATATGAGGAGAATATTGAAATATATATGTGGACATTTATTCATGACTCTGGATAAATAAAATATATTTCTACTTTTTATGATTAATAAGAAAATGTGGAATGTTTCTGCTTTTACATATAGACTAGAAAGGAAACATTAAAATATAAAAATAACAGTACAGTTAGATACAAAGTTTTATGAATACTAAATAGATATAAAATCCAGAAATAATCTGCAGAACACATATTCAATGCAGGTGAAAATAAAAATAATACATACAATTAGAACCACAGTAAATATAGGCAAACATAATGAAATATCAACAGCCAAGATGTTTCACACAACTATAAAAATGTGAGCATTGTAGTTATAATGCATGAAAAAAAATCCATGATAGAAAACAAAAGGAAAATATAATCAGTTTTATAATTCTCAGCAATGATGATGACATATCTTGAGAGCAACCAATCAGAATCAGACAACGTGCTTACAAGGAAAAAAAAAAATCAAGAAGTCTCAACAAAGGGAAGGAGTGATGAGGTCAGACAGTAGCCTCAATAAGTCCCTAAAATAAATTGTCAGTTACAATAGTTTACAATATAAAATCACATCATAAAATGAAGCTTTCAGGAGTCAGATACCAGAAATGTAGGTCAGAGAAGAAAATTAAAAATTGAAAACCAAATATATCCATGTGCACACACAGATCCCTTCACATGTATTGTCTTCAGCTACTTCCAAGACTAAAGACTAATTATTTCTATAGAAGGTTTGTTTGTGATGTACGCTATATGACAAGATTAACCAATTGACTCCAATGATTTAAAATCATATAAACAAAGTAAAATAATATAAACCTCTCACTCATTTCAATATCCTAACCATTAAAGAAAAAAATCATTTGAAAAGAAATCTATTAATTACTAGGTCACTTTAATATACAAATAAATGCTTATGAAATAATTCTAGAAATAGAATTTTCAACTAATGTTTTTGAGTGCTATTATGCAGAGGATTGTCCAAATACATAAAAAAGATATAAACTTGAGGAAGGTAGAATCCTTGGCTCTAATGAATTCATTGCTGTGCTTTCACTAGCAAACAAAAATCAAAGAAGACATTTACTTCCATATTGCATATATGATGTATTTGCTACATGCTGTGAAGAGTAAAAATATGACTAAGCAAACTCTTCTCTCACAGAGCTTATACTCTTGTTGGGGAGAGAAAAACACACATTTTCTTTCAGAAGCACCTCATCAAATTTACCTTCAATTCCTTTCAATATCCACTGAAATATGATTGTGCAGCTCCTTTGGTCACTACTCAATGACTCATGCACAGTGAAGGCAGTACTGAGTGTTTCATCTCTTCCAACCATCATTTTGTAACAATGCCTGGGAGAGTTCATTGAATCGGGTTTATTTTAAGTTTATTTTCAAGGGATAATAATAATAAAAAAAACAGAGTTGTTCCTCTTTTTTTGTGTGTATATTGAACAAATATGTTTTATTTATATACCGAGAGGGATAAAATATTGTGAAGTCATTAAAAAATTCCTTTTCCAATAATATGTTATTCTTTCATGATGTTTTGATGTAAAGAGAAAATATATACTGTATTGTATAACAATCTAAAATATAAGGATTTAGAAATGATGTTTCCTTAGGATTTTAAAAGCTGTCATTAAGCATGCTACAATTTAAATCAGATAAACATTGGAACTATGTAAATAAAATTCAATAACATGATTTTTACTTACACATTCATAATTACATAGTTTCAGAGAATAATATTGTTAGAAAAAAAAAAAAAAAACTCCATGAAGTTGTAACTAAGAAGGGAGAAAGGAAAAAAGAACACATTTTATTCACAAGTTTACTATCTGCCAGGTATAGTGATTGACCTTTATGGGGTGGTAATAGTATTTATGCTCAGAGCTAATATAAAAGTTAAGTATCAATTTTATTTTTAGAAGAAGCAGAATTTCTGAGGCATTTAGTAATTTGGCCATGGTTAAATTGGTCCTCTTAATGCTATAAATTTAACTAAGTTTTTCTGCATGGTTTGGAGAAATGAGAATCTCTCTAGACACCTCCAAAATGCCTCAGGAATTGTGCTACAGCTAATACTTCATTCACACACACACACACACACACACACACACACACACATTTAAAAGCTTACCAAGTCTTTGAACTTAGAGAGGCCCATTATGGTGATTAAGAAACTCAACTCTGAAGTTTTTGATGGATTCCATACTCTGTGTAAATGCATCACTTTTCTGTGTAATCAAATATCAAGCTTTGCAGATAAATAATCAGACTCTTAACTGTTATGGCAAAATGAATCCACATTACCAAGTGATTTCTCTGTATTACACAATCTCTCTTGTCATTGCTCTTCATCATTGAAATAATTTCAATCATTTGCCCCTCCATCCTGGAAATATATTTGCTTTGGTTATTTCTGTGCTCTTACCTTTGCTCTCAGGATATCACCTGTCCTTTCTTGTTAATAATATTTGAGTCATCCACTCTTTTTTTTTATCCTCTCTTAATGTACTAATTTTCCACTCAATTTATCAATGGCCTTGAAACACAAAATGTCAAACCATATGAAAAGTCAATTTAATAACCATTTAACATGTTGTGGTGTGATGGCATGCTCACTCAAGAATGTTCAGGGAGGGATAATGTCACAGGTCAGATAGGTTCTTTACTTATTTGTGCAATTGTATGTCTGTATAATGTACTGAAATGAACTCCTTACATGGTGATTCAATATTCCATACAAACAAATAAAATAATAATTCCACTCCCACCTTTCAAGACTCTATTATCATTAATTTTATCTTTTGCCCTTGGGAGTTACTCTATTATTTTCTTAATTCTTGGAGCAATTGAATAAGTGAAATGATACAGATTTGCTTTAATTGCAACATGCAAAAATTTTTCATGGAAATAATTTTCTATGTATGACTCTCAGGAGAGCATTTTTTATGTCTTTCTTCCTCAAACTATAAATCAGTGGATTCAGTGTTGGAATGACAGTGGTATAGAGCACAGATGCCATCTGTGTGTGAGTTAAGGATGATGTGTTATCAGGCTGCATATATGTGAAAATCAGGGACCCATAGAAGATGGTCATCCCCATGAGATGGAAGGCACAGGTGGAAAAGCCTTTCTGCCTGCTTGCTGCAGACCATATCTTCAGGATAGCTGAGATGATGGCAGTGTAGGTGACTGTGATGAGGAAGAGAAAGCTAAGAAGGGTGAATCCAGCTAAAACAAGGATCATCATTTCTGTGCTGAATGCATCCATGCAGGACAGCGCCAAAAGAGCTGTGGTGTCACAGAGAAATGATTGATGCTGGCATCACAGAGTGCCAAACTGCTGATCACACAGATAGATACAGAGAATTGGTGAAGCCTGTCCTCTGCAGTCTGTGACTGTCCCTTTTTCTTTTCTTATCTTTCATGACCGTGATACATTTCAAGATGGCTGGTCAACTATTTTGTAAACTGTCTCTCAATTTATGTTAGCTTTTTGTCTTTTTCTGATTAACTTGAAGTTATTCATTACAGGAAAAAGTACCAGTGAGATGATATGTATGCCCTTTGTATCTTATCAGAGGATACATGATGTGGATAAGTGAGATCATTAGTGATATTAAACTTGGTTTATTTAAAGTAGTATCTGCCAGCATTCTTTATTGTAAAGTCATGTTTCTTTACTTTGTCATACACACACACACATATATATATATATATATTACATACATGGAAGAAAAGTTAGTCTTTGTATATATTTCATTTATACCTTTTGGCTATCATCAATATGTTGCCTCTACCAATTATTAATGTGGTGCTTTCATAGTAAATTTCCATTCCCCTTGTTTTTTCAATGCATTTTAATTGTAGTTATTCTGTAATGAACAATTCTTTCTTTCGCATATGTTTACTTAGGTAGTCAGTTTCTTATACCAGTATGCACTCATTGATACTTATTTTGTTCTTCAAGAATATTATGCAATCCTACCATCATTGGATTAGTTGCTCAAATTATTATAAATTTGCTAATGGAACCATCATTCCATTAGCTCCTGATGCTTTGCTCTTTGACATGCTCTTGTCCATTTTCACCTGTTTGATTTGTTTTCACTTTTTTCATCCATGCAGCACAATGAACTCCAGGTTCATCTCATACTCTCATGCTCTCAGCTCTAGAAACAACCCCTTATCCAAGGATCACTGCTATCTTCTATGAGACGATGTTGTTTGGGAACCAGAATTTGGACATTATATTCTATTTTCATGTGTACATTTGTATATTTACCTTAAGAATACATCACAAATCTTTAACATTTTTAATACTTTTAAATTTTCAAGTCTTTGTAATTATAACTTTTCAAATGAAGACTCTATGCTATAGTTAAAAATGTTTAGATTTGGGAATCATAATTTTGAGTCTGTTTCCAGAAATCTTGAGTTTGTGTCCAGGAATAACATTGTTATCTTTATGACCATCTGAAATTTTTTTTATTCTCTTTTATTCCCAGTGTGTTTGTTGGCAAACTGACAATAGTGATACCTACCTTATGCGTTTGTGAAGATTAAACCAATTAATACATATAGAATATATTCAAATTATCATAAATATTCAATCAATATCTGATCCACATACTTAAGAATAATGGCCTCCTAATAATCTATTATATCCACACATCCACATTTATTAAACGATTTCTTCCACTGTTGGACTTTCACATTAATTACAGCTTTTCTTTAGTGTCTTATAGTAATACAGACTACATATTGATTTCTATTCTGAAATAAATAACCAGAAGTCGTATTTGGGGATCAAAACTACAACTTTCTGCTACATCTTAGTGTAAGACATTCTAGAACAGTCTGGCAAAGTTTAATTTCCATGAACATTGTCCTTGACCATCAGTTTTAACATAACCTTGCCTACACTGACCATTTACACCTTATCAAGCTCCACATTTAATAAAGCATGATTGAAGTTAATCTTATAAGATATTTATTTCATCACTATGCAAGAACACTTCTTCATATCTTTATTGACTATTTATATGACCATCACTTGAAATATTATTGAAAATCTTACTCTAATAATTGACCATGTTTTTTGTTGGTTTCTTTTTTTGTTTTTTAGTGGTATTAAATGGCAAAATTCCTAACTTTTAAATTATTTTAAAATTTTGCATTTTCTTTAATACCAAATAATCTAGTACATAAAGGTAAGAAAACACTCATTTGAAATAATTAATTCACCAATTTAATAAATAAGTAAATATTGAATATCAACTGTGTGATAAGCACTTTCACAGTAATCCTGGAACTATGAAACTGAATAATGCAGTCTTATCCCTATAGGAATCAACAGTCCAGAAGATGATATAGAAGTGAAAACAAATATTCAAAATTAATTTTTAAAATGAAATGTGCAATGATAGGAAAATACAGAAATAATCCAATTTTCTCAAGGAAGTTATCAAGAACATCTTTGAAGTGGGAACATTCTTGCTCTTGGTTTCTCGCATTTTTTTTAAATGTTTATTGAGATTTAATAGATGTACAATAAATTGCATATATTTAAAGTGTACAATTTTATTTTTTTCTTATTAATAATATATATATGGGAATCCCAGTCTCCCAATTCATCCCCCCCACCTCCCCCACCCCCGCTTTCCCCACTTGATTTCCATATGTTTTTTCTCTACAGCTGTGTATCTATTTCTGCCTTACAAACTAGTTGATTTGTAACATTTTTCTATATTTCACATATATGTATTAATAAACAAAATTTGTTTTTCTCTTTCTGACAGTTCACTCTGTATGACAGACTCTAGGTCCATCCATATCTCTAAAAGTATCCCAATTTCATTCCTTTTTATGGCTGAGTAGTATTCCATTGTATATATGTACCACATTAATTCATTCATCTGCTGATAGACATTTAGGTTGTTTCCATGACCTGGAAATTGTAAATAGTGCTGCAATGAGCTTTGGGGTGCTTGTGTCCTTTTGAATTATGATTTTCTCTGGGTATATGCCAAGCAGTGGGATTGCTGGGTCATATGGTAACTCTAATTTTAGTTTTTCAAAAAAATCTCCACATTGTTCTATATAGTGGCTGTATCAATTTACATTCCCACCAACACGGCAAGGGCGTTCCCTTTTCTGCACAACCTCTCCAGCATTTACTGTTTGTGGATATTCTGATGATGCCCATTCTATCCACTGTGAAGTGATAACTCATTGTAATTTTGATCTGCATTTTTCTAATAACTAGTGATGTTGAGCAGCTTTTCATGTGCCTCTTGGCCTTCCATATGTCTCCTTTGGAGAAATGCCTATTTAGGCCTTCTGCCCATTTTGTGATTGGGTTGTTGGTTTGTTTGTTTGTTTTGATTTTGAGCTACATGAACTGTTTAAATATTTTAGAGATTAATGCTTTGTCTGTTGATTCATTTGCAAATATTTTCTCCCATTCTGAGGGCTGTCTTTTCATCTTGCTTATAGGTTCCTTTACTGTGCAGAAGCTTATAAGTTTCATTAGGTCCCACTTATTTATTTTTGTTTTTATTTCCATTACTCTAGAAGGTGAGTCATAAAAGATCTTGCTGTGATTTATGTCAAATAGTGTTCTTCCTATGTTTTCCTCCAAGACTTTTATAGTGTCTGGCCTTACATTTAGGTGTTTAATCCATTTTGAGTTTATTTTTGTGTATGGTGTTAGGGAGTGTTCTGATTTCATTCTTTTACATGTAGCTGTCCAGTTTTCCCAGCATCACTTATTGAAGAGGCTGCCTTTTCTACATTGTATATCCTTGGCCCCTTCGTCATAGATTAGTGGACCATAGTTTATCTCTGGGCTTTCTATCCTGTTCCATTGATCTATAATTCTGTTTACGTGCCACTTCCATATTTTCTTGATGACTGTAGCTTTGTAGTGTAGTCTGAAGTCAGGGAGTCTGATTCTTTCAGCTCAGCTTTTTTTCCTCAAGATTTCTTTGGCTATTAGGGGTCTTTTGTGTCTCCATACAAATTTTAGGATATTTTGTTCTAGTTCTGTAAAAAAAAAAAAAATGGTAATTTGATAGGGATTGCATTGAATATGTAAGTTGCTTTGGGTAATATAGTCATTTTCACAATGTTGATTCTTCCTTTCAAAGAACATGGTATATCTCTCCATCTGTTTGTGTTGTCTTTGATTTCTTTCATTAGTGTGCCATAGTTTTCTGAGTACAGGTCTTTTACCTCCTTATTAGGTTTATTCCTAGGTATTTTATTATTTTTGTTGCAATGGTGAATGGGATTGTTTCCTTAATATCTTTTTCTGAACTTTCATTGTTAGTGTGTAGAAATGCAAGAGATTTCTGTGTGTTAATTTTGTATCCTGCAACTTTACCAAATTTATTGATTAGCTCAAGTAGTTTTGTAGTGGCATCTTTAGGATTTTTTAAGTATAGTATCATGTTATCTGCAAACAATGACAATTTTATTTCTTCTTTTCCAATTTAGGTTCCTTTTATTTCCTTTTCTTCTCTGATTGTTGTTGCAAGGACTTCCAAAACTATGTTGAATAATAGTGGTGAGAGAGGACATCCTTGTCTTGTTCCTGATCTTAGAGGAAATGCTTTCATTTTTTCACCATTGAGAAGGATGTTTGCTGTGGGTTTATCATAAATGGCCCTAATTAAGTTGAGGTAGGTTCCCTCTATGCCCACCTTCTGGAGAGTTTTTATCATAAATCCATGTTGAATTTTGTCAAAAGCTTTTTCTGCATCTATTGAGATGATCATGTGGTTTCTATCCTTCAATTTGTTAATATGGTGTATGTATCACATTGATTGCTCTGTGTATGTTGAAGTATCCTTGCATTCCAGGGATAAACCCCATTTGATCATGTTGTATTATCCTTTTAATGTGTTGTTGGATTCTGTTGGCTAGTATTTTGTTGAGGATTTTTGCATCTAAATTCATCAGTGATATTGGTCTGTAATTTTCTTTTTTTGTAGTATCTTTGTCTGGTTTTGTTATCAGGGTGATGGTGGCATTGTTGAATAAGTTTGAGAGTGTTTCTTCTCGGAATTTTTTGGAAGATTTTGAAAAGGATGGATGTTAGCTCTTCTCTAAATGTTTAACAGAATTTGCCTGTGAAGCCATCTGGTCCTGGACTTTTGTTTGTTGGGAGATTTTTAATCATGGTTTCATTTTCATTACTTGTGATTGGTCTGTTCATATTTTCTATTTCTTCCTGATGCAATCTTTGAAGGTTATACATTTCTAAGAATTTGCCCAATTCTTACAGGTTGTCCAATTTATTGGCATATAATTTGTTGTAGTAGTCTCTTATGATGCTTTTTATTTCTGCAGTGTCCATTGTAAATTCTCCTATTTCATTTCTAATGTTATTGATTTGAGTTCTCTCCCTCTTTTTCTTGATGAGTCTGGCTAAAAGTTTATCAATTTTGTTTATCTTCTCAAAGAACCAGCATTTAGTTGTATTGATTTTTGTTATTGTTTTCTTTTTTTCTATTTCATTTATTTCTGCTCTGATCTTTATGTTTTCTCTCCTATTAACTTTGGGTTTTGTTTGTTCTTCTTTGTCTAGTTTCTTTAGGTGTAAGATTAGATCTTATTTGGTATTTTTTTTCCTTTTTGAGGTAGGATTGTATTGCTATAAATGTCCCCCTTAGAACTGCTTTTGCTGCATCCCATAGGTTTTGGATCCTTGTATTTTTATTGTCATTTGTCTCCTGGTATTTTTTGATTTCCTCTTTGATTTCTTCAGTGATCTCTTGGTTATTTAGTAGTATATTGTTTAGCCTCCATGTGTTTCTTTTTTTATATAGTTTTTCCTGTAATTGATTTCTAATCTCACAGCATTGTGGTCAGAAAAGATGCTTGATATGATTTCAATTTTCTTGAATTTACCAAGGCTTGATTTGTGACCCAAGATGTGATCTATCCTGGAGAATGTTCCACATGCACTTGAGAAGAAAGTTTAGTGTACTGTTATTGGATGGAATGTCCTATAAACATCAATTAAATCTGCTGGTTTATTGTGTCATTTAAAACTTGTGTTTCCTTAATAATTTTCTGTGTGGATGATCTATCCATTGGTGTAAGTGGGGTGTTAAAGTCTCCACTATTATTGTATTACTATTGATTTCATCATTTATCATTGTTAGGATTTGCTTTATGTATTGAGGTGTTCCTATTTTGGGTGCATATATATTTATAATTGTTATCTCCTCTTCTTGGATGGATCCCTTGATCATTATGTAGTGTCCTTTCTTGTCTCTTGTAACATTTTTTATTTTAAAGTGTATTTCATCTGATATGTGTATCACTACTCCAGATTTCTTTTGATTTCCATTTGTATGGAATATATTTTTCCATCCCCTTCACTTTCAGTCTGTATGTGTCCCTAGGTCTGAAGTCTGAAGTGGGTCTCTTGGAGACAGCATATATATGGGTCTTGTTTTTGTATCCATTCAGCCAGTCTGTGTCTTTTGGTTGGTGCATTTAGTCCATTTACTTTCAAGGTAATTATCAATATGTATGTTCCTATTATCATTTTCTTAATTGCTTTGTTTTTGTTTTTATAAGTCCCTTTCTTCTCTTATGTTTCCTGCTTAGAGAAGTTCCTTTAGCATTTGTTGTAGGGCTGGTTTGGTGGTGCTGAATTCTCTTAGCTGCTGCTTGTCTGTATAGCTTTTGATTTCTCTGTCAATTCTGAATGATATTCTTGCTGGGTAGACTGTTCTTGATTGTAGGTTTTACCTTTTGTCACTTTAAATATATGGTACAACTCACTTCTGCCTTGCAGAGTTTCTGCTCAGAAATCAGCTGTTACCCTTATGTGAGTTCCCTTGTATGGTATTTGTCATTTTGTCCTTGTTGTTTTTAATAATTTTTCTTTGTCTTTAATTTTTGTCGATTTGACTACTATGTGTCTTTTTCTCTTTCTCCTTGGGCTTATCCTGCCTGGGACACTCTGCTCTTCCTTGGGTAGCTATTTGCTTTCCCATGTTAGGAAAGTTTTCAACTATAATCTCTTCCAATGTTTTCTTGGTTCCTTTCTCTCTCTTTCTTCTCCTTCTGGGACCCCTATAATGTGAATATTGATGTTTTTAACATTGTCCCAGATGTCTCTTAGGCTGTCTTCATTTCTTCTCATCCTTTTTTCTTTATTCCTTTCCACATTAGTGATTTTCACCATCTGTCTTCCAGGTCACTTATCCATTCTTCTGCCTCAGTTAATCTGCTATTGGTTCCTTCTGGTGTATTTTTCATTTCAGTTATTGTATTGCTTATCTCTGTTTCTGTGTTCTTTAATTCTTCTAGGTCTTTGTTAAACTTTTCTTGCTCTTTTCAATCTTTGCATATAGTTCTTTTTCAAGGTCCTGGATCATCTCCACTATCATTCTTCTGAATTGTTTTTCTGGAAGTTTGCCTCTCTCCACTTCATTTAGTTGTTTTCTGGGGTTTTATCTTGTTCCTTCAGCTAGTACAAATTCCTCTGCTTTTCCATTTTCTATATCTTTCTGTGCCTGTGGATTTTGGTTCTCCAGAACAAAATACTTCTAGTACTTCTTGATACTGCTGTCTGCTCTCTTGTCGAGGAGGCTATCTAAGAGGCTTGTGTGGCCTTCTTGATGGGAGGGACTTGTGGTGGGTAGGGATGGGTGTTTCTTTGTTAGGCATAGCTCAGTATTACTTTAATCTGCTTCTCTGCCAATGGGTGGGGCTGCTTTCCACCCTGTTGGTTGTCTGGCCTGAAGTGACTCAGCACTGGAGCTTACAGTCTCTTTGGCAGCATTAATGGCAGACTCTGGACTCCAGGAGAGCTCACACCAATGATCATTTCCCAGAATCCCTGCTGCCAGTGTCCCCATCCCCACAATGAACCACAGCCACCCTCCACCTCTGCAGGTGACCCTCCAACAGCAGTAGGTAGGTCTGGTTCAGTCTCCTATAGGGTCACTGCTCCTTCCCCCTGGGTCCTGGTGTGCATACTACTTTTTGTGTGCCCTCCAAGAGTGGAGTCTGTTTTCCCCAATTCTGTGGAAGTCCTGCAATCAAATCCCACTGGTTTCAAAGTCTGATTCTCTGGGGTTTCCTCCTCCTGTTGCTGGACCCCCAGGTTGGGAAGCCTGATGTGGGGCTCAGAACCTTCACTCATTGGGTGGATTTCTGTGGTATAACTGTTCTCCAGTTTGTGAGTCACCCACCTGAAGGTTACGAGATTTGATTTTGTCCTGATTGCATCCCTCCTACCTTGTCATTGTGGCTTTCTCCTTTGTCTCTGGATGTGGGATCTTTTGTGTTGAGTTCCAGTGTCTTACTGTTGATGATGGTCAGCAGTTTGTTGTGATTCCAGTGCTCTTGCAAGAGGGAGTGAGTGCATGTCCTTCTACTCCTCCATCTTGAGCTGTCTCCTTGCCTTTGGTTTTTGAGAAGGATTACTGCACTGTAGAGAAAAGATTCTAAACAAAATGACAGATGTTTGCAAGGGCAAGGAGGAAAAGAATTTACATCCTGGTAAACTGAAGAAATTAGACATTTACTACATGTGATCTATAGTATGGGGGTGGAGAATGAAGAGGCAATAAGAGTGGATGTAAAATCTAAAGATAAGTGTCAGCAGGCTAAGCAATTTGGAATTTTTATTAAAAGAAGAGAAACTATATTGCACTAAGAACAAAAATTATGACCACAACCTTTGTTCTACAATAAGAGTGAAGGTATATTAAATGGACACTGGGTAGCCTGCAATGGAAGAAGACAGAAATCTACTTCAGTAGCTAGGATTTGAGAACATGGGGACTTGAATGGAGACATCAGCAATGACGATTAATAAAGAAGAGGAAACATTTTAAGGGCATTTGGGGACAGAAACAATAACATCTAATCCAATAAATATTTGGATAAAGTAAGAGAGATGAATCTAGGCTGACATTTAGGCATTTGGCTTATGTGACTGAGTGTTTGAAAACATACTTAACCAGAAAAAATAATATAAGAATAGAAATTGGGTGCAGGGACATTGCTAAAATTATTTTAAAATACTGGGTTTGAGATACTTGAATGACATTCAGAAGAAAAGCTATTTTTCTAGGGCAGGTATAAAATGGCCAGACGTCTAATAAAAGTACGAATGTATCTTTTACTCACTTTCTTAGTTATCTTAGCTTGTAAGACAAATTGCATTACAACACTAGGTGCAGTAAGAAGAGAACTCTCCTGAAATTCAAAATGCCACTAATTGCCTAATATTTATTTTATTGTCTAATCTATTTTCCAGAGTTTAGAACAAGGCCTCACATGTATTGTGGCCTCATAATTATTTCCTTAATAAATAAATATTATAAGTTGGGAACTGAAAACCATTTTATTTAATTCAGTTAAGGGAGACACACAGAGATAGCAATTTCTGTGTAAGTATTAGTTATTATATAGATTTCTAATTTATTACTTCCTTTAAATATTTTCTTCTTTTTTCTATTACTGTATTCTGTATTCTGCTATTCTTTTCTAGTTTTCTAAATTGGATATGGGTGTTTCAAAGAAGGTGTAATTTGCAACCCACATTTTGTAATATATAGTTTCATTTTCAATATATCTGTTATTTTTTTTTTATTTCTCTTTGACTTGAGAGTGGTTTACTAACTTATTTTTAAATGCCTAACTGGAATAGTTTGAGATTTTTATTTTTCATTCATTTTTAAACAGAACGAAACTTTGAAATATTTTAAATTCAGCTCAGTTTCATTAATATATGACAGTTTTTATAAATACTGCAAGAACACTGAAAAGAAAGTGTATTTTCTCTTATTTGTGGTTGTAGCTTAATACACACATCTGTAAAAATAACCATATTGAATAAGTACTTTACGTATTTATGTCCTCTTGTTTTCTTGACTGAAAATGTTTTAATACAGGCATTATTATTTTCTCCTAATATTGATATGATTCTGTGTGTTTCTCTTTTTGCATTTCTTGAATTATAAGGTCCATCTTTTAGAATATTTGTTGCTGCATTACTATTTGCACATATAACACTTACTTTTAATTCTTAATTGTGAATTAAATTCTATCAATACAAAACATCCTTTTTTGTTTATTTTGATAATATTTCCTGCATTCTGTATTTTTGACGTTAAAATTGCACCTGGTGCTTTGTTTTCACACATATGGCTTAAGTGTATGTATGCTCATAGTGTTATTTTTGACTTTCTGAAACAATTTGTAATATATTTAGCTTTAAAAAAAACTCTACTGAAAATCTTTTCCTTTTAAACCTATGTTAGGTGCCTTTACAATTATGATTTGGTAAACCTATATTTAGTTTTGCTTTAACATAATGTTCATGTTACAAACGTGAATCTTATACACATAGATTACTTGACTTAGATAAACATTCATACACAAACAAGTGAAGTTTTCATTTGCCTTCTGTATTCACAACCTATTCAGTTATTTGTTTACTTTTAGAATGTTTTTTTGGGGACTATATTTAGCTTTAAAATTCTTGCTATATTAACCTTTATCCCTATTTTTTAGGTGCTGTCTCTTAATTCCCTAATATAAAAAATATATAGGATTAGCAGGTAGTTGAAGTTCAGCTGGACTACCTTTAATCTTGTAATCATATTCATCTTTTGTTCCGTCCTTGTTTCCATTTTGCCCTGTCATGCATTAGTGTTGTAAAGCTTGATAAATCTGTTTTGCTAGCCCTTAAAAGTAACAAGATCTTTTGGCCTGGTTCTGTATAAAGAAATATTAACTTTCATAAATAACTCAATACTGATAATTCTGTGTTGAACTGGAACACATTATATGTCTTCTATAGGAAGTTTCAAATCTTCTTTCAGTCCGGGGGAAAAGATCTTGATTACAGCTTGTGATATCTGTTCTGTTTCTTTGACTTGGTTTTTGTCTTTGGAGAATTAAAATATGTGCATGTTCGGCTTTCTTTGTCTATATATTCTGCCTTTCTTATATTTTCCTGACTGTATTTTTTTTAATTTATTCAATTTGAAAAAAAAATTTCCTGACTTTTTTTTTCCTTATCTCATGTAAATAATATTTAGAGGTATATAAAGGTGTGAACTCTCTTGAGAAAAAATTTACATCCCATAAATTTCACTTACATTATAATATATATTCAAAAATGTATAATTCATGATGTGTAATCTGTTTAAAGGGTTAAATGTATCAATATGTTCATTGCTCCTAAAACAAAACAAAACAAAACGAAACAAAAAAAGCTCACAGCAGCTAGCAGTTATTCCCCATTCTCTCATCCCCAAACCTATGAACCACTATCCACTTTCTGTCTACAAGTTTGCCTATTCAGGATATTTCATGTGAATTCAATCATACAGTATGTTGTGTTTTGTGACTAACTTTTTTCCTTAGGATAATGGTTTTAAAGTTCACCTAGTGTGTAGTGTGTATAATTATTTCATTTCTTCTTTACTGCCACACTCTACTCCATTGCACAGATATACCACTTTTCATTTACTCATTCATCTGCTGATGGCCATTTGGGTTGTATCTACTCTTTGGCTATCATTCATAATGGTTATGAACATTTTTGCATAAGTGTTTAAGTGAATTTCTGCTTTCAAGTAGCCCCAGGTCCAGATGGTTTCGCTGGTGAATTCTACCAAACATTAAAAAAAGAAATCAATACTTTCAACAATGCAGCAGAAGACATTTGTGAGATATCTGATTGACAACATAGGAAAAAAAACCTAATTTTCCAAGATTATATTGTGAAAAAAAGCCATCCACACTCCCTAGTGAGCTGAACTCTGCGACGCTATAACCAAATACTTCTGCGTTGTTGAGTCACTCTGTATCTGAATCCCATTTTTACACTGGGATAGCCTGTATGCTGACTATTACAGATTCTCTTCCTAGAAGGATACCATCATTGGATAAACTGTTCTTTCTTTTATGGAATTTTCCTTCTGTGAATAGGACTGTGCCTGTATGTTTCAGAAGATTTCACTAGTATTGCCCAAATTACACTATCTTCTATCAGCATTTCTAAAGAACGTCTGCCAGCAACCCATAGCTTTCAGCAGACAATGGTATTTTATTTGCACTTTCTTTAATATAGTAATGAATTCTATGTTTTCACCTCTGAAGATAGTAGCACAATTTTGTAGAAAAATGTCCTATCGGAGAGTGGTGATGAGGAATGTGAACACTAGGGTTAGACTATCTGGGTGAGCTTGTTCTTTAACTAGTGGAGTGACCATGAATGAGTTTTTTAACCTGTCTGTGCTCCAGTTTCCTCATCTGTAAATTGCAAACCTCAGATGCATTTATTGAGGCATAGATGTAAGCTCTGGAGATACCATGTTGAACAAAGTAAGCAAGAATCATGCCGTCATTAAGTTTACATGATAGTGTGTGGGGGGTGGCAGATGAGAAACAAACTGCATTAGAAAAATATGAACGGTTAGATGGAGGTAACTGCTATGGAAAACAAATGAAGCATGAAAGTGGGAAGGGAAAAGATATTGATACAATTTTAAATAAGGTTGTAGGATGTTTTTATTAAGAATAGAATAAGAGAAAGGCTTGCAGTTGTCTATGAAAAGGAAGTTTCAGAATGATAGAAAATGGAAAATTCCAGGCAGTGTCAGGACTAATGTATACAGGAGACTTAGGATGTCATGTGGTCAAAATAAAGCAATATGACTGATAGAATAGTGAGGAATGAGTTCATAGAGGTAAGGAGTGGAGACAAGGTCATTGTGGGACAGTGGGCTCTTTTGACGGTTTTCATTTTTACTCTTAGTGTCATGAGAAGTCTTGTAGGATTCATGAAAAAAGTGATATAATCCAATTTATTGTTTAATAGTATTGTTCTGGCTCTTCTATTGGTACTTAGATTCAGGATAGATAAGGCCAACCAGAAAAAAGACAGGAGGCTACAGAAATAATTCTAAGACTGAGATGATCATTCCTTGGGTCAGGGTGGTAACAGAAAAAAGGTTCAGAGGTAGTCAGACTTCAAATATATTCTGTGTTTTGACTCAACATGATATGCTGATAAATTGGTTGTGAGGTGTGTCAGCTAAAGAGAAAATTTCAGGATTGTTTTTAAGTCTTAGCCTGAATGAGTAGAAAGATGGCTTTCCATCATCAGAGATTAACATGTAGATATTGCTGGTACCTACCTGGAAGTTTTCTTGTGAAGATAAACTATATTCACTACATATCTAAACCCCTTTCAATATTGTATGGCACATGGAAAATGCTTAGAAAAATATGTTATCATTATTATATATATCAATTGTCTGGAAGTAGACACAGCTGTTTATGTTTTTAGCATGTTCTATTCTTGTCTTATATTCTCTGTCATATTTTTGATAAATAGCATTTTGGCATGGCATTATAATAAAGCATATTATGTTTTAAATTACTTCAGACCACATTTTACATAAAGTATGATATGTGCTAATATAACAAAGAATGTTCAGGACAAATGCAAGTTATTAAATCTTTCATATGATCCATAGATTATATTACACATGTGTAATTATACTATGTAAATGGTTTCTAGACTCTGTTGTAAAAAGATTAAGGGAGTCTTAATTTACTTAGAATTTAGCTTAATTTAAATGTAATTTTCTAACTTCAGTGTTTTCCACAAAATCATAGAATTTGTTGATCATATACACCAACACAAACCAGTGGGGTACATTTCCTAATCATGGAAAGAGAAATGAAGGGATTGTAAAAACAAAGTTTGTAAAAAAGCCTGGAAAAAATAAAAGAGGGCTTAAATATGGGAAATGACATTATGCTTATAAAAGATGAGAGAGGAGCCAAAAAAGTATATTATTATACAAATGCAAGCAAAAACATATAGCAATAGGTGTAATCATAGGTTGTAGGAAACATGATTGTCAGAGCAAAAAAGTCATAATAATTTCAGATAACATTCGTATATGATAAGGGAATTTTTAAAATAAATTTAGTAGGGGAAAATATGCATATTTCAAAGGCTTAAATAAATTTGCTGACAGTTTTGAATTTGTAAAAATAATTTAAACACTAAACTACTAAAAGAGAGTTTGAACTTCTGTATTTTGACACTTTATAAATATGGAAGAAAAATAATCAAATACAGTGTTACAGAGAAAACAATTTAAATTTCAAAAAATAAAAATTTATAATCACTATTGTTTCAATAAAAACCATCTAATTACAAAAATTTAAACAAAGATATAAAATGCTTGGAAAATGAAAAATATGTTCTTAAATAACCTTTAAAGAACCAAGAAATTAAAACTGCAGCTAAAGATTGTATACAAGAAAAATTTTAAGATGAAGGAAATATCACTCTACTTGATTAAAGTTTATGGGTTGCCAGAAAATTTGAATTCGTTGTAATTTTTTATCTTTACAGCTTATCTCTGTTAAAAAATGTAAAACAAATGAGTTGATCAAATTTTTAAAAATTTTTTATTGGAGTAAGCATAGTTGATTTACAATCTTTTGTTAATTTCAGGTGTACATCAAAGTTAATCAGTTATACATATGCATGCATCCACTCTTTTTAAAATTCTTTTCACATATAAGCCATTACAGAGTATTGAGTAGAGTTCCCTGTGCTGCACAGTAGGTTCTTATTAGTTATCAATTTTATATATAGTTGTGTGTGTATGTCAATCCCAATCTCCCAGTTTATCCCTTCCCCACTTTCCCCTAGTAACCATAAATTTGTTTTCTATATCTATGACTCTACATCTGTTTTTGAAATAAGTTCATTTGTACCCTCTTTTTAGATTCCCATAAAAGTGATATCATATGATTTTGTCTTTCTGTGTCTGACTTACTTTGCTCAGTATGACAATCTCTAGACCCATCCATGTTGCTGCAAAGTGCATTATTTTGTTCTTTTTTATGGCTAGTAATATTCCATTGTGTATATATATATATACAATGGAATATATATATATTTTTATGGTTAGTAATATTCCATTGTGTATATATATATACACATGCATATATATATACAATGGAATATATATATATACACACACACACACCATATCATCTTTATCCAATCCTCTGTTAATGCAAACAAAGCAACCAACAAGGGATTAATCTTTAAAATAAACAAATAGCTCTTGCAGCTCAATATGAAAAAAACAACCCAATCAAAAAATGGGTGGGAAGATCAGACATTTCTCCAAATAAGACATGAAGTTGGCCATAAAGCACATGAAAAGAGGCTCAACATCACTAATTATTAGAGAAATGCAAATCAAAAATACAATGAGGTATCACCTCACACCAGTCTGATTGGTCATTATCAAAAACTCTACGAACAATAAATGCTGGAGAGGTTATGGAGAAAAAGGAACCCTCCTACCTGTTGGTGGGAATGTAAATTGGTACTTCCAATATGGAGAACTGTACAGAGGTCCCTTAAAAAACTAAACATAGAACTATCATATGACCCAGCAATCCAACTCCTAGGCACATACCTGGAGGAAAACATAATTTGAAAAGACAAATGTGCCCCAATGTCATTGCAGCACTATTGACAATAGCCAAGACATGGAAGCAAACCAAATGTTCATTAACAGAGTCAAGCATTTAATTCAAGAATTTGTCTGTAATGATCATAACAAATCTATAGAAATCAAGAGAAAGGCAGTGATGTTTTAAAATACATAGTATTTCAACAAAGAAACTTCTGAATTTCAGTTTTTGGATTCCTATTGACACATCACACAAAGGTAGGGGTTTTAAATGTTTTCAGATAGCCACCAACAAGATATCATTGCATGCAGGCTTTTAACCTGATGAATTTGCAAAAATTTCATGTCAAAAGCATTGCAAAATGAGAATTTTGATTTTTTCCCATTTGCCAAGAATACATTCATCTTAGATTTCAATGACAGAGGAATAATCAAAGTTAAACTTGTAAGTGTACACAGAGAGCTGCCAAAAACTACATAGAAAATGACAGAAATATGACATATATAATGTATACATATGGTTACATAACTGTCAATCTAGAAGAAAACATACCAAGCTGTTAATAATTATTTGGGCATTTTTATTTCCTTAAGTTTTTCAAATTTTTTCAAAATTTCTCCAATATTAACATACCATTCTAAATCAAAAATTGTGAAGTGCTGAGTTTTTCATTAGCTGTTTGTGATTTAACTTGCATTCAACCAAAAGTAATTTATAAAACACGAGTGAATATTCTTAAAAAAAAAAAGCCATTGTACATTAAAAATACTGTAGGAAAGTGAGTGTTCTAATGATAATGGCCAGCATTTATTAGGACTGCCTTAAACACTTTACATCAATTATATGATTTAATCTATACAGTAACTCTATGGACCTGGAATTATTATTTATCTTGTGCATATGAGGGGACTTGAGGCTTAAAATTTTAGTGATTTTTTTAAAGGTTACAAAGCTAAAAGGGTTGCAAATCTAGAACAGAACCTGGAATGTTAGGTTGCAAAGCAAGTGCTGTTAATCACTCTGCTATATTGCTTCTCCACAAAGTAAATGGAATAATTTCTAAAAATATTATCATTGTTTCCAAAATGGAAATCTTTTCCACTATAAAATCCTCTGAATTTGTATGATATACTTTAAAAGTTAAGAATTATACTTTTTTTTTTTATTTTGCAAATCAGTTGCCCTTAAAAACATAGATATTTAAACCATAGATTTAACATGTTTCATGGTTTCAAAATACAATGTGGATTTCTAAAGGCATATTCCAGGAAATGTCCAAGATCATATTTGGTCAAGCAAAGGATGATTCAACAGAAAATATAAATAAATAAAGAGTTCAATTTTTTCTGGATAGAGAACATGGAAATACACTTAGAGAAGTGGGGAGAAAAAAAGGATGAGTTTAAAAGTTTAGCTTCACCCTTATTTGAATTTCTTGGAGGCTTTACTCTTCTGCATGACTCTAATGAGAGCATTTTTTACTTCTTTGTTTCTAAGACTATATATGAGTGGATTCAGCATGGGAATGACAATCGTATAAAAAACAGAAGCTATTTGATCCTTTCCCAAGGAGTAGGACTTACTTGGTTTTAAATAAGTAAAAATCAGAGTTCCATAAAAGATGGTGACTCCCAGGAGATGGGAGGCACAAGTAGAGAAAGATTTTTGCTTCCTTGAAGTAGAAGTAATTTTCAGGATAGTAGACAAGATAGACACATAGGACACAGATATTGTAATAAGAGACAAGACTAGGTTGAAGCCAGCAAATATAAAGATTACAATTTCAATGTCATGTGTGTCTGAGCAGGACAGGGCTAAAATTGGGGGCAGGTCACAGAGAAAGTGATGGATTACATTGGAATTGCAGAAATCCAATCTGCTCATGCAAAACACATTGACAAAGGAGTTCATGAAGCCAATCAAATAGGACCCAAAGACTAGGGAGCAGCAGCGTCTGGTGGACATAACAACTGGGTAATGCAGAGGGGTACAGATAGCTACAAAGTGGTCATAGGCCACTGAGGAGAGAAGAAAACATTCAGTGGTACCCAAGAAGACAAAGCAATTCATCTGGGCAAAGCAGTTCAGGTATGAAATATACTTGGTGGACATCAGTATGTTTTCTATGGTTTTAGGAGTGATGACAGTTGAGTAACTGAGATCAAGAAATGACAGGTGACTGAGGAAAAAATACATGGGGGTGTGAAGCTGGAGATCCAGGTGGATGATCAGCATCATGCCTGCATTCCCCAGCACAGTGATCAGGTAGATCAGGAGAAACAGCATAAAGAGAACTAGCTGGAGCTCTTCAGAATCTGTCAATCCCGTGAGGATGAAGTCAGAGACATGTGTGATATTCGTTCTACCCATAGTGTTCACATGCTCTAAACTGTTGAGAAATCAAAGTTGATGCTTAGCAGGAATTACTTCAAAAAGATTTGTGTTTCTATGAATGACATGACTTATTTATATTAGTTTAGTGTTTCTAGAAAGTGCTAATAATGAGGTCTGTGTACAATATGAAGAGAAAAATCTTAATTTGAATGCCAAATGTAGAAATAGGTATAAATGGACATTTGGATATAATGTAATAAAGGTAATATATTCAATAATTAGAAAAAGCTTGACACTGTTCTAAATGTTTCTCTTTATTAAGGCATTTAATTCCCATCAGAATACTGTACCATTGGTTTTACTATTAGCCACATTTCTTAGATGAGAAAAAGTGGGCAGGGAATTTAGGTAATTTATTCAGAATCAGAATTATTAAATATTGGGTTTCTAATTCTACCAATACAGGTTGACCCCAGAGAACATGCCCATAATACTAATTCCTATTTATAGTTAATTGCAGCAAACTTAGGAAAAAATGCTAGCTATATAATAAACAATGATAAAATAATTTTAATGCACCATGTACTGTTCTTTCATTTCCAATACTTTATAATACTAATGACAAATAAATTTCAACCTTAGTGGACTTTAGTAAGATGTATTAAAATAATAGACCACATGTTAGTATTAATTTCAAAAAATATGATGTATTCCTAACTTGACCATTCAAAATCAAATGACATCCAGAATTATATTTCTAACATATGTACATTGCCAGTAGAGCCTGATTACATCAACTGTGTATTTTTGATTCCACAAATCCTGACATTACTTAGAGTAAGATTTAAATGATATATGTATGCATATTCTGCTTATAACATCTCCATTTTATTGGATCCTAACTAAAACTTTAGAATTTTGAGAATAATACTTACCAGGAGTCAAAGTTGGTCAAAAAACACTTTCTGCCAATAATATCTGTCTAGAGTATGTCAAGCTCAAAATTAGCTCACAAATAAAATATGAAGAGCATTCCAGTTGAAAATTTCTGATATATTTATTTTCCTTAAGTTCTTTTTTAAATTTTAGTTCATTCATTTTATTTCATTCTGAAGGAAGAGTAAATCAACCTAGAAATTTTGTTCAGCTCCTGATCAAATGTAAAAATTTCCAGGAAGTTATGTCTAAAATATCAGGGATCTACTGCATATGTAAGCAGAGCAAAGTGTGGTTTGCCTCTCATCCTGATAATTCCAGGGTACCTCATATACTGGGGATTGATGATAATGCAACATTAGGTCATCCCTGTTGACCAGTTTCCAAGAAAGATTACTTTGCATGTCTCCAAGGACAAAAGCTCAAGGACTAAATGCAGCTATGCTAGGTTTTGAAAAGCTAGTTGTCTTTTCCCTTAGAAGCCACACAATGAAGAACTTAATGGTTTGGTCTTCCTTTGTGATGCTCTAAATTTATCCCTGGGATGGTAGAGAAATTTCTAGAGAAATACTTAACTACTCTATGAGTGAAACCATCATGGATGGAATGATACATGTTTCACAATGAAACTTTTATATTTAAATGTGTGACGTATTATAGGAATAAATATGTTCATTAGAAACAAAATGAGAATATAACAAAATTCAAAGAACAATATGAAAATAATCAAAACTGTTGTAGCATTTTGATTAATACCTCACAAATTTTGGTTTATAGAAAGCTTATTTGTTTACCTCTAGATTTGCAATAATTATTGTCATATTGCATGTCCAGTATCCATCTTCATTTTATAACTAAAATTTCATAACATGCTGTGACCAATATTGTATTAGCCTTTCATAGAACCCATTATTTCATGTGTCATGAAATGACTGATACCCCATAACAAACTTCATTCTAGTGAAGTCTTCCTCAGATGTTAAGAATTTTATTGAACATTATTTATCCAAGATGAGGAAACAAAGGAACACACTAAAAGGAACAGAATGAGAATCAAATTAAAATATTCTTGTGGAACATTCATTAATTCATGAGCATTAAACCAATTTTCATGTAGATTTGAAAGTGACTCTTGCAGGAATGTTTGCTCATACTCCAGAATTTCAGGATGTAATTTGTTGGTGTGGATGAAGAGCTACTGTTATATTTATTGTATCTTTGATGAACTTTGGAAGGGCATCTCTATTCATCAAAAGGTAGTGCTCCTAAAACAGGTGTGAAATAAAATTCATACTTCATGGTAAGATAAGAGAAATTTAAACATGAACAATTCCCTTTGGCCTTTGGTCTACTCTCTCCCCTACTGTGCATTGTGTATCTGCATTATGCATGGACAAAACCTCCCCTTAGGTGTGCTGAAATACCTGTTGGACCATAAGGAGCATCATTCTCCAGCATCAACAAGACAACTCTCTAAAATACAACAGTTCTTCTTGATCTTATATGTGGCCACGATGACCCATGACCTATTACTTGCTTAGACTGGATGGTGTACACTGTCAGTAATGTCATTTAATGTTCAGCCTTCCATCTCAAAAACTTATACAACTGTCCTTTGACCTCCAAGGGGCAGAATAGTTCTTGCAGGTTTCTGACAGGCTGTTCCCAGGTTATAATTCTCAACTTGAATAAAAGTTTCCATTTCTTTCTTAGAGAGATGAAATAATTTTTCACCAAGACAGTCTTATTTGGAGATTAAAAAGCCAGCATAAACCTATTTGACAATAGGTAACTTTGGGAGTTAAACCAAATAAGATACTAATGGAATTTTCAGTGTAAATGCCCCTCACAAAATTGTGATTGCAAAGTTACCAGAAGCAAGTTTTTCTTGCTTAATATTTTCCCATCATTGAAACTCATTTTGTTCATGTTCATGTTGTTTATGATTTCAGGTTCTTTTTATACCATTTATTGCATCATAGCAGAAATCAAAGTCTGTTGAGAGATTTTTGAAATCTCTCTTGATTTAATGATGATATGGTTTCATTCTCTAATTTATTGCAGTTTTAACTCTGCCATATGGTGTTTTTCCTTTCTCTGCTTGATTAGTCTGGTTACTTTTTTCTTTCTTCTTTGACTAATGAAAGTATGTTTCTTTTTTTCTTTTTTGAATAAATGCTTTTAAATTACCCTTTTGCTTTCTAATTCATGAATTATCTAAGTTGTATCACTTTTTCTCCTACTTTATTAGATTTGTGGGGAACCACAAATAATATTCCCTCTACCATTCTAGGTTTTAGGGTGAAACCCATGGCTTGTAATGAAAGGAAGTTTAAGAGGAGAAAAACAAACAGAAATTAAATAACATGTATACCCCCTGTATAGATGGGAGATTCTGAGGAAAATTGAGTGACTCCCCCAAAGGGTCCAAGCCACTACATTAAACACCATCTTCATGGAAAGATAAAAGACAGTTGGGAAGGTGGGAGCCAGGAAAAGCATAGTAAACAAGGTTAAGTTTGTTAATGTAGATTCAATTGCTTGCCTTCTTCATTGAAGAGAGATTTTGTCAACTTTCTCTTCCTGGTACAGAGAGGGAGACATCCTTGCAAATGGAGATTTCCCTTTTAAATGTAAATGCCTCTTACAAAAAGCATACGTTCTACTCAATTTGCAGAACCTCTCCTGTGTTTACTACTTTTTAAAAATAACCAGCTCAAGATAATCCTTATGCCAAGGGAGGCATATTTTAGCATAGAAAATTCTGCTCCCCTTCAGGTTGAATGGATTTTTTTTTTCTCTAGCACTTAGTTATACCTGCTTGGGTCATTCTGGAAAGATGTGTGTTACAGGTTTAGAGGGAAGGTACAGAAGGAGCAGTTAGAAGAAAGAATGAAGAAATGTCTCCAGGGATAAATTTGAGGCCTATATTGAAAAAAAAATATATATGGACTTTTAACTATAACTCTGGACAAATAAAATATATTTCTACTTTTTATGATTAATAAGAAAATTGTGTTATGCTTCTGCTCTTAGAGAGAGACTAGCGAGGAAACAATAAATCATAAAAATAACAATTAGATGCATAGTTTTGTTAATAATAAATATAAACTCCTGAAATGATCTATAGAATACATATTCAATATAATTGAATATAAAAATAATACATCAAATTAGAACCACAGTAAATATAGGTAAAGATAAGTATGGTTCAGCAGCTGAGATGTTTCATGCAATTATAAAAATTTGGGCATCGTATTTATAATGTATGAATGAAAATCCATGGCAGAAAAAAGAATGAAAGGGAAATATAATCAGTTTAATAATTCTCAGTGATGATGATGAAATATCTTGACAGCAATGAATCTGAATCAGATGCTGTGCTTACAAGGAAAAAAAATTCATGTAGCCTGAATAAAGGGAATAGGTGATGAGTTCAGACAGTAGCCTCAATAAAACCCTAGAATAATGCAGAGTATGTTTCATAGGCTGTCACATATAATAGTTTATAATGTGAAATGATACATTGTAAAATGATGTTTTCAGGAGTCAGACACCAGTAATGTAGGTCAGAGAAGAAAATTAAAAATTGAAAACCAAATATATACATGCGCATACACAGATCCCTTCACATGAATTATCTTCCACTACTTCCAAGACTGGAGACTGACTATAGGAGGTTTGTTTGTGATGTATGATATATGAGAAGTCCTAACTAGCTGACTCCAAAGATTTAAAATTATATAAAAAAAAGTGTAAATCTGTGTACACTCATTTCCATATTCTAACCATGAAGGAAAAAAAGCAAATAAATTTGAAAAGAAATCTATCTGTTAATCACTATGTCTTTTTAAATATGTAATTGAGGAATGATTTTGAAAGAATACCAGAAATAGAATTTTCAACTAAACTAATGTTTTTTGAGTGCTAATATGCACAGGATTGTCCAAATACCTAAGAAAGAAATAAACTTGTGTAAGGTAGAATCCTTGACCTTAATGAATGCATCACTGTGCTTTCACCCGCCAATTAAAAAGCAAAGAAAACATTTACTTACATTTTGCTTATATGATACATTTTCTACATGCTGTGGAGAGCAAAAATATGACTAAGCAAACTCTTCTCTTATGGAGCTTACAATCTTGTTAGAGAGAGAGGAAAACACTAAAACCACACATTTTCTTTCAAAATCACCTCATCAAATTAATCAATTCCTTTCAATATACATTGAAATATGATTGTCCAACTCCTTTGTTACTACTCAATGATTCATGCATAGTGAAGGCAGTACTGAGATTTTCATCTTTTCCAAGATGTAACAATGCCTGTGAGAGTTCGTTAAATGAAGTTTACACCTAGTCTCTTTTCAAGGGAAAAGAAAACAAAAACCCGGTTCCTCCTCTTAATACTATAAACTTAACAAAATTTTTCTTCCAGATTTGGAGAAAAGAGAATCTGTCTAGACACCTCCAAAATGCCTCAGGAATTGTGCTACAGCTAGTACTTCATTTATCTACACACACACACACATTTTTAAAAGTTTATCAAGTCTTTGGAGTTAGGAAGGCACATTAGGGTGATCAAGAAATTCAACTCTGCTGTTTTTGATGGATTCATTACTCCACGTCATAAATGCAACACTTTTCTCTGTAATTAAATATCATGTTTTGCAGATAAAAGATCAAGCTCTTAACTATTATGGCAAAATGAATCCACTTTACCAAGTCATTTCTCTGTATTACAAAATCTCTCATCATCACTGTTCATCATTGAAATAACTTCAAACACTTGCACCTCCATCCTGGGAATATATTTCCTTTTGTTAATCCTGTGCTATTTCCTTTGTGCTTAGGCTCTCTGCTATCATTTCTTGTTAATATGAGTATTTGTGTCATCATCTCTTAATGTAATAACTATCTACTCTCAGTCTGTCGATGGCCTGAGAAAACATAAGTTCAAAGCATTTGAAAATTCAATCTAATAACTGTCTAACATGAATTAGTATGATAACATGCTCACTCAAGGATGTTTGGGGAGGAATTTAGTCACAAGTGAGATACGTTCTTTAATTATTTGTGCAATTGTGTGTCTGCATAATGTACTGAAATGATCTCTTTACATGGTGATTCAGTATTCCATACACACAAATAAAATAATAATTCACTTCCCACATTTCAAGACTCTGTTATCACTTGTTGTATCTTATGCTCTTGGGTGTTACTCTATTATTTTCTTAATTTTTGAAGCAATTGAATACCTGAAACCATCCAGATTTGCTTTAATTGCAAGATGCAGAAATTTTTCATGGAAATAGTTTTCTATGTATGACTCCCAGGAGAGCATTTTTTAAGTCTTTGTTCTTCAAACTGTAAATGAGTGGATTCAGAATTGGAATGACAATAGTATAAGGTATGGATGCCAGCTGTGCCTGGGTCAAGGATGGTATGTTATCAGGCTGCAAAGATGTGAAAATCAGGGACCCATAGAAGATGGTCACCCCCATGAGGTGGGAGGTACAGGTGGAAAAGCCATTCTGCCTGCCTGCTGCAGCCTGGATCTTCAGCATGGCTGAGATGATGGCAGCATAGGTGACTGTGATGAGGAAGAGAGAGCTAAGAAGGGTGAACCCAGCCAAAACAAGGATCATCATTTCTGTGCTGAATGCATCCATGCAGGACAGCGCCAAAAGAGCTGTGGTGTCGCAGAGAAATGATTGATGCTGGCATCACAGAGTGCCAAACTGCTGATCACACAGATGGATACAGAGAATTGGTGAAGCCTATCACATATGGCATAACTCCTGGCCAGTTGCACGCTTTCTGGGACATGACCCTGAATACAATAAGGGATCGCAGATCGCTACATAGTGGATCATAGGCCATTGATCCCAGAAGAAAACACTCACTACACGCCAAACCCACAAAAAAGTACATTTCAACAAAGCAGCCAACAATGGAGATGGTTTTCTGTTTTGACTGGAAATTTACCAGTGCCTCGGGTGTTACAGTAGAGGAATAACATATGTCAATGAATGCTAAATTGCTAAGGAGAAAGTACATCGGTGTGTGAAGCTGAGACTGAATTCTGATTAACATAATTAGTCCAAGGTTCCCCCAAACAGTGAAGAGATAAATAAAGGGAAACAAAAGGCTGACTTGTAGTTCAGGGAGATTCGCAAATCCAGAGAGGATGAAGAAAGTCACCTCCATTAAATTATTCCCAGCCATGTCTATCAAATCAGACCTTTGACTTCCTGGCTGAAAAATAACAAAAATTAGAGAAGGATTCAAGGCCCAAATCCTGATAATCAGCATCAATTTAGATTCCCATAATATGAGAGTAGCAGCTGGGAATTAAATATTTAATGGCTTCATGTTAACAGAGAATTTATAGATTATTTTCATTTTTTTAAAGCACTGACAAACACTAATAAAAACATCGCAAGTTCACAATCATGTGTAATTGATTGCACTCTAAAAGACATCTATCTGGAATGGTTTTTGAAGCGATTCCTCCAGAGATATATTATCCTCTCCCTAGTCTATCCCTGGGACCCAAATTATATACTTAGAAACATATCTACTATAACTAATTACATGGTACTCATAGAGAATATAAAGATTATAATTTGGAAATGTAAAGATACCTTTGTGTGGCAGTCTTAAAATTTCAACACCTAACAGCTGATTTACATGGTTGTTTTAGGAGCTTGACAAGATCTTAGGTGGACACATCTAATAGTTCCCTGGACTCAATAAAGCTTTACTAAATTTTGAAAAAAAATATATATATAATAATATATAAAATGTATATTTTACAAAATGGTATATATACATATATTATACATAATATATAAAATATAATATACATATAAAAGGAAAGAAACATCCTGCTTATTTTACTTGTTAATGCTAAACTTCTTATACATTTTTTTCTATCACCGATCCTTTCTATTGGTGAACTATGACCAAAGGAGCAACTTAATCTGTGACACAGCCAGATTGTTTTGTGAGTGCTGTTAATCCCTTGTTTGTTTCCAACACGAAGCACCTCGTTATCAATAACCTCAGGCAATAACTAATGCATTGCCAAACAGTAGTTTTCAAGTCAATGACAAAAAGCCTACAAAACATAAAATGAATATGATTTGTTATATTTAAACAAAAAAATTAAAATACAAGCTGATTTCACTAGAAATTAGAGAATTTATTTTCCTAGTTACATTGACATGAATACGTGATAAATAACTAAAACTGAAACTGGTGTGATGTTAATGCAAGTTTGTTTCAGACATTTAGCATTCTGTTTGCCTAACCCAAGGGGAGCTGATGTTATATAAAGTATATTCAATCCTTTAGTATCTCTCATGTTCACAGTGTGCCTATTTATTTACCCATTTGTTCCTTTAACAAGCATTTACTCAAGGCAGACATTTTGTCTTGCGTGTCATTAAAGGCAAGCTTTTCTTTTCTTTTTTTTAAGAACTTTTATTGAGATACAGTTAACATACAATAAACTGCATATATTTAGAGTGTACAATTTGGTATTTTTTTTCTTATTAGTAATGTATATATGGCAATCCCAATTTCCCAATTCATTCCCCCCAACCCTCCCAGCTTTCCCCACTTCATGTGCATATGTGAGGCAAGCTTTTCTTAGAGCTTACTGGAAGGTGCATGCGTGTAAAAATAAAAACTGTCTCATTATGAGAAACACACACACAGGGACACAATAATGAAAAGAAGAGGATGATAAAATTAGACTTACCTGGGATTTAGTCATCTAAAAGAAACCCCCTTCTCTTTCAGCACTCTTCCACCTGTTTTCAGGTTTATGATCAGACAACAAGAAGAGAATACATTGTTCAACATTTGCAAAACTCACCATAAATTTTTAACATAAATTTGTATCTGCCTTGTGTGCAAATCTGAACACCATGAAATCCCAACATGATGACTTGGACCTGCTGTTATTGCTGCTACTGTGGTTGTGAGCACAGAGCTCTATTTCCTATATAATGGACCCTTAATTATCCTAGGAAGTTGATGGAAAAACTTGATGGTTTTGATGACAGTTCTGGATAATATGACTACTAGCTTCCATTGATAGGATAAAAATAAGAGTCACATTAGCCAAGTAATTGCTTATTTCTATGTTACTTTCTCAAGAATTAAAATCTAGTCTTAGTTTAAATTTAGATTTGTATTCAGAATTAATTTTGGTCTTAGTGTGTTTATAAAGCACTCCCACAACAAAGGACTGTCTTCGAAAATCTAGTGTTAAACAGTTTTTTTTATACCAGCATCTCTTTAAATTCACAAACTTATAAAGGAACTGGTCAATTAGCAACTTTGATATCTTGAGATTTGTATTTTAATTGTACCCCAAGGTTTATTTTTAATTTGACTGGGATACATCTCCAATGGAAATGTTTTGAAATAAATATCCCTTGCTTTTTGTATTTCAGTTTAAATATCCATAAATATACTGAAAAATCCAATTAATATAGTTTTAAAAATTATATTTGTTCTGATATTATATAACACATTTTCTGAAACATTATGAAATATGTATGAGATACATGGTATTAGAAGATATCAGATAACCACTGCCCCTGTGTGGGCTTCCCAGCTCTCCTAGCAGAGAGAAGTGAACATTCCTATATACTGATTTAATGGTGCTAATATACTCTGAAATTATGTTGCCATCTATGTCAATAAATCATGTTATATATTTATTTTTAATGCAGGCATTCAGTGATTTTTAATTGACTGCTTTTTGGTACATATACAAAATAATTGGCTGAGAATAAGTATGCCATCTGGAAAAATAAAAACAAAATCTTAAGTATCAATAAAAGTAAAGCTCATGCTCTCAGTTTCATGCTGAGTTGATAGGTCAGTACTTTGAAAAATTGTAATGACATCTTTATCCTACTTGTTTATTTTTTAAGCAGCTTTGTAAGCCACACCCTATAAAGATTCTAGATTGGTAAGTCTGAAATCAACCCACAAAAGTGAAATTTTTAAAGTACCTTAGGTCCACGGACTATTTCCAAATACTAGTTTAGAAGGATCTCACAGACTTGTCTAATTAAGTTACTTTTCAACTGTTATCATTATATTTTCTTTTTTTGCCTACCTTTAGAAAGGAATTAGTATTACAATGAGAAAACAAGACAGATTCTTCACTGGAGATGAAAAACTACATCCCTAATTCTACTTGTCACATTATAGATTTAAAAAAAGGAATAAAATCTATTATGATGGGCCGTATCACTTGAGGGTGATGAACATATTCAAATATTAGGACAAAAGAAATGGTACTATAAGTTTTTCCCTCTAGTATGTGTCTTAAAAAATAAATTTGAAAGAATTGGGCTGTAAACCCATAACCTCAGGTTTTCATCCATTATCTTACTTCTTTCAACACACTTTTATTAAGCAGCTATTAAATGACAGATACTGTACTTTGTGGGGGACTGCAAAGTTGGGAATAAAATTATCTCTAATTTTGCATTCCTTAGAGTTAGTTGCCTCTTTCAATATTCAACATTTGCCTCAGTTCTTCCACATTCTGACATTTGGTGAGCTGAAAGGTATTATGGCTACCAATATATAATCGGGAGAGGGGCTATGGCTGACCATCCTGTAGGGTCAATAGACATGTAATAAACGCTTGCTCAATTCAGTTCATATTTTTTAAAAACTCATTCTGAGTTCTAGCTATTAATCTACCATATTTAACTTTTTATTTAGATACTTTTAGTCTTACAGAATTTCTTTCTGTACTTTACTCAGCTTCACAAATGCTAACAACTTACATGATTACAGTATAATTATTAACACAAAGAAATTTACATTGGTACAATAAGATAAACTAAACTACAGATTTTATTCAATTTCACCAGTTTTTCCAAAAAGTCCTTTTTTTTTCTGTTCCAGGATCTAATCCAGAGTAACATGCTGCAGTTCATGCCATGTCTCTTTATTCTTGTGCAATCTATGACTGTCCCATTTTTCTTTCCTTTTCTTTCATGACCTTGATGCTTTTCAAAATTACTGGAGAGATTGGGCATTTGCAATTGTCGTGTACACACTGCTATATTTAAAATAGATAACAAACAAGGACCTACTGTATCATACAGGGAACGTTCGTTGCTCAATACTCTGTAATAACCTAAATGGGAAAAGAATTTGAAAAAGAATAGATACATGTACATGTATCACTGAATCACTCTGCTGTGCACTTGAAACTAGAACAAAAATGTTAATCAACTATACTCCAATGTAAAATAATAGTTAGAAAAATTACTGGTCAAGTGTTTTGCAGAGAGTCTCAATTTAAGTTAGTCTACTGTTTTCTCATGATTAACTTGAGGTTATTCATTATGGGAAAAATTATCAGAGGGTCATGTATATGCCCTTTACATATTATCAGAGGGTACATGCTATAGTTACATGATATTATTAGTGATGTGAAACTTGGTTAATTAAAGCAGTGTTTACCAGAATGTTTTACTGTAAAGTTATTATTCTTTACAGTGTAATTCATATGAATTATATAAATTAACATTTATATGTAATTATATATATTTATATGTAATATTAACATTCCTACTTAAAGAAATATTCTTTACTATGTAATATTCTCTTCTACATAAATTCATATGTATGGAGGAAAATTTATACTGTGTAAATATTTCACTTATACTTCTTGGCATCCATTAATATGTTGCCTCTACCAATTATTTCAGTGGTGCTTTCATGGTAAATTTTCATTTCCCTCATTCTTTCAACATATTTTAATTGAAAAAATTCTCTAAGGAAGAGCTGATCTTTCTTTTTATTTATTTATTTATTTATTTATTTATTTATTTATTTATTTATTTATTTATACCAATATGCACTCATTGATAAGTATTTTGTCCTTTGGGGTTATTATCCAATACTGACATCACATTTTGTTGTTTGAATTATTCAAGCTTTGCTATTGAAACCATTATTGAATTATCTCCTGTGTGCTTTGATGTTTGGACATGCTCCAGTCATTTTCTCTTCATATGTTTTGTTTTCATGTCTTACATCTTGCCAGCACAAAATGCTCCAGGTTTACCTTATAATTTCCTGAACTCAACTCCAGAAAAAAACACGTTCCAAGGATCTCTGTTATCTTTTATGAGAGTAGGGTATTTAAAAACCAGGATATGGACAATGTACTTTATTTTCATGTGTACATTTATATTTTCCCCTTAAGAACATATCACAAATCTCTAATATTTTTAATGCTTTTAAATTTTCAAGTCTTTGTAATTATAACTTTACAAATGAAGACTCTGTGCTATAGTTGAACATGTTTAGATTTGGAAAACACAAATCTGAGTTTGTGTTCAGAAATACCATTTACAAGCTTTATGACCATGTGAACGTTTCTTAATCTATTTGATCCTCAATGTCCTTGTCTGCAAAGTGACAATAGTAATGCTTGCTTCGTGGGTTTGAAAAGATGAAGTTAAATAATACATATAAAATATCTTGCATGATATTGAGATTATACTAGGCATTTGATCAGTATTTATCCCATACTTTTAATATATATGCCCTTATTATAATCTGTTATATCCATACATCCACGTTTATTGAACTGTTTCCTCCAGCATTTGCCTTTCACACTAATCAGGATTTTTCATTGTTTATTTTTTTAAAGTAATGCATAATACACATTGATTTTTTTTCTTTGGATAAATGATCAGAAGTAGTATTTTGCACTCAAAACTGCAACCTTTTGCTGCATATTAGTGTGAGGCATTTTAGAACAGTTTTGCCAATTGTAATTCATGAGTATTGTCCCTGACCATCAGTTTCAAAGCAACTTGCCTATAGTGATCATTTACATCTTCTCAAGTTCAATATTTAAAAGATCCTGAAAAATCAAACCTTTTCTTATTAGATATTTATTTCATTACTCTGTGGGAGCAACACTTTCTCATATCTTTGTTTCTATTTGTATGCCTGTCACTTTAAATATTATTGAAAATCTGACTCCAGTGAGTAGATGTTTTCTGTTTTGTTTTGTTTTGTTTTACTGTACTAAATGGAAAAATTCCTAATCTTTAAATTATTTTAAAAGTTTACTTACTCTTTAATATCTAAAATACCAGTATATATAAGAAAACAATCCTTTAAAATAATTAACTCATTGATTTATTAAGCAAATATTGCTAGATTTGAGAAGTTAATTTTTGTTGCCTTTGGTATTTTAGTCTAAAGCTCTTGGGAAAATTCAACCTATCAATTTATAACTTGAGTAAGAAAGTTTTGGAGACATTGGTTCCTCATGATTTTAATTGTATTCCTAAACAATACCTCTATCTGTAATTTCATAATATTTCAGAACACCCATTTACTTCAATTTCACCCCTTACATTTGATTTAATATACTTCTGTTTTCTTGATTTTGGTACAATGACCAAGTTCTCAAGTTCATTTTTGAGTAGAAAGAAAAAAGAAATCCTCCGTCCTCCAAATGTTTCTCATGAAATCAGTTGATAAGCTGAGAAAAGAACATAATCACTCATTGAATACTTTTTTTATTTTTATTTTTAGAACTTTTATTGAGATACAGTTAACATACAATAGACTGCATATATTTAGAGTGTACAATTTGGTATCCCAATCTTCCAATTCATTCCCCTTCAACCCTCCCTGCTTTCCCCACTTGGTGTCCATATGTTTGTTCTCTACATCTGTGTCTCTATTTCTGCCTTGGAAACCATTTGATTTGTACCATCTTTCTATATTTCACATATATTTGTTAATATACAATATTTGTTTTCCTCTTTCAGACTCACTTCACTCTGTATGACAGTTGCTAGGTCCATCCATGCCTCTACAAATGTCCCAATTTCACTCCTTTTTACAGCTGAGTAATATTTCATTGTATATACATACAACATCTTTTTTATCCATTCATCTGTTGATGAACATTTAGGTTGCTTCCATGTCCTGGCTATTGTAAATAGTGCTGCAAAGATGTCTTTTTGAATTATGGTATTCTCTGGGTATATGTCAAGCAGTGGGATTGCTGCATCATAAGGTAACTCTATTTTTAGTTTTGCAAGGAACCTCCATACTATTCTCCATAGTGGCTCTATCGATGTACATTCCCACCAACAGTGCAAGAGCATTCCCTTTTCTCCACACCCTCTCCAGCATCTATTGTTTGCAAATTTTCTGATGATGGGTGTTCTAACCAGTGTGAGGTGATACCTCATTGTAGTTTTGATTTGCATTTCTCTAATAATTAGTGATGTTGAGCAGCCTTTCATGTGCCTCTTGGCCATCTGTATGTTTTCTTTGGAGAAATGCCTATTGAGGTCTTCTGCCCATTTTTGGATTGGGTTGTTTGCTTTTCTGATATTGAGCTGGATGAATGGTTTATATAATTTGGAGATTAATCCTTTGTCTGTTGATTTGCTTGCAAACATTTTCTCTCATTCTGAGGGTTGTCTTTTCATTTTGCTTATAGTTTCCTTTGCTATGCAGAAGCTTTGAAGTTTCATTAGGTACCACTTATTTATTTTTGTTTTCATTTCCATTACTCTAGGGGGTGGATCAAAAAAGATCTTGCTGTTATTTACATTGAAGAGTGTACTTCCTGTGTTTTCCTCTAGGAATTTTATAGTGTCTGGCCTTACATTTAGGTCTTTAATTCATTTTGAGTTTATTTTTGTGTGTGGTGTTAAGAGTGTTCTAATATCATTCTTTTCCATTTAGCTGTGCAGTTTTCCCAGCATCACTTATTGAAGAGGTTACTTTTGCTCCATTGTATATCCTTGGATCCTTTGTCATAGATTAGTTGACCATAGTTTATCTCTTGGCTTTCTATCCTGCTCCATTGATCTATATTTCTGTGTTTGTGCCAGAACCATACTGTCTTGATTACTGTAGCCTTGTAGTATAGCCTGAAGTCAGGAAGCCTGATTCCACCAACTCCGTCTTTCCTTCTCAAGATTGCTTTGGCTATTCGGGGTCTTTGGTGTTTCCATACAAATCATAAAATTTCTTGTTCTAGTTTTGCAAAAATTGCCAATGGTAATTTGACAGGGATTGCATTGAATCTGTAAATTGCTTTGGGTAGCATAGTCATTTTCACAATGTTGATTCTTCCAATCCAAGAACATGGTATGTCCCTCCAGCTGTTTGTGTCTTCTTTGATTACTTTCATGAGGATCTCATAGTTTTCTGAGTACAGGGTGTTTACCTCCTTGATTAGGTTTATTCCTAGGTATTTTATTATTTTCGTTGCAATGGTCAATGTTATTGTTTCCTTAATTTCTCTTTCTGATCTTTCATCGTTAGTGTATAGAAATGCAAGAGATTTCTGTGTGTTAATTTTGTATCCTGCTATTTTACCAAATTAATTGATTAGCGTAAGTAGTTTTCTGGTGGCATCTTTAGGAATTTCTATGTATAGAATCATGTCATCTGTGAACAGTGACAGATTTACTTCTTCTTTTCCAAAATGGATTCCTTTGATTTATTTTTCTTCTCTGATTGCTGTGGCAAGGGCTTCCAAAACTATGTTGAATATTGATGGAAAGAGTGGACATCCTTATCTTGTTCCTGATCTTAGAGGAAATGCTTTCAGTTTTTCACCATTGAGAATGATGTTTGCTGTGGGATTGTCAAATATGGCCTTTATTATGTTGAGGTGGGTTCCCTCTGTGCCCATCTTCTGAAGAGTTTTTATCATAAATGGGTGTTGAATTTTGTCAAAAGCTTTTTCTGCATCTATTGAGATGATTATGTGGTTTTTATCCTTCAGTTTCTTAATATGGTGTATCACATTGATTTGTGTATATTGAAGAATCCTTACATTTCAGGGAAAATCCCCAATTGATCATGTTGTATTATCCTTTTTATGTGTTGTTGGATTCTGTTGGTGAGTATTTGGTTGAGGATTTTTGCATCTAAATTCATCAGTGATATTGGTCTGTAGTTTTCTTTTTTTGTATTATCTTTGTCTGGTTTTGGTATCAGGGTGATGATGGCCTCATAGAATGAGTTTGGGAGGGTTCCTTCCTCTGCAATGTTTTGGAAGAGTTTGAGAAGGATGGATGTTAGCTCTTCTCTAAATACTTGATAAAATTCACCTGTGAATCCATCTGGTCCTGGACTTTTGTTTGTTGGGAGATTTTTAATCACAGTTTCAATTTCATTGATTGTGATTTGTCTGCTCATATTTTCTATGTCTTCCTGATCCAGTCTTGGAAGGTTATACCTTTCTAAGAATCTGTCCATTTCATCCAGGTTGTCCATTTTATTGGCATAGAGTTGCTTGTTGTAGTCTCTGATGGTGCTTTTTATTTCTGTTGTGTCCATTGTAACTTCTGTTTCCTTTCTAATTTTATTGATTTGAGTCCTCTCCTTTTTTTGATGAGTCTTGCTAGAGGTTTATCAATTTTATTTATCTTCTCAAAGAACCAATTTTGTTTTATTGATTTTTTGCTATTGTTTTCTTTGTTTGTATTTCATTTATTTCTGTACTGATCTTTAGAATTTCTCTCTGTCTACTAACATTGGGTTTTGTTTGCTTTTCTTTTTCTAGTTTCTTTAGGTAAGGTTAGGTTGTTTCTTTGGGATTTTTCTTGTTTCTTGAGGTAGGATTGTATTGCTATAAAATTCCCTCTTAGAACTGCCTTTGCTGCATCCCATAGGTTTTGGATCAGCGTTTTCATTGTCATCTGTCTCCAGGTATTTTTTTTGATTTCCTCTTTGATTTCATCAAGGATCTCTTTGTTATTTAGTATTGTTTAGCCTCCATGTGTTTGTGTCTTTTGCCAATTTTTTTTCCTGTAATTGATTTCTTATCTCATAGCATTGTGGTTGAAAAAGAGGCTTGATGTGATTTCAATATTCTTAAATTTACCAAGGCTTGATTTATGACCCAAAATGTGATCTATCCTTGAGAATGTTCCATGTGCACTTGAGAAGACTGTGTAATCTGCTGTTTTTGGATGTAATGTCCTATAGATATCTATTAAAACAAGCTGATTTATTGTGTCACTTAAAGCTTGTTTTTCCTTATTAATTTTCTGGGTGGATGATCTGTCCATTGGTGTAAGTGGGCTGTTGAAGTCCCCCACTATTGTTGTGTTACTGTTGATTTCCTCTTTCATACTTGTAAGCATTTGCCTTATGTATTGAGGTGCTCCTATATTGGGTGCATATATAATTATAATTGTTATCTCTTCTTCTTGGATTGATCCCTTGATCTTTTTGTAGAGTCCTTTCTTGTCTCTTGTAACATTTTTTTTTATTTTAAAGTCTATTTTATCTGATATGAGTATTGCTACTCCAGCTTTCTTTTGATTTCCATTTGCATGCAATATCATTTTTCCATCCCCTCACTTTCAGTCTGTATGTGTCCCTAGATCTGAAGTGGGTCTCTAGCAGACAGCATATATATGTATATATATGGGTCTTGTTTTTGTATCCATTCAGCCTGTCCATGTCTTTTGGTTGGTGCATTTAGTCCATTTCTATTCAAGCTAATTATTGATATGTATGTTCCTATTACCATTTTCTTTGTTATTTTGTTTTTGTTTTTGTTTTTGTTTTTGTTTTTATAGGTCCTTTTCTTCTCTTAAGTTTACCACTTGGAAAAATTCCTTTAGCATTTGTTGTAGGGCTGGTTTGGTGGTGCTGAATTCTCTTAGCTGTTGCTTGTCTGTAAAGCTTTTGATTTCTCTGTGGAATCTGAATGAGATCCTTGCTGGGTAGAGTATTCCTGGTTGTAGTTTCTTCCCTTTCATCACTTTGAATATATCTTGCCACTCCCTTCTGTCTTGCAGAGTTTCTGCTGAGAAATCAGCTGTTAACCTTATGGGAGTTCCCTTGTATGTAATTTGTCATTTTTCTCTTGTTGCTTTTTTTTAATTATTTATTATTTTTTGGGGAGTACACCAAGTTCAATCATCTGTTTTTATACACATATCCCTGTATTCCCTCCCTCCCTCAACTCCCCCCCACCTTCCCTCGAGTCCCTCCCACCCTCAGAAAGACAAATATTGTATGCTAACTCACATATACGGAATCTAAAAATGGTACTAATGAACTCTGACAAGAACAAGGATGCAAATGCAGAGAATGGACTGGAGAACTCGAGGTTTGGGAGGGGGCAGGGGGTGAAGGGGAAGTTGAGATGAAGTGAGAGAGTAGCACAGACATATATATACTACCAACTGTAAAACAGATAGCCAGTGGGAAGTTGTTGTATAACAAAGGGAGTTCAACTCGAGGATGGAAGATGTCTTGTTGCTTTTAATAACTTTTCTCTGGCTTTAATTTTTGTCACTTTGACTACTATATGTCTTGGTGTATTTCTCCTTGGGTTTATCCTGTGCTTCCTGGACTTGGGTAGCTATTTGCTTTCACATATTAGGGAAGTTTTCAACTATAATCTCTTCTAAGATTTTCTCAGGTCCTTTCTCTCTATCTTCTTCTTTTGGGACCCCTATAATGGGAATATTGGTGCATTTAACATTATCCCAGTGGTCTCTTAGGCTATCTTCAGTTCTTTTCATTATTTTTTCTTTATTCTTTTCTGCACCAGTGATTATCACCATTCTGTCTTCCAGTTTGCTTATTCACCCTTCTGCTTCACTTAATCTGCTGTTGGTTCCTTCTAGTGTATTTTTCATTTCAGTTATTGTCTTGCATATCTGTTTGTTTGTTCTTTAATTCTTCTATGTCTTTTGTAAACATTTCTTGCAACTTTTTGATCTTTGCATCCAGTCTTTTTTCAAAGTCCTGGATCATCTTCACCATCATTATTCTGAATTCTTTTTCTGGAAGGGTGCCTATCTCCTCTTCATTTAGCTGTTTTTCTGGGGTTTTATCTTGTGCCTTCATCTGGTAAAATGTCCTCTGCCTTTTCATTTTCTTTATCTTTCTGTGGCTGTGGTTTTCATTTCCACAAGATGAAATATTGCTGATACTGCTTGATTCTCTCATTGAATCTTTATTAATTTTCCTGTTGTTGGTTTTGACTTTTCCACTCATCATGAAACTATTATGCAGTACTTTCACTGCACACTTATATCTATTAGTTTATAACAACTTAACTTTTAAGTAAACAGAATTGCATTGTGAAGGAATTAGATTTTATACAGTTCTTTTGAAATGTAATTCAGTGACCTATCAACATAAAACACTTATATGTGTTTTACTAAAGATTTCCATTATTGGGAATCTATTGAGATTAAAACAATTGGAAAAGTGAACAAACTTTATATACAGCCCTTGCCATTATACTAGAAATTACTTTGTAAAACATTCAAAGCCAAAGTGTATAAACCAGGATGTGGATACTTTCTTGGGCCCAAAGTATATTTAAATTTTATTCTGTGATTAAATGAAAACTAGTATATATAAATGGATAAACAACAAGGCCCTAGTGTATAGCACAGGGAACTATATTCAGCATCCTTTAATAAACCATAATGGGAAATAATATGAAAAATAATGTAAATGTATAACTGAGCCATTTTGCTACATAGCAGTGATTAACACAACCTTGTAAGTCAACTCTACTTCAATTTTTAAAAAACCCAAAAAATTGTATTCTGTGATTGTCATGTCCTAAGGACTCCCTTATTAAGCCACAGTTCTGCTTTTAAAAACTGGTTATGTCTTTGATAATAGGAGCATCACACTGCAACATTTCTTCTAAAAAACGCACGAGAAAAGAAAAGCCATCATTTTCTTGTGTACCATTTCTGAGGTAGCTGGTTTTTTGTTTGTTTGTTTATTTGTTTTTCCATTTTGTTGCAATGCAAATAGAAGTGATTTTTCTTTTTCCTCTTGAGAGCAGGGAAAACAAAGAGAATGTCAAACTGGCTAGAGGAGAAAGATAACCTAGCCTAAAAGAGTTAATCATTCCTTGTTTTACTTTAGCTGTCACTAATCTGTAGTTAATAGATTTTTACCTCATAAAGCTAACTCCCTGATACTTAACTCTGTGTGAGTTACACCTGCCTCTCACTTGATAACCTTATTTACAACTTGGAAGCTGCATTCCATATGACCATTGTAACAAAATCATTCTATAATTTGTTTTGCATTTCAAAAAGGAGCTCCTCAGAGGACAAACCATAGACAAATGGACTATCAACAAACTGATAGGCAAATGGACAATCAACAAACTGGCAGACCCCAGTCAATGGGTGGCCTGATGCCAGCTATGGCTGTTTTGAAATATTGCAAAGGAAAAAAAAAAGAATAATGCAAAGGAAAAAGAATGCAAGACCTCCATCAACTTGATTCTTATCACAGACCCCAGACTGCGAGCCCCCATGTATAAATCTTCCCTGACTCCCAAGAACTGGAGGGGAGGGGAAGGCACAGTTCTTGAAGCACTAGCCTGCTGCATCTTCCCTTTGCCTGGCAAAGAAAAATAAAGCCATCTTTCTCTCCCTCCAAAATCTCTGTCTCCGTATTTCTATTAGGCCTTGGTGTACAGAGTAGCTGTTATTACGGCAACAACCTTAGAGACTTATGGTTCTTTATTCTCAATCTGGCTAGACTCAGCTCACCACAATTGGTTTGAAAATCTGAAAAACACATTTGGAATGTTATGTTAAGTGCAGTTGTAGAGCAAATACTGTCCTAGTTTAGTTCCATTCAAATTTCAAAGATAAATGCTTAAGGGGAAAGAAATCTTTAAACGACTCTATTTCTGCAGCTAGTTTGAAGTTTTTAGTTTAGAAAGAGAGTAGAAGAATAAAGGATTAAAGCTAAATGGCTGAGGCAGATGGGAAATCTAAGATTACCAATAAGTACTCTAAGGGCAATACAATTCTTCAGGTGTTCAAAAATAACTGTGTTCATTAATAAGACTTAACTTATCAAGGACAGGATCTGCATACTCTTCTTTCTCTTCTAGCTCATTCAAAATGATGCACAGAAATTGATATCCTGAGACTCAACAAATAAATGTTACCTACAAGTAAAAAAAAACAAAACAAAAAACCCAAAAAAACTGGTTATGTTACAAAGTCCAACTCACTTTTCTTGCTGCACAACAGGCCAGTGAATCGGACATGAGGTGTTGAAGTAAGGAATATGATTTTATTCAGAAAGCGAGCCGACTGACAAGATGGCAGACTAATGTCTCCAAAAAAGACCATCTTATCAGAGTCTGGATGCCAGTTTGTGTTATAGAATCAGAGAGGGAGAGATGTAGGGGAGTAAAGTAAAAAGGGCTATCAGTCTTGCAAAACATCTCCTGGAGTGACTAGCCTCAGGGAGGGGAGGTGTTAGTTTCTTCTTTTCTGCAGCCATTCACAGGTGGGCAGGGTTCTCTGAGGCAGGCCATCATGTATGACTATAATAACAAAAGCAGTGAAAGCAAGGATTAAAGTCAAAGAAACAGATTGAACATGGAGTTCAATTTAGCTCTTCCCTGTTACAGTTATAACAATAACAGTATATTGTTTTTGAAATGCATAACTATTATTTTGATAGGCAATCAAAATATCGATATTTGACAATGGAATTATCCTGGAAGAAAATATGGACAAAGTATAGAAAAATGAAATAAAATTTGTTTTAACACATTTTGTGACATATTTACATTAACATAACAGTCAAGCAATAAGAACAAAGTACATAGACACATATTTTAACAAATGAGATTTATTGCTGTGAGTGAAGTATTATTCCATTTGATTGTCTATAGATAATAAATGTTAATAAACATTCTATACACAAACTCAAAACCATTGTTTACTACATATTGCAAAAATGTTATGTTTGCTTTCTTATCAGTTGCGGAGATGACAGTCATGCTGGACTGAGTTTCTGATGCCTGTCTGAGGAAGCAGGAGAGTGAACAATGGAATGATGCACATCAACAACATGAGATTCTAATTCATTTTGTTAAAAAAAACTATCAGTATTTTCAAATGGCTGTACTGTTTTATAGATACTTCCTAAAGTCTGATTTTTAATAAATTCCAATGTGCTGTGATATTATAGAATACTTTTGCATTGCCATTTGGTTATTTCTATTAAACTACTGGCAGAAATGGAGTTGCTTTAAATAAATGTCCTTTGGTGGCTATGGAATTATTTTTTTAAGTTAAATATTCAAATTTTAACAGTTCTAGGTTGATATGGAATACAAAATATATACAGGAAATTCTACTTTTTTATGTAAAATGGTAAGAGGCCTGTGTACAAATATATAAATGTGTGTGTGTGTTTGAATTCTATGTCTTAAATCTAGATGTTTTTGATCATGGTTAGGCTTTTGTTACCAAGTCTAGTCTTCCTCTGCTTGGTGCATCACAGGCCAATAAATCAGAGGTGAGTTGTTGAGGCAAGGAATACAACTATTCAGAAAGCTGGCCAACAGAGAAGATGGCAGACGAGTGTCTCTGCAAAACCATCTTATCGGGGTCTGGATGCCAGTTTCTCTTATAGAATTACAGATGGAGAGGCTGTGAGGAAGTAAAGTAAAAAGGTAGAATGGAGAGGTAGAGGTGGTGGGGAAGTAAAGTAAAAGGGCCATCAGTCTTGCAAAACATCTCCAGGAATGACCCACCTCCATCGGGGGATGTGATTCATTTTTTTCTTTACTGCAGCCACTCACAGGTGTGCAGGGCAGATTGTCTGCCCGTGAGCTGAAGAGAGGCACTTTAGTTTAACATTCAGGCAGAGGGTTGGGGTTCCCTGAGGCAGGTCATCATGTGTGATTATAATAAAAGCAGCTAAAAGCAAAGGTTAAAGTCAAAGAAACAGATCGAACATGGAGTCCAGTTTAGCTCTTCCCTGTTACACTTTTAACTCCATTGATCCTTTGTGTCCTCAACTCTAAGATGGGCAAACTCTTCCAGAGTTGTAAAAAGGAAGGAAGATTGAGTCCACTCTCTGTAACTGATTCTCTTTGAGTTATGTGTGTGTGCATGTGTGTGCGTGTGCTTGTGTTTCTGCATGTATGTTTGTGTGATTATCACCTTCTGGTTCTCCTATTTTCTATCAAAACAGAAAATCATGCTTTTCAACTAACCAACCTGTAGAAGATGCTGCCTATTTATTATGTAAGAAGTAAGTAGAGGTTAAAAATAACAATTTGGGAATTGATGTAATACAATTATACGGTGGTATAAAATATTATATACTGGAGACTCAGGATTCAATCGATGCAGAGGGAGGCTATTGTAGAGCTTCCTTTATCTGACTGAAGGCAGAACTTCTAAGTGAGGTTGCCATAAATCCTCTCTCCTAGGGGCTGCTTTGCCTGCCAGGAAGAAGACAGAAAAGACCCCCTTCTCTGTCATAAATAAATGATCTCACAGAATTTCATATCTCCCATTGGTTCCTTTAGAAGCCCATTTGTTTTTCTCACAGAAGCAGTTCCTTGCTCTGCCTTTCATCTATTGTTAGGTATATAAACCTCATGTCTAATTACTGAGCGAGCTTCATTTTTGTGCACTCATATACATGAAAATAAACTTCATCTATTCTCCTGTTAACCTACATTTTGTCAGTTTAATTCACAGTCCCTTTATTAGTAAGGACCCCAACCTAAGAGAGTAGAAGAAAAGTTTTTTTCCCTCTTGACAGAATGTATTGAGTATGTATATATGTATATACACACACATAAAATATAATATAATGTAATGTATGTGTGTATGTTTCCAAAAGCCAATAAGTAATGCATCTTTGCACATATGTTACTTTAAAATACCATCCTTCTTTTCTCCAAGTTTCACACATATTTAATAATGTACCTGCATGTGGGACCAATCAATAGTCCTTAAATGTTTCTGCTTGAAAATTAATAGTCACTCAGCAAATATTTTTCTCATAATAATTCTTTTCACTGCTTCTTTGGCCTCTGTGTTTCTTACACTGTATATCGGAAGATTTAGTATTGGCAGCAAAAAGGTATAGAACATGGATAAGATTTTGGCTCTATCCTGTAGGTAGCTAGAGCTGGTTCCCAGATAAGTAAATATAACTGTTCCATAGAACAGAGTCACTACAGTTAGGTGGGAGGCACATGTGGTGAAGGCTTTGTATCTGCCCCTCAAAGACTGTATCTTCAGGACAGTTTGAAGGATGCCCAGATAGGAACTAATGGCCATCAGAAAGGTAGCCACTGATGTGGTTCCAGAGAGGGCAGTAAATAAAAACTCATTGTATTGGGTATCAGAACAGGCAAGTCGAAAAAGCAATGGGATATCACAGAAGTAATGGTTAATGACATTGGGACCACAGAAAGACAGACTGAGCAAGCCAGTCAGGTGGGTGAGTGAGTTGGCACAACCTAGTAGGTAGGAAACATTGACCAGGTGGATGCAGAACGTGGGGGTCATGAGACCTTTGTAGTGAAGTGGGCAGCAAATGGCAAGGTACCGATCATATGCCATGGCAGCCAGCAGGAAACATTCCGTGGTCAGGAACATGCTGACAAAGGAATACTGAAGGAGGCACCCGATGTAGGAGATGACTTTCAGTCTTGTTATGTAGTTCACCAACAGCTTAGGAATAAAGACTGAGGAATAGCAGAAATCCAAGAAAGCCGACTGGCTAAGGAAAACATACTTGGGAGAATAGAGCTGCGCACTAGCCAGGATGCTCGTGATAATCCAAATGTCACCCAGCAGAGTCATGAGATAGATCAAGAAAAACAGCACAAATAGGACTGCGTTCAGCTCAGGGTTATCTGTCAGCCCCAGGAGGATGAATTCAGTTATCCTACTGACATTGCTGTTAGCCATTTATGTGGCTCCTCTAAGATAGACCTGCAAAGAGTGAGAGAAGAAAGAAAATAAGCAAAGGTATAGCCTGAACGTATGAATTCCATCTAGCAGTGTCTTTAGAACACTGCATGATTTTTGTTAATAATGATCCACCATGATTTCAATTCTTGCAAGTATGAAAAGTTAACCTGATACAAAAGTTTACCTAGACCAATGCCTCACCAGCGGATATAAGCTGGCATTATGCACCACATAAGAACCCCTGGAGAAATTAAAATTTCTGTGAAGAGCTCTGGTAGGAATCTTGTTAAATAAAGAAAGTTCAGGAGATAGATCCTGGGTAAGAGTATAGTACAAATTCCAGACACAAGGCAGGAACCTCATATGTTAAGGAATATATCCTTTAACAAAGACCAAAAGTTCAGTATTTAATAGGTAAATTCTTGAGACATCTAGCAAAATTATTTTCTATGACATCTTTTTAACTTAGACAAAAAAATACATGACACGTTAAACAATAAAAACAACAAATGAATAGAATATATATATACATATATACACATACATGTATATTATATCTAATGAAATTAATAATTATCCATAAAGAAGGAAAAAGAGAATTAGGAGTGTCTGGAATATAGAATGAAACAAATTCAAATGTTTTCTATTCTAATGTAACTCACTGTGGCAGGAAGTCATTCTCTGCTACTCCAACAGGTATTTATCACTTCATCCTCTGATTTCCTATAGAATTTATTATCCAATGGCTTGAATTAGTCCATATCTCACTTTTTTTGTTAAGATTAAGGCAGAAAACTTTTTCAATATGTTTTAATCCCGGCAGTCAAAAGGTCTCAAATCTAATTTCAAAGAGAATGCATATGCTTTTGACACATTACATCACACATGTTACTGGGTTTTTATGCAGGAATAGTTAGATCATTAATTTTATTTTAGATTTTTATCCTATAACCCAAAATTCATGGAAAACAAGTTTCTAGTATATTTGGGAAACATCTGGTTAAATAATTTTTAAGGAATGCTTTCTTTACTGCAGGACTTACAAGAGGACATAGTATATGACTATGCTTACCAGTTCCAATAAGAGAAATAAATATAGAATGTTTCACATTTATTTGAGAATTGATTTTATTTTAACTAAATATTAATGAATAGGATGTTCCACAACCCATGATTTGGGAATAATATTTTCCTGATATTGAATATAGAGTGAGTGGGCTTGGATCTCTACCTTTTGTTATCAGTGTGCTGTAAAGTAAGTTATTTAATAAGAATTCAAATACTGCAAACCATGCTGCAAGATAGCTTTGGTTATGTCCATTTTACCAAAACACAACAAGTAATAAAGAATGACTAGTCACTTTTTACCACATCAAGCTGTGGTTTCATGTCTATCTCTTAGTTTCATCTATAAGCCTTGCTCAAGATGTAGTTGTGAGAATTAAATAAGAAAATATGTGCAAGTTGTATTGTACACCATAGGTACTCTCTAAATATTTGTTGTCTATTCAAAGTAAAACAAATAAGGAGAAGAGAAACTGGACTATCTGTTAACATACTGGACAAATGGCTTTTGACCAGAGTAATTTTTTTGGATCTTTACTATTTTTTTGGTTTAGTTTTGTTTAGTTAGCTTTATCTAGATTAACCTTGTTTTTAACCAAACCAATTTGTTACTTTGATGATGAGTTTCTTCTTATATCACTTTTCACTTAATAAATAATAATTTTCATCTGGACTGCCTTTCACACCAATTTTCTTTTGCTATAAAGCTAGTTATATACAATAAATTAATCTTTGAGTCTCAAAATTAGCTCTGGTAATGGCACCAAATAGTTGCTCTTCCTCAGATTTAATGAAATTCAACAGTTTGCAATAATCAGTCTTAGATCTTAAATAAAATTCCCTCTAGTAATTTACATAATTATGTGAAGCTTTAAACACTGCTACCTGATGAAATATGGAATAAGCCCACTAAGTATTTCAAGAGAGCCAGTTGACTTGGTAAAGGTCTAGTTTTATTTCACTTATCTCAGTAATTGTAATGGATTTGAGGCAGATGATTTTTCTTCACATTCCACTCACAGCATGTACTGAGAGTTGCTGTTTTTGAAGAGTAGAAAACACATTTATAATCCCTTTATTAGAGCACATAAATGCAGCACCTACTTGGTGTCAAGAGGCAGCCTGATGCTTTCTCTGAGTTTCCTGACTTGTGTTTATATTTGGCTCAAGACCTTTGGAGGATGCAGTCCCCACCGATTCTGTGAACACCAGGTTTCATCAAAACAGCTGGCAAGAGGCCTGGGGAAAGTAAGGTCCCAGCACTATCTTTCCAAATTATAACAATTTAGGTATTTGGCCTTTTCTCGGTCTTAAGGAAAATTGTCACATATGTCTTTGTCTAACTTATATGAGACCCTGCAAGGAAAAAGTGAATAATTAAAAATGAACTCCACTGGTGTTTATAATTAGGATTAACATAACTTGATGATATATATATGTGTGTATTTTAAAGAATGGGAAGTTCCATTTTTTGATGACTATGTGCTTCTATAAATACATTATTGTTGATAATAATTATGGAAAATATGCATATTCCAATGTGAGATAACTCAAAAGAAATAGAATTTAGGTGTGTTTGTGTGTGTGTGTGTTTTCATATACTAGATTTTCTTTTAATATTGAAGTAATTTAGGCAATTAAGATACTAAAATAAATATCAGGTTCACCATTTTTAACATAAAAGTAATTTTAAGAAATATTGAATTGGCTGATATTTGGGGGATATAATAGAAAATATAAAAGGAGGTAAATGTAGAGTGAAAAGTTAGGCTAAATGTGAAAATGGGGGAGGGGCAAATAAGAAGTCACTGAAATGGTTCAAACACAACCAAACCAAAAAACACAACTGCACAAGAAAAGGTAGTGAAAATTTGCAGTGATTTTAAAATGAAGCAATAGTAAAAATAGACTAACACACAGGGAAAGGTACAAGTAGTTTTATTAACAGGAGTATTTCTTTTTCTTTGGCAACCAAAATTTAATTAGGATCTTGCTGGAATGCTTCCTACATCTTAAATGTCCAATGGATTCCAGACACTTCACAGATATTATCTCTAATCATTCTGTGATTGTATTTAATTGAATATTATCATTCATATGATTCACATTAGAGGTGGCCCAGAATAATTGAATAGTCCAAGTCTGCACTCTAAGAAGTGATAGAACAATAATTTTAGTATGATGAGTGTCTAATGTAAAAATCTGTGCTTCTTTTACAATTTTTCCATGAAGGTTTCAATACTGAGAAACTAGGAAGTGAATGTTAAAATGATGGAATTTGAAACCATATTGCATAAAGAATAGTGGAAAAGATAGGAAATATCCAAAATGAGAAAAATTTGACTCAAGATGGTATTTTAGCAAAAACTGAATATCCGAGGAGCATAAGAATGAAGAATGAGAATATATGAATTCTAAGGCTTCCTAACACATATTTAAGACTAATTGATATGGTCTCAAAGGAGAGAGCTATGTGTTGCTTGAATTGAAAAAATACACTGTTTAATAAGTAAAATTGAATAAGTTCTGGTTTTGTAGGGGAAGGTAGACAACCATTAGGACATTTTTAGTGCCTCTTCTTTCTTCAGGTTACGCTTTGGATGGAGTGGCTGTATGATCCTCAGATGTCATGATTCTGGGCATTGGAATTGGTTCACAAGCCACATTTGGTCAAGGACAGCTGAAAACTTCCTTCAAAGTTGGGATCAATGTAATCACTATGTGCCAATGGCACTGTACCAAATCTCGAATCTTGGAAACATAAATTCATTGCATTGACTTGAGAGCCTCTTAATAAGTATCAAAGAAGACCATGATGGCAGTGTAGCCATGACCAATCTAGATGGTGTCAGCAACTTATTTTCCTAATGAGCTGGACCATTTCCAAATTGCAAATTCCAAGGTTACACATACAGAATAAAACTAACACATATTTGATAGAGGTTCCCAGTGCTTAGAGGAAAGTTATGTGAGATAAACATTTGCAGAGCCCTGATTTCTCTAAATGTTGATATTGAACAGTCATCAGTTGTATGTATGAGGTGCAGGGACTAGAGCTACAAGTGCCCATTCTCAATTTTTTTCCTGATATTTCACATGAGGGAATACCAACAGATATTTCATTGATGAAGTCCTCATTGATTTCTTATCGACTAATTGTATGTGTCATTTAAAGACGTTTGGAATCTGCTTAACCCAGTTTATTTACTTGCAGGATATATATATGGTATATTACTAGTTTCTGTTATGTTACTAATTTTTCAATATGGTATATTATGAATTTTCCAATCTACAAAATACAAATGTGCCACACACCCTCCATTTGGCATAGAATTCTAGGTCAGAGATTTTTTTTTTTCCTCTCATTTGAGGAGCCAGTTTCTATTTACAGTATAATATATAGTATCTCCTGGTTAAAGTAAGTTGAAGATCAGTACACAAAAATCATTTTTTTCCATAAAACCACCCCCCACCCACACACTCACATTTAGTAAACTGCATTATTTTATCTGCATCCTGGAAGGCCAGCCCCTTCTTTTACAGAGTACATATTTTAACAGAATTTATTAAAAAATTATAAACAGTTCAATTTAGTTTTTGAGTTGAATTATCCTTCCTCTATACCATTCCTAGTGTTTCTTACTCTAGGATACAAGATATCCAATGCTCTTGAAAATCATGAAGAACTATATAAAGTTAGGTTTACTTATTACCATTGTTATTTTATTTTATTTTATTTTGAAAATTAGAACTTTCATACAAATGCATTTACATGATGCCTCACACATGAATGCAGCCTTGTAGGAGCCAATTTCAAATAACATATTAAATGTGTTTGGAAAATCGTGAAAGTCTCTGCAAATATTACATGTCGTTCTTGGTGGTAGTGGTGTCATTGCACTTTCATTCTGAAAAGTAAACTTTCATATGAATTTCTCTGCATGAATGGCTAATATAATAAGCATTTCACTTTACTATCTTCTCAGATAGTGGAAGCGTTCACGTATGATTTTAGCTGCCACTGTGGAAAAAATAAAGTTTAAAAACAAGACAATATTTATTGAGTCTTCAGATGTCTCATTGTGCTGCTTAGCTTGCTTGCCACTAGTCATTTCAGTATTTAAAACAAACTCCAAAAATTCAGTATAATTTTGTTTGTAAATGAAGGTATTGTTTAGAATACTGTTTTTGTTTTCCAGATAATCCAATTTACAGCAATTTAGAGAAAAGAGACCACTATGGGACAATCAGTATTTATGGGCCTGATTTTATCATTATGCACCTGTACATATAATTTAAATTGAAGGGAAAACAATTGGCTTCATATGTTTTCCCCACCTAGACCACATAGAACAAGTTCTCTCCTACCTAAACTACTTTCAGGGAGTTTTTGTTTAATGTCTAAAAGAAGATGTTGGAAGATCCTTAAAGGAAAGCGGGGACTGAGTCTGGTTAATAATGGTTCCTTAATTAACTTGGAGGCACACTTTCTAAACATGAAGTAAAATTCTTCAGGGTATGTTTTCTCTGAATATTAGTGGCCCTTCCATGTGAAGTGGTAGTGAAACCGTGGCATTCCACCTTGCTCAATTTCATGTGCAGTAATGGAAACAGGCCAGAAAAACAGAAATGGTTTAGACTAACCCCTGCAGGTGGAAAGGTAATCAAGAAACAAGTTTTCTTTCTGACTATTTTTGAGTATTTATATTTATTTTGCAGAATATCTGATTATAAATATTTCAGGCTAATTCCAGGAACATGTATCTGTCAGTTTTATGGGTTAGTTCAAGTACCAATACTTTATGCTTTAAAATTATTTTGCTTTTTGTCTGTGCTCAAAAGAGAAAACAAGTTGAAATATATCATTATTTATGAATTTTATGTTTATGTGTGTGTGTGTTTGTGTGCCTATATATCTGTATGTATATATTTATTTCTACCCACATACAGGAATAAAAATGTTAACAATTGTCCAGAGATAACTAATATATATCTTAGTATGGTTTATTGAGTTAGTTTACACAATAACCAGCCATGTGTTCTATGACATATTATTCTTCCAGGCCTTTTCCATCAGTCATAAAACAGAAGTAAATTTGTAATTTTAATAAATTCATATACAGACCATTATCCAAAGTACTAGTCTACTATTTTAGGGCACATATGGTATGAAATTAACAAGGAATATGTTTCATTTACTTAGCTCTTTTCACAGCCTTCTTCACTTCCTTGTTCCTTAGGCTATAAATCAAAGGGTTTAACATAGGAATCACCAGTGTATAAAATGCAGATACCACCTTCTCTTGTTCTAAGGAATATTGGGAGCTTGGTTGAATGTAACTAAAGCTTATAGAGCCATAGAATAGAGTTACAGTCATAAGATGTGATGCACATGTGGAGAAGGCTTTGTGTCTACCGGCTGCTGAGCGAATCCTCAGGATAGCAGCAAAGATGAAGATGTAGGAGATCATCACAGTCATGAAAGTGATCATGGCAATAATGCCAGAGAAGATTAAAAGCAACAATTCATTCATGGATGTGTCAGAACAGGACAGCTTCAGCAGTGGGGGAAGGTCATGTTAAGAAGTTTCTGAAGACATTTGGCCCACAGAAAGACAATTTCAGCAAACCAACTGTGTGTCAATGAGTTAATTAAACCTCCTACACATAACCCATTGACCAGGACCACACACACTATCTTTGTCATAGCCACTGTGTAAAGTGTTCACAATGGCCATGTAGTGGTCATAAGCCATTGGTGCCAGCAGGAACCCCTTGGTGGTAAGGAGTGACATGAATAAAAAGTACTGCACAATGCACGTGGAGAATAAGATTGTCTCCCGTTCAACAAGGCAGTTCAGCAGCATTTTGGGTGCAGAGACTGACCAATAGCAGGCATCGATGAATGACAGGCAGCTAAGGAAATGATGCATGGGTGTTTGGAGTTCGGGAGTTATTTGGATTAGAAGGAGCATTCCTAGATTCCCCACCAAGGAAATGGTATAGATAAACAGGAACAACAGGAAGAGGACCACTTTCAGTTCAGCACTGTCAGTCCCAAAAGGATAAACTCGGTCACCAATGTAAAATTAACATCGGCCATGTGTTTTTTTATCTTGGTACCTGTTAACAAATAAATTGAGAACAGTCATGCTGCATTATTAAGACTGCTTGGGATCTCTAACTAGCAGTATGCCTTGAGTTATTGACGTCTCTGCTCTGGTTGTTTTGTCTATAAAATTAGAAAAATTTAACTGGAAATTTCTAGTCTCTGAAAGCACTGTTTATTTGCCTGTTCCATAGGAAATTCCAAGAGTTGACAAAAGAAAACATTAGGGTCTTAGCTTCAGGATGCACTCAAAATGCTGCTCTTAGTGTGAAGAAAATAAGTCAATTTCATTCTAAAATATGTAAAATCCAGTTTATAAAGTATATTAACTGAAGTTGGAAATTTAATTCATGGTATCATTGAAACTCTTTGTAAAAAGTCTTATTTCAAATTTAATAGTAGCCAATGTCAAAGATACAAATGAATAGGAATAAACTGTACTGTGACATTTAAACTTGAGTTTTTTCATTTACACCTTTCTGGTTAGTTCATATTCTACATTTTTAAACTGGAATATGAAGAAAGGCAAGGCCCCAATATTGAAAATTCTGGAGTCCTCCTTAGAAAATAGCCAGAGGCATTGGCTTTGAGAAAAGTGCCCACTAGGAATGGGGGAAGAGGGACTCTGAGCTGGACCATGAAACATGATGAACAAAACTTATAACTGGTCTTTGATATCCAATTGCAGTGACTTATTCAGGGAACTGAGGAAACAGAGTCTTTACACTTTCTCTAAGAAGAAGTAAAGCAAGCCTGTAAAGTAAAGACAACCTAGAAAACATACAGCTACTTCTTTGCAATGCTTTGTTTTTCATGATGTTGTGACATGTTTCTTAGCACATGTATTGTAATTTCCATTTAATCAATGCACATGTTTATTACACACTTGGTCCACAAAATTGAACTTTTTCACATTTATATAAAAATAAAAATAGGCATTATAAATAATTCTGGATGCTAGTAACTTTACTTTTACAGAATAAAATATTATATTTGGTGGCTTTATCATCCTTTCACTGGGGAGATGCTATTCCTTGTGTATAGTAGGTAAAACTCAGAAAAAAGAATAACACTGAAAGATTACTGAAATATTAAAAAATAAGGAAATATCTATGTTAGCTCTAGAGTATCTATGGTGCCAGGTGAAAAATCCCCGTAGGAGTATGTAGTTATGATGTAGATTGAAATTCATCCTTCCGGAAATATTCCAAATTTAATTTAAACATTGATTTTTCAATCCTCTGGAGAAGTTGTGTAACAACTTTGATATTAATATAGAAAAAGAGACTTCAGTGTAGAATAGGGATGGGGATAACAGCCAAATTACACATTCCTCCCTCCCCTGTAATTTGAAGTCTGTATAACATTAAAATCTGAACATCTCTTTTTTTCTTCTTCATCTATATCCTTGTATTTTTAACTGATTGGCAGAATGTATGTACACTGAATACTCAAAGTACATCAATTGTGCTTACCAGTGGATGAAAAAAATATCCCAAACATTATTCATTTATGAACCTCATCATCATCCATTCTCATGGCTTATTTCTCTATATGCCCCCAAAACAAAAACGAAACCACAACACAGAAAAAATAGATAAATTTGTCTGTTGTTTACAGTGATATATAAATTAGGTCAATGATTGTAGTTAACAAGTAGTAGGATTGAAATGCAAACTTCTTTAAATGTGAGAAGGGAAGGCACAGACTCCATGCTGTGAAGTTGGTCAAAGAACAATCATGTCAGAAGATAGGTTTAGAGAAAAAGTTCAGTTATGTATTTACCGTAGTTCAAATGGGCATAGAGTCCCTGGAGTTCTTCTTGTGATCAAAGGATATAATAAATATATTCTTAAAAGCTCCCCTGTGCTTCTTGAGGGATTTAGGAAACTCTCAAGAACCTAATGGCTCCCATCAAGTATTACATTTCCTGAGTGTTACAATGAATGGAAAGAAATGTGGGGTAAGTAAAATGGGAAAAAACCCCAGAATATGTGATCTCTGAAGAAAGCTTCAATAGAATTGATAGTGATAGTGATAGTGATGCCTGCTCGGTGATTTAATAAGGGAAGCTTTTCAGAACACATTACCTGTGCCTAGTGTCAGAAACACACACATACACACACACACACACACACACACACATCCACATAAATACACAGACAAAAACAAAAACAAAAGCCAATCCAAACATCAGTGAGCTTTAATGTAGTTGAGCAAGACCTGATAAAAAAATCAATTCTCTTTATTTTCTTAGATTAAAGAATGTCATCAAGAAAATTAAAATTAAAATTACTACTTCTTAAAAGGTTTCCTTACAATGAACCCAACTTCCCATCTCTTGAGTGTGTATTCCTCCAGTCTAGCCTATTTGTGCTGAGAGAAAATTTTTTTTTGTCTTTATCTTAAAATGAGTTATGAGGGATTCTGGTAGTAGCATTCCACACTCTCTGTTACAGTTACATACATACTTAAATAATAATTGTCCTTTATGAGTTAGTCTAAGAACAATTACATTTTTTCTACCTAAATGTAAATTTCCTAAATCTCTGAATTAAAAGTTGATGGGGCAGGTGGTAAAAGTGGGACTTTAGGTGATATTCTAAGCTTGAATTAGCCAGAAGTTGATCCATTATCTTAGAAGGCCTAAAACACTTTAAGTACTTGATGCCTTCTCTGTTTTCTTTAATACATAACCCATTTCCAGTTCACATATGAAATAATTATATAAGAAATACACAGCTGCCCCTTGAACAGTGTAGGTGTTAGGGGTGCCTGCCCTCCTGTGCAGTTGAAAGTCCATCTATAATTCATAGTCCACCCTCCATACATGCAGCTCATCCATTTCTGCAGATTCAGCTGAGGATCCGGTAGTGATATCGTATTTACTACTGAAAGGAATCCACGTATGAGTGGACCCCTGCATTTTAAACCTGTGTTGTTCAAGGGCCAACTGTATATAAAGAATATAAAGAAGTTAAATTTCTCAGACCAATATTCTATTTTAACCTAGGAAATTGTAGCTTAAGGAACTCAGCTGAAAAGAAAAACTACAAATAGTTACATTCAGAAAGTCCCTATTACATACATCGTCTTTGTTCTGTCTGTCTATCAACCTCTTGAAGCTATATTATGTTTAAAAAGTACAATATTTTTGGCAAGTGGGCCTCACATCAATCATCAGATATGCCAATGGATCCTCAAACTAAGATCTAATGGCTTTATTAACATTAAAAACTACTAGGGTGAGTCAAAAATTATCCACACTCTGATTATATTAAAACTTCTGGGCACTTTCCTGGTGGTCCAGTGGATAAGACTCCATGCTATGAATGCAGGGAGCCTGAGTTCAATCCCTGGTCAGGAAACTAGATCCCACATGCTGCAACTAAGGTCTTGTATGCTGCAACTAAAAGATCCCGCATGCTGCAACCAACATCCCACATGCAGTGACTAAGACAGGTGCAGCCAAATAAATAAATAAACAAGGAAAGAAAGAAAGGATTAAAAAAAAAAACAAAAAAAACTTCTGTAAATTCTGTAGCCAGAGTGCAGATAATTTTTGACTCACCCACATATAAAGTGCATAAAATATTTAGAAATAAGTTCAACAAAAGAAGTCAAAACTTGGGACTGTAGGAACTGAAAACCATAAAACACTGTAGAGAGAAATTAGAGAATATCTCAATGAATGGAGACATATATGTGTTAATGCCTTGGAAGACTCCACTCTTAGGTATTTATCCAGGAGAACTGAGTAGTTATATCCATAGAAATCTTTTAGCCTAATATTTATTGCAGCTTTATTCATAATAGCTGAATATTGCAAACAATTTAAATGCTCATTAACAAGTGAATGGATGAACAACGTGTTTTATCCATACAGTGGAATATTACTCAGTAATAAAAAGAACAAAGTAATGATTTGTGTGACAAAATGGATGTTTCTCAAATATTATTCTGATTGATAAAGACAGTCCTTGGGAGTTCCCTGGTGGTCCTGTGGTTAGGAGTCTATGCTTTCACTGACATGGCCCTGAGTTTAATCCCTGGTCAGGAACTAAGATCCCAGGAGCCCCACAGCATGGCCAAAATTAAAAAAAAGAAAAAAAGAAAAAAGTACTAAAAGAACATATAGCGTATTACCTAAATTTTGTGAAATTCTGCTAAGACAAATCTCATGTACATAGATATAGAGCTGATCAGCAGTTCCTTAGGACTGGAAGTAAGAAACAGGGATTTCTCGGAAAGAGAGCAGGACTTTGGGGGTTATGGAAATGTTTTATATTTTGATTGTGGTAGTAATTGCTCTGGATTACATATTTGTCAAAACTCATTAAATTATACACTTAAAATGATCACAGTTTATTGTATCTGATTGCTCCTCAATAACTTTTATTTGAAGAAAAGTAATTATTTTCTAAAATATGTTTCAATATATTGTATTAATTAAATTCTGGATACTGCTTTTTCACAAAAAAGCTTATTTCATGACAAAAAACTATCTCATGAACAAATATATGTTAAACTTGTTTTCAATAATGCTACTAAATTTTTCTATATGTCAAATTCAGTTGCAGCCTTATAAGATTTCTATATATCAATACTTATTCATTTAATATTAAGAGGGTGAGTCAAAATTATCAACTCCTGATATATTAAAACTTCTGTAAATTCTAAAGCCAGGGTGTGGATAATTGGTGACTCACCCTCTTACATTGAAGGAAAAAAAGGGATTACTATTGAATTCCATATAAAGATATTTTGCAAAAAGTAAAAAAACAAAACAAAACAAAAATAAACCAAAACACAAAGAAACAAACAAGAAAAGCAAATAGCATCCCAATGTTACTAAAATCAGAGCATCAAGTAAGGCTATAAAGCAGTATAAAAGCACTACTCACATATATTTAAAGTAATAAAAAACAAAATTTTAAAATGACTAAGCCTCCAGGAATCAAAATGAGATATCTAGACTTTAGGAGGATGGGTAAAGATGATTCCAAAACCTCAAAATAATTAACCAAAAAAAAAAAAAAAATAGAAATAATATACAAACTCAGAAATTAAGAGTAATTTAGCAAAATACAAGAATGAATTGTCACTACAGAAGGAATATTTAAAGAAAGAGAATATAGATATGAAACAAAATTGATTTCAAGTAAAGGAAAAAATTGACTTGATACAAACTGACACACCTAAAGGTACTAAATCACAATTTTCAAAATGATTAAAACATGACTCATACAAATATAAAATCAATACACAGATAAATTATAGCAAACTCACTAATTAAAGAACATTGAAATAACAGGGGTTTATAAAGTTTACTAGAAAGAAAAAACATGAGATTTTGATCCATTTTTTAATTTTATTGAAGAAAATATAAAGAAAAGTCCATATGTGCATATCATAAGCATATGACTTGAAGAATTTTTGCTAACTGAATATAACTGTAAATGAGACAAAGTCGAAGAGTATAATATTGGCAGCAGCTAAGAAGACTGCCTAATTCTGTTTTCTAATGTCTATCTCCCCTTTAAAAATAACCTTATTCTAAAACAAAGATTAACATAGGTAATAGTTTTTCTTTTTTCCTAAAGCTTGGGTTATTGAGTTTTAATATAAATATGGAAAAACCCGCCATTTATAGGTACCAGTTATATGGATTTTGGTAGACTTATACAATTGTGTAGCCACAATCATTATATAGAACATTTCTATGGCCTTGAAAAAAGTCCCCTCCGATCATTTTGTAGTCAGTTATCTCCGTTTTCCCCCCAGTTCTTTCAAGAACAGATGTGTCAGATGTGTCCTCCATGTTACAATTTTACCTTACCTAGAATGTGATATACAGGTGGCATCACATTGCCTGCAACCTTTTTTGAGTTTGGCTTCTCTCACTCAGCAGGGTGTATTTGAGATTCATCCTTGTACTTGAATAAATCAGTGTTTGTTCCTATTAATGGCCGAGTGGTATTCGTTGTGAAGACGTACCATGGTTAGCTTATCCATTCAGTAGTTGTTGGAGATTTGTATTATTTCCAGCTTTAGAATATAGTGAATAGAGCTGCTATAAATATTGGTTCACAGGTCTTTGTGTAGACATATTTTCTTTTATTTTGGATAAATAACACAGAGTGAGATCGCTGGGTGGGCTGCACCATTTTGCTTTCCTACCAGAAACGGATGAGAGTTCTAGTTGTTCCACATCATTGTGGGCACTTTGTATTGTCACTTATTATCATGCTTAAAAAATTCTAGCCATTTTAATAGAGGTTATGGGATCATGTTGTTGTTTCAAATTGTATGTCACTAATCACAAATGATGTTGAACATTATTTTCTATGGGCTTAGCTGCTATTTGTGTACTTCTTTGGTGAAATGTCTGTTCAAATTTATGCCCATTTTTATTTGTCTTCTCTTTTGTTTTCATATCTTTGAATTTTTAGAGTGCTTTGCATATTCTGGATTCCGGTTCTTTTCTTCTTATTATTGGGGTATAGTTGCTTTACAATGTTGTGTTAGTTTCTGCTGTAGCAAAGCAAATCAGCCATACATATACATATATTCCCTGTTTTTTGGATTTTCTTCCCATTTAAGTCACCAAAGAGCATTGAGTAGATTTCCTTGTCCTATGCAGCAGGTTGTCATTAGTTATCTACTTTATACAATTTGTGTACATATAACAGTCCCAAACTCCCAGTTAGTTCCACACCCCCTTTCCCCATTTTGGTGTCCATACATTTGTTCTTTACGTCTGTGTCTCTATCTCTGCCTTGCAAACAGGTTCATCTGTACAACTTTTCTAGATTCCACATATTAACATATGTGTTAATATATGATATTTGTTTTTCTCTTTCTGACTTATTTCACTCTGTATGACAGTCTCTAGGTCCATCTGCATCTCTACAAATGACCCAGTTACATTCCTTTTTATGGCTGAGTAATATTCCATTGTATATATGTACCTCATCTTCTTTATCCATTCATCTGTTGATGGACATTTAATTTGCTTCCATGACCTGACTATGTAAATAGTGCTGTAATGAACACTGGGGTGCATGCATCTTTTTGCAGCTCAATATCATAAAAACAGACAACCCAATCAAAAAAAAAAAAAAAAAAGACTTAAATAGACATTTCTCTAAAGAAGACATACAGATGGGCAAGAGGCACATGAAAACATGCTCAATATGACTAATTATTAGGGAAATGCAAATCAAAACTGCCATGAGGTATCACCTCACACCTGTCAGAATGGCCAGCATCAAAAAGTCTACAAACAATAAGTGCTGGGGAGGTGGCAGAAAAAAAGGGAACCCTCCTGCACTGTTGGTGGGAATGTAAATTGATACAGCCACTATGGAGAACAGTATGGAGGTTCCTTAAAAATCTAAAAATAGAATTACAATATGACCCAGCAATCCCACTACTGAGCATATAACCTGAGAAAAGCATAATTCAAAAAGACACATGGGGACTTCCCTAGTGGCACAGTGGTTAAGAATATGCCTGCCAATGCAGGGGACATGGGTTCAAGCCCTGGTCTGGGAAGATCCCATATGCCATGGAGCCACTCAGCCTGTGCACCACAACTACTGAGCCTGCTCTCTAGAGCCTGCAAGCTGTAACTATTGAGCCCATGTGACAAAACTACTGAAGCCTGCACACCTAAAGCCCATGCTCTGCAACAAGAGAAGCCACAGCAATGAGAAGCCTGTGCAACACAATGAAGAGCAGCCCCCACATCCCACAACTAGAGAAAGCCCATGCACAACAACGAAGACCCAACACAGCCAATAAATAAATTAACAAATATTTTGTTTTAAAAAAAGACACATGGATTCATGTTCTTTATCAAACAGCTGTTTAGCAAATATTTTGTATGTCTGTGGTTTGCTCATTCTCTCAACAATGGCTCTCAAGAAACAGATTTTAAATGTGATAAAGTACAATTTATCATTTTCCCTCTATGGTTCATGAGTTTTGTGTATTATACAAAAGTTTGTGACTAATCCATAGTCAAAAAAGTATTGTCCTATTTTTTCTTTAGAAATGCTATTATAGTACATTGAGGTCTAAGATGTATTTTGAGAAAATTTTATATACAATGCAAAGAATGAGTCATGACTCTTTTTTTGTGACATAATGTTATTCTACATATTCAGTGCCATTAAAAAGTTACTATCCTTCCTTCATGGATTTTCCTTAGCAACATTGTTAAAAATCAATTGACTATATTGTGTGAATCTATTGATGAAGATTCTGTTCTTTTCCATTGATCTAGAGGTCTATCTTTTCAACAACACCACACTCTCTTGATTAGTTTTATGGAAAATATTGAAGTTAAATTATGCAAATCTTACTTTTTTCTTTTTCAAAATTGCCCTGACTCCCTTAGTTTCTCTCTCTCTTTTTTGTTTTTTTGTTTTGGAAATTGTAGAATTACCTAGGCAATTTTTGCAGAAATGCTTGTTTATTTTTAATTAGGGCTGCACTGAATATATAGATCATTTGGGATTCCATTTAATTAATAGATACTTTGTTCATAATTAGGCTGAGTATCAGTATCATTTTTCTTTCTTCCCTCCCTTCCTTCTTTTCTGCTTGCCATGTATCTTTTTTTTAAGAATCAGATTCCAGGGCCAGCATTCCCTATCTACTAATTTAGAGTCTCAGCATGAGCTTAAACATCAATGTATTTTTTGCAATATTTTGAAGAATTTCTTTAAGTACATAGCCTAGCACTAGTCTATATATTAATATCGATATAAAAGGTCCTCAAGACATGGCGCTACACAACTCAAATTTTGACCTTTGTCTTTAACAGATCTCTAATATTCTGATATTCTATTACATAGAACAATTATCTGTATGCTTTCCCATTTCTGTTGTCAATACTTTCTATTCATCTATTTATATCTATGTCCTCTATTAACTACTCAATGAGTTTTAAAATAGCTTTCATACTACTTAGAAGTGTAGCACCTTTAAAGTCAAATGAGTATTGTAATCTTTATTTATTAAAGGATTACAAATTCTGCCACAGCTTATGCTTTCATATTATTTCTTTATGTGTATGTTTATAGGATTTTGAGAGAAGTAAACAGATTGTATTTCAGGAAGAAGAAACTGGATTTCAAAGAATGTAACCTATCTACACAATGGCACGCCGCTTTCTAGTGTCAGATACGGCCACATCCCGTATCATTGCATTTCTTTTCCAGTCTTTTGCATATTCTTTTTCCACTGAAGGATCATTTTGTACCAGAGGCCAAAGTGCATTCATGTAGTGGTTTTTATCATGTAGTTCATTGCTCCAGGTCCATTCTCTTGTTACCATGAGAAAAAAAAAACAAAAAACACCTTGTTACTTTTTGGTCCCAGAGGAGAGTTAGTGTGTTTTCTCCTTGGGGCATCCCCATAGACTTCAAGAAGAGCTTGAGAACCTAGTATAAGGATCCAAATGTTTATTATCCATAGCACACCTTAATTAAATGAGCAGTGCATTTCCACAGGTAAGAGAAAGGTTTTTCATCGCTTACAAAATATTGATATACCAGAAGTTATAACCTTGAATCTCAAACTAGATTATGTTTTAGTATGTAAACCTGAGGTAGAAATTTCTAGTTAACTCTGAATTGAATAAAAATTAAATGAGAGAATTTCAGAGAACATAACAGGGAAAATAGGAAAGACTCTTTACATGTTTAGGTCAATACGCCTGTAAGTTAGAAATTTTATTTAATTTCGCTAATGGAAGATAACAAGTCAGAATAAAAGTAGTGGAAATAAGGTGTTATATTTCAAATTCAGGAAGGCTATTAAATGGAGATAAAATTAATTATTAACTGAGCATTGAATATGTGACATTTGGAGATCATGTTTTTTTTCCTTATAGAAGGATATAAAAATTTTTAAAGTTTATGTAGCCAGTTAGCTAATTGATCTAGAATCCACTCCAGGGTTTTTGTTTGTTTGCTTTTGTTATTTTGTTTTGTTTAATATAATGGTCTGCTTAAGCTTGCAGCTTTATAAAAGAATTAAAATACATGAAAATGTTGTGTTGTTTCCAGAGGATAACATTTCCAGAACTACAGCATCTCACAATAAGTCTGCAATATAGTCAAGTGGAAGTAACCTAAAATTTGGAGGCAGAGAAACCTAGATGTGAATCCTGGCTCTGTGACCTTGATCAAGTTATAGGTCAGGTAATTCTCAGTTTTCTCATCTATAAAAGGATGCTGAGTTAGTTTGCAGTTTGCTATGTAATGTACACAAAATTTCTAACATCTATTGGCCATATAATAACATGCAGTAGCTGCTACTGCAGATGTAGCTTTCCTTCTTCTCAAGCTTAATGTTTGTACTACTCTTCTCTTGATGTATGGTACTTTGTTTTCTGACTCTATGAGGGTTGAGGAACTGATTTGATTTTAGTTATCCAGTATGACCATGATTTGTTAACCATTTGAGATCTCTATTTTTGTCTTTCTAGCTTCTATCTCTTAAAGTAAAATCAGTAAGACATAAACACAATCAGCTCCAATTTCCTTAAAAATTAGTTGCCAGAAAGCCTGTGTGAAGAGCATTTTCAATGGGTAGATAAACCTTATATTTTTGACTATCATTCCTCCAATACCTTACAGTGAAGTAGACAATTACTCTAATGGAACACAATTTGTGCTAAAATATACCTTCTTTCATAAACTGCCATCTTGCACTACAGATAAAATCAGAGAAGTCGAGAGTCATGAGAAAAAAATTATGGGCAAAATTACCAGTGGAATTTAAGCAAACACACTTGTATTTTACTGTAATGTTCAAAGTCAGAATGCACTAGCAAAAATGTATTTTTAAGGTGGCTGATGCCATAGAATATTGAGATCCTCTGGGTTTAATCTCATAAGAAGTGTACTTTAATATATCTTAATACTGTATAAGAAATATATATAACTAAAAGAAGCAATACTTAGTTTCTGATTTGGTGCCTATTCATTGTCCGTGCTTTGATGAAGAACCTATTTTAATTCCCTATTAATATTTTGTAGGTAAATAAAATTTGGAAGTCATATTTCACATGTATGTCTCCACATATAATGAAAGCATTTTAATTTTATAAACCACATGTAATGTATTTCATAAATAAGCACTCTGCAATCACACCATGTCCATATATTGATAATTGACAAGACATGCACAATAACTTAGGTCAATCTTAGTTATTCTTTGGTTTGAAGCAGGTTACTTTTCCAGTGTTACACGAGGTGCTAAATCTGATGTTTAATACAAGGTTTAGAGTCCAAATACAATGTTCATCACCTTCCATAATTGTGCTACCTCAGACACATCAGTTAAATAAAGGTTAAAATTATAGTAAAAGTAAAACTTCCCTTGTGTATGTCAGTCAACATGTATTTTGTGATGAATACCTTCTGTAGACTACTTATATATTTTTCAAAAATTGCTTGCATATATTTGTTTTTTAAAAATTTTTATTAGAGCATAGTTGGTTGACAATGTTGTGTTAGTTTCAGGTATACAACAAAGTGAATCAATTATACATATACATATATCCACGCTTTTTAAGATTCTTTTTCCATATAGGTCACTACAGAGTATTGAATAGAGTTCCCTGTGCTATGCAGTAGGTCCTTTTTAGTTATTTATTTTATATATAGTAGTGTTTATATGTCAATCCCAATCTTCCAATTTATCCCTCCCCCTGCTTCCCCACTGCTAACCATAAGTTTGTTTTCTACATCTGTGACTCTTTTTTTGTTTTGTAAATAAGGTCATTAGTATCATATTTTTTAGATTACACATACAAGCAATATTATACTTGTCTTTCCATATCTGACTTACTTCATGCAATATAACTATATGTAGGTCCATCCATGTTGCTGCAAATGGCACTATTTGGTTCTTCTTTATAGTAAAAATACACAAATAGATCATGCAGCTCAATGTAAAAAAACAAAAAACAAAAACTAACCCAATCAAAAAATTAAAACTGCAATAGGTATTACCTCACACCGGTCAGAATGACCATGATAAAAAAAATCCATATACAATAAGTGCTGGAGAGAGTGTGGCTGGAGGGAACCCTCTTACACTGTTGGTGGGAGTGTAAATTGGTAAAACCATTATGCAGAACAGTATAGCGTTTCCTTAAAAATGAAATACAGAATTACGATATGATCCAGCAATGCACTCTTGGGCATATATCCAGACAAAACCATAATTCGAAAAGATACATGCACCCCAACATTCATTGCAGCTCCATTTACAATAGTTAAGACATGGAAGCCACCTAATGTCCATTGACAGAGGAGTAGATGAAGATGTGGCACGTATATTTTTATTTGTTTTCACTGTGCTTATTCCTATGTGCTTAATTTCTGTTTTGTTCCTGACTCTCTTTCATACATATCTTTGTATATAAGCTGAAGATGAGAAAGAGAGAGATAGAGAAATGGAAGGACAAAGAGAGAGAGAAATTCTTTTAACAGATCTGAATCTTTTGATGCCAAAATAACACATTAATACATATTTATATTATTAATTGATGGTTTATATTATTTTAATAATGTAACCATTTAAACTAAGCTGGAAATTTTAATATTATTATTATTATAAGATATCCTGTGTGTGTGCGTTTTCACAGGAGTAATGTACGAGTTATCTGTAGTACACTGAAGTCAAAATTTAAATTTATTATATTTTTTCAAATTTCAAATTCTCTAAAAATTAAATAAATATATATATTCTTTATGCATATTATTTTTTTTCAGATCTTTATTGGAGTATAATTGCTTTACAATGTTGTGCTAGTTTCTTCTGTACAACAAAGTGAATCAGCTATATTTATACATACATCCCCATATCCCCTCCCTCCTGAGCCTCCCTCCCACCCTCCCTACCCCTCCCTGTCTAGGTTGTCACCAAGCATCAAGTTGATCTCCCTGTGCTATGCAGCAGCTTCCCACTAGCCATCCATTTCACAATGGTAATGTATATGTCAATGCTACTCTCATTTTGTCCCAGCTTCCCCTCCCTTGCTGCATCCTTAAGTCCTTTCCCTATATCTACATCTTTATTCTTACCAGTATTGTTTTTTAATTAGTATCCCCAAATTTATAAGGCTATTTATTCTTTGTATTAAAAAAATCTTCACATGGATCTGGGAAGAACTTTCTGGAAAGATAATGACAAGAATCTTTCCTTTTTTTCTATGACTAGTTTTAAGCTGGTTTTCTGATTCATTCTTTATGAATGGAAATCTAATATGTTAAAAATATAGTGTGTTTCATGTTATGAATATAAATTATTTTTATATTCATGGTTTTATACACTGATGACTTTTTACTCCTTTGAGTACTATTTGCTCTGTGACACACTGAAGGACAAACAAGGCCCACAGTGCTGAAATCTTGCTTCTAAAAATGGTAGATGTAATATTTAATATTTTTTCAATCATGAAGATTTTCAGACCAGGTACAGGTGACTCCTCACCTTTTTTTGTTTGAGAAGAATGACTGAAAGTTTTTATTAGAGATTAACAAGCCAATGTCATTATTGAAATACTACCATGTAAGACAATGAGTGACCACGTGCCATCTGTCTGAGAGTTGGTTCTATTTCCCAAATTTTTTTTAATAATTGATTTACAATGTTTCAAGTGTACCACAATTTTTAATGCACTTTTCTTTTTCATATTCAACAGAATGAGAAACAGTCTGACAGCATAGGGAAACATACCAGAAATAAAACACTACTTTCTAGCATATGTAGTGATTTTATTCTTTCAGTGATAACTTCTAGAACTTGTATGATTTATTACTGAGTGTTTTTTCTTTTATAATAATTTAAAGAATCCTTAAGAAAGTATGATATATTAAAGAAATAGCCATGATTTATTTTTGACAGAAATATTTCTTAAGAATATACCCAAGGACTTTGCAAGGATAATAAGTATATGAAAGCAGAAAAATCTTACATTGGTATAAAGTTAAATTTGGAAACATTTTAACAGTATAATCAGCTGTGGAGGCCTAAATGGTCAAATTAGTGATATGTGCATCAAGAAAAAAAACTGGAAAACAAAATAAAAGCAATGCTCTGTTATTTTTTGCCTAAAAGTTGTATCTACTGCCACAATCACATCGTGTGGTTCACTAGTTTCACATAAGTAGCTGTGGAATGGGATAATAGCCCAAAAAAAAGAAAGCAGATGTACAATGATTTGGTCAAAAAAAGTCTATCTCATACAGTAAGTTGAAATATAAGTCTAAATTATTCCAATTTAGTCACCTAGAAAATTTTAATATTAAATAATATTACATTGTTTTTCTCATTAAATATAACCCAATATTGTGATATAAATGTATTTGTTCCCATTGAACAATTGTGAACATTAAGGAAAGGCATTTTCATGCACACTGTAGAAAACCTAGGATTTGTACTCAGATGTGTACTTTCTATTATAATATTTTTTGGATTTAAAAATTCCTGTCTTCACTCATTTTTGTGAATTTTAAGATGATGCAATATAAAACCAGGTTGTAGTTACTTTAGCAGAAAACAAACTGGAAATTAAACCACTTAAATTGGCATTTATTAACATGACACATTTAGATAACCATTAATAAAATAATTTCTTTATTTTAACAGGGTAATGCATTCCCTTGGACACAATTCCTTCAACACTGTCTATTCTATCACTGCCAAAGGTTTCATCTTACTCTTCTAAGAAACAAACAAGAGGCTAAAGTAGAGTGAATTGTATTTTCAAAAATCATTGCTTTAAAAACTTTAAATAAAATCTGAAATGTCAAAGGTGATATCAGATTTAGATTCATACAGGATTCAGAGGAAAAATGCAACTGAAGTCACTATGTTTATATTGATGGGCTTCACAGAGAATTTTAATGTGCAAATGTTCCTATTTTTTCTTTTTCTAATAATCTATCTTTTTACACTGGTAGGAAATTTGGGACTGGTTTTATTGGTCATTGTGGATTCCTGGCTCCACAATCCTATGTACTATTTTCTGAGTGTGTTATCATTCCTGGATACCTGCTATTCCTCAGTTATCACTCCAAATATGTTGGTCAATTTCCTGTCAGAGAATAAAACCATTTCCTATCTTGGATGTGCAGCACAGATGTTTTTCACTGTTACTTTTGGGACCACAGAAAGTTTTCTCTTGGCTGCGATGGCATATGATCGCTATGTAGCCATCTACAACCCTCTCCTGTATGCAGTTAGCATGGCACCCAGAGTCTATGCGTCCCTCATCATTGCCTGCTATGTTGGTGGCATTTTGCATGCTTCTGTGCACACAGTGGCCACATTTAGTCTATCCTTCTGTGCATCCAATGAAATTAGACATGTGTGCTGTGACATCCCTCCCCTCCTCGATATTTCTTGCTCTGACACTCACACAAACCAGCTTCTACTCTTCTACTTTGTGAGCTCTGTTGAGACAGTCACTATCTTGATTGTCCTGATATCCTATGGCTTCATTCTGTTGGCCATTCTGAGGATGCATTCTGCTGAAGGGAGAAGAAAAGTCTTTTCCACATGTGGCTCTCACCTAACTGGAGTGTCAATTTACCATGGAACCATCCTCTTCATGTACTTGAGACCAAGTTCCAGCTATGCTTTGGACCATGACATGATCGTGTCCATATTTTACACCATAGTGATTCCCATGCTGAACCCCATTATCTACAGTTTAAGGAACAAAGATGTCAAAAAGGCAATAAAAAGAGTGTTTGGGAAAAAAGGATGTATCAATAAAGTATATTTTTCATACTATTAAATTGAAATAGAATACTATTCATTGTCAATATCAAAATTATAAAAATGTTTTGTTCTAGTTTATTGGTGTCTGGAATTTTAGACATTTTCATATGAAGATCATAGTCATACCTCCATGTGTAAAGTTTCAACACGTGAAAAAACTGTCATCCATTTCCTTCTTACTTAATTCACCCTCAGATACCTATAGGCACATGCACATTAAACACAGATGTTCATATATGTACATAAATGTTGATACTGATTGTACTTTGTTATAGTTTCCCAGGGCTGCTATAACATATTATCACAGACTGTTGGCTTAAACAATTGGAATTCACATCTCACTGTTCTAGAATCCAGGAGTCTAAAGATCAAGATGAAGTCAGGGTTGAGTTCTGAGGCATCTCACTTTCACTTGTAGACAGCAGCCTTCTTGTTTTGTGTTCATCTTGTCATTCCTCCTTGTGCTTCTGTGTTTTATCTACTCTTCTTATAAGAAAACAATCATATGGGGTTAGGGTTCACCCTAAAGACATCAATTCAAGTTATTTATCTCCACAAAGATCCTATTGCCAAATACAGTCACTTTCTGAGGTACAGAGATTTAGCATTCCAACATATAAATATTGGTATATACTGTTTCTACAATTACACACACATAGTCACATATGCATGTAATCTTTAAAATATATAGTATTAGCTTTCATCTCATATTACTCAAATTAGCTAGGTTCCCATATTTGCAATAATTAGTAACTTTATAATTATACCTGACTAACTTGTGCAAATACCACCTAATCAATAGGAAAATCACAGCTTACACTATTCCCATACTACCTTATATGGAATCAATGATATTGGACTCCAGTTCAAAGTACTTTGCTCCATCCTTGGATCTATACATTGACAGCAGTCTAACCCTAGCCTGCTGTTCAGAGACCACACGTATGTTTTCAAATTTCTATTTTTATTCTTATGCTTATTGTGTTGGTGTATTTCTCCCTCTCTTATTATTTCATCCAGAGTATAAACTCATTCTATTACTTCTCACAGAATACAGAGACTAGACATTAGCTTTTACCAAGATTACACTTAATCTCAAGAGTGACAAAAGGCAAGTACAATTCAGAGAGTAAGTTAAGACTGGCTGGAGGATTGGGATCTTCCAAAATAAGCTCCCCACATCTTTATGGAATTCCTGCAGGCCTGGTCTTGACTCAGCTTTGCTCTCTTTTCTTCTGACCCCTCCCACTCTGTGATGCCCTTGCAGATGCCACCATTCCTCAGTGCCCAGACCCAAGAAAAAGGTACAGAAAAACATCCCTACTGCACTCATGTTTAACCCTGCTTCCAACACACCTCATTTTCATTGCAAGGACATGTATCTTTAAGTTAATTATACAAGAGTGAGTCAAAAATTATCTACACTCTGGCTGTAGAATTTATAGAAGTTTTAAAATAACCAGAGTGCAGATAATTTTTGACTCACCCTAGTATTGTATGTATTTTTCTTCCTTCTCTCCATCCTTTCATTACCATCAATATTTTTTGAGTGTGAAATCCCTTTAGTTGTTATAGGACTATCTCCTGAAAATAGAGACTCTAACCTAAAGATTTCTCCCTGAAATGGGATTATTATGTATAAATAGCACCACAAAAATACAAATACAATACAGCATCTTTTACTACAATATGTTACCTTCACAATTTTTCTGCATTTCATCTCTCATGTTTGGATGGCTTTCCACACAGATATTCACAAGATTCCTTCCTTTACATGCTTCTTCTTAGTGAGGATCTCATTGACTACATTATGATAGTGCAGTTTACCTCCTTTGCATCTCCCCGCATTCCTCTTTTTTAAATGCATCCGTTGCATAAATCACTATTTCACATGATATGCACTTTGATTTATGTATGATTTTCCATCTAATCTATTTTCCACCCTCTAGAATAATGTCTGACATATGTTGTTCAATAATATTCTCTAAATGAATGAATATTTTAGGTAGGAAACTGTCAGAAACAGTTTACTTAATTCAATTAAGGGACATGTGAAACAGATAGTATTTTTAAAATTTAAATAGTAGTTATTGTTTAGATTTTCTGGTTTAATTTTATTTCTTTTAAATATTTTTTTCTTCAAATTGGGCAATTTTATTCTTCTTTTCTAGTGTTCTGAATTGGCTATGGTTTTTTCAGTGAACACTATGTCAATAGCAACCCACTGTGATTTTTTAAAGCTCTTTATTGGCATATAATTGCTTTACACCCTTGTGCCAGTTTTAGAGGTACACCAAAGTGAATCAGCTGTATTTATACATATATCCCCATATCGCCTCCCTCTTGTGACTCCCTCCCACCCTCCCTGTCCTGGCCCTTTAAGGCATCACGCATCATCAAGTTTATCTCCCTATTATTCAGGAACTTCCGGCTAGCTAGCTATCTTATGTTTGATAAAATATGTATGTCAATGCTACTCTCTCACTTCATCCCGGCTTCCCCTTTGCTCCTCCTCAATCCCTTGTCCTCAAGTCAGTTCTCTACATCTGCATCTTTATTCTTGCCCTGTCAGCGGGTTCATCAGTACCATTTTTTTAGATTCCATATATATGAGTTAGCATACAGTATTTGTTTTTCTCTTTCTGGCTTACTTCACTCTGTATGACAGACTCTAGGCCTATCCACCTCAATACATAGAGCTCCATTCATTCTTTTTTATGGCTGAGTAATATTCTGTTGTATATATATGTCACATCGTCTTTATCCATTCATCTATTGATGGACATTTAGGTTGCTTCTGGGTCCTGGCTATTGTAAATAATGCTGCAATGGACATTATGGTACATGTTTCTTTTTGGATAATGGTTTTCTCTGGGTATATGCCCAGGAGTGGGATTGCTGGGTTGTATGGTAGTTCCATTTTTAGTTTTTAAAGGAACTTCCATACTGTTATCCATAGTGGCTGTACCAACTTACATTCCCACAAACAGTGCAGGAAGGTTCATTTTTCTCCACACCCTCTCCAACATTTATTGTTTCTAGATTTTTGATGATGGCCATTCTGACTGGCGTGAGGTGATTTCTCTTTGTGGCTTTGATTTGCATTTCTCTGATGATTAGTGATGTTGAGCACCTTTTCATGTGTTTGTTAGCCATCTGCATGTCTTCTTTGGAGAAATGTCTTCCACCCATTTGTGGATTGGGTTATTTGCTTTCTTGTTATTAAGCTGCATGAGCTGCTTGTATATTTTGGAGGTTAATCCTTTGTCCGTTGTTTTGTAAGCAACTATTTTTTCCCATTCTGAGGGTTGTCTTCTTGTCTTGTTTATGGTTCCTTTCACTGTGCAAAATCTTTTAAGTTTCATTAGGTTCCATTTGTTTATTCTTGATTTTATTTCCATGATTCTTGGAGGTGGGTCACAAAGAATCTTGCTGTGATGTATGTCATAGAGTGTTCTGCCTATGTTTTCCTCTAGGAGTTTTATAGTGTCTGGCATTACATCGAGGTTTTTAATCCATTATGAGTTTATTTTTGTGTATGGTGTTACAAAGTGTTCTAATTTCATTCTTTTACATGTAGCTGTCCAATTTTCCCAGCACCACTTATTGAAGAGCCTGTCTTTTTCTATTGTATATTCTTACCTTATTTGTCAAAGATAAGGTGCCCATATGTGTCTGGGTTTACTCTGGGCTCTCTATTGTGTTCCATTGATCTATATTTCTGTTTTTGTGCCAACACCATACTGTCTTGATCACTGTAACCTTGTAGTATAGTTTGAAGTCAGGATGTCTGATTCCACCAACTCCTGGTTTCCTTCTCAAGATTGCTTTGACTATTCGGGGTCTTTTGCATTTCCATACAAATCATAAGATTTCTTGTTCTAGTTCTGTGAAAAATGCTGTTGGTAATTTGATAGAGATTACATTGAATCTGTAAATTTCTTTGGGTAGGAAAATAATTTTCACAATGGTGATTCTTCCAATCTAAGAACATTGTATATCTCTCCTTCTGTTTGCATCGTCTTTGATTTCTTTCATCAGTGTCTTATAGTTTTCTGCATACAGGTCTTTTGCTTCCTTTGGAAGATTTGTTCCTAGGTATTTTATTCTTTTTGTTGCAATGGTAAATGGGAGAGTTTCCTTAATTTCTCTTTCTGCTTTTTCGTTGTTAGTGTATAGGAATGCAAGAGATTTCTGTGCATTAATTTTGTATCCTACCACCTTACTAAATTCATTAATTAGTGCTAGCAGTTTTCTGGGAGAATCTTTAGGATTTTCTATGTATAAGATCATGTCATCTGCAAGAAGTGACAATTTTACTTCTTTTCCAATTTGGATTCCTTTTATTTCATTTTCTTCTATGGTTGTTGGGGCTAAAACTTCCAAAACTATGCAAAATAATAATGGTGAGAGTGGAAACCCTTCTCTTGGTCCTGTTCTTAGAGGCAATGCTTTTAGTTTTTCACCATTAAGAATGATGTTGGCTGTTGATTTGCCATACATGGCTTTTATTATTTTGAGGTAATTTCCTTCGATGCCCATTTTCTTGGGAGTTTTTATCATAAATGGATGTTGAATTTTGCCAAAAGCTTTTTCTGTGCCTATTGAGATTATGATATGGTTTTTATTCTTCCATTTGTTAATATGAAGTATCACATTGCTTAATCAATTTGCAGATATTGAAGAATCTTTGCATTGCAGGGATAAATCCCACTTAATTATGGTGTATGATTTTTTTTAATGTGCTGTTGGATTCTGTTAGCTAGTATTTTGTTGAGTATTTTTGCTTCTATATTCATCAGTGATATTGGCCTATAATGTTCTTTTTTTATGACATCTTTGCCTGGTTTTGGTATCAGGATGATGGTGGCCTCATAGAATGAGTTTGGCAGTGTTCCTCCTTCTGCTATATTTTGGAAGAGTTTGAGAAGGATAGGTGTTACCTCTTCTCAAAGTGTTTGATAGAATTCGCCTTTGAATCCATCTGGCCCTGGGTTTTTGTGTGTTGGGAGATTTTTAATCACCGTCTCAATCTCCGTACTTGTGATTGGTCTGTTCATATTTTCTATTTCTTCCTGGTTCAGTCTTGGAAGATTGTACTTTTCTAAGAATGTATTCATTTCTTCTTGGTTATCCAATTTATTGGCATGTAGTTGCTTGTAGTAGTCTCTCATGATCATTTGTATTTCCGCAGTGTCAGTTGCTACTTCATTTTCATTTCTAATTCTGCTGATTTGTGTCTTCTCTCTTTTTTTCCTGATAAGTCTGGCTAATGGTTTATCAATTTTATATATCTTCTCAAAGAACCAGCTTTTAGTTTTATTGATCTTTGCTATTGTTTCCTTCCTTTCTTTTTCATTTATTTCTGCTCTGATCTTTATAATTTCTTTCCTTCTGCTCAGTTTGGTGTTTTTTTATTCTTCTTTCTCTAATTGTTTTAGGTGTAAAGTTAGGTTGTTTATTTGATATTTTTCTTGTTTCTTGAGGTAGGATAGTATTGGTATAATCTTCCCTCTTAGAACTGCTTTTTCTGCATCGCATAGGTTTTGGGTTGTTGTGTTTTCATTGCCATTTGTTTCTAGATATTTTTTGATGTCCTCTTTGATTTCTTCATTGATTTCTTCACTGTTTAATAACTTATTTGTTTGGCTTCCATGTGTTTGTAATTTTTGCAGGTTGTTTCCTGTAATTGATATCTAATCTCATGGCACTGTGGTCAGAGAAGATTTTTGATATGATTGCAATTTTCTTGAATTTACTGCAGTTTGATTTGTGACCCAAGATGTGATCTCTCCTGAAGAATGTTCCATGTGCACTTGAGAAGAAAGTGTAGTCTGTAGATTTTGGATGGAATGTTGTATAAATATCAATTAAGTTGCAATGGTCTAATGTGACATTTAAAGCTTGTGTGTCCTTATTTGTTTTCTGTTTGGATGATCCGTCCATTGGTGTAATTTGGATGTTAAAATCTACTATTATTGTGTTACTGTCAGTTTCCTCTTTTATGGCTGTTAGCATATGCCTTATGTAATGTGGTGCTCCTATGTTGGGTGCATAGATATTTACAATTGCTATATCTTCTTCTTGAATTGATCCCTTGATCATTATGTAGTGTCCTTCCTTGTCTCTTGTAATAGTCTTTACTTTAAAGTCTAATTTGTCTGATATGAGTATTGCTACTCCAGCTTTCTTTTGACTTCCATTTGCATGGAATATCCTTTTCCATTCCCTTACTTTCAGTCTGTATGTGTCCCTACATCTGAAGTGGGTTTCTTGTAGGTAGCATATATAAGGGTTTTGTTTTTTATCCATTGAGCCAGTCTGTGTCTTTTGGTTGGAGCATTTAATGCATTTACATTTAAGGTAATTATTCACATTTGTATTCCTATTACCTTTTTATTAATTATTTTGGGTTTGTTTTTGTAGGTCTTTTACTTGTCTTGTGTTTCCTGCCTAGACAATTTCCTTTAGCAATTGTTGTAAGGCTAGTTTGGTGGTGATAAATTATCTTAACTTTTGCTTGTCTGTAAAGCTTTTGATTTTTCCATTGAATCTGAATGAGATTCTTGCTGTTTAGAGTATTCTTGGCTGTAGGTTTTTCTCTTTCAAGACTTTCAGTACATCCTGCCATTCCCTTCTGGCCTGCAGAATTTCTGCAGAAAGATTAGCTGTTATCCTTATGGGTTTTCCTTTATATGTTATTTGTTGTTTATCTCTTGTTGCTTTTAATATTTTTCTTTGTGTTTAATTTTCATTAGTTTCATTAATGTGTACCTCATTGTATTTCTCCTTGGGTTTATTCTGTATGGGACTCTCTGTTCTTCTTGGACTTGATTAACTATTTCCTTTTCCATGTTGGGGAAGTTTTCCATATAACCTCTTCAAATATTTTCTTTCCTTTTTTCTTCTTCTTCTGGGATACCTATGACTTCAATGTTGGTGCCCTTAAAGTTGTCTCCAAGGTCTTGGAGGCTGTCTTCCATTCTTTTTATTTTTTTTTTCTCCTTCCTGCTCTGTGGCAGTTATTTCCCCCATTCTATCTTCCAACTCACTTATTCGTTTTTCTGCCTTAATTATTCTGCTGTTTATACCATCGAGAGTATTTTTAATTTCAGTCATTTTGTTGTCCATTATTGTTTGTTTGCTCTTCCATTCTTCTGAGTCCTTATCAACTGTTTCTTGTATTTTCTGTATGTTGTTATCGAGATTTGGGATCAACTTTACTATCATTACTCTGAATTCTTTGTCAGGCAATTTTCCTATTTCCTCTTCATTTATTTGGTCTTGTGGATTCTTTCACTGCTCCTTTGCCTGCATGGCATTTCTTTGTTTTCTCTTTTTGTCTAATGTATAGGATTTCTGTCTCCTTTGCCTATGCTGCCTTATAGTAATTCTTCTTTTTTCTGCTCTCTGCCTGCTGTGGTGTGGTTGGTCCAGTGACTTGAGTAGGCTTCCTAGTGGGAGTTCTGGTGTCTGCTTTCCAGTGTGTGGCTCTGTATCTTTTCTCTCTAATGAACAGGGCCATGTCAGGTGGTGTGTTTTATGATATCTGTAAGCTTAATATGGCTTTAGGTGGTCTGTGTGCTGATGGGTGGGTTTTTGATCCCGTCTTGTTTGCAGTTTGGTGTGAGGTATCCAGCACTGGCAGCTGCAGATGGTCAGGCAAAGCCAGGTCTTAGACTCTGATAGAGGGTTCCATGAGAATTCTCTGCAGTTAATCTTTCCTGTGGCTGAGGACTCCCTAGTGGTTTAGCATCCTGGATTTGGTGTTCCCTCCCCAGAGCCTCCTCCTCGACTTCTGGTTGAATAGTCCAGACTTCAGAGGTAGCTTGTCCCTGCAATAAATGGGATTAAAAAAGTCTATCCAGGCTCCAGACTAATGCAATGTGTTAAGTCAAACAAATACTATATCAAGGAAACATGTATATACAGAAGACACACAAATACCAAACCCAATAGAACATAAAGCACTAGAAAAAGCTGACAGAAGAACCACAGAATGAAATCAGTCAAAGAGAAAACCAACAAAAATTCAAAACCAAAACAAACAAATAACAAAAAACGCACATGCAAAAATACAAAACCAGGGAAGTTTTGAAAACGAGGGTCAAATACAATAAAGAGCAATAGAACAACCAGACAGACTGAAGATTCCCAAAACAAAATCAAACAATTATAATTAGAACTATGATAAAGACAAAACCTAATAAGAAAAGCTAAAGTAGTGTGTCATCTGGAGACAAAAGCAAGAAAAAAGTGCAGACAAATAATATTGATTAAAAGTATATTAAGATAAAATAAACTAAAAAGAGATAGAAGACAGAGCAACAGAAGATTGCAGCATGACTGGAAATATGAAAAGAAAATGAAAAAATATAAATGCATAAAAGATAAAGAAGAAAGAAGATAGGAGAGATAAAGTCAGCACTGCAAAAACTTAGCTAGAAACAGAAATATATAAAAAGGCTAAAAATGAAAATAGAAGAAAACATAGAAGAAAAATATTTTATAAAATGTGTAGATCCCTTAGGACTAAAATCATAATTAAAAAAAAAAAAAAAAAAAAGCCAGTACTGACCACAAACTGGCCCATATCAATAGAATTAATACATCTATTTTCTTGGGGTCTCAGCTGCAAACATCCTTCTACCTGCCTTGGGCTTTTTGTATTACTCTGCAACCAACAGAGTTTCCTTTATTGTTCATCTGTAAGTGTGTGTGTGGGGGGAGGGAGAGGGTACAGTAGTGGCTCTTTCCCCTCAGAGTGAGTGAGCAGTGGCACCCTACCTGGGTCATGAGAGCCCAGGTGGTGGTGGCAGTGCCTACTGCAGTTGGAAGCCAGTGGGCTCAGGTGTAAGCAGAATGTCTCCAGAGCTGGGCCACTCTGTGGACTTCTGGCTCTCAGCTGCAGGCACACCAGGCCAGCCCAGTCAGGGGGTTTTCTCCATCCCTTGCTGACTGCAACAGCTAGGCCTAGTGGGGGACTATCTTTTTTCCTCACAGGCACCGAGAGAGAGAGAGACCACAACCATGGCTCCTCCTCCCTGCTTGTGAGTCAGCACTAGCGAGCTGCCACCATGGCTGCCCAGCTTTCTGCAGTAGGCATTCTCTGCTGCAGATTTCTTCCCTCCTGCCCCCTCAGCCTGCCTCCCCATAGTCAACAATGTTTCTCACCATGAACCCATTCTCCAGTTCCCACTTCCAGCCCCCAGACTCCCTGTTCAGCTGTGAACTCACGTCTTGGTCTGGACATGCAGAACCGTGGTGCAGATCCCCTGTGTGATTCTCACTCTTTCCCATCTGCCACAGATCACCAGCCTCACCCTCTTTGGACAGTCCCAAATGCCTCCCTGCTGACTCAATGAAATTCTGCCTTAGAGAAGGGGTTTCCCCATCAGATAAGGGACGTTTCCCCGAATTCAGCAATCTCTCCTCTGTTTCAGCTCCCCCCACCCCAGGGTGTAGGGCCAGTCCCTTTCCTTTATTCTCCTCCTCTTTTTTTTTTTCCCTAAGTCCTACCCAGTTATGTCAGGATCTTTGCAGTCCTTTCTGGTGTCCAAAGTCTTCTGCTGGTATTCAGCTGGTTTTCTGCAACTTACTTTTTTATTACATCATACATCAATTATCAATACTTCTATTTTTTTTCTCATTTCTACTTGGCTTAGGAGGAGTTTAGTAACTTTTTAAATGCCTACATAAGAAGGTTTGAAAGTTTCTAAAAATGTGTTATTCATATATAATCAGACTACAACTTCTAAATTAATTTTATTTAGATGTTAGTTTTGAATAATATGGAAGTTTTCATAAATGCTGCATGTACACTTGAAAAGTAAGATATTTTTTCTTATTAATGGTTAAAGCTTAATACATGTTTATCTATAAAAATAATTTTATTGAATGTGAAGTTTACTTCTTTTATGTCCTAATTAATGTTTTCTTGACTGAAAATATATAATAGAGGTGTGATATGTTTTCCTAACTTTACAGTTCTTATGCTTATTTCTGTATTTGCACCTCCTCTATGAGAAATTTACTGCATTATAATATTTGTTACTACATTACTATTTGCATCAGTAACACACACAACTTCATTGTGAATTAATATAAACATTATAAACTAACCTTTTTTTAAACTTTGATACCCTTTCCTGTGTTTTATATTTCTTAGGATTAAAATTGAAAAAAAATGTTGTCTTTTCATGGGTATTGCCTAAATGTATATGTATCCTAACTTTTATTATTATGTTCCTTAAATACTGGGTAATGTATTTGGCTCTTCAGAAGCTATCCTGAAGTAGTTTTTTTTTTTAAAGGTAAGGGGGTGAGTCAAAAATGATCCACACTATGGCTGTAGAATTTACAGAAGTTTTAATATAACCAGAGTGCAGATCATTTTTGACTCACCCTCGTATATTAGGTGCATTAACAATTATGGCTAAGCATATATTTGGTCTTAGGTTTGTCATAAAGTTCATGTTAATAATGTGTCATACTCATGCAGAATTATACAGGAATATATACACAAATACACACACATAACATATGTGTGTCTTTAGGATTTGAACTAGTTTTAACATTTTTATATTTTGAAAATATATCTTTGAAAATTAATACCAACATGTGGTCTATTATTTTGATATACCCTACCAAAGCCCAAAGGTTGAAATTTATTTTTAATTAGTTTTAAATAATATTGGGGGAAAAGAGCAGTATATTGTGCATTGAAACTATTCTATCATTCTTTTTCTTATATAAATTTATTTATTTATTGGCTGTGTTGGGTCTTTGTTTCTGCACACGCGCTTTCTCTAGTTGTGGTGAGTGGGGGCTACTCTTTGTTGTGGTGCAGACTCCTCATTGCCATGGTTTCTCTTGTTGTGGAGCATAGGCTCTAGGTGTGTGGGCTTCAGTAGTTGCAGCACATGGGTTCAATAGTTATGGCTCATGGGCTCTAGAGCTCAGGCTCAATATATGTGGCACACAGGCTTAGTTGCTCCGAGACATGTGGGATCTTCCTGGAGCAGGGATCATAACCCATGTCCTCTGCATTTGCAGGCAGATTCTTAACCACTGTGCCACCTAGGAAGCCTTATCATTGGTGATTATATAGCTAGCATTTTTTCCTCAGGCTTGCTGAAATTAATTATAAATAGGAATATAGTATAATAGGCATGCTCTCTGGAGTCAATCTATCTTGGTAAAATTACACAGCCAACATTTAATACCTAGGACTCAGGATAAATTACCTGAATTCACTGTGTCCATTTTCTCATCTAAAAAAAAAATGTGGCTAACAGTACTACATAGCATATATATTCTCATGGGAATTAAATACATTAATAAAGGGAAGCATTTAGAACAGTGTCAGGCTTATTCTAATTATTCAATATATTTGCTTTCATTTTATTATAGCCAAATGTCAATTTATAGCTAATTCTATATTTGGCAATCAAACTAAGATTTTTCTCTTCATACTCTGTACACAACTCAATATAATCACTCCTTAGAAACACTAATTTAAATATGTCATGTTGGTCATAGAAACACAAATCCTTTTGAAGTAATTTCTGCTAAGTATCAACTTTGATTTCTCAACAGTTTAGAGCATGTGAACACTGTAGGCAGAAGGAATACCACACATGTGTCTGACTTCATCCTCATGGGACTGACAGATTCTGAAGAGCTCCAGCTGGTCCTCTTTACGCTATTCCTCCTGATCTACCTGATCACTGTGCTGGGGAATGCAGGGATGATGCTGATCATCTGCCTGGATCTCCAGCTTCACACCCCCATGTATTTTTGCCTCAGTCATCTGTCATTTCTTGACCTCAGTTACTCAACTGTCATCACCCCTAAAACCTTGGAAAACTTACTGACATCCACCAAGTATAATTCATCCCTGAACTGCTACACCCAGATGTATTTTTCTGTTTTCTTGGGTGGCACTGAGTGTTTCCTTCTTTCCTCAATGGCCTATGATTTCTATGTAGCTATCTACAACCCTCTGCATTACCCAGGTGTTATGTCCACAAGATGCTGCTGCTCGCTGGTCTTTGGATCCTATTTGATTGGCTTCGTGGACTCCTTTGTCAATGGGCTTTGCTTGAGCACAGTGCATTTCTGCAACTCCAATGTAATCTATCACTTTTTCTGTGATGTACCGCCAATTTTAGCCCTGCCCAGCACAGACACACACGGCATGGAAATCATGATATTCACTGTCAGCTGGCTCCAACCTAGTGGGATCTCTTATCACAATATCTGTGTCCTATGTGTGCATCCTGTCTACATCCTGAAAACTACATCCACTTCAGGGAAGTGAAAAGCCTTCTCTACTTGTGTCTCTCATCTCCTGGGAGTGAACATATTTTATGGCACTACAATTTTTACATACTTCAAGCCAGCCATGTCCTATTCCTTGGGAAGGAATCAAGTGGCTTCTATTTTCTATGCTATTGTCATTCCCATGCTGAATTCACTCATTTATAGTCTTAGAAATAAAGAAGTAAAAAATGATTTCAGTAACATCATGTCAAAGAAAAATGACTCCAGGCAATTACAGTAACAGTGATGTTGGACTTCAAGCTCAACTTTTTTTTTTCCTTCCTTACAGTGTATTTCTTTGGTTTCTTTTTGGAAATAGTCAAATTCTTTTTCTTTCTTTCTTTCTTTCTTTCTTTCTTTTGAGCAGTACTTTCCTTAGCCAAATATGATCTTGGGCATTTCCAGGAATATGCCTGTAGACCTCCACATTATAATTGGAAACCATGAAACATGTTCAATATATAGTCTAAATATATGTGGTTTTAAGGGCAACTGATTTGCAAAACGAAAAAAACATAGTTGTCACCTTTTATACTATATCATACACATTCACATGCATAATCCATGTCAGAAAATTTTATGATGCAAAAGAGCTCCATTTTAGGAACAAAGATAACACTTTAGAAATTATTTCATTTGTTTTGTGAAGAAGCAATATAGCAGAATGTTATAAGCACTTGCTTTGGAAACAAACATTCCAGGATTTAGACTCCAGATCTGCTACCCTTTTAGCTGTATATCCCTTTAAAATCACTGAATGTTTAAGCCTCAACTGCACAAAATAAATAATAAATCCAGTTCCATAGAGTTACTGTAAAGATTAAACCCAGTAGTAGATGTAAACTATTTAAGGCAGTACTAATAAATGCTGGCCATTATCATTAGAACATTTACATTCCTAAGTATTTTTAATGCACAGTGTCTTTTGCTTACAGAATATTCACTTGTGTTTTATTAATTACTATTGGCTGAGTTAAAGGACAAACAAACAGCTAAGGAAAAATTCAGCACTTCACAATTTTGGATTTAGAATGGCATATGTTAATACTGGATACAATTTGAAAATTTGAAAAATTTAAGGAAATAGAAATGCCCTAACAGTTAATAACAGCTCTGTGTGTGTTCCTCTAGATTGATAGCATGTATATACATGTATATATTATATACATAAAATATTTCTGTCACTTCCTATATACTTTTTCCAGCTTTCAGTGTATACTTGGAAGTTTAAGCTTTGATTATTCCCTTGTCATTGAAATCTAAGATGAAAGTGGCTTTGGTACATGGGAAAAATCAAGACTCTCACATTGCAATGCTTTGGACATGAAATGTTTGTAAATTCATCAAGTTAAAAATCTGCATGCACTGATATCACTTTGGTGGCTATCTGGAACACTAAAAATCCTACCTTTCTGTGATATGTCAACAAGCTTCAGTAAACTGTTCTTTTGTTGAAATTCTGTGTATGTAAAAAAAACATTGCCTTACTCCTGATTTCTATAGGTTTGTTTTGATCATTAAAAATAAATTCTTGAATTAAATTCTGGACTCATTTGTTTTAATTTTTTTAACAGAGGCAAGTTGTAAAGCTACAAATTTACAACAAATACAGATTTTGTGACAACTCATAAACTTTAGTCAGGTAGAGTGCTAAAATGTCCTTTCTTTAAAAATTTTTTCCTCTACATAATCTTATCTCACTACAACTACTTTTTTTGTAAGCATTTTGAAACAAGTTCTTAGGTAAATACAAATTTAGGACCATTTTTCCTTCCTACTTAAGTTGTTATTTTACAATTAAGGAATATCCTTTTTTATAAATGATATTTCCCCTTTAATGTTGCTTTTTTAGACAATAATATACTTACATCAGCTACCTGTAAGTATGTGTTTGCATGGGATAAATTTTCCCTTCTTTTTACATTCTGTGTGTATGCTGTATCTCTTATAAATTGCATATACTTGTTTCTTGGTTTTGGTTTTTTGTGTTGCTTTTGTTGTTTTTATTTGTTTTCTTAATCTACTTCAGTGGTTCTCTACCTAGGTAATTTTGCCACACAGGGGATATTTAATAATGCCTAGAGACATCTTTACTTGTCCTAACTGGGGAGGAGAGATGTTACTGGCATCTATTAATGACCTGCAATGAACATGACAGTCTCCATAGTGAAAAATTATCCAGTTCCAAATGGCAATGACGGCAAGACCAATAAACCCTGATTTAGTTTGTCAGTCTTTCTTTTGGTATGCAGTAACTGGCAAGGTTGATTTTACATGGAGCATTTCGTGATTCAATTTATGATTTTCTTTCTGAAATGTATTCCCTCTTTGTAGTGTGTTATTCAGTTAATCAAGATTGCACTATTAAATTTTCTCTTATTAAATTCTTTTATGTACATGTTGTAATGAATTACTATATTGGTTGCAAGATAAATTATAATGTATCTTTTTCTTATTACAGGAATCAATACTTTATCACATTTAACACTGGAAGAAACTTTCAACAGTTTAATCCACTTTTTTCTTTGTGACAGTTATGTTATTCTCGTCCTATCTTTTCTTCAGATGCTATACTCCCTGTAGAAAATCATTTATGGCATGTCTCTAATCATGTCAGCCAATAATCAGTCAATATTCCTTAATGATTTTTCACATATTTTCCCTCGTGGATGTTATTATTATGTTCTTATTTACATTGGGAAAATATCCATCTGCTTAAAAGTTTTGGTGTTTCCAATTACAATTCTGAAAGATGCTTTTAGCTTTTGATCATTGATAATGTCTATTTCTATTTTTTTATGTCTCTTTTTGAAGATTTCTTTTCCCTGAGGATAAAGTATTAGGTATTTATTTTTCTTTCACAGTTAAAAATGCCAATCCATTTACCTTCCATTGTATAATTTCCTTGAAAAATTTTACCTAAATCTTACTGTTGCTCCTTTGTCTATGACATGCTTATGTGTGGGTTTCTCTGCAATTTTTGATTGGGGATATTCTACTCATCTTGAACATATTTGTTAAAGATTAATCAGCTATGAAAAAAAATTAGTCACTTTAAAGTATTGTATCCTTTCTCTCCTTTTTTTCTGGAACATTAACTACAAGTATTTCACACCACTGGACTGGACCAAATATATATCTTACGCTCTGCTTTATCTTTTCATTTTTTTTTCTCTCTGTGATTCAGTGTAAATAATTTTATTGGCATGTGATTGAGTTTATCAATACTACCTTTTATTTTGTCTAATACATTTTAAATTCTTCCTTTGAGCTCTTATTTTAACCTCTTGTGGGATTTTTTTTCAATTGTAGAATGAGAGTTCTTTCTGTTTTGTTTTTCTTCTTACAATTTTAATTATATACACTTGATGTAGAAGACACTGCACATATTGAACACATAGATTTTGATGAATCTGGACACATGCATACATCCATGACACCATCACTACAATCTAGGTAACAGACAATTCCAGCACTTCTTAAAGTTTCCTCCTGCCTTTCTGCTGTTGCTGTTGTTGTAGGAACACTTAATATGAGATCTAATCTCTTAACAATTTTTTTATGTAAACAAAACAGTATTGTTGACTATGAGCTGTGTGTTATACTGCAGATCTCTAGAATTCATTCATCTCCAATAACCAAGACTTCATGCCCATTGAACAGCAGTTTCCCATTTCCCTCTCCCCCAAGAGAGATATTTGCACTCCCATGTCCATTGCAGCATTATTCACAACAGCCAAAAAAAAAAAAAAAAAAGGGAAATAACCCAATGCCCATTTTGGAGTCATCTTTGACCCATCTCTTTCCCTTACCATCTTGCTGGGTCTAACATCAGTAATACACCTTGCATTTGTTTTATTCAAAATTTTCACCATGACAACTCTGGTCTAAAGTACCACCAATTCTTGGTTAAATTGTTGTGCATCTTCCTTCTTGGACTTCTGTCTTCCACTTTTGCCATTCCATGGTTGATCTATTATGAATACTTCAGCCAGTGTGAGCTTGTTAATCTGTAAATTGGATAATGTCACTTTTCTGTCTGACTCCCCACTGTGCTTTTTTCTTCACTTAGATTCAAAGCCTGTACATATACCATACATGAGGTGGACATCTTTTCCTCTCCAATAATGTCTCTTGCTTCACCTCTTCTTCCCTCTTTGCTCCAGTTCTGATCTTTTTTTATTTATTGAACATTCTAGGACCTCTTGCCTCTTTGGCATTGTTCTTGGCTATAAAGTCTTCCCAGAGAATTCCTTTAGAAATTCTAACCGCATGCAGATCTTACATCTATTTTTTTCTTCCCAACAAATTTATCGGACTAGTGACACAAGTTCAAAACCTCCCAGTCACATAAAAACTTTATTCTAATAGAAAGAAAGAAAGAAAGAAAGAAAGAAAGAAAGAAAGAAAGAAGAAAGAAAGAAAGAAAGAAAGAAAGAAAGAAGAAAGAAAGAAAGAGAGAAAGAAAGAAAAAAGAAAGAAGGAAAGGAAGGAAGAAAGAAAGGAAGGAAGGAAAAAGAAAGAAATGGAAACCCTAATAATTTCTCAAGTCCTGTGGATAATTTTTATGTACTATCTCATGAATATGTCCTCTTCTCTATATTATTCACCTGTAACACTTCTTACCTGTCTCAGGATAATTTTTCCTAATTTTTTTCTTTTACTTTCTCAAACATTGAAAACAATGACATCGTGGGAAATTTCTTGAAGCATACTGTTTGCATTTCATTTTTATTTTTATTTATTAGCCATTGAGAGAGTCTAAACATGTTATATTGGCATTAGCAATAAAAGTAATAAACAGAAATGTGTTGAATGAACAAATCATACTGGCATCATCTAAGAAAATTATGGCAAGGGAACATTTCAGTTTTTATCTGAGATAACAATGCATTTGATACATGCCTACTGTTGGAATATTATTTTGATTTGACTCAATGTCAGATTCTTTCAAATCCATGGTGAGTTCTTTCAGAGTTTATCATGAGAGGTTGTTAGAAAAAATATATATATTTATCAGCTCTTTTGAGAGTGAAACTATTGAGTAAAAAATAAATGAATGGTGAAATAGAGTGATTTTCAGTGTTCAGGTCAAACTCAACACTCATGCCTTAAATTGCATAAGAGAGTCCTGATTACAGTAGTGTTTGTGATCATATCTGTGATACAATTTTAAAGGAAGTCTCTCTATTTTCACATTAATATTAGATTGACAAAGCCATAGACGAGAATGAGTCAACTGGAGGTTTTCTGCCATACTGACCTTTTTGCTGCATCTTTTGCATCTTTGTTCCTCAGACTATAAATCACTGGGTTGATCATGGGGATCACCAAGGTGTAAAACACAGCAGAGAGCTTCTCCTGTTCCAGGGAATACTGAGAGCTTGGCTGGGTGTAACTGAAGGTCACAGATGCAAAGAGTAAAGTCACTGCAATCAAATGCGAGGCACAAGTGGAGAAGGCTTTGCACCTCCTCTCAGCTGAGTGGATTCTCTGGATGGCAATGATGATGTGAATACAAGAGATCATGATGATAATAAAAGCAAATTTCTGCAATGATCCCAGAGAATATGAAAAGCAGCATTTCATTGTTATAGGCATCTGAACAGGAGAGCCTCAGAAGAGGGGGGATGTCACAGAAATAATGATTCTCAATGTTAGGACCACAGAAGCCTAGTTAGAGCAAACTTATAGTGTGTGTCAGGGGAGTTAACAAGCCTTCCCAAGCAAGATACAAGAACCATCTGAATACAAACCTTTTGGGTTATAATGACCTTATACAACAAGGGGTTGGCAATTGTGACATAGTGGTCATAAGCCATCATAGACAGGAGAGTGACTTCTGTGGTTACATATACTGCAAAAAAGAAACTCTGTAGAATACAGGCCAAAAATGTGCTGGCCTTGTGTTTTGTAATGAAATTGACCAGCATTTTAGGAGCAAAGACAGTAGAGTAGCAGATATCACAAAAAGAGAGGTTGCTGAGCAAGAGGTAAATTGGAGTATGAAGTGGTACATTTATCCAGATCAAGATAATCATCCCCCAGTTCCCCACCAGTGTGATAAGATAAATAAGGAGAAACAGCAAAAAGAGTGGGGTCTGCAAATTAGGATTTTCAGTTAAACCCACCAGAAGGAATTCCTTCACACCTGTATGATTCCAACCGGCCATGCATTCAGGGTTGCATAGCTCTTTAGCCACAGAACAAAATGTTATCACTCAGATGATAAATACATATCTATATATGATTTCTCCATGATCTGGTATCCATAACAGCAGGGAGCATTTAGGTTTACCCTGCAGTTAGATAAAAAGAGAAATTAACTTCATTAGTGTACCATTATGTGTACTAGACAATTCATTTATAGTGACTCACATTTTTGGAAATAGAGATTATTTTATTCTTTCCTTCTCAGTTTCCACATCATCAAAATTGGCATAAGAAAACTCTCTTAGATCATGAGGCTATTAATTGGTAGAACTGACATTCTAACATATGCTTATACCAAACCTCTGATTTAGTCTCTGACATATGCAAGTGCTCTGCTTACATGGGCTACAAAATGTGGCACCTGTTGTAGAAATGATTTCCTTATCTGTGGCTAACGTATTTCTATTTTTTCCTACCAATTTAACTCATGACACTGTCTTTCACAGTATTCAATACCCTTCCTTTACAAATCTCAAACACCAGATCTTTTTTGACTTCACTGTACACTCAGATTCCCTACCTAGACAACTAATGGCTGTGACTTCCAGAAGAGTTGAGTCAGGAGGAAGAGGTAGAGACATCTTTTCATTTACTATTTAGAATTAAATCCAATCAAAAAAAATAGCAGTGGAATTTTCCTTGACAGTCTTTTCCTATCACATCTTTGTTTTTACCTTAACATCACTGGGTTTTATCAACATTGAAACAACACACGCAAACACTAAATGTAAAGTGAGAAGGTGTGAGTTTGAAGGACCAAAACTGTATCAGTCAGATATGCCCTGCTTTCAAAACTGTAGGCTGTCACTGACATGATATAATACTAATTCAACAGCATTTATGGTTCAATATCAATAAATTATTCCATTTATGTATACATTCATACATTCAACAAAAATTTAGTTAACCAAAATTTTTGTTCTGATTTTTCTGTAAGATTTTAAGGAAAAGCCCAAAGAAAAATTTGGCCCCCACAATATACATAACTTACTACTCTTTGCCAAGAAATGTCATATTTGCTTGCAATGAAGCAGTGAACAAGAAAAATGTTATATATTTCTCATTTTCATACACATTTCGTATAGGATGATGGTAAGTCCTATAATGAAAAGTAAAGTGGGGGGGGGATAGAAAGACATGGTAGATACTTTATAGAGTATTAGTTTCCTGTTGCTGCTGTAACAACTTATCATGAATTGGTGGCTTAAAATAACAAACATGCCTTTTATGCGAGGCACTTTGTCAGGTATTAGCCATCTTAAGAAGGATATCTGAGTTGTGCTCTCATGGAACTTGAAGTCTACAGAGGTTAGGATTTTAGGTAAGTGTAGGATACAATATTCAGGATACTGTCAAATCAAAACCAAAATCTTATTAGTACAGAAGTCCTTCCCTCACAAACTGAGATTGTAAATTATATCTAGTCTATATTTTAGATCAGTGAATTGGGGAAGCACAAGGAATCCAAGCCTAACTGTATCCAGGAAAAGAAGAAATAATTTGTTGGAAATAGCAAGTATTTCTCTTTTTTTTCTGTTAATAAAATGCACATTGTAAAATACAGAATCAGGGTTTTATAACCTGGAAATAAGCTCAATTAAAATACTTTGGAGGTGAAGGGACATTCATGTGTTTCTTTTTTTTTTTTTTCTCTTGGCAATGCTTTATTAAACATATATAGTAATTGTGTTTTAGTCTGTCTACTCAGACAGGCACATGAGTCAATGATCCTACGACTCTAAGTGGTTTGAATGAGAGCCTCCTGATTATGCAATTTTTCCTTCTTCAGCTACAATCACTCAAGATGGTATCCAACTTCCTGTCCACAATTGATGGGTCCAGGTTCCTGCAACTGACCCAAGCTTGGACAATCAGACTCTTTCAATGGATTTTTGTTCTTAGGGCCTAAGAGACTACATCTCAATTCCTTTCCAGAGGGGATGCTGTGACATACAAACTGAAAAGAGGCCATATTTTTAGCATGTGTTTCTTAATGGCAAACTTTTTCTTCTGCAAGGCTGCTGAGTATAATGGGAACATCACATCACAGGATTATGTTAGGACTAGCATGGCTTGTGTTTCAATATAGCTCTTCCTTTGACCTGTTGTATATTCTGTCTATCTACACAAATCACAAAAAGAAATGAAGGCAGCAGAGTTTGTATGTCTCCTATTTATCATTTTTAAAAGAGAAGGAAAAATGGGGTTCCTGTGCCAGTTTAACATACATAAGGCTTCACATGGAAGATGTAACAATGACCTGACACATGATACTATGGATGTATCTCAACACCAGGGCACAGAAAAATCAAGTGTGACTCCAATCAGGCTGTAGTAATAATTCTAACAACAGCTTTATCTATTGAGCTCATAATAGAAAGCTGTAAATAGAGAAAAGTGTTACCAAGGATACAAGTATGATTTTCTCTCATGCTGTTAGAACTACAACTAGAACACAGATTCAATCTGTTACTAAATTCAGGACTTCTGATACCAGTCAGTATCATTTTCCTGATAAAATAAGAGTCTGCTTTAGAACAGTAATAAGTGTGAGTATTCCCTTAGGACAAGAAGTACTGGAAATAACATTTTGGTAACCTAATGACATGCTCAATTGCAATTCTTCCAACTTCCAGATCAACATCTTGAAATGTCAGGATGCCCCCAGAAAAGGTATTTGTTTGTTTAAAAAAATATGAAATTCCTTCACAGTAATTTATTTTTCACTTATGACTCCAGAAGGAATTTAGAAAATATACAGTCATCAATGATCAAGGTCACAGTGGGAAGGATATTGGTGAGAGAAATCCCAAAGCTAAAATAATTTATCATGATAATAAAAAAGTGGTCCCAGCCAAATACCTATCAAAACAGTCACTAATTTGCAAAACAATGGTCTCACTATGCTGTAAACCAAAACTCAACTATCTGACTATATTGCTTTCATGGAGCTTTACTCCCCAAACATGACTATGTTGTCATTATATTTATACCTGAATTTTTAACAAATATGTATAAATATTATATATCATTTATCATTTATATATATTTTGTTCATGTTGCCAGAGAATATTATATACAGATAAACATAGTACTGATTACATGTTATATGAACTATTTTGCTATTTACAAATTCATAAGTATATAAATTCATAAGTATATCAATATACTTATAGTTTAAAGTAATATAAACTATGATTTATGATTAAAATTTTTTATATGACAAAAAGTAAAACATCAGACAAATCACTCACACATACTTAAACAATAATCATAAATAAAAATTTAAACAGAAATACTATCAACAATCTCCACCTTGACATAATAAAAGACCCAAAACTAGGTACCTTAGATAGTCTACTTTTAAAATAATACATATTGGGAATTCCCTGGCTGGCCAGTGGTTAGGACTTGGCACTCTCACTGCCAGGACCCCAGGTTTGATCCCTGGTTGGGGAACTAAGATCCTGCAAGTAGCACAGCACAGCCAAATAAAATAAAATTAAGAATAAAATAATACATATTTATTTGAAGACAACTTTATTCAGGCACACTGGAGTTGCAGTGGGAAGAAGTAGCATCATGTAGCAAAAGCAGTCCTGAGCTCTGGAAATCAAGAGTCTGGGTGCATGTACAGCTTTTGTGACAGAGAGGATGCAATGACAAACTCAAGGAAAGTAGAAAATTATTCTTTAAATATTATTATTAGAATCATAAAACAAATGCAGATATAAAAGATTTCCAAAAGGTATTATTAATGATTGGGAAGAAATGATTTTCCTTGTACTATAGCCAAATACATTACAATTCTGAGATATTCCACTTTCCATAGAATATCTCAGATTTTCCATAAATGCACAAATGGTTTTGTTACTGTATAAACCAAATATTAAATACTATAAACATACACATGAAAATATTGTACATTGTTATTATATAAGTACTGCCCATTTTCCAAAAAAAAAAAAAAGAGAAGAAATCCTTTGAAAGATAAATTAAACACATGCTAAGAAATTGTTTTCCATCTGAGAACAATACTAAAATTATACAACTGGTAACAGATTCTTTTAGTGTAAAAATAATAGGAAACATTAAAAATTTAAATAAACTTCTATTGCTGCTTCCTAAACATACTCACAATTAAGCAAAGTCCAGACTAAGTAGAGGATCTAGAAAAGACCAGGTTTCATAATTCCTAAAGGACCTATCCTTGAAAGTAGAGCTTTTTATGTTTGCTTCCTTTCCTTTGGGGGATACTGGCTGTAGCTCGGTGTGGGATGTAAATCTCAGATGTCCATAAGTTGGATCATTAACATCTTTTCTGTTCTCTTGAGACTGGAACTAATCAGAGATGCAGGTCCTCTCAACAGTTGTTCAGTAGGTGCCTCTGCTCTAACCTTTTAATACAAAATATACTTCCTTTTAGAAATAAAACAATTTTAAAAACAGATGTGTTCTCTAAAACTCAAACTTCCTGGGATAAAGTCACAGCACAGAGACTAAACGCAATTGCAGGAATTAAAGAAATGTGTTCCAGTGACATAGACAGGACTCAGACAAGTGATCAAAGGTTCTAATGATGAAACAGCTGCAGTTGTCTTTTTTCCTGTCAAATGGGGCTGTTCACACATGCTTCACTGATTCATATAAAATTGATATAAATTAATGTATGACATCATACTCCAAAAACTTTAATAATCATTTACACTAGTTTTATGAGAAATTACACACAAATGCAGAATTAATTAAATTGTATGCTCTCCTTTAGCTTATTAATATAAAATGTATATTTTTGTTCTCTCTAATAATTCAATAAGCCTTAGGGAAATGTGGATTATGCCTTATAGTTCTTTTGTATCTGCCATTCTACTGAAGCAGAAGTAGACTCATAACACAGCATGGATATTTTGCATATATTTCACATTAGTTTACTAGCATTTTACATAACCTTATATTTAGCTCTTTTCAATTATGCAAGTAATATATCCATTATTTGTGTGCTTGGGAAAGGTTAGTAGATAGCTTTGTTAAGCTCTGTTGTGAACTCATTAGCTTATGTAAGGTATTCACCATAAAATTAGAATAACATAACATATTCAGATAAATAAAATAATGAAGACTTGTTTCAATTCAAATGTTGCACAAAACTCAAAGTATTATGACAAAATTATGTAAAGTTGTGAAGATACTGATAGAACAACATTAAAGTGTCTTTAGACAAAAAACATAAGATATTACTATGTCCTAAGAGAATAAAAGATATTCCAAGTCCAACAAAACAGTCCATGGAAAAATGGAATTAGCTAGATAATGATAGTTGGGTTGCAGATTCAAAGCAGGAAAAAAAGCAACATGATTAAATGCAGTAATTCAAATGTACATGTTATAAACAAACTTCATAATTTATGAAGTCTTTGCCACAATAACTCCAACAAGGGATTGGTGTCAATCCTATATTTCAGTCCAAAATATCTTGGCTGATAGACCACTTCAGTCCTCTGAGATGGAATCCCCAACTTTCATTAGCAGGTGTAATGACTTCATTCATAAGCATGTTTAACCCCAAGATAAAATGATGAGCTTTAACTAACAAAATACAAAGTTTGAGAGATGTTGTAAATTAGATCATCAGACTGATCATATTTGTAAACCCAATTTCAAATATATAATTCAAAAGTTGACTTAGAGCTATTGTTTTGAAAATGAAAGAAAATTTTAGTTTGATTTCAAACAGTATTAAAATAATCAAGATAATTTGAAAACACCATAATATTGTATTAAAACTAAGCAGCAGTTACAGTCTTGAATTGATTTTTACTTGTTAACAAGATACCTAATCAGATTAAGAAGAAATAAAAAAAAATCACATATTCAATTTAAAACCATAAGGAGTTTAATTAAATAAATTTGTAGCAATCTTTTAAGAACCTTTACAAAAGTGACAGTTGCAATTTACTAGCTATATAATTAGAATACCATGTTTTGCAATTTGAATCAAAACTAAGAAAAAGAGTTGATAGTTGTGTTTGTTAAAACAAAGCATTATTGTTTATCAGTATATACTGATAATTTATCAGTATATAAAAGGCTGAAAAATTTCTTATATCCAGTTTCACACATTTCATTCATGGAACTACAGTGATATTGGATTAAAAAATGTGTCTTAATTAGATTTTAAAGTAAAGACTATTAAAAGAGACAAGGAAGGACACTACATAATGATCAAGGGATCCATCCAAGAAGAACATATTACAATGGTAAATATCTATGCCCCCAACATAGGAGCACCTCAATACATAAGGCAAATGCTAACAGCCATAAAAGGGGAAATCAAAAGTAACACAATAATAGTGGGAGACTTGAACACCCCACTTACATCAATGGACAGATCATCCAAACAGAAAATAAAGACACACAAGCTTTAAATGACACATTAGACCATCTCGACTTCATTGATATTTATAGGACATTCCATCCAAAAATGACAGACTACACTTTCTTCTCAAGTGTACATGGAACATTTTCCAGGATAGATCACATACTGGGTAACAAATCAAACCTCAACAAATTCAAGAAAATTGAAATCATATCAAGCATCTTCTCAGACCACAATGTCATGGGACTAGATATCAATTACAGGAAACAAACTGCAAAAAATACAAACACATGGAGACTAAACAATTCACTATTAAACAACCAAGAAATCACTAAAGAAATCAAAGAGGAAATCAAAAAATGTCTAGAAACAAACAACAATGAAAACACAACAACCCAAAACCTATGGGATGCAGCAAAAGCAGTTCTAAGAGGGAAGTTTATAGCAATACAGTCCTACCTTAAGAAACAAGAAAATTATCAAATAAACAACCTAACTTTACACCTAAAACAACTAGAGAAAGAAGAACAAAGAAACCCCAAAGTGAGCAGAAGGAAAAAATCCTAAAGATCAGAGCAGAAATAAATGAAAAAGAAAGGAAGGAAGCAATTATTAATAAAACTAAAATTAATAAAAACTAATTAATAAAAATAAAAGCTGGTTCATTGAGGTGATTAACAAAATTAATAAACCATTAGCCAGACTCATCAAGAAAAAAAGGCAGAAGATGCAAATCAACAGAATTAGAAATGAAAAAGGAGAAGGAACAATGGACACTACAAAAATACAAAAGATCATGAGAGACTCCTACAAGAAACTATATGCCAATAAATTGGATAACCTAGAAGAAATGGATACATTCTTACAAAAATACAATCTTCCAAGACTGAACCAGGAAGAAATAGAAACTATTAATGACCAACCACAAATACAGAAATTGAGGCAGTGATTAAAAATCTCCCAACAGACAAAAGCCCTGGGCCAGATGGATTCACGGGTGAATTCTATCAAATATTAAGAGAAGAGCTAACACCTATCCTTCTCAAACTCTTCCAAAAAATAGCAGAAGGAGGAACACTCCCAAACTCATTCTATGAGGCCACCATCACCCTGATACCAATACCAAGCAAAGATGTCACAAACAAAGAAAATTACAGGCCAATATCACTGATGAATATAAATGCAAAAATCCTCAACAAAATACTAGCTAACAGAATCCAACAGCACATTAAAAAGATCATACACCATGATCAAGTGGGGTTTATCCTGGAATGCAAGGATTCTTCAATATATTCAAATAAATCAATGTGATATATCATATTAACAAATTGAAGGATAAAATCCATATGATCATCTCAATAGATGCAGACAAATTTTTGACAAAATCCAACATCCACTTATGATAAAAACTCTCCAGAAAATGGGCATAGAAGGAAATTACTTCAACATAATAAAAGTCATATATGAAAAACCAAAAGCCAACATCGTTCTCAATGGGGAAAAACTGAAAGCATTCCCTCTAAGAAAAGGAACAAGACAAGTATGTCCACTCTCACCATTATTATTCAACATAGTTTTGGAAGTTTTAGCCACAGCAATCAGAGAAGAAAAAGAAATAAAAGGAATACAAATTGGAAAAGAAGTAAAATTGTCACTCTTTGCAGATGACATGCTCTTATACATAGAAAATCCTAAAGACTCTACCAGAAAACTGCTAGCACTCATTGATGAGTTTAGTAAAGTAGCAGGATACAAATTTAATGCACAGAAATCTCTTGCATTCCTATACACTAACAACGGAAGAGCAGAAAGAGAAATTAAGGACACTCTCCCATTCACCATTGCAACCAAAAGAATAAAATACCTAGGAATAAACCTGCCTAAGGAGGCAAAAGATCTGTATGCAGAAAACTTTAAGACATTGATGAAAGAAATCAAAGATGACACAAACAGATGGAGGGACATACCATGTTCTTGGATTGGAAGAATCAACTTTGTGAAAATGTCTGTACTACCCAAAGCAACTTACAGATTCAATGCAATCCTGATCAAATGACCAATGGCATTTTTCACAGAACTAGAGCAAGAAATCTTATGATTTGTGTGGAAACACAGAAGACCCCAAATAGCCAAAGCAATCTTGAGAAGGAAAAATGGAGTTGGTGGGATCAGGCTCCCTGACTTCAATCTATACTACAAGGCCATAGTGATCAAGACAGTATGGTACTGGCACAAAAATAGAAAGGAAGATCAATGGAATAGAGTAGAGAACTCCGAAGTAAGCCCAAACACATATGGGCACCTTATCTTTGACAAGGGAGGCACGAATATAAAATGGAAAAAAGACAGCCTCTTCAATAAGTGGTGCTGGGAAAATTGGACAGCAACATATAAAAGAATGAAATTAGAACACTTCCTAACACCATCCACAAAAATAAACTCCAAATGGATTCAAGACCTACATGTAAGGCCAGACACTATCAAACTCCTAGAGGAAAACATAGGCAGAACACTCTATGACATCCATCAAAGCAAGATCCTTTTGGACCCACCTCCTAGAATCATGGAAATAAAATCAAGAATAAACAAATGGGACCTCATGAAACTTAAAAGCTTTTGCACAGTGAAAGAAACCATAAACAAGACAAGAAGGCAACTCTCAGTTGGGAAAAATAGTTGCCTATGAAACAATGGACAAAGGATTAGCCTCCAAAATATATAAACAGCTCATGCATCTTAATACCAAAAAAGCAAAGAACCCAATCCACAAATGGGCAGAAGACCTAAATAGACATTTCTCCAAAGAGGACATACAGATGGCCAACAAACACATGAAAAGATGCTCAACATCACTCATCATCAGAGAAATGCAAGTCAAAGCCACAATGAGGTATCACCTCACACCAATCAGAATGGCCATCATCACAAAATCTGGAAACAACAAATGTTGGAGAGGGTGTGGAGAAAAGGGAATTCTCCTGCACTGTTGGTGAGAATATAAGTTGGTACAGCTACTATGGAAAACAGTTTGGAGGTTCCTTAAAAAACTAAATAAAGAACTACCATATGATCCAGTAATCCCACTCCTGGGCATATACCCAAAGAAAACCATATTCTGAAAAGAAACATGTACCATAATGTTTATTGCAGCACTATTTACAATAGCCAGGACATGGAAGCAACCTAAATGCCCTTCAACAAATTAATGAATAAAGAAGATATTGCATATATACACAATGGAATACTACTCAGGTATAAAAAGGAATGAGATGGAGCTATATGTCATGAGGTGGATAGACCTAGAGTCTGTCATACAGAGTGAAGTAAGTGAGAAAGAGAAAGACAAATATTGTATGCTAACATATATACAGAATCTAAAAATGGTAGTGATGAACTCAGTGACAAGACAAGAACAAGGACGCAGATACAGAGAATGGACTGGAGAACCCGAGGTTTGGGGGAGCAGGGGGTGAAGGGGAAGCTGTGACGAAGTGAGAGAGTAGCATAGACATACATATATATATATACTACCAACTGTAAAATAGATAGCCAGTGGGAAGTTGCTGTATAACAAAGGGAGTTCAACTCGAGGATGGAAGATGCCTTAGAGGACTGGGACGGGGAGGTTGGGGGGGGGTTGAGGGAGGGAGGGAATATGGGAATATGTGTATAAGTACAGATGATTGAACTTGGTGTACCTCAAAAAAATAATAAATAAATAAATTGATTAAAATTAAAAAAATGTGTCTTTATGTCTCCATTAAATCTAATTCTAAAGAAGAGAAGAAAAGAGAAAGATAAAGAAAGAAAGAGGGAAGGAAGGAAGGAAGGAAGGAAGGAAGGAAGGAAGGAAGGAAGGAAGGAAGGAAAGAAGGAAGGAAGGAAGGAAGGAGATATATGCATCCTGGGCAGCTCATTGTGTCATATGGAGATCAACATCTCCATCTGTTGCATTGGGGAAGGTCCAGATGATTGTTGATTGTGTCCCATTAGGATACTTGGACATTTCCTCTTAGAGCCTTTTTAGATGGGTTGTCCCCTGGATTACTAGAGGACTTCAAGTGTTGCCATGTCTTTCTTTTTCTATATGTAGAAAAATATATTTATACTATCCTCAGTATAGATAGCTGTGTCCCATAGCAAAGTCAAGGTTTATGCTAACAGTCATTTTTAGTTGAAATGGTTTGGATCACTGATGTAGTGAGGTACAAATTGTGGAAGTCACCACATGGATGAGAAGGGAGGATTTAGAATTAAAGGATAATTTGTGCAAAACAAATCCCTCCTGGATGCTTTTTTTGTAAGCTTCTCTGAAGAGTATAGAGTTGAGAAGTGAAGAGAATAAATTATGCTGGAATGCAATCATGGATTAAAGATGGCTGTAAATTCATTGAGATTCTTCCTCTTGAATCTGGTGGTCTTAGTGACTTGCTTTCCCATAGGAGACAACAGGAATCATGTTCTGGAATTTCTGAACCTAGGACCTGAGAAGCTTGCAACATCAGCCTCGTGCTTTTGGAACACTTGCTCTCGAACTATTCCAAGGCCATTGTTGAAGAGAGCTTAAGAGAGAGGCCCTACGACTACCTGAAAAAGAGATGCACAGCCAACCTCCAGCTATCCCAGTCTGAGCTATTCCAGTGATCCCAAATGACACACTGGAGAGTGGAGAGACTTCATCCCTATCCAGCTCTACCCACATGGCAGATTTCTGAGAAAAGTGAATGGTTACTGTTTTCAGCCCCTAAGTTTTGTAGCACAGCAATGATAGGAATATGATGGAAATAGGATAAGCTTAAGCAAGAAGAGACTCCCAATTAGAAAATTTTATGGGCCCAGTTGTATACATTTCATGTATCTTATAATTTATGACCATTTATTCTAATCACACAATGAACTGGAGTGATGGCTAACAAGTGCAGGGAGGCATTCACTAAACTTTAAAGCTCTTACTTTGAAGCTGTTTGGTGATTATCCGAATGTTTGTGTGCAAGAGAAATTCTGAATCTTATGAGCTAATTAACTTCTCCTTTTAGGGTATATAAGACACACATGTACACCCCCTTTGGGGTCTCTCCAACCCCTTCTGGTGTCTGTGCCAGAAGCTATTGTACTCTTTCTCTAACTGCTCTCTAATAAACTATTACTTTTTACTTAAACCTGAGCAACAACTTGTTATTGATCCTGAGGAGAAATTCTTTTCTTCCAGAGATCATGAATCCATTCCCTTAGAGGGATTTCATGGACATCAGCAACATACAATCAGAACAGATGCTGAAGTGTCAGCTCAGGTCACATGTTCTGGCATTGTTTATAGCTGCAAGACTTGGACCCCAGCCATTGCTCACCCAGAAGTGTAGTGAAGCCCTATTGTGACAATACCAGCATTCTGTCCCATTGCATGGTGTCAATTATAAGGCTTGTTTTTCAGCCTCAAGCTCAAGCTATAGGAGAAGCTAGTGCCTTCCCAACTAATGGATTTGGAGTTTGCAGGAAGGGCTATAACTCAGGGGTTGGCTGTGACATTAGCCGTTCCCCATCTTCTGATCAGCTAAAAGAGGGACTGTTACTTTCTGAATAATACACTTGAAAAGCCATATATCCCACTTCTCATTAACACTGGATGATCCAGCCAGATTGTTGTGCTTACTTCAAAGTGGGATGAATGATAAGAACAGCACACCTGATACCCCTTCTATCTCTGTGTGGCGGGGAGGTATGTGGAGATGCTGTCAGGTCATTTTCCTTTAGTTTGCTCATGAAACAAAAATGATGATTTTTGTAGAATATAATATATTTTATCTGCTTTATAGGCAATAATATGATATGGCAAAATCCTGTTTGTTTTTTTTAACATACTTGAGGCTAAATTTGTGTAACAATGCAATGGAGTATATACATATTTAGTTAGAACTAACAGCAATATATCAGTTATAAATAATGGAATGCACTCTCTGCTGTACTTCACAGTGTTTGCAGCTACTAAAAGACAGTATAATCACACAAACATGCATACAGAAACACATACACATACACACACACATACTCATAACTAGAGACAATCAGTTACAGAGAGTAGACTCAATCTTCCTTCTTCTTTACAACTCTAAAAGAGTTAATCCATTTTACACTTGAGGGAACAAAGGATCAATGGAGTTAAAAGCTTAATGAAGATCAGAAAACATGAAGATTTAAGAGGTAGAATTAAAACACACACATGTTCATATATTTGTACAGAGGCCTCCTACCATTTTATATAAACAAATACAACTTTCTGTATACATTATGTATTCCATATTGACCTAGAACTGTTAAACTTTGACTAATTTTAAAAAGTAATTCCACAGTCACCAAAGGACTTTTTTATGGCAACTCCATTTCTGCCAGTAGTTTAATGGAAATACCCAAATAGCAAAACAAAAGTGTTCTATATCAGAGCACATTGGAATTCATTAAAAATCAGACTTTAGGAAATATCCATAACACAATATAGCCATTTGAAACTATATTAATTTTTATTTTCTTAACAAAATGACTATTAGAATCCCATGTTGCTTATGTGAATCATTGCATTGTTCACTTTCCTGCTTCCTCAGACATGCATCAGAATCTCAGGTCAGCACCCTTGTCCTTGCCACAGGTGGTAAAAAGCAAACATCATCTTTGCTGGTGATGTTTTTGCAATATGCAGTAAACAATGGTTTTGAGTTAGTGTAAAGAATATTTATTAACATTTAATATCTACAGATATTCAGAGGGAATAATATGTAGCTCATCGCAATAAATCTCACCTGTTAAAATATGTGTCTATGGACTTTTTTTCTTATTGCTTGACAATTACATATAAGTAAATACGTCACAAAATGTGTTAAAGCAAATTTTATTCCATTAGTTTTATTTGGGCCATATTTTCTTCCAGAATAATCCCAATGTCAAATATTTTGATTACCTATTCAAATAATGGTTATGCATTTTCAAAAGAAAGTAATCAATGTTATTGTTATAACCAGGTTTCAAAAGTAAAACTGGCTTAGTAAGGGAGTCCATAGGACATGGCAAGTAGCTCTCTGAATGATATCTCATAATGACATAAAAAATTTTAAATTTATATTGGGCCCAACAGAGTATCCACATCCTGGGTTAAATACTATGGGTTTTAGCATTTTACAAAGCAATTTATAGCATAATGATAAAGTCTGTATATAAAATTCATTCCTTTTTCTAATTGTCTTCATCTTGATAGATTTCCAATAATGGAAATATTTAGTAAAACATGCATAAAATTTTTATTTTGATACTTTATTAAATTACTTTTCAAAGGACCTAATAAAACCTAAGTCCTTCATCAGTGCAATTCTGTTTATCTAAAAGTTTAAGTATTATACTCTAATAAATGTAAATATTTAATGAATGTACTGCATAATCGAATCTCATAGTCTTCACTTTTAAAGTTATCATTACAAAAGCTTGAATACTTAAAACCATTAAAATATTGAATATTTGTGATATATTCTGAGGGGGAAAATATAAATGCACACATGAAAATAAAATGTTGTTCGTATCCTGGTTTCTGAATACTGTACTCTCATAAGAGCTAGCAGGGATCCTTGGAGAAGTGGTTGTTTCTAGAGCTGAGTCCAGGAAAGTATAAACCTGGAGCACTTTGTGCTGCCAGGATGTAAGAAGTGAAAGCAAAACAAACATACAACAAACAGCAAGACCATGTCAGAATAGCAAAGTATGCTGGAGATAATTAAGTAATGGTTCCACTGAATCATCATTGCTAAACTGATTTGAGTAACAGAATAAGTGATTGTGTTTTAACAATAACCCCAAAGGATGAAATACTTATCAATGAGTGCATATTGGTAGAAAGAAAGAAAGAAAGAAAGAAAGAAAGAAAGAAAGAAAGAAAGAAAGAAAGAATAACTCTTCTGTAGAGAATATTTTTAATTAAAATATGTTGAAAGGATAAAGGAAATGGAAATTTACTATGAAAACACCACCATAATTGGTAAAGGCAACATACTGATGGATGTCAGAAAGTATAAATGAAATATGTACATAGTCTAAATTTTCTTCCATATACATGAATTTATATGAATCACATAGTAAAGAATATTAATTTAAGGAAGAATGTTAATAGTATTCAATACATGTAAACATATATAATTACATATAAATGTTAATTTATATAGATTACACAGTAAAGAATCATATCTTTACAGTAAAGAAGTCTGGCAGACACTATATATTTAAAGAAGTAAGCAAGTTTAACTTCACAAGTAATATCACTTAACAACATCATATATCCTCTAATAATAATGAAAAAGTCATACATATCATCTCACTGGTACTTTTTTCCATAATGAGTTACTTCAAGTTAATCAAGAGAAAGCAACAGGTGAACATATTGAGGGACATAGTGAAAAATACTTGACCACTAATTTTGAGAAGTATCAAGGTCATGAAAGAAAGGGAAAGGACATGGACAGTGACAGATCACAGTACCTATTAGTTCACCAAATAGAATATTGAAGAACTGAGTTAAATTATGAATCTTGAAAGAGGCAACCAACTCTAAGGAACGCATATGTGGAGAGAATTTTATTCCCTTCTTTGCAGTCCCACTCAAAGCAGTCATTCAATAGCAGCTTAATAAAAGTGTTTTGAAAGAAGAAAGATAATGGATGAAAATTTGAGGTTACAGATTTACAGCCCAATTCTTTCAAATTTAATTTTTTCAAGACACATACTAGATGGGGAAAAAAATGTAGTACCATTTCTTTTGTCCTAATATCTGAATATGTTGATCACCCTTAAGTGATATGGCCCATCTATAACAGATTTTTTTTTCCTTTTTTAAAATCTCTAATGTGACAAGAGAGCAAGAGATGTATTTGTTTCTTCCCCAGCAAAGAATCTCGCTTGTTTTCTCACTGTAATACTAAATACCTTCTAAAGGTAAGTAAAATAAGAAAATATAATGATAACAGTGGAAAAGTAATTTAGACAAGTCTGTGAGATCATTCTAAGCTAGTATTTGGAAATAGTCCATGGACCTGAGGCACTTTAAAAATTTCACTTTTGTGGGTCAATCTCAGACTTACTAATCTAGAATCTTTATAGGGTGTGTCCTACAAAGCTGCTTAAAAAATAAACTAACAATGAATACAATGATAATGCAGTTAAAATTTTTTTAAAGTACTGAGCTATCAGCTGATCATGAAACTGAGAACATAAACTTTAATTTTTCTTAAGATTTTGTGTTTATTGTCCCAGATGTCACACTTATTCTCAATTATTTTGTATATGTACCCAAAAACAGTCAATTAAAAATCATTGAATGCCTGCATTAAAAAATATGTACATGTTGGGTCTTCCTAGGTGGCACAGTGGTTAAGAATCCACCTGCCAATGCAGGGGACTCGGGTTCAATCCCTGCTCCAGGAAGATCCCACATGCTGTGGAGTAACTTTAGAGCCTGTGAGCCACAATTGAGCCCGTGTGCCACAACAACTGAAGCCCACGTGCCTAGAGCCCGTGCTCCACACCAAGACAAGCCATGGCAATGAAAAGCCAGCACACCACAATGAAGAGTAGCCCCCACTCACTGCAACTAGAGAAAGCCCGTGTGCAGCAAAGAAGACCCAAAACAGCCAATAAATAAATAAATAAATTTATGAAAAAAAAATATATACATGTTTTATTGACATAGGTGGTAACATGATTTCATTGTGTATTAACACCATTAAGTCAGTACATAGGAAAACTCACTTCTCTCTGCTGGGAAATTAACCTGGGAAGCCCAGGTAGGGGCACTTGTTATCTGATATCTTCTAGTACCATGTGTCTCATATATATATTTTATTTTTAATAAATTAATTTTTTTTTTATTGTCTGCATTGGGTCTTCGTTGCTGTGGGCGGGCTTTTTCTAGTTGCAGTGAGCAGGGACTACTCTTTGTTGTGGTGCTCAGGTTTCTCATTGCTGTGGCTTCTCTTGTTGTGGAGCATAGGCTCTAGGCATGTGGGCTTCAGTAGTTGTGGCACGTGGGCTCAATAGTTGTGGTTCGTGGGCTGTAGAGTGCATGCTCAGTAGTTGTGGTACATGGGCTTAGTTGCTCTGTGGCATGTGGAATCTTCCCAGACCAGGGATCAAACCCATGCCCCTGCACTGGCAGGCAGATTCTTAACCACTGAACCACCAGGGAAGTCCTATATATATTTACTAAACTTTGAGAAAAACATTGTGAAATGTTATGTATATAACATCAAATTAAATGTAATTTTTCAAACTATATTAATTACATTTTTCAGTAGGTTTATGGACATTTTAACTGAAACACACAAAAGTAAGGAATATTTATTTCCAAGCATTTCACTGGAGATATATCCCAGGCAAATTAAAAATAAACCTTGGAGTACAATTAAAATACAAATCTCAAGAGATCAAATGTGCTAATTGAACAATTCCTTTATGATATGAGTTTGTGAATTTAAAAAGAGATGTTGTTACAAAAAGACTGCCTAGCACTAGATTTCAGAAGACAATCATTTGTCATGGGACTGCTTTATAAATACACTGAGAACATAATTCTGAAATGCAAATGTAAATTTCAACTAAGAATTGTTTTTAATTCTTGAGAAGGTACATAAAAATATGTGATTATTTTGCTAATTTGGCTCCTATTTTTTATCCTATCAGTGGAAGGTAATAGACTGTCATCAAAACCACCAACATTTCTTCCATCAACTTCCTAATATCATTAAGGGTCCATTATATAGGAAACAGAGCTCTGTGCTCACAACCACAGCAGCAGCAAAAACAGCAACAGATCCAAGCCATCATGTTGAGATTTCATGGGGTTCAGATTTGTACACAAGGCAGATACAGCTTTATGCCAAAAATTTATGGTGAATTTTGTAAAGATTGCATAATGTTTTCTCTTCTTGTTGTCTGATTGTAAACCTGAAAACAGGTGGAAGCATGCTGAAAGAGAAGGGGGTTTCTTTTAGATGACTAAATCCCAGGTAAGTCTAATTTTATCATTCTCTTCTTTTCATTATTGTGTGTCTGTGTGTGTATTTCTCATGAGATAGTTTTTATTTTTACATGCTTGCACCTTCCAGTAAGCTTTAGGAAAAGTGCCTTTAATGACAGGCAAGACAAAATGCCTTCCTTGACTAAATACTAGTTAAAGGAACAAATGGGTAAATAAATAGGCACACTGTGAACATGAGAGATACTAAAAGATGGAAAGAAATAACATGTAATGTAAGCAGGATGTTTCCTTTTATATATATATATAAATTTATATATTTTATTTTATATATTATGTGTAAGTATATATATATTTATATATACCATTTTGTAAAATATATTTTATGTATTATATTACTATATTATAATATATACATATATATATTTCAAAATTTAGGAAAGCTTAATTGTGTCCAAGGAAATATTACACATGTCTACCTAAATCTTATTAAGCTCCTAAAACTACCTTGTAAACTTGCTGTTGGGTGTTGAAAATTTAAGACTGCTTCACAAAGGTATCAATAAATTTACAAATTGTAGACCAGCTTTATATTTTCTAAGAACACAGTATAAGTAATTAATTACTACAGGTTAACTTCTAAGTATATGATTTGGGTCACAGTGATAGACCAGGGTAGAGGATGGTATATCTCCAGAGGAATCTCTTTGAAAATTATTCCAGATAGATGTCTTTTAGAGTGCAACAAATTCCTCATGATTGTGAACTTGGAATTTTTTTTTTTTTTTTTAGCATTTCTCAGCTCTATATTTGAAAAGCAAATATCATACACAAATTCCTAATTAACTTGAAGTTATTAACTTTTTTCTTCCCATCTATTACTCTCTCATTATGGGAGTCTAGGTCAATGCTGATTATCAGCTATTTGGACTTGAATCCTTCTCTAACTTTTGTTATTTTTCAGCAGGGAGTCAAAGGTCTGAGTTGTTAGAAATGGCTGGGAACAATTTCACAGAGGTGACTTGCTTCATCCTCTCTGGATTTGCAAATCTCCTTGAACTACAAGTCAGCCTTTTCTGGATGTTTCTCTTTATTTCTTCACTGTTTGGGAGAACCTTGGACTAATTAAGTTCATCAGAATTGACTCTCAGCTTCACACACCTACGTACGTTTTCTTAGCAATTTAGCATACATTGACATATGTTATTCCTCTGCTATAACACACAAGGCACTGGTAAATTTCCAGTGAAAACGGAAAACCATCTCCTTTGTTACCTGCTTTGTTCAAATGTACTTTTTTATGGGTTTGGCATGTAGTGAGTGTTTTCTTCCGGGATCAATGGCCTATGACAGCTATGTAGCGATCTGCAATCCCTTATTGTATACAGTGGTCATGCCCCAGAAAGTGTGGGAGACATGCCTTATGTGTTTGGCTTCACCAATTCTCTGTATCCATCTGTGTGATCAGCAGTTTGGCATTCTTTGATACCAGCATCACTCATTTCTCTGTGACACCACAGCTCTTTTGGCGCTGTCCTGTGTGGATGCACTTGGCACAGAAATGGTGATCTTTGTTTTAGCTGGATTCACCCTTCTAAGCTCTCTCTTCCACATCACAGTCACCTACACTGCCATCATCTCATCCATCCTGAAGATGTGGTCTGCAGTAGGCAGACAGCCTTTTCTACCTGCGCCTCCCACCTCATAGGGGTGACCATCTTCTATGTGTCCCTGATTTTCACATATTTGCAGCCTGATAACACATCATCCTTGACCCAGGCACAGCTGGCATCCATACTCTATACCACTGTCATTTCAATGCTGAATCCACTCATCTATAGTTTGAGGAATAAAGATGTAAAAAATGCTCTCCTGAGAGTCATACAGAGAAAACTGTTTCCATAAGTTTCTGCATATTGCAATTAAAGCAAATCTGGAGGGTTTCAGGAATACAACTACTCCAAGAGTTAGGAAAATAGTAGAGTAACCCCCACAGACATAAAATAAAATAAAATAAAATAAATGATAACAGAGTCTTCAGAAATGTAGGAAGTGAATTATTATTTTATTTGTGTGTATGGAATACTGAATCATTGTGTAAGGAGTTCATTTCAGTACATTATTCAGAGATAAACATGCACAAACAAGTAAAAACACATGTATGACCTCCCTGAATATTCCTGAATAAGCATGTCATAAGTTAATAAATTGACTTTTCATATGGTTGACATTTTGTTTTCTCAGCAATCAACAAAGTAAGAGTGGAAAATTAGTACATTAAGAGATGATGACTTTTAAATCTTATTAAAAAAAGATAGCTGATAACCTGAGGGCAGAATTAACAAAAGCAAATATAAGTCCCAGGTTGGAGGGGAAAGTGGTTGAAGTTATTTCAGTAATGACTAGAGAAGACAAGCAACTTTGGGTAATATAGCAACATCTCTTTGTAATGTGGATTTATTTTGCCATTACAGTTAAAATTTTGATCACTGATCTGCAAAACATGATCTCTGATTATGCAAAGAAGTGGTGCATTTATGAAATATAGTTCAGATTCCATCAAAAACAGCAGAGTTTAATTTCTTAGTCACCATAATGGGCCTCCCTAAGTTCAAAGACTTGAAAAACTTTTAAATGTGTGTGTGTGTGAGTCTATAGGTAAATGTAGCATAATTCCTTATGCATTTTGGAGAGATTATCATTTCTAGAGATATCTAGAGAGATTATTATTTCTCCAAATGAGGCAGAAGAGGGGGAACTGTGTTTTCATTTTATTTTTCCTTGAAAGTAGCTCATAAACCACTTTTCATGAAGTTTCCCAGGCATTGTTACAAAATGACCCTTGGACAAGATGAAGCCCTCAGCACTGCCTTCACTCTGCATGAATCATTGAGTAGTAGCCAAAGGAGTTGGGCAGTCATATTTTAATGTTTATTGAAATGAATTGAAGATTAATTTGATGAGGTGCTTTTAAAAGAAAATGTGTGTTTTTAGTGTTTTTCTCTCTCCAGAAAGTTTGTAAACTCTTAGAGAGAAGAGATCTCTTGGTCATGTGTTTCTCTCCACAATATGGAACAAATGTATCACATATGCAACATGTAAATATATGTTTTCTTTGCTTCTTTTTGGCTTGTGAAAGCACAGTGATGAATTCATTAAGGTGAAGAATTCTGCCTTACTCAAATTTTCATCTTTCTTTGGTATTTGGACCGTTCTATGCATATTGCCACTCAAAAACATTACTTGAAAATTCTATTTCTGGAAATCTTTCAAAATCATCTCATATATTAAAAATGGCATGGTGATTAACAGATTCCTTTCCAAATGATTTTTTTCCCTTAATGGTTAGAATATGTAAATGAGTATACACAGATTTATACTTTGTTTATATGATTTTAAATCATTGGAGTCAACTGATTAGGACTTCTCATATACTGTGTATCACAAACAAATCTCCTATAAAGATAGTCAGTCTCCAGTATTGGGGATAGCTGAGGATAATTCTTGTGAAGGGATCTGCCTGTGCACATGTATATATTTGGTTTAAAATTTTTAATTTTCTCCTCTGATCTATATTACTGGTTTATTTTAGGGACTTATTGAGGCTACTGTGTTAACTCATTAATTTTTTTCCTTCTAAGCATAGTGTCTGATTCTCATTGGTTGCTCTCAAGATATTTCATCACCATCACTGAGAATTATTAAATTGATTATACTTCCCTTTCTTTCATTTTCTCCCATGGGTTTTCATCCATGCATTATCACTTCAATGCTCAAGTTTTTATAATTGTGTGAAACATCTTGACTGTTGAATCTTATTTATGTTTACTGTGGTTCTAATTGTATGTATTATTTTTATTTTCACTTGCACTGCATATGTGTTCTTCTGTAGATCATTTCAAGACTTTATATTCATTTAGTATCAATAAAATTATGTATCTAATTTCTATTTTTGTTTTAATATTTCTTTGTTAGTCTCTCTCTAAGAGCACAAAACAGGGCTTCCTAGGTGGTGCAGTGGTTAAGAATCCGCCTGCCAATGCAGGGGACACAGGTTCGATCCCTGCTCCAGGAAGATCCCACGTGCCATGGAGCAACTAAGCCTGTGTGCCAAAAAAGACAAACAAACAAAAATAAATAAGAGCACAAAACATACCACACTTTTCTTGTTATATATATGTAGAAATATGTTTAATTTGTGCAGTGTTATGATTAAATGTCCCTATATGTTTTTGAATATGCTCTTCATATTTATCCCTGGTCCATCATTCTAGAATAAAAAGAGAAAGGAAAAATATATATAAATATATATAGCATAGTTAAAACTGTAATGAATTAGGGAATGAAATTATATCATCATTAAATCAAGAGAGATTTAAAAAAATCTCTAATCAGGCTTTGGATTCTGATATGACACAATAAATGGTATAAGAATAGCTTGAAATCATAAATAACACTAAACATGAACAAATGGGTTTCAGTGTTAAAAAATACTAAGCAAGAAAACCTTGCTCCTGGTAATTTTGCAATCACCATGGTTTCTGAAGTGCATTTACATTGAAGATTACCATTAGTCTCTCATTTGGCTTAACTCCCAAAGTTACCAATTGTAAACTAGGTTTATGCTGCCATTTTGATTTGCAAATAAACTGATGTCAATGAAAAATTAATTGTCCTCTCTAAGAAAGAAATGGAAAATTTTATTGAAGCCAAGTTGAGGATGATAACTTGGGATCAACCTCTCATAAAGCTCCAAGAACTGTCTTGCCCATTAGAGGTCAAAGACAGTTATATACCTTCTTGAGAAAGAGGGATAAAATTAAATGATGTATAATTGACAGTGTACACAATCCAGATTTAAGCAAGAATGGGTCATAGGTCATCATGGCCCCATATGAGATCAAGAAGGAATGTTACCTCTTAAGGAGTTGTCTTGTTGATGTTGGGAGAATGTTGCTCTTTATGGTTGAGGAGGTATTTCTGCTGATGGGGAGGTTTGGTGGATGTATAATGCAGATACACATGCACAGTGGTGGAAGAGAAAGGGCCAAAGAGCAGAGAACAATTTTTTGTTTAAATTTTTCTTGTCTTGCTATAAAATATAAATTTTATTTCACAACTGTTTTAGCAGCACTGAGTTTTGATGAGTAGAATTGCCCTTTCAAAGTTCATCACAGATATAATACATACAAAAGTAGCTCCACTATTCACACCAACAAATTGTCTCCTGAAATTCTGGAGTATGAGCAGATGACTCTTTTCTGTAAGAGTCACTTTTAAAGCCACAGTAAAATTGTTTTAATTATCATAAATTAATGAAAGATTCACAAGAATATTTTAATCTGATTCTAAGTCTAACCTTTTTTAGAGACTTCCTTTGCTTCCTCATCTTTGATGAACAAGCCTCAATAAAGTACTTAATATCTGATGAACACTTCTCAAGGGAAGTTGGTTGGTTATGGGGTATCATTCAATGTGTAATATATGAAATGATGGGTTTTATGAAAGCTTACTACAACATTGATCATCTTATATTATGAAATTTTAGTTATAAAGTGAGGATGGATACTGAATATATAGTATGATAATAATGATACAAATTTAGAGGCAAACAAATAAGCATTCTATGAACCAAAAAAGTTGGAGAAATTCATTAAAATGTTAGAATAGTTGTGAATTGTTTTCACATCATTCTTTGAATTTTGTTATATTCTAATTTACTTCCTAATGAATATATTTACTTCCATAATATATCGCACATTTAAATATAAAACTTTCATTGTGAAAAATGTATCATTCTGTCCCTGATGGTTTCAGTCATAGAATAGATAAGTATTCTCTAGAGTTTCTCTACCACTCCAGACATAAATTTACAACTTCACAAAGTAAGACCAAACCATTAGACTCTTCATTGTGTGGCTTCTAAGGGAAAATATGACTAGCTTCTCAAAACCTAGCATAGCTGCATTTAGTTCTTGAACTATTGTCCTTGGAGACATGCCAAGCAATCTTCCTTGGAAATTGTTCCAGAGGGATGAGCAAATGTTGCATTATTATCGATCCCTGGTATATGAGGCGCTCAGATTATCAGGATAAGAGGCAAGTCATACTCTGCTTATGGACGATCACAATAGGTCCATGCTATTGTTTTTAAACATAACTTCCTGGCAAATTTTACAATTGATTAGGAGCTGAATGAAATTTATAGGTTGATTTATTATTCCCTCAGAATAAAATAAAATGATTGTACTAAAATTTAAGCAGAATTTATCTCAAAGAAAACATATTATATTATAGGAATTTTCAACTGAAATGGTCTTCATATTTTATTTGTGAGCAAAATTTGAGGTTGACATACTTCTAGACAGATAATATTGGAAGAAAGTGTTTTTTTCAACAACTTTGGCTCCAGGTAAGTATTATTCTTAAAATTTGAAGGTTTTAGTAAGGATCAAATAAAACAGGGACATTATTAGAATATGCATTCAGATATCATTTAGACTTTACCCTAAGTAATGCCAGAATTTGTAGAACCAGAAATATAGAGTTGATGTAATCAGGGTCTGAAATCAATGTATGTATTTTAGAAATATAATTTTGGAAGGAACAAATTTGAATGGTCAAGTTTGGAAGACATCTTATCATTTGGAGCTTAATACTAATATATGGTCTATGGTTTTAATATATCCTACTAAAGTCCACTAAGTTTGAAATTTATTTTTTATTAGTATTAAATAATATTGGAAAGAAAAGAACAGTATGTGGTGCATTAAAACTATTTTTCAATCATTTTTATTATACATCTAGCATTATTTTCCTCAGGATTTGCTGAAATTAATCATAAAGAAGAATATAGTATTATGGGCCTGCTTTCTGGGGTCAATGTATCTTGCTAGAATTATAGAGATAACATTTAATAGCTTTGACATTGGATAAGTTACCTAAATTTTCTGTGCCTTTACTCTCATCTTAAAAAAAATGTGGCTAAAGGTACTATGGTATAATAATCTCATGGGTATTAAATGCAATAATTACAGAAAGCATTTAGAACAGTGTCAGGCTTATTCTACTTATTTAATACATTAGCTTTTGTTATATTATATTCAGATGTTAATTTATACTTATTTCTATATTTGCAAATCAAGATTTTTCTCTTCATACTCTGTGCATGCTTCATTATTGTACTTTCTAGAAACAATAAACTAATATAAATGTCATGTCATTTATAGAAACACAACATTTTTGGAGTAATTCTTGCTAAGCTTCAACTTTGATTACTCAGCAGTTTAGAGCACATGAATACTATGGGTAGAAGGAATACCACACATGCGTCTGGCTTCATCCTCATGGGACTGACAGATTCTGAAGAGCTCCAGCTGGTCCTCTTTATGCTGTTTCTCCTCATCTACCTGATCACTGTGCTGGGGAATGCAGGCATGATGCTGATCATCCACCTGCATCTCCAGCTTCACACTCCCATGTATTTTCTTCTCAGTCACCTGTCATTTCTTGACCTCTGTTACTCAACTGTCATCACCCCTAAAACCTTAGAAAACTTACTGACGTCCACCAAGTATATTTCATCTCTGAAATGCTTCACCCAGATGTATTTCTTTATCTTCTTGGGTGCCACTGAATGTTGTCTTCTTTCCTCAATGGCCTGTGATCGCTATGTAGCTATCTGCAACCCACTGCATTACCCAGTTGTTATGTCTATAAGACGCTGCTGCTTCCTAGTCTTTGCATCCTATTTGATTGGCTTGATAGACTCATTTGTCAATGTGCTTTGCATGAGCAGATTGGATTTCTGCAACTCCAATAGGATCTATCACTTTTTCTGTGACGGACCCGCAATTTTAGCCCTGTCCTGCACTGACACACATAACATTGAAATTATGATTTTCATTTCTGCTGGCTCCACCCTAGTGGTGTCTCTTAGCACAATATCTGTGTCCTATGTGTCCATCCTGTCTACTATCCTGAAAATCACTTCCACTTCAGGGAAGCGAAAAGCCTTCTCAACTTGCACCTCCCATCTCCTGGGCGTCACTATCTTTTACAGCTCTATGATTTTTACTTATTTAAAACCAATTAAGTCCTACTCCTTGGGAAAGGATCAAGTGGCTTCTGTTTTTTATACTATGGTCATCCCCATGCTTAATCCACTCATTTATAGTCTTAGAAACAAAGAAGTAAAAAATGCTCTCATTAGAGCCATGCAGAAGACAAAGGGCTCCAGGCTATTAAAATAACAGTAAAGCTAAACTTTTAAGCTCATCCTTTTTATTCTTTCCAATTGTGTATTTCTTTTGTCTTTTTCCAGAAACAGTTGAATTGGGTTTTTTTTGTGTGTGTGTGTGAGTTTCTTTTGTTTGCTTGTTTGTTGTTGTTGTTTTTTTTGTTTGTTTGTTTTTTCTGTTGAACCATCTTTTGCTTACCATCCTTTGCTTGACCAAATATGATCTTGGACATTTCCAAGAATATGCTTTTAGAAAGCCACGTTGTAACTGGAAACCATGAAACATGTTAAATCTATTTTCTAAATGTGTGTGGTTTTAAGGGCAACTGATTTGCAAAATGAAGAAAATACAGTTGTCACCTTTTAATTATATCATACATATTCCCATGTATAATCCACTTCAGAGAATTTTATGATGAAAAAGAGCTCCATTTTGGGAACAATGATGACACTTTTAGAAATTATCTCATTCATTTTGTGGAGAAGCAATATAGCAGAGTAATTAGAAGCACTTGCTTCAGAAAGCAATATTCCAAGATTTAGACTCTAGATCTGGTACACTTTTAGCTGTTTAACCTTAATAAGTCATTGAAACTTTAAGCCTCAAGTTTCCTCAACTGCACAAAATAAACAATAAGTCCAGGTCCATAGAGTTACTGAAGATTAAATCACATAATAGATGATGCAATTCATTTAAGGTAGTACTAATAAATACTGGCTTTTATCATTAGAACACTCACATTCTTGAGGATTCTTTTAAGCTCTTTATTGGAGTATAATTGCTTTACAGTGTTCTGTGAGTTTTTGCTGTACAACAAAGTGAATCAGCTGTACTTATACATATATCCCCATATCCCCTCCCTCCTGGACTCCATCCCACCCTCCCTATCCCAACCCTCTAAATCATCACCAGTCATCGAGTTGATCTCCCTATGTTATTCAGCAACTTCCCACTAGCTGTCTATTTTACTTTTGGTAGTGTATGTATGTCAGTGCTGCTCTCTCACTTTGTTCCAACTTCCCCTTAGCCCCTCACCCCATGTCCTCAAGTCCATTCTCTACATCTGCATCTTTATTCTTACCCTGTCACTGAGTTCCATTATTTTAGATTCCATATCTATGAGTTAGCATACGGTATTTGCTTTTCCCTTTCTGGCTAACTTCACTCTGTATGACAGACTCTAGGTCTACCCACCTCACTACAAATAACTCAGTTTCATTCCTTTTTTTTTTTAATTTATTTTTTTTATTTTTTGGGGGGTACACCAGGTTCAATCATCTGTTTTTATACACATATCCCCGTATTCCCTCCCTTCCTTGACTCCCCCACCTCGAGTCCCCCCCACCATCCCCACCCCAGTCCTCTAAGGCATCCTCCATCCTCGAGTTGGACTCCCTTTGTTATACAACAACTTCCCACTGACTATCAATTTTACAGTTGGTAGTATATATATGTCTGTGCTACTCTCTCACTTCGTCTTGGCTTTCCCTTCACCCCCTGCCCCCTCTCAAACCTTGAGTTCTCCAGTCCATTCTCTGCACCTGCGTCCTTGTTCTTGTCACTGAGTTCATCAGTACCATTTTTAGATTCCGTATATGTGAGTTAGCATACAATATTTGTCTTTCTCTTTCTGACTTACTTCACTCTGTATGACAGACTCTAAGTCTATCCACCTCATGACATACAGCTCCATCTCATCCCTTTTTATAGCTGAGTAATATTCTGTTGTATATATATGCCACATCTTCTGTATCCATTCATTTGTTGATGGGCATTTAGGTTGCTTCCATGTCCTGGCTATTGTAAATAGTGCTGCAATAAACATTATGGTACAAGTTTCTTTTGGGATTATGGTTTTCTTTGGGTATATGCCCAGGAGTGGGATTACTGGATCATATGGTCGTTCTATTTGTAGTTTTTTAAGGAACCTCCAAATTGTTTTCCATAGTGGCTGTACCAACTTACAGTCCCACCAACAGTGCAGGAGAGTTCCCTTTTCTCCGCACCTTCTCCAACATTTGTGGTTTCCAGACTTTGTGATGATGGCCATTCTGATTGGTGTGAGGTGATACCTCATTGTGGCTTTGACCTGCATTTCTCTGATGATGAGTGATGTGGAGCATCTTTTCATGTGTTTGTTGCCCATCTGATTAAGGTCTTCTGCCCATTTGTGGATTGGGTTATTTGCTTTTTTGGTATTAAGATGCATGAGCTACTTGTATATTTTGGAGGTTAATCCTTTTTCCGTTGTTTCATAGGCAATTATTGTTTCCCATTCTGTGGGTTGCCTTTTAGTCTTGTTTATGGTTTCTTTCACTGTGCAAAAGCTTTTAAGTTTCATGAGGTCCCATTTGTTTATTCTTGATTTTATTTCCATGATTCTAGGAGGTGGGTCCAAAAGGATCTTGCTTTGATGGATGTCATAGAGTGTTCTGCCTATGTTTTCCTCTAGGAGTTTGATAGTGTCTGGCCTTACATGTAGGTCTTGAATCCATTTGGAGTTTATTTTTGTGGATGGTGTTAGGAAGTGTTCTACTTTCATTCTTTTACATGTTGCTGTCCAATTTTCCCAGCACCACTTATTGAAGAGGCTGTCTTTTTTTCCATTTTATATTCGTGCCTCCCTTGTCAAAGATAAGGTGCCCATATGTGTTTGGGCTTATTTCTGAGTTCTCTATTCTATTCCACTGATCTTCCTTTCTATTTTTGTGCCAGTACCATACTGTCTTGATCATTATGGCCTCTTACTATAGTTTGAAGTCAGGGAGCCTGATTCCACCAACTCCATTTTTCCTTCTCAAGATTGCTTTGGCTATTCGGGGTCTTTTGCGTTTCCATACAAATTGTAAGATTTCTTGCTCTAGTTCTGTGAAAAATGCCATTGGTCATTTGATCAGGATTGCATTGAATCTGTAAATTGCTTTGGGTAGTACAGTCATTTTCATGATGTTGATTCTTCCAATCCAGGAACATGGTATATCCCCCCATTTCTTTGTGTCATCTTTGATTTCTTTCATCAATGTCTTAAAGATTTCTGTATACAGATCTTTTGCCTCCTTAGGCAGGTTTATTCCTAGGTATTTTATTCTTTTTGTTGCAATGGTGAATGGGAGAGTGTCCTTAATTTCTCTTTCTGCTCTTCCATTGTTAGTGTGTAGGAACGCAAGAGATTTCTGTGCATTAATTTTGTATCCTGCTACTTGACTAAACTCATCAATTAGTGCTAGCAGTTTTCTGGTAGAGTCTTTAGGGTTTTCTATATATAATATCATGTCATCTGCAAAGAGTGACTATTGTACTTCTTCTTTTCCAATTTGTATTCCTTTTATTTCTTTTTCTTCTATGATTGCTGTGGCTAAAACTTCCAAAACTATGTTGAATAATAATGGTGAGAGTGGACATACTTGTCTTGTTCCTGTTCAAAAAGGGAATTCTTCCAGTTTTTCCCCATTGAGAACGATGTTGGCTTTTGGTTTCTCATATATGGCTTTTATTATGTTGAGGTAATTTCCTTCTATGTCCATTTTCTGGAGAGCTTTTATCATAAATGGACATTGAACTTTGTCAAAAGCTTTTTCTGCATCTATTGAGATGATCATATGGTTTTTATCCTTCAATTTTTTGATATGATGTATCACGTTGATTGATTTGCGTATATTGAAGAATCCTTGCATCCCAGGGATAAACCCCACTTGATCATGGTGGATGATTTTTTTAATGTGCTGTTGGATTCTGGTAGCTAGTATTTTGTTGAGGATTTTTGCATCTATATTCATCAGTGATATTGGTCTGTAGTTTTCTTTTTTTGTGACATCTTTGCCTGGTTTTGGTATCAGGGTGATGGTAGCCTCATAGAATGAGTTTGGGAGTGTTCCACCTTCTGCAATATTTTGGAAGAGTTTGAGAAGGATAGGTGTTAGCTGTTCTCTAAATGTTTGATAGAATTCACCCGTGAACCCATCTGGTCCTGGGCTTTTGTGTGTTGGGAGATTTTTAGTCACTGCCTCACTTTCCGTACTTGTGATTGGTCTGTTCATGGTTTCTATTTCTTCCTGTTTCAGTCTTGGAAGATTGTAGTTTTCTAAGAATTTATCCATTTCTTCCAGGTTATCCAATTGATTGGCATAGAGTTGCTTGTAGTAGTCTCTCATGATGTTTTGTATTTCTGAGGTGTCTGTTGTTACTTCTCCTTTTTCATTTCTAATTCTGTTGATTTGCATCTTCTGCCTTTTTTTCTTGATGAGTCTGGCTAATGGTTTATCAATTTTGTTAATCTTCTCAAAGAACCAGCTTTTAGTTCTATTTATTTTTGCAATGGCTTCCTTCCTTTCTTTTTCATTTATTTCTGCTCTGATCTTTATGATTTCTTTCCTTCTGCTCACTTTGGGGTTTCTTTGTTCTTCTTTCTCTAGTTGTTTTAGGTGTAAGGTTAGGTTGTTTATGCAATCATTTTCTTGTTTCTTAAGGTAGGACTGTATTGCTATAAACTTCCCTCTTAGAACTGCTTTTGCTGCATCCCATAGATTTTGGGTTGTTGTGTTTTCATTGTCATTTGTTTCTAGATATTTTTTGATTTCCTCTTTGATTTCTTTTGTGATTTCCTGGTTGTTTAATAGTGTATTGTTTATCCTCCATGTGTTTGTATTTTTTGCAGTTTGTTTCCTGTAATTGATATCTAGTCTCATGGCATTGTGGTCTGAGAAGATGCTTGATATGATTTCAATTTTCTTGAATTTGCTGAGGTTTGATTTGTGACCCAAGATGTGATCTATCCTGGAAAATGTTCCGTGTGCACTTGAGAAGAAAGTGTAGTCTGTCGTTTTTGGATGGAATGTCCTTTAAATATCAATTAAGTCGAGATGGACTAATGCGTCATTTAAAGCTTGTGTGTCTTTATTTATTTTCTGTTTGGATGATCTGTCCATTGATGTAAGTGGGGTGCTCAGGTCTCCCACTATTATTGTGTTACTGTCGATGTCCCCTTTTATAGCTGCTAGCATTTGCCTTATGTATTGAGGTGCTGCTATGTTGGGGGCATAGATATTTACCATTGTGTTATGTTCTTCTTGAATGGATCCCTTGATCATTAGGTAGTGTCCTTCCTTGTCTCTTTTAATAGTCTTTACTTTCAAGTCTAATTTGTCTGATATGAGTATTGCTACTCCAGCTTTCTTTTGACTTCCATTTGCATGGAATCTCTTTTTCCATCCCTTTCCTTTTAGTCTATATGTATCCCTTGGTCTGAAGTGGGTTTCTTGTAGGCAGCATATAGAAGGGTCTTGTTTTTGTATGCATTCAGCCAGTCTGTGTCTTTTGGTTGGAGCACTGAATCCATTTACATTTAAAGTGATTATTGACATGTGTGTTCCAATTACCATTTTCTGAATTGTTTTGGGTTTGTCTTTGTAGTTGTTTTCCTTTTCTTGTGTGTCCTACTTACAGAAGTTCCTTTAGCACTTGTTGTAAGGCTGGTTTGGTGGTGCTGAATTCTCTTCACTTTTGCTTGTCTGGAAAGCTTTTGATTTCTCCCTCAAATCTGAATGAGATTGTTGCTGGGTAGAGGATTCTTGGCTGTAGGTTTCTCTCTTTCAGGACTTTCAGGATATCCTGCCATTCCCTTCTGGCCTGCAGAGTTTCTGTAGAAAGGTCAGCTGTTATCCTTATGGGTTTTCCCTTATATGTTGTTTGTTGCTTTTCTCTTGCTGCTTTTCATATTTTTTCTTTGTGTTTAATTGTCATTAGTTTGATTAATATGTGTCTTGGTGTATTTCTCCTTAGGTTTATTCTGTATGGGACTCTCTGTGCTTCTTGGACTTCGTTAATTATTTCCTTCCCCATGTTGGGGAAGTTTTCCACTATAACCTCTTCAAATATTTTTTCAGACCCTTTCTTGTTTTCTTCTTCTTCTGGGATGCCTATAATTCGGATGTTGGTAAATTTAAGGTTATCACTGAGGTCTCTGAGACTGTCTTCTATTCTTTTTATTCTTTTTTCCTTTTCCTGCTCTGTGGCGTTTATTTCCCCCATTCTATCTTCCAACTCACTTATTCGTTCTTCTGCCTCAGTCATTCTGCTGGTTATAGCATCTAGAGTATTTTTAATTTCAGTTATTTTGTTATCCATTGCTGTTTGTTTTTCTGAGTTCTTATGAACTGTGTCTTGTACTTTCTCTATTTTGTTATCGAGATTTTGTATCATTTTGACTATCATTACTCTAAATTCTTTTTCAGGCATTTTTCCTATTTCCTCCTCATTTATTTGGTCTTGTGGGTTTTTTTCCCTGCTCCTTTGCCTGCATGGTGTTTCTTTGTTTCCTCATGGTTGTCCAAACTTTTGGGGTTGCTTGTCCTGGTGATAGATGTGTTTATAGAAGACTGTCCAAGCCTCAGACTAATGTCTAAGTATTGGATTAAACAAATATTAAGTCTAGGAAACACATACATGTATAAGACACACAATTACTGAATCCATTAGGACATAAGTCTCTGGAAAGAGCTGACAGAACCCCAGTGTGCTATCAGGTATTCAAAGAGAAACCCAAAAAAATTGGCAATGGAAACAGAACAAATCAGAGACAAAAGCAAAAGTGCACAAACAAGCAAATAACACCTTACACATACAAAGAGTAATCCAGGGAGATTTTGTAAGCTAGGATCAAATATAGAAAAGAGCCAGAGTACCACCAGAGAGATTGGAGATTCTCAGAATGTAATTAGACAACTGTACTAAGAACTAAGATAAAGACGAAAACCTAATATTAAATACCAAGGTGGTGCGTCATCTGGAGAATAGAGCAATTAGCCTGAGCAGATCGATAGTGCTGCTTATAAGTATGTTAAGATAAAATAAACTTAAAATGGCTGGAAGAAAGGGGAACAGAAGAGCGTAGTGTGGTTGCAAATATGCAAATAAAAAGAAAGGAATAGAAATGTATAAAAGATAGGGATGAAAGGAAAGTATGAGAGATATATTGTCCGTACTACCAAAAACTTAGCTAGAAATAGAAGTATATAAAAAAACAAACAAAACAAAATGAAACAAAAAAAGAATAAAAAGTATCATTAAAAATTATGTTATAAAACTTGTAGATCCCCTAGGTCTAAGATCGTATTTAATAAAGAAAAAAAAAAAAAAAAAAGAAGAGAGAAAAAAAAAAATCCAGAACTGTTCCCAGAATGGACCAGTTCACTAGGAATTGATTCCAATATTTCTGTTTCCTTAGCGTCTCAGCTGTAAGTGTCCTCTTCGCCTTGGGTTTTTTTGCTTTATTCTGTGAGCAGCAGAGGTTCCTTTATTGTTCTTCTGTAAGCCTCAGTGTGTGGGGAGGGAGAGGGTACAATAGCGGCTCCTTCTCCTGGGAGTGAGTGAGCAGTGGTGCACTGTTGTTTCTGTCAGGCTTGGAGGTGCCTGTTGCAGAGGGACGCTGGTGGCTCAGGCGTAAACAGAAAGTCTTAGATTTGGGCCTCTCGGGTTTTTTTTTTTTGTTGTTTTTTCTTGTTTTTTTTTTTTCTCGGCAGCCTCCCTGCTGCCGGTGTTCCAAGGGGTTTTAATCTAGTCCCGTCCAAGTGCCTGAGGGTGCTTGTTATCCCTAAGCGCCTTAGGTGGCCCATGGGTGTCTCTCCACTGCCTGTTGCAGAGGCACCGAAAGAGAGGGAGAGGCTATGCACATGGCTCCTCCCCCCCACCCATGAGCCTGCAGCCTCCAGCCACCATCATGGCCGGGCAGCTCCCAGGGGAAGGCACTCCTCACTGTGGACCTCTTCCCTCTGGGTCCGTCACCTTACTGGCAACAATGTTTCTCACCCTGAACCAGCTCTCCAGTTGCCACGCTCTTGCTCCTGGACCCTCTGTTTAGCTGTGGATCGACGTCTCTGTCCGGGAACGCTAAGCTGCGTTGCAGACCCTGGACCCTCCGTTTGTTTCTCACTCCCTCCCGTCTGCCACAGCTCCATAGCTTCACCCTCTCTGAGGCCTCATAGATGCATCCCTACCGGTTTTGTCGGGCTCCTTGTGGTCCCTTCTGGTGTCTGAGGCCATCTGCTGGTGTTCAGCTGGTTCTCTGTGGGAATTATTGCGTCCTTCAGTGCATTCCCAATGCATCTGTGGAGAAGGATGCATTCCACGTCCCTCTACTTTGCCGCAATCTTTTTTCTCCTCCAACCTTTGACTATTCTTTTGTCATTGAAATCTAAGGTGAATGTGTTTTGGGGACATGGGAAAAATTGAGACTCTCATTTTCAATGCTTTGGTCATGAAATGTTTGTAAATTCATCAGGTTAAAAATCTGCATGCAGCATCCCACTATTGGGCATATACCCAGAGAACACCATAATTCAAAAAGACACATGCACTCCAGTGTTCATTGCAGCACTATTTACAATAGCCATGACATGGAACCAACCTAAATGTCCATCAAGAGATGAATGGATAAAGAATGTGTACATATATAAAATGGAATATTACTCAACTGTAGAAAGCAATGAAACTGGGACATTTTTAGAGACATGGATGGACCTAGAGACTGTCATACAGAGTGAAGTGAGTTAGAAAAAGAAAAACAAATATCGTATATTAACACATATATGTGGAATATAGAAAAATGGTACAAATCAAGCAGTTTGCAAGGCAGAAATAGAGACACAGATGTAGAGATCAAACATATGGACACCAAGTGGGGAAAATGGGGAGGGTTGGGGGGGGATGAATTGGAAAATTGAGATACCAAATTGTACACTCTAAATATATGCAGTTTATTGTAAACAATAAAAAAATAAAAAGAAATCTGCATGCAGCGATCTCTCTTTGGTGGCAACCTACAACATTAAAAAATCCTTCCTTTCTGTGATGTCAACAACCCTCAGTAAGCTGCTTTTTTTGTTGAAATTCTGTGTATTTAAAAACAATCTTTGCCTTTCTCCTGATTTCTATAGGTTTGATTTGATCATTAAAAATAATGATAGTGTTAATATTCCTTTAGTTTTAAAGTTTTTCCTCTGCATAATCTTATCTCACTTTCTTGTTTCATTTTCACTACCTTTCCTATAATTATTTTGAAGCAAGTTATTAGGTAAATCCAAATTTAGGGTCACTTTTCCTTCCTATTCAAGTTGTTATTTTACCATTAAGGAATATCTGTTTTTATAAAAAATATTTCCCTGTTAATGTTTGCTTTTTCAGATATTAATATAGTTACATTAGCTTCCTCCAAGTGTGTGTTTGTGTGGTATAGCTTTTTACATTCCATCTGTCTCTATCCTATATCTCACAAATTACATATACTTGGTTCTTGTTTTTTATTGTTTTTGTTGTTGTTTGCTTGTTTCTTAATCTACTCTAGTGGCTCTCCACTTGGGCAATTTTGGCCCCCAGGGTGTATTTAGCAATGTCTAGATAAATTTTTCATTATCATAACTGGGGAGGAGAGATATTACTGGCATCTAATGTTGACCTGCAATGAAGATTACAGTCTCCATAATGAAAATCATCCAGTCCCAAATGGCAATGATGGCAAGGTCGATAAACCCTGATTTAGTTTGTCAACCTTTGTTTCAATATATGATAATTGGCAAAGCTGATTTTACATGGAGCGTCTCACAATTCCATTTATGTTTTTCCTTCTGAACTTTATTTCCTTCTAGTCAATTCATTAATATTGCATTACTAAGCTTTCTCTTACTGAATTCTTTTACCCACATATTGTGATTAATTATTTTAATGGTTGCAAGAGGAATTGTAATACATATTTTTCTTATTACAATCATTTAAAAATCGATATTTTTATCACTTTAACACAACACTGGAAGAAATTTCCAGCAGTTTAATTCACTTTTTCATTTTTGTCATTTGTTATTTTAGTCCTTTTACTTCTTCACATGCTATGATCTCTGTAGAAAATAATTTATGGTATTTCTTTAATCATAACAGTTGAAAGTCAATAAATTTCTTTAATATTTTTCACATATTTCCATATGTGGATGTTTTTATTACATTCTTAAAACTTTTGGTATTTCTTAATTTAATCTGAGAACTCCTCTCATCTTCTGTTTGTTGACAATGTCATTTTTTAAGATTTCTTTTCCCTTAGGATAGAGTATTAGGTATTTACTCTATTTTTCTTTCATACTTAAAATGTCAATCCATTTACCCTCCATTGTATAATTTCTTTGAAAAGCTTCCCCGAAATCTTACCATTTACCTTTGACCATGAAGTGCCCATGTGTGGGTTTCTCTACATTTTTTGATTGAGGATATTCTGCTCATCTTGAATATATTTTAAAAGAACAATCAGTTTTGCAAAAGTTTTAGTCACTTTACCTTAAAGTATTTATTCTATCCATTCTCTTTTTCTGGAACATTAACTACAAGTATCTCACACCATTCAATTGCACCAAATACAAATTCTATGGTCTGCTTCATCTTTTCATTTTTTCTCTCCCTGATTCAGTTTATATAATTTTTATTGACTTGTGGTTGAGTTCATTAATCCTATCCTATGCTTTGTCTAATACATTTTAAATCCATCCTTTGAATTCTTATTTTCAGCTTTTGTGAGAATTTTTTTTCACTTTGGAATGACATTTTCTTCTCTCTCTCTTTTTTTAAACAATTTTATTCATGTAGAATAGATGTACAAAACACTGCACATATTGAATATATAGACTTTGATGAATTTGGACACATGCATACATCCATGAAACCATCACCACAATCTAGTTAATAGATAATTCCAACACCTCAAAAAGTTTCCTCCTGCTCCTGTTTTTTTTTTTTTTTCTTGTTGTCATAGGAACACTTATTGTGAGATCTAACCTCTTAACAAAATTTTCAGTACACAGAACAGTATTGTTAACCATAAGCTCTATGTTCTACAGCAGATCTCTAGAATTTATTCATCTCCCATAACCGAGACTTTATGCCTATTGAACAGCAATTCCCCATTTCCCCTCCTACCCAGAGAGATGCCTGCCCTTCCAGGTCCATTGCAGCATTATTCACAACAGCCAAAAAAAAATGGAAACAACCCAATGCCCAGTAAAGATGATGTGAAGAAAACGTGGTATATTCATGAATTGTGTATTATTCAGTGTTAGAAAAATGGGAACCCCTGCCATTTGCATAATGTGGATAATAACATGGATTAACCTGAAGGCCACTGTACTAAGTGAAATAAGCCAGACCCAAAAGAGCAAATACTGCATGTTTTCCCTTATAAGAGGTATGTACAATAGCAACTTCAAAGACGCTGAGCATTGAATTTATTTCTCTTTTGAAATATTTCATCTTAAATGATTTTTCTAACTTTTTCTCTATTTTCTTTAATATGTTAATCATAATATTTTTTGAAGTCCTTTTCTACCTCCAGCATTTAGATATCTTGTGGTCCTTTTTGTATTCTCTGCATTTTTGTACTCTTTTACTTATTTTCTGGCTTTTTGATGTAAATTAAATGTTCATAGAAACTAGAGGTTACATTACTTTCCACAGGGGAGGGCTTCAGTTTCTCTCTAAAAAGACATAAAGGATGACAGGCTGACTGTGTTGATTGAATTATTAATTTGGCTGGGACTGGACTGGTTTGGTGTTAAACTTCATTTTTCTTCTGGTTTGTCCCTGTTACAGGAGTATAGAATTCCCATGATGTTGATTAGAAGGTAGGCCCCCTCTATGTCTCTCTCTCCAGCCCTCAAACGCTGAAGAAAATTCAGTTTTAGCATTTTGGAGGTGTGAACTTAGACTTTGGCCCTGTGCATCTTCAAATTGCATCAAATATCTCAAGAGTGCTGCTGACCTTGTGCTTGATGCAGACCTCTTGCCTCTTGTGTAATGTTATCAACCAAGCACCTAGAGACTGATAAATATTTCAATTTGTCTTTCCAGCCCAGTCTGACTCTCCAGAATCTCATTGTCCTTGTGCTTCAGAAAGAAATTTCTAGCCTTTCTGTACCTGACTTAAAGCAGGATCAATCTGGCAAACATTTTGGGGAGGAGACCTACAATCCCTTTTTTGCTGGCTCTTTTCTCTAGCAGGATGTGGTGTCTTCTGAGCACTGCAGGAGTGCAAGAGATGTCAATCTGCCTCTGTGGCCCAGAACCAGCTTCTTAGACTCTTTTACCCCTCTTCCCTTTCCTTTTCCTGTGGGGAAAAACAGCTGTGTGGTTAAGCTCCCAGATAGCCCAGTTCATCTTGTCAGAGATGACTGCATAAAGCTCCACTGTTTTGCCTTTCCCCAGAGCAGTCACACGACACAGGTTCACAATCAGTAGCCTTCCCCTTTGGTGCATCGCAATCTTTAATATTTGTATTGTTTGGGACACAGCCAAATTTCCTCCCTGCTTTTCAGAAGTTCCACACTTAATTCAATCTTTATACTGATCATCTGTATCGATCCACCTGTCTATCTATATCTATCTACCTATCTACCTACCTATCTATCTATCATCTATCTACCTATCTTGTCTCTATCATCTATTGTCTATCAGTCTCTCTATCTGTTTATTTACTTATTTGATCTCAGGGCCTACTCAGGCCCAGAATATCACTAATGCTTCAAGAGTGAAACCTGCAAAGTATCTGCTGAAAGCTCCACTGGTTCCTCTGAACACTTGCAGAACCTGCCATGCACCACAAGACTGCATTTTCAAATGTGCCTTGTATCAGTAAGACAAAAATCAGCTCAACTCTCTAAGTTTATACCCCCCTAAATTCTAAACCACTTCAGTTCTCTTTCCCTTAATAGCTACTCACTTATTTATTTATTTATTTATTTATTTATTTATTTATTTATTTATTATTTTTTGGGGGGTACACCAAGTTCAATCATCTGTTTTTATACACATATCCCCATATTCCCTCCCTCCCTCAACTCCCCCCCCACCCTCCCTTGACTCCCCCCCACCCTCCCTGTCTCACTTTTATCAACAGATAATATGCGTATCTTAGCTTGCTTTTCTTGGTATTTTTGCATAAATGCTGAAGTAAAAGTGGTCTCTCATCTTATAAGCACTTTTCCTTAGGTTTTCTTCAACTTTTTATTTTGAAACATGGCAAGCTTACAGAAGAGATTCAAGAAACATACAAATTTGCAAGAATAAACAATCACTCATGTACCCCTTACCTATAAATACCAATTGCAATTGCTACATTTGCTTTGTCACTCTCTCAATCTCCTTCTTATTTCAGCTGTATTTAGAAATAAAATTCTAATGGCATGCAGATCTTACATCTATTTTTTTGCTTTTAACTAATTTATCTTACTAGTGACACAATTATAAAATCTACCACTCACCTAACCCTTTTCTTTAAAAAAAAAACCCCATATTTTTATAAATTAAAAATGCCTATATACATACATTTATGTATGCATAATAATTATACATTTTATAATATGCAGTGCAATATTTATGCTTTCTCAAATTTTGAGAGCTAATATTAGGTAATATATTCATCTTCTCATAATACTCCACATGCTCTGTTTAGTATGCTATATCACATAATTGTTTTTTGCAATATTTTGACTTATAGTATTTAAAGTACAAGATCCTTGAAACTAACTAAATTTTACAACTTTTTCATAGTTTTTTCTCTCTTGTAAAATTCCAGCTCAAAATTGATGCTAAAATTACTTTAAACACTATGTTTATATCTAATCTGTATCTACATTTGTATTTGCATAGCTATCTATCTGCTTATCATCTATCTAATTTAACTACCGATCTATCTATGAAACTTTGAAGTGGTATGTTTATTCTCTTTTTACAAGTAAACAGCTTGTGTTTAGGAAAATTAAGTATATTGTTCACTGTTATAGAATTAGTACACACTCTTCTTTGATGTGTATTCAGACTTTTTCTTGGTCCCATAATATTTTCAGCTTTGAAAATATTGTACATGCTTGGAAAAAAATATATATATAGTAGGTTATTGGATGTATTATTGTATTTTGATTACTTCCCTATTGAAACACCTTGGAGTCATCTTTGACTCCTCTTTTTCCCTCACCTTCTTGCCAGGTCTAACATCAGCATATACCTTGTATTTCTTTTTCTCACAATTTTCACCATGACAGCTCTGGTCTAACACGCCATCAACTCTTGACTAAATTATGTGCAGCCTCCTGCCTGGACTTCTATCTTCCAGTTTGCCATTCTATGGTCTATATATTATCTATAATTCAGCCAGAGTGAACTTGTTAAGTTATAAGCTGGACTATGTCACTTTTCTGTTTGACTCCCCACTGTGCCTTTTTCTTCACTCAGATGCAAAGGGTGTATATATTCCAGACATGCACTGGACCTCTTTTCCTCTCTGGCAACATCTTTTGCTTCACCTTATCTTTCCCAATTTGTTTCAGCTCTGATCTCTTTGTTATTTCTTGAACATTCTAGGAAACCTCTCCCTCTTTGGCATTGTTCTTGGCTATCATCTCTTCAGAGAAAGAGGATTCTTTTGGAAATTCTAATGATGTGCAAATCTTGCATCTATGTTTTCTTTCTTAACCAATTTATCTGACTAGTGACACAGATTCAAAACCTCCCAGTCATGTAAAACTTTTTTTTCTAAGATAAATAAATAAATAAAAAGGAACTAATAATTTCTCAAGTCTTGTGCATGATTTTCATGAAGTGTCTCTTGAATTTGTCCCCTTTTCTGTATTTTTCACCTGCAACACTTCTTAGCCACCTCAGGCTAACTTTTCCCTAATTTGTTCTTTGACTTTCCAAAATGTTGATAGCAGTGATATCCTGGGAAATCTCTTGAAGCATACTATTTGCATTTCATTTATTGTGTCATTTATTAGCCACTGAGAGAGTCTAAAACATGTTATACTAACATTAAAGGTACTTCATACATATGGTCATAAATAACTTGGCAGACTTATTTTCTACTGCTTTTGTGTTAAAATTCCATGCTAGAGCCAAATTCATATATTTTCTTAAATCTTAATAGTCCTTCACACTTAGCATATTCCTCTGTTGCCTGAACCTCTAACAGCTTTAACTTCATACCATAAATCTCTTTAGCTTTGGATCACACAGAGTAACTGGTACAATAAAATTACTTAGTAAAAATGTGTTGAAGGAACAAATTATAACTAATGAGAGTTTTCTATAGCCATTTTCTAAGCCATTTTTCCAAGATATTATTAAGGTATGCAGTTTAAATATAAAATTGAAGAATATATTTTTACTTGAGTAATAATAGCATTTTTAGAACAAAAAATAATAGTTTGATTTATGAAAACCATTCTATGAAATATTTCAGTATTTTTCTGAGATAACAATGCATTTGATAAATGCCTATTGTTGGAGTACTCCTTTGATTCAAGTCAATGAAAGATTCTTATGAAATCCATGGTGAACTCTTTCAGAGTTGATCATGAGAATTTGTTAGAGAAAATATCAGGTTTTTTCAAGAATGAAGTCACAACACAATGAATGGTGAAATAGAGTGATTTTCAGTCTTCCTGTCAAACTCAATACTCACTTCTCTAATTGTGTAAGAGTGTCTTGATTTCAATTTTGTTTGTGATTGTACCTGTGATACAATTTTAAAGAAAGTCTCTCTATTTTCAGATTACTGTTAGCTTGGCAAAACCATAGACAAGATTGAATCAAGTGGAGGTTCTCTTCCACCATATTGACCATTTTGCTGCTTCTTTCACATCCTTATTCCTCATACTATAAATCAGTGGGTTTAACATCGGGATCACAGAGGTGTAAAACACAGCAGAGAGCTTCTCCTGTTCCAGGGAATACTGAGAGCTTGGCTGGATGTAACTGAAGGACACAGACCCACAGAGTAAAGTCACTGCAATCAGATGTGAGGCACAAGTGGAGAAAGCTTTGTGCCTCCCCTCAACTGAGTGGATTCTCTGGATGGCAATAATGATGCAAATGTAAGAGACTGTGATGATAATAAATGTAAACATTACAATGATCCCAGAGAATATCAAAAGCAATATCTCATTTTTATGGGAATCTGAACAAGAGAGCCTCAGAAGAGGGGGAATGTCACAGAAATAATGATTCACAATGTTAGGACCACAGAAGTCTAATTTGAGCAAACCTATTGTGTGTGTCAGGGAGTTAATGAGCCCTCCCAAGTAAGATGCAAGAACCATCTGAATACAAACCCTTTGGGTCATAATGACTGGATACAACAAGGGGTTAGCAATTGCTACATAGCGGTCATAAGCCATCATAGACAGGAGGATGACCTCTATGGTTACACACATGGCAAAGAAGAAACTCTGTAGAACACAGGCTGAAAATGTGCTGGCCTTGTGTTTGGCAAGGAAATTGACCAGCATTTTAGGAGCAAAGACAGTCGCGTAGCAGATATCACAAAAAGAGAGGTTGTTGAGGAAGAAATACATTGGAGTATGAAGTAGTACATTTATCCAGATCAAGATGATTATCCCCCAGTTCCCCACCAGTGTGATAAGATAAATAAGGAGAAACAGCAAAAAGAGTGGGGTCTGCAAATCAGGATTTTCAGTTAATCCCACCAGAAGGAATTCCTTCACACCTGTATGATTCCAACCTGCCATGCATTCAGGGTTGTATAGATCTTTAGCTGCAGAACAAGATGGTATCACTCAGATGAAAAATACATATATACATGATTTCTCCATGATGTTGTATCCATAATGGTATGCAGCACTTAGGTTTACCCTATAAGTTAGATGAAAAAACAAATTAACTTTAGCAATGGACCATATATGTACTAGACAATTAACTTACAAGTGATAAATATTTGGAACTAGAGATTATTGTATTCCTTCCTTCTCAGTTTCCACATCATCAAAATTGGTATAAGAAAACTCTCCTAATCGGAGTAAAGTCTTACTGAGCTCCATCAGTCCCTCCCATCAGTAAGCATGGACAAGCCTCCTAGATAGCTTCCTCCACAAGAGGGCAGACTGCAGTATCAAACAGTATCAGCAGTATTTTGTCTTGTGAACTGAAAACCACAGCCACAGAAAGAGAGAGAAAAAGAAAAAGCAGAAGACTTTGTACCAGATGAAGGGACAAGATAAAACCCCCGAAAAGCAACTAAATGAAGAGGAGATAGGCAGCCTTCCAGAAAAAGAATTCAGAATAACGATGGTGAAGATGATCCAGGACTTTGAAAAAAGACTGGATGCAAAGATTGAAAAGTTTACCAAAGACATAGAAGAATTAAAGAACAAACAAACAGAGATATGCAACACAATAACTGAAATGAAAAATACACTAGAAGGAACCAATAGCAGATTAACTGAGGCAGAAGAACAGATAAGTAACCTGGAAGACAGAATGGTGAAAATCACTGATGCGGCAAAGAATAAGGAAAAAAGAATGAAAAGAACTGAAGACAGCCTAAGAGACCTCTGGGACAATGTTAAATGCACCAACATTCACATTATAGGGGTCCCAGAAGGAGAAGAGAGAGAGAAAGGACCAGAGAAAATATTTCAAGAGATTCTAGTTGAAAACTTCCCTAACATGGGAAAGGAAATAGCCACTCAAGTCCAGGAATCACAGAGAGTCCCAGGCAGGATAAACCCAAGGAGAAACACGCCAAGACATATAGTAGTCAAATTGACAAAAAATAAAGACACAGAGATGTTATTAAAAGCAACAAGGGAAAAATGACAAATAACATAAAAGGGAACTCCCATAAGGTTAACAGCTGATTTCTCAGCAGAAACTCTACAAGCCAGAAGGGAGTGGCATGATATATTTCAAGTGATGAAAGGGGAGAACCTAAAGCCAAGAATACTCTACCCAGCAAGGATCTCATTCAGATTCAATGGAGAAATCGAAAGCTTTACAGAAAAGCAACAGCTAAGAGAATTCAGCACCACCAAACCAGCCCTATAACAAATGCTAAAGGAACTTCTTTAAGCAGGTAACATAAGAGAAGAAAAGGACCTACAAAGACAAAAACAAAACAATTAAGAAAATGGTAATAGGAACATACATATTGATAATTACCTTGAATGTAAACGGAGTAAATTCACCAACCAAAAGACACAGACTGGCTGAATGGATATAACAACAAGACCCATATATATGCTGTCTACAAGAGACCCACTTCAGACCTAGGGACACATACAGATGGAAAGTGAGGGGATGGAAAAAGATATTCCATGCAAATGGAAATCAAAAGAAAGCTGGAGTATCAATACTCACATCAGATAAAACAGACTTGAAAATAAAAAATGTTATAAGAGACAAGAAAGGACATTACATAAAGATCAAGGGATCAGTCCAAGAAGAGGAGATAAGAATTATAAATATATATGCCCCCAATATAGGAGCACCTCAATACATAAGGCAAATGCTAACAACTATGGAAGAGGAAATGCAAGGCAGAAATAGAGACACAGATGTAGAGAAAAAACACATGGACATCAACTGTGGAAAGTGGGGAGGGTTGGGGGGGATGAACTGGGAGATTGGGACACCAAATTGTACGCTCTAAGTATATGCTGTTTATTGTCTGTTAACTGTATCTCAATAAAAAGAAAAAAGAAAAAAAAATAAAACTCTCCTAGATCATGAAACTATTAATTGGTAGGACTGACATTCTAACCCAAATATACTTTATACCAAACCCCTGACTCAGTCTATGACACATACAATTTCTCTGCTTATGTGGGCTACAAACTATGGAAATCTGTGATAGAAATGATTTCTTTTTCTGTGGCTAACTTATTCCTAATTTTTTCATACCCAGTTAACTCATAACACTTTTTCATAATAGTCAACTCCTTGTCTTTACAAATCTCAAGTGTCAGAACTCTTTTTGCCTCACCATATGCTCAGATTCCCCACTTGGACAACAATGGATGTGCCTTCCAGAGGAGTTGAGTCAGCAAGGAGAAGTAGTAATAGTTAAAGAGTAAATGATATTAAATGATAGCAAATGATATTAATAGTTAAATAGTAAGTGTTAAATAGGTAAATAGTAAATGATATTAAATGATAGTAATAGTTATAAATTACTGTTTATTAATAAATAGTAATAAATTACTGTTGAATACTTAAGCCAATCAAAAGATAGCAGTGCAATTTAACTTGAGAATCCGTTCCTATCACCCCTTTGTATTTACCTTCACATCTTTGAGTTTTATAGGCATGAAAACAACAAACCCCAAAATTTAATGAAAAGAGGCAAGGTGTAAGTATAAAGTACCAAAACTGTATCAGTCAGATATGTCTTACTTTAAAAAATGTAGACTGCCACTCAGTTTCACTTGTTTTTTGGAATGATATAATAGTAATTAAACAATATTTGTGGTTAAATATCAATAAGTTAATCCATTCATGTATACTTTCATACATTCAATAAATATGCATTACTTATTACTTTGTGCCAAGAAATGTTACATCTCCTAGAGATGAAGCATTGAACAACATAAATGTCATGCTGTCAAGGAGCTTACATTTTAAATTAAAAAAATACCTATTGATATTCCACAGACAATGGTAAATACTGTGAAGAAAAGTAAAGAAGGAGAGGGTGAATAGAAAAAGATGGTAGATACTTTACTATATAGAGTATTAATTTCCTATTGCTACTGTAGTAAACTACCAATAATTGGTTGCTTAAAATAACAAACATTCTTTTTATGTGAGGCACTTTGTTAGGCATTAGACATCTCAAGGATATCCGAGTTGTGCTCTCATGGAAATTGAAGTCCACAGAGGTTGTGATTTGGGTAAGCCTGGGATCCAATATTCAAGGTTTTGTTAAATCAAAACAAAATTATTCATTCTATTAGTACAGAGGTTCATTGCTCACAAATTGAAATTATAAATTAGATCCTGTCTATATTGTAGATCAATGAATTTGTCAAGCACAAGGTATCCCAGTCTGTATCCAGGAAAAAGAAGAAATAATTTGCTGAAAATAGCAAGCATTTTTTTTTTCCGTTAAAAGACCCAGATAATAAAATATAGAATCATGGCTTTTTAATCTGGAAATAAGATCAATTTAGAAAAAACTTTGGAGGTGAAAGGACATTTACGTGTTTCTTAATAGCAAACTTTTCTTCTGTGAGGCTGTTTAGTGTAATGGGAACATCACATCACTGGAGTATGTTAGTAGGATTGAGAGGCTGGAACCTGGGACCTGGGACCCTCTGCTGCAGTGCTTGCTCCTGGGCAAATTTCTCCTTGAGCAGTAAAATACAGAGAAACTATGAGGGACTAAAAATAACTGCATGCATGCCAAGTTGGTTCAACAATGTACAAAAGGACCAAAATCCCAACTGCTTCTTCTGAAGAACTAGAAGCAAAAACAGGGTATACAGATCCCAAACAGGGTACTGTGCATGTCCCTTGCACTCAACACTTCTAAAGAGGTAGACAAACCATGTAAAACACTCCTCTGTCCTGACCCCTGGATCTGCCCCTACCCTCACCCCATATAAGGAACCAGCTCCCCTGCCTTAGGGTAGTGAGCAAGGGAACCTGTTACTTGTTTTCACTCCCCCTGCTACAGCAGGGGCCCCTATAAAAGCTTTGCCTAAATTTCTTGTCTGACCTCTTATCAATTTATATTAATTAAGGTTAAGGCCAAGAACCCTGGTCAGTAACAGGATGGCTTGAGTTCCAATACAGCTTTTCCTCTGATCTGCCATATATTCTATTTACAAAAAATCAAAAAAAGAAACAAAGACAAAAAGGTTTGTATAAGTTTCCCATTTATCTTTCAGAGAAAGAGAGGGGAAAATGGAGTTCCTGTGCCAGTTTAAGTAGCATAAGGCTTCACGTGGTAGATGTAACAATGACCTGACTCATGATACTGATGGGCACATCTCAACACCAGGACACAGAAAAACCAACATGACTCCCATAACTTAGTAGTAGAATTGTAGAAACAGCTTTATCTATTGAACACATAATAGAAAACTGTAAATAGAAAAAAGTGTTACCAAGGATCAAGATATGATTTTTCTCTCATGCTGTTAGAATTACAACTAGAACACAGATTCACTCTGTCACTAAATGCAGGACTTCTGATACCAGTCAGTATCATCTTCCTGATAGAATAAGAGTCACTTTAGAACAGTAGTAAGTGTGAGTATTGCCTTAGGACAAGAAATACTAGAAATAACATTGTAACCTAATGACATGCTCAAATGCAATTCTTCCAACTTCCAGATCAACATCTTGAAATGTCAGGATGCCCCCAGAAAGGTATTTGTTTGTTTAAAAAATATGAAACTCCTTCAGAGTAATTTATTTTTGACTTATGACTCCAAAAGGACTTTAGAAAATATACAACCACCAGATCAAGGTCACAGTGAGAAGGATATTGGTGAAAGAAATCACAAAGTTAAAAGCATTTATCATGATAATATAAAAGTGGTCCCAGCCAAATACCTATCAAAACAGTCAATAATTTGCAAAACAATGGTCTCTCTATGCTATAAACCAAAACTGAACTATCTCACTGTATGCTTTCATGGAGCTTTGCTCCCCGAATATGATTATGTTGTCATCATAATATTTATAACTAAAATCATTATAAAATATTGTGTAAATATTATATTTAATTTATCACTTGTATTTCATTCCTGTTGCTACAGAATATTATATACAGATAAGTATAGAACTGATTACATGTTATATGAACTATTTTGCTATTTACAAATTCATAAGTATATAAATTCATAAAGATATCAATATACTTATACTTTAAAGTAATATTAGCTGAATGCTTTATGATTAAAATTGTTTATATGACAGAAAGAAGCAAAAAATCAAACAACACACACACAAACTTAAACAACAATCATAAATAAAAATTAAAAAAAAAAAACGCTATCAACAACAACCACCTTGACATAATGAAAGATCCAAAACTATGTAGCTTAGGTAGTCTAATTTTAAAATAATACATATTGGGAATTCCCTGGCCGTTCAGTGGTTAGGACTCGGTGCTCTCACTGCCAGGGCACTGGATTTGATCCCTGGTCCAGAACCAAGAACCTGCAAGCCTTGTGGTGAGGCTAATAATAATAATAATAATACAATAAAATAATACCTACTTATTCAAGACTACTTAATCAGACAAACTGGAGTTGCAGTGGGAAGAAGCAGCAGCTTATTGTAGCAAAAGCAGTCCCGAGCTCTGGAAGCAAGTGTCTGTGTGCATGCCCAGCTTTTATTACAGACAGGATACAATAAAAACCTCAAGGAGGACTTCCTAGGTGGCGCAGTGGTAAAGAATCCGCCTGCCAAGGCAGGAGACATGGGTTCGAGCCCTGCTCTGGGAAGATTCCACACGCCATAAAAAAAAAAAAAAAAAAAAAAAAAAAAAAACTCAAGGAAAGTAGAAAATAATTCTTTAAATATTATTACTGGAATAATAAAATAAATCTAGGTCTAAAAGATTTTCATAAACTAATATTAATAAGTTTGGGAAGAAATGATTTTCCTTGTACTATACCAAATATATTACAATTCTGAGATATTCAACTTTCCATGGAATATCTCAAACTTTCTATAAAAGCGCAAATATGTTAGTTATCATAAACACCAAATATTAAATACCATGTACATATTCACACACATGAAAATATTGAAGTTAATTATATTAATAGTGCTCATTTTCCACAAACTGAGAAGAAAGCCTTTGAAAGATAAATGAAACCCATATTAGGAAATTGTTTTCTGGGTGTTTGAGAACAAGACTGAAATCATACAGTTGGTAACAGATTTTTTTTAGTGTGGCGATTACAAGAAATTTCAAAATTGTAAGTAAACCTATATAACCACTTCCTAAACATACTCACAATTAAGCAAGTCCAGAGTAATAAGAGTATCTACAGAAAACCAGGTTTCCATGATTCTTAAAGGTCTTATCCTTCCAAGTAGAGCTTTTAATGTTTGTGTCCTTTTATTTTGGGGACACAGGCTGTAGCTTGGGTGGATGTGAATCTCAGATGTCCACAAGTTAGATCATTAGCATCTTTTCTGTTCTCTTGAGACTGGAACTAATCAGAGCTGCAGGTCTTCTCAACAGTTGTTTATTAGGTGTCTCTGTTCTCACACTTTTATGTAAAATATTACTTTTATAAATAAAACTATTTTTTAAAAAAGATTTTTCTCTAAAACTCAAACATCTTATGATAAAGGCACAACAGAGACTAAATGCAATTGCAGGAACTAATGAAATGGGTTCCAATGACATAGACAGGACTCAGACAAGTGTTCAAATGTTCTAATGATGAAACAGCTGCAGTTGTCTTCTTTCCTACAAAACAGGACCATCCATCCATGCTTTCTCTACCTCACTGATTCATTATGAAATTGATATAAAGGAATGCATGCCATCATGTTCCAAAATTTTTAACAATTATTTGCATTGAAGTTTTATGAGAGATTACAAACACATACACACACACAGACAGAATTAATTCAAGTGTATGCTCTCCTTTTGGCTTCTGAATATAATAATGTATGCCTTTCCTCTCTCTAATAATTCAATTAGCATTATGGAGATGTAGATTATGCTTTATAACTCCTTTGTATCTGCCATTCTACTGAAGCAGAAGTAGATTCCTAGCACAGCGTGGAGGTTTTCCATATATTTCACATGAGTTTGTTAGCTATTTGCATAATTTTATATTTATCTCTCTTCAATTATGTAAATGATATATCCATTATTTGTGTGTTTGGGAGAGCATAGTACATGGCTTTGTTAAAGTCTGCGTGAACTCATTAGCATACGTTATGTATTCACCATAAAAGTAGAGTAACATATATGTGCAAATTAATAAAATAATGGTCTTGTGTTCATCTAAATAGAGCAGGACATTCAAAGAATTATGACAAAATTATGTACAGTTGTGAAGATACTGCTAGAAAAACAGTAGAATGTCTTTAGATACAAAATAGAAGATATTACTATGTCATAACAAAACGAAAGAGGATTCAAAAATGCAACAAAACAGTCAACAGAAAAATGGAGCTAGCTTCATACTGAGAGCTGTGCTGCAGATTCAAAGCAGGAAAAAAAGCAATATGACTAAATGCAGGAAAATCAATGACACATGCTGTAAACCAACTCCTTCATAATTTATGAAGTCACTACTACATTAACAAGAATCACTGTTAATGGCAAAAAAGGACAATCCTATATTGTAGCCAAAAATCCTTGGGCTAATAGACAACTTCTGTCCTCTGAAATGGAATCCTTGACTTGCTTTAGTAGGTGTAATTGTTTCATAAAGAAATATTTTTGACACCAAGATTAAATGATGAACTTCAACTAATGAAACACTAAGTTAAGAGACATTTTATATTAGATCATCAGACTAATTATATTTGTAAGACCAATTTCAAATATATTATTCAAAATTTGACTTAGTTTTCTTTTTTGAAAATGAAAGAAAATTTAAGTATGATTTTAAATAGTATTAATCAAGAAAATTTGAATACATCATAATAGTGTATTAATATATAAAAACTATTTATATTCTTGCATTGCTTTTATTTGTTGACCAGATACGTAATAAGATTAAGATGAAATAAAAAATAAATTCATAAATCAAATTAAACTATTAAGAGAATTTAATTAAATAAGTTTGTGGCAATCTTTAAGAGCCTTTACATAAGTGATTGTTGCAATTTGCTAGTTATATAATTAGAATACTATGTCCTGCAGTTTGAATCAAAACTAAGGGAAAAAAGTCTGTTGTGTTTATTATAGCAAAACATTGCTTGTTAAATAATAATACAGAAAATTTTATTTGTGTGTCATTTTTTCTGTGTGGAAAAGCCATTCTTGAGGATAACAAATAAGTCACAATAAAAATATAGATGTGGAATTATGTGTTCAGTATTCTGAAACAGTATCACTATGCACATTAGTTACTTTTCAACTTCAGATGAGTAACATTTGATGTTTAATATATTGATGATTTATCAGTATATTAACTGCTGATTAAAAACTGAAAATTTTGTCAACTATATCTCAATAAAAATTTTTAAAAGGAAAAAAGTAAATGAAATAAAAACTGAAAGTTTTGCTGTATCCAGATTCCCACATAGCATTCATGGAACTCCAATTATATTAGATTCAGTAAACATGTCTTTATCTATGCTTTCATGAAATCTAATACTAAACAAGAAAGAGAGAGAGACAGAGAGAGAAGAAAGGAGGGAGAGGAAGGATGGAAGGAAGGAAGGAAGCAAGGAAGGAAGGAAAAGAGTCTCTCAAGTCTCCACGTGTATTTACAGATAAACTATAAGACAATAGCAACCTAGAATGACATTATAATTTCCTAACCAAATATATGTATATATATATATATATATATATATATATATATATATATGTATTTACACAGAACTAGCTTTGTTTATAAGGTGAAATTCACATAACATAAAATGAACTATTTTAAAGTGAACAATTAAGTGATGTTTAATGTAGTCACAGTATTGTGCAATCACCACCTCTATCTAGTTGCAAAACATTTTCATCATGCCAAAATAAAACCCCATACCCATTAAACAATTATTCTCCATTCCCTCCTGCCCCCATCTCTTGGCAGCAACCAATCCTTCCATTGCCATGGATTTATCTATTCTGGATATTTCATATAAATGAAAGCACACAATATGTGACCCTTTGTGACTGGCTGATATATCATTTCACTTAACGTTCACAGATATGCTGTGGGATCAGTACTATTATTACTTCTCATTTTATAGGTACAATAGAGTGATTATCTAGTTAGTAGCCAAACTGGGTATGCAGCTGGATTATCTGATCCCAGCATCCACACTCTGAGTCACTATGTCTTAGAGGAAAGAGAATCTACACATCTGCTAGGCCTATGCAAACAGTTACCTCAACCACACGTGGAGAACACTGACTGCCTTATAAGCTTCAACCTGATCCAGGAAGAACCAGGAAAATTATTATAAAATATAAAGGAAAGATACTTTTAATTTTTTCTGTGTATGCCTCTGAAAAATAGAGCAATGTGATTTGGTGTTCAAATCCCCCATTCTGTTTCCTTTCATTTCATTTTACATATAGCCAGTATACTAAAAATAATAGGTATTAAACTAATCCTAACAAAACAAACTAAAAACAAAATGGAGAAAAAAGCTTTCATAACTTTATGTTCATCAGTGCAAAGTTTAATCATGTAAAGAACCATTTGCTACTCAAGTCTGGATTGCACATTGAAAATTTTAATAGGAATTACTAGTATGCCATTCTTAGAATATGCTTTGCAGTTTTAAATCTCTAGACCTAGGTCAAGTAAACTCTACCATCTAGCCCCATTCCCACTCAATGTCACAGACATTCTTTAACTTTTTGTTATAGCCATGGGTGACATTATACCTCACTGTACAAACATTTTATCAGATTCCCATAATGAAAGATCTTTCTATGTCTAGCATTGCCTAATAGAAGGTCTGGTATACTGAGTTGCACAATAACTATTAGTTACAACTATTAGCTAGAAAATTGAACATGTATGATATTTTATATTATTCTTTAATTTATATCTTTATACTTATTAATACATTATTTATTTATATTTATATTCTTTGTTATATCTTTACAGCTTTAGATAGAAAGAGATAACAGTTGTGACAATTATAAAATATAATTGGGATAAATTAAGATATTTGTGCACATGTAAGTAACTGCAGATGCTGGATATAAATGAATATAATTTAGTTTAATTCCAGAAACAGCAAGGAAAAGCATGTACCATAAGCAGAATAGTCAACAGTTGCCCATACCTCTATAAATGGTTGCCAGCTTTTAAACCAGGTGACCAGTGTAGACCAAATAATGGCTGACATAAATTCTATAAAAATATATTCACTAATGAAATATGAAGTAATACTGGTTAATAAAAAAGAAAATCCAAGACAGAAGGCCTTTTCCCCAGAAATGATAGAAGTAAGAATTAGCTTATCCAAGAGTGATTCCTCATAGGCTGTCCTATTGCAAAGGTGCATGAAAAAGAGCTACAGATCAGAGTAAAGCAACAAATCCCAAAGAAATGTTGAGGGAGGTGATAAAGCAGTGGTCAGGCCACAGGTTCTGGCATGTTACAAAGCTTCAACCTTGTCAATTGGATTCTATTCCCCTGATTAATCCAAGGAAGAAAATGGTTTTCCCTAAACCACGAAGGCTAAGGCCACCAATCTGGCCCCTGTCCAAAGTCATACATTTGCAACTATAAGGTTTGGACCACAGGTTCTTGAGGTTGGTCCAGTCAGGAGAAGGACTGATGCTTCCCCATTTATAAATGTTGAGGTGGCATCTTTGGGGACCACTGTGCCTACCACAACCACCTAAGTGAAAATGGGTCCCTGGTCACTGGAAGAGGCTTCTGAGCAATGCAAGTCCTCAAGGTCTAGACACAGATTTCAGCCTTATTTATGCAATATTTATATCCATGATGGAGATAACAGCTACTGCCTGGTTGACTCAGATGACACCTTGTATGATGGACTGTGTGTTCCTATAAGACCAGTCTTCCTATGTGGACAAATGTCTACCCTTGTCAGCCACACATGAACATGGCCTGCACTCTGTGGAGTTGGTCACTCAACAAAGCTCATTTTTCTAGGTCTTCCCAGGTTCACAATCACACTTTGGCTTGAACACTAAGAGGCAGCACTTAGTAAGTACTAAGAAACATAAAAGATCTAAAAACAACTCCATTAGGTGTCTTCTTACTGGGAGGGAGGTAACTGAGCTGACAGATAAAATTGGGGTCTACCAGATGTGCTATGTCAAATAGCCAAGAAGACCACCCAGTTCTTGGGGACAAATGAATTAGTCTGGAATGCTTGCCCCAGGACATTTTATCTTTCAAAATTATTATGTTTAAAAGTGAAGGAGGTATATGCATCCTGGCCAACATATCATGTAGTATGGAGATCAACATCCACAGCTGGCTGCATTGGGGAAGGTCCAGATGATTGTTGGAATTTCCCCATTAGCATCCTCTTGGAGGATTTCTAGATGGGTTGTCCCCTGGATTACTAGAGGGCTTCAAGTGTTGCCACATCTTTCTTTTTTTATAATTAGAACAAAAATATAGTCATACTATCCTAAATATACATAACTGTGTCCCATAGCAAAGTCAGTGTTTGTGCTTATGGTCATTTTTCATTGAAATGGTATGGATCACTGATGTGGTGAAGTATAAATCATGGGAGTCATCATATGGATGAGAAGGGATGAAATAGAATTAAGGGCTAATTTATCCAAAACAAATCCCTCCTGGTTGCTTTTTTGTAAGTCTATTTAAGTACATAGAGTTGCAAAGTGAAGAGAATAAATTATGATAGAATTATGTCATGGATTAAAGGTGGCAATAAATTCACTGACACTCTTCCTCTTGAATCCGGGTGGCCTTATTGACTTGCTTTCCCATAGGAGACAACAGGAAGGATGTCCTGGAATTTCTGAGGCTAGGACATGAGAAGCTTGCAGTATCAGCCTCTGTCTTTTGGAACACTTGCTCATGAGCTCTTCTGAGGCTATCTTGTTGAAGCGGAACTTTGGAGCATTTAAAGGGAGATGCCCTAAGACTACCTGAAAAAGAGATGCCCAGTCAACCTCCAGCTTTTCCAGTCTGAGCTATTCAAGTGATCCCAAATGACACACCAGATCATCAGAGAGCAGAGAGACTTCATCCTTATCCAGCTCTAACCACATGGTCGATTCCAGAGAAAAGTAAATATTTATTGTTTGCAGCGCTTAAGTTTTGTAGCAGAGCAAAATAGCAACAGAACAGATGCTGAAGTGGCAACTCAGATCACATGTTCTGGTATTGTTTACAGCTGCAAGGCTTGGACGCCAACCTTTGCTCACTCAGACGTATGGTGATCGCTTTTCATGGAAAAGCCAGAGTTCTGTCCCCTTGCACGGTCTGAGTTGTAAGGCTTGTTTTTCAGCCTCAAGGTCAAGCTATAGGAGAAACTGGATAGATCCCAGGATTTGGCCATGACATTTTCCTCATTTTCTGATCAGGCTAAAAGAGGAACCATTGCTTCCTTGAAAAGCCATATATCCCATTTCTCATTAACATTGGATGATCCTTCCAGATAGAATATTGTGCTTTACCTCAAAATGGGATGAACGATAAGAACAGTACAACTGATACCCCTTCTATCTCTGTGAGGTGGGCAGGTGCCTGAAGATAGTATCAGCCATTTTCCTCTAATTCGCTCCAGAACACATAAAACAAAAATGATGATTTTTATGGAATATAAAATATTTTATCTTCATATATAGGCAATTATATATTATGGTGAAATATTGTTTTTTTTTTCTTTTTTTTTAACACACTGGCAACTAAATTTGTATAATAATGCAATGGAGGATATGCATATTTAGTGAGCACTAGTAGCAATGCATCAGTTAGGAATTATGGCAGGTCCTCTCCACCATACTTAACATGTTTGCAGCCAATAAAACAATATCGATTTTCAATCAACATCCTCTGCAAATCTCCATCCTTGTGCTACCAACATGGCAAACTTTACGTGTTTCAGGAAAATATTTTTTATTTTCTTCTGAGAAAAAAAAAATTGCTTACGGCTATTTTCCTTTCAAGAAATTTACTTTATCCTTTAAATATAACATTTTTTTTGTCTGATAGAAAAATTGGTATTTTTCAACTCATGCCATAAAACTCATTTGCCCTTGATCTCCAAGACTCAGTATAAGAGTGATTGAGATGTAGAATTGGCACATAGATTTTATTCCTGACCTGAATGAAGATGATCATAAAAATTCAGATAATTTTACAGAGGGAACACAAGTGTTAGTATTTTAACTTGTATGTTGCATTACTTTCTTATGACAAATGAAATATAGCTTCTTAGCATTCTCTCTGTCTCATAGATAAACAGAAAAATAAATCTAATTAAATATAATTGCTACAAATATCCTAATTTATTCCAATTTATTCTGAACTGTGGCCCACTTCATTTTATATACGTATATATATATATATATATATATACATATATATATTTCCTTTTACATGCTTATATTATTAAAATTACGTGTTAATTTTCTGTGTGTATATTATCAAAGCAGTTCTTAGAAATTAGAGGAATAATGCAGAACAAAATAAATAAAATTACATCTGTGGTGTCCTTACCAAATTAATATTCTGACAAGTTCAGGCAAATGAAACCCTGCTCTTATGGATATTATTTGCTTTATGGACAAAGAAATACTGTTGAGTAAGTTCAGTGGTTTTCACCCAGGGCTAATTTTGCCTCCAAGGAGAAATTGGTGATCTATGGAGAGGGAGGATGCTAACTAGTGAGGATGCTATTAGCATCTGGTGACTAGATTCCAGGGAGGCTGCTAAACAGCCTAAAATTTTTACAGAGTTAGACTCTTCCATTTATTCTCCCAGCAAAAGAGTATTGACCCATAATGTCAATAGTGCTGCTTTTAGAAACTCTAAGCTAGCTAAATGTCTAACAATTTTAGTTTACCAATACATTATAGTTTATTTTATTTTATTTTACTAACTTGGATTATTTTATTGAGAACAAATTTTACCACAATAAAATTTGTTCACAATAAAAACAAACAAACAGAAAAAACAAAACAAGACAAAAAATAAAGTGTGATGTCATTCTTCTTGGTTACCTTCTTGCTGCTGATTTCTTTTTTTTTGAGAACTTTTATTGAGATACCATTAACATACAAAAAACTGCATATATTTAGAGTGTACAATTTGGTATCCCAATCTCCCAATTCATTCCCCCCCAACCCTCCCCCCATCCCACTTGGTGTTCGTATGTTTGTTCTCTACATCTGTGTCTCTATTTCTGCCTTGCAAACCAGTTGATTTGTACCATTTTTCTATAGTCCACATATATGTGTTAACATATGATATTTGTTTTTCTCTTTCTGACTCACTTCACTCTGTATGACAGTCTCTAGGTCTATCCATGTCTCTACAAATGTCCCAGTTTCATTCCTTTTTACAGCTGAGTAATATTCCATTATTTTTTTATCCATTCATCTGTTGATGGACATTTAGGTTGGTTCCATGTCCTGGCTATTGTAAATAGTGCTGCAAAGAACATTGGAGTGCATGTGTCTTTTTGAATTATGGTATACTCTGAGTATATGCCCAGCAGTGGGATTGCTGGATCATATGGTAACTCTACTTTTAGTTTTGCAAGGAACCTCTATACTGTTCTCCATAGTGGCTGTATCAATTTACATTCCCACCAACACTGCAAGAGCATTCCCTTTTCTCCACGACCTCTTCAGTATTTGCTGTTTGTAGATTTTCTGATGATGCCCATTCTGACCGGTGTGAGGTGATACCTCATTGTAGTTTTGATTTGCATTTCTCTAATAATGAGTAATGTTGAGCAGCTTTTCATGTGCCTCTTGGCCACCTGTATGTCTTCTGTGGAGAAATGCCTATTCAGATCTTCTGCCCATTTTTTGATTGGGTTGTTTGTTTTTTGGCTATTGAGATGCATGAACTGTTTATATATTTTGAGGATTAATCCTTTGTCTGTTGATTCATTTGCAAATATTTTCTCCCACTCTGAGGGTTGTTTTTGTGTCTTGCATATAGTTTCCTTTGCTGTGCAGAAGCTTTGAAGTTTCATTTGGTCCCACTTATTTATTTTTGTTTTTATTTCCATGACTCCAGGGGGTGGATCAAAAAAGATCTTGCAGTTATTTACATCAGAGTGTTTTTCCTAGGTTTTCCTCTAGGAGGATTATAGTGTCTGGCCTTACATTTAGGTCTTTAATCCATTTTGAGTTTATTTTTGTGTATGGTGTTAGGGAATATTCTAATTTCATTTTTTTACATGTAGCTGACCAATTTTCCCAGCACCACTTATTGAAGAGGCTGCCTTTTCTCCATTGTATATCCTTACCTCCTTTGTCATAGATTAGTTGACCATAATTTATCTCTGGGCTTTCTATCCTGTTCCATTGATCTACATTTCATTTTTTGTGCCAGAACCATATTGTCTTGATCACTGTAGCCTTGTAGTATAGGTTGTTTTCAGGAAGCCTGATGAAACAAACTCCATCTTTCCTTCTCCAGATTGCTTTTGCTATTTGGGGTCTTTTGAGTTTCTGTACAAATCGTAAAATTTCTTGTTCTAGTTCTGTGAAAAATGCCATTGGTAATTTCATAGAGATTGCATTGAATCTGTAAATTGCTTTGGGTAGTATAGTCATTTTCACAATATTGATTCTTCCAATCCAAGAACATGGTGAGTCCATCCATCTGTTTGTGTCATCTTTGATTTCTTTCATTAGTGTCTTATAGTTTTCTGAGTACAGGTCTTTTACCTCCTTGGATAGGTGTATTCCTAGGTATTTTATTCTTTTTGTTGCAATGGTGAATGGGAATGTATCCTTAATTTCTCTTTCTGATCTTTCATTGTTGGTGTATAGAAATGAAAGAGAGATCTATGTGTTAATTTTGTATCCTGCAACTTTACCAAATTCATTGATTAGCTTAAGTAGTTTTCTGGTGGCATCTTTAGGATTTTCTATGTATAGTATCATGTGATCTGTGAATAGTGACAGTTTTTCTTCTTCTTTTCCAATTTGGATTCCTTTATTCCTTTTTCTTCTCTGATTGCTGTGGCAAGGACTTCCAAAACTATGTTGAATAGTAGTGGTGAATGTGGACTTCCTTGTCTTGTTCCTGATCTTAGAGGGAATGCTTTCTGTTTTTCACCTTTGAGAATGATGTTTGCTATGTGTTTGTTGTATATAGCCTTTATTATGTTGAGGCAGGTTCCCTCTATGCCCACCTTCTGGACAGTTTTTATCATAAATGGTGTTAAATTCTGTCAAAAGCTTTTTCTGCATCTATTGAGATGATCGTGTGGTTTCTATCCTTCAATTTCTATCCTTCAATTTCTTAATATGGTGTATCACACTGATTGATTTGCACATATTGAATAATTCCAGAGATAAACCACACTTGATCATGGTGTATGATCCTTTGAATGTGTTGTTGGATTCTGTTGGCTAGTATTTTGTTGAGGATTTTTGCCTCTAAATTCATCAGTGATATTGGTCTGTAGTTTTCTTTTTTTGTAGTATCTTTGTCTGGTTTTGGTATCAGGGTGATGGTGGCCTCATAAAATGAGTTTGGGAGTGTTTCTTCCTCTGCAAATTTTTGGAAGCACTGGAGAAGGGTGGGTGTTAGCTGTTCTCTAAATGGTTGATAAAATTCACCTGTGAATCCATCAGGTCCTGGAGTTTTGTTTGTTGGGAGATTTTTAGGAAGAGTTTCCATTTCATTACTTGTAATTGGTCTGTTCATTTTTTCTATTTCTTCCTAATTCAGTCTCGAAAGATTATTCCTTTCTAAGAATCTGTCCATTTCCTCCAGATTGTCCATTTTTTTGGCACATAGTTGCTTGTAGTAGCCCCTGATGGTGCTTTTTATTTCTGTGGTGCCTGTTGTAACTTCTCCTGTTTCTTATTTTATTGATTTGAGTGCTGTCCCTCTTTTTCTTGATGAGTCTTGCTAGAGGTTTATCAATTTTATTTACCTTCTCAAAGAACCAGCTTTTAGTTTTTTTTTTTTTTTTGATTTTTGCTATTGTTTTCTTTGTTTCTATTACATTTATTTCTGCTCTGATCTTTATGATTTCTCTCCTTTTTCTCTAGATATTTTTTGATTTACTATTTGATTTCTATAGTGATCTGTTGGTTATTTAGTAGTGTATTGTTTAGCCTCCATGTGTGTGGGAAAACATTCAGAAGTCTTACTGAAGCCTTGAAAATGTTACAGAAAATATGGCTAAAAGTAATTAAAACATGTGGGTCAAGCAACTGGGTGCAGGATATCCTGCTTGAGCAGCAGAGGAGCTAAGAGTGCGGACTTAGGAATACCTGGTCAGCACAAGTTAGAATGCTGCTTGCACACACTGTGAATGTCCTTCTGCTGTTCTTGCAAATGACCACTGCCCTCAATCATGTGAGGCCCTTTGTGCAAAAAGAAATGTGGTTACTTCAAATAAAACATTGATTGTGTGACGGAACTGGGAGTGTGAGAACCTTATGCTATCTTGCTTCCTGAATGCTGAGAGCTCAATAAAAGCAATGTGGGATGAAACAGCAGGGCTCTTGATCCTAGAGGTCTTGAGTCCCCTGGTCCCATCTTTCTCTTAAGTCTGTGTTTGTGTTTCTTTAAGCTTGCAGTACCCATCATTCGTTTTGAGCTGCTGAGCTGGTCTCAGCACATGTGTTTGTGCTTTTTACAGTTTTTTTTTTTTTCAGTAATTGATTTCTAATCTCATAGTGTTGTGGTGAGAAAAGATGCTTGACACGATTTCAATTTTCCTAAATTTACCAAAGCTTGATTTATGACCCAAAATGTGATCTATCCTGGAAAATGTTGCATGTGCACTTGGGATAACTTGTAATCTGCTGTTTTTGGATGTAATGTCCTAAAGATATCTATTAAATCAAGCTGATTTATTGTGTCATTTAAAGGTTGTGTTTCCTTAAAAATTTTCTGTGTGGATGATCTGTCCATTGGTGTAAGTGGGCTGTTAAAATCCCCCGCTATGATTGTGCTACTGTTGATTTCCTCTTTCATAATTGTTAGCATTTGCCTTATGTATTAAGGAGCTCCTATATTGGGGGCATATACATTTATAATTATTATCTCCTCTTCTTGGATGAATCCCTTGATCTTTATGTAATGTCCTTTCTTGTCTCTTGTAACATTTTTTATTTTAAAGTCTGTTTTATCTGATATGACTATTGATACTCCAGCTTTCTTTCGATTTCCATTTGCATGGAATATCTTTTTCCATCCCCTCACTTTCTGTCTGTATGTGTCCCTAGGTCTGAAGTGGGTCTCTTGCAGAAAACATATATATGGATCTTGTTGATGTATCCTTTTAGCCAGCCTATGTCTTTTGGTTGGTGCATTTAGTCCATTTACATTCAAGGTAATCATCGATATGTATGTTCCTATGACCATTTTCTTAATTGCTTTTTTTTTTTTTTATAGGTCCTTTTCTTCTCTTATGTTTCCCACTTAGAGTAGTTCCTTTAGCATTTGTTGTTGGGCTGGTTTGGTGGTACTGAATTCTCTTAGCTGTTGCTTGTCTGTTGTGGGAAGACATTCTGGAACCTTTTTGAAACATTGAAAATGTTGAAGTATGTGGGCCGAGCGATGGGATTCAGAATGTCCTGCTTGAGCAGTGGAGGAGCTGAGGGTGCGGGGCGTGGAGACTAATATCACCCTGTTTGGTCCTGAGGGATGGCTGGTTAGCCAGAGACGGGTAAGATTCCTCAAGGGAGGAACAACCTAAGACAGGCACAGTCGCAGACGGGCCAACACGGGTGGGGCACAGACCCCTAATATCTGAGAGAGGTCTCCTGCCCCCAGGGCTGTTTTGCTCTCCACCCCCAGCTCAAATCCACACCTGCTCAACTCAGACCCAGGAAGTAAACAAAGATAATTGCCTCAGTCATGTGAGGCCTTTGATTGTTTATGAGTGTAACCTGAGAATGTTAGCCCACGGACTCAATAAAAGCAACCTGGGATGAGTCAGCGGGGCTCTTGATCCGAGAGGTCTTGAGCCCCCCGGTCCCATCTTTCTCTTCAGTCTGTGTCTGTGTCTTCTTCAAGCTTGCGGCACCCATCACTCACCTCGAGTCGCGGAGCTGGTCTCGGCAAGTGGCGCCCAACGTGGGGCTCGAAAGGCTTGAGTGACGAAGGTTCACGGAAAGTGAAATTGATGAAAGTAAAGAATTGGGAAGTGCCGTGAAGCCCCCAAGAGGAGAGTAAGAGGCCTCTGAAAAAATCCTGCCAGTAAGTAAATCTCTTGGGTAGTCTGTGTTTGGGGTAAAATATGGGAAATAAAGTTTAGATTAATATCGACCAGATGTATGCCTGTTACGGCAGCTCCTAAGGGCAGGTGGAGTAAAAAGCAAGTGAAGGTCTTGTAAAAAGCAAGTGAAGGTCGATTGTTAGAAATTCTGTAAATAGTTGAGAATACTGTATGTGGTTTCCTTCTTTAGGCTAACACTGGGTTTATGTACTTGGGGATAAGGTTGGGAGCAAACTTAAAAAACTGCATTCTAAAGGGACTCCCGTACCAGGTTCTATTCGGTCAAATGTGGTCTCTGATTAAGTCAGTATTAGAGCCTCTATTAGTGCCTCTATGGGCTCCTGAAGGCTCAAAAGATAGCTTTGATGAAGAAGCCCGTCCGTCAGAGGACCGATGGGCATATGCGGTGCCAAACAAAACTGAAAAATAAAAGGGAATACAAATGGCTGAGGGATTAAGACCCTCGGCTCCCTCACTTGTGGAGGAGGGCAAACTTCCTATACTGTCCCCTCCTCCACCCTCTTTAATGCCGCCTGGGGGAGCTTATGCCTTTCCTGTGTCTATAGGACACTCAGTTTTATCACCCTTACAGAAGGGCATTTTACAGGCTAGACAAGAGGGAGATCTGGAAGCTATGCAAATGGCATTTCCAGTGACTATTCATGAAAGGGTGGCACCTGGAGTGGATCCTAATAATCCCAATGGAATTTATGAGGCAGTACATGAGCCGATACCCTTCAAAATATTGAAAGAATTGAAACAATCAGTACAAAATTATGGAGTAAATTCTCCATTCACCATAGGTATCATACAGGGAGTAGCCGAAGGCTCTCGTTTGATTCCAGCTGATTGGGCAACGTTGGCTCGTGCAATACTAGCCCCGGGAGAATTTTTACAATTCAAAACCTGGTGGTGTGATCATGCTGAAACTATGGCAAACCACAATCGAGCAAGGCAGATTCCTATCTCCTTGGATCAATTGATAGGTAGTGGAAATTGGGGCAGAGTTCAAGACCAGATTCTGATGGAAGATCAGGCCATAGAACAGGTGAGACGTTGTTGTTTAAGAGCCTGGGAGAAAATAGAAGCTAAAGGGCAAGCTCCTGTCTCTTTTCAAAAGATCATGCAGGGGGCAAAAGAGCCCTATACTGAATTTATTGCCAGATTACAGGAGACTATCAAGTGGCAGATCACTAATGCTGAAGCTGCTGATACTATTTTGCAATTATTGGCCTTTGAAAATGCGAATACAGATTGTAAGAAGGCCATTGGACCTATGAAAGGAAAGGGAACATTAAATGATTATATTAGAGTGTGTCAGGGAGTGGGAACTGAGAGCTTTAAAGCAACAATGATGGCACAAGCTATGGCTGGACTGAAAATAAATAACCAATTTCCAGGGAAATGCTTTAACTGTGGTAAACAAGGACATACAAAGAAAGAATGTAGGAAGAGAGTGGATAGAAGGACTGTTAATTTTCAAGATAATGTAATCAAAGGGCAAAAACAGCCTGGACTTTGTCCAAGATGTGGAAAAGGACTTCACTGGTCAAGCCAGTGTAAATCTAACTTCCATAAGGATGGAACCCCCTTGTCGGGAAACTATCAACGGGGCTCGCTCCTAGCCCCGCAACCAAAGGGAGCCTATCAGATCTAGAAACAGACAGAAATGGCCCAATACTCCGCAGTGCCATGGAATTATCACCAGCCACAGCAGGCAGCGCAGCCTTAGACCTTCCTTGTGCAGAATCTATTATTATACTGCCTGGAGAAACTCCAACATTGGTCAGGACAGGAATTACTGGACCTTTGCCAAAAGAAACCGTTGGCTTAATACTAGGAAGGTCTGGTTTAACATCAAAAGGAATTAGAATTCATACTGGAGTGATTGATAATGACTATACTGGAGAAATTAAAGTGATGATATCAACTTCAGTTCCATGGAAAGCCCATCCAGGTGATAGAATAGCACAGTTGCTTATTCTGCCATATTATAAGATTGGCAATAGTACAAAAGTAAGGAGAACGAAAGGCTTTGGAAGCACAGGAGAGGCTGGAGTTTTCCTCTCTGAAAAAATTTTAGAAACACGCCCAACATGCTCAGTAACTATAAATGGAAAAGCTTTTAGAGGATTAATAGACACAGGTGCTGATGTTTCAATTATAAGCAGTAATCATTGGCCTTTTTGCTGGCCTACTTGTCCTGCAGACATTACAGTGGTAGGTTTAGGTAGAGCTCATGGCTTGCAGCAAAGTGCTAAAATATTGCCTTGTATTGGCCCAGATGGGCAGCCAGCCCACTTACAACCCTATATAGCAGACCTTCCCATTAATTTATGGGGAAGGGATTTATTGCAACAATGGAAGGCTGAAATCCACATTCCAACGATAGATACTTATAGTATGCAAAGTCAAGAAATGCTAATAAATCAAGGATATCAGCCAGGGTTAGGTTTTGGTAAATATCATCAAGGGAAACTATTTCCCATTCCAGCTGAAGGTAATGCAAATAGAGAAGGTCTTGGATATCAATCTTTTCATTAGTGGCCACTGTTCGCAAAAGCTTACTGCTTCCCCCAGCACCAATCCCATTGACCTGGAAAACTGATACACCTGTATGGGTTGAGCAGTGGCCTTTAACCATAGAAAAGTTAGAAGCCCTAACAGAATTAGTGACTGAACAGTTAGAAAAAGGACATATTGAAGAATCTTTTAGCCCATGGAACTCTCCAGTATTTCCAATAAAGAAAAAAAAACTGGTAAATGGCGTTTATTAACAGATCTCAGGGCAGTCAATGCAGTTATACAACCAATGGGGGCCTTACAACCAGGCCTCCCATCACCTAATATGATCCCTGCTAATTGGCCTTTAATAGTTATTGATCTGAAAGACTGCTTTTTCACCATTCCATTACATCCCAAAGATAAAGAAAAATTTGCTTTTTCTGTGCCTGCACTAAATAATAAAGAACCTCGAAAAAGGTTTCAATGGAAGGTGTTACCTCAAGGCATGTTGAATAGTCCTACTATTTGCCAGAATTTTGTTGCTAAAGCCCTTGAACCAGTACGACTAGAATTTCCTAATTGTTATCTTATCCATTACATGGATGATATCTTGTGTGCTGCTCCTAATCAAGATTTACTTACTTCTGCGTATATTAGCATGCAGCTTTGCCTTGATAGAGCAGGACTTAAAATAGCTCCGGAAAAGGTACAAATGCATAGCCCATATCAATATTTGGGCACAATAGTTGATAGAACAACTATTAGACCACAAAAGGTGGAACTGAGGTCAGATCAAATCCAAACTCTTAATGATTTGCAAAAACTCCTAGGAGATATTAATTGGCTTCACCCATGCATAGGGATCCCCACCTATGCATTGTCTAACCTATTTGCTTTGTTAAAAGGAGATTCAAAATTAAATAGTCCAAGAACTTTAACATCAGCTGCTTTAGAGGAACTAAAACTTGTAGAAAATAACATTCATTCTTCTCAATTACAGAGAGTAACTGTTAATCAGCCATTGCAATTAATTATATTACCTTCTCCTCATTCACCTACGGGGATATTAATGCAAAATGAAGGAATTGTGGAATGGTTGTTTTTAGCAAATACTATGGTAAAATCCTTGTCACCTTATTTAGAATTATTAACTCAGTTGGTTCTGAAGGGAAGAACTCGAAGTAAGCATTTAATTGGAACTGACCCTTCACATATAATTATTAATTTAACTATTAAAGAAATTCAGGCTTGTTTCCAAAATTGTGTAAGTTGGCAAATTGCCTTTGCTGATTATATTGGGAAAATTGATAATCACTATCCGAAAAATCCCATTTTGCAGTTTCTTAAGAGAACTCAATGGATTCTACCTCGAATAACAAAATCTGATCCTATACCAGATGCTTCTATAATTTTTACTGATGGCTCTAGTAAGGGCTGAGCGGGATATATGGGATTTAAAACACGACAAATCCCTGTCCCTCACTTTTCAGCTCAGCAAGCAGAATTATATGCAGTTATCTGTGCTTTGCAAGACATACCTCAGGCCGTTAATATTTTATCTGATTCTGCCTATGTGGTTCAAGCCACTAATATGATAGAAACTGCTACTATCAAGCAGTCTATTCCACAGCCTCTTTATGATCTTTTTCTATTACTTCAACGAGTTGTCCATTCTAGAAACGCTCCTTTTTATATTACCCATATTCGGGCCCATACTACTTTGCCTGGGCCTCTGGCAACAGGTAACAGAGCTGCTGATAGACTTGTTGCACCCGTATTGGATGAAGCTCAACATTTCCACCAATTAACTCATGTAAATGCTAAAGGCTTAAAAATGAAGTTTGATATCACATGGAATCAAGCCAAAGATATATTAAGAACGTGTCCATCATGCCAAATTATTAATAATTCTCAGCAATCTGAACCTGGTGTAAACCCACGGGGCTTGCGCCCTAATTCTTTATGGCAAATGGATGTTACTCACATCTCATCCTTTGGTAAGCTCTCCTATGTGCATGTAACCATTGATACATTTTCTCAATTTATATGGGCTACTGCCCAGTCTGGTGAAACTGCAAAGCATGTGCAAAAGCATTTATATGCATGCTTCGCAGTCATGGGGTTGCCACAAGCCATTAAAACAGATAATGGCCCTGCTTATATTAGTAAAGCATTTCAACAATTTCTTGATATGTGGTCTATATCACATTCTACAGGACTTCCTTACAACCCCCAGGGACAAGCAATAGTTGAAAGAGCAAACCAACTACTTAAAAACATGCTCCAAAAACAAAAAGGGGGAATCACCCAAGGGCAACAAACAATTTTAAATAAAGCCTTATTTACTATTAATTTTTTGAATGTATCTGCACAGGCTACAGATACAGCAGCTGAGAGGCATTTTCAAGCCTCGTCTAGGAATGTGACTCATTTTAATGATGCACAGCCGCTGATATGGTGGCAGGACCCATTGACTAATATCTGGTCATCAGGAAGGTTAATCACATGGGGAAGAGGGTTTGCTTGTGTGTCACCAGGACAAGGCCTGGAACCTGTGTGGATTCCATCTCGGAGAATTAAGCCATATCATGAGCGTTCCAAAGAAACGCCATCTTGAATGGGATATAGAATCTCCGGAGATGAACTTTGTACATTTGTTTTCAGGTTTGAGCTTTGGAGACTAAGTTTACTAATTATACCATCCCTGATAGACCTTTGTGTAAAATAAAATGGATATGGGCTGACAGACAAGATCAGATTCTTTGGGATTTTTGCTGTGGGACGGAGGGTGTAATACTACTTAATGGTTCCTATGGAACAGTATGAAACTGGTCCCCTAAGGGGTATGCAGTCTCTAATGGTTTACACCAAAAAAACTCCTCCTGCAATCCCTATAAAAGGTTGTGATGGCATATACCAATATTGCCATGCACTCGCCCTATCCCATCTTATGGCTTAGGATTGGATTAATACCTCCTTGGCCTCAATTAGAGAATGGCAGAGCTCAAACAGAAATATGGAAACTTCCTTTAAGTTTAAGAACATTACAAATCTGGAATGGCCATGATGCCAGTGACACATCGGCTGGGATATGGAGCGGATGGTCTCACACTGGACATACAACAATTACAAACTAAAATAACTGGCATGCAATATGATTTTTGCAGTCTCTACACCAAATTTGCTACTTTACAAAGTATAGCTGATGGATTAAAAGCATTGCATCCATTGGATTGGATAAAAGGCATGAATAGCAGTCTCCTAAGCATTTTGATACTTTTTGTTGTCTTTTAATTATCCTATGTTTAAGTTCTCAGGTGCACAGGAGGAACGCTCCAAGGATTGACTGAAAAAGAAATAACTGGAATAGGCTTATCTTCTCCTACAGGCTTATCTTCTCCTACGAAAACAAAAAGGGGGAGATGTGGGAAGACATTCTGGAACCTTTTTGAAACATTGAAAATGTTGAAGTATGTGGGCCGAGCGATGGGATTCAGAATGTCCTGCTTGAGCAGTGGAGGAGCTGAGGGTGCGGGGCGTGGAGACTAATATCACCCTGTTTGGTCCTGAGGGATGGCTGGTTAGCCAGAGACGGGTAAGATTCCTCAAGGGAGGAACAACCTAAGACAGGCACAGTCGCAGACGGGCCAACACGGGTGGGGCACAGACCCCTAATATCTGAGAGAGGTCTCCTGCCCCCAGGGCTGTTTTGCTCTCCACCCCCAGCTCAAATCCACACCTGCTCAACTCAGACCCAGGAAGTAAACAAAGATAATTGCCTCAGTCATGTGAGGCCTTTGATTGTTTATGAGTGTAACCTGAGAATGTTAGCCCACGGACTCAATAAAAGCAACCTGGGATGAGTCAGCGGGGCTCTTGATCCGAGAGGTCTTGAGCCCCCCGGTCCCATCTTTCTCTTCAGTCTGTGTCTGTGTCTTCTTCAAGCTTGCGGCACCCGTCACTCACCTCGAGTCGCCGAGCTGGTCTCGGCAGTCTGTAAAGCTCTTGATTTCTCCATTGAATCTGAATGGGATCCTTGCTGGGTAGAATAATCTTGGTTGTAGGTTCTTCCTTTTCATCACTTGAAATATATCATGCCACTCCCTTCTGGCTTGCAGAGTTTCTGCTGAGAAATCAGCTGTTACCCTTATGGGAGTTCCCTTGAATGTTATTTGTTGTTTTTCCCTTGTTGCTTTTAATAACTTTTCTCTGTCTTTAATTTTTGTCAGTTTGACTACTATATGTCTTGGCGTGTTTCTCCTTGGGTTTATCCTACCTGGGACTCTCTGTAATTCCTGGACTTGGGTAGCTATTTCCTTTCCCATGTTAGGGAAGTTTTCAACTAGAATCTCTTGAAATATTTTCTCGGGTCCTTTCTCTCTCTCGTCTCCTTCTGGGACCCCTATAATGCGAATGTTGGTGCGTTTAACATTGTCCCAGAGGTCTCTTAGGCTGTCTTCAGTTCTTTTCATTCTTTTTTCTTTATTCTTTTCTGCATCAGTGATTATCGCCATTCTGTCCTCCAGGTCACTTATCTGTTCTTCTGCCTCAGTTAATCTGCTATTGGTTCCTTCTAGTGTATTTTTCATTTCATTTATTGTGTTGCATATCTCTTTGTTTGCTCTTTAATTCTTCCAGGTCTTTTGTAAATTTTTCTTGCAACTTTTCAATCTCTGCATCCAGTCTTTTTTCAAAAGTCCTGGATCATTTTCACCATCGTTATTCTGAATTCTTTTTCTGGAAGGGTGCCTATCTCCATTTCATTTAGTTGTTTTTCTGGGGTTTTATCTTGTCCCTTCATCTGGTACAAACTCTTCTGCCTTTTCATTTTCTCTGTTTTTCTTGGCTGTGGTTTTCAGTTCCACAAGATGAAATACTGCTGATACCCTTGATACTTCTCTCTGCCCTCTTGTGGGAAAGCTTTCTAGCAGGCTCATGTGTGCTTCCTGGTGAGAGGGACTGATGGTGGGTTGGGCTGGATGGGTGGAGCTCAGTAAGACTTTAATCTGATTTGGTGAGTGGAGCTCAGTAAAACTTTGATCTGCTTGTCTGCCAGTGGGTGGGGCTATGTTCCCACCCTGGTGGTTGTTTGGCCTGAGGCTACCTAGCACTGGACCTTACAGGCTCTTTGGTGGGGTTAATGGCAGACTCTTGGAGGGCCCACACCAATGAGCACTTCCCAGAACCCCTGCTGCCAGTGCCCCTTTCTCCTTGGTGAGACACAGCTGCCCACCACTCTGCAGGAAACCCTCCAGCACCAGCAGGAAGGTCTGGTTCAGTCTCCTATGGGGTCACTGCTCCTTTCCCCTAGGTCCTGGTGAGCACACTTTTTTGTGTGCCCTCCAAGAGTGGAGTCTCTGTTTCTCCCAGTCCTGTGGAGGTCCTACAATCAAATATGGCTGGATTTCAAAGTCTGATTCTCTGGGGATTCCTGCCCCCATTGCTAGACTCCCAGGTTGAGGAGCTTGATGTGGTGCTCCGAACCCTCACTTTAGTGGTTGGACTTCTGCAGTATAACTCTTCTCCAGCTTGTGAGTCACCCACCCAGCATTTATGGGATTTGATTTTAACACCATTGCACCCCTCCTACTGTCTCATTGTGGCTTCTCGTTTGTCTCTGGATGTGGGGTGTCTTTTTTGGTGAGTTCCAGTGTCTTTCTGTCTATGATTGTTCAGCAGATAGTTGTAATTAGGGTGATCTTGCAAGAGCGAGTGAGCACACGTCTTCCTACTCCATCTTTATTCCTTTAGTTTATTTATCTTAGATTAACTTCTTTTTGAAAATGAAAAATGTCTTAAATTTAATAGGTTCCCATTAAGGAAGCTGATATGCTTCTTTATGCAACCTGATGCTTTTTAACACAATGGATAGATGATTAGAAGAAATCTGCTCATTTTATGATAATCTCATCAATGTGCTACAACAGGATAGTACACTAAAATGAAAGGAACTATCAACATAACCCCTACATTTCAGAAACCACTCAAAAATAAGAACAAATGAATGACCTTGCACTCTGCACTCTGACAAAGTTTTCACTGAGAACAAATATTTTAACAGGATGAAGGAGCACTAAGTTGAATGTTAGATTCCAATCTTTTTGATCTCTGGCCTTATCTCAGAATCCTTGGAATGCTTCATGGATATTTTTAAAATTTCTAATTTCTTCTAAGAAGTCAAACCCTGATTGTTGTCTTAAAATCAAATAGTGATATAATAATGGTAAAATAATGAATAATTATGTGTCATTATATTGTGACAGGCACCAAAAACTTTACATATGTTCTAGGAGATTTATACATATTTGATTATCTAATTCTTATCATATACATATATGTAGCTTTACATATATTAGTTCATTTAGTCTCCAAAACATCCCATTTCTGTGGGCAATATTTTACTGTCCTCATTTACCAGATTGTGATCCTGTAACAAATCAAATCGTTTTTATTTCCACAAATACTACAAAATGCACAGTGTTACATATTTATACACATACACTTTATTCCTTCAGTTTTGTCAAGATAAAATAAAAAGTAAATTAGGACTCAAGGAGTAAAAGCAACCAAAAAATGTCTGATGATGTAATCATCAAAATTGATCTCAGGGAAGGAAGTATTCTTATTTCTATTGGTTTGCATTGTCAATTTATAGTACAGTAACCAGAGCAATTGTTGACCTCTTCCTGAAGATAGAGCCTCAAAGATTATGTCAGTAACATATGTGTAAATAATTAACAATGTGTAGAGATTAAGATCTTTATGATCTTCACAAACTTGTTTGATTTTCCAATGTATCCACTGTGAATGGAAGACTAAAGGATCTATTAGAACAATCAATCTAACCCAAAAAGAAACGATGTTCTATAACTTAACTCTGTCCCAATATTAAAAATACTATTGCTATATGTGCCTTCTATCTGATCTCCTGAGAGCCTGTAAAACCACCATCATGCATTATGGGTAATATCAAATTTCTCTAATGGTAAATGTTCTGTAAGTGCCGAATCTAGACTTATTTCTCCAAACACAGAAAACTGGATTCACTCACCCATTTATCCGCCCTATCCATTCATCCACTTATTCACTAAATATATATAACGAGGATGCGCTGCATACCAGGTGCTGTATAGGTGTTGGAAACATCAACCAAGATACATATTACCAGCTGTCAAGGAGTTTCTTATATGGGTGGATTGACAGACAAGTCAACAAATACCTTTAATAAAACATGATGAAGTATAATGAATCAGCATACAAAGTATTGATATTTTGAAAACAATAATTGGAGAGTAATTGTTATTTACTTTAATTCAGAAATGTTTTACAACAGAAGAATTTTGGCAAAAACAATTCTATAAGAGACGATGAAAGCATTTTAAATTAGGATGAAAAGTTATTTTTATTTCTGAAAAGTGGTGATGCATTTAAAATATTCAACATATAAGGTTATATACTGCTGAAGATAAAATTGGTAGGCTATGCCTTAAATATTCTTAAATGACTTAAATTCCTATTCATTTGAAAGTCCAATCCATCTAATTTTTGAGGGCTTTTTGAGGGCATTTTTTACATCCTTGTTTCTGAAGCTATAGATTAGTGGATTAAACATGGGAAAGACAACAGTATACAACACTGCAACCACTTTGTCAGTGTCTAGGAAGTAGCTGGCAGTGGGATGTAAGTACATAAACAGGAGCATTCCATAAAATAAGGATATTGCTATGAGAGGGGAAGCACAGGTTGAGAACGTTTTGCTTCTGCCACCTGAGGACTTGATGCTGAAAACAGTGACGAGGATACAGAAGTTAAGAGGAAAAGATGACCACAAAAGTGACGGTCTGGATGAAACCACACGAGGCAAAAAGTAGAATTTCATTGATATGAGTGTCTGTACACAGTAAAGCCAAGAGAGGCGGGATATCACAGAAAAAAAATGGTTGACAATTTTGGAGCCACAAAATGGCAGCCTGAATGTGAGGCAGATGTGTAACATGGAGGTCACACTTCCACTGAAGTATGCCAACACAATGAAGCAGATACAGACTGGCCAAGACATACGTGTTGAATAGAGCAATGGATTACAGATGGCTGCATAGCGGTCATAGGCCATTACTGCCAGGATAAGGCAATCAGCATCAGCAAAACAGCCAAAGAAAAACATTTGTAGTGCACACCCATAGGGGGAGGTGCTTTTCTTGGATGCTAAGATATTCACCAGCATTTTAGGAGTGATCACTGTAGAATAGCTGATGTCTAAGAAAGACAAGTTGCTGAGAAAATAATACATGGGGGTTTGAAGGCTTGGATTGATATTAACTAAAATTATTAAACCTATATTTCCCACCACAGTTAGTGTATAGACTATGAGAAATATTGAGAATCGTGTGACTCTGAGAGGTAGATAATCTGTGAATCCAACAAGTAGGAACTCAGTTGGCGTGATATAATTACTTTCCAGCATCTTCTTTGTTTTCTTGTTTTTCTCATCCGAAATAGATGGTATCAGAATATGTGAGTTGATTTCAGTGACTGTTGAACCCAGGATATCTTTATTCTCCCTTCTAAGGAAGCAAAGAGAAGGATAATAACATCACAGTTAATCCATTTTCTGTGACATATTTTGTTTGTTTTCTTTTTTGTTACTTTATTTTAAAAATATAATTTAAATTTTCATGGATACCAGAGAATGTTATTCATGGATGGTGTTTCAAGAGGCAGTGATTCTTTAAAAGCTGTGCACATTAAGAGATGATATTAATTCCTTTCAAGATGAAAGACAATGAATGTGGCTTAGCTGATAAATGCTGGTAGAACTAGAAGAACTGGCAAAATCCTTACAGGAAGGCTCTATTTTTCAAATACTAAAATTGCATTCTTTTTTTTTTTTATAATTTTATTTTTTATTTTTTTGGGGGGTACACCAGGTTCAATCATCTGTTTTTATACACATATCCCCATATTCCCTCCCTTCCTTGAAAAAATCGCATTATTCCATGTACAGGAAAGTATAGATGAGAAAAATTCTAGGCAGGAACCTCCCACAGATAAACTAGATAAATCTTCAGAAGAATATCTGCACTATTGGGAGGTAGTTTAAAATAACAGTTTAGAGCACAGCAGTTATGCAAGAGATGACTGAGTTCAAATCTTAGCTTTGCTACTAATTGGCTGTGTGATCTTGATAAATGATTTAACCTGTGATTGCTAAAGGAATAAACAAGTAGATATTTGTGACACATTTATGTAACTGGTATATAATAAACACTAATCTGAGTATCTATTAAATAAAATTTATTGTAACAAGTCAACTCATTTCTTTTTTTTTTTTTTAAGTTCTTTATTGGAATATAATTGTTTTACACACTTGTACCAGATTTTGAGGTACACCAAAGTGAATCAGCTGTATTTATATATATATCCCCAAATCCTCTCCCTCCCATGACTCCCCCCCACCCTCCCTGTCCTGGCCCACTAAAGCATCCCCCATCATCAAGCTGATCTCCCTTTGTTATGCAGCAACTTCCCACTAGCTATCTGTTTTACATTTGGTAGTGTATCTATGTCTATGCTACTCTCTCACTTCATCCCACCTTCCCCTTCATGCCCCACCCTTCACTCCAGCCCCATGTCCTCAAGCCCATTCTCTACATCTGCATCTCCACTCTTGCCCTGCCACTGGGTTCATCAGTACCATTTCTTCAGATTCCATATATATGAGTTAGCATACGGTATTTGTTTTTCTCTTTCTGGCTTACTTCTTCACTCTGTATGACAGTCTCTAGGTCTATCCACCTCATTACATATGAAACTTAAAAGCTTTTGTACAGTGCAAGAAACCATAAACAAGACAAGAAGACAACCCTCAGAATGGGAGAAAATACTTGCCAATGAAGCAATGCATAAAGGATTAATCGCCAAAATATACAAGCAGCTCATGCAACTTAATACCAAAAAAGCAAATAACCCAACTGACAAATGGGTGGAAGACCTAAATAGACATTTCTCCAAAGAAGACATGCAGATGGCTAACAAACACATGAAAAGTTGCTCAACATCACTAATCATCAGAGAAATGCAAGTCAAAGCCACAATGAGGTATCACCTCACTCGAGTCAGAATAGCCATCATCAAAAATCTAGAAACAATAATGTTGGAAAGGGTGTGAAGGAAAGGGAATTCTTCTGCACTGTTTTTGGGAATGTAAGTTGGTACATCCGCTATGGAAAACAGTTTGGAGGTTCATTAAAAAACTAAAAATAGAACTACCATATGATCCAGTAATCCCACTACTGGGCATATGCCCAGAGAAAACCATAATCCAAAAGGAAACATGTAACATAATGTTCATTGTAGCAGTTTTTACAATAGCCAGGACATGGAAGCAACCTAAATGCTCATCAACAGATGAATGGATGAAGAAGATGTGGCACACATATACAATGGCACATTACTCAGCCATAAAAAGGAATGAAATTGAACTCATTTCATTTTATTTGTTTATTCAATTAAACAATTGAGTTTAATTGTAAGCTTGACATACCCCCGTAGTTGTCTTAAAATTCATCTTATCTTTGACATCATAGATACATGATCTGTCCTCTCTTAAAAAAGAAAGCCATTTGTGTGTGTGTGTGTGTGTGTGTGTGTGTGTTCTGTGCAAATTAATTGTTTGGTTGCAGTAAATATTGTATACAAGCCTATAATTGTTGCTTTCCTTTCCCTAGTTCTAAATCTCTTTCTTGACTCTGAGGTATGGATATAACAGTGTCTGATGTGAGGCCACAGGGACATTCTTTTGAAGGATAACTGTATCTCTGCATTTATTAATGAACTACTGAACTGAGGCTATTTGGGGAAAATGAATTATATAGCTAGAAGGAGAAATCATCAAGGAAAAATTATGATGAGTGCCAATGAAAAATAAATTATAGTGAGATGGAATATTCTGCAGGAATCTAAAGATGTGTAATGTTGGAAGTGGCTTAAGTCAGTTATGCTGCAGTGAGTACTAAGACAAATAAATAATGAGAATCTGTTTTCTCCGCCATGCATGGGAACCACAGAATTTCCTCTCCTCCAACAATATGAACTGCAGTCTTCTAGAAAAGTCAGTCTTCTTTGGGAACTAGAGCTTTAAAAAGAAGAAGGTAACTGGAAAAGGATGGAAAGTGGGTGTTTGAAACTATATTCAAGGAATCCAAACTCTTAAATGAGAAACATTTTTATGTGTCTATATCTTGCAAATGTCATTTGAAAGCTTCATATAATATTCAGATTCTTATTCTTGATTCTTTCTTTATCTTCTTTTTTCTGAAGAATCAATTCAATAATCCTCAAAAGGGTTTATCTAAGTTACTTTTGTGAAACTTCAACAGCGTATGAATCCTGCTAGATTTGGTATCACTGGTACAGCGGAGGCCACAGCAAGGAAGACTAGGGAAAAAGTAAGTGTCTGGGCTGTCTCCTGGTTCTATTACTTTAAATTATTTTATTTTTATTTACATCATCATATTCTCATTTATAAATTCAGACCTGCTCTATTTATAAACTTGTCATCTAAGGCAAAGGAAACCGCACATATTCAAAAGTTTCATAATTGCCTAGTAAACATTCATATTTGTTTACAGTTTATAATAGAAATTGTCAAAATCAGGCAAGTTTGTCCAAACATGTTTTATGCCCTCACTGAAAACGACAAATGAACAGATATTTGAAAATAAAAACTACATAAACTTTCACCAAACAGAAATAAAGTATAACTACCACTACAACTAAAACAACAAGAACAAATTGTAAATTTTCTTAAAGTTTTAATCTGAGTTTCCTATGAACTAAAGCCATGGTATATTCTGCTATCATAATTAGTTATTTGCATTAATGAAGATGCTGATGGTGACGAAAACAATAAAGACTAGCTAAAATTATCTAGAGGAGCTAATACAGTTTCTAGTCACATGACATGCATCGTTTTGTTGAATCTTCATATTATTTTATGAGATATACACTGTTTCTGTCTTTACAAATGATAAAACTAAAGCATGGAAATGTAATTAAATTGCCTAATTATGTATTGACAGAACCCATTTCTCACTTCTTAACTAAAATATTATGGTGCCTCTGATATTGAAGCATTATCTACTGCTGTAGGAATTTTATGATATATTATTTGAATATAGACTTCAGTGCGGGAAAGAACTTCAGCCATTATCTTAATCCATGCCCTTAACTGTTGAGATGGGATGACTACGTCGCACTACAAGATCATTCAACATGTGACATGTCCACTAGTGGCTTTAATGAGTTTATCTTACATCCAAAAACAGGTTATGATATCAAATTCTGATTTTTCTTCCTTGAGTCATCATGAAAGTTGCAAAACTGTCTAGAGGGTTTTTTGTAGTCAATTGTTGAATAAGAGACTGAGCCTCCCACAACAATTTCATTTCTCTTGAAGGACTCATCTCATACTACTTTGAAATGAGATCATGATTAATCTAAAATAAGATGAGCCCTACTGATCTCCAAGGAAACTTACCTGGCAAAGCTACTTCTACAAGCTGCTCATGGATGGATTTTCATTTGCTATTCTGCTTGAAGTACTAATGCTGAATTTGCCCTCTCTCTCCTTTTCAATCGGTGTTGTGCTGTAGTAATTAAACACACATAGGATATGGAATTGGCAAAATTTAGTTTAACCTCAGATGTGACATCTAATGTTCTATAGGTCATTGAATTTCTATATGGCTAAACGTCTGCTTTGTTTAATTAGCATAATAATATACCATGTTTGAAACAAGGATTAAACTAGATAATTTATATAAATTTAAGGGGGCCTGTTATAATATAGATGCATAAAATAGATTCATTATTATCTGTTATTAATATTAATTCTATTGCAATGCTTTAGTAATTCAACATCTTACTTCAAAATCATAAGTTCCTTCAGTGATAATTATATGGACAAGGATGAAATAGTCATACTGTGTGTTATTATGTGTATGTTCTCATAGAAACTAAGTTTTGGCTTACTGATGAAGTTTAGCTTACTTAATTTAGCTTACTCAAGTAATTAGAATATTGGATTTCTCAAAATTTCCAAATAAGCACAGCTTCCCCATCATTGAAATAAGAAGCACAAAGAATCAAGCAGTGACTTTTGGAAAATGCTATGGGTAAGGTAAGGTCAAATTTATACTCCAATATCCCCCATCCACTCATACAGCCCACATACACACACAAATTGAGAGAACCCTACAGTCAGAGAAGATACATTTTATCTCAGGCAACAGTATTTTTGCTACATCCACACCAGACATTTTGTTGATGTTTTAGGGAATCTGTCACCTACCTTGGCACCATCTAGGCCTTTGAATTGTAGAATTTATTTTGTGCAAGAGGCTGACAGCATTCCTCTCCAGATTTTACACACAGATCTTTCAAGGGATGAGTATTTATATTCTAGTCTGTGACAAGTGGGATATTATCCCAAGATAATTCCCAACCCCAAGTGGATTTTAGATTGGCAATGACCCTCTTTCCAGTGGGTGGCTTGAATGATTTTGAAAGACAAACATGAAGAATGGCAACATAATCGACTATGATGTAGCCAATTACAAATAAACATGTCTCCTCTAGCAAATCTAATATTAAACAACAATAACAATCCTTTCATTCTACCAGGCAATAGAAAACAAACAAACAAACAAACAAGCAAATAACGTGTAAATTCTATGATCTTTATCAGATAGGTAAAGATACTTTATTTTCTTATAAATTTATTTATTTATTTATTTATTTATTTATTTATTTGTTAGCTATGCGCACTGGCTTTCTCTAGCTGTGGTGAGTGGGGGCTACCAGTTGTTGTGGTACACAAGCTTCTCATTGTGGTGGCATCTCTTGTTGTGGAGCATGGGCTCTAGGCACGTGGGCTTCAGTAATTGCAGCACATGGCTCTGTAGTTGTGATTCTAGAGCTCAGGCTCTGTAGTTGAGGTGCACAGGCTTAGTTGTTCAGCAGCATGTGGGATCTTCCTGGATCAGGGATCGATCCCTTGTCTCCCGCATTAGCACGCAAATTCTTAACCACTGGACCACCTGGGAAGTCTCACTTAAAGGTATTTAAGGCAGTTAGTTATATGACAGGATTCTAAAGTGCAAACTTGGGCCTTCCCTGGTGGTCCAGTGGTTAAGATGCTGTGCTCCCAATGCAGGGGACATAGGTTCAAATACTGGTGGGAAAAGATCCTGCATCATGCCTGTCCTCATTTTAGTTTGTTTCTCAATATTCTGAGTCATTAGAAGGAAATATGCCTTTCATGGTAAGATGTAAGAGCTCATGACTTAGTCAACCTGGATTTGAATGTCAGATTTGCCATTTCACAACTGAGACTTTGAGCTACTTTTTAAATGTTTTTAAATATTTTAAGGTGATAAATATTAATTGCCTGCCTCATCAAATTCTTATGAAAATTGAGATAATGCATGTATAGACAGTCCATTCTTTAGCAGACTGAACTCTTTTTTTAAAAAATAACTATAGCAGTATTTACAGCAGTATTTCTTAATAATTAAAAATGCAATTCTGGATTTTAACTTCCTTTAAATAATGAACAATGGCATATAATCTTATGACCCCTAAGATGGACAGAATGGAGAATGGATAAGTACAGGATGCCAGACTTACTGCAAACAATGGCTCCTTCCTAATTCTGGTGGGAAGATTGAGCTTTGCTGCTGTAAGAATAATGTCTTATTTAACAGATGGAAGATCCATGTATTTATAAAAAAGTTTATCTTTCCTAAATCAAATAGCAATATGTATGAAAAATAAGAGCTGAAAATAATACAGCTTAAATATTTTCAATGAGACAAATTGCCAAAAGTGTTATTAAACCTATGAGTTCAGTAAAAAGAAATAGCTAAAAAAATAAAAACAATTTAAAAATGAATAGTGATTCCTTAGTTGTATTTAAAAATGTAATTGTAGAATTCACTGCCTGTTGGAACCAGGACATCCATCCTCTCTTTCCTTCAGAACTGTTCTCAGGGCTTTGGACTTTGGTCTTGGACTGGAAATATATCACTAGCTTTCCTGCATCTTCAGCTTGCAAGGGACTTAGCTTCCAAAATTGAAAGCCAGTACTAAAATGAGAATTTCTTCAGTCAGCTTCCACCAAGCTTTCAACTGAACCTGCTGATTTTAAATCTCTGATTCATTGGCCTGTCATGCTGCGAGCAGAGCAAGCTTGGACTTGTGACCTCTGAAGTCTGGATTACACAACCAGAAGTCAAGTCAGAGACTCTGGGGAGGGAGCACTGATACCAGGAAGCTAGACCACTAAAGAGTCCTCAACCACAGGAAAGATTAACTGCAGAGCATTCTCAAAGAGCCCTCTATCAGAGTCTAAGACCTGGCTTTGCTCAACTGTCTGCAACTGCCATTGCTGGGTATGTCACACAAAACTACAAATAAGACAGGAAAACAAACACACCCATCAACACGCAGACTACCTAAAGCCATATTAAGCTCATAGATAACCCCAAAAAGCACTACCTAACATGGCTCTGCTTCTCAGAGAGAAAATGCCCAGAGTCACACACCAGAAAGCAGGCAGCAGCGCCTCCAACAAGGAAGCCTATTCAAGACACTGGACTAGTCCCACCACAAGGGGCAGAGAGCAAAAACAAGAGGAATTACTACTAGGCAGCATAGGGAAAGGAGACAGCAAATCCTATAAATTAGACAAAATGAGAAAATAAAGAAACACCTTGCAGGCAAAGGAGCAAGGTAAAAACCCACAAGACCAAATAAATGAAGAGGAAACAGGAAAATTGCCTGAAAAAGAATTCAGAGTAATGATAGTAAAGATGATCCAAAATCTCAATAACAAAATAGAGAAAATATGAGAAACATTTAATAAGGACCTAGAAGAATTAAAGTGCAAACAAACAGTAATGAACAACACAATCACTGAAATTAAAAATACTCTAGATGGTATAAACAGCAGAGAAACTGAGGCAGAGGAATGACTGAGTTGGAAGATAGAATGGTGGAAACAACTGCCACAGAGCAGGAAAAAGAAAAAAGAATAAAAAGAATGGAAGACAGTCTCAGAGACCATGGTGACAACATTAAGCACACCAACATTCGAATCATAGGCATCCCAGAAGAAGAACAAAAGAAAGGGTCTGAGAAAATATTTGAAGAGGTTATAGTGGAAAACTTCCCCAAATGGGAAAGGAAATAATTAATCAAGTCCAAGCAGCACAGAGCCTCCCATACAGAATAGCCCAAGGAGAAACACACCAAGGCACATGTTAATCAAACTAATGAAAATTAAACACAAAAAATATTTAAAGCAGCAAGAGAAAAGCAACAAATAACATGTAAGGGAAAACCAATAAGGATAACAGCTGATCTTTCTGCAGAAACTCTGAAGTCCAGAAGGGAATGGCAAGATATACTTAAAGTCTTGAAAGAGAAAAACCTACAGCCAAGAATACTCTACCCAGCAAGAATCTCATTCAGATTCAACAGGAAAATCAAAAGCTTTACCAGCAAGCAAAAGTTAAGAGAATTTAGCATAACCAAACCAGCTTTACAACAATTCCTGAAGGAACTTTTCTAAGCAGGAAACACAAGAGAAGGAAAAGACCTAAAAAACAAACCCAAAACAATTAAGAAAATAGTAATAGAAACATACATATTGATAATTACCTTGAAAGTAAATGGACAATATGCACCAACCAAAAGACACAAACTAGACACTGAATGGATAAAAAAACAAGACCTTTATATATGCTGTCTACAGGAAACCCACTTCAGACCTAGGGACACACACAGACTGAAAGTAATGGGATGGAAAAAGATATTCCATGCCCATGGAAATCAAAAGAAAGCTGGAGTAGCAATACTCATATCAGGCAAACTAGACTTTAAAGTAAAGACTATTATAAGAGACAAGAAAGGACACTAAATAATTATCAAGGGATCAATCCAAGAAGATATAACAAATGTAAATATCTATGCACCCAACATAGGAGCACCTCAATATATAAAGCAAATGCTAACAGCCGTAAAAGGTGAAATCAACAGTAACACAATAATAGTAGGAGACTTCAACACCCCATTTACACCAATGGACAGATCATCCAAACAGAAAATAAATAAGAACACACAAGCTTTAAATGACACATTAGACCATCTCAACTTAATTGATATTTATAGGACATTCCATCCAAAAACTACAGAATACAGTTTCTTCTCAAGTGCACAGAGAACTTTCTCCAGCATAGATCACATCTTGGGTCACAAATCAAGCCTTGGTATATTCAAGAAAATTGAAATCGTATCAAGCATCCTCTCCAGCCACAATGCCATGAGACTAGAAATCAATTACATGAAAAAAACTGCAAAAAATACAAACACATGGAGGCTAAACAATACACTATTAAACAACCAAGGAATCGCTGAAGAAATCAAAGAGGAAATCAAAAAATATCTAGAAACAAATGACAAAGAAAACACAACAAACCAAAACCTATGGGATACAGCAAAAGCAGTTCTAAGAGGGAAGTTTATAGCAACACTGTCCTATGTTAAGAAACAAGAAAAATCTCAAATAAATTACCTAATCTTACACCTAAAACAATTAGAGAAAGAACCAAAAAGTCCCAAAGTGAGCAGAAGGAAAGAAATCATAAAGATCAGATCAGAAATAAACAAAAAAGAAATGAAGGAAACAATAGCAAAGATCAATAAATTTAAAAGCTGATTCTCTGAGAAAATAAACAAAATTGGTAAACCATTAGCCACACTCCTCAGGAAAAAAAGGGAGAAGACACAAATCAACAGAATTTGAAATTAGAAAGGAGAAGTAACAACGGACATATGTACTCTACCAAATGTAAACTTGATAGCTAGTGGGAAGTTGCTGCATATCATAGGGAGATAAACTCGATGATGGGTGATGAATTAAAGGGCCAGGGTAGGGAAGTTGGGAGGGAGTCACGGAAGGTAGGGGATATAGGGATATGTGTATAAATACAGCTGATTCACTTTGGTGTACCTCAAAAACTGGCACAAGAGTGTAAAGCAATTATATTCCAATAAAGAGCTTTAAAAATAAGTAAGAAACAATAATAAAATAAAATAAAATGTAATTGTAAAATTTCTGTTTTATAAAAAAAAATGTGTATGCTATAAAACACGGAGGTTATCCTTCACTTTAAGTATGCAATTGTATTTTACACACAGTGAAGACAGCAGTAAAACAGCTTTCCTTACTTAAAGCACAAAATAAATTTGCTCAAAGAATATTGAATAACTTGTAGAATATGTAGGGATCCTGGAGAACTAGTTGAGAAAATGGACAGGAAGCAAAGGATGTAAAACAAGAGAGAGGATCTCATCATAGGAAGAGTTAGCTTCATATGTGACAACTGCCAGCCACTTGCATTGCTAACGTGTAATCTCTCACTTTGTTGCACTTTAAACAAACAAACAAACAAAAAGACACATTCAGGAATGGAATTTTTGATTAGCCTAGAGTAATACACATATCCAAGCTTTATTTTCTAGGGAGCTGGAAGAAGAAATGTTTCCTGAGCCTCAGTCCTAAGTCATGGTGCCTGAAAAGGTATTGTGACATCACCAAATTCCATGGAGTCACCATTGCTACATTAGAGGAAATGCTCTCCCACATACAAGTCTCTAAAGGGGCTAAGCCTAGAGTCACAGAGTAGGAAGCAACAGTTTTATCAGGATGCCATAGATTGAACACTGAGCCATACCAGGAAGTCCATCTATTGACACAAACAACCTCCTTGAACTTCCCCTTCCCTACCGATTGTATTCCTTCAGGTCCTGATTTCCTGGCCAAACCAAAATAGATCTCTCTCACCAAGCAACATAGACAAAAGTGTTTATTTCTGGAACCTCTATTTATTGATTACATTCCCCAATAATCAATATTTTTTAGAAATGCTTAGTCTGGAGTAGTCATACTGTAGCAACCGGTTCTTTGCTGTAACCACTACAGCATGAGGGGCCAGCTATTAATCAGACTCATTGTTTTGTGTTTTTGATTTTTTTTAACTCTTTTAGCTAGTCACAGAGAGGTTCCTAGGTCTCACACTGTGTTGGGAAAGGAAGAGGAGTTCTTCTGAAAATTATTTGCATCTTTAGAATTTGCTCAGGCCCAGACACACATACAAATTCCATGAAATAGTTAAGTTCCTGATAGATTGCCGGACTTTATCACTACAGAGACTCTATAACTCTATGTCATAATAGAGAATGTAGGACACGCAATAACCTGATGTCAAGTGGCCAGGTGTTCTATCTCAACAAGAACCCAGTAGCAACAAAATGCTTATTTCTCAAAATTAAAAGGGTAAATTTGCTGAATAAAAATGTGATCTATTTAAAAATCTATAAAGACTTCTGCTACTACATACAGCATCTTGATGTGCCAGAGTGAATTTTGGGACTGCCATAGGAGGAAGACTAAGTATAGAACTGCTTGCACTGCTGTCTAAAGAGCCCTTGATGGCTACCCATCCTACACAAAGTGTCAATCTTTAAGAGGATCCACTGTGTGGGTCAAAAGTGCACTCACTCATATAGAAGATGTAGCCTCCAAAACTGAAAGCAGCTTATTGAGACTTTTTTTTTTTTAATTTTATTGGAGGATAGTTGATTTACAATGTCGTTTAGTTTCCAGTGTCCAGGCAAGTGAATCAATTGTATCTTTTGTGTAGGAGGAAACAAGTTTAGAAAAGTATGCTTTCTCTTTCAGAGGATATCCTGACATGTCCCATGTGACTGGACTCAGAAACAATGCATCCAGATCCCTGATATTTCTAGTTGTCCATTTTAGACTCTATTTTCAACATTGTGGATATTTGTATTCTTTGTGGGACAATGAGAGGCAAACTAATTGTGTATTTTTTTCCCCAGAGCGTGAGCTATACATATTTAGAGACAAAATGCTGAAAGTTCTTTGTTTTCCCTGCCAAAAAATAAAATAAAATAATAAAATAAAATAACATAAAATAAAATAAAATAAAAATCTGGGAGGTATGTTTTTCATTTGTGGGGTAAGGAGGTGGAGAAAGTATTATACACATTAAAAGCTTCATAGAGGGCACTATGGCTCATACTGTAAGAGGACCATACTTGGAATAGTGGGTATAAACAAAGGGACTCAGATGATAAAATTCATAAGGAATAATTAACTCTTATTTTGAAGAGTTAATCATTTTCTGTACTGGCAAAACTAAAGACCAGAATTACAATTATTGATGAATCATTTTCACCATGTTATTTATATTAGTACTGTGTAGTAAAGGGTTAACTCAATTATCCTGGCCTGCCCAAGCTCTGCATATTCCAAAGGTCTTCAAGACTAGCCCTTACTGGCTCCTGGCAGACAATCTCTGAAATCTTGGAATAGTCTGTCTAATAAGAGCATATTTGTATCCTGGGGTCCATAACAAACAGTTTATGCTAATTCTGTGGTTAATGGTGAATGCCTGATTTTTTTGTACACTTGGGGCTTTGAACTAGGCTGTAACACAATCAGTTTTAACTCTGGGGTGGGGCAATTCTAGATGAAGTAACTAAGGACAGTGTTGTGGACTCTCCATGCCTATGAACTGACCCCTAACAAAACCCTGGACACCAAGACTTGATTAAGCTTTTCTGGTTGACAATACTTCCTAACAGCTGGCAGACAACATTGCTGGGAGAATTAAGTTGTCTGTGTGACCCACCAGGAGAGGACATAAGAAGCTCATGCCTGGTTCTCCTTGACAATGTTTTATACACCTTTTTCTTTTGCTAATTTCAGTCTATATCTGTAGCTGTAGTGAACCATAACCATACATATAACAGCTTTTCTGAGTTTTGTAAGGCCTTCCTTCTAGTAAATCACTGAACCTGACAGTGGTCTTGGGCACCTCTGAAACAAGTGCTAAATTTGAAACAGTTCCTCAAGCATTTTTCTTTCTTTTTTCTTTAATTAAGATTTTATGTTTTCTTATTTTTGTATTACATAAAATATGAAATTTTATTCTAAAAAATATGCAAATTAGAAAACAAAATAAATGAATATATAAAACTTTACCTCCTGAGTTAAATAAAAAAAAACAAAAACAGTACTGCAGAAATCAGTTCTCTATGATCACCTGCATTATCCTGCTTCCCTGACAATTACAACCAGAATAATATATCAGCTCAGACCTGCCAGAATGGTTATCATCAAAAAAACAATAAATTGCAAATGTTGGTGAGTATGTGGAAAAAGGGGATCCCTTGTGCACTGTTGGTGCCAATGTAAATTGGTGCAGCCACTGTGGAAAACAGTATGAAGGTTCCTCAAAACACTGAAAATAGAGTTACCATATGACCCATGAACTCCAATCCTGGGTTTATATCTGAAGAAAACAAAAACACTAATTCAAAAAGATTCATACACCTGAGTGTCCATATCAGCACTATTTCCTATAGCCAAGGTATGGAAGCAAACTAAATGTCCATCAACAGATAAATGGATAAAAAAGATATGGTATGTATACACAATTGAATAGTACTTAACTATAGAAAAGAATGAAAATTTGCCATTTGCAATAACATGTATGGACCTGCAGGGTCTTATGCTTAGTGAAATAAATCAGACAAAGACAAATACTGTATGTTATCACTTATTTGTGAGATCTAAAAACATAAAACGAAGCAATATAACAAAACAGAAATGGACTCAGAGATAAAGAGAACAAACTAGTGGTTACCAGTGGGAAGAGGGAAGGAGGAAGGGGAAAAACAAAGGTAGGGGATTAAAAGATACAAACTAAATAAGCTACAAGAATATATTATACAGCAAGGGAATATATCCAATATTTTATAATAACTTTAAATGGGGTATAATCCAACAAAATTTTTGAATCACTATTTTGTACACTTGAAACTAATATAATATTGCAAATCAAATATACCTCAATTAGAAAATAATAAAATACTCCTGTATTTTTATTATTCCCTAGCTTTCAATTTTAAAAGTAAAATTTATCCATATCCCTAAAACTATATTTTTAATAAATATATTTTTATCTTGGAATATTATAAATATGATGTCATATATTTTATCTTCTATCTTGCTTGCGATTTTCTTTGATATTGTTTCTAACATTCTCCCATGCTCATATGTATCCCTGTATTTAATTTCAAAATTGTACAGTATTATTTTTCCTTAATGTGTCAATTCAGTTCTTAATTTCCTTTTATCATGACCAATGCTGATGTGAATGTTACTTTACGTGTCACTCAGTGGACATGTACAGAATTTATCTAGGTCCATCCCTAGATGTGACATTGATTGGATACAGAGTACATATATGTTCAGCTTTAAAATATAACAAAATATTTTCTAAATTTCTGTTTCATATTTATATTTTCAAGATCAGCACATCTGATCTTAGGTTCTACATCCTTGGTAATGCTTGTTACAGTCAGATATTTAATGTATTTTGCCATCATAATGGAGGTGAAAGATATTTGAATCTTTAACACATCTGGAGTTATTTTTTTGTCCATTGCATTAGGTGGGGATGTTTTCTTTTTTGAATTTAGATTTGTTTAACATATATTCTCCATTTCTTTTAGTGATGTCCTATGATATATCAAATCTTCATTTATGTGTGGATCTGCTTCTGGACCCTCTACTGTGATCATCAGTCTATTGGTAAATTTTCTTTTATATAATGGCATTGAAATCTGCTACATACTTCTACAGGAATGGCTTGATCTTTTTGTTCTGCATTATTGCACCAAAACTTTACAAAGAGCTTGCCACTTTTAGAATATTAAAAAAAAATTGGAATTGTATTTACAGACCAATTTTGTAAAACTTGTATGCCTTTAAAATATTGTCATTCTCATAAACTTGGTGTCACTTTTTACTTATACTGTTTATTGAAAACCTTTTAATGATTTTGTATAGTTTTCTCCGTAAAAGTTTTGATTGTTGGATCTATTTTCCTAAGGACCTTGTATAATATAAATACTATCCTTTTAGAAGTTAGGTTCTAAATATTCTGCAGTGATGAGAAAATGATCAAATTTTCAGATCAAATATTGATTGTATATTTAGCAACCCAAACTATTTTACTAATTCCCATAATTTGACATTTTACACTTTTATATGAGTCTATTCCTTACACATCTTAAAATTTTGTTTTTTATTGTTTTGGAGTATCTTCTGCTAGCTGCACCCTCCAGTGAATTGTTACCTAGAATTGGCAACATTGGACATCATTTTCTTTTACATAATTCTAAAGTGAGTAGCACTAAACTTCTGTTTATTAATTTTGATCATAAGATGTCAATTCAATCTCAAGTACTAATTAAAATTGTGTTTGAACCTCCAAATGCTATTCAACTAGCTTGCCATGTATCATTATTGATAAAGGAAGAGCGGAGGAAAACTTATTTGCAATGGTAAATCTTTTGGAAAAAATTCAAGCAAATAAATTATAAATTTTAACTATTAAATTGTGAAAAAAGATATGACATTAAAGGTAACTGTCCAATATTTTGGAAAGTGTTTTAATTTCACCTTTTTTTTTTTTTTTTTAGTCCAACAATCTTAGCTTTACTTTTCCTTTAAAGCAAGAAACAGAATGCGAGTAATCAGAAAGCACTAGCAGGCATCGGTTCATCCAAGATACTAGCTTCTTAGTTCCAAAAGCACTTGCAAAGAAAACCATTGGGGGCACAGGAGGATGGAAGCACTTCGTAATAACTGGAATCCCATGAGTGTGTGTGTACGCCAAGTCTCATAGGCTATTTTTTGTATTTATCCTTTACTTGGTCACTTTTTTTCCCTCAAATACTAGTTTTTCTTTGACTTTTTTTTCCTCAAAGTATAAAAAGTATGAAATATAAACAAGCTTTTGCATTGCACACTTCGAAGTGTACAATTCAAGCATTATAGAGCTATCTACATACCGATAAATCCCATCAAATCTTGGATAATTCAATAATATACAAAATACCAGGGCACAGAAAGAACTAAAACCCACTTCTTTTTGTTACACATAAGATTCAAATATTCATTCTAAAGAAAAACATAATCATTTTGGCTCTCCTCTACATTCGCATGTTGATATACTTATTAAAATATTCCTGTATAATTATGTTTGGTCTTATTATTTCAAGTCAGGTTTAAAACCTCAAAACCAGCCATCCAGACAAAACAGGTAATCAGAAAGATTATTTCTTCCCCACCTCCCTAACCCCAATAACTATGAAGCCAATTTTACGACATTACTCCAAACACTGGATTGTGAAGACAAATGCTAGGTCTAATTTCTTCATAATCATTTTTGGTGTGGCACACTTGGTAGAACTCAGGTGTGGAAGCCAGCATGGATCCTCCAAACCGAACGGCATATCGCTGCATGTGGTGTGTAATGACTTGTACATCAATAGGTTTTGGCTTCAATCTACCACCGCTCAATTCCTCACTTAATTTCAGCCTGGCATCTACAGTTCTTTTCAAATCTCTTTGCAGGCGATGTCCAAAGTCCCTGAACATGGTTGAACCTCCAGAGAGGACGATATTCTTGCAGAGCGGACATCTGACATCAATAGGAAAATTCTGAATTACTTCATCTACAACTTCTGAGATAGGCTGAGTAAAATCTGGATTAGCAAACTCTGGATGAAAAAAAAATTCAGGTCCCAAGAATCTCTCATATCCAACATCAATGGAAAATTCTTTCTTTGAGATAGCATTGATTCCAGTATACTGTTTAATCCACTTTGATCCATCTGTATCATACTTGTTAAATTATTTTACTAAATCTGGGCAGACATAACTATAGCGCTCCTTTACTGCCTTAGCAGTTTCCAAGGATTGCTCTGGAGGAATTCCTACTTCTCGGTCTCTCAGCAATTGCTGAATAAAATATGTTATATCTCGTCCTGCAATTGGAATGTGCTTAATACAGCTGCCAATCACATACCTTTCAGCCACAGGGATGACATGAGTGACACCGTCTCCACTGTCTACTACCGCACCGGTCAACGTCCGTTCTCCTACTTGCCTGGAGGTCCAGGATGCAGCTAAGGCAAGAGCAGCCTGTACAGCAATGTACAAGCCCGGAACATTGAAGGACTCAAACATTATTTCAGCAGTATATTCCGTGTTTTCTGGAGTATTCAGTGGAGGTTCAGTCAAAAGAAAATAATGGTCTTCAGGTTCCGCCCTTAAATATTTAAAGATCACTTGTTCCATAAACCTTTCCATCAAGTCCCAATCTTCAACTACACCATGGCGGATTGGCCACTTTGTTGCATATGTAGGTTTTTCTATTGCTTCATCACCAATGAAGAAGTCTAGGTCATCAACACCTTCCATCACCCTCCTCTGAGCTTGATCACCCACTTTTGCTGACTCCTTAACAGCAATACAGGAAGGGATGATAAACTGTGGTTCCGTATTTCCAGCATATCCTAGCTTTGTATACCCCGTGCCACAGTCCACCCCACAGGCCGGCAACCGTCCCGCCGTCTTCCTCCTCGCCTGCTGCCGCCGCTGCAGCCGTCCGCTCCGTGCTGGTTGGGGCCAGGGATGGGCGGCGGGAGGTAGAAGCTATCTGACCATCCACGGCCGGGCCGCCCTCTCCTTCCGGGGGGGAGCCGGGAAGCCAAAGCAGTAGCGAGACAGCAGCAGGCTCGGTCAGCGGCTACCAGTTCTGCTTAATTTCACCTTTTTAATCCACAAATTTGCCGTACTAATGCTGCCACCTTCTGAGACAGACTAACCCTAATCATGCAAAGTGAATGCCCCATGGGTCTCATTAACAATAATCTTTAGTGCATTTTTTAGCTTAAATTTAAAAAGTATACAGAGCAATTATTACTGAAGGGATAAGTACCATAAGCAATGATTATCCTGAGAGATAATTGGTGAATAAATTGTAAAGAAATGAGGACTCTTTCCTAACATTTTTTTACTTTAGTGTAATTAATCCCTTTGAAAATTGTTAATTACTACATTTTGCATTGGGGAAAATATAGGGCTTAACATCAGAATATTTCTTAATTAGGTTATTTCTTATTGACTCTCAAGAGAAATCAGTAGACATAACAGCTATTTAATATTTTTCATTCTCTAATATTGAAATAAATGTCTGCACACAGAATTTAGCAACAGAAATGACTAAATAAAGGCCCTGTTTTTCCTACATTCTTAATTTACAATTTATTGCATGTATTTGCCTTATTAATTCAAATAAACTTATTAGAGTAAAATATTAGTACACAGGTTAATCCTCAGATAAATGACATGCATTAAAATATTCACAATCTAAGAAGTAGAGTCATTAATCCAATCATTTAAAAACTGACTTAAATATTTTAAAATTTACATTTTAAAATATAATCAAGTCTATTCATTTACCCACAAATATTTAATGACTGTACTGTAAGACAGACACTGTTCTATAGCCTGGCCAATCATTATAAAGATTTGTGCTCTAAAAAAATTATTAGAAAAGTAAAAATGAGAAAAATATAAACAAGTAACTGAAAATGATATTCTGTTATTAAAAAGTATTATGAATACAATTGAGTAGCTTTTTGTAATTAGGGATTTCATTCTATCCTTGATGTTGAAGTCATTAAAAATGTTTAATTGAATAGTATATGACAATTTTATCTAATAATATCAAGATATGTGGAAAACTGAAATGACAAAACTGAGTATCATCTTTATCAGATAACTCAGTGATTAACAAAGATAGATAGCTCATTTAAAGTTATTCATTTAAACTCATTTTTCATGGACTTTCTTTTGGTCATAATTGAGTTAGTGACATGTGATAACATAGAACTAACCCTACATATCATAAACTTTAATGTCCTTTTGATGAGTACTCAATTTATAACCTAATCAAAAGATAATTATTAAAATATGAGAGTTTATCTCTTGTGCAAGTTAATATGCAATTTCTATATTACCTCATAAGATAATCAGAAAGAAAAAATAAATATATAAATGTATACATACATAGAAAGAAGTTTTCAGAGATGTGTAAAATTCTTCTGTGATATTATCAAATTAAAGAATAAAATAAGTCCATTAGATTTAGCATAAAGCAAGTCAGTGATGGCACTGAAGAGAAAGCTATCAGCAGGAAAGGCATCTGATGCCTTTATCCCAAAATATATTTCATGGTCCCTTCCTTTGTGAAAAATAATTCTAGTAAGTTCAATATTTAGCCCTTAAAATATTTATTTGTATATAATGTGAACAAATACATTGTAAGAGAAATACCAAGAACATCAGTTATTGTCAAGGTAATTTTTCCAGCTGGACTTTAAGCCTAAATAAGCATTTTAAAATTTTCTACTACTGCAGTAGCCTATGCTGTTTTCTCTTTTTCCTGTATTATCACAAGAGGAGTCATTGGTGGCAGGACAGTGATGTTTGCACCTATGAATATTACACTTTCATTAAGGTAATGATCCCAGAAGATGTTCTCCTTAGTCTGACAAAGTCATAGGAATCACGGTTACTTCATTTAGCTATTGCAGTGAGGAAGGTAAAGGCAAAACCCGCACTGTTTATTTTGGGGTAAGGATCAGGATTTGGGGAAAGTTTACAAGCCAGACGTGTTGAAAAGGAGACATAGCTCCCTCACCTCCTCCTTATTCTGTGGAGACATGGGAAAACTGCAAGGGATGCAGTAAGTTTGCACTCCAGAAGACAGCCCTATCTAAAAACATGTTATGTTTTCCGTGGGATCTGTTTGTGTGTGTGACCATACCATTGAAGAACAAATATTATGAGCTCAGATGCCTAAGTCTGGATTTGGGTCACCTGTTTAGGAGAGGGCTAAATTGCCCAAAACCTGAAGACTTTGGAACCTAGAGAAAGATTCAGCCTTCTGGTGGAGAAAGGTGTAGATGGAATAAAAGGCCGCTGGTTTTCTAGGAAACACTGAAATGACTCTGAGAGAAACAGTCACAAAATCCTGCCTGCTTTTAATTACTGCAGATATTTTTGAGAGTTTAATGATCTAGATAACATGAAATAATACGTTTCTGTCAAACGCAGTTTTAAGATTCCCATCAATCTCACAAGGCTTTTATCATTTGTTGAGAAGTATACCTAAAGGGACTTCCCTGTCAGTCCACTGGTTAAAACTCTGTTTTCAATGCAGGGATCATAGCTTCAGTCTCTGCTCAGGAAGCTGAGATTCCCCATGCCCTGTGGCCAATAAATAAATAAAATGAAAATAAAAAAAAATAAAGAACCCTCTTTAAAAAAAAAAAAGTACACATACATACCCTACTATTCCATCAGGGTCAAATATTAAACACTTACATATCTTAAAAATAAATAAAATTACAATTATTCAAGATTGTCTTAGAAAATGGAAGATGATTAGTTACCTATATAACTGTAATCCAGATTTGGGTAAAAGATGATTGAGTCAAACCCTACTTTAAGTTTTCTGGTTATACATCATATTACCTAACCAGCATGACAATATTAGTAAATATGGGTATCTTCATTCATCTAGAGTAAGATATAAAATTGCCAAAAGCGTTAAGAAAATCATGGCTGTATTATTAGGTTTGTGTGTGTGTTAAAAAGGAATTTGTGCATATATGGTATAATTTTACAAGTGTTATGTAACTGAATTTCATTTACTACAGTAAAATCCTGGGTGCCCCTTGTGAATATATGGTGAATTGATTTTGACTTGAAAGTTTAGCTGGGAGCCAGCAAGTCTTTGCGCATGCTCTTCAAGAACGGATTCTTGGTTTCCAGAGCCCTCCAGTAACACTCACTATCAAAACAAGCCAAGGGGGCTTGTGTTCCTGGTGCAGGACAGCAGAGCTGTGGTGAGAAATGTGAGGCTGGATCCCCTTGCTCTTTAGGGGAGATCCCTGAGCCTGTGATATCCCCTTCCTCTTCTGAGTCACCCACCAGGGGTGTATGTCCCTACTAAATTATCCTCCCGTCCTCTCAATGTGGTTATTGATATCCTCAGTGGAATTCTGCTAGTCTTCAGGTCATTCTCAGAGATAGTTGTTCCATATGTAGCTGTAGTTACGATGTAGTTACGATGTGTTCCTGGGAGGAGTAGAGATCAGGGTCTTCCTACTCTGCCATCCTGATCCTGCCTCTGCCTTGAAGTGGAGGTGGAAATCTGTTATTAGTATTATAGCATTTAAAAGTTTCTAGTTTTTTTAAGGTTTAATAATATTAATCTTTTCTTTTTCATAGCAATCTCTTGTTCTCTTTCTTCCGTGATAACTCGCGACACTGATTCTTCTCCTGTTTCTCTTAACTCATATTTTTGATTGTCCAATTACAAATTATTTTTAAGCATTACCATTTCTTAAATTGTCAGTTAAATTTAGCACATTAGCAAATAAATATAGTGTATTTCATAGGTTTCAATCAGGGCATAGTTTTTAATGGCGTAATGAAAAGATCTTTACAAGTCAAGCTTTCAAGCCATATCTTGCATGATGTTATAGATCATTAGATGCAGAACTACTCTAACTTATTCTGACAATTGAATTTGCTGGAAGATATACACACACACACATATATACGTGGATGTGTCAAAAATTATCCACACTCCAGTTACCTTTAAACTGGCCCCACTGTCTTATTAGCAATTTCTGTTCAACACTACTGTCTCCCCAGTCACTGCTGTGCAGGCCCAAACATGTTACATCAGTTCATTTGTAAGTGTGGTGCAAGCAAAACTGGATGTCCCACATGTGATTTGGATGAAAGAAGAAGAGCATGCAGTGATTCAATTTTGTGATCTGAGGATGTATACATCCACACACTTCTGCCCACACTGCCAACACTCTGCAAAAACTTCATTTTGAGGTGTTAAAGTATCCTTTCTATAGCCCTGATCTTGCTTCATCAGACTTTCACCTGTTTGGTCCACTGAAAGCAGCCCTATGAGGACAAAGATTCAATTCTGATGAAGAAGTGAAGACAGTGGTTCACAGCTCAGCCTAAAACATTTTTTTCATGAGGGAATATGAAAGCTGGTTGACAGATGGACAAAGTGTATTGAAAAGCAAGGTGATTGTGTCAAAAAAAGATGTATTTGTCTTTTCTAAAACTTAAATTCTACAGCCAGAGTGCAGATAATTTTTGACTCACCCTCATGTTTTGAACCTAAGTGACTAAGATAAAATGGAACTTGACATGAGTAGGAATTCTTTCTGTTGACGACTGTGTGCAAGTTGTAAAAAGTTAATAAATGGAAACCTTAGTTGGAGTTTGGAAATCTGAATGGGGGGCTCTCATGCCCTCTGATTATAGCAGAGCCCCAAAGGAAGAAGACTCCTCTTCTTTCCTGACAAGGAATCAGCCAATGAAAATCATCGACCCTTTGTTTTTTTTTAAATGCCCTCCCAAATTTCATTTCTCTTTATAAAATGGTTCTCTTTCCTTTGCCTTGTGGGAACTGGCAGGTGGCTCACCATGGTTGCAGAGCCAGAATTGGAATTCTCTGCATATCCCAAATAAATCCAGCTTTGCTGGAGAACTACCTGACAGTCTATTTCAGGTCAACAAAGTTGATATTTCCACTTTCTAACTTACAAAGTTTGTCTATTGCAAAGTCTTTTAATAGCTTTAAATTTTGCTTGTCTCATCTGAAAAATATGTAAAATAATAATGTAAACCTCAAAGACTGGTGTAGAGAATTAACTGAGAATTTAAATAGAAAAGTTTAATATACTACTTGATGCATAATAAGTTCCCCTATGCAAATAGGCTCCATGATTTGAACATCAACGTGATTTATATCACCATGTTTACCAGTGTATTTAGATCTGGAAAATCTGTAAGTTCGTCTCCTTGTAAGATTAGAATCAGACAATTTCACAAGCCAACGCAATTCTCAAATCATAAAAATAGTTGTGTTCTTATTTCTCGATTGCTTTGGCAATTTGGGGCTTTTGTTTTCATATAAATTTTAGGAGCTGGAGATGTCATCTTCCCAGACTTCAGACTATACTATGAAGCTACAGTAATTAAAACATCATGGTACTTGGACAACAAAAGACACATAAATCAACTGAACAGAAGAGAGAGCCCAGAAATAAACCCAGGAAACTATGGTCAATTAAGTGAGACAAAGGAGGCAAGAATATGCACTGGAGAAAAAACAGTCTTTTCAACAAGTGGTGCGGGGCACTTTCCTGGTGGCACAGTGGTTAAGAATCCACCTGCCAATACAGGGGACACAGGTTCAATCCCTGGTCCCAGAAGATCCCACATGCTGCAGAGCAACTAAGCCCATGTGCCACAACTACTGAGCCCACGTGCTGCAACTACTGAAGCTCAAGAACCTAGAGCCCATGCTCTGAAACAAGAGAAGCCACTTCAAGGAGAAGCCTGAGCACAGCAATGAAGCGTAGCCCGCTCGCTCAGCACTAGAGAAAGCTTGTGCCTAGCAATGGAGACCCAGTGCAGCCAATAATAAATAAATAAACAAATTTATTTTAAAAAATCTTAAAAAAGTGGTGCTTGGGAAAATTAGACAAATACATGTAAAACAATGAGATTAGAACATTACCACACAAAAATAAACTTAAAATGGATTAAAGACCTAAATGTAAGACCAGAAACATAAAACACCTAGAAGATAACATAGGCAGAACACACTTTGACATATATCACAGCAATATATTTTTGGATCTGTCTCTGAAGGCAAAATAAATGAGAGGAGGAGGGAAAGAGGGGGCAAATTAGGGGTTTACGATTACGAGATACAAACTACTATGTATAGCCATTATCCTGTAATAATTTTAAACAGAGTACAATCTGTAGAAACACTGAAATCAATATGCTGTACACTTGATATTAATATAATATTGTAAATCAACTATACCTAAACTTAAAAACTTAAGTTTTCTTAGTCCATTGTCTTAATTGCTCAAGTTATACTATTCCTTTAAACAACAGATGTAGTCATTTTCATTTTACTCAAGAACAGAGTTAGAATGGAGGTTGAACTTACCCAGACAAAAGAAGGGGTACACACACACACACATACACACACACAGGGAAGAATAATAATTTGTTTGTAGGCTATGTACCTTTTTTAAAAAATAAATTTATTTATTTTATTGGCTGTGTTGGGTCTTTTTTGCTGTGCGCGGGCTTTATTTTTTAATTTCTGTGAGTGGGGGCTGCTCTTCATTTTGGTGTACGGGCTCCTCTTGTTGCGGAGCACGGGCTCTAGGTGCATGAGCTTCAGTAGTTGCAGCACATGGGCTCAATAGTTGTGGCTCAAGAGCTTAGTTGCTCCGCGGCATGTGGGATCTTCCTGGAGCAGGGATCAAGCCCGTGGCCCCTGCGTTGGCAGGTGGATTCTTAACCACTGCGCCACCTAGGAAGCCCCAGCTATGTACCTTTTTGGAAAAGCTTAAATTACAGATAGAGAGGCAATTAAATAGCCTATTTTTTTTTTTTTTTACTTTGACAAAAAACTTTAAAGTAACATAGAGATCAGAAACCATTTTATGGTCAAAATGTCACATAATTTTTATTCTGTTTATCTGCATGTGATCGTATTTTAATTTCTTTGAGACTGGAATTTCTGCCTTTGGAGGATTGACTCCACAATTAAAACCTATAATCTAGTCCACATGGTTACCCAACCCTCTTTAAGGAAAACAAAATAAAAGGGCAGCGTATGTATATACTCAGAAGGTGTCTTGAATTTTTACGAAGAGTTAATTCAAAGTTTCATGGCTTTTCATTTCATATAAAAATGAAAATCTTCATTTTAAGCTTCACCTGACCTTATTAAGGATTCTAATGGAAAAGGAAATAATAAACTACACAAGTAAGATGCTGGGAAGGATACTGTTAAGTACTTGGTGCTGTCATTCACTACTATCGTCAGGTACAGTGTGTGCTACTACATGGCATTAATTTGATAGTGTGCTTTGTAATGAGAACAGCTGTTTGGTTTACTTTTAAAACACTTCAAAATCATTCTTAAGAATATGATAGATATCAAAATATTGATTATTTGAAATGGTCACTATTTTTGCTGCTTGGAGAACACTAGAGTGATTTCTGGATGGCAGTGCATGCATTTTGGTGTTGAAGAGTATACAGAGCTGTCTTGATGAGAAAAAAAAAAAAAAATTGAGGTAAACTCACATACCTGTTCAGAGAATGAGAGAGACTTCAGCAAGGATAGTTCTGTACTTTGCATTTTGGATGTGAGCTAGAAGAGAAAGAATAGAACATACATGTTGCATTTTCAGAAACTGAAATGGACTGTGTGGACTTCGACCAGTGATTTGAGAGTTCTACAACCCAGATTCAATACAAACAATTGCTTAATAAATTCCAATGCTTATTCATTTGCCCCTAATTTTCCCCTTACTACATTCACTCTATTTACTCTATTATCCCAGTTGTTCTTTTTTTCCCATGTGTTACTAACCTCATTAACACCTCTACTATTTCCTGTAAACTTTGGACAATGGAATACTTACAAGGAATACAAGTTTATGCATATGATATCTGTAATAAATGGCCAGAAAAAATCATAATTTGCTGAGTGAGTTCATCCTGTTGGGATTAGCAGACACACTGGAGCAACAGATTATCCTCTTTCTGCTTTTTTCTGTGATTTACACATTCACAGTTGTGGGGAATGTTGGGATGATCCTCTTAATCAAGATAGATTCCCGACTTCACACACCTATGTATTTCTTCCTGGCAGTCCTGTCCTTCGCGGACATTAGTTATTCATCCACCATCACTCCAAAGATGCTGGTAGATTTACTATCAGAGAAGAAAACCACCTCCTTTGTTGGATGCTTTTTGCAGATGTACTTCTTTATAGCCTTTGCCACAATTGAATGCATCCTTTTTGGGTTAATGGCCTATGACTGTTACATGGCCATATACACCCCTCTCCTTTACTCCTTGATCATGTCCAGGACTGTCTGCCTAAAAATGACAGGAGGGGCTTTTACAGCAGGACTATTAAACTCCATGCTTCACACAGTTATGTAAGCAGCTTTCCATTCTGCAGCTCCAATGTCATCCATCACTTCTTCTGTGACAATCCTCCACTTTTTAAGCTCTCCTGTTCTGACACTCACCTGTATGAAACCATCTTATCTACTTTTCCTGGTGTGAATATGGTTGGGGCCCTACTGGTGATTTTCACCTTCTACTCCTACATTCTCTTCTGCATCTTTCGTATGCATTCAGGGGAGGGGAGGCGCAAAGCATTCTCAACATGTGCCTCTCACCTGACAGCTATCACTCTGTTCTATTCCACCTCCATCTATACTTATCTGAGACCTACTTCCAGCTACTCCCTGACTCAAGACAAAGTGGCTTCTGTGTTCTAAATGGTAGTGATCCCCATGCTGAATCCTCTGATCTACAGCCTTAGGAATAATGAAGTAAAGAAGGCTCTATGAAATGTAATTACTAGGAAAAGGATTCCTTTACTTCTGGGATTGTTTGGCTAATTTTCTGAACAATATAGACTAATGAATTTTCAAATGCTGGTTCAAGTTTACTATGATCGTTGGCTTCATTTTCTGAATAAATAGAGTATGTATTGAATTTCCAAAAGCTGAATCAAACATGATTTTTCATTAAAATAGTCTCTAAGTAATCATGTTGTATCTATACTCAAGTATATGTATCCAATTAGGTATAAGCTCAGTTACTAAAGTTATATAAAACTTTGGAACTTTCATATAATCATTCTATATTTCCACTGGGTCTTCAAAAGTAGGGCTTATTTGTAATGAAGCCTTGGTTAGAGAAGAAAAAGTATTAAGTATTTAGAGACAAAAGTCACAATATCACATGATCTAACCATACAGATTATTTGTAATTATCCATTTATTTTTTCCTTTTGCATTCTTTATCAACGTTAGTGATTTGTAAGAGGTTATTATGTTACATATATCAAAAATATTTTAAATTTAAATTGATTTCCATTTTAACTTTTTGAATTATTTCCTGGGAAGATGCTTAAGCTACATTTCGGTACTATAATTTTAATTGTAGCAGTAGACTCTCCACCTTTTATTTCCCTTCTTCCCCTCATACACATATATGTTCATTAAATAATAAACATTAGTTTATGCAAACATGTGTCATCAAGAAAATTGCTGTCTGGTTAGAATGCACCAATACAGTAGCACTCCTTTGATTCTTTCCCTTCTCCGCAAAATTTTCCAATTCTTTTCTCACTTTCTCTCTCCCAGATTGAGACATATACACAAAGCCACAAGCACACATGTTCAGCTACTGCAGAGTTTGAGCAGGGCATAGTTCCAAAGCAGGTAGATCAATGCTCAATGGATGAATCTGACACATATTCTTTATAATAGGCTCATGGATTTCCTGCTTATGGAAATCTTTTATCAATTAACCGTAAAAGTCAATTAAAATGTAGCTTAATGTTAAAGTTAAGCATTAATATGGAGATAGGTAGGAAGTTGGCTTAGTAGAACTCTGGAGGAAACTGGATGGGGTTCAGATCTTGCTAAGGAGACAGTCCACACTTAATTTTTTTGGAGGGAAATCCCTCATGGTCCTTCCCTTACTCTTGCTGCTGAAGCTGCACCTGACAGAAGTTGTGATGTTTAAGTCATCTGGGATGTGGCAAAGCCCACTTTATGACTTGTCACAAAAGGCTATCCAGTTCTGACATCCATATCCTCAATGGTTCACATAGTTGACCTTCGCCAGAGAGATGCTCATGAAGTCATCAGTGTTGTTGGTGCACCCATGGGTCATGCTATCACGCCGCAGGTCCAAATGGTTTTCTGGTCCTAGAAGCCCTGCATCATACTGATCAGGCTGGTCTCAGAGATGGTTTGCGCCTTCGCTGAGTGATTTACCCACATTCTTCTGCACCAGTTGGCTGCTGTTGGCTGGACTTTTCTGGTTTTCTTGTCCTGGATATTCAATGAAATCATATACAGGATCAAAATATTTCATTAGTAAGTACTAATATTCTATTCCTTTCATTAAATGTTTTAATTTCTAATATAACTTAGAAATAGACAATGTTTGGGAGAGGAAATCTAATTATTCTGAGATTTGAGTTTTATACATATCGTACTGTGAGACTTGTTCTCCTGTCTCTAATTCTACTCTTTTACATGCAATTACTTTCATTTACAAAGTTTTCAAACATTTCCAACTTTGGGAGCTATTACCACTTAATGGTATTTGTTAATTTTAATTAATTGAATATGTGCTTCTTATGTAAATCAGGATTATTTCTTTAACCTGTAATTGTTTATAAAAATTAATTTTAAATCATCATATTTTTTGTTTATTTTTCAAAGCACTTATGTAAAACATGTTCAAATATTTTTTTTTCTTTAACTCAAAAGAAATTTAGATTGCAAAAGCATTGAGGTCTGTAATTATTATTTTGAGTTTGATTTTATCCTTCTTTCTTTAGAATCGGACAATATTTATCAAACCCTCCCTTATGAATGTAGTATGCTTTTTGCCTTTTGCTATCTGCATTACTTTATGTTTTTCTAATGTTCCTAGTCTTTTATTTCATTTAAATATTTAATATTACCACCTTCCTCAAATATACAATTATCAATGTTTTGTCTTATTCAAAACCTGTGAATGTCATAAACTTGGAAAAGTAAGCAAACAATGGAAGAAATGAAATAATCAATATTCAAGAATCACATGGATTCAAATAAACAGTCCCTCCCCAGAAAAGATGATGTTATTAATAAATAGAAGAAGAAAAGTGCAGGGACAATTTGGTGTTAATATATAAAAATAATGTTTTATTTAGTTTGTTAAATATAAGCTAACAACATGCACAAAAATAATTTTCATTGGTTTATTTAAAAATGGGAAATCTTACATTTTGTAAACAACAGTTCGGTAAATGGTAGTTGTGAGGTTAAGTGAAACAATAATCCTATTTAACTTCACACTTCTGAAATAAAATAAAACAGTGCATTAATACATAATGTTTTAAAAGACAAAGACAAACAATATCATGTCAAGAGGACAAAAAACAAATGGTCAGGTTTATGGAAAAAAAGTCAAAATATAAAGTAGTTGAATTGACTTAAGAAGATGTAGAAAAAGAAAGCACAAAAACTATTAAAAATATATAGATTTAGACATGGATGGACCTAGAGACTGTCGTACAGAGTGAAGTGAGTCAGAAAGAGAAAAACATATCGTATATTAACACATATATGCAGAATATAGAAAAATGGTACAAATCAACCTGTTTGCAAGGCAGAAATAGATACACAGATGTAGAGAACAAACATATGGACACCAAATGGGGAAAGCAGGGAGGGTTGGGGAGGAATGAATTGGGAGATTGAGATACCAAATTGTACACTCTAAATATATACAGTTTATTGTCTGCTAACAGTATCTCAATAAAAATTCTTTTAAAAAAGTGCAAAATTCATAGATTAATATATATAGATTTATTGAAATATATAGCTTTATAGAAATAATTTTAAAACAAGCAGTATAAAAAGTATATGGCATGTATCTGAAATAGAATGTATGGCATCAGAAAGCAGAAATGTGGTCATTTGTTGCTTAACCTAGATAAAATTTACTGCTTTGACTGGGAAGTTGGTATGTACTATCTTTAAGAGTCTCTCTAAATTTTGTGATTTTAATCCTACTGTGAAGTTACTGCATATACCTACACTTCATCCTTAGGTCTTAGAATAGTCTTTGGGATGTTTCAGCAACTTAATAAAACTTATTACCCTCAGATTTGTTACTAAAGAGGGAGGTGTTGAATCTTCACCAAGGAATTTCAAAGTTTTGCAAACAGGAGACCAACCCGTTGAAAAACTATGTCAAAAACTCTGAATTTCTAAATTGGGCTTCAAATTGTGAAATTGTATGATCACTTTAACCTTGTGTTGTAAAAAAAACTTATATGATACAATCCATTAGCCATGTTTGTTCTGTCTGTGTCAGATTCATTAACACACTGGTAAGAGAAGACAGAAAGATGAAAAGAACATACAGTCTTGGAGAGGATGTGGAAACACAAAGTTTATTTAGCTGCAAAACAGAAGATGTAGCATTAAAAAATGTGAAATAAAAGGTGAGTTTTCATTTTACGTCATAAATTATTATACCCAAATCATGTGTTACAGAAGAGGGCTTGGGTGAGAGTTAGTCAAAAGGGACGAACAAAACATTTAAAGAACAAATGCTGAAGGTATTTATATGGCTGACTGTAGTCACATAGCTTTATCCTCCAACAGTAGTGCCCAACAGGGACAACTAACAAGGGCTCATAGAATTGTGCTAACAGAGTCAGAAGCAGAATGAGAAGAAACGTGTTCTAATTTTAAAGGGGCCATTGCCAGTTTTTTTTTCCCCAAAAATGAAATCACAACTGCAGAATGCAGTGTTTTCCTATTTCTTAATTTTTGTTTTTCCCTTTAAAAATGAATACTTATTACATTTTTGCCCTAATGATAAGGCTGATAATTTCTTATTAGACTCCAATGAAGCAGCTACTTACTGTTGTTCTGTTCAGAGAAATATGGTAAATATGATATGAGAAATAAAAACACATGGGATTTTTGAAGACACTGGCCTGCTGTAGAACAGCAATCCCCAACCCCTAGTCTGAGGAATGGTACTGGTCTGTGGACTAGTACTGGTCCACGACTTGTTAGAAACCAGGCCACATGGCAGGAGGTGAGCAGCTGGCTAGCGAGGGAAGATTCATCTACCACTCCCCATCACTCCCCATTGCTAATCATCACTTGCATTACTGCCTGAATCACCCCAGGAACCATTCCCCCATCACTCACATTACCGCCCGCCTGAAACATGCCCCTCCTCCCACTGTCCGTGGAAAAACTGTCCTCCATGAAACCTGGTCCCTGGTGCCAAAAAGGTTGGGGACCACTGCTGTAGAGAACATTAATACTAAAGTCTGAGTAACTGAGATGAGATTCTGTCCAAGTTATTGTTTCCTGCACACATCTCGCAAACATCTTGTGATCTATCTCTTCCTCCATTTCACTTTCTCTTATTAAAAGTGCAGTCTGTGATTCTGTTCTCTTCATCTTTTTTGTCAGTGGCTGCATTGCTCATATCAGGTCTCTTTTTTTTTTTTCAATAACAAGAACAAATACTTTTGCTTTTATTTTCCTCTTGTATCATACTAAATAAAGGACCTGCTGTAGCAAGTATAACTCATTTGATATAATTTAGGAATTTCAAGAAACTCATTAACATTCTCAGGCCACTAGACCGTTATAGTAATTCATTATTATAGTACACATTAAAATGGTGTCTTCTTACAAACACTTTGGAAAGCTGACAGTACATACTAAGCACAGAATATAGGCACAACCCACAACCCAGTAATTCCACTCCCAGGTATATATTCAACAGAAATGCATATATATACACTCACCAAAAGACATGTAAAAGAATGTTTTCCACAGCATTATTCATAATAGCCCAGAACTAGAAACTATGCAAGTGCCCGTCAATGGTAGAATGGATAAATTCTGTATATACAGGGATATGTGTATAAAAACAGATGATTGAACTTGGTGTACCCCCCTAAAATAATAAATAAATAAATAAATATAGATGTAAATATAGATGTAAAAAATAGATAAATTAATGAAATACTATTCAGCAATGAGAATGAATGAACTACAAATACATACAACAATATGAATGAATCTTGCTCTGGTAGATTGAGAAACAGCCTCCTAAGATATCCAGGACTGAAGCCCTGGAACCTGTAAATGTTACTTTATATAGCAAAAGAGACCTTGTGGATGCAATTAAATTAAGGATCTTGATGAGGGATTATCCTGGATTATGCAGGTGGGCCCTAAGTGTAGATGCAGAGGAATATTTGACTATAAAAGAAGAGAACATAATGTGATGATAAAAGCAGAAGCTCTGAACATGGAGGAAGAACCCACAAGCCAAGGATTATAGGCAGACACTGGAAACTGAAAAACAGACAAGGAAACAGATTATCCACTCACAATTTCCAGATTCAGGAACCAACTTTGTTTTTGGCTTAATGAAACTGACTTTGGACCTCTGATCTTCAGGACTGCAAGAGATACACTTGTGTTGTTTTAAATCACTAAGTCTGTGACACTTTGTTACAGTGGCATCAGGAAATATACTCATAAATATAATGATGAGCAAAAAAAGATGATATTATGTATGACTGCATTTACATAAAATAAAAGACAGGCAAAACTGATTTTAGAAGTCAAAATAGAAGTTAATTCTGGGAAGGAAGAAGATAGTGTTGAGACAGGGGCAAAAGGAGGTCTTCTGGGATGTTCATAACACTGTTTCTCGATTTGGGGGCTAGCAAAATGCATACATTTAATTTGTGAAAACCCTTATTTATGTACTTTTCTATATGTATAGTATATATAACTTTAAAAATTGATGCCTTTTCAACACCTATCAATCTGACAGTCTGCTGAAAAAGACATATATTCAAGGAGGTGGGGAAAATACTAAGCACCAACTTTATTTCTCAAGAACCCTAAAGATTTTGTTTCTCTCTTGAAAAGATTTTAAAAATAGTCAACAACAAACAGAATATAATAGTTAACTGCTAAAAAGAAAGCTAAAAGTAAAACACTGCTTAATTAGATTCTGTTATGCCTGCACCCTAGGACTGTAAATTACAAAAATACGAGTAAAACCACCTCTTCTGAAATAACAGTAAACAAAGGAGAAAGTCAAGTACTATATACCAAATGGTCAAAATGTCTTTTGGGCCTAAGATTCTTGAAACTAGTAAAAATGGTAACAACAGAAATCTTATGCCATTAATCTATATAGATCATTAAATATAAAAACAATTTATAAAACACATCAGATTTTATTGCTTGAAGAATACAGCATATGAAAATCACAAGAATGTCAAAATGAAAAGTCACTAGGATTCAAACATATAATACATTATCAGATGCAGTAAAATATTAATTAACCTGAACTCTGCATCAAAAAGGAAAAAAAAAGTATGGAAAAATATCTAAGTTGTTTACTTAAGAAACGGATATACTTAAAAGAGAAAGTATAAGGATGTTACAGTACATGTTAGAAAAGCCAACACTTATTAACTTATTATTTCTTAGACTAGACTACCTTTGGTACTTAAACTCTTAAAAAAACTGTCCTTTCTATCTCGTCCAAACACACTTCATGGATACAATATCAACTTCAACTCAAAACATTCAGCAAGATTCATCTATTTGTGGCATGGAAGAAGTGTATTTAATAAATGTGCGACAATAGGTCACTTTTTCTAAAACTGCAAAATATCATTAAGAAATCTAATACTTGTAAACTTTACTTATTTAGCTCTTTAATTAAAATCGGAATCCTGGCAGCCACAATCTATCTTTAGACCTGGTGAATATACAAATTTAAATGATTTGGCAACTGACATAGGAATTTAGATTACTTCATATTATCTTAAGTGGCTTTTCCATTCTGTTTTCAAATTCCAAACAATAGGCCAGTTCTTCAACACACCAGATTCCTATAAAAATCACTACCACACTTTATTTATTAGAACCAAATTAAAGCTTTCCCTTTTAATGAGCAGGCTGAAACTATATTTCATATAGGGTTGATCAATTATGACACTTTCTTAAACAAAAAAAAACCAATCATTTTTTAAAGCTCGATTATGATGGAGACAATGATGCCATTCCAAAAGGAAGCATTGGACACTCTAGGCCATCTAGTCAAGAAATTGTAAAAGTAATGCTAAAAACAAACAATAAGTAAACTATAACTACAAGTTAAATTACAAAAAAATCCCTCTTTTATAGCAAGCATGCTCATTAACTTTCATTTCTTTCCTCGAGCAAAGGCTTGAATATTCATGAACCTTAGTTAAACCAACGGAACCTAAGCAACTGTTTCACAAGTTCCAATAAACATGAATGGACTAAGCAAGTAATAATATTAACACTTATGGGAGTGAAATACTAAGAATCATGACAGTCCTCAAAACTGGGCAGTCTTTGAAATGTAATAGTATAGCTCAAGATGAATTATGCCATAACAAAACTTTAGTTTTTACCTCTACATAAAACAAAAACAAAATCAAGAACAAAAACATAACCTACTAAATTTTACAACTACTGTTGAACATATTGAACATATTCTTCCTAGTTTTTGAATGTCTCGTTTTGAGATTTTTTTAAACAAGTATATTTTATCTGAGCATATATATTTATTGCCTGTATATATACTCATTTTAAAAGACAAAAAAATCCAGATACTACGTAACTCAACTCTGTTGGGGAACGGTTAAGCGACAGTGCACGCCCCTCAGAGGAGACACGAAGGGGGTTCTGCACCGCTCAGATTTCCAGACCACCTTGCCTTCCCCTCTCCTAGCTGAGCAGTGCTGTCCCAAGAATCCTCGGCCCTCCCTCAGCCCCCGCATTTGCTCCCAACCTCGCCCAAATCTTTCACACACACGGGTGTCCCCCGCCCTCTCGAGCCACCCTCCGCCCCTTAATTTTCTGCACCCTCTTCTCAGAGCGCCACCCGGATCGCTCTCTGAGGGCGGCCTTTTGACAAATCTTCGTGGAGTAGTGGACCAGAGCTGGGGAGTTTTCAAAAGTCGGGGCGCGTGCGAGAGGAAGGTACGATGGCTTCCTCGTCTGGCAACGACGATGATCTCACTATACCCAGAGCTGCTGTCAATAAGATGATCAAAGAGACTCCCAATGTCCGGGCGGCCAAAGATGCCCGGGAGCTGGTGGTGAACTGTTGCACTGAATTCATTCACATTATATCTTCTGAAGCCAATGAGATTCGCAACAAATCGAAAAAGAAGACCATCTCGCCAGAGCACGTCATACAAGCACTAGACAGTTTAGGCTTTGGCTCTTATATCAGTGAAGTAAAAGAAGTCTTACAAGAATGCAAGACAGTAGCATTAAAAAGAAGAAAGGCCAATTCTCGTTTGGAAAACCTTGGCATTCCTGAAGAAGAGTTATTGAGACAGAAACAGGAATTACTTGCAAAAGCTAGACAGCAACAAGCAGAATTGGCCCAACAGGAATGGCTTCAAATGCAGCAAGCTGCCCGACAAGCACAGCTTGCTGCTACTTCAGCAAGTGCATCCAACCAGGCAGGATCTTCTCAGGATGAAGATGATGATGATATCTGAAATTCACCAGCTGAGTTTCTATTTCCTCTATAAATGTTTTTCCCTGCACAAGAAAACAGTGAAAGGAATGCTTATCTGTAATTTTGTATGCATCTTGGTGGACTTGCCATTGGTATTCTAGGGATGTCTGCTGTTAGGTTTCACCTATTGTGTGCTATTCGTGTAAAAACTGTCTCTTTGAACTATTGAAAATTTAAGGTTCAGTATAATATCAATTTTGAATTTTTAATGGTGTTTATGAAATTTTAGTTAGCAGTGAGTCCTTTATTTGATCAATAAACAGTGTTACAGAAAACTTCGTTTATAAAAATACAGTGAAATTTATACAGAAGCTCTAAACCTGCATTTGCATTTCCTCTGCCCTTTCAACTAAACTAAAAATTGGGAATTTTAAATTATTGGGGGGGAGGTGTTGTGTGATGCAGTAGACATTAGATCAGGTTGGTGAAAAAACTGAGTTCAGTTATGTAGTATTAGGTCTCTTTATAGCCTAAGGCCACTCTTTGCTGGATTCAAATTGATTTTCAATGTTTCATAGATGGATTTTTAAATGGAGAAAGAAAAAAAGTACCAGAATTAGCAACAGTGCATTGTATATTGCAACTTATTTTGAGAACTGTAATTTACTAAATATTTAAAAAGAAACTGTGCATTAATTTGCACCCAAATACACTGCACATGCTTATGTTTTAAGCAATGTAAAACCCCATTATAACTAAGAAATTTCAACAAGAAGAGCAAATCTGGAGGCCTCACATTTTCTACTTGCAAACTATACTGCAAAGTTATAGTTATTAAAACAGTACGGTACTCACATAAACATAAACACATAGATAAATGGAACAGAATTGAGAGCCCAGAAACAAACACATATATATTGTCAACTATTAATTGACAAGGGAGCCAAGAATACTCAGTGGGGAAAAGACAGTTTCTTCAATAAATGGTATTGGGAAAATTGCATATCCACATGCAAAAGAATGAAATTGGATACCTATTTTACAGCATACACAAAAATCAATTCAAATTGAGTAAGGACTTAAACATAAAGCCTAAAACCATAAAATACCTAGAAGAAAATGTAGGGGAAAATCTCCTTGGAATTATGGGCCTTGGCAATTATTTTTTGGATCTGAACCAAAAGCACAAGCAACAAAAGCACAGATAAGCTAGTGGAACTACAACAAACTAAAAATCTTCTACACAGCAAAGGAAACAATAAACAAAATAACAAGGCTACCTATAAAATGGAAAATATATCTTTTCAAACCAAATATCCTATAAGAGGTTAATACCAAAAATATATAAGAAACTAATACAACTCAATAGCAAAATAAATAAATAAATAAAGAGATTAAAACTTGGCAAAGTACTTGAAGACATTTTTTTCCAAAGAAGACACAGAAATGGTCAACAGGCATATTAAAAGGTGCTCAACATCACTAATCATCAGAGCCTTACAAATCAAAACCACAAAGAGCTATCACCTCATGCCTTGTAGGATATCTACTATCAAAAGGACAAAAGATAACAAAGTTGGCAAGAATATATAGCAAAGAACCCTTGTACATTCTTGGTGGGAATGTAAATTGGTAGAGCCATTAAAGAAAACAGTATGGAGTTTTCTCAAAAAAAAAAAAAAAAAAAAAAAAAAAACTACTATATGATCCAGCAATCTCATTTCTTCTTTTTTTAATTTATTTATTTTTATTTGTATTTTATTTATTGGCTGTGTTGGGTCTCCATTGCTGTGTGCGGGCTTTCTCTAACTACAGAGAGCAGGGGCTACTCTTTATTATGGTGTGCAGGCTTCTCATTGCGGTGGCTTTTCTTGTTGTGGAGCACAGGCTCTAGGTGCTTGGGCTTGAGTAGTTGTGGCTCGCAGGCTCTAGAGCTCAGCTTCAGTAGTTGTGGTGCATGGGCTTAGTTGCTCTGCGACATGTGGGATCTTCCCAGACCAGGGCTCGAACCCGTGTCCCCTATATTAGCAGGCAGATTCTTAACCACTATGCCACCAGGGAAGACCCTAGCAATCTCAATTCTGAGTAGATATCCAAAGGAAACATATCTGAACTCCCATGTTCATTACAGTATTATTCACAATGAACAAGATATGAGAACAACATAAGTATCTGTCAACAGATGAATGGATAAAGGTGATGTATTATATGCAATGAGATATTATTCTGTGTTAAAAATAAGGAGATTCTGGCATAGATGATAACATGAATGAACCTGGAGGACATGATGGTAAGTGAAATAAGCCAGACACAAAAGCACAAATTATGCATGTATCACTTGTATGTAGAATATTAAAAAAATAGAACACATAGGAGCAGAAAGTAGAAATACTGATTGCCAGAGAGAGGGAAAGGGGGAGATGTTGGTCAAAGGATTACAGTCTTTCTGCTATAAAATGAATAAGTTCCATGAATCTAATGTACTTTGTGATGACTATAGTGAATGACACTGAATTGCAAATGTGAAATTTTCTAACAGAAAAGATAGCTATATGAGGTGACAGATGTGTTAATTTGATTTTGGTAATATTTCACAATTTATACATATATCAGATCATCACATTGTACACTTTAAATATATTACAATTTTACATTTTTACATTACAATTTTGTCAATCATACTTCAATAAAGCTGGAAACAAAAGAAAACAAAACAAAAACACCATTATAAATACCACTCCACTAATTCCTATCACGATGCTAAAAAATTCAAATTATATGAATACCTTGATTGAACAATAAAAATTATCAGAATTATTGTGCTTTTCTGTCTCCTCAAGAAAATCAAAAGTCAACTTGCTTTGTGTTATCCTTTACATATTTTATCACTAGCTTTTTAATTTTCATCCCATTTATCCTTGAATAGACATGCCATCAGTGCCTGACAGTCAGATTTAGTAGATCTGTAATGAACTCTAGGAGACTTTAACTTTTACAGGAAAGTCGTATAAAGTACTGGTCTAGATACAACCTACAGTTCATGGGTTAGTGGTCATACTCACTTTTCCTCCTCTTCATGGCAAAAATTTGGCTTTCTTCCATTAAAATAAAAAGACAAAGCAATGTTTTAAAATTTTGTCACAAAATAGTCCTATAGAACAATTATAAATCCCAATAATAAAAAATATTAAGACATTTCCGTTTATCCAGATTACTGAGTTACCTTTATTCCCATTGGATCAAAAATAGAACATAATAGATGTGATTACTAACTTGGAAAGATTCAATGATGAAGTGTAAATTATTGAATCCTTGAAAAGCCCCAGAGTTTTCTAGGTAGATGGTTCCATACTTGGAGTTGAATATACACCAAATAAGACAAATGACCTAGAATCAAGGAATTGTGACAAGAGAGAAAGTCAAATTATGGAACAAATTTTAAAACAGAATATAATAAAGGTCAAACTAGATGTTAAATATGAGAGCAGTACAGCAGAAATGTTTAACTTTGCCTGAAGGAATAATGGGTTAATTTTCATAGCATCTGACATACCAGCTCCATCTAAGAGATGAACAGGTATTTGGCAGTCAGAACCCGTGACCAGTTTATATGATGCAAAGTCTTTTGTGCCTCCTGAAGAGTATAGCACAATACCTGATACAGCTAGACATTTATCGAATGCTAAAATAAATAGAGAAAGGCTGAATGCATGAATTAAATATTTTACATAGCTTACCAAAGATTCATAGCAACAGTAAAAATGTCCTCTGCCATTTCTCTCCTATTAGGATTTTTTTAGATAATTAATTAATTAATTTATATTTTGGGCTGTGTCAGGTATTAGTTGTGGCACATGAAGTCTTTGTTGGGGTTCATGAGATCTTTCATTGAGGTGCATGGGCTTCTCTCTAGTTTTGGTGTGCTGGTTTTCTCTTCTCTACTTGAGATGTGTGGGCTCAGTAGTTGAGGCACAAAGGCTCAGTAGTTGTAGCATGAGTGCTTAGTTTCTCCATGGCATGTGGAATCTTAGTTCCTGACCAGGGATTGGACCCATGTCCCTTGCATTGCAGGACAGATTCTTTACCACTGGACCACCAGGGAAGTCCCTCCTATTAGGTTTAAAGCCCTTATGTCATTTTTCCATGCTGACATATTTCATAGAAAACTTGAAAACAACATACTATACCCCCTTGTTCAAATTCACTTTTTCTTATGTATGTACCTATAACTAAAGATAAATTATATACATGGCATGAACAGAGGGCCTTAACTCATAAACAAATTAGATGATGCATGAACAGTGAAGAGTTTGCAAGTTATATTCTGTGAAGTTAAAAAAAAAGGTGCATTAATAATTGCAAATTTAATGTCCAAAGAATTTATGCACAGATATAGACCAAATTTAAGACTTTGAATGTCTTATACAGCCTTTCCCAATAGGGGAATTGCTTTACTTTCCAAAGGTGGAGAGGATGGGGAGACAGGTAAAGGGGAGTGGCCAGGTGGCTGGTGCTCCTCAGACCATATTCCATAGAGAGAGAAAAACTTCAATGCAGCACTAATTGACCCAGAGACAAAATGGTTATTTTCCAAGTTACCACTTGATAAACAGTTTATTGAGTTTAAAAACATGGCATGTCATGCAGACAGAGATGTCTTCACAGTGGATAAGGGAGTGTTTTTTACTCCCTTTTACTGATTGATTTAAGCAAATTATGACTGAATTTGTTACTTAAATCATTCAAACCAGACATTTATATTACAAAAGACAATATTTTCTGTAAAAAAGCAACACATAGTGATTTCTTTATAAAATAAAAGGTAAGCTTATTTTATTAGAGTATATTTTTAACTCAAAAATCAAAAGATGTAAAAAGAGTTTCTTTCAAAAAGATTCATGTATGAGATAAATCTTCTGAACTTGAAATATATAGAGTGTAACTGTAAGTAATGTCATTAATTTTAAAAATAGTAAATGAAATATTAACTGGGCATTATATCAACTTGCTGTTGTGAAGAGTTTCATTGATAGCATTCAGAGTATTAAATTCAAAATAATGTTTACCATTGCATGCTCTATGAAGCCCACTGAATTTTGATTAGGAATATGGACTCTGGCAATACACCGCTGAGTTTGAAGTCACCTAAGTCACAAACTAGCTCCTGGACATTGGACAAGTTACTTAACCTCTCTAAGCCTCTGGCTCTTTATGTGAATAATAGCAGTACCTACTTCATTCAGATGCAATAAATGAGGTAACAAAGATAAATTCGTTAACAGGGTTAGCACAAAATATGTTCAAACATTGTTAGCAATAAAAAAATGTTTCAAATAATCAGACCTTTATACTCTCTATAGCTATGCTAGTTCCTGTGTTTGAACTGCCAGTGTTCCATTAAATTGTCAATGGAGAGAATAGATCAACTTCTGGAAAGAAAATTATCAAAGAAGGTTATCTCTGGGGATGTTTCAGATATTAAACAGGATTTGAGTTAGACTTTTAAGTTAATGTTGCTTATATTTCTATCATGTAGTCTTCTTATGTTTTCAAAGTATAACTGTAAGAACTGGCACAGATGAGAGGAAAAAATATCTAAGAATAAATCTCTGTAAGTTAGAGTGTTTTTTTTTCTCCTCTAGATATTGTTGCTGGTTTGTACCCACCCAGAATAAAGTAATCTACTAATTTAACTCAGTATTCCTGACAAAACACTACCCTGTACATTCTTTCCTCTCCTAGATTGAGAAAATCCTACTCCAGGGCAGGATAAAAGACAAGCAATTCCAAAAAAGAAAGAAAAAAAGAAGATATCTGTTAAAATAATGATAAATACAGTGTGTGATGATGATCATAGTAAGAATGCCCTGTAGAACTACAACCACCTGTTCACATCAAGCAGTTAACATAGATGATGCTGCTTACCCCTTAAAACAACTCCCTGAGTTACATCTTGTTATTACTGTGTATATTTTCAAACAAGAGAACTTAACCTCTGATAATTTAAATAAGGACGTAGTATAGGTATATATCTAATGTTAATTTTAAGTCACTCAGTGTTAAGATCCTTGGCCAGTGAATACTGGAATCTGTTTAAATTGAAAGGGATTACGGAGACTAGTGGAAAGTCTGCATTCATTCAGCTGCCCGTCAAGAAATACCTATAAGCCACTAACCCATGTAAGCACCTGACTAGTGTTTGGAATATGAAACTGAGTACATGAGGGCATTTTTTTCCTGGAAAAAACTTCATTGTGTTTGCTTAAAAGTAAAAACAACAGAATAATTCTCTGATGTCCTAAGTTCTGACAGAGTTTTAGATAAAATATCACTCCCTCGAGTCACAGACTCTGCTCATTTTAGGTCACTCCCTGACTCACCTGCCTGAGGTCAGCATGAGTTTCTAAGCTCTGCAGGGATAGAAGCTGAGCTCATAGTATTTATCCTTAGTGTCCATAGCATATGACATACTTTAAACATACATAGTAGTTATGCATGATAAACTACAATATATGACAGAATGCACATTGATTTACTGACTGATACATTCATTCAAACATCTGTGTCCCTGAAAATTTAATTTCTCCAGCTGCTTTTCATATGTATAAGTTCTGAAGAAAAATAAGACATATATACATATATATATAGACACAAATATAAAATCTTGAAAGTTTGCGACAATATGAAATGCAAAAATAGCTACCCAAAAGTGAAAAGAAGAGGGAAAAAAAAGGGAAAAGAGACCAGAAAACACAAGGACAGAGAGGGGGAGAGAAGATTTAGAGGAGTACACTAGGACTCAATTTGAACAACATATTATATGAACTGAAACTTCTCAGGCCCTTGGTCCCTTCTCTTGATGTTTCCGAACTGTAAGCAGAGATGAGGCAGGAGGGAGCTTTTGTCTTTAGAGTTTGCTGTGAAAAATCACTGAATTAAAGAGAATTCACTGAAATAAGAAGGGAGGAGTTTGAGATTAGTGAGAACTAAGAAACAAAGCAGAAACTGTAAATGTTTGAGTTGTTTGGGTTTTGTGAGAAGGAAGGGAAACTGAGAAGTTCTTAAAAGAAGAGAGAGAGGAGCTGTATTCTGTAGGAGACAAAGGCAGATTTGGGAAATGCAGGAAAAAATTTAAAAACGCATGACAATGCAGATTTAGGAACATGTGGCAATATGTGCAAAAGGTCAGTTTTGCATCAGTGAAGGTTGGATGAAAATCACAAAAAATGATGTCTAGGAACCAGTATGGTGGAAGAGAAACTAAACTTATTTGGTGAAAAATGCTTAATTGAAGGAGTTGATTAGAGTAATGCTACATTGCATTTAGGACTGTGAGTGCTGATACTTATTCAGATACAGATATTTAGAATATATATTACACATTCACAATATGTTATATATGTATAACATATTACATACATATTATACGTGTATGATATATTACCTATATGTTATACATATATTACATATATTAAGAAATTCATATTCAAAGGTAAAAAAATACAAATGGACATCTTACATTTTGTCTGGTGTCTGTTGTATAAACTCTAATATTAAATTCTCTTGCACATTTTATTATCTATTTTTCTTGTTCAATTAACCCCAAAAGGCTATTACCTTATTTAAGTACTCCTAAAGGCCTAATATTTGGTATATAGGTATATAGGTCATCAAGATTGTTGAGGGCCATGGCAGGGATGAGGACATATTACAACAAGTTTTATTTATGTTATTTTGTATTCTAAATTTCAAGTGAACATGTGACCTAATATGATGTTTTATTTCTAATATTAATTTCTATGATATATTAAATAGAATATTTTATTCTATGATAGAGGCAGGGAAATAAAATAGTTCTTATGTTTATATCTGGGGTTCAAGTCTCTTTCCCAGATAGTGAGTGGCCCATGCTGGCCTGAGCTGAATCTGGCTTACTAAACAATCTGCCCTTTGGTTATCTGAGATGCAGTTCACATAGGAGACATCAAATCAGAGGTGAAACAATCATATAAATGGATTGAAAATTACAAGGGGCTAGAAAAAAAATTACAACTAAAAAGCAAATGGAGACCAAACTGATCAAGAAGGAGAAGCATTTTTCATTAGAGAATGTCCCAAATTACCTAGAGCAGCTCTTATCATCAGAATAGGGAACCAGACATATTTGCTCTTGTTTTATTGTTGTCTGTTTTGCTGTGTTATTCATATGTCCATAATTGTAATATGAGCCAAAAGAGTAGAGCTCAGGATTATTTTCAACTTTAATATTGTGCAATTTTAGGATATTGGATTTGATGTATTACCAAAAATACAAAACAAACAAAAAATTTGGATATCTATTTTACATCAGTGGATTTAAAATTATCGATTAATTTTGTTCCATTTTGCTGCTGGGCCCAGTGAATGGAAGTGACTTCTAAATCTTTTGTTCACAGATGGGATCCAGAGGACAAAATCCCCTCCAGTGCAACCATACTACATTGGTAGATTTCATCTTGCTTGGCTTTTCCGATATTCCCGACCTTCAAGGATTACTTTTTGGGGTGTTTTTGATCATCTACATGATTATTCTGATGGGAAATAGCCTCATCATCATAATAACCAAGATGGAGCCTTCCCTCCAGACCCCCATGTACTTTTTCCTGGGGAACTTTTCTTCCTTGGAAATATGTTATGTATCAGTCACTGTCCCTAGATTATTAGTGGATCTTTGCAGACAAGCTAGAAATATATCCTTTCTGGCCTGTGCTGCTCAAATGTATTTCTTTCTGGTGTTTGGAGCCACTGAATGCTTGCTTCTGACTGCAATGGCTTATGACAGGTATGTGGCCATTTGCCACCCATTGCTCTACCCTCTCCTCATGAACAGGAGGCTGTGTGTCCAACTGGCAGCTGGCTGTTGGGGCAGTGGAATTCCAGTGCACATAGGCTTTACCTACCTGATCTTCTCTCTACACTTCTGTGGCTCTAACCAGTTGAATCACTTTTTCTGTGACATACCTCCAGTGCTTAAACTTGCCTGTGGGGACACTTTTATGATTGAGATGATAATTTATGTGGTTGCTATTTTAGTTGTCATTATTCCTTTCATGTTGATTCTTGGATCTTATGTGAGAATAATTGAGACCATCCCGAAGCTACCTTCAGCCACTGGACGAGCCAAGACCTTCTCCACTTGTTCTTCTCATCTCATGGTTGTGGCTTTATTCTTTGGATCAGGACTCATTACTTATTTCAGACCAAAGTCCAGTCATTCAATAGGAATGGGCAAATTCCTTTCTCTTTTTTACACCATTATCACACCAATGTTTAACCCCATGGTATATTGTCTCAGAAACAAAGATGTTATGGTGGCATTGAGAAAATTCCCACTGAAATAAATTGTCTTATGTCTCAAAGACATTATGAAATTTGACTCTTATTTATTACACGCTCCACACACTAATTTCGGTTCTTTTCCAATTTTGCTATGAATCGTAATTACTGTATTTAAGTGATCTCATATTTTTATATTACATAAAATAAAGTCCATTGCTATTTTTAAATAGAAAAATAATTCCAAGCTCAATTCAAGGTATTGATATCTCTGGAAAAACACATAGCAGTCATTAATGGTTGTTTCTGTTGTTGCTCCTCAGGATTGCAGAATACTAATTACATTTTCTGTTTCAAAATATATTATTCATCTTTATATCTCCAGTCCCTCCATGCCTCCAGTATATCAGACAAGGTACTGGTGGTCCCATTGGAAGATGAGCACTTGAGCTGAAAACACTATGTCATTTTTCGAGACATAAAGTATTAACTTGATGGCAGTTCTACTTTTGCTGACTCCACAGAACAATGGGAAGAATCAATAATAAATTGTTGCATTTGATTTGAGGATGGCTTTCCAAATCATTCTTGCAGAATGTTCAAGGCAGGTCAAGAAGCTGTGATTATTCACCTGCAGAATACCTCTTATGTAGACAACACTGGAAACTGGTTTCTAGAGTGAGAAAACTAGACATTATTGGGAGATGACATCCTCTAAAGCTGTCGGTATAGATTTGATCACACTGACAAGAAGAGGTGGCAGCTGTATGATCATCAAATAATGTAGACAGGATTTTCCTTGTGTTGATAGAAAGCAGTGAGTGCTGCAGGAAGGAGTATGAATGTGTGATGCCACTACCCACACCCTTGCTTCTACAAGAATTAGGGAGGACAGAATTCGGGATACCACCGTTTATGTTGGTAGGGGATATTGATTTCTGAATATAGTATATTCATCTTGTCACATCATGCCTGTATGAGGAGAATCTCTTTTATTTTATAAGAAAAGAACCATTGTTCTGTTAGTGCCAAAGAGAGGTTTTCCAGCAATGGCCAACTCATTTATCACCTAGGTACAAAATCACTCATGTAGAGATTTTCTTTAACATAACATGCAGGAAAAACCTTCCTAAATTTGGTTCTCTGGTTTTGACCACTTACTCAGCCAGAATCTTATTTTTAACTTGTTATCTTTTTACTGAATATGCCTTTTAATCCTCTGTGTATTATTGTTTGTTTGGGGGATATTCTTATCCCTCCTCAAATATCCAGGTCAGTGTTGGAAAGTGAAGAGGCCCATTTTGCTCTGAAATTAGAGGAGAACATTAAATTATGTCTTGTAAGAATGAACTTGTATGAAAAATATTGTGAATATTAGAATGAAATTTCTTTACAAAATGAAGACAGGATGTTCCACACAGATTAACAGTTAACAAAGGGATCCAGAGGCTTCAATTAGTGCACAAATTATAGGGCAAAGTGTTACAGGCAAGGTGGGAAATTCAGAATTTGTTTCATTATTGTAGTTTGAAAACAATAAGAATCTAATAAAGGTCAATGGAGAGGGAAAAGTAGAAAGAAAGTCATCCCCAAAAAAGTAAAAAAAAAAAATCTGATTTAGTTTGGGATGAAGATGAAATAATCTGTTATTTAGTTTAATACAGGGATAAACATGTCATTCTGGTTTCATGCCTCTATTTTTTAAACCAAAATGGGCAGTGTGTGTGTGTGTGTGTGTGTGTGTGTGTGTTTGCTTGGGATAACTGAAAAAGGTAGTGTGGAAGGAAGTTTGTGGCTTCATTTTAAAAAGTGGCCTTGAGAAAAACTGGATAAGGTCAACATGCACATTTTCTCTGCTTTATTTCCACATAGGATACATGCTCAATTCATGAGGTTGACACAACTACTGTTGTCTTTAGTGAAAAGGGTAACATGATATATGTATACACAGAGACACATCCATTGCCCTGATTTGTCTTCTTACCTTTAATATGACTGAAACTTGTAAAGTAAGGAATATATAATATTCCAAAGCAATCAGCTCCATGCTAGCAAGTAGCCTATGGAGTGGTCTTGAGAGGAATTTTCTCAGAATCATGGAGTTCTGGTACTCAACTGAACCTATCATTTCAAATCCCCAAATCAACTTCCAATCTCAAGGTAAAAATAAAATCACATATTCCATAAGTATTTAATTCAACAGGCAGCAGAAACAGAGAGTAAGTATTACAGACCCTGAATCAGTGGAAGAAGAACAGTAAGGGCAGATGAAGGACAACAAACAGTAGGTGACCTATAATCTAGGGAAAGCATTACTGAAACTGAAATATACTGAATTAGAAAGAAATAAGTGCCTACTGCTGAAGGGGTAGAAAATGACCCATTCACCAATTTGGTGTTGTTTATGAGAGCTCTGGTTATGCTTGGAAATAAGCGAGGATCTAGTTTTCCATGAGGCCTGCTGAAACCGTTTTCTGTGCTGTTCACTTTGTGAGTCTCCCCGTTGTACGCCTGGAAAAAAACTAATCAACTCAAGAAGGGATCAAGATGAAGATACACATTATGATGGAGGAAAAAGTGTTGGGTTTACTGCTAATAACTTGTCTTCTGATATCATCCAAGGTCTGTGCATGCCTGTTACTTCCCATTAAGGAAATTCATGACTTCACCTTTTCATGGAACCATTTTCCAGCTATAATGAAATGGGAGAAACTAAAATATTCTGTTCCCTTTGTGTTGAGGGAAAATATACATTTATGGGGCAGGTGATAGAGTGCTAATCATTCCTCTCTCTTTTTAACTGTAGTCTTCACCCGGAGGTAATTTAGACATTCCAAAGTTTAATTTTATCAGAAATGTGATCTTGGACATCCCCTGCAATGTCTGCAGGCCCCTGCGGTTATCCAGGGATTAATCTAATTGATTAATAAATGAGAAGTTATTAGGCTTCTCAGCTCAGTCCATTTTCTTCATTTTTTTAAGTTTATTTATTTATCTATTTATTTGTTTGTTTATTTATTTATTGGCTGTGTTGTATCTGCATTGTTGCACACAGACTTACTCTGTTTGGGGCAAGTAGGGGGCCACTCTTCACTGTGGTGTGCTAGCTTCTCATTGTGGTGGCTTCTCTTGTTGCAGAGCACGGGCTCCAGGTGCATGGACTTCATTATTTGCAGTGCGTGGGCTCAAGAGTTGCGGCTCACAGGCTCTAGAGTTCAGGCTCAATAGCTGTGACACATGGACTTAGTTGCTCTGCGGCATGTGGTATCTTCCTGGTGCAGGGATCAAACCAAGTCCCCTACATTGGCAGGTGGATTCTTAACCACTGCACCACCTAGGAAGTCTCCATTTTCTTCTCACTTCAGGTCTACCTGCAGAGAGGATTAATCTGGGTAGTTCTCTGCTATGTGTTAAGAAGCCTGCCTCTGTGAAAGGTATTCATAATTGTCTCAAACTTCTGGTAGCTGAGTGGATAAGTCTGCTTTGTTTGGGGGCAAAAGCTTGAAACCCACCCAGCTACAGAATGAAATTCTCTTCTCTGATTTTTATATTTTGAACAATAAAACTGATAGTTTGATGTGACTCTATTTGGTCTCTCTTTTCAATATGTTTTGCAATCTGGTGAAGAAAGAGCAATTATCAAGATATCTTTAAATTTTAACATTAGAGAGATTCCAGAATAAATAATGGATATGCGAAAACTAGCAAGAAATAAATATTTGAAATTTCACCTGTTAAAGACTCTATCTTGATTATTTCTTAAGGAATTCAAATATAGTTTTTTAGAATTTTTTGTTGCCTTAATTATTTCAATTATTGAACATGACAGTGCACATAGTCTTGACTACATTGCTTTATTTATATTATCATTTTATTTAATAAGGTTTAAAATATGAGTGAATAGTAATTATTGAATACTTAGTGTCAGGAACTATGCTGTATACTTTACTAAAATTAATTTAATTTTCACTAAGCATTAAAAAAACAAAGAAGGTAAAATAATTTAAGCAATTTGCCAGCCATACATAATATATTTTCCATCTCTAAAGCATGCCTATATAAACTGCATTATCCTACATAGATAATATATTTACCCCCATGGATCCAGTGAAAATTCCTCTGGTATCTGAGGATCCTACTTTTAGACCAGATCCCATTATACTTTAACTGATCCCCTTCCACCATTACAGGCAGACTATTACTGTCTAACAAATATTTATCTTTTCATTATAGTAAAGTGCCACTATCAAAATAAACACCTATAGAGAAGCACTTAAAAAAGAAAGGATTAAGAACAGGCTTATAAGTCAGGAGAAAGAATTAAAGTGTTGAGTAAGTCAGAGATGAAAAGACAAACAGACCAAGCATATTCTTATCCTTGTCTTCTCAGCCTCATGTTTGTAACTTGGTCTTGGTGAGTCCCTAATTGAAAAATACCCTTATGCTATACCACACTAATATAAATCATTCTCAGAAATCTATGGAAAATAGTATAAACAATTCTCATTTTATAAATGAGTAAAATGATTCATTAAAGAGAGACTGATCTAGAAGTGGCAGAAGCAAGCTTAAAACCTGGGTTGTCACACTCTGACTCACTCTACTTCTTTTGGACAAGTATATGAGCCAGAACAGAATATATACTTATATTAAGTGATCCATCTAGTCTCACTGTCTATGTCCTGTTTTAGCAAGTACAAAACCCAGTAACTCTAATTTGATAATTCACACGTGTCATTAGGTTTTATTCAATACCAGATACCATTTTTTTAAAACTTATAATATAGTATATTTACAAAAATGTGTTAGTTTCTGGTGTAGAGCTACATATATATATATACACACACACACATACACATATATACTTTTTCATATTCTTTTCCATTATGGTTTACTATAGGCTATTGAATATAGTTGCCTGTGCTATACAGTACAAGCTGTTGGTTATCTATTTTATATATAGTAGTTTGTGTCTACTAATTCCAAACTCCAGATTTATCCCCCGCACCCTCTTTACCCTTTGGTAACCATAAGTTTGTTTTCTATGTTTGTGAGTTTGTTTCTGTTTTGTAAATAAGTTCATTTGTATCATTTGTTTTTTAGATTCCACATATAAGTGATATCATATGATATTTTTCTTTTTCTGACTTACTTCATTTAGTATGATAATCTCTAAATCCATCCATGTTGTTGCAAATGGCATCATTTCATTCTTCTTTATGACTAATATTCCATTGTATATATATACCACATCTTTTTCATCCATACATCTGTTGATGAACATTTATGTTGTTTCTGTGTCTTGGCTAATGTAAATTTTATTGCTATGAACATAGGGATGCATGTATCTTTTCAAAGTATAGTTTTGCCTGAATATATGCCCAGGAGGTGGATTGCTGGATCATATGACAGCTCTATCTTCAGTTTTTTAAAGGAAACTCCATACTCTTTTCCATAGTGGCTGTACTAATTTACATCCCCACCTACAATGTAGGATGGTTCCCTTTTCTCCACACCCTCTCCAGCATTTATTATTTGTAGACTTTTAATGATGGCCATCCTGACCAGTGTGAGGTGATAACTCATTGTAGTTTTGATTTGCATTTCTCTAATAATTAACAATATTGAGGATCTTTTCATGTGCCTATTGGTCATCTATATGTCTTTTTTGGAAAAATGTCTATTTAGATCTTCTGTCCATTTTGGGTTGGGTTTTTGTTGTTTTTGTTATTGAGTTTTATGGGCTGTTTGTGTTTTCAAAATTAAGCCCTTGTCCATTGCATTGTCTACAAAAATTTTCACCCAGTCAGTAGGCTGTCTTTTCACCTCGTTTATGGTTTCCTTTCCTGTGCAAAAGATTTTAAGTTCCATTAGGTCCCATTCATTTATTATTGCTTTTATTTCTATTGCCTTGGGAGACTAACGGAAGAAAAGGCTGCTAAGATTTATTTATTTCTCTATGCAAATAAACTCTCCTTTCATATGGACACCTAATGTGGTTTATTTCATCTGTGTCTTCTCTATTTGATATGGAAAATCTGTAGTTTAATCTCCTTGTAAGATCAGACTCATAGACAATTACAACAAACAAATGCAATTCTGAAATCATAAACAAGTTATATTTTCTTATGTATTGTCTTACTTGCTCAGGGTAGAGTATTTCTTTAAACAATGGATGTAGTTAGTGTCCCCTTCTCATTTATTTCACTCAAGAACTGAACTGGATTGAAGCTTAAAGTCCCCCAGGAAAGGGGATGAATAAACACACACACACACACAAAGGGAAGAATAATATGAGGGTGAGACAAAAATTATCCACATTCAGGTTATATTAAAACTTTTGTAAATTCTACAGCCAGAGTGCGGATAATTTTTGACTCACACTCTTAAGGTGATAGTGTGCTATGTACCCTTTTGTATCAAGTTAAAGCTACAAAAAGGAGGCAACTAAATAACCAATTAAAATTAATATATTTTGAATTTTGACAGAAAACATTAAAGTAACACAAAGATCAGTAACAAAGTAATGATGCAAGTTTCACATAGTGTTTGATTGCATCTGAGTGTGATCATATTTAATTACTTCTGAGACTGGAGTTTCTGCCTGTAGAGGACTGATTCCACAATTAAAACCTGTAATCTAGTCGCCATGTTACTCAGCCCTCTTTAAGGAAAACAAAATAAAAGGGCAGCAATGTGTATGTATTCAAGAGGTGTCTCAAATTTTTACAAAGAGACAATTCAATTTTCATTGCTTTTCATTTCATTTAAAACACAACAATTTTCCTTTTTTTTATTTTTATTTTTGTGCTTCAGGTGAGTTATAAGGGATTCTAATCAAAAAGAAAGTAACAGACTAGGTAAGTTAGTACTGTGAAGGATGCTATTAAGTACTTGGTGTTGTCACTCACTGCTGTCGACAGGTACAGTGTGTGCTACTACATGGCAGTAATTTGATAGCTTGCTTTTTAATGAAAATAGTTGTTTGGTTTACTTTAAAACACTGCAAAATCATTCTAAAGACTACAATAATGTCAAAATACTGGTTATTTGAAATAAGCCATTTTTGCTGCTTGGAGTACACAAACGTGATTTCCGAGTGGCAATGCATGAAATTTGGAGTTGAAGAATATAGAAAGTCATCTTGAAGTGAAAAAAAATGCATTTGAGTTAAACTCAAATACCTGCTCAGAGAATGGGAGAGACTTCAGCAAGGATAGTTCCATATTTTTCATGTGGGCTAGAAGAGAAAGAATAGAACATAGGTGTTGCATCTGCAAGAAAACTGAAGTGAAATATGTGGACTCAGACCAATAATTTGTGGAACCCTCAACCCAGGTTCAATACAGACAATGGCTTAACAAATTCCAATGCTTATTCATTTGTCCACTAATTTCCTTTTACTTCAGTTACTCTACTTAGTTTTTTTTTTATTTTTCATGTATGGCTATTAATATTTCTACTATTTTCAGTACGTTTTGAAATAGTTACACATAATGTAAGTTTCTGCATACTAAATTTGTAATAAATGGCCAGAAAAAATTGTACTTCGCTGACTGAATTCATCCTGCTGGGATTAACAGACTCATTGGAGATACAGGTTATCCTCTTTTTGCTTTTTTCTGTGATTTACACGCTTACAGTTGTGGGGAATGTTGGGATGATCCTCTTAATCAAGACTGATCCCCGACTTCACACACCCATGTATTTCTTCCTGGCTAACCTGTCCTTTGTGGACATTTGTTATTCATCCACCATCACCCCAAAGATGCTGGTAGATTTTTTAATCAGAGAAGAAAACCATCTCCTTTGCTGGCTGCTTTCTGCAGATGTATTTCTTTATTGCCTTGGCCACAGCTGAATGCATCCTTTTTGGGTTAATGGCCCGTGACCGTTATGTGGCCATATGCAACCCTCTCCTTTACTCCTTGATCATGTCCAGGACTGTCTGCCTAAAGATGACAGCAGGGGCTTTTGCAGCAGGACTGTTGAACTCCATGTTTCAAACAAGTTGTATAAGCAGCTTCCCATTCTGCAGTTCCAATGTCATCCATCACTTCTTCTGTGACTGCCCTCCAATTATTAGGCTCTCATGTTCTGACACACGCCTGTATGAAACCATCTTGTCCACTTTTTGCTGGTGTGAATATAGTTGGAAGCCTGCTGGTGATCCTTACCTCCTACTCCTACATTCTCTTCTGCATCTTTCGTACGCATTCAGGGGAGGGGAGGCGCAAAGCTTTCTCAACGTGTGCCTCTCACCTGACTGCTATCATTCTATTCTATTCCACCTCCATCTATACTTACCTGAGACCTACTTCCAGCTACTCCCTGACTCAAGACAAAGTGGCTTCTGTGTTCTACACAGTGGTGATCCCCATGTTGAATCCTCTGATCTACAGTCTCAGGAATAAGGATGTAAAGAAAGCTTTATGGAATATAAGTACTAGGAAAAGGGTTCCTTTATTTTTGTGATGATTTGGTTCATTTTCAAAACTAAATAGAACATGTATTAAAATTTCAAAAGTTGGTCAGACATTTTCATTAGCTCCTTTTCTATACAATAATTTTCTGTTAATACTAGAGTACATATATCTAATAGAAATAATTTATCAAACTTCAGTAAGAGAGTGGAACTTTCATGTAGTCATTGTATTTCCACTGGGCCCCTAAAATAGGGTTTATCTGTAATGAAATTTTGATTAGGGAAATAAAGGACTAAGTATATAGGGACAAAATTACAATATCACATGGAACCAGCTTTGAAGTATATTTTTAATTTTTCATTTATTTTTCTGATGCATTATTTTTCACCATTTATGATTTGTAAAAGTTGTTATATATCATGTGTCAAATGTTTTAATTTCAAAATAGATTTCCATTTTATTTTATTGAATTATTTCCTGGGCAGATGCTTAAATCAAATTCAGTAACATGATTTTAATTGCAATAGTAAACTCCCCAACTTTTATTTCCTTTATCCTGGCAAACACATACATATTCACTAAAGAATAAGTATGAATTTGTTTAAAAGTGTTCTACTTAGAAAACTGCTGTTTGGTTAGAATGCACCAAATAAAACAGCTTTTCTTCTATTCCCTTCTTTATGTCTCAAAAATGTCCTATTCTTCTTTGGCTTTCTCTCTACCAGACTGACACATATACAGAAAGCCACATGTCCACATGTGCAGCTGTCTCAGAGCTGAATCAGGGCATCGTTCCAAAGCAGGTGGATCAATGTTTAACGGATGAAACCCACACATATTCTGTATAGTAGGCTCATGGGCTTCCTGCCTAGGGAAATCTTCTGTCAAACACCAGTAAAAATCCATTAAAGTTAATCTGAATATTAAAGGTAAGCATTAATATGGAGGTGGAATGGAAGTGACTTAGAACTCTGGAGGAAACTGAGTGGGGTTCACGTCTTGCTAAGATGGTAACTAAACTTGTAGTTTTTGGAGGGAAGTTCCCCATGGCTCTTCCCTTACATTTGTTGCTGAAGTTGCACCTGATAGAAGCTGTGATGTTCAAGTCATTTGAGATGTGGCAAAGCAGACCTCATGACTTGACACAAAGTTGTCATCCAGCTCAACCCTGTAGGACCCTTTGTGACCCACGTAGTTCACCTTGCCCAGATGAATATTCGTGTAGGCATGAAGTTAGTAGTTAGGACCTCTTTCTAATTTATTTCACTCAAGAATGGCATTGAGATGAAGGTAAATTCACCCAGACAAGTGGAGGTTTACATACACACACATTCACACAAAGATGTGTACACACACACACACAAGGGAAAAATAATAATTTGACAGTGGCTTGTGTACCCTTTTGAAATAAGATAAAATTACAAAGAAAGAGGAAACTAAATAGCCAATTAAAAGTTTTTTTAACTTTAGTAAACTTTAAAGTAACACAGAGATCAGTAACCACGTTATGATGCAAGTCCACATAGTGTTTGATTCCATCAACCTGCATGTGATCATATTTTAATTACATTTGAGAATAGAGTTTCTGCCTTTAGAGGATTGACTAACAATTAAATCTATAATCTAGTCCCCGTGGTTACCCAAACTTCTTCAAGGAAAACAAAATAAAAGGGCAGTAATGTGTGTATACTCAGAAGGTGTCTCAAATATTTACAAAGAGGTAATTCAAAATTTCACTGCTTTAATTTCATTTAAAATATGAAAATTGTCTTTTTTAAATATTTGTGTTTCAATTGCATTATGAGGGATTCTAATAAAAAAGAAAATAATAGACTAGACAAGTTAGTCCTGGGAAGGATGCTATTAAGTACTTGGTGATATAATTCACTGCAGTGGACAGGTACAGTGTGTGCTACTACATGGCAGTAATTTGACAGTGCGCTTTGTAATGAAAGCAGTTGTTTGGTTTACTTTTAAAAACTACAAAATCATTCTTAAGAATATGACAGATGTCAAAATATTGGTTATTTGAAATCAGCTATTTTTGCTGCTTAGACAAAACAAAAGTGATTTCTGGGTGGCAATGCATGAATTTTGAGGCTGAAGAATATAGAGAGTCACCTTGATATGAAAATAATGCACTTGAGTTAAACTCACATACCTTTGCAGAGAATGGGAGAGACTTCAGCAGGGACAGTTTTGTACTTTGCATTTTGGATGTGGGCTAGAAGAGAGAATAGAACATAGATGTTGCATTTGCAAAAAACTGAAGTGAAATATGTGGACTTAGACCAGTGATTTGTGGAACCCTCAACCCAGGTTCAATACAGACAATGGCTTAACAAATTCCAATGCTTATTCATTTGTCCACTATTTTCCTCCTAATTCAGATCCTCTATTTACCATGCTCTATTATCCTAGGTCTTTTTTTCTAATACGTCACTAACCTCAGTAAAATTTCTATTACTTTCTGTAAAATTTGGACAGTGAAATATTTACACCTAATGTAAGCTTAAGCATACTATATTTGTAATAAATGGCTAGAAAAAATTATACTTCACTGACTGAGTTCATCCTCTTGGGATTAACAGACTCATTGGAGATACAAGTTATCCTCTTTTTGCTTTTTTCTGTGATTTACATGCTTACAGTTGTGGGGAATGTTGGGATGATCCCCTTAATCAGGACTGATCCCTGACTTCACACACCCATGCATTTCTTCCTGGCTAACCTGTCCTTTGTGGACATTTGTTATTCATCCACCATCACCCCAAAGATGCTGGTAGATTTTTTAATCAGAGAAGAAAACCATCTCCTTTGCTGGCTGTTTTCTGCAGATGTACTTTATAGGCTTGGGCAAAACTGAATGCATCCTTTTTGGGTTAATGGCCTATGGCCGTTACGTGGCCATATGCAACCCTCTCCTTTACTCCTTGATCATGTCCAGGACTGTCTGCCTAAAAATGGCAGCAGGGGCTTTTGCAGCAGGACTGTTGAACTCCATTGTTAACACAAGTTATGTAAGCAGCTTGCCGTTCTGCATTTCCAATGCCATCCATCACTTTTTCTGTTACAGCCCCCCCCCCCCCACTTTTTAAGCTCTCATGTTCTGACATACACCTGAATGAAAGCATCTTTTCCATTTTTGCTGGTGTGAATATGGTGGGGGCTCTGCTGGTGATTCTCACCTCCTACTTCTACATTCTCTTCTCCATCTTTCATATGCATTCAGGGGAGGGGAGGCGCAAGGCATTCTCAACATGTGCCTCTCACCTGACAGCTATCATTCTGTTCTATTCCACCTCCATCTATACTTATCTGAGACCTACTTCCAACTACTCCTTGAATCAGGACAAAGTGGCTTCTGTGTTCTACATGGTGGTGATCCCCATGTTGAATCCTCTGATCTACAGCCTCAGGAATAAGGAAGTAAAGAAGGCTTTATGGAATGTAAATACTAGGAAAAGGATCCCTTCTATTCTGTGATTGTTGGCTTAGGTTTCTTAACTGAATTGAGTAAGTACTGAAGTTTCAAAGTCTGGATCAAGTTTACCATTTTTCATTAGAATATTTTCTAATTAATCATATTCTATTAATACTCAAGTACATGTATCCCATTAGTTATAAACTGTTATCAAATGAATATGAAATTATGGAACTTCATCTAATCATTTTATATTTACATTGAGTTGTCAAATTTAGTGCTTATTTTAAAGTAATTGTGGTTAGGGAAATAAAGGGATTGGATATTTAGAGACAAAAGTGATAATGTCACATGAAACTAGCCATGTAGAGTACTTGTAATTATCAGTTGTTTTTTTCTAATGTATAATTTTTCACCATTTATGATTTGTAAGAGATCATTATATATCACATACGCCAACATGTTTTAAGGAGATGCTTGTTTTATTTTATGGAATGATTTTCTGGGGACATGCTTTAATCAAAATTCAGGAGTATGGTTTTAATTTAACAGTAAACTCCTGATATTTTATTTCTGTTATTCCTGCGAACACATACATATTCATTAAAGAATAACTATGAATTTGTGTAAAAGAGTGCCATGTAGAAAACTGCTGATTAGAATTCACCACTTGCAACAGCTTTTCTTCTATTCCTTTCTTTCTTTCTCAAAAATTTCCTATTCTTCTCTTGCTTTCTTGCTCCCAGATGATAAACACACACAAAAAGCCACATGCACACAGATTCAGCTACTGCAGAGTTTAATCCACACATAGTTCTAAAGCAGGTAGATATTAATATTAAATGAGGGTAACTGACACATATTGTTTGCAATATGCTCATGAATTTCCTGCTTATGGAACTCTTCTATCAATTAACAATAAAAAAAAATTAAAGTTAATTTTAATATTAAAGCTAACCATTAATATGAAGGTGGAATGGGAATTGGCTTATTAGCAAAATAACTTGGTTCAGGGCTTGCTAGAACAACAGGCTCACATAATTTTTGGAGGGAAACTCCCCATGGCCCTTCCCTTGCAGTTGTTGCTGAAGTTGCACTTGATAGAGGCTGTGATTTTCAATTCATCTGGGATGTGGCAAAGCAGACCTAAGGACCTGTCACAAAAGGTTTTCCAGCTGAAGCATCCATGGCCCTCTGGTCCATGTAGTTGAAGAATATTCATGTGCACATACGTGTTGTCTGTGCACCCTTAGGCCATGCTTTCAGTTCAAAGTGGTTGTCTGGCCCTGGAGGCCCTGCAGCAGGTTGATCAGGTTGATCTCAGAGAAGGTTCACTCCTTCATTGAGTGGTTCAGCTACATTATTCTGTACTAGCTGGTTGTTCTTTGGCTGGTCTCTTTCTGCTTTCCCTGCCTTGGTATTTATGGGATTCAAATAATTAACTAGAAAATATTGGTATTCTACTCTTTCCAGTAAATGCTTTAATTTCTAGTAAAACTTAGGAATAGAAACATTGAGTGGGGGATGAAATACAGTTATTTTCAGATTTGTTTTTATAGCCTTCTCTATTTAATTGAGCTCATTTACGAAGTCTGCAAATATTTCCAACATTGGGAGCTCTTAGCTCCTAATGATACTGGTCATTTTTAATTAATTGAATGTGTGATTCTTACATAAATTTTGATTATTTTAACCTGTAATTTCTTGTAAAAAATATCTTTAAAATTATTGTATGTTATTGCTTATTTTTCAAAACACATGCAAAACACGTTCATAATATTTATTTTCTTTAACTCAAAATACATTTAAGTTGCAGAAGCATGAAGAGACTTTTAGATATTATATTGAGTGTGATTTTATCCTTCTCTTTCTTTACAATCTGACAATATTTATTCAAATCTCCCTTTATGAATATAGTTTCTTTGTGTCTCTTTGCTATATTATCTCCTTTGTTTCCTGTTTCTCTAATTTTCCGTGTCTTTTACTTCACTTGAATGTTTAGTGTTACCACCTTCTGCAAGTATATAGTTGTAGGACTTTCCTGGTGGCACAGCAGTTAAAAATCCATCTGCCAATGCAGGGGACACGGGTTCAATCCCTGACACTAAGGAATTAAGCCCGTGTGCCACAACTACTGAGCCTGCACTCTAGAGCCTGAGAGCCACAACTACTGAAGCCCACAGGCTCTGCACTCTAGGGCCTGCATACTGCAACTACTGAGCCTGTGGCTGCAACTGCTGAAGCCAGAGCACCTACAGCCCGTGCTCTGAAACAAGAGAAACCACCAAAATGAGAAGCCTGTGCACCTCAATGAAGAATAGCCCCCACTCGCTGCAACTAGAGAAAGCCCATGCAAAGTAGGAAGACCCAACACAGTCAATAAATAAATACATTTTAAAAAATAATAAGAAAACAGATATGTGGTCATTTGTCGTGAAACCAAGATATAATTTACTGCTTTGGCTGGGAAATTGGTATGTACCTATGTTAACATTCTCTTTAAATGCTGTGATATTAGTCCTACTGTGGAAACATTCATGTACCCATGCACCATCCTTAAATCTCAGAGTAGTCCTTGGGATATTTCAGTCACTTAAGAAATATTATTCTCCACAGAATTGTTAACGGAAGAGCTTACAAATACTGGCCAAGGAATGTCAAAGTTTTGGAAACAGGAGACCGACCTGATGAAGAGCTAGATCAAAAACTGAGTTTGTAAACTGGGCTCAAAATGTTCAACCTACTGAAATTGTAGGATCATTTTAAATTGTGATGTAAAAAAAGTAAGATGTTAAAATATAATTTACTAGCCATGTTTGTGTTGTCTGTATGTCAGAGTCATTACCTTGCTGATACAGCAAACAGAAAGATGAAAATAGACATGGACTTTCTTCCACATCTGTTTGATTCTCCTCTATCTCCCTGAGGTCTGAGTTCAACCTTCTGTCCATACAGTACTGAGGGAAAGATGCAAAACAATTCCTGGGTTTAAGAAAAAAATACAACTACAGACACAAATGGAGAAACACTTTCTCTTGGTTCTTACTCAAACAGTTGCAGGAAATGGACTTGTTGAACCATATTTGGTATAACACGTACTGTGGAATCAATCACCTGTTGCCAAGTGAGTGCAGTCAGGTGCTATACAATGACCCTGTGGAATGTGGGGGATGAAGGTGAAGAAACTTAGATAATTTATGCAGAGGGAGAGGAGAAGAAAAGCAATGCATCTGTACTAATTTGGTTCAACTCTATTAAAGGTAGGAAACTCCTATAATTCTAAGATCTGAGGGTTCTAAAGAAGAATATTCCAGGGCAGGATCCCAGTATTAGGGTAAACACTGTAAAGAATCATTCAGGGACAGGTGGCTTTGACATTTTCCACTGGTGACTTCCATGGTTTCTGGGGTCATTCCAGGGCTATCCAACCAAAATGCGGAGGGGTGATATTCTGGGAGATGTTCTGTTAAGCAAGTGAGCAAATCTCCACGTTTTGTGTTCTCTCCTATTTCATTGCCAAGAACTGAGTCACATGGTCATGCAAGTGGAAAGAGATATGGGAAACACATCTGGGCTACTACAGAAAAAAAAAAACGAAGGAGAACTGGGTTTGTTCATCGCTTTTCAGTCTCTAACAGGGTGCATGATACAATCATGGGGACCAAGGAGAGCAGTGAAAGGAATTAAGGAGGAAAATGCATGATTTTATCTACTTCACGGAAAAAAACATTGTCTTTGAATTTAGAAAGAGAAGATTGAGAAAAGTGAAATAGTAATGAAACTAAAGTTTTTTAGAAAATTGTGGTTATCAGGGGAGAAGCGTGATAGGGAGAGAGAGACTTTGAGGTTGGGATTGACATATACACACTGCTATATTTAAAATAGATAACCAACAAGGACCTACTGTATAGCATAGGGAACTCTGCTCAGTATTCTGTAATAACCTAGATGGGAAAATATTTGAAAAAAAGTAGAAAAACATAAAAAAATAAAAATAAAAAAATAAAAATTATTTCAATATAAAATGACTACAAGGGTGTTAACTAAAGAAATCCCCAGAAAAATAGAAGAAAATGAGTGAAATTAGTTAATATTTGGAAGAGTCAGAATAATTTGATGACTAGTCAGTGTAAATAATGTAGGTCAAAAAAGATGGAGAACAGTGAATATGTCATATTTTCTAATGTGGCTGATTTTATGTATGGTAAACATGAGAATCAAACAGAAGAACATGCTTGGAAAGAAACTACATAAATCCTGTGACCACTTCTCACAGTATATGCACCACTTCAGCCCTGTTCCATCGTTTCCCATATAGATTTTTGCAACCACATCTTAAGTGGTTTCTCTGCTTCCACTCTTGTGTGCAGTAAAGTTCTTATGTCACATTCCATATCTTCCAGACATTTTACTCACTGCTAACAATGGAAGGGAACACAGTACATATGATCAGTGATTGCAAAGGTTCGATGATGCAGGTGTAAAGTATTGAGTCTGTAAAATGCCCCAGAGTGTTCTATGTAGATGTCTCTGTACTTAGAGCTGGATGTGCATCAATAAACAAGACAAATACCCTAGGTTCAAGGAGTTTAAGACCAGAGAGAAAGGCAAATTATGGGATAAATATTAAGATATAACACTATAAAGTTCAAACTGGAAGTTATATAAGAAAGCATGCCAGTAGATATGTTTAACTCGTAGAAATAACATGTTACTTTTCATAGGATATGACATACCAGCTCTACCTGAGAGATGAACAGGTGTTTGACTGTCAGACATTGTGACCAATTTATAGGATACAAAGCTACCTGTGCTTCCTGAAGAGTATAGCACAGCACCTGATATGGCTGCATATTTAGTGAATGCTTTGATAAGTGAATAGAGATGGGCTGAATGCATGAATTAATTACTTTACATGGCTTAGCAAAGATTCAAAGCAAAAATAAAAATTTACACTACATTCTCTTTCCTATTGGTTTTAAAGCCTTCACAATATCTTCTTCCCATTCCCACCTGCTTGATATAGACAACTCAGTGTACTATATAGTCTTGTTCAAACTCATCTCATTTTCTTATGTATGTACCTGTAACTAAAGATAAATTCTATACATGGTGTGAACAGAGGGCTTATCTCAGAAACAAACTAGATGATGCATGAATTCTAGATGCTTTGCAAGTTACACACTGTGAGGTTAAGAAATGGCATTTTAATAATTTCAAATTTTGATTCCACTGATTGCATACATAGATATTGACCAATTTTAAGACTGTGAATGTCTTAAACAGCCTTTCCCAGGAGGGGAATTTCTTCACTTTCCCAAGATCTAGAGGTTGGGGAGATAGGTAGAGAGGAGTGGCTAGGAGGCTGGTGCTCCTCAGACCATATTCCACAGAGAGAGACACTTCAATGCAGCACTAATTGACCCAGAGGGAGCCGTGGTTATTTTCTATGTTGTCACTTGATAAACAGTTTATTGAGTATAAAATGCAATGTGTCACGGAGAGAAGATATCTCCACAATAATAAGGGGCTATTATCTATCTAAGTGAACTGATTGATTTCAGCAAAGTATGAGCTTCAAGGGAAAATAAGAATGGCAGAATGTATTACTTGAATAATTCAAATAGATGTTTATATTACATAAGACCGTGGTCCTTGTAAAAGAGTAACTCATAGTGATTTCTCCATAATATAAAAAGGTAAGCAGTAATTATTTTAACCTGCTTGTTTTATTGTAGTGTATTCTTTTAATTCACGAATCAAAAGTCCTAGCTGCTCAACATCACTAATTATTGGAGAAATGCACATCAAAACTACAATGAGGTATCACCTCACACCAGTTAGAATGGGCACCATCAGAAAATCTACTAGCAATAAATGCTGCAGAGAGTGTGGAGAAAAGGGAACCCTCTTGCATTGTTGTTGGGAAAGTAAATTGGTACAACCACTATGGAGAACAGGATGGAGGTACCTTAAAAAACTAAAAATGGAATTACCATATGACCCAGCAATCCCACTCCTGGGCATATACCCAGAGAAAACCATAATTTAAAAATACACATGCACCCCAATGTTTATTGCAACACTGTTTACAATAACCATGTCATGGAAGCAACCTACATGTCCAACAACAGAAGAATGGATAAAGAAGATGGTACATATATACAATGGATTATTACTCAGCCATAAAAAGGAATGAAATTGGGACACGTGTAGAGACGTAGATGGACCTAGAGATTGTCATACAGAGTAAAGTAAGTCAGAAAGAGAAAAATAAATATTGTATAGTAACACATACATGCGGAATCTAGAAAAATTGTTCAGATCAACCCATTTGCAAGGCACAAATAGAGACACAGATGTAGAGAACAAACATATGGACACCAAAGGGGGAAAGTGGGGGGACTGGGGTGGGGTGGGATGAATTGGGAGATTGGGGTTGCATGTATAGCTATACATGCATTACTAATAAGAAAAAAAAATGTAAAAAAAAGAATCGAATGTCCTAAGAAAAGAAAAAGCACTTTCATCGAATCTCATTCATTAATAAGATAAATCTTCTGAACTTGAAACATACAGAGTTTATAAGAATTTTCTTTTGCTTTTAAACAGTCTGTGAGATGTAAAATAGACATGAAATCAATTTGCTACTGTGAAGAAGTTTATATTACTTCATTTTATTAATAATATTATTAAGAATATTAAATTCAAAACAGTATTTCCTCTTGAATATTCCAAGAAGTCTATTAAGCTTTAATTAAGAATATGAACTCTGGCATTACACTGATGAATTGAAATCACCAAAGTCACATACTAGTTTTTGACACTGCACAAGATACTTAAAGTCTCTATGCCTCTGGCTCTTTATGCAAAATGTGAATAATAGTCTATTTCATTCAGATTGCAATAAATAGGGTAACACAAAGTCAATAGAGTGGTTAGCCCATAATAAATGTATAAAAACTGATAACCATAAAAACATAGTTAAAAATAACAAAGCCTCTCTACTTTCCATAGTTATGATAGTTCCTGCTAAAATAGAGACATTGGTAAAGGAAGGACTGAAGTTCCCATGTTAGAACTGCCAACATGCCACTAATTGTTAATAGAGAGACTAGATCAAGTTCAGAAAAAGAAAATAATCAAAGAAGGTTATATTTGGGGATGCTATCAGATATTAAATAGGATTTCATTTAGACAATTAAATTTAATTTTGTTTCTATTTCTATAATGAAATCTACTTCTCCTATGTATTCCAAGTACAACTGTCAGACTGGCACAGATGAGAGGGTAAAAAAAAAAAAAAAAAAAAAAAAACTAAAAATAAAAGCCTGGTAAATTAGAGTGTTTTTTTCTCTAGAAATTACTGATGGTATATACCCACCCAGCAGAAAATTATCAGTTAATTTTAACTCAATATTCCTCCAAAATGCTACTCTGTACATTCTTTTCTCTCTGAGATTGAGAAAAGGCTACTCTAGGGAAGGATAAAAGATCAGCAAAATTCAAAAAAAAAAAATCAGTTAAATTATGTAATGTCCTTGTTAAATCACTCAATGGCCCGATCCTTTGGTTAGTGCGTACTTGAATCTAGTTAAACATAGTATGATTGCTGAGGTCAGTGGAAAATCTTCATTTATGCAATTTTCTGTTGGGGAATATTTATAAGCCACTCACTCATGTGAGCACCTGACTAATCTTCAGAATACACAATTGAATAAGGACATGAGGGTGTTTTTCTCCTATAAAAATATTTTGCTATTTTTGTAAATAAAGATAACAATGATTCTGTGTTAACCTAAGATCTTATGAAGGCTTAGGTTCAGCATCTCTTCTTGAGCATTTATCTGGTGCTCTGATAACACCTTATTTTACTCTCTACATAGCCTGCACACTGTCCTGCACTACCTGACTTACAGGTCTGACTTCACCACTAGTTGCTAAGCTCTGCAATGGCAGAAATCAAGATCATATTACTTACCATTTGTGTCTTTTGTATTTAGCATAGTTTGTATTTAACAACATGTTTTATTCAACCATAATAGACTACAATATGTGTAACAAGTTATGCATGAATTTACTGCCTGATACATTCGGTCAAACATGTCTGTATGGCTGAAAATTCAATTCCCTTCCAGCTGGTTTTCATAAGGTGTCAGTCCTGAAGAAAAACTATATATATACATATATATATTTATGTATATATGTAGTAGATTGTTAGATTGTAGATATATAGATAAAAAGTCTTGAAAGACTGAGAAGATTTAAAATAAGAAAGTAATTATCAAATGTAAAAACAGAAAGAAAAAAGAAAGAGAAGAAAACAGAAAAACCAAAGAGAGAGGTGTGAGAGAAGATTTAGAGGAACACACTAGGGCTGAGTTTGAACAACATACTATTTGAATCTAAAACTTCTCAGGCCCTTGGTCCCTTCTCTTGACATTTCTGAGCTGTACACAGAGATGAGCCAGGAGGAAGCTTTGCCTTTATAGTTTGCTGTGAAACATGAATCACAAAATTAAAGAGAATTCACTGCAATAAGAAGGGAAAAGTTTGAGATCAGTGAGAACAAAGACTCAAAGTAGAAATTGTCAGTTTCTACATCTATTTGGGGTTTCTGAGAAGGAAGAGGGGGTCTTCAAAGAAGGAAGGGAGGCTGTATTCTGTAGCAAGTGAAGACACACTTGGAGTTTGGGAATGAGGGAGAAAGTTCAAAACTCATGACAATGGATTGGGAGAAGGTGATAATCTGTGAAACAAGTCACTACTTAGCATTAATGATGCTGGGTGGAAATCACAGAACTGATGTCTAGGACCCAGTACAGTGGAGGAGAGATGGCACTTACTTGGTCCAAAAATGCTTAATTATGAATTGAGCTGTTTGGGCTAAGTCTACACTGCATTTAGCACCTTGCTTTATGATAGTTATTCAGATATCTATAATTAGGATAGATATTATACAATGTACATATATTCATAATACATACCATATATTCACAATGTTTTATATGTTCACAATATATTATATATGTTCAGACATACTTCTTTAGAGGTAGAAGAAGAGGTACACAAAGGCTAACTTTACATTTGGTCTGGTGTCGGGTATGTGATCTCTGGGATCATATCCTTTTACTCATGTTCTTTTTCCTTATTCTTGTTTAATTATTCCATAAAGGACTTAAAATTATGTAATTACTAGTAAAGGCCCCAGATTAGAAATGTAAGTAGATTACTAAGAATGTTGGGGGCTATTGTGGGGTTGAGGACAAATTACATCAAAATCTTCTCTCTCTGATATTCTAAATTCAGGTGAACATAAGACTTGCCATGCTATTTTATTTCTGCTATAAATTTCTATGCTATATCACATGGAATATGCATGATGGAAACAAGGACATATGTCTTTTCTTTCTGGTCAGTGTCTAAGTCTCTTTCCCACATAGTGAGTGGCCCAGGCTGGACTGAACTGGGCCTGACAGTAGAGCCTTACTGATCACCTTGCCCTTTGGTTACCTGAGATGCAGCTCACAGGGGAGACCTCAAGCCAAACATGAAATAATCACATAAATAAATTACAACTTAGAGAGTTCTCGGCAGAAAAAAATTACAAATAAAAAACAGACCAAATTGATCAGGAATAAAAAGGCAGTTCTCGTTAGAAAATGTCCCAAATAACCTAGAGAAGTTCCTAGACTGAGACTAGGCTACCTGACATAGTGCTCTTTTTTTATTGTTTGTTTTTCTGTGTTTTTCATATACCCATAATTTTAACATGAGCAGGAAGAATAGATTTTTCTGTTTTCTGTTTTCACACTGTAGAATTTTAGAATATTGAATGTAAAATATATTTCCACAAATAAAAAACAAACATACTGATTATCCTGTGACACTGGATTTGAAATCATCAATCTGTTACTTCCCATTTTGCTGCTGGACTGAGCCAAGTGGAGTGACTTCTCAATCTTCTGTTCACAGATGGGATCCAGGGGACAGAATTCCCTGCCATGGAACAGGACTACATTGGTGGGTTTCATCTTGCTCGGTTTCTCAGATATTCCTGACCTCCAAGGATTACTTTTTGGGGTATTTTTGATCATCTACATGATTATTCTGATGGGAAATAGCCTCATCATCATAATAACCAAGACAGAGCCTTCCCTTCAGACCCCCATGTACTTTTTCCTGGGGAACTTTTCTTCCTTGGAAATATGTTATGTATCAGTCACTGTCCCTAGATTATTAGTGGATCTTTGCAGACAAACAAGAAATATATCCTTTCTGGCCTGTGCTGCTCAAATGTATTTCTTTCTGGTGTTTGGAGCATTGAGTGCTTGCTTTTGACTGCAATGGCTTATGACAGGTATGTGGCCATTTGCCACCCATTACTCTACCCTCTCCTCATGAACAGGAGGCTGTGTGTCCAACTGGCAGCTGGCTGTTGGGTCAGTGGAATTCCAGTCCACACAGGCTTTACCTACCAGGTCTTCTCTCTTCCCTTCTGTGGCTCTAACCAGTTGAATCACTTTTTCTGTGATGTACCACCAGTGCTTAAACTTGCCTGTGGGGACACTTTTATGATTGATATATTGATTTATGTAATTGCTCTTCTAGTTGTTACTATTCCTTTCATGTTGATTCTTGGATCTTATGTGAGAATAATTGAGACCATCCTGAAGCTGACTTCAGCCACTGGGCGAGCCAAGGCCTTCTCCACCTGTTCTTCTCATCTCATGGTTGTGTCTTTATTCTTTGGATCAGGACTCATTACATATTTAAGACCGAATTCCAGTCATTCAATAGGAATGGACAAATTTCTTTCTCTTTTTTACACCATTGTCACACCAATGTTTAACCCTGTGATATACTGTCTGAGAAACAAAGATGTTATGGTGGCCCTGAAAAAACTCCTCCTGATATGAATTGTCCTAAGACTCAAAAACATCACTTCATAAAATTTGTTTTGTACTCATTACAGTCTCCACACACTATTATGCTATACACTATTAAAATTAGTTTAATTATCAAAGCATTAAAAATAAACAATGCTGCTAAAATAATTTAAGCAATATGCCAGTCCTACCGAATATTTTCTTCAACTCTAAAGCATGCCTATATATACTGCATTTCCTACATATACACTATATTTACTACCATGGGTCCCGTGAAAATTCACAGGCTCTGGTATCTGAGGACCCCACGTTAGACTAGATCCTGTTAAATTTTAGCTGATCTCCTTTCAGTATATAGGGCCAGAATATTACTGCCTAAACAAAATTTATCATTTCATTATAGTGAAAGTGTCACTATCAAACCAAAAATTTGAGACACATTTTAAACAAGAAAGGATTAAGAGCACACTCATAAGTCAGGAGAAAGAATTACTTGTTAAATAAGTCAGAGGTGAAAAGACAAAGACACAAGTGACAGGAATGGGTTAATCCTTGTCTCCTCAGCCTTGTATATGTGATGTGGTCTTGGGAGTCCCTGATACTAATTGAACAGTACCCTTAGACTGTTCCAATTGAATATACAGCCTCCTTGTAAAGTTATGGAAAAATAGTATAAATGATCCTCATTTTACAAACAAATAAAATGACATTAAAAATTGACTTGTCTAAAAGCAGCGGAAACCAGCTTAAAACCTGGACTGTTACTGTCTGACCTCTTATGCTGCTTTTGGACATGGTATATGAGCTAGAACAGAATGTATACTTAGGTGAAGTGATTCATCTAGTCTCGTTGTTTAAGTCCTGCTTTAACATCTACAAAGCATGGAAAATCTGTAACTCAGGTTTGACAATTCACACGTCGTCAGGTTTTTTCCAATACCAGCTACTAATTTTTTTTAATTGAAGCATAGTTGATTTATTATGTTGCTTTATTTTCCGATGGACAGCAAAGTAATCCAGTTATACATACTTTTTCCTATTCTTTTCCATTATGGCTTATTACAGGATATTGACTATAGTTCCACATATATGTATATATTTATAGTAGAACCTTGCTGGTTATATATATATAGGAGGGTGTGTGTGTGTGTGTGTGTGTATTTCTTTGCTGATATGCAGTCAGAACTTGTTCGTTATCTATTTTATATACAATAGTTTATATCTGCTAATCCCAAACTCCAAATTGATCCCACCCCCCAGAGCTCTCTGTCCCCTTTGGTAACCATAAATTTGTTTTCTATGTTTGTGAGTCTGTTTCTGTTTTGTAAATAAGTTAATTTGTACCAAATTTTAGATTCCACTTATAAGTGATATAGGATTTTTGTCTTCCTCATTCTGACTTACTTCACTTAGTATGATGATCTTTAGGTCCATCCAAATTGCTGCAGATGTCATCATTTCATTCTTTTATACAGCTGAGCACATCTTCTTGTATGCATGTAGCACATCTTCCTTTACATTCATCTGTCCGTGGATATTTAGTTTGTTTCCTTGTCTTGGCTATTATAAATAGTGCTGCTATGAACATAGGGGTGTGTGTATCTTTTCAAATAATAATTTTGTCTGAATATATGTGCAGGAGTAGAATTGCTTGATCATATGGCAACTCTATTTTGAGGTTTTTAAGATACCTCCATACCCTTTTCCATAGTGGTTGTTCCAGTTTACACTGCCATCAACAATGTACCAGGGTTGCAGCAAGTGGTGGTACTATTCTTGCGGTTTGTGGGCTCTAGGGTGTGTGGGCTTCAATATTTGTGGAGCCCAGGCTCAATAGTTGTGGCTCAGCTTGCAGGCTCTAGATCACAGGCTCAGTAGTCATGTTCCCTGGGCTTAGTTGCTCCGTGGCATGTGGATCTTTCCGGACCAGGAATCGAACCCATGTCCCTGCAATGACAGGCAGATTTTTAACCATTGTGCCACCAGGGAAGTCCCTGTAGATTTTTTTAATGACGCCCATTTTGACTGGTGTGAGGTGATACCTCGTAGTTTTGATTTATATTTCTCTAATAGTTAGCATTTTTAAGCATCTTTTCATGCTCCTGTTGGCAATCTGTATATCCTCTTTGGAGAAATATTTATTTATGTCTTCTGTCCATTTTTGGATTAGATTGTTTGTTTTTTACGTTGTTGAATTTCATGGGCTCTTTGTATATTTTGGAAAATAAGCCCTTGTCGGTTGCATTGTTTGCAAAAATTTTCACCCAGTCCACAAGTTGTCTTTTAATTTTGTTTATGGTTTCCTTTACTGGCAAAAGCTTATAAATTTTATTAGGCACATTTGTTTATTTTTCTTTTATTTCTATTGCCTTGGGAGACTGACCTCACAAAATGTTGCCACAATTTATTTATTTCTCTGTGCAAACTGACTCTCCCTTCATGTGGACATCCAATGGGATTTATTTCTCTTTGTGACATGTATTTGATATGTAAAATCTGTAGTTTAATCTCCTTGTAAGATCAGAATCATGCAATATTTTAACAAATGCAATTATACAATTATGAAATCTTAAAGAAATAAGTTATGTTTTCTTATATATTGTCTTACTCAGGGTAGAGTATTTCTTTAAAAAAGGGTTGAAGTTAGTGTCCCCTTCTCATTTCTTTCACACAAGAACAGAGCTGGATTGAAGGTTAAACTCACTGAAGCAAGGGGAGGGGGAAACACATACACACGCAGAAGAATAATGTGGTAGTGGGCTATGTACCCTTTTGGAATAAGCAAAACTACAAAAAGAAAATTAAATAGCCAAATAAAATTAATAATTTTTAAACAGTGGCAAAATATCTGAAGTAACACAAAGATCAATGATCACCTTAGGTTGCCAGACCTACATCATGTTTAATTCCATTCACTCACATGTGATCTTATTTTAATTATTTTTGAGACTAGATCTCATGCCTTTAGAGGATTGACACCACAGTCAAAACATATAATCCAGTCCCCATGGTTACCCAACCTCTTTTAAGGGAAGCAAAATAAAAGAGCAGCAAGGTGTGTATATTTACAAGGTGTGTCAATTTTTTACAAAGAGGTTATTCCAATTTTCACTGCTTTTCATTTCATTTAAAACTTGAAAGTTGTCTTTTCATTTTTGTTCCTCAACTGGGTTATTAGGGATTCTAATAAAAGAGAACATAATAGACTAGACAGTTTAGTCCTAGGACAGATGCTATTAAGTACTTAGTGCTATAATTCTCTGCCATGGACAGGTACAGTGTGTGGTACTGCTTGGTATCATTTTGATAGTGTCTTTGTAATGAGTACAGTTGTTTGGTTCACTTTTAAACAGTATTAAAATCATTTTTAAGAATATGATAGATGTCAAAATATTGATAATTTTAAATGGGCTGTTTTTGCTGCATGGGAAACATAAAAGCGATTTCCCAGTGGCAATGCATGAACTTTGGAGTTGAAGAATACACAGAGTAGTCCTAAGGAGAAGAAACAAGTGCAATTGAGTTAAACTCACATACCTGCTCAGAGAATGGGAGCGATTTTAGCAAGGATAGTGCTGTATTTTGCATTTTGGTTGTGGGCTAGAAGAGAAAGAATAGAAAGATGTTGCATTTGCAGAAACTGAAGTGAAATGTGTTGACTTAGACTAGTGATTTGAAATTCCTTCAACCCAGATACAACATAGACATCTGCTTAGTAAATTTCAGTGCTTATTCATTTGTCCACTAATTTTCCTCTTGCTTTAGTTACTCTATATACTGTACTCTCTTGTCCTAATTTCTTTTCTTTTAAGTATGACTAACTTCATTAGCATTTCTCCCATTTCCTGTAAACTTTAAAGGGGAAAATGTTTACACCTAATGTAAGTTTAACCATACTATATTAGTAATAAATGGCCAGAAAAAATTATACATGACTGACTGAATTCATTCTGTTGGGATTAGCAGATACACTTGAGCTACAGGTTATCCCGTTTTTGCCTTTTTCTGTGATTTACACACTTACAGTTGTGGAGAATGTTGGGATGATCCTCTTAATCAGGACTGATTTCCGACTTCACACACCCATATATTTCTTCCTGGCTAATTTGTCCTTTGTGGACGTTTGTTTTACAACCACCGTCACTCCAAGGATGCTGGCAGATTTGTCATCAGAGAAGAGAACCATCTCCTTTGCTGGCTGCTTTCTGCAGATGTACTTCTTTATAGCCTTGGGCACAACTGAATGCATCCTTCTTGGGTTAATGGCCTATGACTGTTACATGGCCATATGCAACCCTCTCCTTTACTCCTTGATCATGTCCAGAACAGTCTGCCTAAAAATGGCATCAGGGGGTTTGCAGCAGGACTGTTGAACTCCGTGGTTCACACATTATGTAAGCAGCTTGCCATTCTGCAGTTCCAGTGTCATCCATCACTTCTTCTGTGACTGCCCCCCACCTTTTAAGCTCTCATGTTCTGACATACACCTGAATGAAAGCATCGTGTCCATTTTTGCTGGTGTGAATATAGTTGGGACTCTGCTGGTGATTCTCACCTCCTACTCCTACAATCTTGTCTGCATCTTTCCTATGCGTTCAGGAGAGCGGATGAACAAAGCATTCTCAACGTCTGCCTCTCACCTGACAGCTATCATTCTGTTCTATTCTACCTCCATCTATACTTACCTGAGACCTTCTTCCAGCTACTCCCTGACTCAAGACAAAGTGGCTTCTGTGTTCTACACAGTGGCGATCCCCATGTTGAATCCTCTGATCTATAGCCTCAGGAATAAGAAAGTAAAGAAAGCTTTATGGAATGTAATTACTAGAAAAATGGTTCCTTCATTTCTGTGGTTAGTTAATTTTCTGAAATAAATACAGTGTGTACTGAATGTTCAAAAGCTGGATCAAGCTTATTTTCATTACAACGTAATCTATGTAATCATGTTTTGTTAATACATGCATCAAATTGGATATAATTTACCATACTTATGTAAGACCATGGGCTTTCATCTAATTATTGTATATTTCCCCAACGTTTTTAAAAATTGGGCTTGTTTGTAAAGGAACTTCTGTTAGGGAAAATAAAGTAATAAGTATACTTATATAAAGACAAAAGTTACAATGTCACGTGAAAGTCATTGTGTAGTTTGTTTGTAATTATCAGTATATTATTTTCTGATGCATTCTTTTTCACCATTTATGGTTTGTAAGGGAATGATATATATCACATGCGTTAAAATGTTTTAAATGTAAAATAGACTTTTATTTTATTGAATTATTTCCTGGGGAGATGCTTAAATCAAAATTCAGCAACATTGTTCAAGTTGCAACAGTAAACATACCAACATCCATTTCCTTTATCCCTGCAAACATAACCATATTCATGAAAGAATAAGGATGGACTTGTGTAATGTGTTCTATGTAGAAAACTGCTGTCTGGTTGGAATGTACCAATTACAACAGCTTTTCTTCTATTCCCTTATTTTCTTCTCAAAAATTTCCTATTCTTCCCTCATTTTCTCTCTTCCCAGACTGATTCATACCCACAAAGCCACATGCACACGCATTCAGCTACGGAAAAATTTAATCAAGATTTAGTTCTAAAGCCAGTATTTAATGGCTGAAGTTGACACAGTCTTTATCATAGGCTCATGCATATCCTGATTATGGACATCTTCTATCAATTACCAATTAAAATGCATTAAAGTTAATCTCAATATTAAATGTAAGCATTGATATGGAAGTGGAATGGGAGTGGCTCAGTAGAATTCTGGAGGAATTTGGTAAGATTCAGGGCTTGCTAAGATGATAACCATCCTTCCAGTTTGTGGAGGGAAATTCCCCAGGCCGTTCCCTTGCACTTGCTGCTGAAGCTGCACCTGATAGAAGCTGTGATGGTCACGTCATCAGGGATGTGGCAAAGCAGACCTCACAACCTGTCACAAAGTTGTCATCCAGCTCAACCATCTAGGGCCCTTTGTGGTCAGTGTAGTTCAACTTTGTCAAATGAATATTCCCGTAAGCATGTAGTTAGTAGTTACGTTCTCCTTCTAATTTATTTCACTCAAGAACAGAGCTGGATTGAAAGTTACAATCACCTGGATCAGGGGAGATGTACACACACACACACACACACAAGCAGGGGACGAAAATAATTTGATAGTAGGTTATGTAGCCATTTGGAATAAGGTAAAACTACAAAGAAAGAGGCAATTAAATAGCCAATTATTTTCTTAACTATGACAAAAACTTTAAAAAATAACACAGAGATCAGGAACCACATTATGATGAAGGTTCCACTAGTGTTGATTCCATCCTCCTGCGTGTGACTGTATTTTAATTACTTTGGAGATGAGTTTCTGCCTTTAAAGGATTGACTCCACAATTAAAACCTATAATCCAGTCCTCATGATTCTCAAGCCCCCTTGAAGGACAACAAAATAAAAGGATATCAATGTGTATATGCTCAGAGGGTGTCTTGAATTTTCACAATGAGGTACTTCAATTTTCCACTGCTTTACATTTCTTTTAAATTATGAAAATTGTCTTCTTTTTATTTTTGTGACTCAATTAAATTATCAGGGATTCTAATGAAAAAATAGACTAGACACATTAGTACTGAGAAGAATGCAATAAGTACTTGGTGCTGTCATTCACTGCAGTGGACAGGTACAGTGTCTGCTACTATATGACATTAATTTGATAGTGTGTTTGTAACGAGAACAGTTTTTGTTTGGTTCACTTTAAAACACTACAAAATCATTCTTAAATATGTGATAGATGTCAAAATAATGGTTATTTGAAATGGGCTATTTTTCTACTTGGAGAACACAAAAGTGGTTTCCATATGGTGATGCATGAATTGTGGAGCTGAAGAATAGCAAGAGCTGTTTTTATGAGAAAAACATGCATTTTATTTCAACTCAATACCTGTTCAGAAAATGAGAGGAACTTCAGCAAAGAAAGTCCTGTACTTTGCATTTTGGATGTGAGCTAGAAGAGAAAGAATAGAACACAGATGTTACATTTCCCAAAATACTGAAGTGAAATATATGGACTTAGACCCGTCATTTGTGAATCTCTCAACCCTGATTTGATACAGACAAATGCTTAATAAAATCCAATGCTTATTCACTTGTCCACCAATTTTCCTCTTACTTCAGTTGCTTTATTAACTATGCTCTATTATGCTAGGGTTTTTTCTCTATGTGTTAGTCACTAACCTCATTCATATTTCCACTATTTCCTGTAAGCTTTGGACAATGAAATATTTACACCTAATGTAAGTTTAAGCATAAGTTATCTGTAATAAGTGGCTAGAAAAAATTATACTTCGCTGACTGAATTCATCCTGTTGGGATTAACAGACAAATTGGAGCTACAGGTTATCCTCTTTTTGCTATTTTTTCCTATTCTTCTCTGACTTTCCCTCTTCCCGATGATACATGCACACAGAGCCACATGCACCCACATGCAGCTAATCACATCTCAAAGGACAGAGATAAACAATATAATGTAGGAACGTAAAATGCAAATGCTTAGGTGTACAGGAGAAAAACCAATATAAGGTAATTGAATTCACGTGAAAATATGTCACCTGTAGAGATGAATGGACGCACAAATTTATCACAAATACATAGCTTTACTGCAAATATATAGCTTTATAGAAACAATTTTGAAACAAATAACTTTATTGAAACAATACAGAATGTATGTCAAATAAAATGTGTGACATCAGAAAACAGAAATGTGGTCATTTTTTGCCAAAGTGAGATATAATTTACTATTTTGCCTGGGAAATCCGTATGTACTTACATTTACATTCTCTTTAAATCTTGTGATATTAGTCCTACTGTAGAAACAACGTGTGTATCTGTGCACCATCCTTAAGTCTCAGAGTAGTCCTTGGGATATTTCAGTCACTTAAGAAATATTATTCTCCACAGAATTGTTAACGGAAGAGCTTATAAATACTGGCCAAGGAATGTCAAAGTTTTGCAAACAGGAGCCCAAACTGTTGAAGAACTACATCAAAAATTCTGAGTTTGTAAATTGGGTTCAAAATGTTCAGTCTCCTGAAATTGTAGGATCATTCTAACCTTGTGATGTAAAACAAATAAGATGTTAAAATATAATTTACTACCCATGTTTGTCTTGTCTGTGTGTCAGAGTCATTACCTCGCTGATACGGAAAACAGAAAGATGAAAATAGACACAGACTTGTTTACACATCTGTTTGATTCTCCTCTATCTTCCTGAGGTCTGAGTTCAATCTTTCCTCCATTCAGTACTGCAGGAGAGATGCAAAACAATTCCCAGGTTTAAAAAATATTACAAGTACAGACACAGAGGGAGAAACACTTTCTCTTGGTTCATAAACAGTTGCAGGGAATGGTCTGGTTGAACCATGTGTGGTATAACACACGCTGTTGAATCAGTTACCTGTTGCCAGGTGAGTGCAGTCATGTGGTATTCAGTGACCCTGTGGAATGTGGAGGATGAGGGTGAAGAAACTTCTTAGATAATTTATGTAGATGCAGAGGAGAAAAAAAGCAATGCATCTGTACTAATTTGATTCAACTCTACTAAAGGTAGGAAACTCCTACAGTTCTAAGATCTGAGGGCTCTAAAGAAGACTATTCCAGTGCAGGATCCCAGTATTAGGGTGCTCCACTGTAAAGAATCATTCTGGGACAGGTGGCTTTGGCATTTTTCACTGGTGACTTCCATGGTTTCTGGGGTCATTCCAGGGCTATCCAACCAAAATGCGGAGGGGTGATATTCCGGGAGATGTTCTTTTAAGTAAGTGAGTGAATCTCCACATTTTGTGTTCTCTCTTATTTCTTCTCCAAGAACTGAACCATGTGGTCATGCAAGTGGCAGGAGATACGGGAAACACATCTGGGCTACTAGGGGGAAAAAAAAGAAGTGAAGGAGAATTAAGTTTGTTAGTCGCTTTTCAGTCTCTATCATGGTACACAATACAGTCATGTGGACCAAGGAGACCAGTGAAGGGAACTAAGGAGAAAAATGCATGATTTTATCCAGTTCACAGAAAAAAAATATTGTCTTTGAATTAAGAAAGGGAAAATTGGTGAAAGTGAGATAGTACTAAAAATAAAGTTTTTTAAAAACATGGTTTCCAGCGGGGCACAGTGGAGGCAAAGGAAGCATGGACTGGCAGTTTGGAATTGACATGTACACATGGCTATATTCCAAATAGATAACCAACAAACACCTACTGCATAACACACAGAACTCTGCTCAGTACTCTGTAATAACTTAAAAGAATTTGAAAAATAATACAAAAAATTTAAAAAAAATAAAAAATTAAAAGTATCTGAATATAAAGAATGTACAATGATATAAACTAAAGAAGTTCTCAGAAAAATAAAAGGAAATGAGTGAAATCACTTATTATTTGGAGGAGTCAAAACACTTTGATTACTGACTAAATAATGTGGGTCAAAGAGGTGGAGAAGGAAAAATATGTCATATTTTCTAATGTGATTGTTTTATGTATGGAAAAATTGAGAATCAAACAGAAGAACATGCTTGGAAAGAAACTCTACATAAATCCCGTGACCATTACTCACTACTTCAATCTAAGATCTGAGGGCTCTAAAGAAGAATATTTCAGGGCAGGATCCCAGTATTAGGGTGAGGCTCTGCATTACTTCAGCCCTGATCCGTTGTTTCCCACATAGATTATTGCAACCACATCTTAAGTGGTTTCTCTGCTTCCACTCTTGTGTGCAGTAAAGTTCTTATGTCACATTTCATACCTCTCAGACATTTTACTCACTGCTAACAATGGAAGGGAACACAGTATATACGATCAGTGATTGTAAAGGTTCAATGATGCAGGTGTAAAGTATTGAGTCTGTAAAATGCCCCAGAGTGTTCTATGTAGATGTCTCTGTACTTAGAGCTGGATGTACATCAATAAACAAGACAAATACCCTAGGTTCAGGGAGTTTAAGATGAGAAAAAGGAAAGTTATGGGATAAATATTAAAATATGACACAATAAAGGTCAAACTGAAAGTTATATAAGAAAGCATGCCAGTAGAAACATTTCACTTTGCTTGCAGGAACACTGCATTGGTTTCCATAGAATGTGACATACCAGCTCTACCTAAGAGATGAACAGGTGTTTGAGAGTCAGACATTGTGACCAATTTTTAGGATACAAAGCTTCCCGTGCGTCCTGAAGAGTTTAGCACAGCATATGATATGGCTGGATATTTATTGAATAATTCAATAAATGAATAGAGAAGGACTGAATACATGAATTAATTATTTTACATAGCTTAGGAAAAAATTCAAAGCAAAAATAAAAATTTACACTACATTCTCTTTCCTATTAGCTTTAAAGCCCTCACAATGTTGTTTTCCCATTCCCACCTTCTTGATATAGAAAACTCAGTGTACTATATACTCTTGTTGAAACACATCTCTTTTTCTTATGTATGTACCTATAACTAAAGATAAATTCTATACATGGTGTGAACAGAGGGCCTTAACTCTAAAACAAACTAGATGATGTGTGACTTCTAGATACTTCCCAAGTTACATACTGTGAGGCTAAGAAGTGGTGTTTTAATAATTTCAAATTTTGTATCCACTGATTGCTTACATAGATATAGACCAATTTTAAGACTGTGAATGTCTTAAACAGCCTTTGCCAGGAGTGTAATTGCTCTACTTTCCAAAGATCTAGAGGATGGGGAAACACGTAAAGAGGAGTGGCCAGAAGCCCTGTGCTCCTCAGACCATATTTCACAGAGAGAGACACTTCAATGCAGCACTAATTGACCCAGAGGCAATCATGGTTATTTTCTGCGTTGCCACTTAATAAACAGTTTATTGAGGTTAAAAACGCAATGTGTCATAGAGAGAAGATGTCTCCACAATAATAAGGGACTATTATCTATCTAAGGGCACTAATTGATTTGAGCAAAGTATGAGCTTCAAGGGTAAATAAGAATGACTGAATTTGTTACTTGAATAATTCAGATAGATGTTTGTATTACATAAGACTGTGGTCCTTGTAAAAGAGTAACACATAGTGATTTCTCCATAATATAAAAAGGTAAGCAATAATTATTTTAATCTGCTCATTTTATTGTAGTGTATTCTTTTAATTCAAGAATCAATAGTCCTTTGAAAAGAAAAAGCACTTTCTTCCAATCAGATTCATTAATAGGATGAATCTTCTGAACTAAAATACCCATACTACACCTATAAGTAATCTGTCTTTCATTTTTATAACAGTAAATGAGATATAAAATGGACTTGTACTTGACTTGCTATTGTGAAGAACTTTACATTACTTACTTTTATTGATTATGAGTATAGAATTAATATAACATATTAAATATAAACATTAAATATCAAATATAAAACATTTAGTATAAAATATTAAAAATTTTCCTATTGAATGTTTTAAGATGTCTATTGAGCTTTGATTAAGAATATGGTCTCTGGCATTACCATGATGAATTTGAAGTCACCTAAGTCACATACTAGCTTCTTGACACTGAGAAAGTTACTTAAAGTCTCTATGCCTCTGGCTCTTTATGCAAAATGTGAATAATAAATGTACTTATTTCATTCACATTGTGATAAATAAGATAACACAAAGTTATTAACAGAGTAGTTAGACCATAATTAATTTACAAAAATTGGTAACCATAAAAGCATAGTTTCAAATAACAAAGCCTTTCTACTCTCTATAGTTCTGCTAGTTTCTGCTAAAATACAAACATTGGTAGAGGAAGGACTGAAATTCCTATGTTAGAACTGCCAAAGTGTCAGTAATTGTTAGTGGAGAGAATAGATCAAGTTCAGAGAAAGAAAATAATCAAAGAAAGTTATGTTTGGGAATGCCTTCCGATATTGCATAGGATATGAGTTAAACATTTAAATTTAATTTTGCTTCTATTTCTATAACATAGTCTGTTTCTCTGTGTGTTCAAAGTACAACTGTCAGCCTGGCATAGATGAGCATAAAAGAAAAAAAAGCTAAAAATAAAAGCCCAGTAAGTTAGACTATTTTTTCTCTAGGTATTTCTGCTGGTTTGTATCCATCCAGCATAAAGTAATCTGCTAATTTTCACTCAGTATTCCTGCTAAAATGCTACCCGTATTATCTTTCCTCTCTGAGATTGAGAAAAGGCTACTGTAGGGCAGAATAAGAGATCAACAAAGTTCAAAAAGGAAAAAAAAAGACCAGTTAAAATATCTAATTTCCTTTTTAAATAACTCAATGGCACTATCCTTTGGTCAGCAAGTACTTGACTCTAGTTAATCAGAGCATGATTGCTGAGGTCAGTAGAGAATCTTCATTTATGCAACTACCTGTTGTGAAATATTTATAAGCCACTCACTCATGTAAGCACCTGACTAACCTTCAGAATACACAATTAAATAAGGACATGAGGGCATGAGGGCATGATTTTTCCTACAAAAATATTTTGTTGTTTTCTTTAAATAAAAATAACTGAATAATTCTGTGATGACCTAAGATTTGATGAAGCCTTAGGTTGGATACCACTTCCTTGAGCATTTAGCGGTGCTCTCATCACACCTTATGAGACTCTGTACATAGCCTGCACATTGTCCTGCAGTATCTGACTCACCTGTCTGACCTCACCGCTAGTTGCTAAGCTCTGCAATAACAGAAAATGAGCTCACATCATTTACTGTTTGTGCTTTTAGTATTTAGCATGCTTTGTATTTAACACAGATTTTCTTTTGCCATAATAAACTACAATATGTATAACAAAGTATACATTGACTCGCTGCATAATACAGTCAGTCAAACATATCTGTACCACTGAAAATTCAGTTCCCTTCCAGTTGGTTTTCATAAGGTGTCAGTTCTGAAGAAAAGGAAAACATACATTATATATACACATACACACACACACACACACACACACGTATGTGGTAGATTATTAATAGTAGATACAAAGATAAAAAAAATCTTGAAAGTTTGAGAAGACATAAAGTAAGAATATAATTACCAAATGTGAAAACAGAAAAGAAAAAGAGAAGAAAACAGAAAAACCAAAGATAGAGGTGGTGAGAGAAGATTTAGAGCAGCACACTAAGTTTGAGTTTGAACAACATACTATTTGAATCTAAAACTTCTCAGGCCCTTGGTTCCTTCTCTTGACATTTCTGAGCTGTAAACAGAGATGAGCCAGGAGGGAGATTTTGCCTTTAGTTTGATGTGAAAAATCACTGAATTAAAGAGATTCACTGAAATACAAAAGGAAGAGTTTGAGATTAGTGAGAACTAAGACATTAAAAGCAGAAATTGTCAGTTTTTTCATCCATTTGGGATTTGTGAGAGGAAACAGGGGTTGGGAGTCTTCAAAGAAGAAAGGGAGGTTGTATTCTGTAGCAAGTGAAGACATATTTGGAGTTTGGAAATGAGGGAGAAAGTTTGACTCATGATAAAGTGGATTTGGGAGCAGGTGACAATCTGAAACAGGCCACAACTTAGCATTAATGATACTGGATGGAAATGATGTCTAGGATCCAGTATAGTGGAGGAGAGATGGCACTTACTTGGTCCAAAAATGCTTAATTATGAAATGAGCTGGTTAAGCTGTCTACACTGCATTTGGCACTGTGCTTACTGATAGTTATTCAGATATCTATATTTAGGATAGATATTATATAATTTACATTATGGTTATAATACATGTTATATATTCACAATATTTTGTATATTCACAATATATAATATACCCTCAGACATACTTCTTTACAGGTAGAAGAAGAGGTATGAAAAGGCCAATTTTACATTTGGTCTTGGGTCTGTGATCTCTGTGATCAAATCCTTTTGCTCATTTTATTTTCCCTATTCTTGTTTAATTACTCCATAAAGGCCTTAAAATTATGTAATTACTCTTAAAGCCCTAATGTTAAGAATGTTAGCAGAGTTGTTAAGATTGTTGGGTCCATAGTGGGGGTGAGGACATATTAGATCAAAATCTTATCTATTTGATATTCTAAACTTCAAGTGAACATATGATGTTTTATTTCTACTGTAAGTTTCTATGCTATATCACATGGAATATGCATGATGGAGACAAGGACATATGTCTTTTTTTATGATGAGTGTCTAAGTCTCGTTCACATGTAATGAGTGGCCCAGGCTGAACTGAACTGGGCTTGGCTGTGGAGTCTTACAGATCACCTTGCCCTTTGGTTATCTGATGCAGCTCACAGGGGAAATATCAAGCCAAACATGAAATGATCATATAAATATATCACAAGTTAGAAAGTTTGAGGCAGAAAAAAATACAAATAAAAAGCAAATAGAGACTAAATTGATCGTGACTAAATGGCATTTCTCATTAGGGAATGTCCCAAATAACCTAGAGCAGTTCTTATATTAAGACTAAGCTACCTGACATATTGCTCTTTTTTTATTGTTGTCTGTTTTTCTGTGTTTTTCATATACCCACAATTTTAACACGAGCAGGAAGAATAGATTTTAAAGATTATTTTTTGTTTTCACATGGTTAGAATTTTAGAACATTGAATTTAAAATATATTACCAAAAGTAAAAATCAAAACAAACTGTGAATATTGTATGTCATTGGATTTGAAATCATCAATCTGTTACTTCCCATTTTGCTGCTGGACTGAGCCAAGTGGAGTGACTTCTCAATCTTCTGCTGACAGATGGGATCCAGGGGACAGAATTCCCTGCCATGGAACAGGACTACATTGATGGGTTTCATCTTGCTTGGCTTCTCGGATATTCCCGACCTCCAAGGATTACTTTTTGGGGTGTTTTTGATCATCTATGTGACTATTCTGATGGGAAATAGCCTCATCATCATAATAACCAAGACGGAGCCTTCCCTCCAGACCCCCATGTATTTTTTCCTGGGGAACTTTTCTTCCTTGGAAATATGTTATGTATCAGTCACTGTCCCTAGATTATTAGTGGATCTTTGCAGACAAACAAGAAATATATCCTTTCTGGCCTGTGCTGCTCAAATGTATTTCTTTCTGGTGTTTGGAGCCATTGAGTGCTTGCTTCTGACTGCAATGGCTTATGATAGGTATGTGGCCATTTGCCACCCATTGCTCTACCCTCTCCTCATGAACAGGAGGCTGTGTGTCCAACTGGCAGCTGGCTGTTGGGTCAGTGGAATTCCAGTCCACACAGGCTTTACCTACCAGGTCTTCTTTCTACCCTTCTGTGGCTCTAATGAGTTGAATCACTTTTTCTGTGATGTACCACCAGTGCTTAAACTTGCCTGTGGGGACACTTTTATGATTGATATATTGATTTATGTAATTGCTGTTCTAGTTGTCACTATTCCTTTCATGTTGATTCTTGCATCTTATGTGAGAATAATTGAGACCATCCTGAAGCTGACTTCAGCCACTGGGCGAGCCAAGGCCTTCTCCACCTGTTCTTCTCATCTCATGGTTGTGTCTTTATTCTTTGGATCAGGACTCATTACATATTTAAGACCGAATTCCAGTCATTCAATAGGAATGGACAAATTTCTTTCTCTTTTTTACACCAGTGTCACACCAATCCTTAACCCTATGATATATTGTCTCAGAAACAAAGATGTTATGGTGGCATTAGGAAGATTCCTACAGAAATCGTTTATGCTATGACTCAAAAACATAACTTCATAAAATTAATTTCTTATTTATCACAATCTCCTTACATTAATTTTGGTTTTTGTCCAATTTTACTAGGAATCTTAATTTTTCCAGATGAGTCATCTCATATTTTTACCTCACATGAAATACAATCACATTTTAAAATAGCAAATTACTCCCAAACTCAATTCAAGGTATTGAAATCTCTGAAATAACACAGCAGTCACTAATGGTTGTTTTACTGTTGTTGTTTTTTACAATTCCAGAATATTTTCCACATAATCTGTTTCACAAAGAGGTTATTCCTTTTTATGTCTCGAGTCCCAACATAAGTTCTGAAACATAATAAACCTCTAATTAATTTTATTTGGTTGAAAGGATGACTAATTGCAAAGATTTAACTATTGATGCTTTATTTGCTGGTGATCAGTAATTGCATTACAATCAGGAGAAGTCACCTAAAAAATGAAGGATTTGAATCCACAAACAGTAAGATACAGTTGTTGTGTTAAAGAAAGTCAACATTCCATCTGTTTTCACTGGTGATACATCTGCTACGATGGAAGGAGGGGCCACACTACCTTAGTTCCAGAATTCAGTCTTCCTCAGAGTACTACCTAATCCCCTTCACATTTATTGGGATAATTAGAAGACCTGATTATAATTTTGGCATACAAATTTTTAATGCATTAGAGAAAGTACAAGTGGGGGAGGGGTAATAATTTAAGTAGCAGAAAACAAGGATTTTTATATAAAACTAATAAAATATTAGCTCTGAGCTATGGGAAAGTATCTGCTCTTACCTCCAACTTCCTTCTTGAGGTAGAAATTATCTATTTTTCTTATGTTTTTCTTTAAAGAAAGTTTATAGGGTTTTAATGACAATGGAATAGCTTTGTAGGAAAATAGGAAAAAGGTAAATGTGAACAATAAAGCAGTGACATTTGATAAAACCCTTATTAGTCATCTATGTTCTACTAGAATTTATTTCCTCCACACCATCTTGCATTCTGGTTATCTCCTGACTCTAACCTTTCCAGGCTCTTTGGTGCTTAACCAGGCTTGGCATGATGTTCCCTTCAAAATGCAGACTATCTTTACCTACTGCCTCCTTCTCCATCACTGCTGTCATATTTATCATCAGACTTCTTTAGAAGCCAATGCAAAGGTGTGTATAACAGAATTTATGTGTAGTTCTTTCCTGACATAAAACCCCAACTTAAAGAGAAAAAATTAAGAAAAGTTAAGAAACAATTTTCAAGGTCATAATGGTATCCTTTATAAGAAAATTCAACTTTGTTCTTTTATTACTGTAAAAGATTATCAAACATATCTTAAATGAGTAAATCTTAGAGATGTTCTTAAATTTGTGTGAAAGAGCTATCAAAACAAATATTAAGGAGGATTTCCAAATATTTTATAACAGTGTCACCTCTAGAGCTGTCTCTTCCCCCATAAGATCAGAGCTCTGTGTCACATTTGGGATATTGAAACTATGACAGTTCTTTATAGCACAGAAAAGAGGGTAAGCATTGGGACATACAATGTCTCAATGGCTGTGTTCTAAATTGTGTGGCAGTCAAGGTATGGACATCAGAAGTTTATGTCCTTTCAAAATGTGTAAGCTTAGAATATCGTATTAGACATTATATATTGGAAATCCAGTTTAAGAAGGAAGAAAGAAATAAGAATAGTCATAGAAGGGCTGTGAAAAGTGTCAACTGGAGGATTATCCTGATCATTTAACACAAGAAAGAGAATGGATTTTCTGAGTTCACCTTGACTTCTCAGATGAGGGAGCAGTGGGCTCCCTATGGAGGTGAGCCCTTGAGCTGCAAAATACTACATTGTCTTTAGAGCCATAAAATAATAACTTATTGGCAATTTTAATTCTGCTGACTTTACAGAACAATAAGAAGCAGTCCAAATACTTTTTCCTTGAAATTTTTATGAGTGTGTTTTCTGATTTTCCCTAAGAAATTGCTCAAATTCCATTGTTGTTTTTCACCTGAAATCTACCAAGAGCTGGAACTGTTCTCTCTTTTGTTATTCAAATTGATTAATTCTAGTCACAGTATTTAACCTCAAAACTCATATTTCCAGCCTCTCTGGAGCACTAAGAAATTGATTATCAAGGTAATAGGAAGGTCCCATTTCAGAAGGCAGTGACAAATATAAATTAAAACAATAATTATTATTTTTTTTAATTTTTTATTTATTTACTTATTGTGGCTGCTTTGGGTCTTCATTGCTCTGCATGGGCTTTCTCTAGTTGCACTTAGTTCCTCCAGGGCATGTGGGATCTTCCTGGATCAGTACTGGAACCCGTGTCCTTTTCATTGGCAGGAGGATTCTTAACTACTGTGCCACCAGGGAAGTCCTTCATTGTTTTTCAAATGTCTTTTTCTCAGTGAGACCTTCCTCAGACCCTTTACCTAAAATTTCAATTCTCTGCCTCATGGCTTTTTTTTTTTAATTTATTTATTTAATTTATTTATTGGCTGAATTGGGTCTTTGTTGCTGCACACGGGCTTTCTCTAGTTGCTGTGAGCGGGGGCTACTCTTCATTGTGGTGCACAGGCTCCTCATTGTAGTGGCTTCTCTTGTTGTGGAGCACGGGCCCTAGGCAAGTGGGCTTCAATAGTTGTGGCACATGGGCTCAGTAGTTGTGGCTCATGAGCTCTAGAGCACAGGCTCAATAGTTGTGGCACGTGGGCTTAGTTGCTCCGTGGCATGTGGAAACTTCCTGGAGCAGGGCTCGAACCCATGTCCCTGCATTGGCAGGCAGATTCTTTACCACTACGCCACCTAGGAAGTCCCTCATGGCTTTTTATAATACATTTCTAATTCATTTTTTCTCCTTAGCCATTGTCACTCTATATAATTTGCTTTATGTATTCTTGTTTACTATCAGTCTTCTTCACTAGAGTATAAGTAAACACCGTGAGGAAAGCAACTTTTTGCTGATATTTTCAATGCTTTACCTGAGTGCTTAAAAAAGCATCTGCTACATAGTAAAGGTTAAGAATTATTTATTGAATAAATTAAACATAATTAAAATGTATCTATGTCTATATATACAGAAAAAATACATTTAAGCCTAAACATAGCAACTTAAAATATAGGTTTTTTTGTGGTTTTTTTTGGTGAATGAGTGATTTTAACAGACAATTTTAATAAATGAAAATATTCATAAAAAATCATAAAAACTGTCATATTATTGAAAAGACTCTTTTACACACCCCTCTCTATATATATATGTATAATATGTATACATAGTATCATTATATATATATATTTAAAAATTCTGACTTTATTAGTAAGAGAAAATGAAATGAGATGAAAACAATGCATGTATATAAAGTCCTGTATAACACAAGGGCATTATCATTACAATTAATGGCATTAATGACAATACTAGTTAATTTTTAATAAAGCCCATCTAAAGAAACAAAGAAGGAAAATTCTCAAAAGTATAACTGTATCCAAATAAGCCGAAGAAAAATAGCTGAGACTATTTAAAGAAACATAACCTATGAATACTCAATCTGGGATATCAAAAGGAAATCAAGCAATATGTTCTTCAAGTAATTTCAAATTCAGGACAAAGAGTACAACACTCCTATCCAAAAAGAATTAATTAATGAGGGTTTGATGCGTACATAATCTAATCACACATAAGATCTAGAAGGGCAGAGCCTGACATCATTCTCTGAATATATCTTCTATGAAAAAATTCATCAACAAGGGAAAAAGATTTCTTGGGGTCCAAACTAATTGCCCAAAATTAACAGGACTTCAATTTTATCTCATGTAAAATGTCTACAAATTGATCCAAGTGAATAATAGGGGCCTTAACAGAAGCCTTTTCATAGTTGTCTGCTTTGCTACTACCTGTACACCAATGAGGAAGATCATTAACAATGATATTATTACTCAAAAATGTCAATCAAAAAAATTATAGTTCAGTTTGCTAGTTCCCATCTCTATATCAATTACAGTGTATTCTAGTTATCCAACCCTGGATTAATTATTTGTTGTCTTTTTATTTACATATGTATATATGTATTTATTTACTTACTGTATTTATTTAGGCTGTGCCACATGGCTTGCAGGATCTTATTTCCCTGATGAGGGATCAAACCCAGCCCCCGCAGGGAAAGTGCAAAGTCCTAACCCTTGGACCGCTCGGGAATTCCCTTGATGTTCTTTCTTTTCTTTTTTCTTTTCTTTTCTTGTCTTTTCTTTCTTTTCTTTTCTTTTCTTTTTTTTAATTAATTTTTATTGCAGCATAGTTGCTTTGCAGTGTTGTGGTAGACTCTGCTGTATAGCAAAGTGAATCAGTTTTACATATACATATATTCCCTCGTTTTTAGATTTCCTTCCCATTTAGGTCACCATAAAGCATTGAGTAGAGTTCCCTGTGTTATATAGTAAGTTCTCATTAGTTATCTGTTTTATAGAGTAGTGTATATATGTCAATCCCAATCTCCCAGTTCATCCCAACCATCCCCTATGTTTTTTCAAGATAATGGTTACAAAACAATAACAGAGGAAATACTTTGATTTTACTTAAATTGTAACAAATTTGTCTACATATTTCTGAAAAGATAAAGTGATTGAAGTTCTCTTCAGACATAAATCAATTCAAATATCATGAATTGAACCTTATATTAGTACTTTCTTAAATGCTGAGTCTGATGGTGGACAACAAGAATAATATATCAAGAAAAAAAAAAAATCCCTGGACTTAATCACACACACATGCAAATCCAAACACATGAATGGATTTAATACTACAAGGCAGAGAATTTTCAGATTAAAAGTATTATTACATTGGACAGAGATCATCATACAGTTAAATACTTGATAAAGACTTCATCTAGCAGAGGGGTCTGCACAGTTTTTCATAAAGTAACCAATAGTAAGTATTTTTGTCTTTGTGTGACAATATTAATGGGTACTTTTTTAACCTCTTGTGTTTTAAACTTCTTAAATTATTATTATTGTAAAAAAAATTCTTAGGTAGCTGGGAGTTGGTAAAAACAAAAACAACAAAAAAGCAAACAGCCAAAAGGGATAAACAACAAAAAGACAGCAATCTGCATTTTCTATCCTCAAAAAGAGAAACAGCCCAGGTATGAGAGACAAAAGAGATATGTTAAAAATGAGACAATGGGATCATGACTGGGAAACAAGTTAACCTCATGTATATGTGTCAGAATTTCTTTACCTTTTCTGCTTAGCTAAAGACTTCATCATATTCCCTAGGATCCTAGGATCTCAGGCTTCCTAATGTCTTCAGACATGTCTCATAGGGGATCTACAATCAGATACCTGAATAATCATCACTTCTTATGGTGTTTGAATGAAGATTACTAAAGGAAGTAATTTAAAAAGTGGAATTTAAAAAAAAAAAAAAGTGGAATTTGAAATGTCTAATCACCTGGAAAATATTTTTGGATTTGAGTGATTTTTAAGGAAATATATAATAAAAATATAATCTACTCAATATTTACTTAATAAAGAAAGCAACCTATGTGTAACTAGAAATGAAATGAAAATTTACTGCATTAAAGTAACTACATCATATTTTGTAGCACAGTGTAATGGTCAAGCAACATATTTGGGTGAAATATTTTTATGGAAAGAGAATAATACAAGCTCACTATTTAAAATAAAAATATGAAACCAGAAATATAGGTCAAGGACCTCCTATTTCTAGCCATTCTCAAGCACTAGAATCAGAATAGGTCTCTGACCACAAAGATAAAAGTGGAAAAATTATATGATATGTCTGTACTCAGGCATTGGACTTGAGTCCAGATTATGGTACCTTGAAAGGTACAATAATTGCTCACTGAAGCATAATAAGTTACTGAAAACTTGGCTTAAACACACACACACACACACACACACACACACACATTAATTATCTCCCAGTTTCTGTGGACCAGTAGTCTAGGCACTGAGTAGCTTGTTCCTCTGCATAGGGTCTCACAAGATTGCAATCAAGGTATTAGCCAGGGCTACAGGCTCAACTGAGGATTAACTGGGGAAGGATCCAGTTTTGCTGGCATAATTCAATTCCTTGCAGTTGTTAGACTGCAGCTTCATTTCTTGCTAGATGTTGGCTAGAGACAAGTATCAGCTCCTAGAGGTTGCTCTCTCTCCTTTGCCACATGAGCCTTGTTATAAGCAGTCAACAGTATGAAAGTTTGCTTCTTTCAGTCAGCATGGGCAGTAGAGCCTGCTACCAAGATGGGTATAACAGGGCTCTGTAATGGATTCATGTGCACATAATCCCATGCATCCCATCTCATTTGTCATAAGCTTAGACTAATAGCAGGACACATGACCAACTACACTCAAGTGGATGACATTAGCCAAAGCTATGACTATCAGACAGCAGCGACCATGGGGTCCACCTTAAGAGTCTGTCCACCACCAAAAGGAAATTGACAACACTAATCCCATGACAGTGCTGGCTTTTGCCTGGGGACAATTTCCTCATCAAAGTATAGGTAAGTGGAAGGGAAGAACCACACAGATGTACCACTGAGCTGAGCAGGCAGCAATCAGAACTCTTGACAACAAAAGATGCTAACATCTGTCTGTAGGGCACAGAGGGTGAGAGAGCTGGATGGTGGCTGGGGGACCGATCGACCTGAATTAAATTTTCCTGTGAGTCTCTGGAAGAAGGATGGGCTATGCATATGCTGGAGGAGCCTACAGGAGGTTTTAAGAAAATGACTGGTACGTGGTTGGGGAAGGAATGGAGATACTGGAGATAAAGCACAGCTCAGAGTCATTGGAGTTGCCTCCCAGCCAGAACTCTCAACACTTGAATAATATCTCAAGCAGCATCTGAGACACAAGAAACGCTAGGGCTTTGGAATAAGACATAGTTCCTAAAATCAGGTCTCTAGCTTCCTCAAGATTCACCCTGGAAAAAGTCCAAACCTACATGTCAACAATGTCTGTAGGGAAGACAGAATTTGGATGCAAATTTTCCAAGTTATTTGTATGTGGGAAGTACCTTGGTCTTTTGACAGTTTTTCATTAACAAAACCTAAAACCCAGACTTTACAAGTCAAAATGATAATCCCATAATAATGGCTTGTCAGAACGTAAATTAACACTCTTCATAGGAAGATATGAGAATCCAGATTCTCTACAATGTATCATAGGGTATTTAAAATAAATAGTAGAAGAAGTGGGGTTTCAACATGGCGGCTGTGGCACTGGCGGTGGCTATGGTGACAGCCTGGCCTGGGGCGGGCAGAGTTGGAGGTGGTGGTGTTCGCTCTCCTTAGGGGCTGTCAGGAGCTCAACGGGGACCGAGCCGGGGAGGCCGGTAGGTGGCAGCACTTTTCGGCTTCTGGGACAGCGGCAGTGCCATTCAGGTTATTCTACTGCTTCCATTTCTGCTCCAACATCTGGAGCACAGAGTCCCCACCATCCTGGAGCATGCGGGCAGGCTGTCTGAGAGAAGCACCCTGAGAAGGCAAGCAACCCCAAAAGGTTGGACAACCATGAGGAAACAAAGAAACACCATGCAGGCAAAGGAGCAGGAAAAAAACCCACAAGACCAAATAAATGAGAAGGAAATAGGAAAAATGCCTGAAAAAGAATTTAGAGTAATGATAGTCAAAATGATACAAAATCTTGATAACAAAATAGAGAAAGTACAAGAAACAGTTCATAAGAACTCAGAAAAACAAACAGCAATGGATAACAAAATAACTGAAATTAAAAATACTCTAGATGCTATAACCAGCAGAATGACTGAGTCAGAATAATGAATAAGTGAGTTGGAAGATAGAATGGGGGAAATAAATGCCACAGAGCAGGAAAAAGAAAAAAGAATAAAAAGAATAGAAGACAGTCTCAGAGACCTCAGTGATAACCTTAAACATACCAACATTCGAATTATAGGCATCCCAGAAGAAGAAGAAAAAAAGAAAGAGTCTGAGAAAATATTTGAAGAGGTTCTAGTGGAAAACTTCCCCAACATGGGAAAGGAAATAATTCACCAAGTCCAAGAAGCACAGAGAGTCCCATACAGAATAAACCCAAGGAGAAATACACCAAGACACATATTAATTAAACTAACGACAATTCAACACAAAGAAAAAATATGAAAAGCAGCAAGAGAAAAGCAACAAACAACATATAAGGGAAAACCCATCAGGATAACAGCTGACCTTTCTACAGAAACTCTGCAGGCCAGAAGGGAATGGCAGGATATACTGAAAGTCCTGAAAGAGAGAAACCTACAGCCAAGAATACTCTACCCAGCAAGAATCTCATTCAGATTTGAGGGAGAAATCAAAAGCTTTCCAGACAAACAAAAGTGAAGAGAATTCAGCACCACCAAACCAGCCTTACAACAAGTGCTAAAGGAACTTCTGTAAGTAGGACACACAAGAAAAGGAAAACACCTACAAAGACAAACCCAAAACAATTCAGAAAATGGTAATTGGAACACACATGTCAATAATCACCTTAATGTAAATGGATTAAATGCTCCAACCAAAAGACACAGACTGGCTGAATGGATACAAAAACAAGACCCTTCTATATGCTGCCTACAAGAAACCCACTTCAGACCAAGGGATACATATAGACTGAAAGTAAAGGGATGGAAAAAGAGATTCCATGCAAATGGAAGTCAAAAGAAAGCTGGAGTAGCAATACTCATATCAGACAAATTAGACGTGAAAGTAAAGACTATTACAAGAGACAAGGAAGGACACTGCCTAATGATCAAGGGATCCATTCAAGAAGAACATATCACAATGGTAAATATCTATGCCCCCAATATAGGAGCACCTCAATACATAAGCCAAATGCTAACAGCTATAAAAGGGGACATCGACAGTAACACAATTATAGTGGGAGACTTGAACACCCCACTTACATCAATGGACAGATCATCCAAACAGAAAATCAATAAAGACACACAAGCTTTAAATGACACATTAGACCATCTCGACTTAATTGATATTTATAGGACATTCCACCCAAAAACGACAGACTACACTTTCTTCTCAAATGCACACGGAACCTTTTCCAGGATAGATCACATCTTGGGTCACAATCAAAACTCGGCAAATTCAAGAAAACTGAAATCATATCAAGTATCTTCTCAGACCACAATGCCATGAGACTAGATATCAATTACAGGAAAAAAAACTGCAAAAAAGACAAACACATGGAGGCTAAACAATTCACTCCTAAACAACCAAGGAATCACTAAAGAAACTAAAGAGGAAATCAAAAAATATCTAGAAACAAATGACAACGAAAACACAACAACCCAAAACCTATGGGACGCAGCAAAAGCAGTTCTAAGAGGGAAGTTTATAGCAATACAGTCCTACCTTAAGAAACAAGAGAATTATTGAATAAACAACCTAACCTTACATCTAAAACAACTACAGAAAGAAGAACAAAGAAACCCCAAAGTGAGCAGAAGGAAAGAAATCATAAAGATCAGAGCAGAAATAAATGAAAAAGAAAGGAAAGAAACCATAGCAAAAATAAATGAAACTAAAAGCTGGTTCTTTGAGAAGATTAACAAAATAGATAAACCATTAGCCAGACTCATCAAGAAAAAAAGGGAGAAGATGCAAATCAACAGAATTAGAAATGAAAAAGGAGAAGTAACAACAGACACCTCCGAAATACAAAAGATCATGAGAGACTACTACAAGCAACTCTATGCCAATCAATTGGATAACCTGGAAGAAATGGATACATTCTTAGAAAAATACAATCTTCCAAGTCTGAACCAGGAAGAAATAGAAACTATGAACAGACCAATCACAAGTACGGAAATTGAGGCAGTGATTAAAAATCTCCCAACACACAAAAGCCCAGGACCAGATGGGTTCACGGGCGAATTCTATCACACATTTCGAGAAGAGCTAACACCTATCCTTCTCAAACTCTTCTAAAATATTGCAGAAGGCGGAACACTCCCAAACTCATTCTACAAGGCTACCATCACCCTGATACCAAAACCAGGCAAAGATGTCAGAAAAAAAGAAAACTACAGACCAATATCACTGATGAATATAGATGCAAAAATCCTCAACAAAATACTAGCTAACAGACTCCAACAGTACATTAAAAAAATCCTCCACCATGATCAAGTGGGGTTTATCCCTGGGATGCAAGGATTCTTCAATATATGCAAATCAATCAACGTGATACATCATATCAACAACTTGAAGGATAAACACCATAGGATCATTTCAATAGATGCAGAAAAAGCTTTTGACAAAGTTCAACATCCATTTATGATAAAAGCTCTCCAGAAAATGGGCATAGAAGCAAATTACCTCAACATAATAAAAGCCATATATGAAAAACCAAAAGCCAACATCATTCTCAATGGGGAAAAACTGGAAGAATTCCCTCTAAGAACAGGAACAAGACAAGGGTGTCCACTCTCACCACTATTATTCAACATAGTTTGGAAGTGTTAGCCACAGCAATCAGAGAAGAAAAAGAAATAAAAGGAATCCAAATTGGAAAAGAAGAAGTACAATTGTCACTCTTTGCAGATAACATATTACATATAGAAAACCCTAAAGACTCTACCAGAAAACTGCTAGCACTCATTGATGAGTTTAGTAAAGTAGCAGGCTACAAAATTAATGCACAGAAATCTCTTGCATTCCTATACACTAACAACGGAAGAGCAGAAAGAGAAATTAAGGACACTCTCCCATTCACCATTGCAAGAAAAAGAATGAAATACCTAGGCATAAACCTGCCTAAGGAGGCAAATAATCTGTATGCAGAAAACTATAAGACACAGATGAAAGAAATCAAGGATGACACAAACAGATAGAGGGACAGGCCATGTTCCTGGATTTGAAGAACCACCATTGTGAAACTGACTATACTACCCAAAGCAATTTACAGATTCAATGCAATCCCTTTCAAATTACCAATGGCATTTTTCACAGAGCTAGAACAAAAAAAATTACAATTTGTATGGAAATGCAAAAGACCCTGAATAACCGAAGCAATCTTGAGAAGGAAAGACGGAGCTGGAGGAATCAGGCTCCTTAACTTCAAACTATACTACAAGGCTACAGTGATCCAAACAGTTTGGTACTGGCACAGAAACAGAAATATAGATCAATGGAACACATTAGAGAGCCAAGAGATTAATCCACACACATATGTGTACCTTATGTTCAACAAAGGAGGCAAGAATATACAATGGGAAAAAGACAGCCTCTTCAATAAGTGGTGCCAGGAAAACTGGACAGCTACATGTAAAAGAATGAAATTAGAACACTTCCTAACAGCATACACAAAAATTAACTCAACATGGATTAAAGACCTAAATGTAAGGCCAGACACTATAAAACTCTTAGAGGAAAACATAAGCAGAACACTCTATGATATACATCAAAGCAGGATCCTTTTTCACCCACCTCCTAGAATAATGGAAATAAAATCAAGAATAAACAAATGGGACCTCATGAAACTTAAAAGCTTTTGCACAGCAAAAGAAACCATAAACAAGACTAAAAGGCAACCCTCAGAATGGGAAAAAAATAATTGCCTATGAAACAACGGACAAAGGATTAAGCTCCAAAATATACAAGTAGCTCCTGCAGCTTCATACCAAAAAAGCAAATAACCGAATCCACAAATGGGCAGAAGACCTAAATAGACATTTCTCCAAAGAAGACATACAGATGGCCAACAAACACATGAAAAGATGCTCAACATCACTACTCATCAGAGAAATGCAAGTCAAAGCCACAATGAGGTATCACCTCACACCGATCAGAATGGCCATCATCACAAAACCTGGAAACAACAAATGTTGGAGAGGGTGTGGAGAAAAGGGAACTCCCCTGCACTGTTGGTGGGAGTGTAAGTTGGTACAGGCACTATGGAAAACAATTTGGAGGTTCCTTAAGAAACTACAAATAGAACTACCATATGATCCAGTAATCCCACTACTGGGCATATACCCAAAGAAAACCATAATCCCAAAAGAAACTTGTACCATAATGTTTACTGCAGCATTATTTATAATAGCCAGGACATGGAAGCAACCTAAATGCCCATCAACAAATGAATGGATACAGAAGATGTGGCATATATACACAATGGAATATTACTCAGCTATAAAAAGGGATGAGATGGAGCTATATATAATGAGGTGGATAGAACTACAGTCTGTCATACAGAGTGAAGTAAGTCAGAAAGAGAAGGACAAATATTTTATACTAACTCACATATACAGAATCTAAAAATGGTACTGATGAACTCAGTGACAAGAACAAGGATGCAGATACAGAGAATGGCCTGGAGAACTCGAGGTATGGGAGGGGGCGGGGGGTGAAGGGGAATCTGAGACGAACTGAGCGAGTAGCACAGACATATATATACTACCAACTGTAAAATTGATAGCGAGTGGGAAGTTGTTGTATAGCAAAGGGAGTCCAACTTGAGGATGGAGGATGCCTTGGGGAACTGGGGCGGGGAGGGTGTGGGGGACTCGGGGGGGGTCAGGGAAGGGAGGGAGTACGGGGATGTGTGTGTAAAAACAGATGATTGAACTTGGTGTACCCCCAAAATAATAATAATAATAATAATAATAATAAAATAAAATAAAATAAATAGTAAAAATTACAGAATATGAACAACTCAGGAAAACTAAATTGTAGTCCAGAAAAAAAGAAATCAATTGACACAAGATATCTCAGATAATAGATTTAGCAATGACTTTTAATAATTTCTTAAAAGTATGGGCAAGGACTTGAAATAAAATATAATGAAACAAAAAAGCTGAGTTAAGATAATTTCAACAGATATATAAAAACTCTAAAATAACCATACTGAATTTTAGAATGAAGGGTATAATGAAAGGAAATGAAATGTAAGTGAAATGAAAAGCTGATGGGATTAGATGCACAGCAGTTGGACATGTGCAAAGAAATGTCAGTGAAGTTGAATTCAAGTTACTGCAAATAGTATAACCCCAAAAAAGTATTTTAAAAAATAATTAAAAAATCAAAGCCTCAAGGACAGGTGGACTGATATCAAATTGTCTAAAATATGCATAATTGAAGTCCAAATGTAAGGAAATAATGAGTGAAAGAAAAATTTTCACATTTGATGGAAAACATGAATATATATATATTACATTGAGCCCCATTAGAATGAACCAAAATAAAATCTATTATATCATAGTAAGACAACTGACTATTTGAAGCTAAAATAATGGCATAATAAGTTGGGGTTTATAATACAGGTACAAGCAAAATATATGACATCAGTAACACAAAGAATGTAATCTGAGGAAATGACATTCTGCTATCATAAGATTATGACATTCGTGGAGTATGAGGTGTGAAGTGCAGGATGTGAGACAGGAAGGGTGAAGTGGAACGTGGAAAGTTGCAAAGGGAGAAGATCAAAGTGGAACAATTTTAACTGTTGGTAAACTTTGATAAGTTAAAGATGCACATTTTAAATTGTTAGCCCTGAAGCAATCACTGACATGATAATAAAAAAGTTGTATGTAAAAAAAAATAGAGCAAGACATACAATGTCAAATATAAAATAATTTAATTAACTGTCCCACTGTTGGTGGGACTGTAAGTTGGTACAGCCACTATGGAAAACAGTTTGGAGGTTCCTTAAAAAACTACAAATAGAACTACCATATGATCCGGTAATCCCACTACTGGGCATATACCCAAAGAAAACCATAATCCCAAAAGAAACATGTACCATCATGTTTATTGCAGCACTATTTACAATAGCCAGGACATGGAAGCAACCTAAATGCCCATCAACAAAGGAATGGATACAGAAGATGTGGCATATATATACAATGGAATATTACTCAGCTATAAAAAGGGATGAGATGGAGCTATATGTAATGAGGTGGATAGAACTACAGTCTGTCATACAGAGTGAAGTAAGTCAGAAAGAGAAGGACAAATATTGTATGCTAACTCACATATACGGAATCTAAAAATGGTACTGATGAACTCAGTGACAAGAACAAGGAAGCAGATACAGAGAATGGCCTGGAGAACTCAAGGTATGGGAGGGGGCAGGGGGTGAAGGGCAAACTGAGATGAAGCAAGAGAGTAGCACAGACATATATATACAACAACTGTAAAATAGTCAGTGGGAAGTTGTTGTATAACAAAGGGAGTCCAACTAGAGGATGGAAGATGCCTTAGAGGACTGGGGCGGGGAGGGTGGGGGGGACTCGAGGGGAGGGGAGTCAAGGAAGAGAGGGAATACAGGGATATGTGTATAAAAAACAGATGATTGAACCTGGTGTACCCCCAAAAAAGTAATTTAAAAAAATTAAAAAAAAAATAGAGCAAGACATACAATGTCAAATATAAAATAATTTAATTAACCCCCAAATTGGCAGAAGGAAGCAGAGCAGGTAAATGGAAGAAAAAATAGAAACAAATAGAAAACGGTAATATAAAAACATTAAATACACATACACGAAGCAGTCCAAGTGAAAGGCAGACATTAAAACAAAAAAGCAGAACCTGAGTGTATGCAGCCACAGTAAGCTGCACTTGAAATAAATAGGTATAAGTAGGCAAAATGAGATTGAAAATTAAAAAAAAAATGAAAGGGCTACATATTTTACACATTATAGGTTGTTAATAAATATTTTTGATATGTGCAAAATGGAAAGAAGAAAAAATAAAATGAAAAGGAATAAGAAAAATATGTATACAGTAGATATTAAGGAGCTTATCATGAAGGTGTGTATCAAGTATAAAGCAGATATCTATGAAAAATAAAACCAGAAGCATAGACAACTGTTATAGGAAACTTTGAAGGTAGGAATCTATTTTTTTTAGTGTTTTTTTTTTTTTTTAATTGGGGGATAGTGTCTTTACAATGTTGTTTTATTTTCTGCTCTACAGGGAATTGAATCAGCCTCATGTATACATATATCCCCTCCTTGAACCCCCCTCCCCCTCTCTGTTCCACCCAACTAGGTCACCACAGAGCACTCATCTGAGCTCCCTGTGCTATGCAGCAGGTTCCCACTAGCTATCTATTTTACACATGGTAGTGTATTCATATCAAACCTAATCTCTGAATTCATCCCACCCTCCCCTTCCACATGCTGTGTCTACGTGTCCATTCTCTACGTCTCCCTCTCTATTCATGCCCTGTAAATAGGTTCATCTGAACAATTTTTCTACATTCCACATATATGCATTAATATACAATATTTGTTTTTCTCTTTCTGATTTACTTCAACTTGTATGACAGGCAGGCAGGCAGGCAGGAAGGAAGGAAGGGAGAAGTAACCTATGTATAAGTAGCAGTAAGATGAGGGAAAAAGATCCAGGTGTTTGCTTGCACTATATATAGTTTGCCTTGTTTCCCTACTTCATCCATAAAGGATCATAGCTTCAGTTGGTAATAAGAATATTTTCCAGCTTCAGCAAGGAGTCTTTCATCAGTATTTTCCCCAAGGATGGAGTGTTGTATGTGAGGGATAAATACTTAGAAAAATGTGTCTTCTCTTTTCTGGCTACAGGGAACTTGTATCGGAGCCTATTCAGAGTCCTCAAATTTTCACTGTGTGTATATTTGGGGGTTTAGGTATCCTTTTCCCAAGAAGAACATGTGGTTGAGTCACAGGCTTCTGGTCAAACTTAGTATTTGACACAGTTAGTCATAAGGTTCTTGTCGGCACCTGCTATGTGATAGGTATTAACCCTGAAACCAGTGGGGACATATAGAGGCAGAAAACACAGTTTTTGCTCTTTCGATCAGTGTTTAATTCAACGTTCTTGGCAGTGGAGTTGGAATCCAGCCAGTGGAGGTCAGCAGACATTTGAAAGTGCCTAACATCTCCAAATGAAAGTGTAGTGAAAGAATTGAAAGGGAGTATAACCTCCTGACTAATGAAAAACACTGAGGCCTAAAGTTGGGAGAAATACTCTCCTAATTTAGCAAAGATGACCAGATGTGGAAAAGGACTCATTACAGGAACAACAGCAAAATTTAGTCTGGAAATATTAGGTTCATGCTTGAAGTGGTTCTCTCCATAAAATGCATGGAGGTGGGTTGAAATTGAGAAATGTTAAAGTATTAAGTGTTTTTAAGTTAACTTAAAAATGTTTATAGATAATAGTTGATCTTAGTCCTTGTTCACAGGTTTCATTAATGAGCTGAGTGTGTCTATTCAGGGGCTCCTAGAGTATCTGAGAGAAAATCATAATTTGAATGGTGTAATCTTAGTTTCTATAATACAGAATTGCCTTTGTCTTCACAAAATGCACCCCACAATCACAATGTCTACCTCTACAGAGAAATCTAGGACGCTTAAAAGTGTGGAAATCAGTAGAACATGTCCAGATGATGTTCACAATGTATGATGTGCTGAAAAGGTCTGTTTAGAGGAATTAGAGAAAATAAAATCACTTAGGTAAGAAATCAATTGATAAGGAATGTGAACATTTTCCTGCAGGTACTGTTGGACCAGTAAGAATGCTTTTTCTCTAGAACATCCATGCCCACTGACAGTATTTAGGAAATGGAGAAGGCATGAAATTATATTCTGTGAAAAGCCTGCAGGTAAGTCTGTTCTACTTGTTTGCAAGTAGCATCCTTCACAAAAACACACCAATTTAATTGCAAACAGGAGCATTTAACTAGTAATTTAGATATAAAGAGGGAAAAAAGCTATTCCCATGAGGAAGAAGTGACAATTTATTCTCTGAAGAGCCTTGCTCTTTAAAAGCAAGTAAAGCTCTTGTTTAAAATCTTACCTATCCTAAACAATTTAACATTTTAAAATATAAAAACATCATCAATGGGAATGAAGCAACCAGAAAAATTAGAAAAAGTAAATATAAACTATTAAATATTGGTATTCTATTTTAATTCAACATCATTTTAAAATATCAGGATCAAGATTTAATAAATAATATCAAACAACTAAAATCATGAGTACATATGGGTTGAGAACATATTTAGTATTTAAGATAGCCTTATTTAAGTTAGATTACTGACTTTCTGAATTAAAAAATAATGTTTGAAGCATTTGAAATTATAAATTTCTAATATATCTATTGTTAACAATAATACTAATGTTAAAATTTTTCATTTTAAGAAATAATCTACTAAGAAAACTATAATCAAAGAATGATCTATTACATTCAAATTAGTTAAACATATTTTACTATATTGATAATAAAGTAAATGTTGCCATTATAAGCAAAAGAATTTCACTAAGAATCACCTTTTAGTAGAGAATTTCCTTCTATAGGGGAATACATGAAACATTTGTTGTTTTCAAATTATAATTTCCTAGAGAAGAATATTTAGTTCAACTTTTTTGGTCCATGTTCTATTACTGTTTATGTTACCCATCAAATCAGACTGCAAACAGGGAAGGAGATGGATGTTCCCTAATTTCACTGGTTTCTTTTGGGGTATTCTCAGTCATCTATTTGATTAATCTATTGGGGAATAGCATCATAATTTTAATAACAAAGTAGATGCCACTCTTTAGTTGATTTTACTTCTCCCTAGGAAAATTTAATTTTGGCTAATTTTTTTTAAATGCCCAATATTACTAGGATTAAAAATAGTTAAATGCCAAAAAGTTGTGTTTTTTAAGCAATAAGATGTATATTAATCCAACAAATTGGAAGGCAATTGCTGGAATGCAAATTTCTAGACCTTGAATACAAAAGCTTTGTCCCTTATGCTCTTGCAGTTTTAATCATTCTGTCTCACTTCCTAGAAAATAGCCAGTTCTAACAGTAATTTCTACTTTTAATTTAATTCAGAAGCCTCTATGGGGTAACAAATCAGGGCAGAGTCTTGTCCTACATTATTCATAGAATGAATCAATGGATATAATGTTAAGGGTACAAAAGACATGTAAATAGTCACTAGAACACTGTGTTAGGTTTTATAGGCCAGATAATATATTATGGACAAGACTGATTGGGAAAAAAAAAATCACGCAAGTCCAACAACTGACAGATGAGTTGAGGTTTTGACTGGAAGAAATAACAAAAGTAGATGCAGCTCTTCAGACTCCCATGTATTTTTTCCTCAGCAATTTTTCCTTCCTAGAAATCTGTTATGTATCTGTCACTCTTCCCAGGATGATCATGGACCTCTGGACCCAGAAAGGAACTATTTCTTTTTTTACCTGTGCTACACCAATGTGCTTCTTTCTTATTCTGGGAGCCACTGAGTGTTTCCTCCTGGCTGTGATGGCCTATGACTACTACGTGGCCACTTGTAACCCTCTGCACTATCCTCTAGTCATGAACCCCAAGGTCTGTGTCCAGCTGGTGGTTGCCTCCTGGGTAAGTGGTGCTCCAGTCCAGATAGGACAAACATGCCACATTTTCTCTCTGCCTTTTTGTGGTTCTAACCAAATCAATCACTTCTTCTGCGAAGTCCCCCTGTTATTGAAGCTGGCTTGTGGAGGCATCTGTGTGAATGAGATGGTGGTCTATGTATTTTCTGTATTGTTTGTCACTGTCCCCATTTTGTTGATACTTAGGTTCTATGTCAGAATTATGTCCACCATCCTGAAGTTGCCATTAAACACAGGACAGACCAGAGCCTTTTCCACTTGCTCTTCCCACATCATGGTTGTACTTTTATTCTACAGATCAGCCACTGTCACCTATTTAAAGCCTAAATCCAATCAGTATGAAGGCATAGACAAACTGCTTTCTCTTTTCTACACCATTTTCACTCCAATGTTCAATCCTATGATATACAGTCTGCAGAACAAAGATGTTAGAAAGGCGTTGAGAAAACTTCTTCCCCAATTTTCAGCACTGTGAGGCTTTTGAAATAATACAGAAATTATTCTTTTCTGTAATTAATTTGTATGTAGATTTAATTGAAATCTACTTTTCAGTATTGTCGCAAATTTTTAAATAAGCTAATGGTGTAATTTCCTTTTAGTAGAGCCTTAGGTCCTCAGGGTTATGGCAATTGTATTCATTTATTTAGCAATGTTTTTCTTTTAAAGATCAGTTTCTCCCTCATGGTAAACTGGTAAACAGAGATGTGTAACTAAACAAACTAAACAAGATGGCATCGTATTTTAGTGTATGTTATAATTTAAACTGTGCCACTTTTCCAATTTTTGGATGCCTTTCTATATGCTACCTTAACATTCTCTGTTAAAGAAAGAAAACATGCTTAGATGCTACCGAGTCATTCCTAAGTGATTTCCTCATAGGGAAAAAAAAAAGCCTAAATGCATAAGTATATAAGTATAAGAAGTACTATTACAAATAATAATGTGTAATATAATATTTATTGCAACACTATTTTTCTAAGCAGAAAGCTCATATTGAGAAATATTTTAATAAACATGGTGCATAAATATAATAGAAAATTATGGAGTCATTAAAAAAACCATATTACATCTATAGAATGATGGCCCCCAATAAATCATTTCTTCTTGTATCCACGTTTTATTGTCATCCCTTCCTAGACTGATTTGATTTAGCTATGTGATTACCTTTGTCAAAGAAACATGAACAGCACTTTGGCATTAGAACTTGTCCTCTATAACAATGGAAATATTTCCATCACTGTGTCAAAAAATCCAGTCTAGGCTCCTGGACAATGAAAAAGAACACAGAAAGAAGCCACAGCTCATGTATAAATGATATAAAGAAGCGATCAAATGTTAACAGATTTATACTGTTCTTTTTAAGAGTTTTAAAATCTATTACACAACATTCTCTGCTAGTTATTTAAACTGGATATTATTCATAGACTTTAAATATTTATCAATCTCTTTCTATATTGGAATGTGCATTTCAGTTGTTGTTTTGGAATGCCCATACATGGTAGATTTCCTAAGTCTTTTCATATCTGAAAATTTCTTTTCCAAAGTGAATCTGTTTGGTCTGAAATAAAAGTCTCTGTGTTGAGTACTGTAGATCAAAATTTGAAAGTCTATTAGTAACAATACAAAGGGGTAAAGCACACACTATTAGATATTGGAAGTAAACATAAAAATGTATGAACTAATTTTTTTAATCTACAATTCCCAACATAATGGCATATACATTCTTTTTAAGGAAAATGTTCACCAAGATAGGCCAAAAGCTTTATCACTAGACAAACAAACAAACAAAAGCTCAGTACTTAAAATAAGCTAGAGTAGTTGCTACTTCTTGTTCCCTGGTCCAATCATCTTAATGCCATCAGTGTAATAGACCAGTGTCTACTATCTTTTTTGGAAGAGAAAGGTGATCAAGAGCTCTGCAAACTGAATAATGACATAGCATTGGAGAGTCTACACACCCCTGAGGTAAGAGAGTGAAGGTGTATTGCTGGTCTTGCTAATGGAAAGCAAACTGCTTTTGGTGAGCCTCACAGACAAGTGTGGAGAAAAAGATCAATAGTTCCATGCCAGGGTATGAAGTCAACACTTGGTTAAGCTTATGATAATCACTATTTTTCTTCAATATCTATCTTCTGCACAAGTCAAATAAGATAGGTGAATGGAAATATAGTGAGAATCATCATCCTTACATCTTTTAAGTCCTTGGAAGTGGCCCTAATCTCTGTTATGCCTCCCAGAATGTGGTACTGCTTTGGATGCCCCAGTTTCCCAGGAATGGTCAGTTCTAATGGCTTCCATTCAGACTTTCCCACTATGCTATCCCTTACACCACAGTTCAGGGAACCAACATGGGGAATCTGCCAACTGCTAAGGATAGCTATTCCAATTATGCATTCTGGAAACTGGGAAAATAACTGTAGGATGGTTCAGAGACCCACTAGACTCATTCTGAGATGGACCTGAGCTAAAATTCTTTCAATCACTTGACCTCCATAAGGGTCTAGTGACTGGATGGCCATAGTGACTTTTGAGTCTCCTGAAATCAATGTCAGTTTACAGCCAGTATCCAGTAGTTCCAGAAAAGTATGACTATTTCCTTTTCCCCAGTCCAGTTACCCTGGTAAAATCCTTGGGCCACTTTGGGGAGGATGGGATAAATATTACAAATAAAAATTCTGGGTATTATAACAGGTCCTTCCTTAAAAGGACCCAACCTCCCTTCATTGAAAAAGTTTTGGGTCAGTAAAATGGCTAAAGCCTGGGAATTAATTGAAGAGCCATGACTATCTATTTTAATAATTTTGGTTAGACTTTGTTTCACTTGAGCTTAATCTTTTCTGCTTATGCAGATCAAGTAAGAATTTAGTAAGCATTCTATCTATTTCACTTCTAAGAAAACCATGATTATCTAGTCAATGCCATAGGTCTGTGTGAATCACACTATTCTGACTCTCTTGTCCATGACAGTAACTAGGACCAACTTACCTTTGGTAGCTGAGTGCTGCCAGTTGTCCCCTGCAACCCTGGCATCCAATAAATATCATTGCACTTAGATTTTCCAAGTTAGTGGCTGCAGATCCCTTTGTATGATTTGGCCTTAGGAAGACCAAACATGCAGATCTTTAAGAATGCTTAACAAATGTATTTCTCACCTTGCTGGCAAAACGTGTATCTTTTGCACACTCCCAGTGTGAGTGGATAAATCTTAAATGACAAATCAACTCTAATATTTTAATCTCCCTAAGACTTTGAGTCCCTTTCCCTACATCAAACCAAGGCAGGTTGGCCGTTACTATTTATTTCACTGTTGGCCACCTTTTGTTTCATGTTTTAGCCAACTAACCAATCAAACCTGTTATAGTCCTTTGTAATTCTCCAAAATGTGATATGAAATAAGAATCTCTGCTAAGTAGGCCCATAGCAACATTTGGTTAGATCTAACATTATGTTCCTTTCACCATTACCTTCCACCCTTAATATTCACACATGTGCCCCATGTTACAATCTATATAATTAGAGAACTCAGTTAGTATTTTCAGAGTATAGTACACCTCCACGTGGATCACACTTCATGGGGCACTCCACATGGGTCTTACCTTTGGGGCCTACAGGGGTCATGTATATAGGTCTAGAAGCAAAGAGGGTTGATTGGGGTGTCCGGATGAGAATCTGCACTGAACTGCACAACAACAGCCTCAGAAGAGGCCATAACACTTCCCTCAGGCAATGCTGGGTTATCTGCATTTCCTGCATGGTTACCTCCAATGAGGACATCAGCATGGTACCACCACTTCTACTCGCCATGTACACTTCCTCTTACAATTTTCAGGACCATCTTTTGTACCCCCAATCAGTGCCCTCACTTTACCAGTAGACACCCTACAAGGTCAGGTGATGCTGGGTTGTGTTTTTAGCAATATCACCTCTGCGGCTACAGGAGAAAAGGGCAGACACAGAAACTCTGAAGTCAGGTATGCGGGACACTCCAGTTGGGAATTTGAGTCCTTGAGCTTCTCCTTTTCTTTCCCCAATTTGCCCAATGACATTAGAGGCAACAAGTCAACCCTCTTACACTTGCTAGTTTGTTAAAAATGTGCAACAGTATCATACACATAACCACCCAGATTCTTGCTTCTTCTAAGTACTTTATTAGGAGTCTCCAACCATAATATTTGCATATCGTTATTGTTAGATCACACTACAGATTACCAGTGTTTTCTTTACCACTAGAAATGGTCATTAGTGTCTTTGACAGTAATGCTTAATCATCTTAGACAGCCAATTCCAGCAATACCAGAACATATGTAGAAAATTCATCCTAAAATTCTGGTTTTCTAGAGCCATTCTCACTAGCAAAATCTTAATTAGGATTCTCAAGAAAAAGAAAACCAAATGGAGAAAGAGAGAGAAAGACAGACAGACAGAGAGGGAGAGATTGAGATTTATTATAAGGAATTGTCTCACAGAATTATGGACACTTGAAAATCCAAAATTTATAGGGTGAGCCAGAAGGTTTGAGACCCTGGAGAACTAAAATTCCAGTTAAATTCTAAAGCACTCTGCTGCAGATATTGCATTGATGTCTGAAAGGCACAACCCTAGAGAATTCTGTCCAGCATAGAGAGGCTTATTGTTTTGTTTACTCAGGCCTTGAACTTATGGGATAAGTCTCACCCACATTATGGGGGAAAATCTGCTTCACACAAAGTTTACCAGTAAATGTTAATCTCATCAAAAACATCATCACAGAAACACAGAATCATGATTGACCAGATATCTGGGCATTCTGTGGCCCATCTGAGTTGACTTATAAAATTAACCATCAGAGATAAATGCAAAAAGCAAACCAACCAACAATCAAAATGCACCTAGTATCATCAGAATCACTGATCAAAGAGATAAGTAGAAAAATATCAAGGTATTCAGGAAGAAGTGCATGTCACATAATGAATAAAAAACACATGCATATATGTATGATGTATTATTGCAGACACCAGAAGAAATGATACACACTGGGATATAATAAAGAGATACATTTAAAATAGTGAAAAAAAATAAAGTAGTGAAAGATTATGTGTCAATCTAGAATGTATTACCCAATAAAACATTTGAAATATCTTTCCAGTGTATAGACAAAATATTTTCTGAGGAAAATAAAAATGTACAAACAGACACACTGTTACACTGTTGAGGTGTTGTTTAAACTTAAAAATAATACCATTTTGGGCCTTTCCTAGTGGCTCAGTGGTTACAATCCACCTGCCAATGAAGGAGACACAGGTTCGATCCCTGGTCCAAGAAGATCCCATGTGCCATGGAGCAACAAAGCCCGTGAAGCACAACTACTGAGCCTGTGCCCTATAGCCTGTGCTCCGAACCTGCTGAGGCTATGCACCACAACTAGTGAAGCCAGCATGCTCTAGGGCCTGCACACTGCAACAAAGAGTAGCCTTGACTTGCTGCAACTAGAGAAAGCCCATATGCAGCAACAAAGACCCAACAGAGGCAAAAATAAATTTAAAAAATTTAAAAAATAATAAAACTGTTTCAGGGAAATATCCTAAAATTTGACTCTAGTACTCAATTTTCTAAGGAGATGTCAGTTGGAATTAAATGTTTTTCATAAAAGTAGTAACAATAATCATAATAGGAAGGAAGGAAGAAAAATTACTACCATTTTAAATTAACTTTGAAGGATACCTACACTTGTGCAAACAAAAAAAGAGAAAAAAGCATTTTGCTCACCATCTAATTCTAGATTAATCTAAAGATTATCCCACTATAGTCAATGACCAACAGTGTGCTTCAAACAAGAGAGATTGTGGCCATGATGGGATGAAGTACTCCATGCCCTAGACAGAGGAAATTGAAGATGATAACAGGATTCTCTGTGTTTTGGACAACAGACCTCTTAGATAGTTAGGTATATCTCAGGAAGAATTTGATTAACCCTTCTTCCTGCATCTTCTCATACATAGGAAAGCACTAAAATCATTAATTTGTGATATCAGTTCTTTGGGACTAGCAGTAATATTTTACCAGGATGTAAACTTGAATGCATGTGTTCCCTAGCCAAACAAACAAATAAGCAAACAAACAAACAAAAAAACACATATGAGGGAGAGTCAAAAATTATCTGCACTCCAGTTATATTAAAACTAGATTCAATGAAATCCCTATCAATTTACCAAAGGCATTTTTCACAGAACTAGAACAAAAAACTATATATTTTACATGGAAACACAAAAGACCCCAAATAACCAAAGCAATCTTGAGAAGAAAAAACAGCTGCAGGAATCAAGCTCCCTGACTTCAGACTATACTACAAAGATACAGTAATCAAGATAATACAGTACTGGCACAAAAACAGAAATATATATCAATGGAACAGGATAGAAAGCCCAGAGATAAACCCACATACATATGGTCACTTTATTTTTGACAAAAGAGGCAAGAATATACAATGGGGAAAAGAGAGCCTCTTCAGTAAGTGGTTCTGGGAAAACTGGACAGCTACTTTTAAAAGAATGAATTTAGAACATTCCTTAACACCATACAAAATAATTAACTCAAAATGGATCAAAGACCTAAATGTAAGTCCTGACACTATAAAACCCTTAGAGGAAAACACAGGCAGACACTCTGTGACATAAATGACAACAAAATCTTTCTTGACCCACCTCCTAGAGTAAAGGAAATAAAAACAAAAATAAACAAATGGGACCTAATGAAACTTAAAAGTTTTTGCACAGCAAAGGAAACCATAAATATGATGAAAAAACAACCCATGCAGTGGGAGAAAATATTTGCCAACGAAGCAACTGACAAAGGATTAACCTCCAAAATATATAAGCTGCTCATGCAGCTCAATATCAAAAAGAAAAAAACAAACAAACCCATTCAAAAATGGACAGAAAACCTAAATAGACATTTCTCCAAAGGAGACACACAGATGGCCAACAAACACATGAAAAGATGCTCAACATCACTAATCATCAGAGAAATGCAAATCAAAACCACAATGAGGTATCACCTCACACCAGTCAGATTGGCCATCATCAAAAATCTAGGAACAATAAATGCTGGAGAGGCTATGGAGAAAAGGGAACTCTCCTGTACTGTTGATGGAAATGAAAATTGGTACAGCTACAAGGGAAAACAGTATGGAGGTTTCTTAAAAACTAAAAATAGAACTACCATATGACCCAGCAATCCCACTACTGGGCATATACCTGGAGAAGACCATAATTCAAAAATACACATGTACCACAATGTTCATTGCAGCATTATTTACAATAAAAAAGAATGAAATTGAATTATTTGTAGGGAGGTGGGTGGACCTAGAGTCTATCCTACAGAGTAAAGTAAGTCAGAAAGAGAAAAAGAAATGCAGTATGCTAACACACATATATGGAATCTAAAAAAATGGTATTGATGAACTCAGTGGCAGAGGAAGAATAAAGATGTAGATGTAGAGAACAGACTTGAGGACATGGGGAGGTGGAGACAGAGAACCTGGAACAAAGTGAAAGAGTAGTATTGACATTTATATACTACCAAATGTAAAATAGATAGCTAATGGGAAGCAACTGCCTAACACAGGGAGATCAACCCAATGATTTCTGATGACCTAGAAGAGTGAGATAGGGAAGGTGGGAGGGAAGATCACAAGGGAGGGGATATGGGGATATATCTATAAATACAGCTGATTAGCTTTGTTGTACAGTGGAAACTGGCACAACAGTGTAAAACTATTATACTCCAATAAAGAACAAAGAAAGAAAAGAAAAAAAAAGAAACAACAGAAAACTTCTGTAAATTCTACAACCAGAGAGCAGATAATTTTTGACTCATCCTCATATATACCGGCTCCTCCCTGACCACAGCCACCTTGGAACAGCTCCTCAGAGCTACTGAGAAGCTGTCTCCTGGGCTAAAGTCCCCAGTAACACCTTGAATAAAACTTAAATCACAACACTCATGTTCTGAGCTTTTCTTGCAGTTGACACTTGGAATGAAAATAAGATCTGTCGAAAACAGTCCTAAACATGTGAATAGTAGAGCCTCTTCTGTACTTTGGTTCTTGGGACTGAACATGGCTTCTGCAAGGGCTTCTCAGGGTAGTACGTAGTCAAAGGGAAACTGAGCCAGGAAGCTGAGTCAGGAGCAGGCCTGTAGAGAAACCCTCAAAAATGGACTGGGGCTTAGTTGGGGGAAGGGAAATATATTTACCAGGAAGTTGTATCTTACTCACAAATTGTACTTGTCTTTTGTATTTTTGGGTTTATGTGTAGCCTCGATAAATGCTAATGCCTAGTCTCTGTATTCTGTGAGAAAATAATGGGTTTAATGTCCATGTTCTGAGTGAAATAATAAAAGCAGGAGAAATGCACCCTCACAAACAGCTTGGTAATGACATCAAGAATTTGAGAGTAGTTTGTGCAAGCATATAGCTCTAAGGACGAAGCAGAGTTCTTTCATCCAGAGCCAGATGACTACACAGAAAGTGGCTTGGGGTGATATGAGCTGTGGTTTTGCTAAGATGAGGTGGTGTTTGCTCAAGCCAGTCAAATATAATTACAGAGTTACTTATAATCACAACTTTGGGAGCTTATCCAATTTTAGTTATATGGAGATGAAAGATAAAGCTGTATATTTTAATGTAAAACTTACATGCACATATGCTTGTGTGTGTGTGTAAGTACACCCAGTATTTGCATGTTGAAGTCCTAAACCCCTTACCTCAGAATTTGGAGATAGGGTCTTTGAGGAGCTAATTACTTACAAATTATATCTTTAGGGTGGGTCTTAATTCAATATGACTGTTGATGTTATAAGAAGAGGAGATTAGGATAAAGACACTCAGAGGGAAAACAGAAGGACAAGATGGTCATCTGTAAGCCAAGGAGAGAGGTCTCAGAAGAAATTGACCATGGAGACACACTGATTTCAAACAGCCATCATCTGGAACAGTGAGAAAATACATTTCTGTTGTTTAGGAATACTGTCTTATGTGCTTTGTTATGGCAGCCCTGGCAAAAAGTACAAACAGTATCTATATATGTATGTGTGTTGTGGGGCATATATATATTTATAAACTTAGAAGCAGATGGATGATAGCTTGATAACTTGAAGACAGAGGGTGAAGACTGCCATACACAAATGAAGAAGAGAGGCATGAGGAGAAATCAACCCTGCCATCACATTGATTTCAGATATCTAGACTCCAGAACCATGAGACAATAAATTTATGTTCTTTTTTAAAAATTTTATTAGAGTGCAGTTGATTTACAAAGTTGTGTTAATTTCAGGTGTACAACAAAGTGAGTCAGTTATACATGTACATATATCCACTCTTTTTTAGACTATTTTCCCATATAGTCCATTACAGTGTATTGAGTATCTTTCCCTGTGCTTTACAGTAGGTCCTTACTAGTTATCTGTTTTATATACAGTAGGGTGTATATGTCAATCCCAATCTCCCAGTTTATCCTTCCTCACTCCTTATACCCTGGTAACCATAAGTTTGTTTTCTACATCTATAACTCTATTTCTGTTTTATAGATAAGTTCATTTCTACCCTTTTTAAGATTCTAAGTGTAAGTGATATCATATGAAATTTACAAACAATAAATGCTGGAGAGGGTGTGGATAAAAGGGACCCCTCCTACACTGTTGGTGGGAATGTAAGTTGGTGTAGCCACTATGGAGAGCAGTATGGAGGTTTCTTAAAAAACTGAAAATAGAGCTACCATATAATCCAGCAATCCCACTCCTGGGTATATACCCAGATAAAACCATAGTTCAAAAAGATACATGTATCCCCAATGTTCACTACAGCACTATTTAAAATAGCCAGGACATGGAACAACCTAAATGTCCATCAACAGAGGAATGGATAAGAAGATGTGGTACATATATACAATGGATTATTACTCAGCCATAAAAAAGAACAAAACAATGCCATTTGCAGCAATGGATGCACCTAGATATTGTCATACTGAGTGAAATAAGTCAGATGGAGAAATTTATTTTCTTTAAGCAACCAGTATATGGTACTTTTTTATGTCAGCCCTAACAAATTAATACAACCACTACCAACATATGTATTATATATAACATATTATATATAATATATATGTTTTATATATTATATAAAATATGTATGTTTTTATCTGTGGACATATATATATATATGCAGTCTTCATATATATGATCATAAAAATATATTATATATATACACATTATATGGAGACAGACACATATAGATGTCACAGTTTCCTGCATGTGCAAAAACTGCATAGGTGGTGGGTTGACTATAATCTTTATTTTAAAATATCCAAGAATAATGAGGTACTAAAAATGTAAAAGAAAACATTTTAACTATAACTTTTTGATATGAATACAATAAACACCAGTTTTATTTTCTTTCAATTTAATGCTTGCAATACACTTTATTGACAAACCAATTTTTCCTAAACACTTTCTTCATTGCCTCTTTGACATCTTTGTTCCTCAAACTGTAGATGATGGGATTCAGCATGGGAATCACAATGGTGTAAAATACAGATACAATCATGTCATGATCCAAGGCATAGCTGGAACTTGGTCTCACATACATGAAGAGAACTGTACCATGAAAAATTGACACTCCAGTTAGGTGAGAGCCACATGTAGAAAAGACTTTTCTTCTCCCTTCAGCAGAGTGCATCCTCAGAATGGCCAACAGGATGAAGCCATAGGAGATCAGGACAATCAGGATAGTGGATATCTCAATAGAGCCCGCAAAGTAGAAGACTAGGAGTTGGTTAACGTGAGTGTCAGAGCAAGAAAGGGCAAGGAGGGGAGGGATGTCACAAAAGACATGTCTAATTTCATTGGATGCACAAAGAGGTAGGGTAAATGTAGCTACTGTGTGTAAAGTAGCATGCAAGATGCCAACAACATAGCAGAAAGTTATAAGTGGCACATAGACTCTGGGTGACATTTTAACTAAGTACAGGAGAGGGTTGTAGATGGCTACATAGCGATCATAGGCCATTGCCGCCAAGATGAAACACTCTGTGGTCCCACAAGCAAGAAAGAGAAACATCTGTACTGCACATCCAAGAAAAGAAATGGTTTTATTCTCTGACAGGAAATTGACTAACATTTTTGGGGTGATAACCGAAGAATAGCAGGCATCCAAGAATGATAACGCACTCAGAAAATAGTACATAGGGTTGTGGAGCCGGGAATCCACAATGACCAGGGAAACAAGCCCTAAATTTCCTACCAGTGTAAAAAGATAGATTGCCAGAAACAGTATAAATAGAAAGACTTCCACCTCAAAATCATCTGTAAAGCCCATCAGTATAAACATGGTGACCTCGGTCACATTTTTCATCTGATTCCTGTATAAATCTAAATGTGATGACATCCCTGATATTTCAGCTTTTATTTTTAAGTCCAAAGGCAATAGATGGTGAAAATAGAGTCCGCCCAATTAAATCCTCATGTTTATTTATTAGGAGAGTGTATTGAAGTCCTTTGTAGTGAGGGAATAGGCAGTGATCAAGAAGTTGAGTCCAAGGGGATGCATTACCCTGTATAAATAAATTAAAGAAATTATTTCATTTGGTTGTTGGTTAAATTTTTCAAGTTAAAACATAGTGCCAATTTATATGATTTAACTTCCAGTTTGTTTTCTGTTACATTTACTACCTCCTGTTTTCATATTACATCATCTTAAAATTTCACAAAGGCAAATGAATATAAGAATTTTTAATCCCAAAATTATTACAGTAGAAAGTACACATCTGAGTGCTAATCCTAGGTTTTCTACAGCATGTGTGAATATCACAATTGGTAAAATGGGAGCAAATACACTTACATCACAAGATCATACTTAGAATTTAAATGCTAAAAATCAATGTGAAAATTCTTTAACTTTAAAATATCCCCAGATTACTAGGAAATAGGATAAATTAGACTCAGTTTTCAACTTGTCATATGAGGCAGCCTTTTCCAACCAAATGATTTTATGTGCTCTTTTCTGGTTATGATCTCAGATCATTAGTACTTCTGGACACGGTGAACAGAATTTATTCTGGAGATAAAAGCACCTAGTTTGCAAACAAATACAGAACATTGTTTTTTTAAATTTTGTTTTTTGTTTTGTTTTGTTTTTCAGTTTTGCTTTTTGAAATACAAAAGTCAGTTGTCAGTTTTTGGCCTCTGTAGTTCATTTTACTGTTATTGATTTTTAAATTTTAACAATACCAATTCAAGTTTTTTCACTATAAATATACTCATTCATGCAAAATCTTTCAGATTATTTTAAGAAGTATTTCCTTTAAAATGTAGTCATCCCGAGGTGAGGGGAGCTGCTGTTTCCTAATCCTCCTCCCCCATACCAAAATGAGAGGATGCTCAAATTCATTATATAAAATGGGGGTGATGCTTACATATAACCCACATATCTCTTCTCAAATACTTTAAATCATCTGCAGATTACTTATAATACCTAATACAATGTAAATGTTGTTTAAATTGTTGTAAATACAATTTAAATGCTATGTAAATAGTGGCTGGTGCACTGCAAATTTAAGTTTTCCTTTTCAAACTCTGGAAATTATTATTTTCCCAGTACTTTTGATCTGCAGTTGATTGAATCCAGGGAAGTGGAACCCTTGGATATGAAGGGCTGTCTGTAAATATCTCTTGATGATTGATGATAAAGCTGTTTAGAGAAGCTATTGCTAAAAGAAGCAGATCACTATATAAGCCACAATCTAGTGTTTTATTATGGCTGTATTTCCTATGCTGTCAGACTATTGCTTATTTAGTAGAATATGAAGAGAGGAAAGTGCATAACAAACAAGCAGAATGTTAAAGGGTCACCAGTGTCTGTACCAAAAGCCCTCACCATTGAAGCAATTAAATATCGCATCTACTGAATTTAGGAGCAAGATTTCAGCACGGTGACTTGATTTTCCTCAGTGTGTTGTAGATCAAAATTTACTTAAAGAGTGAAAAACCTGCTATGTATATGACTGAACTACATTCATTGTCCTGCAATGATTTATATTCCTGCCATGACACACACTATATTTTTGTTATATTGATACATCGATACATCAAACAGAGGATGAACAAATCAGCTTAAAACTATTATTAGAAGGAAAAGAAAGTCACATGTCTTTATTTTCCCAGAAAGTTCCTCCCAGATTCACATGAAAAATTTTCTTAATACATAGAATAAATAACTTCAAATGTGGGGTTACCAAATCAAAAAGGAGCAGCTTACTTAATCTTTAGAGAAATATACAGTACAAATATATATTTAAGCCAAATAATGATCTCTTTGTTAATTCAGACAACTCACATATTACTCATGAAAACACAGAAACACAGACACAAACATCTATTAAAAATTCTAGTTTAGTTTGAATGGTGATATTAATAAAATACCTTATAAAACCATAAATTATTAACATTAAATGTATTAATGTAGTGTTTGAGCATCAAAAATGCATTCGTGTTTTTAACATTATTTGTTTTCACTTTTTCTCTCTCTTTCAAGAATCCATATATTACATACAAAAATATTGTGATGAGAATCAGATACAAAAAAGGAATTAGGCAGATAAGAAGTACAGCAAAAATAAATAAAAATTATGAAGGCAAATTTTGAAAAATGCACCAAGAGATGGGCTAATAAAGAAATTCCTTAAAAAAATACATGTTGACTAACATTCACAAGGGAAACTTTAGCTTCATTATGGTTCTAACATTATTTAACTGATGTGTCTGGAACAGCACAATTGTGGAAGACAAAGAACTGTATATTAGAACCTTATATTAAAATCTCAGATTTAGCCCCTAGTGTGATTTATGAGAAGTCACTTAATCCTTCAAATGAAAGAATAAATAAAATTTTCCAAAATTTTGGTGCATGTTTTGTTCAACTACATGAACATGGCATGACAACAGAGTTCTTATTAATGAGATGTATTAAATATGTTTTATTAAAGTGTTAATTATATGTGAAGGATGCACACATATTAAAGATGAGTTTATAATTTGTTTCAAAATTTTCTTAACTCCAACAAAATAAATAGGAGCTATGAAATCAAATTTTCATCAAAGCATTGAACAATGAATGGACTCCAAACCAGAATCTATTTTCTTTGATTATACCTATGTGTTACATGACACAAGGTATATTAAAATATCATTCTCATGAGATTAAACTAAGTGAATTCCAATATTTAATTTTATCAGTCATCTAAATAATGCTTCTTTTTTATTGCATTCTGACATGGGGCATGTAAAAAATAGTATATTTACTTAAAGACCCTTGATAATTTTGTCTGTAATAATTTTTTCATAAACCTTGATATCTCTGATTTTATAGGTAGTGCAAAAGGTGGTTTATGAATGAAGGCATATTTGATTCTGAATCATGTTCCTTTAGAGCAATTACCAATTTCACTGTAGAGAAATGGAGGAATGAGGGACAAAAGTATGGGATCATTTATTTCATTCAAGATGCTCTTCAAACAGGCAATTCTGTCAACTAATACTTAAGGAAATTAGAACTAATTGTTTTTGCATCTAGCTGATTTCACTTTGAGAGAAAGAAGCTAGAAAGATGGATCCCAAATTTTTAACAAAGTATCATTCTGGAAAAAGTAAAATCAAAAGAGTTCCTCATTCTCTAGCAGTTGGAAAACGTACAATAGTGGACACTCAAGAGAATAGCATTATAAAAACTAAGTTTGAGAAAAAGAAAGCTGGAAAGCAGCTACCACAAATCATGAAGTGGCTATAGGAGGTTAGAAATTGTACATACATTATTCTATGTAATATACATAGAAACCTGCAACTAAATAAATGAGCATTCTTTTAAAGACTAGACAATTGAGGACCAGCTAGACCTGTGAATTGAGTGAGCTCACACAATAAGTTACTAGTAGCGCCAGGATTAAAGTATAGATTTTTCTGTTGCCAGACCCCCCATTGTTTCCATTAACCCCACCACAGGGTAATTGTGGCATGCCACCATTCTGGAACTGCTATGCCCCTAGAAACAATATAAAATCACATTCTTATGTATTTGAATGTTTTTTTTAATCAAACTTAAGTAGACTGTGAAATTAAAATAAAACACAGAAAACAAAAACCTTGATGTAGCTCTAGATCAATCAGCTAATGAGTGAAATAAATTTAAAATTCTCTTTTATATCCTTCCACGAGAAAAGATAATGATCCTCAGATGACATATACCCCATGGCTGGTTAATAAATGTTTCCATTTAATAATTTCCCTAAAGCTTAAATATAGCCATTTATTTATACCCTTATTCTGACTGTTATCCTCCATCTAGGAAATGACAACAATTTTCCAACTTGTCTAAATATGTAGAGAGTCTTTCCTATTTCCTCTACTATGTTCCCTTAAATGTTCTCATTCAATCCTTTATTCAGTTCTGAGTTAGCTAGAAAAATCTATCAAATATTTAAATGTTAAGCATAGAATCTAGTTTGAGATTCCAGGTTATACCCTCTAAATTATCTTGTAATTGATGAAAAAACATTCCTCTCACCTGTGAAAATGAATTGCTCACTCAATTAAAGTATGCTATGAGTGTACCAGGTGTATTCTTATACCAGGTTCTTGGGCTCTTCTTGACGTCCTCAGGGATGCCTCAAGGACAAAAAACACTAATTCTCTTCTGGGATAGAAAAGTAACAAGATGATTTCTTTCTTTCTTTCTTTCTTTTTTTTTCTTTTCCGTGATGAAATCCTCCCTGCCCCACCACACCAACCCCCCCCCACCCAAAAAAAAAAAAAAAAAGCCTGGTCATGGAGCAATGAATTACATGGTAAAAAATGATTACATGAACTTTAGTCTCTGGTGTAAAATGATCTCTCAGTGGAAGGAGAACATGTGTAGGATATAACTTGCTTACTTCTCTCAAAATTTAGTGAACATATACATAATGAAATAATATGAAAGTACATATTACAGACTTCATTATCATTAAATAAAGATTATTGTAGATACTTAAATTTTAAAGTGCTACACTTCTAAGTGGTATGAGAGAGAAAGTTCTTTGAGTTTAATAGAGGAGATATACAAATAAGTGTACAAGAAGTATTGACAAGAGGGATAACACAGTATAGTAAAACATTAGACTATTAGAGATCTTGCAGAGATAAAGATCAAATTTTTGAGTTGTATCGGGTCTTGTCTTGTCTTGCAGATCCCATTTACTAGTTGATAAATTAGTACCTGACTGTGTATTTAGAGAAATTATTATTATTATTATTTTTTAAGAACTTTCATTGAGATACAGTTAACAGACAATAAACAGCATATATTTAGAATGTACAATTTGGTATCCCAATCTCTAAGTTCATTCCCCCCCAACCCTCCCCACTTTCCCAACTTGGTGTCCATGTGTTTGTTCTCTACACCTGTGTCTCTATTTCTGCCTTGCATTTCCTCTTTCATAGTTATTAGCATTTGCCTTATGGATTGAGGTGCTCCTATATCGGGTTCATATATATTTATAACTGTTACCTCCTCTTCTTGGATGGATCCCTTGTTCTTTAGGTAATGTCCTTTCTTGTCTCTTGTAACATTTTTTATTTTCAAGTCTATTTTATCTGATGTGAGTATTGCTACACCAGCTTTCTTTTGATTTCCATTTGCATGGAATTACTTTTTCCATCCCCTCACTTTCAGTCTGTATGTGTCCCTAGATCTGAAGTGGGCCTCTTGTAGACAGCATATATATGGGTCTTGTTTTTGTATCCATTCAGCCAGTCTGTGTCTTTTGGTTGGAGCATTTAGTCCATTTACATTCAAGGTAATTATGAAGATGTATGTCCCTAGTACCATTTTCTTAATTGTTTTGTTGTTGTTTCTGTAGGTCCTCTTCTTCTCTTAGAGAAGTTAGAGAAGTTCCTTTAGCATATGTTGTAGGGTTGGTTTGGTGGTGCTGAATTCTCTCAGCTGTTGCTTGTCTGTAAAGCTTTTGATTTCTCCATCGAATCTGAATGAGATCCTTGCTGGGTAGAGTATTCTTGGTTGTAGGTTCTTCCTTTTCATCACTTGAAATATATCATGCCACTCCCTTCTGGCTTGCAGAGTTTCTGCTTAGAGATCAGCTGTTAAGCTTATGGGAGTTCCCTTGTATGTTATTTGTTGTTTTTCCCTTGTTGCTTTTAATAACATTTCTCTGTCTTTAATTTTTGTCAGCTTGACTAATATATGTCTTGGCTTGTTTCTCTTTGGGTTTATCCTGCCTGGGACTCTCTGCACTTCCTGGACTTCAGTAGCTATTTCCTTTTCCGTGTTAGGGAAGTTTTCAACTATAATCTCTTCCAGTGTTTTCTTGGGTCCTTTCTCTCTCTCTTCTCCTTCTGGGACCCCTATAATGTGAATGTTGGTGCATTTTACATTGTCCCAGAGGTCTCTTAGGCTGTCTTCAGTTCTTTTCATTCTTTTTTCCTTATTCTTTTCCATATCAGTGATAATCACCATTCTGTCTTCCAGGGCACTTAATCGCCCTTCTGCCTCAGTTAATCTGCTATTGATTCCTTCTAGTGTATCTTTCATTTCCGTTATTGTGTTGCATATCTGTTTGTTTGCATATCTGTTTGTTCTAGGTCTTTGGTAAACTTTTCAATCTTTGCATGCAGTCTTTTTTCAAAGTCCTGGATCATCTTCACTATCATTATTCTGAATTCTTTTTCTGGAAGGGTGTCTATCTCCTCTTCATTTAGTTGTTTTTCTGGGGTTTTATCCTGTCCCTTCATCTGTTACAAAGTCCTCTGCTTTTTCATTTTCTCTATCTTTCTGTGGCTGTGGTTTTCAGTTCCACAAGACAAAATACTGCTGATACTGCTTGATACTGCAGTCTGCCCTCTTGTGGAGGAAGCTATCTAGTAGGCTCCTGGGTGCTTCCTGATGGGAGGGACTGATGGTGGGTCGGGCTGAGTGGGTGGACCTCAGTAAAACTTTAATCTGCCTGTCTGCTAATGGGTGGGGCTGTGTTCACATCTTGTTGGTTTTTTGGCCTGAGGCTACCTAGCAGTGGAGCTTACAGCCTCTTTGGTGGGGCTAATGGCAGACTCTGGGAGGTCTCACACCAATGAACACTTCCCAGAACCCCTGCTGCCAGTGCCCTTATGTCCTCTGTGAGCCACAGCTGCCCCCACTTCTTCAAGCAACCCGCCAACACCAGCAGGTAGGTCTGATTCAGTCTCCTATGGGGTCACTGCTCTTTCCCCCTGGGTCCTGGTGAGTGCATATTTTTGTGTGCTCTCCCAGAGTGGAGTCTCTCTTTCCCCCAATCCTGTGGAGGCCCTGCAATCAAATCCCACTGACTTTCAGAGTCTGATTCTCTGGGGATTTCTCCTCCCATTGATGGACTCCCAGGTTGGGAATGTGGGGCTCAGAACCCTCACTTTAGTGGGTGGACTTCTGCAGTATAACCATTCTCCAGTTTGTGAGTCACCCACCCAGCATTTATGAGATTTGATTTTAACGCAATTGTGCCCCTCCTACCATCTCATTTTGGCTTCTCCTTTGTCTCTGGATGTGGGGTGTCTTTTTTGGTGAGTTCCAGTGTCTTTCTGTTGATGATTGTTCAGCAGTTAGTTGTAATTCTGGTACTCTTGCAGGAGGGAGTGAGCACATGTCCTCCTACTCCATCATCTTAATCCTATCTCCTAAAGAAATTATTTTAACAATTGTGAAACATACATACCTGTTGAAGTTCTACACCCAGATATTTAAATTAGTAGTTAAGGAATGTTGGGAATGGAATCTGAGTGTGGAAAGAAGGAAAAAAGAGAGAGAGAGAGATATGAAAACAAGCAAGAAAGAAAAAGTAAGAAAGAAAGAGAAAAGAAAGGAAGAAAGAAAGAAAGCAAGAAAGAAAGAAAGAAAGAAAAAGAAAAAGAAAGAAGGAAAGAAAAAGAAAGAGAAGGAAAGAAAGAAAGAAAGAAAGAAAGAAAGAAAGAAAGAAAGAAAGAAAGAAAAGAAAGAAAGAGAAAGAAAGAAAGAAAGAAAGAAAGAAAGAAAGAAAGAAAGAAAGAAAGAAAGAAAGAAAGAAAGAGAAAGAGAAAGGGAGGGAGGGAAGGAGGGTGGGAGGGAGGGAGGGTAGAAGGAAGGAAGAAAGGAAGGAAGGAAGGAAGGAAGAAAAAGATACTGGGCTGAAAATAATCCAAATATCCACCAGCTAGTGAATGGATAAACTAACTGTGTACATCCTTTATCTTGACTCGTTCCTGACTATGTTTTTTTGTTCTGGACTTTTTATATATTCATAGTGGTTGTGCTGCCAACAAGAAGCTAATTTTTCATCAAATCTCATGCTTAGCAGATAAGTCTACTGCCCCCAACAAATTCACTGGTGATTAGAGACTGTTTTACTGAAAAATATAGTATCTCATTTAATAATTGATGTCACAATATGATTTCCCTAAAAGTCATTGTGAATATTCTTGTTCCTTTCCCTCCTTACTTAGCTATTCTATACTTTATTTTTTTTCTTTTCAAAAAGACATCAGCACATATAGCTGATTTCACTTCGTTGTACAGCAGAAGCTAACACAACATTGTAAAGCAACTATATTGCAATAGAAATAAATAAATAAATAAATATAAATTTTAAAAGACATCAGCTAATAAAAAGCAGTGTATGACAAGTCTTTAGAGAATAATTTCTGAATGACTCTGGCTTATATTTTTATAAGCTTTAATCACTCAACACAGTGGTGTTGTTGTATAACAAAGCGAGTTCAACTCAAGGATGGAAGATGCCTTAGAGGACTGGGATGGGGAGGGTGGGGGGGGACTCGAGGGAGGATGGGGGGAGTCAAGGGAGGGAGGGAATATGGGGATGTGTGTATAAAAACAGATGATTGAACTTGGTGTACCCCCCAAAAATAATAAATAAATAAATAAAATTAAAAAATAATATTTAATATATAATAACAAATGTCATTTTAAAGTAGCTCATATATTTCTGATTCAATTAAATATAATTTATATTTAAATAAAATATTAAATAATGACATTACATTATCTTGGAGTATGAAAACCTTGAATCATTGACATATTTTATATAAGTATAATAAATAATAATGGAGATAAACTTAATTTTGAGCTAAGATATTATGACAAGCATTTTAAAATTAATTATAGTCCTGATGATATTTTAAAAAACAGATTTAATATAAAATGATCTAGTTAATACAATTCCAACTTTTGGGGAATTCAAGGGACACATTTTAAAGATCAAAATAAATGTTTTAGAATTTAAAATTATGAAATAATGAAATAATTTTTAGTTCAATATTGATTTCTAAATTAATTACAGGGTTCAATTTGTTAATTAATATTGAGTATTATTAACTATTAACTATTAAATATTATAACTGAAATAGGTAGAGATGTTGATATTACCAATATCAAACTGATTTGGAATACTGTCATATAGTACCTTAATCATTCAGATTTTTCCAGGGAATGGAGACTTGAGTTTAAAAATAGCAATATTAGAACATGGATTTATTTTCCTTAATTAATAAGTACTTAAACATTTACAAGAAAGGCATATAATATAGGTAATTTTGTGAGAGCACACAGAGAAAATATTTGCTTTTCCTACTTTGTTCGCTATTGAGAATCACATACACAAATCTTATGTGTTTCATGGTATATGCTGATAATTTAACTACCAAAAAGGTGGGCTTGTAAAATTAGAAATTATGATTTATTTAGCACTGGAAGTCACTGTATTCATGTAAGAAGAACAAAATTATTTAAATTAAATATAGCCATTCTTAAAAGTGATACATAAAGGTTGGGTTTTTTTATTCTCTCATATATTAATCCGTTTTTCTCTTTTGAGAGTGACAATTTCATTTAAACACTGTCTAGTGCTTTAGTTCATAGAAGCATTGGATACTAGGGACCATATTAAATGTACCATAATTTTCTTGAGTCTATGCTGAGCCCAAGTAGGAAAATAGTCACAGCCCTTACCTCTCAGGTAACTTAGTGTCAGTTAAAAAAAGGTGAACAGAGTGAATTAGCCAAATTGCAACACTAAAGCCTGAATGGTGATGCATACTATGTATGTGAATTTCCCAAAGATAATATTACAGATAACAATATTGTCAGAAAATTCATGGAAAATTTGTAGCTTGAGAGTTGAATTGTTTGGGACTTCCATAACAGTTAATGGTTGCTTTAAATCACACTCCATTCCCTAGTAATACGAAGAAAAGCTAATTACAGAGTATTATTTCAAGCTGTAGAGAATTCTGATTAAAATTCAGAAGAATAAAACTTAGTTTTTCATTTTAATAATAATGAACCCTTGTATAAACCTTTACAAATACCGGAACTTCTACAAGTTGTTTCACATACACTAAATGATTTAATTCACAGAACAACCCAGGTGTTGGAACAACAGCTGGCTCAATTTTAGCTGTGAGGACTGTGGTCCCAAGAGATTGTGTAACTTGCAGGAACTCACACAACTAGCAGATAATAATTCAATCAGTCCATCCAGGGAGGACTGTGCTCCTTACTCATGACACTATACCTAGGCTAAATTTGGTGGACAATGTGCATTCCCACCAAGATGCAGAGATAAAGACAGGCTGGGGCAAGTGGTGAGACAGGAGATGCCCAGGGTGACATATGGAAGGGAGTACCCACATTAAGATCTGTGCAGGTGCAGGATCAGCCCTGAACAGGACTGAGAGAATCTGAAATTTTCCTAAGAGCTTCACTCTCCTCACTCTAGACCAGGTCCTGGTGAAAGAGGAGAATGGAAATAAATGATTACCAATAGGTCACCTAATAATCCTATTAAATACAATTTTGCTAGGTTATGTGCTATAAACCTGGAGAGTACAGAGAACATAATATAATCATAGTTGCAATTATATAACTTTAATAAATAATCAGTTTAAATTTGATAGGTCTAATTTTATCACTATTACTTCATTCAGTTCTCACAAATGAGCAATTAAAGCCTAGAAAGTTTATATAATTGCTTAGTGTCATACAAATAATTGATCAAGGAAACAGGATTCAAACCTAAGGAGGGAAAAATAAAGCACTGGCTCCAGTCACAAATCTATGTGCAAGTGGTCAAATTATCCACCTTTAGTGAGTCTCAATATCCTTCTCTTTAAAGATGAGTGAGGTTAAAATGGTTACTAAAGAATCTTTTTTTGAAAGCCAACAAAGATAGTGGCAATTCACATAGCACACAGGGTAAAATGAAATAGCCAACCTCTTTTGTTCCTCTGTTCACTCAAGCACAGGTGATGAACACCTTCCATGCTATCCCTATTTTCCCAGGTTTAAACCCTTTTAGTGTTTCTGGGTCTATGTTCTCAAGTGAATTTTTCTGAATAAAACCCTCTTATGCTTTCCACTTAGTATCTTATCAAAAAATTTAATTCTCAAGTGGACAATAACCATGCTAACAATATTTTAACTGTCTAATAGTATGAACTGAAAGATAGGAACAAGTGTGCTCAAGATTAAGTGATGCATGGGGAATGAAGGATTCAAATAGGTAGTTGAGAATGTGTGGGAAAAGACACTTTATGGTATAGAGCTACTGAGCGGGAAATGTGTAGAGAAGTACAAGAGGATTGTCCAGAAGAGCAATTAACTAAATGTATGATCATAAGGCAAAGCTCTGGATCTTCTTCACATCTATCAGTGATGTTCTAATGACTGTGCTGTGCAGGGAAAAAATTGTTTATCCAGGACTCTGTTCAGAAAGTATATGGAATAGCCTTAAAGGAAATTTCAGTGGAACTTTTACAATGGTAACCTGTGGGGTTTAACTGGAAAGTGGGAAATACTTATATAGTAGCTTTCTTAAAATAGAAACAATTGCAGTGATCATGAAAGCCAGTATTGTCATCCTGAGACAATCTGAAGAATAAGAAATGTCGAGGAAGGAAGAGTAAGAACACATGCTAAATTTCCTCTTTCTACAGATAAAACACAAACACACACAGAAAGAAAGAAAGAAAGAAAGAAAGAAAGAAAGAAAGAAAGAAAGAAAGAAAGAAAGAAGAGAAAGAAAGAAAGAAGAGAAAGAAAGAAAGAAAAAAGGAAAATAGAAAACAACAGCAACAACAACAAAAACACCAGAAGAAAATGTAACTCAATTAATGGAATTTCTTTTCTTGGACTTTGCTGGTGTTCCCTCCTCCAGTGGTTTCTGTCTGGATTGTTCTTAGTACTGCTTATCATTTTCCTGATGGGCAACAGCACCATAATTTTAATAACAAAGTGGGTTTGACCCCCAGATCCCCATGTATTCTTTCCTTGGCCATTTTTCCCCCTTGGAAATCGCGATGGGTCTGTTACCCTTCTCATAATGCTCATGAATCCTGGGAATCAAAATGAACATTTTTTCTCTGTTTGGTTAACTCATGTGAACCTTTGAACTCCAGTTTATTCATCTATGATATAACATGAGGACATTAACACAATTCAAGAATATGTTATTGCAAGTAGTCTACTAACACAAGAGTAGCTCAGTTAAAATCATTTTAAAATCATTTTTTTTTCATTTTCCCAGATATTATTTAAAGCTATAATGTGCTAATCACATTTCTTTTTAAATTCCTATAGTTTCCAGGTATATCTCAATACAGGAGAAAATTCAGCCTCTATATGTCTCATAAATTACAGACTAAAATATACTTGCTCACATACTCTCTAGCTAAAATATATATTCTCTGCTTTTGATATTTTGACAACTATCTATTAACCATATTTTAAATAATTTATAGTTTTCAATTTTGATTTTCATGTGTTTTGATTTAGCTTTATTATTAAAATGATAATTTATTTTATTTTATTTTATTTTTTTTGGGGGGGTACACAAGGTTCAATCAACTGTTTTTATACACACATGCCTGTATTCCCTCCCTTCCTTGACGTCCCCCCCTCGAGTCCCCCCACCCTCCCTGCCCCAGTCCTCTAAGGCATCTTCCATCCTCGAGTTGGACTCCCTTTGTTATACAACAACTTCCCACTGACTCTTTTTACACTTGGTAGTATATGTATGTCTGTGCTACTCTCTCGCTTCTTCTCAGTTTCCCCTTCACCCCCGCCCCCTCCCATACCTCGAGTTCTCCAGTCCATTCTCTGTATCTGCTTCCTTGTTCTTGTCACTGAGTTCATCAGTACCATTTTTAGATTCCGTATATGTGAGTTAGCATACAATATTCGTCCTTCTCTTTCTGACTTACTTCACTCTGTATGACAGATTGTAGTTCTATCCACCTCATTACATATAGCTCCATCTCATCCCTTTTTATAGCTGAGTAATATTCCATTGTATATATATGCCACATCTTCTATATCCATTCATTTGTTGATGGGCATTTAGGTTGCTTCCATGTCCTGGCTATTGTAAAGAGTGCTGCAATAAACATGATGGTACAAGTTTTTTTTGGGATTATGGTTTTCTTTGGGTATATGCCCAGGAGTGGGATGACTGGATCATATGGTAGTTCTATTTGTAGTTTTTGAAGGAACCTCCAAATTGTTTTCCATAGTGGCTGTACCAACTTACAGTCCCACCAACAGTGCAGGAGAGTTCCCTTTTCTCCACACCCTCTCCAACATTTGTGGTTTCCAGACTTTGTGATGATGGCCATTCTGATTGGTGTGAGGTGATACCTCATTGTGGCTTTGACTTGCATTTCTCTGATGATGAGTGATGTTGAGCATCTTTTCATGTGTGTGTTGGCCATCTGTATGTCTTCTTTGGAGAAATGTCTATTTAGGTCTTCTGCCCATTTGTGGATTGGGTTATTTGCTTTTTTGGTATGAAGCTGCATGAGCTGCTTGTATATTTTGGAGGTTAATCATTTGTCCGTTGTTTCATAGGCAATTAGTTTTTCCCATTCTGAGGGTTGCCTTTTAGTCTTGTTTATGGTTTCTTTTGCTGTGCAAAAGCTTTTAAGTTTCATGAGGTCCCATTCATTTATTCTTGATTTTATTTCCATGATTCTAGGAGGTGGGTCAAAAAGGATCTTGCTTTGATGTATGTCAAAGAGTGTTCTGCCTATGTTTTCCTCGAGGAGTTTGATAGTGTCTGGCCTTACATGTAGGTCTTTAATCCATTTGGAGTTTATTTTTGTGTATGGTGTTAGGAAGTGTTCTAATTTCATTCTTTTACATGTTGCTGTCCAATTTTCCCAGCACCACTTATTGAAGAGGCTATCTTTTTTCCATTGTATACTCGTGCCTCCTTTGTCAAAGATAAGGTGCCCATATGTGTTTGGGCTTCCTTCTGAGTTCTCTATTCTATTCCATTGATCTTCCTTTCTATTTTTGTGCCAGTACCATACTGTCTTGATCACTATGGCCTTGTAGTATAGTTTGAAGTCAGGAAGCCTGATTCCACCAACTCCATTTTTCCTTCTCAAGATTGCTTTGGCTATTCGGGGTCTTTTGCGTTTCCATACAAATCGTAAGATTTCTTGCTCTAGTTCTGTGAAGAATGCCATTGGTAATTTGATCGGGATTGCATTGAATCTGTAAATTGCTTTGGGTAGTTCAGTCATTTTCACGATGTTGATTCTTCCAATCCAGGAACATGGTATGTCCCTCCATCTGTTTGTGTCGTCTTTGATTTCTTTCATCAGTGTCTTAAAGTTTTCTGCATACAGATCTTTTGCCTCCTTAGGCAGGTTTATGCCTAGGTATTTTATTCTTTTGGTTGCAATGGTGAATGGGAGAGTGTCATTAATTTCTCTTTCTGCTCTTCCATTGTTAGTGTATAGGAATGCAAGAGTTTTCTGTGCATTAATTTTGTATCCTGCTACTTTACTAAACTCATCAATGAGTGCTAGCAGTTTTCTGGTAGAGTCTTTAGGGTTTTCTATATATAATATCATGTCATCTGCAAAGAGTGACAATTTTACTTCTTCTTTTCCAATTTGGATTCCTTTGATTTCTTTTTCTTCTCTGATTGTTGTGGCTAACACTTCCAAACTATGTTGAATAACAGTGGTGAGAGTGGACACCCTTGTCTTGTTCCTGTTCTTAGAGGGAATTCTTCCAGTTTTTCTCCATTGAGAACAATGTTGGCTTTTGGTTTGTCATATATGGCTTTTATTATGTTGAGGTAATTTGCTTCTATGCCCATTTTCTGGAGAGCTTTTATCATAAATGGATGTTGAACTTTGTCAAAAGCATTTTCTGCATCTATTGAGATGATCATATGGTTTTTATCCTTCAATTTGTTGATATGATGTATCACGTTGATTGATTTGCGTATATTGAAGAATCCTTGCATCCCAGGGGTAAACCCCACTTGATCGTGGTGTATGATTTTTTTAATGTCCTGTTGCAGTCTGTTAGCTAGTATTTTGTTGAGGATTTTTGCATCTATATTCATCAGCGATATTGGTCTGTAATTTTCTTTTTTTGTGACATCTTTGCCTGGTTTTGGTATCAGGGTGATGGTGGCCTCGTAGAATGAGTTTGGGAGTGCTCCGCCTTCTGCAATATTTTGGAAGAGTTTGAGAAGGATAGGTGTTAACTCTTCTCGAAATGTTTGATAGAATTCGCCTGTGAATCCATCTGGTCCTGGGCTTTTGTGTGTTGGGAGATTTTTAATCACTGCCTCAATTTCTGTACTTCTGATTGGTCTGTTCATGGTTTCTATTTCTTCCTGTTTCAGTCTTGGAAGATTGTATTTTTCTAAGAATGTATCCATTTATTCCAGGTTATCCAATTGATTGGCATATAGTTGCTTGTAGTAGTCTCTCATGATGTTTTGTATTTCTGAGGTGTCCATTGTTACTTCTCCTTTTTCATTTCTAATTCTGTTGATTTGCATCTTCTCCCTTTTTTTCTTGATGAGTCTGGCTAATGGTTTATCAATTTTGTTAATCTTCTCAAAGAACCAGCTTTTAGTTTCATTTATTTTTCTTTTGGTTTCTTTCCTTTCTTTTTCATTTATTTCTGCTCTGATCTTTATGATTTCTTTCCTTCTGCTCACTTTGGGGTTTCTTTGTTCTTCTTTCTGTAGTTGTTTTAGGTGTAAGGTTAGGTTGTTTATTTGGTAATTTTCTTGTTTCTTAAGGTAGGACTGTATTGCTATAAACTTCCCTCTTAGAACTGCTTTTGCTGCGTCCCATAGGTTTTGGGTTGTTGTGTTTTCATTGTCATTTGTTTCTAGATATAAAATGATAATTTTTAAATACAAATGACCAATGGAACATAGCAAGACATTTGAGAAGAGATTTACTAGGTAGAGCTTCAGAAATCATGTCATCAATGTAATTCCTTCAAGTGTGTCATTATTAAACAACCAATAGTTCAGAAAACTGTCAAACATAAGTTTCATGTTTGCATAAGATAAATAAAAGTTCTTGCTTTATAATGCCTGCTGGCCATGATGTTTATATTGATAGATAAATGCAATCAGAATGGTTTCAAATAAAGCATATGCAGAAATAGTAAGCATTATAGCTGCACAAAGTGGAAGGGAAGGCATGCTGTATGTTTGGAAAGGCCTAATGGAAGAGGTGAGAAATTCCTGAAAAATACGTTACAAAACTTGGTGGTGTTCTACCACTGAGAAAGTGGGATGGAAATGTTTCTGCCTTAGAATTCTGTCTCTTAAAATGAGGAGTAAAATGCAATGAGTTTGTTGTGCCCTCAAAGATTAAAAATGAAAATGTATAAATTTCAAACACATCACTTTCATTTAAAGTTAAACCTAGAATTAGATATCATGTTTTTTTATTTATAATTTAGTAAACAGTCTCCATTAGACTTCAGTTGTGTTGAGTCAAGGATAAAAAATGCTAGACATTAATAGAGAATAGAAATCTTATGTACTAATTCTCCCAAATCCTTTTAACTTACAGAATTAAAAAACAAGCCCCAAAAGATAAATGTCTAATTCTACTATCTTCACAGATGGAACCCCAAAGAGACCTACTGGATGTGAATCTCACTTCAGTGATAGAGTTTGTTCTTTTGGGATTATCTGACATTCCCAATCTCCAAATGTTTCTTTTTGTGATGTTTCTGTTTATCTGTGTGGTAACTCTTATGGGAAATGGCATCATCATTCTCATAACCAGGGCTGACCAGACTCTCCAGACTCCCATGTATTTTTTCTTCTGTAATTTTTCCTTCTTGGCAATCTGTTATGTGTCCATCACTCTTCCTAGAATGCTCATAAACCTTTGGATTCTGAAAAGACATATTTCTTTCTTTGCTTGTGCAACACAAATGAGTTTTGTCCTAATGTTTGGAAACATAGAGAGCCTGCTTCTTACAGTGATGGCCTATCACAGCTACATGGCCATTTGTAACCCTCTGCACTATCCTCTCATCACGAACCCCAAGGTGTGTGTCCAACTGGTGGCTGCCTGCTGGGTCACTGGAGTTCCAATGGAGATAGGGCAGACATGCCAGATTTTCTCTCTGCCCTTTTGTGGATCCAACCAAATCAACCATTACTTCTGTGACATCCCTCCAATGCTGAAGCTGGCCTGTGAGGACACTTTCCTGAATGAGATGCTGGTCATTACAGTCACTGTGCTGTTTGTCATGATCCCTTTTCTGCTGATTCTTGGCTCCTACAGTAAAATCACCTCCACCATCCTGAAGTTGCCATCGGCAACAGGAAGAACAAAGACCTTCTCCACCTTCTCCTCTCATGTCATGGCTGTGACTTTATTTTTTGGATCTGGAATCATTACGTATTTATGACCTAAATCCAAAAATTCTTCCAGAACAAACAAGCTTCTCTCTCTTTTGTATACCATTCTCACCCTGATGTTTACCCCCTGATATACACTCTGAGAAATAAGGATATTTTGATGGTTTTGAGAAAATTGCTGCCTTAATAAAAAGTATTAGCTGCTTGATTTGAATTTATTTTCTGTTTTCCTATTTAACTCGGCCATTGTATAATCAGAATGAATATTTAGTTTGTTTTTCCTACATTACTATAGATTTATTATATTTATTCACTCCTGAGCTTATTGTTTTATGTTGGATTTTCTGATATCAGGATTATATCCACAGGGTCACTTGCTGGTAAGTAACTATATTTAGCTAATCTCATATTCAGTTTACAAATTTATTGGAGTTGAGACTTTGTGTGAGAAAATGTAGTAACTCTTTCCTAGTAATTGATATTATATACCTTCTCCACTAAACCCATAGTGAATATTTTTTATACTTTCCTGTTTTAATAACTGTCATTCACTTTTTTTCCCCTTGCATAATGTCTTTAGATAACAAATATGGTAAGCCTTGGAGAGCAGTTGTTAAATATCTATGTGCTTATAATTTTAGAAATTTTACTTTTCAGCAAACTAAATTTGATTCTTTATGATTAACAGAATACTAAGTAAAGTTTAAAAATAGAAATTCTGCATACCAACACAACATTTGGTGGTGTGGCAATAAACTTTGTATCCTTTGCTTCTCTCTGAATTCTTCTTTGTAGACATGCATTGTTGATATAACCAAATCACGCTACTGGCATCTCAATAATTTATTACCTTAACTTTTACTAATGTGAAAATTTTGAATGCATGTTTTCTTTTCAGAGATATAGTACATATGAGATTGAACTATTTTGCCCTCATATAGATTAACACATTCTCTAAGAGTTCTTGACATTTTTTAACTCTTTTGATGGAGTAAATAATTGAAATGAAAATAAAAATGCTTGGGATATTTAGTGCATTATTTTCCAAAGTGTTCATGGTTATAAAGGATGATATCTGAGGAGACACAATCATTGTATTAAACAACAAAAAAAGTTACTATTAAAAAACCAAGAGTCTTGTATTTCTTCAGATGTTTTGAGTTAAAATATAAGCAATCCATTGGATCCATTTTCAGTCAAACTGATTGGGAAATGATGCAATCTATTTAAGTTTTTTTTCTTTTAGTCTTTCTTTTTAAGTCTATTTTTCCTTTACCATAATATGTGTTTAAATAATTTATTTTTCATAAAGCTGTAATTTATTCATCAGCTGCTTCTTTTGTTTAAGTAGGTATCATGGTATAAAGAGACACCTGAAAACACACAAAAAATTAATACAATAATTTCAGAAGAGATAATTTTCACATGAGAGTGATAGATGACACCTGTGATTATAACATCAAGAGGAATAATGGAAGTAAAATTTTTAAAGTTGGTTTTGTATTTTTTTAATCTTTAAAATAATGTGGACCATAATTAAATTTGTTACAATATTGTTTCTGTTTTTTCATATTTTACTTTTTTGGCCTCAAGTCATGTGGGATCTTAGCTCTCTGACCAGGGATAGAACCCTCACCCCCTGCATTGGAAGGTGAATTCTTAACCACTGGACAACCAGGGAAGTCCCTTTGTAGACATTTTGTGGTACCCTGTTTCAATTTTCTGTTGCTTCACAGCAAATTACATGCAAAGTTTGTGGCTTAGAACAGTTTCACTTTATTGTATCACCTATATTGTCAGCTGTACGATTATTCCTTCCATGTAGCATTGATTGTAGTCACTAAGGAGTATTTCCATGGTGACTGACTTGGTTTTCCTGTCTAAAACAGCTTCATGTTACTATATCATGTAGATACAATGATGCATTAAAGAGAGGAATAGTCCAGTTCTCATATACTTTTCATGCCCTAAGGGGGAAAAAACTGTAAAAATACTAGATAGATAAAGAAATAGTTTAGCATAAAATTATAAAATAAATCATACACAGTAAAATGATCCACACTGAATTTGTAATATTAGAATGGTGTTTAACTTAGTTTGTGTAATAAGAGGTTAAAGAACGTTTTCTATCAGGGATAACACTAACATACCTTCTTTATCTCAACAATAAGACTGATAAACATAATTAAATTAAAAAATGTTGAAATGTGTCATTCTGAAATTTGGACCAAGGAAAGGGTTCTCTTTATTGCAGGTTTTATTCAACATTTTACTAGAGATAATAGCCTATGCCATGTAAAAAAGAGAAGAAATATATATGTGTGTTTGTGTGTGTGTGTGTATATATATATATATATATGAACATTGTGAAGGTAGATATTAATCTAATTATTGGCAGATGTTATAGCTATATATTTGGAAAATATTTCATAATTTACAGTGAAATTATTAGACATAATAAATGAACTCAACAAGTGTGCTGGATACAGAGCCAACAAACAAAAATCAATTTATTTCCACATAAAAAAGCATAAAAAATAGACATTAAAAATCCTATTTAAATAGGAACAAATATATTAAGACTTTAAAAGTAATTCTAATAAAAACCTGCAAGAAGTCTATTTAGCAAACTAGAAAATAATCTGAGAGAAATTTAAGATAAGGAACTAAATGAATTACTATATCAAGTTTATCTAATGGAAAACTCAATATTGAAAAGATGTCAATTTTCTCCAATAAAATTAAATTCACTGATATAGAAATTCAATTAAATAGAATAAAATTCCATTGGTGTGTGGGAGGGTAAGGTGGGCGATAGGGCAGCGTGTGTGTGTGCGTGTGTGTGTGTAACTTATGCTGATTCTAAATTTGTTGTAAAATAAAGACAACCAATTATAGCTGAGGTACTCCTGAAGACCAGTTAAGTGAGAAGATTTACTTTATTGGCCAACATGCTTTACTATAATAGTGCAGGATTCAGAGAGTGAAATAGAATTCAACAATTGATAAAGACACAAATGACAAGTAACAGAGAGCCCAACACATATCCCCACATGCATACACACTAAAACAGGGGATAAAAAATAGAAGTAGCCAAGAGAAAATATATATCATAATAATGGAACAGATTTGATTAATGCAGATTCCAATTTGGAAAATATTTAGGACAGAGAGAATGGATTATACCTTAAAAGAACTGGACAAAACCAGTATAAACCTAAAATGGTTTATTTAATGAAATTATCTTGCAACACATAAAGTGAAATTTAAAAAAAAAATCAGAGATGCATTAGGAATACACACAAAAAATACAATAATTGAGAGAAAAGATGGCGGCGAAGTAGAGGGATGTGGAGTGCATCCCTCTCCACAGATGCATTGGGAATGCATGGAAGGCCTCAGTAATTCCCACAGAAACCAGCTGAACACCAGCAGACGGCCTCAGACACCAGAAAGGACCGTGGGGAGCCCAACATAGCTGGCAGTGAGGCATCTACAAAAGCTCAAAGGCGGTGAAGCGGTGGAGCTGTGGCAGACGGGAGGGAGTGAGAAACAAACGGAGGGTCCGCAGCGCAGCTTAGCGTTCCCAGACGGAGACGTCGATCCGCGGTTGAACGGAGGGTCCGGGAGTGGGAGCGTGGGAACCAGAGAGCTGGTTCAGGGTGAGAAACATTGTTGCCTGTAGGGTGGCGGACCGAGAGGACAGGAGGGAGGAGGTCCGCGGAGAGGAGTGCCCGTCCCAGAGAGCTGCCCGGCCATGATGGCGGCTAGAGGCTGCAGGCTCCCGGGCAGGGGGGAGGAGCCGCGCACATAGCCTCTCTCTCTCTTTTGGCACCTTTGCAACAGGCACTGGAGAGACACCCTGCAGGCCACCTAAGGCACTCAGGGATAACAAGCACCCTCAGGTACTCAGGCGGGGCTAGATTAAAACCCCTTGCAACTCCAGCAGCAGGGAGGCTGCAGAGAGAAAAAAAAAAAAAACAGCAACAGCAACAAAAAAACCCGAGAGAGGCCCAACTCTAAGACTTTCTATTTAAGCCTGAGCCACCAGCGTCCCTCTGCAACAGGCACCTCCAAGCCTGACTGAAACAACAGTGCGCCACTGCTCACTCACTTCCAGGAGAAGGAGCCACTATTGGGCCCTCTCCCTCCCCACACACTGACGCTTACAGATGAACAATAAAGGAACCTCTGCTGGTCACAGAATAATGCAAAAAAAAAAAAAAAAAAAAAAAACCCAAGGCAAGGAGAAGGACACTTACAGCTGAGATGCTAAGGAAACAGAAATAGTAGTATCAATACCTAGTGAACCGGTCCATTCTGGAATCAGTACTGGATTTTTTTTTTCTTTTTCTCTCACTTTTTTTTTCTTTATTAAATATGATGTTAGCCCTAAGGGATATACAAGTTTTATAATATAATTTTTTAATGATATTTTTTATTCTTTTTTTTTTTTTGCCTTTTTATATACTTCTATATCTAGCTAAGTTTTTGGTAATATGGACAATATATTTCTCACACTTTCCTTTCATCCCTATATTTTATACATTTCTATTCCTTTCTTTTTATTTGCAAATTTCCAACCACATTATGCTCTTCTGTTCCCCTTTCTTCCAGCCTTTTTAAGTTTATTTTATCTTATAAATACTTATAAGCAACACTATCGGTCTGCTCAGACTCCTTGCTCTATTCTCCAGATGACGCACTGCCTTGGTATTTAATATTAGGCTTTTGTCTTTACCTTAGTTCTTAGTACAGTTGTCTAATTACATTCTGAGAATCTCCATTCTGTCTGGTGGTACTCTGGCTCTTTTCTACATTTGATCCTAGCTTACAAAATCTTCCTGGATTAATGTTTGTATGTGTAAGATGTTATTTGTTTGTTTGTTTGCTTTTGCTTTTGTCTCTGATTTATTCTGTTTCAGTTGTCAATTTCTGTTGGGTTTCTCTTTGAATATCTGATAGCACACTGGGGTTCTGTCAGGTCTTTCTACAGCTTTATGTTCTAATGGATTCAGTAATTGTGTGTCTTATACATGTATGTGTTTCCTAGACTTAATATTCATTTAATCCAATACTTGGACATTACTCTGAGGCTTGAACAGTCTTCTATAAACACCTCTATCACCAGGACAAGCAACCCCAAAAGTTTGGACAACCATGAGGAAACAAAGAAACACCATGCAGGCAAAGGAGCAGGAAAAAAACCGACAAGACCAAATAAATGAGGAGGAAATAGGAAAAATGCCTGGAAAAGAATTCAGAGTAATGATTGTAAAAATGATACAAAATCTCGATAACAAAATAAAGTACAAGAAACAGTCCATAAGAACTCAGAAAAACAAACAGCAATGGATAACAAAATAACTGAAATTAAAAATACCCTAGATGCTATAATCAGCAGAATGACTGAGGAAGAAGAACAAATAAGTGAGTTGGAAGATAGAATGGGGGAAATAACTGCCACAGAGCAGGAAAAAGAAAAAAGAATAAAAAGAATAGAAGACAGTCTCAGAGACCTCAGGATAACATTAAGCATACCAACATTCGAATTATAGGCATCCCAGAAGAAGAAGAAAACAAGAAAGGGTCTGAGAAAATATTTGAAGAGGTTCTAGTGGAAAACTTCCCCAACATGGGAAAGGAAATAATTCACCAAGTCCAAGAAGCACAGAGAGTCCCATAGAGAATAAACCCAAGGAGAAATACACCAAGACACATATTAATCAAACTAACGACAATTCAACACAAAGAAAAAATATTAAAAGCAGCAAGAGAAAAGCAACAAATAACATATAAGGGAAAACCCATCAGAATAACAGCTGACCTTTCTACACAAACTCTGCAGGCCAGAAGGGAATGGCAGGATATACTGAAAGTCCTGAAAGAGAGAAACCTACAGCCAAGAATACTCTACCCAGCAAGAATCTCATTCAGATTTGAGGGAGAAATCAAAAGCTTTCCAGACAAGCAAAAGTGAAGAGAATTCAGCACCACCAAACCAGCCTTACAACAAGTGCTAAAGGAACTTCTGTAAGTAGGACACACAAGAAAAGGAAAACACCTACAAAGACAAACCCAAAACAATTCAGAAAATGGTAATTGGAACACACATGTCAATAATCACCTTAATGTAAATGGATTAAATGCTCCAACCAAAAGACACAGACTGGCTGAATGAATACAAAAACAAGACACTTCTGTATGCTGCCTACAAGAAACCCACTTCAGACCAAGGGATACATATAGACTGAAAGGAAAGGGATGGAAAAAGATATTCCATGCAAATGGAAGTCCAAAGAAAGCTGGAGTAGCAATACTCATATCAGACAAATTAGACTTGAAAGTCAAGACTATCAAAGGAGACAAGGAAGGACACTACCTAATGATCAAGGGATCCATTCAAGAAGAACATATCACAATGGTAAATATCTATGCCCCCAATATAGGAGCACCTCAATACGTAAGGCAAATGCTAACAGCTATAAAAGGGGACATCGACAGTAACACAATAATAGTGGGAGACTTGAACACCCCACTTACATCAATGGACAGATCATCCAAACAGAAAATAAATAAAGACACACAAGCTTTAAATGACACATTAGAACACCTCGACTTAATTGATATTTATAGGACATTCCATCCAAAAACGACAGACTACACTTTCTTCTCAAGTGCACACGGAACATTTTCCAGGATAGATCACATCTTGGGTCACAAATCAAACCTCAGCAAATTCAGGAAAATTGAAATCATATCAGGCATCTTCTCAGACCACAATGCCATGGGACTAGATATCAATTACAGGAAAAAAACTGCAAAATACAAACACATGGAGGCTAAACAATCTCACTCTTAAACAACCAAGGAATCACTACAGAAATCAAAGAGGAAATCAAAAAATATCTAGAAACAAATGACAATGAAAACACAACAACCCAAAACCTATGGGATGCAGCAAAAGCAGTTCTAAGAGGGAAGTTTATAGCAATACAGTCCTACCTTAAGAAACAAGAAAATTACCAAATAAACAACCTAACCTTACACCTAAAACAACTACAGAAAGAAGAACAAAGAAACCCCAAAGTGAGCAGAAGGAAAGAAATCATAAAGATCAGAGCAGAAATAATTGAAAAAGAAAGGAAGGAAACCATAGCAAAAATAAATGAAACTAAAAGCTGGTTCTTTGAGAAGATTAACACAATTGATAAATCATTAGCCAGACTCATCAAGAAAAAAAGGGAGAAGATGCAAATCAACAGAATTAGAAATGAAAAAGGAGAAGTAACAACGGACACCTCAGAAATACAAAAGATCATGAGAGACTACTACAAGCAACTCTATGCCAATCAATTGGATAACCTGGAAGAAATGGATACATTCTTAGAAAAATACAATCTTCCAAGACTGAACCAGGAAGAAATAGAAACCATGAACAGACCAATCACAAGTACGGAAATTGAGGCAGTGATTAAAAATCTCCCAACACACAAAAGCCCAGGACCAGATGGGTTCACAGGTGAATTCTTTCAAACATTTCGAGAAGAGCTAACACCTATCCTTCTCAAACTCTTCCAAAATATTGCAGAAGGTGGAACACTCCCAAACTCATTCTACGAGGCTACCATCACCCTGATACCAAAACCAGGCAAAGATGTCACAAAAAAAGAAAACTGCAGACCAATATCACTGATGAATATAGATGCAAAAATCCTCAACAAAATACTAGCTAACAGACTCCAACAGCACATTAAAAAAATCATCCACCATGATCAAGTGGGGTTTATCCCTGGGATGCAAGGATTCTTCAATATACACAAATCAATCAATGTGATACATCATGTCAACAACTTGAATGATAAAAATATTATGATCATTTCAATAGATGCAGAAAAAGCTTTTCACAAAATTCAACATCCATTAATGATAAAAGCTCTCCAGAAAATGGGCATAGAAGGAAATTACCTCAACATAATAAAAACCATATATGAAAAACCAAAAGCCAACATTGTTCTCAATGGGGAAAAACTGGAAGAATTCCCTCTAAGAACAGGAATAAGACAAGGGTGTGCACTCTCACCACTATTATTCAACATAGCTTGGAAAGTTTTAGCCACAGCAATCAGAGAAGAAAAAGAAGTAAAAGGAATCCAAATTGGAAAAGAAGAAGTACAATTGTCACTCTTTGCAGATGACATGATATTATATATAGAAAACCTGAAAGACTCTACCAGAAAACTGCTAGCACTCATTGATGAGTTTAGCAAAGCAGCAGGATAAAAAATTAATGCACAGAAATCTCTTGCATTCCTATACACTAACAACGGAATAGTAGAAAGAGAAATTAAGGACACTCTCCCATTCACCATTGCAACCAAAAGAATAAAATACCTAGGAATAAACCTGCCTAAGGAGGCAAAAAATGTGTATGCAGAAAACTTTAAGACACTGATGAAAGAAATCAAAGACGACACAAACAGATGGAGGGACATACCATGTTCTTGGATTGGAAGAATCAACATCGTGAAAATGTCTGTACTACTCAAAGCAATTTACAGATTCAATGCAATCCCAATCAAATGACCAATGGCATTTTTCACAGAACTAGAGCAAGAAATCTTATGATTTGTATGGAAACGCAAAAGACCCCGCATAGCCAAAGCGATCTTGAGAAGGAAAAATGGAGTTGGTGGAATCAGACTTCCTGACTTCAAACTATACTACAAGGCCATAGTGATCAAGACAGTATGGTACTGGCACAAAAATAGAAAGGAAGATCAATGGAATAGAATAGAGAACTCAGAAGGAAGCCCAAACACATATGGGCACCTTATCTTTGACAAAGGAGGCACGAGTATACAATGAAAAAAAGATAGCCTCTTCAATAAGTGGTGCTGGGAAAATTGGACAGCAACATGTCAAAGAATGAAATTCGAACACTTCCTAACACCATACACAAAAATAAACTCAACATGGATTAAAGACCTACATGTAAGGCCAGACACTATCAAACTCCTCGAGGAAAACATAGGCAGAACACTCTTTGACATACATCAAAGCAACATCCTTTTGGACCCACCTCCTAGAATCATGGAAATAAAATCAAGAATAAACAAATGGGACCTCATGAAACTTAAAAGCTTTTGCACAGCAAAAGAAACCATAAACAAGACTAAAAGGCAACCCTCAGAATGAGAAAAAATAATTGCCTATGAAACAATGGACAAAGGATTAACCTCCAAAATATACAAGCAGCTCCTGCAGCTTCATACCAGAAAAGTAAATAACCCAATCCACAAATGGGCAGAAGACCTAAATAGACATTTCTCCAAAGAAGACATACAGATGGCCAACAAACACATGAAAAGATGCTCCACATCACTAATCATCAGAGAAATGCAAGTCAAAGCCACAATGAGGTATCACTTCACACCAGTCAGAATGGCCATCAACACAAAATCTGGAAACAACAAATGCTGGAGAGGGTGTGGAGAAAAGGGAACACTGCTGCACTGTTGGTGGGACTGTAAGTTGGTACAGCCACTATGGAAAACAATTTGAAGGTTCCTTAAAAAACTACAAATAGAACTTCCATATGATCCAGTAATTCCACTCCTGGGCATATACCCAAAGAAAACCATAATCCCAAAAGAAACTTGTACCATAATGTTTATTGCAGCACTCTTTACAATAGCCAGGACATGGAAGCAACCTAAATGCCCATCAACAAATGAATGGATAAAGAAGATGTGGCATATATACACAATGGAATATTACTCTGCTCTAAAAAGGGATGAGATGGAGCTATATGTAATGAGGTGGATAGAACTACAATCTGTCATACAGAGTGAAGTAAGTCAGAAAGAGAAGGACAAATATTGTATGCTAACTCACACATACGGAATCTAAAAATGGTACTGATGAACTCAGTGACAAGAACAAGGATGCAGATGCAGAGAATAGACTGGAGAACTCGAGGTATGGGAGGGGGCGGGGAGTGAAGGGGAAACTGAGTCGAAGCGAGAGAGTAACACAGACATATATATACTACCAACTGTAAAACAGATAGTCAGTGGGAAGTTGTTGTGTAACAAAGGGAGTCCAACTCGAGGATGGAAGATGCCTTAGAGGACTGGGGTGGGGAGGGTGGGGGGGACTCAAGGTGGGGCAAGTCAAGGAAGGGAGGGAATACAGGGATATGTGTATAAAAACAGATGATTGAACTTGGTGTACCCCCCAAAAAATAATAAAATAAAATAAAATAAAATAAAATAAACAAAAACAAAAACAAAAACAAAACAAAACAAAAATACAATAATTCTCACAGAGAACCAGCTGAATGCCAGTGAAAGACCTCAGACACTAGAAAGGGCTGCAAAGATCCCAACATAACTAGGTAGCATGGAGGGAAGAAAAAAAAAGGAGAGAGAGGAGGAGAAGAAGGGAGGGATGTATCTCACACCCTGGGACAGTGGGATCTGAAACAGATGGGAGATGGCCAAACTCTGGGAAACATCCCTTATCTGATGGGGAAACCCCTTCTCCAACAGGGAATTTCCCTGGGTCAGAGGGAGGCATTTGGGACTGTTCAAAGAGGGTGAAGCTGCTGAGCTGCAGCAGATGGGAAAGAGTGAAAAACACATGGAGGGTCTACACCACGTCTCAGCATGTCCAGTCTGAGACATCAGTTCACAGCTGAACAGGGGATCTGGGAGCTGGAAAGTGGGAACCAGAGAACTGGTTCAGGGTGAGAAACATTGTTGGCAGTGTGGAGATGGACTGAGAGGACAGAAGGGAAGAAACCCACAGGGGAGAGTGCCTACCATGGAAAGCTGGGTGGCTATGGCAGTGGCTCAATACTGCTGACTCACAAGCATGGGAGAGTAGCCACGGGTGTAGCCTCTCTCTCAGCACCTGCAACGAACAAAGGAAGGACCCCTCCGGTGCTGGCTAATGCATTAAGGGATAACAAAGGCCCACCTGGCAGGGCTGGCCTAGAGTGCTCACACCCGAGAGCCAAAAATCCAGACAGTGGCACAGCTCTGGAGACATCCTGTTTACACCTGAGCCACAGGTGTCCCACTGCAACAGGCAGTGACATGGCCTGCTGAGCCCCTATGACCCAGGCAGGGTGCCCCAGCAGAACCATAGCAGGGGGGAGGAGCCATGGTTGTAGTCTCTCTCTCAGCCTGAGCTACTGGTGTCCCTCTGCAACAGGCACAGCCTGAGCCACCTGAGCTGCTGTGACCCAGGCAGGGCCCCACTGCTCACTCACTCCCAAGGGAAGGAGCCACTATTGTACCCTCTCTCTCCCAACACACTGGAGCTTATAGATGGACAATAAAGGAAGCTCTGCTGGTTGCAGAGTAATACAAAAAATCCAAGCCAGGTAGAATGACACAGCTGAGACCCCAAGGAAACAGAAATATTATTATTAATTCTATTGATCTGGTCAATTCTGGGGTTAGTTCTAGCTTTTTCGTTTGTTTGTTAGTTTAATTTTATTAATGACAATCTGAGTCCTGAGGGATCTACAGGTTTTATAACATTGTTTAATTCTATTTTTTTAGCCTTTTTATATATTTCTATTTCTAGCTAAGTTTTTTGTAGTGTTAACTTTATCTCTCTTACCTTCTTTTCATCTCTATCTTTTATACATTAATATTTCTTTCTTTTTCTTTTCATATTTGAAGCCACACTATGCTTTTATGTTGCTCTGTCTTCTATACTTTTTTAGTTTCTTTTATGTTAATATACTTATAAGCAATATTATCGGTTGGCTCTGTTTCCTTGTTTTATTCTCCAGATGACACACTGACTGCTTTGGGTTTTATTATTAGGTTTTGGCTTTATCTTATTTCTGATTATAATTGTCTGATTTTGTTTTGAGAATGTACTGTCTGATTGTACTCTCGATCTTTTTTATATTTGATGCTAGCTTTCAAAATCTCCCTGGATATGTGTTTGTGTGTGTGTGTTTCTTTTCTTTTGTTTTTTCTGTTTCTTTCTTTCTTTTTTCTTTCTTTCTTTCTTTTTTTTTTTTTTTTTTTGAATATCTGTTGGTTTTGTCTTCGATTGAGGGCATCCTGAGGTTCTTCTGTCAGGTCTTTCTATTGCCTTATGTTGTAATGGATTCAGAACTTGTGTGTCTTATACATGTATGTGTTTCCTTGACTTAGTATTTGTTTGACTCAGCACTCTGCCATTAGTCTGGGGCTTGGACAGTCCTCTTTAAACCCCTTTATTGCCAGGAGAGGCAACCTCTGAACTATGGAATACTCTATCAGAAGTCAGGTAGGAGGCTCTGTGGAGGGAGCACTGAATCCAGGATGCTAGATTACTAGGAAGTCCTCAGACACAGGGAAGATTAACTGCAAAGAACTCTCCCAGGGCCCTATATTAGAGTCTAAGACTTGGCTTCATCCGATGGGCTGCAACTGCTAGTGCTGGACACATCACACCAAACTACAAACAAGACAGGAACACAAACCCACCCATCAGCACACAGACTACCTAAAGCCATATTAACCTCACAGATACCCTAAAGCACACCACCTGACATGGCCCTGATAATCGGAAAGAAAAGACACAGAGCCACACACCAGAAAGAAGACACCAGAACCCCCCACCAGGAAGCCTACTTAAGACACTGGACAAACCCCACCACAGGGGGCAGAGGGCAGAAACAAGAGGAATTATGACTAGGCAGCATAGGGAAAGGAGACAGCAAATCCTATAAATTAGAAAAAAAAAATGAGAAAACAAAGAAACACCATGCAGGCAAAGGAGCAGGAAAAAAACCACAAGCTCCTGATAAAAAATACAGAAAACACAAGAAACAGTTAATAAGGACTCAGAAGAACTAAAGAGCAAAGAAACAGTAATGGACAACAAGATAACCAACATAAAAAATACTACAGATTGTATAAACAGCAGAATAACTGAGGCAGAAGAACAAATAAGTGAGTTGGAAGATAGAATGGGGGAAATAACTGTCACAGAGCAGGAAAGAGAAAAAAGAAGAAAAAGAATGGAAGACAGTCTCGGAGACCTTGGTGACAACATTAAGTGCACCAACATTCAAACCATAGGCATCCCAGAAGAAGAAGAAAAGCAGAAAGGGTGTGAGAAAATATTTGGAGAGGTTGTAGTGCAAGACGTCCCCAACAGGAGAAAGGAAATAATTAATCAAGTCCAAGAAGTGCAGAAAGTCCCATACAAAATAAACCCAAGGAGAAAAATACTGAAGGCACATATTAATCAAACTAATGAAAATTAAACACAAAGAAAAAATATAAAAAGCAGTAAGAGAAAAGCAACAAATTACATATAAGGGAAAAACCATAAGGGTAACAGCTGATCTTTCTGCAGAAACTCTGCAGGCCAGAAGGGAAAGGCCGGATCTACTGAAAGTCCTGAAAGAGAGAAACCTACAGCCAAGAATACTCTACCCAGCAAGAATCTCATTCAGATTTGAGGGAGAAATCAAATGCCTTACAGACAAGCAAAAGTTAAGAGAATTCAGCATCACCAAACCAGCCTTACAACAGTTGCTAAAGGAACTTTTCTAAGCAGGAAACACAAGAGAATGAAAAGACTTTAAAAACAAACCCAAAACAATTCAGAAAATGTTAATAAGAACACACATGTCAATAATCACCTTAAATGTAAATGGATTAAATGCTCCAACCAAAAGACACAGACTGGCTGAATGGATACAAAACCAAGATGCTTCTGTATGCTGCCTACAAGAAACCCACTTCAGACCAAGGGATACATATAGACTGAAAGGAAAGGGATGGAAAAAGATAGTCCATGCAAATGGAAGTCAAAAGAAAGCTGGAGTAGCAATACTCATATCAGACAAATTAGACTTTAAAGTAAAGACTATTACAAGAGACAAGAAAGGACATTACATCATGATCAAGGGATCAATCCAAGAAGAAGATATAGCAATTGAAAATATCTATGCACCCAACATAGGAGCACCTCAATACATAAGGCAAATGCTAACAGCCATAAAAGGGGAAATTGACAGGAACACAATAATAGCAGGAGACTTGAACACCCCACTTACATCAATGGACAGATCATCCTAACAGAAAATAAATAAGGACACACAAGATTTAAATGACACATTAGACCGTCTCGACTTAATTGATATTTATAGGACATTCCATCCAAAAATGACAGAATACAGTTTCTTCTTAAGAGCACATGAAAAATTCTCCAGGATAGATCACATCTTGGGTCACAAATCAAGTCTCAGTAAATTCAAGAAAATTGAAATCATATCAAGCAACTTCTCTGACCACAATGCCATGAGATGAGATACCAATTACGTAAAAAAAAAAAAAAAAACCTGCAAAAATACAAACACATGGAGGTTAAACAATACACTATTAAACAACCAAGAAATCACTAAAGAAATCAGAGAGGAAATCAAAAAATATAGAGAAACAAATGACAATGAAAACACAACAACCCAAAGCCTATGGGATGCAGCAAAAGCAGTTCTAAGGGGGAAGTATAGCAATATAGTACTACCTTAAGAAACAAAAAAGTATCAAATAAGCAACCTAACTTTTCACCTAAAACAATTAGAGAAAGAAGACAAAAAACCCCAAAGCATTCACAAGGAAAGAAATCATAAAGATGAGAGCAGAAATAAGTGAAAAAGAAATGAAGAAAACAATAACAGAGATGAATGAAACTAAAAGCTGGTTCTTTGAGAAGATAAACAAAATGGATAAGCCATTAGCCAGACTCATCAGGAAAATAAGGGAGAAGCTTCAAATCAACAGAATTAGAAATGAAAAAGGAGAAGTAACAATGGACACCACAGAAATACAAAAGATCATGAGAGACTACAACAAGCAACTATATGCCATTACATTGGATAATCTGGAAGAAATGGATTAATTCTCAGAAAAGTGCAATCTTCCAAGACCGAACCAGGAAGAAATAGGAAATATAAACAGACCAATCACAAGTAAGGTAATTGAGGCTGAGATTAAAAATCTCCCCACAAACAAAAGCCCAGGGCCAGATGGCTTCACAGGTGAATTCTATCAAACACTTCAAGAAGAGCTAACACCTATCCTTCTCAAACTCTTCCAAATTATAGCAGAAGGAGGAACACTCCCAAACTCATTCTATGAGGCCACCATCACCCTGATACCAAAACCAGGCAAAGATGTTACAAAAACAAATTACCGACCAGTATCACTGATGAATATAGATGCAAGAATCCTCAACAAAATAGTAGTTAACAGAATCCACTAGCACATTAAAAAGATCATACACCATGATCAAGTGGGGTTTATCCCTGGGATGCAAGGATTCTTCAATATATGCAAATCAATCAACGTGATACATCATATCAACAAATTGAAGGATAAAAAACATATGACCATCTCAATAGATATAGAAAAAGCTTTTGACAAAATTTAACATCCATTTATGATAAAAACTCTTCAGAAAATGGGCATAGAAGGAAATTACCTCAACATAATAAAAGCCATGTATGAGAAACCAAAAGCCAACATCATTCTAAATGGGGAAAAACGGAAAGAATTCCTGCCAAGAACAGGAACAAGACAAGAGTGTCCACTCTGACCATTATTATTCAACATAGTTTTGGAAGTTTTAGCCACAGCAATCAGAGAAGAAAATGAAATAAAAGTAATCCAAACTGGAATAGAAGTAAAATTGCCACTCTTTGCAGATGACATGATATTATACATAGAAAACCCTAAAGGCTCTACAAGAATACTGCTAGCACTAATTGATTAATTCAGTAAAGTAGCAGGATACAAAATTAATGTGCAGAAATCTCTTATATTCCTATACACTAACAATGGAAGAGCAGAAAGATAAATTAAGGAAACACTCCCATTTACCACTGCAAGAAAAAGAATAAAATACCTAGGAATACACCTGCCTAAGGAGACAAAAGACCTATATGCAGACAACTCTAAGACACTGAAAGTCAATACAAACAGTTGGAGAGACATGCCATCTTCTTGGATTGGAAGAATCAACATTGTGAAAATTACTATACTATGCAAAGCAATTTACAGATTCAATGCAATCCCTATCAAATGACCAATGGCATTTTTCACAGAACTAGAACAGAAATCTTACAATTTGTAGGGAAACACAAAAGACCCCAAATACCCAAGCAATCTTGAGAAGGAAAGATGGAGTTGGTGGAATTAGGCTTCCTGACTTCAAAGTATACTACAAGGCCACAGTGATCAAGACAGTACAGTATTGGCATAAAAATGGAAAGGAAGATCAATGGAGCAGAATAGAGAACTCAGAGGTAAACCCAAGCACATATGGGCACCTTATGTTTGACAAAGGAGGCAACAATATACAATGGAAAAAAGACAGCCTCTTCAATAAGTGGTGCTGGGAAAAGTGGACAGCTACATGTAAAAGAATGAAATTAGAACACTTCCTAACACCATACACAAAAATAAACTCCAAATGGATTAAAGACCTACATGTAAGGCCAGACACTATAAAACTCTGAGAGAAAAACAGACAGAACACTCTATGACATATATCAAATCAAAATCTTTTTTGACCCACCTCCTAGAATAATATAAATGAAATCAAGAATAAACAAATGGGACCTAATGAAACTTACAAGCTTTTGCACAGCGAAAGAAACCATAAACAAGAGAAGAAGACAACCCTCAGAATGGGAGAAAATGCTTGCCAACAAAGCAATGGAAAAAGGATTAATCTCCAAAATATACAAGCAGCTTATGCAACTTAATACCAAAAAAGCAAATAACACAATCCACAATGGACAGAAGACCTAAATAGACATTTCTCCAAAGAAGACATACAGATGGCCAACAAACACATGAAAAGATGCTCCACATCACTCATCATCAGAGAAATGCAAGTCAAAGCCACAATGAGGTATCACCTCACAACAGTCACAATGGCCATCATCACAAAATCTTGAAACAATAAATGTTGCATAAGGTGTTGAGAAAAAGGAACCCTCCTGCACTGTTGATAGGAATGTAAGCTGGCACAGCCACTATGGAAAACAGTTTGGAGGTTTCTTAAAAAACTAAAAAAGTAACTACCATATGACATAGCAATCCCACTACTGGGCATATACTCAAAGAAAACCATAATCCAAAAAGAAACATGTATCATAATGTACATTGCAGCTCTATTTACAATAGGCAGGACATAGAAGCAACCTAAATGCTCATCTAGAGATGAATGGATAAAGAAGATGTGGCATATATATACAATAGAAATTTACTCAGCCATAAAAAGATTGAAATGGAGCTATATGTAATGAGGTGGATAGACCTAGAGTCTGTCATACAGAATGAAGTAAGCCTTAAAGAGAAAAATAAATACTGTATGCTAACTCATATATATGGAATCTAAAAAAAAAAAAAAAAGAAGGTATTGATGAACCCAGTGACACACCAAAAATAAGGATGCAGATGCAAAAAATGGACCGGAGGACATGGAGTTGGGGGGGCAGTGGGTGAAGGGGAAGCTGGGATGAAATGAGAGAGTAGCATAGACACATATACACTATGAATTGTAAAATAGATAGCTGGGGGGAGTTGCTGTATAACAAAGGGAGATCAACTCAATGATGGGTGATGCCTTAGAGGGCCAGGACAGGGAGGCTGAGAGGGAGTCACAGGAGGGATAGGATATGGGGATATATGTACAAATACAGCTGATTCACTTTGGTGTAACTCAAAAGCTGGTACAAGAGTGTAAAGCAATTATATTCCAATAAAGAGGTTAAAAAGATTAAAACCAAATGAAATCTATGACACACTCATCGTAAAGATGAAATTAAAACAAAACAAAAAAATCTGACTAGCCATATCACATATGTAAAGGATGTGGAGCAATGGGAGCCCTCACCCAATGCTGGCATGTGAATTGGTAGACCATGTTAGCATACAGCCTGCCTTTATCTAGAGAGTCTTACTCCTAGGCATGAACCAGCAGAAATGCATGCATGTATATGCCAGGGGACATGTCCAAGAATGTTCATTTTTGCATCTTTCATAATGTCAAATCTTTATCAGTTTAAATGGAATATGATTGTGATAATTTCACATAGAGGAAAAACAGAGGGATGGAGATGAATGAAATGCAATTAATTACAACACAGATGAAGCATATTGTTGAGCAAAATAAGCCATAATCATACTGTGTGCACCATTTTCATCAAGGTTAGAAGGTAGTATTTAAAATGTCCATTAATTTTATATATTTTTATATTTTCCCTCTATTTCCTAAATTTACTTAATGAAAATATTGTGTTTATAATGAAAGAAACCTTAATACTCTATTACTTTTATGCCATACTTCTATTTTTTCCTGAAACTAATTCAGAAGAAATGAATTGACTTTTACCTTAAAAAATAATAATAATTGACATCAATAATAAGAGTCAAGACTGAGGATACTGCTGAATTGCTTTGGAGAAATGAATCAAGACTTCTATAAAATGGACACACTTAAAACCAAGTCACATAAAATTTTTCAACATTTAAAACAAAGTAATAACTCCCATTTATGGTTAAGCTGTACTGGGTCACAGCAAGGCAGGCTTCTTGATGCAAATACTAGAAAAAATTTGATAAATTATAACACTCATATTTTAAATGCCTCATATAGCTCTGGGAGAAAAAAGAATAGATAATATTGAAATTAAGGCTCATTAAGTCAGAGGGAGACAACCCCTATGACTATTCACACTCAGGTGGCTTAAAATCTTTACCAGCATGAACGTGCTACAATAGCATGCTACTCATGTCTTCCTATGTGCGCATGTTTCATTCATTAATTCAAAGAGTAAACACACTTGCGGTTCCTGCCTCCTCTCCACATGCACAGTGCATAAGAAAATGTCTCAGTTTTTTTAAACTAAATCATTGTTCAGATTAAAGTTTAATCAGTGTTTTAATAAATGAAGTTGAGTATCTGTTCCTATGTTGAAGGGAAAATTTTCTTCTCTTTTCTGTGAATTGTTAATTCATCTGTTTTATCAATTTTTTAAATTTATATTTTGAACTTTCCTCCACATTCAAGAATGAGCCAAGATCACTTTATTTGAGATCAGTTGTAATAATTTTCCCATTATATTAATTCTATTTGACTTTGTTTCTGGGGCTTGTTTCTTTTTATCATCTGGAATGATTTATTTTTATACAGTTTTTTTTTTTTAAATTTCTGTGTCCTGCATTCTAAATTTTGAGTCAGAGTTAAGCTTTCCTTACTCCAGAATTAATTTTTTTTCTTAGAATGCTTTCATTAGTTCAATCTCTAAAATATTTTTAAACATGTAAAAAAAAATAAAATATTTAAACATGTGTATCATTTGGAGTTTTTCTTGATATGTATAAGGTATCAAGAAAAGTTTGTTGCATTTTGTTTTCCTCTAAGGGTGCCCAGTTGTCCCAATAGCATTTATTTTATATGTTCCCATTTCACCAATTTGGTAGGCTATCTTTACTAAATGACAAATTCTCATTTGTATTTGAGACTTTCCTGGAGTTTTTATCCTATTCCATCTCTCTCTTTTCATGCATAACACTGTACTTTGCCAATTTCGAGGTTTTAGAACTCCTTCCTAGCATAGCTACTTAGAGGTGCCTCTGCAGTAGGTCAGGTCTGGCTGACCTCTCACTCCCTTGCTGTCCTTTGTCACACCTGGTCCCCATGTGAAGCCTCTCTCACCACTGACTCCTCACTGGTCTTCCATGATCTCTGCCATGTGACTCCTGATACTTTATAATAACTTTCCAAATCACTTCTCATTATCACATTACTATATGTGTTTGCTCTCTGGTAAATATTTCTAGTCATAATCATAAACTCCTAGTAATCACTATTTACTGAATAACAGGAAGCAACATCCTATCTTTTGTCATGAGAATTTGGCTCTAAAAGCCAAGATTTTTAAACAATCATGTTGAAAAATTTCTCTTCCCTACATTTGAAGCCTAGAACTCACAGGCTATTTGCTTGGCATCTTTCCCATGATCTTAGCGGGACTTATTCCAGATTCTCATTTCATTGTAAGTAGAGTTTGAAAGTATTCACACCTGAAGATGTGAAATAAATTTGGGAAAAGATGGTGATAAGCTGCGAAAGAAAGGAAAATTTTCCTCCTATTAAGCTTAATCTTGGGATAAATTTTTAATTTTTGAGGTATGTTTAATACATTCAACAGCTAAATCCCAGGTTGCTGAAGAAACCAACATGTTGCTTTTATACATAGAAATATTTGTCATCAGATCATGTATGATGCCTGTCACCCTGGCCAGCCCGCTAACTGGGAACCATGCAGAGGCTCCATGTGAAACACCCGTAGTAGACAAGGGAAGGCTTGGGTGTGTGTCAAGTTGGATGGTCCCATATAGGATTACTCAGCACCCTGTTTATGTCTAAGAAACAAAATGCACCGTGCCCTCTATTCCATGGAGAGGCTGAAGAGAAAGTATTCTGGGTAGAATGAGAGCTATCTGGGAAAATAGAATACAACAAATCAGCAAATGCCAAAGTGATGATTTTAATTAGAAATTTAAATGTATCAGTTTGAAAAGATCCCTGGGGTAGAGGTAACTATTTTTATTAAAGAGCACTTTATGTTTAGAAAATACAGAATATTGTAAAGGTGGATTGAATAACGTTGATGAAACACATAATTCCACCTACAGTAATTTAAATATTCAAAACCTCTCTAGTGAGAAAATCAGCAACATTTCAAGGAAGAAAGGTAAGAATAAAAACATTTTATACTGATATTAAACTTCAGTTCATATTTTAAAATTTTAAAGCAGTATTTACCACTTGGTAAAAAATCTGTGTTATTTTATTAAACAACTTTTATATATTTCTTATTGTACTAAATACAATTTACAATAAAATAATGGTAGTAAATAATAGTATTAAATAACTTTGAAATACTGAAAACTGCAATAACTGAAGTGTTTTTTCTAGGTATTAACAATATCATAGGAAACTTCATTTTGAGCCAACACATGTAACAAATAAGCATTATATTTATGTATTAGGTTTGATGCTGTAAGAGGAGATTTAAAGTAAAATAATCCATAAAATAAAGTTATAACCACTGGGGAGTCCAGCAAACAATTATTTTAAAGAAAAAAAATGGTACAATTAAGAATTTATAAAATTATAAAAAATTTTGAAGTTCAATATTGTTTTTAATTAATTTCATGATAAAGTTGCTAATTTATACCTAATATACAAATATACTTGAAATATACCTTTTTCACTCTTAAGAAATACATACACACACAAATATTTCCTATTTCATGTTATATAAGGTTTCATCACCAAAATGTTGGGGTTGTAAAATTAGACATTTTATTTAGCACTGAAGTAATTTTATTCAAGTAATGAGTGAAATAATTTATATTAAATATTTTCATTCATAAAAGTAATACACAAAGATTAGAATTTTATTTTTTTATACATTAATCATTTTCTCCCTTTCAAGAATGATGATTTCATTTTCAAGTGTCTGTTGCTTTACTTAATTTCAAAATCAAACACTGAGCACCATACTAGGCCTAAAAGCATTTTCTAAGATATAAGTTGATCCCAACTAGAAAAACAATCACAGTCCTTTCCACTCAGATCATGTAGTGTTAGTGAAATAAAAGGCATACAAAAGGAATTAGCCAAGTTGTAACACTGTGTGTACTCTTGGTATTAGGTGCACAGAGTGGAGATGATGATAATAGAAACAAAAATATTGGCAAATAATTCACATCTTAAGAGTTTAGAATTTTTATAGCACTCTGATGAGTGCTTTTAAGATCTCATTTCGTTTAACCATGTGATAAAAATCAAACTAAATTAGAGAGTATTTTTTCATGCTGATTAGAACAGAGAATAAAATTTAGATTAATAAAATTTAGTCTTCAGTAACAACAATAGCTAGTTTCAAAGCAGACTTTTATAGATGTCAGGACTTCTTCAAGTTGTCTTACATATATTAACTGAATTATTACATATAACAATCCTAACAGTTGGTACAGCTGGTAGCTAATTTAGAGTGGAGTGACCTATGGTACAGGGAGGTTAAGCAATTTTCATGAGGTCACACAGCTAGCAGGTGGGGAAACCGTAATTTGGACCTGGCCATCTTGGTAGGACAGTATTGTTTGTCCACCACACTATAGTTGCACTATGTTTGGTAGACAAAGTCCAAACACACAAGATGGAGAAATGAAAGGCAGGGCTGGGGCCAATCTTGAGTCAAGAGATGCCTGTGGTATAATATCTATGAAGGAACTACTTTCAGGATGGCACAATGCAGAATCAGCTCTGCAAATGAGTGAGTGCCTTTTAAATATTGTACACAAGGAATCTCACTCATTTTATCCTAGTCGTGATCCTGAAGAAAGGAAAGAATGGAACAAAGAAATTGTCAACAAGTAACTCAATAACTCTATTAAATACAATTTTGCTGGCAATATGTTAGATTTAAGAACATAATATCATATTCATAATTATAATCATAGAAACATAACTAATCAATAATCAGATTAAAGTTGATAGGTAATTGTACCAGTATTATGTCATTTAATTATCACAAATAAGGAAGCAAACCTTAAGTAATTTAAACAACTGATTAATATCACAGGTAATAGATCGTGGAGTTAGGATTGAAAATCAAGTCCAATAAAAAAAAATAGGCATTGACTTGCAATCACAAAACCAATGTGCAAATGATCAATTGATCTATCATTACTAATTCTCAATATGCTTACCTCTGAGAAAAGTGAGTTTATAAACTTATCTGAAATATTATTTGAGGAACAGCAAAGACAGTGGAGTTGCACCCAGCACATGGGGTAAAATATAAAGTCAATACATTTTCTCCCCCTGCCCACTCCCATACACACAGATACTGTACTCACTCCAAGCTATCCATTTTCCCAGGGTTACTCTCTAGATTGTTTCTATCTGTATCTGTGTTCCCAGGCAATGTTTCCAGAGTAAAATCACTTTTATTTCCCACATAGTATCCTACCATGAGATATTTGTTGTATTTCTCTATGTGTAATAAAAGACATTATCCTCTCTCTCTTGCTCTTTTGTAAGCTGCCTAATAATACGAATTGTACATAAGGACATGTGTGCTCAAGATCATCAAGTGATAGGAGGAATATGAGGGATGGAAATAAGCAGTTGGAAATGTATGAGGGCAGTAATTTCTGACACAGCCCTACAGAAGCATATACAGAAAAAACATAGAGAAGTAAACTAGAATTGTCAAGAAATGTACATAATTAACAGTGAGATCACATGGAAAAGCTGTGATCTATCTTTGATTATCAACAATGTCCAGGGTCTGTGCTAAGCAGATCATAGTTTGCTTTATTCTTGGTTGTATTCAGAAAGAATGACCTTAAAGAATATTTTTGGGGAGTTTGTATAATGATAATCTGGAGGATATAAAGAAAGTGAAAAACCATAGATAGAAATATTATTACATTAGAAACAATTGCAATGATTATGAAAACAAATTTCTATTGGAGAACAGGCACTGATCCTGGAAGGTAAAATGAAAAGCATATTCTAAATTTACCCTTTCCACAGATGAAATACCAAGAAAGGCCACCAGAACAAAATCTAACTAAATTGATTGAATTTGTTCTCTTGGACTTTGCTGATGCTCCCCATCTTCAGGGGTTTCTATTTGGAGTGTTTTTAGTCATCTATATCCTTATGCTGATGGACAATGGCATCATATTTTTAATAACAAAACTGGACCCTGGTCTTCAGAACCCCATGTACTATTTCCTTGGCAATTTTTCCTTTTTGGAAATCTGCTATGTATCAGTTACTCTCCCCAGAATGCTCAGGAATCTTTGGACCCAGTGAAGAACAATTTCTTTAGTTGCCTGCACTACACAAATATGCTGCGGTCTTGTGCTGGGAGCCCCTGAGGGTTTCCTTCTAGTCGTGATGGCCTATGACCTCTATGTGGCCATTTGTAACCCTCCGCACTATCCTCTTGTCATGAGCTACAAGGTCTATGTCCAGCTAGTGGCTGGCTCCTGGATCAGTGGAATTCCAATCCAAATAGGGCAGACATGCCAGATTTTCTTTCTGCCTTTTTGTGGTTCTTACCTCATCAACCACTTCTTCTGTGACATTCCCCCAATACTCAAGCTGGCCTGTGGGGACATTTTTCTGAATGAAATGTTGGTCTTTGCAGTTGCTGTGCTGTTTGTCATGGTTCCATTTCTGCTGATTCTTGTCTCCTATGGCAAAATCAACTCCACAGTCCTTAAATTGCCATCAGCCACAAGTTGGGCGAAAGCCTTTTCCACCTGTTCATCTCATCTTACAGTTGTGGTGATGTTCTTTGGATCAGCCACTATCACATATTTAAGACCCAAGACCCACGACTCAGCAGGAACTGACAAAGTGCTTTCTCTTTTCTACACTATTGTGACTCCCATGTTTAACCCCATGATATACAGTCTAAGGAACAAGGATGTCATAATGGCACTGAGAAAATTGCTATGTAAATTTACTTCATTTAAAAAAATGAGTTGTATTTAAAGACATTGATTTCTTATATATTTGTAATAAATTTTCAATAGGTGTTTATCTTAACATCAATGTATCTGTCTATACAGGGCTAATTATTATCAAATTAAAAAGTGCTTATTACACTGAGAGACCATTCTATCTCCAGTTATAGAGTTGTGTATGGGTCAACAAATAGCAAGTCACTTGTTTGGGAATTCTATGATTTTATTGTGAAATGTCCCCTCGCAGTAAGACTTTCTGACACAGATGGATGTAATAGACTCAGTTGTAATGCAGACACAGTTATATCACTTATTGGAAACCATAGCATTCACTTCCTTAGAGTTGTCACAGCCAGTTTTAAACCAGGTTGGTAATGGGCATTCCTTAAAATTTTGTATGCATTTTGGCCTAGCAATTTTTCTATTGAGAAAAAATTTCTTGAGAAAAAATCCCCTTTCGTTGAGAATGTAGTTTATAAATGTTGTATTATGATGCTAGCAAATATTGTATCATTTATGTGTATATCGGATTAAATATATCTATATAATACAATTTATTAATTTGATAAAACAATTATTAAAATATTTGCATATAATAAGAGCTTGCAAAAAAGTCATGGGAATAGTCACAAGATATAGTTTCTTTTTTTTCTTTTAAAAATAATTCTGAGATATAATTGACATATAATAAACTGCATATACTTAAAGTGTACAATTTGATATTTTTTCTTATTAGATATCTATTTTATACATGTTAATGTGTATATGGAAATCCCAGTCTCCCAATTCATCCCATCCCAACCCCACCCTAAGATATGATTTCTTAAATATACTTTCTTAGAGATTGTATTAAGGGTAGGAAAATTAGGGGAAGGGGTTTAAAGTTTTATAAAAGTATCTGCTGTAAAAGTTTAGATATCATACACACACATTAGAAATCACCAAAACAAATATGATTATCAGTGTTAATTATGGAAACCTCTGTGTAAATCATTCTATTATTTTTCTTTTGTTTTATTGAAATTGTGCAGTTTATTGCAATAAACCTGTGTTATTCAGGTAATCATAAAAGGCAACTAATAAATCTATATTAATTGTGGATAAGGAGACTCACAGTGGCTAGTTATGTGTGTTGTTTCTCTAGCTACATAATTTTCAAAATTCCATGTTTATCTAATAATCCTTCATGTAGACAGGTAACAGATTACTGCAGAAACATGACCCGTCACCAGTACTCAACATTAAAAAAGAATTTGGTGAAGCTCGCACCTGCTTTTAAAGTTTTTTCCCCATAAAAATGTCAGTTCTGTTCAAATTTATATGGACCTGTCTACCTCCATATGGGTAGGGATGTACAGTATCACTTTCTCCCTGGGAGGAAACAACCAGATGTCATGTGAACAATTCTGATAATAAACTGAAGAAGGTAAAACCAACCCTCACTGAAAACCAAGCAATGAATCACCAAGATTCTCAGATAATACAGTTATCAGAAACTATTAAAATCGAATGGGGATAATTGAATACAGGGGAAGAATAAAAGAAAGAGAAACACAATCACAACAACAACATTCCAGGAAATTTTCCAGGCAGAAATTGGATAAATCCTGAAGCTATTATATGTGGAAAGGATTGAGATAGAAATTAAGAAGTCCTTTCCTTTCCTCTTTCCCTCCTGCCTAATTAAAAAAATATAGTTTTAGAGCAAAGAGATAACTAACAAGGGTGGGGGGAATTTAGAAATATGAATATCTCTAGTAGATATGAGTGAATCCACCTCTTTTTTTATAGAGAAGGACAAATAAGAACTATGTCTCAGAGCACTGTGATAAATTTTTGGTGGATAATGAAGTTCCACACACTAAAGAAGTCAGTGGGCAGCTTTGGAAATTGTTTTCTCACTGACCTAGGCAATTAACACACAATGTCTAAAGTACGCATCACATTCAGGGATAATTGGGTGCCAAAAATGCATGTACATCACTAGTTTTTACAACATGATGAATATGTGCAACAGCTACCAATGCTTTGTAAATTATAAATACCTTTACTAGCAAGGTAACCTTTTGTTACTATTTTGCATTGCACTATTCCCAGAACAAGTTACTTATAGTGCTAGGAAACTGACTTTCTTCTCTGGAAATGTGAAAAAGGACGTTTATTTACATAGGCACTTATACATGTCTGTGTGTGTTTGTGTATGCACTTCAGAAGTAGAATATTGCTTTTTTTGGACTGAACTTAATTTGCAATGAGGGATGGGGAGGTCACCAACATGAGAAAAATCTTTCCAAGGTCAATAGCCTGATTTGGGGAAAGTGAAAAGTGAATATATTTTCAGTTTGCATCTGGATTGTGGCTATGGGCTCTTTGCTGGAAAATAATATATAGGGTATAATAGTAAACAGTCTTCTCTCTCTTTTTAAAGATATGTGTATTTATATTTATATGTATATGTATGTATATCATATATATAGGTGTTTCTTGGAGTAGTGTTGTGCTATATGTAACCTTTATGTTGATAAAATGTTTCTTTAGCTGTGACACTAAAACATTTAAGGTTATTTCACTGTCAGAAAATTAGTACAGTGAACATAAATAGAAATACAATAATAGAATTGGACGATAAAGGGAATGTGAACATATGGTCTAAGGGTAAAGTAGAGTTGGGAAAAAATATAAATTATGAAACAAATTTTTAGAGATATGATGATGAAAGTTCAAAGATTGTTGAACTTTGCCATAATAAGCCTTACACACAAAAGATATGCATATCTATGTCTGTATGTATGTTTACTCTGTGTGTGTAAGGCATTTAGATAGATGGCAATAGAGACATAGATAGAGTTTGTGTGTGTGCATGAGATAACACAGATGTGAATTTCTCTATGTGGATTCATTGAACTAATTATATTTAGGATGATTAATATAATTATATTTAGGTTGCCATGTATATACACATATGATGTGTCTTTGAGGGTCATTATTCTGTGACAGCCAACATATTTGATGAAACAAGTGAGTTGATTTTAATAATAACTGCCTCATATATTGAATTTCCACATTGGGAGTACATATAAACATTAGCAAACCATTTCATGTCCTAAATCAAGTAAAAAGAAGAAGACCCTTGAGGTAGTCTCTGTTCTTTTCTTTTAAGTGGGGTCACATTTAGAATTGTAAGTAAAATCAGATGACTAACAAAAAAAACTATCTGCTCTCTTTCAGTGTGGTAAGTAATGATAGATGACAATGAAAAGCATATTAGAAAAATAGTTAATTAATTAGAAAATATTTCTAGAGTTTTGAAAACCAATTGATGAGAGTCAAGAAAAGAGATAGAAGGTGTGTTCCATGGATGTTCAGCCCGTGTTTGCAAACAGTGGCAGACCCTGGAAGCCCAGGACAGTAGCAGATATCTATTCATGTATATCTCAAGAAGCCAAGGCAGAATGAACTCTGCCCAAAGTTTTAAAGGAGGCAGGGAAATATAAAAGTTATTATAAAAATATGTATTAATATCGCTGGAATAAAAATAATGTCAATATTTAAATGAGTAACCTTCATTCTATGGAAAACTAGATTTTGACAAATGCTTCCTTCTCCAACACTTTAAAAATTTCCAACAAGACTTTTTGAATCCAGGATCATGTGTTCATAATATTGGTGTCACATAATTAATGATTGTAGGTATTCATTCTATTTTATAGACAGAGAAATTGATACAAAGAGAACAGTTGAGATACTCGAGAATGCACAGATTATAATAAAATAAGTTATCTTAATTCCTGGACTAATGCTGTTTCATTATATTATCATGTACTTATCTAAAGATTAAGGAAAAGAATAGCACTCCCACAACTGTTGTATCTTCACTGTCATTATCCCCATTTGGAATGTATTTAATTTTTAACACGTGCAAAAAACTACATGAGGTAGATTAAGATTTTTACACTCATATGTACATTAAAAACAAAGATGTTATAGACATCACATTAGCCAGGTGTGAGATTAAAATGTAAGCCCTTAAAAATAAAAATTCAAATTTATAAACCAAATGTTAAAATTGTAATGTAAGCTCTCATGAAGAGAAACTAACCTGAAGGAAAAAAAAAATTCTACAAAGGTTATTAAACCTATAAAGTGATATCGTTGTTAGACAAATGATATAGTCTACTATTACTACTAATAATTTTTAGATATAGACACTGAATATCCTCTGAGTTATATATTCAAAACAGAAGAGCAGGTGTTTAATGAAGTGTTGATAAATCTTCCAAGTATTTTTTCCTATTAGGATATTGATGATGGATTAATTCTTGATTTTATCTGTACTGTCTGATAAATTTCATATACATAAGAGAAAGACCAAATGGGAAAGATTAGTTACATTTATACTTATTTAAATACAGTTTGTAAGGCAGACAGTGTTAGGCATTTTCAGTGTGCATATATTACTATTTGTGATATCAAGTAATTGTGTGTGGATCTTTGCTTTAGCTTTTCTTTTTCTCCTAAGTTTCAAATGTGTTCCTTTAAACTAAGTGTAAACAAAAAAAATTATAGATTTTTTTCACTTGCAATTTTGTTAATTCAAGTGAGCTCTAGCAAAGATTCTAGGTAGGAAATGTTCTGGAAACTGATATGAAGAACAGTAATGAAATATACTTAAAGCAGGATGAAAGAGCTGTGGCTAATGTTTGATATTCAATTTTCATCACCCTGGGAAGAAATGAGAAGAAAGATCCAGATGTTCAGCTCCCTCTGGGTACACAAAGAAACAGTTTCTTAATTTATACTTGAGACAGTGGGTGCAATTAAAGGTTTTCATTCTGTTTTTTAATTATCATTCACCATTAAATATATGATTTATAATTTAGTCTTGTGTTCACTCTCTCATTACATATCTAACATAAACATACCATGGGAAATGAATGTGTCATAAATACAAATGGCTGGACCAGCATAATATTTGTAAATAATTGACCAATTGTAAAGGCAAAGACTTTTTTCTACACATTTTAAGCAAAATTCTAGCAACTTAAATTATCTGAAAATTTTAGAGTTGGATAAATTTATAATGTGCTATGAAAAAGAGCATTTATCTCACAGAATAAAAAAAAACTTTCTTATTGAAGATGTAGTCACAAGTGACTTTGGCAGGGAATCTAAAATACTTAATAATTTTAAGTGATTTCATAATATGAGGGCGCATCAAAAATTATCTGCACTCTGTTTACATTAAAACTTCTGTAAATTCTACAGCCAGAGTGTGGATAATTTTTGACTCACCGTCACAATTGTGAATGATTACATTATCAATAAACATGAGTAGAATGAAATTAAATTATATTTCTGTGATAATGATGAGAAAAGCTGATTAAAGTGACTTTTAAGATCTTTACACTGTTTTCTTATGTAATAATTTTTTTAAAGCTGTGATCACATCCTTGTTCCTAAGGCTGTATATCATGGGGTTAAACATTGGAGTCACAATAGTGTAGAAAATAGAGAGCATCTTGTCGGTTCCTGCAGAATGATTTGATTTGGGCCTTAAGTAGGTGATAGTAACAGAACCAAAGAATAAAAGCACAACTATGAGGTGGGAAGAGCAGGTGGAGAAGGCTTTGGACCGCCCTGTGGCTGAGGGCAACCTTAGGATGGTAGAAATGATTTTGACATAAGAGCCAAGTATCAGCAGAAAAGAGATCATGGCAAATAGCACGGCGACTGCATAGACACACACCTCATTAAGTGAAGTGTCCCCACAGGCCAGCTTGATCAATGGGGGGATGTCACAGAAAAAGTGGTTGATTTGGTTTGAAGCACAGAAAGGCAGTGAGAACACCTGACATGTCTGTGCTACCTGGACTGGAACTCCACTGAGCCAGGCACCAGCAGCCAGCTGGATACACATCTTGTGGTTCATGATGAGAGGATAATGCAGAGGGTTGCAAAAGGACACATAGCGGTCATAGGCCATCACCACCAGAAGGAAAGCCTCTGTGGCTCCCAGAACAAGGAAGAAGCACATTTGGGTGGCACAGCTCAGCAAGGAAATGCTTCTGCCTTGAGTCCAAATGTTCACTAGAATCCTGGGGAGAGTGACAGACACATAACAGATTTCCAGTGAGGAGAAATTTGCAAGAAAAAAATACATGGGAGTCTGGAGAACAGAGTCCACCCTTGTGATTATTATGATAAGACCATTTCCTGTTAAGATGAATATGTATATGAGAAAGAAAAGTCCAAATAGAAACCCCTGGAGGTTTGGAAGATCAGAAAATCCCAGGAGAACAAATGCCATAACTGAAGAGAAATTGCCTTTTGCTGTTTGGTCTCCTGGCAGCATCTGTGAAAATAAAAAATTCAATATATAAAGTCCTTTATCTCCCTGAGTTGCAGTTTGCCAAGTGAAAAACTATGTGCACTGTACTTTAAAACGTCACAAAGTCACTAAGAATGAGTCCTAGAAAAACATCTAAATTTGATATTAAACTCTGGTTTAAAAAAGTTCATTCTTTCACAAAAAATAATCCATCAGAAAACATTCCTATCAGGAATTAGGTCTGCTGAGAGATAGCTATATTTTCTCATTACTGATAATGAAATAATTGATGCTGTGTTTTGTTATTCAGTTGTGTGATAGGAATATTAAAACCTAGTTGGAATTATATTAATGAAAATAAATTAAAAGTAAAAATAATAAAAATATTAACTATAGCAAGAAATTTGACAATTCTTCTTGGAATAACCTTTTCCATGAATTCTCCTTTCCCATGTTATTTTTTTAAAAAATAATTGCATTTATTCAATTTCTTAAAAAATAATTGCATTTATTCTCATCTGTCCAAATATTTTTTGAGACATCATGCAAGTATAATTTAAAAATTAGCTGGAAAAAGCAATTTCGGGTGATCTTTGTGATTTCTTGGTGTTTTAATATTTATCATAGTCAGTTTATTTCAATTGAAAGGAATCATAAAGTACTCAGCAGCAGAGGTATTTATCAAATCTCAAATATTGGTTTTGCATTTGAGCGTTACTTCCTGCGATCAAGAGAATGCTTTTGGTAAACTTCAGCTTTAAAATGTTGTATAAATCAACCAAGAGTGAAGCAAATAAGTGGCCTTGTTGAGATTTTATTTCAGGCTTGTACAACTCAAACTCCAAGTTACTTTTACTACAGCAGGTAATTTCAGGGGACCATAGAATGTAATATTTGAATATTATATGCTTCCTCGGGACTAATGCATATAAATTGCTTGATAAACATTTGATTTATGAGTGGATAACAATTTCCACTATTAATTAACTATACTCCACTCATGACTGGTATGGGATACACTATTCTCACTCTTGTGTTTTGTGTTCACCTCTGTCTTTCTCACCACATTGAAGTCCTGTCTTAATTCTTCTCTGATTGTAACAGATAAGTATTTTGGAAAAAGAAAACAAAGTAAAATTAACAAATAATTTAAAAATGAATTAGAAATGAACAATCTACAACTAAGTCACTAATTTGCTTGAACTAGATTTGAGGCACATTCTGAATAAGATGTAATGATAAGTAATTTTTAAAATATCCACATGTATTGTGACACTTAAATAGACATTGGATGATAAAACCTTTTGAAATGTAGAAAGTAGAATTATTAAACAATTTCTATTCAATTTCTAATTCCCTCCTTAAATATTATAGTAGCATAAAATCTTTCCTTAATATAAAAACATTAAGGATTTTCTCCATGAATTTGGAAACTTTTCCAGTTTGCTTCAAGAATGTCATTTCACTATATGTTTCAGACTCTGATGAACAGTTTCTATTTGTGCTACATGATTTTATATTTATTTTCAGAAAAGTTTTAATGAAATTACAGTGTTCTGCAATACAGAGATGGTGATATTATCTACTACGTCTACCATAATTCTGTTTATATTTTATTTTCTCAAATGATAATTAAGCAGTAAAGCCATCAGGAACTGGATGAAATTCAAGCAACAGAAAGAAAGAGAGAGAGAGAAGGAGGAAGAGGGCAAGAAAAAGAAAAAGAGAGAGGGAGGGAGGGAAGAAAGGTGGAAACAAGGGAAGGAGGGAAGGAGGAAAGAAAGAAGGAAGGAAGTGAGGGAGGAAGGAAGGAAGGAAGGTGAGGAGGGAGGGTGGGAAGGAGGGGGGGAGAGATGGAAAAGCCACAACCTATGAATTCTTCTAAGTATTTTCATAACAAAATATTCACCTTAGAGATTAGTAAAATATGGTTTTCAGTGTTTTAAATCCATTAAATCCATGCCTAATATTGGAGATGAGATTAGTATTATACTTTAATTGTATATATATATGTGTGTGTGTATATATAAATATATATCCCTTCATTGTAGGTAGAGAAGAGCAAAGAAATGTCACGTCCCCACTCTAAAATTAATTTTACTCACTGTCTGCTTTTCCAGAAGTCCTTCAAAGTGAACAGCAAGCACTTTTGTGTTTTCTGTTTCTCCTTTTAATTGAGGTTTTTTTTTTTTTTTTTTTTTTTTTTTTTCTTCAGTTGGTTTCTTTTCTCAGGGACACAGGACAATTTCTGTTTTACTTAGCTAATGACCTCAGGGCTCTAACGCTCCTTGGATGAGGACAAAGACAGTTAGTTATATTTGTAGTCTGATTTTGGAGTATTTTTTTAATCAGAATAGTATAATGTCAATGAATTATTTTAAATAAACTAAAAGATTAGATTCCATTTTGAGATAGTGTTTCCTTAGAAATAATGATTTATTTCATTGATGGTTGTGTGCAAACATTTTTAAAACAGCCAATTACTGCCTTCTTCAGTAAGTTTTCCTACATTTAGAATTTTTTTCAAAACTGCCTCAAAGATTTTGATAACTTTTGTTAATGTATAACTAACACATTTCAAATTTTAATAATTTATATCACTAATTTTCTAATAAAAGAATGTAGATGTTGCCTGAAATATAGTCTAACTTATCAAGTTTCATATATTATTCCCTTCATAACCTGTAAATATTTGGACATTTTGAACTTTATTATTCAAGATGTACTTAGCTAAGAAAACAAATCTAAAAGGTAAGTAACACATTTGATGAAAAAGTTTATGCTTACCTTCATGGAAGGGAGTGAAATTATTTTTCTCTGATATGGAGTGTTTTAAATATTGTTTTATTGAAATTCAGTTTTAAATTATCTGAACATCACAAGTTGCAAATACCTTCCTAAACCTTTTTTTCCTTCAAAGCAAATAATGCTCTTTAAGTAAAAATGTGTTTCTTTCTGCTTTGGGAATTAGTCCTCTCCCATATCACTTTTTAATTGAACCAACTCATTATACTTGCCATTCAAATATTTTGGAAAGCAACCAAAAATGTCCCTGGCCATAACATAACTTTTCAGTGATGTCTTACTCTACCATTCTCTCAGGCACTTTATCTTTTTTGTGGTTCTTTTTTCCTTTTAGCTGTCTCCTTAAAATAATCTAATGTCTTTAGTTAGATATTCTATAGTGCTTTTAATAAGTGCTTTTATCAGACTACGATTTTCAGGTATTCTCTTGACATTTACAGCTTAGATACTCTGCTGAGTTTATAATGGTTCCTAATGTGTTACTTATAAATAAAGTCCTCTTGTGGAGAAATTAGAGATGGATCATAAATGGAAGAATTTATAAAATCAGAGGTATTTGTAAGAGGAAATAACCCTACCAAGATTTCTGGGAGTTTTGAATTATAAATGAAGCATGGTAGATGGCTAAATACACAATTAAAGAATTGATGTTAATAAGGAAAAAGACCAGAAGTGTGTTTTCTTCTTTTTTAAAATCACATAAAACTTCAGATATTTACAAGAGTAGACAGGAATATATGGTTAAATCCCTTAAAATAGTAAAGCAACCTTGTTTCACTAATATTCAATGTCATCACCACTTCTCTTCCTCACTGGATCAATTTTGAGTTAATTTTTAAATAAGGTTTGAGGTTTATATAGAGGTTCAGGACTTTTGTTTTTGTTTGTTTTTGACTTTGCATGTCCAATGTTTGAACACCATTTTTTGAGACAATATTTTTTTTCTGTTGAATGATTTTGAACTTTTGTCAAAAATCAGTTAGTTGTATTTGTGTTCAGCAATTTTTAAACTGTCTTAGATTCCATCGGTCTAGTGCCTATCCATCCAGCAACACTATAGGTACTCATCACTCTAGCATATCTATATATCATCTCTATCTCTATCTATCTATCTATCATCTATCTATCTATCTATCTATCTATCTATCTATCATCTATCTATCTATCATCTATCTATCATCTATCTATCATCTATATCCTGTTGTTAAATTCAATGAAAAACTACAGCAAGCCAATTGAGGCAGAAGTACTAATGGCCCAGACCCTTCAGGAATGAAGTTTTGCATCATCCCACTAAAGAAATAACCATGACCAGCTAAGGTGCTTTCTGGGGGGAAAGGGACTATGGATTAGGTGTTAGAAGAAGATAGTTATAAATACTAGTTATAATCAATGAGTTGTTGCAGAAACAAGGACTGTGCTCTGTAATTGTTGTGAGTATTTCCTCTTCCCTGTATTATGAATATATCAAAATATCAAGAAGCAGAGTGAACATTACCCAACGAGTTTGTATTTTCTTTCTTCTAGCAAAAGAGTGAGCATGTTTTCTGTTGCATGTAGAATACTTGTATCATGTTAAGTAAGTTTATGTCTTTGTAATTGTCTCTATTTGGAGATTAAGTCTGGCTAAAGAGACTTGTATGGTTGTCAAGGTGACAAAGGATGGACTCTGACAGGTAGTTTTATGTCAACATGTCCAGGTTACAGTGCCCAGGTAGTCAATCCTAGTCAATCAAATAATAATCTAGGCATTGTTCTAAGGTATTTGGTAGATGTGGTTATCATCTAAAATCAATCAATTTTAGGTAAAGGAGAACATCCTAGGCCTCATGCAATCAATTGGAAGCTCTAACAAGCAAAACAGGTTTTTCTGAGGAAGAAATTCTGCCTCAAAAATAGCTTCTTCCTGAGAGTTTCAGGAATTGTCTGCCCTACAGATTTAAAATGTTTTAGTCCCTGCAATCATGTAGTCAGTTTCTGGAAATAAATCTGTGTGTGTGTGTGTGTGTGTGTGTGTGTATTCATGTGTCTGAGAGTCAGTGTTAATCTCTGCTTCTGCAGCTGGACATTCAGTGGTGGCTATACTCAGGTCAGGCTTGGTGAGGGACAGTCCTTCATTCTGAGTCCCTGCAGAACTCTGATGCTCTCCCAAGGCCACTCTGTTCACGAATCCATTGTACACTGACAGATGTAACCAGGAAAAGGTTCACTGGTAGCCACAAAATGGGTTATCTTCACTACTTGAAAATTTAAATTCCCTTCTGCCTAAGGTCACCCTTTGTAAAGCATCCAGTGGAATACATATACCTTCAAATGTTTTGCAGTTTCAAAGAAGTTTATCCACATCATCATCCTTAGATCTCCTTGCCCCCAATTTTCAATTATGTTCTTTCCAAGTCTTTGACCATTCAATTGAGCCATTGGGCTCCCTATACAATCACTACACAATCTCACATCTGGCTATGTCTCCTTTTAAGAAAAATGAACAACCAGATGGACTGCTCAAGGTGTTTCCCCTAGGAAGATTTCCTTTCACAACTGTTCTACAAGTATGTCCCAGAAAAGGGCTGCAGTGCTATAGTTGTCTGTTTTGGGTTGATGCCTGCATATCCCACAGAGCTATCTACACACCAGGCCCAAATTTTCTCCTCATCAATCAGCTGGTTACAGGGAACTCCCCACGATATCACAGATGTGGTCTGAGAGAGAGAATGTAATGTAGCAGGAATAGCGACCATGGACTTTCAAGCAACATCCTCATGTAACTTACTTGCACCTTCAGGGTCTTGTTTGAGTCCTATCTCATATACAGGACTAGCATTTGATGCCTGGAGATTTGTACTTCAGAAAATTTTTAAAATATGAATTCAATTTCTTCAGTAGTTAGAAGGACTATACATTGTTACCTACTTCATCTTGGATAAGAATGATAGTTTGTGAGTTTTGAGGAATTAGTTAATTTTATCTTATTGGCAAATGCATGGAAACAGAGTTATTAGAATTTTCTTTATTATCCCTTTAAAAATATCTATGGGTTCTGATGTGCCAACTCTTTCATTCTTCATGTTTACTGCATGTGACATCTCTTGTTAATCTTTCTAAAATTTTATATACTTTATAGAAATTTACAAAGAACTAGCTTTTGGATTCACTGGCTTTCTATGTTTTATTTGCTTTTTTGCTTTTTCAATTTCAGTGATTCCTACTCTTTATTTTCTTCCTTCTGCTTAATCTGGATTTATTTCATTATTACTTTTTGAGTTTGTTGTGGTGAAAATTTAGGATTATTAGTATAGAAAATACCAAGTGATAGGCAGGAAATGTCTAGAAAAAAACATAAATTTATCAAGGTGGCAGAACACAAGGTCATCACACAAAAATCAATTATATAACTAGCAATGAACACATGGAAACAGACATTTTAAAAGAATATTATATTTATCTCCAATAAAAATAAAATTCTTAAGAATATATCCAACAACACATGCCTTTTATTTGTATGCTAAAGACTACCCACAATGATGAAAGAATTTTAAAAAGACCTAAATAAATGGACATGAGTACTTTGTTCATGGATCTAAAGACTCGACACAGTAAAAACATCAATACTCAACAAATTGACATGTATATTTAATTCAATTCCAAATAAACTCCTAACAGGATTATTTACAGATACAGGAAATCTGATTCTAAAATGTTCATGTAATGACAACGTAACTGAAATAGCCAAACAATTTTTTTTCCAAATTTATATATTTGATTGATTGATTGATTGATTGTATTGGGTCTTCATTGCTGCACACGGGCTTTCTCTAGTTGCAGCAAGCAGGGGCTACTCTTCATTGTGGTGCATAGGCTCCTCATTGCAGTTGGCTTCTCTTGTTTCAGAGCATAGGCTCTAGGTGCCTAGGCATACAGGCTTCAGTAGTTGCAGCACACAGGCTCAATAGCTGTGGCTCATGGGCTCTAGAGCACAAGCTCAATAATTGTGGCACATGGGCTTCATTGCTATGTGGCATGTGGGATCTTCCTGGAGCAGGGATTGAACCATGTCCCCTGCATTGGCAAGCAGATTCTTAACCACTGGGCCACGTAGGAAGTCCCATCAAGCAATTTTTAAAGTAATTTTGGGGGAATCTCACTATTAAATATCCAGATAGTATACAACTACAGCACCAAAGAAAATGTGGCTTTGGTAAAATGTTGAAAAATGTATTAATGGAACAAAATGGAAAGTTCTAATAATAGACTCACACAGGTGAGCAAATGAACTTATTAATAGCTTTATGGAAGTACAATGTACACAGCATAAAATTTACTTGTTTTAACTGTAAAATTTAATAACTCATGTAAATAACATTTGTTGTGCAATAAATGTTGTGCAACTTCATTAAAATACAATTTAAAAAATTTCTACCACCCCCAAAAGAATTCTAGATTTGTGCACAATCAATTCCCTTTTCCATCCTCAGCACTGGGTATTTCATATAAAGTGAATTACGCAGTATTTAGTTTTTTGCATAGGACTTCTTTCAGCTGTATAACATTTTTGAGGTTTTTTCATGTTGCAGTATGTATTTGTAGTTCATTAATTTTTATTGGTGAATGGTATTCTATTGTATGGGTTTGTAAGTAATGTATTTATCCACTTGAGGGACATTTGGATCATTTCCAAATCTTTGCTATTATTAACAATATGTCTACAAACATTCATTTAGAAATTTTAAGTGGACATTTGTCCTCATACCCATCAGCAATGTATAAGCGTTCCAATCTCCCCATCTTCCCAATTCTTGGCTGCCCTTTTATTGTGGCCATTCTAGTGGATGTGAAGATGCATCACATAGTAGTTTTAATAGATTTTCCATAATAAGTTGTTATTTTGATATTTTGTGTATGCTTGTGGCATTTTTGGTGTAATATCTATGCAAATCTCCTGCACATTTTTAATGGGGTTGTCTTTTACGATAGAGTTTAAAGGGTTATTTACACATATGCTGTGTACAAGTCCTTTACCAAATATAATGATATGCAAATATTTTCTCTGTCTGTGACCTGTCTTTCATTTTCTTAATGGTTTCAATTACAATGCAAGTGTTTTAATTTTCAAGTCAAACTCATCAATATTACCTAATTTATGGATTGTGCTTTTGGTGTCATATCTAAACTTCTTTGCTTAAGCCATGACCATAAAACTTCTTTCAATGTTTTCTTTTAAAAGTTTTATAATTCTAGCTCTTACATTCAGGTCTATGATGAATTTTGTGTTACCTTTTATATATTTCCTGAGATAAGGTTTAAAATAACATTTTGTGTATATATTACCTTTTATCAAATCACTGCTGGTTGAAAGGCTATCTTTTGCTCTGTTAAATTTCCTTGGTAAATTTGTTAAAGATAAATTGACATTAATGCCCAGGGGCTTTATCTGGACTTTCAATTTGGTTTCATTAACCTATATTTTCTCATTTTGCTTACACTGTACTTTCTTCATTATGGTATTTTTGTTGTAAATTTGAATTTACAGTCATTAAGGAAGTCTGAGCAATGGATTTTTGACAAAGGTGCAAATGCCTTTCAGTGGAGAAAGGGTGTTCTTTTTAACAAATGACATTGGAACAACTAAACATCCATGTAAAATATCTAAACCTAAAATTCATCCCTTACACAAAAATTAACTCAAATGGGTCATAAAAATAAATGTGGAATTTTAAATTATAGAATTATTAAAAGAAAACTTAGAAGAACATATTTGTGACCTTAGATAAGGCCAGGGCTTTTAGATATGTCACCAAAAGGTCACTCTATTAAAGACAATATTTATAATTTGTACTTCATCAAAATTAAATATTTTATTCTGTGACTGATATTTTTAATCTCCAAGTAAAATACAAGTCAAAAAATAAAAGCCAAAAGGAGCGATATTTGCAAATCACATAGTCAAAAAAAGATGTGTATAGACTATGTTAAGAACTCCCAAAAATCAACAGTGAGAAAAGAAACAACTTAATTAGCAAATGTACAAAAGACATGAATAGATATTTTACTTAAAAGAATATACAGAAGTCAAATAATCACATAAAGATTAGCCATTATTAAAATGTGAATTAATACCAAAATGATATTATGCTACACATGTATTTTGATTGTTAGAATTAAATTAAATACACCAAAAATGTTATAACTAAAATTATTGAACAAATATATAACCCTTGAATAGTGATAGCTTTGAATGCATGGGCAGAATATTTCTAAAATACATTTTTCCTACTCTTTTTTTCATTATTCTTTATAAGTCTATTCTTGCTTCCTATAGTTAAATCTAATATTTTCCTCCATTGTATTTTGTATGTCTGTGTGTATTTGTGTGCAGAGAGTGTTATAGTAAACATATTTTGTTATTTTATAATCACTGCACTGAGAAGAGGCACATAACCTGAGGACATCCTTGGCTGGGAACTCAATACAGTAACTACTTGGAATTTTAGGTTGTGACAACTGAGGGCAGTTCATGGTAGAAATAGGGAGTCTTAGGGGGTCACATGGCAGTACAGTTAGAACTATTTCCATTTTCCCTTCCAGCTTGGTATGATCTTGTAATTAATGTTGTTATGACAGATTATGCCTGGAAATTCTGCAAAATTCCCATTTGTACATCTAAAAAGGAATAAGCATGTTTCCACTTTCCCCCGACATCACTTTCTGTAGTCTGGGAGATGGTGAGGTCTACCTGGCTAGTGTGGATGTGGAGATGCAAGATTCAAGTTGAAAATGTCCTAAGTGTTCCAACAGCCCTAGATTTCTTACTTCTGAATTTTTATAACAGAGAATTTTTTTTAATTTGACATTATACATTTGCATATTTTTAGAACATCTTTATTTTATATTATAAGTAATATGTAATCATAAATTTCTGATTTTACAATGCATGTATTTCTTAATAATCACAAAATAGTTAATGGGGGTTGATAATTTAGAGAAGTAGTATGGATGGTATGACTTTGATTGTTGTACCAAACTTCTCCTGTGGCAAGCAGAAAAGTTTAGTTTAATTAAGAAGTGACATGGGAAATGAGCTGATCCCAAGGGTAAAGAATATTTCCTATTTAAAGAGCACTATTTGTTATGGCGATAGAATATACTGCGGATGCTGGTTAAACTCTGTTTCAAATAAATGTGAATTAACTAACTGTCGAAAAAGGTCTTATTTTCTCTCTGTCTTTAAACTCTATCAATAAAGGTAAGCATTATACTTAACCTCAATTCAAACAGGTAAGTATGAATCATTTTTGTCCAAGAGCAAATTTGGTTTTACATACATCTGTATATATTTATCATCAACAAAAGAACATTCATTTCAGAAAAATTAAAAATAAGTCATTTGTTGTAATTGCTATTTAATTTCAAACCCTGATTCAGATATTCTTACATTTCCGATTCTCATCATTATATTATCAAGTGAGAAATTACCAAGTACTTTGTAATATGATGGGCCAATATATCAAAGATTACATCCTCAGTATCATCATCATCAGTCGTCTTAAGTGCTAAGATTTATTAAGTGATTACTACATGGTAAGCATATATGTAAGTAGTTTGCATGTGTTAAATCTGGGGATATCTCACAAAAAATAAAAAAAAAATATGTAACTAAGGAGTACGATAGTGAATGGACTTTATTAAAATGGGTTTGCTTCTTACTGATACCAAGGTAATCATTTGTTGTTACAATTAAGTTTTATGGTAAATGAATTAGAAAACACTAAGGGTATACCGGCATGTTTCCATTTTTAATCTTTGGAGACTTCTAAAGAAAACAGGCTTCTGAACTGCAATCACCAATTTTAGACTTTTATTTCCTACCTTCAATTTAATTTTATAAACCTGCTCTAAATAGTATTAAGTGTATTGTGAGCTAGCTGGTATATGTGATATTATAATTTCCACATTAAAAAAATCATCATTTCAGTGAAAATACCAGAAAAATAAACATGAATTAGAGTAAAAACAAAAGTGGCTATATTTAGATTAATTATATAGTGCTTCCCTTTCTAAGTTGTATGATTAGAAGCATCTAAAGGTTTCAGAAGTCAGAGAAACCAGCAAATAAGTTGCAAGATTTGAGGAAATCTTTGTACCTGAGACTGAGTTTAGAAGATCACTATAATTTGGATAGGATTTGAATAGTTATAATATTTCTTACATTACAAATGGTTTTACACTGATAATTCCATTTAAAATTCATAAAATGTTCCATATGACAAATAAAGGTTAAAGCAAAAGAACATTTTGATAAATGTGGAACACTCTATTCTTGATATCAAGTTCCTGTTGTTCTTACTTTTTCTGGCTATTTGGCACCTTAGTTTCAGTTTGCTTTTCAAATGTACTACCCTACTTGAACAGCAAGGGATAATTTATAGAGGGATCAAAAAATGAAAACCTTACATAAAGAGTAGACACAATAAAAAGAATAAAGCAGATGGCACTTTCTGCAGGAAAAGGGTGGCTCATCTAATGTAAGTGCATGAGGCACAATAGTCTAAACAGATTGATGATTCATTCAACAGTGTTAATCAGTGCCAAGACATACACTCTACACTGAATTAAATAGGTGAGTAAAACTTGGTAAAGGTGTCAGAATAAGAAACTGAAAAAAAAAAGGCCTGGTTGTGTACACATATACACATGAAATCATATCTTATTAATGCAACTATCAGCCACTAGTTTCTGACCATTTTAAAGACTCAGTTATAGCATTTTTACATGGCTAACAATCACATTTTTATTGAGAGAATTGTATAATAATGGTGCAATTATCATACAATTATACTCTAATATGTAGTTTGGAATATTGTGAAGATGGTAAAAAGATGGTTAAAAGAAATATATTTAAAAAAGAAAACAAATATATTATTTGACTTTCTTTTTCTTAGTCACAGAAAGTCCTCAGGATGCCCAAGTTTTGCATGGACAATTGGTTCTACCCCATGTGTGTCTACATTTTTGTAGCTGAAATCTTGACTATTGTCCTAGGTCAACACCCTTAGAACATGTATGTAGTTGTATATCTTCTTTTCAGTGATTTAGTCTCTATTGGCTTTCAAATAAATTAATACGTAATGTGAAAATACATGTACAGGACTTCCCTTGTGGTGCAGTGGTTAAGAATCCACCTGCCATTGCAGGGGACACGGGTTCGATCCCTGAGCCAGGAAGATCCCACACGCCACAGAGCAATGAAGCCCATGCTTCACAACTACTGAGCCTGTGTTCTAGAGCCTGCAAGCTGCAACTGTTGAGCCCATGTGCCACAACTACTGAAGACCCTGCACCTAGAACCTGTGCTCCACAACAAGAGAGGCCATGACATCACAAAATGAGAAGCCTGAGCACCACAAAAAAGCATAGCCCCCGCTCACCACAACTAGAGAAAGCCTGTGTGCAGCAACAAAGACCCAACACAGCCAATAAATAAATAAATAAATATTTAAAAAAGAAAGAAAATACATGTACAACATACTGAAAACAATGATACAACTTATCACTTCTGCAAGAATGAATAATAAGAGTATACTTTCTAAACACACACACACTCACACCCCACAGAAGGCAGGCTTGATCTCCATCAGGAGGGAGTAGAAAGAGAGCTCTGCATTTTCAGTAGGAAGCCATGCTTATACCTGGGGGATTATTCCAAAGAAGCAATCAATTTGACTCATTTTTAATTTATTCAAGAAGTTAATGAATCACTTTTTGTGGAAGAAATGTACTATGCATTTCATTAAAATATTTATATAAAATCAAAAGAAGCTAATAATGTAGTTATAGCAATACAAATAATACACAAAAGATGGGAAATCTCAACCTATCACATTCACATGCACGAACTAACACAAACGTATGCAAAAAGAAGAATGAATAAATTAAATGGAATTGGTAGAATGAATTGAGAGATTGGGATTGCCATATATACATCACTAAAAAGAAAAAAAAATGTGAAATTGTACACTAAAAATACACAGTTTATTGTATGATGATTATATCTCAATAAAATTCCTTAAAAAACTTAAATGGGATCAGCAGAACAACAGTAATTATTGAAGATATGAGTAATTTAGGAAGATAGAGATGAGTGTGGCTGATGTCTCTTTCATACAATAAGTGTGTGGGGGTGAACATTCTGGTTAGAATTGCCTGCTTGAACATAAGTGCTAGATGTACCTGCCTCACACCTCCTGTGTGGTCCTGGACAGGAAGACCAGCTTAGAGTTCTTTTCCTCACAACTAAAAAACCTGAATAAAAATTATGCCTGCTGATTTTATAGACCTGACATTGACATACAAAATCTTAAAAATTAAAAAACATCCCATAATATTGAGTAGTCAGCTCATCAATTTTGCTCATAAGAAAATTGCTTAAAAATGCTGAATGGCAAAGCCAAACAAACTTTGGAAATACCACAGGAAAACTATGACTTTAAAAATTTACCATATTCATCCCTAAAACTATCTGAGGTGGCTTACAATATATTTAATTACTCAACCAAATTGATTTTGAGTTGACAATAATTAAACATAGAATTGAGAGGTGAAGAGAAAAACATAAGCTGAAAGAACAAAATCACTGACACAACTGAACATAAATTGAGATTTTGCATTTTTCAATGTTCAGATAAATACCAAAATGACAACCACAAATCTTTAGAAACAAAGGAATCTAATAATGTATTCCAGAAAATAGAGATTAAAGGCATATTTTTTTTACAAATAGATTTAAGAATACTGAAAAATACACTTCACCACACTTAGGCACCTAACTCTTATAGGTTTGCTTTTTATAGGGAATTGGAAAAAATGGAAAGCATGCCATCCTGTTTATACATAAGATAACAGAAGCCAAAGAAAGTGAAATAATGGTACCTCTAATGAAATCATTCCCAGAGAAGGAATATGAAGAGATGGAGGCTGAGTACAACATTTCCACAGTCATGCATTTTGTACTCCTGGGATTTTCTGACCTTCCAAACCTCCAAGGGTTATTATTTGGCATGTTCTCCATCATTTATGCCACTATCTTAACTGGAAATAGCCTCATAATAATAATAACTAGGCTTGACCCTGCACTACAGAAACCTATGTATTTTTTCCTGGCAAATTTTTCCTCACTGGAAATCTGTTACGTGTCTGTCACTCTCCCTAGGATTCTGGTGAATCTTAGGACTCAGGATAGAAGGATTTCTGTGCTGAACTGTGCCACCCAAATGAGCTTCTTCCTTATCCTGGGAACCACTGAATCTTTCCTTCTGGCTGTGATGGCCTATGACCGCTATGTGGCCATTTGTAACCCTCTGCACTATTCCCTAGTCATGAACCAAAAGACCTGTATCCAGCTGGCTGTTGGCTCCTGGATCAGTGGAATCCCAGTGCAGATAGGGCAAACCTGTCAGATTTTCTCTCTGCATTTCTGTAACTCTAACCAAATTAACCACTTCTTCTGTGACATACCCCCTATTCTGAAGCTGGCCTGTGGAGACACTTTTGTACATGAGCTGTCAGTCTATGTGGTAGCTCTGTTATTTGCTGCTGTCCCTTTTATGTTGGTACTTGCGTCTTACAGCAAAATCATTTGCACTATTCTGAGGTTGCCAACAGCAAGAGGAAGAACCAAAGCCTTTTCCACATGTTCTTCCCACCTGCTGGTTGTGCTTTTATTCTTTGGATCTGCTGCCATCACCTACTCAAGATCAAAGTCCAGTCATTCTGCAGGAACTGACAAAATGCTGTCTCTGTTCTACACCATAGTGACTCCGATGTTTAATCCCATGATATACAGCCTTCGGAACAAGGATGTGATTGCAGCACTGAGAAAATTGTTACCTAAAAAATAGTGTGGTGATCTTAATTATAATTGTTTTAACTGAGAATATTTTAAATCTCTACCTTACCCCTTTAAGAAGTTAACCACCTTTATTCTAAGATGTGCTTTTAAACATTGGGGTGGCCAAAAAGTTTGTCTGGTTAGTGAATACATTATTCAATAAAATTCTTGGTGAAAATGAAAAACATGTCTTTTATTTTTACTTAAAACCAAATGACCTTTTTGGACAACCCAATACTAACCCAGTTTACTGTAGTTATCAATACCTAAGGTTAATATTACCTGAGGAGTAATCCTGCCTCATGAAGTACATAGTAATGTGCATCACATATTAAAAGCTCAAAACTGAATTTAATCAGTTAAGTTTTTTGGCTTAAAGATACTGGGAATATACACAATTATTTATCTAAACAATTATCTCCAACTCTACACTTGTATTTGTTGGCATTCCTTGATTCCATAGCACAAAAAATGTTCAACAGCAGTTGAATAATGGATGTTTGAAGGAGGGATTGAATGAGTGAATGGGCAAATGAATTCTATTATTGCTTACCTCAGACTCCTAGCAAAAACTCTAGAGATTTCAGAGAACCAACAACATTGGGTGCATATTTATTTATTTATTTATTTATTTATTTTTGGGCACACGGGCTTAGTTGCTCCGTGGCATGTGGGATCTTCCTGGAGCTGGGATCAAACCTGTGACCTCTGCATTGGCAGGCAGACTCTCAACCACTGCGCCACCTAGGAAGCCCCAAGGGTGCATATTTATTTACCCACTGTACATTCATGTGGGATTATTCTAATCACAAAACCAAAAAAGGAAAGCATTCATACACTTGGTCCTCTTTCTAAGTGCATGATAAAACAGGACCTTCCTATTCGTGTTACTAGGTTTACTTTGCACATATTTATATGTTCTACTTAGCAAATTTGGACCCAAAATAATTTGCTTTGAATTATTTCATCTGTTTCATAATTGCACTCTATACAGCTAATTCTATGCCAGTACATGTTTTTAAAAGAAAATATTTATGAATTTAAAAGTGAAGAAAAGTTTCAGAAGTTATATTCAAAATTACCCAAGATCCACACAATTGCACTACATTAGTGTGTCCCGTGTAGCCTTTCTCTCTTTAGCCTTTTTTTAGTGTCGAGAATTTTAAACCATCGAACTTATATTATCAAGGAAAGTGAGCATTTGTCAGTAGAATCATTAATGCCCATCATCCTAATTCCATTCTCAAATCAGCAACTCACATTAAGAGATAATTTGGTGCACCTGCCCCTGGGACTTATGCTGCCATTCTTTTGACAATTATGCCATTCTATAGTTTTAGTTATTCTTGTACACATGTGTATAAGACAATTCTAGCTCTTGTTCTATAGGGAGTTATATTTTACCTCATCAACATATTTGTATCCTCTACCATCTAACATTTATTTGTCTATGTATTTTATTAACAGAAGTATATGTATATATCCTTTCTCATTTAACCTTCTATATGTTATAAGAATTTCATACCTGGTCCATAATGGAGACCAAGGTGGTGATGATACACTGATGATAAAGATGATTATTTTGATGGAGATAACAGTGGTGGTAGCCTTTGTTTCTGAAATTTAGTAAAGCAGGGATCACCATGTCAAGGGAACAGTGCTGTCCCAAGAGTTCAAATGATTGGTTTTTAGTCTTTTCTTTATCAAATTTTAAGTAAGTAATTTAGCTATTTATTTCATTTCTTTCTTTAAAGAACAAAATTAAAGTGAGTACATTTTAAATATTTTTGGCTTCATGTAGTAATTAATAAACCAGGTGGCATTCAATATAGCAGATAGAAAGGAACTCTGTAGAGCTATACAGGGCAAGAGATTTTTATATGCAAAAGGGAGAAGAAACAAGGAGGGTAAAAATCGAATTGGTTATTGCAGTTACATTCCTCATAGGGGATAACAGATGTTTATCAGGCAGTTTACCTAACTAATGCCAATCAGGCAATCCCTCATTGACTGCTTTAAGATTCCATTTCTAAGAAAACTAAATTAAGTTCAGTTTGGAGATATGAGGTTTAGCATAATCAACTCCATTTTGGCCCTGTCTTGTATTTAACAATTCACCATTAGGAAGGTGGCAAGAACTTACTCTTTCTTATGAACTCTCAGAATTATTATAAGGCTCAAATATCCACCTAGCATGGAAAAGCATTTGGAAAAGTTTAAAGCAACAATAATTGCTGTGTTGGCTCTATTTAGCTATAATTCTTAGTGGAGTCACTAGTTCTCATTTATTTTATATTCAAATTTATGGAGAAAATGAGAATAGTGCTAATTTTATTGAAATACAGTTGATTTGCAATATAATGTTAGTTTCAGGCGTACAGCATAGAGATTCAGTACTTTCACAAATTATACTCCATTAGAAGTTGTTTAAAAAAAGGTTATAACTCACTCTAATACCCTTGTTGTTTACCTGTTTTGTACATAGTATTCTGTATTTATTTATCTCATTCCCCCAAGTTGCCCCTAATGTTATTTTTGAGACAAGGGACATCCCATAAGATCAATTACCTAGGGAAGAAAATCTACTTGTTTACACATTGGAACTGTGCTCCTTGTATTAATGAATTATGTTTAGTTTTTCACAATTTTGCTAGTCAAATCTTTGCTCATCTAAATGGCACCAATGAAATGAAGCTAAACCTTCATTAATATTCAAATAAAATATTAATTAACATTATATCACTATGAACTCTGGATCAATTAACAAGTTTAGGATTATGACTTTATACTTTTACAACATTCCTTGAGGCCTTTGTATTTCCTCCTTTTATTTCTCTACCCCTCGTCTTCCCACTCTCTTCATTCACAATGAAGCAGCCTCTGGAAATTACTTTCTGGACAATTAATCATTTATTTTCTATCCAGTACCAGCCAACAGAACTGAGACTGACTGGAAGTAAATTTTTGGAATGTTTTATATTAATAGTCATCTAACTTTATAATTTTTTGACTAGCTCATGATTACCATGTGGAGATCCCTTAATTTCTTGAAGACCAATAAGGTATTCATATATATCTTGCTTTTTCTGATTTTTAAGTTACACCAGTTTTCTGGATGGTAGCATTTACTGACCTCTGGCCACAAGATACATGTAGGATCCAATATATGACTTGGTTAGCCATTTAGTGAAGATTTAGATTTTCTGTAATGTTAAAATAGTGGCTTCAATATATACATCACCTAAAATACATATCTAATGAGAAAATAAAGGTGTACACTTCTGTCTGGATTCATGTTGGATGAGTGTTGTTACATTGTGAAGACTGCTTCTTCACATGGGATGTCTGCATGTTTATTCCCTAGCAATAGCAACACTTTTGGCATAGCATCCCTCTAAAGAAGATGCTTGTGAAAATGAGACATAAATGTCTATAGCACATAGTAACAATGACATTTGTAAATGCCTATTTCTGCAAGAAAAATTATGACATATGAGACATATGTGTCCTTAGAGGATATATAACATATTTTAACATGGTATTGTTAAGCTGCAGAATTGTAGGTGGCTCGTGTTCTCTGAATTATAATTTCTAACACCTTCTATCTGCTGCTTGTCTGGATATATCACTCCCTTTCATGGGTGTAGTAACTTTTAGTAATAATAACTAAAATTGTAGTAAATGTATTGACATCTCTTTTTAGACTCCTTACTCTCTGTTTGCTTGGAAGAGGACCAGATTAAATGGAGTTGCCAAGGAAGACTCGTTCTTAAGTGAGAATTAAAAAGTATTGTTTAGACTAAAGAGTGAAAATTGCCACTTCAAAATTATATATATTACTCAAATAATGTTGTATGTATATATAAATTATATAAATACTGCATATCAGCATATAAAATACAATGCTATAACATGTATCATTATATGTATTTTTTTGCCATTTTGACAATGTTGAATTTGTATTAGTGATAAGGCCCATTCTACAACCATATCTCTCACATATTAAGTCCACTGAAACCATTGTCCTGTTCACTTTGAATGGCTCCTTTTTTTACCCTTGTATAAAGAAGTAATTGAATATTTCTCAGGATGTCTTGTTTGTCATAAATTATTACTTGCCTTTACCCACTAAGAATAGTGGGTCCCATTTAATGTTTCACTAAAGGCCTATTAGGTCTTCAACTCGTATGCCTGTCCGAGTTACCAGGAGTCCTGAGTGTGTGAAGAAGATGGTGTTCTTATGTTCTTAAAGACCAATGGATTAGATAAGAGAAGGTGAGCCTCTTCAAATTCCTAAGCCTATGAAACAAATAAACAAGCAAACAAACTATATGAAACTTTATATGAGTTTTCCATCTGAACCACAAATACTATGAATGAACTGTTTGCCTATTCCTCCTCCTACCCTCCTACCCTCAAGTCCTGTCTGAGAATATTGGTTTGTACCTGATGCATTTTTTCCTGGGTCCTCTGTCTTACATTTCTGCAAAGTCTTCATTCAAACACTTTTCAATGAATTTACAATAATGGTGATAACAATCAAGGCAGCAGTCAGTAACAACACCTAAAACAACCAACCAGCATATAAATCCATGTGAGATTGTTTTCATATTTAAAAGGAAAAATTCTCTCTACTGCAGATTCACAATGTCTTTCTGTGCAATTCCAAGAAACAGGTGTCATCTGAAGCCTGGCAAGATGGTAATCAGTAATCAGTAATCATGAGGTTGACTAACCCTCAGTAGAGAGAGGTGACTCTCAGATGTTACAGTTCAAGTGAGTTTTGTTTTTTTGGTTTTTATTTTTTTTGACAGAAGGGAGGTTACCAGCTATACTCATAACTTGCAGTTATCCAGTTTTTTACCAGAAGGCCAGACAAATTTGTTAGGATCAGCTATGAGGATGGTAAAGTTTCTTAGTAAACAACAAATTATGCAAGATGTCTTGTCACTAAATGCTCTTTATTGCTAAATGTAGCATCTAGAGTTACACCATGACGATGGCAAGTGAAGAACTGAAAGTATGATGTCAATCTATATAAAAGACATACCAACCTAAACAAACATCCAAGTTAGTGACCTGGCAACTGGGACACAAGTCAATGTCTTAAGTGCTTGGAAAGTCAGGGCATCTATTCCTGGTTCTCCTCTCCTAATATATAAATTTTAAAATTAGTGCATTAAACCTATCAATTCATATGAACTCAGTAGGGTTTGATTCCTAAGTAACCTAACTGGTTTTATCCTGGGATGCAATATTATATGATGCATCAGAGAATTATTTATGACAGTTAACACTCCAATCAAATGAAGACCACATAAGTCAATCATACTATTTCATTGGGAGATTGTGATAGACATCTCTCCCTGAGAGACAAACCAGAATCTCTGGAAAGTGTAAATATGCTACATCACTTGACCAAATGGAATTTACAGATATGATTAATGTCACAAATATATGAGACAGGGAGATTATCTGGGTACACCCGATCTGATCACAGGTGCCCTAAAAAAGGGAAGAGAAAGAAAGAATGGTATTCTAAAGATATATTATGACAGATGGAGCAGGAAAAAGGAAGGGTCATTTTCTCATTGCTGGCTCTAAAATCTGCTGGGGCCAAGAGCCAAGGACTGTCGTGAGCTCTAGAAACTGAGAATGACATTTGACTGGCTGCCAGCAAGGAATCAGTCTTAAGTCTGACAACATCAAGGAAGTAAATTCTGCCAATAATCTCACTGAACAAGAATAACAATGGAAGCCCCACTAGAGCATACAGAAAGAATTCTTCCCTGCCAACACTATGATTTTTGCTCAATAAGACCCATTTTTGACCTATGGTCTACAGGGCTCTGAGATAATAAATGTGATCTGTTCTAAGCCCCCCAATTTGGGGTAATTTATTACAAAAATAAGAGAAAACCAATACAGAGATTCACATTAAGTGATGTTGGAGACATTGTTGATCTGCTCAGGATATATCAGTCTAAATCTTCTAAACCACTGTCAATTTAACTGTGGAGTTTGGGGATTTGATATATTTGACTTCCCAGCCTCCTTTCCAGCTGAGTATGAGGAGGAATAAATTCTTGCTAATGAGATGAATGTAGACATCAACAAGTGCTCTGCCCTTTGCTTCCTCTTCTTTTCATTCCTAGAACATTGCAGAAGTCATATCTAAGAATGGAATAGCAGGAAGATGTAAGAAACCTGGACCTCTGATGTCATTATTTTAAAGCACAGAACTAGTCACAGCATCCCAGCAGAAGTGTTGCTGTGTATAGTAAATAAATGTGTTTTATTGCAGAGGCTTGAATATGATTCTAAGGGAGAAAATATCTACAGTATTACTGTTTCACAGTGTTTAGTTGTGGATAGTATTTCTTTAGTGTCTTTTCAGCTGGTGCAAAAGTTCTTTTGTGGTTGGAAATGTTTCTCAGGAATGCAGGTTTTGGTACTTTTTTGTGTGTATAATTTTTTTTTTAAAGTTCTTTACTGGAATATAATTGCTTTACACTGTTGTGCCAATTGTTGAGGTACACCAAAGTGATCAGCTATATTTATACATATATCCCCATATCCACTCCCTCCTGTGACTCCCTCCCACCCTCCCTATCCTGGCCCTCTAAGTCATCACCCATCATCAAGTTTATCTCCCTATGTTACACAGGAACTTCCCACGAGCTATCTATTTTACACTTGCTAGTGTATATATATGTCAATGCTACTCTCTTACTTCATTCCAGCTTCCCATTTGCACCACCACCCTGTGTCCTCAAGTACGTTCTCTACATCTGCATCTTTGTACTTGCCCTATCATGGGTTCATCAATATCAGCCTCTTTAATAAGTGGTGCTGGGAAAATTGGACAGCTACCTGTAAAAGAATGAAATTAGAACACTTCCTAACACCATACATAAAAATAAACTCAAAATGGATTAAAGACCTACATGTAAGGCCAGACACTATCAAACTCTTAAAGGAAAACATAGGCAGAACACTCTATGACATAAAGCAAAGCAAAATCCTTTTTGACCCTCCACCTAGAATAATGGAAATAAAATCAAAAATAAACAAATGGGACCACATGAAACTTAAAAGCTTTTGCACAGTGAAAGAAACCATAGAAAAGATTAGAAGACAACCCTTAGAATGGGAGAAGATATTTCCCACTGAAGCAACTGACAAAAGATTAATCTCCAAAATATACAAGCAGCTCATGAAGCTTAATACCAAAAAAGCAAATAACCCAATCCACAAATGGGTGGAAGACCTAAATAGACATTTCTCCAAAGAAGACATGGAGATGGTTAATAAACACATGAAAAGATGCTCAACATCACTAATCATTAGATAAATGCAAGTCAAAGCCACAATGAGGTATCACCTCACTGGTCAGAATGGCCATCATCAAAAAATCTAGAAACAATAAATGCTGGTGGGGGTGCAGAGAAAGGGGAACCCTCCTGCACTGTTGGTGGGAATGTAAGTTGGTACAGCCACTGTGGAAAACAGTTTCAAAGTTCCTTAAAAAACTAAAAATGTAACTAACATATGACCCAGCCAATCCCACTACTGGACATAAACCCTGAGAAAATCATAATCCAGAAAGAAACATGTACTATAACGTTCATTGCAGCACTGTTTACAATAGCCAGGATGAGGAAGCAAACTAAATGCCCACCAACAGATGAATGGGTAAAGAAGATGTGGCACATACATAGAATGGAATATTACTCAGCCATAAAAAAGAATGAAATTGAGTTATTTTTAATGAGGTGGATAGACCTAGAGTCTCTCATACAGAGCAAAGTCAGCCAGAAAGAGAAAAACAAATACTGTATGCTAACTCATATATATATGGAATCTAAAAAAAAAAATGGTACTGATGAACACAGTGACAGGGTTTTGGTACTTCAATGAGTGTGGTATGACTGAGCACTTTAGGTTCCAAGGGTGCTTTTTTTTGCTGTGCATGTATTCAACATGTCTTTATCTCTTGTATGAACTTCTGTGGATATAGACAGCAGTGAATATAGACACATTTCATTATTTCACAAGAATTTAATATACTCCAATTTTCAACAAGAGAGTAGTATGAAAGATCTTAGAATGATCTGTTGATAGTCCACAGAAGAGAGTTGCATGTTTCTGTAGGTGTGGCTTTCATAATTATGATATTCCACGCATAGACACTTGATCTGAAAGCAGTTTTTAGACAAATATCTTACATTTAAAATTACATTTCACTGTCCTCAACATTGTTCCTGCTGCTGTATAATTTTGATATTAAAAACCATTGTTAAGTCTGGGCTTTGCAGGTTTCCTTATCATTTGTCTCACAATAAATATGACCCCTTCACCATTATTTGAAATAGTATCTCAAAGATGAAAATGATTTCAAGATATGGTTAATAATGCTACTGATCTGTGCTTATGTTTCAATCTATTTTTCCTTTGAATACGCATGTAGTCATAATAATAAGTTCCAATAACTAAAATTTTATCCTTAAGATAAAGTCAGCAAAATGTTTACAAATGGTCTCTAAAGGAAGAATAAGTTGTCCTAATTGTCTTGACAGATATAAAATATAAGCCAAAAAGAAAAATACAGGAAAATCACATATTCAAAAAAGGAAATATATATAGAGACTATACAAAGAACTCCCCAAAATCAACAGGAAGAAAGGGGACAACCTAATTAACAGATGTACAAAACTCTTAAATAGATATTTTATGAAAGTGGATAAACAGAAGTCAAATAATCATATAAAAGATGCTAATCATCATTAGCCATTATCAAAATGCAAATTAAAGCCAAAATGAGATTAGGCTATGCATGTATTTTAATGATTAGAATTAAAATGAAATAAAATATATCACAAAGTATTATAATATAACTCAAATTTGGTACAGAAGTATATAATACTTGAATAGTGATAGCTGTCCATGCATGGACATAATTTTCTAAAACATTTTTTTCCGTCTTTCCTATCATTAATCTTTATAAAGGTCTAAATCTATTCCTGTTTCCTATAGTTAAATCTAATATTCTCCTCCATTGTATTTTGTGAGTGTGTGTCTACGTGTGTTTGTGTGTGGGTGTTGTTACAGAAAACATTCTATACTTTTAAAACCACTGCACTGAGAGCAGCCAAAATTAACCTGGGGACATCCTTGGCTAGGAACTCAATACAGTAACCACTTGGAATTTTAGGTTGTGGCAACTGAGAGCAGTTTATTTGTAGAAATAGGGAGTCTTAAGGGGTTACATGGCAGTACAGCTAGAACTATTTCCATCCTTTCTTCCTGTTTGGTGTGATCTTGTGAATAAAGTTGAGGTGAAGGATTATTCTTGGAAACCCTTCAGATTCTGTTTCCCTTTTGTGCATCTAAAAAGGAATCAGTGAGTCCCCCCCATTAACCACCCCCCTTTTCTGTAGCCTGGGAGGTGATGAGGACCACCTGGCTCCTGTGGCTGTGAAGATGGAAGATTCATGTGGAAGATGACATAACTCCCTCCAACATCCCTGGATTTCCTACTTCTGAATTTTTAATGACAGAAAAGTAAAATTGTCTTTAATTTGAGACATTGTACAATTGCATCTTTTTTTAGAACAACATTTTTTTCATCAAAAGTAATATGTAATCAAAAATTTCTGATTTTGCAATGTGTATACTTCTTAACAATCATAAAATACAGTAAGAGAGGTAGAGAATTTTGAGGAGGAGTGGTATGGATAGATAGGATTTGGGTTGTTGTACCAAACTCCTTGAGTGGCAGGCAGAATGGTTTCCTGCAATTTGGAAATGTCCTGGGGAAGGAGCTGATCCCAAGGGGAAAGTATATTTCCTATTTAAAGAGCTCTATTTGTTACAACAATAGAATGTATTTTAGATGCTGGTGAACTCTGTTTCAAATATTTGTGAATTACCTAACTCTCAAAAAAAAAGAAAAAACAAAAAAAAAACTTTCTCATTTTCTCTCTCTTAACTCTATCTATAAAATTAAGCAGTATATTTAACTTCAATTTAAACAGGTAAGCATGAATCATTTTTGTCCAATAGCAAATTTAGTTTTATATATATATGTATGTATTTAGCATCAGCAAGAGAATGCTCAGTTTGGGAAATTTTAAAAAGTAATCCTTTGATGTAATTGTTTAACGTTAAACCCCGATTCACATAGCTTTTTACTTTTCTGATTCTCATCACTATATTATCAGATGAGAAATTACAAAATACTTTGTAACATAATAGGCTAGTAAACCCAAAATTACTGACCACTTCATCATCTCATCATAATCGTCTTAGGTGCTAATATTAATGATTACTATATGCTAAGCATGTTTTTAAATACTTTTCATGTATTAAAGCTGGGGCTATCTCTTAAAACCTTAATTGTACATAACTAAGGAGTAAAATGGACTTTATTAAATGGCTTTGCATCCTACTAATACCAGGGGAATCATTTGTTTGAAAAATTAAGTTCTATGGTTAGTGCATCAGAAAATACTAAAGGGATAATGGCATGTTTTCATTTTTATCTTTGGAGACTTCTCCTAAGTGAAACAGTCTTCTGAATTTCATTCACCAATTTTAGATTTTTATCTCCTATCTTCAATTTGATTTTATAAACTTGCACTTAATCATATTAAATATATTGCAATATAGCTGGTACACTTGATATCATAACCCCACACCAGAGAAAATCATTATATCTGTATAAATACCAAAAAAAATGGCTTATCTAAGTAAAAACAGAAACTGCTATATTTAGCTAAATTAGTAGTTTTATTTCTGAGTAATACAAATAGAAGGATCCAAAGGTTTCCAGAAGTCACAGAACCCAGTACATGTGTCACATAATTTGAGGAAATGTTTTGACAGTTTAGAAGATAAGTCCAATTTGTACAGGATTTGAGAAATTATAATATTTCTTTGCAGATGGTTTTACATTGATAGTTCCATTAATACAGTATTCATAAAATGTTGCTCCATTTGACACATAAAACTGATGCAAAACAAGATTGCAGTAAATGTAGAACACTGTATTCTTGAATATCAAGTTCTGTTGTCCTTTTTCCAGCAATTTTATTGGCACCTTAGTTTCAGTATGCTTTTCAAATGTACTAGCATTCTTGAACAGTAGGAATAGTTGACAGAAGGGATCAAACAACATGAGAAGACCTTACGTAAAGAGAAGATACAATAAAAAAGATTAAAGCAAGTGGTAGTCTCTGAAGGCCATGGTTAGCTCATCAAATGTAGGTGCAGTATGCAAGCCAGTCGAAAAAAAATATGAGTAATTCACTCAACAAAACACTTTTAATTAGTGTCCCTGTACTATGCTCTGTATTGAATTAAATAGGTGAATAAAATGTGTTTAAAGTGTCAGGATGAGGTAGTAAAAAAAAATGCATCATTATGTAGACTCATACACATGACATCATTCTTAGGAATATAGCCTTTCAGCCACTAGTTTCTGATCATTTCAAAGACACAGTTGTAGTATTTCATATTTACTACAATTGCATTTTCTTTGGATGAATTGAATAGTAATGGGGCAAGTTTAAATACCTTTAGTACTTTAAAAGTAGTGTGGAAAATTGTAGATGGTAAAAGAAATTACTGTTTAACTTTTTTTTTCTTAGACACAGAATTCCAGAGGATGCCAAGTTTTGGATGGACTGTAGCTTCTACCCCATGTGTGTCTACTTTTTTGTAGTTGAAAATTTGACCACTGTCCTCACTTAACACCCTTAGAATATGGATATAGGTGTGACTCTTCTTTGCAGTGAATTAGCCTCTGTGGACTTTCAAAGTAGTTAAAGCATAATATGAAAGTTATGTACAAAATGCTGAAGACAATGAAGTGATTTGCTACTTCTGCAAGAGTGAGTGAAAACAGTGTTATTTCTAAATCCGCCCCCCCCCTCCCCACTCACACACCATGGAAGACAACCTTGAAATATACTGGCAGGGAGAGACAGAGAAGGTCTGAATTTTGGGTAGAACACTTGCTTACACCCAGGGGACTATTCCAAAGAAGCAATCATGTTGACTTACTTTTAATTTATTCAAGCAGTTAGTAAATCCATTTTTGTAGAACAGATATGCTGCACATTGCATCAAAAGAAGCTTATAATCTAGTTATAGCAAAAAGAAAAGTACAACATAAAGATGGGCAATTTCAACCCAACACTTTCACATCCTGAACTAACCCACACGTGTGCAAAGAAAAAAAAAAAAAAAAAAAAGGATGAATGGATGAAATAGGTTAGCAAAAATAGCAATTACTGAGGACCTGGGTAATTCAAGCAGATTTCAGAGGTGAGTTGTGCTGGCTTGTGTCTTACAATAAGTGTGTGAGAGGTGAACATTCTACTTAGAATTGCTTTCTTGAACATAAGTGCGAGATGAGTCTGCCTCTTACCTGTTGAGTATTCATTGACAGGAAGACCAGCTTACAGTTCCTTTCCTTCTGACTGAAAAATATGAAAACAAATTACGACTGCTGGTTTTATAGACTTCATAGATTTTATAGATGTTTACATCAAAATACACAGTTTTCAATATTAAATATTATCGCATAATACTGAGTGGTCAACACATCACTTTGTTTTAAAATAAACTGGCCTAAATATGCAAATGTCAAAACTAAACAAGACTCTGAAAGTAGCATAAGGACAACAGCAACATATCGCTCTTAAAAATTAACTATAGTCATCCCTAAAACTATCTTAGATGGCTTACAAAATATTTAATTGTGCAAACAAATTAGTTTGGGATTGAAAATGCTTAAAAACAGATCGAGAGGTGAGGAGAAAAAGATGTCTGCCAGAAGAAGAAAATTGCTGATACAACTGAATATAAATTCAGATTTTCCATTTGTGACTGTTTACATGAACAGCATGTCTTATAATACAAATGCTTGTCTTCCGAAACAAAAAATATGGTAATTTATAGCAGAAAGAAGAGACTAAACAGGATTCCTTTCCTTAAAAATATATTGAATAATAATGAAAATTCCATTTCACCACACTTTTATGGATCGTATCTGTTATAGGTTTTGTTTTTTTATAAGGAATTGGAAAAATCAAATGTATACTCTTCTGTTTATACACAAGAAAACAAGGGCCAATGAAAGTGAAATGATGGTACCTCTGATTGAATCATTTCCACAGATAAAATATGAAGAGATGGAAGCAGAAGACAACGTTTCCACGGCAATGCAATTTGTACTCCTGGGATTTTCTGACCTTCCAGACCTCCAAGGTTTACTATTTGGCATGTTCTCCATCATTTATATCATTATCTTAACTGGAAATAGCCTCATAATAGTAATAACTAGGCTAGACCCTGCACTACAGAAACCTATGTATTTTTTCCTGGCAAATTTTTCCTCGCTGGAAATCTGTTATGTGTCTATCACTCTCTCTAGGATTCTGGTGAATCTTTGGACTCAGGATAGAAGGATTTCTGTGCTGAACTGTGCCACCCAAATGTGTTTCTTCCTTATACTGGGAACTGCTGAATGTTTCCTCCTGGCTGTGATGGCCTATGACCGCTATGTGGCCATTTGTAACCCTCTGCACTATCCCCTAATTATGAGCCAAAAGACCTGTATCCAGCTGGCTGTTGGCTCCTGGATCAGTGGAATCCCAGTGCAGATAGGGCAAACCTGTCAGATTTTCTCTCTGCATTTCTGTAACTCTAACCAAATTAACCACTTCTTCTGTGACATACCCCCTATTCTGAAGCTGGCGTGTGGAGACACTTCTGTGTATGAGCTGTCTGTCTATGTCTTAGTTCTGTTGTTTGTTGCCATCCCTTTTATGTTGATACTTGCTTCTTACAGCAAAATCATTTCTACTATTCTGAGGTTGCCAACAGCCAGAGGAAGAACCAAAGCCTTCTCCACATGTTCTTCTCACCTGCTGGTTGTGCTTTTATTCTTTGGATCTGCTACCAGTACCTACTTCAGGCCCAAATCCAGTCATTCTGCAGGAACTGACAAAATGCTGTCTCTGTTCTACACCATAGTGACTCCGATGTTTAATCCCATGATATACAGCCTTCGGAACAAGGATGTGATTGCAGCACTGAGAAAAGTATTACTTAAAAAGTAGTACTATGAGTTTAATTGTGATAAATGTTTTAACTATTTTAACTGCCACATAGTTATCAGAGAAAAATTTTAAATCTCTCCCTTCCCCCTTTAAGAAATTAACTATTTCTAGCTTATAAGGTACTTTTAGATACTTTAAATAACACACAATTTACTGAGCTTAAATATTTATTAAACAAAGTATCTTCAATACTCTATACTTAAAGAATAATCTTGTCTTGTGAATAAAAGACTACTGTGCATGGGGTATTTTATGAAAAAACAAAACATAATTTAATCTGTTAAGGTTTTTGGCTTAAATATGAGGGTGAGTCAAGAATTACTGTACTGTGGCAGTAGAATTTATTTTAATTACCTTTTAGAAAAGACAAATACATCCTTTTCCAACATAATCTCCTTGTTTTTCAATATACTTTGTCATCTGTCAACAAGCTTTCGTATTCCCTCAATAAAAAATGTTTTAGGCTCAGCCATGAGCCACAAATGCATTGCTGTCTTCCCTTCCTTATCAGAGTTGCATCTTCCTCTTCTTAGGGCTGCTTTCAGGGGACTAAACAGGTGAAAGTCTGATGGAGCATGATCAGGACTATGGGGAGGATGCTTTAACACTTCAAAATGAAGTTGTTGCAGAGTTTCCACAGTGTAGGCAGAAGTATGCAGATGTGCATTTTCATGCACCCTTGGATAGCAGTCCTCTGCATTTAATACGAGGATGTGGATGGGCGTGTGGCTCCTTCTTGATGGCTAACACTGGTGTGAACTTTCTTGCACTTTTCTATTGATTCATACACACTTCTTAGTGACAAAATACTTTATCTTACTGCACAAAATGTCTTTGATAAATAACAGCACCACATACACCCTCAAACCAAAAAAAAAAAAAAAAAAAAAAAAACTGAATCACAGCATATTGCTCTTCTTTTGTGCAAATCACAAGTGGGGCATCCGTTTTTGCTTACAGCATGGTTAGAAATGAACTGAAGTAACACGTTCACACCTGCACAGCAGTGACTGGAGAGACAGTAGCCTTGAGTGGAAAGTGCTGATAAGATTGTTTGGCCAAGAGAAGTTTTAACATAACCGAGTGAGGATAATTTTTGACACACCCACCTATACTGTAAATTGTGCAAGATTCTTTACCTAAATAATGGCTTAGATCTTCACACTTGTATTTGTCATCTTTTTTTTTTTTTTGCATTAAAACATTTTTCATTGTTTATATCTTTAAATTAATGTTATTTTACTTGGAGTCTATATATGATTATTTTTTATGATAACCTTTTGATTTGACTTTTCAGTTGACTGATTTTTTTGACACAATAAACTGCATATATTTAAAGTGTACAATTTCATTTTTTTTTCTTTTTTAGTAATGTATATATGGCAACCCCAATCTCCCAATTCACCCCAACTCAACCCCTGTCTCCTCTGCTTTCCCCCCTTGGTGTCCATATGTTTGTTCTCTACATCTGTGTTTCTATTTCTGCCTTGCAAACCAGTTGGTCTGTACCATTTTATAGATTCCTCATATATGAATTAATATATGATAATTGTTTTTCTCTTTCTGACTTATTTCACTCTGTATGACAGTCTATAAGCCCATCCCTGTTTCTACAAGTGTCCCAATTTTGTTCCTTTTTATGGCTGAGTAATATCCCATTGTATATATGTACTACATCTTCTTTATCCATTCATCTGCTGATGGACATTTAGGTTGCTTCCTTGCCCTGGCTATTGTAAATAGTGCTGCAGTGAACATTGGTGTTCAGGTGTCTTTTTGAATTATGGTGTTCTCTGGATATATGCCCAGTAGTTGGATTGCTGGGTCATATGGTAATTCTATTTTTAGTTTTTCAAGGAACTTCCATACTGCTTTCCATAGTGGCTCTATCAATTTACATTCCCACCAAGAGTGCAAGAGCATTCCTTTTTCTCCACACCCACTTCAGCATTTACTGTTTGTAGATTTTCTGGAGATGCCCATTCTAACTGATACCCCATGGTAGTTTTGATTTGCATTTCTCTAATAATGAGTGATGTTGAGCAGCTTTTCATATGCCTCTCGGCCATCTGTATGTCTTCTTTGGAGAAATGCCTATTTAAGTCTTCTGCCCATTTTTGGATTGGGTTTTTTTTTTTTTTTTTTGATTTTGAGCTACATGAACTGTTTAAATATTTTAGAGATTAATCCTTTGTCTGTTGATTCATTTGCACATATTTTCTCCCATTCTGAGAGTTGTCTTTTCATCTTGTTTATAGTTTCCTTTGCTGTGCAAAAGCTTTTAAGTTTTAGTAGGTCCCACTTATTTATTTTTGTTTTTATTTCCAGTACTCTAGGAGGTGGATCAAAAAAGATCTTGATGTGATATGTCAAAGAGTATACTTTCTATGTTCTCCTTAGGAGTTTTATAGTGTCTGGCCTTACATTTAGGTCTTTAAACCATTTTGAGGTTATTTTTATGTATGATGTTAGGGTGTGTTCTAATTTCATTCTTTTACATGTAGCTGTCCAGTTTTCCCAGCACCACTTATTGAAGAGGCTGTTTTTCTCCATTGTATATTCTTGCCTCCTTTGTCATAGATTAGTTGATCATAGTTTATCTCTGGGCTTTCTATTCTGTTCCATTGATCTATATTTCTGTTTTTGTGCCAATGCCATATTGTCTTGATTACTGTAGCTTTGTAGTGTAGTCTGAAGTCAAGGAGTCTGATTCCTTCAGCTCTATTTTTTTCTCTCAAGATTGCTTTGGCTATTCGGGGTCTTTTGTGTCTTTGTACAAATTTTAGTATTTTTTGTTCTAGTTCTGTAAAAAAGGCCATTCGTAATTTGATGGGAATTGCATTCAATGTGTAGATCACTTTGTGTAATATAGTCATTTTCACAATGTTGATTCTTCCAATCCAAGAACATGGTATATCTCTCCAACTGTTTGTGTTGTCTTTGATTTCTTTCATCAGTGTCTTATAATTTTCTGAGTACAGGTCTCCTTGTCCTTTTCTGAATACACCAGCTGGTATTTTGACAAGTCAGGACCATCAGGAGAAGTGACCTTATCATGGCTTGATAATCCCCTTCCTTAGCTGCTTTCTTTGCAGCTTGGTCAGCTAACTGGTTGCCTTTTATTACATGTGTGTTGCCCTTTTGGTGGCCTGGGAAATGCATTATGGCCACTTGTGAGGGTGTATGGATGATGTCTAATAATGACAGGATTTCAGATGCATGTTTCATGTCTTTATTGTTTGAAGTGAGGCACCCCATTTCTTTCCAGATTTCCCTGTGAGTGCACACCATGGAAAATGCATATTGAGAGTCTGTGTATTTCTTTTTGTTGTTGTTAGAGTATAGTTTCTTTACAATGTTGTGTTAGTTTCTGCTGTACAGAAAAATGAATCAGTACACATATATCCCTTATTCTTTGGATTTCCTTAGCATTTAGGTCACCACAGAGCGTTGAGAGTCTATGTATATATTTATCCAATTCCCTTCAGTGAGTATTAGGGCTCTTGTCAGAGCAATGACTTCTGCCTTCTGAGCTGAGCTCACTTGGGACAGGGCTTTTGCTTCAAAAATCTTTTTAAGGGTTACCACCATGTACCCAGCACATCCCCTACCAGGGTCCATGACACTGCTGCTTCCATCATTGAACAGTTCTATATCTGGCTCATCCGAGGGTTGGTCTGTTAACTCTGATCTGTTACAGTATACTAGCTCGATGACCTGTAAGCAGTCATGCTCTGTGGGTGGTACAGTATCCACCAGGAGCAATGTGGCTGGATTTATGGCTGAAGTCTTACACTGGGATTGTCTAAGAGAATGGCTTGGTACTTTCCCATTCTCCCAGAAATCAGCCTTTGTGTTCCAATAAAGAAAAGCCATGGTGAGACACATACACAGTGGTGGGTTGCCCCAGGGTAAACTTCTCAGCTTCCTGAAGTATGTCACATGTAGCTGCTACAGCTCAAAGGCAAGAAGGCCATCCCCTAACAGACTGTCCTAGTTGTTTTGAAAAGTCAGCAACTAGTCAAGGGATACTCCCCAGGGTTTGAATTAACAACCCAAGACGTATTCTTGGGTTATCTCTCACAACATATGATTTGAAAGGTTTCTTTAAGACTGGTAGTCCCAAAGCCAGGTCTGAGGCTAATTATGTTTTTATTTTTTCAAAGGCTCTTATACTCTTTAGTCTAAGTAAGGGGTTAAGGTCATGTCATTTTAAAGCCTCATAGAGAGCACTTACCATAACCCCATAGTTTGGCATCTAAATCTGACAGAACCCTGGTCGTTCCCAGAAACTCCCTCAGTTGTCTCCAGGTCTTAGGTGTTCCCAAGCCTGCAATTGCCTGTTTACTATTGAGGTAGGAGATAGATGGGCTCCAGGCTAGGCATTTACAACTGGTCTCCTGTTTACATCTCATGAGGCAGAGAACAAGATGAGCTCCAGGCCAGACATTCATTAGCAGCTCCCTGTTTACATTTCCTGAGACAAGACTACATATTTATGACTGGACTCCTGTCTCTACTTTGATATCTGCACTTCGATTTAAGAAAGAGCAACAGGAATAGGGTAAATAACCAAACATTGGACACTGTTATGGCAGGGACAGGGAGGGACTAAACCCTGTTAAGAGATCAAGAGGTCATACACTCCCCATCCTTGGGACAAGGGAGACATTACCCATGCACAGAAAGGCTCCTTGCAGGTCAAAAAGGAGGGGGCACCACCCCATAATATATCATGCTAAGGCTTTCCCATAGGCCTCTGGGATGAAATCCATCTTGGAAAAGGTTGCACACGCATGGTGGGGAGAGTCTTAGGGCAGGTCAGTTATGCAAAAAGAAACCAGATAATTGGCCAAAGGTAAACAAAGAGCCGGAAGAACTGTTCTATATAAATGCCCTAACTGCTTCTTTACTTTTCTCCTCCTTATTAGAAGGGGGCACCCACACCCTTTCTCTCCAGGTGTGCATCTCTGCCTTGCTTCTGTCTTAACTAAACAAACTGTTTCTCTGTGTGCTCTCCCACTTTTCTTTATGCTATGTCTCTAATAATAAACTTTGTACCTACTTTTACAGTTTTAGCCTCTGTGAGAAATGCATTTTTCACTGGGGGCAAGAGCCAGGGAAGAATAGCTTCCAGCCGCTCACCCTTGCTGGTCTGGCAGCGAGGACTCTTGGTTTTCAACCAGGCTACCCAGGTTCAATTCCTGGGCAGGGAATTAAGACCTTATCTCTCACCACCACTGCTCACTGCTGCCTCACTGAGATCACTATCAGGCAAAAGATCTCGCTGTCCTTGGGAAAGGACAAAGCCTAGATATGTGACTTGTTGCTTACATATCTGGGCCTTTTTCTGGGAACCCTTATATCCCCAATTGGCCAAATAGTTCAGGGTCCTGATGGTATTTTGTAGACACTTATCACATGTAGGGCTTGCTATGAGCAAGTTGTCCACATATTGGAGTAAGAGTCCTTCATCCAATATTAAGTTTCTAAGGTCTTTAGCCAACATTTCATCAAATGAGATAGGAGAATTCCTAAATCCTTGAGGCAAGACTGTCCAGCTATACTGCTGGATTACCTGTGTTTCTGGGTCCCACCATTCAAAAGCAAACAACTGCTGTGATTCTCCTGCAATAGAAATACAGGAAAAAAAATGTTCAAGTCCAAAGCTGAGAACCAGCTGTATTCTCTCAGAAGAGTTGTGGACAGAGTGTACAGATTATGTACCATTAGGTGTAAGTCTTGGACTACTTCAGTAATAGCCCTCAAGTCTTGGACAAAGTGATACTCTGCTAAGTTTGGCTTTTTGACTAGGAGAATAGGGGTGTTTTATGGGAATTGCAAGGTATAATCATTACCATTTTTAAAAACTTTTCAAGAATCTGCTGAATTCCATTTAGATTAGGTATCCCAGCATCCCTTTTTAATAGGACTTGTATTGGCCATGTATTTTTGGCCTTCCCTGGGGTGCTGTCAACCCACATATCTGGCCTTACATTTTTACAGACCTCAGGGCAGAGGGTGTGGGAGGAAGAGTTCTGTCTCCTTTTCTGGGGTTTCCATGACCACCATCTGTAGGCTTAAGGCATACACTGGTGGGACCCTGATGTCAAGTTGTTTAACTTACTGAGGGGATCTCAGCCCAAAAGAGGGACTGGACACTCTGAAATACATATGAAACTGTGTTTCAGGGTTAGGTCCCCTAGTTGGCATTCTAGGGGTTGCAAGAAAGAATGATTTTGCACTTCCCAGAAACTCCAGTGACCAGGAAGGGTTGAGATGTTTTCTGTGCCACCTTGGTGTTTACCACAGAGCATGTTGCACTCGTATCTATTAGAAAGTGCAGTGGAGGCTAACACAACATTGTAAAGCAAACACAGTCCAATAAAAATTAAAAAAAAAAAAGAAAAAAGAAAAAAAAAAAACTCCATCAACTTGTCAAAGTTATGTGGGGCTTCTGTGGGGAAATTGGAATCGGGCGCCTCAAGTCCCCAGGAGCACCTGGGCCTCTTCTGTCATCATCAGAGTGTTCCACTCTTTCTACACTATGAGAGGCTCTCATCTTTCTTTCCTTTTTTTTTTTTTTAATCTACAGATTGAGTTTTTTATTTTTTTTTATTTTTTAAGCTCTTTATTGGAATATAATTGCTTTACACTGTTGTGCCAGTTTTTTCCTGTACACCAGAGTGAATCAGCTGTATTTATACATATATGTCCATATACTCTCCCTCCCATGACTCCCTCCCTCTCTCCCTATCCCAGCTCTCGAAGTCATCACCCATCATTGAGTTGATCTCCCTATGTTATGCGGCAACTTTCCATTAGCTTTTTTACATCTGGTAGTGCATATATGTCAATGCTACCCTCTCACTTTGTCCCAGCTTCCCCTTCACCGTCCCACCCACTCTGTGTCCTCATGTTCATTCTCTACATCTCCATCCTGTCTTTCATTTCTTGTTTTCCTTCTTATTTTTGAGCCTAGGGCAATCTCTTTTCTAATGCCCTCCCTCCTTATAGTAAGTGTACAGTTCCCATCCCAGTGGTGAAATCCAATTCTGCCACCAGAAAAGTGGCTCCCCTTTTGCATCTTCTTTCTTCTGCTGTGGTTCCCTGTTGTTGAACACTTTAAAGGCAACATCTACCAAGGCACCATCTAACTTTTGTAAGTTTCTTCTTATATTTGGGGTGTTTTGCCCAATGAAGGTCATATTTACCATTCTTATATTCTCAGAGGGCTCTGGGTCTGCATCCCTATAGGGCCTATAAGCTCAATAGATTCTTTCTAGAAATTCTGATGGACCCTTATAGGGTTTTTAGTGTATCTCCTGAAATTTGTTTAAGTCCTTTTGCCTAAGTACACCTTTTGAAAGATCCGCTAAGATACACTTTCTATAATGCTGTAGGAGTGGCATGCCTCCATTACTAGGATCCCAGTTAGACTCAAAAGTAGGAATTTGGCGTGTCATATTCCAAAAAGAAGAGTTTCAACCTCTTACAAGATATTTGCTAGTTCATGTAAACTACATTTTCACTTTCTTTGACAGTTTCTCCAGGACTGATTCATGGTTAAATTATCATTAGCCTTTGCTAGTTTGACACTTGTTCTAGAACATGAGTTGGACATTCGGTTGTATTTTAACTGGTCTGCCATAAAAGTAATCCAGCCAATTTGAGTATTGATACCAAGGATGAGAAGTACAGAATCAAGACTTTTTTTTGATGGTGGTTTAGTGGAAACTGAGAATCAGAGTTTCATGTGCAGAGAAGAGTGATAACTTACTAAAGTATCAAAAGAGTTTCTTAAAAGAATATCTAAAAATCTGAAAAACATATATACAGGGTGAGAAACAGAATACTGTCTAGCCTAATTGGAGATCCCAAGCATCCCAAAGATCCCTAGGAACACTGACAGATTAGGAAATCCTTCAGGACTGATTTAGAGACTTACTAACTAAACAATAGTTTTTTTCTGGTGCCATCTAGTGTCTTGAGGATGTAAAAGCTAGCTCCTAAGGCAAATGGGAAACACTTTAAAATTTTTATTGAAGTATAGTTGATTTATAATATCATGTTAGTTTCAGGTGTACAGCACAGTGATTCAGTTTTATATATATATTCAGATTTTCAGATTCTTTTCCCTTATAGGTAACTACAAAACATTAAGTAGCTTCCCTGTGTCTATAAAATAGGTCCTTGTTGGTTATCTATTTTATGTATGGTAGTGTGCATATGTTAATCCCAAACTCCTAATAGTTCATTTGCAAGTAGGCCCAATGTTTAAGATCATTTTCTGGGAAAGTTTGATTTCTTAAAGCTGGGCATTGTAGATATTTGGGTGAAAGCAGCATATATTTTCCTGATGACCGATACCACATCCTGTTGCAAGTCTCAAACAAAAGATACTTAACACAAACCTCTTGACCTTGTCACTTTCCTTCCCATTCCTTGTTTTTAAATATTCAATGTGTTGTTAAATCCATTCAATAAGTTGTTATTCTAGGTGTATTTTTCAATTTCATTTGATTCTTTTCTAATGATTCCAATTCTTTGCTGAGTGTCTCCACACTTTTTTCATTTTCAATTTTGATTACAATTTTCTTTAAGATATTATTAGAGTTATTTTCAAGTCTTTGCTTACCAACTCCAATTTGCGGTTCAATGTTCATTTGCTTTTAGCATTTTTCTCCTTGTTTATTGGTCATAAAGTCTTTCCTGTTATCATACTTAGTAATTTGTTTATTATACATCATAAGTGGCTCTAAAGATGTTCCAGATGATTTGTCCCATCAAAGAGGCTTCAATCAATTGACTGATAATTTCCATCCAATCAGAAATTGATCCTTATGGCTTTGACAAGTTGCATTGTATCTCCTTTTCACCCCTGTTACTAGGGCACAGCAATCCAGGGCTTTCACATAAGAACTTGAGCTTTCTTTGTCTCTTCAGCAAGACGGGAATACAAAATTGTCTACTTGTGTTTCAGAGGTTTCTGGCTTCTCTTTAATCTCCCACCCCAAGGAACTTAAAATTTGACACCTGTTGTGAAGGAAGATCACTGTATTTGAGGCCACACAAATCTCCAGTTTTGGTACTCTAATACTGTGTAATTACCAAAAGTTCTGCAAGTTTTTCTGAGAGCAGCAGAAATATCATTTTTTTGTGTGAAACTGTCATACAAAATATATGTAAGATTAATCAAGTTGATGGTGAGAACCTGTATTTACTAACTGGGATGGTTTTGCTTCCCTTTGATGCTCTCAGGCATAAGATGATTACTTAAAACTCCTTCCATCTTCTCAGAAAGCACCTGTTGATAACAAGTTCTACAGAAGCCTCCACAGGGCTCACCCTTCAATGCCACAAAAAAGATTAAACTGATGATATCAAGTTTTTGGATCTTCCATGTGATTTCTGAAACAATGTAAATAATGATAATTACATTTTAAAATACCTGAATTGTTTACAAAGAACCTCCACAATAATGGGGTTTTTTGTAGGATTCCAAGCTACAATATTAATGAGAATAAAAATTGCCTGTTCAAACCAACACTAACAGAGTAGTTAAGTTTAAAAATAATAATTCACAATGGCAATAAACTGCTAATTATTCCCTGGGAGTTCCTTGGAAATTAGCATGTTTGGAATCCTTCAATTATTAAGTCCCTAATGCCATGAGAATGTATGTAAAAGTCCTTGTTTCTATCCGTGAAATGATTCATCTAGGTAATAGGAAACTAGCTCCTTCCCTGGTAAGTAACTTCTGTGGTTACTGGACTGACTTTATGGATGCAAAAATAGGCTTTTGTGGATCTGAGAGCAAGAACCACTGATAAATGTCCAAATACTTAAGAAATCATACTTATCAGTTAGTATTGCACCCACAAAGAAATCTGTGTCACTCATTCTCATACAGCTTCTACAGGGATCTTGCTTGTTTAAACAAGATTTTTTAACAGATAAAAACACTTAAACATGGCTGACTACCTGATAATTTCAAATTTTCTGTTCTAACATTGTTTGGTTATACATTTGGGGAGAATTTAGTGAATCACAGCATTTTGATTGGATCTTTTTGTTCATTACCATTTAAAGCAAGAATCCAAGATTCACTACTCACTATCTTCTCCTACTTTTACCTTTATGCTTTTCTCACTAACATTTCTCTACATGGAATTCTTAGACTATCAGATGGGATGCTCACTGTGAGTCCCCAAGAGTAATGCTCTGTTTTCAGTAAATTAGTGCATCATTTTGTCCTTTCTCCACCTCAGCCTGTCTCAGGGTGGCCACACTAGTAATGCTCCAACCACCTTCATGGTTGCCCTTGTGAGCTTTGACTTTGGACACACCTGAATTTGAATTATACCTGTCAACTACTGGCTGAATGATTTGAAATATCTAAGCTTCAATGTTCTTGTGCAAAATACAGAATTAGTAATGAGAATCTAGCTTATAGAAAGCCAATCTATATTAAAGCTTTGGAGTCAAGAGCTTGGATTCCAATCCTGTTTTCATTGCATCTTAGCTCTCAAGCTCTCTGTGTTTAGTTTCTTCATCTGTAAAAGAAAGATGATAGTGATAGTTACTACATTATAATTTTGTTGTTTTTTTATGAAAATTAAATGAAAAGAAGCAGGAACCCCCCAGAAGTCAGCTAGGTGCTGGGAGCTCTGGGGGTGGGGTGAGTGGCAAAAGAAAAAAAAAATGCATATGAATTGCTTAGAATATTGTATTTCAAATCATAGTCATTATGTAAATAATAAGCATTGTCAATAAAACCTTGCACATAATGCGAGTCATAAACTAAGAATAAGAGAGATCAGTGGAGCAATTGAAACTAGTCTCTACTGTTTACCTGCTATGCATCAATCTGTCTAAAGTGTGACAACAAAAAAGGATAGGTAGGTAAATAGACAGTCATTATTATAATATAGATTAAAATATATATTTATATATGCTATATATATACACATATGTTACAATACTGATATAGTATATATAGTACAATCCAGTATGTCTATATATTATAGTACAGATTAAGATAATGTATATGGATTAAAATATATATATACACACATATTAAATTGTGCAAGGTCACATAGCCAACATGTGGCCCACATGAGCTTCTAACCAAATTCTTATTAACCCTAAAGTCAGGGCTTATCTTTTCTAAATACACTGATTACTTTAAAAACAGAAGAAATAAGAATAAATTAACTACTGTCCTGAAGTAGTGCTGCATCTTATTCTGAGGCAATTACATAAGACAGCACACTAACCCTTCTTATTCTCTTAGACTTCTCTGTACCCATATCATAGGGTGGTTTTAATACTTAGACAATAATACAACAATGACCTTCTTCACCCTGTCACTGTCATAATGATTTTTACGTAAATGAGAGAATGACCTCAAACCATTTTGTGCTGGCCACTTGTGGCAACACTAACATAACTCATTGGATATTTAGTTTATTTTATATATTTCCAAGACCATTCTTCAAGGCTAAGATAAAATTTCTTGTAGTTCAAAGTCAGTTTCAAATTCGTCCTACTTTCAGGAAAATTCCGAAGTCCCAGAAGCAGGAATTTTGGCAGAATTCTTAGACCTGACACCCTGAATTATACTAGCATAAAAGTTAATGGTAACTATTTGTGTTTCCTCATACATCAGTGAGGGGACTAGAGAGAGTCATTTTTTAAAACTTAGAAGTTAATTTATGACTAATTTTTGCCCACTTTACCCAGTCAACTAATATTCATTGAGTGCTTACTAGAAGCCAAGAATTTTAATAAATGTCAAAAGGAAAAAGTTAATTATTTTAATAATATCAACTTAGTATCTTGACAGGATTTATGGGATTGCCCTAAACTCTTTCCTGTCAAAAACACACTCACAGCTGATGTTTACTGACATTTATTTTCATTTCATTACTATCACTTTTACTCTATATTTAAAAAAATTAACTGTAGTAAGTTTCATTCCATCATTCCAACCACTCTGTCAAGAGTACAACACACTACTATCTATTAAATCCTGGACAGAAGGAGCAAATTTTTCTATAGTTATCATCACAAGATGTACTCTTTAAGTCAACATATTTTTAATAATTATAGATATGTTTTTCTTCATATCATTAATGCATTCATTAATACATTATTTCCTTTAATCCTCTGTACCAGCTATTGTACTATATTCAAGATGCAAAAAGGTAAGAAAAATCAGACATGATCCATGCATGTCTGGCCAGTGGAAGAACTAGTCATTAATCAAACAAATAAAATAAAACCAATTGTGAGACATAGCTACTAAATTATGAAATATATTTCTCAGAGTTTATATTTGGAAGGCAGTTTGGTCTGGGATTCTTTCCTTGACTGCTTGCTTGCTTGTTGAAGTAAGAAAATAACCTTATAATTGTGTCTAATTTTTTTTTTTCTCTTTCCATCAATATAACATTTTAGGATGTTAGAATTCTCATAAAAAGGAAACAACATAGGACATGGAATTTATAGATGGAAACTATACTTTGGTGACTGAGTTTATCCTGTTAGGGTTTCCAACTCGCCCTGAACTTCAGGTTGTCCTGTTTCTCCTGTTTCTGACTTTGTACTGTATGATTTTATTGGGAAACATTGGCCTGATGGTGTTAATCAGGGTTGATCTGCACCTTCAAACCCCCATGTACTTTTTCCTTAGTAACCTATCCTTTGCAGACCTTTGCTATTCTTCCATCACTGTTCCCAAAACACTGGTCAATTTCCTCTCCAAGAACAAATCAATTTCCTATCAAGGCTGTGTGCTGCAGTTTTATTTTTTCTGTGCATTTGCAGATACTGAATCCTTTATCTTGGAGGCCATGGCATATGATCGCTGTGTCGCCATCTGTAACCCTTTACTGTACAGGGTTGTGATATCTCCGGGCACCTGTGTATGGTTGATTGTCTTGTCATACTTTGGAGGTAACATGAGCTCCCTGGTTCACACATCCTTTGAGTTTATTCTGAAATACTGTGATAAAAATATCATTAGTCATTTTTTCTGTGACCTCCCTCCCCTGCTTAAGTTATCCTGCACAGACACATCAATCAATGAGTGGCTTCTCTCCACCTATGGCAGCTCAGTGGAAATTACCTGTTTCATCATCATCTTCATCTCTTACTTTTTCATTCTTCTCTCAGTCTTAAAGATCCGCTCTTCCAGTGGGAGGAAGAAAACCTTCTCTATGTGTGCCTCTCACCTGACTTGTGTGGCGACCCACCAGGGGACTCTTCTCTTCATTTACTCACCACCCAGCTACCTGTATTCTCCCAACACTGATAAAATCATCTCAGTGTTCTACACCATTATCATCTCAGTGCTGAATCCTTTGATTTACAGTTTGAGAAACAAAGATGTAAATGATGCTGCTAAAAAACTCTTAAGATCAAAGATAAATTCCTCCTGAAATATAAAGTTCCAAGATTCATCTAAATCCCCCATTACAAACTCTAGCTAGGAACCTACAACAACCTCGTCAGCCTGTACACAACTTCTTACACAGGGATTTTATCAAACATTTGTTTTTCACACAGACAAGAGCATTTCATGGCCCCAAGATATAAGAAAACAATTAAAAGCTTCAAAATTGCTTCAAAATAATAGTTGGGCCACTGTCCAACCATTAGGAGCTTAGAGTTAATGATAGAATGGGTTGTATTAGGTTCTCTTAAGGGATATAGTATATACCTCAGAAACCTGTGTGTGTGTGTGGAGGGGGGAGGATGTAGAATACCTCATTTACAAGGCTGCATTTACAAAATTACTGGATTAGGGAGGAAGCCAGATTCCTTTGGTTCAAATGTCAGCTCTTGTCCCAGCTAGTTCAGTTGCACTTTGAACAAGTTAATTAACTTATCTGTAAAATGGGGAGAATATAGTACCTACATCATTGATTGTTTCATATTTAACTGACTAAATGCTGAGAATAGGGCCGGAACTATTTTAAACAGGTGATAGATCTTAAATACATATATTTATTTATTTAATTAATTAAAATGCATATAGTACAATAACATGGTGAGGGGCAGAAATGTTATGAAAGCCATAATACAAAATCAAATGCGGAAAAAAGATGGCGGCGAAGTAGAGAGACGTGGAGTGCATCCCTCTCCACAGATGCATTGGGAATGCACAGAAGGACGCAGTCATTCCCACAGAGAACCAGCTGAACACCAGCAGACGGCCTCGGACACCAGAAAGGGCTGCGGGGAGCCCGACATAGCCGGTAGGGAGGCATCTTTGAGGGCTCAAAGAGGGTGAAGCGGCGGAGCTGTGGCAGATGGGAGGGAGTGAGAAACATACGGAGGGTCCACAGCGCAGCTCAGCGTTCCCGGACCGAGACATCGATCCGCGGCTGAACGGAGGGTCCAGGAGCGGGAGCGTGGGAACCGGAGAGCTGGTTCAGGGGGAGAAACATTGTTGCTGGTAGGGTGACGGACCGAGAGGACAGGAGGGAGGAGGTCCGCGGCGAGGAGTGCCCGTCCCTGAGAGCTGCCCGGCCATGATGGCGGCTGGAGGCTGCAGGCTCCCGGGCGGGGGGGAGGAGCCGCGCGCATAGCCTCTCCCTCTCTTTTGGTGCCTCTGCAACAGGCAGTGGAGAGACGCCCTGCGGGCCACCTAAGGGGCTCAGGGATAACAAGCACCCTCAGGCACTCGGGCGGGGCTAGATTAAAACTCCTTGCAACGCCAGCAGCAGGGAGGCTGCCGAGAGAAAAAAAAAAAAAACCAGCATCAAAAAGAAAAAACCCCGAGAGAGGCCCAACTCTAAGACTTTCTGTGTACGCCTGAGCCACCAGCGCCCTCTGCAACAGGCACCTCCAAGCCTGACTGAAGCAACACTGCGCCACTGCTCACTCACTCCCAGGAGAAGGAGCCACTTTTGCACCCTCTCCCTCCCCACACACCGAGGCTTACAGACGAATAATAAAGGAACCTCTGCTGGTCACAGAATAATGCAAAAAAAAAAAAAAAAAACCAAGGCAAGGAGAAGGACACTTACAGCTGAGACGCTAAGGAAACAGAAATAGTAGTATCAATACCTATTGAACTGGTCCATTCTGGGATCAGTTCTGGATTTTTTTTTTTTTTCCTTTCTCTCTCTCTCTTTTTTTTTTTTTTTTTTTTTTTTGATTTATTAAATACGATCTTAGCCCTAAGGGATCTACAAGTTTTACAACATAATTTTTTAAGGATATTTTTTACTCTTTTTTTTTTTTTTTTTTTTTGCCTTTTTATATGCTTCTATATCTAGCTAAGTTTTTGGTAGTACAGACAAAATATCTTTCATACTTTCCTTTCATCCCTTTCTTTTATACACTTCTATTCCTTTCTTTTTCTTTGCATATTTCCAACCACATTACGCTCTTCTGTTCCCCTTTCTTCCAGCCATTTTAAGTGTATTTTATCTTAACATACATATAAGCAACACTATCGGTCTGCTCAGACTCCTTGCTCTATTCTCCAGATGATGCACTGCCTTGGTATTAATATTAGCCTTTTGTCTTTATCTTAGTTCTTAGTACAGTTGTCTAATTACATTCTGAGACTCTCCATTCTCTCTGGTGGTACTCCAGCTCATTTCTATATTTGATCCTAGCTTACAAAATCTCCCTGGATTGATGTTTGTATGTGTAGGGTGTTACTTGTTGTTTGTTTGCTTTTGCTTTTGTCTCTGATTTGTTCTGTTTCAGTTGTCAATTTCTGCTGGGTTTCTCTTTGAATATCTGATAGCACACTGGGGTTCTGTCAGGTCTTTCTAGAGCCTTATGTCCTAACGGATTCAATAATTGTGTGTCTTATACATGTATGTGTTTCGTAGACTGAATATTCATTTAATCCAATACTTGGACATTAGTCTGAGGCTTGGAAAGTCTTCTATAAACACCTCTATCACCAGGACAAGCAACCCCAAAAGCTTGGACAACCATGAGGAAACAAAGAAACCCCATGCAGGCAAAGGAGCAGGAAAAAAACCCACAAGACCAAATAAATGAGGAGGAAATAGGAAAAATGCCTGAAAAAGAATTTAGAGTAATGATAGTAAAAATGATACAAAATCTCGATAACAAAATAGAGAAAGTACAAGAAACAGTTCATAAGAACTCAGAAAAACAAACAGCAATGGATAACAGAATAACTGAAATTGAAAATACTCTAGATGCTATAACCAGCAGAATGACTGAGGCAGAAGAACGAATAAGTGAGTTGGAAGATAGAATGGGGGAAATAAATGCCACAGAGCAGGAAAAAGAAAAAAAAATAAAAAGACTAGAAGACAGCCTCAGAGACCTCAGTGATAACCTTAAACGTACCAACATTCGAATTATAGGCATCCCAGAAGAAGAAGAAAACAAGAAAGGGTCTGAGAAAATATTTGAAGAGGTTATAGTGGAAAACTTCCCCAACATGGGAAAGGAAATAATTCACCAAGTCCAAGAAGCACAGAGAGTCCCATAGAGAATAAACCCAAGGAGAAATACACCAAGACACATATTAATCAAACTAATGACAATTAAACACAAAGAAAGAATATGAAAAGCAGCAAGAGAAAAGCAACAAACAACATATAAGGGAAAACCCATCAGGATAACAGCTGACCTTTCTACACAAACTCTGCAGGCCAGAAGGGAATGGCAGGATATACTGAAAGTCCTGAAAGAGAGAAACCTACAGCCAAGAATACTCTACCCAGCAAGAATCTCATTCAGATTTGAGGGAGAAATCAAAAGCTTTCCAGACAAGCAAAAGTGAAGAGAATTCAGCACCACCAAACCAGCCTTACAACAAGTGCTAAAGGAACTTCTCTAAGTAGGAAACACAAGAAACGGAAAACACCTACAAATACAAACCCAAAACAATTAAGAAAATGGTCATTGGAACACACATGTCAATAATCACTTTAAATGTAAATGGATTAAATGCTCCAACCAAAAGACACAGACTGGCTGAATGGATACAAAAACAAGACCCTTCTATATGCTGCCTACAAGAAACCCACTTCAGACCAAGGGATACATATAGACTGAAAGTAAAGGGATTCAAAAAGATGTTCCATGCAAATAGAAATCAAAAGAAAGCTGGAGTAGCAATACTCATATCAGACAAATTAGACTTGAAAGTAAAGACTATTAAAAGAGACAAGGAAGGACACTACATAATGATCAAGGGATCCATCCAAGAAGAACATATCACAATGGTAAATAGCTATGCCCCCAATATAGGAGCACCTCAATACATAAGGCAAATGCTAACAGCTATAAAAGGGGACATCGACAGTAACACAATTATAGTGGGAGACTTGAACACCCCACTTACATCAATGGACAGATCATCCAAACAGAAAATCAATAAAGACACACAAGATTTAAATGACACATTAGACCATCTCGACTTAATTGATATTTATAGGACATTCCATCCAAAAACGACAGACTACACTTTCTTCTCAAGTGCACACGGAACATTTTCCAGGATAGATCACATCTTGGGTCACAAATCAAACCTCAGCAAATTCAAGAAAATTGAAATCATATCAAGCATCTTCTCAGACCACAACGCCATGAGACTAGATATCAATTACAGGAATAAAACTGCAAAAAATACAAACACATGGAGGCTAAACAATTCACTCTTAAACAACCAAGGAATCACTACAGAAATCAAAGAGGAAATCAAAAAATATCTAGAAACAAATGACAACGAAAACACAACAACCCAAAACCTATGGGACGCAGCAAAAGCAGTTCTAAGAGGGAAGTTTATAGCAATACAGTCCTACCTTAAGAAACAAGAAAATGATCGAATAAACAACCTAACCTTACACCTCAAACAACTAGAGAAAGAAGAACAAAGAAACCCCAAAGTGAGCAGAAGGAAAGAAATCATAAAGATTAGAGCAGAAATAAATGAAAAAGAAAGGAAAGAAACCATAAGAAAAATAAATAAAACTAAAAGCTGGTTCTTTGAGAAGACTAACAAAATTGATAAACCATTAGCCAGACTCATCAAGAAAAAAAGGGAGAAGATGCAAATCAACAGAATTAGAAATGAAAAAGGAGAAGTCACAACGGACACCTCAGAAATACAAAACATCATGAGAGACTACTACAAGCAACTATATGCCAATCAATTGGATCACCTGGAAGAAATGGATACATTCTTAGAAAAATACAATCTTCCAAGACTGAACCAGGAAGAAATAGAAACCATGAACAGACCAATCACAAGTACAGAAATTGAGGCAGTGATTAAAAATCTCCCAACACACAAAAGCCCAGGACCAGATGGATTCACAGGCGAATTCTATCAAACATTTCGAGAAGAGTTAACACCTATCCTTCTCAAACTCTTCCAAAATATTGCAGAAGGCGGAGCACTCCCAAACTCATTCTATGAGGCTACCATCACCCTGATACCAAAACCAGGCAAAGATGTCACAAAAAAAGAAAACTACAGACCAATATCACTGATGAATATAGATGCAAAAATCCTCAACAAAATACTAGCTAACAGACTGCAACAGCACATTAAAAAAATCATACACCACGATCAAGTGGGATTTACCCCTGGGATGCAAGGATTCTTCAATATACGCAAATCAATCAACGTGATATATCATATCAACAAATTGAAGGATAAAAAACATATGATCATTTCAATAGATGCAGAAAAAGCTTTTGACAAAGTTCAACCTCCATTTATGATAAAAGCTCTCCAGAAAATGGGCATAGAAGGAAATTACCTCAACATCATAAATGCCATATATGAGAAACCAAAAGCCAACATTGTTCTCAATGGAGAAAAACTGGAAGAATTCCCTCTAAGAACAGGAACAAGACAAGGGTGTCCACTCTCACCACTGTTATTCAACATAGTTTTGGAAGTGTTAGCCACAGCAATCAGAGAAGAAAAAGAAATCAAAGGAATCCACATTGGAAAAGAAGAAGTAAAATTGTCACTCTTCGCAGATGACATGATATTATATATAGAAAACCCTAAAGACTCTACCAGAAAACTGCTAGCACTCATTGATGAGTTTACTCAAGTAGCAGGATACAAAATGAATGCACAGAAATCTCTTGCATTCCTATACACTAACAACGGAAGAGCAGAACGAGAAATTAAGGAAACTCTCCCATTCACCATTGCAACAAAAAGAATAAAATACCTAGGAATAAACCTGCCTAAGGAGGCAAAAGATCTGTATGCAGAAAACTTTAAGACCTTGATGAAAGAAATCAAAGATGACACAAACAGATGGAGGGACATACCATGTTCCTGGATTGGAAGAATCAACATCATGAAAATGACTGTACTACCCAAAGCAATTTACAGATTTAATGCAATCCCGATCAAATTACCAATGGCATTTTTCACAGAACTAGAGCAAGAAATCTTACGATTTGTATGGAAACGCAAAAGACCCCGAATAGCCAAAGCAATCTTGAGAAGGAAAAATGGAGTTGGTGGAATCAGACTTCCTGACTTCAAACTATACTACAAGGCCATAGTGATCAAGACAGTATGGTACTGGCACAAAAATAGAAAGGAAGATCAATGGAATAGAATAGAGAACTCAGAAGGAAGCCCAAACACATATGGGCACCTTATCTTTGACAAAGGAGGCACGAGTATACAATGAAAAAAAGATAGCCTCTTCAATAAGTGGTGCTGGGAAAATTGGACAGCAACATGTCAAAGAATGAAATTAGAACACTTCCTAACACCATACACAAAAATAAACTCCAAATGGATTAAAGACCTACATGTAAGGCCAGACACTATCAAACTCCTAGAGGAAAACATAGGCAGAACACTCTTTGACATACATCAAAGCGACATCCTTTTTGACCCACCTCCTAGAATCATGGAAATAAAATCAAGAATAAATGAATGGGACCTCATGAAACTTAAAAGCTTTTGCACAGCAAAAGAAACCATAAACAAGACTAAAAGGCAACCCTCAGAATGGGAAAAAATAATTGCCTATGAAACAATGGACAAAGGATTAACCTCCAAAATATACAAGCAGCTCATGCAGCTTCATACCAAAAAAGCAAATAACCCAATCCACAAATGGGCAGAAGACCTAAATAGACATTTCTCCAAAGAAGACATACAGATGGCCAACAAACACATGAAAAGATGCTCCACATCACTCATCATCAGAGAAATGTAAGTCAAAGCCACAATGAGGTATCACCTCACACCAATCAGAATGGCCATCATCACAAAGTCTGGAAACAACAAATGTTGGAGAGGGTGTGGAGAAAAGGGAACTCTCCTGCACTGTTGGTGGGACTGTAAGTTGGTACAGCCACTATGGAAAACAATTTGGAGGTTCCTTCAAAAACTACAAATAGAACTACCATATGATCCAGTCATCCCACTCCTGGGCATATACCCAAAGAAAACCATAATCCCAAAAGAAACTTGTACCATAATGTTTATTGCAGCACTCTTTACAATAGCCAGGACATGGAAGCAACCTAAATGCCCATCAACAAATGAATGGATACAGAAGATGTGGCATATATATACAATGGAATATTACTCAGCTATAAAAAGGGATGAGATGGAGCTATATGTAATGAGGTGGATAGAACTACAATCTGTCATACATAGTGAAGTAAGTCAGAAAGAGAAGGACAAATATTGTATGCTAACTCACATATACGGAATCTAAAAATGGTACTGATGAACTCAGTGACAAGAACAAGGAAGCAGATACAGAGAATGGACTGGAGAACTCGAGGTATGGGAGGGGGCAGGGGGTGAAGGGCAAACTGAGACGAAGCAAGAGAGTAGCACAGACATATATATACTACCAACTGTAAAATAGTCAGTGGGAAGTTGTTGTATAACAAAGGGAGTCCAACTCGAGGTTGGAAGATACCTTAGAGGACTGGGGCAGGGAGGGTGGGGGGGACTCGAGGGGGGGGGCATCAAGGAAGGGAGGGAATATGGGGATATGTGTATAAAAACAGTTGATTGAACCTGGTGTACCCCCAAAAAAATAAAATAAAATAATAAAAAAAAATCAAATGCATTTTCTTAAGTGTAGTTTAATAACATGTCGAGAACCTTCTACACCCAATCTACTCCAAAGTAATTTAGAAACTTTTTCTAAGTAACAGCTTGAAGAATACAGGTTAATTACAAGGCAAAGTATTTGTTTTCCTTCCTATCTTTTATTTTTTGGGCATCAAAGTATTACTGAAAGTGTGGAACATCCTTCTCTGGTATCTCAGGAACAATATCAGCTACCTAACATATAACCTGTGTCTTCATGGGCAGATCGACTGACATGACATTGAAGAGCACCACAGAGAGAACATGCACTTGAAGACTGAACTTAGAGGACATATATAATTGCAAAATATATTTGCATAACTGATATTTTTCCTGTTTATTATTATCATTATTATTTATTATATTATTATTTTATTTTCATTTATATATCTTTTTTGGTGAGGTATCTTTTCAAATTGTTTCCCCCTTTTTTATTGTGTTTTTATTATTTGTGAAAATTCTTTGTATATTCTGGCTAAAAGTTCTTTGTCAGATATATGGTTTGCAAAGTTTTTTTCAGTTTATCTAACATCTATCTATGTTATATAATAGTACACAACAGTAATAATGATTTCATAAACATTCTGTAATAGTAATAATAAATGGTTAGTGAAAAACTTTTCCTTCTAATTATATTATATTCTTACTGCTTCAGTTATCTTTTGCTATATAAACTCTATCCCCAAATGACATGGTTTAAATAATGACCGCTGGGCTTTATTCTATTATTCCTCATGTCAACTGAGTTCAGACAGTATTCAACGAGCTGCTGACTTATGCTGTATGACCTGTATAATGGCACAAGGATTAGAACAGCTAGAAACGTTGACTGAACTGGTTCTATTTTTCTCTCCACGTGGTCTCATAGCCTGTCACATGGTTTACCCAGAAGGTTAGTTGGAATTCTTACATGCCAGCTCATGGCTTTCAGAAGCTATTTTTGCAAAGGCTATACTCAGTGTTGACATACAATATTTCTGTGGTTATAACAGTTAAAGAGCAGCAAAAATTCAAAGGGAAGATAAATAGGCACTTTCTAAGGAAAATATGTTAAAAAAAAAAAAAGCACTGCCATCTTGAATCTGCCCAAAATATCATCAGCCTGGTATAAACTCTAAATTACATATTCCAGATTCTTTTATGAATAACTTTTAACATTTTAAGAAAATTTGTGTTTGTGTGTGTGATCTATTTTTCGCTGTGCATGTACTTAGCAACTCCACTGAATGAGCAGTACTTGAGCAGCACAGATACAGAAAGGAGAGTGACAGACACTAGGTCATTGTGAAAGTAGGGTTAGCTCTGTGACCTTTGGAAGTAGTCAAATCAAAGCAGACACCAAGATACTACCACCCCTCAAGAAGCATGGAAAATTTATTGCCGTCACTTGGGAAGGATTTAGAAAGGATATGAAAGTGAAACTTTCACTATTTCTCAATTTTGCAAAGAACTAATATGGATAATAACAAGCTAAAATTATTTTTAGGAAAAAGAAACAGAACTCTGATTTAAAAAAAGAAATCTTATCCGTGCCAAAAATTTTAAATGAAACATCCTTACATATACGAGCTATATCATTGGGAAAAAAGAAATCCTCCTGTTCTGTTCTTTTCCCATTACCCTCTATTTCCAGTAGCCTTAAATAAATCTTTAGCAACAAATTTGCAATTCCTTGTACTAGGGACCTCAGGGAATACCAAAAATAGACACTGATAGTCGCAAAGCCGTAAATGTATTAGAGAGATTCCTTTATGGATAAAAAAACATAATTCAAGAAAGAGTGTGCTAAGTATAGAGAATGTGATAGAGTCATAAGTCAGTGAAATGCCCCTGAATGACATGTGGCTGGAGGATGGGAATAAGACAATGTTTGGTGATGAGAGTGGCCTTGAAACAAGAATGATTATAGCATCATTATTCATCATACCAGAAAAGCAGAAACAACCCAATGTTCATCAAACTGATGAATAGATCAAAAATATCCATAAATGAAATATTTTTCAGCCATAGAATAACAAAATCAACACATGCAACAATGTGGATGAACCTTGAAAACATTATGCTGAGTGAAAGATGACACACACAGATACACCTGCTGTACAGTTTTGCTTATGTGAGAAGTCTGGAATAGGCAGCACATGCAATCAGAATGTAGACTAGTGATCACCAGGGACTGAGGGAGGGGAGAAACAGGAGCGATCGCTAATAGGTATGGGTGGGTCCCTTATTGGAGTGATGAAAAATGTTCCAGATTTAGAGAGTCGTGATGGCTGTACAACCTTGAAAATATACTAAAAAAAAAAAAAAAGTGTACATGTTCAAAGGGTGAATTTTATAGTGTGTGTATATATATATTTAATTTTCAAAAAAATAATACCATTGAAGGTCAATAATAATCATAATATGGTTTTCATAAAAGAGAATGTTTCAAAAACAGAAGAAAAAATAAACAGTAGGAAACAGTGGGAGATGATTAGGTTGGGTTCCATTTGAGTTTCATTACATTTCTGTTTTGACTAGAGAAGGTGGTAACTGTGAATCATCATAAAAATAATTTTTTTATCTTCTTAACATAGACCATATTGGTTACAATAGTGAACCATGAAAGCTCAGGGCTTTGCTAACATTGTCTCTGTAATCATGGGGGAATATACTGAACCAGAAATATAATTAATGACATGTTTGGAAAACAACAAACCATAAGGGCAGGAGCTTTGGAGATTAAATCCCAACTGTAGCCGTAAAATAAAATGCTACCTGCCTGAAACCTCCTCACCTCAGGTAGGTTCTTGAGTCTCCAAAATTAAGTAATATAGGAGGGGAACAAAACTTACCTTTTCAGAAAAAAAGTGAGAGATTTATAAATGAATCACTTATGCCTGCTTACTCAATGTAACAAACACTGCAATTTGATGGCCGCAAATGGTATTTTCTTCTCAGAACAGAAACACTTGGACTGCAGTTATTAGTGTCACAAGATAACATTTAAATATTTATTCTAATCTAGATGTACTAAAAAGCCTTAGCTTCTTTTATCACTGGGTAAGTATTGACGTAAGTTTAAGAGTTCCTGTTATTTCATTTCAAAAGTAATTGAGGTTCCTTGTTACAAATAACAGCATATAGAAAAATTTAACTTCATATGAACCATATGCCATATTTACTTTGGTCCAAAATTACATCCATCACTCACATGCCAAATCTCATGTATCAACAGAGACATACACACAAGCAATCACAAGACACACACATAAATACACACACAAAAGGGAGAAAACCTATATATTTCAGAAACATGTATTCTCACTCATGCCATTTGCATTTTATAATATAAAAGTCCTTTTAAAATCCAAAGTTATATAAATGCATATGTTAAATAAGGTTGTTTTAACTTCTTTTTAGCATTTTCCTTCAATGTGTCAAAAGATTCATCTTTTGGCACCAGACAATTCACACAAAAAAATGAGTATTATGACAAAACAAAAATACACATCTAGAGAAGTGGTCAATAATACTTATTCAATGTCTCACCAAATACTGAACACAAGATAAACCAAAACCAGAAACACAATTAATTTTTAGTATTATTAGTCCATAATATGCCCATTGTTTCTGGAACTAATACAAATACTCTAAAATCAATCACGTTTTTGAGAAACATTGGAATTATAATTGCTTTCTGTACCCAAGTAAATATTTTCAAGCATAGAAAATACTTAGTCCTGTGTCTTACAGAAGGTGTCTCTTCCACATTATTTTCAAGAAGAAAAGAGAGGGAAATATGTCCAAATGTATTCCCTAAGATAAAGAAAATAAGGCTCAAAGATGAGCTTGTAGAAAGTAACACACCCCATGAATGACATCTAGGTTTGATTCAGTTTCTCAACTGTCTATTCCAGGTAATTTTTGTTACTGGGTAATAGATAGCTATACCTTTTTGAAGAGTGGGTGCCTGACTGGATCATTTTTTGAGTATAGAAAGACTATTGCAGAAAAAATCATGTTCTGTCTTATGATATTTTGCAGATGTGCAGAAGTGGTACACATGCATGTGTCCTTTTCTTGATCACTTTCACAAAAGTTTAGATAAGAACAAAGAAGGATGGATAGAGGGAATTGCTCCTTCATGACTGAATTCATTTTATTGGGATTTACTGAGAACACTGAGAATGAGGTGACCCTATTTACCATGTTTCTCCTTGTTTATCTCATTAACCCTCTGGCAAATCTTGGAATGATAATCCTGATTAGAATGGATCCCCAGCTGCACACACCCATGTACTTTTTCCTCAGCCACCTCTCCTTCTGTGACCTCTGCTATTCCACAGCAATTGGCCCCAAGATGCTGGTGGACCTATTTGCCAAGAACAGGTCAATTCCCTTCCATGGCTGTGCTCTGCAATTCCTGATCTTTTGTACCTTTGCAGATTCTGAGTGTCTACTGCTGGCAGTGATGGCCTATGATTGGTACAAGGCCATCAGCAACACTTTGCTCTATGCAGTCAGCATGTCCAACAGAGTGTGCTCCCTGCTCATGGCTGGGATTTACCTGGTAGGAATGGCAGATGCTTTGATACACATGACATTAGCATTCCACTTATGCTTCTGTGGGTCAAATGAGATTAACCACTTTTTTAAAAAATTAATGTATTTAAAAAAATTAATGTATTTATTTATTATTTTTTGGGGGGTACACCAAGTTCAATCATCTGTTTTTATACACATATCCCTGTATTCCCTCCCTCCCTCGACTCCCCCTCACCCTCCCCATCCCAGTCCCCTAAGGCATCATCCATCCTCCAGTTGCACTCCCTTTGTTATACAGCAACTTCCCACTGGCTATCTATTTTAAAGTTGGTTGTATATATATATGTCTATGCTACTCTCTCACTTCGTAACCACTTTTTTTGTGATGTTCCTCCTCTCCTTTTGCTATCTTGCTCAGATACACAGGTCTATGAGTTAGTGATATTCACCATTTTTGGTTTCATTGAACTGAGTACCATTTCAGGCATCCTTGTCTCTTATTACTATATTATCTTTTCACTCTTGAAGATCCACTTTGCTGAGGGGAGGTTCAAACCTTTTCCACCTGTGTCTCCCACCTAACTGCTGTGCAATTTTTGCAAGGAACTGTACTTTTCATGTATTTCAGGCCGAGTTCTTCCTACTCTCTAGATCAAGACAAAATGACCTCATTGTTTTACACCCTTGATTCCCATTTTAAACCCCCTTATTTATAGCCTAAAGAATAAAGTTGTGAAACAGGCCCTGAAAAAACTGAAAAATGTAAGGTGGTTTTAAAGGTGTATATTATACAGACACAGACACAGGCACACACACACACACACAGACACACACACACACACATACACATATAGTGTCTGTTGCTTTTGTAAAATTATATTCATGGTCCAAAAGAAACAAAGTTGTCTCTGATAATTTGTTAGTAAATGAATATTTGTTATAAAGTCCAATCTTTAGAAGTACTGCAGTTCCAAAACAGAGCCTGCTTCATTATCTGTCTAGAATGTATATATAACATCTCCTCTTTGCTGAAAACTTTCTAGAGTTTTATAATTTTTCCAAGTTTTATGGTTCATTCTTTCATTCAAACATTTCAATTACACTAAAATTTGTTCTGTGTTTACTGAGAGATCTTTGAGCATTTAGGTTCTTTATCATTCTATGGTACTTACTATAGTTTGTATACTAATGAATATAAGCTAGAGCTAATAGCAAGCAGTGATTAACTACACAGTCAATCATAAGAAGCCTCAAAATCATCATGAAATAAAAAAAAAGTTGAAGGCTAGAAATCCAAAGCAAAATGTCTGAAACTAGGATAACTTTAGACAGAGATATTGTTTAAGATTTAAATATGATTCAAATTGGAAGATGAAAAGATAGCAGGCAGAGGATCTGACAATTTAGACAGTTCTTCAGGTGGACAAGCCCATGTTTTTTAGCAGTAAAGAAATCATGTTTGCCAGAACATGGAAGAACTGTGGGAGCACTCTGCTAAGGGAAATAAGTCAGATAGAGAAACATAAGTTCTTTGTGATCTCACATATATGTTGAACCTGAAAAACTAAAACTCAAAGAAGTAGAGAGTAGATTGGTGGTTTCCAGGGTCTGGAAGGTGGAGAAAATGGGAAATGTTGATCAAAGTGTACAAACGTTCTGTTTTTCTGTGAATAAGCTCTGGGGATCTAATGTATACAGTAACTCTATTTAACAATACTGTATTGTAAACTTGAAATTTGCTAAGTGAGCAGATTTTAACTGTTCTCACCATAAACACACTAAAAATGGTAACACTGTGAGGTGATAAATGTGTTAACTAACCTTATTGTGGTAATTATTTCACAATGTATACCTATATCAACTAATCACATTGGATATCTTATGCACGCTTTTTGTCAATCTTATTCGAGTAAAGTTGGAAAAAAGAGGAAAAACGTCCAAAGTTTAGGTTACAAAGAGCAATGGAAAGGGTGCTGGTAAACTACATCATTGTGCTTTCATTATCAAATATTAACCCTTCTGTCACTTCCTCCAAGATAATCTCCTTCCCTTCTTCCCCATTCTCAGCTCTCGTTGAGCCCCCTCTTTTTCTCTTTGTGGTTTGCAAATAATCATCTACTTAAATCATTATTTTATATCACCTTGCTTGTGAGTGTTCTTTGCTAAAGTACTGAACATTCCATACCTGTTATCTAATGCCCTGTGTGTTGTCTGAGAAACAATGGGAAAATTTTTTTTTAAACATAATAAATTAAAAACACCAGATAACACTTTTTGAGTGATAATTGTATCTCAGTAACACAAAATCAACAGAGGGTATGGTATTTACCATATATATGTATACTATATATATATAGTATATGCATATACACAACAGATTTGGAAGATACATAAAGTGGTATGGATAGTAAAAGAATGCGCTTATAAAGACATGCATATTAATTACACTAGCAGTAAAGTGCTATACATTCTTGATATTTGACTGTTTCATCTGCTTTGTTCTTGTTTGCTGAAGGCTAAAGCACTGTATCTGTTTTTTGACAAAGTGTGGATTTTGCCATATATTGAAAAACCATGTAAAGCTTAAGGACACTCAACTTTCTATTAAAATTGTAAAAGCTAAAATCATCCACTAAAGGTCTTAGGTTTTCTAGCTGCAATTTAAAGTCTCCTTATGTGAAAATATTTTAGAATGGAGTGGAGCCTAAGAAATCCTTCTGTTATTCAGGGTGGCATTTATGAGATGGTATGACATGTTAGGAAAAGATCTCAAGGTGGATAAAAACCTACATAGAACTATGTTCTGAAGAAGGTAATTTTCTGGGTAAATATTTGCCAACACAGAATTTTTTTAGTGTCACCAGGGCCACCAGTAAAACCCTAAAAACAGGTTTTTGTCACTTGCTTATTTCCAAGGAATGAATTTACTCCTCAAGATGTTTTTCAATTATTAAAGATCTCCATTTTTAATGAAAACACAAATCCCATTGCAAGATATTTTAGATTATCCAATTTACAATAATGATATAGCTACCCAAATTCAAGTTTAAATTGTTGGGTGGGGGTAGATTGAAGGGATGCTTATCTTCATGGTTTTGAGGAGCAGCATTATTATGAAGCTAAAGCTGGTTTCTTGTTGAATAATATGGAACCCAAGGGATTTTTGAATCCCAGAAGATTAAAAAAAGCACCTTGGAGAAAAGTTAACTTGGAAAGGAATCAAAAATTGGTGACCAAGGACAATGCTACAGGCTCCCAGTCTGTATCAGAGAATTAAATAATGGTAGTGAAACTCTACTGTATCAGTGTATCAGGTTCTTGATTTTAACTGGTGGAAAATTATTAGCAATTAGTTACATGCTTTGAGCTTTGCCTCAACAATATATCCAGGGAAGTATATTCGGTATTTTAGTATTGGGTTGATCACACCAAGAATGGCCATGACATATAAAAAGTCATCAAAAATTGTCCCTAGGAGAATATGGGGATATGTGTATAAATTCAGCTGATTGACTTTGGTGTACCTCAAACCTGGTACAAGAGTGTAAAGCAATTATATTCCATTAAAGAGCTTAAAAAAATTGTCCCTAGGGATCATTTTCACAAAATTAAAAATGTACTAGGTACATGAAATTTAGCTTGATGAGTTACCTAGTTTTATTAAAAAAAAAAAAAGGTAGGAAAAAAACAGGAAACAAACAAATGAAAAACAGAAAAGTAAATCAAACAAATAAGAAAGACTGTGCCTCATTAAATCCTATATTAGGATTCAGATGAAATAGGAAATTAGGTATGAGGAGAATTTTTAATTTTAGCCCATTTAACAGATATTGTCACTTTTATTGTCTTTTCCCTAATAACTAAGGATGCTGTGAAAATTCTTACACATCAACTGCTGTTTATGCATATTCTTGATGAGAGCATCTGTTCAATTCCTTTGCCCAATTGTTATCAACATGTTTGTTTTCCTATAATTAATGAGAGCTCCATATATTTTGGGGACAAGATATATAGATAAATGGCTTTCAAATGTTTTCTTTACTTAGTTATACATATACAGAAAAGTAACAATAACTGCTCCTAAATACAGTATAGTTTCTCTCTGATTATATTTACCCACACTCTTCCAGGTATTTCTTGCCCATAAAGAGTATTTTATGACTTAAAATGATGATCGCTGACTTGTTATTTTTCTCATTCTCATGTTGCCTGAGGTCACATGAAGTATGCAGTGGAAGGATGGGCTGGGTTGTAAGGTCTCTCACGTCTGGCACAGGATGAGCATGGCTGAGAAATGGACTCAGATTCTCCCCTTCCCACTCCAGGTAACCTCAGAACCTACCACAAGGTCTATTCAGATGATTAGTTGAACTTCCTACATGGTAGATCATGGCTTTCACATCCTGTCTTCTTAAAGATAAGACTAACAAGTGACTTACAATATTTCTGCCAATTTCTGTTGGTCAAACAGTTAAAAAATGGCAAAAATTCAAAGGGAGGATAAATAGGCACTGTAGCTCTGAGGAAAATGTGTGAAAAGTGTATAGCTCTCTTTAATCTTCCCAAACTATCATTAGCCCATTGTAGAACTCTGTAATTTCTAATTCCAGATTTATTTAGTAATAGCTTTTGATATTGTAATTAAACCTGTGAGAATATGTGCACTCTTCTTTTTTGCCATTTTATTAATTTTTACTTTGTATGAAATTTTAAAAAGCTTACTTTCCATTTACAGTTATTACAAAATACTGGCTATATTCCCTGTGTTGCACAATACATTCTTGAGCCTATTTTGTACCCAATAGTTTTACCTTCCACTGCCTCACCCTTATCTTGCCTGTCACTTCCTCCCCACTAGTAATCACTAATTTGTCCTCTTTATCTGTGTGACTACTTCTTTTATGTAATATTCACTAGTTTGTTGTATTTTTTTAGCTTCCACGTATAAGCAATACCGCACAGCATTTATCTTTCTCTGTCTGACATTTCACTTAGCAAATACCCTCCGAGTCCATCCATGGCATTGCAAACAGCAAAATTCTTTCTTTTGTATGGCTGAGTAGTATTCCATTGTAAATATATACCACATCTTCTTTATCCAATTATCTGTTTGTGGACGCTTAGCTTGCATCCATGTCTCAGAAATTGTAAATAATGCTGCTATGAACACTGGGGTGCATGCATCTTTTTGAATTAGTTTTTTTTTTTTTTTTTTTTTTTGGATATAAATCCAGGAGTAGAATTGCTGAGTCATATGGTAGTCCTATATTTACTTTTTTGATAACCCCCCATACTGTTTTCCACAGTGGCAGGTTATGCAGTCTCCTTTTATTATTGTTGTGCATTTACTTTAAAAGCCCCTGAACAAAGCAGTACTTGAACAGCACACACATAGAGGGAGAGTGACTGACATTTTAATCATTCAGGCCATTGTGAAAGGAGGATTAGTTCTGGGACATTGGAAAGTATTCCAATCACACCAGATACCGAGACAGTAGAGCAAAGTTCAAGGAGTGTGGAGAATTCCATTGTTGTCTGTTAGGTAAGATTTTGGGAGGACATAAAACTGAAACTTCTGTTGTTTCTCAGTTTTGCATAGAACTAATGTGCATAGTAGCAAACACATTATCTTAAGAAAAAAATGGAACTCTGCTGATTTAGAAAAATCGTCATCCACAGAAAGTTTTTTAAATGAGTCATCTTTGTGCCTATGAGCTATATTACTAGAAAAATCCCCAAAGCAGGTATATTCTTATCCTTGGTACCTCAATCTCCACTTTGGTAGCCAGAAACACTTAGTAATAAATATTTAGAAAACATTACCTTTTCAAATCATTGTACCAGAAAATTTAGGAAATAAAAGAAAAAAAAATGATTTTATTCCTGAAGACTTAAATGTGATGGAAATATTCTCTTATGAATAAAATAAACATAATTCAGAAAACAGTGCATTATTTAGGGAATGTGAGAGAGTCACAAAGTCAATGAAATGCCCCTGGATGATATGTGGTTGCAGGATGGGAATAAGACGATGTTTGGTGATGAAGGCTGCCTTGAAAGGTAGAATTGACAGGAATGTTATTGCATCATTTTCATTTTAAATAAAGAGTAGAAACAACCCAATGTGCATCCAGCTGAATAATGGATCAACACAATGTGTTCCATCTCTTCTGTCTATAAAATGAAATATTATTGTGCCATAGGATGAAACAAAATTCTGACCCGGAGCAACATGGATGAACCTTGGAAACACTTTCCTCAAGGAAAGAATCCAGGCAGGAAAAACAAAAACAAAAACAAAAAAACACCCCAAAAAAACAAGCAAAAAAACACATACTGTAAGACTCTGTGTATATGAGATGTCCAGAATAGGAAACCACATAGAAGTAGTGGTTGCTAGGGGCTAGGAGGAAGGGGAAAGGGAGCTGACAGGTAAGAGGTGTGGGTTTCTTATTGGAGTGACAAAAATGTGCTGGATTAGATAAAGGTGACAGATGAGCAACCATGAAAATATACTAAATCCCGAGGAACTGTATACATTAAAGGGGTGAATTTCATGGTATACATATTATATTTCAATAAAAAAGAAAATAGGATCAAAGAGTAATATGTTCCTAAATGAGGTATGAAGGAGGATGTTTCAAAAACACAACGAATATTCAAAAGGAGTTGGAAGTTTAAGGGGGAAGTTTTGAGTGTCATTAAGTTTCCTCTTTTGCTAGAAAAGCAGAAGATAGTCTCTGGATAATTGTGAAACACACCATGAATACAATTTGCAGTTTCCTTCCTACCACAGATCAATGTGGTGACAATAGTGAAGCATAAAAGCTAAGCATTTGCTAAGTTGTTTCTGAATTCAGAGGGGAAAACACACAAGCAGAAACATAATTAATAAAGTATTTGCATAACATCAAAGCCTAGGGGTAGTAGCTTCAGAGATTTAGGTCCCAAGGTACCTGGTAAAATAAAAAGCCATCTGCATATTGTTCAGCTACCCAAGACCTGCTCCTCTCAGGTAGGTTTCCAGGTCCTAATATAAAGAATATAGGAGAAAATACTTAACATTTTGAGAAAGAATTAAAGGTATTTGTAAATGAAATGTTTATGCCTACTTACACAGTTAAATAAACTCTGCATTTAATTACTGGAAACGATATTTATTTCTCTGGTTGGGAAGGATCTGTTTGAACTTCTTAATATGCACAGTATAACTTCTTAATTATGTTATTTTGATGTTAGCTCACAAGAAAGCTTCTACTCTTTTTATCATTGGATAAGTATATACATGAATGCAAGCTGTGTTTTGTTTTGTTTAAAAATAATGTAAGTACCACAGTAAAAATAAAAATGTGCAAATTCATCTTCAGGTAAACAATATGACATTTTTACTTAGCTCTAAGGAAAAAGTCCATTACTTACATTCTATTCTCATATACATCAAAAACATTTACACATCAAACACATGACATATAAATATACACATACACAAGGGACAGTATGTGTATTTCTTGGAAGAGCTTATTGTCCCTCATCTCAATTTCATTTTATAATATTAAAGCCCAATTAAAATCCAAAGAGATGCTTATGTATGTGTTGTTCTGTTGTTTTCAATTCCTTTTAGCTCTTTTCTTCCACTGGTCGAGAGACTCATGATTTGACACCAATCATTCTGCAAAGAGTTAATGAGTATTGTTGTAAAGCAATAATAAATACCTGGAAAAAAGGATACTGATTCTTAGGTTATGTCTCACTAACTACTAAACACAACATAAATCACAGCTGATAACATATTTATGACCATTATCATCAGCCAGTGACATGCTAATGTGTTCAGGAATTAATACAAATACTTTTAAACCAATCATGTTTTTGAGAAACTTTAAAATTGTAATTGTTTTTGTATCCCTGTGAATATTTTTAAGAATAGAAGATGACAAGTCCTGTGTCTTACAGCTCAGTATCTCTAACACTGAAGAGGAGAGGGGAGGTAAATTCAACCAAATGTATTTCCTGAAATAAAAAATAAGGCTCAGAGATGAGCTTGTAGAAAGTAACATACAACTGACATTTAGATTTGGTTCACTTTCTCAACTGTCTATTCCAGATAATTTATGTTACTGGGTAATAGATAATTATGTCTCTTTAAAGAGTAGGCTCATGACTGGATAATTTTCTGAGTATAAAATAAGAATTACAGAAAGAAGTTGTATTTTTCCTTATGATATTTTGCAGATGTACAGAAATGTTACACATCCATGTGTCCTTTTCTTGATCATTTTCTCAAAAGTTTATATAATAACAAAAAAGAATGGATACAGGGAATTGCTCTTCCTTGACTGATTTCATTTTATTGGGAATTACTGAGAACACCAAGAAAAAAGTGACCTTATTTACCATGTTTCTACTTGTTTACCTCATTAATCTTCTGGCAAATCTTGGAATGATAATCCAGATTAGAATGGATCCCCAGCTGCACACACCCATGTACTTTTTCCTCAGCCACCTCTCCTTCTGTGACCTCTGCTATTCCACAGCAATTGGACCCAAGATGCTGGTGGACCTATTTGCCAAGAACAGGTCAATTCCCTTCTATGGCTGTGCTCTGCAGTTCTCGATCTTTTGTATCTTTGCAGATTCTGAGTGTCTGCTGCTGGCAGTGATGGCCTATGATCGGTACAAGGCCATCAGCAACCCTTTGCTCTATGCAGTCAGCATGTCCAGCAGAGTGTGCTCCCTGCTCATGGCTGGGGTTTACCTGGTTTACCAGAAATTTATTACAGTATCTAAAGAGTGACTTGATTTAAATATTAGCCCATGTTATTATATCTACTTGTGTCATATAAAAAAAGAAAAAAATTCAGCTCATTAAATGGAAGGCTAAACATGGAATTACCTGATTCTTCTTCTCCCAGAATTTTCATAGTTAAATAACAGACTATGGGAATATTTTTTTAAATAATTGGTAACTCAAAAGTCTTAGCAAGAATGTATAAGGACTCTTCTAACTTGGAAAAATAAGAAATTTGCACTAAAGATTTTGATGTATTCTAACCTGTTTACTTCTATCCACATCACTATGTTTCTCTTGTTAGTATATCTACATCACATCCTTCTTATACATCCACCAGTGACTGATAGCAAATATCATTTTACAAATGCAATATTATCAATGACAGTGTGTAGTAGGCTACTACTACAGTCAAGTTCCTATATCTTGACACTTCATCCTTGACACTGAAATACTTAAGTATAAATGTGTCATAATAATGGTAGATTTGAGTATGTGTCTAAGCAGAGAACAAAGAGATATATCTGGGACATAGGCTGTATTATTACATTTGTAAAAAATAGTGTTCAATAATCCAATAAGTACAAAGTTCTGTGTTAAATACAGAGGCAGCTGCTGAGATGCTGAGACCAGCTCGGTGACTTGAGGTGAGTGATGGGTGCCGCAAGCTTAAAGAAAACACAGACACAGATTTAAGAGAAAGATGGGACTGGGGGACTCAAGACCTCTAGGATGAAGAGCCTTGCTGATTGATCCCAGGTTGCTTTTATTGAGTTCTTGGCATAGCCTAAGGGTCTAACACTCCCCGGTTTAGTCCCACAAACAAGGTTATCTTTGAAGTAAACAAAGGCCTCACATGACTGGGGGCAATGATCTTTGTTTGCCTCCTGGGTCCGATTTGAGCAGGGTGTGGATTTGAGCAGGGTGTGGATTTGAGCTGGGTGTGGATTTGAGCTGGGCTTGGAGAGCAAAGCAGCCCTGGGGGCAGGAGACCTCTCTCAAAAGGATTAAGGGTCTGTGCCCCACCCCTGTTGGCCCCTCTGTGGCTGTGCCTGTCTTAGGTTGCTCCTCCCCTGCGGAATCTTACCCGTCTCTGGCTAACCAGCCATCCTCTGGGGCCAAACAAGGTGATATGATGTGTGCAAGTGAGAAAGGGGCTGCACCCCCAGAGAGGGTCAATTTTCTGTTTCCATGGTAGCCTATGCCCCCATGGTCTCCATGCCCAGCACCCTCAGTTCCTCTGCTGCTCAAGCAAGACATCCTGCATCCAGTCGCTCGGCCCACATACTTTAATTACATTTAGTAGCATTTTCAAGGTTTCAGAAAGACTTCTGAATGTTTTCCCACAGGAAGCAACTGTTTTTTTAATTTATTTAATTTTTTATTGGCTGTGTTGGGTCTTTGTTGCTCCACACGGGCTTTCTCTAGTTGCGGTGAGCGGGGTGGTTTGCAGGCTTCTCACTGCAGTGACTCCTCTTGTTGTGGAGCATGGGCTCTAGGCACGTAGGCTTCAGTAGTTACAGCACACGGGCTCAGTATATTTGTTGCTCACGGGCTTAGTTGCTTTGTGGCATGTGGGATCTTCCCAGAGCAGGGCTCAAACCTGGGTCTCCTGCATTGTCAGGCAGATTCTTAACCACTGCACCATCTAGGAAGTTCCAGAGGCAACAACTTTCAACCTCCCTGACATCTCTCTCTACAGAACCATGCTAAGAACCAGGTAGCAATGCCACTCTAAACTTAACTCATCACTCTTCTTTTCTATCCCTCAGATTCTCCTATGTAAGATACAGACTTCAACTAGATTACCTCCAAGATCATTTCCAGCTGACACAAACTGTTTCTATAAAATCTGACTCTACTGCTGTGTAAATCCAGCTCCAGTATTGGAAAGGATTAGAAAAATGTTAAAAAAAAAAAAAAAAAAGGAGTCACTTCATGTTCAAACAACGTATTGTACTATACACATAAGTTGTTTCAATTTGAAATAGTGGTGACATGAAGCCATCTAGATAGTATGAGATTCAGAAAGCCAAACATTTTCAAACAGGGCCTTTTTGTGTGCCCTGTTATTCAAGTTTGGGAACGCATAGACTCATCACAGAAGTGGATATCCAACTTTATTAGCCCTCCACTTGATGGGAGAAAATTTGAAGTTTATAACTTTATGCTAGCTCTGTTTCTGTAAAATCTGCTTGCTGTGTTGTGATAAGAACAAGATGACCTAGTTATCAACTGTACCCTTAAGATGTTCTGATAAGTATGGAATGTCCTGCTCCTGCTCATTCAAGTATCTGTTTGGAAACCCCCCACCTCCCTTGTGTGTAACCCATAGCAACTCCCTCACTCTGTAACTGCCCATAACCTATAGTAATTATGTAACCAATCAGTTTGTGCCAAACTCAACTAGAGCCTTGTTTAAACCAACCAATCAGTCTGTGCCAATTATAGCTATACGCCTTAACCTATATAAGGAAAAGATTCGCCTGAAAAGGGGCCCCAGAATTTTGGAGCGTTAGCTCGGCTGGGTCCTCCAGCTCAATAAACCTGAGGTCTCCAACCCTCTGAGTGTGGTGCTTGGTCTCTTGTGGGATTGGCTTTCTGCAACACATTAAGTAAAACAAATAAAAAGTTAATAGTAAATAAAAGCACTATTATAACTCATCTAAAGAATAACAAGATGTAAATAATTGAATTATCCACTGTTGGTGAGGATGTGGAGCAACCATGGCTTTTACAAGTTAGCAGTAGAATTGTCACAGTATACTTTGTAAATCTCTAAGCTGCGTCTAATATAGCTGGACATATAAATGTCCTATGATGCAAAATGCCATTTTTGAATTATACCCAAGAGAAATAAATGAAAATGTCCACCAAAACTTACACAAAAATAGTCTTCATTGCATTATTTGTCATAATACAGAACTCAAAACAACTCAAAGTTTTTTCAACATGTTAGAACAGGACCTGACAAACTTATCCTTAAAGTGTTAAATAGTGTATATTTTAGGGTTTGTAGTTGATAAACTTTGTCACAACCCTCAGGTTTTCCCTGTATCATGAAAGCAACCATGAAAATATATAAATAAATGGTCTGTCCATCTCCAATAACACTTTACAGGTCAAATATACTGACCCCGGCTCTAGATTAGATAAATAACTATATGGTATGTTTGTACCTAGGAAACCTATACAGCAATGAGGATAAATGAATTACCTTGACATACAAAATTATAGAGAAATTTCACAAAAATAATCTTGAGTGAAAGAAGTCAGAAATAAAAGAGTAAAAGCTATATGATTTTACTAATATATACCTCAAAAATATCCAAACTAAAATATCAAATTGAACATCAATTTTTGATGGATATGGGGGCAATTTCTGAGATGTGAGTAATGTTTTTCTTTGGTCTTTTTCTGGGAGAAGGAATCTTTTGTTTCCTGAAAATTTACTTGCAGTATACTCTGGCCTTGGCTGCAGAACCCAGAGATAAATTAGGCAGCAATTGTAATAATAGAGTTTTAATGTCAGAAGGTACTTAAAACTTGATTAAACCTTGTTCTCTTTTATATCTTCCCTTAACTATGCCTAGCTATTGGATGGTATTTTGTAGCTCACAAAGGGCTTGCACATAATTATCTCATTCAGCTTTGTTAAAAAACCACTTCAAATTTATTTCATTCACAAAGATATAACATAAAAATACTCTTTGTTAAAAAAAATCAAACATAAAAAAGTGAAGGTTTCCATCGGTCCCCTTCTCAAGTCAACTGTTCTCACAAGTCAACTGTTCTCACAAGTCAACTGTTCTCACAAAAGGAAAGTTTTTTAAAATTTGGTGTGTATTCTTCCAAAATTTTTCTTGTGTATATATAGCATCTGCACATATAGTTGTGTTTTGTGGGCTTTCCTTTTCATTTTCTCACTCGTGGTAACATGTACTTATTCAACAACTTGTTTTCTGTTACTTTACGATAAATATATCATGAAGACCAAAAAAAAAAAAAAAAAAAGAATCAATATGGATAATAGCAAACAAATTATTTCAAGAAAAAAAGTGGAACTCTGCTAATGTAGAAAACTCATCACCATGAACAATCTTTTTTTAGGGAACACTTCTTTAAATGAGTCATCTCTGCACACATTAGCTATACCTATAGAGAAATCCCCAAAGCAGGTATATTTCTATTCTTTATACATTATTCTCCACTATAATAGACAGAAACACTTCATGATAAATACTTAGAAAGCACACCATTTTCAAATCTTTGTATCATGGAGGTTAGAAAATGCAAAATAAATATTGCTTTTACTCATGATGCCTTAAATATAGTAGAGAGATTCTCACAGAAATAAAATAAATGTAATTCAGAAAAGAGTGCACTATTTAGAGGATGTGAGGGAGTCACAAAGTCAATGAAATGTCCCTGAATATGTGGCTGGAGGATGGGAATGAGACTATATTTGATGATGAAAGTGGCCTTAATAGGTAGTATTGACAAGAATGACATAGCATCATTATTTATAATAGATAAAGAGAAGAAACAACCCAATGTTTGTCAGACTGAACAATGGATCAATAAAATGTGTTATATCCATAAAATGAAACATTATTGTGCCATTTAATGAAACAAAATTCCGACACATGCAGAACATGGATGAGCCTCGATAATATTTAACTGAGGAAAAGAAGCTTGACAAAAAAGAAAACAAAAGAAGACAATAACAACCAAAAACACATATTGTATGATTCTATTTATTTGCAAGGCCAAGAATAGCAAACCATGCAGAATCAGAATGTAGATTAGTGGTTGCCAGGGCTGGGGCTGCAAAGAAGGGGGAATGACAGCTAATAGGTGTGGGTTTCTTATTGGACTGATGAAAATATTCTGGAAGTAGATAGTGGTGATGGATGAAAACCTTGAAAATATTAAAACCCAAGGAAATGTACACATTAGAAGGATGAATTGTATGGCATATGTACTATATTTCAATATAAAAGAAAATATGATTGAAGTGTAGTAATATTATTTAATGGGTTATGAAGGAGAATGTTTCAAAAATGCAATGAAAAATCCAAAGGAGTTGGAAATGATGGAGGCGGGATCTATTTGTGTGTCATTAGTTTTCCTCTTTGACTAGAGAAGCAGGAGGTAGTCTTAGGGTAACTGTGAAACACACCATAAATACAGTTTACAGTTTCTTTCCTACCACAGACCAATTTGCTGACAATAGTGAAGCATAAAAGCTCAGTCTTTGCTAAGCTGTTTCTGAATTCACAGGGGAAAACACAGAAACAGAAATGTAATTAATGAAGTGTTTGCATAATTCCAAAGCCTAAGGGAAGTAGCAGGGGGATTTAAGTCCCAGTGTACCCGGTAAAATAAAATCCCATCTGCCTGTTGTTCAGCTACCCAAGACCTACTCATCTCAGGTAGGTTTGCAGATCCTAATTTAAAGAATATAGGAGAAAATGCTTAATTTTTTGAGAAAATAAAAGATTTATAAATGAAGGATTTTATGCCTGCTTACTCATTAAAACATGCATTTAAAGCTAGAAATAATATTTTCTTCTCAGAATCTCAGATTCTCAGAAGCATCTGTCTGTACTTGTTAATATCCACAACATAAATCTTAATTTATTTTATTTTGCCCTTGGGTTCACAGGGAAGCCTTTAATCCTTTTATCATTGGGCAAGTGTATACATGGATTTAAGGTAGGTTTTGCTTTCTTTTGTCTCATTGAAAAAACAATGTAGGTACCAGAATAAAAATGAAAATATGTGCAAATTAATTTGCATGTGAACCTTATGTCATATTTACTTAGGTCTAAGGAAAAAGTCCACAATATACCTTCTATTCCCATATACATTAAAATATATGCACATAAACACATATATACACACATTTAACAGAGAGAGAAGTCTATGTACTTTAGATGCATTTATTGTCCCTCATATCATTTCCATTTTATTAAATTAAAAGACATTTAAAATCTAAAACAATACAAATGTATGTGGTAAGTCCTGTTGTTTTCACTTCCTTTTAGCTCTTTTCTTCCACAAGTCAAGAGAGTCATCCCTTGAAACCACAAAGAGGTAATGAGCATTCTGGGAAAGCAATAATACATTTCTAGAAAACAGGTCAATAATACCTATTTCATGTCTCACCAAATACTAAACACAACATAAACTAAAACCAGTAACATAATTATGTTTTTATTATTACTAGTCATTGATATACTCACTGTTTCTGGAACTACGGCAAAGACAAACCAATCATTATTTTTTGAGAAATACACAAGTTGTAATCATTTTTTGTAACCAAGTGAATATTTTCAAGCATCAGAAATGCTTAGTCCTATGTCTTACAGCCTGATCTCTCTAACACTGATGTGTCTTCCATATTATTTTGAAGAGGTAAGAAGTTAAATTGATCAAAATCTACTACCTGAGATAAAGAAAGTAATGCTCAGAGAAGAGCTGGTAGAAAGTAAGATACCTCATGAACATCTATATGTACATCAAAATTTCTCGTCTACCCCAGATATTTTTATTATTGCATAATAGATAGCTCTCCCTCTTTAAAGAGTGGTGTTCATGATCTGGAATGTTTTCTGAGTATAAAAAGACAATTACAGAAAGAAAATCACATTCTGTCTTATGATATTTTGCAGATGTGCAGAAGTATTATACATCCATATGTCATTTTCTTGACCATTTTCTAAAAGTTTAAAAGAGCAAAGAAGGATGGATAGAGGGAATTGTTCTTCCTTGACTGAATTCATTTTCTTGGGAATACTGAGAACACTGAGAACAAAGTCACCCTCTTTGCCCTGTTTCTACCTGTTTACCTCATTAGTCTTCTGGTGAATCTTGGAATGATAATCCTGATTAGAATGGATCCCCAGCTGCACACACCCATGTACTTTTTCCTCAGCCACCTCTCCTGTGACCTCTGCTTTTCCACAGCAGTTGGTCCCAAGATGCTGGTGGACCTATTTGCCAAGAACAGGTCAATCCCCTTCTATGGCTGTGCTCTGCAATTCCTGATCTTCTGTATATTTGCCGATTGTGAGTATCTGCTGCTGGCAGTTATGGCCTTTGATCGGTACAAGGCCATCAGCAACCCCTTGCTCTATGCAGTCAGCATGTCTAGCAGAGTGTGCTCCCTGCTCATGGCTGGGGTTTACCTGGTGGGAGTAACAGACGCTTTGATACACATGACATTAACATTCTGCTTATGCTTCTGTGGGTCAAATGAGATTAACCATTTCTTCTGTGATTTACCTCTACTTTTCCTCCTTTCCTGCTCTGATATCCAGGTCAATGAGCTGGCATTATTCATCGTTTCTGGTTTTATTGAACTGAGTACCATTTCCGGAGTCCTTGTCTCTTATTTTTATATCATCCTGTCAGTGTTGAAGATCCGCTCTGCTGAGGGGATTTTCAAAGCTTTCTCCTCCTGCAGCTTCCACCTAGCTGCTGTGGCAACCTTCCAGGGAACTCTGCTCTTCATGAATTTCTGGCCTAGCTCTTCCTACTCTCTAGATCAAGACAAGATGATCTCTTTGTTTTACACCCTGTGATTCCCATGTTAAACCCTTTGATTTGCAGCCTAAGGAACAAGGATGTGCAAGAGGCCCTAGGAAAACTGATAAACTATAATTTTAAATAAGCATATTGTGCATATGTGCACACCCACACACACATCGTGATTAAGCAAAATTATATGGCATGATACATGAGAAACATAATTTTCTCAAATTCCTAAACAAACAAGTGTTTGTATTACCCCCCAATCTTAAGAAATACTGCAGTTGCCCTCACATATCATGCTTAGCATGTGGCCAGAATGTATATATGGTGCTTGCTGTTTTTGAAAATCCTTTTGACCTTTCTAATTATTTTAGTTCTTGTACATTTTTCATTCAAACATTATTTCAATTTCACTAAGACTTATTGTGCATTTACCAAGCAATCTTTGAGCACTTGGGTCCTTTATATTTTAATGTGCATCTTGTAGATTCTATACTAATGAATTTAAACTGGTGCTAATATTAGACATTAATTAACTAAACGGTCAAGTAATTCATAATATACCTCAAAATCATCAGGTAATTAAAAAAATTCAAATGTCTAAAACTAGTGTAAGAGAAAGGTATCTTTGCATAAAGATATTCAGTCTCATATCTAAAAAAACCCAATTTGGGTGATGAAAAGATAGTAGTCAGAGGATGTAACAATTGGAGAGGTCTTGAGGTGGACAAACCCATGACTTTAGAAGTAAAGAATTCATGTTTTCTACAACATGAAAAACTCTCAAGGGCATTAAGCTAGGTAAAATACGTCAGTCAGAGAAAAGCTAGTACTGTATGATCTCATATATTTGGTGAATATAAAAAGGTAGAGTGAACTTATAGAAACAGAGAATAGATTGTTGGTTGCTAAGGACTGGAAGGTAAGAGAAATGGATCATGTTGTTCAAAGCGTACACATTTTCTATTCTATTCAACTATTCAATGAATAGGTTCTGAGGATCTAATGTATATGGTGACTCTAGTTAACAATACTGTATTATAAACTTGAAATTCACTAAGAGAGTAGATCTTAAGTGTTCTCACTACACACACTACAGTGGTAACTATATGAGGTGATGAATGTGTTCACTGACTTTAGAGTAGTAATCGTTTCACAATTTGCATGTATATTCAATCATCACAATGCAAACCTCATAAATGTACATGCTATTTGTCAGTTATATCTGAAAAATCTGGGAAAAAAAGAAAAAAAATAGTCCAAAGTTAGATTATAAAGAGCAATGGAAACAGCCTTGATAAGTACATCATTGTGCTGTCATTATCAACCATTGTCTCTTCTGTCATATCCTCCAGCATAATCTCCTTCCCTTCTTCCTCATTTTCAGCCCTGGCTAAATGCCCCCTTTGTCTCTCTGTGTTTCAAATACAAACATCTACTTAAGGCATTCACTTATATTACCCTGTTTGTGAGCATTCTTTGCTAAAGGACTAAGCACTCCATCACTGTTAACCAGAGTACTTCATATTGTCTGGGACATAAAATGAGAAAACAAGCAAATTTGTAATAAACCAAAAATAGCAACATCATTTTGGCATGCTAATTATATATTAGTCACACAAAATTAACTGAGATCTTGGTACATATCTCATACACACACACACATACACACACACACATATATGTATATATACACACACACATATATATGTGTATGTACATGTATATACAAATATATATACATATATATAAAGCAGAATACAGTACACATACAATATGCATGTGTGTATAATAATTTTTTCAGAAGGTACATGAAATGGTTGTGGACACTGGGAAAATGGATCTATAAAGACATATATATTAATTATACTAGCCATAAAGAGCCATGAGTTCTTGATGTTTGAATATTTCATCTGTCTTTGTTCTTATTTCCTGGAAGCTAAAGCACTGAATCAGTTTGTTGAGAAAGCAAGGATATGGCCATATATTTGAAGGATCATAAGCTACAGAAGGACACTCTTAATTATCCATTAAAATTTAAAAACTAAAAGCCACTGGGTCTTAAACCTTCTAGTTGTCATTCTAAAATGTCCTCATGTGAAAGTATTTCAGAATGGAAGTAAAGCTTAAAAACTTCCTCTTTTGTTCAAGGTGGCATTTGTGAGACATTATGGCATGTTAGGAAAAGTTTTCATGGTAGGAAAAACCTACAAAGAATTCTTGTTTTAGATAAAATATTTGTAGGTTTCTATCTTAACAATTCACTGAACTCTTTTGAAACTGTTGCTTATAAAAGGCAGCATGGCCCAAAACAGTGTCTGAAAATTAAAGTCTATGAAAAATAGGACATCAGTGGATTGTCATGTATTAAGAGGTAAATAAATATCCATCTCCATTCATATGACAGATATTTATTACATCATTTAAAGACTGATTTGATCTATATATGGATCCTTTTTATTGGATCTTTTGGATCTAATGGCTGTGATATGAAGAAGAAAGAAAGTTCAAGCCCATTAAATAGAAGTCAAAAATAGAATTGCAGCACACAGCATTTAGCTAATAGTATGCTTCCTCATCTGGAATTGGAGAGGTTGAATAGGAAATGATAGGAATTTTTTTTAGGCAATTCATAACTCAAATAGAAGTTTGGCCAATGGTGTATAGAGACTCTTCTATATCGAAACTCTACAGAAATATGTAACAATGGATCGAGAGCCACTGATATATTCTAGCCTGTCTACTTCAATCCTCATCACTACCTTTTCCTTCTTCCATATCACATAGCTCTCACACATCACCAATGACTGGTGGAAAGTATTCTTGTTCAAATGCAATGTTATCAATGACAGTAGAAAACATGTAAATATTACAGTCAAGTTTCTATATCATGGTCCCTTTCTTCATCCTTGAACTGAAATACTCAAGTATAAATGTGGCATAGCAATGATAGATTTGGGTATATATCAAGTGCAAAGAACAGACAGATACATAGTGGTCATAGGCTGTATAACTACATTTGATAGAAATAGAGCAGTGATAATGTTCAATAAACCAATAAATAGGAGGTTTTCTGTTCAAGCCAGAGGCAGCGACTTTTAACCTCCCTGGAAATCTCTCTTTAGAACCATGTTATGAATCAAATAGCAACACCACTCTAAATTTAACCCATCACTCTTCCTTTCTATCTCTCAGATTTCCCTGTTTAAGATAGGAACTTCAACCAGATTACCTCATGACAAGCTTTTCTAGCTGATGCAATTTGTCTCTATAAAATACAACTCTACTGCTGTGTAAATCCATCCCCAGTATTGGAATGGATTTGAAAAACATTAAAAAAAAAAGGAGTCACTTTATGTTCACATAAAAAATTGTTCTATACATCCTATACAACTAGGTTGTTTTAACCTGAAATAGTGGTGACACGAAGCCAACTAGATAGCATGAGTTTCAGAAGACCAAACGTTCATAAACATTGCCCTTTTGTGTGGCCTGTTATTCAACTTCAGAATCTCATAGAGTCCTCTTAGAGGTGAATAGCCAACTTTATTAGCTTTTCAGTAAGTAAAACTTAAATAAAACATTAAAAGTTGCTTTATGACTTATCTACAGAATGGCAAAATATAAGCAGTTGAAAAAACTACCGGTGAGGATATGACACAACCATGGTTTTTATACATGGGCAGTAGATTGAGAATTGGCATTGCACTTGGTAAAACTCCATGGCTGAGTCTGCTATAGCTGGTAATAGAAATATCTTATGACCCAAAAATATCATTCCTAGAATTATGTCCATATTCATTAATCAATATGTCCACCAAAAGACATACAAAAATATTCACCATTGCATTGTTTGAAATTATGTAAAACCAAAAAAAACCTCAAATTTTTTTCAACACATTAGATCAGGACTTGACAATCTTTTCCTTAAACTGTTAAATAGTGTATATTTTAAGGTTTGTAGGCCATGAACTCTTTGTCACAACTAAACAGTTTTGCCCTGTATCACAAAAGCAGCCATTGATAATATATGAATAAATGGTGTGTCTCAGGTTAGATAAAATTTTATGGGTAAAGTTTACTGACCCCTGCTCTGGATTGGATAAATAACTTTACAGTGTTTGTCTTTTGAAAAACTACACAGCAAGGACGGCAAAAGCAGTACCTCAACACACAACAGCATTCAGAAATTTCACAAACATAATATTGAGTAAAAGAAGCCAGACATGAAAGTGTAAAAGCTGTATGATTGTACTATTATATACTTCAAAATTATACAAACTAACTAGATTATCATATTAGACATCAGTTTGTTATCGGTATGGGGAAAATTTCTAAGAGATTGCGCATTTCTTTTTTGACCTGGTTCTGGTTTCACTTCTGAAAATGTGCTTTCATTATACTCTGTTAAATGAAACTTTTCTGTATGTATATCAGACTCTAAAGTGATTTTCAATTAACAGGGAATATTCAATATCAGATTGTAAGAAACTTTAGATTTTTATTTTTTAATCTAAAAGTTTCTTGTACAAAATCAGTGTTCACTGTATATTTGTGATTTTAATGTAGTGCATAATTTCATAGAGGATCTCAGTACATGATTAATCTTTATGTTATTAGAAGTGCTGCCTTGCCTGTAGAGCATCACTGTCTTTATTCACACACGGGCACTTCTAGTCATTCTCACATCAGCAGAGAGACATGATGTACTTGGTACTGCACTGTGCAATGGATTCTGTGTCACAATATCCCAGGTGGGAGGAACAGAAACTACACTCTGAAGAAAGTAATTTTCTGGGTAGACATTTGCCTACACAGCATTGCTTTAATGTCACCAGGAGTGCCAGGAAAACCCTAAAAAACTTTTTTCCTACTTGCTTATACCTGAGGTATACATTTTTTCCTAAAGGCATGTTTTTCAATTATTTAAGATGTCCATTGTTAATGAAACATAAATCCCATTGGGAGATATTTTAGGTTATCCATCTTTGACAAAAATGTATATAGCTACTCAAACTCAGATTTAAATTGTTGTTTGGGGTCATAGTGAAGGGTTATTAGCTTATGTGGTCTTGAGGAGCAACCCTGTCAAATGCTAAAGTTGAGTCGTGGTAACCCAATGGGATATAACCCAAGGGACTTTTGCATCCCAGAAGACAGAGAAGTGTCTGAGGGAAAAATTAAAATGGATAGAAATAGAATAAGGTGAACAAGGACAATTCTACACACACCATATGTGTAAAAGATAAGTAAATAATGGTAGTAAAACTCTTTTGTAATACAAATGCATCAGTCTTTATTTTAGTGGAAGATTATTAGCAATTAGTTATATGGTTTAATCTTTGCCTCAAAAGTACACAGAGTACTGTATTTGGTATTTTAGTATTGGGGTGATCACACCAAGAATAGGAATGACAGATAAGAAGACAGCAAAAATGTTCACTAAGAATCACTTTCCCCAAATTAAAAATGCACTAATTAAATGAATTTTAACTTGATGAGTTTCCTAGTTGTATGGGGAAAAAAAGGAAAAAGGAACCAACAAATAAAATAAACAATCAGAAAAGTAAATCAAACCAATATTAAGAAAACTTATGTCTCTGTTAAATCCTAAATTACAATTCAGATGAAACATGAAATTAGGTATGATCAGTATTTTTAATTTTAGCCCATTTAACAGATATTGTCACTTGTCATTTCCCAAATAACTAAGGATGCTGTGCAAATCCTTACACATCAACTTGCTGTTTATAAATCTTCTTTTATTTTTATCTATGTCTTTTTATTTTATTTTATTTTATTTTATTTTTTAAGCTCTTTCTTGGAATATAATTGCTTTATATTTCTGTGCCAGCTTTTGAGGTACACCAAAGTGAATCAGCTGTATATAAATTTTCTTGATGAGAGTATTTGTTCAGGTCCTTTGCCCAATTTTAAGTTGTTTTTTTACAATTGATAGGGATTCTTCATATGTTTTGGGGACAAATTGTCAGATACATAGATCAATGGTTTTCAAGTGTTTTTCTCACTCTTTGGAGATATATATATGCAAAATATTTTTATATTTTAGTAAATATATATATTATAGTATATATGTGATATATACTATATCATATATATATATACTATATATCAATAGCATAGTGTTTATATATAGTAAATTTATATTACAGTAAAATATATATATATTACTAAAAATAAGTGCTCCTAAAAACTTGTTTCTCCCTGATTTATTTCCCCACACTGTTCCACATATCTCTTGCTACATAAACAGTATGTCAAAACTAAATGCCTTAAAAAAATGACCACTGACTCATAATTTTGTTTTTCCTCATGTTGACTGAGGTCACATGAAATATTCACTGGAAAGATGGACTAGGTTGTAAGACCTTCCATAACTGGCACAGGATGGAATAGCTAGAAAGATGGACTGAGATTCTCCTCTTCCCAGTCTGTGTCATCTCAGAACTTGTCAGCTCGTTTATGCAGAGGTTTAGTTGGACTTCCTACATAGTAGGTCATGGCTTTCGGATACTGTCTTCTTAAATACTAGACTCAAAAATGACTTAATAATACTTCTAATTTCTCTCTGTCAAAGCAGCTAAAGTATGGCAAAAATTCAAAGGGAGGATAAATAGGCATATATCTCTAAGGAAAATGGTTGAAGTGTACGGTTCTCTTTAATCCACCCAAACTTTCATTAGCCCATGGTAGAACTCTGTAATTTCTAATTCCAGATTTATCTATTAATAGCCTTTAATATTGTAATTAAATCTGTAAGATGTGTGCTCTCTTTTTAATTTTGTGGTGCAAATACTTACACAGAGCCCCTGAATGAAGCAGTACTTGAACAGCTCACATATAGAGGAAGAGTGACAGATATTTCTTTCATTTGTGTCATTGTAAAAGCAGGGTTAGTTCTGGGACCTTGGAAAGTAACCTTATCATACCAGATACCAAGATGATAGACCAATTCTCAAGAGTATGGATAATTTCATTAGTATCTGTTAGGGAGGATTTAAGGAGGACATAAAAGTGCAACCTTCAAGATATTTTTCAATTTTGCATGGAATGAATATGGATAATAGCAAAGTATTTAAAAAAATAATGGAACTCTGTTGATTTAGAAATATCATCACCATGCACAATTTTGAAATGAGTCATCTTTGCTCATATGAGCTATATAGGTAGGAAAATCCCCAAAGCAGGTATATTTTCCTTCTTTTCATTGTTCTTCATTTTGATAGTGACAAATACTTAACAATAAATATTTAGAAAGCACCACCATTTTCAAATCCTTGTACCACGGAGTTTAGTAAATATAAAATAACCAGTGATCTTATTCCCGAGGCTTTAAATATAGTAGACTATAAAATGAATAAAATAAACTTAATTCAGAAAAGAGTGCACTATTCATACAATGTGATGAAGTCACAAATTTAATGAAATGTTCTGGGATGATATGTGGTTGGAGGATGGGAATAAGCTGATGCTTGGTAATGAAGGCTGCTTTGAAAGGTGTCATCAACAGGAATGTTTATAGCATCATTATTCACATCAGCTAAAAAGTAAAAACAACCCAAAGTTCATCCATTGGAAAAATTGATCAATAAAGAGTGTAATACCCATACCATGAATATTATTCAGCCATAGAATGAAACAAAATTCTAACACATGTAACAACATGGATGAAACTAGAAAACATTTTACTGAAGAAAAGGAAACTGATACGAAAGAAAAAAAAAAAAACACATATTTCATGATTCTGTTTACATGTGGGCCAAGAATAGGAACCCACACAGAACCAGAAAGTGGATTAGTGGTTGCCTGGGCTGTGGGAGGGAAGAAGGGGGAGTGAGAGTTAATAGGTATGGGCTTCTTATTAGATTGATGAAAATGTTTTGGAAATAGATAGTAGTAACAATGGAACAATCTTGAAAATATATTAAAAACAAAATAACTGTATACATTACAATGGTGGTTTTAAGGCATATGTATTATATTTCAATATAAAAGAAAATATGATCAAAGTGTTGTACTATTTCTACATGAGATAGTGAAGGAGAATGTTTCAAGAACACAGTGAACAATCCAAAGAAGTTGCAAATGATGGGCAGGGGATCTTTTAGAGTGTCATTAAGTTTCCTCTTTGACTAGAGAAGAAGCAGATAGTCTCAGGGTAACTGTGAAACACATCATAAATACAGTTTACAGTTCCCTTCCTACCAGAGATCAATGTGGTGATAATAGTGAAGCACAAAAGCTCAGCTTTCGCTAAGTTGTTTCTGAATTCACAGGGGAAAATACAGAAGCAAAAATGTAATTAATGACGTGTTCCCATAACACCAAAGTCTAAGGGCAGTAGCTTCAGAGATTTAAGTCCCAATGTACCTGGTAAAATAAAAGGCCATCTGCCTGTTGTTCAGCTACCCAAGACCTGCTCATCTCAGGTGGGTTAATAAATCTGAACTTAAGAAATATAAGACAAAATGCTTAATTTTTGAGAAAAACATAAAGGTTTGTAAATGAAAGATTTTATGCCTGTCTACTCATTAAAATCTTCATTTCAAGGCTAGAAATTGTATTTTCTTCTAAGAATTGGAACAATCTGTCTGAATTTAATATCCACAATATAACTGTTTATTTTATTTTGCTCTTGGTTCACAGGAAAGCCTTACTCCTTTTATCATTGAGCAAGTATATGCATGAATTTAAGGTATGTTTTGTTTTGTTTTGTTTCATTGAAAGAATAGTATAGGTACCACAATAAAAATAAAAACATGTACAAATTCATCTCCATGTGAAACATATGTCATGTTTTCTTAGGTCTGAGGGAAAAGTCCATTACTTACATTCCATTCTCATGTACATTGAAATATAAACACATGCCCACACATAGACACACTCATATAGCAGAGAGAGAAGTCTATGTATTTTAGAAGCACTTGTTGTCCCTCACCTCATTTCCATTTTATAATATAAAAAGCCATTTAAAATCTAAAGTGATACAAATGTAAGTTCTGTTGTTTTCACTGCCTTTTAACTCTTTTCTTACACTGGTCAAGAGATTCATCCTTTGACTACAACCAGTTCGCAAAGAGATAATGAACACTGTGAAAGAGAAATAAGAAATTTCTAGAATATAATCAATGATTATTACTTTGTAACTCACCAAATGCTAAACACAACATAAACTAAAACCACTAACATAATTATTTTTTTTATTATTACTAGTCAGTGGTATACTCAGTGTTTCTGGAACTAAGACAAAGATTTTTAAACCGATCATGTTTTTTCTGAGAAACATAAGTTGTAATCATCTTTTGTACCCAAGTGAATATTTTCAAGCATAGGAAATCCTTAGGCCTATGTCTTAGAGCCTGCTCGCTCTATCAGTGGTGTCTCTTCCATCTGGTTTGAAGAGGTGAAGAAATTTAAATTCATCCAGATATACTCCTGAGATAAGAAAAGTAAGGCTCTGAGAAGAGTGTGTAGAAGGTAACATACCGTATGAATGACACCTAGATTTACATTAAACTTTCTCAAAGATCTTTCTCAGATACACTTTATTACTGCAGAATAGGCAGCTATGCCTCTTTAAAGAGCTGGGTACCTGACTGGACAATTTTCTGACTATGAAAAGACAATTACAGAAAAAATCAAGTTCTGTCATGATATTTTGCAGATGTGCAGAAGTGTTACACATGCATGTGCCATTTTCTTGATCATAATCTCAAAAATTTACCCAAGAACAAAGAAGGATGGATAGAGGGAATTGCTCCTCTTTGACTGAATTCATTTTATTGGGAGTTACAAATAACACTGAGAACAACATGACTTTATTTACCATGTTTCTACTTGTTTACCTCATTGATCTTCTGGCGAATCTTGGAATGATAATCCTGATTAGAATAGATCCCCAGCTGCACAAACCCATGTACTTCTTCCTCAGTCACCTCTCCTTCTGTGACCTCTGCTATTCCACAGCAGTTGGCCCCAAGATGCTGGTGGGCCTGTTTTCCAAGAACAGGTCAATCCCCTTCTATGGCTGTGCTCTGCAGTTCCTGATCTTCCGTACCTTTGCAGATTCTGAGTGTCTACTGCTGGCAGTGATGGCCTATGATTGGTACAAGGCCATCAGCAACCCCTTGCTCTATGCAGTCAGCATGTCTAGCAGAGTGTGCTCCCTGCTCATGGCTGGGGTTTACCTGGTGGGAATAGCAGATGCTGTGATACACATGACATTAGCATTCCACTTATGCTTCTGTGGGTCAAATGAGATTAACCACTTTTTTTTGTGATGTCCCGCCTCTTCTATTGCTATCTTGCTCAGATACACATGTCAATGAGTTGGTAATATTCACCGTTTTTGGTTTCATTGAACTAAGTACCATTTCCGGAGTCCTTGTTTCTTATTGCTATATTATCCTGTCCGTGTTGAAGATCCACTCTGCTAAGGGGAGGTTCAAAGCTTTCTCCACTTGCACCTCCCACCTAACTGCTGTGGCAATTTTCCAGGGAACTATGCTTTTCACGTATTTCAGGCCGAGCACTTCCTACTCTCTAGATCAAGACAAGATGACCTCATTGTTTTACACTCTTGTGATTCCTATGTTAAATCCCCTGATTTACAGTTTACAGAATAAAGATGTGAAAGAGGCCCTAGAGAAATTGAAAAATAAATGGTTTTAAATATTTATATTAGGCATATATGCCCACACATACATCCATACACATATAATGATTATAAAATAGATAACTAATGACAACCTACTGTATGGCACTGGAAACTCTACTCAATGCTCTATGGTGATCTAAATGGGAAGGAAATCCAAAAAAGAGGGGATATATGTCTATACCTATAGCTGATTCACTTCAGTGTGCAGCAGAAACTAACACTACAATGTAAAGCAACTATACCCTACTTAAAAAAAATTATATGGTATGATACATGAGAAACACACTCTCTGAAATTCTTATATAAAATAGTGTTTGTACTGAATCCCAGTTTTAAGCATACAGTTGTTCCCCACACACATCATGCTTCACTGTGTTTCCAGAATAGTCATGTGGCACTTCATCCATGTGAAAAAACATTTCCGATTTTTCCATTATGGTAATTTTTGTTCAGTTTTTATTTAAATGTTAATTCAGTTACACTAAGATTTATTGTGCCTTTACTCAGTGACCTCTGAGCATTTAGGTTATTTATAGATTGTAGTATATCTTTAGTTTAAATACTACTGAACATAAGCTAGTACTAATAACACATTAACTAAACTGTCAAGTAACTCATAATATGACTCAAAAATTCATCATGAAACAGAAAAAGGGCTATAATTCCCAAGAAAAATATATAAAACAAATCTAAAAGAAAGACATCTTTGATAGAGACATTAAGTCAAATCTAAGAGAGATTCAATTTGGGAGATGAAAAGAGAGTAGGCAGAGGATCTGACAGTTATTCAGATGTTGAAGTGGACAAGTCCATGTGTTTTGGAAATCATGTTTGCTACAACATGGAAGAATCATGAGAGCAATATGCTAAATCAAATAATTCATACAGCGGAAGACAAGTACTGAATGATCTCACACATACATAGAATCTAAAAGTCAAACTCTGGAATTCCCTGGTGGCCCAGCGGTTAGGACTCTTCCCTTCCACTGCTGGGGTCCCAAGTTCCATCCTTGGTTGGGAAACTAAGATCCTGCAAACTGCATGTTGAGGTCAAAAAAACAAAAAGCAAAAGAGTCAAAATCATAGAAACAGAGAGTAGATTGGTTGTTGGTAGTAGCTGAAAGTTGGGGGGAATGGGTGATATCGGTATGGGTGATATTGGTCAAAGTGTGCAAACTTTCTGTTATTCAATGAATAAGTTCTGGGCATCTAATGTACATAATGAGTCTAGTTAATGATACTGTATTAAAAACTTGAAATTTGCTAGGATAATAGATCTTAATTCTTCTCACCATACACACACTCAAAATGGTAACTATGTGAGGTGATGAATGTGTAACTAACCTTATCATGGTAATTATTTCACAATGTACACATATATCACATCATCACATTGCATACCTTATAATTATATGTGGCATTTGTCAATTACATTTGAATAACTTTAGATAAAAAATAAGAAGCAAAGAAGTCCAAAGTTTAGATTGTAAAAACCTATGGAAAGATCCTTGATAAAGTACACCACTATACTTTAACCAGGTATTAATTTTCTGCATTTCCTCCAAGATAATTTTCTTCCCTTCTTCCTCATTCTCAGCCCTGGTTAAATGCCTCTCTTTGTCTCTTTGTGGTTCACAAACAACCATCTACTTAAGGCATTATATTATTTCACCCTGTTTGTGAGCACTCTCTGCTAAAGGACTGAGCATCCCATCCTGTTATCCAAAACACTCCATGTTGTCAGGGCCACAATAGGAAAATGAACAAATACGTAATAAACTAAAAACACTAGATAACATTTTCTGAGTGTTAATTGTACCTCAGGAGCAAAATTAACAGAGGGATGGTATTATACACACGCTCACACGCGTGCACACACACACACATATGGATGAGTCAAAAATTGTCTGCACTCTAGCTGTAGAATTTATCTTAATTAAATTTTAGAAAAAAAAATATATCATTTTTAGCATAATCTCCTTGCTTTTCAATACACTGTGTCCATCTGTCAACAAGCTTTCGTATTCACCTCATTAAAAAATGTTATGGACTGAGCTGTGGGCCATGAATGCACCACCGTCTTCACTTCTTCATCAGAAGTGAATCTTCATCCTCATAGGGTTGCTTTCAGGGGACCAAACAGGTGAAAATCCGATGGACTTTCTCTATCCATTCATACACACTTCTTCACAACAAAACACTTTCTCCATAATGCACACAAAGTCTTCAATAAATAACAGCACCAGGTACACCCTCAGACCACAAAAAGTGAATCACTGTATGCTGCTCCTCTTTCATGCAAATCACAAGTGGGGCATCCATTTTTGCTCCCACCGCAGTTACAAATGAACTGATGTAACACGTTCCCACCTGCACGAGACGTGACTTGGGAGACAGTAGCCTTGAGCGGAAAGCGCTATTATGATAGTGTGGCCAACAGACATTTTAATAATAACCGCAGTGCAGATAACTTTTGACTCACCCTTGTACATATTACAGTATATATTGTAGTTCATAAACTTTGTCACACCCTTAGGTTTTCCCTGCATCACAAAAGCAACCAGGAATAATATATAACCATGAATAGTACATATATATATATAAGCATCATAATATGTAAATGGTGTGTTCAGCTCCAATGAAACTTTATGGGTCAAGTATACTGACCCCTGCTCTAGATTAGATAAATAACTACATGGTAAGTTTGTAACTAGGAACACTACACAACAATGAGGATGAATGAACTACCTTGAAATACAAAAGTATAGAGAAATTTCACAAAATAATATTGTGTGAAAGAAGTCAGAAACTCTAAAAGGTGTATGATTTCACTACTCTTTACCTCAAAAATACCCAAACTAAAGTATTATACTGGACATCAACTTGTGATGGATGTGGGGGGACAGTTTCTGAGATGCTAATGATGTTTTATTTTTGGTGTTCTGGGAACAGAATATTTTATTATTGAAAACTTACTTGTGGGACTTCCCTGGTGGTCCAGTGGTTAAGAATCTGTCTACCAATGCAGGGGACATGAGTTCAATCCCTGCTCCAGGAAGATCCCACATGCCTGTATGTTACAACTACTGAACCTGCACTCTAGAGTCCGTGAGTCACAACTACTGATCCTGCAGTCCACAACCACTGAAGCCTGCTTGCCTAGAGCCCCTGTTCCACAAGAGAAGCTACCACAATGAGAAGCCTGTGCACCTCAACGAAGACCCAACACAACCAAATAAATAAATAAAATTATTTTTAAGAAAGTAAAAAGAAATTTACTTGCAGTATACTTTTGTAGAAGGAAGTTTTATATATGTGTATTGTACTCAAAAAAAGAAAAAAGTATTTCCATAACAAAGCATGTTCACTATCAGGTTGTTAATTTTTAATTTTTTAATCTAGCAATTGTTTTACAAAATGTGTTGATTATATATTTGTGAAATTGATGTAGTGCATCGTTTCATAGAATATCTCAATACGTACTCAGTCTTTATGTTACTAGAAGTGCTGCCTTGCTTGTAGAATACCACTGTCTTTATCCACCCACTGGCTCTGCTAGTGATTCTCCCAGCCACAGTGAGGCATGATGAACTTCGGTGCCCTATCCTGCAGTGAACTCTGCATCACAGTTCTCCAGGTTTGAGGAACATACCCCTATGTTCTGAAAGAGTAATCTTCTGAGTAGATATTTGCCTGCACAGATTTTCCTGTCACCGGAGGCACCAGGAAAACCCTAAACATAGATCTTTCTTTTTCTTACTTGTTTATATTTGAGGAATACACTTTCTCATTAAGACTTTTTTTTCAATTATTTCAAGATCTCCATTTTTATGAAACACAAATCCCATTGGGAGATATTTTAGGTTACTCAGCTTGAATAATAATGTAGCTACCCAAACTCAGGTTTAAACTGTTGGGTAGGAGTAGATTGAAGGGATGTTAGTCTACACCGTCTTGGGGAGCAGCACAAGCCAGGTTCTGGTTGAATAAAATGTAACTCCAGGGATTTTTGAATCCCAGAAGACAGGGAAAAATTAATTTGAATAGGAATAGAATTAGGTGACCAAGGACAATTCTACATACATCAAATATGTACCAGAGAGGTAAATAATGATCCTGAAACTTTTTTTTTAACACAAATGCCTCAGTTTATTGATTTTCACTGGTGGGAAATTATTAGCAATTAGTTACATGGCTTGAGCTTTGCCTCAACAGTATCTCCAGAGGAGATCATTTGGTATTTTAATATTGGGTTGATCACATGAAGATTGGCAATGACATGTAAAAAGGCAACAAAAATTGTCCTTATGAATCACTTTCCCCAAATTATAAAGGTACTAATTACATGAAATTTAGCTTGATGATTTTTCTAGCTTTACAGATAAAAGGTAGGAAAAAAGCAAGAAACAAAAGAACAATCAGAGAAGTAACCCAAACAAATCAGAAGATATATGTGTCCCTGTTAAATCCCAAATGAAACTTCAGAGAAAACAATAAATTGGGTATGGGACTTCCTAGGTGGCACAGTGGTTAAGAATCCACCTGCCAAAGCAGGGGACACAGGTTCAACCCCTGCTCCAGGAAGATCCCACATGATGCGGAGCAACTAAGCTCATGTGCCACGACTATTGAACCTGTGCTCTAGAGCTCATGAACCGCAACTATTAAGCCCATGTTCCACAGCAAGAGAAGCCACTGCACTGAGAAGCCCATGCAGCACAATGAAGAGTAGCCCCCATTTGCCACAACTAGAGAAAGCCTGTGTGCAACAACAAAGACCCAATGCAGCCAATAATAATAATTATTAATTTAAAAAAAGAAATTAGGTATGATTGGTATTTTTAATTCTAACCCATTTAGCAGATATTATAACTTTATTGTCATTTTCCTAATAACTAAAGGTGCTGAGCAAATTCTCATACACGGTCTTGCTATTTATACATCTTCTATTGAGAGTATATATTCAATCCTAAGCCTAATTTTTATTAACTTGTTTTCTTAGTATTGATTAGAGCATTTCATATAGTTTGGAAACACATTCTTTGTCAGATATATAGATACATGGTTTTCAAATGTTTTCTTCACATTTTGGATATATGAGGGTGAGTCAAAAATTATGTGCACTCCAGTTGTATTAAAACTTCTATAAATTCTTCAGCCAGAGTGTGGATAGTTTTTGACTCACCCTTGTATATCCTATATATATATATATATATATCACTGTAAAAATAAATACTCCTAAAATATTCTCTGTGATTTATGTACCAGCACTGTTCCAGTTATCCTTTGCTACATAAATAGTGTCCCCAAACCACGTGACTTAAAATAATGGCAACTGACTCATTAATTTGTTTTTCCTCAGGTTGACTGAGGTCACATGAAATATTCAGTGGAAGAATGGGCTAGACTGTAAGGTCTCTCACATCTGGCCCAGGATGAGAATGGCTAGAAAGATGGCCTCAGATTCTCCCCTCTGAGTCCAAGTAGTCTCCAAACCTGTCACAAGTTATCCTCAGATAATTAGTTTGACTTCCTACATGGTATCTCATGGTTTTCTCAAAGGCTAGGTTCAGAATTGACTTACAATATTTCTGCCAATTTCTGTTGGTCAACAATTAAAGTACAGGGAATATTCAAAGGGAGGTTAAATAGGCATTTTATCTCTTAAGGAAAATGTGTAAATAGTGTACAGCCTAAATTAACATTAGCCCATTGTAGAACTCTGTAGTTTCTAATTCCAGATTTATTTATTAATAGCTTTTAGTATTGTAATTAAATCTGTGAGCATGTGTGCAGTTTGTTTTTAATTTTGTGGTGAATACACTTACATGAAGCCCCTGAATGAAGCAGTAATTCAGCAGCATATATATAGAAGGGAAAGTGACAGATATTTTTTTCATTTATGTCTTTGTGTAAGGAGGATTAGTTCTGAGACCTCGGCAAGTAGCTCTATCACACCAGATACCAACATGGTAGACCAAGTTTTAGGATCATGAAGAATTTCATTGTTATCTGTTGGGGATAATTTGGGGACAATATAAAAATGAGAATTCTGGTGTTTCTTTTGCAAAGGACTAATATGCATAATAACAAGCAAATTATTTTAAGAAAAATAATGGAACTCTGCTAAAGTAGAAAACTCATCACTGTGCACAATTTTTTAGAGTCGTTTCACATATGAGATATATCCATAGAAAAATCCCCAAAGCAGGTAAATTTCTAATCTTTGTACATCATTCTCCACTTTAATAAACAGAAATACTTAGTGATAAATATTTAGAAAATACTACCTTTTCAAATCCTTGTACCATGGAGTTTAGAAAATACAAAATAAACATTGCTCTTAATCCTGAGGCCTTAAATATACTAGATAGATTCTTACAAGAATCAAATAAATGTAATTCAGAAAAGAATGCACTATTTAGAGAATGTGAGGGAGTCACCAAGTCAATGAAATGTCCCTGGATATGTGGTAGGAGGATGGGAATAGAATGATGTTTGGTGATGAAAGTGGCCTTGAAAGGTAGCATTGACAAGGTGACATAGGATAATTATTCATGACAGCTAAATAGAATCAACTCAACATTCACCCACCTGAACAATGGATCAATAAATTGTGTGATATCCATGAAATGAAATATTATTGGGGCATTTAATGAAACAAAATTCTGGCACATGCTTAACATGGATGAGCCTTGATGATATTTTACTTAAGAAGCCTGACAGACACACACACACACACACACACACACACACACACACACACACGCACAGCATGAATCTGTTTATATGCAAGGCCAAGGATAGGAAAGCACATAGAATCAGAAGGTAGATTAGTGGTTGCCAGGGCTGGGGGACAGGGGGAGAGGGAGAGCTAATAGCTGTGGGTTTCTTACTGGACGGATGACAATGTTCTGGAGGTAGAGATTGGTAATAACTGAACAACCTTGAAAACATAATAATAAAAAACCCTGTATACATTAGAATTGTATGGTATATGTATTATATTTCAATATAAAAGAAAATATGATTGAAGTGTAGTAAGATTCATGAATGAGGTATGAAGGAGACAGTTCCAAAAAACATAATGAACAATCCAAAGGAGTTGGAAATGATTAAGCAGGGATCTGTTTGTGTTTCATTAGGTTTCCCCTTTGACTAGAGAAGCAGGAGATAGTCTCAGGGTAACTGTGAAGTGACCATAAATACAATTTGCAGTTTCCTTCCTACCATAGATCTATTTGGTGACAATAGTGAAGCATATTATCTCAGCCTTTGCCAAGTTGTTTCTGAATTCACAGGGGAAAATACAGAGGCAGAAATATAATTAATGACGTGTTTGAATAACACCAAAGTCTAAGGGCAGTAGCTTCAGAGATTTAAGTCCCAATGTACCTGGTAAAATAAAAGGCACTCTGCCTATTAGTGTTCAGCTACCCAAATTCTGCTCATCTCAGGTAGGTTTTGGTCCTAATTTAAAGAATATTGGAGAAAATATTTCAGTCTTTAAGGAAGAAAATTGTAAATGAAGCATTTTATGCTGCCTACTCATTAAAACCAGCAGTTAATGGCTAGAAATAATGTTTTCTTCTCAGAATCAGAAAAATCAGTCTGAACTTAGCATCTGCAATATAAATTTTTATGAATTTTATTTTGTTCTTGGTTCACAGGAAAGCCTTTACTCCTTTTATCATTGGGGAAGTGAATACATGAATTTAAGATATTTTTAATTGAAAAATAATGTAGGCACCAGAATAAAAATAAAAATACATAGAAATTCATCTTCAAGTGAACCATATGCCATATATACTTAGGTCTAAGGGAAAAGCCCATAAGTTATAATTCCTTCCTGTATACCTTAAAATATAAACACATGCACACACATAAACACACACATATAACAGAGACAAGTCTATTCCTACTGAGTGATATACTAACTGTTTCTGTAACAAAAACTCTTAAACCAATCATGCTTTTTTTTAGAAACACAAAAATTGTAATCAATTTTTGTAATCATTTTTTGTATCCAAGTGAATATTTTCAAGCATCAGAAATGCTTAGTCCTATGTCTTGGAACCTGGTCTCTCTAATACTGGAGTATTTTCCAAGTTATTTTGAAGAGGTAAAGAGAGTTAAATTTATTGATTTCTACTCCCTGAGATAAGGAGAGTAACACTCAGAGAAGAGTTTGTAGAAAGTAACATACCTCATGAATGACATCTAGATTTACACCAAAATTTCTCTAAGGTCTATCCCAGATAATTCTTATTATTGTGTCATAGATAGCTATCCCCCTTTAAGAGTAGATATCCATGATCTGGATACTTTTCATAGCATAAAAAGTCAATTATAGAAAAAAAAATCATATTCTGTCTTGATATTTTGCAGATGTATGGAAAAGTTGCACATCCATGTGTCATTTTCTTACTCGTTATCTCCAAAGTTTACATAAGAACAAAGAAGAGTGGATATAGGAAATTGTTCCTCCTTGATTGAATTATTTTTATTGGGATTTACTGAGAACACTGAGAACAAAGTGATGCTTTTTACCATATTTCTACTTGTTTATCTCATTAACCTGGCAAATCTTGGAATGATAATCCTGATTAGAATGGATCCCCAGCTGCACACACCCATGTACTTCTCCCTCAGCCACCTCTCCTTCTGTGACATCTGCTATTCCACAGCAGTTGGCCTTAAGATGCTGATGGACCTATTTGCCAAGAACAAGTCAATCCCCTTCTATGGCTGTGCTCTGCAGTTCGTCTTCTGTATCTTTTCAGATTTGGAGTGTCTGCTGCTGGCAGTGATGGCCTATGATCAGTACAAGGCCATCAGCAACCCTTTGCTCTATGCAGTCAGCATGTCTAGCAGAGTGTGCTCCCTGCTCATGGCCAGGGTTTACCTGGTGGGAATGGCAGATGCTGTGATACACACAACATTAGCATTCCGCTTATGCTTCTGTGGGTCAAATGAGATTTACCACTTCTTTTGTGATGTTCCTCCTCTCCTATTGCTATCTTGCTCTAATATCCAGGTCAATGAGTTGGTGATACACATGGTTTTTGGTTTCATTGAACTGAGTACCATTTCAGGCATCCTTGTTTCTTATTGTTATATTATCCTTTCAGTCTTGAAGATCTACTCTGTTGAGGGGAGGTTCAAAGCTTTCTCCACCCGCAGCTTCCACCTAACTGCTGTGATAATTTTCCAGGGAACCCTTCTCTGCATGTATTTCAGGTCGAGTTCTTCCTACTCTCTAGATCAAGACAAGATGATCTCATTATTTTACACCCTTGTGATTCCCATGTTAAATCCCCTGATTTACAGCCTGTGGAACAAGGATGTGAAAGAGGCCCTAGAAAAGTTGAAAACTAAACTGTGTTTTTAAATATTTATATTTTGCATATGTGCACACACCTACACACATATAGTAATTGTTTAAGTAAAATTAAATGGCATGGCCCATGAGAAACATAATTTTCCCAAATTCCTAAATGAACAACCCCATGGTTAAGAAATATTGTAGTTCCCCTCACATATCATGCTTAGCATGAGGCCAGAATTTACACATGGAACTTACTGTTTTTGAAAAACCTTTTGACTTTTCTAATTTTACTAATATTTGGTTCATTTTTCATTCAAACATTATTTCATTTTCACTAAGACTTATTGTGTATTTACTGAGCAAGCTTTGAGCACTAAAGTCCTTCATATTTTATAGTACCTCTTGTTGATTCTATATTAATGAATTTAAGTTGGTGCTAATATTACACATTAATTAGTAAACAGTCAAGGAATTCATAATGTGCCTCAAAATCATCATGTAAAAAATTTGAGATCTGTATATCCAAACACAATGTCTAAAACTAGTGCATGAGAAAGGTATCTTTGGATAATGATATTCAGTCTCACATCTAAAAATTGTCCAAGTTAGGTGATGAAAAGGTAGTAGTCAGAGGATGTGGCAATTGGAGAGGTCCTGAGGTGGACGAGCCCATAACTTTAGAAGTAAAGAAGTCATGTTTTCTACAACATGGAAGACTCTCAAGGGCATTAAGCTAAATAAAATACGTCAGTCAGGCAAAAGCTAGAGCTGTCTGATCTCATGTATGTGGTGAATCTAAAAAGGTAAAATAAACTCATAGAAACAAAGAGTAATTATTGGTTGCTAAGGACTGGAACATAGGAGAAATGGATCATGATCAAAGTGTACAAACTTTCTGTTGTTCTATTCAATGAATATGTTCTGGTGATCCAATGTACATGGTGACTCCAGTTAACAATATGGTATTATAAAATTGAAATTCGCTAAGAGAGTACATCTTGTGTTCTCACTATACACACACTACAATGGTAACTGTGAGGTGATGAATGTGTTCACTGACTTTAGTGTGGTAACATTTCACAACATACACGTATATCAAATCATCACATTGCAAATCTCATAAATGTACATGCTATTTGTCAATTATACCTGAATAAAACTAGGAAAAGGGAAGAGAAAAGAAGTACAAAGTTAGGTTTTAAAGAACAATAGAAACACCCTTGGTAAAGTACATCATTGTGCTGTCATTTTCAACTATTGTCTCTTCTGTCATATCCTCTAGGATAATTTCCTTCTCTTCTTCCTCATTTTCAGCCCTAGTTAAGTGCCCCTCCTTTTCTCTTTGTGTTTCAAAAACAAACATCTATATAAAGCATTATTTTATATCACCCTGTTTGTGAGTGTTCTTTGCTAAAGGACTAAGCATTCCATCCCTGTTATCCAAAGCCCTGCATGTTGTCTGGGACATAAAATGGTAAAACAAGCAATTATGTAATAAACCATAACAGCAAACAGTATTTTTGAGTGGTAATTATATCTTAGTCACACAAAATTGACTGATGTTTTCATACATACCTTATATATGGGTATGTATATATGTGCATGTATATGTAAATATAAATTTAGATATATATATAGCACAATACCATATACATATTGTATACATATTGTGTGCATATGTGTACAACAGATTTTTGGAAGGTACATGAAATGGTTGTGGGTACTAAGACAATGTATCTATAAAGACATGCATATTAATTACACTAGAAATAAAGAGCCATAAGTTCTTGATATTTGAATATTTCATTGGCCTTTGTTCTTGTTTCTTAAAAGCTAAAGTACTGAAACAGCTATTGAAAAAGCAAGGGTGTGACCATATATTTGAAGGACCATAAGCTACAGAAGGACACTTTTAATTATCCATTAAAATTGTAAAACCTAAAAGGCACTGATCTTAAATTTTCTAGCTGCCATTCTAAAATGTCCTTATGTGAATGTATTTCAGAATGGAAGTAAAGCTTAAAAGTTTTCTCTGGTATTCAAGGTGGCATTTGTAATACATTATGTCATGTTAGGAAAAGTTCTCAAAGAATTCTTCTTTTAGAGAAAAGATTTATAGGTTTCTACTCCTAGCATATTTTATCAATCCACACCGAACTCTTTTGGAATTGTTGCTTACAAAAGGCAGCATGGCTGAAAACATTGTCTGAAAACTAAAGTCTAAGAAAAATAAGGCATCAGTGGATTGCCATGTATTAAGAGGTAAATAAACATGTTATCTAATTTATCTATCTCCATTCATATGACAGATACTACAGCATCTGAAGACTGATTTGATCTACGTAGTGGTCCACTTTATTAGATCAAATTCATCTGATATGAAAATGAAAGAAAAATTAAGCCCATTAAATGGAAGTCAAAAATAGAATTTCAGCAGACAATATTTAGTTACTAGCAGATTTCCTTATCTGGAATTGGAGAGGTTGAATCGGAAATGATTAGAATATTTTTTTAGGGAATTTATAACTCAAATAGAAATTGGGTTAATGGCGTATAAATACTCTTCCATCTTGAACTTCTACAGAAATAGGGAACAACAGTACAAAAGACTCTGATGTATCCTAGCCTGTCTACTTCAATCCTCATCACTACCTTTCCTTCTTTTCTTCACATCGCATCCCTCTCACACATCACCAGTGACTGATGGAAATATCTTTGTTCAAATACAGTATTATCAATGACAGTGGGAAATGTGTTAATATTATAGTCAATTTTCTATGTCATGGTCCCTTTATTCATCCTTGAATTGAAATAATTAAGTATAGATGTGGCATAGCAATGATAGATTTGGGTATATATCTAATGCAGAGGACAGACAGATACGTAGTGGTCATGGGCTATATAACTACATGTGATGGAAATAGAGCAGTGATAGTGTTCAATAAACCAATAAGGAGGAGGTTTTCTACTCATGCCAGAGGCAGTGACTTTTAACTTAGCTGCAATTCTATTTTTGACTTTCCATTTCCTACCTGGAAATCTAGCTCTTTAGAACCATTATATGACCCAGGCAGCAGCACCACTCTAAATTTAACTCATCACTCTTCTTTTCTATCCCCCAGTCTCCCTTGTGTAAGAGAGGGACCTCAAGTAGGTTATCTCCATGTTCCTTTGCAGCTGATGCAGCCTCCCTGTATACTATATGACTCTACCACTGTGTAATCCAACCACAGTATTAAGAAGGATCTGAAAAATGTTTAGAAAAAAAAGGAGTCACTTCATCACCTAATGTTTAAACATGTAATTGTGTGGCCTGTTATTCAAATTCAGAATCTTATAGATTCCTTATAGAAGTGGATATCCAACTTTGTTAGTTATCAATTTAAAAAAAAAACAAATAAAAAGTCAAAAGTCATATTGTAACACATCCGCAGAATGGGAAATTATAAGTGATAGAAACAGCAACTACTGGTGAGGATGTGAAGCAACCATGGCTTTTACACACTGAGAGTAGATTGAGAACTGGCACTGCACTTGGTAAAACTCCATGGCCGAGTCTCCTATGGCTGGACATATAAGTGTCCTAGGACCCCAAAATATCACCTCTAGAATTATGCCCAAGAGGGAAGAATGAATATATTCACTAGAAGATACATGTGGAAATATTCACCATTGTGTTATTTGCAACAGTATAACACTGAAAACAACTCAAATTTTTGCAATAAGTTAGATCAGGACTTGACAAATTTTTCCTTAAAGTGTTAAATAGTGTATATTTAAGGGATTGTAGGCCATAAGTTCTTGGTCACAACTAAACAGTTTTCTCCTGTATCACAAAAACAACCATCCACAGTACAAAAAGAAATGGTGTGTCTCAGCTTAGATAAAATGTTATGGCTCTAGTTTACTGGCCCTGGCTCTATATTAGATAAATAACTTTATGGTAAGTTTATATGTTGAAAAACTATTCAGCAATGAGGACAAATGAACTACCTCCAAATACAACAGCATTGAGAAATTTCACAAACGTAATATTGAGTGAAGGAGCCAGGCATAAAAATGTAAAAGCTGTATAATTTCACTACTATATACCTTAAAATATAAAAACTAAGTAATCTAAGTAATGTATCATATTCAACACCAATTTGTGTTGGGTGTGGGGAAAATTTCTGAGATGCTACTAAATTTTTTTGTTGTTATTGTTCTGGTTTCATTTCTGAAAATTACAGTATGCTCTTTTAGTTGAAACTTTTCTGTACGTGTATTAGACTCTAAAATGATTTTCCCATAAACAAAGTATATTAAATACCAGATGATAAGTAGCTTTATTTTTATTTTTCAATCTAAATTTTTCTTGTACAAAATTAGTGTCATTGTGCACATGTGATTTTGATGTAGTGCATAATTTCATAGAGTATCTCAGTATATTATTAATCTTTACAAGTACTGCCTTGCTTACAGAACAATACTATCTATATTCACACACTGGTACTCCAAGTGATTCTCCTAGCAGTGGTGAGACATAATGTATTTGGTACTGTGTCCATGCAATGAACTCTGTGTCACAAAACTCTAGATTTGAGGAACAGAAACTATATTTTGAAGAAAGTAATTTCTTCCATAGACATTTGCCTATACAGAATTGTTTTAACGTCTCCAGGGGCACCAGGAAAATCCTAAATAAAATTTTTTTCCAACTTGCATATACCTGAGGAAGACATGTTCTCCTAAAGACATACTTTTCAGTTATTTAAGATGAAACACTAACCCCACTAGGAGATATTTTATGTTATTCAGCTTGTAAAATCCTAAATCATAATTCAGATAAAACAAAACCTTAGGTATGATGAGTATTTTTAATTTTAACCATTTAACAAATATTATCACTTTATTGTCATTTCCTTAATAATTTAGGATGCTGTGCAAATTCTTACACATTAACTTGCTGTTTATACATGTGTTTTTCTAAACTTATTTTTTTTTAATTTTTAATGGAGTATAGGTAATTTACAATGTTGCGTGAGTTTTTGCTGTAGAGCAAAATGAATCAGTTATACGTATACATATATTGACTTTTTAAGATTTTTTCCTATATAGATCATTACTGAGTATTGAGACGTGTTCCCTGTGCTATACAGTAGGTCCTTATTAGTTATTGATTTATATATAGTAGTGTGTATATTTCAATCCCAATCTCCCAATTTACACCCCTCTCCCACTTTCTGGCCTGGTAACCATAAGCTGGCCTTCTAATACATCTGTGACTATTTCTGTTTTGTAAATAAGTTCATTTGTATCATTTTTTTTTTTAGATTCCACATATAAGTGCTATCATATGATATTTATCTTTCTCTTTCTGACTTACTTCACTCAGTATGGCAATCTCTAAGTCCACCCATGTTGCTGCAAATGGCATCATTTTATTCTTTTTATGGCTGAGTAATATTCCATTGTATACATGTACCACATCTTCTTGATCCATTCCTCTGTCAATGGACATTTAGGTTTGCTTCCACATCCTGGCTATTGTAAATAGTGCTGCTATGAACATTGGAATGCATGTATTGTTACAAATTATGGTTTTCTCTGGATATATGCTAAGGAGTGGGGTTGCTGGATCATATGGTAGCTCTATTTTTAGTTTTTTAAAGAACCTTCATAGTGTTCTCCATAGTAGCTGTACCAATTTACATTTCTACCAACAGTGCAGGAGGGTTCCCTTTCCTCCACACCCTCTTCAGCATTTGTTGTTTGTAGATTTTTTAATAATGGCCATTCTGATTGTTTTGAGGTGGTACCTCACTGTAGTTCTGATTTGCATTTCTCTAATAATTAGTGATGTTGAACATCTTTTCACATGATTTTTGGCCGTTTGTATGTCTTCTTTGGAGAAATGTCTATTTAGATCCTCTGCCCATTTTTTGATTGGGTTGTTTGTTTCTTGATATTAAGCTGCATGAGCTGTTTGTATATTTTGGAGATTAAGCCCTTGTTGGTTGCTTCATTTGCAAAGATTTTTTCCCCCATTCTAGAGTTGCCTTTTCATTTTGTTTATGGTTATCTTTGCTGTGCAAAAGCTTTTATGTTTAATTAGGTTCCATTTGTTAATGTTTGCTTTTATTTTCATTACCCTATAAAATGGATTGAAAAAGATCTTGCTATGATTTATGCCAGAGGGTGTTCTGCCTAATGTTTTCTTCCAAGAGTTTTTATAGTATCCAGCCATACATTTAGGTCTTTGGTCTATTTAGAGTTTACTTTTGTGTATGATGTTAGAGAGTATTCTAATTTCATTCTTTTACATGTAGCTGTCCAGCTTTCCCAGCACCACTTATTGAAGATATTGTCTTTTTGCCATTGCATATTCTTACCTCCTTTGTCATAGATTAGGTGGCCATAGGTTCGTGGGTTTACCTCTGGACTTTCTATCCTGTTCCGTTGATCTATATTTCTGTTTTTATGCCAGTACCATACTGCTGATGACTGTGGCTTTTTAGGATAGTCTGAAGACAGGTCACCTGATTCTTTCAGCTCGCTTTTCTTTCTCAAGATTGTTTTGGCTATTCAGGGTGTTTTGTTTTTCCATATAAACTAAAATTTTTGGTTACAATTCTGTGGAAAATGCTGTTGATAATTTGATAGAGATTGCATTGAATCTGTCAATTGCATTGGGTAGTATAGTCATTTTGACAATATTGATTCTTGTAATCCAAGAGCATGGTATATTTCTCCATCTGTTTGTGTAAAATATCTTTCATTTCTTACATCAGTATTTTATAGTTTTCAGAGACAGGTGTTTTGCCTCCTTAGGTAGGTTTATTCCTACTTATTTTATTATTTTTAATGCAAAGTTAAATGGAATTGTTTCCTGATTTTTCTTACTGACATTTTGTTATTAGTGTATAGGAGTGCAAGAGGTTTCTATGTGTTAATTTTGTTACCTGCAAATTTACCAGATTTATTGATGAGCTCTAGTAATTCTCTGTAGCATCTTTAAGAATTTTTATGTATACTATCATGTCATCTGCAAACAGTGACAGTTTTACTTCTTCATTTCCAGTTTAGATTCCTTTTATTTTTTTCTTCTCTGATTGCCATGGCCAGGACTTCCAAAACAATGTTGAATAAGAGTGACAAGAGTGGATATGCTTGTCTTGCTCCCTATCTTAGAAGAAATGCTTTCAGTTTTTCAGTGATGAGAGTGATGTTTGCTGTGAGTTTGTCATATATGGCCTTTATTATGTTGAGGTAAGTTACCTCTATGCCCACTTTCTGTAGAGTTTTTATCATAAATGGGTGTTGAATTTTGTCTAATTTTTTTCTACATCTATTGAGATAATCATATGGTTTTTGTTCTTCAGTTTATTAATGTGGTATATCACATTGATTTATTTGCATATATTGAAGAAACTTTGCATGCCTGGAATAAATCCCACTTGATCATGGTGTATGATCCTCTCAAAATATCGTTGGTTTCCGTTTGCTACTGTTTTGTTGAGAATTTTTGCATCCATATTCATTAGTGATATTGACCTGTAATTTTCTTTTTTGTGTGTGATATTTTTTCTGGTTTTGGTATCAGCATGATGGTGGACTTGTAGGGTGAACTTGGGAGTGTTGCTTTTTTGGATGAATTTCAGAAGAAGAGATGTTAACTCTTCTCTAAATGTTTGATAGAATTCATCTGTGAAGCCATCTTGTCCTGGACTTTTGTTTGTTGGAAGGTTTTTAATCACAGTTTCAATTTCAGTGCTTGTGATTGGTGTGTTCATATTTTAATTTCTTCAAGCTTCAGTCTTAGGACATTGTAACTTCCTAAGAATTTGTCCATTTCTTCCAGGTTGTCCCTTCTATTGGCATACGTTTGTTTGCAGTAGTGTCTTGGGATTACTTGTGTTTATGTTGTGTCTGTTGTAGCTTCTTCTCCTTTTTTATTTCTAATTTTATTGATTTGAGTCCTCTCCCTTTTTTTTTTTTTGGTGTGTCTGGCCAAAGATTTATCAATTTTGTTCATCTCCTCAAAGAACAACGTTAGACTCATTGAACTATGTTTTCTTTGTCTTTATTTTGTCTCTATTTCCTTTATTTCTGCTCTGATCTTTATAATTTTTCCCCTTCTACTAGTTTTGGGTTTTGTTTTTTCTTGCTCAAGTTGCTTTAGGTGTGAGGTTAGGTTATCTATTTGTGACTTTTCTTATTTTGTGAGCTAATATTGTATTGCTATAAACTTCCCTCTTGGAAGTGCTTTTGCTGACTCCCATAGGTTTCAGATCATGTTTTCATTGTCATTTGTCTCTAGGTATTTTCTGATTTCCTCTTTGATTTCTTCAGTGATCCATCGGTTGTTTAGTAACATATTGTTTAACATCCATGTGTTTGCATTTTTAGTTTTTTTTTTTCCCTGTAATTGATTTCTACTCTCATAACACTGTGGTCAGAAAAAATACTTGATGTGATTTGCATTCTCTTAAATTTACCAAGGCTTGATTTTGTAATCCAAGATGTGATCTATCCTGAAGAATGTTCCATGTGCACTTGGGAAGTGTACTTTGTTGCTTTCAGATGGAATGTCCTATAAATATCAAGTAAGACTATCTAGTCTAATGTGTCATTTAAGGCTTTTGTTTCCTTACTAATTTTTTCTCTGGATGGTCTGTCCATTGGTCTAAGTGCGGTGTTAAATTCCCCCACTATTGTTGTGTTACTGTTGATTTCTCCTTTTGTGGCTTATATATTGAGGCATTGTCTTATATATTGAGGTGCACCTTTGTTGGGTAATATGTATTTACAATTGTTATATCTTCTTGGATTGATCCCTTGATCATTATGTAATGTTTTTCCTTGTCTCTTATAAAATTCTTTATTTTAATGCGTATATTGTCTGATATGAGTATTGCTACTCCAGTTTTCTTTTGATTTCCATTTGTATAGAATAACTTTTTCCATGCCCTCACTTTCAGTTTGTATGTGTCCCTAGGTCTGAAATGGGTCTGTTCTATACATCTTGATGAGAGTATCTGTTCAAGTCCTTTGTCCATTTTTTGTTATTTTTTTTTTCTTTCTATTGGTGAGGACTCTTCATATAGTTTGGACACAAGTTTTTTGTCAGATAGGTAGGTATATGGTATTCAAACATTTCCTCATTTTTTGAATATATATATATATTCCTAATATATATACATGTGTATATACATATTCCTAAAATTTTATTTTTCACTGATTTATTTTTCCACACTGTTCCAGCTATCCCTTGCTACTTAAAATGTATATCAAAACTAAATGACTTAAAATAATGACCATGACTCATTATTTTATTCTTTCTCTTGCTTACTGAGGTTACATGAAATATTCAGTGAAAAGATGGGCTAGGTTATAAGCTCTTTCATACCTGGCACAGGATGAGAATGGCTAGAAAGATGACCTGACATTCTCCCCTTCCCTGTCTATGTAATCCCAGAACTTGTCACATCATTTATTTGGATGGTTAGTCAGACTTCCTACATGGTAGGCCATGGCTTTCAGATACTTCTTCTTAAAGGCTGGACCCAGAAATGACTTACAAAATTTCTGCCAATTTGTGTTGGTCAAAATAGCCAAAGTATGGCAAAAATTCAAAGGGAGGATAAATAGTACTGTAGCTCTGAGGAAAATGTGTGAAAAGTGTGCAAATTTCTTTAATCTTCCCAAACTATCATTAGCCCATTGTAGAACTCTTTACTTTCAGATTGCAAGATTGTTTGTTAATAGCTTAAAATATTGGAATTAAATTTGTGAGCCTGTTTGTAGTCTCTTTTTAATTTTATTGTGCGTACACTTACCCAAAGTCCCTTAATGAAGCACTACTTCAACAGCACACCTATAGAGGGAGACTGATTGACAGTTTAATTATTCAGGTCATTGTGAAAGGAGAATTAGTTCTGGGTTCTTGGGATGTAGCCCAGTCATATCAGAGATATCTAGATGGTAGACTAAATTTTAGGAGTATGGAGAATTCCATTGCTATCTTTTGGGAAGGAGTTCAGGAGGACGTGAAAAGAAAACTTCCTATATTTCTCAAATATGCACAGAAGTAATGTAGATAGTAGCAAACAAATTATTTTAATGAAAAAAATGGAACTGCAGTTTTAGAAAAATTATCATAAGTACACAATTTTTTAAATGAGTCATCTTTGCACATATGGGCTATATCTGTAGAAAAACCCCCAAAGCTGTATAATTTTATTTATTTTACATCACTTTGATAGCAAGAAATACTTGAGAATATGTAATAATAATAAAAAATAACAATAAATAGAGAGCAATACCTTTTCAACTCCTTCTACCTTGGAGTTAAGAAAATACAAAATAATCATTGCTCTTATTCCTGAGGCCTTAAATGAAGTAAAGATATTCTAAAATGAATAAAATAAACATAAGTTGGAAAAGAGAACACTATTTAGAGAATGGGAGGGATTCATAAGATCAATGAAATATCTTTGGATGTGTGGTTGGAGGATGAGAGTAAGATGATGTTTGGTGATGAAAGTGGCCTTAAAAGGGAGTATTGCTAAGAATGATATAGCATCATTATTTATAATAGTTAAAAGGCCAAAACAACCAGACTTTCACCCAATTGGACAATGGATCAATAAAATGTGTTATATCCATAAAGTGAACTATTATTGTATCACTTAATGAAACAAAATTCTAAAAATTGCAACAACATGGATAAACCTTAAAAACATCTTACTGAAGAAAATAAGCCTGACAGAACACACACACACACACACATACACACACACATTGCATGATTCTGTTTATATGCAAGGCCAAGAATAAGAAACCACATAGAATCAGAAAGTATATCACTGGTTGCTAGGTCTGGGGAAGGGTGGGAAAGGGAGTAATAGCTAATAGATATGGGTTTCTTGGTGGACTGATAAAAATGTTCTGGAAGTAGGTAGTGGAGATAGTTGAACAATGATGAAAATATATTAAAAACCAAAGAACTGTGTACATTAAAAGGGTGAATTTTATGTTATATGTATCATATTTCAGTGAAAAAGAAAATACAAAGTTTAGTAATTTTCCTAAATGAGGTACAAAGGACAGTGTTTCAAAAACACAATAAACAATCCAAAGGCATTGGAAATGATGAAGGGGGGATGTTTTTGAGTGTCATTAGGTTTCCTCTTTGACTAGAGAAGCAGGAGATATTCTCCAGGTAACTGTGAAGCACACCAGAAATACAGTTTGCAGTTTCCTTCCTACCATAGATCAATTTGGTGACAATCATGAAGCATAAAAGCTCAGCCTTTGCTAATTTGTTTCTAAATTCACAGGGGGAAATACAGAAGCAGGAATATAATTAATGAAGTGTTTGCATAATACTGAAGCCCAAGGGCAGTAGCTTCAGAGAGTTAAGTCCCAATGCACCTGATAAAATAAAAGGCAGTCTGCCTATTATTGTGTAGCCACCCAAGTCCTGCTCATCTCAGGTAGGTTTCCAGATCCCAACTTAAGAATATAGGAGAAAAAACTTAACTTTTTGAAACAAAAGATCAGATGTAAAACCCAGTCAGATCTCATTAAAATTATTCACAAATGTGCCTTAATAACTACATAAGAATTCATTATTTGGATATGAGCTGATACTTTTCAGAAAGAATGGAGCCACCCTTAACAAATCAGAAAATTCTCTCTAATACAAAAAACAACAAAAAGAACCAAAAAAAACTTAACTTTTTGAGAAAAAAAAGATTTGTAACTGAAGCATTTTAAGCCTGCCTACTCATTAAAATCTGCATTTAATAGCTAGAAATATTTTCTTTTTTAAGAACTTATATTGAGATATAATTGACATACAATAAACTGCATATATTTAAAGTGTACAATTTGATATTTTTCTTGATATTAGCAATGTATATATGTCAATCCCAATCTCCAAATTCATCCCACCACAACACCCCCCACCCCCCCCAGCCCCCAATTTCCTCCCTTGGTATCCCTATGTTTGTTCTCTACATCTGTGTCTTTATTTCTGCCTTGCAAACTGATTGATCTCTACCATCTTTCTATAGTCTACATATATGTGTTAGAATTAATATTTTCACCTCAGAATCAAAAGAATCTGTCTGAATGTGTTAATATCTACAATACAACATTATTTTATTTTGCTATTGGTTCACAGGAAAGCATTTACTCTTTTTATTATTGGGCAAGTGTATACATGAATTTAAGTTATATTTTGTTTTGTTTCACTGAAAAAAATAGTGTAGCTACCACAATAAAAATAAAAACATGTGCAAATTCATCTGCACACATATAACAGAGAGAAAAGTCCATGTATTTTAGAAGCATTTATTGTCCCTCATCTCATTTCTATTTTATAATATGAAAAGCCATTTAAAATCTACATTGACGGAAATGTATGTGATAAGTTCTGCTATTTTCACTTTCTTTTAGCTCTTTTCATCTATGAGTCAAGATATTCATCCTTTGACAACAAGCACCCCACAAAGAGGTAGTGAGCACTGTGGGAAAGCAATAATACATTTCTAGATAACATGCCAATAATACTTATATCATGTCTCAGCAAACACTATACACAACATAAATTAAAACAAGTAAGATAATTTTTTATCATTATTAGTCATTGATATACTTACTATTTCTGGAACTAAAACAAAGACTCTTAAAACATGATGCTTTTTTGAGAAACATAAAAATTGTAATCATTTTTGTAATCATTTTTTGTATCAAAGTGAATATTTTTGGGTATAGGAAAAACAGTCATATGTCTCAGAGCTTGGTCTTTCTAACACTGGTTTCTCTTACTTATTATTCTGAAGACATGAAGAGGCAAATTCATCTAAATCTGCTCCTTGAGATAAGTAAAGTAATGCTCAGAGAAGAGCTGTAGAAAGTAAGATATCTCATGAATGACATCTAGATTTTCATCTGAATTTCTCTACTGTCTATCCCAGATAATTTTTATTATTGTGTAATAGATACCTATCCTTCTTTAAAGAGTGGATATCCATGATCTGGATTATTTTCTAAGTATAAAAAGACACATAGAAAAAAAATCATGATCTGTCTTTTCATATTTTGCAGATGTACAGAAGTGTTACACATTCATGTGTCATGTTCTCAATCATTTTCTCAAAAAATTTACACAAGAACTAAGAAGGATGGATAGAGTGAATTGCTCCTCCTTGATTGAATTCATTTTATTGGGAATTACTAACAACACCGAGAACAAAGTGACCCTATTTACCACGTTTCTCCTTGTTTATCTCATTAATCTTCTAGCAAATCTTGGAATGATAATCCTGATTAGAATGGATCCCCAGCTGCACACACCCATGTACTTCTTCCTCAGCCACCTCTCCTTCTGTGACCTCTGCTATTCCACAGCAATTGGACCCAAGATGCTGGTGGACCTATTTGCCAGGAACAAATCAATCCCCTTCTATGGCTGTGCTCTGCAATTCATGGTTATCTGTACCTTTGTAGATTCTGAGTGTCTACTGCTGGCAGTGATGGCCTATGATCGATATAAGGCCATTAGCAACCCATTGCTCTATGCAGTCAGCATGTCCAGCAGAGTGTGCTTCCAGCTTGTGGTTGGTGTTTACCTGGTGGGAATAGCAGATGCTGTGATACACACGACATTAGCATTCCGCTTATGCTTCTGTGGGTCAAATGAGATTAACCACTTTTTTTGTGATGTTCCTCCTCTCCTATTGCTATCTTGCTCAGACACACAAGTCAATGAGTTAGTGATATTCACCATTTTTGGTTTTATTGAATTGAGTACCATTTCTGGAGTCCTTGTCTCTTATTGTTATATTATCTTGTCAGTCTTGAAGATTCACTCTGTTGAGGGGAGGTTCAAAGCTTTCTCCACTTGCACCTCTCACCTAACTTCTGTGACAATTTTCCAGGGAACTCTGCTCTTCATGTATTTTAGGCCGAGTTCTTCCTACTCTCTAGATCAAGACAAAATGACCTCATTGTTTTACACCCTTGTGATTCCCATGTTAAACCCTCTGGTTTATAGCCTGCGGAACAAGGATGTGAAAGAGGCCCTAGAAAAACTGAAAAATAAAAGATGATTTTAAATATTTATATTAGGCATATTTGCACATATATATATCTATACACATATAGAGATTGATGATTTATTAAAATTAAATGGGAGGATGCATGAGAAACATATTTTCTCAAATTCTTAAATAAGGTAGCATTTGTATTAAATTCCAATCTTCATTATAATGCTGTTCCCCACACATTGTATGCTTCACTATGTTTCTAGAATATATACATGGCACTTCATCTATGTGAAAAAACTTTCTGAGTTTTCCTTATGCTAATTTTGTTCAGTTTCTATTCAAACATTAGGTCAATTACCCTAAGATTTATTGTGCATTTATTCTGTGACCTTTGAGCATTTAAGTTCTTTCTATACTATAGTGCAACTTATAGTTTAAATACCACTGGATATAAGCTAGTATTAATAAGATATTAAGTAAATACCAAATAATTCATATTAAACCTCAAATTCATAGAGGACCACATAAAAATAGAGGACTATAATTCCAAAGCAAAAATGTATAAAACCAGTCTAAAAGAAAGGCATCTTTGGATAGAGATATTAAGTCAAATCTTGAAATGATTTAATTTGGGAGACGAAATGATAGTAGGGAGAGGATCTGACACTTATCCAGAGTTGAAGTGGACAAATCCATGTCTTTCAGAAGAAGTCATGTTTGCTACAACATACAAGAACCATGAAAGTAAAAGGCTAAGTGAAATAATTCATACAGAGGAAGACAAGTATTGTATGATCTCACACGTATGTAGAATCTAAAAGGTCAAACTTGGGAATTCCCTGGCGGTCCAGTGATTAGGAGTTGGCGCTTTCACTGTCCAGGTCTGGTTCGAAACCTGGTCAGGGAACTAAGATCCTGCAAGCTATGTGGTGCTGCCAAAAAAAGGAGGAAAAAAAAAAAGCTGAAACTCATAGAAACAAAGGGTAGATTGGCTGTTGCTAGGTGCTGATGGGGGAAATGGGTGACATTGGTCATAGTGTACAAACTCTGTTATTCGATGAATAAGTTTTGGGGATCTAATGTACATGGTGCTGCTAGTTAACAGTACTTTATTATAAACTTGAAATTTGCTAAGAGAGTAGAATTTAACTGTTCTACCTGATACACACTCAAAATGGTAACTATGGGAGCTGATGCATATGTTAAGTAACTCAATTGTGTTAAATCATGTCACAATGTATATGTACATCACATCATCACATTCTATACCTTATAATTATAAGTGATATTTGTCAATTACATTTGAATAAAGTTAAATGAAACATAAGAAGTCTAAAGATTAGATTTTAAAAACCTATGGAGAGAGCCTTTTTAAAGTAAAACATTGTAGTGTCATTATCAACTATCCATTCTTCTGCCCTTCCTCCATTATCAACTGTCAATTCTTCTGCACTTTCCTTCCCTTCTTCCTCATTCTCAGCCCTGGTTAAATGCCCCTCTTAGTCTCCTTGTAGTTCACAAACAACCACCTACTTCAAGCATTATTTTGTATCCCCCTGTTTGTGGGCATTCTTTGCTAAAGGACTGAACATTCCGTCCTTGTAAACCAAAGCATTGTGTGCTGCCTGGAACATAAACAAATATGTAATAAACAAAAATAGTAGACATTTTTTGACTTTACTTATATCTCAGTAACACAAAATTAACTGAGAATTTGGTAATCACCTTCAAATATATGTATATATACATATATATACACACATATATATACACATACACACACACATATCACAATACAATGTACATACTGTAAATTATACACAACAGTTTTTTGGAAGGTGCATAAAATGGTTGTGGACATTAAAATAATAGACTTATAAAGACGTACATATCAATTGCACTAGAATTAGGAAGTTAAAAGTTCTTGATGTTTGACTACTTCATCTGCCTTCGATCTTATTTCTTGAAAGCTAAAGCACTAAATTGGTTTGTTGAGAAAGTGAGGATACTACCATATATTTGAAATACCATAAAAGGACCCTTTTTTATCCATTAAAAGTGTAAAGTTAAAAGCCTCTGATAGTTTAAAATTTTCTAGCTGCCATTGTAAATTGTTCTTATGTGAAAATACTTCAAAATAGAAAATAAAGCCTATGAACATTCTCTGTTACTTAGGGTGGCATTTGTGGAACACTATGGCATGTTTGTAAGAAAAGTTCTCATGGTAGAAAAACCTTAGGATAATTCTTGTATAATATGAAAGGTTTAAAGGTTTCTACTCCTGGTGTATTTTATCAAGTCACCCAAACTTCTTTAGAGTTCTTGTTTATGAGGAGCAGTATGGCAGAAAACATTGGCTGAAATATATTAAAGTCAACAAAATAGAGTGTCAATAGATTCCCATCAATAAAATTATGGATCTAATTAATCCATCTTCATATTTATGATAGACATTTATTTCAGCATCTAAAGACTGATTTAATATAAATATTGGCCCATTTTATTGGCTCTAGTGGGTAATATATAAAAAGAAGGAAATTTTAAGCCAACTAAATGGAATTCCAAAAACAGAACTAACTGATTTAGTTAATTGTAAGCTTTCTTTCCTAGAATTGGAGAAATGAATGAGAAATTATGGAAATATTTTGTAGGTAATTTGTAATTCAAATAGGAATTTGGTCAATGGTATATAATAACTCTTCTTTCTTGACGTTCTGCAGAAAAAGAGCACACTGTATCAAAAGACTTTCATGTATTCTAGCCTATTTCAATATTCTTCATTCTTTTCCCTTTTGGCCTCTGCACATCACACATCACATTCTTCTCACACATCCACCAAAAGCAGATGGAAAATATCATTGTCCAAATGCAATTTATCCATGACAGTGTGTAATATGTTAATATTATAGTCAAATTCCTATATCTTGACCTCTTCCTTCATCTTTGCCATTGAAATAATTAACTATAAATATGGCAAAACAATGTGAGATTTGGGTGAATGTCTAGCACAGAGGACAGACAGGTACATACTGGTTATAGTCTGTACAAGGATGTATGTTACAAATAGAGCAGTAATAATGCTGAGGACACCAGCAAGCAGGAGGTTTTGTGTTAAAATCAGAGGCAGAAACTTTAAACCTCCCTGGACAACTCTCTTTTTGTTAGAAACATGTTATGAACCAGGAAGAAACACTACTCTAAATTTAATTCATCACTCTTCCTGTCTAGCCCTCAGATTCCCTGAAGTAAGATAGGGACTTCACCAAGATTACCTCTAAGGTCCTTTCCAACTGATATAATCTGCCTGTATGAAACATGGCTCTAGTGCTGTATAAATCCATCCCCTGTATTGGAAAGGATTTGAAAAATGTAAAAAAACAAAAAAAAAAAAAACAAAACAAAAGGAGTCACTTCACATTCAAACAAAAAACTGTTCTGCACATCTAGGCTATTTAAGCTGCAATAGTGGTGACATGGAGAAATCTGAGTAGTATAAGTTTCAGAAGGCCAAACACTTTTAAACATGGCCCTTTTGAGTGACCTGTTATTCATGTTCAGAAACTCATAGACTCATCACAGAAGTGGATATCTAACTTTATTAGTGCTCAAGTAAATAAACCTTAAATAACAATGTTAAAAGTTGTATTATGATATCTACAGAATGGCAAAATGTAAACAAGTGAAATATCTACTACTGTTGAGAACATGAAACAACAGTGGCTTTTACACATTGACAGTAGAATGAGAACTGGCACTGCACTTGGTAAAACTCCATGGCTGAGTCCACTAGAGCTGGACATATAAATGTCCCACCTAGGACCCCAAAATACCATTCCTAGGATATGCCCAAGAAAAATAAATGAATATGTCCATCAAAAGACATGTACAAAAATATTCACCATTGAATCATTGGAAATCAAACAAAACTGAAAACAATTCAATTTTTTTCAATACATTAGATCAGTACTTGACAACTTTTCCTTACATTATTTAATAATTTATACTTTGTTTGTAGGCCATAAACTTGTTGTCACAACTAAACAGTTTTTTCCCGTATCACAAAATCAGCCACCCATAATACATAAATAAATGATGTGTCCAGCTCCAATAAAACTTTATGTGTCAAGCTTACTGACCCCGTTTGACATTAAATAAATTACTTTATGATAAGTTTGTATGTTGGAAAACTACACAGCAATTAGGATGAATGAACTACCTCCTCATACACGGAGAAATTTCACAAACATAATATTGAGTGAAAGAAGCCAGACATAAAGTGTAAATGCTGTATGACTTCAATATTGTATACCTCAAAAATATGCAAACTAAGCAATGTATCATATTGGACATCAATTTGTGATTGGTGTGGGGAAAATTTCTGAGATTCTACTAATTTTTGTTTTGTTGTGGTTCTGGTTTCATTTCTGAAAATTGCAGTATGCTTTTGTAGATGAAACTTTTCTGTATGTATAAAAGACTCAAATTATTTTTCCATAAAGTATATCAGATAGTAAGAAACTTTATTTTTATTTTTTAATCTCAAAGCCTCTTGTACAAAATAAGTGTGCATTGTATATATGTGATTTTATTGTAGTGCATAATTTCATAGGGTATGTTAGCACATAATTACTCTTTATGTTATTAGAAGTGCTGCCTTGCTTGTAGAACAACACTGTCTTTATCTACCCACTGGCATTCCTAGTCATTCTCCAAGCATTGGGAAGCTATAATGTACTTCAGTACCGGACCATGCAATAAACTCCGTGTCATAATACTCAAGGCTTGTGGAGCAGACAGTTATATTCTGAAGAAGATCATCTTCTGGGTAGTGTTTACCTACATAGAATTGTTTTAGTGTGACCAGGGCCCCAGGAAAACCCAAAATATCGATTTTTTTCTCTATTGCTTGTATCTGAGGAATACATTTTCTCCTTAAGACATGTTTTTCAATTATTTAAGATCTCCATTTTTAATGAAACACAAATCCCATTGGGAGATATTTTAGGTTACCCAGTTTGTAATACTAATGTAAGTACCCAAACTCAGATTTAAATTTTGGGGAGTATATTAAAAGGATGTTAGTTTACATGGTCTTGAGAGCAGCACTGTTAAAAAACTAAAGCTAGGTTCTGACTGAACAAAATATAACCCAAGGGATTTTTGCATCCCAGAAGACAGGGAAGTACCTGAGGGAAAAATTAACTTGGATAGGAATAGAATTAGGTGACTGAGGACAGTTCTGCATACACCATATGCATAACAGAGAAGCAAATAATGATAGTAAAGATCTTTTGATGCATAAGTGCATCAGTTTCTTGATTTTAGTGGGAAATTAGTTACAATTAGTCTGTGGTTTGAGATTTGCCTCAACATCTCCACAGGAGTGCAGTTGGGATTTTAGTATTGCAACCCTCATAACCAAGAATGACAAGGACATATAAAAAGGCATCAAAACTTGTCATTAAGAATCACTTTTCCAAAATTACACATGTACTAATTATATGTATTTTAGCATACTGAATTTCCCAGATTTATAGGGAAAAAAAAGTAGAAAAACAAACAAATGAAAAGAACAAACAGAGTAAAACACCCAAACTAATAAGACAGCCTGTGTCCCTCAATTCTCAAATGAGAATTCAAGTAAAACAAGGAATTGGTTATGGTCAGGATTTAATATCGATCCATTTAACATTAGTGTCATGTCATCTTATTGTGGCTTTATTGTCATTGCCTTAATACCTCATGATTCTGAGCAAATTCTTATGCATTAACTTATTGTTTATATGTCTTCTTTGTGAGAGTATCAGCTCAATTTTTTTTTACTCATTTTTCTTAAGGTTTTTTGTTTTTTTTGTGTGTTGATGAAAATTCTTCACATGTTTTGGATGCAAGTTCTTTGTTGTACATATGGCTATATGGTTTTCAAATATTTTCCCTGTATTTTATGGAAATGTTTCTCTCTGATTAGATTTACTCACACTGTTCCAGTTATCTTTTGCTACATAAACACTGTTCCAAAATTACATGGCTTAAATAATGACCACTGAGCCACTTTTGTTGCTGTTGTTCTTCCTCAGTTGACTGAGGTCACAGTGAAGTACTCAGCTGAAAGATGGGCTAGGCTGCACAGTCTCTGCCAACGTGCACCAAGGTGAGAATTGTTAGAAAGATCATTTCAGTTGGTCCCCTCTCCCTGTCCATGTGGTCTCAGAGCCTGTCACATGATTTATCCAGGAGTTTAGTTGGACTTCCTACATGGCAGCTCATGGTTTTCAGAGATTCTCTTCTTAAACAATAGACTTGGAAGTGACATACAGTATTTCTTCAAATTTCTGCTGATCAAAGCAATTAAAGTACAACAAAAATTCAAAGGGAAGATATATAGGCAGTGTGTTTCTAAGGAAAATGTATAGTCAACTTTAATCTACCCAAACTATAATCAGTCCATTGTAGAACTCTGTCAGTTTAAATTCCAGATTAGTTTATTAATATTTGTTTAATATTTTAATTAAATATATGAGTTGTGTTACAATCTATTTTTATTTTTGCTACAGACGTACCTACCAAAGCAATAAAATGAAGCAGTACTTGAGCAGCACACATGTGGAAAGGAGAGCGAGAGACATTTCACTCACTCAGGTCATTGTAAAAGCAAGACTTGTTCTGGGACCATGGGAAATAACCTAATCACATCAGATGCTAAGAAGGGAGACCAAAGTTTAAGTAGTGTGGAAAATTCCATTGCTATCTGTTAAGAAGGATTTAGGAAGGATATGAAAGTGAACAGTGCAGCCCCTATGGAAAATAGTATAAGGCCTCCCCAAAAATTAAAAATACAACTCTCATCTGGTTCAGGAATTCCACTCTTGGGTTTATATCTAAAGAAAATGAAAACACTAATTCCAAAAGATATATGCTTCCCAATGCTCATAGTGGCATTTTTTATAATAGCCTAGATATGGAAGCAAACTACATGTCCATAACTGATGAATGGATAAAGAAAACATGGCATATGTATATATAGTGAAATATTACTCAGCCCTACAAAAGAATGAAATTTTGCCATTTACAATAACATATATGTCCCTGGAGGGTATTATGCTTAGTGAAATAATTTCAACAGAGACAAATGTTCTTTGTTTTCACTTATATGTGTAATCTAAAAAATATGACAAATAAATGAATATAAAAACAAACAAACAAACAGAACAGACTAACAGATAGAGATAACAAATTAGTGGTTACCAGCAGTCTGTGGGGAGAGGGTTGGGAGAGAGGCAAGATTGGTGAAGTTGATTAAGAGGTACAAACAACTAGCTATAAAATAAATAAGTAACAGGATATAAAAGTAGGGAATATAGCCTATAATTTATAATAATTGTATATGGAGAATAATCTATGAAAATATGCACTCACTAAGCTATATATCTGAAACTAATAAAAATTGTAATTCAGCTACACACATCAGTAAAAAAAAGAAATGTCCAGTATTTCTCAATGTAAAAATCTAGTATGGATAATAGCAAACAAATTATTTAAGAAAATAAAAATGAACCTCTGCTTATTTAGAAAATCAACAAAACTACAAAAAATTTTAAATCAGTCTTCCTTGCATGTATGAACAATATCAGTAGGAAAATCCCCAAATCCGGCATATTTCTATCCTTTATACGTTATTCTCCACTTTAACAGAGAGAAATAGGGACTCCCCTGATGGCGCAGTGGTTAAGACTCAGCACTCCCAATGCAGAAGGCCTGAGTTTGATCCCTGGACAGGAAACTAGATTCTACATGCATGCTGCAACTAAGGAGGCCATGTGCCACAACTAAGGATCAGGCAAGCTGCAACTAAGGAGCCTCCAAGCCACAACTAAGGAGCCCATCTACCTCAACTAAGACCTGGCACAACCAAATAAATAAAAAATTAAATAAAAACTTTAAAAAAACAGATTGGAATATTTAATAATAAATGTCTAGAAAGAATTTACCTTTGCAAATCCTTGTACTAGCAATTTTAAGAAATACAGAAAATAAGCACAGAACTTTTTCCAAAGACTTAAGTGTAGTAGAGATGTTTTTATAGAAATAAAATAAACACAATTCAAGAAAAAGTGCACTACATAGAGAATGTGATGAAGTCAAAAATTCAATGAAATGGCCTTGGATGATATGTGATTGGAAGATGGGAATAAGACAATGATTGGTGATAAAGGCCACCTTAAAAATTAACATTGACAAGAATGTGGTAGCATCATTATGCATAATAGCTAAAGAGTAGAAACAACCCAATGTTCATTCATCTGAAGAATGGATCAATAAAACATGTTCTATCTATAAAGTGAAATATCATTGTACCATTTAATGAAACAAAATTCTAACACAGGCAGCAGCACACATGAGCCTGGAAGACAGTTAACTGAAGAAAGAAGCCCTGAAAGGAAAAAGAAGACAACATGTACTGCATGACTGTTTATATGAGATGGTCAGAATACGCAACTGCATAGGGTCAGAAAGTAGATTAGTGGTTGCCAGGCCTGGGGGAGAGGGAGGGGGACTGACCCATGACAGGTGTGGGTCTCTTATTGGAGTGATGAAGTGTTTTGGAAGTAGATAGTGGTGATAGATGAAAAACCTTGAGAAAATTTTAAAACCCAAGGACCTGTATACATTCAAAGAGTGAATTTTATGGTGTATGTATTACATTTCAATAAAAAAGAAAATATGATCCAATTGTGGTATTATTCCTATATGAGGTATGAAGGAGAATGTTTCAAAAACACAATGAAGAATCCCAAGGAGTTGGAAATGATGGAAGGAGGATCTATTTGAGGGTCATTAGGTGTCTCTTTGACTAGAGGAGCAGGAGATAGTCTCCGGGTAACTGTGCAGCACACCATAAATACAGTTTGCAGTTTCCTTCCTGCCATAGATCAATTTGGTGACAACAGTTAGGCATAAAAGCTCAGCCTTTGCTAAGTTGTTTCTGAATTCACAGGGGAAAATACAGAAACAGAAATATAATTAATGAAGTGTTTGCATAACACCAAAGCCTAAGGGCAGTAGCAGGGGAATTTAAGCCCCAATATACCTGGTAAAATAAAAGGCCATCCTCCTGTTGTTCAGCTACCCAAGACCTGCTCATCTCAGGTAGGTTTCAAGGGCCTGATTTAAAGAACATGAGACAAAAAACATGTCATTTGGGGAAAAAAAGAAGTTTGTAAATAAAACACTTTATTCCTGCTTACTCAGTTAAATAAACCCTGTAATTTAATGTCCAGAAATAATATTTTCTTCTCAGAACTGGCATAATCTGTCTGTACTTGTTAGTATCCATAATACAACTATTAAATTAATTTATGTGATGCTGGTTCACAGGAAAGACTTTCCTCCTTTTACCATGAGAGTAGTATACAGATGCATTTAAGTAGGTATATAGATGAATTTTTGTTTGTTTTGTTTTATTTAAAAAATAATGTAGGTGCCACCTTAACAATTAAAACATGCAAATTGATCTTCATTTGAACCACATGCCATATTTACTAAGATCTAAAGAAAAAGTTGTTCACCCACATTCTACTCTCACATATATCAGAGACATATAATACACATGCAAACACGTGACACACACACCACTCATGACAGAGAAACCTAGGTATCTCAGAAGCACATATTTTCCCTCATCCTGTTTCCATTTTTATGATATAAAAGTCCATTCAAAATCCAGAGATGCAAATGTATGTGTTAAATTCTGTTGTTGTCTCTTCCTTTTAGCTCTTTTCCTTGACTGTTCAAGAGGCTCCTCCTTTGGCACCAGGCACTCCACAAATAGGTAATGTGGAAAAGCAGTAATACATTTTTAGAAAAAGGGTGATGTTACTTATTTCATGTCTCACTAAATACTAAAAACCAGTATCAATAACATAATTATTTTCATTGCTGTTAGTGTATGATATGCAAATGGATTCTAAATCTAAACATGAATGTTTTAAATTACATTTTTGAGTAAAATAAAAATTGTAATCAGTTTCTGTATCCATGGAATTTTTTCAAGCATAGAAAATGCTCAGTCTTATATCTTACAGCCTATTGTTTCTAACATGGGTGTTTTTCCACACTGTTTTGAAGATATATAATGAGATAGCAATTCATCCCAATAGCCTTTGTGATGCAAGGAAGGATAGGCTCTGAGAAATTAAAGAGCTTATAGATGGTAACATGCCTCAGGAATGACATCTAGATTTAGAGCACAGTTTCTCAACAACCTATCAGATATTTTTATTATTATTATATAGATAGCAATGCTTTTTTTAAAATAATTTTATTTATTTATTTATTATTTTTTGGGGGTACACCAAGTTCAATCATCTGTTTTTATACACATATCCCCGTATTCCCTCCCTTCCTTGACTCCCTCCACCTCGAGTCCCCCCCACCCTCCCCGCCCCAGTCCTCTAAGGCATCTTCCATCCTCAAGTTGGACTCCCTTTGTTATACAACAACTTCTCACTGACTATTTTACAGTTGGTAGTATATATATGTCTGTGTTACTCTCTCACTTCCTCTCAGCTTCCCCTTCACCCAATGCCCCCTCCCAAACCTCGAGTTCTCCAGTCCATTCTCTGTATCTGCGTCCTTGTTCTTGTCACTGAGTTCATCAGTACCATTTTTAGATTCCGTATTATGTGAGTTAGCATACAATATTTGTCTTTCTCTTTCTGACTTACTGCAATGATTTTTTAAAAAATGACTACTGACCAATAATTTTCTGAGTGTAGAAGGAAAACTGCAGAAATGAATTGTGTTCTTCCTTACAGATATGCTGTGAATGTCCAGAAGTGCACACATACGTGTGTCATTTTCTTGATCATTTCCCCGATCATTTCCCCAAAAGTTCAGACAAGAACATAGAACAATGGAAAGAGGAAACTGCTCATCCTTAACTGAATTCACATTCTTGGGAATTACCAATAACCTTGGGATTAAAATGACCTTATTTATCACATTTTTTGTTGTTTATCTCAGTAACCTCCTGGCAAATCTGGGAATGATTATTTTAATTAGAATGGATTCCCAGCTGCACACACCCATGTACTTTTTCCTCAGCCACTTCTCCTTCTGTGATGTCTGCTATTCTACAGCAATAGGGCCCAAGATGTTGATAGACCTTGTAGCTAAAAACAAATCAACCCCCTTCTATGGCTGTGCTCTGCAATTGTTGGTCTTCTGCCTCTTTGCAGATTCTGAGTGTCTACTGCTGGCAGTGATGGCCTATGATCGGTACAAGGCCATCAGCAGCCCTTTGCTCTATTCAGTCAGCATGTCCAGCAGAGTGTGCTCCCTGCTCATGGCTGGGGTTTATCTGATGGGAATGACAGATGCTGTGATACACACAACATTAGCATTCCGCTTATGTTTCTGTGGGTCAAATGAGATTAACCATTTCTTCTGTGACTTACCTCCACTCTTTCTTCTTTCCTGTTCTGATACAAGGGTCAATGAGTTGGCATTATTCACTGTTTTTGGCTTTATTGAATTGACCTCCATTTCAGGAGTCCTTGTCTCCTATTGTTATATTATCCTTTCAGTCTTGAAGATCCACTCTGCTGAGGGAAAGTTCAAAGCTTTCTCCACCTGCACCTCCCACCTAACTGCTGTGGCCATTTTCCAGGGAACTATGTTCTTCATGTATTTCAGGCCGAGTTCATTCTACTCTCTAGATCAAGACAAAATGACCTCATTGTTTTATACCCTTGTGATTCCCATGTTAAATCCACTGATTTATAGCCTACGGAACAAGGATGTGAAAGAGGCTCTAGAAAAACTGAAAAATAAAAGATGGTTTTAAATATTTATTTTAGTCATATATACAAACACACATTGTATTTATTGTATTTATAAAATCATTTTGCATGATACAAGAGAAACAAAGACGTCTCAAATATTGTAATTGATAAAATGAGTATTCTAAAGCATAGTCTTTATAGATCTGTTGTTATTCTCCAAATACTTCATACTTTGTGTGTCTAGAATTTATAAATGATACCCACTCTATGCAAAAAACTTTTTTGACCTTTCTAATTTTGCCAAATTTTTTATTCATTCTTTCATTCAAACATAAATTCATTTTACTTAAATTTATTTTGTGTTTACTAAGTGAGCTTTGAGCATTTAAGTACTGTGTGTTCCATGGTACATTAAGTAGTTTCCGTAGTAATGAGTCTCATTATCCACTTGAAGTATATCAATTAACCAAGTACCAAATAATTCATACTTGTTTCGATATTATCATGAAGTAAAAACAATATCTGTTAAATCCAAAGAGAATTTCCAAATCTAGCATAAAAGAAAGCTTCATTGAATGGGGATTTTGGGTCTCAAATATAAAAAGATGCATGTTGTGGTAGGAAACGTTTGCCAGCAGAGGATCTAACAGTTAGAGAGGTCTTGAGGTGGACAAGCCTGTGGCTTTTTAGAAGTAAAGAAGTTTTGAGGAAGGAAAAAATTTAATTCTACCCTCCTAAGTTCTGTTGCCTGATGTAAGCATTAAATTGATAGGAGAGAGATTAACAAGAGGAGGAAAAAACAAATTTAATTATGTGCATAAGAAGAATGCACCTAACATGAGAGATTCCAAAGACAGTAAAATGAGGTATATGTTAGCTTTGACAAAGGAGAGAGGGGTAGATATCTGAAAATTAAAAAGGAAGGAAGGCCACTTACAGGAAGATGAAAAGAGCAAATGTTTGGTAAACAAATATTTCTTTGGCTGTACAGAAATAATGAAGCATAGAGAGAAATTTTAAGAGACCTTGCAAGGTTTCTCTCTGTCTACTATACCAAATCATATTATTCTGTAGTTACCAATGGTAATACCAATGGTAATTCCTTTCTCTGAATAGGTCATCTATCTAAATTGTTTTAGGCAGTTAAGGGGGAAATAAAAAAGAAAAATGTTCTGATTCATCTAGTTCTTAAAAATATATAGCCCAACATAATCAGCATACCAAAGAGACATATTTTGGGGAGGCAAAGTTTGCCCTTTACAAAATCATGGCTTAGAAAGCAGATAAAACTTGAGGGCATTATGCTAAGGAATAGGTCAGACAGAGAAAGACAAATACTGTATGTTGTACTTTACATGTGGAATGTAAAAAAGTTGAATGCAAAGAAACAGTAAAATGATCTTTACCAGGGGCTGGAGGAGTCAGGGGAAGGGAACAGTGATGTGGATCAAATGGTTCCAATTTTCTGTTATAACATGAATAGTTTCTGTGGATCTAAGGCACACTGTGGTAATTATAGTTGACAATGCTGTATTGTATACTTGAAATTTGCTAAGAAAGTATATCTTAAAAGTCCCCCACACAACAGAAAAATGGAAACTCCTTGCAGTAATACATCTGTTTATTAACCTTATAATGGTAATCCTTTCACAACTGATACATATACCAAAATATACATTGTACACCTTAAGGAAACTCAATGTTGTCAATTACCTCTCAGTCATGCTGGAAAAAAAAAAGAAGAAAAATAGTCCAGATGGTTAGGTTATAAAAACAATGGAAAATGCCTTGAAAAAATATATCATTCTATTTTAGTTATCAATAATCACCTCCTGTATCAACCCTCCAAAAAAATTTCCTTACCTTGTTGTCCATTATCAGTTCTAGTTAACTGTTCCTGTGTGTAATTCATAGTAAACCAGCTCCTTTAAGCATCATTCTAATATCACCCTGTTTATTAAATCACTGCCTCTAATATGAGACTGTGAGCATTCTTTGCACAAGGACTGAATATTCCATTCTTTTTGTCCAAAGCACTTCAGACAGTCTGACACAAAATTGGAAAACAAACAAATAAATAATTTATTATGAACATTTTTGAGTGTCTATTAGACATTAGTAACACAATTATATGGGTATAAGTTATGTGGCTTCAAAATATAGATTTTTATATACATTTCATATAATTTATATATTTTATAAAATGTGTACATATTTTATTTTTAAGAAAGTACATACAATGGTTCTGGATCCTAAGGTGACTAATCTTTAAAAACCTGCATATTGATTACCTTAGAAGTAAAGTGCATTCACCTGTGCATTTTCCTGATACCCGTTTTTTGTCTGTCTGCTCTAATTTCTGATGGTTAAAACACTGAATCAACTTGTTGAGATACATACATACGTCTATATATTTGAAGGATTGTATAAGACTCAGGGCATTTTTAATTATCCGTTACAATTGTGGACACTAAAAGCCACTGAATGTCTTAGCTTTTCTAGCTGCCATTTTAAAAGGCCTTTGTATGAAAACATTTTAGAAAGAAGTAAAGCCTAAGAAGCTCTTCTGCTTTTCAAGGGGGTGTTTGTGGGACACTGTAACCTATCACTAGGTATCATACTGGGAAAAAAAAAAAAAAAAACTGCTATTTATGAGCAGTGGCATGGAAGAAAACATTGTTTGGAATATATAAATCCAAGAAAAGGAGAGTATCAGTGCATTGCTGTTTAAAATTATAGGATGTTAATATGTAATCTGAGTAACCTATCTCCTGCCCTTTTTGACTGCTATATTTTATACCATCTAAGCAGTGATTTTGTCAGCATATTGTTTTATCAGATCCAGTGGGTGTGAACTACAGAATAGAAATTTTAAACCCTGTAAATGAACTTCCAAAAATAGAATTGACTTTTCAGTCAACTGTAGTCTTTCTCTCCCTTAATTTGAAGCCAAGAGGATAGCATGCATTTCAGAAGGCTAAATACTTAAAGTAGAACCCTTTTTTAGTGGCCTGTTATTAAATTCAGAATTTCATAGAAACTTTATTGAAGCAGATACCCAACTTTATTTCTGTTCAGAGAAGTGAATATCTAAATGTAGTATTAGGACTTAACTAAAATGAAATATCAAGTATGGTGAGGATGTGATACAGTCCTCTTAAACATTGAAAGTTAAAATGAGAATTGGCATTTTAGTTTGTAAACTCTATGCTTATGTCTGCTAACGCCAGGCATATAAATATCCTATGACCTAAAAATTGTACTCCTAGATTTTTAGTAAAGTAAAATAAGTATGTTCACCCAAAGACATGTGCAGAAATATTCACCATGGAATTATTTGCAGTAGTATGAAGCTGAAAACAGTGCAAATTTGATCAGCACAGTAGTACTGGAGTTGACAAACATCTTGTTAAAATGTTAAATATTGTGCATTTTAGGGTTTTTAGGCCATAAACTCATTATCACAACCACTTACAATTGCCTGTGTATTGCACTGGAGCATATATAATAGATAGCATGTCCCCAAACTTTATGCACCAGAGTTTCCTGACACCTGCCCTGGATTAGATAAATTACATCATGGTATATATGTACACTGGAAAACTACACAGCAATGGAGATGCATAAAGTACCTCCACACACAACAACAAGGAGAAATCTCACCAACATCATGTTGAGTAAAATAAGCAAGACAATAAAATTGAAAAACTGTATGATTTTACTCCTATATGCTTCAAAAGCTTGCAAACTAACCTATCACATTAGACATCAACTTGGGATGGGTTTATGAGATGATTTCTGAGATGCCAGTAATGTTCATTTTTTGGCCTGGTTCTACTTGAAGGGACTCCTTTCATTTCTGAAAACTTATTGGCAGTGTACTTTGTTAAATGAAAAATTCCTATATGTATATTTTACAAAAAACAGATTTTCCAAAACAGAGTATATTCCCCAACAGATTGTAAGCAACCACAAGATTTTCTTTTATTTCACTCTAGCAGTTCCCTATACACAATGTGTTCATAACGTATTTGGAAATTTTATGTAAAGCACATATCTCATAGAATATCTCAATACATTATATTCATGTTATTAAAAGCACTGGCTGCTTGTAGACCAACAATGTCTTGATCCACCCACGGACACTTCTAGTCTTTCCTCCAAGAGCAGGGAAATTCTATGTACTTTGGCAACAATACCATGAAATAAACTCTGTGTCATAATACTCAGTATTTCAAGGACAGAAAGCTATCCTGTGATGAATGTGATCTTTTGGGTTAACACTTAAGGTACTATTTTTTTTCGTGTCAGCAGGGTATCCAGAAGCCCCTAGATATACACGAATTCTTTTTGATTGCTTGAATTTGATGTATAAAATCTCTCCAAAAGACATTTTCTCTAATTATTAAAGAACACCATTATTTGAAATTAATTACTTAATCACTTTATTGATTTATTTATTGGCTGAGTTGGGCCTTTGTTGCTGCATGTGGGCTTTCTCTAGTTGTGGTGAGTGGGGGCTACTCTTCCTTGCAGGACATGGGCTCCTCATTGTGGTGACTTCTCTTGTTGCAGAGCACAGGCTCTAAGTGCACAGGTTTCAGTAGTTGTGGCACATGGGCTCAATAGTTGTGACTCACAGGCTCTAAAGTATTTGTAGCACATGGACTTAGTTGCTCTGTGGCATGTGGGATCTTCCAAGACCAGGGATTGAACCCATGTCCTCTGCATTGGCAGGTGGATTTTTAACCACTGGGCCACCAGGGAAGTCCCAAAGAACACCATTCTTAATGACAAGAGAAATCCATTGGGATATAAATTCAGTTATCTTTTTTGTAGTAATACTGTAGTTCCAGAAACACAGGTTTAAATCTGTGGGAGGGAGTAGATGGAAGGGAAGTTAGTTTACATGGTCTGGAGGAGCAGCCTCAGTTTAAGAAACTAAAGTTAGGTCTTGGCTGAACAAAAACCTGAGAGAATAGCTAATTTGAAAGGCATCAGAAGAAAGCAACAAGGAAAACTTCACATCCTCAGAATGTTTACCAAGGAACTAAACAGTGGTAGTAAATGACATGAGTGACACAGATGCATCAGTTTTTGGAATTTAATTGGTGGACAATTATCAGCAACTAATTATATGTTTTGAACTTTTCCTCAACAATATCCCCCACAAGAACACATATAATATCTTAATATTGGGATCAACACACAGATGAAAGACAAAATCCATCAAAATTTGTCACTAAGAATCACTTTTCCCAAATTAAAAATATACCAAGTTCACTGATGTTAGCCTGATGAGTGCTCTATATTTATAGAAAGCAAGGGAGGAAAACAGCAACAAAAGGACAAACAAAAGAAACGAAATGTAAAAACAAGCAGGCGGAAAGAAATCCAGTGTCCCTTCTAACTACCAGGTAAGATTTCTGAATAAACAGGAAAGTATCTGAAGTCCTCAAGAGCATAAATTAGTATAGTATATAGCCTAACACATCTTGTTGATGGTAATAAAAGAGATAATATAAAAACTCTTAGTATTTGCTAACAACTGCAAAATGGATTCTTGTTCCTCAAGTCCACCTCTAAGGATTTCATAAAGAAACACTGGATATGATGAAATATAAAAACATACAGTCTCTTATTTTAGAGTTGTACATGATATAAATGGTTGAATATGCTTATTTGTATATAAAATTTCCCTCTTTGCACTAAGCTAATGTTAAAAAAGCAAAAGGTAAGAATCACTGTATACAAACAAGAAGATGAATGAAATGAATTAATATACATCAATGGAAAGGAATACATTATCTCTGTTCAGAATATTTTATATGTAAACATATTTATTAAGATCTCATTTTGTTTAAAACTCTGATATTATATACAAGAAAACATGGTTTTCTCTAGGTAGTGTGATTTGAGTTGGATTTTCCTTGTTTTATATAGAATCTTTAATTGTTACAATAATTTTAATGGGTGTGTGCACACCCACGTGTTTGTGTTGTACATCTGTGTGATTGCATTGTCTACTAAGTAATTAAAACAATGTACCTTTATTGGGATTGGTGAAGCATAAAAAATAAGTGTTGGTTGAGTGAAATCTTAAACTACTTTTAGCCAGGTTTAAGGTTGGATATTGAAGAAAAGAACAAAAGAATACTGGGGGAAATTCTATATTTCTATCTCAATACCGAATTATATGAAATATCCAATGATAAGTCATATGATTATATTTGTCACTTATTTTTGAGATCCAAATATTTAGAAACACAGGGACCAGACACAGACATAGATTTATACTCTTAAGTGATTCCAGAGACAACACTGCGTGTGCGGGTAGATAGAGTCACAGACAAGAAAAACATCACATGTTCAGTCATAGGTACTAATATTTTGGGGTGTGGTTTTCTTATTTATATTTTATTGTTCCCTAGTTATTTTCTTCTTTTTACTAAAATAAAAGAATTTCACCTCTGGTCAACAAAGTTGCACCATGTATTGTGGAGAAAATTTTTATTACTTTTATATCTTTACCACATAGTGAATTAGGGTAGACTTCAGAGATATAAGTACTAAGTGCCACTAAACAAAAATAATATACCCTCTTCTTAGATTCAAAAGGAAACACACAGTATTGGTTGTTTTCTATTCAAGTAACCTTTTCTCCAGTTAAAAACAGATTCATATCTAAAGATTGTTAATGGAATCCAGATATTCCCACAAACCACACCTGTGTTCACTATTAATGCAATTTAAGAATTGATTTTGGACACTGATTTTTGAATCTTTTGGCCTTTCATGCATTGCTTTTGACATTCCGTCAGAGATTTGTAGTATTGAAAATATTCCTAAATGACATAGGGAAGGTAAATGTTCCAAAAAGGAAGAAACAAATAAAAGGAAGAAGACAGAAATTACTAAGTGGGGATCTTTTTGTATTTCATTGAATTTCTGCTTCGACTAGATATGGAGGGTGTAGATTCAGTATAACTGCAGCTTAAAATAAAAGTAATTTGTGATTTTCTTCCTGTCAGATCAATGTGTTGATAATAGTGAAGGAATCAAGCTCAGTGTTTGCTCAAGTTGTTGCTGTAGTCACAGGGGAAAATACAGAAGAGAAAATATAATTAATCAGATGTTAGCATACATTGAGGCAGACATGGAAGCTTCAGAGATTTAAGTCCCAAATGCTACCTGGTAAAATAAAATGCCATCTGTTTCATTTTTAGCCATCAGTGGCAAGTACAGAAAGACCTGCTTATTTCAGGTAGGTTCTCAAGTCTCCAGATTTAAGAGTATAAGAGAAAACTTTAACATTAAAAATATGAGAAATTTGTAAATGAATCATTTTTACCTGTCTAATCAGTATAATAAATTCATCAATTAAATGGTCAAAAATATTTTCTTCTCAGAACTGGAAGATGTCTCAACTTATTAGTATCTATAAAATAATTGTTTTAATTATGTTCTTTTACTTTAGGTTCACAGGAAAACCTTTACTCTTTTATCATTGGGGAACTGTATGCTTGAATTTAATTTTTTTTTAATTTTATTTCAAAAATAATATAGATGCAATGTTTAAATAGCAATATGTGCAAACTAAACTCTATATAAACTACATGCCATATACACTTAAAAAAAATCCATCACCAACATTCTTATTCTTATATCAATAGAGACATATGCATACACAAGCACGATACATGCAAATATATTCTTTAAGTCTTGAAGATCCATTCTGCTGAGGGGAGGTTCAAAGCTTTCTCCACCTGCACCTCCCACCTAACTGCAGTTGCAATTTTCCAAGGAACTCTGCTTTACACATATTTCAGGCCAAGTTCTTCCTATTCTCTAGATCAAGACAAAATGACCTCATTGTTTTACACCCTTGTGATTCCCATGTTAAACCCTCTCATTTATAGCCTAAGGAACAAGGATGTGAAAGAGGCCCTAGAAAAACTGAAAAATAAATGGTTTTAAATATTTATATTAGGCATATGTGGACGTATATACATTCAGACTTATAAAGTGATACATATTTTTAATTGCACTAGAGGTAAGAAGCTATAACTTCTTAATATTTGACTATTTCACCTGCCTTTGATCTGGTGTCCTAAAGGCTAAAGCACTGAATCAATTTGTTGAGAAAATGAAGATATGACCATATATCTGAATTACCATAAAGTACTGAAAGACATTTTTATTTATCCATTAAAATTGTAAAGTTATTAGCCTCTGATTGTCTCAAATTTTTTGGCCACCATTGTAAAATATCTTTATGTGAAAATACTTCACATAAGGAGTATGGAATGGAAAACAATGGATGGAATGGAAAAACATTGGAACGGAAAAACAAAGGCAAGCAACCTCCTCTGTCATTCATGATGATATTTGCAAAACACAGTGGCATGTAAGAAACGTTCTCACAGTGGAGAAACCTTAGAATAAATCTTGTATGATATAATATAAAAGGTTTAAACGTTTCTATTCCTGGCATATTTTATCAACTCACCCAGACTTCTTTTGAATTGTTACTATGAACAGCAGCACAGCAGAAAACATTGGGTGGGGTATATAAAAGTCAAGCAAAATTGGGTGTCAATGGATTGCCATTAAAAAACTGATAAACATGTTATCTAATTAATCCACCTTCATATTTATGTTAGATATTTATTTCAGCATCTAAAGGCTGATTTAATTCAGTATAAATATTGGCTGATTTTATTGGATCTATGCAGGATGGCATAAAAGAAGCAAATTTTAAGCCCATTAAATGGAATTCCAAAAACTGAGCTGACTTGATTTAATTAATTGTAGGCTTCTTCTCCTGGAATTGGAGGGATGAATGAGAAATTATGGAAATATTTTTAGGTAATTTATAACTCAGGAATTTGGGAAATTGTGTATAATCACTCTCTTTTCTTGATATTCTGCAGAAAAAGGGGACACTACGTCAAAAAACTTTCAGGTATTCTAGCCTATTTCAATATCCTTCTTTCTTTTCCCTTTTAGTCTCTGCACATCACATTTTCTCACACATCCAATATGTGATGGGAAATATCACTGTCCAAATACAATTTATCAATGATAGTGTGTGAGGTGTTAGTATTATAGACAAATTCTTATATCTTGACCTCTTCCTTCATTCTTGCCACTGAAATGATTAAGAATAAATATGGGAAAACAATGTTAAATTTGGGTAAATGTCTAAATAAATAAATAAATGATTTTTTTAAAAAAGTTAAAAGTTGTGTTATGACATCTGCAGAATGGCAAAATGCAAACAAGTGAAATATGTACTACTGTTGAGGAGATAAAACAACTGAGGCTTTTACACCTTGACAGTAGAATGAAAACTGGCACTGCACTTGGTAAAACTTCATGCCTGATATCACTATAGCTGGACACATAAATGTCCTAGGACTGAAAAATACCATTCCTAGAAAAATAAATGAATATGCCCATCAAAAGACACATACAAAATATTCACCATTGCATTATTTGAAATTATATAAAACAGAAAACAACTCAACATTTTTTTTTCAATTCATTATATCAGGATATGACAAACTTTTCTTTAAAGTATTTAATAGTGTATGTTTTTGTGTTTGTAGGCCATAAGCTCTTTGTCACAACTAAACAGTTTTGCCTTGTATCACAAAGGCAGCCCTACATAACAGATAAATAAGTGGTATGTCCAGCTCCAATAAAGCTTTATGGGTCAAGCTTCCTGACCCCTGTTCTACAGTAAATAAATTACTTTATGATGTTTGTATGTTGGACAATTACACAGCAATAAAGATCAATGAACTACCCACTCATACAAGAACATGGAGAAATTTCACAAGCATAATACTGAGTGAAAGAACAGACAAAGTTTAAAAGCTCTATGATTTCACTACTATATTTCTCAAAAATGTACAAACTAACCTGTCATATTGCACACCAATTTCTCATGGATGTGGGCACAATTTCCCAGATCCTAGAAATGTTCTTTTTTTTTTTTTTTCGTCTGGTTATAGGCTCAGGAATTGTTCCATTTTTGAAAGCTTTCTTGCAGTATACTTGTTAGATGAAAATTTTCTATATGTATATTATACTCTAAAAGAGACTTCCATAAATGAAGTACTTTTATTATGAGATTGTAGGAAACTGTTAGTTTTTATATTTAAATCTAAAAATTTCTTGTACAAGTATTCACTGTGTATTTATGAAATTGATGTAGTGCATAATTTCTAGAACATCTCAGTACATAACTAATCTTTGTTGCTAGAAGTGATGACCTGCTTGTAGATCAACACTTTCTTTATCCACCCACTGGTCCTTCTAGTCAAATTCCCAGCAGCAGGGAGCTATAATGTACTTCAGTAACATACTGTGCAATTAACCCTGTGTCATAATAGGTCTGAGGAACAGATGACTATATTTTGAAGAAGATCATCTTCTGGGTAGTATTTGCCTACATAGAATTGTTTTAGTGTCACCAAGGCACCAGAAAATCACTAAATATAGATTTTTCTTTCTCACTTGCTTATATATGCAGAATACATTTTCTCCTTAAGACATTTTTCAGTTATATAAGATCTCTACTTTTGATGAAACACAAATCCCATTGGGAGATATTTTAAGTTACTCAGCTTGTAATAATAATGCAGCTACACAAACTCAGGTTTAAATTGTTGGGAGTAGATTGAAAGGATGTGAGTCTATGTGGTCTTGAAGAGCAGCACTGTTAAAAAACTAAAGCTGGATTCTGGTTGAATAAAACATAACCAAAGGGACTTTTGAATCCCAGAAGACAGGAAAGTACCTGAGGGAAAAATTAACTTGGATAGGAAGAGAATTAGGTGACTGAGGACAATTCTAAATACACCACATGTATAATAGAAAAGCAAATAATGATAGTAAAATTCTTTCAAAACATAAGTACTTCTATTTCTTGATTTTAGTGGGAAATTACTAGCAATTAGTTTGTGGTTTGAGATTTGCCTCAATGATATCTCCACAGGAGTGCAGTTGGGATTTTAGTATTGTGATCCTCATAACCAAGGATGACAGTGACATTTAAAAAGACATCAAAACTTGTCATTAAGAATCACTTTTCCAAACTTACATATGTAGTAATTATATGGACTTTAGCATAATGAATTCCCCAGATTTATAGGAAAAAAAAGTAGAAAAATAAATGAAAAGAACAAACAGAGAAAAACACCCAAACTAATAAGAAAGCCCGTGTCCCCCTTTCGTCCCAAATGAGAATCAGGTGAAACAGGGAATTGATTACGGTCAGTATTTAATTTCAGTCCCTGTAACATTTATGTTATGTCATATTATTGTGGCCTTATAGTCATTGCCTTAATAACTAATGATTCTGAGAAAATTCTTATGCATTAACTTTTTAAATATAAATAAATAAAATTAATTAATTATTGATTTATTTTTTGGCTGCATTGGGTCATTGTTGCTGCATGCGGGCTTTCTCTAGTTGCTGCGTGTGAGGGCTAGTCTTCATTGTGGTGTGCAGGCTTCTCAGTGCAAGGGCTTCCTTTTTTGAGAAGCCCAGGCTCTAGGTGAACAGGCTTTAGTAGTTGTGGCACTTGGGCTCAATAGTTGTGGCTTGTGGGCTCTAGAGCACAGGTTGTAGTGCAAAGGCCTAGTTGCTCCATGGCATGTGGGATCTTCCTGGCCCAGGGATCGAACGCATGTCCCCTGTATTGGCAGGTGTATTCTTTTTTTTTTTTTAATGGTTTATTTTATTTCTTTTTTTGGGGGGTACACCAAGTTCAATCATCTGTTTTTATATACATATCCCCGTATTCCCTCCCTCCCTCGACTCCCCCCCACCCTCCCTGTCCCCGTCCTCTAAAGCATCTTCCATCCTCGAGTTGAAATCCCTTTGTTATACAACAACTTCCCACTGGCTATCTACTTTATACTTGGTAGTATATATATGTCTATGCTACTCTATCACTTTGTCTCAGCTTCCCTTTCATCCCCCCGCAAACCCAAACCTCGAGTTCTCCAGTCCATTCTCTGCATCTATGTCCTTGTTCTTGTCTTGTCACTGAGTTCATCAGTACCATTTTTAGATTCTGTATATATGAGTTAGCATATAATATTTGTCTTTCTCTTTCTGACTTACTTCACTCTGTATGACAGACTCTAGGTCTACCCACCTCATTATATATAGCTCCATCTCATTCCTTTTTATAGCTGAGTAATATTCCACTGTATATATATGCCACATCTTCTTTACCCATTCATTTGCTGATGGGCATTTAGGTTGCTTCCATGTCCTGGCTATTGTAAGTAGCATTGCAATAAATATTATGGTACATGTTTCTTTTGGGATTATGGTTTTCTTTGGGAATATGCCCAGGAGTGGGATTACTGGATCATATGGTAGTTCTATTTGTAGTTTTTTAAGGAACCTCCAAACTGTTTTCCATAGTGGCTGTACCAACTTACATTCCCACCAACATGCAAGAGAGTTCCCTTTTCTCCACACCCTCTCCAGCATTTGTTGTTTCCAGATTTTGTGATGATGGCCATTCTGATCAGTGTGAGGTGATACCTCATTGTGGCTTTGACTTGCATTTCTCTGATGATTAGTGATGTTGAGCATCTTTTCCTGTGTTTGTTGGCCATCTGTATGTCTTCTTTGGAGAAATGTCTATTTAGGTCTTCTGCCCATTTGTGGACTGGGTCATTTGCTTTTTTGGTATTAAGCTGCATGAGCTGCTTGTATATTTTGGAGGTTAATCCTTTGTCCATTGTTTCGTAAGCAACTATTTTTTTCCATTCTGAGGGGTGCCTTCTAGTCTTGTTTATGGTTTCTTTTACTGTAAAAAAGCTTTTAAGTTTCATGAGGTCCCATTTGTTTATTCTTGATTTATTTCCATGATTCTAGGAGGTGGGTCCAAAAAGGATCTTGCTTTAATGTGTGTCATACAGTATTCTGCCTATATTTTCCTCTAGGAGTTTTATAGAGTCTGGCCTTATATGTAGGTCTTTAATCCATTTTGAGTTTATTTTTGTGTATGGTGTTAGGAGGTATTCTCATTTCATTCTTTTACATGTTGCTGTCCAGTTTTCCCAGCACCACTTATTGAAGAGGCTGTCTTTTTTTCCATTGTATATTTGTGCCTCCTTTGTCAATGATAAGGTGCCCATATGTGTTTAGGTTTCCCTCTGGGTTCTCTATTCAGTTCCATTGATATTCCTTTCTATTTTTGTGCCAGTACCATACTGTCTTGATTACTATGGCCTTGTAGTATAGTCTGAAGTCAGGAAGCCTGATTCCACCAACTTCACTTTTCCTTCTCAAGATTGCTTTGGCTATGCGGGGTCTTTTGCGTTTCCATAAATTTCATAAGATTACTTGTTCTAGTTCTGTGAAAAATGCCATTGGTAATTTGATCAGGATTGCGTTAAATCTGTAAATTGCTTTGGATAGTACAGTCATTTTCAAGATGTTGATTCTTCCAATCCAGGAACATGGTATGTCCCTCCATCTGTTTGTGTCATCTTTGATTTCTTTCATCAGTGTCTTAAAGTTTTCTGCATACAGATCTTTTGCCTTCTAAGGCAGGTTTATTCCTAGGTATTTTATTCTTTTTGTTGCAATGGTGAAGGAGAGAGTTTCCTTAATTTCTCTTTCTGTTCTTCCATTGTTAGTTTATAGGAATGCAAGAGATTTCTGTGCATTAATTTTGTATCCTGCTACTTTTCTAAATTCATCGATTAGTGCTAGCAGTTTTCTGGTAGAGTCTTTAGGGTTTTCTATACATAATATCATGTCATCTGCAAAGAGTGACAATTTTATTTCTTCTTTTCCAGTTTGAATTCCTTTTATTTCATTTTCTTCTCTGATTGCTGTGGCTAAAACTTCCAAAACTATGTTGAATAATAATGGTCAGAGTGTACACTCTGTCTTATTCCTATTCTTAGAGGGAATTCTTTCAGTTTTTCCCCATTTAGAACGATGTTGGCTTTTAGTTTTTTATACATGGCTTTTATTATGTTGAGGTAATTTCCTTCTATGCCCATTTTCTGGAGAGCTTTTATCATAAATGGATGTTGAATTTTGTCAAAAGCTTTTTCTGCATCTATTGAGATGATCATATGGTTTTTATCTTTCAGTTTGTTGATATGATATATCACATTGATTGATTTGCATATATTGAAGAATCCTTGCATCCCAGGGAAAAACCCCACTTGATCATTATGTATGATTTTTTTAATGTGCTGTTGCAGTCTGTTAGCTAGTATTTTGTTGAGGATTTTTGCATCTATATTCGTCAGTGATATTGGTCTGTAATTTTCTTTTTTTGTGACATCTTTGCCTGGTTTTGGTATCAGGGTGATGGTGGCCTTGTAGAATGAGTTTGGGAGTGTTCCTCCTTCTGCGATATTTTGGAAGAGTTTGAGAAGGATAGGTGTTAGCTCTTCTCGAAATGTTTGATAGAATTCACCCGTGAATCCATCTGATCCTGAGCTTTTGTGTGCTGGGAGATTTTTAATCACTGTCTCAATTTCCATACTTGTGATTGGTCTGTTCATGGTTTCTATTTCTTCCTGGTTCAGTCTTGGAAGATTGTATTTTTCTAAGAATGTATCCATTTCTTCCAGGTTATCCAATTGATTGGCATAGAGTTGCTTGTAGTATTCGCTCATGATCTTTTGTATTTCTGAGGTGTCCGTTGTGACTTCTCCTTTTTCATTTCTAATTCTGTTGATTTGCATCTTCTCCCTTTTTTTCTTGATGAGTCTGGCTAATGGTTTATCCATTTTGTTAATCTTCTCAAAGAACCAGCTTTTAGTTTTATTAATTTTTGCTATTGCCTCCTTCCTTTCTTTTTCATTTATTTCTCCTCTCATCTTTATGATTTCTTTCCTTCTGCTGACTTTAGGCTTTCTTTGTTCTTCATTTTCTAATTGTTTTAGGTGTAAGGTTAGGTTGTTTATTCGATCATTTTCTTGTTTCTTAAGGTAGGACTGTATTGCTATAAACTTCCCTCTTAGAACTGCTTTTGCTGCATCCCATAGGTTTTGGGTTGTTATGTGTTCATTGTCATTTGTTTCTAGATATTTTTTTGATTTCTGCTGATTTCTTTAGTGACTCCTTGGTTGTTTAATAGTGAATTGTTTAGCCTCCATATGTTTGTATTTTTTGCAGTTTTTTTTTTTTCCTGTAATTGATATCTAGTCTCATGGCATTGTGGTCTGAGAAGATGCTTGATATGATTTCAATTTTCTTGAATTTGCTGAGGCTTGATTTGTGACCCAAGATGTGATCTATCCTGGAAAATGTTCTGTGTGCACTTGAGAAGAAAGTGTAGTCTGTCGTTTTTGGATGGAATGTCCTATAAATATCCATTAAGTTGAGATGGTCTAATGTGTCATTTAAAGCTTGTGAGTCTTTATTTATTTTCTGTTTGGATGATCTGTCCATTGATGTAAGTGGGGTGTTCAAGTCACCCACTATGATTGTGTTACTGTCAATGTCCCCTTTTATGGCTGTTAGCATTTGCCTTATGTATTGAGGTGCTCCTGTGTTGGAGGCATAGATATTTACCATTGTAATATGTTCTTCTTGAATGGATCCCTTGATCATTATGTAGTGTCCTTCCTTGTCTCTTGTAGTAGTCTTTACCTTAAAGTCGAATTTGTCTGATAGGAGTATTGCTACTCCAGCTTTCTTTTGATTTCTATTTGCATGGAACATTTTTTGAATCCCTTTCCTTTCAGTCTATATGTATCCCTTGGTCTGAAGTGTGTTTCTTGTAGGCAGCATATAGAAGGGTCTTGTTTTTGTATCCATTCAGCCAGTCTGTGTCTTTTGGTTGGAGCATTTAATCTATTTACATTTAAGGTGATTATTGACATGTGTGTTCCAATGACCATTTTCTTAATTGTTTTGGGTTTGTATTTGTAGGTGTTTTCCTTTTCTTGTGTGTCCTACTTAGAGAAGTTCCTTTAGCACTTGTTGTAAGGCTGGTTTGGTGGTGCTGAATTCTCTTCACTTTTGCTTGTCTGGAAAGCTTTTGATTTCTCCCTCAAATCTGAATGAGATTCTTGCTGGGTAAAGTATTCTTGGCTGTAGGTTTCTCTTTTTCAAGACTTTCAGTATATCCTGCCATTCCCTTCTGGCCTGCAGAGTTTCTGTAGAAAGGTCAGCTGTTATTCTTATGGTTTTTCCTTTATACGTTATTTGCTGCTTTTCTCTTGCTGTTCTTAATATTTTTTCTTTGTGTTTAATTGTTTTTAGTTTGATTACTATGTGCCTTGGTGTATTTCTCCTTGGGTTTATTCTGTATGGGACTCTCTGTGCTTCTTGGACTTGGTTAATTATTTCCTTTCCCATGTTGGGGAAGTTTTCCACTATAACCTCTTGAAATATTTTTTCAGACCCTTTCTTTTTTTCTTCTTCTTCTGCGATGCCCATAATGCGAATGTTGGTACACTTAATGTTATCACTGAGGTCTCTGAGACTGTCTTCTATTCTTTTTATTCTTTTTTTCTTTTTCCTGCTCTGTGGCAGTTATTTCCCCCATTCTAGCTTCCAACTCACTTATTCATTCTTCTGCCTCAGTCATTCTGCTGGTTATAGCATTTAGAGTATTTTTAATTTCAGTTATTTTGTTATCCATTGCTGTTTGTTTTTCTGAGTCCTTATGAAATGTTTCTTGTACTTTATTTTGTTATCGAGATTTTGTATCATTTTTACTATCATTACTCTGAATTCTTTTTCAGACATTTTTCTTATTTCCTCTTCATTTATTTGTTCTTCTGGGTGTTTTTTTTTCCTGCTCCTTTGCCTGCATGGTGTTTCTTTGTTTCCTCATGGTAGTCCAGACTTTTGGGGTTGCTTGTCCCGGTGATAGAGGTGTTTATAGAAGACAGTCCAAGCCTCACACTAATGTCTGAGTGTTGGCTGAAACAAATGCTAAGTCTAGGAAACACGTACATGTATAAGACACACAATTCCTGAATCCATTAGGACATAAGGCTCTGGAAAGACCTGACAGAAGAACCCCAGTATGCTATCAGATATTCAAAGAGACACCCAACAGAAATTGACAACCAAAACAGAACAAGTGCAAGAACAAGCAAACAAACAAATAACACCTTACACATATAAACACTAATCCAGGGAGATTTTGTAAGCTAGGATCAAACATAAAAAAGAGCCAGAGTACCACCAGACAGAATGGAGATTCTCAGAATGAAATTAGACAATTGTACTAAGAACTAAGATAAAGACAAAAGCCAAATATTAAATACCAAGGCAGTGCATCATCTGGAGAATAGAGCAAGGAGTCTGAGCAGATCGATAGTGTTACTCATAAGTATGTTAAGATAAAATAAACTTAAAATGGATGGAAGACAGGGGAACAGAAGAGCATAGTGTGATTGGAAATATGCAAATAAAAAGAAAGGAATAGAAATGTATAAAAGATAGGGATGAAAGGAAGGTATGAGAGATATATTGTCCATACTACCAAAAACTTAGCTAGAAATAGAAGTATATAAAAAGGCAAAAAAATAAAAATAGAATAAAAATAGAATTAAAAAATATGTTATAAAACTTGTAGATCCCTTAGGACTAAGATCATAATTAATAAAGGAAAAAAAAATCCAGAACTATCCAAGAATGGACCAGTTCAATAGAATTGATACTAATACTTCTGCTTCCTTAGAGTCTCAGCTGTAAGTGTCCTTCTACTCACCTTGGGTTTTTTGTATTATTCTGTGACCAGCAGAGCTTCCTTTATTGTTCGTCTGTAAGTGTTGGTGTGTGGGGAGGGAAAGGGTACAATAGTGGCTCCTTCCCTTGTGAATGAGTGAGCCGTGGCACACTGTTGTTCAAGTCGGGCTTGGAGGTGCCTGTTGCAGAAGGACGCGGGTGGCTCAGATGTAAACAGAAAGTCTCAGAGTTGGGCCTCTCTCAGGGTTTTTTTTTTTTTTTTTCTCTCAGCAGCCTCCCTGTTGCCGGCATTCCAAGGGGTTTTAATCTAGGCCAGCCTGAGGGTCTGAGGGTTCCTATTATCTCTGAGTGACTTAGGTGGCTCCACTGCCTGCTGCAGGGGCCAAAAGAGAGAGAGAGGCTATGCCCAAGCCCCCCCCCCCCCCACTGTGAGCCTGCAGCATCCAGCTGCCATCATGGCCGGCAGCTCTCAGGGGCAGGCACTCCTCACCGTGGACCTCTTCTCTCCTGTCCTCTCGGTCCGTCACCTTTCTGGCAACAATGTTTCTCACCCTGAACCAGCTCTCTGGTTCCCACGCTCCCGCTCCAGGACCCACTGTTCAGCTGTGAATCAACTTCTCAGTCCGGGAATGCTTAGCTGCGGTGCGGACCCTCTGTGTGTTTCCCACTCCCTCCTGTCTGCCACAGCTCTGCAGTTTCACCCTCTTTGAACTGTTGTAGATGCCTCCCTACCAGTTATGTTGGGATCCTTATGGTCCTTTCTGGTGTCCGAGGCCATCTGCTGGTGTTCAGTTGGTTCTCTGTGGGAATTATTGCATCTTTTGGTGCATTCTCAATGCATCTGTGGAGAGGGATGCATTCCACGTCCCTTTACTTCATTGCCATCTTTTTTGGCAGATGGATTCTTAACCGCTGTGCAATCAGGGAAGCCCTAGCTTATTGTTATTATTTCTTCTCTGTGAGAGTATCTGCTCTTTTTTTTTTTTTTTTATTCTCTGGGTCTTTTTTTTTTTTTTTTTTCTGTTGAAAGCTCTTCACATATTTTGAATGCAAGTTCTTTGTCATATATCTGGATATATGGTTTTCAAATATGTTCCTTATATTTTATGGAAATACTTCTCTCTGATTATAAATATTTACTCACACTGTTCCAATTATCTTTTGCTGAATACACTATTCCAAAATTATATGGCTTAAATAAATTTTGATTATTGATCCACTTTTGTTATTGTTGTTCTTCCTCGGTTGACTGAGGTCACAATGAAGTACTCAGTTGAAAGGTGGGTTAGACTGTATGGTCTCTCCTAACAGGCACCAAGGTGAGAAATGTTAGGAAGTTAATTCATTTGGTTCCCTCTCCCTATCTACGTGGCCTCAGAGCCTGTCACGTGATTTATCCAGAAGTTGAGTTGGACTTCCTACATGGCAGCTCATGGCTTTCAGAGACTATTCTTCTTAAAGAGTAGGCTCAGAAATGACACAGGATATTTCTTCAGATTTCTGCTGATCAAAGTAATTAAAGTACAATGAAAATTCAAAGGGAAGTTATATAGGCAGTGTGTTTCTAAGGAAAATGGATAGCCACCTTTAATCTGCCCAAACTATAATGAGTCCATTGTAGAACTCTGTCATTTTAAATTCCAGAATATTTTATAATAATTTTAATATTTTAATTAAATATATGAGTTGTGTAATAATCTATTTCTATTTTTGCTACATATGTACCTACCGAAGCAATCAAATGAAGCAGTACTTCAGCAGCACACATGTGGAAAGGAGAGCAACAGACATTTCAATCACTCAGGTGATTGTAAAAGTAGGATTTGTTCTGGGACCTTGGGAAATAGCCCAATCATATAGGATGCTAAGATGGGAGACCAAAGTTCAAGGAGTGTGGAAAATTGCATCGCTATCTGTAGAGAAGGATTTAGGAAGGCTATGAAAATGAACAGTGAAGCTCCTATGGAAAACAATATAAAAGCTCCACAAAAAATTAAAAAAGCAACTACCACCTGGTTCAAAAATTCCACTTCTAGGTATATATCTCAAGGAAACAAAAACACTAATTCCAAAAGATACATGCTCCACAATGCTCATAGTGGCATTATTTATAATAGCCAAGGTATGGAAGCAACCTACATGTCCATAACTAGTGAATGGACAAAGATGTGGTGTATGTATATATATATATATATATATATATATATATACACATTGGAATATTACTCAGCCCATTTTCAAAAAAAATGAAATTTTGCTATTTACAATAACATGTATTTCCCTGGAGGATATTACGCTTACTGAAATAATTTAGACTGAGACAAATACTCTTTGCTTTCACTTATATGTGGAATCTAGAAAATAGGATAAATAAATAAATAAATAGATAAATAAATACAAACATACTAACAGAGACAACAAATTAGTGGTAACCTGCGGGCAAGAGTGGTGGGAGAGATGCAAGATATGTGAAGTTGATTAAGAGGTACAAACTACTAGGTATGAAATAAGAAAGATACGAGATGTAATGTACAAACAAAAAGCCTATATTTTATATTAACCATATATGAAGAATAATCTATAAAAATATAGAATCACTAAGCTACATACCTGAAACTAATATAATACTGTAATTCAGGTACACAGTTCAATAAACAAAAAGAAATTTCTATCATTTCTCAATATGGAAAATCAGCCAAACTACAAAATTTTTAAATCAGCCTTCCTCTCAGGTATGAACAATAACAGTATGAAAATCCCCAAATCCAGAATTTTTCTATCCTTTGTACATTATTCTCCACTTTAACAGACAGAAATATTGACTTCCCTGGTGAAGAACCCATGCTCCCAATTCAGGGAGCCTGGGTTTGATCCCTGGAGAGGGAACTAGATCCTGCATGCATGCCTCAACTAAGAATTTGCATGGCACAACTAAGGATCTGGCAAGCTGCAGATAAGAAGCCCACCTGTGGCAACTAAAATCTGTCAAAACCAAATAAATAGAGAGATAAATAAATAAATAAATAAACTTAAAAAAAAACACAGACAGAAATACTTAACAATAAATGTCTAGAGAGCAATTACCTTTTCAAATCTTTGTACCAGCTATTTTAGGAAATACAAAGAATAAGCACAGAACTTTTCCCTAGAGACTTAAATGTAGTAGAGATGTTTTTATAGAAATAAAATTAATGTAATTCAAGAAGTAGTATACTATGTAGAGAATGTGAGAAAGTCACAAATTCAAAGACATGTCCTTGGATGATATGTGGTTGAAGGATGGGAATAAAACAATGTTTAGTGATAAAGCCTGCCTTGAAAAGTAGCATTGGCAAGCATGTTATAGCGTCATTATTCATTATAGCTAAAGAGTGGAAACAACCCAATGTTCATTCATCTGAGAAGTGAGCAATAAAACATGTTCTGTCTATAAAGTGAAACATCATTGTGCAATTTAATGAAACAGAATCTAACACAGGCAGCAGCATGCATGAGCCTTGAAGACAGTTAAGTGAAGAAAAGAAGCCTGACAAGAAAAAGTAAAACAACATGTACCGCATGACTGTTTATATGAGATGGCCAGAATACGCAATGGCAGAGAATCAGAAAGTATATTAGTGGTTGCCAGGTGTGGGGGAGACGGGGAGGGGGAATGACCCATGGTAGGTGTGGGTGTCTTATTGTAGTGATGAAATGTTCTGGAAGAAGATAGTGGTGGTGGATGAACAACCTTGAAAATATTTTAAAATCCAAGGAACTGTATACATTCAAAGAGTGAATTTTATGGCATATGTTTTACATTTTTTACAATAAAAAAGAAAATATGACCAAAGTGTAGTGATATTCCTACATGAGGTAGTGAAGGAGAATGTTTCAAAAACACAATGAACAATCGAAAGGAATTGGAAAAGGTAAAGGAGGGATTTGATTTTCTTTAGATTTCCTCTGACTAGAGAAGCAGGATATTGATTGAGGGTAACTGTGCAGCACACCATAAATGCAATTTGCAATTTTCTTCCTGCCATAGATTAATTTGGTGGCAATAATGAAGAATAAAACCTCAGGCTTTGCTAAGTTGCTTCTGAATTCACAGGGGAAAATACAGAAGCAGAAACATAACTAATGAACTGTTTGCATAACACCAAAGCCTAAGGGCAGTAGCACTGGGATTGAAGTCCCAGTGTACCTGGTAAAATAAAAGGCCATCTGCCTGTTGTTAAGCTACCCAAGACCTGCTCATCTCAGGTAGGTTCCAAGGGCCTGATTTAAAGAATATAACAGAAAAACTTACCAGTTTGGGAAAAAAAGAAACTTGTAAATAAAACATTTTATACCTGTTTGCTCAGTTAAATAATCTTTGTTTAATTTAATGTCCAGAAATCATATTTTTTCTCAAGACTGGCAGAATCCATCTGTATTTGTTATTGTCCATAATATAAGTATTAAATTAATTTATATGATGCTGGTTCACAGGAAAGACTTTACACCTTTTACCATCAGAGTGGTATACAAATGAATTTAAGGGGTTTTGTTTGTTTTATTTCATTTAAAAAATAATGTAGGTGCCACCTTAACAATTAAAATGTGCAAATTCTTCTTATTTGAACCACATGCCATATTTACTAAGGTCTAAAGAAAAACTTGTTCACCCACATTCTACTCTCACATACATCGGAGACATATAATACACATGCAAACACATGACAGTTACATAACACACACATGCGCACACACACACATACACACACAGAGGACAGAGAAACCTATGTATCTCAGAAGCATATATTTTCCCTCATCCTGTTTCCATTTTTATGATATGAAAGTCCATTCAAAATCCAGAGATGCAAACGCATGTGTTAAATTCTGTTGTTTTCTCTTCCTTTCAGCCCTTTTCTTTGACTGTTCAAGAGACTCCTCCTTTGGCACCAGACACTCCACAGATAGATTACGTGGCAAAGCAGTAATACATTTTTAGAGAAAGGGTATTACTTATTTCATGTTTCACTAAATATTAAAAACCAGGATTAATAACATAATTATTTTCATTGCAGTTAGTGTCTGATATACAAATTGATTCTAAATCTACACATAAATGTTTTAAATTACATTTTTGAGTGACAGAAAATTGTAATCATTTTTTGTATCCATGGAATTTTCTCAAGGATAGGAAATGCTCAGTCATATCTTACAGACTAGTGTCTCTAACATGGGTTTTTTTCCACACTGTTTTGAAGATATATAATGAGATAGCAATTCATCCCAATAGCCTTTGTGATGCAAGGAAGGATACACTCAGAGAAATTAAAGAACTTATAGATGGTAACATGCCTCGGGAATAACATCTAGATTTAGACCACAGTTTCTCAACTGCCTATCAGATATTTTTATTATTATCATATAGATAGCAATGCTTTTTAAAAAAATGACTACTGACCAATAATTTTCTGAGTGTAGAAGGAAAACTGCAGAAATGAATTGTGTTCTTCCTTACAGATATGCTGTGAATGTCCAGAAGTGCATACATGCGTGTGTCATTTTCTTGATCATTTCCCCAAAAGTTCAGACAAGAACATAGAACAATGGAAAGAGGAAACTGCTCATCCTTAACTGAATTTACATTCTTGGGAATTACCAATAACCCTGGGATTAAAATGACCTTATTTATCATATTTTTTGTTGTTTATCTCAGTAACCTCCTGGCAAATCTGGGAGTGATTATTTTAATTAGAATGGATTCCCAGCTGCACACACCCATGTACTTTTTCCTCAGCCACTTCTCCTTCTGTGAGGTCTGCTTTTCCACAGCAATAGGGCCCAAGATGTTGATAGACCTTGTAGCTAAAATCAAATCAATCCACTTCTGTGGCTGTGGTCTGCAATTGTTAGCCTTCTGCCTCTCTGCAGATACTGAGTGTCTACTGCTGGCAGTGATGGCCTATGATTGGTACAAGGCCATCAGCAGCCCTTTGCTCTATGCAGTCAGCATGTCCAGCAGAGTTTGCTCCCTGCTCATGGCTGGGGTTTATCTGATGGGAATGACAGATGCTGTGATACACACGACAGTAGCATTCCGCTTATGTTTCTGTGAGTCAAATGAGATTCTTCTGTGACTTACCTCCACTCTTCCTTCTTTCCTGTTCTGATACAAGGGTCAATGAGTTGGCATTATTCACTGTTTTTGGCTTTATTGAATTGACCTCCATTTCAGGCGTCCTTGTCTCCTATTGTTATATTATTCTATCAGTCTTGAAGATCCTCTCTGCTGATGGGAGGTTCAAAGCTTTCTCCACCTGCACCTCCCACCTAACTGCTGTAGCAATTTTCCAGAGAACTGCATTCTTCACATATTTCAGGTCCAGTTCATTCTACTCCATAGATCAAGACAAAATGACCTCATTGTTTTATACCCTTGTGATTCCCATGTTAAATCCATTGATTTATAGCCTATAGAACAAGGATGTGAAAGAGGCTCTAGAAAAACTGAAAAATAAAAGATGGTTTTAAATATTTATATTAGGTATATGTGAAAACACACATTGTATTTATGGTATTTATAAAATTATTTTGCATGGTACAAGAGAAATAAAGGTGTCTCAAATACTTGATTGTTAAAATGAGAATTCTAAAGCCCAGTCTTTAGAACTGTTGTAATTCTCCAAATATATCATACTTTATTGTGTGTCTAGAATTTATGATACCCCCTCTATGCAAAAAACTTTTTGACCCCTTTCTAATTTTGCCAAATTGTTTTATTCATTCTATCATTCAAACAAGTATTTACTATACTTAAATTTATTGCGTGTTTACTAAGAGAGCTTTGAGCATTTAACTGCTTTGTGTCCTATGGGACATTAAGTAGTTTGCATACTATGGATTCTCATTATCGCCTTGAAGTATATCAATTAAGCAAGTACCAATTAATTCATACTTGTTTCAATATTATCATGAAATTAAAAACAATAGCTATTAAATCCAAAGAAAATTTCAAAATCTAGTGTAAAAGAAGGGCTTCATTGAATGGGGATTTTTGAGTCTCAAATATAAATAGATGCATATTATGGTAGGAAAAGACCATGGGCACAATAGCTGACAGTTAGAGAGGTCTTGAGGTGGACAAGCTGGGCCTTTTTAGAAGTAAAGAAGTTTTGAGGAGGGAAAAAATTGAATTCTACCTTGCTAGATGCTGTCAGCTGATCTAAGAATTAAATTAATATGAGAGAGGGTAACAAGAGGGAAAATAACCAAATTTAATTATGTACATAAGAAGAATCCACCTAACTTGTGAGATTCCAAAGACAGTAAAATGATATATATGTGTTAACTTTGACAAAGGAGAGAGGGGTAGATGTCTGAAAATTAAAAGGAAAGGAAGGCCACTCACAGGAAGATGAAAATAACAAATATTTGGTGAGCATATATTTGTTAAACAAATATTTCTTTGGCTGTACAGAAACAATGAAGCATAGAGAGAAATTTTAACAAACTCTGTAATGTTTCTCTCTGTCTAAGACACCTAGTTCCTATTATTCTGTAGTTATCTATGGTCACAGTTCCCTTCTTGGAGCAGGTCCTTTATCAAAATTATTTTGGTCAGTTAAGGGGGAAATAAAAAAGAAAAATGTTCTGAGTCATCTGGTTCTTAAAAATATATAGCCCAACATAATCATCATACCAAAGAGACATATTTTGGGGAGGCAAAGTATGCTCCCCTGCAAAACCATGGCTTAGAAAGCAGATAAACCTTGAAGGCATTATGCTAAGAGAAATAGGTCAGACAGAGAAAGACAAATACTGTATGTTCTCCTTTACATGTGGAATCTAAAAAAGTTGAACGCAAAGAAACAGAGTAAAATGGTCGTTTCCAAGGGCTGGAGGAGTCGGGGGAAGGGAACAGTGATGTGGATCAAATGGTCATTTAACGCATATTATGGTGAGTATAGTTGACAATGCTGTATTGTATACTTGAAATTTGTTAAGAAAATATATCTTACAAGTTCCCCACACAACACAAAAATGGAAACTATGTGAAGCAATAAATCTTTTTATTAACATTACAGTGGTAATCCTTTCACAACTGATACATATACCAAAATATACATTGTACACCTTAAGGAAACTCAGTGTTATCAATTACATCTCAATAAAGCTGGAAAAAAAGAAGAAAAAAATCCAAATGTTTAGGTTATAAAAAGCAATGGAAAGTGCCTTGAAAAAATATATCATTGTGTTTTAATTATCAAAAATCACCTCCTCTATCAATCCTCTACAAAAATTTCCTTACCTTCTTGTCCATTAAAGGTTCTAGTTAACTGTTCCTGTGTGTAATTCATAGTAAACCAGCTCCTTTAAGCATTGTTCTAATATCACCTTGTTTGTTAAATCACTGCCTCTAATATGAGATTGTGAGCATTCTTTGCACAAGGACTGAATATTCCATTCTTTTTGTCCAAAGCACTGCAGACTGGCACAAAATTGAAAAATGAACAAAGAAATAATAAATTTATTATTTACTATAAACACTTTTAAGTATATATTAGACATTAGTAACACAATTATATGTGTATAAGTTATGTGGCTTACAAAATACAGATTTTATATAAATTTCATATATTTTATATATTTTATAAAATGTATACATAGTTTATATTTTTTAAGAAAGTTCATGAAATGGTTCTGGATATTAAGGTAACTGATCTTTAAAAACATACATATTAATTACTTTGGAAGTAAAATGCATTCATCTGTGTAGTTTCCTGATACCCAAGTTTCATCTCTCTCTGCTCTAATTTCTGATGGTTAAAACACTGAATCAACTTGGATACACCTATATATTTGAAAGATCATATAAGACTAGGACATTCTTAATTATCCATTACAATTGTGGACACTAAAAGCCACCAAATGTCAGATTTTCTAGCTGTCATTTTTTTAAGCTCTTTATTGGAATATAATTGCTTTACACTTTTGTACCAGTTTTTGAGGTACACCTAAGTGAATCAGCTGCATTTATATATATATATAGATCTCCATATTCCCTCCCTCCCGTGACTCCCTCCCAACCTCCGTGTTCTCGCCCTCTAAGGCATCACCCATCATCTAGTTGATCTCCCTTTGTTATACAGCAACTTCCCACTAGCTATCTGTTTTACAGTTGGTAGTGTATCTATGTCTATGCTACTCTCTCACTTCATCCCAGCTTCCCCTTGGCCCTTCCCCCCAGCCCCATGTCCTCCAGTCCATTCTCTGCATCTGCATCCTTATTCTTGTACTGTCACTGGGCTCATCAGTACCTTTTTCTTTTTTTTTTTTTTTTTTTTAGATTCTGTATATATGAGTTAGCATGCAGTATTTGTTTTCCTATTTCTGGCTTACTTCACTCTGTATGACAGACATACAAACACATGAAAAGATGCTCAACATCACTAATCACTAGAGAAATGCAAGTCAAAGTCACAATGAGGTAGCACCTCACACTGGTCAGAATAGCCATCATGAAAAAATCTAGAAACAATAAATGCTGGAGAGGGTGTGGAGAAAATGGAACTTTCCTGCACTGTTGGTGGGAACGTAAGTTGGTACAGCTACTATGGAAAACAGTTTGGAGGTTCCTTAAAAAACTAAAAACAGAACTACCATATGATCCAGTAATCCCACTACTGGGCATATACCCAGAGAAAACCATAAACCAAAAAGAAACATGTACCATAATGTCCATTGCAGCACTATTTACAATAGCCAGGACATGGAAGCAACCTAAATGCCCATCAACAGGTGAATGGATAAAGAAGGTGTGGCATATATAGAATGGAATATTACTCAGCCATAAAAAGGAATGAAATGGAGCTACATGTAATGAGGTAGATAGACCTAGTCTGTCATACAGAGTGAAGTAAGCCAGATAGCTGTAATTTTTAAAGGCTTTTGTGTGAAAGCATTTCAGAAAGGAAGTAAAGCCTGAGAAGGTCTTCTGCTTTTCAAGGGGACATTTCTGGGACACTGTAACTTATCACTAGGTATCATACTGGGAAAAAAAACAAACTGTGAACTATATATATATATATTTTTTATAAAAGGTTAAAGGGTTTCCCCTTGAACCATATTTCCTCAATTAACAAATACTCTTTTGAAACTGGTGGGTCTACGGGATGATTTCTGAGATGCCAGTAATGTTCATTTTTTGACCTGGTTCTACTTGAAGGTACTCCTTTCATTTCTGAAAACTTATTGGCAGTGTACTTTGTTAAATGAAAAATCTCTATATGTATATTATACTCTAAACAGATTTTTAAAACCCATATATATCCCCCATCATATTGTAAGCAACCACAAGATTTTCTTTTTTTCACTCTAGCAGTTCCTTATATACAATGTGTTCCTAATGTATTGTAAATTTTATGTAAAGCACATATTTCATAGAATATCTAAATAGATTATATTCATGTCATTAAAAGTGCTGGCTGCTTGTAGAATGACAATGTCTTGGTCCACCCACAGACCCTTCTAGTCTTTTCTCCAGAGCAAGGAAACTGGATGTACTTTGGGAATCTTACCATGAAATAAAATCTGTGTCATAATACTCAGTATTTCAGGGACAGAGACCTATCCTGTGAAGAATGTGATCTTTTGGGTTAACACTTAACTTATTCTTTTTTTAATCTCAGCAGGGTACCCTGAAGCTCCTAGATATACATGCATTCTTTTTGATTGCTTGAATTTGATGTATAAAATTTAGCCTAAAGACATTTTTTTTCTAATTATGAAAGAACACCATTCTATTTATTTATTTGTATATTGGCTGTGTTGGGTTTTAGTTGCTCCTGGGCACGTGAGATCTTCCCAGACCAGGGATCAAACCCATGTCCCCGGCATTGGCAGGTGGATTTTTAACCACTGCACCATATAGGGAAGTTCCAAAGAACACATTCTTAATGAGAACAGAAATCCATTGGGATTTAAACTCGGTTATCTTGATTGTAATAATAGTGTAGTCCAGAAACGCAGGTTTAACTCTGTGGAAGGGAGTAGATGGAAGGGAAATTAGTTTACATGGTCTGGAGGAGCACCCCAATTTAAGAAGATAAAGTTAAGTCTTGGCTGAACAAAATGTAACCCGAGCATTTTTGTTTCTATGAAGAGCCAGAAAAACCTGAGAGAATAGCTAATTTGAGAGGCATCAGAAGAAAGCAACAAGGAAAACTTCACATCCTCAAAATGTTTACCAAGGAACTAAACAGTGATAGTAAATGACATGAGTGACACAGATGCATCAGTTTTTGGAATTTAGTTGGTGGACAATTATCAGCAATTAATTATATGTTTTGAACTTTTCCTCAACAATAACCTCAACATGAACACATACTGTATCTTCATATTGGGATCAACACACAGATGAAAGACAAAATCCATCAAAATTTGTCACTAAGAATCACTTTTCCCAAATTAAAAATATACCAAGTTCACTGATGTTAGCCTGATGAGTGCTCTATATTTATAGAAAGCAAGGGAGGAAAACAGCAACAAAAGAATAAACAAAAGATACAAAAGTAAAAAGAAACAAGCAAAAGAAATCCACTGTCCTTTCTAACTACCAGGTGAGATTTCTGAATAAACAGGAAAGTACCTGAAATCCTCAGGAGCATAAATTAGTGTGTTGCTGGCATATCTTTATAACCATTTAGAATAAATTAGGTAGTATATTAAATATATGGTATTTTATAGTAACAAAATAGATAATATATGAAAACTCTTAGTATTTGCTAACAATTCCAAAATGATTTTTCCTTGTCCCTCAAGTCCACTTCTAAGGATTTCCATTGAGAAACACTGGAGATGATGAATTACAAACACATACAGTCTCTCATTTTAGAGTTGTACATGATATAAATGGTTGAATATGCATATTTGTATGTAAAATTTCCCTTTTCCCACTAAGGTAATGTTAAAAAAGCAAAAGGTAAGAATCATGGCATATAAACCAGAAGATGAATGAAATGAATTAATATACATCAATGGAAAGAAATACAATATCTCCGTTCAGAATATTTTATATGTAAATGTATTTATTAAGGTCTCATTTTGTTTAAAACTCTGAGAGTATATACAAAGAAAACATGGTGTTCTCTAGGCAGTGTGATTTGAGCTGGATTTTCCTTTCTTTATATAGACTCTTTAATTATTACAATAATTTTAATGAGTGTGTGTGTGTGTGTTGTACACCTGTGCATTTTCATTTGTCTATTAAGTAATTAAAACAATGTACCTTTACTGGGATTGGAGAAGCATAAATAATAAGTTTTAGTTGAGTGAAATCATAAACTACTTTTAGCCAGGTGTAAGGTTGGATTTTGAAGAAGATAAGAACAGAAGAATACTGGGGAAACCCAGGGACCAAACATAGACAAGAAATATACTCTTAAGTTATTTCAGAGGCAACACTGAGTGTGCAAGTAGATAGAGCCACATCTAAGAAAAACATCACACGTTCTGTCACAGGTACTAATAATTTTGGGTGTGTCTTTCTTATTTATATTTTATTGTTCCCTAGTTATCTTCTTCTTTTTACTAAAATAAGAAATTTCACCTCTGGGAAACAAAATTGTATCATGTATTGTGGAGAAAATTTTAATTACTTACATATATTTACCACATAAAATATTGAATTAGACTTCAGAAATGTAAATGCTAAATGCCACTGAACAAAAATGATATACCCTCTTCTTAGATTCAAAAGGAAACACACAGCATTGGTTTGTTTTCTATTCAAGTAACCTTTTTCCAGTTAAAAACAGATACGTATCTAAAGATTGTTAGTGGAATCCAGATATTCCCACAAACCACACCTGTGTTCACTATTAATGCAATTTAAGAATTGATTTTGGACACTGATTTTTGAATCTTTTGGCCTTTCATGCATTGCTTTTGACATTCCGTCAGAGATTTGTAGTATTGAAAATATTCCTAAATGATATGGGGAAGGTAAATGTTCCAAAAAGGAAGAAACAAATAAAAGGAAGAAGACAGAAATTACTAAGTGGGGATCTTTTTGTATTTCATTGAATTTCTGCTTCGACTAGATATGGAGAGTATAGATTCAGTGTAACTGAATAAAAGTAATTTGTGATTTTCTTCCTGTCAGATCAATGTGTTGATAATAGTGAAGGAATCAAGCTCAGTGTTTGCTCAAGTTGTTGCTGTAGTCACAGGGGAAAATACAGAAGAGAAAATATAATTAATCAGATGTTAGCATACATTGAGGCAGACATGGAAGCTTCAGAGATTTAAGTCCCAAATGCTACCTGGTAAAATAAAATGCCATCTGTTTCATTTTTAGCCATCAGTGGCAAGTACAGAAAGACCTGCTTATTTCAGGTGGATTCTCAAGATTTAAAAATATAGGAGAAAACTTTAACATTAAATATATGAGAGATTTGTAAATGAATCATTTTTGCCTGTCTATTCAGTATAATAAATTCATCAATTAAATGGTCAAAAATATTTTCTTCTGAGAACTGGAAAATGTCTCAGCTTATTGCATCTATAAAATGACATTTTAATTATTATTATTTTTTACTTTAGGCTCACAGGAAAGCTTTTACTCTTCTATCATTAGGAAAGTATATACAAGAATTTTATTTTTTAAAATTTCATTTCAACAATAATATAGATGCAATGTTTAAACAGCAATATGTGCAAACTTAACTGTATGTAAACTGCATACTATATACACTTTAAAAAAATCCATCACCAACCAAACACAATACAGGCAAATACAGACATGCAGAGAAGACTATGTATATCAGAGACATTTATTGTTCCACTTTTGCATTTTAATATAAAAGTCTATTATTTAAAATCAAAGAGATACAAATGTGTGTGTTAAATTCTGTTGTTTTTACTTCTTTGTATCACTTTTCTTTGAATTGCCAAGACATTCATCCTTCAGCACCAGACCACTCCACAGGTAGCAAATGAGTATTGTGGCAAAGCAAGAATACATTCCTAGAGTAAAGGTACAGAATACTTATTGAATGTGTCACTAAATACTGAAGATAACTGAGAACAGGACCAGGAACATAATAATCTTTATTACTGTTAGTTACTGATATTCTCTTGGTTTCTAGAGCTAACAGAAAATCATTATAAACCAATGTTTATTTGAGCTCTTTTTTGAGAAACAGAACAATGGCAATCCTTTCTTGGGTTCGTGGGAATATTTTCAAACACAGAAAAGCTCAGTCCTGTGTATTACAACCTGGTCTCTCTAGCATTGGTGTCGCTTCCATGGTATTTTGAACATAGAATGAGACATTAATGCATCCAATTATCCTTGCAGAGATAGGAAAGCTAAAACCCAGGAAAATGAAAACCTCATAGACAATTATATACATCATCATGGCATGCAGATTTTGATAAAAGGTTTTCAATGCTTATTACAGTTTTTTGTTTGTTTCTTTGTTTTTATTGTCAAGTAGATAATAATATTCCTCCAAAGAGTTGGTGCATGTCTGGGTGATTTTCTGAATATAAAAAGAAAGCTACAGAAGGAAACTGTGTTCTGCTTCACAGATATTTTGTAGATACCCAGACATTCACCTATCCTTTCCTTGATCATTTTGTCTAAAATTTAGACCAGAAAAGAAAAAAAAAAAAAGAACGGAAAAAGAAAATTGCTCTTCTGTGACTGAATTCATTTTCTTGGGAATTACCAGTAACATGGAAATAAAAGTGATGCTCTTTGCCATGTTTCTACTTGTTTATCTCATGAATCTTCTGGCAAATCTTGGAATGATTATTTTAATTACAATGGATCCCCAGCTGCACACACCCATGTACTTTTCCCTCAGCCACCTCTCCTTCTGTGACCTCTGCTATTCCACAGCAATTGGACCCAAGATGCTGGTGGACATTTTATCCAAGAACAAATCAATCCCCTTCTATGGCTGTGCTCTGCAATTCTTGGTTTCCTGTACCTTTGCTAATTCTGAGTGTCTGCTGCTGGCAGTGATGGCCTATGATCGGTACAAGGCCATCAGCAACCCCTTGCTCTATGCAGTCAGCATGTCCAGCAGAGTGTGCTTCTGGCTCGTGGTTGGGGTCTATCTGGTGGGAATGACAGAAACTTTGATACACACAACATTAGCATTCCACTTATGCTTCTGTGGGTCAAATGAGATTAACCATTTCTTCTGTGATATCCCTCCTCTCCTATTGCTATCTTGTTCAGATACACAGGTCAATGAATTAGCGATATTCACCATGTTTGGTTTCATCAAACTGAGCTCCATTTCAGGGGTCCTTGTCTCTTATTGTTATACTATCCTTTCAGTCTTGAAGATCCACTCTGCTGAGGGGAGGTTATCTTATCCCACTTATCTGTGGTTGCAATTTTCCAGGGAATTATGCTCTTTATGTATTTCAGGCCAAGTTCTTCCCATTCTCTAGATCAAACAAAATGACCTCATTCTTTTACTCCCTTGTGATTCCCATGTTAAATCCTCTGATTTATAGCCTATGAAACAAGGATGTGAAAAAAGCCCTAGAATAATTGGAAAATGAAAAATTAAAAATTGAAAGATGGTTTTAAATATATTATACATATGAACACACATATAGTAGTTATTGCTTTACAAAATTATATGGTATGATACATGTGAAATATAATTTTATCAAATTATTCAATAAATATCCATATTAAAGCCCAGCTTAGGAAAATTTTGCAGTTTCTCAAATGTGTCATGCTTCACTATCTGCCTTGACCTGATGCATGAAACTCCTTCTTTCTGCAAAACTTCCTGACTCTTCAAATTTTGTTATATTTTTATTTGTGTATTTGTTCATTCAAACATTATTATTTGAAGTATATTAAGATTTATTGGCTGTTCACTGTTTTTATTTTTATTTGTTTTCTTTAAAGTGCTTTGCATTTCATGAAGAATCCAGTAGTTTATATACTAATGGATCCTACAGTCTAGAGGAATAAACAAACATTAATTAACTAAGCATGCAAATAGTTCATAATAAGGTTCAAAACTTTCATTAAATAAAAAATATTTAGGGTTAAAAATCCAGGAACAAATGTAAAAATGTAGCGTGCAGAAGAGATGCTTTGTTGGAAGCAGATATTTACTCTCAGATCCAAAAAAAATTAAATTGGGGAAGCAAAGAATTCTAGGAAAATGGTCTTGAGGTGAACAGTTTTATTCCTGTTTAGAATTAAGGAATCCAACATGGACAGGTGACAAGGAGCAATGTAAAATGCCTGGTAAATTATAAATTACATCATTTGCTGTAATAATTATCAGTTCCTTCCCCTTCTCAGCTCTGATTAAATGTTTCATTTTATAGTTCACAGACAACCATCTTCTTTGATCATTCTACTTAATGTCAACCTGTTAATGAAATCATTACTTACAATAGAAGATTGTGAACAATCCTTGCTCAAGGATTCTGCATTCCATCCCTATTATCCAAAGCACTTACATAATGTCTGGGACACAGACTGGAGAGAGAGAGAGAGAGAGAGAGAGAAAGAGGAAGGAAAAAAAAAACAGTAGATAACATTTTGACTGTTTATTAGACATCTGTAATTAAAAAATCAAAATCAACTGAAAGTATGATGTGTGGCTTGAATATATATATGTATACACATATATTATAAATTTTAAGAAAGAACATAAAATGGTTGTGGATACTAGGGTATTGATCTATAAAGACATATATATCACACTGGAAGAAAAGAGCATTCCATCTGTATACATTCTTAATATTTATCTATTTTATGGGTCTCTGCTCTAGATTCTGTTGTTAAAGCACTGAATCAGCATGTTTCGACAATACAGATATGGCCATATATTTGAAGGACCATGTAAAATTCATGTAATTATCCATTACAATTGTAGAAATTAAAAACCACTAAGTGTCTTAGATTTTCTAGCTGTCACTGTAAAACATCTCTGTGCAAAAACCTTTCAGAATGAAATTAAAGCCAAAGAAGGTTTTCTGGTTTTCAAAGGGGCATTAGTGGGACACTCTGACCTCTTACACAGAATCATGCTGGAAAAAACTCCTATGAATAATTTTTTTTAACAAAAGATTTCCAGGATTTTCACCCTTACCATGTTTTCTCAATTTACCCACAATAGTTTGGAACTGTTACTTATGAGCAGAAACATGGTAGAAAACATTTTTTGAAATATGTTGTCCAAGAAAAATGGGGTGTCAGTGGATTGTTGCTAATTTAAATGATATAAATGTGTAATCTGGTTAGCTAATGTCTTTCCATTTTGTCTGCTATATATTATAGCATCTGAAGACTGATTTGATCTACATATTAGCTGCTTTATGAATCTAGTAGATGTGAACTAAAGGTGAGGACATTTTAATTCCAAATGGAATGGAATTCCAAAATTAGAATTGACTTAATTATTTGTGGGTTTCCCACCCCAATTCACCAGTATTTCCCTGGAAGGAGCTTGTACACAGAGATGTATCCCAGCTTTTGTGGCTGCCCTGAGGGATGTCATGTCTCCAGATCATCTGACTCTGATAGCCAATAGGACCTCCATTCAGGAATGTCACAGAAGATTGAAATCATGTCAAAATCTTTTCCAACCACAGCAGTGTAAAACTAGAAATCAATTATAAAAATAAAATAAAAAATTCACAAATATGTAGAGGTTAAACATGCTCCTGAACAACCAATATCTCAGAGAACAAATCAAAAGAGAATTCAAAAAAATCAAGACAAATAAAAATAGAAAGATGTCATAGCAAAAGTTAGAGGACAACAACAAACTGCAACAAAAAGAAGTTTTAAGGGTAAAGTTTGTAATGAGAAATGCTTACATTAAGAAACTAAAAAAAAAAAAAAAGAAAGGGAGATACATTTATACCTCAAGGAACTAGAAAAAGAGGACCATGCTAAGTCAAAAGTTATTACAAAGAAGGAAATAACAAAGGCCAGAGTTAAAACAAATGAAATAGAAAAGGTCAATCATAATAAAAGCTTTTTTTTTGAAAAGGTAAAAAAAATGTACAAAAATATTTAGCTAAACTTTCCAAGAAAAAAGGAAAAGTCTCAAATAAATAATATTATAAATGGAAGAAGAGATATTACCCTTGATACTATGCAAAAACAAAGGATCATAAGAAACTACTATGAACAATTTACGCCAAAAAAAGTCAAACTTAGAAGACATTGATAATTCATAGCACATAACAATCTACAATGACTGAGTTATGAAAAAATAGAAAATCTGAGTAGACCAATTACTAGTAAGGAGAGTGAATCAGCTGTCTAAAGCTCCTCAAAAAGAGAAGCTGAGGACCATATGGCTTCATTGGTGAATTCTATTTAGCATTTAAAGAATTAATATTCTTCTCAAACTCTTCCAAAAAATAGAAGTGTAGGCAATACTTCCAAACTCATTTTATGAGGCCAGCATTATGTTGCTCCCAGCACCAGACAAAACACAACATGGAATGAAAATTAAGGGTCATTATTACTGATGAACATAGATGCAAAAACCCTAACAAAATATCAACAAACCAAATTCAATAGTGCATTAAAAGGATTGCACACTATGATGAAGTGTTATTTCTCCCAGGCATGCAAGTATGGCTCAACAATTGCAATTACTGTGATACACCACATTAGCAAAATGAAGGAAAAAATCATATAACCATCTCAATAGATGCAGAATAACAGCTAACAAAATTCAAAATCTTTTCATGATAAAACCCTCAGCAGGGACTTCCTAGGTGGTGCAGTGGTTAAGAATCTGCCTGCCAATGCAGGGGACATGGGTTCAAGCCCTGCCCTAGGAAGATACCACATGCTGTGGAGCAACTAAGTCCCTGCGCCACAACTATCAAGCCTGAGCTCTAGAGTCCATGAGCCACAACTATTGAGCACATGTGCTGCAACTACTGAAGCCCATGCACCTAGAGCTCATGCTCTGCAACAAGAAAAGCCACCACAATAAGGAGCCCGTGCACCACAATGAATAGTAGCCCCCAGTTGCCACTACTAAAGAAAGCCCATGCACAGCAATGAAGACCCAACACAGCCAATAAAAAATAAATTCAATAAATGAATAAATTAATTAATTTAAAAAACTCTCAGCAAACTAGGTAGAGAGGGAACCTATCTCAACATAAATAAAAGACATATGACACACTCACAGCTTATATCACATTAAACAGTGGAAAGATAAAATCTTTCCCTCAAAGATGAGGAACAAGACAAGAATGCCAAAACTTGCCAATTTTATTTAACATTTTGTTGAAAGTCCTAGCCAGAACAATTAGGAAATAAAATAAATAAAAAGTATCCAAGTCAGAAAATAAGCAAAGTAGTCTTTTTGCAGATAACATCATATTTCAAATAGGAAACACTAAAAATTCCACCAAAAACAACACCAATAGATAAATTCAGTAAATTTCTAGATATAAAATAAATACACAAAAATTAGTTTCATTTCTATACACTAACAATGATTTATCAAAAAGATAAATTAAGGAAAAAATCTCATCAAAAATAATAAAATAATTAGAAATAAATTTAACCAAGGAGGTGAATGAACTATACACTGAAATTTTACTGATGAAATACAATATATTGTATTGATGAAAGAAATTGAAGAAGACACAAGTAAATGGAAATATATTCCATGCTCACACATCAGATTAATTAACATTGTTAAAATATCTGTATTAATCAAAGCAATCTACTTATTCAATACAATCCCTATCAATATTTCAATGGCATTTTTCACAGAAATAGGAAAAAAAACCTAAATACATAGAACTAATCAAGATGCCTAATAGCCAAAGCAATCTTGAGAAAGCAGAGCAAACCTGAAGGCATCACACTTCCTGATTTCAAACCATATTACAAAGCTACAGTAATCAAAATAGTATGTTATCAGCAAAAAAACAGATGCATAGATCAATGGAACAAAATAGAAAATCAAGAAATAAACCACCTCATACACGATCAATAAATTTACAACCATGGATCCAAGAACATACAACGGGGAAGATAGTCTCTTTAGTAAATTGTCCTGGGACAACTAGATAGCTACAGGCAAAATAGTGAAGCTGGACTCCTGTCTTACACCATATACAAAAATCAACTCAAAATGAATTGAAGTCTTGAGCATAAGAGCAGAAACCATAAAGCTCCTGGACAAAATAAAACTGCTATCAATTTTCTTGACATCAGTCTTGGAAATTATTTTCTGGATGTGACACCAAAACAAATACCTGAAAGAAAAAGTAATCAAGAAAAAACAATAATAAATAAAATAATAATTTTATTTAATGTATTAATTTAAGAATTTAACAGGATAAGTAATAACGGATAAAATAATTATAGAGAGTCTACGTCAGTATCATTAGATATCTGATTTGCATGGAAGAAGAGGGTATAGACTCAGGGTAACAATAAATCATATTTTAAAAATCATTTTACCTTCCTTATATTTATCAATTTGATGTCAGTAAAAGAAATAAAGTTTGGCCATTGCTGAAGCAGTTGCAACAATCATGGGGAAAAATACAGAACTATAAATCTAACTAATCACATTTTACATAATACAAAAGTGTGAGGGTAAAGATTCTAGAGACTTAACTCTGACATATCACTACAAAAAAATAAAATCTGATTTGTGTATATTGTTCAGATACCAGAAGCAAGCACCAAGAGCTGCTGATCACAGGTAGGTTTCTAAGCTGCCAGATTTAAAGAATGAAGAATAAAATACCTTACATTTGGAAAAATAAAAAATCAAATATTTGGAAAATTGTGAATAAACATTGTATTTATTTCCTCTGGTTATAGTCTGCAATGTATTGGCAAAAAAAAAAAAAAAAGGATTTCTTATTAAAGAAGGGAAATTAGGATTCATTTAGATTAGCAAATAAAAAGTTATATTTATTTATATCTTAATCAAAATGAAGAAAATCTTTGAATACTTTAATCACTGTGAAATGGTATATGTAAATGTATTTTTTTTTTCATTTTTTAGCAGTCAACATTGAGATTCCACAAAACAAATACTAACTTGTGTAAATTCAAACCAGTATGAACCACATGCCATATTTACTGAAGTCTAAAACAAAATCAAACTTTCATATTCAAATTTTCATATATTAACAGAGAAACAAAAATGCATGCACAGACACACACACACAAATAGAAGTCTTTATATCAAAATATATGCTTATTACTCCTTTTCCCACCTCTATTTTTAATGAACAAGTCAGGTTAAAACCTAAAAGGCTGGAAATATTAAATTCTGTTGATCCCAATTGTTGGTAACATTTCTTCTTGGCCGGTCAAGAGACATGAGCTTTGCCACCAGACCCCTCTTGCATGTAAGTAATAATAATGTGGAAGGCAGTAATCTATTTCTAGATAAAAATTTATTGAAATATATGTAATGTCTCAAAAAATACTAAAAATAATATAGACCAAGAATAGTAGCATCATATTGTCCATCATTCTGAAATCAGAGATATGTTCATTGTGTCTGAGTTTAATACACAATCTTAAATCATGATTCTTAAATAACTCAACAAGCATAATCACTTTTATGCTCAATTGGATATTTATTCTACAAATATAAGGCGGTATATTCCAGGTTTTTCTTTCATTTAGGTGTTGCTTTCATATCATAGTGACCTGTAATGATCTCTAAGCTCATGAGTGACTGCTGAGATAAAATGGTGAAGGTTCACACAATCCACATACCTCATAGAAGACCTCTAAATTGAGAATCAAACTTTGTCAAAATCCTATCCTAGACAGTTTAACTTTTGTCAACAGCATAGCAATAAAACTTCTCTGAGCTATTTTCTTAGAAGAAAGAATATAAAGTATATAATATAAGATAATAAATCCTTTCTGATTTACCAATTATATTTTTCCTGAGTGTCGAGTTAAAACTTTGATTTCACATTTTTTTTTATCATTTCTGGGGCATTTTAGAAGAAGAAAATGGATGGAGAAAATTGTCCTTCCCTGAATGAATTCCTTCTCTTGGTAATTAGTAGCAACACTGTAATCAAAGTGACTCTATGTTCCATGTTTCTAGTTGTTTATCTCATTATTCTTATTGCAAATCTTGGGATGATCACTTTAATAAGAATAGATTCCCAGCTTCACATGCCAGTGTATTTTTATCTCAGCCACATCTTCTTCAGTGACGTCTGCTATTCTACGTCAATTGGACCTAAAATGTTGGTAGATTTCATTGCCAAGGACAAGTCATCCTCTTCTTTGCCTCTGCTCTGCAGTTGTTGATCTTCTGTACATTTGTAGATTCTGAGTGTCTACTGCTGGCAGTGATGGCCTATGATCAGTGCAAGGCCATCAGCAACCCCTTGCTCCATGCAGTCAGCATGTCCAGCAGAGTGTGCTCCCTGCTCATGGCCAGGGTTTACATAATGGGAATAATGGATGCTTTAATTAATACAATATTAATACTCTGCTTGTGTTACTGTGCGTCTAATGAGATTAACCATTTCTTTTGTGATGGCCCAACTCACCTCTTGCTATCTTGCTCAGACACACAGGTCGATGAGTTAGTGATATTTACAATTTTTGGCTTCATGGAACTGATTACCCTTTCAGGTCTTTTTATGTCTTATTGTTACATCATTCTAGCAGAGATGAATATCCACTCTGCTGATGGGAGGTTCAAAGCTTTCTCCACCTGCACCTCCCACCTAACTGTGGTTGCAATTTTCCAGGGAACTCTACTCTTCATGTATTTCCTTCCTACTCTCTAGATCAAGACAAAATGAACTTATTGTTTTATACCCTTGTGATTCTCATGTTAAATCATCTGATTTATAGCCTACAAAACAAGGATGTGAAAGAGGCTCTGGAGAAACTTAAAAGTAAAAAGTGTTCCATTGAAAAGTTGTAGGTACATATTTTTCTCCCACTCTTACATTATGATTCAACTCAAAATTGTTTTGACTAATGTGGTGTGATCGATAAGTATTTTTATTATGTTCAAGCCGTTCCAAAATGTTATATCCTATTTACTCCATGCTTCATTTTATGTCTTGAACTTATATTGTATACTCCCTATTTTTGGAAAAGTTCTGGACCCTTAAATTGCCAAGTTTTTGTTTCTTCAATATTTCATTTGTGTATTAATATAATTTTGTAACAGTTATTAAGTGTTTTCTAAGTACCTGTTGCATTTCTCTGTACTCTGAATTTCAAGGTGAATCCAGTAGTTTTTATACTAATTAATCTTATCTTCTAATGGAAGTGAGAGATATTAATCAGATAATTATATAAATTACAATGAACTATAATTATGCCATAATGTAAAAAGACTGAATACCATAAACCCAAAGTGCATTGTTCAAATATAGTGAAGGAAGTTAAAAATTGCTTCCTGAGAATGAACACAGCTATTTTGGTGTCTAAAAGATAAGTAGGAATTAACTGAGAGATGCAAGTCGGCAGAGAAAGCATTCCGTGCAGATGGATGAACAATTAGAGAGTCACTGAAGTGGACAAGATCCTGTTAGAGTGCTGCCATCCACAACCCAGTCACTTCTTCCAGGGGGCTTTCCTTCCCTCCAGCAAGCTCTAAGATTGTTTCACTAACTGCCCTGTGCCTCACATCATTGCTGCCTCTGTTACTCTGTTTTCTAAATTATTACCTTCAATGTGGGTTTAATGAACACCCTGGTTTTAAGGACTGTGCATTCTATCTCTTTATCCAAGCATCAGCATAACATGTAGGCAGACTAAAAGAGATAAAGAGAGATAAACCAAAAAAGGTTAATTTTTATTGAAAGTTTATTCATATGAAGCAAAAGACAAAATTACTGAGGTTCTTGTATGTGCCTTAAACAGATATTTTGTGTCTTATATCCAAGTACAGAAATTGGTTGTGATGCTAAAAGTAACGGGAAGTTAAGACATACACATAATTTTTTTTGAAAAATAATTAAACCAAAGATCTCTTTTCTGAATATTTAGAAGATATGTAAAAGCTCTGCATAGCTCTGCTCTAGTGTGCTGGTGATTAAATCACTGGAAGTGGGCATGCATTTGAAGGACCATGCAAGAATCAAGGGCACTCTTGAGCATTTGCTACAATAAAACAAGCAAAAAGTCATTCAGTACCTAAGGCTATCTAGATGCCATTGTAAAATGCCTTTGAGTGAAAACATTGTAGATTGCCAGGAAAGCCCAAGTGGGACAATGAGACTCCAGGGTAATAGTCTTTCTGGGATTCTAAGACCTGGTAGGGGGATGTATAGAGGTAGAAAAGAAATAGGGGATGCTTCTTTTAGTTACAATATTTCCTGAACCCATTTGAAATTTATTCTCTTTTGAAATTTTATCTACTTTCTAGTTACTACATTGAACAGTAGCATGGTAGGAATGAAATTGATTCAGACTAAAGCCTCACACAGAGATGGGTGTCAATCTCTGAAAAAATAACTGTAACATGTCTAAAATCAGGTTTCATCTGCATTTACCTCCTATAAGCAAATTTAAGTCTAATGAGTGAACTAAAGAAAAGGAAATGTTGCATATTAAATGAGGAATTTTAAGCTCAATAAAAGGGCATCTTAACTTAATTGATTCATAAAATGTATACGATCCCTGTGCTTAAATGTAGAATGTTTAGGATAAATAAGCATTTAATGGAAACACTGGAGATTTTGTGATTCAATTAGGGACTTGAGATAATGACCTGTAAGAGATTTCTGGCTTGATTTTCCATATTGTTGATTCTGAAAATTTTTACTTCTTGGTCTGTGTCCTAACTACAGGGGTGCTTTTAAAAAAAAAGTTTATCTGTATAGTTATTATTAAAGTATTCTCTATATGTATGTTACACAGCAAAAACATTTTCTAAAACCAAAGTCTGTTTACCATTAGGTTATATGAAACTTCAGAATTTTCTCATTATAAATTTGTATTCCTAGACATTCTTTATAAAAAAAGTCCAGTACATTTTTATAAAATAAATAGTTCAACTTTCATAGATCACAAGTGAATACTTATCTCTTGCTATTAAAAATGCAAACATGTCTTATTTAACCCATGAGCACTCCTAATATATTTTTTACCAACAGTGAGGCTTAAGGAACCTTGGCTTTCCTTGGTACCATTATCATCCACTGAATTTAAACACATTGACCCATGACTTAGGGCCATAGAACTATTTTCTAAAGACGGGTGTTTATAAGTAAACAGTTGCTTACAAAGTATTACTGAAGTGGAAAATTTGAAACTTGCACTCAGCTAAAAAATAACTCCATGCTTGTTTTGCTTTTGTAAAATATGATTGTTGTGCCAAAAAGGAAAAACAAAAACAAGATGACCTAGCAATCAAGTGTAACCATAGGATGTTTTGCTAAATATGGAATGTTCTGCACCTGCTCTTATAAGTTTCTGTTTGGAAACTTCCATGCTCTGTAAACTAAGTAACCAATCTACCAATGCTAACTGTAAACATGTGCACAGACCCCTATAAAAGTAAAGCTCACCCTGAGCTGGGGGCCCAGAACTTTGGAGTGTTAGCTCTTCTGGGGCCGCTAGATTAATAAACCTGAGTTCTCCAACCCTCGGAGTGTGGTACTTGTTTTCTTGCTGGACGGATTTCTGCAACATTACAAATAGAGGCACAGTGGCACAGGGGAAGTCATGTAGACAGAGTTTTTTCTCACTTGCTTGTCTCCCATGTATTAAATTCCAGTACGTAACTTTCTTCCATGTTGTAAGAAAGTTAACTTCAATTTAATCTAAATACCATTAAGGAAGCTAATTACCCAAAGTTTTTAATAATGTAGTCACTACAGCTCTTTTGCTCATAATGGAGGGAAATTATACTAAATGGTCTGCAGGGGCAGTTAGGTTTAGGAAGCTAAATTTAGGTCCTATCTCAACAGAGTGAAACCCTAAAAGATTTGTCATTCCTGGAGACAGAGAAGCCCCTGATGGAAAAAGTGATTTTGGAAAGGAGTCATAATAAAGTAAGCAAGGACAAACTCCATCCTTCCAATATGTAACCAGAGAAGTAGATAATGGTAGTAAAGCTCTTGGGTGACACAAATGCATTAGCACCTTCAGTTAAACATGTGGTAAATTATTATAATTATTTACTTTGAGCTTGGCCTCAACAATACCTCCTATAACAGCAAATTAAGTATATTTGTATAGATATCATCATTCAAATAATTGCAATAAAGCAACAATAAATGTATCACTAAGACACCCTTTACCATACAGCGACTGTTTTATTTTAATGATTTTAGCCTACAGTGTGTTCTAGCTTTATGAGACCCTGAAAAATAGCTAAGTCTTTGTCTACTTCTCAGTGAGATTTCAAAAGAAATAAATCCCCTGGAGTATTTGTAAACATACACTGGTTTATATTGATCACTTCATAAATTACTTTGCTTACATGCGGGGGCCAGCCAGCAAAGTCAATGAGGTCCGGCGATGAGCTTGACGCGGCTAAGAAAATTAAAGAGACAGACACAGAATGGGGTCGAGAGGATCAGAAGCTCACAGGCAACTGATACTGAACTTTATTTAGTACAAGCTTATATATGATTTTTGTCAAGGAGGAGAAAGAACAAAAGGATTCTTGCAAGACATATGTCTGTTACTCTTTAAGATAAAGCTCAACTCAACAATCTAAAACATCCTGTTATCTTGTGTTTGCTTTGGGACAATCGTAAATCTTTATGATTGCATGCATCGCTAACTATGTGCTTAAACAGTACATTCCTAAGGAACAAACGTCAAGGAGACTGTGTACACAGCACGTTTCACAGAAGCAGATGCGTTCTTTAAGGCACGTAGCCAGGAGGTCAGGGGTGGCGGGACAGAGCGCTGTGCTTGCCCAGGCAAGCCTAGGCAAGCCCTTAAAGTAAGGCAGCTCCCAGGGCTGTGTCTTGGAAACCAAGGCCCCTTGTTAGGGCAACTATGGAAACCAAGACCCCTGTTCAGGGCAGCTCCCCGCACTTACACACAAATTTACATTTACCTGTTACGTGGTAAAGAAATAAATGAATTGCAACAAGACAGAACACAGAATAGGAAAGTATTATTGTATGTTACATTCAGCAGTAGAATTTAATGAATACATAGGAATTTGTGCTTGTCAACATTCTGAAATGATTCATATTATCACTCAGAACATGGCCGATAGAGTATCCCCTAAGACTGCCATGTTGCACAACTTCAGGGGGGACATTTTACTTATTTTCTTGCGCTCTCTGGAATTATGCATTTGATACATTTATTCATTGGAATACGATTACCACCATATCTTTAGCTAACAGCGGCATCAGTCACATAATCATTGTTTATTTTTTGTGGCAAGAGCATTTAAGATCCAGTCTGTTAGCAACTTTCAAGGATGTAGTATGGCATTGTAACACATAGCAGTATGGCATAATCACAATGCTCTGCTTTAGATCTCCAGAACTAGTTCATCTTATAACTGCAAGTTTACACACTTTAACCAACATCTCCTCAATTCTCCCACTCCTGGCTCCTGGTACCCACCATTCTCTACTCTGTTTCTACGATTTTGGCACACAATAGATATTTTGGAAACAAATGGACCTTGGCTTATTTTTATTTTTTTTTAAGGCATTATCCCAACACACTTTTTTTTTTGATAGATCATCCTTGTTCACATGAACTATATTAGTGAAAAGAGCCTTCATAGGCTGTTTATTTCTAACTTTCATTGAACATCTACCAGCCTTATAGCAGCAGAGATAGACAACATCTGCCAGCATAAAAACAGGAAAATATTTAATAACAAACATTTTCTGAGTCCTTGTTCATGGAAATCTTACACTAAGAATTGTAGGAATATACAAAGACACATATAGGAATACCTCAGAGATATTGTGATTTCTGTTCCAGAGCACCACGATGAAGTGAATATCACAATAAAGCAAGTCACAGGAAATTTCTGGTTTCCTAGTATCTGTGAAAGTTACATTTACACTATACTGTAGTCTATTAATTGTGCAATAGCACTGTGTCTAAAAGAGGAAAACAATGTACATACCTTAGTTAAAATGTACTTTATTGCTAAAAAATGCTAATCATCACCTGAGTCTTCAGCAAGTTGTAGTAGTAACATCAAGAATCACTGATCACAGATTGCACATCAAATAATATACTATGATGAGACAGTCTGAAAATCGTGGGAATTATCAAAATGTGATACAGAGACATGAAGTGAGCAAATGCTGTTAGATAAACAACACTGATAGATTCTCTTGATGCAGGGTTGCCACAAACCTTCAATTTGTAAAAAACACAATAATCTGCGAAACACAATAAAGTGAAACACAATAAAATGAGGTCTGCCTGTATATAGGTAAGTTTCATAAATCTGTAAGAGTATAAAACGTGTGATAGATGTTATACACATGAAGGAGAGCAGACTACGCCACCCCCAAATGCACCTCTTTGGCATGTTAATTATTTTGAAATAGCAGTGGAAAAAGGACACTCTGATCCTCCTTTAAATGTCTGAAAGCAGTAAATAAATCTCCCATGTGAAAGTTCCCCTCTCTGTACTAGAGGGTTGAAGACATTCATGTCCCCAGAAACAAGGAAATTAGAGCCAAGAAGTCTGTATAACAAAACATTTTTACTTATTTACTAATTACTACCCTAATCCTAAACCCTTTGTCTTATCAATTCTCCACAAATTTATTCTCTCCTTGTTTAAAAGGAATAAAAGCTGATTGCTGTGGTCACTTTGAATCTCATCCGTTTTATGGGAGCTTCATATGTAGAAGTTAAATTTATTTTTCTCCTGTTACTCTGTCTTATGTCAATTTAATAATTAGGCTAGTCATAAAACTTAGAAAGAAAGAAGGAAAAAGTTTTCTGTAGCGACATAATAAAAAATCATTGAAATATGGGTGATTAACAGGTACTTGGGGGAAAGGATTCAGCCAATGACTAACGAAAAAACCAATATGTAAGATTATCATATCTCTAAATGAGAAGTGAAGGAGATCTTTAAAAACGGAAGAGACTGGATTGACAATGAAAAGGAGATGAAAGTCATTCATACAGGACCTAGTTTAACTTCATTAGACATCTGGTTTCACTGGAGAAGACAGTAGATTTGTTGCAGGAAAGAGAGTGGGGTGAGAGAAGATGCTCACATCTCAGGTCACATCCAAGTCCCTGGGACAGCCGCCAAGCATGGGTTCTTGGCCTAATGCAGGAAAGAGTTCAAGAGTGAGCCACAGGAAAGAGAAAGAAGGTTTATTCAGGGAGAAACACACTCCATAGACAGAGTGTGAACCATCTCAGAAGGTGAGAGTGGCACCAGGTACGGGGTTGTCAGTTTTAATAGGGGTAGGTAATTGTATAGGCTAATGAATGGGAGTGGTATTCCAGATATTTTGGGGCAGGGGTGGGGATTTCCAGGAATTGGGTCACTGCCCACTTTGTGACCTTTATGGTCAGTCGTGGCACCTGTAGGTGTATCATTTAGCATGCTGCTGTGTTACAAAGAGCATAGAGGCCCAAGGTCTGGTGTAAGTCAACTCTGCCCACCATCTTGGACCTATTTGGTTCTAATTAGTTTATGTCCTGTCCTCGAGCTATATGATTCTTTTAAAGATTGTGTCCAGCTCCCTTCCTGTCTCAGATTTACAGTAGCCATAAAGCATAGCATTAAAATAAATTCTGGTAAATTTCTGACATTGATCAATTTGGTGAAAAGAGTGAAGAACTAAAAGTTCAGCCCTTGCTAAAATTGTTGTGCATTCACAGGGGAAAATATAGAACTAGGAATCTAATTAATCATGTTCTCATAACATAAAAATGCTAAGGCTGAGGCTTTAGAGATTTAACACCCAACAGTCACTAGATAGAAATAAAATGCACTCTACCTATTGTATATGTACCAGTAAGAAAGAACAGAAAAACTTGCTCATTTCAGGTAGGTTTCCAAATGGCTAAATTTAAAGATTATGTGAGGGAGGTGGGGAGGAATCTTACTTTTGTGGAAAAGTGAGAAATCAAGTACTGAGAATTTGTAAATGAATCATTTTAAACCTTCTTACTCAGTTAAATAAACACTGTAATCTAGTAATCAATGATATTTCCTTGTTAGACCTGTGTGAATTTCACAAACCTCATTTGTAATTTGTAGAGGGATATTAAAGATTGTATTTATGTATACTTTAATCAAGGTTGATAAGCAAACCCTTACTTTTTTATCCCTATGCAAGTGATATCATTGTACATGTAAATTTGCTCTTGTCTTTTCCAAATAGTAGTAGAGATAACACATTACTAATACCAATATATGTAAATCCAAGTCCATACCATATTTATGGTATCCAAATACCATAATATTTAAGTATAGAAAAAATAAAAATCACACCACCATCCACATTTCAGTTTTTATATATCAACACACACACACATATGTAATGTGTATACATAAATGTAAGAAACAAAAGTCTATATTTCTCAGAAACAATGATTGTTCATTTTCCCATTGTCATTTAAATGGAAAAGTCAAAATCCAAAGGTATGCTTATTTACCTATTTTAGTATGTTCCATTTCTTTTTAGCACTTCTCTTTGATTTTCAAGAAATTAATCTTGGTCAAAGGTCAGTTATCCAATTGACTATGCATCCTGTAGCAAATGAGTGATTAAAAGTGATAGACTAGTTCTATAAAACTTGTTTCATATATCTGTAGACACTAAAGATGTCATACATCAAGAATAGTGCCATAATAATTTTTATTTATTAACTTACATGTAATATGATTGTCAGTGATAGGTCAATTATTTTTCTCTTAATAAAACAATCTCCATCTTAGTGTGCCAATTTTTTCATATTTTGCTATTTATTTTATGCATTAATTGAAGTATTCTGACTTATTAGTGTTTAGAATGCACTTTTGTACTTCTAGGAGAATTGCATTTAATGCTGAATGCAGTTGTTTTGTTAATCATGAATTGTATAATGTAGTGGAAATGAGAAACATTAATAAACTAATCTTACAAATAATAAATTATATGTCATCTTGAAGAAAAATACAAGATACCCCAATTTCAAGCAAAACATCTTAATCTAGAAGGCAGGGAAGGAATGATTATTTTCAAATCTAAACGATGAGTAGAGAAGAAAAGGATGATGGGGAGAAGAAAGATTCTAGACTGAGGTGCTGGGAATTAGAGATGCTTAGGTCAACAGTGTAATGCCTTCTTAGAGAATGTGAAGTCCAACAGGGGACAAATAAAAGAGCATGGTGGAGGGTTCTGACAAAGTGCACCATTTTGCTGAAATTTCCAACTCAGTCACTTTCACTCAGCTTTTCTTCCCATTTTCCCTCTTCATAGTCCTGGTTAAAACTCCTTTATGCATTATAAATAATACTCTTCTCAAGGCATCACTTTATTTTTCTCTATGTGATTAAGCTATTGCCTCCAATATGAGACTGTGAACATTTGCTTAAAGACATTCATTCCTACCCTCCCAATAACTGCACCATGACTGAGACACAAAATGGGACAACACATAAATAATAAAAAAACAGCATTCCTAGTAATATTTTGAGTTTTTATTAGGTACTAAGCAAAACAAACTAAATGAGGTTATGATACGTGCCTTGTATATACACATTGCATAGCTTTTGAGAAATTACATAAAATGGCATGGGTACAAAGAAAATGAATCTATAAAGACTTTCATATTAATTACATAGGAAGTAAGAAGTATGATCCTGTGTACTTTCTTTTTTGTGTGTGTCTGTCTTTATTTATTTATTTATTTATTTATTTATTTATTTATTTAATTGGCTGTGTTGGGTCTCCTTGTTGCCATGTGTTCTCTTGTTGTGGAGCCCGGGCTCTAGATGCATGGGCTTCCATAGTTGCAGCACATGGGCTCAATTGTTGTGGCACACAGGCTTTGTTGCTCTGCGGCATGTGGGATCTTCCTGGAACAGGGCTCAGACCCGTATCCCCTGCATTGGCAGGCAGTTTCTTAACCATTGTGCCACCTAGGAAACCCAATCCTGTGTACTTTCTTGATGTACCTTGTATCATCTTGTTCTGCTCAAGTTTTCTGTCAAATTCTAGAAGCAGCTTGTTGAGAATACATGGAAATGGCTGGACATTTGAAAGATCCAATGGCATCCTTAATTATCCTTTAGAATTGTAATTGCAAATGTCCTTATGTGAAAGAATTTCAGAAGGGAAGTAAAGCCCAAGAGGCTCACTGCTAGTGAAGGTGGCATTTGTGGGAAACAGTGACAGATTAGGGGTAAATATGGTGGTGGAAAGAGCCATTGGTTAATGTTATTTTAAAGAAAAAATTGTTTTAAAGATTTCTACCTGTATCACATTTTCTCAATTTACCCACATTCTTTTGTTAATCCTTCTTAATAGAAAAAAATATAGCAGAAAACATTGTTTGAAATATATTAAAGCCCCCAAAATGGGAAGGTCAGTGGATTGCTGCTATTCAGAAGTTATAGACATACCATCTTCCTTCCATTTTACATAGGACAGTGATATGTAAAGATTGATTTGATCTGTTTATCGGCCTCTTTAATCACATTCAGTGAGTGGAAACTAACAAGAATAAAATTTTAATACAATAAATAAGGTATCTGAAGTTCAGTGACTGAATGTCTAAAAATGGAAGAAATCAATTTGATTAATTAGAGGCTTCATCTCCCTGATTTATGCAATTAGAGGATAAAAAGTCACTTACTAGAACTGCTGCATAGGAGAATCATGACTTAAATAGAAATTTGGGGTTGATGGCCTGACCTAAACCATCCTTATTGGGATTCTACAGAAACTGGGAAAACATAGTATCAAAAGCTATGATCTATCCTAGCTTACCTACTTCAATCCTCACCATTCCCTTCCACTCTGTGTCTCTACATCACACTGTTCTTACACATCCATCTGGGACTGATGGAAAATATTGTTGTCCAAGCATAAGATTCCCAATGACTGTGTGACATGATTAACTTATTAGGAATGCTTCTATAACAAGATCTCTTTCCTTTACTCTTGGCACTGAAAATTATAAAGGTAATAATGACATAGTGATGGCATATTTGGGCATAAGTATAACATAGTGAACAGACAGATACATACTGGTAGTAGGTTACAGGATTACCTTTGTTAGAATACAGCATGTGTAAAGCTCAATAACTCCAGTGTATGGGACACCCTGTGCTAAAGTTAGAAGCAGCAACTTTTAACTTCTCAGAAATTCCTCTCCAGAAATTTGCTATGAACCAGGTACCCACTGCAACTCTAAATCACTTGTGTTGTTTACCAACTCACTCTTCCTTACTAGCCCTCAGTCTTTTCTCTGTAAAAGAGAGCCTCACACTCTATTATCTCCAAGGTCCCTTCCTGTTACCACAACCTGCTTCTATACATCTATGATCCACTACTGTGTAAATCTATCCCCACTACTGGACATATTAAATTAAAAGCAAAAAACAAAAACAAAAACAAAACAAAACAAAACAGAGCACCTTCATCATCATACAAAAGAACTATGTTGCATCTATCGGTGAGGAATTGAGCTGTAGACCAAATACTTTTAAACACAACACCCTTAACCGGCCTCCAATTTGGCACTCAGGCTTTAATAGAAAAGGTTATACAACTTTATTAGCATTCTTAGATATTCTTGTAAATTAATAAAACATACAACTTTCATAGATGATTTTATTAAATTATTACATTTTATGTTCCTAAAAAGTACTACCTTGCTTATAGAACAGAGAGGTTTTAACAACCCAAGACACTGCTTTGCTTGTTTCAGACAACAGAGAGATCCAGTAAACCTAGTTTTCTTTGGTTCCATGGTCATGCATTGGATTTATGCAATGATGATTCATGCCTCAGGTGCAGACAACCATTTTCTGAAAGGAGAGTGAAAGTAAACAGTTGCCTGCATAGTATTATGTTTATGGGCACCAGTGATGACAGAAAAGCCACATAGATGTTTTTCCTCACTTTTGTCTCTAATGTCCTAAATTCAACCTTACATCTTCCCCTCAACTATTCTCTATCAACACACAAACCTTTGGGAAGTAATGTATCACCCAACTTTCAGTGATGCATGACTGCCCATACTTTGAATTTTAATGGGGGTGGGAGTTAGACTACAAGGTCTGGAGGGGCAGCCATGTACATGAAATTAGCTTGCATCCTGCCTAACAAGTGTAGCTTGAAGGAATTGGCATCCTTGGAGACAGGGAAGCCCCTGAAGGAAAACCAAGTATGGAAAGGCATCAGAAGAGGGTGGTCAAGGATGTTTCTCTCCCTCGAATACGTCTCAAAGAAGAAGAGAATGGTAGCAAAGTCTTAGGTACCACAAATGTACCATTGTTGCTATGGTTTCCTGGTGGAAAATGACTAGTAATTAATTAGGCAGTTTGTGATTGGCCTCAATAATATCCCCCACAGGAGTACATTTGGTATTTTATTATCAGACCATCACCCAAAGGAGAGTAGTACATTAGAAAAATACATTAACACTGTCACAAAAAGCACTTTTCCAAAAATCAAAAATAGGCTAATTTCATTGAATTTTGCCTGAAGAGTTTTCTAGCTCTATAAAGCAAGGAGAAATCCCATAAAAACAAACAATGCAAACAAAAAACCCTGCAGGTTAATTTTACAGTCTATTCAAGTTAATTTTAGAAAAAAATATGAAACTATCTGAAATATTAGAATGCATAAACTGATGTATCCTTTCACATCTTTTTTGTTTTAAACACAAATTTTGCATTTACAGGTCTGTGGCAATTAAATCAACTGCAACAAGACTAGAGATATGCGGCTAAGGTGCATGATTACCATACATCTGGGGGACGTTTATCAGTGGTGTTCATGTAAAGAGCACATAGCAACCTCTGCTTATAAGTGTATGCCAGTGATTCACACACAGGACAAAATATTGCTCAATAAATGGACAAAACAGAGACTGTCCCTCTAAGCTGGCAGGTTGCAAGACATCAAGAGATGCCAAGTTCTTTATTTTCTATTTGCTTCCTGAAACTCTCCAATGAAGCCACCCTCCACAACACTTTTCACATCAACTTAATAATGTTTGAGTGTCCAAGTGACATAATTAAAAGAGATCAGCTCCCAGTGTGACACCCCTTCCTAGTTGCTCCCCTCTGCTGTCACTCACTTTTGGATCCCACTTTGCTTTAGAAGTGGGGTTTGAATGGTCTTTCAGTTCCCTCAGAAATCTAGGAGTCTCTGGGTCATTATTGTGTGAATTTTTGAAATGTCACTTTAACATAAACACACCCCAACATTCTACAAGAATATTTAAGGAAGTTACCTTTTAAAACAAATTTGTCTCAATGCACTGTATTCAGGAATCTATGGTGAGCGTTTTCTATGAAGTCAAAGGAACTTAACATCTACAGGCTGTAGAACTTTACATATCACCTCTGTATTTTAATTTCTGTATCTTATAATAAGGTTGTCAGATACAACTCCAACATATGTGGTAATACAAAATATATGATTAATGTGGTAATTAAATAATATAAAACCTCTGAGCTGGTAAAAAGGCCAAAATTGCCTTTATTGAAAGTCAAATCTCTTTGTTTTTAAAAGCCACTTCTTAGAATTATTTTAAAGAACTGATAAATTATGTATGTATAATTTTACTCGTATCAGAGTTTTTATGATATGAAAACTATATATAAACCAGGTGGCCATTAGTAGAGAATAGAATGAATAGATTAATGTATATCAATAGAAAGGAATGATTTGACTATGTTCATAATATTTATATGTATAAGGTGTTTTTATTCTGATCTCATTTTTGTTTAAAAGTTTAAAATCTCATAACACAGAAAACAAAAATAGTTATTCCTAGGTGGTATTATTATGGTTAATTTTCTGGCTATATTTACAAAAATTTTTAATTTGTAAATGTATTTAATGGTACAGAGTTTGTGTATGTATGTCTGTGTAAGTGTGAGCATGAATGAGTATATTTTTTTTCTAAATTATGAAATTAAAACAAAATCCGTGAATAGAGATTTTTCGAGGTGAAAATAAGGGATGCTCATTGACTGGACTCATTTTACTATTGTTAAATATGTATAATTGGGCAAGAAGATATAGAGGGATGAAAGTAACATTTTTTAATTTTTTAATTAATTTATTTATTTTTTATTATTTGGCTGCATTGGGTTTTTGTTGCTGTACATGGGCTTTCTCTAGTTTTGGTGAGTGGGGGCTACTCTTCCTCGTGGTACATGGGCTTCTCAGTGAGGTGGCTTCTCCTGTGTTGCAGAGCACGGGCTCTGGGTACTGCAGGCTGCAGTAGTTGCATCATGTGGGCTCAGTAATAGTTGCATGTGGGTTCTACGGTGCACATGCTTCAGTAGTTGTGTCTCATGGGCTTAGTTGCTCCATGGCATGTGGGATTCTTCCTGGACCAGTGCTCAAACCTGTGTCCTCTGCCTTGGCAGGCAGATTCTCAACCACTGCACCACCAGGGAATTTGCATTACATTTTTTAAAAAGTTCTTCTTTTTAAAAAGTTTTTCTTTCTCAATCACCTAGCTTGCAGGAAATAACAGAAACCACATTATTATATTGTCACTTATTTCACAGGGACCACATGCAGAGATGGTTATATAATCCCGATCTGTCAAGTGACAATGCTTAAGCCTCCTGGGGACAGAACTGCATGCAACAAACAATCAGTAGCTCTGATTCAGGTACTAATAATTTTGTTTGTTTCTCAGATTTATATTTTAGATTCCTTTATTTAGTTTATCCTTTTCAACTGAAAGCATGTAATAAAACCACAGAAGGGTTTGAAATAGTATACAAACTTTTTAAAATTACATTTTCAATAAAACTAAAATATATCAATACATAAAGGAGGGAATACAAAAAAGAGTAAGGATGTAGTGGCTAGACATTTTACATTGTTTTAAATTTCTTACCTGTACTTTTATATATTTTTTATGGTTTTCATTATTTTTTTTTAAATAATATGTCTACATGGACAGATAATTAAATTAATTTAAACCAAGATCTTGGAGACCAGCACATTGATCACTAGATCATTAACCAGATACTCTTGCGGTTCTTCATCTGCCCTCAACTCCATTTGATGAATATTCTCAAAGAACAGAGGAGGGCATGTGTGACATTATACATAACATAATTGGTTGGGTAGAATGTAAGAGTGGGGCAGAGAATTCAAGAAACACAAACTCATTTAACCAGAGGGAGGCAGATTTCAGAAATATTCAGGAGAAACAGAGATCAAAGAAAACAATAAAACAGTATCACAGTTTCTGAGGAATTGGGATGGGAAGACAGTTCATATGTGAATCTCTCTGGATATGTGGGACTGTGAACATATGAGTACTCTTATCAAGCATCCCACATATCTGATCTGTTAGAGCATGTGGACTCTAGTTGAATAGAGCTGAGGGACTCACACAGTAAACCACACTGCATTTCTTGTGCCACCTGTCACCTGTGTGACAAGGTCCCTATGATAAGTCCCAAATGTTCTTCATAATGTCCCTTGAGCAACAGCAAATGTCAGAGGAGCACAGTCAGCCCTGGTATATTCCTACCTGTGCTCTCCAGCATATAGTTCACGGAGATACTTCCAACCTCTTCTTTAGTTCACTGTCTGTTCCAGTTAATTGATAGCTGTTAATGGATACTGGATAGGGCCTGAAGTATTTATGAGGATGTGAGAACATGTTACATGCAAGAATCTGGCATAGCTCTGCCTGCTCCATAATTGTGGATGATGAGGAAATAACAAAGGAATACATCCATTATTTGTGCATCTCACTAACCATGATTCTCTGCTACCGAATAAAACAATATTTCTGCAGTACCGAAAAGACCAACAGCAATCTTGTTGGAAGATATGGGTTACCTGGACCAATTAATTTAAGAATTACTGCCTCAAATCTGAGGACATCCATTCCTTAATACGAGTAGAAGTAGCAAATATTATCACAAATACTACTAAGGTTGGTATGGAAATAACATGGTTTAATTTAGATGAAAAAGTACCACAAACGGTACAGTGCTATATGAATGTGATATTATTATTACCATTTATTGATTTATATTAAATTGGATATATTTTCAGGGAGTCAGTTTACCTCACACACTCCTAGCATTATCTCTTTTCTTAATTACTGAAATACAGAAAGGACCAGCAACTTAAATGTTAGAATAGTGAGATGATGTTACTCTTCACTTCCATTTCCTCTTTCATAACCAGAGATTTCCAGATCTGAGTGATGACTGCAGAGAACTGCACTGTGTTTACTGAGTTCATATTGTTAGGACTTTCTGACAGACAAGATGTGCAGCAGGGGCTCTTTGGGCTCTTCCTGCTGGTTTACAGCATAACTGTGATTGCCACTCTAGGGATGGTCCTGCTGATCAAGATGGACCCCAGACTCCACACACCCATGTACTATTTCCTGAGCAATCTGTCCTTCTGTGATGTGTGCCAGTCCTCCACTGTGTCTCCCAAGATGCTGACTAATTTCTTATCTGAGCAAAAGAAGATTCCATTGAACTTGTGTGCCATTCAGATGTATTGTTTTGGGACCCTGGCAGATGTGGAGTGCCTCATGTTGACTGTCATGGCTTATGACCGCTATGTAGCCATTTGTAACCCACTTCTTTATACAGTTGTCATGTCCAAGAGATTCTGTACCCAGCTTGTGGCTTTTGTGTACATAGAAGCTTTGATCTATCCAGCAATTTTCACCTATTGCACAATTCAGTTGTCATTCTGCAATTCCAATATCGTCAATCACTTTTTCTGTGACTTCCCACCCTTATTAGCCCTCTCCTCCTCAGATACAAGCATCAACGAGATAGTGATGTTCACTTATAGCGGCTGTGTTCTGGGTTGCAGCATCATCATTGTCTTCCTCTCCTACAGCTACATCATAACAACCATCCTTAGAATGAACTTAGCTGAAAGGAGATGCAAAGCCTTCTCTACGTGTGTCTCGCACTTAACCGCTGTGTGTATATTTTACGGCACACTTCTGTTTATGTATTTCAGACCTAGCTCAAGTTACTCTATGGACACGGACAAAACGGCCTCTGTCTTCTACACAGTTGTCATCCCCATGTTAAACCCCCTTATCTACAGTTTAAGGAATAAGGATGTGAAAGGTGCAATGAAAAGGGTAATTGGCACTAAATTATGTTTTCAGCCAAAAGTGTTTGTTTAAAGATTCTGAGAGCTAAAGTTCAGGTACTTTGACCTAGAGTCGTATAGTCTCACCAATACAACTAGATATTTTGCATTTCTTATCTTAATGCCTAAACTGAGTGTAAGGGTCAGTCATTATTAATCTTAATTATCTGCCCAAACTAAGGAAGAATATTAATAGGTTCACTTTGCTATTTTGAAGACATCTTTTTATACCTTTCTTCCCTGTTCATGTATATGCTCCAGGGAGCTATCATGGGCAGAGAAATCCTTCCCCCTTTGTCAATTCAGCTTATGGTCCAAATATTCCAATATTTTCTTAAACAATGGGCTTAATGAACTTTCTCCACCAGAAGTGAGTGTTGGTGGGTGGGTTAAAAGGTATGTTTTAGTCTTTGCTATGTACTAGCATCACTCTGTACATGTTCCATAATAACACTTAGAAGTATATGAGTAACAAATAAATAAAAATAAATTAAAAGAAAAACCTCCTCCCTTAACTCAAAGTTCCACAAGTGCAAGGCCCTTGCCTGTCCTGTTCTCAAAGTTTCTACTTTGCTATTTAAAACGCTTGGCTTCATAATGCCATTCAGAAATACTTAGTGAATAAATAAATGCGCATTCCCTGTGAAAATGATGCGAGAAGGAGCTTTGTGAATTTTTGAAGTTAAAAAATACTCCCTTTATTTTAGTTTATTCTAGAATATCCATTTTAGATGAAATGCAAGTGTGTTTCTGTCTTTTGATAAGTATGAAAGACAGGGATGATGGGATGTAGAGGACATCTCAGGTCCTCTATTCCTCATCATTCTGCCCCAATTACCTCAGCAGGAGCAACTCTACAGACACTATATGGATGGGAGTTGGGAGTAATGTGCCTAGACCTTCTCCAAAAGCCACTAGAAAAGAGGACTCCATCTCCTTTGATGTGTTCATATCATTACACTTCTTAAAATTAAAAGAAAACAAACAAAAAACAATGGAAATGACCAATTGATACTGTTTCTGTTGTAAAGAATAGTTATTAAAAATATGTGTTCAATGGGAAAAAAGAAAGAAGTAGTATTTGAATTAGTAGTCCATTTGTGAATATTTACATTCACTATCTGTTTATCTGTGAAATAAACAAGAAATGTATTCTTAACACAGTTTGAATAGTGGTCATCGTCCCGTAGTTGGATATCGAGTAATCCTCACTTTATACCATTAGCTTGATTAAGTTAATTTCTTATCTTGTTCTCACCATAATAAATTAGCAATTAATCTATTTATGTAAAACATAACACAATAGCAGGCTGTCAAGACTACTCATTTCATTGTATGTTGCCAAGAAATGAACATGGAGGCACTCTTTTCCAGTTCCAGGAGGACACAGTAATAGGTTATACAAGATTTTCAGTTGGCTTCTTCCCTAATGTTATACTTAGATATAAAATGTGCTGAATATTATGTGCTTGAAAATATTATAAGAATAAAATGACACAGTAAAATATGCAATTATCAACAGGTTACTTGCCTTCAATTACTGACTGAACAGCTTTTTAAGATAAAAATATGTATCTTTTACTCTTAAATGTTTTATTTTGTATCCCAAATAATGTATTTATTGTTCACAGAATATTTCTCAAATCAGGACCTCTTAGAGCTAGTTCTTTGAAAAATGAAAAAAAAAACAAAAAAGATAACACTTTATCCAGACTCATCAAGAAAAAAAGAATGAGGACCCAAAAGAATAAATCAGAAATTAAAGGGGAGAAGTCACAACCAACACCACAGAAACAAAAAGGATCATAAGCAATTACTATAAACAATGATATGCCAATAAAGTGGACAACCTAGAAAATGGATAAATTGCTAGAAACATACATTCTCTCCAACCTGAATCAGGAAGAAATAGAAGCTATGAAGAGACCAATTACCTGTAATGAAATAAAATCAGTAATGAGAAAAATCCTAACAAACAAAAGTCCAGGACTAGACAGCTTCACAGGTGAATTCTAGTAAATGTTTAAAGAAGAGTTAGTACATATACTTTTAAAACTCTTTCAAAGGAAGAGGAAAGGACACTTCCAAACTCCCTCTTCAAGGTCAGCAAAACTCTGATACCAAACCCATACAAAAACACCAATGAAAAAAAAGAAAATTGTAAGCCAATATCACAGATGAACATAGATGTAAAAATCCTCAAGAAAATATTAGCAAACCAAATTCAGCAATACATTAAAAAGATCATACAGTATAATCAAGTGGAATTTATCCCAGAGATGCAGGATGGCTCAATTTGCAAATCAGTCAGTGTGATACACCACATTGCTAAATTGAAAAATAAAAATCATTTGATCATCTCAGCAGATGCAGAAAAAGCTTTTGACAAAATTCAACATCCATTTGTAATGTTGAATTTGTTATAAAGAGAACATAGTTCATTGTAGTAAAGGCTATATATGACAAACCTATAGTCAACATCAGACTCAACAGTGAAAAGCTGAAAGCATTTTATCTAAGATCAGGAACAAGACAAGGATACCATTCTCACCAATTTTATTCAATATAGCATTGAAAATCCTAGTGACAGAAATCATATAAGAAAAGGAAATAAAAGAAATACAAATTGAAAAGAAAAAAGTAAAACTGTTACTATTTTTCAAATACATGATGCAATATATACCAATTCCTGAAGACATGACCAAAAAATTATTAGAACTTATCAAAAAATTCAATAAACTTGCAGAATAAAATTAATATACAGAAGTCTCCTGGGTTTCTATACACTAACAATAAAGAGTCATTTGGAAAAAGTAAGAAAACCATCCCATGTAAAATCACATCAAAAAGAATTAAGTAGTTAGGAATAAATCTACATAAGAAGGTAAACGACATCTACTCTGAAAACTATAAGGCACTGATGAAATAAATTGAAGATTAAAGAAACAAATTGAAAGATATACTGTGCTTATGGAACTGTAGAATTGGTATTGTTAAAATGACCAAAATACTGAAGACAATCTATAAATTCAATACAATCCCTATGAAAATACCAATGTCATTTTTTTAAAGTAGAACTAGAGCAAATAATTCTAAGATTTTTACAAAAACTTAAATGATCTTGAATTGCCAAAACAATTATGAGGAAGAAGAACATAGCTGGAGGTATCAAGTTTCCTGATTTCAAACTATACTGCAGAGCTACAGTAATCAAAACAGTATGGTACTAGCACAAAAAGATACAAAGATCAATGGAACAGAATAGAGAGTCCAGAAATGAACTCGCAGTTAGATGGTCAATTAACCTATGACAAAGGAGGCAAGAATATACAATGTGGAAAAGATGGCCTCTTCAAAAAAAGATTATTAAAAAAACTGGACAGCTACCCGCAAAAGAATAAACTAGACTACTTTCTCATAGCATATAAAAAATAAATGCAAAGTGAATTAAAGGCTTAAATGTAAGCCCTCAAGCCACAGAACTCCTAGAAGAAAAAATATGCAGGTGAGTCAAAATTATCCACTCTCTGGCTGTAGAATTTACAAAAGTTTTAATATAACTGGAGTGTGGATAATTTTTGACTCACCCTCTTACAAATCCTATTTTTTAAATCTAGCCGTTCCTTCTACACAATATATTTATAATATATTTGCAAAATTAATATAATGCATAAATTTCATAGAATATCTCAATTCATGATTAACATTTATGTTACTAAGGGTCCTGCCTTGCTTATAGAATGTCTTTATCCACCCACAGGCACTTCCAGTCTTTCCTCCAGCAGGAGAGAAACATAATATCCTTTAGCACAGTATCATGCCAGGAAGTCTGAGTCATGATACTTAAAATTTCAGGGATAGGCAACAGGTTTCTGAAGAAAGTGATCTTCTGTATAGACAGTTACCTACATAGTACTGTTTTAGTGCCAGCCACCACCGGGGACTCAGAGACTCCCAAATACAGAAATGTTTTTATTGCTTGTATCTGATTTATAAAATATCTCTTAAAGACATTCTTTCCTGCTACTATTAAAGAACTCCATTCACAATGAAAACAGAAATTCATTGGGAGTTAAATTAGGTTATCTGATTCGTAATAACAATGTAACCCCACCAATACAGGTTTAAATTGTTGGGAGGAGATAAATTGAAGAGAATTTAGTCTACATGGTCTTGAGAGCAACCCTCTTTAAGAAGCTAAATCTGGATCCCAGTTGAATAAAATGTAACCCAAGGGAATGCTGTCTCTCTAAAGACAGGAAAACACCTGGGGGGGAAATTACTTTCAATAGGAGTTAGAAGGAAAGAACAAGGACACTCCATATCCTCCAAATATGTATCAGAGAAGTAAACAATGGGAGTAAACAACTTGAGTAACACAAATGTATCAGGTTCTTGAGTTTAACTTGTGCACAATTAATTAGCAATTAGTTACATGGTTTGAACTTTGTTTCAGTAATATCTCTCACAAGAGTACTTTTTCGTATTGAGTTGGCCAAAAAGTTTGTTCTGGTTTTTTCCGTAGTGGAAAAACCTGAACGTTGATGGAAAAACCCAAATGAAATTTTTGGCCAACCCAATTATCTTACCATTGGGGTTAGCACACAAAGAAGCACAAGAGAATATTTTTTTTTTTTTGGGGGGGGTACACCAAGTTCAATCATCTGTTTTTATACACATATCCCCATATTCCCTCCTTTCCTTGACTCCCTCCGCCTCGAGTCCCCCCCACCCTCCCCGCCCCAGTCCTCTAAGGCATCTTCCATCCTCGAGTTGGACTCCCTTTGTTATACAACTTCTCACTGACTATCTATTTTACAGTTGGTAGTATATATATGTCTGTGCTACTCTCTCGCTTCGTCTCAGTTTCGCCTTCACCCCCTGCCCCCTCCCATACCTCGAGTTCTCCAGTCCATTCTCTGTATCTGCGTCCTTTTTCTTGTCACTGAGTTCATCAGTACCATTTTTAGATTCAGTATATGTGAGTTAGCATACAATATTTGGCCTTCTCTTTCCGACTTACTTCACTCTGTATGACCACAAGAGAATATAAAAAGGCAGCAACAACTGTCACTTAGATCACTTTTCTGAAAATTACATTTGTACTAATTTCACTGATTTTAGCTTCATGAATGTTCTCGCTTTATAGAAGTCAAGGGAGGAAAACAACGACAGAAAAAAGAAACAAACAGAAAAAACAAATGTGAGAAAAAACCCCGTGTCCTCGCTAATTCCCAGCTGAGGTTTCTGAATAAACAAGAAAGTACCTGAAGTCCTCAAGAGTATAAACTAGTGCATGCCTGACTCATCTTTGTTGTCTCCCTCTCAAGTTTTGCATTTGCTGGCTTAGTGGCAATTAAATTAACTTCTTAAGACTCAGAAAATGCAGCTGATATGCATGATTACTACATGTTATTCTGAAATATCAATCAACAGTAGACATTTAAGGAACATACAGCAATCTGAGTTTTAAGTGTAGTGTCTTGATTATCATATTGCAAAATATCACCCAGTATATGGCCAATGCAGAGTGTAACCCCCGAGGCTGCTATGTTGTACAACTTCACGCACCACTCATTTTCTTATTTTCTACTGCCTCCCTGGAATTGCGCAATGCAGTCACCCTCCACATGTCTTTTTCTTCACACACGTTAATAATGTACAGTGTTTCATCATGACAAATTAAACAGACCTCTTCCACATCTGGTGACCCTTCTTATTATACATCCTCTGTCATCCACCACCAAGGCTGCCATCCTGCTTTGTTTTAGAGGTGAGACTTAGCTGACCTCTCAGTTGCTTAGAACTCTACAAATCTGTGTATCACTGATTTTGTAAATGAGTCTTTAATGTAAACACATTTTATCACTTCATGAGATTATTCAAGATAATTACTTTGTGAGAGGGGCTTATTTCATTACACTGCAATCAGGAATCCACTGAGAACAAGTTCTTTGCTGCCAGAAAAACCTAATATCTGTGACTCTTAGCTGTCAATGGCCACATCTCTGTAATGAGATTCTTAATAACCATTTAGAATATATCAGATATATGTAAAATAGGTGGTATTTTATAGTAATGAAAGATATGTGAAAACTCCAAGTACTTTGTAACAACTCCAAAACTGTCTCTTGTTCCTCGTGTTCATTGCTAAGGATTTCCATGAATATGATGGAAAGTATGTACACGTACTTTCACTTATTTCAGACTTGTTTATGATATGAAGAATTGTGTGTGTGTAGTTTTATATATGTTTTCTTTTCCCACCAAATCATGTTGAAAAAAGCAAAAGAGGAATGAATGTATAAACTGTATATAAACCAGAGGATGTATTAAATAAATACATATGCAATAACAGAAAGAAATGCAATGCCTCTATTCATAATATTTTATATGTGAATGTGTTTATGATGATCTCATTTTTGTTTACATATCTGAAGCCTATGCCAGAAAACATGGTTATCTAAGGGAGTACAATCTGAGTTGGATTTTTCTATCTTCATAAAAATCTCCCTTAACTGTCACAATGCTTTTAATGGGCACACACGTGTGTATGTATATGTGCTTGTGTGTGCACCTGTGTGTTCATGTTGTATATTATGAAATAAAACAATACACCTACATTGAGATTGATGGAACATAAGTAATGAATGTTGAAAGTTCATGAACTATTTTTACTCAGGTATAAGATAGGACATCGAAGTAATTAAGAATAAAGAATAATGTGAAAAAGGGCTGTATTTCTTTCTCAATAATCCTATATAAATGAAATATCAGAGGATAAACCATATAATTATATCTGTCACTTATTTCTGCGAACCTGATATTGAAAAACGCAGGAGCCAGACACAGAGACGGGTATATAATCTGAGTTATTCAGGAGGCAACAATGAACACTCAGAGCTGCATCTAAGAAAAATGAAATCCAAAAAACACTAGTTCAGTCTCAGGTGCTAATTTTTTGTTGGTTTTCTTAGTTATGTTTTAGATTTCTTAAGTAATTTCCTTTTTTTCCACAAAAATAGAATATTTCCACTCTGAAACGATGTTGCACATCATATGGTGAAAAAGTTAATTCGTCTTTGTTTAGGCCAATCTCTCTTTTATTTTTAAAGGTCACTTATGGACTTTATTTTAAACAAGCACCTGGATGTGATAAATTATATTAGTATAATTTTATTCCTATCAGAGTTTTTATTATATGAAGTGTTGCATATAAACCAATGACCATTGGCAGTATCCATAATATTTATACATATAAATGAAGTACATCAATTCTGACATTCAAAAATTAAAATTCAAAAAAATTTAGACAATAAAATATAGTTTGCCATAGGCATTATAATTTTGGACTCCTTTTTGCTCTTTTTATAAAATCTTTACTTTGTGAATGTGTTTACTGGGAAAGAATTTGTATATGTGTATCTGGGTAAGTATACGAGGGTCAGAGAGTGTGTATGTGTTTGGAAACTATGAAATTAAAACAAAATGCCTGTATTGTGTTTGGTGAACTGGAAATGAGGAATGCTCATTGACTGGAGACATTTTAATATTGCTAAATAAGTACAATATTGGGTAATAAATCAGAGAGGAAAAAAAATTTGAAAAGATCTGTATTTCATTCTCAAAAACCTTTCCTGTATGAATTAGCAGATGATAAGCCACCTTATTATTTCTATCACTTATTCCTGAGAGACCGTGTTCAACACCAGGGACCAAAGACAGAGATGGTCATATAATCCAGGTCAGTCTGCAGACGATGCTGAGCCTACCTGCAGACAGAACTGAATGCAACAAAGAAGGTCTGAGACAGGTCCTAGTATGTCTTGTTGTTTCTTTGATTTATATATTAGATTTCCTTAGTTCTTTTACCCCTTTTCAACTGAAAATGTTATAAAACTAACGAGGTTTCAGAATTACTTTTATCAATCGATATATTTAAATACACTTCTATATGGATAGCAAGTAATATAATAAAGTGCAAGTATAGATTGTAGAGGTGGTTTGGCATTTTTATTGTTTTAAATCTCTTACCTGTATCTCTAAATATTTTATAAAATGTTTTTATGTTTAAAGAAAAAGCATTTTTAAAATTATGTGTATACAGGGAAAGATATTTAAATGAGTTTAGGGTTTAAAGACATGCACAGTTATCACTGGATTGTTATTCAGATGTTTTTTTCTGTCCTTCAGCTACCTTCAACTCCACATTGCTTGTATTCCCATAGAACAGAGGGGGTCAGGTAAGATATATGATATAATTACAATTGGTTTGAATGAAATGTAACAGTGGGACATAGAATTTAAATGGCCTCTCAGAACCACCCACTTTTTAAATTAAAGGGAGGCAAATTTCAGAGGTATTCATGCAAAATAGGGTTTAATGAAAACAATAAGCATATTACAGTTCTAGGGATTGGGACGGTAGCAGTCAGAACTGACACTTTCTGAGATTTTGGGACTGTGGCCATATGACTGCTTTTATCATCTGTCTTACACATATGATCGTGTGGATTCTAGCAGACAAGGGCAGAGGGATTCACACCCCATTTTTGCCCATCTGTAACAGCATCCCCACAGTTAGGTTCCAAACTGTTTCATAATCTCCCCCGATTAGCCTGATAAGCACTGGCATATTACTGTCTGTTCACCCCAACATATAATGATGGCAACCCTTCTGCCCTATCATCCAAAACCCACTACCCTTCCCACTGCATTGGGTCCTAGATGACATGTATCTCTACCACATGATTAGTGACGTCACATAGGTTTTTGAGGGGATCCTGGGGAAGGGGGGGAATGTTATATCCAGAAAGGTGACATAGCTCTGCCTGCATCACAATTTTAGATGATGAGGGAACAACAAAAGAATGTACTCATTACCTGTGCCTCTTGCTGAATTATCTTTCTCTATATACAAGTTATAATAAAATTTGTACAAAAAAAAACACCAAAAAGAAAAACAATAATATTGTCAAATGACTTGGGTATTTGGAGCAACTACTCTTAAGAACTATTTCTTCAACTCTGAGAACATCAATTCCTTAATATTATATGAAAGTAACAAAAAAGTATCTTAAATACAGCACAGATGGGTATAGAAACAGCATGACATAATTTAAATGAAACTGTGTTACAAGTAATGCTAAGTGCTATACAAATGTAAGTGGCATTATTATTAACATTGCATAAAAGTATTTTAAACTGGATACATTTCTCAAAGAGTGAGTTTAACTTCAAGCCAGTCCTAGCATTGCTTACCTGTTCCTTTAATTCCTGGAAATAGAAATGAGCGGCAGTGTAACTATTAGGACCTCAAAATGATATTAACCCTCCACTTCCATCCTCTTCTTTCATAACCAGGGATTTCCAGATCTGAATGATGACTGTGGAGAACTGCACTGTGGTTACTGACTTCACATTCCTAGGACTTTCTGACAGAAGAGATGTGCAGCAGGGGCTCTTTGGGCTCTTCCTGCTGGTTTACAGCATAACTGTGATTGCCACTCTAGGGATGGTCCTGCTGATCAAGATGGACCCCAGACTCCACACACCCATGTACTATTTCCTGAGCAATCTGTCCTTCTGTGATGTGTGCCAGTCCTCCACTATGTCTCCCAAGATGCTGGCTGATTTCTTATCTGAGCAAAAGAAGATTCCATTTGATATATGTGTCATTCAGATGTATTGTTTTGGAACCTTTGCAGATGTGGAATGTCTCCTGTTGGCTGTCATGGCTTATGACTGTTATATAGCCATTTGTAATCCACTCCTTTATACAATTTCCATGTCCAAGAGATTCTGTACCCAGCTAATATCCATTGTCTACATGGAAGGTTTGGTCGATACGGCAATCCATGCATGTTGTACATTTCAACTGTCTTTCTGCAATTCCAATATCATCAATCACTTTTTCTGTGACATCCCACCCTTGCTATCCCTCTCCTCCTCAGATACATCCATCAATGAGATAATGTTGTTCATTTCCAGCAGTTGTGTCCTGGGTGTCAGCATCACCACTGTGCTCCTCTCCTACAGCTACATCATCACTACCATCCTCATGATGAACTCAGCTGAGGGGAGATGCAAAGCCTTCTCTACATGCGCCTCCCACTTAACTGCTGTGGCTGTATTTCATGGCACACTCCTGTTCATGTATTTCAGACCCACCTCCAGTTACTCCATGGACACAGACAACATAGCCTCTGTCTTCTACACAGCTGTCATCCCCATGTTAAACCCCCTGATCTACAGCCTAAGGAATAAGGATGTGAAAATTGCCCTAAGGAAAGTAATCAGTACTCAATTATATTCTCGGTGAAACAGTGTTTGCAACCAAAAGTATATACGTAAAGATTCTGAGAGCCGAGGCTCAGATGCTATTATAGATGCTTGTAGTCTCACCAGTACAGTCTTGTGGATGTTTCCCATTACTTACATTTGCACCTAAATTGAGTGTTGAGAGCAATCATTAGTGATCTTAAACCTTCTCCAAATTAAGAAAGAGCAGTAATATGATGAATTTGCTGTTTTGCAGAGAGGGTCTTTTTATAAGTCTTTTCTCTACCCTTGAGTAAGTTCCAGTGAGAACACAGAGCAACCCCTCCACCCATGTCAACTCAACTTACCCTCCGTACGATTACAGTCTTAAAAAAAAATCTGTTTAATAAAGTTGCTCAGCAACAAGGGAGAGTTAGTGGGTCAAGTAAGTGTTTTGTATCCTTTTTATGCACTAGTATCACCCTATAACTGTGTCATCATAGCACCTGGGAGTGCACAGGAAATAAATACATAAATATAGAAATAAATAAGAATAAATGTAAAATCATCTGTTGTAACTCAAACTTTCATAAATGGAAGGGCTTTTCCTGGCTTGTTCACCAGTTTTCTATTTTGATAGTTGAAATTCTTGGCTTCAGGATGCCATTCAAAATTATTTACTGCAGCAATGAGTGAGGGCCACTTCCTTACAAAATCGATAAAGAGGAGCCTTTGTAAATTTACCAAACAGACAAGTACTCTTCCCTTTATTCTATTTTATTCTGCTATGTTTACCTTAGAAGAAATCCATCTGTGCCTCTTGCCTCTGGCTTAGGTTGAGTAAGAAATGGGACAGAGATCACTGGATGGACAGAACTTCTCAAATCCTCTGCTCCTCATTATTCTGTCCCAGTTACATCCAAGGGTAACCATGGGATCATCAGCACTAGATTGACATTGCACTTCACACACTGATTATCAGCCTGTGGATTTTCCTACTTGTCCTCACTGCAGAGAAAAGATACGATTCTACTGACAACTGTACAGAAACTGCATGACTGGAAGTTGGTAAAGAACCTGGACCTTCTTCAAAGGCCACTGGAAAGGATGACTCCATCTCCGTTGAGGTGTTCCTAGCATTATCTTAAAGTGTAAGAGAAAAAAAAAAGTACTCAATTGATTCAGTTTAATTTGAAAGGAAGAGTTATTATCTTAATTATATATATAAAGGAAAACAAAAACAAGGCAGTGTTTATATTAGTATTCTATTTGCAATGATTGATATTGGCTCTCTGTGTATCTGTGACATGGTCAGGAACTGTATTCTAGACACAATTTTAGTAGTGGTCATCATGAAGAGCTGAATGTTAGGTAATTCTATCTTTTATGCCATTAATTTATTTGTTAGTTGCTTATTTTGTTCTAACTGTAATCAATTAGTAAATAATTCAGCTATAAAAAACATAACACTATTGCTGGTCGTCATGACTGTTCATTTTATTTTATGTTGTTGACAAAGAAACATGGAATCCCTCTTTTCTGGTTCAAGGAGCTGAGTAATGGGATGTACAGGATCTTTCCTTTAGGTCCTCTTTCCTAATTGTACACATCCCTCAGTGCATGCGATATGCTGAATACTATGTACTTCAAACATCATTAGGTTGAAACTACACATAAAAACATGAAAATGTCAGCAGGTTATTTGTCATCAATGACTGAATGAACACAGTCTTAAGACAAATGAAAATATTTTACCACTCAACTATTTTCTTTAATTATCTCAAATAATTGATTTCTTGTTCCTAGGATATTTCATATATCAGGACTTCTCAGTCATTGTCCAAACCCCTTCCACACTCACTGCACTTTCTTAAAAACCTATTAAAGATATTCCTGCCTATAAAAATTAAACATTCATTTTATGTAAAATTGGATTCTCTGGCCATCTTTCACATATTTGTTTAAAGAAAAAAGGTATTCCTTCCTTTTTTTTCCCTTTAACTTTTCCTATAATAACACTGTATTAATAGCCTTTACATATGGTCAGGAAACCAAGACATTTTGCATTTTTTTCTTCATTTTTGCTTTAAGGGAACAATCGAGATGTGAGAGAGGTGGGTATCAGAACTGGACTTTTAAGTGAGGCAGCTTGAGTCCAAATCTGTAGGGAGTTGACCCCTGAATGATGCAGGGGTTAGGGACACCTACCATCTGCACAGTGGAAAATTGGAGTGTGACTTATACTTGGGCTTATATGGCATTCCTCTATGTGAGGTTCCCTATATGGAAATTCAGTCGACCTCGGATTGTTTAGTACTGTAATATATACCATTTAAAAAAATAAACAAAAAATTGCATAAGTGTACCTGTGCAGTTCAAACCTGTGTTGTTCAAGGGTCAACTGTACCATCATTGGCTTGTTAGTTGTGTGTCTTTAGATTGCTTCATTTTGTTAAGGTTCAGACTTCTCAAGCCTTTAACTTGGCTTTATCATATGCAATATAAGTATATATTGATGAGGTTCAGGGCAAATAACCCCAAATGTGTCACTTTGGCGTATTGATTATTTTGAATTAAAGTTATTGACACTCTGTTGTGCCCATGAAAGGAGGAAATAAACCTCTTATGTGAAAGGTACCTCTCCTGTACCAGGGATAGAGAGACCTCCTTATCATCAGAGATAGGGAATGTGAGTCCAGGAGCCTACATAAACAATTGTTGTTACTTCTTTACTAATTTACTACCCTGAGTTTAAGTTTCTTTGTCTTGTCAATTCTTCTCAAATACATTATTTCCTTGCCTAAAAGATACAAAAGCTCCCTGTTTGGATCACTTCTCTGCATCTCATATTTCTTTGAACTCCGGTACATAGCAAAAAAATTATTTTTCCTGTAAATCTACCTTGTGTAAGAACAAAGAGTGGTAGGGGGGAATTTTTCACCTCCCTGACCTAATACTACACATACACACACACACACACAGACACACACACACACAAACACACACAACAGGTTGAGTCCAAAATTACCTGCACTCCAGTTATATTAAAACTTCTACAAATTCTACAGCCAGAGTGCGGATAATATTTGACTCACCCTCATATGTCCTTATAATTATGTGTGTGTGTGTATAATATATCTACATCTGAGGTTAATGAAGAGAGTGTGTAAGATCATTCAACCCCTAATAACGCCACTGGGGAAATCCTGGTGCTGAAAGGAAAGATGGTGCTGTTCACGGCACGCACTCATGAGATGCAGTTTGCAGGATCCATCGTCATCCATTTTAGAGCCAGATCACCCAGTCTTTCAGATTCTAGTTGCACATCTCAGCCTCAGGTCATGTCTGGAGCTCTTTGCCCAGCACCCCCAAGGTTTGTTTTTCCTGACCCTGACTTCACTCCGGCTAGAGCTGAGCAGAGGTTTCTTCACAATGACCCATGCTGATCACACTATACCCCATCCTGTCCAGATGCCTGAAACCACCCTATTCATCTAATTGCCTGATCCCAGTTTACCAAGAAATGACTCTAGATAATTGACCCCAGAGTACCTTGTTTTATGTTATTCTCTGTGGTCATGTTCCAAACACTGTGTCTGACATGGCACACGTGGCTGCGAACAAAACAAGGTCTATCTTGCGTGATGAACCCATGCACTTCTGACATTTCCTGCTCCACATTTAGGGCAAAACACTTGATTCTCATCATCTTCAGGCTGCCATCCCATTTTCCCCACTGCAAGCCCACATTGGCCAAGCCCCACCACACCACTGATCTGTATGCACAAAACTCTACTTTTAAAGATACTTTCCTCTGCACTAAATGGGACTCTGATGTGATGTATAACCCAGTATACATTTTCAGAATCTGAAGGCCTTCCTCTCTAGTTCTACCTCTCCCCAACTATTCAACCTCAACTTTGGGTTTAATAATTTCTTTAGATTTTCCAGCCATATTTTCTCTATGAGTCATTCTTCAGCCACTCACCAAACTATCATCCCACCAATGTCAGGCTCCATTTCCCATCTCTGGCTCCCATGGTTTGGCCTCCTTTCACAGCTGGGTGTAATGAGGTTGTATCATAGGTGAATTCTTTTCTCATAGTTTCCTTCCTTCCACTCAGTCACTGGTGTCTTTAAAAATAAGCACAACCAGTGATGGCAGTTATGTCATGCAGAGACTGATACAAGCCGTGCGCTCATACTGGTGAGAAGCTAGTGAGCAGAATCTGTTAAATCAAAACTGTAATACTTCTCACCAATCTGGTCAGTATGTGGCTCTTTCTTAGGGGGCAGCGAATTTAACCTAGCTCAAAATGCTCTCTGGAAACATGCTATGAATTGGAGAAGCAGTGACAACAAAATTGGGTCTGTGTGAACTCTCAACTCACTATAACTGTCGCCTTCAACAAGTCACTTCATCCTTGGGCCTCATTCTCCACTGGGTCAACAGAGAGGTGTGAACTGGATAGTCTTTATTGCACATTCCAGCTTCCACATTCTGTATCTATATGGATATAACTCTATCAATACATATACTCATTTCTCTTTTTAAAAATTTATTTTATTTTTTATTTTATTTTGGCTGCATTTGGTCTTCGTTGTCACACATGGGCTTTCCCTAGCTGTGGCAAGTGGGAACTATTATTTGTTGTGGTGCACAGGCGTCTCATGATGTGGCCCCTCTTATTGCAGAGCACGGGTTCTAGGCACACGAGCTTTGGCAGTTGTGGCACTCAGGCTCAATAGTTGTGGCTTGTGGGCTCTAGAGTGCAGGCTCAGTAGTTGTGGCACTCAGGCTTTGTTGTTCCATGGCATGTGGGATCTTCCTGGACCAGGGCTCAAACCGCGTCCCCTGCATTGGCAGGCAAATTCTTAACCACTGTGCCACCAAGGAAGCCGCATATACTCACTTCTATTTGGGGTGATTAAAAAAGTATAACAGATGGGTAGAACTATAATCGTACCAACGGATAGAAAAGATTATATCTGCAGACCAGTTTGACCTGAAATGAAAGTGGCAATAAGACAGAGAGGGTGGGTTGCAGGAACCCTGATACCATCAAGCAGAATTTGGTTAACTAGCCTGTTCTGAATGTTGACTTTGAGACTCTTCATAAAAAGAGCTTCATATAAGTTGATTTCCAGCTCTATTAGTCATCAGGAAATCAAATACTCCACATAATAGCCACAATCAAAATGACAGACAGCAGTATGTGTTTTTTAGGATGCAGAAGAGCCCAAGGACTCACACTGAAAGTGCCATAGTGGAGGTATGGATGGGCATACTTCATTGAACTATATGAAATCTCAATCTAAATTTTATATTTAAATTTATACATAGACAGTTACATATATAATATTATGTTTAGGGGCATCATTGACATCAGGGAAGCTGTCTAGATACAGATTTTTTATCTCAATTATTTGCCTGTGAAGTCTTAAATTCTACCTTCAGTCTTTCCCCCCATAATTAAAGAAAGCTATTTTCTGTTAACACACAAATCCTTTGGGAAGCAATTTAGAGTATTCACATGTCAGCAATACATTACTATCCACATTCGAGATTTAATAAGACCATGTTAGTCTACATGATCTGGAGGGGCAGTCAGGTTTATGAAGATAAACTAGGGTTCTACCTAAATAGAGTGTAGCCTGAGGAAATGGGTCATTCTTGGAGCAAGAGAAGCACCTGAGGGAAAATCAAGTCTGGAAGGGAATCAGAGGATGGTTACCAAGGTTGACAAATTTCCCTCCAAATGTGCTTCAGAGAAATAGAGAATGGTAATAAAACTCTTAATCACCACAAATATATCATTTTTCATGTGTACCTGATGGAATATTTTTAGCAATTACTTAGGATTTTTGAGAGTTTCCTTGACAATATCTCCCACAGGTGTATACTTGATATTTTCATATTGAGGTCATCACATAAAGAAGAGCTATACATTATGAAAAAGCATAAATAATTGTCACTGAAATCCCTTTTCTGTAAGTTAAAAATATATTGATTTCAATGAGTTTTGTCTGAAGAATATTCTAGCTTTAGAGAAAAGAAAAGGAAACTATTGACAGCAAACAATATGAACAAGTAAAGAAAAAATAACTAGAAAACCTATGTGTCTGCTTCCTCCAAGCTAAGTTTCAGAAGAAATATAAAACTACCTGGATTATTGGAATGCATAAAATGGTACATCTTGCACATCTTACTTTTCTTGTTTGTTTTCATAAATTTTGCATTTACAGGTTTGTATCAACTAAATTAACTTCATCAAGACTCAAGATGTATAGCTAATATATATGATTATTGTACATTTTTTGAGGGGGACATTTATCAACTTTAGGCATTTAAGGAACACATATCAACCTATCCTTGCAAGTGTACATCAGTGATTCATACACATGATAAAATATTGCTGAATAAATGGACAATAGAGAGATCACCCCCGTACACTGCCAGGTTGCACAATGCCAAGGAACAATAATTTCTTTATTTTCTATTGCTTTCATAAACTATTCAAGTACAGTCATCCCCCACATCACTTTCTCTTCACACCAACATTAATTATGTTCAAGGATCCAGGTGATATTAGTGAAACAGATCACCTCCCAGTGTGACAACCCTTCCTATTTGCTCCCCTCTGCTGTCAATCACTGTTGGATTCCACCTTGGTTTAGAAGTGGGACTTGCATGGTCTTTCAGTTCCCTCAGAAATCTAGGGGTCTCTGGGTAGTTATTTTGTGAATTTTCAAATGTCACTTTAACATAAACACACTGCTACATTCTGTGAGACTATTTAAGAGAGTTATCTTTTAAGATAAATTTGTGTCATGGTGTATTCAGGAATCTATTGTGAGAAATTTCTATGGAATCAAAGAGACTTATTGTCTGTGGGACTGTAGAAGTCTACTTATCACCTCTGGGCTTGGCTTTAATTTCTGTTTCACATTATGAGGTTGTTAGAGACAACTCAGCACATATGTGACAATAAATCAAATCTATAAAATCATGTGGTGAGAATTAGATAATATAAAATTTGAGTATGGTGAAAAGGCAAAACTTGCAAGTTTTCAGTACTTTCAAATTTCTTTGCTCTTAAAGGCAGTTTATAGAACTTATTTTTGAGAAAACCTGGCAATGATAAACTACATATGTATAATTTTACTCATATCAGAGTTTTTATGATAATAACTATATACACTAAGTGGACTTAGCAAAGCATAAGTTTTATATATATATACACACACACATATATATATATAATTAAGTATAAGGTCATTTTTGTTTAAAAGTTAAAAGCCAAATAGTGTAGAAAACACAATCTAGTTATCTCTAGGCAGTGTAAATATGTTCAGATATTTGCTGCTTTTACAAAATCTTTTTTTTCTGTGTTTAATGGGGAGTGTTTGTGTATGTGTGTCTGTATAAGTGTGTGAGGGTGAATGGGTGTGCATTTGTTTTGTAATTTATTGAATGAAATCAAAGTGCTGGTATAGGGATAGGTGAACTGGAAATAAGGAATTGTTGCTGATTGGACTAATTTTACTACTTCTAAATAAGTATAATATTGGGCAGTAAGGTAGAAGGGGACAAAGGAAAACAGTTATTTAAAGGTTTGTATTCCATTCTCAGTCAACTAATTTGTATGAAGTATTGAAGGATTATTATATCTGTTACCTATTCCTAAGAGACTAAGGGTTTAACACCAGGGACCAACACAGAGATGACTATGTAATCCAGGTCAGACAGGAGACAATGCTGAACTTTCCCACAGACAGAATTGCACATGACAAACATGTCTGTAGTTCTGGGACAGGCACTAACATCTTTGTTGTTTCTGTGATTTATACTTGAGATTTTCTTAGTTTTTTTTGTTTGTTTTATGCTTTTTTTGAAAGAAAGTATGTTATAGAAACAAAGGAGGATAAAAAAAGTTATACAAATTTTTATTTTAATTTTTCCAATTTTATTTATCCAATTTGTTTATTTTAAATAAATGTATAGATAGATACATAAATAGGGAATTAAAAAAGAGCAAACATGGATTATGGCAACGGTCAGGTATTTTCTTTCATTTTAAATGTTTTACCTGTACTTTTATCTATTTTTGTAAATGTTTTCATTTGTAAAGGAACGCAATTTTGTTTAATTATGGGTTTCCAGGGACATATATATTAATGATTTTAGGCCAAGTGTTTGGAGACCTGCACATTGATCACTAGATCATTATTTCGATGCACTTCTTCTGTCCCTCATCTACCTTCAACTCTACTTTTCTTACATTCTCAGGGAACATAGAGGACAGGTATGACACTGTATAACATAACTGGCTTGGGTAAAATATAACAATAAGACATATAATTCCATTGGCCTCCCAAAGACAACTGACTTTTAAAACAAAAGAAGGCAGATCTCAGAGACACTCAGAGAAATCTGGCTCAAATGAAAGAATTAAACAATATTACAATTTTGGGGGAATTGGAGTAGGACACAGTTCAAACATGAATGTCTCTGAGATTATAGAAGTGTGGACGTGTGAGTATTTGTATCATGGTGTCTTACACAACACACACGGTAGGATACATCACTTGGAAAATAGTAGGTTAGGACAGGAGGACTCACACAGTAAACCCCATGGCCTTTCTTGCCTCTCTGTTACCTGTGCTACCAGCATCTCTAGGACTGGGTCTCAAACATTTTTCATCATCTCCCCTACTTAACAGCAACTTCCACGGTGGAGAATGGTCAGCCCTGGCATATTACTGTCCATCCACTCTAGCATTTTGTTCATAGAGACTCTTCCACCCTCTTATCCAAAAACCACCACCCTCCCTGTTCCAGGGGGTCCTGCATCATGAACTATCTATCCCTCATTTACTGATGCTGGATGGGACCTGAGGGGTTAATGGGGAATTGAGCACTTGTCATAATCAGAAACTTGCCATAGTTCTGCCTGCTCCACATTGTAGGAAGATGAAGAAAAAACAAAGCATTATCTTCATTACCTGCACCTCTCATTAACTATATTTCTCTATTACAGGATATAACAACATTTCTACATCATTGAAACAAAACAAAACAAAACAACAGTCTTGTCAAAAGACAAGTTATTGGGACCACCTAATTGTAGGAAGCTTGTCTTCACTCTGAGAGCACCAATTTCATAATATTAGAAGTAGCAAACATGGTCATAAATACTATACAAGTTCATGTGGAAATAGACTGATTTAGTTTCAATGAAAGTGTGCTGCAAACACTATAAGCCCTTTACCAAAGTAAGTGACATTATTGTTGTTAACATTTTCTCATTTGTAATAAATTGGATGTTTTTCTCAAAGAGTCAGTTTACCTCATGTAGTCCTAGGATTATCCATCTCTTTTCTTAATTTTAGAAATATAGAAAGAATCAGCTGTTTAGCTACTAAAATAGTAAGATGATATCAACCCACTACATCCACTTCCTCTTTCACAACCAGGGATTTCCAGATATGAATGATGACTGTGGAGAACTGCACTGTGGTTACTGACTTCACATTCCTAGGACTTTCTGACAGAAGAGATGTGCAGCAGGGGCTCTTTAGGCTCTCCCTGCTGGTTTACAGCATAACTGTGATAGCCAACCTAGGGATGGTCCTGCTGATCAAGATGGACCCCAGACTCCACACACCCATGTACTATTTCCTGAGCAATCTGTCCTTCTGTGATGTGTGCCAGTCCTCCACTGCGTCTCCCAAGATGCTGGCTGATTTCTTATCTGAGCAAAAGAGGATTCTGTTTGATATGTGTGCCATTCAGATATATTTTGGGGGACATTTGCAGATGTGGAATGCCTCCTGTTGGCTGTCATGGCTTATGACCGTTATGTAGCCATTTGCAATCCACTTCTTTATACAGTTTCCATGTCCAGGAAATTCTGTTCCAAGCTAATAACCATGGTCTACATGGAAGGTTTGGTTGATTCAGCAATCCATACATGTTGTACACTTCGATTGTCATTCTGCTATTCTAATATGATCAATCACTTTTTCTGTGAGATTCCACCCTTGGTAGCCCTCTCCTCCTCAGATACATCCATCAATGAGATAATGTTGTTCATTTCCAGCAGTTGTGTCCTGGGTGTCAGCATCATCACTGTGCTCCTCTCCTACAGCTACATCATCACCACCATCCTCAGGATGAACTCAGCCGAGGGGAGATGCAAAGCCTTCTCTACATGTGCCTCCCACTTAACCACTGTGGCTGTATTTCACAGCACACTCCTGTTCACGTATTTCAGACCCACCTCCAGTTACTCCATGGACACGGACAACATAGCCTCTGTCTTCTACACAGCTGTCATCCCCATGTTAAACCCCCTGATCTACAGCTTAAGGAATAAGGATGTGAAAATCACCCTAAGAAAGGTAATCAGTACTAAATTATGTTCTGGGTGATACAGTGTTTTGACCCAAATTATTTATTTAAAGATTCTGGTACTGATATAGATGCTTGTAGTCTCACCAATACAGTCTTCTGGATATTTCCCATTACTTAGTTTTGTGCCTAAATCAAGTGTTGAAAACAGTCATCAGTGATTTTAATCTTTTCTCCAAACCAAGGAGGAGTAGTAATAGGGTCACTTTTCTGTTTTGCAGGGAGGGTATTTTTATACCCCTTTTCTCTTCTCTTGGGGAAGCCCCAGTGAGGTATCATCAGCAGAGTAACCCCTCCACCCATGTCAATTCAACTTCCCATCTTAAGGGTCCAATATTTTAAAAAAATATATGTTTAATAAAGTTGCTCAGCCAGAAGGGAGTGTTAGTGGGTCAAACAGATTTTTGTATTCTTTTATATACTTGTTTCACCCTATAACTGTGTCATCATAGCACTTAGAAATACATAAATAATAAATAAATAAAGAATACATTTAAAATCTTCTGTTTTAACTCAAAGCTCCAGAAAGGTAAGTGCTTTTCCAGTCTTGTTCACCATTTTTCTACTTTGATATTTATTAAGGTTGGCTTCAGGATGCCATCAAAAATATTTATTGAATAAATGAATGAAGGCCCCTCCCTTACCAAATTAATGCAGAGGAGCCTTTGTACATTTACCAAACAAACAAAGAACCCCTCCCTTTATTTTATTTTATCCTGGTGTATTTACCTTAGAAGGAATCTATCTGTGCCTCTTGCCTCTGGCCTAGGTTGAGTAAGTAACAGGCACAGGCATCATTGGATGAACAGAACTTCTGGAATCTTCTATTTCACATTATTCTGCCCCAATTACATCCAAGGGTAGCTGTGGAATCATCAGCACTAGATTGACATTAGATTTCACAGACTGATTATCAGCCTGTGGATTTTCCTTCTTGTCTTCACTGCAGAGAACAGATACGGTGCTATTGACAGCTGTACAGAAATTGCATGTTTGGAAGTTGGGGGCAAAGAACCTGGACCTTCTCCAAAGACCATGGGGAGAAGACAACTGCACCTCCCTTGAGGTTTCCTATCATTACCCTAGTTAATTTTAAAAGAAAATAAATGCCCAACTGATATGGTTTAAATTGAAAGGAAGATTTATTATCTTATTTATGTGTATTAAGGAAAACAAGAAAAAAAAAAAGGTAGTGTTTATATTAGTATTGTGCTTGTGATAGTTTCTGTTGGCTCCCTGTGTGTCTGTTATCATGAACTGGAACTGTATTCTAGACACAGTTTTAGTAGTGGTCATCCCGAAGAGCTGAATGTTAGGTAATCCCAACTTATGCCAATAATTTATGTACGTTAATTGCTTATTTTGTTCTCACTGTAATTGATTATCAAGAATTCAGTTATAAAAAACATAACTGTAATTCATTTTGTTATGTCATTGTCAAGAAAGGAAGGTGAAGGCACTCTTTTCTGGTCTTGGCAGCAGAGTAATGGGGTATACAAGGTTTTTCCTTTAGGTGCTCTTCTCTAATTTTATATATTCCTTCAGTGTATACAATGTGCTGAATGTTACATACTTTAAACAACGTAAGACTGAAATGACACATAAAAACATGAAAATTTCAATGAATTATTTGTTATAAATGACTGAATGCAATTTTAAGACATAAAATAATGTATTACTCCTAAATATTTTCTTTTATTATCTCAAATAATTGATTTCTTTTTCCTAGGATATTTCATACATCATGACCTCTCAATTATTGTTCAAACCCCTTCCACAATCAATGTACTTTCTTAAAAACCTATGAAAGATATTCATACCTATAGAAATTAAACTTATTCATGGTATGTAAAATTGGATTCTCTGGCCATCTTTACGTATATGTTTAAGGAAAAAAAGATAACCCTTACTATTTTTCCTTCGACTTTTAATGACACTGTAATAATAGTCTTTACATGTGGTCAGGAAACTAGGGATTGTTTGAATTTGTGTTTAGTTTTGTTTTAAGGTAGTGATCAAGATGTGAGGGAAGTGAATATTCAACCTGGACTTTTAAATGAAGCAGCCTGAGTTCAAATCTAGACACAGTTGTCCCTTTAGCAATGTCGCAATTGGGGCACCTACCCTCTGCCCAGTTGAAAATGGAAGTATAACTAAAAGTCTGCCTTCCCTTTATGCCTTATATGCTGTTCCTCTGTATCTGAGGTTCCTCTGTAGGAATTCAGCCAACCTCAGATTGTTTAGTACTGTAATATTTACTATTGAAAAAAAAATCCATGTATAAGTGAATCTGTGCGGTTAAAACGTGTGTTGCTCAAGGATCAACTGTACTATCATTGACTTGTTAGCCGTGTACCTTTAGATTGCTTAATCTGGTTAAGGCTCTGTCTCCTCATCCCTTTACCTTGGCTTTAGATATATATTTTAAGGATATATTGATGGGGTTCAGGGCAAGCTGTCTGCAAATATGCCACTTTGACATATTGGCTATTTTGAATTAAAGTTACTCAAGAAAAAGTTGGTACAAAATGGACACACTGATGCTCCTTTTTCCCTCTGAAGCCAGGAAATAAATCTCATAGGTATAATAAATCTCATACATAAACTTCCTGTACCAGGAAGATGAGAGACTTCCTTACCATCACAGATTGGGGAATTGAGGTCAGGAAGCTGTATAAACAAACTTCCTTACTTCTTTACTAATTTACTACCCTCAGTCTTGTCTTTGTCTACTCAATTTTTTGTCTGGTCAATTCTTCTCAAATGTATTATGTCTTTGTCTAAAAGACACAAAAGCTCCCTGTTTTGGTCACTTTTTGAGTCTTGTATTTCTGTGAGCTCCGGTGCATACAAATTAACTGTTCTTCCTGTAAATCTACCTTGTGCAGTAATCAAGAGGGATAGGGGGAAATCTTCCTCTCCCTAACCATATATATATGTGTGTGTGTGTGTATATATATATATATATATGTTTCTTTATAACTATAATATATATATTTCTGAGCTTGATTAGGAGATTTTGTAGCAACACACAGAATCTAATAACTCTCCATTAGGGACTAAATCCCTGGAGCTGAAAGAGAAGATGGTATTGCTCATGACATCATATTATGAGATGGAGTCTGCAGGATCCATCTTTATCCAGTTTAGAGAGAGCTCATTCAGTCTTTCAGATCTCACTGCATACCTCAGCTTTATATCAGGTCTGGAGCTCTGCCTGGCACCCTTAGGACTTGTTTCTCCTAACCCTGCCTTCACTCTGGCTAGAGCTGAGCAGAGGTCCCTTCATGGTTACCCAAGCTGGCCACCCCATTCTCAACTCAAACCAACCTAATAATCTAATTCCCTGATCCCACTTGCCGAGACCAGCTCGGCGACTCGAGGTGAGTGATGGGTGCCGCAAGCTTGAAGAAGACACAGACACAGACTGAAGAGAAAAGTGGGACGGGGGGCTCAAGACCTCTCAGATCAAGAGCCTTGCTGACTCATCCCACGTTGCTTTTATTGGTTTCTTGGCTAACATTCTCAGGTTACTCCCATAAACAATCAAAGGCCTCACATGACTGGGGCAATTATCTTTGTTGGCCTCCTGGGTCCAAGTTGAGCAGGTGTGGATTTGAGCTGGGCGTGGAGAGCAAAACAGCCCTGGGGGCAGGAGACCTCTCTCAGATATTAGGGGTCTGTGCCCCACCCCTGTTGGCCCCTCTGCGGCTGTGCCTGTCTTAGGTTGTTCCTCCTCTGAGGAATCTTACCCGTCTTTGGCTAACCAGCCATCCTTCAGGGCCAAACAGGGTGATATTAGTCTCCACACCCTGCACCCTCAGCTCCTCCACTGCTCAAGCAGGACATTCTGAATCCCATGGCTCGGCCCACATACTTTAACATTTTCAAGGTTTCAGAAAGGCTCCTGAATATCTTCCCACACCCACTTGGTCAAGAAATGACATTAGGTAATTGATCCCAGAGTACCTTGTTTTATGTTATTCTGTGTGGCCTTGTTAAAGGCCATGTCTGAAATGACACACTTGGCTGCAAATAAAACAATGTCTATCTTTTTTGATGAACCCATGAACTTAGGATATTTGCTGCTCCCTACTTAGGACAAAACGCCTGATTCTCATCATGTACAGGCTGCCTTTCCATTCTAACCCACCGAAAGCCTGCATCACCCAGGCCCTACCTCACCACTGATCTGTATGGAGAAAACTCTGCTTTTAAAGATACTTTCTTCTGCAGTAATTGGTATTCTGATAGATTTATTACCCAGCATACATTTTCAGTATTTGAAGGCTTCCTCACTAGTTCATCCTCTCTCCCACTACTCAACCTCAGCTTGGGTTAACAATTTTTTTTAAGCTCTTTATTGGAATATAATTGCTTTACACTCTTGTACTAGTTTTTGAGGCACATGAAGGTCAATCAGCTGTATTTATACACATATCCCCATATTCCCTCCCTCCTGTGACTCCCCCCCACCCTCCCCATCCTGGCCCTCTAAGGAATCACCCACCATCGAGTTGATCTCCCTTTGTTATACAGCAATTTCCCACTAACTGTCTATTTCACAGTTGGTAGTGTATATATGTCTATGCTACTCTCTCACTTCATCCCAGCTTCCCCTTCACCCTCCGCCCCACCAACCTCATGTCCTGCAGTCCATTATCTGCATCTGCATCCTTATTCTTACCTTGTCACTGGGTTTATCAGTACCACTTTTTTTTTTTTTTTTTTAGATTCCGTATATATGTTAGCATACAATGTTTGTTTTTCTCTTTCTGGTTTACTTCACTCTGTATGACAGACTCTAAGTCTATCCACCTTATTACATATAGCTCTATTCCATTCCTTTTTATAGCTGAGTAATATTCCATTGTATATATGTGTCACATCTTCTTTATCCATTCATCTGTTGATGGGCATTTAGGTTGCTTCCATGTCCTGGCTATTGTAAATAGCGCTGCAATAAACATTACGGTACATGTTTCTTTTTGGATTATGGTTTTCTCTGGGTATATGCCTAATAGTGGGATTACTGGATCATATGATAGTTCTATTTTTAGTTTTTTAAGGAACCTCCAAACTGTTTTCCAAAGTGGCTCTACCAGCTTACATTCCATGATATTATACATAGGAAACCCTAAAGACTCTACCAGAAAACTGCTAGCACTAATTGATGAATTTAGTAACGTAGCAGGATACAAAATTAATGCGCAGAAATCTCTTGCATTCCTATACATTAACAATGAAAGAGCAGAAAGAGAAATTAAGGAAAATCTCCCATTTAGCATTGCAACAACAAAAAAATAAAATACCTAGGAATAAACCTGCCTAAGGAGGCAAAAGACCTGTATGCAGAAAATTATAAGACACTGATGAAAGAAATCAAAGATGACACAAACAGATGGAGACACATACCATGTTCTTGGATTGGAAGAATCAACATTGTGAAAATGACTGTACCACCCAAAGCAATTTACAGATTCAATGCAATCCCTATCAAATTACCAATAGCATTTTTCACAGAACTAGAACAAGAAATTCTATGGTTTCTGTGGAAACGCAAAAGACCCCGAATACCCAAAGCAATCTTGAGAAGGAAAGATGGAGTTGGTGGAGTTAGGCTTCCTGACTTCAAACTATACTACAAGGCCACAGTGATCAAGATAGTATGGTACTGGCACAAACATAGAAAGGGAGATCAATGGAATAGAATAGGATTAACAATTTGTTTAGATTTTCCAAGCATATTTTCTCTGAGTCATTCCTCAGCCACGCACCAAACTATCATCCCACCAATGTTAGGCTCCATTTCCCATCTCTGGCTCCCAGAGTGTGGTCTGTGTCAGTAATTGTGTGTAATGAGATCATATCACAGGTTAATTCTTTCCTCATAGTTCCTTCTTTATGCTCGCATTGGTATCCTTAAAAATAAGAACAACCAGTGATGGCAGTTAGATCAAATATAGGGTGATACATGCCATGAGCTCATACTGGTGAAAAGCTGCTTAGCAGAATTTGCTACATCAAAACTGTAATATTTCTCATCAATTTGATAATTACAGTATGTGGCTCTTTTTAAGGGGCAGGAAATTTAACCTAGCTTGCAATCCTCTCTAGAAACATGGTATGACATGGAGAAGCAGTGGCAACAAAACAAGGTCTGTATGAAATCTCAACTCACTACAACTGTCACCTTCAACAAGTCACTTCCTCCTTGGGCCTCATTTTCCACTGGGTCAACAGAGAGGTTTGAACAGGATAATCTTTATTGCACATTCCAAGTATCAAATTCTGTATCTATATTGATATGAAGCTAGCAATACATATTCTAACTTCTATTTAGGGTAATTAAAAAAGTATAACAGATGGTAAACTCATACCAATGCATGCAAAACATTACATCTCCATGCCAGTTTGACCTGAAATGAAAGTGGCAATAGGACAGACAGAGAGGGTAGGGTGCAGGAACCCCAATACCATCAAGCACAATTCAATTGACTGGCTTAATCTGCCTGTTGACTTTGAGACACTTCAAACAACAGATACTCATATAAGTTGATTTCCAGCTTTATTAGTCATCAGGAAATCACACATTCCACATAATGGTCAGGATCAAAATTACAGACAATAATGTGTTGTTTAGGATGCGGAAAAGCCAGACGACTCACAGTGAAAGTGCCATAGTGGAGGTATGGATTGGCATACTTGAAGAAAAACATACTTAATCTAATTTTATATTAATCTAAATTTTATATTAAAATTTATAAGTATATAGTTACCTATATAATATTATGTTTATGGGTATCATTGGCATCAGGGAAGCTGTTTAGACACAGATTGTGTTTATCTCAATTGTTTGTCTCTAAAGTCTTAAATTCTGCCTCCAGTCTTTCCCCCCATGTTTAAAGAAAGTTATTCTCTGTTAACACACAAATCCTTTGGGAAGCAATTTAGGTTACTCAATTTTCAGCAATATGTTCCTAGTCATGTTCCAGATTTAATAGGGGGGTGGTTAGACTATGTTGGCTGGGGGGCAGCCATGTTTATGAAGATAAACTGGGATCCTCCCTAAACAGAGTGTAGCCTGAAGAAATGAGTCATTCTTGGAGCAAGAGAAGCACCTGAGGGAAAAATAAATCTGGAAAGGAATCAGAGCATGGTCAGTAAGGTTGACTCCACCGCTTCCAAATATGCACCAGAAAAATAAAGAATGGTAATAAAGCTCTTAATTACCATAAATATATGATTTTCTTATGTGTATATGATGGAATATTTTATCAATTACTTAGGGTTTTTGAGATTTCCCTTGACAATATCTCCCACAGGAGTACATCTGGTGTTTTAACACTGAGGTCGTCACATAAAGAATAGCAGTATATTATGAAAAGGCATTAATAATTGTCACTGAAATCCCTTTTTCTGAAAATTAAAAATATATTAATTTCATTGAATTTTGTTTGAAGAATATTCTAGCTTTATAGAGAGCAAGAGGAAACACTATAACAGCAAACAATATGAACAATATGAACCAACCATTTGTGATTACAATACATTTGGGGGGGGACATTTATCAACTGCAGGTTTCTACACAACACAGCAACCTGTGTGTGCAAGTGCATAGCAGTGATTCACACACGTGTTAAAACACTGCTGAATAAATGGCCAAAGCAGAGATCACCCCCTAAACTGTCAGGTTGCATAATGTGAAGGGACACCAATTTATTTAGTTTCTGTTGCTTCCTGAAACTGTGCAATACAGTCGCCCCCTACATTACTTTCTCTTCACACCAACCTTAATTGTGTTCGTGTCCAGGTGATATATTTGGTTGCCAAAAATTCATTCTGGTTTTTCATAAGATGTTACAGACAAACCTGCATGAACTTGCTGGCTAACCCAATAAAAAGACAGAGCACCTCCCAGTGTGACAACCCTTCCTGTGTGCTCCCCTCTGGTGTCAGTCGCCTTGGATCCCACCTTGGTTTAGAAGTGCAACTTGCATGGTATTTTCATCCTCTCAGAAATCTAGGTGTCAATGGGTCATTATTTTGTGAGTTTTCAAATGTCACTTTCACATAAACACACTATAACGTTGTGTGAGACTATTTGAGAGAGATATCTTTTAAGACAAATTTATGTCATTGCACTCACTGTATTAGAAATATATTGTGAGCAATTTCTATGGAATCAAAGAAACAATGGCTATGGGATTGAAGAAGTGTATCCCCTCTGGGTTTCAATTTCTGTTTCATATTATAAGGTTGTTAGAGACAACTCAGGACATATATGATGGTATATAAAATATATAATAACATACAGTGAAATGAGATAATATCAAACATTTGAGTATAGTGAAAAGGCAAAAATTGCAACTTTTAATCCATTCACATCTCTTTGCTCCTAAAGGTCATTTGTAATATTTATTTTTAAGAAATGTCTGGCTATGATAAACTATATATATATATATAGTTATACTCATATCACAATTTTTATGATATTAATAATTGTATATACACTAAGTGGTCTTAGCAGAAGATAGCTTATACATCATTTTTGTTTAAAAGTTAAAAGCCAAATAGTGTAGAAAACACAATCTAGTTACCCTAGGCACGTAAATATGTTCAGATTTTTGCTGTTTTTGCAAAATCTTTATTTTCTGACCGTGCTTAATGGAGAGTGTTTGTGTACATGTGTCTGTGTAAGTGTGTGAGGGTGAATGGGTATACATTTGTTTTGTAATTTATCAAATGAAATCAAAGTTCCTGTATAGGAACTGGTGAACTGGAAATAAGGAACGCGTGTTTATTGGATTCATTTAACTATTTCTAAATAAGGATAATATTTGGCAGTAAGGTAGAGGGAGACATAAGAAAAAGTGTTTTAAAGGTTTGTATTCCATTCTCAGGTAACTTACTTGTATGAAGTATCAGATGATAAACTACATCATTATATCTGTCACTTATTCCTGAGAGACCAAGGGTTCAACACCAGGGACCAACATGGAGATGGTTATATAATCCAGGTCAGGCAGGAGACAATGCTGAACCTTCCCACAGACAGAAATGCATACCACAAACAAGCTAGTAGTTCTGGAACAGGTACTCATATCTTTGTTGTTTCTTTGATTTATATTTGAGATTTCTTTAGTTTCTTTTTTTTTATCCTTTTTTGAATGAATGCATGTTATAGAAACAAAGGAGGATATGAAATATTATACAAATTTTTATTTTATGTACTTTTTCCAATTTGTTTATTTTAAATAAATATATACATAGATAGCATGGAATACAGAAAAGAACAAACATTCATTGTGGGAAAGGTCAGACATTTTTTATTGTTTTAATTTTTTCCTATACTTTTGCATATTTTATAAAGGCTTTCATTTGTAAAGGAAAGCACTTTTTTAAATTATGTGTTTGCAGGGACGTATATATTAATGTCTTTAGGCCAAGTGTTGGGAGACCTGCACACTGATCACTAGGTCATTACTCGGATGCTCTTCTGTCCCTCATCTGCCTTCAACTCCATTTTTCTTAGATTCTCACAGAACAGGAGAGGACATGTGTGACACTGTGTATCACACAATTGGTTTGGGTAAATTATAACAACAGGACATATAATTTCATTGGCCACCCGAAGACAACTGACTCTTAAAGGAAGGCAGATCTTAGAGTTATTCAAGAGAAATCTGGCTCAAAGAAAAGAATGCAACAGTATTAAAATTTTTAGGGAATTGGAGTGGGAATGGGAACACAGCTCATGTGCAAATGGCTGTGAGGTTCTGAGACTGTGGAAAGATGAGTATTTCTATAATGTGTGTCTTACACAACTGATCTGGTGTTGAATATATCATGTGGAAATAGTAGATTAGGACAGAAAGACTCACACAGTAAACCACACTGACTTTCTTGCCTTTGTGTCACATGTGCTACCAGCACGTCTGCAATTAGGTCTCAAATGTTCTTCACCATCTCTCCTGCATAACAGTAACTTCCACAGTGGAGAATGGTCAGCCCTGGCATATTACTCTCTGTCTAAACCAGTGTTTCATACATAGAGACCCCTCCACTCTCTTATCCAAAAACTACCATCCTCTGTGCTCCAATGGGTCCTGAATTAAGAACTATCTATCCCTCATTTACTGAGGCTGGACAGGACCTGAGGAGTTAATGGGGAAGTGAGTGCTAGTTGTAATCAAAAAACTTGCCACAGTTCTGCCTGCTCCACACTTTCGGAAGATGAAGAAAAAACAAAGCAATATATTCATTACGGGCACCTCTCATTAACTATATTTCTCTATTACAGGATATAACAACATTCCTATATCACTGAAAACAAAACAAAACAGAATAACAATCTTGTCAAAAGACTTGGGTTATCTGGACCAACTAATTGTAAGAACCTTGTCTTCACTCTGAGGACATCAATTTCTTAACACTAGATAGAAGTAGCAAACATGGTCATAAATACTACACAAGTTGGTGTGGAAATAGCCTGATTTAGTTTGAATGAATGTGTGCTGCAAACACTACAATGCTTTACAAATATAAGAAGTATTATTGTTATCATTTTATCATTTATATTAAGTTGGCTATATTTCCCACAGAGTCCGTTTAACCTCAAGCAGACTTAGCATTATTTATCTCTTCTTCTAATTGCTCAAATATAGAAACAGCCAGCAATGTAGCTGTTAGGTAGTAGGATGATATTAATCCCCCACTTCCATTTCCTCTTTCATAACCAGGGATTTCCAGATGTGAGTGATGACTGCTCAGAATTGCACTGTGGTTACTGAGTTCACATTCCTAGGACTTTCTGGCAGCAGGTGTGTGCAGCAGGGGCTCTTTGGGCTCTTCCTGCTGGTTTACAGCATGACTGTGATTGCCAATCTAGGGATGGTCCTGCTGATCAAGATGGACCCCAGACTCCACACACCCATGTATTATTTCCTGAGCAATCTGTCCTTCTGTGATGTCTGCTACTCCTCCACTGTGTCTCCCAAGATGCTGGCTGATTTCTTATCTGAGCAAAAAAGGATTCCCTATCATTTATGTGCCATCCAGATGTATTGTTTTGGAGCCTTTGCAGATGTGGAATGTCTCCTGTTGGCTGTCATGGCTTATGACCATTATGTAGCCATTTGCAATCCACTACTTTATACAATTTCCACGTCCAAGAGAATCTGTACCCAGCTTGTGACTATTGCCTACGTTGTAGGCTTGGTTGATTCAGCAATCCATACGTGTTGTACATTTCGATTGTCATTCTGCAATTCCAATATCATCAATCACTTTTTCTGTGAGATTCCACCCTTGGTAGCCCTCTCCTCCTCAGATACATCCATCAATGAGATCGTGATGTTCACTTTTATTGGCTGCATTGTGGGAGGCAGCATCATCACTGTGCTCCTCTCCTACAGATACATCATAACCACCATCCTCAGGATGAACTCAGCCGAGGGGAGATGCAAAGCCTTCTCTACGTGTGCCTCCCACTTAACCGCTGTGGCTGTATTTCATGGCACACTCCTGTTCATGTATTTCAGACCCAGCTCCAGTTACTCCATGGACACAGACAAAATAGCCTCTGTCTTCTACACAGCTGTCATCCCCATGTTAAACCCCTTGATCTACAGCTTAAGAAATAAGGATGTAAAAAGTGCCCTAAATAAAGCAATCAGCACTAAATTATGTTCTGGGTGATACAATGCTTTCACCCAAAAGTATTTAAAGATTCTGAGAGCCTAAGCTCAGGTACTTTGACATAGATTCCTGTAGTCTCACTAGTGCAGCTTTCTGAATATTGCCCATTATTTGCGCCTAAATTGAGTGTAGGGAGCAGGCATTATTGATCTTAATCTTCTCTCTAAACTAAGGAAGAGTAGTAATAGGGTCATTTTGCTGTTTTGCAGAGAGAGTCTTTTTGTATCTTTTTTCTCTGTTCTTGGGGAGGCCCCAGTGAGATATGGTGGAAAGAGGAACGTCTCCACGCATTTCAATTCAACTTACTTCCTAAAGGCTCCAATGTATTTATTTATTTTAACAATAGGCTTAATAAACTTGATCAGCCAGAAGGGAGTGTTAGTGGGTCAAATTAGGTTTATTTGTATCCTTTTTATGTACTTGTATCACCCTATAAATGCTCCATCATAACACTTAAAAGTAAATAAGTAGTAATTAAGAACAAATAAGAAATCTCTCTCCCTAGACTAAATATTCCATAAATGCTTGGTCCCTCCTGTCTAGTTCACCATTGTCCAGCTATTTACAGTGGTTAACCTCAGGATGCAATTCAAAAATATTTATTGAATGAATGAATGAATGAATGAATGAAGCCTGAAAAATTAATACAAAATTGGACCTCTGTAAATTGATCAAAAGCAAAAATTACTACTTTCCTTAATTTCATTGTAGCATGTTACCTTTAGGTCAACTCTATCTGCATATGTTTTCTTTTGCCCTAGGCAGAAATGAGACTCTGGGACAGAAAATATTTGATGTAAAAAGCTTCTCAGGCTATTCCTCTTCATTCTGCCTTAATTTTATCAGCAAACATCCCCTGATCCACCAGAGGTAACTGAAGACGACTCCATCTTTAACACTAGCTAAAATTGACAATATAAAGAAACTGAAATGCCTTGTTTAAATGATACTGTTTAAATCATAAAGGAACAGTTATTAACACAAATATATTTCCCTTGGGGGAAAAAATGTAGTAGTTATATTAGTATACCATATGTAATGATTTATCTTGTCTCTCCATGTATCTATGAAATAAATTGGAATCATATTCTAAACAAAATTTGAATAGTGGTTATTGCTGTCGTGCTGTGCTGAGTAGTTGAATGTTAATTAATCTTGTAATCTTTTCCAAAAACTTAATTAATTGCATATTCTGTTCTCCCTATATTCAATTAGCAATTAATCCGGTTGTGAAACATAATGCAATTTCAGGGTCTCAGAATTGTTTATTTTAATCTTAGGTTGTTGCTGTGAAAGGAACATGAATGCACTCTGTTTGTTTCCAGGAGGAGAGAGTAATGGCTTATACAGATTTTATATTTAGGTCCTCTTCTCTAGTTTTATTTTATTTTTTAAGCTCTTTATTGGAATATAATAACTTTACACTGTTGTGCCAGTTTTTGCTGTACACCAAAGTGAATCAGCTGAATTTATACATATATTCCCATATCCCCTCCCTCCCGCCACTCTTTCCCACTTTCCCATCCTAGCCTCTAAGTCATCACCCATCATCAAGTAAATATCCCTTTGTTATGCAGCAACTTCCCACTAGCTGTCTATTTTACATTTGGTAGTGTATATGTGTCAATGCTACTCTTCTCACTTCATTCCAGTTTCCCCTTCGCTCCCCACCACCCACCCCATGTCCTCAAATCCGTTCTCTACATCTGTGTCTTTATTCTTGCCCTGTCAGTGGGTTCATCAGTACCATTTTTTTAGACTCCATATATATGAGTTAGCATACAGTATTTGTTTTTCTCTTTCTGGCTTACTTCGTTCTGTATGACAGTCTCTAGGTCCGTCCACCTCACTACAAATAACTCAATTTCATTCCTTTTAATGGTTTACTAATATTGCATTGTAAATATCCCTTTGGTTCTGATTGTTTTGTAGTCAAAACATCATAGGAAGGAAACAACATTTTTAAGATATGCAATTTTCAGCAGATTGTTTATCTTGCATTAAAAACAGAATTTTAGACAAAAGTATTTCATTGTCTCCAAAATATTTTCTCTTATAATCTCAAATAATTTATTTGTTGTTCGTAGAATATATCACATATTAGGAATTCTCAATCAATATCCAAACCTCTTTTCAACCCAATGTACTTTATTAAAACGTATTAAACTATGTGTCATACAAAGTGAAGTAAATCAGAAAGAGAAACACAAATACCGTATGCTAATGCATTTATTCGGAATCTAGAATAATGGTACTGATTAACCTAGTGGCAGGGCAGGAATAGAGACACAGGCGTAGAAAACGGGCTTGAGGATGCAGGGGGAGAAGGGGAAGCTGGGACATAGTGAGAGAGTAACATTGACATTTATACACTACCAAATGTAAAATAGATGGCTAGTGGGAAGCTGCTGCAGAGCTAGGGAAGATCAGCTTGATGCTTTGTGAAGACCTTAAGGAGTGGGATAGGGACGGTGGGAGGGAGGCTCAAGAGAGAGGGGATATGGGGATATATGTATACGTATAGCTGATTCACTTCGTTGTACAGCAGAAAATAACACAATACTGAAAGCAATTATATTCCAATAAAGGTGCAAAAAATAAATACAAAATTTAAAAATTAAGCCCATTCATATTATGTAAATTAGCTTTGCTAACCACCTTTTACATATATGTGTAATAAAACAGGTATTTCCTTTTTGTTTTTCCTTTACATTTTCCTTTCAAGATTTTAATTTAATAGTCTTTACAGATGGTCAGAAACCAGGATTTTATGTTTTTGTTTTTGTTTTATATGTATTTTTAAACAATGATAAAAGATGAAAGAGGGTTTAAGAAAATAACTAGGTTTGAAGTGAGTCAGAGATAAGTTCAGATCTGTATCCTACCATTTACTTGTAAGATCTGTTTTCTTACCTGACTAACTCTTCATCAGGGACTAAATTCTGGTGCTTTCTGAAAGAAAGGATGGTATCATTCAGGGCATCAAGTCATAAGATGGAGTCTGCAGTGTAAACAGCTTTGGCAAGAAAGCACTCTCTGCAGGAGGTCCCCTAGTCTTGTTACTAGACTTAAACCAGACACCCCCATGCTCTACTCATCTCTGGCCCTCCCACACATTTCATATCTTTTCATCCCATGATACTTTGTCTAATGTATTGGTTCTTTCCATAGATCAAAAAAGTAGAAAGCAATAAAGTTATTCTTTTCTACTTCACCCAAAAGTCTGTCTCTGGATTTGATTCAGCACAGGTGCACAGGGGCCGTTTTCTGCATCAGTTTTGGGGGTATACTGAGTCCACCATCACCCCAGATTGCTGGCATTCTGAATAAAAGCAACTTTTCTTTCTACCAATATTTGCTTCCCTCTTTCCAGTATTGACTTTTATTAAAATTAATTTTTATTGGAGTATAGTTCCTTTACCATGTTGCGTTAGTTTCTGCAATACAGCAAAGTGAATCAGTTATACATGTACTTATATCCACTCTTTTTTTTCATTTCTTTCCCACTTAGGTCGCCCCAGAGCACTGAGTAGAGTTCCATGTGCTAGACAGTAGATTCTCAAGAGTTATCTGCTTTATACATAGTACTGTCTATATGTCAGTCCCAGTCTCCCAAGTCATCCCACCACCACCCCTTCTCCCTGCAGTAACCATAAATTTGTTTTCTACATCTGTGACTTGATTTCTGCTTTGCCACTAAGTTAATCTGTACCATGTCTCCAGTATTGGCTTTTGAGAGGTAAGCAGCCGGACCTGTGTTGAGTAACAGGAGAATCCATTTTCATCCACTTTAGAGGCAGTTCACCCAGTCTTTCTGATTCTAGTTGCACATCTCAGCCTCAGGTCATGTCTGGAGCTCTCTGCCCAGCACCCTCAGGACTTGTTTTCTCTGACCCTGCCTTCCCTCCTGCTAAAACTGAGCAGAGGTTTCTTCACAGTGACCCATGCTGACCACACCAGTCCCAATCCTGGCCAGATGCCTGAAACCACCTTATGGAGCTAATTCCCTGATCCCAATTTGCCATGAAATAAGTTTAGATCATTAATCCCAGAGTACCTTGTTTTACGTTATTCTGTGTGGCCCCATCCCAAGGGTCATGCCTGAAATGGCACACTTGGCTGCAAAGCAAACTGTCTATATTTTGAGATGAACCCATGCCTTTCTGACACTATTTCCTGCTGTTTAGGGCAAAGCATATGATTCTCATCACCGTCAGGCTGTCCTTCCATTTTTCCCCACTGAAAGCCCACATTTGCCAAGCCCTTCCTCACCCTGATGTGAACAGACAAAGCCTTTTCTGTAGTCTTAGTTTCCACTGAAGTGAGTGGATCTGGATCGTAAACAAGTATACACTTTACCGTCAGAGTCTTTCCCTGCTAGCCCATCTGGGAGTAAAGGAGGCACACTGACTTCTCCTCAAACTTCTCTGAAAAGCAACCACATAACGGTTTCTTTTGTTTTTCTTTAAATGGCTTTACTTTACCTATATAATCTGGACACTCCCTTCCTTGCAAATTATAGGGGTTCATATGTATTTCTCATTCTCTTACCAATAGCATCTCAATTTTCTGGTGGGGACTCAGTCTTTTGTATTGTTGGTGGGTCCCTGTCCTTTGTACCCAATGGCATTTGGTGAAGTGTTCATGGCCAGTCACCAAGAGACCCCATGATTGGCTTCTGAGTGGGCAGAAATGAGCTGGTGACTTAACTGTGGGTTTTGCTGAAACTATTGGAAAAGAAGTGTTTCTTTCTGCTGAGGTTAATGCTCTGGACAGATAGAAGCTCAAAGTTGCTCATAGCTCTCTTTGTGAAAAAAAAATATATATATATATATGTGTGTGTGTATATATATATATATATATATATATATATATATATATTTCCAGATATGTATGTGTGTGTACATATGTATTTCTTCATTGGGCAAGATTTCTCTAAATCTCATTTCAAGCTTTCAATCATGCCGTGGTTGAAGTCTCCATTCAATTCCTTATTTGTTTTTTCCTCTATTGTCTCTCATTCACTGTTCTCTACTTGACAAAATTTTTAATATGGAGTTCAATTTATCTTCCTTTTCTCTGTTTTGTACCCAAAACAGTGTTGGACACACATTCATAGAGTAAATCTTTTTATCAAATTAAGACTCTCAGACCAGTTCTGGCCTTGAGTGACCAAAATTCCATTTGAATATGATGCACAGGTAGCACATATCTGAGTCATTAACTTCAGTCATGATTAACTTTCCACCTACATGTTGACTTAAAGATCTTCTTATTCTCAGCACCTTTATGCATATATTTTTGCCCCAGTTTATCCCACTGTCCTAGGACATAGAACATTCTGTTAGTTGTTTGATAGATTGCTTTGAGCAGGTTACATCAAATCAGATAGCAAGTATCATAATCCAGTTTTGTGTATAATAATTCACCATGTTGAGAGCCACAATACATTTTTTCTTGAGATGTTCTTAAGATATAGAAAAACACATTACATCATTTTCTTTTGTGTTTAATCAACTCCTTAGTAGAACTGTAATGGCTCAGGTGAATTTCCCCCCTGGGATTTGGATGTCAGAGTGTGTGTTCCTGGGATCTGATGTGAGATCAGAAATCTCAAAAGCCTCAAAGCAACATATAAAAAGTCTTGCATTATCCTAAGAAACTACAGCCTTCCCAAGGGAGGCAGAAATTTCTTCTATGAGCACAGAAGGCCAGCCCAAATGGATTATAAAAAAAAAAAAATATTGCAATGAGTCAATTTCTTTATTTTTAAATGTCAAAATTGACTTTCCCAGTGAAAAATGAACTGATGCTGACAACAGTGTAGTAAAGAGGTGAATGAAAATGATAGACATCTGGTAAGTGTTCTTACCTTAATCCCAGGGTATTTGAGCTTGATGGGATTTTACGTGCTTATCTTCCATAACCACTTATTTTACAAATAGAAACTGATATTTTGAGAATAGTCATGCCTATGGTAACAAAGGTTTCAAATTCTCAAGATAAATCTAACAAAAACAACAGCTACAACAAAAACTGCACATTTAACACATGATATTCTTAAGACAATCCTCACCATTATTGGACTCTGATTAAGGATCTGAAATTAAACACTGTGCTTATTAGCTATTTCTTTTTAAAGGATGGGTGGACTTATGTATCAATTAAGGCTGACCCAATTTGTATGCCATATTATTTACCATATCTTATGGTAATGCATTGATACCAATGGTTATCAATACACAGATAAAAGGACTGGGGTGGGGGTTAGAAGGTTGACTTTAAGGCAGTAGAAAAAAAGTTTTAAAAAGTAGTGATGTGACGGAGTCCAAGCTTGGTCTGTTCGCCACATGACAGGCCAATAAATCAGAGATGAGGTGTTGAGGCAAGGACTATGACTTTATTTGGAAAGGCAGCAGACCAAGAAGATGACAGACTCATGTCTCTGAAAAACCATCTTCTTGGGGTTTGGATGCCAGTTGCTTTTACAGCACAGAGAAGGGGAGGAGATGAAGAAGTAAAGTTAAAAGGCTGTAAGTTTTGCAAATATACCCTGGATAGTCAGCCTCGGGGTGGGGGGGGTTAATTTCTTCTTTCTTGCAGCCATCCACAGGTGAATAGGGTCCAGATGTTTCCCTGAGCAAAGGCACTTTGGTTTAACATTCAGGTAGAGGGGCAGTGTTCCCTGAGGCAAGCCATTATGTATAGACAGTATCCTTTTAGTGAACAAAAGCAGTGGTAAGCAAAGGTTAAAGTAAAAGAAACAGATCCAACATGTAGTTTGATTTGGCTCTTCCCTGTTACAGTGACTGGTGTTCAATATACAGAAATTACTGGAGGAATATATGATCTTGCTGAACTTTTCCAGAAAACTCCATTTTCATGCTCACCTGCCAATTACATAGAAGGATAGGATTTGGCTCCTCACTGGACTCTCAATTTTTTGTTTCCTGTAATCTTTTCCCCTTCCATTGTGCTATTTGGTTTTCATATTTCTTTTTCTAATTTTGCAATTTTCTTTCAGTCTTGAAGCATGCAATATCCGTGAGAGAATATTAAAAGTAAATATTCTCCACATAAATTGATTTCTTCATCTCCTTTACTACTGTGAACAGAAATAAAGGGTTGGTAGAGAAACAACTTCAGCAAAGTGGTTGTTTCCCATGGCTGAGGCCACAAGCTTACTTAAACATTGTCCCTAAAGATGATCCTCCTTCTTTGGTCCCTGCTTTTTAATAGTCATTGTTTATTATTACCAAAGAGAGAATAGCCTAGAAAAGCTCTAATTGTGTATTTTTCTTGCCTTCAGAGCAGTGGCCATTGCTCCACTCCTTGTCAATAGACCCTTGTGTCTCACAGCTGTGGACAGAAACAGATGGGCTGCCACTCAGTGAGAGTTGGTATTTTCTAAGGAGGAAGCTGCATGTATTTCAGGGAAGGAGAAAGTAAAGAAGTAACTAGTAGCTCAATGATGCCTCTTTCTTCAATTAACCCTTTGTTTAGAGCAAAGGGAATCCTGATTGCTAATAAGATAATAAGTATTAATGTCTAGTGAAGTTCAAACATGTCTCAATGGCTTAATAATAGCTAACATTTACTGAGTATTTGCTGTGTGAAAAACACTGTTCAAAATATCAGTACTTTACATGTATTAGCTTATTTAATCCTCATTACTCTGTAGACAAGTGTTGTTATAATATGCAATTTACATATCAGAAAATGAAACCATAGAGCTAATAAAATTTTGCCAAAGTCATACATATATCAAGTGGAAGAGCCAGGATTCAAACTCAGGCACTCTGGTTCCACGGTCCATGCTTTCACCCACCACAGCATACCATCTCTGTTACTGTCTTAAAAAAAGGAAATTTGCCTATTTGAGCACATACTCAACATGAAAATTTAAGTTAGTTTTAAACTAATATTCCTACAGCAAAATTAGCATATTGAGTTTTGGGGAATGACAATATTATTTATTCCAATCTTCTAAGTTCCACCATCTCTGAAGCATTTCCATTTCTGGGAAGGTAGTGTTTAGTGAAGAGTGCCCAGTGATACAGAATGGCCAGACTCTGGCCCTGGCTCTTTGATTGCAAAGCTACACAACCCTGGACTGTCAATTGGGCTGAAATCATCAATTCCTTTTCAATAATTCTGAGAGATGAGCAGCATATTTTAAAGAGCTGTGAGAATTAAATTAGATGTGAAGTTACTTTGAAAATTACAAGATGGAAAGGTATTAATGCCAGTTATGTACATTTACCCAGAATTTACCTAATTTTGCTAGAAACAAAACAAATATAGAAAAAATACACATTGAGTAATTCAGAATCCACAGTCATTATTGTATCCATAGTTCATTTTCTGTACCCAGAGAACAGCTTCACAGATAATTGTGTAATGCTTATTAATTCTAAATGTGTACAAAGCTTCAATAAAAACATTTCATTTTATTAAAAACCTGGAACAAATTGAGGAAAGGACAGGAGGTTAAGATTTTGGTAATGTCATTAGATTTTGGTAATGTTCTGAGGTAGCATATATAATATTAAAATGAAAACATATTGAAATCTGAAGTTATTTAAATGCTGAGCCTGTAGGAACTGTGTAATATAATTTTTAAAGAAAAATTGTGTGTATACGTATATATAATACATACATACATATATGACTTAATTACAATTTTTATAACCACATGAAGTGTGTAAAATATTTTACTTATTTAATTAATTAAGATGTTATAAATGGTACAAAAGATAATTCAAAGAACCACAATATTATAAATCAGGAATTCACAAACTGACAAATAGATGCAAAAGTGGATTTTTCCACTGCGGAGAGGCAAATTGTCTCTACACTGGAAAAAGTGTACCCATCTGTAGACAAGTACCACTCGTATTGCTCTGGGTCTCTATAACTTACAGAGCTGTGGACTAGAGCAACAACAAGAAAAAGCAGAGGTAACTCTGAGAGGTGGGCAGGTGAGCCTTTTCTAACATATTTTACAATTTTTCACTACAGAGGGCATGGAAATATTCCTGAGTACTATTATCCTATTGCCCAGATCAATTTAATAAATGTTTAAGTCTGAAGATTTCCCTAGTTGTATTTCATAGCTTGGACTTCTGTTAAAATAAAACAGAATTACTATGTTTCCAACTTTAGGACAGTGAGAGAACAACATGGTGAAGACTTGAACTGTAGAAGGAAATTCATTTAACACAAAATTTGATGAGAAAGGCACTGTCCTTTTCATATCATAGACAATGAAACTGAAATTCAGTGATTACGTGACCTGTCCAAGTTCAAATAACTGATGATAGGCAGAGCTGGGATTCAGTTACTTATACAACTAATTTGGAACCTTTTCTCTTTCTGTTTTATCAGTGGATTTTAAGAAACTTTAATGAGTTCCTTGTTTCTCATAGGCAAAGCCACATCTCAAGGTGAGAAATAAAGAACTTCTGCTCTTCTACCTATACAAAGCTTCAACTGGAACAGCAATATTTTATTTGTTGTGGAAATAAAGACAGCACAAAGGGGAACAGAGGCTAGTTACGCAGAGTTTGCTATATAGCAGTGTGGTTAACCAAGATAACGTGACATTGGCAAAAGATGAGAGATGGATGAAAGTGAGAGGTTCAGAGTTTAGAGTTCACCCACTGGTTTGATGGTGTGCCATTTAAGGTGAAAAACAATAGCTTTCAGGAATAGAAGTGGTAAGTTATCATTTCAGTTAAAAAATTGAAAACAGAAGCATTATACTACACTTACTGTATATACGCCTAGCTGTTAGCAGGATGCCCTAGCGGATTTAGAATTACTATTCTAAATATTTTAATCATTTCCTTTCCTATGTTTTTGTTCCTGTTGAGGTTATTATCAACATCACCATCATTACTCTGTCACAGCTGCAGACATCCAGGAGCATTGCAGACCATGGAGGTGGACAACAGCACTGTGAAGATGCAGTTCTTTCTCTTGAGATTCAGTGACCGTCCAGAACTTCAGAGTGTTCTTTTTGCTGTGTTTTTGTCCATTTACTCTGTTACCCTGATAGGGAATCTTGGGATGATCTTATTGATCACAACCAGTCCCCCTTTGCACACCCCTATGTACTTTTTTCTCCGCATCTTGTCTTTCATAGATGCCTGCTGCTCTTCCGTCATTGCTCCCAAGTTACTTGTGGACTTGGCTTCTGATAAGAAAACAATTTCTTACCATGGCTGTGCTGCACAGCTATACTTTTTCTGCTGCTTGGTTGACACAGAAGGTTTCCTCTTGGCGGTCATGGCTTATGACAGGTACATAGCCATCTGCAACCCACTGCTTTACACTGTTATTATGTCCAGGAGGGTTTGCTGCTAGCTTGCAATTGGAGCATTTATGGGGGGCGCCATGAGCTCAATCATTCACACCACTAATACATTTCATCTGTCTTTCTGCTCTAAAGAAATTAATCATTTCTTTTGTGATATCTCTCCACTCTTCTCTCTGTCCTGCATGGACACTTACATCCATGACATTGTTCTGGTGGTCTTTGCTAGTCTGGTGGAAGCTCTCTGCCTTCCAACAGTGCTTCTCTCTTATGTCTACATCATAGCAGCTATCTTTAAAATAGGTTCTGCCGAGGGAAGAAGAAAAGGGTTCTCCACTTGTGCTTCCCATCTGACTGTGGTCTCTATCTATCACGGTACCCTGATTTTCATTTATTTGCGCCCCAGTACTGGCCATTCACTGGATATTGACAAAGTGACCTCTGTGTTCTATACATTGATTATACCTATGTTGAACCCCCTAATTTATAGTCTAAGGAACAAAGATGTAAAAAATGCCTTTAGGAAAATGATTAGCAGGAAATTAACTTCTTAAAAAGGATGAAACTGGGCATGACAACCTTTCCACACTGTTTCTTGACTTTTGGGTCTAACTGCTGTAAAAGTCAGTTTAATATGGATGTTTCCCAATTCTATAGGCAGTGAAGCCTCAACCACAAAATAGGGCCAGACCCTAACATTAGAGCCAGGCCATGTTACATACTTATATTATCTCTAATTCTTCATCATTTTAACATTGAATTCTTCTCACACTCATTCATTGTTGGTGGAAGCTTAAATTGCTGTCATTTATGGTAGATAACTTGCTAATATTTGAATGGAATATAACTCATCTGGCCATCAAAAATCAACATGCATGTATCACTTAAACCAGTAATTCTACTTCTAGGAATTGAACCTATAAAAGTTCATCACTTTCAAAAGTATTCATTGCATCACAGCTTATAGTAGCAAGTCATTGAAAATAACCTAAATGTCTACTGATAGGGGACAGGTTAAATAAAATAAATTTAAATTTTTAATATTTATCCCAGGGATAGATTTACGCTTCATATAATGTTGTATAAATTTATATTCTTCACCTCATCCTAAATGTTATTACAATCATTCTCAATATTGATTAAGCCATTGACATATATTGCAACCCCTCTTTTGTGAAAGAAGATAAATGTAATCCACTGAGCCCCTTTGTTAATTAATTTGATTTCCATGGCAATACATGCAGATTGCAGCTCAGCTCTCCAAACTGTACTCACTCTGAAAGCCTCCCTCAGGTACTAACTCCTACATAACTTTTCTGACACTGAGGCAGGAAATAGATGGGCTCCAGGCTAGGCATTCACAACTGGCCTCCAGTTTACATTTCTTGGGGCAGGAAAAAGTGGGTTTCAAGCCAGGCATTTACAACTAGCCTCCTGTTTGCTTTTCCTGAGACAGGGAATAGGTGGTCTCCAGGTTAGATATTTACCATCAGCCTCTTGTGTGCACTTTGAAATAGAAATAAAAACAGAAACAGGGTAAGTAGCCAGGCTTTGCCTCCTGTGGACACCTTAAGATAACAGTCATGGCAGGAACAAAGAGGGGCTAATCCCTGTTTGAGTGAAGGATCAGGAGGTTCACATATTTCCCTCCTTGGAGCAAGGGAGACAATGCACATGAGCAGAAAGGCTCCTCGGAGATCAAAAGGCAGAGGACGCTGGGTCATAACGTCTTGCCATTGCCCTTACCCCCTTGTGCAGAAATCCGTCTTGGCTTGAAGGGTGCATGCTCACCTAAGGGAGGGTCCTGAGACAAATTAGCCATGGGGGGGGGGGAAGCAAGACGATTGGCCAGAGGGAAGACAAAGACCCTGAAAGATGTCCCTTTAAATGATTTAAATTTCCCAAAGGAACAACCTTTGCAACTCTCTCACTGAGTTTGCCCATGAGTCTTTCCGCATGCACTCTGCTTTTCTGATAAACACTTTACTTTTCTCTTTACCTTCTGCCTCCTTGTCAGAATTTTCTTGTCAGGAAAGGCAAGGACTGGGGATGTAGGTTCTAGCTACTGGTTAGGACTCCTGGTTTTCATCCAGGTGACCAGGGTTTGGTTCCTGGTCAGGGAACTAAGATTTTGCTTCCAGCTACTGTTCACTGCTGCTTGTGTCTGAAATCAACACCACCTTCAATTACCATGGTAACTCATATTCAAAACCTCACTAGAGGTCTTCCTAGGTGGAGCAGTGGTTGAGAGTCTGCCTGCCAATGCAGGGGACAGGGGTTAGATTCCTGCTGCAGGAAGATCTCACATGCCTCAGAGCAACTAAGCCTGTGAGCCACAACTATTGAGCCTGCGCTTTAGAGCCCATGAGCCACAATTATTGAGCCAATGTGCTGCAACTGCTGAAGCCCACGAGCCTAGAGCCCATGCTCCACAACAAGAGAAGCCACGGCAATGAGGAGCCCGTGCACCACAATGAAGATTAGCCCCCCTCACCGCAACTAAAAGAAAGCCTGCGCACAGCAAAAAAAAAGACCCAACAGAGCCAATAAAATAAATAAATAAATAAATTTATAAAAAAAACTCACTAGAATCTTGTGTGTCTTTTAAGACTCAGCATTTTCTAATCATATAGTTATTTGTGTCTGTGATACATCCCTCTACTAGATTTATTCATTAATAATTAGTTTTTAAATATTGTATGCTAACTCACATATACGGAATCTAAAAATGGTACTGATGAACTCAGTGACAAGAACAAGGATGCAGATACAGAGAATGGACTGGAGAACTCGAGGTATGGGAGGGGGCAGGGGGTGAAGGGGAAACTGAGACGAAGCGAGAGAGTAGCACAGACATATATATACTACCAACTGTAAAATAGTCAGTGGGAAGTTGTTGTATAACAAAGGGAGTCCAACTCGAGGATGGAAGATGCCTTAGAGGACTGGGGCAGGGAGGGTGGGGGGGACTTGAGTGGGGAGAGTCAAGGAAGGGAGCGAATATGGGGATATGTGTATAAAAACAGATGATTGAACCTGGTGTACCCCCCCAAAAAATAAAAAAATAAAATAAAATAAAAATAATAATTAGTTTTTATTTTAACCCTTGACTTTTTATCACAGTATCTTCCTCAGTGTATATGAGTACAATTTTATGAAATAAATATAGTTTTACTATTGATTGTAAATTTGGATTATATGCCTATCATAGGCAGAAACTATTTCTTTCTCTTGCAGTATTTTTCGTTCATTCTTTGGAGGGGTACCATATACACACATGCTTTTTGTAAGATGTTGTCAAGTATGGTGGCTTTTCAAAAAACAGCTTGCAAATATCAACTACATTAAAGCATAGCTCATAAAGTATTTTCTCAAAAATATATTCAGTCTGAAGTCCCTTGACTGGTAAGCAGTTAAAATTTCTGAGGAAGGATATTCCCTGAGAACCAGAGATGGGAACTGAAGTGGATGGATGGTAGGTTGATAGGCTGGCCAGCTGCTGAGGCATGACCAGCAGACGAAAGTCTAAAGTGATAAACCCTAAAGTGTGTTAAATAGTGTGAGGGAGGATGAAGTAGAGAAGAAAGTCTTCTGACAATAAAAATCTATGTGGGGTTTGAAATCCAGACCTCAGTTCTACCCACTGCAGTGGAAACTAACTTTACAAGAATGGTTTTGTCCACACAGATAAGTGGTGAGGTAGGGCTTGGCCAATGCCAGCTTTCAGTGGGGAAGAATGGAATGGCAGCCCAAGGGTGGTGAGAACCAAATGCATTGTCCTAAACAGCAGGACATGGTTCAGGAGTGCATGTGTTTATCACAAAAGGTAGACAGTGTTTCCTTTGCAGCCAAGTGTACCACTTCAGCCATGGCCCTCAGGACAGGGCTAAAGCTGAATCCTGCCTCTGTACATGGACACCGAATTAAATCCCAAAGACAGAGTTCTGAGTTAAGTAAAAAAGAATAGCTTTATTGCTTTGATAGGCAAAGGGGGCCAGATCAGACTAATGCCCTCAAAACTGTGTATCCCGACCTGGAGGGGGTAGTGAGGAGTTTTATAGTAATGGTTCAAAGAGGGCATGATCAGCTCATGGACAGTCTTCTGATTGATTGGGGGTGATGTAAGTGAGAGTCAGCATCATCAACCTTCAGGCAACACTTGTTCATTTATGCAATAAATATTTTTTAATTGCAACCTGAGGCCAGAACTGTAAATGGCAAAGCAAAAATAATGATGAACAAGACATTAAGGGCCATGCTTTTACTGAATATTTAGTCTAGGGAAGGAGATTTCTTATTTTTTTAAATTTATTTAATACTTATTTATTTCTAAGTGTTATGATGGAATATTTATAGGGTGATACAAGTACATAAAAAGGATGCAAACAAACCTAATTTGTCACATTAACAGTCCCATGTAGTTAAGCAAGGTTATTAAACCTACTGTTAAAAATAAATATATTGGAGACATTGGGAAATTAGTTGAATTGACATGCGTGGAAATGTAGCTCTTCCTGTATCTCACTGGGGCGTCCCCAACAGCAGAGAAAAGAGGTACTATGAAAAGACCCTCTCTGAAAAATAGAAAAATGACCGTATTACTACTCTTCCTTAGTTTGGACAGAAGATTAAGATCAATAATGACTGTTCTCTACACTCAATTTAGGCACAAAAGTTGATGAGGAAATTGAAACTTCCATACTTGTAATTGCTTACTCTTCTCTATCTTGCAAAGGCTTGCTCCCCACTCTCAGTTAAACAGTAAAATGAATTACTAAGAGTAATCAGATAAGCGAAGAATGTTTCACTCTCAGGCACCCACCCCAAGCCTTTGTTTGAGACCCTTTGCACATAGACTTGTTAAGTGACCATTAACTTCAACCTGCAACCAATGTGAGAATGCGAATTGTGACCTTAGTCCTGATAGGAATGGAATGTCCAGCTCCTACAAGTTCCTGTTAGGACCCCCTACTATGTGTGTAACCCATGGCAACTCCCACCCTCTGTAACTGCCCGTGACCTATAGTAATTTGTAGCCAATCAGTTTGTACCAATTATAGCTGTATGTTTTAACCTATATAAGTAGAAGACTCCCCTGAAACGGGGTCCCAGAGTTTTGGAGTGTTAGCTCATCTGGGTCCGCCGGCTCAATAAACCTGAGTTCTCCAACTCTCCGAGTGTTGTGCTTGGTTTCTCGTGGGATCAGTTTTTTTTCTGCAACAATGTAAGTAATGGGAAACATTCAGCAGGTTGCACTAGTGAGATTACAAGAATCTATGCCAAAATACTTGAGCTTCAGTTTCAGAGTATTTAAATATAGATTCTCTCACCAAAGGTCAAGAAACAGTGTAGAAAAGTTGTCATGCCCAGTTTCATCCTTACTTAAGAAGGCAATTTCCTGCTAATCATTTTCCTAAAGGCATTTTTTACATCTTTGTTCCTTAGACTATAAATTAGGGGGTTCAACATAGGTATAATCAATGTATAGAACACAGAGATCACTTTGTCAATATCCAGTGAATGACCAGTACTGGGGCGCAAATAAATGAAAATCAGGGTACCGTGATAGATAGAGACCACAGTCAGATGGGAAGCACAAGTGGAGAACCCTTTTCTTCTTCCCTCAGCAGAACCTGCTTTAAGGATAGCTGCTATGATGTAGACATAAGAGAGAAGCACTGTTGGAAGGCAGAGAGCTTCCACCAGACTAGCAAAGACCACCAGAACAATGTCATGGATGTAAGTGTCCATGCAGGACAGAGAGAAGAGTGGAGAGATATCACAAAAGAAATGATTAATTTCTTTAGAGCAGAAAGACAGATGAAATGTATTAGTGGTGTGAATGATTGAGCTCATGGCGCCCCCCATAAATGCTCCAATTGCAAGCTAGCAGCAAACCCTCCTGGACATAATAACAGTGTAAAGCAGTGGGTTGCAGATGGCTATGTACCTGTCATAAGCCATGACCGCCAAGAGGAAACCTTCTGTGTCAACCAAGCAGCAGAAAAAGTACAGCTGTGCAGCACAGCCATGGTAAGAAATTGTTTTCTTATCAGAAGCCAAGTCCACAAGTAACTTGGGAGCAATGACGGAAGAGCAGCAGGCATCTATGAAAGACAAGATGCGGAGAAAAAAGTACATAGGGGTGTGCAAGGGGGGACTGGTTGTGATCAATAAGATCATCTCAAGATTCCCTATCAGGGTAACAGAGTAGATGGACAAAAACACAGCAAAGAGAACACTCTGAAGTTCTGGACGGTCACTGAATCCCAAGAGAAAGAACTGCATCTTCACAGTGCTGTTGTCCACCTCCATGGTCTGCAATGCTCCTGGATGTCTGCAGCTGTGACAGAGTAATGATGGCAATGTTGATAATAACCTCAACAGGAACAAAAATATAGAAAAGGAAATGGTTAAAGTAATTAGAATAGTAATTCTAAATCCGCTAGGGCATCCTGCTAACAGCTAGGCATATGTTCAGTAAGTATAGTATAATGCTGCAGTTTTCAATTTTTTAACTGAAATGATAACTAACCACTTCTATTCCTGAAAGCTATTGTTTTTCACCTTAAATGGCACACCATCAAACCAGTGGGTGAACTCTAAGCTCTGAACCTCTCACTTTCATCCATCTCTCATCTTTCACCAATGCCAATTGATCTTGGTTAACCACATTGCTATATAGCAAACTCTGAGTAACTAGCCTCTGTTCCCCTTTGTGCTGTCTTTATTTCCATAACAAATAAAATATTGCTGTTCCAGTTGAAGCCTTGTATATGTAGAAGAGCAGAAGTTCTTTATTTCTCACCTTGAGATGTGGTTTTTCCTCTGAGCAGCAAAGGGACTTCTTAGAGTTGCTGGCATTCCACCTGTAAAATAGAAAGTCGAAAAATTTAGAATTAGTTGTATAAGTAACTGAATCCTAGCTCTGCCACTCAGCAGTTGCCAAATCTTAAGTAGGCCAAGTAATCACTGAGTTTCAATTTCATCATCTATATTATGAGAAGGACAGTGCCTTTCTCACCAAATTATGTGTTGAATGCATTTTCTTCTACAGTTACATATCTTCAGCATCTCATTGATTCACTGTTCTAAAGCTAGCAACATAGTATCTAGGACATCTTTTAATTTAATTTTATTTTATTTTTTGAATTTGAATCCAACCTATGGAATACAACTAAAGAAATCCTCATAATTGGACACTTATTAAACTCATCCAGGCAATACAGTAATAGTATCCAGGAATGTTTCCATGCCTTTGTAATGAAAAGTTGTAAAAGATGTTAAAAAAGGCTCACCTGCCCACCTCTCTGAGTTATCTCTGCATTTCCTTGTCGTTGCTCTAACCCACAGCTCTGTAAGTTCTAAATAACCCTGAGCAGTATGAGTGATACTTGTCCATAGAGGAATACATCTTTTTCCAGTGTAGAGACAAATGATTTGCCTTCCCACAGTGGAAAAAGCCACTTAGGGATCTAATTGTCAGTTTATTTGTGAATTCCTGATTTATAATGTTGTGGTGCTTTGAATTATCTTTTGTAACATTTATAATATCTTAATTAAGTAAAATAATTTATACCTGTATATTTTATATGTGTATAAAATCATATTTAAAATGTATATGTACGTGTATGTTATATATACATATACATAATGTTTTAACAATTTACAATACACATGACTCCTACAAACAGCATTTAGATAACTTCAGATGTGAATATATTTTAATTTTCATCTCACATACTCTATCTCAGAACATGATCTAACCACATTACCAAAATCTTAACCTCCTGTCCTTTCCTTAATTTATTTCAGTTCTTAATAAATCTAAATGTCTTTATTAAAACTTTGTACACATTTAGAGTTAATAAACATAACACAGCTATCTGTGAAGCTGCTCTCTGGGTACAGAAAACGAACTGAATACAGTAATGATTGTGGATTCTGAATTACTCAATGTGTATTTTTTCTATATTTGTTTTGTTTCTAGCAAAATTAGGTAAATTCTGGGTAAATGTGCTTATCTGGCATTGATACATTTCTGTCTTCTAATCTTCAAAGTACTTTCTCATCTAATTTAATTCTCACAGGTCTTTAACATACGTCAATCACCTCGCAGTTCTATTGAAAAGGAACTGATGATTTCAGCCCAATTGACAGTCCAGGATTGTGTAGCTTTGCAGTCAAAGAACCAGGGCCAGTGTCTGGCCATTTGGTATCACTGGGCACTCTTCACTAAACACTACCTTCCCAGAAATGGAAATGTTTCAGAGATGGTGGAACTTAGAAGATTGGAATAAATAATATTGTCATTTCCCCAAAACTCAATGTGCTAAATGTGATATAGGGATATTAGTTTAACTAAAATCTTGATTTAGAGTATGTGCCCAAATAGGCATGTTTACTTCTTTTGACACAGTAACAGAGACAGTATGTTGTGGTGATTGAAAATATGGACTACCATAGTATCAGAGTATCTGGGTTCAAGTCCTGTCTCTTCCACTTCATACCTGCATGGCTTTGGCAAGCTTTCAATAGCTCTATGGTTTCATTTTCTGATAAGTAAATTGCATGTTATAGTGACCCTTTTCTACAGGGTAAAGATGAGGGTTACCTGAACTAATACATATGAAGTATTTTGAATAGTGTTTTCCACATAGCAAATATTCAATAACTGTTAGCTATTAATATTAAGCTACTGAGACAAGTTTGAACTACACTACAAGTTAATACTTATTATTTTATTGTCAACCAGATTCCTTTTTGCTCTAAACAAATGGTTAATTGGAGAAGGAAAGCAACACTGAGCTATTAGATAATTTTTTGGAATTTTCCTTTCCTGAAATACATGTGGCTTCCTCCTTAGAAAATATCAACTCTTCTTGAGTGACAGCCCATCTGTTTTGATCTACAAACATAAGAGGCAATGTTGTCTATTGACCAAGAGTGGAGCAATGGCCACTGCTCTGAAGCCAGGAAAAAGATACAATTAGATATTTGGTGTGCAGTCCTATCTTTGGTAATAATAAGGAAAAACTGTTAAAAAGTAGGTGTCAAATAAAGTGGCTCCTCTTTAGGGACAATGTTTAAATAAGCTTTGGGTCTGTGCCATGGGGAAAAAAAAAACACTTCTTTGCTGCAGTTGTTTTTCACCAACCCCTTATTTCTAGTCACAGAAGTAAAGAACATGAAGAAATCAATTTATATGGAGACTATTTACTTGTAATAATCTTTCAAGGATACTGCATGCTTCAAGACTGAAAGAAAATTGCCAGATTCAAAAAAGAAGCATGAAAGCTAAATAGGATGATGGAGGGGGAAAGATTACAGGAAACAAAAAATTGAGAGTCCAGTGAGGAGCCAAATCCTATAGGTCTATATAAATGTCAGGTGAGCATGAAAATGGAGGTTTCTGGAAGAGTTCAGCAAAATCATATATTCCTCTTTTAAAATTATCTATATAGAACACTAGTCACTCCTTTTTAAAACATTTTTCCTAATCCCTTAAATCCAACCTTCTAACCCCACCCCAGGTCTTTCACTTGTGTATTTATAATTGTAGGTGTCAATGCAATACTGTAAGAAGATGAATATGATATACAACTTAGGTCAGCCTTAAGTGATATATAAATCTATTCGTGCTTTAAAAAGAAATGATAGGTAATAAAATGTTTACATTTAAATTCTTAATCAGAGTCCAATAATGGTGAGGATTGTCTTAAGAATATCATGTGTCAAATGTTTGTTTTTGTTGTTGCTGTGGTTTCTGTTAGACATTTCTTGAGAATTTAAAACTTGTATTACCCTAGGCATGCTTATTCTCAAAACATCAGTTTCTATATGTAAAATAAGTGACTATGGAAGATAAGCACTTAAAATCCCATCAAGCTCTAATATCCTGGGATTAAAGGTAAGAACACTTACCAAATCTCTATCTTTTTCATTCACCTTCTTATTACACTGTTGTCAGCATCAGTTCACTTTTCACTGGAAAAATCTATTTTCACACTTAAAGATAAAAAAATTGACCCATTGCAATATTTTTTTAATCCATTTGGACCAGCATTCTGTGTTTGTAGAAGAAATTTGTACCTCCCGTAGGAAGGTTGTAGTTCCTTAAGATAATACAAGACCTTTTTATATTCTTCTGTGAGTCTTTTGAGATTAGCTTTCTGATATCACATCAGATCCAGGAACATGCATTCAAATATCCAAATATCCAATGGGAATATTTACCTGAGCAATTACAGTTCTATTGAGGAGTTGATTAAGCGCAAAATGAAATGATGTAATGTGTTTTTCTATATGGTAAGAGCATCTCAAGAAAAAATGTATTGTGGCTCTCAAAATGGTAGGTTATTATATATAAAATTGTATTATGTGTTTACTATTTAATTTTATTTAACCTGCTCAAAGCAATTTATCAAACAATTAAACTATTCTGGGATGGTGGAATAAACTGGAAAGAAGCAAAAAATGTATCTGTCTGGGTGTTGAAAACTAGAAGATCTTTTAAAATCACTATGTAAGTGGGAAGTTAATTCTGACTGAAGCTACTGACTCAGATATGTGCTGTCCGTGCACCATATTCAAATGGAATTTTGGCCATCAAAGGCCAGAATCGATCTGAGAGTCTTAATCCAATAAATGCATTTACTCTATGAATGTGTGCCAGACAGTGTTTTAGGTACAAAATAGAGAAAAAGAGGATAAATTGAACCCAACATTAAGAATTTTGTTAAATACAGAAGAGTGAATTAGAGAAAATAGAAGAAGAAGGAGGAGAAGGAGAAGAAGAAGAAGAAGAAGAAGAAGAAGAAGAAGAAGAAGAAGAAGAAGAAAAAGGAATTGAACAGAGATTGGAAAATCCATGGCAAGATTGGAGACTTGAATTGAGATTTAGAGAGATGTTGGCTAGTGAAGAAATATATATATATATTTCCTTATATATATATATATATATATATATGGAAAAAGGTATATATATACACATATGTATCTTGACAAAGAGAGCTTCTATCTGCCTGTGGGATTAACTTCAGTGGAAAGTAGCTCTTCTTTTCCAATAATTCTAGCAAAATCCACAGTTAAGTCACTAGCTCACTACTGCCCACTCAGAAAGCAACCCCTGGGTCTCTTGCTGACTGGCCATGAGCACTTCACCAAATGCTATTGGATACAAAGACAGGGACCCAGCTACAATAGGAGAGGCTGAATCCCCACCGGGATATTAAGATGATACTGGTAAGAGAAATATATAAGAACCCCTATAATTTGCAAGTAAAGGAATGACCAGATTATGAGTGTAGAATAAAACCACTTAAAGAAATACAAAATAAACTTTTTTAAAGAAAATATTTATTTATTTTTGGCAGCACCACATAGTTTGCAGGATCTTAGTTCCTCCACCAGGGATTGAATCCATGTCCCTGCAGTGAAAGCGCCAAGTCCTAACCACTGGACCACCAGGAAAATTTTATGTGATTGCTTTTTCAGACATTTAACTAAAATCCCTCAAGACAAAGCCCTAAAATCCAAGGTCTCTGAAAGGACTGTCCCCTAGAGCCTCCTGAAAGATTATGGTCCTACAGACACCTTGGCTCATTGATATCCATTTCAAATGTCTGACCTCCAGAACTGTGAAAGAATAAAGGTCCATTGTTTTAAGCCACCAAATATGTAGAAACTTTTTTCATAAACCATAAAAAACAAATATAATGTTTAGACTATAACAGATTTAGAAAATATGATGAATCCTTAAAATAATTACAGACAGAGCAAAAACAAAATTAACAAGGGCATGGGAACTTAAAGTAAGGCAGCAAATGTATGATCTACTTGTTAATCAAGAATTAAGGTAAAAGAGAACAAAAGCTAATATTAAAAACAATAACCAGCTATAGATAACTTATTAATCACATATCACAGAGTGCTAAGAACTTAAGATACATCATTTAATTTTTATAAAAATTTTATTGGAAATGTAGAGTAATATCTCTATTTTGCAGAAGAGAAAGTTTTGTAAGTTCTAAAATAATAACCTTGCAATAGAAAAAGTAATACAAAGAAAATAACAAAAAATGACTAAAAAATAATACCCAGAAATACACATAAACATGTTGGAAATTTACTTCGAATTTTCCTGAAAAAATATAGACTATGAGATAAATGTTTACTCATTTTGTTAAAAAAAATAGGGTCAATTTAGTAAAAATGGCTATATGCCTTAAAGAAGATGAAGAAAGACATGTCTGTTTTTGTGAACTTTGTTAGAAACATACTGATGTTCCTCAAACCAGGAAATGGAGTCTAACAATACCACTCCTAAAACCCATTTAAAACAATTAGAGTTTGGACAAGAGCAGCAAAGGTAGCAGATGCCTTTGAACTACCCAATGAAAGAGATAAGATATGGCTTAGGAAGCTAGGCAAGTGGCAAACAAAAGCCCGCATTGCCCCCTAACTCAAAAAATACTTCCCAATTTTACCTCTCTTTCACATTCAAAAACAAACCTCTGACCAAAAATCTCTAATGAAACCCAGAGTCTATCTAACAAATCTTTGATCAGAAATCTCTGATGAAACCCTGAGTCTAGTTAGCATTAGGTTCTGAAAAAGTAGGTTGGATCCCACCACTTTCTTGAGAGCTCCTTTCACATCCTTGTTGCTCAGGATGTAGATCAGGGGATTCAGCAGGGAAAATATCACAGCATAGAGCACCATAGTCACTTTGTCAGGATGCATGCTGTTGCCAGTACTGGGCTGGCAATAAATGAAAGTAACTATCCCTGGAAGACAGCAATGCTGTGAGGTGGGAGGAAGGAACAGGTGGAAAAGGCTTTGCATCTTTCCTCTGCAGAAGGCACCCTTAGGATGGTGAAGAGAAGAAACCAGTAGGAGGTGAGGATGGTCACTATGGTGATATCTCATTGAAAGTGGCCGTCCGTTTACTAATAGAAGTGTCATAGCAGGAAAGAGTAAAGAGAGCAGGTAGACCGCAAAAGAAGTGGCCAACTACTTTTGATCTATAGGAAGGGATCTCGAGCTAAATGCAAGTCATTTAAAGAACACACAATTCCACAGAGGTAAGCAGCCAGAAACCAGCGCTGCAGGGTGTTCCCAGGACATGGAGACCATGTAGGGCAGTGGGCTCCAGATGGACACAAAGCCATCACAGGCCATCATAGCTAACAAGGATGACCTCAGGGACTGCACATGTGCAAACAAGTAGATTCACCACGCCTCCCAGACAGGAAGTGGCTTTTCCCTTGTTTGAGATATTAGACAGCATCTTCGGCACAATGATTGTGGTATAGCAAAAATCTACAAAAGACAAATGGCTGAGGAAAAAGTACGGGGGCGGGGAAGGAGTAGAGAACTGACTTGAATTGGTACGATCATGCCCAGGTTGGCAAAACCGTGACCCCATATGTGAGAAGGAACAGCAGAGAGAGAAAGACTCTCAATTCAGGGGCATCTGATAATTCAATGGTAATGAACTCTATCACAGGGTACATTTCTACAATATATCAGGTTTGGAAAACCTAATGATAAATTTTGTGTTTTTTTCTGAAAAATAAAAGATAAGGGAGAAAACACATTTATATTAACTTCAGTAAAATATAATATCAGCATCACAGTGTCTTTAAAATACAATTGTTAAATAATTCAAAATGTTCAATGTCTCAGTGAATCCCACTGATCAAATTTCAGGTATCAGCACAAACCTGTATGATTCCAAACTTTTATATATCACAATAAATTGAGCTGATGAATTAAATTTGATATTTTGATGGGCTTTGACATAGATTCAGTGATAGATTCATTAGAGCCAGATGGAGATCAACTCTTTTTCCTTGAAATATGTAATAAATTCTGTCCAGGTGGAGTGACAACTATTGTGAACCTATACAATGCACACTAATTGTTTTAGTTTGGTCAGTCAGTAGTATAAATTTGCAGTGGGTGAGGCCCTTGTTGAGGAGTGTGACCCATCTCTTTGAGATTTAGTGGCTCAAGGACCATTTTCATTTGGAATTATGAAGAATGAAAAAGAGAAAATTTCAATATATACTGAAGGCCATGATCATTTTTACTTATCAAATTAACAAAAGGATTAATAACAGTAGTGGTGGTCAATGTCAGTAGGACTCAGAAAGGTGTAACTCTGGTATACATCCTTTCTGGAAAGCCATTGGTAACATGTTTCCACAGTCTTAACCTTGACAACAATAAAAGCTATATGATTTTTTAATGAGATATTTTATTTTCAGCTGTTAAAAGAAATAATTTACATTTTGATAAAATTGAGAAAAGCTGTCTCCAAAGCTACATTGTAGCATTGTTTAGAATATTAATACTAGAGAAAATTAATAATAGAATTTAGAGCAATTTTTTAAAACTATGGTGCATGATATTTAGGGTAGAAAATTACCATGCTATTTAAAATTATGTTTTTGAATTTTGAAATTAGGTTTAATTAAAAAAATAAGGATACCTAATGGTATACTTAGTTTATATATGCAGATGTAAATGAAGATGTATATGTAGAGGTATGAATACATATAATAGAGGTATCATTCTGATTTGGCTACTACCTTGAAAAGATAAATCCTTTATCCATATTAAAAAAGAGGTAAGTAAAAACTTCCCAGAGGTCTCTAGAGAAATTGGTTAGGGGAAGCAAAAAATTGTGTATTCTATGTAAGTAGGACCTACCATTCAGACATTTTCTTAAGGAAAAAGCAAATAGAAATTAAGAAATTTTATTCTCTCCTCTCCTTCCTAACAGCAAGAGAATTATACATGCCTTCATATACACAGTAATGAAATGGAGTCAAGAGATTCTGTACCGGAAACCTTACCTGGTGTATTCTCCATACCTTGAACTAATTTCTTTAAAATTGGAAAGTCTCCAATTCTTTAAATTGGGGACATCACTTTCATGAAGCCATATTCTTTTTCACTGCTGGACCGACCAACAAAGCAAAGCAAAACAAAACAACAAATAATAACAACCAAAAATGAGTTATTTGTCTATTTCAGAGTTAAAACAGAAAAATCAACTTGGAAAATTTCCTTCCTTATGTTCTAGACTAATAATAAGGAACAAATTTTTGATAAACCTATAACTTCATCATTTTATGGCCTCTTTATCCTTAGTAATATTTCTTATTCTAAAGTCTACTTTGTTTTTTATTAATATATTCATGCATATGATACTTTCTATACTTTTATATTTAACTCAATATATCTTTATAATTAAGGAGATTTCTTTAGAAAACACATTAATTCATTCATTTTAGTCACATGATTAAAAAAAAAGAATAACACTAATGTAAACCTTGCTCTATAGCAGCTATAGGAGTTACTGCAGATAATTTGAAATCTAAAGATAAATAATAGAAGAACATGAAATTTTACATCAGTATTTATTGAAAACTGTTAGTACCTGTAGTGATGCAGTATCAAATTATTCTCTTGGTTATGTCACCCACTAATTTTTAAATAATGGTCAGAGCCTTAAGAAATATGTATTTCCATTTTTGCAGAATAAAAAGTAAAGGGTTTGTGTTTCTGACATAACAAAAAATTAATCATCCTTTGCCAGGGTAGAGAAGAAGCATGAAAATTTATTCTCTGAAAATGGATTATTCATCACTGATTCCAGTCAAGATCAATACAGTATTTCTGGTACTTTTCCACTGTTCTAGTTAAGTTAAATATCAAGTAAGTGACAACGTATAGAAGACAGTTTATTTGTGAATATGTAAAACAATGTTGGTTATCACTACATATCCAAATGCTAGCCAGGAAAAAGGTGATATTAATTCTTCCTTGTAAGTTTGAAACCCTATAACCAAATTACCTCATTGAACTAATATAAAATTGTCTTCCAGTTTTTACTTCACCCTCACAAAAAGTAAGAATTTCTTTTTTCAATATTTTTCTCACAAAATTTGGAATTTTTCTCTGACACAAAAAGTGTAGAAAACATGTGTGTAAGTAATTTAAGCAAAATTGGTGAGAGAAGAGATGAAAGAAAAGATAAATATGTTGGTTATTTTCAAATTAGTTACATGCGTCTATGCGGGTGTCTTATAATAAATATTACATTGATTAGAGGAAAAATTAATCCTCCCCAATATACACAACCATCTAGATTAGATTATTTCTATGTTTAGATTATACTTAAAAATTATAGCTAATTTAAAGCAACATTCAAGTCCAATAAAAGCTATTAGCTCTCAATTTTTACAAAAGATCTACTCAATTATTTTATGGAGACTTTGAGAAATTCCTGATAAAGAGAATGAAGGTACAGCCTTGGTTGGGCTGCCATAGGAAGTAGTAACATATTTACGATGATTGGTAGGTGAGAGGCAGGAAGCATAAAACATAGAACATGAATAAATTATCTTAGTTTTTATTCTCAGTATTTCAAGAAGCAAGCTAATATTCCTAAGCCTCTTGTAAATTCTTTTGTTTTCTACAATGAAACTCTTTCCCAAAATAAATTAGAATAGTAGCCACAATTTATGCAAAATTTCACTCCCTCCACCACCTAACAAGATACCTTGTATGTATATGACATAAAATAGTAGCTTAAATACTTGTAGAATCATTGACTCTGGAACATTATGTTTTTTCCTCCTGAGTAAAACATGTGTGTTTCTATTTTGTTTCTCTTAAAAAACATGCCTGTCCTTCAAGGCCAGGTAAAAGATGCATGATAGCCACAAATGATTTTGAACAGTCTCTCCCCATTAACTCTATTATGATATTAACTAACACCATGGCCTGTGAGGGTTCTTGAAAGTGAGACTGTATCTTTTCCTGTCATCTCTTTCACTAAATGTAAAATGTAAAATTGGTTGTTTATTTATCTCTACCTATTAGTCACCAGGGAAGAAAGAATAACAGAACTAGAATTTACTGCACATATACGATATGTCTGATATGTTGTCTATATTTTGGTTTGTTCCACACACCACTTCATGAACTAAATCATATTAAATCATTTTTTTAGATAAAGATTGAGTCAAGTCAATCAATCTTTTCTTATTCAATCAGAGCCAGGTATAGCCTCCTAAAACTCATATCCTTTCTATTGCAAATAATCTTTGTTTTTTAAATCTAAAGTGATTTTTAAAAACAAATAACACAGTTCATTCAAAATCAGGAAATTATTTGGTAAGAACCAAAGTAAATATTTACCAGCATATGCCGTCAATATGAAAAAAAATTCATTTTCATTATTTTGCTGACTGTGTCCTTGACATCTTTATTTCTCAGACTATAGATCAGAGGATTCAACATGGGGATCACCACTGTGTAAAACACAGAGGCCACTTTGACAGTGTGCCTGGAGTTCTTGGAGTTGGGCACACAGTAAAGGAAGAGGATAGTGCCATGGAAGATGCTGACGGCGGTCAGGTGGGAGGCACAGGTGGAGAAGACTTTGCGGTGGCCGCCAGCTGATTTCATCTTCAAGGTGGTGACAACAATGGACAGGTAAGAAGTGAGAATGCTGAGCAGTGTCATCACCTCATTAAAGGTGGCAACAGTGAAAAGAAGCAACTGGCTGAGATAAGAATCAGAACAAGAGAGGGAGATCAGAGAGGAGAGCTCACAGAAGAAGTGGTTGATTGTGTTGAAACCTCAAAAAGATAATTTGACAGCAGAACATGTGAGTGTCAAGGAACAGGCTGCTCCCCATGCATATGATACAACCACTAACACAGCACAGAGTTTTGGGGACATGGTGACTGTGTAGAGCATAGGGCTGCAAATGGCCACGAAGCGGTCATAGGCCATCACAGTAGGATTAATTCAGTCACCACAAAGGTGCAAAAGAAGAAGAATTGCACCATACATCCTGAAAAGGAAATGGTTCTGCCTTCTGCAAGTAGGTTCACCAGCATCTTGGGAGCAATGATGGAAGAATAGCAGAAATCCACAAATGAGAGGTGGCTGAGAAAAAAGTACATGGGGGTGTGCAGTTTGGGGTTAATTTTGATAATCGCAATCATCCCAAGATTCCCTACCACACTGAAGCTGTAGATGGCCAGAAATACCAGGAAGAGGGGGGCCTGCAGTTCTGGGTAATCTGAGAAACCCAAGAGGGTGAATGTGGCCCCAGCGGTTATATTTCTCTTTGCAAGGAACATGTTTCCTGATGGCAGGATCTGAAAATCAGTCTTGGAAAGAATATATTATGGAGAGTGATTGACACATGAAGCATGCTTGCCTATGCCCTGTGCAGAAGGGATATAAAGTGAGACAAATTAAATCTGTGTTATAACCCTGGTAGGCATTCATCATCCAAGGCAGGAATAGCTAAAGTTTCAGAAAAGAATTACTAGTTTTTTTTTCTCAAAAATGATAAAACTTAATTCTATTCATGTTCTGAAATACAGTTTTAAAGACATACAAATGTAATAATTATAAACTCCAGCAATTTAGATGATAATGCTATCAAATCCTCATGTGAGACATTCTAATACTGAACTCCATGAATTCAGCAAAATGGAATAATTTTAGTCGATACTACAGTTACCAATGAAGAGTGAAAACACCTAAAATAACTTCTATAATCAGAACTAATTTTTATATAAAGTATGTGCATATCTGTGATATAAAGAAAGAACAGCCTATGTACTTACTCATGTCCATATTTTAAATATCTGTTTAGCACTTTAATCATCATTCCTCTTTTTGACTAAATAAGCCGTATAGCAAAGTAAATAATGATTTATGCTTTTTAGTGAGCAATACCTGTTGAACTGCCTTTTATTTAACAGGTGAGTAAACAGGAAACTGAAGAAGCTATGACTTGCCCTACAACATAGGTATTGATGCTCAACCTACAACTAGAACCCATATTCCTGAATTCCCGGTGACGTACCCATCTGTCTACACCATGCTCTGATCCACATTACAGCTTAAGATATGAGCATTTCTACTTTGTAGAGATCACATTTTCACCCTTCATTTCGCTATTCTTTTGGCCACTTTAAAGAGAAACGTTATACTATAAAACTAGGAAAATAGTTAAATGAATGTGTTGAGGGCCACAGAGATGTTCTGAAGATCTGTGTTGAGATGGAACATAGTGAATGGATGTTAGAGAAAAACCCTTGTCTAGAAATAAGTGTGTTAAAACTCTTAAACATTGACACTTGCCTTTTCTAGGCACTTCTCTCTTCTTTTCTTAAGGTACCTAGAATACTCAATCTGTCCTATAACCTGTCAAAAGCGTGGATGAAAATTCAGATTCTCCACACTCAGAAGACACTTATGATCAAGGAGTTCTTAATACAGAAAAAAATGGTGACATTTCTCAACTTTAGCTAGATAATCAATTATTGCTCTAAGTGTATCCCAAATATTCTATGGAGTTTCTCATACTAAAAAATTATTCATTGTTTATCAGAAGTTCATGTCAAATTTAGCATTCTGTATTTTTGTTTGCTAAATATGTCAGCCCTCTGTCTGGAAGAATTCAGAATGTAATTGTGAACAATACATTCCACTTGGAACTTTTCTCATTTTACTACAATAATGTCTTGCGTACCAGAAATTACCTCCATCATATAATGAGGACTTCTTTCTCAGACCAACATTTCTGGTCAAGTCATCTCTGTTTCTACAACCCTAGAGCCATCTGGCTCTAGATGTTTCAGCACTAAAGGTGAGAGTTCCCATATAACACTCAGAACTTTTGATGTTCCTATATGTTCAGATATCCAAGGATTTAAGCATCAATCAGAAGGCAATCTTTCCAAGTCAATTCTCCTATTGTAAAACAGTATGTTAGAAACATTTTGCAGAGTTTCTCAAACCCAGAACTATTGATATTTTGTGCTGGTTTATTCTTCTATGGGGACCTACCATGTATAGCAGCATCTCTGGCCTCCATGATAGTAACACCCTTCCCTGGTCCCTCCATTGTGACAATAAAAAATGTCTCCAGATATTGTCAAATGTACACTTGGGAAGGGAGGGAAGGCACATAATCATCTGTAGTTGAGAACTACTTCCTTATTTCCTTAACTGTTGCAGATTTTCATGTTTCTTCTATCTCACTTAAAGCTATTCTTTATCTCCCAATAATGTTATCGTATGGATTAAACAATGTGTATTATATTTGGATCTGGGAAGGATGGTATCTAAAATCTTATTCCTTATAATTTTTTCCCTTTTCTTTCTTTTTGCTTTTGTGAGCCAACATATTTTTTCCCCATGCTTTAAAGTCTTATTTAGAGCTAGTCCTATTGATTCTATTTCTCCAGAAGGTTTATCATTCTTTTCAATTCAATTTTATGTAAATACCTCCCTATTGTCTGAAAATTCACAGAAGCAGAGTAACATATAGCAGAAAACCCTCAGGACCCCTCTGGTCCCCCACTCCAAGGAAACACTTGCTCAGGACACTGTTATGAAAGAGTTCGGGTAAGCCAGGCCCCCTTTACAAACCACTCTAGAAACTATGCACTTTCTGTTCTAAAAACGTAAGGTTTGCAATGCCTCAAAATTTCCCCAAAATGACTTTTCTCATGAAGAACTAACTAAACCTAAGCTATATTCTAGGTACCTTACATGGTAAAGATTATCCATATTTTCTCAGACCTACAAACAAACCTGCTAGTGGAAAAGGCAGCCTCCCCTCCAGGCTTTGGAGAGCTTCCTGGTTTAGAAGAGAGGCTAAGACTCTTATGTCTCCTCTACTCCCTGTGCCACTGGGACCCTAGAGAAAATCCCTTTCCTTGTTCTTCAGAGGCCTCAAAACAAGTAATTAAAATTAATTATTATTTTCTGATGTAATTCTGATTTCTTGAAAAACAAACAGCAGCTTTAGAAACACCTTACATGAAAGTTAATCAGAAGTGTAAATGTCTTCTTCCTACGCTCCATGACCATTCATGTAGATTTCAAAATCTTTTGTGTAATAACAAGTCACAGCAAAGGTTATCTTTATTACTCAGCAAATATATTTTTGATATATTACTTTATTCTTTAATTTTTCCATAGATTTATTGAGGTATAATTGACAAAAAAATGTATGCATTCAAGATGTACAACTTAAATGTTTTGAGATATATATATATATTTATAGTGAAACAATCAACACCATCAAGCTAATTAATATAACCATCACTTCACATTACCATTTTCTTTTTTTCTCTTTCTTTTAAATAATGAGAACACTTAAGTTCTACCCTCTTGGCAAGTTTCAAGCATACAATACAGTATTGTTAACTACAGTCACATTGTTGTGCATTAGATCTTCAGGATTTATTCATCTTTCATAACTGAACCTTTGTACCCTGTGACCAACATCTCTCATTTCCCCGGTCCTCCCAGCACTGACAACCATCTTTCTACATTCTGCTTCCATGAGTTTGACTATTTTAGATTGCACACACAAGTGAGATCATGCAGTATTTGTCTTTCAGCAAATATTTATGTTCCTGACCTCTGTAAGGTATACCTGCCCTGGTTACACTAACCACACTGAAGAGTGGGAAGATCCTGACTGCAGGTCCCTCAGCTATTTTGTTATCATCCTGTGAAGGGTATTATGGGCAGAGCATCTCCTCATACATACTAATGATAGGACCACAAAGGGGAATTTAGTTTCTCAGTGTCCCCAGAAGAAGCTACATCTGTTAGAACCAGTCTCCAAAGTTATTGCAAACATTCTGGATAACTGATAAACCAATATCTTTTATATTGCTCACAGCATGATTTCATATTTATTTCCAATTTATTAGAATGCTTTCATCCAGAACTCTGCAGTTGCTTAAAATACCATATTTCCAGAAAATCATTCATTCTATCTTCTCTATCACCGTTGGCATTTATTTAGATCATATTTTTATTATTACACTTGTACTGTTCAATAGTCTTCAAATTGGTCTGTAAGCCTATAGTTTCACCCTCTTGTACATGTCTGCCACACAGCCACTAAAATCACTCTTTACAAAGTAAATCAACTGACATTTAGATATTTCTTTGAATATGTATAAAATATCTCTGCAAGTATATATTAGGCATTTTTCAAAGGGCAGAGAGAAAAGAAGTGGATCATGAGAATATATTACCTACTCCAAAAATACATACATTTAATAAGTGCAAACTAAACTAAAATAAACAAATGAAAGCTGTAATGATGAAATAATTCTCCAGATTGTAAATCTGAGGGACTCACAGCCACTTATACGTACATTTACAAGTTCCTAAAAATATCCCCCAAGGCTTTCCCTACCTCATCCCTCTCCACTTCCTGTAGAAATTTTAATCTCTATAAATATCAGTATCTTTATTTATACCTATAGCTATCTTTGTATGTATAGATATATGCATTCCCATATCTGCACATAGATGCAATACCTCATCAGTCTGGGTGCCCTTAGCTTACCACTTATCTCATTCATCCACAAAACACTGCTGAGCCATGAACTCTTCCATTAAACTTTTTCTACCACTTCCAGACCAAGGTCATTATTCTTTGAAAGCCACGGTTTTCTGTGAATAATTTTTTCTTTACTTGTTGTTTGAGCCACAGTGTGGTGCAGTTATCAGTTCATGGGTTTACATGGCTGTCTCCCCAACCACAGTGTGTGTTTTCTGAGATTGTGAACACTGTCTCTTTCACCTGGGTATGCTCTGCACATGTTTCAATGTCACCCAACAGCAGATGTATACTTACATAAGGATCAAAACAGACAAATAAACCCTGAAATCAATGTTGTTAACTTTAGAAATGTAAAGTATGTTTTGCTGTAGGTCAAAAATGTAATGAATAAGCTGTAGTTACTGTATTTTCAAAGACAATTTTGCTTAGAATGCATAAACTATTGAAGTGAGTCTAAACTAATTAAAGGAGTTGGTGGATTGGGACAGAGTTTCAGAATATGAGTCATTTTAACCCTGAAAATTGTTTCTCCAATTTTTATTTATTTTAATATATTTATTTGTTTGTTTGTTTATTTATTGACTGCATTGGGTTTTTGTTGCTGTGCACCCACCTTCTCTAGCAGCAGCAAGCAGGGGCTACTCCTTACTGTGGTGCGCGGGCCTCTCATTGTGGTGGCCTCTGCTGTTGCAGAGCACAGGCTTTAGGTGTGCATGCTTCAGCAGCTGAGGCACATGGGCTCAGTAATTGTGGCTCATGGGCCTAATTGCTCTGAGGCATGTGGATCCTCCTTTACCAGGGGTCGAACCCGTGTCACTGCACCACCGGGGAAGTCCTCCAATTTTTAAATAGAGCATTAGTTAAAATGTTTAGTTCACTTTTTAAAAAATTTCCGAATATTACTTTTTCCTGGTTTTTAACTACTCTTTTCAAAAGCCATTTTTTAATCTGATATGAGCAAATGTTCATATGATCGAGTTAATTTACTTCTTGTAGTTTGGATATTGAATAAGATCAACATTTATGGCAAAACATTTACAAGGAACTCTGCAACTTGTTCCCATTAATTGCAATGTTTAATTTTTGTGTGTGTGTGGGTTATAAATGTCATCCCCTCACTGACAATTATTGTATCCAGCTAGAGGCCTAATATAGTTCTGGCCATGTATTAATATGGCAATTGCTGATAGAAGAGAGGTAGTATATATTATAGTCTTGCATAACACCACTGGGTCTTACAGAGAAAATTTTGTACTTTCTTAAACAACAGTATAAAATAATATATCCTTTACTCTTCATTAAAGTAAAAGAAGTCAGGGTAGGGACTGTGGGATATTATCCACAGTCTGGCAGAAAAATCAATGCTAAGAGCATAATTCTTAAGGAATTGAATAAATGTTAGTGGATATATTACATACTAATAGGGTAGGAAAGAATTCTCAGTAAATGATATTGTGAAGGTTTCTATATAGTTTGGGGAGGGTAGCTGGACTATTTGTTTGCAAGTATTCTTTCGCTTAACAAACATATATGAAATAAACAAACAAGAAAACCCAATATATTTAATAAAAATTTGAGTTTAAAAATCATACAAATTTGAGATAAGATATAGAATGGAAGCAGATGTATTTTCACTTCATTTTTTCTTTAAATTGCTAAAAGTGAATATAAATACAAAAAATCCTAAACTACATATCAAAAAGCATGCCTGATACATAAAATTAAATGACATTATGAAATTATGATATTCTGTAAATATTCTTCTTAGAGGCTAATGCTTTTAAGTAAAATGTAAATTATCATGAAAAACATGAATATACAATGGAAATGTGAGCAAAGTGTTTGAAAAAAAACTCACAAAAAAGAGTTAAAATTATTGAACATTAAAATGCTTTCATTTCTCAAATTTTTCTTGTTTTTTTTTTTCTAATTTTTAGGTTCACGTCAAAAATAAACCTATTTCTTGGATAACATCAGCATTAGGATGTTGTTTTAAGTTTTATTTTATCTAAAACATATTATTATAGGGAAATGTTTCTTTATACACTTTTTCTTGCTTATTTATGTACTTTGAAGATATTTTATTTGACCCAAGATATAAAATATGGAAATAAAGTTTAATGCTTTATCTACATTTCCTTGGTTCAGTGATTTATGCCTCTCCCTCACCCCTTTCCAAAATTCTGAATCACCCTTTCCATTCTTCTAACTGAACACCAAAGTCATCAACTGCAAAGAGAATTTATTTTTGAAGACTAAAATTCCTTTTGCAACAAGCTGTGCAAGGAAGCTTCTTCCTAGTTACTAAGACTAAAAGCATCCAAGGAAAATAGGAGGTTCTTATTTGAGAAATTATAAGGAAATTATGAGATTTACCTTTCAATGTGGAACCAAGGAATTTTACTTAGATCTTAAAAGGTGATCCCAGCACTCTTTCACATTTGGTTTACAAATATTACAAAGAATAAAGTTCATCTATAATTAAAATAATAACATGAAGACTGAAGAGGCCTGAGGTATGCTTGAGTGTTCAGATATAGAGAGATTTATACACTAAGAGAGATGAGAACAGGTAAAAACAAACAAACAAAAAATAACAACTCTTCTTTGCATCATAAACTGCAATCCCTAAATAGCCCAAATTGTAGGCTTTTGCCACACTTTCATGTCTACTTTTCTATTCTTTGGGCTGCAGTGTTGCTGTTGGGACTTGCAAACTGAATCCTCAGATGCCTTTGTTGGCTGCCTTCCTTTTAGGTTCTTCCAAAGGGAGAGAAAAGAGAAGAGAGAAGGGGAGGAAAAGGAGGAAATGTTCAAGGGAAATGGGGAGAAGAGAAGAAAGAAAAGTCTTGTTTTCCAGTTTCTGTTCCAGTTTCTCATGGTACTCTTCTCAGAGGCAAAAGCAGCAGCCTGGCTTTCCCAGGGACCAAAGATTCACAGGGCATGTCTCCAGAGGTCTGAAACATGTTGATACCCTTAGAGCTCTGTCTTTTCCTCAAGGTCTTAAGGCCAGATGAGCAGAGCACTTCCTCCAAACTCTGAGATTCTGGTAAGGGTACCTTCCCTACTGTCTGCCAGCATTAAGAGTGATAGCTGCTTCCCACAGTTAATAACCTTTAAATCAACACATAGCATCTTCTTCACACTCATCAGGCTTCCAAACTAACATTCCATGTGTTCAACCCCACTGGAGATTTCTTTTCCTAGGTGGACCTGCCTGAAAAAACACTCAGTGCAACATGGGACAATTTTGAACCAATTCACAATTCTTAAAAGTCAACATAGGACTTCCTAGGTGGTGCAGTGGTTAAGAATCTGCCCGCCAATGCAGGGAACATGGGTTCGAGCCCTGATCTGGGAAGATTCCACATGCCATGGAGCAACTAAGCCCGTGTGCTACAACTATTGAGCCTGTGCTCTAGAGCCTGTGGGCCACAACTATTGAGCCCACATGCTGCAACTATTGAAGCCTGAGTGCCTAGAGCCCAAGCTCCACAACAAGAGAAGCCACTACAATGAGGAGCCCATGCACCACAATGAAGAATAGCCCCCACTCGCAGAAACTAGAGAAAGCCCATGTGCAGCAATGAAGACCCAAAGCAGCCAATAAATAAATAAGATAAATAAATAAATTAACTAATTAAAAAAAGTCAACATAGTGCTTTAGTTCTAATATTAAGCTCAGTCTGCATACCATTTATTCACCAGTATTTATTCATCCAACCATCAAATTAAAAAACAGATAAGTTATAATACACCAGTGATAGTGAAAGGGAAACAAGCAAATAACTCCAAGCCTCAAAGACTTCACTGAAACACACACCGAGTACTTTCCTGGTGCCAGTGAGTACACGCACGTGGTCAAAATGTAATCTCAGTATAGTGCTGAGATGTTAACAGTATCAACCATTGTTTAAACTTGAGGAACTTTATATTACTTGTCAAATTAAAAAAATGAGGGTCAAATTACCAATCTTTGTTTTCATAAACTCCAGACTAGGGAATTCCCTGGCTGTCTAGTCGTTAGGACCGCAGACTTTCACTGCCAATGGCCCAGGTTTGATCCTTGATTGGGGAGCTAAGATTCCACAAGCCATCCTGCATGGCCAAAAATAAATAAATAAATAAAATAAATTCCAGCCTAGTGCTTTCTAACATTAGCATAGATACAAGGGCAGAAGTTTCATTGAGCAAGTGAATGTAATGTAGAAATTGACATGAATCACAATGAAAGTACAAATAAAGTATCAATGGCACATATGAATCAGAGTTGAATGAAGAAATGGAGTTTAGACACACAGAAGAATGAAAAACACCTATTTCATCAAGACACAGCAGTGACATGTAAACAGAGGTCAGAAGCCCACCTACAAGTCACAATAAGCATTTGATGCACAATTTTTAAAGTAAGCATGAAGAAAAGAATTAAAAGAGAAAATGAGAAAGGCCAAAGCCAGGAATGCCAATAGTCATGACAATGATTATTAAATAATTGCATACACTTATACATACACATATATATTACATAAAGACTTATACATATATAAGTATACAGATATACCTGAGAGATATTATAGTTTCAGTACATCACTCTAAAGTGAATATACAGAATTCCCAATATTTCAGGATCACCCCAATAAAGCAAGTATCATTAATAAACCAGGTCAAACAAATATTTGGTGTGCAATAGCATTACGTCTACAAAATGTACATATCTTAGTTAAAAAAATACTTTAAAAAATGCTAACCACCCTCTAAACCTAACGTGATTATAACATAGTAACAACAAAGATCAGAGATCACAGATCACCATAACAAATACAGTAATGAAAAAGTCTGAAATATTGCAAGAATTACCAAAATTTGACAAAGACACACAAGTGAGTAAATGCTGTTAAAAACATAGTGCTAACAGACGTGCTTAATGCAGGGTTGCCACAAACCTTCAGTTTGTAAAAAGTGCAATATCTGCAAAGCATAATAAAGCAAAGTGCAATAGAACAATATATGCCTATGCACATATACACACACACAAACACATAGAGACATAAACAAGTATGTGCCAAGGATTATTCTAAGCTATTTGCACTTGACTTATAATTTAATTTTCCTAAAATTTCTGTGCCATAATTATTATTAATGTCTCCAGTTTTCAGATGTGTTAATCTATGATGTTCCAAAAGCACTGGACACTACAATGACAACAACAAAAAATAATAAAGGAAGCAAGAAATAAACAATAAACAGGATATATACATACATGGAATCTCATTCTGTGTGTAAACTGACAAAGATGTGTTCTTTATTGTAAAATAACAGGTATTCAATTTTGAAATGAATCATAGTTCCCATAATGCATCCTAAAATACAATGTGATACTTGTGAGTTCTTCATTAAGCACATAAAAGTTTTATAGAAAAATAAATATGTGTGTCCTAACAGTCCACTGTGCAATCCTGTTGTGGAAATCGAATTGGTCTGTCGAGATACCAAGCACCACTCTCAGAGGGTTGGAGAACTCAGATTTATTAAGCCGATGGTCCCAGATGAGCTAATGCTCTAAAGTTCTGGGGCCCCAAGCTCAGGGTGAGCTTCACTTTTATAGGGGTCAGTGCACATGGTTACAGTTAGCATTGATTGATTGGTTACCTGGTTACTACAGGTTACAAGCAGTTACAGACTGCGGGAGTTGCTATGGGTTACGTGCAGGGGGTTTCCAAAAAGAAACTTGCAGGAGCAGGAGCAGAACATTCCATACTTAGAACATCTTAAGGTTACAATTGATTGTTAAGTCATCTTGTTCTTACCTCGGCACAGCAAGCAGATTTTACAGAAGCAGAGCAAGCATGAAGTTATTTCTAGCTGAGTACAAACTTTTAATTTTCTTCTTCAATCCCATTTAAAATATTATAGATAGAATAAAAGTAGAGAAGTAGGCAGCAAATTTTGAAATATTCTCGATTCTACTCTTGTAAATTGACAAAGAGAAGTGAATTGAAAAGACTCACTCATAGCTACCTAGCTCTTGACAGTTCTTTTCACTCCAACACTGCAACCCATCATTCCATGCTTCCATCAGCCTCCAATTTGGAACCCTGAGTCCTGATAGGAAAATATTGTCTAGGAAAATATTTTGAAGTTCTTCACTTTTCTGAGAGCTTCTTTCACATCCTTGTTCCTCAGACTATAGATTAGGGGGTTCAGCATGGGAATGACTACTGTGTAGAACACTGTGGCCACTTTGTCAGAGCCTATACTGTTGTCAGAATGGGGCTGGCAATAAATGAAAAGGATTGTTCCATGGAAGACAATGATGGCTGTGAGGTGGGAGGCAAAGGTGGAAAAGGTTTTGCACCTTCCCTCTGCAGAGCGCATCCTCAGGATGGTGAGGAGGATAAACAAGTAGGAGGTGAGGATGACCATGATGGTGATGGTCTCATTGAGAGTGGCCCCAATGTATATCAGCAGTTGATTCACAGTGACATCAGAGCAAGCAAGAGACAAGAGAGGGGGTAGATCACAAAAGAAGTGGTTGATCACATTTGATCTGTAGGATGGGATCTTAAGAGCTAAACACAAATGAATCAGAGAACACACAGTCCCACAGAGGTAGCAACAAGACACCAGCTCCACACAGAGGTTTCGGGACATGGTGACCATGTACAACAGTGGGTCACAGATGGCCACAAAGCGATCATAGGCCATCACAGCCAGCAGGATGACCTCAGTTACCCCACATGTGCAAAACAAGTAGAATTGCACAGCACATCCCAGGAAGGAAATGGTTTTGTCTTCATTTAAGATGTTAGCCAACATCTTTGGCACGATGATAGTGGAGTAACAGAAATCCACAAAGGACAAGTGGCTGAGGAAAAAGTACATGGGGGTGTGAAGTTGAGAGCTGACCTGGATCAGGGCAATCATGCCCAGGTTGCCCAAAATCGTGACTCCATAGATGGAAAGAAACCCCAGAAAGAGGAAGACTCTCAACTCAGGGGCATCTGAGAATCCAAGGAGGATGAACTCTGTCCCAGTGGTGCAGTTTTCCTTGCCCATATCCCCACTTTATCAGGGTTGGAGAAAAATATTAATAGCCATTCTCCATTATATCACCCAATTCAGTTTTGACTATCTCCTAAAAAGGACATGAGAATAAATAAGATAGGCAATTTTTTCAGTAATGAAATAGGACATTGCCTTTGTGAAGTTTAGGAAAATTTCAGACATTTTATCACACAAATGCATAGAGCTCACAGTTTGATTTAATTCACAGATCACATGAATACATTCACATCCATAAGAGCCTGTATGATTCTTTAAACTAGTTCTACACAATTTGGACCTTAGAACTGAATATTAGAAAGGCATCAAATATTTATTTAGCCATATTGTTTTATTAAATTAACATATACACACTACTATATGTAAGGTAGTTAAACAGCAAGGACCTATGTATAACAAAGAGAAATATATTCAATACCTTATAATAACGTAAAATGGAAAAGAATCTGAAAAAATAATGTGTACATATATATATATGTGAATCATTTTGCTATAGACCTGAAACTAACACAATATTGTAGATTAACAATACTTCAATAAAAATTGTTATTTAAAAATCCCAATACCTTTTTACTGACAGAATCTTTAATCAGTTATGGAAATATTGGGATCCCAGTGGATAATTTTAAAAAAATTACTACATAGTAACCTTCTTTTCTTCCAATGGAATTATGTGAAGTATGCTCATTAAGATTGTTAACCCACAAGCGCCCCTTTTTGTCAATATGTTTTAGTTGGGGAAAGTAACTTTTATCATCTATATTGGCATTTTTCCATAAAATTAGCATAGTTATTTTGTTAATTATGCTACACAATGTCTGTCATTTTTCAGGGAATTGGTACTCAGAATCAACCTTTCTGTAACTGTGATTCTCAAGCCTTATAAAGACTTATTTGACAAATTCTCTGCCTTAAATATATTTGGAGAACTATCCAAAGATGTGAATGTGTAATTAACAGAAATGCTTGCTGCTGCAATGCACCATTATTTACGAGAGCAAAACTTAGAAATAAAGTGCCAAGCAACCGCAAAATGCTCAAAGTTATGGTGCATACATTTTATGGACAATTACTCACCTTTTGGAATAAATTTTAATGACCTGAAAAATGATTATGATAAAATGGCAAGTGAAAAAATAGGAAAATTACACGTTAGAATATTATACAAGTATACATAAGTTGCATTGTGTATTTAATCTTCAAAACATGCATGGAATATAAATATTTTATTCCAATTATTTTAAAAAAAAGGAATGCAGAGAAGAATCTTGCCCGAATTCTCACAAAACATGAGTTTTATGGGGTGGAGTGATTTTTATTTTAATAAAGAAGAGTTACATTCAAAGATTTTGGCATATAGAAAATGCCAAAAGGGGATAAGAACACATTCATTTTTTTCTCTGCTGACCCTTCATAAGAATAAAATGATTCTGAGGCAGCTGTTATTTCTATGGGGAAGAGAGTCTGGATTAAATCCCAACACATTCAGGTATTTTCCTCATTCTTCAAATAACTTCATAGAGATGAAGAACATGTGAATTAAGAAATCCCAGTTTGAAAACAAATAATTATTCTGATGATATGGTTCTCTCTCTTTAATCACCAGTAAAAGTGAGTTTCTTGTATTTTTCTGATTTCAGAGTACATAATTTTGAAAACCTTTTCCTGTATTTAAGTCTAGAGATGAAAAATCAGGCTGCTGATTAGTTATATAACAGTGGTTCTTAACCAGGAGTGATTTTGATCCCCAGGGGACATTTGGCAAGGTCTGGAGACAGTGTTGGTTGTCACAATAGAGAGGGGCACTACCTACATCTAGTGGATAGATCAGGGATGCTGCTAAACAGTCTATGAGGCAGAGGACAGAACCTCCTTCCCCACCCAAATCCCGCTCACATACCCACAACACATGCAAACACCAAAATATGATCTGTCCCCAAATATATGTGAGGAGATGTTCTGCCCATAATACCCTTGGCAGGATGATATGATCTGTCCCCAAATGTCAACAGTACCAAGGTTGAGAAACCTGCTATGGAGAGACATCCCAAAGGTCCTTTGGCACAAGGCCAAAGTAAGTCCTCTCCTATCAGATTCAGAAGTGGTTTCCATGTTTGTGTCCCTCTACAAGCGGTCCTGAGGACCCCTGACTACCACCCTCAGCATCAGAGTGACTGGCAGAATAACCTCCCTGCTGTCTTTTCTAGGTTCCATGGATGGAGTTAATGTGAGAGAGGAGGAAGAGGGAAGGAGGGAGAAGTCAAGCATTCTTCCCATTTTGTTTAAGCTCTTATCCCTCTTACACTAACAGCTATTACAAGATATTTCCTTCTGCAGATTGAATTGTTCCCATTTCCCATTAAGACTGTCTCTCAGTACAAGTAGGGAAAATACATTCATAAAGAAGTGCTCAAAACTTGGTATTTCTTAAAACACTTCCTAAATACAGACTTTTAAAAAAATGTCTAATAAGACTGCCCTCTTACAATTCCTCCTGCTCTTATACATGAGTATAATAAATTAACCCATGAGAAAATAAACAAAAAAACTTCTAGACCCCAGGAAATAACATTCAGCCCATTCCCCCAAAATAAAGGGTAGTCCAACCAACCTGTGGGGTAGACATTACCTCTCCTGGGTCTGAAGATGCTGTGATGGAAAATGTTACAGGCTTTTTGTTTCACGTGTGTGTATCCTGGAGCCCATATTTCTTAAGCTTCCAAGAGCAATCATTGATCTCTGTGGGACATCAACAAGATATCAAGAAAATAACATCATCTTGGGACTCAAATAATTGATGAGTTTTATGAGATACAAAGAGAGGGAAAAGTGATCCCAATTGGTACATCTTGTTATAATCCAAGGGGATTTCTTCCAGAGCTCATGAGGAATTGCAGAACATTGTATGCTGCATTCAAATGTTGTTCTCTGAAACAGGGGTTATGTTGCCATTATAAAATATGTAAATAAATTTTACAAACTTGCCTGTCTTACACTCAAAGCTCCTTCCTGGAGGGCACAGGGTCTGAAGACACAACTGAGTTTTGCCAAATACCAGAAAAGGGTGGGAATAATAAACCTCCTTTACTGAGAACGATAGGAACTGCTTACACTTCCTGACCACTTCCTATGTGCTGTGTACTCTTCTGAATACAACTATTAACACATTTCATCTTTATACAAATAGGTGAGGTAAGTACAGTTCTTCACCTTTACTAATGAGGTGACCGAGGCACAGACAGGTGTAACTTGCACAAAGTCATGAATGGAATCACTGATAGAATGAGGCCATATACTGCTTTTTGGCTTGTGCCACCCATCCAACCCTGTGAGGATGAGCTGGGCTACTGAACGGTGCTGGATGGCACACGCCCTACTCAAGGCAGAGGCCATTTTATGGGTTTCCTGGAGGGTTTCTCCCAGGTCTTCTCCTTATCTGACTACATAACGTTTCCCTAAACCAACAGTGTTCAAATGACAGTCTGTGATTTGTGTCTTTGGCTATATCAAATATTAAAAGAATTCCATGAGTGTAATTAGTTCTAGGTAATCAGTTTCCAAATTCTCAACAACATGCATGTGCTTCCCTAAAATTGATCCAATAATTTCCTGAGATCAAGGAGTTTTTCTGCATCTCCTTTCCACCCAGCACTCTCAGTATTCCTTTTATTTCATTTTCAGAAGCAAGTTTTCCTCTTATCCATTCACATATTACTCCATGAATTATCCCAATTAGATAAACAAAAACAAACTTCCAAAACCTAAAACTTAAGAACACTGTGAAATATTGTTTTCCACGAAGCCTGACATTTGCTTTAATCCACGAAATTTTCCAACCCATGGTAAGACTTCTTGTTTCTCTTTGGGTTATACATATTTCTTTTCTTGACAAAATAGGGACATTAGATGTGCATTTTAAATAATAGAGTGATGTTTTAAAATTAGATATTATTAGATTGATCTCTATTTCTATTTCTATTGATCTCTAGTATCTATTTTTTTATTGTTGTTACTATTGCCACAAAATGCATTCCCCTGAAGGAAAGAGTCTCATGACAGAAAGATTAAAAGGACACGTATTAAATAACATCATGGGCAGTGATGTTTTATATTATCTGGGCAACCCACTCAGAGGAAACTGCTTTGCTAATCTATTTATCTAAGACTTAGAGACAGGACAGGTTTTTTTTTTTTAATGATTTGAATATAATTACATAATTGAAATTAATTTATTATCATTATTCATAAATTGTATAATATAAATATAAAGTTGTAAGTTTTTGATGTGCTGTATTTATACCACATAAGAGAGTATAATTTTAGTAGACTATTGTATGGAAAGATTCAATGACATCAGCAATATATTAAACCTTTTAACTTTTTAATTGCATGTTTTAGCAAGGTTGCCTCTAAGTGGAAAAATAGCAGATATGCTTAATTGCTGTATAATAAGACTTGAGAAGGTGTTTGTGTTAACATCAGAAATTAAGAAAGTCAGTGGTTTTAGAGTCTGCAAAAAAGCTACTTCAAAACTATGGGAAGCTGGGACGAAGTGAGAGAATAGTATTGACATATGTACACTACCAAATGTGAAACAGATAGCAAGTAGAAGACTGCTGCATCAAACAGGGAGATCAACTGGATGAAGGGCAATGATTTGGAGGGATGGGATAGAGAGGGTGGGCAGGAGCCTCAGCAGGGAGGGGATATGGGGATATATGTATAAATACAGATGATTCACTTTGGTGTACAGCGAAAACTGGCACAACAGTGTAAAGCAATTATATTCCAATAAAGAGCTTTAAAATGTGAAAACAAAGCAAAACAGAAAACAAACAAACAGAAAATAACTGTGAGTTAAAAACAGTTGCTTGTTGCAGGGATCACTACTACAAGAGAAGCAAAGTAGCTCCACTGATCTGATCCTGACATGACTGGTCTTGGCTTGGATTCCTTCTATGTATGAGAGCAGCTTGGGAGGATAAGATGATGTAAGAGGGCCTCACACTCAAAGTCTGGATGTTGGCTAGATGCTGTTTAATGGGATACAGGTGTGGGCTATTCTACTCACTATCCAATATGCCAGCCTGTGCTTGTTCACATGGCAGCTTTTCTAAGAGATTGTGCAAATTCCAAGACATTGTGAGAAAGACACAGGGCCTCTGAGAGGCTTAAAAGTGGCACAGTGTCACTTCAGCAGCCTTCTGTTAGTCAAGGCTAGTCACAAAAGTAGCCTACATTCAAAAAATGGAGAAATTGATTTGACCATTTGATCGGAAGTGTAGAAACACGTGTGGATACCTGGATAACTGGAGACTTGGGGCCATGTTTGCAATCTGTCTCATTGGGTAATAAATCCTTCTGAAAGGTATAATCTCCAAAACTTTAGCCTTCAACAAAATTGGAAGAAAATCTAATTTTATGTATTGCGTTACTGTTAAAAATTTGATGTAAGATCATTGTGAGAAACTAGCTGAAATATGTGTGTGTCATACCTTTTCCAGCACAATTTCAGATAGAGTTTCTATTCCCACTTACCTTTAATACAACCAAATATTCTCAGTATTTTCATCTATTAAAAAGTACACAAGGACTAATTTATCTAGGCATATCGACTAGAGAGCAGAAGGGAGTACAGGTTATTGAAGCCAAAAATGAGCTATTAGTATTAGAGACCTGATGTTTCTAAATTGCCAGATAAAATAGATCCTGATGACTACCTAGCTGACATTATATTTTGAATATGGTTACATAGGCAATTAGTTTTCAACTCTTAGGGCAACTCCAAGAACGTTTTCTTTCTCTTTCTTTTTTTTTTTTTTAAGGTGGGAATCTAGTAGAGAAGTATAAAGATATTATGTTCAGAAAAAAGCATAAAGAATTGATAATGCTTTTGATGTATTCATAAGCAGAATAATAGCATGAAATGCAGGTTGGACAGGCACTCATCATGCTTCCTTTTTGCATGTAAGAATTTCTGAGAGCTGGTCTACCATTTTTAAGCCTCTAGTGGAGTCTATCATAGCTTGTCATACTGTCACACTGGAGCTCCTTTGAAAACATATTCAGAGTACAGATCATGTATTATCAATTTTCCATTCATGCCAGGTAACATGTATAAACAATTCAACACACACAAATGATCAAACACACACAAACACACATACACACACACGTACACATTTTGCAGTATTCATTCAATAAAAAGGTTTGTTGGATCATTGACTCAGTATTATGTTCTCACCTCCCTGTTTGTCATGCTTTAATCTCCTGAATAAAAATCCTATCTTGTTGAAATATGTATCCTAAATATATATCTTTTTCTTATCCAAGGCCAAGTGTACATGACACCTATTTTATAAAGGCATTTTTCTTAAGTCCCTAAATGGATTTGAACTTTTCCTTCTCTCAGACTCTGTGGTACTATTTTCTCCCTTATGCAATGGTCACTGCCTTAATTGCCCTCCTCTCAACACTGGATTTTCATTCCTTGAAGGATGAAGACTATGTCTTATCTGAACTGCTGTTTGTAGCTTTATAAGAGAAATGCACATTTGTTGAGATCCCAGTCTACTCCAGGTATGTTATAAGGAAAGTGGATGAAATGTGTTTATCGAGATTGTGCAAGGCATGCCACATGGTATCTAAACAGTCTCTTAATCTTCACAATCAGATTTGTTTATGTTGTCTCAATTTTGCAGATAAAAAATTAAAGATTTTAAAGATGGCTGATTTTGTTTTTACTAGGTAAGAGACAGAGTCAGATTTAGTCTCTTTGGGCCAAAACCCATGTTCTTTCCATTTTACAGCATTAATTCTCATTAATTTTAAAGTTATCTTTTAAAAAGAAACCTTTGCAGACATGCTTTATTTACATATCAAGGACAAATTCTACTAGAATATGCTCAATAAGAAAAGACTTTAGTGTTCAAGATCTTGCTGACTGAGTCCTTGACATCTTTATTTCTCAGACTGTAGATCAGGGGATTCAACATGGGGATCACCACTGTGTAAAACACAGAGGCCACTTGGACTGTGTGCCTGGAGTTTTTGGAGTTGGGCACACAGCAGAGGAAGAGGATGGTGCCGTGGAAGATGCTGATGGTGGTCAGGTGGGAGGCACAGGTGGAGAAGGCCTTGCAGCGACCACTGGCTGAACACATCTTGAGGATGGTGACAGTGAAAAGTACATAAGACAGGAGAATGATGAAGAGTGTGCTGACCTCATTGAAGGTGGCAAAAATGAAAAGTAGCATCTGGCTGAGAGAAGTATCAGAGCAAGAGAGGGAGAGCAGGGAGGAGAACTCACAGAAGAAGTGATTGATTGTGTTAAAACCCCAAAATGATAATTTGGGAACAGAACATGTGAGTATCAAGGAACAGGCTAATCCCCAGGCATAAGATCCAACAACCAACATAGCACAGAGTTTCTGGGACATGACGACTGTGTAGAGCAGAGGGTTGCAAATGGCCACAAAGCAGTCATAGGCCATCACAGCTAATAAAAAGGACTCAGTCACCACAAAAGTGCAAAAGAAAAAGAATTGTACCACATAGCCTACAAACAAAATTGTTCTGTCTTCTACCATGAGGTTCACCATGGCCTTGGGAGCAACGGTGGAAGAATAACAGAAATCCACAAAGGAGAGGTGGCTGAGGAAAAAGTACGTGGGGATGTGCAGTTTGGGGTTAATTTTAATGATTACAATCATCCCAAGATTCCCTACAACAGTGACAATGTAGATGGCCAGAAATATCAAGAACAGAGGGACTTGCAGTTCTGGGGAAACGGAGAAGCCCCAGAGAGTGAACGTGGCCCTGCTCCTATTTGTCTCTGACAATAACATCATTTCTGTTTGTCAGAATGTGGATCAGTCCTAGAAGCAAAAATATTAAGGAAAGTGATGATATCAGGCACTCTGTGAACTACTCTTTAGGAAGACTGAAACATGAAACAAAATATCTCTTTTAGAAACTCTCTATGTATTTTATACACAAGATATGCTAAATGCCTAAAATTTTTATTTTTTTATTTTTTTAAATTTTTTTTGGGGGTACACCAGGTTCAATCATCTGTTTTTATACACATATCCCCGTATTCCCTCCCTTCCTTGACTCCCCCACCTCGAGTCCCCCCCACCCTCCCCGCCCCACCTAAAATTTTTAAACAAGATAACCAGTGAAACTTTTTCTTTAAGTAAACAATACAATTATTGACATTTTTTAGTTCTTAATTGTAATTTTTAATATTTACAAGTAAAAACATGAGATCAAGGGATTTGGGAGTTATTTTAAATGACATCCTCCCATAACACTTCCAGGTTTCCTTGAACATTTTAAGTTCATAAAAGATTAACCTAGCATAGTATAATGCCTGATTATGTCAGTCCTACAATTTATAGCAAAAATGAGAAATTTCTAAGCAAATTAACTTTGCATCATACATTCATAATGTGACATTAAGAGTGACAGCCCTGTCACTTTCCATTTGTGTGTTTATTGTTAATTCCATACAGCACTTTAATACTTATTTCTGTTTCTGACTCAGTGAATTTGTTGTCAAAATAAATCTTAATTCATTTTTTTTCAGGGAGTGTGCTTCTCACCTCAGGGAGTCCTGATTGTCAGTCCCCCCTCCTTGCTTGAGGAATAATAACACTGAACAAATAACAAAGAAAATCTAGTCTCTTTATTCTAGAGGTGACAAAACACAAGATGGAAATCCTTGACTTTCCCTATAACATGCAAATAAGGACCAACTACATATCTATGACTTGAACCCTGATCCAAACTCTCAGCAATTATCCATTTCTCTACAGTAGACTCATTCAGTCTCAAGGTCTAGATACTAAGGTATTTCCTCTATTCATGATCATAGTTTTAATTTATGACAAATTAATATTTTAAATCTATGGGACATTGTCCATTGAAAGTGTCTATATCACAGAGTTATCCCAGAAAGCAGCATCAAGATGAGATGAGAAAGGAACCTAAGAAAATTTTCTCTCCCAGAAAGAATATCTCACTCTATTAAAGAATCTACCTTAGAAATGTCCCTTTTTTGTCCCTTCTCTCTCTTTTTCCTCCCTTTAAAACATAGGATATTTATTCTGTCCCTTTGTTATGCTCAAAGGAGAAATACTTGAGGTAGTACTACACTGTGAAGACATCCATAAGAAAATTGTAATAATTGGTGACCAACACCTCTGATTCTATCATACCAAAAAACTCTTTCTCTATCATTCTGGTATGGTTGCCTCGGGTCCCACAACCCAAGAAATAGATTTCAGATGGCTCATCAAGGAACATGTCAGATCATATGCAAAACTGAGACATTCAAGTTCCTGTCTCTTCCTAAACTCATAAATGTGACTACTAAAGGCAACCTCAAAAAGACAATCACAAAGTCAGACATTCTAACTATAGTTAATTTATCTGAGGCACTTAAAGTCATTTTAAGCTAATGTTCCATTTAATGTAATGGCTCTTATGTCTCAAATGGTGTTTTTAAATTGCTAATGTTTCTTTGAGTCTAGGAAAAATGACAGCTAATAGCTTCCCTACAAATTTTTGTCTATTTTGTTGTAGTTTTTGCTCTCAAGGCCACTTTATAATGTTAAATAAAGATGATCACCTTTCCTTTTTTTCACTAGTGAGTTTGTTTGATCTCTGTTTACTTTTTAAATTAAATATTTGTCTTTTTTACCTTGAGTACTCCTTTAAAAATTTGATGAAGTAAGGCAATGCATATTCCCCAAATTCCCAGAGGAACTCTAACCGCCCCCACTCCAGGCATCTGTTGTCTGTGGGGCTGTTATGCAGGGGATCAGCTGACCAGTCCTCTAACACAATGCCATGCAGGCTAAGTGTGCTCTGTCTTTCTTGAGAGTTCAGATAGGTAATTTTGGCAATGACTAGACATTTTTCAGGAACTGTCTATGTCTAAATGGCAAGTTTCCCTTCATGCTTTTTTTTTCTAGGTACCTAACATTGAAATTAATATTAATCTGTCTTTAGATTATTAAAACATACCTGCTGATGGGAAAGGTAGGACCTCTCCTAGCTGGGAGGGATGCATGTATTCTTATATCTAGAGTCACAGCCTATGGGACAGAAACCCTAGAGACTATCTGTTGCCTCATTCACTTAAAGCCATGAAATAAACAATTAAATTAATTGTCATTCTCTGATGTAATTCTTGTATCGCAGAAAACCTGGAGCAGTGTTATGGGCATTTCATATGAAAATCAATAGTTAAAGTCACTTTTCTCAGACCCTTCACACTTCAATACTTTCCTACAATTATCAAAATTATGTAATTATAGAAGTCATTGTTCTCAAATATTAACTGAATGAGCACAATATGCCAGGCAAAACCCTCTTCCTCCAATCTTCCACTCTCACCATAAGGGAGAAGTATGGAGATCCCTCTTTTAGGTCATCATGATTTATTAAGTGTTAAAGCAGAAATATTTACAAAGTCAAGTATTAATTTGGGAAAATGATCTAGTCCCTTTTAAATATCTCTTCTATTATACCACCACATCCATTCCATCTATTACTTTTACATATTAAATTATTAAAATAACACATATTCATTGAAGAAAACATGAACTATAGAATTGAAATATGAAAAAAAAGCACTCTAGAAATAATAATTATTAACTCAACTGCATTTCAAACCTTGCATTCAAGTATAGAGAAATGTGACCAACACTACCTGACTACCTGAGGCAAAAGATAAAGGTGAACCTCACCAGTGGTATAGTGTGGATATCATTTACCCCTGATATGATGTGATGAGAAAAGCTTCACCTCTCTGATATTCGTTCCCACAAACCAACTTGAGAAAATCATTAGGATTTTCTACCAGTACTCACCAGTATTCCTTAGAATTGTCAAAGCCAAGAAAAACAAGAAAAGAGTGAAAAATTGCCACAGACCAGAAGAGATTTGAAAGACATGATGACAATGCAACATGATACCTGGATTGGATCCAAGAAAAGAAAGAGGGCATTGATGGAAAAAATGATGGAATCCATATAAAATTTAGATTTTAGTGAGCATAATGTACCAATATTTATTTTACACTTTTTTTTTATCTTATTGTGGTAAGAACAGCATATGACACCTACCTCCATAAGAGATTTTAAATGCACCATATAGTATTGTTGACTACAGATATAACGTGTGTACGCTACATCTCTAGAACTTATTCAACTTGCTTAACTGAAACTTTATGCCCATTGATTTGTGACTTCTCACTTCTCTATCCACCTGCCACTGGCATCTCTCACTCCACTTTTGATTCTATGAATCTAATTCCATTAGGCACATCATACAAGTGGAATCATACAGTATTTGTCTTTCTCTGACTGGCTTATGTCACTGAGCATAATGTCTTCTATGTTCATGTATGTGGTTACATATTGCAGAATTTCATCTTATTTTAAAGGCTGAATTGTATTCCATTTTATGTATGTGCCACAGTTTCTTTATCCACTTATTTATCCATAGACATTTAGATGTTGTTTCCACATCTTGACTATTGTGAATATTTCTGCAGTGAACACAGGAATAATAAAATCCCTTTGAAATCATGATTTCAATGATTTTGGATAAATATCCAGAAGTGGGATTACTGGCTCATATAGTTATTTAATTTTTTTTACTGTGAAAAACCTCCATACCGTTTTGCATAGCAGCTGCGTCACTTCGTGTTTCTACCAGCAGTGTACAGGTTTCCAATTTCTCCACATCCTTTGCTGACACTTTTTTTTTTTTTATGATAGTTGTCCTGGCAGATGTGAGGTGATATCTCATTGTGGTTTTGATTTGCCTTTCCCTGATGATTAGTGACATTGAACATGTTTTTCTTCTTTTAATATATCTATTGGTCACTTGTATATGTTAGAAAAAATGTCTAAATCATGTTCTTAGCTGTCTTTTTAGTTGGGCTATTAGTTTTTGTTGTTGTTGTTTTACTCTTACATTTTTGCTATTGAGTTGTATGAGTTCTTTATATACGTGTTGGAGTTTAATCCTTTATCAGACACATGGATTACAAATATTTTCTCCCATTCTATTGCATCTTCTTTCTGTTTATTGTTTCCTTTTGCTGTGCAGAAAGTTTTGACAAATAAATAATGGCAATTGTATAAGATATTAACAGTATGGTTAATTAAGAATGCTATGGTTATCGTCAGATCCCAGTTCACCTGGAGCTGTCCTTGCTTTAGTACTGTAAGTCACACATACCAGGAATTCCCTTAATCATCTTTCTTTATAATGAAGACTTCTTTCTCAGGCTAACATTTCTGGTAAGCTCATCTCTGTTTCTACAACCGAGAACCAGCTGGTTTTAGATGTTTCAACACTAAAGGCTAGAGGGCCCATATAACAGTGAAAACTCTTGATGGTTCTGTGTTCAGATATCCAAGGATTTAAGGATTAATCAGAAGGCAATCTTCCCAGTTCAGTTTTCATTGCCTAAAATTCTTTGATTATCTTTTTCAGAATTTCTCACCCTTGGCACTATTCATATTTTGTGTTGGATTATTCTTTTTATGGGGAGCTACCCTGTACATGGTACCATGTATAGCAGCATCTCTGGCCTCTGTCCATTCACCCCTTGTCCCTCCATTGTGACAATCAAAAATGTCTCCAGATATTGTCAGAAGTCCCTTTGGGAAGGGAGGGGAGGTGCATAACTGCCTATAGTTGAGAACTACAGCCTTATTTCCTTGATTCCTGTAGATTTTAATGTTCGTCTGTCTGACTTATGTGCAAATTAAATATCTAGTTTCTTATCTCCCAAATGATATTATTAGATAGAATAAACAATTTGTATTAGCTTTCAATCTGGGAAGCACTGGTATCTAAAGTCTTTGTCCTCATAATTTCCTCCCATATATATTTTTTTAATTTTTGTTCTTGTGAGTCAGCATTTGTTTTTTCCATTCTTTAAAATCTGGCTTGGAGCTGACTCTGTTGATTCTGTTTCTCCAGAAGGTTAATTTTATTCTTTTCAGCTCAATTTTGTTTAAATACCTGCCTATTCTCCCTGCACAGTTCTTTGGAAAATTCACAGAAGCAGAGAGACATGTACCTGAAAACTCTCAGGGCCCCACTGTTCCCACACTCCCAAGAAACACTTGTTCAGAACACTGCTAGGAAGGAGCTCAGCTGAGACAGGCCCCTCTTCAAAGCTCTCTAGAAACCATGCACTTCCTGTTGCTGATACTTAGTGGTTGCAGTGGCTCAAAATCCCCCCCAAGTGATTTTGCCCTTGAAGAAATGACTGAACCTAACGTGTCATTTAGATACCTTCCATGGGCTGTGGGAAAGGCAGCCCCCCTCCAGCCTCTGGAGAAGTTGCTTATTGAGGGAAGAGGCTAAGACTCTTATTTCTCTTCCACACCCTGTTCCACAAAGGCCCTAGAAAAAAACACTTGCCTTATTCTCTAGAGGCCTCAAAACAAGCAATTAAAATTAATTGTCTCCTGATATAATTGTGTTTTGCTGGAAAATCTGAAGGAAAAATAACAGCAGCTTTAGAAATATTTTTATATGAAAGTTAATCAAACGTTTACATGTCTTCTCCCCCTTCTCCATAATCATTCTCATAGACTCCAAAAATTTTGGATAATGACAAGTCATAGCAAAAGTATCTTCATTACTCAGCAAACATTTCTCTCTTTTTTAGTGTATTGTTTTATTCTTTTACTTTTTTTAGATTTATTGAAGTATAATTGACAAACAAAAATTGTATATATCTAAGGAGTATATTTTGACATTCTGATACATATATATACACATAGCAAAATAATCACCACAGTCAAGCTAATTAACATATCCATTACTTTATGTTGCCATTTTCTGTTCTTTTCTTTCTTTTTTATGGAGAGAATATTTAAGTTCTACCATCTTAGCAAGTTTCAAGTAAACAATACAGTGTCCTTAAACACAGTGATATTGTTAAACATTAGATCTTCAGGATTTATTCATCTTCCATAACTGAAACTTCATTGCCCTTGATCAGTATCTCTCCATCATCCCCTCCTCCCAGCCCTGACAACCACTGTTTTACGTTCTGCTTCTATGAATTCTATGAGTTTGGCTATTTTAGATTACATATACAAGTGAGATCTGTATTTGTCTTTCAGCAAGTATTTCTTTTTATTTTTTTAACTTATTTATTAACTGTGTTGCGTCTTTCTTGCTGAGAGCAGACTTTTTCTAGTTGCAGTGAGCTGAAGCTACTCTTCCTTGCGGTATGCGGGCTTCTCATTGCCGTGGCTTCTCTTATTGCGGAGCACAGGTTCTAGGTGTGCGGGCCTCAGCAGTTGTGGCATGTGGGCTCAGTAGTTGTGGTTCCTAGGCTCTGGAGTGCAGACTCGGTGCATGTGGGATCTCCTGGACCAGGGATTGAACCCCTGTCCCCTGCATTGGCAGGCGAATTCTTAACCACTGTGCCACCAGGGAAGTCCTTTTCATCAAGTATTTCTTAAGTTTCTACCATGTTCCTGAGCTCTGTAAGACATAACTGCCCCTGCTAGCACTAACCGCACTGAAGAGTGGGAAGACCCTGCCTTCAGATCCTTCAGCTACTTTGTTATCATCCTGCCAAGGGTATTACTGCTTGTGGGAGCAAATCCCTAGCTTTACTTTCCTCATCTGAAAAGCTTGGCATAACTCTAATACTCTTCACAGCAGGAGTAAGAATGTGCTCACCATTCAAGTTCACATACTAGTTGCTGCAGCCAAACCTGGATCTCAAGGCTTATCTTCAGTCTTCAGGTCTTTATTCTATACTATACTGACCTTCATCTTTCAGTGAAAGGATCAAATAGACATGAATTGTAAAACCTTGATTGAGCTATGAAAATTCAATTTAAAATGTATGAGATAATCAGGGCTCAATTTTTTTTTCTGACAATATTATAGTGAATAGCATTGTCATTTGAATCCATACCATATTTCATCTATTTTAAGCTATACTTTTTCCTATTAAAAAGTCATTGTCTTTTGCAATTAATGGTAAAGAAATTATTGTCTGATATTTGAATGAGAAAAGACTGATTCTTATGGATTCATTTAATGATGGTGAATCTCATAATACATGAACTAAGAAATGGTAATGGACATAGAGAAGACGGACTCATGGTGAGAAACATTGAGAGACAGCACTCCTGAGACTGGGTAATAGCGTCCTCTTTTATTCAGTTAGGATAATCATGAATATGTTAAGCTGAATTTGAAAATAAAGTGAGCTTTATTTCTATCCAAGTCCTTTCTTTCAACATAAATGCTATGGATGAAATTAAGGCAACAGAGTCTAGGCAGATTTGTCAAAAATCTCATATAGTGACAGACAAAAATTGCAATAGAACTAGTGTTTCTCTTGTATATCTGCTTGCTTATTCAATTTGTATATTTCTCAGCTAAATATCATCACTTAAAGATCTAAAAACATCAAAACAAACTAACAAAGAAATACAGAATTTGAAGTCATTGATGCTAGAATTATAAATTGTGATTTCCTGTAGGGAAAAACACGTCCTAATCAAGCTCTAATTTCCTGTATTTTTGGAGATGGTTCTGTTTAGAATATTCATACCATCAAAGTGATCCTAAAGGAATTAAATGAGAGTTAGTGGTTTGGCACAAAATTTCAGAATATGGATCATTTTAACCCTGAAAATTGTTTCCCCCGTTCTTAAAGTGTTTTTTGAATTGTTTATTTATTTATTTATTTTTTTACTAGGTGTTGATTGTTCTTTTCAAAATCCATTTTTATCTGGTATGAGCAAATGCTCTTATGATTGATGTGATTTACTTCTTGTAGTGTGAATATTAAGAAGATGCATTCACGGAAAAAACATTTGCAAAGAGCTCTACAATTGGTTGCTATTAAATGTGATGTTTTCTTTTTGTTCTTTATAAATGTCATCCCCTCATTATTATTGTATCCAGTTAGAGGTACAAGATAGTTCTGCCCATATTTTAATATGGCAATGGCTAATAGAAGAAAGGTAGTATATACTAGATCTGCATAACACAACTGGGTCTTGCAGAGAAAATTTTGTACTTTGAATGTTAAATAACATTATAAAATAATGTATGCTTTATTCTTTTCTAAAGGAAAAGAAAAGAAGATGTGGTACAGATATGACTGCAGGATTCACTCAGGGTCTGACAGAAAGATCAATGCTAAGCATACAATTAGTCAAAGAGCATAATATATGTTACTGTATATGGTACATAGGAATAGGGAAGGAAAGAATTGCCAGTAACAGATGCTGTAACACTAGTCTATGGTTTGGGAAGGGAAATTGGACCATTTGTTTGTAATCATCCTTCACTTAACAAAGAAATAAACAAAACCCAATAAGCTTAATGCTTACTAAAATTGAAGTTTAAAATATTATACCATTTGAGATACAATAGAGAATGGAGCAGGATTTATTTTCACTGTATTTATACTTCAAATTGCCAGGTAATGAATATAAATACATAAAAATGTAAACTACAGATCAAAAAGCATGCCTAATACATAAAATTGAATTACATTTCCAAATTATGGTATTTTGTAAATATTAAGCTTTCAAAATGTAAGATTTCTTATAAGTCCTTATGAAAAATAGCAACATCTAGTAGGAATGTGAGCAAAGTGTTTGAACAGAAATCTCACAGAACAGAGTCGAAAATCATTGAACATTAAAACGCTTCTATTTTTAAATGTGTCTTCCTGCTTTTATGTTTGTCTCTTTTGTCCCTAATTCTCAGGTTGATACAGAAAGTAAAACTATCTCTTGGATAAAATTAACATTAGGATGTTTTCTGAAGCCTTATATTCAAAATATATTATTACAGAGAAAAATGTTTATACACTTTTTCTTGCTGATTTATGTACTTTGAAAACGTCATTATATTTGAACCAAGAAAATAAAATACAGAAACTTTGTTTAACGCTATATCTACATTTCTGTGGTTCAGTAGTTTATGCCTCTGCCATACCCTTTCTCCAATTCTGAGTCACCCTTCCCATTCTAGCTAAACACCAGTGTTACCATCTGCTGAGAGAGTTTATTTGATGACTAAGATTCCTTTTAGAATGAGTTGCCCAGGAGAGCCTCATCTTACAAAGACTAAAATCAGCCAAGAAAAATATGACTCCTTAATTTATAGAAATTGTAGGGAAAGCAACAGAGTTAATACATGACAAGGAACCATGTAATTTTACATGGGGAGAACTTAAGGGGTGATGACCACCCTCTGTCATGTTTGGTTTACAAATGTTATAAAGAATCAAGTGCATCTGTAACTAACATAATTAAATGAAGAGTGAAGAGTCTTGAGGCACATTTGAGTGTTCAGTTATAGAGAAACTTATACACTGTAAGTGAGGTGAGAGGAGATAAAAAGAATCTTTTTTTGCATCCCAAACTGCAAGCTCCTTGTTGCCTTTTGTCAGACCTTCATGTCTCCCCTTCTATTTCTTGGGTTGTGCTGCTGCTGCTGGGACTTGCAAGCTGAATGGCCAGTTGCCCTTGCTAGAGGGCTTCCTTATAGGTTCTACCAAAGGGAGAAAAAATGGAAAGGGTGGAGGAACAAGGGAAGATTAAAGAGAAATGGGGAAAAGAGAAGAAAGGAATTTCTCCTTGTTTTCTAATTCCTATCCCATTTTCTCATCATATTCTCTTCAGAGGTCAGAGCAGCAGTCTGGCATGCCCCTGGGACCAAACACAATTAGGATGCCTTTCCAGGGGTCTGCAAACTGTCCAGTCATAAGTCAGCCTTAAAGGCCAGATACCCTTAGAGCCATGGCCCTTCCTCAGGGGCTTCACACCAGATGAGCAAAGCACTTCTTCCAAGTTCTCAGATTCTGGTAAGCATAACTCTTCCCTATCCCCCCAACATCAAGAATGATGGCTGCCTCCTGAAGTTAATAATCATTAAATAAAGACATAGTATTCTTTTCATACTCCTCTGAAAAAGTGTGAAATATTGCAAGAATTACCAAAATGTGATACAGAGACATGAAGTGAGCAGTGCTATTGGAAAAATGGCTCACATATACTTGCTCAATGCAGAATTCCCACAAACCTTCAAGTTATGAAAAAACTCCATATCTGTGAAGTGCAATAAAATAGAGTGCAAAACACACACACACACACACACACACACACACAGAAAACTATTTATGTGCTGGGGTTATTCTAAGCTATTTGCACATGAACTGTAATTTAATTTTCTTAAGATTTCTGTTATATAATTATTATCAATGTCTCCATTTTTCAGTTATAATGATATCTGAAGTTCCCTAAACACTGGACCCTGCGATGACAACAAACAGTAATAAATGAAGGCTTAAAGAAACAATAAACAGGGTATATACACATATGGGAATCTCATCTGTGTATAAACTCAAAGGTGATTTCTTCATTGAATAATATTATAATGTATTCAATTTTGAAAAAGATAATAGTTTCCATAATAAATACAGAAATAAAATTTAAGTTCTTTATTAAACTTATGAAAGTTTTAGGGCAAACTAAATGTGTGTCCTAACAGTCCATTAACCAGACAAATTTAAAACATTTTAGATTGAATAAAAACAAAGAAGTAGGCAGCAAATTTTGAAATATTCTCAATCCTGCTTTTGTAAATTGACAAGGTACAAAGTACAAAGATAAGTGAGTCAAAAAGAAACACTCATAGTTATCAATCTTTTGACTATTCTTTCCCTTCTAACACTGCAGCCCATCATTTCGCCCTTCCACCAGCCTCCAATTTGAGACCTAGAGTCCCACTGAAAAGTATTTTTGAGTTCACCACTTTTCTGAGAGCTTCTTTCACATCCTTGTTCCTCAGACTATAGATTAGGGGGTTCAGCATGGGAATCACTACAGTGTAGAACACCGTGGCCACTTTGTCAGAGCCTATACTATTGTCAGAATGGGGCCGGCAATAAATGAAAAGGATTGTTCCCTGTAACACAACGATGGCTGTGAGGTGGGAGGCACAGGTGGAAAAGGCTTTGCACCTTCCCTCTGCAGAGCGCATCCTCAGGATGGTGAGGAGGATAAACAAGTAGGAGGTGAGGATGACCATGATGGTGATGGTCTCATTGAGAGTGGCCCCAATGTATATCAGCAGTTGATTCACAGTGACATCAGAGCAAGCAAGAGACAAGAGAGGGGGTAGATCACAAAAGAAGTGGTTGATCACATTTGATCTGTAGGATGGGATCTTAAGAGCTAAACACAAATGAATCAGAGAACACACAGTCCCACAGAGGTAGCAACAAGACACCAGCTCCACACAGAGGTTTCGGGACATGGTGACCATGTACAACAGTGGGTCACAGATGGCCACAAAGCGGTCATAGGCCATCACAGCCAGCAGGATGACCTCAGTTACCCCACATGTGCAAAACAAGTAGAATTGCACAGCACATCCCAGGAAGGAAATGGTTTTGTCTTCGTTTACGATGTTAGCCAACATCTTTGGCACGATGATAGTGGAGTAACAGAAATCCACAAAGGACAAGTGGCTGAGGAAAAAGTACATGGGGGTGTGAAGTTGAGAGCTGACCTGAATCAGGGCAATCATGCCTACGTTGCCCAAAATCGTGACTCCATAGATGGAAAGAAACCCCAGAAAGAGGAAGACTCTCAACTCAGGAGCATCTGAGAATCCAAGGAGAATGAACTCTGTCACAGTGGTGCAGTTTTCCTTGCCCATGTCCCCACTTTATCAGGGTTGGAGAAAAATATTAATGGTTATTCTCCATTATATCATCCCAAATTCAGTTTTGCATCTCTCCTAAAAAAGAAATGATAATGTAAAAGAGAGTCATTGTTTTTTTTTTTTTTTAGCAAAGAAATAGGACATTGCCTTTGTGAAGTTTAGGAAAATTTCAGACATTTTATCACACAAATGCATAGAGCTGACTCTTTAACTCACAAATCAAATGAAATCATTCACTTCCACGAAAGCATGTATCAACATAATTTGGAGTTTAGAACAGAATCATTAGAAAGACATCAAATATTATTTAATTAGCCATATTTAAAAATTAAACTTAAATACCTTTTTTACTTGGGGGCCGTTTAATCAGTTATGAAAAAATTTGGATACTGGGAATATTTTTCTTGAATACTGCATGAAACACTTCCTTTTTCTGCTGAAATGATAACAAGTATACTTATTTAAGATTATTAACCCACAAGGGTTTATTTTATATTTTGTTTTAGATAGATAAATGAGTTTTTGTACTATATTTTAGCATCTTTTTCTATAAGATTAGCCTAGCAATTTTTAAATCATGCTATACAATTTTAGTCTTTATTCAGACAATTGTTGCTCAGGTCTAAACTTTCTGTAACTGTGACTCTGAAGCCATATGAAGACCTATCTGACAAATGAATTCACAACCTACATCTATTTGAAGAATCTAAATTGTGAATATGAAATCAACACAAATGTTTGTTGCTGCATTGCACCATTATTTATGATACCAAAACTTAGAAATAAAGTGTCAAATAATAGCATCAAAGTTAAGGTACATATATATTATGGAAAATTATGCAGCTTTCTGAAGAACTTTTAATGACCTGAAGAATGACTAGGATAGAATGGCAAGTTAAAAGCTAGAATGCCAAATTGCCTAGGTAGACTAAGGTATATCTATACATAAGTCACTGTGTATATTTTATTCTCAAAACATCCATGAAACATAAATATTTTATTCCAATTACTTAAAAAAAGCCATGCAGAAACTTGCCTAAATTCTCACAAAACATAAATGTTACGAGGTGGTGTGATATTTTGAGTAAAAGAGAGATACATTCAAAGCCTTTGACATGTAGAAAATGACAACAGGGGTGAGAACATGCTCATGTCTTCTCTCTCCTGATCCTTTGTACCCATAAAATGATGTAGTGGCACCAGTCAGTTATTCCTGGAGGATATGGGATCTGGGCTAAAACCAAACAAGCCAGGCTTTTTCCTGGTTCTTCAAATAATTTAAGAGAGGTGAAGGAAATGTGAATTAAGATATACGGGTTGGAAAACAAATAATCATTTTGATGGTACAGCTTTTCTCTTCAATGGCCAGTAAAAGTGAGTTGTCTTTTCCTGATTTCAAAGTAGTACATAATTTTGAAAACCTTTTCCTGTTTCTACGTTTCAAGATGAAAAATCAGGCTGCTGACTACTTACAGAGCAGTGGTTCTTAACCAGGAGTATTTTTGATCCCCAGGGGACATTTGGCATGGTCTGGAGACAGTGTTGGTTGTCACAGTAGGAAGGGGTGCTACTGACATCTAGTGGTTAGATCAAGGATGCTGCTAAACACTCTACAAGGCAGAGGACAGAATCTCCTTCCCCACTTATATCCTGCACACATACCCACAACACTTGCAAACACCAGAATAAGATCTGTCCCCAAATGTCAATAGTACCAAGGCTGAGAAACCTGCTATGGAGAGACATCTCAAAGTCCCTTTGGCACAAGGCCAAAGTAAGTCCTGTCCTTTCTGCTTCAGAGGTTGTTCACATGTCCATACCCCTCCATGAACAGTCCTGAGGACCCCTCACTACCACCCTCAGCATCACAGTGACTGTCTGGAGAACCTCCCTGCTGTCTTTCCCAGGTTCGATGGATGGAGTCAATCTGAGAGAGGAGGAAGAGGGAAGGAGAGAGAAGTCAAGCATTCTTCCCACTTTGTTTACACTCTTTTCCATCTTACACTAACAGCTGTTACAAGATAATTTGTATTTCCCATTGAGACTGTTTCTCTGTACCAAAAGGGAAAATACATTAATAAAGAAGTGCTCAAAACTTGGTATTTCTTAAAACACTCTCTAAATACAGACTTTTAAAAATGTCTAATACCACTGCCCTCTTTCACAATTCCTCCTTTTCTTATATATGTGTATAATAAATTACCCTCATGAGAAAAAATACAAACAAGCTTCTGGACCCCAGGAAATATCATTCAATCCATTCCCCCCAAAAGAGTGTGTTGTCCAAGCAACCTGTTGATAGGCATTACTTCCACTGTGTCTGAAGATGCTGTGATGGAAAGTGTTACAGGCTTTATGTTTTCATGCGTGTGTATCCCCGGAGCCCATGTTCCTTAAGCTTCCAAAACCAGTCATTGATCTCTGTGGGACATCAACAAGGTATCAAGGAGACAACAGCATCCTGGGACTCAAACAATTAAGTAATGACTTTTATAAGATTCAAATAGAGGGGGAAAACAGCCCCTAGTTGGTACATGTTATTATAATGCGGCATGATCCTTCCAGAGTTTATGCTGGACTGTAGAGCATTGTATGCTACATCCAAACATTGTTCTGTGAGCCAGAGACTAGATTCCAATAATGAAATATACGATTAGGTCTTATAAACTTTGCTTGTCTTACACTCAAAGCCCCTTCCTGGAGGGCATAGGGTCTGAAGTCACAATAGAGTTTGCCAAATACCAGAAAGGGGTGGGAATAATGAACCTCCTTTACTGAGGAACTGCTTACACTTCCTGACCACTTCCTATGTGCTGTGTACTCTTCTGAATAGAACTATCAACACATTTCATCTTTATACAAATAAGTGAGGTTAAGTACAGTTCTGCACCTTTACTAACGAGGTGACTGAGGCACAGACAGTTGTAACTTGCACAGTCATAAATGGAATCACTGATAGAATGAGCCCACATGCTGCTTTTTGGTTTATTCCACCCATCCAGCCCTGTGAGGACGAGCAGGGCTACTGAACGGTGCTAGATGGCACACACCGTACTCAAGGCAGAGGCCTTTTAATGGGTTTCCTGGAGGGTTTCTCCCAGGTCTTCTCCTTATCTGACTACATAACATCTTCCTAAACCAATAGTGTTCAAATGACTGTCTGTGGTCTGTGCCCTTGGATATACCAAACATTCAAGAATTCCATGAGTATAAGTAGTTACAGGTAATTGGTTTCCAATTTCCCAACAACCTACACGTGTTTCCCTAAAATTGATCAATCTGATAATTTACCTAGATCAAGAAGTGTTTTTACATCTCCTTTCCACCCAGCACTCTCATTCCTTTTCTTTCATTTTTCAGGAACAAGGATTCCTCTTATCCATTCATATATTACTCTTTCAATTACCCCAACTAGAAAATCATAAGCAAACTTCCAAAACCTAAAACATAAGAACACTGGGAAATATTGTTTTCCATGAAGCCTGAAGTTTGCTTTAATCAAGACTTTTCAAACCCATGGTGTGACTCCTTGTTTCTCTTTGGTTTATGTATCTTCCCCCCACCCAAACCCCGCTGGAATAAAGGCATTAGACATGTTTTAGACAATAGGGTGATATTCTGAAAGCAGATGTTAGTAGATTGATGATGATAGCATCTATGTGAGCATCTATTTTTTACTGTTGTTCTCAGTACACCCTGAAACTATCGCCACAAAATGCATTCCCTTGAAGGAGAAAGTCTCATGAGAGACTCGAAGAATATTTATAAAGAGCATCATTAGTGGTGATGTTTTATATCATCTGAGAAACCCACTCAGAGAAAACTGCTTTGTTTATCTATTTATCTTAGATATAAGAAAGAGCAAGTTTTTTCATTTAAATATAAATATGTAATTGCAGTCTTATCCATAAGTTTAATAATAATAAATATGAAGTTGTAAGGTTTTGATTAACCATATATATACCACATAAGAAAATACTTTAATAGGTATTGCCTTGAAAGACTCAATGAAATCAACAATATGTACAATTTTCTAAGCTTTTTAATTGTGTGCTTTAATCCAGTTGCCTAAGTGGAAGAATACATATGCTTACTTGCTATATAAGACTTGGCAAGGTGTTTGTGATAACATCAGAAATTAAGAAAGTCAGTTGTTTTACAGAGAGCATAACGAACTACTCCAAAATATATGACTTAAAAACAGCTGATTATTTATAGATAAAATAGATAATCAACAAGGTCTTCCTGTATAGCACAGGGAACTCTACTCAATACTCTGTAATAACCTATATGGGTAAAAATTCTGAAAAATTATATGTATATATTTATATGCATAACTAAATCACTTTGCTGTACACCTGAAACTAACACAACATTGTAAATCAAATACATTCCAATACAAAAAATTAAAATATTAAATAAATATATAAATAAATATAAAATATCCCACCCAAACAAGAGCTGCTTGTTGCAGGGATCACTAACACATGAGCAGTAAGTTAGCTCCACTGTTCTGATCCTGATATGACTGATCTTGGCTCAGTTTGGTTCTGTGTATGATACCAGCTTGGCAGGTTAAGATGAACTAAGAGGGCCTCACACTCAAGTCTGGAGGTTGGCTAGATGCTGTTTCATGGGATGGGGTGTGGGCTATTCTGCTTACTATCTAATGTGCTAGTCTGTGTTTTTTCACATGGCAGCTTTTCTAAGGGATTGTGCAAATTCCAAGAGATTATGAAAAAGCCACAGGGCCTCTGAGAGTCTTAAAACTGGGACAGTGTCACTTCAGCTGCCTTCTGTTAGCCAAAGCTAATCACAAAAGTGTCTTATGTTCAACAAATGGAGGAACTAATTTGACCATTTAATCAGAAGAGTGGAAAGGTGCATGGATACCCGGATACTGGAGAATTGGGACCATATTTGCAATCTACCTCATTGAGTAACAAGTCCTTCTGAAAGATATAATCTCCAAAATTTTAGCCTTCAACAAAATTGGAAGGCAATCTACTTTTGTTTAATGCATTACTTTAAAAAAATTGATGAAAGAACATTGTGAGAAATTGGTTGAAATATGTGTGTCATTCCTATTTCAGCAAAATTTCAGACACAATTTCTATTCCCACCTACCTTTAATACAACCAAATATTCTCATTATTTTCATCTATTAATAAGTAGACATTGGGGAAATTTCTCTAGACATATTTTTAAAGATTTATTTGTTTGTTTGTTTATTTATTTATTGGCTGTGTTGGGTCTTCATTGCTGCACATAGGCTTCCTCTAGTTGCAGTGAGTGGGGGCTACTCTTCATTTCAGTGTGCGGGCTTCTCATTGCAGTGGTTTCTCTTGCTGTGGAGCATGGGCTCTAGGCACCCAGGCTTCAGTAGTTACAGCACGTGGGCTCAGTAGTTGTGGCTCACAGGCTTATTTGCTCTGCAGCATTTGTGACCTTCTCAGACCAGGGCTTGAACCCTTGCCCCCTGCATTGGCAGGGGGATTTTTAACCACTGTGCCACTAGGAAAGTCCCACGTAGACATATTGAGTAGAGGGAAGGAGAAGGGTGTACAATTCATTCAAGCAAAAATGAGTTATTAATGTGAGAGATCTCATATTTTAATTTGCCAGATTAAATAGAACCTAATGACTGCTTCGTTGACATTTTATTTTGAGTATGGTTATAAAGCAATAAGTTTTCAACTCTTAGGGCAACTCCAAGTGCTTTTATTTTTAATGGTTGGAGTTTAGTTGAGAAGGATACAGATGTTATGTTCAGAAAACAAAAAATCATAAAGAATTGATCATGCTTTTAGTGTCTTCATAGGCAGCATATTGGCATGAATTGCAGGTTGGGCAGGTACTCATCATGCATCTTCTTTGCATGGAAGCTTTTCTGAGAGCTAGTCTACCATTTTTTAAGCCTCTGGTGAAATCTAGTGTAGCTTGCATGCTGCCATATTGGCGCTCTTTTGAAAACATATTCAAATACAGATCGTATCTTATCAACTTTCATTCATGCCAAGTAGCCTGTATACACAGTACAAAAAAACAAGCACACACATATACATATACACATGCATCATGCAATATTTACTCAATAAAAATTTTGTTGGATCACTGACTCAGTATTATATTCTCACCTCCTTTTATGTCATGCTTTAGTCTCCTGAATGAAACTCCTACCTTACTGAAACGTCTTCTAAAACTCTTTCTATTGTCCAAGGCCAAGTTTACATAACATCTATTTTAAGAATGCATCTCACTTAGGACTCTAAATGGATTAAAACTTTTCTTTCTCTCAAATGCTCTGTGAAACTTACTATTTTCTGCTTTCTACAATGGTCACTTTCTTAACTGCCCTCCTCTCAACTCTGGATTTTCATTCCTTGAAGGATGAAGACTATGTCTTATTTTAACTGTGATTTGTACTTTTATAAAAGAATTGCATGTGTGGCCTAGTCCACTCCAGGTATAATGAAGGAGGATGAAATTCATCCTTATTTAGTTTATAGAAGGCATTCCACATGGCATCTATACTGCCTTTTAATCGTCACAATCAGATTAGTTTATTTTGTCTCAATTTTTTGGATTAAAGAGTAAATATTTGAGAGGTTGCTTGTTATTTCCCAGTGAGTAAGAAACAGAGTCAAGTTTAGTTTCTTTGCACCAAAGTCCAAATTCTATCTATTTTATAGCATTAACTCTTCATTAATTTTAAATTTATCTTGAAAAACCAACCTTTACAGACATGCTTTATTTGCATACCAAGGATGAACTCTACTAGACTAATATGCTCAATAAGAAAAAACTTTCATGTCCATGATTTTGCTGATCGTATCCTTGACATCTTTATTTCTCAGACTGTAGATCAGGGGATTCAACATGGGGATCACCACTGTGTAAAACACAGAGAGCACTTCGACTGTGTGCCTGGAGTTTTTGGAGTTGGGCACGCAGTAGAGGAAGAGGATGGTGCCGTGGAAGATGCTGATGGCGGTCAGGTGGGAGGCACAGGTGGAGAAGGCTTTGCGGCGACCACTGGCTGAACACATCTTGAGGATGGTGACAGCGATAAATACATAAGACAGGAGAATGATAAAGAGTGTGCTGACCTCATTGAAGGTCGCAAAAATGAAAAGTAGCACCTGGCTGAGAGAAGTATCAGAGCAAGAGAGGGAGAGCAGGGAGGAGAACTCACAGAAGAAGTGATTGATTGTGTTAAAACCCCAAAATGATAATTTGGGAACAGAACATGTGAGTATCAAGGAGCAGGCTATTCCCCAGGCATAAGATCCAACAACTAACATAGCACAGAGTTTCTGGGACATGACGACTGTGTAGAGCAGAGGGTTGCAAATGGCCACAAAGTGATCATAGGCCATCACAGCTAATAAAAAGGACTCAGTCACCACAAAAGTGCAAATGAAAAAGAACTGTACCACACAGCCTACAAATGCAATGTTTCTGTCTTCTACCACGAGGTTCACCATGGCCTTGGGAGCAACGGTGGAAGAATAACAGAAATCCACAAAGGAGAGGTGGCTGAGGAAAAAGTACATGGGGGTGTGGAGTTTGGGATTAATTTTAACGATTACAATCATCCCAAGATTCCCTACAACAGTGACAGTGTAGATGGCCAGAAATATCAAGAAGAGGGGGACTTGCAGCTTTGGGTAATCTGAGAAGCCCAAGAGAATGAACATGGCCCTGCTCTTATTTGTCTCTAACAGTAACATCATTTCCGTTTGTCAGAATGTAGATCAGTCCTGGAAACAAAAATATTAAGGAAAGTGGTGATATAAGACACTAGGTTCACTACTTTTTACGAAGACTAAAAAATGAAACAAAATATCTCTTTCAGAATTTCTCTATGTATTTTTCATGCAAGATATGCTAAATGTCTAAAATCTTGAAAAGAATAACTATTTAAAATTTTTCTTTAAGTAAAGCAATACAATTACTGAATTTTTTAATTCTCATGTTTAAAAGTTAGAAATAAAAATATGTAATCAAGGGATTCGGGGTTATTTTAAATGAAATCCTCCTATAACACTTTCAGGTCTCCTGAAACATTATAAATTCATGAAAGATTAACCTAGCATAGTATAATTACTGGTTATGTCAGTCCTATAATTGAAAACAAAAATGAGACATTTCTAAACAAATTAATTTTTGCATCATATGTTCACAATGTGCCATTAGGAATAAACCCCTAACACTTTACATTTGTGCCTTTATTGTTAATGCCAGATAGCACTTTAGTACTTGTTTTTGTTTCAGACTCATTAAATCTGTTGTCAAATAAATCTTAATTAATTTTTCAGAGAGTGTTCTTCTCAACTTAGGGAGTCCTGGTTGTCAATTCCCTCTCACCACTTGAGGAATAATAAAGTTGAACAAATGATAATGATAATCTAATCTACTTCTTTGTAGACTAGAATGGAGATCTTTGACCTTCCCTATAACATGCAAATAAGGAACAGTTTACACATCTATGACTTGAACCCTGATCCAGGGTCCCAGCAATTATCCATTTTTCTACAATAGACTCTGATCCATGTTCAAGGCCTAGATACTAAGATATTTCCTTTATTCATGACTATACTCTTATTTTATGACAAACTAGAGACTTTAAATTTCTGGGAAATTGTCCAAAGAGTGTACATACCTCAGAGCTGTATTAGAAAGCAGCATTAAGATGAGATGAGAAAGGGATTTAAGAAAATTTTCTCTCTCAGAAAGAATAACTATCTGCAGTAAAGATTCTAACCAAGAAATGTCCTTTCCTGGCCTCTCCTCGTTGGGAGGGATGCATACGTTCTCATATCTAGAGTCACAACCTTTGGGACATACAGCCTGAAGACTATCTGCTCTGTCATTCTCTTAAAGCCATAAGATAAATAATTAAAATTAATCACCATTCTCTGATGTAATTCTTATGTCCTCGAAAACCTGGAGCAGCATTAGGGGCATTTCATTTGAGAATTTATATGTGTTTTGTTTTTTTATTAGTAATATCTTGCTTTAATGGGTACATTTGCTATAATTAATGAACTAATGTTCATACATGATGATTAAGTAAAGTCCATAGTTTACATAAGGGTTTACTCTTTCTATTGTACAGTTCTGTGGGTTTTCATCAATTTATATGTTAAAGTCACTTCTCTCAGCCCCTTCATCACTCCAATACTTTCCTACAATTATGAAGATTGTGTAAGGATAGCAGCCATCATTATCAAATGCTAATTGAATGACTCTAACATGCCAGGCATAATCCTCTCCCTCCAAACTTCCACTCTAACCACAAGGCAGAAGTATGAAGATCCATCTCTTAGGTTACTGTGATTTATTGAGAGTTAAAGCAGAAATATTTACAAAATTAAATATTCATTTGGGAAAATGATTTAGTCCCTCTAAGTGTTTCCTCTATTCCACCACCACATTTATTCCATTAATTACTTTTAGATATTGAATTATTGAAATAACACTTATTCATGAAAGAAAACATAAACTACAGAATTTAAATAAGGAAAAAAACCCAACAATTTAGAAATAATTGTCATCAATTTAACTGCATTTCAAATCTCGCATACAAGTTTAGAGAAATGTGACTGACATTACCTGACTCCCTGAAGCAAAAAATAAAGGTGACCATCACCAGTGGTGTAGTGTGGATATCATTTACCCCCTGATATAATGTGTTGAAAAACTTCACCTCTGTTATATTCTTTCCCCCAAACCAATAATCCCAGGTTAATGTGAGAAAATCATTAGGTAACCCCATATGTAGAAGCATCCTACAGGATACCTCACCAGTAATCCTTAGAATTGTCGAAGCCAAGAATTACTAGAAAAGAGTGAAAAACTGTTACAGACCAGAGGAGGTATAGGAGCTATATCAGCTTAATGTAACGTGGTACCTGGACTGGATTCCAGAAAAGAAAAAGGGTATTAATGGGAAAAAAATATTGGAATCTAAAAAAATTTAGATTTAAGTGATCATAATGTACCAATATTTCTTTTTTAATATTCATTTTACTGTGGTAAGAACACCATATGAAACCTACACCCTTAAGAGATTTTAAGTATACCAAACAGTATTGTTGACTACAGATATGATGTGTATACGCTACATCTCTAGAACTTATTCAACTTGTTCAACTGAAACTTTATGCCTATTGATTTATAACTTCCCCTTTCTCCCTCCACCTGCCTCTGGCATCTATCACTCGACTTTTGATTCTATGACTTTGATTCCATTGGATACATCATAGAGGTGGAATCATACAGAATCTGTCTTTCTGTGACTGGCCAATGTCACTAAGCATAATATCTTCAATGTTCATCCATGTGGTCACACATTGCAGAATTTCATCTTTTTTTTAAGTCTGAAATGTATTCCATTTTATGTATATGCCACTTTTTCTTTATCCACTTATTTATCCACAGACATTTAGATGTTGTTTCCACATCTTGGCTATTGTGAATAGTTCTGCAGTAAGCACAGGAATGCTAGTATTTCTTTGAAATCATGGTTTCAATTCTTTGGAAAAATATCAAGAAGCAGGATCACTGGATCATATAGTTATTTAATTTTTATACTGTGAAGAATCTACATACTATTTTCCATAGCAGCTGCACCATTTTGCATCTCTACCACGAGTGTACAGTTTCTCTGCATCCTTGCCGACACGTGCTTTCCTTTGCTGGTGATGGTCATCCTGACAGGTGTGCGCTGATGTCTCACTCGGGTCTTGATTTGCATTTCCCTGATGATTAGCGACCTTGGGCATGTTTTTCTTCCTTTAATATGCCTACTGGCCATTGGTACATCTTCTTAGAAAAGAACGTTTCAATCATATCTTGAGTTAAGTTTTTAGTTAGGCTACTAGGTTTGTTTTTTGTTTGTTTGTTTTGTTTTTTTCTTTTTGGTATTGGGTTGTATGAGTTATTTCTATACTTATTGGATATTTATCACATACTTGCATTGCAAATATTATTTCCCATTCTGTTGCCTCTTCATTTGTCCATTTCCTATGCTGTGTAGAAGATTGTGACAAATGTATGATGACAATTATGTGAGATATTAACAATGTGGATAATTCAGAGTGCTATGGGATCAGCACATCCCAGTTCACCTGAAGCTGTCTTTGTTTTAGTACTGTTAACTCATGCATACCAGAAATTCCCTTAATCATATTCCTTTATAATGAAGACTTCTTTCTCAGACTAATATTTCTGATAAGGTCACCTCTGTTTCTACAACACTAGAACCACATAGTTCCAGATGTTTCAGCACTAAAGGCAAGAGGTCCCATATAACAGTGAAAACATTTTATGGTCCTATATGTTGAGATATCCAAAGATTTAAGGATCGATCAGAAAGCAATATTTCCAAGTCAATTATCACTATTATAAAATTCTTTATTGGTAATATTTTTCAGAGTTTCACATTCTTGGCACTATTGATATCTTGAGTTAGATTATCCTTTTTATGGGGACCTACCCGCTACATGGTACCAGTATAGCAAAATATCTGGCCTCCATCCACTAGATTATAGTAGCACCTTCACCCCTGGTCCCTCCGTTGTGGCAATCAAAAATGTCTCAGACTCTGTCTAATGTTCCTTGGGAGGTGACAGGAGGTGCATAAACCACTACCTTTTCTTTCTGTTTCTTTTTTTTTTTTTGATTCAGATAGATTTTCATGTTCTTCTGTCTAACCTATGTGCAAATTAAATATCTAATTCCTTATCTCCCAAATGATACTATTATACAGATTAAACAATCTGTATTATCATTAAACCTGAGAAGCATGGTATCTAAAATCTTTATCCTCATAATTTCTTCCCACGTTTTTTTTCTTTTTCCTCTTGTGATTCAGCATTTGTTTTTTCCATGCTTTAAAATGTGATTTGGAGCTGTTGATTCTGTTTCTGCAGAAGCTTCACTTTAATTCTTTTCAATTCAGTTTTGTTTAAATACCTGCCTATTCTCCCTTGCACAATTCTTCCAAAAACTTACAGAAGCAGAGAGACATGTACCTGAAAACTCTAAGAGCCCCTCTGCTCCTACACTCCCAGGAAACACTTGTTCAGGTCACCACTATGAAGGAGGACAGCGAAGACAGGCTCCTCTACAAAGCTCTCTAGAAAGTATGTGCTTCCTGTTCCTGTTTCTTAATGATTGTAGCGGTTCAAAATTTCCCCCAAGTGACTTTTCCCATGAAGAAATGACTGAACCTAAGGTGTCTTTTGACATCTTACATGGGCTGTGGAAAAGGCAGCCCCCCTCCAGCCTCTGGAGAGCTAGCTGGTTTGGGGGAGAGACTAAGACTCATGTCTCTTCCACTCCCTGTGCCACAAGGGCCCTGGAGAAAACCCCTTGCCTTCGTTCTTCAAAGGTCTCAAAACACGCAATTAAAATTAATCATTGTTTTCTCATGTAATTCACGTTTCTTGGAAAACCTGAAGAAAAACAAATTGCAGGTTTAGAAACATTTTATATGAATGTTAATCAAAATTTGTATGTTTTCTCCCCATGGTCCATGACCATTCCCATAGACTCCAAAAATGTTGGATAATGAGAAGTCATAGCAGAAGTTACCTTTATTACTCAGCAAACATTTCTCATTTTTAGCACTTTTCTTTACTGTTTTAATTTTTTAGATTTATTGAAGTATAATTGACAAAAATTGTAGGTATTTAAGGTATACCATTTGATGTTCTGGTAAACATATACATTGTGAAATAATCACCACCATCAAGCTAATTAACATGTACATCTCTTCATGTTACCATTTTTCCTCTTTTTTTAAATAATGAAAACACTTAAGTTCTACCCACTTAGCAAGTTTCTTTCTTTTTAATTTTTATTTTATTTTATGTATATATATATATTTTGGGGGGCTGTGTTGGATCTTTGATGCTGCACATGGTCTCTCTCTAGTTGCGGCAAGCTAGGGCTACTCTTTGCTGTGGTGAGTAGGCTTCTCAGTGCTGTGGCTCCTCTTGCTGTAGAGCACAGGCTCTAGGCGGGCAGGCTTCAGTAGTTGCGGGGCATAGGTTTAGCTGCTCCACAGCATGTGGGATCTTCCCGGATCAGGGAACAAACCTGTATCCCCTGAACTGGCAGGTGGATTCTTAACTTTGTACCCTGTGACCAACATCTCTCCATTCCCTTCTCCTCTCTGCCCTAACAACCATCATTCTATGTTCTGCTTCTATGAGTCTATTTTAGATTACACACACAAGTGAGATCATGCAGTATTTCTTTTCAAAAAATATTTACATCTCTACCATGTTCCTGAGCTCTGTAAGACATAGCTGGCCCTGGTGACACTGACTATACTGAAGACTGGGAAGATCCTATCTTCAGGTCACTCAGCTACTTTGTTATCATCCTGCCAATGATATTACTATTTGTGGGAACAGAATCCTTAGCTTTATGTTCTTCATCTGAAATACCTGGCATAACTCTGATTTTCTTCACATCAGGAGTAAGGATGTGCTCACCATTCAAGTTCATGTATTAATTGCTACAGCCAAACCTGGATTTCATTTATTAAAATATTTAATTCATTTTAAAAAATTCTGAATATTATTTTGTTAGGTATTGATTATTCTTTTCAAAAGTCATTTTTAATCTGGTATGAGCAAATGCTCTTGTGATTTAATTTACTTCTTGCAGTGTGAATATTAAAGAAGATTGACTGTATGGCAAAAACATTTGCAAGAAACTCTGCAATTTGCTGCCATTAAATGTGATGTTTAATTTTTGTTCCTTATAAATGTCATCTCCTCATTACTATTGTATCCATTTAGAGGTACAATATATTTCTGTCAGTGTTTTAAGATAGCGAAGGCTAATAGAAAAGGTAGTGTATACTACACTAGCATAACACCACTGGGTCTTGCAGAGAAAATTTTGTACTTTGAATGTTAAATAATGTTATAAAATAACATATCCTTTACTCCTTTTTAAAGAATAAAAAGCTGATCAGTGAGGGATGTAACTGTGGGATATTACCCAGTCTTGTAGAAAAATCAATGCTAAACATACAATTAATTAAAGAATTTAATGTATGTTAATGGATATATTACACACTAATAGCGAAGAAAAGAATGCTCAATAAAAGTTGTTGTAAACATTACTATATAGCTTGGGAAGGGAAATTGGACAATTTGTAATCATCCTTCATATAGCAAACAAATAAACAAAACCCAATAAGTTTCATACATACTAAAATTGAAGTTTAAAATACCATACAAACTTGAGATACAATATAGAATTAAGCAGGATTTATTTTCACTGCATTTATACTTCAAATTGCCAAATAATGAGTATAAATACATAAAAAATGTTAGCTACAGATCAATAGCAGGCCTAATCCATAAAATTAAATGACATTATCAAATTATGATATTTTGTAAGTATTATCCTTAGAGGTTAATGCTTTTAATATGTAAAATGCCTCACAAATTATTATGAAAAACATCAACATCCAGTAGAAATGTGAGCAAATTCTTTGAAAAGAAATCTCACAGAACAGAGTTTAAAATCATTGAATATTAAAATGCTTTCATTTTTAAATTCTATTGTCATTTTAATATTTTTTCCTCATGTCCCTAATTCTCTTGCTGATACAGAAAATATATCTATCTCTTGGTTAAAATCAGCATTAGGATGTTTTCCTCAGGCTTGTTATATTCAAACAACAAAATGTTTCTGTATAGACATTTTCTTGCTGATTTATGTACTTTGAAAATGTCATTTTATTTGACCCAATACAAAATAATACAGAAATAAAGCTTAACACTATATCTACATTTCTATATTTCAGTAATTTATGCCTCTGCCACACCGCTTTCCCCAATTCTGAATTACCCTTTCCATTCTATTTGATCACCAAACTCACCAACTACTGAGAGAATTTATTTGATTACTAAGATTCCTTTTGGAATGAGTTGCCCAGGAAAGTCTCATTTTAGTTATTGTGACTAAAAGCAGCCAAGGAAAACATAAAACTTTAAGTTATAAATATTGTAGTGAAAGCAATACATTTAACATATAACATGGAATTGTGTAATTTTACATGGAGAGAACTTAACATGTGACTACCACCTTCCATCATGTTTGGTTTACAAATGTTATAAAGAATCAAGTGCATCTGTAACTAACACAATGAAATGAAAAATAAAGAGACTTGAGGTGCACTTGAGTGTTCAGTTGTAGAGAGAATTATACACTCTAAGTGAGGTGAGAAGAGATAAAAGGAATCTCTTTTTGTGTCCCAAACTGCAAGCCCCTTGTTGCTTTTTGTCAGATCTTCGTGTCTCCCCTTCTATTTCTTAGGCTGTGATGCTGCTGCTGGGACTTGCAAACTGAATCCCTCAGATGTCCTTGCTAGAGGGCTTCCTTTTAGTTTCCGCCAAAGGGAGAAAAAAAAAACCGAAAGGGTGGGGAAAAGGAAGGAAGATTAAAGAGAAATGGGGAGAAGAAAGGAAAGAAATTTCTTCCTGTTTCCCAGTTGCTATTCCAGTTTCTCATCATACTCTCTTCAGAGGTCAGAGCAGCAGTCTGGCATGCCCCTGGGACCAAACACCATTAGGGTGCCTCTCCAGGGGTCTGCAAACTGTCCAGTCTTAAGCCAGCCTTAAGGGCCCAATACTCTTAGAGCCATGGCCCTTCCTCAGGGGCTCCACACCAGATAAACAGAGGACTTCCTTTAAGTTCTGAGATTCCTCTTCTCTACCTTCCCTCAACATTAAGAGTGATGGATGCTTCCTGAAGTTAATAATCATTACATTAATACATAGCATTTTTTCAGTGGTTTTCTGAAAAAGTTTCCAACATTACAAGAATTACGAAAATGTGACACAGAGACATGGAGTGAGCATTGTTATTCAAACAATGGTTCAGATATACTTGCTCAATGCAGAGTTGCCATAGACCTTTAATTTATTAAAAAAAAAAGAATGCATCTGTGAATCATAATAAAATGAGGTATGCCTGTACACACAAACACACACACACACACACACACACACACAGAGCTACTTATGTACCACTGATTATTCTAAGCTATTTGCACATGATCTGCAATTTAATTTTGTTAAGATTTCTGTGAAATAAGTATTATAAATGTCTCCATTTTTCAAATATAATGATACATGAAGTTCCCCAAACACTGGACACTGTGATGACAACAAAAAATAAGGAAGGAAGCAAGAAATAAACAATAAGCACAGTATGCACACACATAAGAATCTCATCTGTGCATAAACTTAGAGGTTTATTTTTCATTGTAAAGTAACAGGAATTCAATTTTGAAATAGATCATAGTTTCCATACTAGATACAGAAATAAAATGTAAGTTCTTTATTAAACTCATGAAAGTTTTACAGCAAACTAAATGTGCCTGTCTCAACAGTCCATTACCCAGACCCAGTTAAAGCATTTTAGATTGAATAAAAGCAAAGAAGTAGGCTGCAAATTTTGATATTTGCTCAACCCTACACTTGTAAATTGGCAAGGCACAAGGAACAAAGTTAAGTGAATCAAAAAGACTCATAGCTAACCACCTCTGTCCTCCCCCTTCCAACACTGCAGCCATCACCACCTTTCTACCAGTCTCCAAATTAGGACCCTGGTGCCTGCTAGGAAAATGTTTTGGAGTTCACTACTTTTACGTGAGCTTCTTTCACATCCTTGTTCCACAGACTATAGATTAGGGGGTTCAGCATGGCAATCACTACCACTTTGTCAGAGTTTATATTGTTGTTGCCAGAATGGGGCCAGCAAAAAATGAAAAGGATTGTTCCATGAAAGACAACAATGGCTGTGAGGTGGGAGGCACAGGTAGAAAAGGTTTTGCACCTTCCCTCTGCAGAGCGCATCCTCAGGATGGTGAGGAGGATAAACAAGTAGGAGGTGAGGATGACCATGATGGTGATGGTCTCATTGAGAGTGGCCACAATGTATATCAGCAGTTGATTCACAGTGACATCAGAGCAAGCAAGAGACAAGAGAGGGGGTAGATCACAAAAGAAGTGGCTGATCACATTTGATCTGTAGGATGGGATCTTAAGAGCTAAACACAAGTGAATCAGAGAACACACAGTCCCACAGAGGTAGCAACAAGACACCAGCTCCACACAGAGGTTTCGGGACATGGTGACCATGTACAACAGTGGGTCACAGATGGCCACAAAGCGATCATAGGCCATCACAGCCAGCAGGATGACCTCAGTTACCACACATGTGCAAAACAAGTAGAATTGCACAGCACATCCCAGGAAGGAAATGGTTTTGTCTTCATTTAAGATGTTAGCCAACATCTTTGGCACGATGATAGTGGAGTAACAGAAATCCACAAGGGACAAGTGGCTGAGGAAAAAGTACATGGGGGTGTGGAGTCGAGGGCTGACCTGAATAAAGGCAATCATGCCCACATTGCCCAAAACTGTGACTCCATAGATGGAAAGAAACCCCAGGAAGAGGAAGACTCTCAGCCCAGGGGCATCTGAGAATCCAAGGAGAATGAACTCTGTCCCAGTGGTGCAGTTTTCCTTGCCCATATCCCCACTTTATAAGGGCTGGAGAAAAATATTAATGGTTATTCTCCATTATATCATCCCAAATTAGTTTTGTCTGTCTCTTAAAGAAGACATGATAATATATAAGATAATTTTTTCAGCAAAGAAATAGGACATTGCCTTTGTGAAGTTTAGGAAAAGTTCAGACATTGTAGCCCATAAATGTGTAGATCTCACAATTTAATTCACAAATCACGGAAACTAATTCACATCCATGAAAATCTGTGTGATTCCTTAAACTAGTTTTATACATTTTAGAGCTTGTAACTGAGTCATCAGAAAGAGATCAAATATTATTTAATCAGCTATAGTGTTTTATGAAATTCAAATCTCTGTTTAGTGGCAGTACTGAAAATATTGGGATCTCAGGAAATATTTATTTTTAAAGTACCACATAGTAACTTTCATCATTCTCACTGAAATGATAAGATGTATGCTTTAAGGTCATTAACCCACAGCATTCTTTTCAATATGTTTTAAATGGAAAATTAGTATTTAGACTCTATATCATCATTTTTCTGTATAAAGATAGCATAGTGATTTTGTTAATTATGCTATACGTCTGCCATTGTTCAGGGAATCAGTGCTCAGATTCAAACTTTCTGTAACTGTGATTCTAAAGCTTTATAAAGATCTATTTGTCAAATAAATTCACTGCTTTAAATTTATTTGAAGAACTAAACAAAGACGTGAATATGAAATTAACAAAAATGCTTGATGCTGCATTATACCATTATTTATGATAGTAAAACTTAGAAATAAGGTGTAAATATCAAAAACATAATCAAAGTTATGATACACACACATGTATATACATACTATAGTTTTATGGTCTATATACTCTATAACCATAGTTATGTGTATGCAACGAAAAACTATGCAGCTTTTTGAAGAAATTTTAAGGACTTGAAAAATGACTGTGAAAAATGGCAAGTGAAAAATCTAAGCCACATTGCACAGATAGAATATAACATATCTGTACATAAATTGTGTCGTATATTTAGTCCTCACAATATCAATGAAGCATAAATAGTTTATTCCAATTCTTTAAAAAAAAAGTAATGGGGAAGGTTGTTTGAATTCTCACAAAACATTGTGTTTTGTGGTGGACTGGAGAGGGAGGGTGGGGTTTTTAAAAATAAAAGACAGATATATTCAAGCCATTTGACATATAGAAAATGCCAACAGAGGATAAGAACATGCATATTTCCTCTCTCTCCTGACCCCTGGTAATTTTAAATGCTTCACAGCCACCAGTTGCTTATTCCTAGAGGAAAGAGAATCTGGACCAAAACCCAAAATATCATTAATACCAAGGATGAGAAACCTGCTATGGAGAAATATCTCAAAGTCCCTTTGGCACAAGGACCAAGTAATTACTTTCCTTTCTGCTTTGGAGGTGGTTCACTTGTCTGTATCCCTCCACGAAGAATCCTGAGGACTCCTCACTAACATCTCAGCATCAGAGTGACTGTCAGGAGAAGCTCCCTGCTGTCTTTCCCAGGTTCCATGGATGGAGTCAATATGAGAGAGCGGGAAGAGGAAGGAGAAAGAAGCATTCTTCCCACTTTGTTTAAGCTTGTCTCCCTGATACACTAATAGCTGTTACAAGATATCTGGTCCTGCAGATTAAATTTCTACCATTTTTCATTGAAGTTTTTCCTCAAAAAGGGTAAAAACCTTTATATCAGAGTTCCTCAAACATGGCATTTCTTAAATCACTCTCTAATTAAGAGACAACTAAATACAGATTCTTATAAATAGGTCAATACCACTGCCTTCCCACTCCCCTGAAATCAGAGCGTAGTCCTACCAACCAACCTGCAGAATAGACATTGCTTCCTCTGTTTCTGAAGATGATGGAAAATGTTATAGACTTTATGTTTTCATGTGTGAGTATCTCTGGGGCCCATATTCCTTAAGTTTCCAAAACCTATCACTGATGTCTGTGGGACGTCAACAAGATATCAAGAAAACATCATCTTGGGGCTCAGATAATCAATGAATTTTATGAGATACAAACAGGGGGGGAAACTATCCCAACTTAGTACATGTTATTGTAATCCAACATGATTCCTTCCAGACGTTGTGAGGAATTGCAGAGCATTGTATGCTGCATCTAAACATTGCTCTGTGAACCAGGGCCTACACTGTCACTATGAAATATAAGAGGTTTTTTAGACTTTGCCTGACTTGTACTCAAAACTCCCTTTTTGAAGGATTAGGGTCTGAAGTCACACCAGAGTTCTGCCAAATACCAGATGGTGGGAATAATGAACCTCTTTTACTGAGAATAATATGAACTGCTTACACTTCCTGACCACTTCATATGTGCTGTGTACTCTTCTGAAAACAACTATCAACACACTTCATCTTTATACAAAAAGGTGAGGTAAGTGCAGTTCTGCACCTTTACTAATGAGGTGACCAAGGCACAGACAGGTGTAACTTGCACAGAGTCAGAAATGGAGTCACTGACAGAATGAGCCCACATGCTGCGTTTTGGCTTGTGCCACCCGTTTGGCCCTGTGAGGACGAGCAGGGCTACTGAATGGTGCTGGATGGCACACACCCTACTCAAGGCAGAGGCCATTTAATGGGTTTCCTGGAGGGTTTCTCCCAGGTCTGCTCCTTGTCTGACTACATAACATCTCCCTAAGCCAATAGTGTTCAAACATGAGTCTGTGGTTTGTGTCTTTGTCTATACCAAATATTACAAGAATTCCTTTAATATAATGTTACAGGTAATCAGTTGCCAAATACTCAATAACCTATATGGATTTCCCTGAAATTGATCCATCTGAAAATTTCCTGAATTTGAAGAATTTTTCTGTATCTTCTTTCTACCTAGCAACTTGCACTATACCTTTTCTTTCATTTTTCAGAAGCAAGGATTTCTCTTATCTGTTCACATGTTACTCTGTGAATTATCCCAGTTAGAAAAGCAAAAGCAAACTTTCAAAACATAAAACATAAGAACACTGTGAAATATTATTTTCCATGAAGCCTGAAGTTTGCTTTAATCAAGAGATTTCAAACCTATGGTGTGACTTCTTGCTTCTCTCTGACACATAAATATAGATATAGATAGATAGATAAAGTGTATATACATTTATTTTCTTTGGAAAATAATGGCATTAGATGTGTTTCAGCCAATACAGTGATGTTTGGAAATCACATATTAATAGATTGATGATATTTGTTTAACATCTACTTGTTATTGTTCTTAAAACCCTCTGAACTTGTTTTCACAAAATGTATCCCCTGAAGGAGAGAGACTCATGAGAGAAAAACTAAACAAAAACCTATAAACAGCACCATTGACAGGGATTCTTTACATCAAATGCGGAAAACGCTCACAGAAAAGCTGCTTTGCATATCTGTTTATCTTAGACTTAAAGATAAGGCAGCTGTTTTTAAAAAATTGATTTAAATTTAAAAATTTTATTGAAATTTATTTCATGGTCATTATTTATAAATTGAGTAACATAAATATTCAGTCCTAAGTGTTTGATGAACTGCATTTAAAGCACATACAATAATACCAATTTAGAAGACTCTTGTATAGGAAAGGGGCATTGAAATCAATAATATGTTAAATTTTCTAAACTCTTAATTTCATTGGTTTAATCAAATTTCTTCTAAGTGGAAGAACGCCCATTAAAATCATTGCCTTGATCCATTTTTTAAATTAGGAGTTCTCAAGATGTGACTTTCCAATTCTTTTTTTAATTGTATTTCTTCCGAATTCCCACTCATAAACTGTTGTGTAACCTTGAAATACAATTTGTGAAGGAAAGACAGAATAAATATGTATCTCATTTACTTACCAAGTTTTAGAGTAATGACTTGATACCACCAGCAACCTTTCATAGTAACCAATGATTTACTTTTTTTCTTTTTTAGTATCTAGACATATTTTAGATTTAAACATAGTTGATGCCTTTTAATTAATTTCAGTAAATCTTCATTTTATGTTCATCATAAGCTCGTGGGAGCCTTTTCAAACTGCCTCCTGTATATCTTTGAATTGATCCAACTAGCTGCTATTAGAGTTGTTGCTTTCTGGGAAATTAAGTTTCTCAAGGCTCATTATCTTTCTTACCTCAGATTTCAAATCAGCTATTTCTCCAAAAAGCTCTGGTTCAGTTTAGAGGGGAAAGATTTCCTTTCAGAGGGAATTTTGGGACAGGGATGTTCATTGCTACTGAGTTATTATTAGTGGTGCTTGTTTTAAAAGAAAAAAAAAATTCAAACTGAATTTCTAATTCAACTTAAAAGTAAATACTTTTTAATTACCTTCTCTTAGAGCTGTAACTCTTCTCTCATGCTGGTAATTTTAGTTTCAATATTTTGATAATTATCTATTTACTATATACTAATACTTTGCATAGTAGGATGGTACACTCAAAATGCTGTGTATAAGATCCTTTTTAAAAAATGTTTCATCCTTTGTAACCTTGTTTCCAATGTTATAAATGGATTTATTTGTTTTTATTTATTTTTAATTTTTAGATAATTTTGATATACTTTTTGAAATAAATATGTATATTAAACTATGTGAAATATTACATTCCCTCCAAATCAAAGCAGTATTACAAAGTTTGTTCCTAAAAGTTTTCTTTCATCTCTTCCTATCTTTATGAGTTGTTGTTTTACCTTTACCTCTTCTTTCACACAATGCATCATACTATAAAGTCTTTTCTACATCCTGTCTTCATTTAAGAATATGTTCTGGAGGGGACACCACAGGGGTATATAGAAACTCTCCTCTTTCCATTTTCACAACTGCATACTTATAGATCTATGAATGCTTTGAAAAAGGATAAATGCACATGCACTGTTGGTAGTACTTCAAATTACATGTAACATATTACCTTCCTGCCCCTAATGTATAAAAATGTCTGTTCCCCCACAATTGCACTTACAGGGATTTTTGCCATTCTGATGAATGAGAAATAATAGCTCAGGACAGTTTTTATTTGTATTTCAATTATTAGGAGTCAGGTTGAATAATTCTTCAAATGTTTAAGGGCTATTTGTATTTCTTTTATATAGACTTACAATATACAATTCTACCTTATGTCTTTTTTTCTGGAGGACTGTCATTTTCTTCCTCTATCATGTGTGATATAAGTGGTAACTATTTTTCAGGTTTTGTTTGAATTTTATTTCATTTGCTGTTATTTTGCCAATTAATGTTGTATATTCATGTAATAATAGTTTTTAAATGACTTTTAGAACTGTCTTTTTGTGTGTGAAGTAAAGTGAAATCTAATTTCCTTATTTTCTCACATAGCTACCTATTTGTCCAAGTAGGGCACTCCTTTAATAGTAAGGACTTTAAATTTATGTTAAATTCTAAGGGTCAGACTTCTTACTATAATTTGATTTAAGTTTTAGGATATTTGTTACTGGATGTTTGTGTTTGTTTAGTCATCCATATAAACCTTAGAAAGGAAATTTTGAAATACATTTCCTCGAGATTGCAAGATAAACTATGTATTACATTCACACTAATCCTAATACATATGAACCAGTCTAGATAACACCTGTAGAGATTTCCAGACCTGATAATACTGGAAGTGCAGCCTTTTGAGTAGTAATATCCAACCGTTTCTAGGAATATTGAAGTGACTACAATGATGTCCTTTCTGAAGGGTTAGAGGGACTACAGTGAAAAGGCACCACGTTTAGTTTTGACAGAATTTAGTGCCTGTCTCAATTCAGTCATCTCTACACTAGTTTCTTGAACTTCTGTGTTATCATCTACACAATTTGGTGTAAGTGGCATTACCCTCTCTGCTTCTCAACATCGCTGACCATTTGAAGTACAGACCTTCCATTCATAGAATTCACAGAACCCAAGGAAAGAAGGTGTCAGAAAAAAATCATCCCTCCTTTTACTACACAGCATATCCATCTCTATCTCCAAACAATGCCACAGTGCTTCAGTGACATACAACACAAGTAACTTTAAAGGCAAGTCGCTCATTGTTATATGCAGTAACAAATCAGAAGACCCTTTTCTCTGGTGAGTTAACATCATCCTCTCAATACCTTATATTTCCCACACTGAATCTTCTATAGTGCTTTGTAGTATTTGATGTGTTTGTTTTTATAGCATTTGAAGAAATGGATGCTTTATGGATAAAGTCCTGTGGAATTAATCTCAGAATTAACTTCTTCCGCATCTTCAAAGGATTTGAGCTTACTAATTCACAATATATTAACATCACAGTTATCTATAAAAACCTCATGCAAATGTATGCTGCAGCTCTTAGAAGGCCTCTGTTCCCATTGTTCATGGAAATTGAAGGTATCCTTTGACATTGGTTCAGAGAAATAAGACTTTTGTGTCTATTAATTTTCGGAAGGCATCCTTCACATCTTTATTCCTCAGACTGTAGATCACAGGGTTCAGCATGGGATTGACAACTGTGTAAAATACAGAAGCCACTTTGATGGTTTGCCGAGAGTTTTTGGAGTTGGGCACACAGTAGAGAGAAAGGATGGTCCCATGGAAGATGGTGATGGCGGTCAGGTGAGAGGCACAGGTGGAGAAGGCTTTGTGGCGACCACTGGCAGAACGGATGTTTAGTACAGTGACAAAAATAAAGACATAAGAAGTGAGGATGATCAGCAGTGTACTCACCTCATTGAAGGTGGCAAAGCCAAAGAGCAGCAGTTGGGGAATGTGTATATCAGAGCTGGAGACAGCAATGAGAGCAGTGTATTCACAGAAAAAGTGATTGATTATGTTATGTCCAGAAAAGCTTAATTGGAGAGCATAGCAAAGGAGTACCAAGGGGCCAAACATACCCCAGAGATATGACCCAGCGACCAGCAGGACACACAGCCTCTGTGACATGACCACTGTGTAAAGCAGAGGATTACAGATGGCCACAAAGCGGTCATAGGCCATCACTGCCAGCAAGAAGGACTCAGTAACCACAGCAGTGCAGGACAGGAAGTACTGCAACATGCAGCTAGTGTAGAAGATGTGTTGATCTGTCATGACCAAGTTCTCGAGTAGCTTGGGAGTAACAATGGAAGAGTAACAAAAATCAACAAAAGAAAGATGACTAAGGAAGAAGTACATGGGGGTGTGGAATTTGGGGTTAACTTTGATGATTAGTATCATCCCCAGATTGCCTACCACTGTGATAATGTACATGATCAGAAACACAAAGAAGAGAGGAATTTGAAGTTCTGGGTAATCTGTGAAACCCAAGAGGGCAAATGTCATCTCCACACTCAAATTTCTTGCAGCCATCACCATAGTGCCTTTGAAAAGAAGGAATGGGAGAAGGGAGTTTTTCCTGACAAAGAGAAGATTTACAGAAATGAGTGAAAAACATGCCATGACTTTCTATGGTGGACAAAAGAAAATGAGAAGAAAGAATTATCTGTTCTAGTTTTTTCCATGCAGAACATGCCTCATACAGATAACTACTGTAGATGGATACATCCATCCAACCTGAGTCTCCAAAATGTCTTTGCATTTCCACTGAAACTGGTGTTTTCATGAGAAATACTTATATTTTGCTGTGTACATCCACTCATTAGCCAGTAGCATAACATACACATACCTGATAGAAAATGTTTGCACATAAACACGTAAACTAGTGAAAGAGTCTAAGAAAAATGAAACTTTTGCAGTAAGGAACAACAAACATTGTTACAGTATTTTGCTTGCATACACAAATCAATTAAAGTCTTTAAGGAGATATGTTTTTCTTCTAAGGTTAAAGAAAAAGAGTAGGACAATCTAAGAAGAGAGCATAGCAATCCCATTTTAGCACCTCTTGCTCAATAAAGGCTACTTCTTGCATGCAATAGCTTAGCTGCTGAGGAGGACATTGGCTCATTTTGAATTCTGAATGGAGTGTACATTTTATCAGGATTTATACCTTATGGGTTAGCTTCTATTGCAGCCCTAGACGTTGCATAGATGTTTCTTAAGGGTCTCAAGTTTTATGAGGTAAGATTTCCCTCAGAAGCAATTAGTTCTCATTCTTGCAAAAGTTTACATGCCAATTTAAGCTACACATGAAGAGAATATGTATAAATACCCATTACCAGGTAGAAAGTGTATTCTGTTCTTTGTGAAATAGTTGTCAGTGGTCTTGAAGCCAACTCTTTGTATGAGTGTCAACTTCTTTCTTTAATATTATTGGACTTAGAATTGGATAATATTTACAATGACAATGTAAAAAGAAAAGTAGAAGAAGATTCTAGTTATCATTTCAAGAAAATAATGGTTTTCGTAAAGAAGCTGAAAATCTTACCTGCAACAGAGAAACAGGTCAGCACTGTCCTGCTTCTCTGTAAGCTGAGTATAACTGGGGCACGAAGGTTCTACATCTCACTAGGCAGCTCTGGGGGCCCAGACTCTGGAGGATCATTGGCAATTTATTTCTCACAAGCATCAAAACATGTCATTAAGACAATGGCAGGTCTCTTGTATCATTTAATGACTAGAATTTCTTTGAAATTACACAGAAAAAATGTGACTTGAAATTGACTACTAGGTGTTGTTTGCACATAATTAAAATGCCCTCTGGAATTAATAAAACTAAATTAAAACAAAGGTAAACCACCATTACCTATATAATGATGTCTAAAATTTGAAGTTGATTTACATAGTTTTCTTCACAATTTTATTTGTCTATTTCTTGAATATATGATTTAATATCTATTCTTTCGTGGATTTATTTATCATTTACCAAAAAATTAAAAGACTCAGATGTAATTTTCCAAAAAAAAATGTTTACACCCAGTATGCCCAAGGCTATGATTATTTTCCTAGGAAATATTTGGTCAGAGTTACATTTTATATGTGAATTATAATGAACAGAACACAAATAAATTCACAATAAGCTATTCTGTGTGTAGTGGGACCCTGTATGATGACCGTTAATAATTGATTTCTGTCCAAATGAATCAGAGAGAGATACTATGCTGGTACTCTGTGTCCCCATGGCTGAACTCATTGTTGATCTCATCTAATTTGTATAAAATATCTAATAAGCTAAACAAATTTCATTTTTGATATAGCTCACACAACTATTTTGCCAGCTCTGTGAAACTGTCCTTTTCTTTTTTCTTTTATCTTTTTAAATAAGTTTCTGAAAGATGTTCTATGTTGTTTTGAATAATATTCAAATACATAAGAACTTTCAAGTTGCTAACTTTCAAAGATGCAAACATGCATTCACATGTCCAATCACAAGTTAGTGCATGTATGTGGTGGACATTGTCACGTGTGTGCATCCTCTACAAGTGTTTGTGCTTTTGTGTACTCTACTGTGCAGTACTATATAGAGTACAGTAGTACAGTATCTTATTTCAAGCCCAGCATTCTGGAAGCAAGAGTAAAAGCAGCAGTGATGTAGCTGGTACCACTGTACTTTTTAAGGTGTACAGTGAGATTGAAAATGTTTTCTTTGGGACATCTCTGGTGGCCAAGTGGTTAAGAATCTGCCTGCCAATGCAGGGGACATGGGTTCGATCCCTGGTCTAGGAAGATCCCACATGCCATGAAGCAACTACTGAGCCTGCGCTCTAGAGCCCATGAGCCGCAACTACTGAGCCTATGTGCCACAAATACTGAAGCCCACATGCCCAGAGCCCATGCTCCACAACAAGAGAAGCCTGTGCACCACAACAAAGAGTAGCTCCCACTCACTGAAACTAGAGAAAGCCTGCGCCCAGCAATGAAGACCAATCACAGCCAATAAATAAATAAATAAATAAGTAAATAAATAAATAAATAATAAAAATGCTTATTTTTGTGTTTTGTTTTTATGTATTATTTGTGTGAAAAGTATTATAAACCTATTACAGTACAGTACTATATAGCCGATTCTGTTAGTTGGGTGCCTAGGCTAACTTTGTTGGACTTACAAATGAACTTAAGGAACATGCTCTCGCAAACAGAACTCATTCTTATGTAGGGGACTGACTATGCATTTATTTTACATTTGGAGAAAAGTTGGTCAGTTTTGATTGACATTTTAGGACAGAAATTTAGGTTTATCTCTGCAAATTTTCTGAAACAGTGCAATTATTCTCCTCTAGCATAACTATAAATTTGTTCCCTTCTTAGGATTAAGGAAAAGCTCCAGAGGCATCCACACAATGACGACATTCCATTTTTCCCATGATCTTCCTAGAGAAAGGTCAGTCTAACTAATGGAGCGCTGCTTTGAAAATCCTAATGTTCTGGACTGAATAGGAGCAGACAATCCTCACTTTATGCAGATTTTCTGATTTTCTTGCAATATTCTTATTCAATCTCTTTGGCTAAGAGAGTAATCAATTTAATAAGTTGTGGTCATATTAGTCTCTGATATGCATCTTTTAAAGGTTTCAAGTTTTGGAAAGATTACTGCATTAGTTTCTTATTACCACTGTCACAAATTTACTACAAACTTAACGGCTTAAATAACATGTAATTATTATCTTAGGGTCCTGCCAGCAAGAAATCCAAATTGACTTTTAAGGGGCTTAAGACAAGGTATCCACACAACTGGTTCTTTTTGCAGATTCCAGGGAAGATCGATCTTTTGCTACTTCCTGCTTCTGGTGGCTGCAGGCATTTCTTGACTTATGGCAGCCTCACTCCAATTGCTGTTCCACTGTCACATTTCCAACTCTTCTTCTTCTATTTTTTTTAGAACTTTAAATGAGATGCAGTTAACATACAATAAACTGCATATATTTTGAGCATGCAATTTGGTATCCCAATCTCCCAATTCTTCCCCCCAAAACCTCCCCGCTTTCCCCACTTGGTGTCCATATGTTTGTTCTCTACATCTGTGTCTCTATTTCCACCTTGCAAACAGTTGATTCGTACCATTTTTCTATAGTCCACATATATGTGTTAATATACAATATTTGTTTTTCTCTTTCTGACTCACTTCACTCTGTATGACAGTCTCTAGGTCCATCCATCTCTAGAAATGTCCCAGTTTCCTTGATTTTTACAGCTGAGTAATATTCCATTGTGTATATATATACCACATCTTTTTTATCCATTCATCTGTTGATGGGCATTTAGGTTGCTTCCATGTCCTGGCTATTGTAAATAGTGCTGCAATGAACATTGGAGTGCATGTGTTTTTTTTGAATGATGGTGTTCTCTGGGTGTATGCCCAGCAGTGGGATTGCTGGGTCATACGGTAACTTTATTTTTAGTTTTGCAAGGAACAGCCATACTGTTCTCCATAGTGGCTGTATCAATCTACATTCCCACCAACAGTGCAAGAGCGTTCCCTTTTCTCCACACCCTCTCCAGCATTTACTGTTTGTCAATTTTCTAATGATGGCCATTCTGACCAGTGTGAGATGTGACCTCATTGTCGTTTTTATTTGCATTTGTCTATAATTAGTGATGTTGAGCAGCTTTTCATGGGCCTCTTGGCCATCCAGATGTCTCTTTTGGAGAAATACCTATTTAGGTCTTCAGCCCATTTTTTGATTGGGTTGCTTGTTTTTTTGATATTGAGCTGGATGAACTGTTTATATATTTTGGAGATTAGTCCTTTGTCTGTTGATTCATTTGCAAATATTTTCTCCCATTCTGAGGGTTGTCTTTTCATCTTGCTTATAGTTTCCTTTGCTGTGCAGAAGCTTTGAAGTTTCATTAAGTCCCACTTATTTGTTTTTGTTTTTATTTCCATTACTCTAGGGGATGGATCAAAAAAGATCTTGCTGTTATTTATGTCAAAGAGTGTTCTTCCTATGTTTTCCTCCAGGAGTTTTATAGTGTCTGGCCTTACATTTAGGTCTTTAATCCATTTGGAGTTTATTTTTGTATATGGTGTTAGGGAGTGTTCTAATCTCATTCTTTTACATGTAGCTGTCCAGTTTCCCCAGCACCACTTATTGAAGAGGCTGCCTTTTCTCCATTGTATATCCTTGCCTCCTTTGTCATAGATTAGTTGATCATAGTTTCTCTCTGGGCTTTCTATCCTGTTCCATTGATCTATATTTCTGTTTTTGTGCCAGTACCATACTGTCTTGATCACTGTAGCCTTGTAGTATAGCCTGAAGTCAGGAAGTCTGATTCCACAAACTCCGTCTTTCCTTCTCAAGATTGTTTTGGCTATTTGGGGTCTTTTGCATTTCCATACACATAGTAAAATTTCTTGTTCTAGTTCTGTGAAAAATGCCATTGGTAATTTGATCAGGATTGCATTGAATCTGTAAATTGCTTTGGGTAGTATAGTCATTTTCACAATGTTGATTCTTCCAATCCAAGAACATGGTATGTCCCTCCTTCTGTTTGTGTCATCTTTGATTTCTTTTATTAGTGTCTTATAGTTTTCTGAGTACAGGTCTTTTACCTTCTTGGTTAGGTTTATTCCTAAGTATTTGATTCTTTTTGTTGCAATGGTGAATGGGATTGTTTCCTTCATTTCTCCTTCTGATCTTTCATTGTTAGTGTATAGAAATGCAAGAGATTTCTCTGTGTTAATTTTTTATCCTGCAACTCTACTGAATTCAATGATTAGCTCAAGTAGTTTTCTGGTGGCATCTTTAGGATTTTCTATGTATAATATCATGTCATGTGCGAACAGGGACAGTTTTACTTCTTTTCTAATTTGGATTCCTTTTATTTCTTTTTCTTCTATGATTGCTGTGGCAATGACTTCCAAAACTACATTGAATACTAGTGGAGAGAGTGAACATCCTTGTCTTGCTCCTGATCTTAGAGGGAATGCTTTCAGTTTTTCCACCATTGAGAATGATGTTTGCTGTGAGTTTCTCATAGATGGCCTTTATTATGTTGAGGTAGGTTCCCTCTATGCCCACTTCTGGAGAGATTTTATCATAAATGGGTGTTGAATTTTGTCAAAAGCTTTTTCTGCATCTATTGAGATGATTTTGTGGTTTTCATCCTTCAGTTTGTTAATATGGTGTATCATATTGATTGATTTGCATATATTAAAGAATCCTTGCATTCCAGGGATAAATCCCACTTGATCATGGTGTATGATCCTTTTAATGTGTTGTTGGAGTCTGTTGGCTAGTATTTTGTTGAGGATTTTTGCATCTAAATTCATTACTGATATTGGTCTGTAGTTTTCTTTTTTTTTGTAGTATCTTTGTCTGGTTTTGGTATCAGGGTGATGGTGGCTTCATAAAATGAGTTTGGGATTGTTCCTTCCTCTGCAATGTTTTGGAAGAGTTTGAGAAGGATGAGTGTTAGCTCTTCTGTAAATGTTTGATAAAATTCACCTGTGAATCCATCTGGTCCTGGACTTTTGTTTGTTGGGAGATTTTTAATCACAGTTTCAATTTCATCACTTGTGATTGGTCTGTTCACATTTTCTATTTCATCCTGATTCGGGCTTTGAAGGTTATACGTTTCTAAAATCTGTCCATTTCATCCAGGTTGTCCATTTTATTGGCATATAGTTTCTTGTAGTAATCTCTTATGGTGCTTTTTATTTCTGCGGTGTCTGTTGTAACTTCTCCTGTTTCCTTCCTAATTTTATTGATTTGAGTCCTCTCCCTCTTTTTCTTGATGAGTCTTGTTAGATGTTTATAGATTTTATTTGCCTTCTCAAATGCCAAGACCAGCTCAGCAACTCAAGGTGAGTGACCTGTGCCACAAGCTTAAAGAAAACACAGACACAGATTTAAGAGAAAGATAGGACCAGGGGACTCAAGACCTCTAGGATCAAGAGCCTTGCTGATTGATCCCAGGTTGCTTTTATTGAGTTCTTGGCATAGCCTAAGGGTCTAACACTCCCCGTTCAGTCCCACAAACAAGGTTATTTTTGAAATAAACAAACAAAGGCCTCACATGACTGGGGCAATGATCTTTGTTTGCCTCCTGGGTACAATTTGAGCAGGGTGTGGATCTGAGCTGGGCCCGGATTTGAGCTGGGCGTGGAGAGCAAAGCAGCCCTGGGGGCAGGAGACCTCTCTCAGAAGGATTAAGGGTCTGTGCCCCACCCCTGTTGGCCCCTCTGTGACTGTGCCTGTCTTAGGTTGCTCCTCCCCTGAGGAATCTTACCCATCTCTGGCTAACCAGCCATCCTCCAGGGCCAAACAGGGTGATATGAGGTGTGCAGGTGAGAATGGGGCTGTGCCCCCAGAGAGGGTCAATTTTCTGTTTCCACGGTAGCCTATGCCCCCATAGTCTCCACGTCCAGCACCCTTAGCTCCTCCACTACTCAAGCAGGACATTCTGCATCCAGTTGCTTGGCCCACATACTTTAATTACTTTTAGTAACATTTTCAAGGTTTCAGAAAGACTTCTGAATGTCTTCCCACACTCAAAGAACCAGGTTTTAGTTTTATTGATTTTTGCTATTGTTTTCTTTGTTTCTATTTCATTTATTTCTGCTCTGATCTTTATGATTTCTCTGCATCTATTAACTTTGGGTTTTGTTTGCTCTTCTTTCTCTAATTTCTTTAGGTGTAAGGTTAGATTGTTTATTTGGGATGTTTCTCATTTCTTGAGGTAGTATTGTATTGTTATAAACTTCCCTCTTATAACTGCCTTTGCTGTATCCCATAGGTTTTGGATTGTTATATTTTCTTTGTCATTTGTCTCTAGGTATTTTTTGTTTTCCTCTTTGATTTCCTCAGTGATCTCTTGCTTATTTAGTAGTGTATTGTTTCCTCCATGTGTTTGTGTTTTTTACAGTTTTTTTTTTTTTTTCTGTAATTGATTTCTAATCCCATGGCATTGTGGTCAGAAGACATGCTTGATACAATTTCATTTTCTTGAATTTACCGAGGCTTGATTTATGACCCAAAATGTGATCTATCCTGGAGAATGTTCCATGTGCACTTGAGAATAATGTGTAATCTGCTGTTTCCAGGGAAGATCCATCTTTTGCTACTTCCTGCTTCTGGTGGCTGCAGGCATTTCTTGACTTATGGCAGCCTCACTCCAATCACTGTTCCACTGTCATGTTTCCAACTCTTCTGTAACAAATCTCCCCCTACCTCCCTCTTAGAAACATACTTATATTTAGGACTCTTTTGGATAATCCAGACAATCTTCCTATCTCAAAATCTTTAACCACATGTGTAAAGTCCTTTTGAGATAGAAGGTAACATTCACAGGTTCTAGGGTTTAGGGCCCGGGTATCTTTGGGGTCTATTATTTAGTCTATCACAGTATTCTCTACTTTTGTCCTATGAAGAGTTTGTGTATGTACGCATGTATTATGCATTTACATGTTTATATAGTCATGCATTTATGTATTTATCTATCTTCTTTTTCCTCTTAGCAACACAAAATATTGGACAATGATACTAATTAAGAGGAAATATATTTCCCCCCTCAGGAATCTGTTGCTGCTATAATCCTCTACTGTTTCTACTCTTATTTGAACTTTTTGTCTGCTATTTGTATCATCTGCCCCATTTAAAAAAGACAGGAGAAAAGCTACTTCCTTCTTTTTGCCAGCTTTATTGAGTCATAATATTTTTCCACCTTTATTAACATAACAGTATATAATTTTGATGTGTACAGTGTGATGATTTAATATACATATAATATGTGTTGGGAAATGGTTATTACAATATTTATTTAACATATTCATCAATTCGCATGATTACCATTCTGTGTGTGTGTGTGTGTGTGTGTGTGTGTGTGTGTGCGCGCGCTGTGAGAACATTTAAGGTCTACTCTTAGAAACTTTCAAGTATATACTGGAGTATTTTTAACTATAGTCTCCATGCTGTACAGTAGGTCTTCAGAACTTAATGTCTTATAACTGGAAGTTTGTACCCTTAGACCAGCATCTCCCTACTTCCCTCTCCCCCAACCCTTGCAAATCACCATTATACTCTGCTTCTATGAGTTATTTCTTTTTTTTTGATTCCACATATAAGTGAGACAGCACATGGCATTTGTCTTTCTTTGTCTTACCTGTTCATTTAGCATATTGCCCTCAAGTTTCATCCATGTTGTTGCAAAGGACAGGATTTCCTTCCTTTTTATGGCTGAATAATATTATATATTATTATATATATTTATAAAACTCTCTATCCATTTATTCATCAGCGGACACTTATGACACTTATATGGTTTCCATGTCTTGGCTATTGTGAATAATGCTGTAGTAAATATGGGGGTGAAGATATCTCTTCAAGATAAAGCGATTAAAGTGATTTCATTTCCTCTGGTTATACACTCAGAAGTGAAATTACTGGATCATATTGTAGTTCTATTTTCATCTTTATTTACCTTTTTTCCATACAGTTTTTCACAGTGGTTATAGAAATTTACATTCTCACCAACAGCACACCAGGATTCTGTTTCCTCCTTGCTAATTGCAAATGCTTGCTGGCATTTGTTCTCTCTCTCTTTCTCTCTTTCGTTTGTTTGTTTTTGTCTTTTGTTGTTGTTGTTCTTTTTTTGGATAATAGTTTTTCAAAAAGGTGTGGTGTGATGTCTCATTTTGGGTTTGATTTGCATTTCCCTGATTACTAGTGATGTTGAGCATGTTTTCATGTACCACTTGGCCATTTGTATGTCTTCTTTGGAAATGAGCTACTTCTTTTTGAAAAAAAAAAAAAAAAGGACTTTATAATTATGCTGTAAATCAAGGTGACTCCCTTTTTTAGTTAGGATTTTGTAACTGTTTTCAATGAGTTAAACATTTCAGAATACTGAATAGTAAGTTTAGTCATAGAGCATTTTTATCTTCTAATTTTCTAGCGTTTCCTTTATTCTCTACCAATATACCATTAAATATGAACCATTTACCATGTGCATCACTTCTAAATCTTCTATATGTGAATGCTTTATGAAAGTCTGAATGGTTTTGGATTTACATAAAAAATTTATGTCACACTGGTTGTAAACAAAAAACTAAATATGAAGACAGGTTGTTTTACCTACTCCAAGATCCCTGAGCATCAAAAGGTAATTGCTTCCTGGAAAAATATATTTTGGTACTTTTAATGATCTCCCTTGGGGAAGAAATAAAGAACACTGAAACACTCAATTATGGCTTTTCTTTCCCTTTAAAGCACTGAGAGGCTGACATAAAAAAAAAAAAAAAAAAAAAACACGAACAATTGCTTATTTTCTTTAGAACACCACATTATAGATGAAAGACCCTTTTATAACCTTCTGCCAGTTCATTTCCCTCTCCCTCCTCAGTGCTAAAGTTCATATTTTCCCAGTTTTATCACCACTTTATTTACTGTAATTTCCTAATTACTCTGTCAGAGATACTGTAATATTGATCTTTAGTAATTGACTTTAGATATTGATCTTTAGTCTGTTAAATATATTGCAAGTTTTTCTCTCATTCTGAGGCTCCTCTTTTTAGTATTTCCATGTGCTTCAATGGAACATGCTTTAATTCTAATGCGGTACTTTTATTTTGCTTTTGGACTACTTATCTACTCTTAAATCATTAAAAGTTTCATTATCTTGAGAGGCCAACTTTTATAAGAATTCTTAATTGAAACATTAACATAGCAAGTGAGTATGTATTGCTCAAAGAGAGATTTTCACAGACATTCTGCAGAGTATTTACATATTTCAGACACTTTTTCTGGTGAACCGTGCATCATTATTCATGAAACCTAAACGTTTTTGAGGTTCTCCACTTCAGGAATACTATTAGTGACATATTATTTTAGTCTTTCAGTCTTTCTTTTTGGCTGGTGCCCAAAAGCAATTTAGCTAGAAATATGTGGAATGATCCAGATTTATTCTGGCACTTAATGTAAACTATAAACAAACTTCTCCCATTGTGGTGAACCAGGATCAACCTAATCAGGGATATAATTTATCAATTTTATCTAGGATCCTACACGTTTGAATTTCTGGGCTTAAATAAGCCAAATGAATCAAGACTGCCTAAAGTATTAACTATATTACTGAATAAACTCTTCAATTTTTCTGAAATTTGTATCACGTTAGGAAAGGGAAAGATCTCTAAATTGAATATGATCAGTTTTTATGAACTACACTCAAGCCTAATTATGAGAGACACTTTTGAGGATGGAAGCATCATTTTCGTGGTTCTGACAACTGTGAGATAGTCAAATGGTTATAGAATATCCAACTTCAACTAAATACTTAAAATTAGAAAAAGAAATATCTTCCACTGTACAATACTCATTGGTAAAAGTGTTCATATAAATAAGTATGGTTAACTTTTATCTTTGAGTGTATTTTTTCTGTTATGTTAGCTTTTTAAATCTCATGTGACAGCTATATTCATTCAGGAGACATCACCTAAAGTCTCACCTCAGTAAACATGATACTAAATATTATCAACTTAGCCTGAAATTTTTATTCCTTTCTTCTTTTATTCATCCAGTCAGTATTCATGGAAGGCCAAATGAGTTTTCTAGGTACTTTTCTAGATATTAGAGATATGACACAATAATAATACAAGAAATTTCTGCCCTCTTGGAGTATATAGTCGACTTGGAGAAAGAAATGAGAAGAATTAATTATTGTATGTATTAAACATATTTCCTATTGCTATGAAAAAAACATAAATCAGGTTAAGGGGATAAGAAATGACTATCTCATCATATTATGTTTTCAGGGATGAATTTCCTGGGAAGGTGACATTTGAATGGGCATATAAATAATTTCATAGGAATGTATTTATGAATATTGGATTCAGCACTAAAATATTCTGGAGCCTAACTTCCTAGCAGGATCTTTCATGTTTCTGTATTTCAAGTTCTATGTCAGTGAGTTTAGCATGGGGATTAGGATGGTAATAAAAACATACCCTACTTGAACAATTACCTATGAGTATTTGGAGTTGAGCACCCTGTAGAAAGAAAGGCTGATCATGAGATAGAAGGCACGGGTGGAGAAGACTCTGATGCCCACAGGTAGAAAGTATCTTTAGGATAGTGATGAAAATGAAAATTAGAAAGTGATGATTTTAAGCTTTCTTAATTCATTGAGATGGGCTAAAGTAAAACACACTATGTGTGTAAAGTGAACAAGATCCAAAAGGGCAACAGAATATTCATACAAAATATATTAGCTATGATGGACTCACAGTAGGCAAAACAACTGAGGGGGTGAGTGTAGGGCACAGTCTATGCTCAGCTGTCGCATCCAGCCAGGAGGATGGAATGCAGCTTCTGGGACACGGCAACCGTATACAGCAGAGGGTTACAAACAACCAGGAAACAGTTATTGCTGCTAAAAATTAGGGTTTTTTTTGTTTGTTTTGTTTTGTTTTTAAGCATTGTGTATGTGGTTTAAGAGGAAAGAGAGAAAAGTGGGATTCACACACCCTCCTTCCCTGTGTGTCTCTGTGTGTCCTTTTCTGTCTCTTATAATAATCACACTCATTGGATTTAGGGTTCCCCTTAATCTCATCTTGATTCTTAGCTTAATTACATCTGCAAATATCCTATTTCTGAACAAGGTCACATTCTGAGCTTCTGGGTGGACATGGATATTTGGAGGACACTATTCACCCACAACAATTATATTATTTCACATGCAGTTAACAGTGATTTTATTAGGCATTGAACTTAACAGAAACCAAAAGATCAAATAACTAGTTTATGACTCTAAATTTAAAAATCTAGTGAGTTGACTACATCATCTGAATCATCATCTCTACTAGCAGCATCAAACAACACTCTATGTAATCGATCATATTTCTTTTGGAGATAAAAATCTTCCTCAAAATTGTATTAAGTGATTCATTAATTTCCTGACACTCTCTTTCACATCTTTATTCCTGAGGCTATAGATCAGAGGGTTCAACATGGGAATCACCACTGTATAAATTACAGAACCTAATTTAACTCTGAGCCACGAGGTTTTGGAGCTGGGTACACAATAAAGGAACAGGACAGTCCCATGGAAAATGGTGATGGTGGTCAGATGGGAGGCACAAGTAGAGAAGGCTTTTTGGTGCCCACCAGCAGAAGGCATTTTTATGATAGTGGCAAAAATGGAAATATAAGTAGTGCGGATAATTACCAGGCTGCTCACCTCATTGAGTATAGCAATGACAAAACACAGCACTTGGCTGATGTAGGGATCCGAGCAGAAGATGGAGACAATGACAGAGTGCTCACAGACAAAGTTATTTATGATAGAGCCACAGAAGGATAATGCCAGGAGGAAACAGGTGAGTGTCAGGGAAGAGACGACACCCCACGTGGAGGGCCCGGCCACCAATGATGCACAGACCTTTGGGGACATGACCATTGTGTAGAGAAGAGGCTTACAAACTGCCACAAATTGGTCATAGGCCATCACTGCCAACATTAATGCTTCTGATGCTGCAAATATACAAGCCAAGAAAAACTGCATGATGCATCCTGTGAAAGAGAGAGTTTTGTCTTCCACAACCAAGTTCTCCAAGAGTTTGGGTGTAACTGTGGTGGAATAACAGAAATCAACAAAGGACAGGTGGCTGAGGAAGAAGTACATGGGGGTGTGGCCTCTGGGGCTGACCTTGATAGTCAGGACTATGCCCAGGATCCCCAGCACAGTGACCGTGTAGATGGTCAGGAACCCCAGGAACATGGGAACCTGGAGATTGGGATACTCTGAGAAGCCCAAGAGGGTGAACGTGACTCCAGCACTCTGATTTCCTTCCGCTAACCGCATGATTGTTGTTGGAAAAAATCTGAAACAGTGCTAATAATAATAATAATAGTAATAATGATGACAGTGCATTTATATCACATTTACCATGTGGCAAATATTGTGCTGGAAATTGATACATTAAGATACATTAATGTTGGTCACTAAATAGCACTGTGAATTGCAAAACAAGTTGCCCCATATTTTACAAAAGGAAACTGAGGCACACATGAGTGAAGGAACTTGTTTGAGCTTACACAGCCTGCTAGTGTTAAGTTTGCAAGTTGATCATAAGTGATGGAAATTGAATTAAGTTTAGAGTTAGACACAAACACTTTATACAGTGTTGTAGAAAATGTGCTTTACACAGTTCCATCATTCTGAAGGTCTGTGCTTTTTAATAGGAGGAACATAGCAATAGATGTAAATTTAGCACAAAAATTTATTTTAAAAGGAATCAGAAGTAATGTATTAGAGGCATTAATACTTCTATAGTTATGGTGTTCAAACTGAAGATCACAGGAAATGCAGTTTATGAGTCACCACAAGAATTTTCAAGTTTTGGAAAAAATATATGGATGTCGATTAGAGTGTATCACATGTAGTTTTAATCAAAACCATTATTCCTGTCACCAGTAATTTTAGGGTGATAATGTAACCATTGGTATTTCTTACCATATTCTCCAGTTCTCTAGAGAAAACTTACAGAATATGAAAGAGTTGAACAAAATATATTTTAAGTTACTCTCTAATTGAGATGTTCTATGAGTATTTAATGCTATAATATTCCTAGTAAATTTATCACATTAAAAAATATTGATGCTAAGTTAAAAGATAATAATCAAGGAATGTAAAAGACTATTTTGCGAGTATCAGTGACACTGAGACAAGTTGTAAATAGTTAATAGGAGAGAAAACACAGGAATGAGGGTTCTGTATGTCATAAATACAACTTGATTACTTTCCCAGGTTGCTGCACTGTTTTTAGAATTCTAAAGCAATAATTTTAACATCAAACTGGGATCAATGAAAGCTTGTGGTTCCAGAAGATATAGGTTTCTCCACCCTTGCCCCTTTTAATTCTTAGTTCAATGACTAATTGGTATTATTTTTAAATTCATACTATAAAAAAATATCTGAGAAACAGATCAAGGTCCAAAGTGGACAGCAACAAAAATGTAGCTACAATTCGGAAAGTCAAAGGGCAGCTCAGCTCTTTTTCCTGAATTTCCTCTTGGCCCTGTTCATGTTAATTCACCAATGACTTTCCTTCCATAAATTGTCTTTGCTTCTCCTTTGTCTTCTCATTATTATCTGACTCTTACTGGTTCTGCCTTTTTAATCTCATGGTCACCAAGGCTGAGCCAACTTCCCTGCAGTGCTGCTACCCTGCACTGTGAGAATATCAATCTCTTCTTTTCTTGATTACTGTGGCTGTTATGACACAGAATTTTTGACCCTGAAAACTTTGATCTCTCCCTATTAGCTAATTTATCAAATCTAAATTTTTCTGCTCAGTTTTACCTAAAGCCTTACCTTAGCTGTATTCCCCAATTTTCAACCTTCTTTAATTATGTCAATATTTTCAGCTTATAATGCACAACACATGCTCATTTTTTCATTGGCTTATGGGGTTTCTCTTTTCTTCCTCCTGGAATTTCCATTTTCTTGTGTAGTGATAGAGTACTTGCAATATATAAACCATTAAATGAAAACTACTATCACAAAATATCACTTTTCCTTTTCACTCCAGCAACACTTTCCACAGGCTTGGTGTTCCTGCAGACATTACTGTCAGAAAATCAAAAATCGTATGTTATATAGTGTTCATTATTATTTTATACATTTTATTCTTATTTTCTTTCTACACAATTTTGAGATGTTGAGGACATTTTCAGATGTTATAATATTATTTTTAAAAATTTCATCGTGGCTATGATGCTAGGCACAGGGTGGATATTCTCAATGCAAAATCAGGATTATACCACAGGGAAAGGGGAAGAGATCAAAGCTCAGCAATGTAAGCCTTCAGGAAAGTGGACTCAGGAGATATTACAGCACAAAGAGTGACAAAGAGTGTTCCCCACCTTAGAGGTTTCAGGATCTCTGTGTTCCCCATATGAGTGAAAGGTAACACAAGACAGATCACCCCACCTGAAACCAGCTCACCTGAAGATCCTGTTTCTACTATTAATCAGCTCCAGGGAAGTTCCCACTCAGAATTCAAGCATCATGTAAAACATTAAGAAGTTGGCCAGTATAGCAGGAGTCCACAATAAATTTAACTTAATGTGACTAGAATATATTTCTTTCTTAATATTCAGAAGAACCTGGAGAAAGGAGGGGTGAGAGAGAGACAGAGAGAGAGAGGGATTTGAAAGCTGACTGATTCCTATGAACAAAACATAGGGCTTATGTTTGCCTCCATCTCCTTGGGGATCTAGGCCCCAGAGAATATTTACTGAACTATTTCTTTTTATATCACAAACTCAGAAATTAGCTTGAATGCTTTTCTATGTGGAAATTTACAAGAAGGTAGTTTCTTCTAAATCACTGGAGACAGTGCCTCATTTAGACTCCATCATAAATTTCTTTTAAAATATTAATTATAGAAAAATATACAAACTGAAGAGAAAACATAGTGACTAAAGTAAAACTCAAAGTGAAAGATAAATCAGCTAAAATGCAACCATTCAGAGATAACTGCAATTGCATTTGCTGTATGATTTTTCTGTCCTTTTCTGTGTATAAAGTGCATGTGTTTTGAGATGTAAAAACAGTATAACTTGGATCCTGATTTTATTGCTTAACAGAAGTATTATTATTTTCAGAAACAGTGATGTACTTTACTGAAACTAAATTGTTTTCTTCTAAATATGGGCAATCCAGACTTCCAAGTTTATCTTAATACAATTAAATAATATTATCTCTTAAAAGTGACAAATGCATTTTGGAAACATGTACAAGTCTCTAAAACCACTGGGTGTCAACCAATCCCCTGGGTGCACTGCACCCAAATATCATCCAGTTAGATCCACGTATGCTTTCCCTAGGCACCTGACCATCTGACTGACCCATGCCAGACTGTAAGGAAGCCATAGCACAAAAAAGGTGATTTCTCACCAGGCAGAGAATTATTTATTGCATTTTGCATGACTTTGATCCAGAATCCCGCAGGTCTGCATGGTTACTCTTTCACTGGGATAGGCTTGAGTTCCACAGTGCATCTTCTCCCCATCACTGACACCTCTGCACCCTGGACAGAGTTCTGGAGCCAATTTCTGCACCCAATTCACCCAAAGCTAGCAAACATCTTGTATATTAGCTTTCTTTACTGCACAACAAATTGCCACCAACTTAGAGGCTTAAATGAGTGTGCATTTTTATATCACAGTTTCTGCAGCATAACAGTCTGGGCATTGCTGAGTTGTATAAGAAGTGTTTGCATAACTTCATAAGGTACTGCTAAACTGTTTTCAAAGCCATTTAACCTTTCACTCTCATCTGAAATTCATAAACACTCAACTTGCTCCATTTTCACCAATATTCAAAACTCATTCATTTTAGCTATTCTAATGCGAGCGCAGAAGTATCATTGTGGTTTTAGTTTTAGTTTTAATAAGAATTTCATTGAAGACTAATCATGCTTAGTATCTTTTCTTGTGTTTATGGATGATTTGTATATTTTATTTTGTCAAATATCTGCTCAGATATTTTACCAACTCTTTAACTAGATCATTTTTCTTCTTCCTTTGAGTATGAACAGTTCTCTATATGTTCTACATACAAATACTTTCTCAAACATATGTATTGCAAATACTTACAATCTGTGGCTTAGATTGGATTGGCCAAATAGTTTGTTCGGGTTTACAGGACACCTGAATGAAATTTTTGGCCAACCCAATATTTTCATTTTATTAATGATGTCATTTACTCTTAAACTATTACTGCAAGTTTTTAATAGTGATGAAGTTTCTTTTATCAAATTTCTAATGATCCATCCTTTTCATGTTTCATCCAAAAAGATTCTTGCCCCAAGTTTTGAAAGATTTTTTTCTGTACTATGGTAAAATGTTTTAGATTTAAGTTTTATGTTTACATCTGTGATCCATCTCATTTCATTCATGTTAATGTCTGTATATGCTATGAAGTGAAAGTAAAGGCTCATTTATCCATACAGATGTCCAGTTGTCTCAACATTGTTTGTTGAAAATTATCATTTCTCTTTTGAATTATAATGGTGTGTTTTTTGAAATTTAAATGGCCAGAGATGCTTGAGTCCATTTTGAGAGCCTACTATTCTGATATCCCACTGCCTTGGTTACACACACACACACACACACACACACAGCTTTTGGAATAAAATAGGGACATGAATTTAGGGAAAGCAGAACAGTACTTTATTTAATGTTGTTTGCTAGTCAGCAGGCAATAAGTTTCAAGAATAAAAAATTAACTTTCACCACTTATTCCAAAACTTATTATACAATAATTAGCAAAGGATTCATTATAAGCTATAGTAAATGGAAACATTTGTTAAAACAATCTCTGGAGTAGGAGTTTCCTGATTACAATTCTAGGGATTCTGCTTAGACCTGCACATGCCTGATGAGCTAAGGATCAGTTTCACTTTGGAAACACACATATAAAATTTACTATATATGGTAAAGCACTTAAAAATAATTTACAAATATTACAAAAAACAAAATTTTTTCTATTTTGGTTTACATGTTATTTACAGCTATTTCACTAAACATTGATGTATGCAACAATCAATAATCAACAATCAATAAAATATTGTGCTGCCATAGATATAGTAAATAAAAGCATGCTGATTAAAAGATTTGAATCATCAATTGCACTATAAGAAATGAACAATCTCAAGTGTAGTAAACAAAATATTTTTCAGAAATAAAAATAATGAATCTAACAATACTATATTGAATGACAAAACCATTTTGTGGAAACTAATTTTCTGAATGTGTTTTTTACATCTTTGTTCCTCAGGGTGTAGCTCAAGGGGTTCAGCATGGGAATCACCACTGTGTAAAACACAGTAGCCACTTTAACTGTGAGCCAAGAAGTTTTAGGATTAGGGATACAGTAAAGGAAAAAGATGGTTGCATGGAAGATGGTGATGGCTGTCAGGTGGGAGACACAGGTGGAGAAGGTTTTCCAGTGCCCACTTGCAGAATGCATCCTCATAACAGTGATACAAATGATTATATAGAACATCAGAATAATCACCAGGTTGCTTGCCTCATTGAATATGGCAATAGTAAAACACAGCATTTGACTGATATAGGGGTCTGAGCAGGAGACAGAGATAATTGCAGAGTGTTCACAGATAAAATTATTTATGATGCTAGACTTACAGTAGGATAATGTAAGAAGAAAATACGTGATTGTCAGGGAACACACTATGCCCCATGAGTAAGACCAAGCCACCAACAGAGCACAAAGCTTCTGGGACATAACAGTGCTATAGAGCAAGGGATTACAGACGGCTACAAAATGGTCATAGGCCATTGCTGCTAACATGAAGGTTTCTGTTACTCCAAAAATGCATGTAAAACAAAACTGTATAATGCAACCAGAGAAAGAGATGGTTCTGTCCTCCACAATCAAGCTCTCCAACAATTTGGATGTAACTACAGTAGAATAACAGAAATCGACAAAGGACAAGTGACTAAGGAAAAAGTACATGACCGTGTGCAGTTTTGAATTAAACTTGATAATTATCATGCCCAAATTCCCCACGACGGTGACTGTGTAGATAGACAAGAAAACCAGGAAGAGTGGAACCTGGAGTTCTGGATATTCTGAAAAACCCAGGAGAATAAGCGTGGGTATGAGACTCTGATTTCCTTCTGAAAACATCATGATTCCTGTTGAATAAAGAACCAAAAGTTATTCCTGAAAAGTAGAAATGAATAGAAAAGAGAAACAGAGAAGACCGAAGCTTCATATGTCTCTGTGGAGTTGATTTATATTCCCCAGGTACGGTCCTCAAACCAGCACCAGTAGGATAACCTGAGAATTTGTTAGGGATGCAAATTCTCTAGCCCCATCTTCAACTTCCTGAATCAAAAACTCTGGAAATGTAGCCTGCAATTGGTGATTTAGCCAGTCCTCCAGGTGACTTTTGACACACATTAAATTATGAAAACCACTAAAATATAGACTCATCATCCTATTGTTTAAAATTTAGCCCTTGTTAGTATTTTTAATATAGAGCTGAAATATAAATTTGGAGCACAAATGAAATTGTAAAACTCAGAAGCAAGAGACGTGAACCAGAAGCAGAAAACCTTGTTATGGTTCTAAGAAGTACACTAAGGTCAAGGCGATCACACAACATGCAAATGGTGCCACATAAATCTTAGTATTCATTCTTTTTATATTTTTGGTGTTTTTTTAGACATAATAAAGAATTAAGCACCCATAGAATTTATGAGTTGGAATAAATCCTAAATTTCAACTAGTTTATACTTTCCATCCAGGGCTTGAAATTTTATTACAGAATCTTATTCCTAAAATGATCATGTGGCCACCACCAAACCTTCATTAATGTACACTGCCAGCTGGGGTAATCTTGTGGATCCTTTATGGACATTTTGCTTAATATTGATTATTTTATTAATTAAATTGTATTAATTAAATTTTGTTAATTATTTGTTAATGTGCTTTTAGGTCATCTATTCTGCTATGTATTTTAAAATTTTAAATATATAATATAAAATATATACTTTTTGAGAAACAGAACAGAAGAATTTTAATTCAGCAACAAGTTCATACAAAATATGTTCAAAGAGTCAATAAAAATTACACATCTTCTCAACCAATTAGAAGCAAGCCCTCTGTTATGATGAGGCAAAATTGGGGAAGATAGAAAAGTGAGCGCAGAACGGCCCTAAAATGAATGACCCCAAGATGTACACATACAGCTGCAGCAACATTGGATGGATGATCTGTCCTGTCTTCTTAGCTTTGTCTGGATCAAGTGTCAGGCTCCAGACTCAGCTCCATGAATGCCTACTTGACATGCACTACAACCCTAGACATAAAACATGTATCATCAGCATATTCTTTCCAATAGCAAGTGGGACTGGGCAGATACATTGCAAATATTCATTATCCTTCAGACTATTTTAAGAAATGGGTTTCCTTCAATATTTGGAAATATTAGCCAAACCCTGGTATATTAGGGAGATTGGTCCTGCTGTTCTGTTTTATTGGCAGAATAATTTCAGCAATAACAAAAGAAACTCAGAAAATGACTTAGTGTTCAACCCCAGCAATTTCAAATGATTTTGGGGAAAATCAGTGGACTAGGAATAGGTTTGTACTCAAATTGAAATTAGGCCTATGAAATTTCAAAATCCACAAATATCCTGTACATTTTTTGCAACTTCCCCATTGCTCGCTGCTGCCAGTTTCTGTAATAAAAAATTCAATGATCAGAAACACTTCATACCTTGTTAGTGAAAATTAAAATGTCTCTGATCATAGAAAGGGGCCAGGTACAGTTTTTTTGAATAATCTATATGAGCTGGAGCTCCATCTTTTCCATATAAATTGAAAGATACCAAAAGAGACATGAACTGACCTGAGACCAGAAGTTCCTGATTAATTTACCGAGGATTTCTTTTTATGATTAGTGAACCTCAGGTATATTTCTTCTCAGTAATCAAACATTCTTTAAGATATCAATAGGCTTTAAGCTTGTAATGAAAGTGGTAGTATATTTCAATGTGTATGCCAGTAAAATGGCATTTTATTCCCAGAACATAAGAAATATCAAAGAAATACAAAGAAAAAATTAAAAGCTGAATTAACAGTCTAAACTAGGCAAACTCTGGGTCTTGTATTTACTGCCATGACAATGAAGTTATATAGTAGAGAGAATTATAATTGGAGTATTACTCAGTGGACCACAAACCATGTAATTAGCTGAAACACTGTGTCTTGTGTCATTGTGATAGATGCATTCTCTTCTAAATCATTAAAGATAATTACACCACCACAAGTATTCCATTAATTACTTTTCACTGTGGAATTATTGAAATAACACATATTCTTTGATGTAAACATGAAAGAACAATCTAGAAATAATTGTTATTAACTCAATCACATTTCAAATCCAGCATTCAAAGTTAGAGAAACTTGGCCAGCACTGCCTTAAGCAAAGGATAAAAGTGACCATTTCCAGTGGTATAATATAGATATAATTTACCCCTGATATGATGTGATGAGACTGTGATATTCTTTCCCCAAAACCTATAATTCCAGTTTAATATGATAGAATCATTAACTAAACCCATATCTGGAAACATTCTACAGGATACTGCCCCAGTACTCCTTAGAATTGTGAAAGTCAAGTAAAGCAAGAAAAGAGTAAAAAAAAAAAAAAAAAACCAAAAAACAGAAAACAAAAAACAAAACTGTTACAGATCAGAGGATATTGAGGAGATGAGAACTAAATCCAATGAGGTATTCTGGATTGCATCTTAGAAAGAAAAGAGGGTATTAATGGGAAACAAACAAACAAAACAAAGCAAAACAAAACCATATGGAATCCAAATAAAGTTTAAATTTTCATGATCATAATGTACCATTATTTCTTTTTTTAAATTTTATTTTACTGTGGTGAGAACACTTAACATGAGATCTACCCTCATAAGATATTTTTGTGTACAATACAGTATTGTTGACTACAGATATGACGTTCTACAGCAGATCTCTGTTCATCTGGCTTAACTGAAACTTTGTGGCCATTGATTTGTAACTTCCTATTTCCTTCTCCACTAACCTCTGGCAACTATTATTCCACTCTTTGATTCTATGAATTTGATTGCATTAGATACATTTTATAAGTGGAATCATGCTGTATTTGTCTTTCTCTGACTGGCTTATTTCACTTAGCATAATGTCCTCAAGTTTCATCCATGTAGTCACATATTACACAATTTCCATCTCTTTTAAGGCCAAATTATATTCCATTGTTTATATATTCCACATTTTTTTTATCCGATTATATGTCCATAGATATTTTGGTTGTTTCCACATCTTGGCTACTGTGAATGATTCTGCAATGAACACAGTGATGCTAATATCAAAAGATTTCAATTCTTTTGGATTCTGTCCAGAGGCAGGAATACTGGATCGTATACAATTCAATTTTTAATTTTGTAAAGAACCTCCATACTGTTTTCCATAGCAGCAACACCATTTTGCATCCCTGCTAACAATTTACAGTGAGATGTAATGGAAACCCTTTGAAATATCTTTGCAACTTATTTTGTCAATTGAAAATTATTTTAAAAATTGTAAAATTGATGTTTAAAATGACATCATTCACATTAACAGTCCCATTTTATTGTATCTCCAATACCACAGCCAGCTGTGATTTATGCCAACATACCATCACGTCCTAATTGAAATGGCGTAAACATAGGAAGTAGCCTCTTAGCTTCCACCCCCCACCCTTCTTTGATTCATTTTGCTACACCATTCATCAGACTTTGTTTTTAGTGTCTGTGGCTATGAATGTGCTGGGACCAGGTTGAGGGGTGGTGGTTGGGGATGGTTGTGAGGGAGAGTTAAAAATTATGCACACCCTGGCTATAGAGATTATTTTAATTAACTTTTAGAAAAGGCAAATACATCATTTTTTGTCATAATCTCCTTGCTTTTCAATATGTTTTGTCCATCTGTCAACCAGCATTTCTATTCCCTCATTAAAAAATGTTTTAGGCTGAGCTGCGAGCCACGAATGCACCACTGTCTTCACTTCTTCATCAGAAGTGAATCTTCCCCCTTGTAGGGCTGCTAACACTATTGCGAACTTCCTTGAACTTCTCTATCCATTCATACACAGTTCTTCCCAACAAAACACTTTCTCCACACTGCACACAAAGTCTTCGATAAATAATGGCACCAGGTACACCCTCAGACCACAAAAAAATGAATCATTGCACACTGATCTGCTTTCGTGAAAATCACAAGTGGGGCATCCATTTTTGCTCGCACCACAGTTACAAATGAACTGATGTAGCACGTTCACATCTGCACCAAACATGACTGGAGAGACAGTAGCCTTGAACAGAAAGTGCTAATAAGACAGTGTGTGGGGCTTTCTAGGAGGCGCAGTGGTTAAGAATCCGCCTGCCAATACAGGGGACACAGGTTTGATCCCTGCTCCAGGAAGATCCCACATGCCACAGAGCAACTAAGCCCGTGTGCCAAAAAAAAAAAAAAAAAAAAAGACAGTGCGGCCAACAGAAGTCTTCATATAACCAGAGTGTGGATAATTTTTGACTCACCCTCATAATAACATTTTTGAACTCATTACTAACTAAATAAGAACTAATTTAATGAGTGCAAACTTACTATTTCCTAATAATACACATGCTTCACAAAGAAATAAATGACACAAAAAATCTAATTTCCTAGCCCACAAAATTGGTATGTGAAGTGAGGGTTCAAATACCATCTTCTTCACATAAAGAGATACTACAAAAGCACAGCAGCCTTAGGGAATGCTCCAGTCACAGCAACTGTGTTATGGTTGGGTTTTGACGTGCATACTGTCCTTGTGCATCTCCCCACCACACTCTCTTTCTCATTTCTATATTCAATTGAATAAATGTAATCAAAATCATTTATCTTTTTGATGTATAGATGAGTTATTCAGTTTGAAGTAATTAGAAACAGTGTTGTGAACGTTCTCATCCCTCTTTGTGGTGCAAGTATGTGTTTCCACTGGCTACACAGCAATGATTGGAATCATGGGTTCATATTTCCAAAGAGTTTTCCAAACCATTTGATCTACTTTACACTCCTACTCAGTGTATGAAAGTTTTATTTAATCTTCATTCTTGCCAACTTTTTGTTTTATTGAGTTAACTTATTTTTGAAGGTTGTTTGTTTATTAGATTGTTTGCTAATATTTACTGGGGTTTTTGTACTTTAGAGTTAGTAGGAACTCTTTCTATATAATAGTTATTACATATATCTCACATATACATTCCAAAGATGTTTTCTAGTATGTCTAAAGTATTGTTTCCTCAACAATAGACTCTCAGACAAGAATTTGGATGCAAGTAGTTTATTCTGAGGATGCTCCTATGAAGCACCAGTAGTTAGGTAGGGAAGAGAGACAACAGAACAATGAACAGGTTGTTTTTGTGGACAACTGGGTCTCAGTTTCCCTGGGGACCTCTGGAAGACAGACTAAAACCTAATTTAGACTTGTCCCACTGAAGGAGTGAGGAAGCTGTGGTACTTATGAATCCACTATATACCATATGCCCACTATATATCACATACTATTGGTTGGGAGCCATTCCTGGAGCTGTTAACTTCTTGGCACTTTCATCACGGCTATACAAAAAGTGAGGACACTCCTACAAGCAAGTTAAAATACAAAAAAAAATAGCTTTCAGATTGTCACAGGCATTATCAATAAAAAGGCATCTGAAGAAAGGAAAAAAAAAGACAAAAACAGAATAACTTAATAAAGTATATAGCAAACATAAATAAAGGGGTAAACATATGGGTGAGTCAAAAATTATCTGCACTCCAGTTATATGAAAACTTCTGTTGGCAGCACTGTCTCATCGGTACTTTCCATTCAAGGCTACTGTCTCCCCAGTCACTGCTGCACACGTGTGAATGTGTTACATTAGTTCATTTGTAACTGTGGTACAAGCAAAAATGGATGCCCCACTTGTAATTTGCACAAAAGAAGAGCAGCGTGCAGTAATTAGTTTTTTGTGGTCTGAAGGTGTACCCAGTGCCATTATTAATTGAAGACTTTGTGCAAAGTATGGAGAAAGTGTTTTGTTGGGAAAAAGTGTGTATGAATGGATAAAGAAGTTCAAGGAACGTTGCACAAGTGTTAGCCACCAAGAAGGAGCCGGAGTCACTTCTGATGAAGTGAAGAGAGCAGTGCATTTGTGGCTCACAGCTCAGCTTAAAACATTTTTAATGAGGAAATATGAAAACTTGTTGACAGATGGACAAAATGTATTGAAAATCAAGGAGATTATGTCAAAATAACGTATTTGTCTTTTCTAAAATTTAATTAAAATACATTCTACAGCCAGAGTGTGGATAATTTTTGATTCACCCTTCTATATCCAAAACTGGTTCTGAGATAAAATTGATAAAATTAATGAAACTCTCATGAATCTAAACAAGGGGAAAAAAAGAGAGAGGAGGCAAAAATAGCTAACATTAGCAACGAAAAGTGATTATAATTATAGACCCTGCCAACTTTGGAAAGAGATTATTATGAAAAAAGTTATCCCACTGACTTTGAAAGCTTAGCTATGGTGGATGAGTTCCAAGAAAAATAAAATGATAAAATTAACTCAAGAAGAAATTGAGATCATAATTTTCTTACCACTATTAAATAAAATAAATTCATAATTGAAAATTTCCCTATACAAATGAAAGTTTATTTTGCAGTGAATTCTAATGTTAAGCAAAATTTTTCACTGAATTGAATAAGAAGACTCTTACCATTTTTGTTTTAAGAGGCTAGTATAATTTTGATGGCAAAAATTAACAAGGACAGGGCAATAAAAGAAAGTTACAGAACAACTTTACGAATGAACATAGAATTTTAAATTATAAACTATCGACACAAAGTCAACAACCAATAAAAAGGTAAATCTATTATATAACACTTGAAGTAATTTTCTCAGAAAAAATAAAAACACTTAGTTTGATATTAGAAAATTCAAAAAATGTAAGTTACCATTTCAAAATGTTAAAGGAGCTAAAATGAAAAAAATATTAGCTTGATGAAATTCAACATCAAACTCACTAAAAGGCAAGACAGCAAATACACACACACACAAGAAAATACATGAGATACCTTTGCTAGTCTCAAAAAAAAGGATCTACAAAAGCCTATCGAAACATCTTAAATATAAAATACTAGTTACTTTTCTTGTGGAATGAGGAAGTCAAGGATGCCCACTTTTACTATGTTTACCCAAAATCATACTGACATTCCCAGCTAGTTAACCAAATCAAGAAAACAATGAAAAAGAATAATATTGAAAACAACAAACCCAGAACATATTTAATCAGAGATTATACAATATACATGTTGAAAATCCAAACTAATCTACAAATAACTTATAAAATTATTGAGATATTGGTAGTATTGCAAGAATGCATTGTATTCTGATCTAAAAACAACACATATTTTACAAATGATATTTAAAATAGCATGAAAAATAATCATACACTCAGATTAATTTAACAAAATATGTGTAAGAACTTTATAGCAAAAATGTGATAAATCTTGTACCACAAAATTGAAGTAGATCTAAATAAACATAAAAATGTAGCATGCTTATCATTTGTAAGACTTGAGGATGTAAACTTGTCATTTCTTTCCAAAAAGATCTACAGTTCTACTGTAACTCTACCCTAAAACCAAACAAGTATAATTTTAACATTTGTTTTGAAAGGAAAAGATCAAAGAATATTTTGAACACCCTGCCAGAAAAAGAGTAACTTTTAAGCAGTTGCTCTACTGGATATCAAAACTTACTGGTAATGGATAGTTCTGATTATAAAACACCTAAAAGCATATAAGAAGTCTAGAAATAGACCTATACATGCATGGACATTTACTTTATGAAAAATCTGGCACTACAGAGCAGTGTTAAATGGCGTGAATTTTCAATAAATATTGCTGGGGCAAATATACATCAATAAGTTAAAGTATAAAATTAGCTTATTCTCATGTCACATCAAAATTTACTTCCAGTTCAAAATCAATTTAAAAATCAATGTAAAAAAAGAAAATAAAATCCAGAATCCAAAATAAGAGGAAATAGAATATAATATAAAAGGCATAATAGTGTATAAAATTTGTGAAAATTTAGCACATAAAATTTGAGAATATCTTTGTTATTTTGGAGGAAAGAAATAGATCTTAAATAATACATTGGAATCACTGTGTAAAGAAATAATTTAATAAACACCGACACAAACATTAGAAAATTTGTGCATCTAAAAATATCATCAAGGGAGTGCATAGATAAGCCACAATCTAGAACATAGTCACGATACAAGTATCAAAGGACTTTTACTTAGAATATATAATGAACTACATATTTCACGATAAAATATAAACAACCTAACAGAAAAATGGACCAAAAAAACCTGAATAGGCACCTCAGAAAGAAAGAATAGCCAAATGACTAATAACCGAAGTAAAGGAATTCAACCACATTAATAATGAGGAATTTAAATTATAACCAAAATGAAGCACCACTATTCACCCATCAACTTGAAAATATTAGAATGTCTAGTGTGATAATATTAAATGTCGGCAGGAATGGGCAATAATTAGAACCCGCATGTAATATGGGTGGAATGTAGACTAATGCATCTACTTTGGAAAATTGATTGTATCTATTAAAAGAGAAGAAACAAGTTCCCTTTGATCCCGAACATTCAGACACAGGGCATATCTCACAGAATGAGTCTTATGTGCAATGCAGTGCATACTTGTGCAAAAATGTTCATAGCAGCATTTCCATTAAAGCCACAAATAGGAAATAACCAGGAGTGGAACTGCTGGATCATATGGTGATTCTATTTTTAGTTTTTTTTTTGGAAACTGCATACTGTTTTCCATACAGTATGTAACTGGCTGCAACAATTTACATCCAAACCAACAATGTAAAATGGTTCCTTTTTCTCTACAGTCTCTCCAACATTTGTTATTTGTAGACTTTGCAGAGGAAAGGGGAGGGACAATTTAGGGGTATTGGATTAAGATCTACAAAATATTATGTATACAACAGGTAAGCAACAGGGATAAATTGTATCGCACAGAAAATTATAGCCATCATCCTGTAATAACTTTTAATGGAGTATAATCTATAAAAATACTGAATCATGATGCTGTGCACAAAAAACTATTATAATATTGTAAATCAGCGATACTTCAATAAAGAAGAGGAAATAGCCGAAGTCCATTAGAAGTAGGATGAACAAGAGCATTATAGCTATTTATTTTATGGAAAACTCTTCAGCAATAAAAAATGAACTACTCACAGTTAACAACTTAAATATTCTTTTAAAACAAAATGCTGAACCAAAGAGGCCAGACATAAGGGAATATACTCTAAGATTTTATTTAAATGAATTTCAAAAGGAGGCAGTTAACTTTTATATTCTCATAAACTATTCTCAGGTTGAAAAGAAACAGTTCTGAACACCACAGTGGAGTTTGCTCCTAGCGGTGTTAGAGAGGCATAGTGACTAGAAAAGTGGTTATGGAAATGCTGTGAAGGCCTGATAATCTTCTGTCTTCAGTTTCTTGGAGAAAGTAACATACAGGATGGTTGTTCAGAATTACTTGCCTACCTGTTTGTCATATTTCATGATTTGAGACAGAGGAAGAGAAAAGGGAACAGAAAGGAAGGGGAGAAAACATGGAAGGGTAATAATTTACAGATATTGTAAATTAGGGATTAGAATGTGGACAGCTTTAGAGGACCATTATTTAGCTTATTACATTCTGGAAGTGAGACATAAACAGAATTTTATTTCTTTTTTTTTCTTTTAAAATGAAGGTATTAAAAAAAAGACAGTGTGGTTTAAGAATCATAAATATATATAAATTATCTAATTAATTTTCTCAGTAAATTTTATCACATTATTTGAAGAAAAATTTAACAACCTCAATGCAATATATAAAGCACACTTAAGAAAATATCTTCTCCCCTTCTTTCCCTTTATATATATACATACACACACAAACACACATATACAAACATATATATATATATCTCCTCACTCAAAATTACATTGATTGAGAAAACAGTTTGTTGTTAATTAACTTTCTGACTCCTTCACATCATTATTTCTAAGGCTGTAGATAAGGGGGTTTAGCATGGGGATCACAACTGTGTAAAACACAGTGGCTACTTTGATGAAGAGTCTTGTAGCTTTTGGAGTTGGGCACACAGTAGAGAAGAAGGATAGCCCCATGGAAAATGGTGATGGTAGTCAGGTGGGAAGCACAGGTGGAGAAGGCTTTACAGAGTCCACCAGCAGAAGGCATCTTGATGATGGTGACAATTATAAACACATAGGAGCCTAGAATAATCAGGAGGCTACACACTTCATTGAGTGTAGAAATGATGAAACATCTCATCTGACTGAAGGAAGGGTCAGAACAGGAGACAGAGATGATGGCAGAATACTCACAGCCAAAGTGATGTATGAGATTAGAACCACAGAAGGAGAGCTCCAAAAGAGAATATGTGCTTGTCAAGGAACATATTCCACCCCAGGAGTAGGTTCCAGCTACCAGGAGGGTACAGAGCTTAGGAGACATAGCAACTGTGTAGAGCCAGGGGGTTACAGGCAGCCACAAACCGGTCATAGGCCATCACTGCTAGCCTCAATATTTCTGTAATCACAAGTGTGCAACCAAAGAAAAATTGCATCACGCAACCCATGTAGGAGATAGTCCTTATGTCCACAACCAAAATCTCTAACAGCTTGGGTGTGAGTACAGAAGAGTAACAGAAATCAACAAAGGAGAGATGGCTGAGAAAAAAGTACATGGGGGTATGAAGTTTGGGATCAATTCTGATGATCACAATTACACCCAGGTTCCCCATCACAGAAACTGTATAGATGGCCAAGAAGACCAAGAAGAGTGGCACCTGGAGGTGTGGATATTCTGAGAAGCCCAAGAGGATGAAGCTGATTCCAGCACTCTGATTTCTCTCATCCATCACTACCTTCCTGGAGGAGAAAATCAGAGAGTTCATTCTGAGCAACCAAATATGACAGAAATAGGGGGTATTTTTTTTCCAGGCTGGGAAGGGGATTGGTCCAGGTGGGTGGACTCAGTGGTTTCCCAGGAAGACAAATGGCACAGTTGGAGCTTGAAGGGTGCATTATGTGTCTTTGGGTGTTGGGGGTATAAGTGTGAGTCCTGATGGAGGGGTGGGGAGAGGGTGGACTCTGATGAACTGAGAATGGCCCTGTTTAAATTTTCTCATCTTTCGCAGCTATATCTCACTTCTCTCCATTGTTTAATTGGAATTTTTAATTACACTTGCAAATTCTTGTTTGCTCAGGCCATTCTAGTTGCCCAGGATGTCTTTTCTTTTCTCTCTCATTTTTTCTTAGTGCTGTTCTACCATCAAACACACCCCAGGTTTACATACCCATAATGATTTCACCAACTGACCAAACCTTGGTAATAGGGCATTTATTGTATATTCTAGAGAATATGAATGATATCTTGTAAAGAACCCAGACTTTGTAATCACGTCAACCTGCATTCAAATTTAGCCTCAGCCACTTATTAATATAACTCTGACAAGTTGTTTAAGTTCTCTGCAGCTCCTTTGCTTATCCATAGAAATAATATTATAAGCATTTATTATTATTCTTACTATTATTATCATACAATTATATATAAAGTATAACTTAAATTAGATAATTATTTTTCTAAAACATCTAAGACTAAATTTCATATGTAATAAATGTCTCTCCAAATTTAGTTTCTTCTCTTATATTTTTAATGCTGTGTTTAATGTTTACTTTGAATTGGAAATATATAACTACAAAATATCCAACAACGTAGCACCAGCTGTAATCTTAGGAAGTATGAAGTGGTGCAAATAGTGACTAGGAAGTAGAAAAAATATTGCAGAGACATGGAGGAAACAGTTTTCTTGCCTGATTCCTTTCTAATGTTTCCCATCAGATTCTAAGCATTACTACCTCTTAATTTCAAATTCAAGGCAACACATTTGCAGACTACCTTGTTTAATCCACAACTCAAACTTACTTTACTGCTCCAACTTGCTCCCACCTAGATGGTTTTCAACTCAAAATTTGTATACAAAGTCTAACATATTTCTCTACAGTTTCATAGATTTCTTTTCAATATTTCCCTAAAATATTTTTAATTGAGAACAATATTACTTGAATATCCACCAAGTTGACTAGGACATCATTCAGCTACATAAGCAAAGTTCAAAGACAAATTAATTCCAAGAATCTTAAAGATGGAAGAAATAGAGTTCAGTAACTTGTATTCTCACTCTCAACTGAACTAAATGGATACCATTGCAATGCCACTAGGGTTGCATAGGTATTTCTCTGCCAAAAATATTGCTGCTTTCAGAGTTTCCCACATCAGAATTAAAGTATACCACTTAGGTTAACAACTCACCAGAAGCCAGATAGTCTTTATAGATTTATTTATTGAGGTCTTCTTTGATTTAAATAAGATTCTTGAAAATTATTTCACAAAAAATTATAACTTTTACAAAAATGTCATAGCTTGTAATTAGGATATGGGAACTTCTTCTGAAGTATATTCCAGTATAGTCAACAAGAAAATTATATTTTTCTCATAAAAAAGTCAGAGATGAATAGAGAAGCTCTTGAGGGTGAGCCAGACTTGGAAACTAAATTTAGGTATCTTTCTGTATATTTGTATCTACTTAAGTGACTTTGGGGAATCATACCCTAGAGAATTTTGATTGGGGTATTTGCCATGAGCTACAAACAAGGCAATTTAAAGAAAATCCTGCATTCCTAATTTAGAATATAGTTTTTTTTTTAATCATAAAGGAATGTTGAACACGTGTATCTTCTGATCTTAGAAAGCAATGATAGCAATCAATCTATTATTTGATGTATTTTATATTCATCATGGAAAAAATGACCACCAAAATTCACAAAGAGAAAAATCACAATCAAAGTCCAATAAACTAGACATAGTATAGTTATTGTGTTATGTTTCATTTCAGTATTTCCTCTTAGTTTTCTTATTTAGACTTTTTTTGTTTTGGTAACTAACACTTTCAGTATAACATTGAATATAGTTTTGTTATTATGGCCTTTGCAATTAACAAATACAAATGTTTTCCTCTTTTATTAGATATACAAGCTTCATTAAGGCAATTGATAGGTTTGCTGAATAGTGTGGTATATTAACATTCTGTTTCATCATAATAAACTGCTGAAAATTCAGTGGCTTAACCAACACCCATTTCTTAGTTCACAGTTCTGTATGTATGAAGTCAGGCACAGCACACCAGTCCATCTATTCAAGTTATCACATGGCTGAAATGAATGTGTCATCAGGTTTCTCATCCAGAATTTCGTTCATTCATGCTGTTGGCAGAATTCAGTTCCTTGAGGTTGTAGGAATGTCTTGCTTTCTTGACATCTCGGGGTTATTCTCGATTCCTAGAGTCCACTCTAGGTCTCAGCTTGTTTCTCCTCTCAAGTCACTCTCACACTTCAAATCTCTCTTTCAAGATCCCCCTACACTTCATGTGCCTCCTTAAAGAGGGACCCAAACTTTTTTAACAAGTCATCTGATTTTATCAGGCCCACCAATCATGATAATCTTCTTTTCTTAAGGTCAGTTAATTTAAAACCTAATTATAATGGTAAAATTCCCTCCCAACAGCACCTAGATTAATGTTTAATTGAAGGGCTAGTTGAAGGTATGTGTACACTAAATGGTGGGGAATCCTGAGGGCTAGCATAGAGTTCTACTTATCACTCATGAGATCAACATTTTTGTCCTCTCTCTCCTCTACACCTCATTGTCTTTAAAATAGCACCTACTTTCATGAATGTTTTATTTGAAAAGAAACTCAATGATCTATGATTCCATCTTAAGAAGATAAAAAAGTAAACACAGTTTTGTCTCCCAATAGAGAGAAGGAGGGGAAAAAGATGAATGGTAATCGGTATAATAGAAAATGGACAGTGAAATAGAAATAGGGAATTGAGCAAAACTAAAATTTTGATATTTAAAATAATACATAAAATCAATCATTCCCTAGATAAACTGATTAACAGATCTAAACACAATTGCTAATATCAAGGAAAAAAGGGGACTTCGTTACAGATTCTGTCAATATAGGAGGATAATTAGAGACTATTATGAATAATATTATTCCAATAAATTTGACAAGTTAAATGAAATGGAAAAATCTCTTGAAATATACAAATAAGAAACTTCCAAAAGACAAAATATAAACTATGAATAGCCTCTACCTTCTTATAAAATTCAATTTTTATTTAAAAATCTTCCCACAATGAGAACCCCAGGCCCATATGGCTTGAGTGGTAAATTCTGTCAAATATCAAAATCATACACAAACATTTGAACAAATAGAGCAATAAAGAATATATGCAACATTTTTCTTGAGCCCATTATAATAGCAAATATCAAAACCAGGCAAAGAAGTAAGAAAAAAAATATAGATCAAGATATCTGATGTACTTCATCACAGAAACATGTGATAAAGTACTAGAAAATAAAACATTACAGTAAATGGCAGGAAAATAAATTATGACTCAGAAAAAAAATAAGATTATCTACATATCATCAAACAAGATATATAAGAAAATTCCCACAACCTGATAAAGGTCATCTACAAAAATACCTTCAGCTAACCTTATGTTTAATGTAAAAGAAAAAAAACAAAAAATCCTAAATAAAATAAAATAACTCAGATTATTTTCTCCTAAGTCTGAGTATAACAACCAAAAAGAAAAAAAAAGAACATCTCGTTACTTTTATTCAACATGACACTTTAGATCTTTGTTGAATAAGGAAAGAAAATAAAATAAAGTTATGATTATTGAAAAGTGAAAATGTAAAAGAGTCTAAATTCTGTATACAAAAAATCCTAAGGAATCTTCAAGAAAAATATGAGAAAACAATAACTGAATACAGTAGTGTTGCATAAATGAGTGTATATAGAAATATCAATTCTATCATGATATTCTAATGATGAACAAATAGAAATGACTTTTCAAAAGTGTAATTTGTGAAGTTTGTCCATGCAAGCATAAGGATTGTCAATAAATTATGGATAGCTAAGTCACAATCCTTGGATACCTTAATTACACCAAATGAAAGCCATTCCTAGTATTCATACTAGTCAACAGGTCATATTTTTCACAATGATAACCTATTTCTGAAATTATATATTCTAAACAGGAAGAGGATAATTTTTGTTTAAGATGCAGATACTAAAAACATTTGTCAAAGCCATCTGGGGAGTTTTTCAAACTCTAGGGGAAGACATACAGAAGGCCAACAAACACATGAAAAGATGCTCCACATCACTAATCATTCGAGAAATGCAAGTCAAAGCCACAATGAGATATCACCTCACACTGGTCAGAATGGCCATCATTAAAAAAATCTAGAAACAATAAATGTTGGAGAGGGTGTGGAGGAAAGGGAACTCTCCTGCACTGTTGGTGGGAATGTAAGTTGGTACAGCCACTATGGAAAACACTTTGGAGGTTCCATAAAAAACTAAAAATAGAACTACCATATGATCCAGTAATCCCACTCCTGGGCATATACCCAAAGAAAACCATAATCCAAAAAGAAACATGTACCACAATGTTCTTTGCAGCACTTTTTAAAATAGCCAGGATGTGGAAACAACCTAAATGCCCATCAACAGATGAATGGATAAAGAAGATGTGGCACATATATACAATGGAATATTATTCTGCCATAAAAAGGAATGAAATGGAGCTATATGTAATGAGATGGATAGACCTAGAGTCTGTCACACAGAGTGAAGTAAGACAGAAAGAGAAAATAATACTGTATGCTAATTCATGTATATGGAATCTAAAAAAAAAAGATGGTACTGATGAACCCAGTGACAGGGCAAGAATAAGGATGCAGATGCAGAGAATGGACTGGTGGACATGGGGTTGGGGGGCAGGGGGTGGAGGGGAATCTGGGATGAAGTGAGAGAGTAGCATAGACATATATACACTACCAACTGTAAAATAGATAGCTAGTGGGAAGTTGCTGTATAACAAAGGGAGATCAACTTGATGATGGGTGATATCTTAGAGGGCCAGGACAGGGAGAGTGGGAGGGAGTTGAGGCAGGGAGCGGATATGGGGATATATGCATAAATACAGCTGATTCACTTTAGAGTGCCTCAAAAACAGGTACAAGAATGTAAAGCAATTATATTCCAATAAAGAACTTAAATTTTTTTTAAAAAAATTAAAAATAAAACCTCTAGGGAACTTTGGACTTCAAAAATTCTTGAGAGATGCTAGTTTAGAGATTAATTTAGGTACATAAATAAATTACCGCCAAAGGATTTTAAAGTTAATCACAGTAATTTCAGTAGTCAATATGAGGATTATTTAAGTTTCTTTTAGATAATAGCAATTTTACTAAACACGAGTTGAGAAAAATCAACCATTCAGAGTAGAATGAGTTTTGTATTTAACCTGTATTTTTTCTGGAATAGTAATAGGCATGAATTATATTTCTTCCCTTTTATTTTACTATGTTGACTTGTATTTATTAATTTATGACTGTTATACCACCCTTCCATTTCTGGAATAAAACCCAGTTTATTAATATTTTGTTTTGAATATTCATTATCTACACTTATCAGAAAAATTGGTCTATAAATGTATTTCTCATAATAACCTCATTTGAATGGATTCTTAAAATCTGGCTAATTGAATATTAAGTACCCTCTCTTAATTTGTTCTCTAGAAAGATTTATATGTAATTGGCAACAATTATTTCTTAAATGTTTGGAGGAATTCACCAACATAGTAAACAAGGAATTTTTTGGAATTTCTTTCTGAGGAAGATTTTGGAAAGAAATTCCATTACTTTAATATGTAAGACATTACTTAGGTTTTCTATTTTTTATTTTATACAATTGAATGCTATGTTTTTCAAGGAATGTATTTATTTCAATAAGATTTATAATTTATTAACATAGGTTCTACAGAATATACCCTCATTTTTCATGCCTGTAGAATTCTACTTATGTCCATTTTTCCCCTAATCAGTAGAGAGATAGATAAAGAGTGGATTATTTTAACTCAATATGTCAAAATCAATATATAATATGCCACTGTTGCCTCTCTCCTTCCTCAGAAACCAAACCAATAATAGTAATTATTATGAGAAATAAATCAAATAGTAAAGTCATATCAATAAAAAACAATGGTAAAATAAAAACCAGCTAATAAGATTTTACCATCATTTTAGAAATATGTAATGATTATGGAGGAGTGTACACTAACAAAATGGAGAAGTCATAGCTACAGTCAAGAATGCTTTAAAGTGCAGATCTAAAGTCAAATGGCATAAATTTTAAAACCCCTGAGAGTCTCAGGCTCCAAAAGCATGCAGTAAATGAACAAAATAAATCCTGAAGTTTGTATGAAAATGAAAGGGCCAAGGATAACTAGAATCTGCCATGGGGAAGAAAAAGATAACAGCAGTTGCTCTAATAGATGTAGAGATTTATTTCAAAACTATAATAATTAAGAATATGTGGTAATGGCAAATACATCAACAAAGACTTTAAAAACTGACTTAGGTAGATTAATGATTGAGTCCAATTACTCAGCATCTCCTTTCATTCAAAATTTTTCACACTTCATTATTGATGGAGTGCATTCTTTTGATTTTGAGTGCAATCCTGTGACAGGCCCAATAACATGTCAGCAGAAGAGAACATACAGCAGTTCTTAGCTGAGTCTTTAAGAGACCTTGCATATTTTCTCTCAGTCTATTACTTTTCTGACATTTCCATAAGACAGACAGCCAGCTAGTCTAAAGGTGATGAAAGACACACAGAGTAATCCATACTCACAGAACTGTCATGAGGCAAAACACTTCTAGCATCACAGAAGCCGAGGTACATGAAGAAGAAAATAAATAATGATTGCACTTTTAAGCCATTGATTGCTGGATTTTTTTTTTTTTTCAAGAGCTCTTCTGGCAATAGCTAACAGCATAGGGATATACACATGTATGGAGCTTTTATGACAAGACTGACATTGCAGAGCAAGAAGGAGAGAATGGATTGTTTTCAGTAAATAGCATTTGGCAATTGTACATTCACATGGGTAAGAATGAAGTAGTAACATGGATGTTGATGACTGCTGCTCAGACATGCTGTATTTGGTGAAGTGCGGCTCAGTTTCCCACATTTTCTCACTTGACGAACCCAGGGGAAGGAACACTCTATTTGTGCTGTGCTCTTCTCTAGGTTGAATGCATGAGCTCAAAGAGGAAATATTCAAACCTTGCAGGGGCATTTAAAGCTTCTTTTATGAGGTAACTTACAACATGTTCACTCATTTTTTATTGCCCCAAGTAAGTTTCATGGGACTTATTCTCTCTCTGTCCAGAGAGGAGTGAGACAAAAGTGAAGAGACACCAAATAACAATGAACAAAAAAACAATTTATGATAGACCCAATCTCACACCACCACAAAAATGAATTATATGTGATCATAGAACAAAATATGAACAATGACAAACATTCCTGAATATAATATAGGCAAAGGTCTTCCTGACCTAAAGAGTAGATAAATATAATCTTAAACAATTACAAACACATTACAAAAGTTATATATTTAACTAAACTAAAGTTCAAACTTATTCTTTATGAAATGATATTAAAAGGGTAAAAAGTAAAGCCAAAATGCAAAAATGCTTTCAAGATATTTAACTGACCAAGGGATTATGTTCATTATGTAAAAGAAGTTTCCAAATAAATTTTAAAAAGACAAATAATTGAAAAGTATATTGGTAAAATGCCATAAGAAGTCACTTTAAAAAAGAAAAAAAGTCACTTTAAACATATTAAAATGCGACTAACTTCAATAATACAATTATTCAAACTTAAACTACAAATTAAATATTCTACATCAAGCAAATGGGTAAAAATCATAAAGTCTGATAACACTGAACACTGGTGAAGAAATGTGTATAACTTTAGAACTTTCAAACATTCTTTTAGGGACTCAAATTGATACAATCACTTTAAAAATTGAGAATTAAATAATTGCATAATACTTCTGGTATAAACTCCATTCTAATGAGTACATATGTGCAGTCTAATAGTATACAAGCCCTGAAATTGAAACATCCTAAATGTCCATCATAGTAGACTACATTAAAAAATATAAGATATTTATAACATGAAATATTAAAGTGAATCAAAATTGATCATACTATAAGTATCTTAATAAAAGATGCACGGGATATGTAATGCATGATTTCCTCTACATAAAGTTTGCAAAGAGGGATGTTTTTTAAAGAGGGAATATTAATTTGTATTTTTGAAAGACATAGTCAGATTCTGAATCTGAATAGAAAAGCAAGTGTATCATTATGATAAAAGTCATCCTTTTGGCTACTGCCTATGGTGGGAGAAAAAGCCTGGGTACCGACAACATTCTATGCATTACTCTACTTGGGAGTTACATGGGTGTTTGTTTAAAATGTATTTTCAGTGTACTTTAAATTTAAAATGATGAAATCAGAGAATCAGGCAGATGCTACATTCTACCAAGATTAAGATTTTCATCATAAATGTAATAGAAAAATATTGCACAACTCTAAGCTGGAGAGTGAAATAAAGTGATTTTAATCACAGTGGATAATCTGGAATTCATGTCTCATGTCAGGGTAAAAATGTGGGAAATATTAATATTTTGGCATTACCTGTTAAAAACCAACTGAGTGACACAGAAAGCAGAGACATGGTGGCACAGCTTTATTTTGGAAATAAAGCAATATGATATAACTATTTGAGAGAAGCTATGGAGAAATAAATAATAATGTTTTCTCCTTTGCTTTGCTTGAACACCTGAGCAGATGGGAGTGCGATTTACTGATATGGAGAAAACTGGTAGGTGAGAAAATTTTATTGATGAGAATGGGTGATAGAAAAGCACATTTTATTAATCTTGGTCTTTGTATCACTGAGTAATTGTTATGTCTGCCTAGAAATAAATTTAACTTTTTCTTAGTGTTCAGTATTACTTTCAACACCTTTTATAGAACTATATTACACTGATCTCAAAAATATGAGTGATGCTTGTAGAGACTAGCTAATATTTTCAGGATCTTCTTGCCTAAAGTCACATAATACTTTTCATAATGCAAGCTTAAAGGTCCTCATTTTAACTGAAGTAAAATAAAGTATTAAGAAAAACAAAAGTTGCATTTTATACAACAATCTGAGTCAAAAGTGTTAGTTATGAGAACCTGAGTGCAAATTTAGGAAATGCAGTCACCATCTGTGTTTGCAGCACTGTTACAAATCACAACATAAACTTTAACATAATCAATGAGCCTCTAACTATATATCCCTTTTTCAGTACCTTGTCTTCCAGAATGTATTGTTTCTCTATTAGCTGAGAAACATTGTAACTAATCCTGACACTTGAAAAATATGGAAAGCATAATATATAATTTATTTAAAATATAACCATATATTTACTTAAAATAAAGGTAAACTAGCAACAGAAATATATATGATAACTTGGACATAATTTGAACATAAACACATTTATTTGAATTATATACAGGTTGACTTTAGTTCAAGCGGTTACTCCATCCTATTGGACTTCTGAATTATATTGAGTGAGAAAGCAGTTTGGTATTTATTAAACTCCTGACTGTCTCTTTCACATCTTTATTCCTAAGGCTGTAGATAAGGGGATTCAACATAGGAATCATGACAGTAAAACACACAGTGGCTACTTTGACCAAGAGCCAGGAGCTTTTGGAGTTGGGTACACAATAAAGGAATAGGACAGTCCCATGGAAAATGGTGATGGCAGTCAGGTGGGAAGCACAGGTAGAGAAGGCTTTTTGGAGTCCACCAGCAGAAGGCATCTTGATGATGGTGACAACTATGAAAACATAGGAGCCTAGAATAATCAGGAGGCTACACACTTCATTGAGTGTAGAAATGATGAAACGTCATCTGACTGAAGGAGGGGTCAGAACAGGAGGCAGAGATGATGGCAGAATACTCACAGCCAAAGTGATGTATGAGATTAGAACCACAGAAGGAGAGCTCCAAAAGAGAATATGTGCTTGTCAAGGAACATATTCCACCCCAGGAGTAGGTTCCAGCTACCAGGAGGGTACAGAGCTTAGGAGACATAGTAACTGTGTAGAGCAGGGGGTTACAGACAGCCACAAACCGGTCATAGGCCATCACTGCTAACATGGACATGTCTGTAATCACAAGTGTGCAGCCAAAGAAAAATTGTGCCATACACCCTTTGAAAGAGATAACTTTATCTTCCATAATCAAGATTTGAAGGAGTTTGGGTGTAAATACACTAGAAGAACAAATATCCAAAAAGGATAGATGGCTAAGGAAAAAGTACATGGGTGTGTGGAGTTTGGAACTGGTCCTTACAACCACAATTATGCCCAGGTTCCCCACCAGAGTGGCTGTGTAAATGGTCAAGAAGACCAGGAAGAGGGGTGTCTGGAGGTGTGGGTATTCTGAGAAGCCAAAGAGGATGAACATGGACACAGAGCTCTGGTTTCCTGCATTCAGTACCATGGCTCTTGATTCAAAAAATAAACAAATAAACAAAATGAATTAAATTGGAGCAGCAGAACATGAGAAGGTGGAGTGAGAGGAACTCAGGACAGATCAACCTAAACTAGTGAAAGTAATATGGTCAGTGTGTACCCAGGAGTGTCCTGAAGCTTCAATTTAGAGTCTTCCTGAATTTGATTACAGGAAATTAGCTTTATCTTTCAGAACTTTAGTTTTCTTATCTGGAAAAAAAAAATTAAAAAGTACTTATCAATAGTATTATTTTATATAAGTGATTCCTAAATGCATGTGATACTTAGAGCATTGAATATCCCCATGATAAAACATATCGGAGCAAAAGACACATTGAAGGAAATCAAAAAAAATTTGAGCAGATTATGGGAGTCATATGATAATGGCAGAAGTGGCCTTGGAAAAATTAAACACTTTTAATACATAAAGAAAAACACATGAGAAAAATTTCTTTGCGGTAAAATGTATTATTATACACTCACAGTGGTCCTGGGAATAATGAAAGTAGAACTTAGCCTGTTGAATATAAACCATGAACTAAGTGAATATTGCTATTATTTAGCTCATATAGGTTTCCCTGGCTAAAAATCTGCTAGATTCCAATATCCCTCAGATCAGAACCAAGGATAATCCTAGGTTGAATCAACTCACCCAAATCCAGATTTTCCTGATGTATTTTTATTGATGGGTTCCTTGCTAGTATTAATAAGCTGCATACACATTTGGTCCCAAAATTGAATTTTTTGTTTAAATGTTTCCAGTCCTTTAATCAGAAAATTGATGATTTTTGAAAAATATAATTAATAAAGACACCAAAAAATGTTATTTTTGCAACTGTCAAGAAATTGTGGAAGAAGAATGGAAATGTCCTTGAGGAATAGACAGACCTGGAAATTATACTCTGTGATTGTGCTATTTATTTTATATCTAATTGCTTAACCTTGGAGACACAGACCCGGGAGAATCCTGACAGAGTTTATTGTCATGAGCTACAAAAAAAAAAAAAAAAAAACAATTAAAGGAAACCTCTTCTTCGGCAATTTACAGTATAATTTCTTCTAACTCATTGACATGTTGCTTATGCCTTAAAAAATAATTTAGCTCTAGATAGAGGCTATACTTAAAACCATGAAGAAAATTACAATCATATATTTTCCAATGACCTTAACATAATTATGGCTGATATGCTACGCTTTTTTAATCTTACACGTCTCTACATGTATTTCTGTAGAAACACACTTAACATTACACTATACAAAACACACAACATTACGCTATACATATTTTTGCATTCAACCATTTAGGCTTATAAGTGTGCCATCAGCTGGGGGTTGGTAGAGTAGGGATATGTTAGTATCCTAATCATGGTTAAAGATCCAGCTATATTTCTGCTTCACAGCCATAGAGGTCATAGCACTGACATTTTAAGTTCATCTATGTGATTTCTGAACCTACTCCTCTAGGTAACATATCAAAAAAGAAAGCTGTGTTAAATATTGACCCCCATAAAATGACACCACATAGTTTCCTGATTAGGAAATCTTGAGGTACATGCATATAAAAGGGCACTAAAAAACAAAGATTACACAAATTATTCAAAGGGGTTGACAATTCTAGTACAGTTAATTTTGGAAGATTTAGCCAAATAGGTAGCCTACAACTCAGCAGCTAATCGAGGTTCACATTTGCAAGTATAAGCTATTTTTAATATGGGATGGCTAAGAAAAAAAGAAAATATCTGCTTACCTGCTTGAGAACCTATTGTCAGCCACACCAAGGCAGTTGGCCTGATATTTCAATTGAAGTCTTGTCAGGATTAAATCACCAAAAACACTTTTAAATCCAACTGAAGGATCATTTTAAAAGAGATCACTTGAAATAAAACGTTTTTGTTTTGTTTTCTCTTTATTCTATTTTTTCAGGTTTCTCTGAATGCTTGTAAATCAAAACATATAGGATAAAGATAGCTGAGGTCCATGTGGGCCAAAGAGAATTAGTGCAACAGGTTCTGCTTTTAATATTATCAACCAGCAGTGTCACACTGCTGTCTTAAATTCCTATCTTCCAAATTTTGCTCAGAATTGCATCTAACTTTTAGGTAAAGAAAGAACTGTATGTATGGTACTAACTTATTTTTATCCTCCAATATATAGTTTTATTAAAGGTTTACAACCTTAATTCCATAAGTTCTGACAGTGTTTTTAGTTTCAGAAGCCCAGACTGTAGATGCTCCCACAGAGAGGTTGAAGATAGCATTATGTGAATAACTAAAAGAAATGGCTGTTTTAACTGTGTGTGACATGCCATCTTTTTGTGTTAAAATATAGATTTTTTTTTTAAATTCAAAAGTTAAAGATTTGTGAACTTCCCTGGTGGTGCAGTGGTTAAGAATATGCCTGCCAGTGCAATGGACATGGGTTTGACCCCTGCTCTGGGAAGATCCCACATACCATGCAGCAACCAAGCCCGTGTGCCACAACTACTGAGTCTGCACTCTAGAGCCTATGAGCTGCAATTACTGAAGCCCTTATGCCTAGTGTCCATGCTCCCCAACAAGAGAAGCCATCACAATGAAAAGCCCACACACTGCAATGAAGAGTAGCCCCCACTCGTTGCAACTAGAGAAAGCCTGAACACAGCAATGAAGACTCAATGCAGCCAAAAAAGAAAAGAAAAAAAAAAAAAAAAACAGAAACATAACAAACAAACAAACAAACAAAAAACAGTTAAAGATGTATGGAAGAGGTAGGTGCCAAATATTCTCATTCTAGTAATAAATGACAAAATGAATTTGTTTATAGAATTTGTTATTTTTGAAACTGTTACGACTAGTATAGTGAGGGAAACCAAAAGAAAAATTAAAAGGCGGACAAGTTAGCTATAGGAAAATATTTTTCAAGAGAGATGTTGAGGTCCAAGAGTCCATGCTAGAGAGATAGTAAAAGAAATAGTATATGGACCTAGTCAAATTGCTGAAAAAAGTTTTTAAAAGGGAAAGTGTTTTGTTTGTCTAATCCAAAAGCAGACTGTATCCTAACAGACTCCAACAATGGGGGGAAAAGGTCAAAGTAGACTGGAATGCCAACAATATTGCAGCATGCTACAGATCATGTGACCAAGAAAAATATGTTCTAGTGTTGAGGACTATATAGACCCTTACATATAATTTTCTTACTGAGAAATTTAGGGAACTTTCCTAAAGGATTAATAAAAAGAGAATTCTTTCAGGGCTGCCATAAGATATTTCAACTTCTCTTAAAGTAGGTCACACCAAAGTTTTGATGCCCAAAATTTTGGAGTTTCCTTCTGTGAGCTCTCCAGGACCATCAGAAGAACACATACCCCTTCCCTTCCATGTTTGTGGTCATCATCGCTTTCGTGGCATAGGCTTCATCAGCCACCTGAGTTTTCAAGATGTTTGGTTCAGTGATCACTTCATTATAACCATCTATAGAGGATAATTTAATAAAGCATGATGTTACTATAGATCATGGATTACTGGAATCCACTTTTTATTTGCATGGTGCTTGGCCTGTCTTCAAGGCCAAAGATATGTCCAAATACTCTTTAAAACTCTTTCTAAAAATTACCACTATGTAAACCTCGCTAAGAGGTTATAACAGGAAGTTGTTTTTTAAAAAGTGCTGAGGATTGAATTTAAAAAAGAAAAAAAAAATGAATAGCACAGTGATGATTACACTAGAAGATTACCATCCCTAGGATTGGGAGATGTTAGGTTTAGTAAAATGTGGGAGGATGGAGACAGGTGTCACAGATCATGAAACTATTTTTTATTACCTTGAATCAAAAGACCTTTCACAATGTCCTCATTAAATCTAGTAGACATTTACACATTTTAAATTTGGGTGATTATACAATCATAATATTTGAAACTGTGAGAACCTTATTATATATTCTTTAATAACATTTTCTTGCCTCATTGAATTGTCTAGAACATCCTTTGTACTGTTAAATAGAAGGAGAAATAACTCACATTCTTCTCTGATGTTGAAATTCAAGAAAAAATATTTACTATTTTAGCATTAGTTATGATATTTAGCTATAGAATTGGGTATATACAGGATTTGAGTTTCCTTCTATTCTTAGTTTTCTGAGAGTTTTGTTTTGTTTTATCCTGTTCAATGTGTGATGGTTAATTTTATGTGTCAACTTAACTGGGCCATAAGGTCCTCAGATAATTGACCAAACATTATTCTGAATGTCTGTGAGAGTGTTTGAGGGTGAAATTAACATTTAAATCCATAGACTGAGTGAAATAGATTTTTCTTTTTGGTGGGTGAGCCTCCATGAATTCCTCCTGCCTCTTCTCTCAAACTGGAACATCGACTTTTTCCTGCCTTGAGATTCTAATTGAAACAGTGGCTCTTTTAAGGTCTCAAACCTGCTGACTTTCACACTGGGCCTTCTTTCATCATCGACTCTCCTGTGTCTTCAACTTGCTGACTCACCCTGCAGACCTTGAGACTTATCAGCCTCCATAATAGCATATCAATTGCTTGTAATGTCTCTCTATTTGCACACACACACTCACTCACACACATGCTCACATTCACACACATACACACATCTTATTAGTTCTGTTTTTCTGGAAAACTCTAATACAAGGTATAAATTAAATCAAATGATTTTACTATACATGTTGAAATAAACATGATTTTCTCCCTTATTTTGTTAACATGGTAGATTACAGCAATGAATTTTAAGTGATATATCAATTTTATATTGCTAGAATAATATATATTATTTTTCATATATTCTTGAATGTGATATGAGAAATTGTTTTAGTATTTCTGCATCTCTGTTGATAAACATTATTGCTCTATAATAACCAAGAAGTACTAGAAAAAGTAATTCATGAATTTTGCTGCTTTCAGATCCACAGGCTCAGATTTGAGTTTGTTTACTCCCTTGAATGCTATTTTCTTGTGTTAAGATTGCACGTGACCAAGTTTCAAGGGAAAATTACTTCTATCAACAAGTTGTCCTTGAGTTTGAAAGTCCTATATATCTAGGATGCAATTAGCAGGAAACAATATTGAATCACATGTTCCTCAATACCTTTCCCTAATGAACCATGTAAGTTCCTATTTTCTTTCTTAGAGTCTTCCTTATCCCACTATATGTAACAGCAGCAAAAACCACTTATGTAAAGGAAATGTCATGTAATATAATAATGCAATGAGATATTTGTCCAACATCAATCAATATATTGGCTGATGTATTTTTTACTTAGTCAACATATGAAATTTGACATTTATATAATTGTTACTCCACAAAGAAGTGAATGTTAAACTGTACAACTTTCATTAGTACTGTGTGTATCCTCAGCAACTGTTCAGCCACAATCCTTCAAAGAGAAAAGTTACATTTATACATGCTACATCCAAAAATTTTAAAGAAGAGTAGCATATAAATCCATTTGTAGAAAAAGAAATAACTCATAACTGTTACTTAATACAACCATTAGTGAGTGAACTTATATCAATATCTGACAAACATTTACCTTCATATTTAAAATGTCCACTTTCAAGTTGAAAGTACAACCATGAGAATTTTTGGTAAAAATTTGAATTGCATTTGTGTAAATAAACTGCCTATACAAGAGCATTTACCAAAAAACAAACAAAAAAACACCAAAAACTGTGCTAAAAGGATTTTGCAACTATTTACTCTTTGCTTTTTCCTCTTGTTTTATTTTTCACTAAAGATAGGAAACTAATGCATACCAAGTTACAGTTACATAACTTCAAAATCAATATTTAAAATAATGTACTTTAATTTTTATTTTAGAAAACTACTGAATATATCCAATATTACATGATGCATGCTCAAATTTCCTAAATCATTTTTGTGTTCTTAAAAGAGCTTTATTAAACTACACCACACCCCCCCCACACACACACACACCTCACACACACTTTTAAAGTGCCTGATAGGAACATTTAGTTATGACTCCTGGATAATAAACAAAAGTTAAAGTAAATCCTTGTCACTATTGCAATATGTTGAGTGCTGAGAATTTTGTTATATATCCCTAAATAGTAAAAACACATGACTTGGTGTAAAGCATTATGGTAAAGACCACTTAATTTTCATGGGAAACTCTAAATCATGGGAGGAAACATGTAACATTTAATAGGTTTAATTAGAACCTTAGCATATGATCTCACCCTACTCTCAGCTTATAAATTTTAATCATGATTAGTAAGATATGTAGAAAAGGCAAGTTCTTATACTTAATCTGTCATTTGCTTAAAGCAGCACATCAATTATTAAAAACTAACAATTATTTAAAACTTTGGTGGGCTTCCTAAGTGGCACAGTGGTTAAGAATCCACCTGCCAATGCAGAGGACATGGATTCGAGCCCTGCACCAGGAAGGTCCCACATGCCACGGAGCAACTAAGCCCATGCGCCACAACTATTGAGCCTGTGCTTTAGAGCCCATGAGCCACAACTATTGAGCCCATGTGCTGCAACTACTGAAGCCCATGCGCCTAGAGCCCATGCTCCGCAACAAGAGAAGCCATGGCAATGAGGAGCCTGCGCATCACAACAAAAAGTAGCCCCCACTCACTGCAACTAAAGAAAGCCCGTGCACAGCAAAAAAGACCCAACACAGCCAATAAAATAAATAAATAAATTTATAACAAACAAACAACAACAAAAAAAACTTTGGTAAAAGTAGTCATAGTCATGGATTAGCTGTTATTTGCCATAGAGTTATCTGGCATTATCAAGGAAGAATATCTTTGATTAGCTAAATGTTTTCATTAATCTATGGTAGATACTGAGCCAAATTCTTCATGTCACCCTATAGCATAACAGCTCTACCAGAAGCAGCTAACTTTTTTCACACCTTGACTTTGGGCTTAGGCATATTTTTTTTTTCTTTTTTGACTCATAAAATTTTAACAGATGAGATCCAAAAACAGACTTGAAATATGATTTTATTGTTGGACATAATTTGCTGTGACTCACCTTTCAACATAGACCATTAGCCAAATGGTCCAAGGAACATGAAATATTTACAAGTCTGTAGACCAAAGGTTAGCTGGCCTGGTTAGCCTTGAAGCTCACATGACCTAGCTCATATCAGCAAAGCTACCTTGGTAAAGTCACTGATTCTAAAGGATTGCTATTATTGCAACCTACGGGAGGTCATAATTGCTTCTTTTTCATCAATGAATAACTGATATCTTGAGAAGATCTGTGTATTATATCATAATCAATTACTTGGTTGTTATATTACACTATCATGGGAGAAAATAAGTAAAAGTAATTAGAACTTAAAATGAATCTAAAATTATCTCTAAAATTTCCAATAAATAAATAAATAGATTAATAAATAAATAATGTACAACCACAATGATGTAAATGGAAAAACTAGAGTGATGGGCATAGACCTCCAAAATCTGTGTCATTTTCTAGCACAAGCACATAGAAAATATTTTACATTTGATTATAGTATGGATTATATTTTAACTATACTATATTTTGGACTTTTTAAATGAAATATATTTCTTAATTATTTTTGTTTGGCTGGGAATTTTCCAAAGCCAAAATGTTTTTTGTAGAATTAAAGACAGTTCTTTTAAAATATATTTAGGGTTTTGTGTTGAATAGCTCTTAATGTACTACTTTTTTATTAAGAAGTAAACTGCCTCATTCTAAGCAATAACTCTTCATATCTTCCCCAAAATCCCACAATTCACAGGACATGAATTAAACTGAAATTTGATCATGACAATCACATGGTCATGTATACAACACAAAAAAACTTTATATTTAAATATCAGAATAAAAAAAAGACTACTTTAAGTAGTCTTTCATTTCTATTATTTCATGGAACTTTATTTTAATAAAATAAAAGTGAACAAATATGGCACTGTCAATAGATTCATGAATTGATTTGCTATTGAAAAGCCTGTAATATACTCTCAAAAATAAATAATGAATATTTCTTGCTTTACATTTTATCATTGAAAAAATTAATATTGATTAATTTCTTCACTGACTCTTTCACATCTTTGTTTCTGAGGCTATAGATCAGTGGGTTCAGCATGGGGATGACCACTGTGTAGAAGACAGAGCCCACCTTGACCATGAGCCATGAACTTTTGGAGTCAGGAACGCAGTAGAGGAAAAGGATGCTCCCATGGAAGATGGCAATGGCAGTGAAGTGCGAGGCACATGTGGAGAAGGCTTTGTGGCGCCCCCCAGTGGAAGACATCCTCATGACAGTGATGAAAATGAAAACATAGGAAGTAAGAATGATCATCAGGCTGCTTATTTCATTGAACGTGGCAGAGACCAAAATCATCTCCTGGCTGATGTAGGGGTCAGAGCAGGAGACAGCAGCAATGGCAGCATGCTCACAGACAAAGTTATTTATAAAATTAGTCCCACAAAAGGATAAGGTCAACACGAAGTATGTATATATGAAGGAACAGGCTATACTCCAAAGGTATGTTGCACAAACCAACAAGGAACAGACCTTCTGGGACATTACAACTGTGTAGAGGAGAGGCTTGCAAACTGCCACAAAGCGGTCATAGGCCATCACTGACAGCAGGAATGTTTCTGTCACCACAAATGTGCAGGCAAAGAAGAACTGCATGATGCATCCTGGGAAGGAGATGGTTCTGTCTTCCACAACCAAGTTTTCTAGGAGTTTGGGTGTCACTACTGTCGAGTAACAGAAATCAACAAAGGACAAGTGGCTGAGGAAGAAGTACATGGGGCTGTGGAGTCTGGGGCTGACCTTGATAATCAGGACCATGCCCAGGTTCCCCAGCACAGTGACCATGTAGATGGTCAGGAACCCCAGGAAGAGGGGCAGCTGGAGCTCCGGATATTCTGAGAAGCCCATGAGAATGAAGGTGACTCCACCACTATGATTTTCATGGTTCCTGTAGAGAAATATGAATGTGGATGATAGGAGTAAGAACCAGAATTTGAAATAGGTCAGAGAATAGAAAATGTGTCCAAAAGCTCAGTGGGTCTCTGTTAAGAGTGTTGCTGAAAGTGTTAGACTTCTGTTTAATTTAATAGTTTACTCATATAACAATTACACAGTGACTAATACTTTTGTGTGGGTGTAATTACCAAAAACAAAGAAAAAAAAACAAAAACAGGCTAGACTCTGCTCTATTTCAACTAATAAAATTCAGTATCATCAGCTGAATTCACGGGACACTCTCTTTGCATGAATTCTACCTTAGTGAAAACTCTTGCATTGGAGGGAAACATATCATTAGATTCTACAGTATCTAATCTGCCTCACAACCTAAGTATGAGACAACTTACAAGTGTTCATGTTCAAAATCTCTGCAAAATGGTTAATTTAATGTTTTCTGGGTTGTTCTATCTCCTTTCAGTGCCCTTCTTACTCCTAGTAACACCAAATTCTCAACCTATTCCAGCGTTGTGCTGTAAAAGTGTACTAAACTTTTTCACTTACGTTGAACTAATTTAAAAATGTTTAAATGTATTCTTCATAGCCTATTGTTTTATTTATCAGGAGGTTCACAGCAAAATATGTGCTATGTGTGCTGTGATAATCATTGAAACGATATTGAACAAAAATCTCTTCTTCTTCCAATGTAGCAGACTTTGGAATTTGAATGACAAAAATAAGAACTATGAAAATCCTGGACGAGGCCTATAAATCTCAGATTGCTGAAAAAACATTTTCTGCTGTTTTGAAATAAGTGTATATCTTTTCTAAAGACAAGTGTCAGGATAAGACTCATTTCAAATGAGACACAAGGATATTTCTTGATTATTACTTGATACCACGGGAAAACATCTAAATAGTAAACTGAGAATATTTATGTAAAATTTAAATCACCATAGTGGAAATTGATAGTTGTATAATGAATTCAAAGGCTGTAAGACATGGTGTGATGCATAGCAGATATTTAGCTTTCTTATTTATTGAGTTTATGAGTAACTGGTATGATTTCAGAAACCTTATATGGTTGTGAAAATCAGGCATAAGCATGGAAAGCTATCAACTGACAGGCACATTTGGGAAATCAGTGTAAACTTCCTTTCCTTTAGAACCCACACAATAGAAACACTGTAGAATTAATTTGAATGCTTTAGTCTAAAATGCAGAGTTACATTTTCCCTATTCTCCTACAGGTTTTCTCATCACAGCATGGATTTCTCTGATCCCCACATGCCATGCATGTAGGAAAGACATCTTACATAGAACATTTCCACAACAGATCCTCTATAACAATACTTTGTAAGGTCTCAGAAGTGCAAAGCTAGATCATGGCCACATTATCCCAGCCACACTCATTTAATTTAAAATACTCTATGGGAAGATTGTGAGAATAATTTTCCATGATACTTAAACCTGAAAGTCAGAGATGTTAAGATTCCAACAAAATTCTATTAGTGAATCTGTGACATTTACATTATCAGCCTGAATTTTTCCAAACTGTTTTGATCTGTGAAACTGTTTGTATCACTTAATACATTCTTCTTTAGTGAAGGTGGATTTATCAAGCTCTGTTACATAGAACATACCCCTTTGCTTAAAGTTTATTTTCTCATTTTATTCTCTCTTATGATGTTTTATTTTACTACCTACCGTTATAGACATTGCTCCTTGTTTCATCCCCTTTGTATACATACATTCATGTTTGTAACTCACAATTACCATATGCATATCCTATCATTTATAAATATGGATGTTATTGTTACTTTATTTATTGAGGATTACAGGAAAAGTGAAGACAAAGCCACTTTTTTTTTTTATTACTCACCATTTGCCAAATGTTTATTTCATTTCTGCTTACATGGTGAATACCCAGTGAGGACATGAGGATGAATATTATTTGAAAGAAAGAAAGAATTGGAATATAATACCATAAGCCTTCTCAGCTAAACTAAGTGAATTTGTGGGCACTTTGTTCTACATATGTGTTTGTCTCCTGCAAGATTACTGGACCTCTGTATTTTCTTTTTAAAGTAAAACAAAAGAGGTATGAGTCAACTCACCTAAACGCAGAAGCACTTGAATGGGTCATTTACCCAAGAAGTCTTTGTTAAGATTAATGACCTTCAGGAATGCTCCTGCTTAATATTTAATAAAAATAGAACTGAAAACAGTAGAAGAAGTACCCCGTATTTTTCATTAACTCTTTCATATGTTACTATATTCCAACCAATTAAGAAAACTTGGAGATACCAAAGAGAAGATCAAACCTGAAAACTAAACCCTGGCACCAAAGTGTCACACAAATATATGCCATCTAGAGCTCAGGGATGTGTAGACTAATGCATAGCACAGAAGTATTGCCTTAAGGACTGCAATTTGAGTAATTAGTTGTTAGCACTGTCCCTTGTGGTACCTTGGTTGTGTACTATTTTCCTAAAGCCTTAGGGCATTCATATTATCAACTTTACTCATTTAGTCTTAAAAAAAAAAAAAACTGTATGTGTTTCTTGATGTTATATTGTTATAAAATACATAATTTTTAAAATTTGGTACGTTATATTTTTTATATTGCAAACTTCATTTTATATTTACACTGTTGATTTTATTAATAGAAAACAACTTGCATTGGATTTTCAAATATAATTACAGTTACCTCAGATGTCTATATTTACTGTTGAATCTGAAAAACAATTTTGGGTGATATGTTTCCTAAAAATGCCAGTTTATGGAAAGGAGGATATATTCACTAATTTTGGTAACTATCCATCACGGCTTTAAAGACACAAATTAAAAATCCCAGTGGCTTGATGCAGAAGAAGCTCATATCTCACTAGAACAAGATTCACAGTACATTTTGACTGGGCAGCTCTGCTCTACAGGGGCTCTGGTTTCTTGCAGCTTGTACCTCGCCATCATCATGGTGCTTCTGAGGTTATGGTTCTCTTAACATTCAATGCAGAAAGGTAATTTCTTCAAGTAAATGGCGCCAGAGCAACTGCCATTCACATGTAAAATAATGGAGCTGGACACTTACCTCATAAATGATAGAGTGAATAACTCAGAATTGAACAAACATCTGAATGTAAGAGCATAAACTGTAAAACCCTTAGAAGAAAATAATAGGGGTAAATGTTCATGGCCTTAACTTGGCAGTGGATTCTTAGATATGGCAACAATAGCATAAGCAAGAAAAGACAAAAATAGATAAATTGAACTTCCTCCAAAGTTAAAAGATTTGTGCATCAAAAAACATATCAATAAAGTGAAAAGAAAAACTACAGAACTGAAACAGTAAAGTCAAGAAAGCAAACTATATTTAAAACAATATTTACAAATGGCCAACAAGCACATGAAAAGATGCTCAATGTACTGAGTTAGTAGGAAAATTCAAATGAATATCATGATGAGATATCACTTTACACCCACTGGATTAGCTATTATAAAAATATATAATAGCAAACATTGGCAATGATGTGGAGCAACTAGAATTGTCATACACTGAGGCTGGGCATCTAAAATGGTGCAGACACTGTAGAAGGCAGTTACATGGTTACTCATATAGATAACATTGAATTACTATTGCACACAATGCTTAATAGAAAAAAAAAATGGCCTTGCAGAAAGAGAAGTTAACCTTTCCACCCAGCCTCTGGCAGGTAATCTATGTCTTACCTGATAGTAGAGTCTGTTTAGTGAGGGGGGGCTGGCCCCACCTGATATCAAGGTAAAGCTGGCCATATTTGACAATCAATGTGGTTACAGCCCATGACAGAAAGATTACCCACCTGACTTAGGGTGGGGGCTTTTGGTTATTGGGACGCACTGAACCTGGTGGCTAAGGTCATCCAAGTGGACAATGAATCCATCAATTGGTCAAGTCGATGTAACAGAGCCGTAATACAAACTGGATACGGAGGCTTCTATGAAATTCCCTGGTTGGAAATGTCCCATGTGTATCATCACAAGTTAATGTAGGGATGGTAACATGTCCTGAGCACAAAGAAACCTTCTCTTTTGAACCTTGCATAGACTTTGTCCTATGTGTCTCTTCTGCTGGGTGACTGATCTGTATCCTTAGCCCACGATAAACCATGACTGTGAGCATAGTGTTTGGTGAGTTGCTTAAATTCTTTCGGCAAAATAGCATCTCTAAGCATGTTTTTGTGGATTCCTCAGACTTCAAATTTATGTCAGAAGTGAGTGTGGTATTAGGTGTTGTGCCCTCAAACCTTGAAGTTTGGCTAATTTCAGGTACCCAGCAATTCCACCCCTAGGTATGTACCAAATGGAATTGACAGATAACAAGTACTCAAACAAATACTCGCAGGTAAGTGTATATCACATCCCTATCCACAGTAGCCAAAAGGTCAAACTGAAAACATCAATGGACACATTAAATGTGGTATATACAATGAACTATTATTCAACTGTAAAAATGAATACAGTACCGGTATGTTATAATGTGGATGAACGTTGAAAACTGTATGCTAAAGGAAAGAAGCCAGGTACAAAGGTGACATATTTCACGATTCCCTTTAAAGGAAATGTATAAAATGGGTAAATATTACACATGGACAGATAGGAGATTGGTCGTTATCAGGATCTGGGGTCAGGGGGAAATGATGAAAATTCCTTACTGGGCATGACCTTTTCTGTTTGTTTGGTGATTAAAAGATTTTGGAACTAAGTAGAAATGTGGTTGTGCCATATGGTGAATGTTTTAATGCCACCAAATTGTTCACATTTAAAATGGTAAATTCTATATTATAAGAATTTTGCTTCAATAAAAAAGAAGCCAGCTACAAAAATGAAATGAGGTTTGACCCTATTTTTTATCATTATGCCTCAGTCTCTCCAGGAATTGATTCAAATTATTCTAACAGAACAAGTTTGTCTTCCTCCTAATTTAAAATCCAGGGCTTTGGTCTCTCAGACTATTGATAATTCATTAACCAGCAACAAGTAAATTAATCCTTCATTTTAACCTTCTATCCCTAGTTTGCTGTGTATTTTTATCATGAAGAGTTGCTTCATATTCTAAACTATTCTCTACATCTATGGAGGTGACTAGTATTTCTACTTTATTAATGTGGTGAATTATGTTGAAAGAGATACGATATACAAAACTTTCAGTTTTTGGATTACATCCCTCTTAGACATAATGTATTATCTTTTTTTTGTATATCAATTAATTTATTTGTTATTTTAACTGTTTGCCCATGTTTATTTCTATTATATTGTTCTGTATTTTTTTAAATTTGGTGATGTTGGTATCACATGATGAACTTTAAAATGTTCCTTTCTTATTTTATTGTTGGAATAAATTTATGTAAGAATGAAATAATATGTTCCTAAAGTACCATCTACATTGAGGATAAGACTATAATTTTTATACAGAATTTCCTGGAATTTTCATAATAGCAGTAGGGAATTAACATCAAATGTAACTAGAAAATCACTCCTAGATGTTTCTTCTTTCATATCTGTAAGCTCAGCACTATTTTTATTCAGTTTCTCTTGGGTGTTATCTTTATGCTTAGAATGAAACATTTTCTCATCTACAGGACTGTCCTTGGACTTGAATGAACTATGTATCTCGGCAACAATATCCAGGAATCACAGTATTGATGCAGGCACTCCACAATCCCTTCCCCTTTCTGCACACCTAAATTTTCTTTTTTCTCTTTCAAGGTAAATCTGTTTTCAAGATGATGATGAATAGAAATGAATACAAGTTCTACAATAAAAATACAACCTACCACCTTTGGAATATGCATATCAGAAGACAATTGTCCAGCATCGGCAAATTTCCTGAAGTCTTGTTTATTACCATACATGATATGATAATTAGTATTTACATAATGTGGTTTATACCCACCTTATAACATTTTCTCCATTTAGTGACTATTCTGTACATTCTTTCCTTATCTTATGAATAGTTTCATTCAAAATCTTGCCACAGCTCTTTGGAAACAGCAAAAAGCTGTACCTATCCAAACTACCAATGAGCATTTAAACTAAGAAGAGTATAATGCATTCATGGAAGTAAAGAGCCCATTATTAGGACTTTGTAGAACTCACAGTAAAATCATTTATATTAACAGATATTCTCTTAATCTTTTAAAACTGATACATTCAGATTAAAATTATACTTTCAAAACTTGTAGAGAATTTGTGTATTAAAATGTGTAAATAAATGTCCATTCAAAAGAATTTTCCAGCATAACCAACCTTCTATTCTAAAATATTTTGTAACCATCCAAAGATTTTTTTTCTTTATAATCTGTTCTGGTTTCTCTTGAAAAACAGAAACCTAATTACCACTTCAAAATTATAATTTACTTAATATCTATCATCTAATTTTTAGGATTAGAATCTTAAGTACAAGCACCTATAGCATATGTCAAATAGTGTCCACTCTATACTGTCTCCATATACCCTAAATACATTGTATATATCAGTAATTATTTTTATTAACACACACATGTTGCCTATTATACCACTTGACTTCAATGTTTAGTGGAGTGTGTATGACATTTGCTTGACAGAAAATTAAAGAGTGAAATCAATCACATACTCCTATAATTATATATGCTGGATTGTTGAAAATATTGGATTGTTGAAAATATTGTTATATGTTGCTAAAAATCAGATAAATTGGTGTGGTTACAAAGTTTGATAACAATTTTTATAGTAATGGAAATTAGAGATTTTTATTTGGAAATGTAAACCCCATGATTTGGGTGAAGCCAGTAACATAATTCACAGTCTACAGTTAAACTGGAACCATGATACTTGGAAATTTACCAAGACTTTGTGTATCTTGTGAGATAAGACCCATGATCAACAAATAATAACCTAGAAAGACAGTCATTTAGTGAAGGTAATCCAATGACTCATCAACTTTTGGAAGAGTCTGTCAAACTAGAACAGTTATATTCCTCTGGAATACAGAATGGTAATTTCCATGAAGTTAACCATTAACTTTAGGTATTTTGAAACATTTGGCCCAGTTCTTCCTTCTTCCAGTATTTATGCTCATTGTCATGTAACTTTTCAGGTAAGTAAGAGGCAGATACACTTTCTCAACCATTGAAGTCATGCTCAGCTATGCAATTGGCATTGGCTTATAGAATGTTAACATACATGACAAAAATGGGAGTTTGAACTAGTGCTTTGTTATAGCACATTCTGTCTTGTGACTCAGCCATCAACAATGCATGAAAATACTCTAACTAACCCAAAGGAACACCGAGCAGAGCCACCCAATTACCACGCGGATCTGTAGACTGGAGGTGAGTGTGTCAGGTGGGCAACACTAAAGCAGGTTAACTGAGATGCTCTAGCTGATATTAGCAGGGCCTCCCATTCAATCCACAAATAGTGTTACTTATTACTGAAGTTTTATGTTATTTTATCATTATACATCAATAGCTATATTAAACACAATTCAAGATTGACATGAAAGAGTATTTTAGATTTAGCTGTAACTATCTCTGAAGTGTGCAGTTCTTAATTTTATTTTTGATCTTTTGTGTATAAAGAGCACATAAAATTAATATTAACAATTGCAACTTAACCAAACAATATTCAAGACTTTGTAGGGACAGAGATATGACTTCTTTGCACTTATAATGTGCCAATGCTTCCTGTGCATAATTAAATAAATATGTATTTTAAACGTAGTGTCTTAGTGTTGAACAACTCTTACTTTACTATATTGCATGCAATGTATACTACCTCACAGTTAGCTATCAATTTTCAGGGCAACTTTATAAATCCATCCTTTGATGAATAAAAAGGAAGATTTACCTTGGCAGCCAAATGGTAATAGGTACTTAAAAATCTTTACATGACAACCGCTGTGTATAGAGATTGAATTTAAATGATCCGAGATATAATTACTGTGTTATTTATTATTTTATAGATACCTAATGATCTCAAGTTCACTAAAGTTGTTCAGTGATTTACCAACTAGGGATTTACATTAAATGTGTGTACTGTTTTTCTTTCTGAAAAAAGGAATTTGATGTTATAATATGTTAGAAGACTCAGACAATTCTCCACAGTGTCCTTGAAAATGTAAAACTAAGTCTTAGTCATTTTACAGTAATTAACATAATAACTTAGTATTGATTAACTTCTTGGCAGAATACTTCTTTATTCCTGAGGCTGTAGATCAGAGGGTTCAGCATAGGGATGACCACTGTGTAGAAGAGAGAGCACACCTTGACCATGAGCCATGAACTTTTGGAGTCAGGAACACAGTAGAGGAAAAGGATGGTCCCATGGAGGATGGTAATGGCAGTCAGGTGGGAGGCACATGTGGAGAAGGCTTTGTGGCGCCCCCCAGTGGAAGGCATCCTCATGACAGTGATGAAAGTGAAAACATAGGAAGTAAGAATGATCATCAGGCTGCTTATTTCACTGAATGTGGCAGAGACAAGAACCATCTCCTGGCTAATATAGGGGTGAGAACAGGAAAGAGCAACAATGTCAGCATGCTCACAGACAAAGTTATTTATGACGTTATTCTGACAGAAGGATAAGGTCAGTAAGAAGTATGTGTATATGAAGGAACAGGCTATACTCCAAGAGTATGTTCCACACACCAACAAGGAACAGAGCTTCTGGGACATTGCAGTTGTGTAGTGAAGAGGCTTACAAACTGCCACAAAGCGGTCATAGGCCATCACTGACAACAGGAATGTCTCTGTCACCACAAATGTGCAGGCAAAGAAAAACTGCATGATGCATCCTGTGAAAGAGATGGTTCTGTCTTCCACAACCAAGTTTTCTAGGAGTTTGGGTGTCACTACTGTCGAGTAACAGAAATCAACAAAGGACAAGTGGCTGAGGAAGAAGTACATGGGGGTGTGGAGTCTGGGGCTGATTTTGATAATCAAGACCATGCCCAGTTTCCCCAGCACAGTGACCATGTAGATGGTCAGGAACCCCAGGAAGAGGGGCAGCTGGAGCTCTGGATATTCTGAGAAGCCCAAGAGAATCAAAGTGAAGCCACCACCCTCATTTCCTTTGTTCCTGTGGACAAAATATGAATGTAGGTTCATAGGATTAAGAACCTAAATTTGAAATAGGTCAGAGAATAGAAAATGTATCCAGAAGCTCAGTGGGTCTCTGTTCACAGTGTTGCTGAAAATGGTAGGCTCCTGCTTTGTTTCAAAAGGCAGTGTTCACTAATATAACAAATAGTGAATACTAATTTTGTGTGGGTTTAATCATTAAAAATAAAAACAAGAAGAACAAAAACAGACTAGACCCTGCTCTATTTCAAATAATAATTTTCAGTATTATCAGCTGACTTCATGGGACACTCTCTTTGCATGAATTCGACCTTAGTGAAATACTTGCATTGGAGAAAAACAGCCCATTAGATTCTACAGTTTCTGACCTGCCTCACCTCCTAAGCTATGAGGCAATTAACTCATAAGCGTTGATTTTTTTAAGTGGTGACATCTTTGCAAAATGGTTTATTTAACATTTCCTGGGTTGTTCTATCTCCTTTTAGTGCCCTTCTTACTCTTAGTAACACCAAATTTTCAATCCACAGCAGCGTTGTGCTGGAAATGCATACTAAAATTTTTCACTTATATTGAAGTGATCTTGAAAAAATTCCAGTGTATTCTTCATGGCCTATAGTATCATGAAGTTCACAACAAAATATGTGGTACATATGCTGTGCTAATAGCTGAAGCAATATTGAAGAAAAAGGGTTTCTTTTTTCAATGTAGCAGATTTTAGAAGTTGGATGACAAAAATAAGAACTATGAAAGTCCTGGACAAAGCATATAAATTGCAGGATGCAGAAAATATGCAGCCTGCCATTTTGAATTGTTTCTAGCTTTTCCAAAAAGTGACAGGAAAAGAGCCCTGTCAAATGGGACACAAGAGTATTCTTTGATTATTGCTTGGTATCACTGGGCATCTCTTCAATAGTAAAATGAGAACATTAGTATAAATTTTAAATCACTAGAATAGAGCTAGTTGGTTGTGTATTGAATTCAAAGACTATAAGACATGGTGTGATGCATAGCATATATTTAGCTTTCTTATTTATTGATTTATGAACAACTGGTATGATTTCAGAAACCTTATATGGTTGTGAAAATCAGGCATAAGCATGGACAGCTATCAACTGACAGGCACATTTGGGAATACAATGTAGAAATCCTTTCCTCTAGAACCCACAAAATAGAAACGCTTTACTCTAAGATGCATAATTATGTTTTCCCTATTCTCTATAGGTTTTCTCAGCTTGCTATCACTTTCTCTGATCCCCACATGCCTTGCCTGTAGGAAAGGCATCTTGCAAAGACCATTCCCACAACAGATCCTCTGTAACAATACTTCGTAAGATCTCCACAGTGCAAAGCTAGAATATGCCCATATTATCCCAGCCACACTCCTTCAATTTAAAATACTCTATGGAAGATTGTGAGAATAATTTTCCATGATTACTTTAACCTGGCAGTCAGTGACTTAAAGATTCCTAATAAATTTTAGTAGTGAATGCATGACTTTTACATTATTCAGCCTGACTTTGCCAAAACTGCTTGGCTCTGTGAAAATGCCTGTATCACATAATATATTCTTCTTTAATGAAGGTGGATTTATCAAGCTCTGTTACATCACACATGCCCATTTACTTTTCTTCTCTCTTATGATGTTTGATTCTTACCACCCACTCTTATAGACATTGCTCACTGTTTCATCCCCTTTGCATACATACAAGCATTCATGTTTATAACTCACAATTACCATATGCTCTATCCTATCATTTACAAATGTGGTTGTTACCGTCACTTTATTTCTTAAAGATTACAGGAAAATTGTAGACAGGGCTCACTTTTTTATTATTCTCCATTTGCCAAAATGTTCACTTAATTTCTGGTTGCATGGTGAATGCCCAGTGAGAAAACCAGGATGGATGTTATTTGAAACAAAGAAAGAACTGGAGTATAATACCGTAAGCCTTCTCAGCCAAACTAAGTGGATTTGTGAGCACTCTGTTCCACACATGTGTTTGTTTTCTGCAAAAATTAATGGAAGACTCTATTTTCTTTTTAAAGTAAAATAAAAGAGACACAAGTCAACTCACCTAAATACAGAAGCATTTGAGTGAGTCATTTACCAAAGAATTCTTTGCTAAGATTGATGAACTCCAGGAATACTCCTGCCTGGTATTTAATAGAAACAGACCTGCAAACAGTAGTATAATTCCCCAGTATTTTTCATCAACTATTTCATACGTTACTGTTTTCCAACTATTAAGAAAACTCACATACCAAAGATAAGATCAAAGCTGAGCATTAAATCCTGGGACTAAACTGTATCACAAATATATGCCATCAAGACCTTAGGGATGTGGAGACAAGAGAATATCAGGGAAGTATCACCTTGATGACTGCAACTTGAGTAATTAGACATTAACAATGATCTAGGTGAGATCTTGGTTGCATATTATTTCCCTTAAGCCTTAGGGCATTTGCATTATCAACTTTACTCAAATAATCTTAAAAAATAAACAACTCTGTATATGTTTCTTGATTTTATATGTATATAAAATATTTAAATATGCAAGGGAAAATTATATCACAAGAGATAGCTTTTTAAATTCATGTTTAATTAATTTTTCAAATTTTCTTATGAATATATATATTTTCTTATGTTTCTACACATAAAGCTGCCTAAACAGTGTTACATAGTTTATTTTGTACATTGTCATTTATATTGTGAACTTAAATTTATATTTACATTACTGATTTTATTAATAGAAAACAACTTGCATTGGCCTTTCAAATATACATACCATGCCCTCACATGTTTATATTTACTATTGAATCTGAAAGACTGTTTTTGATGATGTTTCCTAAAAATAGCAGTTTATGAAAAGAATGATATATTCACTAATTTTGGTAACTATCCATTGGGCCTTTAAGGGCAGATTAAAAATCCCACTGGCTTGATGCAGAAGAATCTCATATCTCACTAGAGCAAGATTCAAAATATATTTTGACTGGGCAGCTCTGCTCTATAGGGGCTCTGGTTTCTTCCAGTTTGTACCTCGCCATCATCATGGTGCTTCTGAGGTTATGGTTCTCTTAACATTCAATGGGGAAAAAATAGTTTCCTCAAATAAATGGTGCCAGGACAACTGAACATTCACATGTAAAGTAATGAGGTTGGACATTTAATTCATAACTTATACAATGATTAACTCAAAACTGAGCAAAAACCTGAATGTAAAAGCATAAACTATAAAACTCTTCCAGGAAAAGCATACGAGTAAATTTTCACGGCCTTAATTTGGCAATGGATTCTTAGATATGGAAACAAAATCATAGGCAAGAAAAGAAAAAACTGATAAAATGGAATTCCTTCATATTTAAAACTGTTGTGCATCAAAAAACATTGTCAATAAATTCAGAAGCTATAGAAACAAAATGATTAAGTCCAAACATCAAACCAGATGTGAAACAAACTTTACAAATGTCCAACAAGCACATGTAAAGATGCTCAACATATGTAGTTTTTAGGAAAATGCAAATCAGTATCATGATGAGATATCACTTTATACCCACTGGATTAGCTATAATAAAAACATTATAATAGCAAGTGTTGGCGAGGATGTGGAGCAACTGGAACTGTCATATACATTGTGGCTGGACATCTAAAATGGTGCAGACACTGTAGAAAGCAGTTTTGTGGTTCCCTATATAGATAACATAAATTACTATTAGACACAATGCTTAGTAGAAAAAAACTGGCCTTGAATAAATACAAGTTAGCCATTTCCCCCAGTTTCTGGCAGGTAATCTATGTCTTACCTGATAGTAGAGTCTGTTTAGGGAGGGGGCTGGCCCCACCTGATATCAAGGTGGGGCTGGCCATATTTGACAATCAATGTGGTTACAGCCCATGCCAGAAAGAGTAACCACGTGACTTAGGGTGGGGGCTTTTGGTTACAGGGTAGCAAAGGCTGAGGTCATCCAGGTGGACAAAGAATCTGTCAATCAACAAAGCCAATACAACAGAGCCCTAATAAAAACTCAGCAGTGAGGCTTGTATGAAATTCCCTGGTTGGCAATGTTCCATGTGTATCATCACAAGTTAACGTAGGGATGGTAACATGTCCTGAGCACAAAGAAACCTTCTCTTTTGAATCTTTCATAGACTTTGTCCTATGTGTCTCTTCCTCTGGGTGACTGGTCTCTATCCTTAGCACAGGATAAACCATAACTGTGAGTGTAGTTGTTGATGAGTTGATTGAATCCCTTTAGAAAGTAGCATCTCTAAGAGTGGTTTTGTGAATTCCTCAAACTTCAAATTTATGTCAGAAGTGAGTGTGGAATTAAGTGCTGTGCCCTCAAACCTCAAAGCTTGCCCATTTCCAGGTATCCAGCAATTCCACCCCTAGGTGTGCACCAAATAGCTTTGATAACAAGTACTCAAATAAATTCTCACAGGTGTATTTCATAACATTACTATTCACAGTAGCCAAAAAGTCAACAGCCCAAGTGTCATTCAGAACATCCATGGATACAATAAATGTGGTATATACAATGAAATATTACTCAATTGTAAAAATGAATACAGTACTGGTATATGATATAATGTAGATGAACCTTGAAAACAGTATGCTAAAGGAAAGAAGCCAGTTATAAAGGTTACATATTTCATTATTACCTTTATAGGTAATATATAAAATGAGTAAATATTACATATGGACAGAAAGAAGATTTGTCATTATCAGGACCTGGGGTTGGAGGGAAATGATGAAAAATTCCGTAATGATTATGACATTTTTTTTGAAGTGATGAAAATATTTTGAAGCTAGCTACAAAAATGAAATGAGGTTTAATTCTATTTTTTATCATTATGTGTCAATATCTGCAGGAATTGATTCAAATTTTCTTAAGGGGAAAATATTCCACCTCCTCACTAAAATTCAGGGGCTTGGTCTCCCATATTATAGATAATTCACTAACCAGAAACAATTAAATTAACTCTTCACTTTAAACTTCTATCCCTAGTTTACTGAGCATTTTTATCATGAATGATTGCATAATATCACTGACTATTCTTTACATCTACTGAGGTGAATATTATTTCTACTTTATTAATGTGGTGAATTATGTTGATGCAAAACAAATGATTTACCAAACTTGCATTTTTTGGACTAAATCTCTCTTAGATATGATACGTTATCTTTTTTTTTTTGTATATCAATGAATTGCTTTGCTATTGTGTTTGCCCGTGTTTATTTATGATGTAATATTCTGTACTTTTCTTATGTGGTGATGCTGGCATCATACAATGAACTGTAAAATGTTTCTTTCTTCTTCTTTTGTTGGGATAAGTTTATGTAAGATTGAAATGATATTTTCTCTAGTGTGCCCTCTATATTGGGAATAAGGCTATACTTTTTATAGGGATTTCCTGGAATTTTGATAGGAGTAGGAAATAAACACCCAATGTAACTAGAAAATCACACCTAGATGTTTCTTCTTTCAGATCCATAAGCTCAGCACTATTTTTACATCCTTGCTTTTGGATGTCATCTTTGTGCTTAGAATAAAAACTTTTTTCATCAGCAGAACTGTCCTTGAACTTGAATGAACTATGTATCTAGGCAGCAATATCCAGGAAATACAGCATTGATAGGGGCTCCACAATCTCTTCCCCTATCTGCCCATCTACATTTTCTTTTTTCTCCTTCAGGGTAAATCACTTTTTCAGATGATAATTTATAGTAAGGGAGCCCAGCTGTACAATAAAAACATAACCTACCACCTGTGGAATATGCGTATCATGAGACAACTGTTCAGCAATGCAAATTTCCTGAAGTCTTGTTTATTGCTACACATGATATGAAAATTAGTATTTACAGAATCTGGTTTATATCAAACTTATAACATTTTTTCCAATAAGTGACTAATCTGTACATTTTCTCTTTATCTTGTGAATAGTTTCATTAAAAACCTTGCCACAGCTCTTTAGAATTGAAACAAAAAAGTTGCCCCTATTCAAACTACCAATAAAAATTTAAAGTAAGAAGGGTACAATTCATTCATGGAAATAGAGAGCTCGTCATTAGCACTTTGTAGAACTCACGATAAAACAATTGCTATTAACAGACACTCTCTTAATCTTTTAAAATTTATATGTTGAGGTTTGTTAATAGTACTTTCAAAATGCGTAGAGAATATCTGCATTAAATTTGTGTAAATAAATGTCCATTCAGAAGCATTTCCCAGAGTAAACAACATTCTATTCTAAAAGATTTTTCAACATCAAGAGGTTTTTTTTTTTTTTTTTTAACATTTGTTCTGGTTTCTCTTGAAAGACAGAAACCTAATTACAGTTTCAAAATTACCTAATATCTATCATCTGTTTTTTAAGATTAGAACCTATAGCATATGTTAAATACAGTTCACTCTTTAGACTGGAGGTGAGTTTGCCAGTTTATCAAAACTAAATGAGGTAAACCAAGATGTTCTAGATGACATTAGCAGGGCTTCCCATTAAATGCACCAACAATGTTAATTATCACTGAAGTTTTAAGTTATCATTATACATCAATAACTATAATATACACAATTCAAGATTTACATGAAAGACTTAGATTTATTTCAGATTTAGCTGGAATGATCTCTGAAGTGTGCAGTTCCTAATTTTATTTTTGAAGTTCTGTGGATAAAGAGCAAATAAATTTCATATTAAGTAAAATTTAACCAAATAATATTCAGGACTTTTTGGGGCACAGATATGACTTCTTTGCAATTAAAATATACCAAGACTTCCTGTGCAGAATTAAAATATATACATTTTAAATGTAGTGTCTTAGTGTTGAATAACACTTAGTTTACTAGGTTGCATTTGATGTGTACTCCCTCACAGTTAGCTATCAATTTTCAGGGCAACTCTATAAACCCATTCTTCAATGACTTAAGGAAGAATAGAAGATTTACCTAGGAAGTCAAATGGTAATGTGTACTTACTCAGAAATCCTCACATCACTAACTCTCTGTCTAGAGACTTAATTTAAATGTAATTACTGTGTTATTTATTATTTTATACATAATTCTCTGACATTTACTAAAGTCATTGAATGATGTATCAATTAGGGAATTATATTAAATGTGTGTACCATTTTACTTTCAGAAAAAGAAGGAATTTGAAAGTATTATAAATGCTGAAAGACTTGGACAATTTTCCAGTTTTCTTGAAAATTAAAAAGTAAATCTTAGCCATTTTACACTCATTGACATAATAATATGGTAATGGCTAACTTTCTAACACTCTCTTTCACATCTTTGTTCCTTAGACTATAGATCAGTGGGTTCAGCATGGGGATGACCACTGTGTAGAAGACAGAGCCCACCTTGACCATGAGCCATGAACTTCTGGAGTCAGGAACACAGTAGAGAAAAAGAATGGTCCCATGGAAGATGGTAATGGCAGTCAGGTGGGAAGCACATGTGGAGAAGGCTTTGCGGTGCCCCCCAGTGGAAGGCATCTTCATGACAGTGATGAAAATGAAAACATAGGAAGTAAGAATGACCATCAGGCTGCTTATTTCATTGAATGTGGCAGAGACCAAAATCATCTCCTGGTTAATGTAGGCATCAGAACAGGAGACAGAAACAATGGCAGCATGCTCACAGACAAAGTTATTTATGATATTATTTCCTCTAAAGGACAACTCTGATAGAAAGTAGGTAAGAGTCAGGGAACAAACTACACCCCAAGAGTATGTTGCACCCACCAATAAGGAACAGAGCTTCTGGGACATTGCAGTTGTGTAGTGAAGAGGCTTACAAACTGCCACAAAGCGGTCATAGGCCATCACTGCCAACAGGAATGTTTCTGTCACCACAAATATGCAGGCAAAGAAAAACTGCATGATGCATCCTGTGAAAGAGATGGTTCTGTCTTCCACAACCAAGTTTTCTAGGAGTTTAGGTGTCACTGCTGTTGAGTAACAGAAATCAACAAAGGACAAGTGGCTGAGGAAGAAGTACATGGGGGTGTGGAGTCTGGGGCTGACCTTGATAATCAGGACCATGCCCAGGTTCCCCAGCACAGTGACCATGTAGATGGTCAGGAACCCCAGGAAGAGGGGCAGCTGGAGCTCTGCATATTCTGAGAAGCCCAAGAGAATGAAGGTGACTCCACCACTCTGATTTCTTTCGTTCCTGTGGACAAAATTTGAATATTGATACAAAGGAGTAAGAACAAAAATTTGAAATAGGTCAGAGAATAGAAAATGTATCCAGAAGCTCAGTGGGTCTGTGTTAAGAGTGCTCTGAAAATCTAAGATTTCTGCTTTATTTCAAAACCGAGTGTTCACTAATATATCAATGCCAAAATGAATAATAATTTCATGTGGGTGTAATCATCAAAGACATGATTAGAAGAAATAAAGCAGACTAGACCTTGCTCTGTTTCAAAAATAATTTTCAGTATTATCAGCTGACTTCATGGGACACTCTCTTTGCATGAATTTGAGCTTAGTGAAACACTTGCATTGGAGAAAAATATCCCACTAGATTCTACAGTTTCTGATCTGCCTCACCTCTTAAGCTATGAGACAATTAACTTACACGTGTTAATTTTTTAAAATGGTAACATATCTGCAAAATGGTTAATTTTATTTGTTCTGGGTTGTTCTATCTCCTTTCGGTGCCCTTGATACTCCCAGTAATACAAATTCTCAATCCATTCCAGAGTTGTGCAGTAAAAGTGTACTAAACATTTTCATTTATGTTGAACTAATTTTGAAAACATTTAAATACATCCTTCATAGCCTATTGTATCAGGAGGATCACAGCAAAATATGTGCTATGTGTGCTGTGATAATAGTTAAAACAGGGCTTCCTAGGTGGTGTAGTGGTTAAGAATCTGCCGGCCAATGCAGGGGACATGGGTTCAATACCTGCTCCAGGAAGATCCCATATGCCGCGGAGCAACTAAGCCTGTGCATCACAACGATTGAGCCCATGTGCTGCAACAATTGAAGCCCATGTGCCAAGAGCTCGTGCTCCACAACAAGAGAAGCCATGGCAATGAGGAGCCTATGGACCACAATGAAGAATAAACCCCGCTCACCGCAACTAAAGAAAGCCCGCGCACAGCAACACAGATCCAACACAGCCAATAAAATAGATAAATAAATTAAAAAAAAAAGTTGAAACAATATTGAACAAAAAGCTCTTCTTTTTCCAGTGTAGCAGATTTTGGAAATTGGAAGACAAGAATAAGAACTATGAAAGTCCTGGACAAAGCATATCAATTTCAGATTGTAGAAAAAAATGTATTCTGCCATTTTGAATTATGTTTATAGCTTTTCCAAGGAAAAGTGGCAGGAAAATACCCATTTCAAATGGGACACAATAATATTTTTTGATTATTACTTGATACCACTGGGCAACTCCTCAATAGTAAAATGAGATTATTAATATAAAATTTAAATCACCAGAATGGAAAGTGATAGTTCTGTAATGAGTTCAAAGCTATAAGATATACTGTGATGCATAGTAGATATTTAGCTTTCCTATTTATTGGATTTATGAGTAACTGGTATGGTTTCAAAAACCTTACATGGTTGTAAAATCAGGCATAACCATGGACAGCCATCAGCTGGAGGGCACATTTGGGGATACAATGCAGAAATCCTTTCCTCTAGAACCCACACGGTAGAAACACTGTAGAATTTCATTTCAACATTTTAGACTAAGATACATAATTAGGTTTTCCCTATTCTCCTACAGGTTCTCTCATCACAGCATAGCTTTCTCTGATCCCCACATGCGATGCCTGTAAGAAAGACATCTTCCAAAGACCATTCCCACAACAGACCCTCTGTAAAATTACTTTGTAAGGTCTCAACAGTGCAAACAAGAATATGGCCATATTATCCCAGCCACACTCCTTCAATTTAAAATACTCTATGCAGAAACATTGTTCATTGTTTCTTCTCCTTTGCATACATACAAACATTCTTGTTAGTAACTCACCATTACCATATGCTATATCCAATTATTTATAAGTAGTTTTACTATCACTTTATTTCTTGACGATTACAGGAAAAGTGAAGATGAGGCCCAATTTATGTTATTCTCCATTTGCCAAAATGTTTATTTCATTTCTGCCTACATGGTGAATAGCCAATGAGAAAATGAGGATGACTATTATATGAAAGAACGAAAGAATCGGAACATAATACCATAAGCCTTCTCAGCCAAACTAAGTGGATTTGTGGGCATTTTGTTCTACACCTGTTCTTGTATCCTGCAAAGATTACTGGAGCTCTGTATTTTCTTTTTAAAGTAAAACTAAAGAGGCATGAGTCAACTCACCCCAATACAGAAGCACTTGAACATGTCATTTACGGAAGAACTCTTTGCTAAGATCAATGAACTCCAGGAGTGCTCCTGCTTAGTTTCTAGTAGAAACAGAGCTGAAAACACTAATAAAAGTCCAGGGTATTTCTTGTTATTTTATTTTTACTGTATTTTAATCTATTAAGGGAACTTAGAGATACCAAAGGCAAGATCCAAGCTGAAAACTAAATCCTGGCACCAAACTGTATCACAGATATATGCCATCAAGACCTTAGGGATGTGGAGACAAGAGAATATCACAGAAGTATTACCCTGACAACCACAATTTGAGTAATTGGACGTTAACACTGTCCCAGGTGAGATCTTAGTTGTATACTATTTCCCCAAAGCCTTAGGGCATTTGTATTATCAATTTTACTCAATTAATCTTAATTTAAATAAACAAGACTGTATATCTTGATTTTATATGGGTGTAAAATATATAAATATACCAGGGAAAATCTCTATATGACAATATTGTGGAAATCAGTTTTATTAATCCATTTTCAATTTATTTTTCAATTTACCTATCAAAGTATACATATTTTTCTTATGTTTCTTGACATTGAGCTGCTTAAACAGTGTCACATTGCTTATTTTGTACATTACATTATTTATATTTTAATATATTGTAAACTTCATTTGTTATTTACACTAATGATTTTATTAATAGAAAATAGTTTGCATTGGCTTTTCAAATATAAGTATGTGCCCTCAGATGTTTATACTTATATTGAATCTGAAAAACACTTTTGGATAATATGTTTCCTAAAAATACCAGTTTATGAAAGGGGTGATACATTCACTAATTTTGGTAACTATCCATCGTGCCTTTAAGGACACAAGATAAAAATACCAGTGGTTTGATGCAGAAGCTAGTATCTCACTAGAGCAAGATTCAAAATATATTTTGACTGGGCAGCTCTGCTCTATAGGGTCTCTGGTTTCTTCCAGCTTCTACCTTGACATCATCATGGTGCTTCTGAGGTTATGGTTCTCTTAATATTCAATGGGAAAAAGATAGTTCTTCAAATAAATGGTGCCAGGACAACTGGGCATTCACATGTAAAATAATGGGGTTGGATACTTACCTCATACCTTATACAACAATTAACTTAAAATTGAATAAAGATCTGAATGTAAGAGCATAAACTATAAAACACAAGAAAACATAGGACTAAATTTTCATGGTGATGGATTTTTGCAATTGACTCTTAGATATGGCAACAAAAGCATAAGTGACAAAAGAAAAATGGATAAATTGAACTTCTTCCTAATTTAAAGCATTTGTACATCAAAAAACTTTATCAGTAAAGTGAAAAGCTACAGAAAAAAAAGAATAAAATCTAAAAGTCAAACCAGATATAAAATAAAGGTTACAAATGTCTAACAAGCACATGAAAAGATGCTCAACATATTCAGTTTTTAGAAAAAGGCAAAACAATATCATGATGAGATATCACTTTACACCCACTGAATTAGCTATAATAAAAAAATATAATAGCAAGTTTGGCAGGGATGTTGAGCAACTGGAATTGTCATACATTGTGGCTGGGAATCTACTATGGTACAGACACTGTAGAAATGTTTTATGGTTCCCCATAGAGATAACAAATTACTATTAGACACAATGCTTAGTTGAAAAAAAATGGCCTTCAACAAATAGAAGTTAGCCTTTTCCCCTAGTTTCTGGCAGGTAATCTATGTCTTACCTGATAGTAGAGTCTGTTTAGGGAGGGGCGGCTGGCCACACCTGATACAACATGGGGCTGGCCACATTTGACAATCTTAATGTGTTTACAGCCCATGCCAGAAAGATTAACTATGTGAGTTAGGGTGGGGGCTTTTTGTTATGGGATAGCAGTCAACGTGGAGGCTGAGGTCAACCAGGTGGAGAAAGAATCCATCAATCAGTCAAACCCATGTAACAGAGCCCTAATACAAACTCAAGAGTGAGGCTTGTATGAAATTCCCTGGTTGGCAATGTTCCATGTGTATCATCACAAATTAATGTAGTGATGGTAACATATTCTGAGCACAAACAAAGCTTCCCTTTTGAACCTTTCATAGACTTTGTCCTGTGTATCTCTTCCTTTGGGTGATTGATCTGCATCCTTAGCCCATGATACACTGTGACTGTGAGTATAGTTTTTGGTGAGTTGTTTGAATCCTTTGGCAAATTAGCATACCTAAGAGTGGTTTTGTGAATTCCTCAGATTTCAAATTTATGCCAGAAGTGAGTTTGGTATTAGGTGTTGTGCCCTCAACCTCAAAGTTTGGCTAATTTTAGGTACTCAGCAATTCCACTCCTAGATATGGACCATATAGAATTGATAACAAGTGCTCAGATAAATAATCACAGGTGAGTGTTCATAACAGCAATATTCACAGTAGCCAGAAGGTCAAACAGCCCAAGTGTGCTTCAAAACATGAATGGATACATGAAATGGGGTATATACAATGAAATACTATTCAACTATAGAAGTGAATACAGTACTAGCGTGTGTTATAATTGGATGAACCTTGAAATATGATGCTAAAGGAAAGAAGACAGGTATGAAAGTAGATATTTCATTACTCCCTTTATAGGAAATGTATAAAATGGGTAAATATTACATATGGACACAAAAAAGATCAATAATTATTAACAGGACCTGTGGTTAGGGGAAAATGATGAGAAATTCATGAATGGATATGACCTTTTTTCTGAGGTGATGAAGATATTTTGGAACTAAGTAGATGTGTATTATGAATATGGTGAATGTTTTAATGCCACTGAATTGTTCACTTTTAAAATGGTTAATTTTACACTATAAGAATTTTTATTCAATAGAAATGAAGCCAGTTACAAAAAGGTAACAATGTTTTATCCTATTTTTTTATCATTATGCCTCAGTCTCTGTAGGAATTGATTCAAATTTTCCTAAGGGAAAAAGCTTCTCCTCCTCCTAACTAAAATTCCAGGGCTTTGGTCTCCCATATTATGGATAATTCATTAACCAGAAATGAGTAAGTTAATCTTTCATTTTAACCTTCTATCCATAGTTTGATGAGCATTTTTATCATGAATAGTTGCTTAATATCATTAACTATTCTCTACATCTGTGGAGGTGACTAGTATTTTTACTTTATTATGTGGTGAATTCTGTTGATGAAATAGATATGATACACCAAACTTGCATTTTTTGGATTAAATCCCTCTTAGATTTGATGCATTGTCTCTTTTTGTATATCAATGAATTGATTTGCTATTTTAAATGTTTTCCCATGTTATTTCTGATATATTGTTCTGTACTTTTTTTTCTTAATCTGGTAATTAATGAACTTTAAATCATACAATGAACTTTAAAATGTTCCCTTCTTACTTTATTGTCAGGATAAGTTTATGTAGGATTGAAATAATATCTCCCTAATGTGCCATCTACATTGACAATAAGACTATCATTCTTATAAAGAGTTTCCTGGAATTTTGATAATAGCATTAGGGAATGAACACCAAATGTAACTGGAAAATCACTGCTAGATGTTTCTTCTTTCAGATCCATAGCTTAGGACTGTTTTTATATACTTTCGGTTGAGTGTTTTCTTTGTGCTTAGAATGAAACATTTTTTCATCTACAAGACTGTCCTTGAACTGAATGAAATATGTATCTAGGCAGCAACATACAGGAAACACAGCATTGATGTAGGCGCTGCACAATCCCTTCCCCTATCTGACCATGGAAATTTTCTTTTTCTCTTTTAGGGAAAATCTTTTCTTAAGATGATGAATAGTAAGGAAGACCAGTTGTACAATAAAAAATATAACCTACCATCTGCAGAACATATGTATCAAAAGACAATTGTCCAGCAGCAGCAAATTTCCTGAAATCTTGCTTATTACTATGAATGATATGAAAATTAGTATTTACAGAACCTGGTTTATTTCCAACTTATAATATTTTCTCCATTAAGTGACTATTCTGTACATTCTCTCTTTATCATGTGAATAGTCATTGAATAACATGCCACAGCTCTTTAGAAACAAGACAAAGAAGATGTGCCACACATTTTTTTTGAGGTACACCAAAGTGAATCAGCTCTATTTATACATATATCCCCATATCCCTTCCCTCCCGTGACTCCTTCCTGCCCTCCCTATCCTGGCCCTCTAAGTCATCACCCATCATCGAGTTGCTCTCCCTATGTTATGCAACAGCTTCCCACTGGCTATCTATTTTACATTTGGTAGTGTACATATGTCAATGCTACTCTCTCACTTCGTCCCAGCTTCCCCTTCACCCCCCCATCCCCATGTCCTCAAGTCCATTCTCTACATTTGCAACTTTATTCTTGTCCTGTCACTGGGTTCATCAGTACCATATTTTTTAGATTCCATTTATATGAGTTAGCATACAGTATTTCTTTTTCTCTTTCTGGCTTACTTCACTCTGTATGACAGTCTCTGAGTCCACCCACCTCACTACAAAAAACTCAATTTCTTTCCTTTTTATGGCTGTGTAATATTTCATTTTATATATGAGCTACATCTTCTTTTTCCATTCAGCTGTTGATGGGCATTTAGGATGCTTCCATGTACTGGATATTGTACATAGTGCTGCAATAAACATTGTGGTACATGTTTCTTCTTGGATTATGGTTTTCTCTGCATATATGCACAGTAGTGCGATTGCTTGGTCGTATGGTAGTTCCATTTTCACTTTTTTAAGCAACCTTCATACTATTTTACATGCTAGTTTTACCAATTTACATCCCCACCAAACTTGCTGGAGGGTTACCTTTTCTCCACACCCACTCCAGCAGTTATGGTTTCTAGATTTTTTGATGATGGCCATTCTGACTGGTGTGAGGTGACACCTAATTGTGGCTTTGACCTGCATTTCTCTAATGATTAGTGATGTTGAGCATCTTTTCATATGTTTGTTGGGCATTTGTATGTCTTTTTTGGAGAAATGTCTATTTACGTCTTCCGCCCCTTTGTGGATTGGGTTATTTGCATTTTTGGTATTAAGCTGCATGAGCTGCTTGTATATTTTGGAGATTAATCCTTTGTCCATTTCATTGTTGGCAAATATTTTCTCCCATTCTGAGGATTGTCTTCTTGTCTTGTTTATGATTTCTTTTGTTGTGCAAAAGCTTTTAAGTTTCATTAGGTCACATTTGTTTATTTTTTATTTTATTTCCATTATTCTAGGAGATGGGTCAAAAAGGATCTTGCTTTGATGTATGTCATAGAGTGTTCTGCCCTTTTTTTTTTTTTTTTCTCTGAGAAATATACTGTCTGTCCTTACATTTAGGTCTTTAATCCATTTTGAGTTTGTTTTTGTGTATGATGATTGGAAGTGTTCTAATTTCTTTCTTTTGCATGTAGCTTTCCAATTTTCACAACTCAACTTTTTGAAGAGGTGGTCTGTTTTCCACTGTATATTCTTTCCTCCTTTGTCAAAGATAAGGTGCCCATATGTGTGTGGGTTTAACTCTGGGTTCTCTATTGTGTTCCATTAATCTATATTTCCTTTGTGCCAGTACCATACTGTCTTGATCATTGTAGCCTTTTAGCATAGTTTGAAGTCAAGAAGCCTAATTCCACCAAATCTGTCTTTCCTTCCCAAGATTGCCTTGGCTATTTGGGGTCTTTTGCATTTCCATACAAATAAGATTTCTTGTTCTAGTTCTGTGAAAAATGCTATTGGTAATTTAATAGGGATTGCATTGAACCTGTAAATTCCTTTGGGTAGGATAGTCATTTTCACAATGCTGATTCTTCCAATCCAAGAACATGGTATGTCTCTCCATCTGTTTGTATCATCTTTGATTTCTTTCATCAGTGTCTTATAGTTTTCTGCATACAGATGTTTGGCCTTCTTAGGCAGGTTTATTCCTAGGTATTTTATTCTTTTTGTTGCAATGGTAAATGGGAGAGTTTCCTTAATTTCTCTTTCTGCTCCTTCATTGTTAGTGTATAGGAATGCAAGAGATTTCTGTGCATTACTTTTGTATCCTGCTACTTTACTAAATTCATCGATTCGTGCTAGCAGTTTTCTGATAGAGTCTTTAGGGTTTTCTATGTATAATATCATGTCTTCCACAAAGGCTGACAATTTTATTTCTTCTTTCCCAATTTGGATTCATTTTCTTCTCTGATTGTTGTGGATAATGCTTCCAAACTTTGTTGAATAATAATGGTGAGAGTGGGCACCATTGTCTTGTTCCTGTTCTTAGAGGGAATGCTTTCAGTTTCTCACCATTTAGAATGATGTTGGCTGTTGGTTTGTCATATATGGCTTTTACTATGTTGAGGTTATTTCCTTCCATGCCCATTTTCTGGAGAGTTTTTTTATCATAAATGGATGTTGAATTTTGTCAGAAGCTTTTTCTGTGTCTATTGAGATAACCGTATGATTTTTATCCTTCAATTTGTTGATATGATGTATCACATTGATTGATTTGCATATACTGAAGAACCCTTGCATTCCAGGGATAAATCCCACTTGATCAAGCTCTATGATCTTTTTAATGTGTTGTTGGATTCTGTTAGCTAGTATTTTGTTAAGGATTTTTGCCAATATATTCATTAGTGATATTGGCCTGTAATTTTCTATTTTGGGGACAATTTTACCTGGTTTTGATATCAGGGTGATTGTGGCCTCATAGAATGAGTTTGGGAGTGTTCCTCCTTCTGCTATATTTTGGAAGAATTTGAGAATGATAGCTGTTAGCTCTTTTTGAAATGATTGATAGAATTCGCCTGTGAATCCATCTAGCGATGGGCTTTTGTTTGTGGGGAGATTTTTAGTCACAGTCTCAATTTCCGTACTTGTGATTGGTCTGTTCATAGTTTCTATTTCTTCCTGGTTCAGTCTTTGAAGATTGTACTTTTCTAAGAACTTATCCATTTCTTCTAGGTTATCCAATTTATTGGCATATAGTTGCTTGTAGTAGTCTCTCATGATCTTTTGTACTTCTGAGGTGTCCGTTGTTACTTCTCCTTTTTCATTTCTAATTCTGTTGATTTGCATCTTCTCCCTTTTTTTCCTGATGAGTCTGGCTAAGAGTTTCTCAATTTTGTTTATCTTCTCAAAGAACCAGCTTTTCATCTTAGTGATCTTTGCTATTGTTCCCTTCTTTTCTTTTTCATTTATTTCTGGTCTGATCTTTATGATTTCTTTCCTTCTGCTCACTTTGAGGTTTTTTTGTTCTTTCTGTAATTGTTTTAGATGTAAGGTTAGATTGTTTATTTGATATTTTTCTTGTTTCATAAGGTAGGACTCTATTGCTATAAACTTCCCTCTTAGAACTGCTTTTGCAGCGTCCCATAGGTTTTGGGTTGTTGTGTTTTCATTATCATTTGTTTAGATATTTTTTGATTTCCTCTTTGATTTGTTCAGTAATTTCTTCATTGTTTAATAGTATATTGTTTAGCCTCCATGTGTTTGTATTTTTTACAGTTTCTTTTTGGTAATTGATATCTACTCTCATGACATTGTAATTAGAGAAGATGCAGAAAATAATGTTCTGTGTGCACTTGAAAAGAAACTGTATTATGTAGATTTGGATGGAATGTCCCATAAATATCAATGAAGTTGATATGGTCTAATGTGTCATTTAAAGCTTGTATGTCCTTATTTATTGTCTGTTTGGATGATCTGTCCATGGATGTAAGTGGGGTGTTCAAGTCTCCTACTATTATTGTGTTTCTTTTGATTTCCCCTTTTATGTCTGTTAGCATTTGCCTTATGTATTGAGGTGCACCTATGTTGGGTGCATAGATAATTGCAACTGTAATATCTTCTTCTTGGATTGATCCCTTGATCATTATGTAGTGTCCTTCCCTGTCTCTTCTAATAGTCTTTACTTTAAAGTCTAATATATCTGATATGTGTGTTGCTACTCCAGCTTTCTTTTGACTTCCATTTGCATGGAATCTCTTTTTCCATCCCTTCACTTTCAGTCTATATGTATCCCTTGGTCTGAAGTGGGTTTCTTGTAGGCAGCATATACAAGGGTCTTGTTTTTGTATCCATTCAGCCAGTCTGTGTCTTTTGTTTGGCACATTTAATCCATTTACATTTAAGGTGATTATTGACAGGTGTGTTCTGATTACCATTTTCTTAATTGTTTTGGGTTTGTTTTTGTAGGTCTTTTCCTTTTCTCATGTTTTCTTGTGTTTCCTGCTTAGAAAAGTTCCTTAAACAATTGTTTTAAGTCTGGTTTGGTGGTGCTAAATTTTCTTAACTTTTGCTTGTCTGTAAAGCTTTTGATTTCTCCATCGAACCTGAATGAGATTCTTGCTGGTTAAAGTATTCATGGCTGGAGGTTTTTCTCTTTCAGGACTTTCAGTATATCCTGCGATTCCCTTCTGGCCTGAAGAGTTTCTGCGGAGAGATCAGCTATTATGCTTGTGGGTTTTCCCTTAGGTGTTATTTTTTTGCTTCTCTCTTGCTGCTTTTAATATTTTTTCTTTGTGTTTAATTTGCATTATTTTGATTAATATGTTATGGTGTATTTCTCCTTGCATTTATTCTATAAGGGACTCTGTGCCTCTTGGACTTGATTCATTATTTCCTTTTCCATTTTGGGGAAGTTTTCCAGTATAACCTCTTCAAATATTTTCTTAGACACTTTCTTTTTCTCTTCTTCTTCTTCTGAGATGCCTATGATTTGAATACTCGTGTGCTTAATGTTGTCACCAATGTCTCTGAGACTGTCTTCCATTCTTTTTATTCTTTTTTCTCTTTCCTGCTCTGTCAGTTAATTACTCCATTCTATCTTCCAACTCACTTTTTCATTCTTCTGCCTCAGTTATTCTGCTGTTTATACCGTCTAGAGTATTTTTAATTTCAGTTATTCTGTTGTTCATTACTGTTTGTTTTCACCTTAGTTTTTCTAAGTCCTTATTAACTGTTTCTTGTATTTTCTATATTTTGTTATTGAGATTTTGCATCATCTTTATTATCATTACTCTGAATTCCTTTTCAGGAAATTTTCCTATTTCCTCTTCATTTATTTGGTTTCTGGGTTTTTTTCTTGTTCCTTTGCCTGCAAGTTGTTTGTTTGTTTTCTCATTTTGTCTAATTTATATGAGTTGCTGTATCTTTTCCCTATGCTGCCTAGTAGTAATTCCTCTTCTTTCTTCTCTCTGACCCCTGTGGTGTGGTTTGTCCAGTGTCTTGAGTAGGCCTCCTGCTTGGAGTGTTTGTTGCCTGCCTTCCAGTGTGTGGCTCTGAGTCTTTTCTCTCTGATGAGCAGGGCCATGTCAGGTGGTGTGTTTTAGGGTATCTATGAGCTTATTATGGCTTTAGGTAGTCTGTGTGCTGATGGTTAGGTTTGTGTTCCTATCTTATTTGTAGTTTGGTGTGTTGTATTCAACACTGGCAGTTGCAGACAGTCAGAGGAAGCTGGGTCTTAGACTCTGATACAGGTTCCATGAGAGTTCTGTGCAATTAATCTTCCCTGTGGGTGAGGACTCCCTAGTGGTCTAGCATCTTGGATTCAGTCCTTCCTCTCCAGAGCCTTCTACTTGACTTCTGGTCAAGTAGTCCAGGCTTCAGAGGTCATTTGTCCTGCCAATAAGGGGGTTTTAAAAATACTCTCCAAGCCCCAGACTAATGGCAGAGTGTTGAGTCAAACAAATAGTAAATCAAAGAAACACATACAGGCACAAGACATACAAATACCAAATCCTATAGAACATAAGACACTAGAAAGACCTGACAGAAGAACTCCAGTATACAATCAGACAAAGAGAAAAACAGCAAAAATTAAAAACGAACCAACCAACCAAACAAACAAACAAAAAAACCCCAAAGACACAGAAACACAAATCCAGGAAAATTTTGAAAGGTAGGATCAAATATAATAAAGGTCAAGGATAAAACCAGATAGATTGAAGATTCCCAAAACAAAATCAGACATTTATATTTAGAACTAAGATAAAGACAAAAACTAATAAAACCCAAAGCAGTGTGTCATCTGGATAATAAAGCAAGGAAACAGAGCAGACTGATAATATTGATTATAAGTATATTAAGATAAAATAAACTAAAAAAAGATAGACAACAGGGCAACAGAAGAGTGTAGTGTGACTGGAAATATGAAAAGTAAAAGAAAAAATTAGAAATGTATGAAAGATAGAGATAAAGTCAGCATTACAAATAAATTTAGATAGAAATAGAAATATATAAAAGGCTAAAAATTAAAATTGATGAAAGAATAGAATAAAAAGTATGTTATAAAGCATTTAGATCCCTTAGGACTAAGATCGCAATTAATGAAAAAAAAAAAAAAAAAAAAGCTAGAACTGACCCCAGAATGGGCCAGATCAGTGAAATTAATAATAATATTTCTATTTCCTTGGGATCTCAGCTGTAAGTGTCCTTCTACCCACCTTGGGCTTTTTCTATTACTTTGTGACCAGCAGAGCTTCCTTTATTGTTCTTCTGTATGTGCTGTTGTGTGAGGAGAGAGAGGGTATAACAGTAGTGACTTCTCTCCCTGGGAGTGAGTGAGCAGTGGCACCCTGCCTGGGTCATGGGAGCCTGGGCGGTGGTGGTGATACATATTGCAGAGGGACACTGGTGGCTCAGGCCGAAAGAGCGACTACAATCACAACTCCTCCCCACTGTTTATGACTCCGCAGTAGTGCCCTGCCTGGGTTGTGGTGGTCTGGGCAGTGGTGGTGGTGCCTGTTGCAGAGGGACCCTGTCAGCTCAGGTGTAAACAGAATGTCTCCAGAGCTGGGCCACTCTGTGAACTTTTGGCTCTCAGCTGTAGGCACTCTAGGCCAGCCCCAGCCAGGTGCATTTTTTTATCCCTGACTGTGATAGCCAGGCCCAGAGGGCATCGTCCTTTGTCACAGGTGCCTAGAGAGAGAGAATACAACCGTGGCTCTTCCCCACTGCTTGTGAGTCGGCAGTATTGAGCTGTCACCATGGCGGCCCAGCTTTCCACAATAGGTATTCTCCACTGCAAATTTCTTCCCTCCTGTCCCTTCAGTCTGTCTCCCCACTATCAACATTGTTTCTCACCTTGAACCAGTTCTCCAGTTCCCACGTTCCAGCTCCCAGTCCCCCTGTTCAGCTGTGAATACATGTATCTCTCCGGATATATTATACTGTGGTGCAGACCCTCCGTGTGTTTTTCACTCTTTCCCATCTGCCACAGATCAGCTGCTTCACCCTCTTTGAACAGTCCCAAATGACTCCCTTCTGACCCAGGGAAATTCCTATTGGAGAAGGGGTTTCCCCATCAGATAAGGAATATTTCCCTAAATTCAGCAATCTCCCCTCTGTTTCAGCTTCCCCTGCCCCAGGGTGTGGGACCTGCCACTTTCCTTTCTTCTCTTCCTCTTTCTCCTTTTCTTATCCCCCTCTGTCCTACCCAGTTATGTCGGGACCTTTGCAGTCCTTTCTGGTGTTGAAGGTCTTCTGCTGGTGTTCAGCTGGTTCCCTGTGGGAATTATTGCATCTTTTGATGTATTCCTGATGCATCTGTGGAGAGGGATGCACTCCATATCCTACTTTGCCACCATCTTTCTTTCCCCCTCTTTATCTTTCTTTGATTTAATCTGGGTCTCCAGTCTAGCACATATTTCAGAAAATATTAAAAAGGTATGGTAAATACAATAATGAAGCTCTTAAATCTCAGTCCAGGATTATTTTCTATCCACAAGAAGCATTTTTTTTTCTTTTTTTCCTTATTTATCCTAGTTTGATATAGTGAGAAAGAAATGTTGGTTTTACTTTCCACCAACAGTCCCAGTTTGACTCTCTATGCTCTACTTATGGTCTCATTTTCAGCACAATTGCATAGTACTTGGTAGATTTTTTTCCATAGGGTCTAGTTGTATAAAACCCCTGTGCAAGTCACTAACAGTGTATGAATTTGTCTTTCCCTTACAAGTACTGAAATAGAATATCCACTAGATGGCAAGTTGATAGCACAGTTTAAATCAAGGCATGAATAATGTGCATTAATTGCTTTAGAGAGAATAACATAAACAAATAGAAAACAAAATGTTCATGGTTTAAATATAACCCTGAAATTTTTTTATTCTGTGAAGGAAAAATGTTACCTGTCATATTAGCAAACAAAAGATGCTGGAACCATCCTGCCATCAGCCACTTCCCCCACACCCCCCATCCCCCATACCCACCCTGACTGGTTAGCCCTGAAGGAACCCTGAGTAGGCTGAAGGAAAACATTGCACCCCGAGGGGACTCAAGATGGAAAAATACAGGATACTGGTCCTAAATAGTTAAGGTGTATATCAATGGAATGATTTCAAGGAGTTCAGACTCTCTGCATCTTCCCATACAAAGAAAAACACTAAATTTATTAACCTGAGATGTCTAATTTTCTTTAATTAACAGTGATCCTCTGATTCTCCAGCTAAGTGCTTTTTATTGTAATAAGGCCTATATATCCTGGCTCCTCCCTTGCCTCTTCAGAACAATTCCTTAGAGTTATCTGAGAGGCTGTCTTCCAGGTTTGTCTTCAGAATAAAACAATAATTCTCAACTTTTAGGTTGTGCATTTCTTTTTCAGCTGATAGTTTTATCTCTCCTTCAGGAATAAGGAAACACATGTTCAAAGATGGTAAATTACTTGACCACATTCAGGCATCAAGTCAGCTTTGATTTTTGTCTTTGTTTTTCCTATTTTTAATTTTGAACCAGGAATTATGTGTTGACTCTTGGTTACTTACACAATCACACAGTTTGTGTAATAAAGAATATTAACAGTTCTTTTCAACTCAGTATATAATAAATACACAAATAAAAAGATGTTTGATAATATAAATGATGTTAGTATAAATATTAAAATCCTTATAAAAATGCAAACCTCCCTAAAAGCAAAGAGCAAACAAAAAAACAAAAGAGTGAAAAGACATTTATCTCTTAATATACACACATATCCACATACACATGCATGTATACATATGATGTAAAATATCAGGTATATGACATAAAATATTACAGAAATGAACAAGGACATTTTGACTATATTAATAGATCTAATGAAAAAGTTAAACCCAACACTATTCTATATACATGGGAAACTCATAAACAAAGAGAGTCAGTAAACTTAAAACTAAGGAATAAGCTAGTGATTCCTAAGTTGATTTCATTTTTGGGAACAGAAACTACTCTGAATGATTTGAGTCCTTTGCAATTTACTGTGGCTTGCTTTATGATCCAGCAAATAATCAGTTATGGTAGATTTTACATGTGCAGTGAAAATCGCATGTATGTTATTTTTGTTGGGTGTCATAGTCTATAAACATTACCGAGGTTAAACATGTGAATTATATCATTTACAACTTCTGCAACCTTAGACATCACATTGCTTGTTTACTTATCAATTGAAAACATAGGTTAAAGAAAGTCTCCCATGATGATGTCAAGTACAATTGGCACTTGCCATTGGCACTTGCCATCTACCTCTAAAAAGGTTAAATCCTGTGCAACTGCAGATGCTGACTTTCAATGCCCCCCTGAAAGGAGTTCAGGGTGGAAGGCTGAAATGAGGCACTCTGTGCTCTGTGAAAAGTTGGCAGAACAGGTCTTTAGATAGTCAGATATTTTCAGGAGCCAACTTTATGAGCTCATATATCTTGTATCTCTCCTCATATATAGGAAAACACTAAAATTCTTCCTGGTGGTGACTGCTCCTCATAACCTGCACAAGACTAGCAGAAACCTTCTGTAAACAATATGGTAGCATAGGAAGATACAGAGTTCACATCTCCCCATAACTCAGTCAGTAGTTGGAGTCTGGTTGGGGACCTGAGGCCCAAGGAGACCAGAGGAACCCCTAAGTGATCAGGTAGGATATGGGGGAAGTCAGGAGGGTGGAGAGGTGGAAGCTGGACAGGACCAGTGCCCCTGGTGGTGGCTGGGTGAAGGGGGAGGTTCCCACCTAGAGAGACCCTCAGGCTCTAGGGGGATTGGGGGAGCACATCTGGGTTTCTCCTGCCCAGTTGGCCAGGAGGCCTTCTGGGATCCCAAGCCTGGGAGCCTGCTGGGCTCCCAAGTGGGGTCCTCCACCCTCAAAGGCCCCCTCTGAGCTGCCTGGATCTTAGGGGTGTAGTAGAGAGGGAAGAGGGTCAAAGAGGTGGAGAGACAGACTGGGGGGGGGGGCTTTGAGATCACAGGACCAGGGAGGTGAGAGGGCATTTCCTCTGCTCACTCAGCCTGGGAAGCCGGCTGGGCTCCCAGCTCTGGTCCTTCACTCTCCAGAGCCCCCTCCAATATGTGGGTCCTAGGGACATGGGCGGGAGAGGGAAGAGGAAGAGAGGCAAACAGTGGGTGTGGGAAGGGACTTCCCAAGACCAGAAGAACAGGGGAGGCATGGCCATGTATTCCTCCTGGATGGGTCTTCCACCTTTCAAGGTCCCCTCCAGGCTGTTGGTCCTAGGTGTGTAGGAGGGAAGCAGTGGAAAGGAGAAGAAGAGAGGCAGAAAGGAGAAGGGGCCCTCTTGGATCAGAGGATAGGGGGAGGTGTGAAAGGTATTTCTTTCATTCACTGGCCTGGGAAGCCTGCTGGGCTCCCAGGCCTGGTCTCCAACTCTTCAGGGCCCCCTCTGAGATATGGTGGTCCTGGGGTTGTAGGAGGGAGGCAGGGGAAGAGGAAGAGAGGCAGACCAGTGATGGTATTTTCTGGGATCAGAGGACCAGGAGAGGTGTGGAGGCCTTTTCCCTTGCCCACTTGTGTGCAGGGGGCCTGCTGGGCTCTTGAGTCTGGATGCTCATTCTCTGGGGCTCTCTCCTGCTGCATGGATCCTACAGGCATGGGAGGGAGGGAGGAGAGGGGAAGAGGAAGAGAGGCCGACAGTGTGTGTGGGGGACCTTATAGAACCAGAGGATTGGGGAGGACCTGTGAGACATCTCCCTACCCACTTGGCACCAGGAAGCTTGTTTGGCTCCAAGGCCTTGTCTTCAGTCCTCCAAGGGCCCCTCTAGGTCTCATTGGTCCCTGAGGTGCAGAAGGAAAACAGGGGAGAAGAGGAGAGGCTGGTGGGGGGAAGGGCTCTCTGGGATTGGAGGATCAAGGGAGTCAGGGAAGGCATTTCCCCTGCCCAATACCCCTGGGAAGCCTGCTGGGGTCACAGATCTGGTACTTCACACTCCAAGGCCCCCTCCAGCCACTTGGGACCTAGGCAAATTGGAGGGAGGGGATGAAGAGGAAGACAGGGGCTCTCCAAGACTGGGAGATCTGGGGAAGTGCTGCAGGTGTTTCCCTAACCCAGTTGGCCCTGAGAAGCCTGTTGGGCCTAGGGGTCTGGTCTCCTGCCTTCCAGTGCCCCCTCCAGCTTGTGAGCATCCTAGGGGAATAGGAGGAGGGGGCAGGGTAGAAGAGAGGCCAAGAGGGAAGGACACACTAAGATCAGAAGACTGGGGGAAGTGCCTAGCATTTCTATCACCAACTTGGGCCCAGGGAGCCTGCTGGGTACCTGGACCTGGTCCTTTGCCCCCAGGAGCAGAGGCATTCCTGAGCCCCTCTGCCTCATTGGGCCTAAGCCTCATTTCCCACTACCTCCAGGGCCTTTTCTAAGCATAGGTCACACCCACTACCTAAACACCCTCCCCCACAGACAAGGCCTTTTCTGTCTTTTTTTCTTTCTTTCTTTTTTCTTTTTCCCACCTCCTCACTTTGTCTATTGCAGTTGTATTACCTTCCAGTTATTGCTTCATCTATATTTTTATTATTTTCTAACATATCAGTTAGTTTCCTATTCTTATTGTATTTTTTATCTTGCTATTGTTCTGCTGTTCTGCTACTTTTTTTTTTTTTTCCTTTTCCTGCTCCACACAGCTTGTGGGGTCTTGATTCATAATACCAGGGTCAGGCCTGAACTCCTGAGGTGGGAGCTCTGAGTCCAAAACCTTGGACTAACAGGGAACCTCAGACCCCAGAGAATATTCATCAGAGGGAGGTCTCCCAGAGGTTCTCACCTCAGCACCAGGACCCAGCTCTACTCAACAGCCTACAAAATCCAGTGCTTGAAGCCTCAGGCTAAACACCCAGTGAGACAGGAACACAATCCTGCCCATCCAAGGTAGGGGTGGGAAATGAGATGACAAAAAAATATGTCACAGATGAAGGAATAAGGTAAAATTACACAAGACCAAATAAATGAAAAGGAAATAGGCAACCAAGCTGTGAAAGAATTTAGAGTAATGATAATAAAGATGATCCAGAATCTCAGGAAAAAAAACTGAGAAAATACAAGAAATGTTTAACAGAGATCTAGAACAACGAAAGAACAAACAATCAGAGATAAACAACACAATAACTAAAATGAAAATACATGGAAAGTATTAATAACAAAATAACTGAGGCAGAAGAACAAATAAGTGAGATGGAGGAAAGAATGGTGGAAATAAATGCCAAGAAAGAGAATAAAGAAAAAAAAAATGAAAAGAATTGAGGACAGTTTTAGGGTTCTCTGGGATAACGCTAAATGCGCTAACATTCAAATTATAGGGGTCCTAGAAAAAGAAGAGAAAAAGAAAGGGTCTGAGAAAATATTCAAAGAGATTATGGTGAAAAACCTCCCTAACACAGGAAAAGAAATAGTCTCCCAAGTCCAGGAAGCACAGAGAGTCCCATACAGGATTAACCCTAGAAGAAACACATCAAGACACATATTAGTCAAATTAACAAAAAATTAAATTCAAAGAAAAATATTAAAAGCAGCAAGGGAAAATCAAAAAATAAGATACAAAGGAAATCCTATAAGTTTATTAGCTGACTTTTCTGCAGAAACTCTACAGGCCAGAAGGGAGTGGCAGGATAAATTTAAAGTAATGAAAGAGAAAAACCTACAACCAAGGATACTCTACCCAGCAAGGATCTCATTCAGAATTGATGGAGAGATAGGATTAAGATGGTGGAGTAGGAGGTCCTGTGCTCACTCCCTCTTGCAAGAGTACCAGAATTACAACTAACTGCTGAAAAATCATTGACAGAAAGACACTGGAACTCACCAAAAAAGACACCCCACATCCAGAGACAAAGGAGAAGCTGCAATAAGATGGTAGGAGGGTCACAATAGCATTAAAATCAAATCCCATAAATGTTGGGTGGGTGATTCACAAACTGGAGAACAGTTATATTGCAGAAGTCCACCTGCTAAAGTGAAGGTTCTGAGCCCCACGTCAGGCTTCCCAACCTGGGAGTCCAGCAATGGGGGGAGGAATCCCCAGAGAATCAGACCCTGAAAGCCAGTGGGATTTGATTGCAGGACCTCCACAGGACTGGTGGAAATGGAGACTCCATTGTTGGAGGGCACACAAAAAAATGTGCTCACCAGGACCCAGGGGGAAGGAACAGTGATCCCATAGGAGACTGAACCAGACCTACTTGCTGGTGTTGGAGGGTTGCCTGCAGAGGTGAGGGGCAGCTGTGGCTCACTGAGGAGGCAGGGGCACTGGTAGCAGGGGTTTTGGGAAGTGCTTATTGGTGTGAGCCCTCCCAGAGTCTGCTATTAGCCCCACCAAAGAGCCTGTGGGCTCCAGCACTCGGTGACCTCAGGCTGAACAACCAACAAGGTGTGAACGCAGCCCCACCCATTAGCAGACAAACAGATTAAAGTTTTACTGACTTCTGCCCACCAAATTGGATTAAAGCTTTACTGAGCTCTGCCCACCCAGTCCTACCCACCATAAGTCCCTCCCATCAGGAAGCACACACGAGCCTCCAAGATAACTTCCTCCACAAGAGGGCAGACAGCAGTATCAAGCAGTATCAGCAGTATTTCATCTTGTGGAACTGGAAACCACAGCCACAGAAAGATACAGAAAATGAAAAAGCAGCAGACTTGGTACCAGATGAAGGGACAGGATAAAGCCCCAGAAAAACAACTAAATGAAGAGGAGATAGGCACTTTTCCAGGAAAAGAATTCAGAATAATGATAGTGAAGATGATCGAGGACTTTTAAAAAAGACTGGATGCAAAGATCAAAAAGTTTACCAAAGACCTAGAAGAATTAAAGAGCAAACAAACAGAGATATGCAACACAATAACTGAAATGAAAAATACACTAGAAGGAACCAATAGCAGATTAACTGAGGCAGAAGGGCGAATAAGTGACCTGGAAGACAGGATGGTGATAATCACTGATGCAGAAAAGAAGAAAGAAAAAAGAAAGAAAAGAACTGAAGACAGCCTAAGAGACCTCTGGGACAATATTAAATGCACCAACATTTGCATTATAGGGGTCCCAGAAGGAGAAGAGAGAGAGAAAGGACCTGAGAAAATATTGGAAGAGATTATAGTTGAAAATTTCCCTAACACGGGAAAGGAAATAGCTACCCAAGTCCAGGAAGCACAGAGAGTCCCAGGCAGGATAAATCCAAGGAGAAACACACCAAGACATAGAGTCGTCAAGTTTACAAATATTAAAGACAGAGAAATATTATTAAAAGCAACAAGGGAAAAATGACAAATAACATACAAGGGAACCCCTATAAGGGTAACAGCTGATTTCTCAGCAGAAACTCTGCAATCCAGAAGGGAGTGGCACGATATATTTCAAGTCATGAAAGGGAAGAACCTACAACCAAGAATACTCTACCCAGCAAGGATTTCATTCAGATTTGATGGAGAAATCAAAAGCTTTACAGACAAGCAACAGCTAAGAGAATTCAGCACCACCAAACCAGCCCTCCAACAAATGTTAAAGGAACTTCTCTAAGCAGGAAACATAAGAGAAGAAAAGGACCTACAGAAACAACAACAAAACAATTAAGAAAATGGTACTAGGAACATACATATCAATAATTACCTTGAATGTAAATGGACTAAATGCTGCAGCCAGAAGACACAGACTGGCTGAATGGATACATCAACAAGACCCATATATATGCTGTCTCCAAGAGACCCACTTCAGACCTAGGGACACATACAGACTGAAAGTGATGGGATGGAAAATGATATTCCATGCAAATGAAAATGAAAAGAAAGCTGGAGTAGCAATACTCATATCAGATAAAATAGACTTTAAAATAAAAATATTTTACAAGAGTCAAGAAAGAACATTACATAAAGATCAAGGGATTCATCCAAGAAGAAGAGATAACAATTATAAATATATATGCACCCAGTATAGGAGCACCTCAGTACATAAGGCAAATGCTAACAAGTATGAAAGAGGAAATGTAAGGCAGGAATGGAGACATAGGTGTAGAGAACAAACACATGGACACCAAGTGGGGAAAATGGGGAGGGTTGGTGGGGAATGCACAGGGAGATTGGGGTACCAAATTGTACACTCTAAATATATGCTGTTTTTTGTCTGTTAACTGTTTCTCAATAAAAGTTCTTATAAAAAAAGAATTGATGGAGAAATCAAAAGCTTTACAGACAAGCAAAAGCTAAGAGAACTCAGCAGCACCAAACCAGCTTTACAACAAATGCTAAAGGAAATTCTCTAGGAGGGAAACAAGAGAAGATAAAGATGCACAAAAACAAACCCAACATAATTAAGAAAATGGTAATAGGAACATATATGTCAATAATAACAATGTATGTAAATGGATTAAGTGCTCCACCAAAAGTCACAGATTGGCTGAATGGATATAAAAACAAGACCCACATATATATTTTGTCTACAAAAGTCCCATTTCAGACCTAGGGACACTTACAGACTGGAAGTGAAGGGATGGAAAAAGACATTGCATGTAAATGAAAATCAAAAGGAAGCTGGAGTTGCAATACTCATATCAGATAAACTAGACTTAGTAAAAACTGTTACAAGAGATAAGGAAGGATGCTACATAGTGATCAAAGGATCAATCCACGAAGAAGATATAACAATTGTAAATATTTATGCACCCAACATAGGAACACCTCAATACATAAGGCAGGCTAACAGCCATAAAAACAGAAATCGATAGTAACATAATAATAGTAGAGGACTCTAACACCCCATTTTCATCAATGGAAATATCATCCAGACAGAAAATAAACAAGGAAACACAAGCTCTAAGGTACACAATAGACCAGATAGATGTAACTGATATTTACAGGACAATCAACCCAAAAGTGGCAGAATACACTTTCTTCTCAAGATCACATGGAATATTCTCCAGGATAGATCATATCTTGGGTCACAAATCAAGTGTCAGAAATTTAAGAAAATTGAAATCATATTAAGCATCTTTTCTGACCATAACACTATGAGATTAGAAAAAAAAAAATACAGGGAAAAATAGTAAAAAAACACAAAAACATGGAGAGTAAGCAATGCACTACTAAATAACTGAGCAACCACTGAAGAAATCAGAGAAAAAAATTATAAAATGCGTAGAAATAAATGTTAATGACAGCATGATGACCAAAAACCTATGGGATGCAGCAAAAGCAGTTCTAAGAGGGCAGTTTATAGCAATTCAATCTCACCTCAAGAAACAAGAAAAGTCTCAAGTAAATAATCTAGCCATACACCTGAAACATCCAGGGACAGAAGAACAAAGAAAACCCAAAGTCAGTAGAAGGAACGAAGTCACAAAGATCAGAGCAGTCATAAATGAGATAGAAATGAATAAAATTATAGCAAAGATCAATAAAACTAAAAGTGGGTTCTTTGAGAAGATAAACAAAACTGATAAACCTTTAGCCAGACTCATCAGGAAAAAAGGGAGAGGATACAAATCAATAAAATTAGAAATGAAAAAGGAGAAATCATAACTGACACCACAGAAATATAAAGCATTATAAGAGACTACTATAAACAATATGCCAATAAAATGGACAACCTTGAAGAAATGGACAAATTCTGAGAAAGGTACAATTTTCCAAGAGTGAATCAGGAAGAATTAGAAAATATAAACATACCTATCACAAGTAATGAAATTGAAACTTTAACAAAAAATCTTCCAACAAACAAAAGTCCAGGATCAGATGGCTTCACAGGTTAATTCTATCAAACATTTAAAAAAGAGCTAACACCTATTCTCAAACTCTTCCAATAAAATTGCAGAGGGAGGAGTACTAGCAAATTCATTCTATGAGGCCACCATCACCCTGATACTAAAACCAGACAAATATATCACAAAAAAGAAAATTACAGACCAATATCACTGATGAACATAGATGCAACAATCTTCAACAAAATACTAGCAAACAGAATCCAACAACACATTAAAAGCATCATACACCATGATCAAGTGTGATGTATCCCTGGAATGCAAGGATTCTTCAATATATGCAAATAAATCAATGTGATACACCATATTAACAAACTGAAGGATAAAAACCACATGATCATTTCAATACAGGCAGAAAAAGCTTTTGACAAATTTCAAAACCTATTTATTATAAAAACTCTCCAGAAAATGGGCATAGAGGGAACCTACCTCAACATAATAAAGGCCATATATGAGAAACCCACAGCAATCATTATTCTCAATGGTGAAAAACTGAAAGCATTTCCACTAAGGTCAGATACCAGACATGGATGTCCACTCTCACCACTCCTATTCAACATAGTTTTGGAAGTCTTAGCCACAGAAATCAGAGAAGAAAAATAAATAAAAGGAATATGAATTGGAAAAGAAGAAGTACAACTGTTACTGTTTGCAGATAATATGATACTACACATAGAAAATCCTAAAGATGCCACCAGAAAATTACTGGAGCTAATCAATGCATTTGGAAAAGTTGCAGGATACAAAATTAATGTGCAGAAATTTCTTGCATTCCTATACACTAACAATGAAAAAACAGAAAAAAAAAAAAAAAAGAAATGAAACAATCCACTTTACCATTGCAACATAAAGAATAAAATACCTAGGCATAAACCTACCTAAGGATACAAAAGACTTGTATTGAGAAAAGTATAAAACACTAATGAAAAAGTAAAAGATGACATGAACAGATGCAGAAATAAACCATATTCTTGGATTGGAAGAATGAATATTGTGAAAATGACTATACTACCCAAAGTAATGTACAGATTCAAGGAAATTCTTACCAAATTACCAATGGCATTCTTCACAGAATTAGAACAAAAAAAATTACAATTTGTGTGGAAACACAAAAGACCTTGAAGAGCCAAAGCAATGCTGAGAAAGAAAAACAGAGCTAGAGGAATCAGGCTCCCTGATTTCAGACTATACTACAAAGCTACAGTAATCAACACAGTATGGTACTGGCACAAAAACAGAAATATAGATCAGTGGAACAGGATAGAAAGCTCAGAGATATACTGAAACATATATGGTCACCTAATATATGACAAAGTAGGCAAGAACATACAATGGAGAAAATATAGCTTCTTCAATATGTGATGCTGGGAAAACTGGACAGCTACATGTAAAAGAATGAAACTAGAACACTACCTAACAACATTCACAAAAATAAACTCAAAATGTATTAAAGACCTAAATGTAAGGCCACACACTATAAAACTCTTAGAGGAAAATATAGGCAGAACACTCTGTGACATAAATCATAGCAAGATCCTCCTTGACCCATCTCCCAGAATAATGGAAATATAAACAAAAATAAACAAATGGGACCTAATGAAACTTAAAACTTTTGCACAGCAAAGGAAACCATAAACAAGACAAAAAGACAACCTGCAGAATGGGAGAAAATATTTGTAAATGAGGCAGGTGGCAAAGGATTAATCCCCAAAATATACAAGCAGCTCATGCAGCTCAATATCAAAAAAACAAATAACCCAATCCAAAAATGGGTGGAAGACCTAAATAGACATTTCTCCAAAGAAGACATGCAGATGGCCAACACACACATGAAAAGATGCTCAACATCACTAATCATTAGAGAAATGCAAATCAAAACTGCAATGAGGTATTATCTCACACCAGTCAGAATGGCCATCATCAAAAAATTTGGAAACATTAAATGCTGGAGAGGGTGTTTAGAAAAGGGAATCCTCCTGGACTGTTGGTGGGAATGTAAATTGATACAGCCACTATGGAAAACAGTATGGAGGTTCCTTAAAATTCTAAAAACGGAACTACCAGGTGACCCAGCAACCCCACTACTGGCCACATACCTGGAGAAAACCATAATTCAAGCAGATATAAGTACCACAATGCTCATTGCAGCATTATTTTCAGTAACCAGGACATGGAAGCAACATAAATATCCATCAACAGATGAATGGATAAAGAAGATGTGGCACATATATACAATGGAATATTACTCAGCCATAAAAATGAATGAAATTGAGCTATTCGTAGTGAGATGGATGGACCTAGAGTCTATCATACAGAGTGAAGTAAGCTAGAAAGAGAAAAACAAATAGCGTATGCTAATACATATGTATGGAATCTAGAAAAATGTTACCGATGAACCTAGTGGCAGAGTAGGAGTAGAGATAGAGACGTAGAGAACAGAGTGAGGATACTAAGGGGAGGGGAAGCTAGGGCATCATGAGAGAGTAGCATTGACATATACAGACTACCAAATGTAAAATAGACAGCTAGTGGGAAGCTATTACAGAGCACAAGGAGTTCAGCTTGATGCTTTTTGAAGACCTGAAAGGGTGGGGTAGGGAGATTGGGAGGGAGGCTTAAGAGGGAGGGGATATGGGGATGTATGTATATATGTGGCTGATTCACTTTGTTGTACAGCAGAAAATGACACATTACTGTAAAACAATTATACTCCTATAAAGATAAAAAAAAAAAAACAAAAAACAAGCAAAAAGCAAACAAAAAGCAATATGTGCTTGACTGCATGTTTTTCCTTTTCACCAAAATCACATATATACTGAGCTTCCCCCTGCCTCTCTGGAACAGTTTCTCAAAGCTATCTGGGATGCTGTCTCTCAGGCTGCAGTCTTCATTTTGCCTCAAATAAAACTTAACTCACAACTCTCATGTTGTGCATTTTTTTAAGTTGACAATGATAAAGGACTTGTCTATTTCTTTTGTAACTCTGGACTTTTCCTTTACCAGTTATAAAGACCTATTATCCAGTGCATTGAAGTTTGAATTGTAACCTCTTTCCAGGAGGTAAACATGTACGTCATTATGAAATAATCTTCAGTAATTTTAGGTTAAACCTATTATGTCTTGTACTGTTATAGATGCATGAGATTTCTTTAGAAAGACTTTGCTTTGCAATATATTTTTAAAATGTCAAAAGTAGATGAACACATGCATAACTTACTACTGAGAAATTTTACCCAGGTCTATACCACACAGAAACATTTATTTATATTCACCAAAATGTAACAAGGTTCTTCAAAATGCCACTATTCATAATTTTTCCTTAAAAGTAAAAGAAAAAAAAAAAAAAAACAGAAACAGAAACAAAAAGAAACTTAGAAAACCATGAACATGTTATGTATAAATTTGGAGTATATTCACACAGTGAAACTCTACAGCAAAGTGAATAAAGAAATTTGCAAGCAACAAGGATGAATAAATGTCATAAATATAATGATGATCAAAAGAAGTCAGATACCAAAAAAAAATGTTATGTATAGTTTTATGTATATACAGTTACAAACAGGTAAAATGTTAGTGTTAAAAATTTAAATAGTATTGACAAAAATTAATCAGTCAATCTAGGAAAGAATTGGAAAAAATTATTTGAGCCAAATTTGAGGATTATAACCCAGGAAAAACATTTCAGAAAACATTGAGAACTGTGCCACCAGTGTGAAATTAAGGCACAGTTATACAAGTTTTTTTTGTGACAGAGTGCTTTATACCAAATAATGTATTATTGACAGTTTAAATAATCCAGATCTAAGCATCATCCTGTTGGGTCATGTGACCTCTTATGAGATCAAGAAGGTATTTTATCTTTTAAGGAGTGTTCATGTTGATGCTGGGAGAATGTCATTCTTTGTGGTTGAGCAGGTATCTCTGCTGATGTGGGAGGTTTGGTCTATGCATAATGTGGATACACAATGCACAGTACAGGAAAAGAGGAGGCCAAGGGGCAGAGAAGGATTTTCTTATGTTTAAATTTTTCTTGCCTTGCCATGAAATATGAATTTTATTTCACAATAGTAATCTCTTGGTCTTCATGCTCATTAAAGTGGTGTGCTTACTGTGTGAAAACTTGTAATTCTGTTCATGCACTTTTCTGTATGGATGTTAAACCCTATACACATACTGGATAAAGATATTAGACAAAGGTAAATGAAAAGAAATAGGATGCCAGGGCTCCCCTTGTGGCCTAGTGGTTAAGAATCTGCCTGCCAATGCAGGGGACATGGGTTTGAGCTCTGGTCTGGTAAGATCCCACATGCTGTGGAGCAACTAAGCCCATGTGCCACAACTACTGAGCCCACGTGCCACAACTACTGAAGCCCACATGCCTAGAAACCCATGATCCCCAACAAGAGAAGCCACAGCAATGAGAAGCCTGTGCACCACAATGAACAGTAGCTCGCAAATTCTGCAACTAGAGAAAGCCTGTGCACAGCAAAGAAGACTCAACACAGGTGAAAGAAAGGAAGAAAGAAGGAAAGAAAGAAAGAAAGAAAGAAAGAGAGAGAGAGAGAGAGAGAAAGAAAGAAAGAAAGAAAGAAAGAAAGAAAGAAAGAAAGAAAGAAAGAAAGAAAGGAAGAAAGAAAGGAAGGAAGGAAGGAAGGAAAGGAGGAAGGGAGGAAAGAAGGAAGGGAGAAAGAAGATGCCAAAATCATGACATGTGACAAAGGTAAATACAGAACTTAAAGCTTTAAATGTATTAAAAGAAAAAAACTATATTGTATAAAAGAAAAACAATGAAACAATGAAGTAATTAATATGTATACATTACAGTGACAAAGCAACAATATCCATAAGCCAGAAGAAATAGGAGATGAAAGGAGAAATAAACAAAGACTCTGAATTCAAAAAAAAAAAATATATATATATATAAAGAAAGAAAAGCAATAAACTTTTAATAACTAAGGCTATAATTCCAAGTAACACAATCACACACACATCAAAGAACTCCAGTATCGTGAAAATGATTGTACTACCCAAAACAATTTACAGATTCAACACAATCTCTCTCAAATTGTCAATGGCATTTTTCACAGAACTAGAAAAAGAAATCTTATGATTTGTATGGAATCACAAAAGACCCTGAATAGCCAAAGCAATCTTGAGAAGGAAAGATGGAGTTGGTGGAATTAGGCTTCCTAACTTCAAACTATACAACAAGGCTACAGTGATCAAGACAGTAAGGTATAGGCACAAAAATAGAAAGGAAAATCAATGGGACAAAATAGGGAACTCAGAGGTAAACCCAAGCACATAAAGGCATCTTATCTTTGACAAAGGAGGCAAGAATATACAATGGAAAAAAGACAGCCTCTTCAATAAATAGGGCTGGGAAATTTGGAGAGCAACATGTAAAAGAATGAAATTAGAACACTTCCTAACACCATACACAAAAACAAATTCAAGGTGGATTAAAGACCTAAATATAAGGCCAGAGACTATAAAACTCTTAGAGGAAAACATAGGCTGAACACTCTATGACATACATCAAAGCAAGATCCTTTTTGACTCACCTCCTAGAAGAATGGAAATAAAATCAAGAATAAACAAATGGGACCTAATGAAACTTAAAAGCTTTTGCACAGTGAAAGAAACCATAAACAAGACAAGAAGACAACCCTCAGAATGGGAGAAAATACTTGCCAATGAAACAACGGACAAAAAAGTAATCTCCAAAATAAGAAGATCTAAATAGGCATTTCTCCAAAGACATACAGATGGCCAACAAACACAGGAAAAGATGTTCAACATCACTAATCATCAGAGAAATGCAAATCAAAGCCACAATGAGGTATCACCCCATGCCAGTCAGAATGACCATCATCAAAACATCTAGAAACAATAAATGTTTGAGAGGGTGTGGAGAAAAGGAAACTCTCCTGCACTGTTGGAGGGAATGTAAGTTGCTACAGCCACTGTGGAAAACAGTTTGGAGGTTCCTTAAAAAACTAAAAATTGACCTACCATATGATCCAGTATTCCCACTACTGGGCATATACCCAGAGAAAACCATAATCCAAAAAGAAACATGTACCATAATGTTTATTGCAGCACTATTTACAATAGCCAGGACATGGAAGCAACCTAAATGCCCATCCACAGAGGAGTGGATAAAGAAGATGTGGCACATTTATACAATGGAATATTACTCAGCCATAAAAAGAATTGAAATGAAGCTATACATAATGAGATGGATAGACCTAGAGACTGTCATACACAGTGAAGTAAGCCAGAAAGAGAAAAACAAATACTCTATGCTAACTCATATATGGAATCTAAAAAAAAAAAAAAAAAAAAAATGGTACTGATGAACCCAGTGACAGGGCAAGAATAAGGATGCAGATGCAGAGAATGGACTGGAGGACATGGGTTTAGGGGGATGGGGGTTGAATAGGAAGCATGGACAAAGTGAGAAAGTATCATAGACATATATACACTACCAATTGTAAAATAGATAGCTAGTGGGAAGTTACTGTATAACAAAGGGAGATTAACTCGATGTTGAGTGATGCCTTAGAGGACCAGAACAGGGAGGGCGGGAGGGAGTCATGGGAGGGAGAGGATATGGGGATATATGCATAAATACAGCTGATTCACTTTAGTGTACCTCAAATGCTGGTACAAGAGTGTAAAGCAATTATATTCCAATAAAGAACTTAAAAAAAATAATAATATATACTGTGTACCTTCTATGGGACAGGTGCTTTCTCAATTTCTGAGCTACAGGAGTGAATAAACAAAGCTCCTACCCTTATGGGGCTTCAATTCGAGTGGAGGGTGGTGGATAATGAACATGAGACATAAAGTATGTTAATAGGTATTAAAACATTGTCCAAAAGGATACATGCACCTCAATGTTCATTGCAGCACTGTTTACAATAGCCAAGACATGGAAACTATATAAATATTCATTGACAGAGGAATGAATAAAGAAGATGTGCTACATATATGCAATGGAATATTACTCAGCCATCAAAAAGAAATGAATAATACTATATAGAGCAACATGGATGGACTTAGAGATTGTCATACTGAGTGAAGTAAGTCAGACAGAGAAAGTGAAAGATCATATGATATCACTTATAGGCAGAATCTAAAAAAAAGGATACAAATTTACTTATTTACAAAACAGAAACAGACTCACAGAGGTAGAGAATGAACTTATGGTTACGGGGTTGGGGGAGGGTTGGGAGGAAGGGACAGTTAGGGGTTTTGGGGTTGACATGTACTCACTGCTGTATTTAAAATGGATAACACTATATAAATAAACTGAAGGATAAAACCCACATGATCATCTCAATAGATGCAGGAAAAGCTTTTGAGAAAATTCTACACTCATTTATGAAAAAACTCTCCAGAAGGTGGGCATAGAGGGAACCTACCTCAACATAATAAAAGCCATATACCACAAACACACAGCAGACATCATTCTCAATGGTGAAAACCTGGAAGCATTCCCTCTAAGATCAGGAACAAGACAAGGAAGTCCACTCTCACCACTTCTCTTCAACATAGTTTTGGAAGTCCTTGCCACAGCAATTAGAGAAGAAAAAGAAATCAAAGGAATCCAAATTGGAAAAGAAGAATTAAAACTGTCACTGTTTGCAGATGACATGATATTATACATAGAAAATCCTAAAGACTCTATCAGAAAACTACTTGAGCTAATCAATGAATTTTCTAAAGTTGCAGGATACAAAATTAAAACACAGAAATCTCTTGCATTTCTACACACTAACAATGAAAGTTCAGAAAGAGAAATTAAGGAAACAATCCCATTCACCATCGCAACAAAAAGAATCAAATACCTAGGAATAAACCTAACCAAGGAGGTAAAAGATCTGTACTCAGAAAACTATAAGACACTGATGAAAGAAATCAAAGATGACACAAACAGATGGAGGGACATACCATGTTCTTGGATTGGAAGAATCAACATTGTGAAAATGACTATACTACCCAAAGCAATTTACAGATTCAATGCAATCCCGATAAAATGACCAATGAAATTTTTCACAGAACTAGAACAAGAAATTTTATGATTTGTATGGAAACATAAAAGACCCCAGATAGACAAAGCAATCTTGAGAAGGAAAGATGGAGTTGGTAGAATCAGGCTTCCTGAATTCAGGCTATCCTACAAGGCTATAGGGATCAAGACAGTATGGTACTGGCACAAAAAAAGAAATATAGATAAATGGAACAGGATAGAAAGCCCAGAGATAAACTACAGTCAACTAATCTATGACAAAGGAGGCAAGGATATACAGTGGGGGAAAAGACAGCCTCTTCAATAAGTGGTGCTGGGAAAACTGGACAGCTATGTGTAAAAGAATGAGATTAGAACACTCCCTAACACCATACACAAAATTAAACTCAAAATGGATAAAAGACCTAAATGTAAGACCAAACACTATAAAACTCCTGGAGGAAAACATAGGAAGAATACTCTTTGACATAAATAACAGCAAGATCTTTTTTGATCCACCCCCTGGAATAATGGAAATAAAAACAAAAATAAATAAGTGGGACCTAAAGAAACTTCAAAGCTTATGCAAGGTAAAGGACACTATAAGCAAGATGAAAAGACAACCCTCAGAATGGGAGAAAATATTTGCAAATGAATCAACAGACAAAGGACTAATCTCCAAAATATATAAATGGATTATCCAGCTCAATATCAAAAAAAAAAAAAAAAAAAAAAAAAAAAAACAAGCAACCCAATCAAAAAACGGGCAGAAGACCTAAATAGGCATTTCTCCAAAGGAGACATATGGATGGCCAAGAGGCACATGAAAAGCTGCTCAACATCACTCATTATTAGAGAAATGCAAATCAAAACTACAATGAGGTATCACCTCACAGCGGTTAGCATGGGAATCACCAGAAAATCTGCAAACAGTAAATGCTGGAGAGGGTGTGGAGAAAAGGGAATGCTCTTGCACTGTTGATGGGAATGTAAATTGATACAGCCACTATGGAGAACACTATGGAGGTTCCTTGCCAAACTAAAAATAGAGTTACTATATGACCCTGCAATCCCACTGCTGGGCATATATCCAGAGAGCACCATCATTCAAAAAGACACATGCACTTCAATGTTCATTGCAGCACTATTTACAATAACCAGGACATGGAAGCAACCTAAATGTCCATCAGCAGATTAATGGATAAAAAAGGTGTGGTACATATATACAATGGAATATTACTCAGTTGTAAAAAGCAATGAAACTGGGACATTCTTAGAGACATGGATGGACCTAGAGATTGTCATACAGAGTGAAGTGAGTCAGAAAGAGAAAAACAAGTGCTGTATATTAACACATATATGTGGACTATAGAAAAATGGTTCAAATATACCAGTTTGCAAGCTGAAAATAGAGACACAGATGTAGAGCACAAACATATGGAGACCAAGTGGGGAAGGCAGGGAGGATTGGGAGGGAATGAATTGGGAGACTGGGATACCAAATAGTACACTCTAAATATATGCAGTTTATTGTATGTTAAATGTATCTCAGTAAAGTTTCCAAAAATAAAAAATAAAAATAAAATGGATAACCAACAAAGACCTATTGTATTGCACAGGGAGTGCTTCTCAATATTATATAACAAGCTAAATGGGAAAAGAATTTGAAAAAGAATAGATACATGTAATGTACAAATAACTGAATCACTTTGTAGTACACCTGAAACTAACACAACATTGTTAAACACTACTACAGTATAAAATAAATAGTTATTTCCTGAAAAAAAAAACTCCATTAACAAGGAATAGAATTTTTTTCAATTTTTTCTAAACAGTTTTAAAAATTGACTATAACCCATGAGGAAAGCACAACAAATTTAACAAAAATAATAAAAATATAAATATTTAATGGTCACTAATAAATAGAAGTATAAGTAAGGCAGTCCATTAAAAATTTAAAAGCATGCCATTAAAAAATTACAAGGGGATCCTACAGACCACAATAGCAAACTTACTATATGAGATATACTCTAGGTTATTGACAAAAGAAATTATATAGTATTGCATATTGATATCAATAAAATTAAAATAGATAAAACATTCCACCTGATAGGTCTAGAAAAAGGCCTTAAGAGTAATAGTACCTAGAATTTAATCTTCCCACCCATCCTCCACAAAAGTTTTCAGACCAGGGCAATCAAATGAATAGCCCCCACTTTTTGCACCACTGTGAGGAAGGTAACCCCATGAAGTGAAATTTGCCTAAGTAAAGAAATAGTCATTGGAAGTGAAAAGAACTATCTCTGGCCTGAATTTACCATAATTTTATGTGTGTATAGTAAAGACATCTGAAGAAACAGTTTAGAAAAGAGAAAAGTAAATTGGAGATCTTATTAATGGGACAAAACAGGTAAAATCAATAATAAAGTTCCACTTAGATAACCAATAATTGAAAACAGGTCAAAATCCTGATAGGAAACTCATTGGCTGCAGGAAAAAGTTTAGCAGTTGTATAAGATTTGAGGTAAAATTTTTGGGTAAAATCCTTTCTAAGAGACAGGAGAAAAGGAAAAAAAGAGGACCGCACCCTTTAGAGTTATTGTGATTAAGAGAAAGAAGAAATAAGCTGAGCAAATTATGCTAATGATCTTCTAAAATCAAGGTAGAAAAAATATACACACAAAAAAACAATCAAAACATCTCAACAGCGTTTTATACATAGAGGGATTTGTATGTAGATATAGGTATATGCATATACATGTGTATGTATGTATGAGTATAATATGTGTGTATGTGTGTACACACACAAGCACTTCATTTCACTATACTATAGAAGAAAGCTACATTAAAGTAGAATTCTTGTAGGCTACACAAAAACCCACAACTTAGTCCAATAAGTTATCAAAAAAATCTGTATCCATACAGTGCTAATCTAAAGAGAGAGGGGGAAATATAAAATGTGTCAAAGCATTTCAAACAATGAAAATGTCACCAAAATAATATCACATGTGTGCACGCACGTGCACACACACACACACAGAACAGTAGAAAAGTATAACAGTCTAAATTGTGCTAAATATCCTTAAATAATCATTTGGAAATATTAAAAATACGTCATGAATATAAAATAAAACACCAATAGGAAAAAGAGATTATGCCAAACAAGAGTTGATCGGACTCAAGAAAAAATTGAAGAAAGGTTTTCCATAGTGGCTGTACCAACTTACAGTCCCGGGTTGTTTTGAGAAATCAAGATTAAATTACAAGATAAAAAAGGGATAGGAGACACAGCTATTGTATGATTTCACTTACATGAGGTATGTAGAACAGGCAAATTCATGGAGACAGAGTAGATTAAAGCATACCAGCGGCAGAGGGAAAGGAGGATAGGGAGTTATTACCTAATGTGTACATAGCTTCTGTACACATACTTAATATGTACACATTTTTTAGTGTGTACATAGTTTCTATTTGGGGTGATGAAAATGTCTTGGAAATACATAGTGGTGATGATTGCACAACATTGTAGATGTAATTAATGCCACTGAGTTACGCACCTAAAGTTGTTAAAGTGCCATTTTTTTGTGTAAACATATTTGAGGAATATGGTCTGTGGATCTTAAGTAAAATGCTGTCAGAGAAGAGAAAATACTGTCTCAGAACGTTACTCAGAAATAAGATAAACATAAATAATCACAAAAAGACTTGGTATTTCTTCCATTACAGGGATGAGTCATGTAAAGGAATTAGTTGGATGAATTGTTGACAGAAAAATCAACAGCCGAGGACACTGAGAAAGAAAGGACAACAGATTGAGGTAACTTTTTAAAGAGTTTTTATTAGGCTATAGGAGATGCGTGCTGGAATATCCAGCATCCTCCACAAACTGTGAATTGAGGCAACATTAATGTTTCCCTTTACCTGCAACTCAGAGTTTTCTTCTCTTTCTAATTCTCTTCTTTCTTAGGTGTATTACAAACTTTCTTTCCAGGTCATTAGAGTTTTCTCATAATTGCCCCCATATTAGCATAGAAGCTGCTCTGTACTTAGTTTCCATATACACAGAGGGAAAATATGACTTGATTGATGTAATTATTTTAGGTCATTATTTTGAATAATGTCTAAAGAAGTTCAGCTTCACTTTGGTCAAATTATACCAGAGGGAATTTCCAAGCTCACGGAGATACTGCAATAAATGTCTGTAAGTTACATATCTCCCAGGTAAAGTTGTTTAAAAATCAGACAGGAACCATGTGTTGTCTGTTTTCATTTTCACCATAGAATGTAACAAAAATGCTGCTTAAAGAAGAATAAAGAATAGTTGGCAACATAAGTGCTGAAGATACCATTTTATTCTCTTAAATATTAAAACTGGGAAAAGACTCCTAATTTGCTTAAGGAAAAAGCCGGATACCTTACTTTAGAGAGCAGGTAAGTTCTACTTTCAGGATTCCAGGATTCTTCAGAAGTATTTGCATAGTGAACCTTATTACCATATATTCTTTGAATTTATTGGTTAATTCTGAGTATGGTTCATGAAACAGTACATGTACCTTAGATTTAAGCCAAATATCTGGTGAGTTGGACATGAGTTAAGTTTTCTTTAATCAACACACAATTAATCATGGTTCTTAGGTCAATAAGAAATATATTTTTAGAATTTATTATTAAAATATTAATTTAATGAAAATTTGCCACTTGGCTAATGTTTTTTAGAAAACTTTAACCATATTTTACATACAGTCAACATTTGAAACTATTGCTGTATCTAACTGGTAATAGAGAATATCTCTTGTGGCAACATTTTTTTAAATAATTCATATATGATAACTTACCCTTTCTATGCCAATTCATAAAATAATTAAAAACACAACAATGATAAATATGTTTTCATAACTTGAGGAATGTTGAGGGAAGACAAAGCAGAAAGTTAATGATTTATATTTCAGTGAAGGATATAGAAAATCTGAAACGGAAAACATCAAGAAGTGCAGAGTATGTTGAATCACTCCATTCCTACTTCCTATTATAGTGTCTGAATGTGTCATATTTGTAGTTTGAGTTTCTCATTCTTGTATTTAAACACCTCCTATTCTATTACAATTCAACCAAAACTGAGCTATTTATTAAAATAGGATGTTAATCTGAATAATTCTTCAGAATGAGTGAAAGGTGGAGAATAAAGTAGGGCAGGTTCAGTTCTGTACCTTTTGGAGACCATCCAGGTTGGAGACCACCTGGGTTTTAGGCAAAGTAACTGAGTTTTAACATATAAGACTACTCTCAAGAGTCTGGTCTCCACAGTATGCCACAGTAATGAGAAACGGGGGAAGGTTACAGGGATGGGTTTATGTGACCTCCAAATGATTTTGCTAACAAACAAGATACTAGTAAAAATTAGGAGAACCATTCTAAGTGGATCTTTCTATGCCTGTATCATTCTGATGTAAAGTTTATTACAACCAGTCTGTATTTTTATTTCTGTTAAATATATGACAAAACAATTATAATGATAATGACATATAATTAAAATGAATTTCCATTTCATTCTATGAAATACTGAAATTAGATTTATTCATTAATTTGGCAAATACATAGTGAATACTTAAAATGATCGAGGTATAGAGTGGGGATATAAAAAGGAAAGGGATAGAATTAATAATTTAATTCTTAATGAAACAAACAGCCATCTAGTTGCTTGTCATGAATGTATTATCTAACTCACTGAATCCTTTATAATTCATCATTTCATTATCCAGTCACAATCTAAGTATGGGAGAACAGGGTAACTATCTTAGTAAATGAGAATTTTAGTAAAGCCTACCGAGGTGATTTTAGGTTTTTGCCTACTTAGCACAATTCCTGGTACATACTAATTAATAATTAATAACTTTTCCCATGTCTACAGGAGATGAGTTTTATTTTCCTTTCTTTAAAGATTAAACAAGTGAGATGGCTCAGGAAGTTCACATAATCTGTCCCAAAGTCAGACATCCGCTATTCAATACAGGTCTGAATGGCATCAATTTTCTTGTTTTTTTGGTTTGGTTGTTTTTCGTTTTTGTTTTTGTTTTTTTCCCCCATTACATCCAGGTCACAGAGAATATGAAGCACTGGCCCTAACTCTAACCAAGATAAGATGTCTTTAGAGAGAGATGCTAAAGCATTTAGCAATATCTGGCAATAATTAGAAGAAAAAAAAAACAATATAAAGCAAGGGAGGTAGTTCTAAGAACTAAAAGACTTAGAATATTTGAGTACACATTGCATGGCGGGCTGTAGTTAATGAAATCTACCCAGAAATGGTAGGAGTTTAATAGACTCTGGCAAGATTGAACAAAGATTGATTAGGAACCACAAGTCCAGCTCTATTGCTGCAGGGAATCATTAGGAATTCCAAGGAAGAATACTTAACTTTGAACTACAGATGCTGGAGCTCTCTATATACTTGGATTACACAAAGGGAACTTAAAATAGCAGGATGCAAAGAAAAGGAAAGCTCTGAGAGTTTCTGCTTCTTTCTGGGAAAATGGCTGACTTTGTTGTGATTCTGAGACTGGATCAGTTGATCTTAAAGGACATAAGAGAGACAATAACCTGAAAGTGAGTTGTAAATTTATTCTGCTGTGTTTGGAAAATAAGTAGTCATCAACACCCAGCTGCTGACTCTTCCTAATTTATGTCAGAACCACGGACAGTTCAGGTCCGGAGGCGGTCCTTAAAGATGTAGTCTAACTCCCACAGCTTAGCTATGGTTAAACTGAAAAATAAAAAAGGGACACAGCATATTAAAAATCAGCAAGTTAGGAAATAGTACAACAAGATGAAGGAAACAGTATTTTGTTTTGTTTTCCAAATAGTCCAGTATTTTAAAGAATATCTTCTAAGTTCATATTATTTATTTTTTAAAATATGAAAATATAAAATGATTCTTGTAGATATATGTCATACTTCTTAATTTTCTATAGATAATTGAAAATAAGGAAAATTAAAGTTATTCAGAAATATAGATTATAGTTTTTGAGTTATGCATTATATAGCTTTGGTATTTTAAAAAGTAAATTAATTGATAGGTCTTTTTCACATATTTTCCCCTTTTTCTAATATACTTAATTAAGTGCATTTACATGATTGTAAATTTTAAAAGAATTGTGTAATTTGTATGGAAAATCCAAGTATTGGTAAAACAAAATAATCTGCATTTAAAAAGCCTTTGTTTATTATCTTGATAATTCATATTCATTTCACTGATTTTCCACTTTCAGTCTGCAAACACACTTTTACCAAAATGGCATTTATGTTATCTTTTTCAAACGTGATTTGACCTTTTATCTGATAAAGAATCTCACAGAGGAACAATTCTAGACAACCTATGAGGGGAAAAAAAAGGATAAGAAAAGTTAATTGATCAGTTCATGAAGCAAGTTAAGTGTAAAATAAAGAATAAGCTGTGATTGAATATTTAACTTGTGTTTCCCATCAAATCAGAAAACTATAATTTAGGAGAAAAATTAGAGTAGAGCATTGCATTCTTTTAAATTATTGGGAATAATTTGAAAAGCCTAAAATGTAGTTGTTAGTCAAAAGAGATGGCTTATTTGACCACTATGAATATCCCTTCTTCATTATTCCATATAAAGCACCCCAAAGTGTCATTTTGTGTCATTGATGATAACTCAGACAGTAAATAGATTTATGTTTTTTTCTCCTCGAAATCCTACTTTATGTACATAAATTTGAATGGTAATTCCACTGAAAGGAAGAATGAAGGAAGAGAGTGTTACAGTTTTAAAAATAAATTGTGAATATATTGGCTCTGGAGTTGTGAGTAAATTAAATAAAATATTTTAAATACGAAGGTCCAGTGTTTTACACAGCTGAGGTAGAGAATTTATGGTGTGATTTAGTGGAATGATTGTTTCTCAGCAGTTCTTCCTTAGCCTATGATTCTTGAACATCTACCAGCAGAAAGGTATTGGTTTGTCCTGAGGTGTAATGGTTATTAACACATTATTAGAGTTGGTCTTACATTACTTTACAGCAGTGACTAGGAGGAGGAGAAGGTAAAAATACCAGGAATGAAAGGGAGGAAAGCCAGCCTGACATACTAAGATGGATGACGTGAGGACAAAAAGGAGCATCCTTTTTCAGGACGGCTAATTATTAGAAAGAGTTAACAGTTTGTGCACATCAATTAGAAAGAAGCCAATTTAAGCAAGTGAGTAAGACATTGTGTGATTCAAGCAAAATCTGCTATTATTATCCTCAAATACCTTTCTGAATGTCAAAAACAAATATTTTAATAGTCTGAGATGGTAAATGTTTTGAAAAATAGAGATAATTATACTTCGCTTGTTATTCTTCTGGTTGACAATAAAATATATTTTATGTGTAAATTAAGCACATTTGTAAATTAATTATATTTTTAAATTAAGCACAACAGAAATATAGCAGATATTGGCCATGTATATGTGCCTCATGATTCCAAATTTGTTGATTTTTTTCTATTTATCACCTTTCCACCTAGGACATACAGCAGGAAATTTCTCACATATAAAATTATCCACATACTATACTTCATATATTTGCACTTTTTATATTTTCACTCAAGATTTCACTTCCGTGTGTATTTTCTCAGTAATAAACAGTGAGAAGAGGAAAGAGATATCTGATTTTTCCCCCTACAGTACAATTTCCTGAATTCTACTGGGGCATGGTATCCAGTTATGTTTGTTAATACACGCGAATAGAATGGTTATGTAAACATACTGCATTCTTTTGTGCTAGTCTTAATCTCAGGTACCTAAGATTTTAACCAGTAATTAATGTTTTCAAGAAAGTGACAAAAGGAACTCTGAGAAAGCCTTCCTAAATAAAAATCAAAATTTTATTTCTTCAACTTCTGAACTCTTTCCATTAAAATCTGCCACATGGCAAGGAATTGTATGCTTCACCATATTTAAATATTTATAAGAATTGATAATTATCTAATTTCAAGTGGCTACAAACTGCTCTGAGTCATGGAAAATAGGAATAACATCACAGAATTTATTCTCTTAGGACTTTCTCAGAGAAAGGAATTTGAAGTTCTCAGGTTTTTACTGTTCTTACTTTGTTACATTGCAATTTTGATTGGAAACCTACTTGTGATGATTTCAATCAACTGCAGTCAACTTATTAACCAGCCTATGTATTTCTTTCTGAGTTACCTCTCACTTTCAGATCTTTGCTATACCTCCACTGTGACCCCCAAGTTGATCACTGACTTGCTGGCAGTAAAGAAGACCATTTCCTTCAGTGGCTGCATGACACAGCTCTTTACCATGCACTTCTTTGGGGGGATCGAAGTCTTCATCCTCACAGGGATGGCCTATGACTGCTATGTGGCCATCTGCAAGCCCCTGCATTACACCATCATCATGACCAGACAGAAGTGTGGTATCATGATAGCTGCTTCCTGTGCTGGGGGATTCCTGTATTCCTTTGGTCAGCTTCTCCTGGCCATCTTTTTACCCTACTGTGGCCCCAATGAAATAGATCATTACTTCTGTGATGTGTATCCTTTGCTGAAACTGGCCTGCATTGACACCAGCAGAATTGGTCTCCTGGTCATTGCCACTTCGGGCCTGTTGGGCCTGGTGACTTTTGTGGTCTTGTTGATATCTTATGCTGTCACCTTAAATAGTGTCAGATCCTACTGTGTAGAGAATCACCACAAAGCTCTCTCCACCTGCAGTTCCCACGTCACTGTAGTGGTCCTCTTTTTCACTCCTTTATTCTTCATTTATATTTGACCAGCAACTACTTTACCAGAAGACAAAGTGTTTGCTCTTTTTTATACCATCATTGCTCCCATGCTCAACCCTCTGATCTACACACTGAGAAACATGGAGATGAAGAGTGCCATAAAGAAACTATGTTCCAGCTTCTCCTTCCCCTGGGACAAAGTGAGAGAGTAGCATTGACATATATACACTACCAAATGTAAAACAGATGGCTAGTGGGAAGCAACTGCATAATACAGAGAGATCAACTCGATGCTTGGTGATGATCTAGAGGGGTGTGGTAGGGAGGGTGGGAGGGAGGTTCAAAATGGAGAGAATATGGGGATATATGTATAAATACAGCTGATTCACTTTGTTGGACAGTGGAAACTAATAAAACAGTGTAAAGCAATTATACTCCAATAAAGATCTGGAAAAAGAAAAAAAAAAAAAAGAAACTATGGTACCATATTACAGGAAGAAAGGAAATGAACTGAAAAATATTCCTGATTTTCACCGCTGAGCTTGTTGAATATATGACTTCTCTACTCTGAAAACCTGAAAATGTGTAATGCTTGCCTTTGTATTTGTGTCTGGCAACATATATAGGCTCAAATATGAGCAAAAGTCTACATACAGTTCCCTGGATTAGTCCAGGCACTATGCTATGTTCTTTTCTAGTGTTATTATTTATATCTATTCTGCCCCATTGATTGTTTAGCTCTGTAACCAATTTGCATATTTAGCAGCATACTGTCAAAGGCACCATGCCATACAAGTCAACACTGAGAGCCCATATAGCTCATGCTTATATGTGACTGTATTCAAGGAAGCTAATTCCAGCCACCAAACAATGATTTAAAATATGACTCCAATCTTTTACTTGCATCACTTAGAGAACATTCTGAAAGATCAAATATATGAACTGCAACAATATTTCTTTAAAAAAATCACTCTGATAATTTTGTAGCCAGTGGCTATCTAGAGCTTCTCATATACCCAACATCAGTACTCTTTCCCAAGCCCCACATCAAACTCTTTTCTTTTGTTCTAATGAACTTTCTCTCCCAGCTCTTTTTATGTACAAGAGAACTGACTCTATGGCTAATTCTAGCACCTTATAGTGCATTTGTTAAGGGCATGAGTTCTGGACCCAGAATCGCTTACTAATTATGAGGACTGGGACATATGCCCAGAAAATCATCTATTACATGATGGTAGTAGCCCAACACTCACAGTCTTGTGAGGATATGTGAAGGGCTGAAACACTGTCTGTCACACAGTAAGTGCTCAATAAGCATGAGCTGTTGCCCAATCCCCTGTTGTGCATCAGAAAAGTAACTATTCTGATAATGACTTTTCCCTGGAGTACTGGGGGATGTAAGCATGGGAAAAAGTTAAGGAACACTCATACTAACATCATGTTCCTCTTACTGGTGAAATTAAATTTTTCTTAGAGTGGGCAAGTAGAAAATATCACTTAAATTAAATGGGTACAGTTTTTTGCCGCTGTACAAGTTAAAGGCAGTTTTTTTCAGTAGGAATTGAAAGTAACTCAACATCAGAAATGGCTAGGAGCAAAATCAGGCTGGTGGATAATTGGTTAGGAATGGGGAGAATCTCAAAGGTCTTTAAAAACTTCACTGACATGACATACTTGCATGAGGATCTTTTTTCAAGATGTATAGAAAGCTATACTAAATAAAAATGAGTTATTCTTGTTGAAGTTCCTAAAATGGGTGCATAATGCAAAGAGAAAACTAGCATAGTTCTGTGACTCAGTTGAAAAAGCCCAACAAAGAAACCCGAAAATATTACGTGCTAGAAATTCTATAAAATATCCCAAGACACTTTCCTGGTTGTTGTTTTAAATCTAATTCTTGACAGATATCCCGAAACTCCCAAGTAGAATTTGCACAGTATACACGTCAGAGAACATAGAGCAGGAGAGTGAAACATCACTTTCTGGTGTGAAATAAGCAGGGTATCTCATAAGAAGACCAGCCAACCCTTGAAAGTCCCCTCTGTTTAAGAAACCCTATCCTCCAGCCAACCAGACTTGTATTATTGAAAAATAAAACTTCAAAAATTAATGCAAATATTTCAGTTTTATTTTTATTCTTGGAATAAAAATTTTGAATAGGGATTATTAAAACACTTGGAGGTTGCAGCAACATGGATGGACCAAGAGATTATCATACTAAGTGAAGTAAGTCAGACAGAGGAAGACAAATATCACATGCTATCACTTATATGCAGAATCTAAAGTAATGAAACAAATGGACTTATTTACAAAACATATATATGTATATATATATATACACACACACACATATATGAACTGAATCGCAGAACTGAAACTAACACAACATTGTAAATAAACTATACTTCAATAAATAAATAAATAAAATTTGGAACAAGAAGACATTGGTAATACCAATCATTAACCAGGGAATTCTAATTTAACTCCTTCACTTTTGCACTTTGACCTCCCCGCTTCTCAACTTCTCAAGAACATCACTTCATTGATTCCCCCAACTTTCTCTGCATCAGCAATTTTTCTCTCTCAAACTGGATCATTAATATTGTTTATAACTGTGGGAAAGCATGATGAGATTCTTTGCAAGTTAGTGAGTGACCTTACTAGCTCTTGCATTCAGGTTGTCTACATTTCATTACCTTTGGCTAAGATATTTTATAGCTCAAAAATATAGAAGTTGACTTATAGAAAATAATAACAATGCCAACCACACCTGGCCATAGAAATACAAATTGTGTTCAGTTAAATGCAACTGATTATAGCCCTGTGGATATTCAGCTACTTTTGCATCCATTTATAAATTCATTTTAGCCCTCCTTACTGACTGTAAATGTGTGGTACTCTGTTGTTGTCTGAACCAATAGTAACATTTTACTGGTTTCTGCATTAAATTCTAAGTTAAATAAAATCTTTGATATGTTCATTCACTATTGGTATAAAAACCACTATTATGTCCTCTTTTAAAATTTATCCTTTGACAACGATAATCTTTAAAATATTGCTGAAATTAGAAAGAAGATGTAAAAATAGATCCATGCACAGAAATCTGCTGTTTAAGAAAAAATCATTGATAGATTAAAAGATCTGACAGCTTTCAGACAAACAATAAAGACAAAGTAAATTTTTTAAAAGATGAATTCAATCATGTGATTTCAGCTTTTGAACAAATATAGAGACTACATTTTCAGGTACAAAATGGATAAGAAAATACAATTGTCTCATGGAATTACATAAAGTAAAATTCAGTAGACAGCCAAGTAATACATATCGTTATAACATAAAAATGTCAAAGATTTACAATTGTGTTAAGCTTCTGTAAATTAAAAAGAGTAGACAAACAGCTTCCTATTCTTTTCTTTAAAATATACTATTGTAACTATATCTTTGTTTGTTTTTTTGTTTGTTTCATTATCTGTCTTCTCCTTTGGTCTCTAGCCTCACTGAGCGTAAAGACTGCCTGGTTTATTCAGCCTCACAGATTATGCATTCTTTATCCTGAGTTTATCGAACTCAGACCTTTTAGAGACAGGTGACAGTAAATATTTTCATATGCATGAATTTATAAGACCATTTTATTTTTTGCTATAGTTCTCTATACTATACATTTTAGATTTTCTACAATATACATACATGAAATTTAAGCAGAAGAAGCATATATTTTTAGAAAGGAGTTTGCCATACAGAGATAAATTGGGAAGCTATCTGAGCACCTGGGAAGAGAACCCACGGGGGCTTGTGGGCTTCCTAAAAGGACCATTGTAAAGAATAGGAGTCTTTTCTAGGCATCAACTAGAAATTGTGATTCTTTAACAAGCTTTTTTTTTTCTTGGAAAAAAATAAATCTTAAATCCTGGGCCTGCTTTCTGTAATTTTAACCCTGGCCATAGCATTCTCATGTATTTCCCAATGAAGTTCACCTCAGCCTCCCTCAGTTACTTAATTCTGCCCTGACCTGACAAATGAGCATTAAATACAGCATTTTCTAATAGTCCCCATGTCCCATGTCTAATCTCAGTCTTTGGATCCAGACGCATCAGGGAAATGTAATTATGAACTTTGGCATAACTATTTATTAGGGAGAAATTGACGCTATGGCTTATATCTGACAAAGTCTACTGATAGGAAATTTCTGTACCCACAGAGATATTGAGACCTATTCTATGTAACACATTTTCTCAGAATTTACCTTTAACACCAATTCAACATCAAAAATAATATATAAATATATTATATATATAAATTTTTTACAGAGGCAAAGGTAAATGTCAGAGACACATTTCTTTTTCAGAAATGGAAAAATAACATGTCACAAGAAAAAATCTCAAATTTAGTCTCTATTGATGGAATTCTCTCATATGATTTTATGCAATTTGAGATGGATTATTAAACAGCAATGCTAATTTTAAAAATTCTGACTTTATGTTAGATGTGAAGCCTCAGCTTACAAGAAATCTGTCTGATGAGTTAAACAGCTGGTAAGTTAAATCCAGATCATAAATGCACTAGTGACTTTCCTGAAAAACAAATATTTGAATATTTCTGATTGGCTTTATAATCTAAGCCTTCTAACCAACCTTTGGATGAAAAAAATCCAGAGTCTTTAAAAATTCTATTTTTACTATTTGGGGAAAGATTCTACTTTCAACTATGATGAATTGAGATTTGTGCATGAGCTCTTCAAGTTATCAGTGCCATATCTCTGAGCAGCTATCAAAATATTACTAGATTTACCTGTTCTTTAAAACTTCATAAATTTGATTGTGTCATTAGCCCTTAGTATTCCATGACAGAAGAAAGTTGAATATGAAGAAGATGTACTGGCCCAGCAGATAAGGGGACAGCATTTCAGTGAAGAAACTGAATATAAAAGGATTTAAAAAATCAAAACACCAGTGTGCTTCTAAGACTATGCAGAAGCAAAAATGTATGGTGAAATTTTCAAAGAAGCTACTTCAATGTATCGTATTTATATGGTGGGTTTCCTTTTCTTAAATTCAGAGATTTTTTGAGATAAAGAACAACTATCAAAGGGGAATATGAGCATCTATCTAATTTGGATAGGGTTAATTAATCCAAAGGAAAGAATACAAAGGCATCAAGTGACTGAAATAAACAGGAAGTTTACCATTAGGTTTGTGGGGAGGTCAGCTCAATCCAGACCAGGAGGGAAAGATTTTGTTTAATGATAGAATGTTTCCCCAATGTGAGACACCCTGGCCTTCAGGTAAGAAAGAACTGATTGTTCATGGTGAGAAACTATACTATGTCTTATCTACCTCTCTCTATCCCATATTACAATATAATGCATTGTTAATAATTTATTCAAAATGTGTAATAAGGATAATACAATAGCATATTATTCTTAATATATATTTATGCTCACTGATATGACAAATGTATAATGTCAGTGACAATGAATATTTACTAAATGTTTAATCTTAATATATTCGAGTTTCTGCCCTAAACTGTTACATAAATGAACTCATCACATCTTTACAACAGATCTCAGAGTTAAATACAGTATTACTCATTTTATAGATGAAGAAATTAAGGTTACATATTTTGCCTGTGATTATGTTCCAAGTGAATTTTGAGGCTAGTATCCTATCTCATCTAATATAGATCCAGAACTCATAATCTTAATTACTAGGATCTACTACTACTTGAATAGAGTGAGGACATCCAAAATGCATAACACTATGGGGATTCCAAAGAGGAAGGAGGAGAAACTAAGTTGTTTTTGAGAATTGAGCTCTATATGTGTAAATTTATTGGCATTCCACAGTAATCCTGTAAATTAGGCTCTAAAATGCTTATTTTAAGGAATGGGGGAAAATGTTCAAGGAGATGAAGACTCTTGCATTTAAATATCAGACCTGTGTGCTGAACTAGGGTCTATCTCCAAAGCTTCTAATATTTTCTATATTGTTCAGAGAAGGATAGTATGAGATATAATTCCTGAGCTGTTGTTCTTAAATTTCCCTGGGGCCTTGATCTTATACCTAGTAAGTATAGAGGATGGCTAATAATTATAATTATAATATAATGTAATATAATATAATATAGCTAATATTATAATATAATATATAACTATAATTATAATTATAATTGAATGTATAATACTTTCCAGATACTGTTCTATAAAACTTCTTATTTAGTAACTTTTTTAATTAAAAAATCACATATAAAGAGATATTATCTTTTTTTTAGAACTTTTATTGAGATATAATTGACATACAGCAATCCGCATGTATTTAAAGTGTACAATTTGATTTTTTTTCTTATTAGTAATGTGTATATGGCAATCCCAATCTTGCAAATCATCCCACCCCAATCCATCCTGCTTTCCCCATTTGGTGTCCATATGTTCATTCTCTACATCTGTGTCTCTGTTTCAGCCTTGCAAACCAGTTGATCTGTACCATTTTTAAAGATGTGTTATCTTTATCCCAATTTTACAAAGAATTACTGAGGCACAGAAAATATAATGAAATTGCCACTTGCCAACTGTATTTTCCATGGTCTTAATGTATCTAGTGGAATAGGGAAGGCAGGAGGGAGGCAGACAAATTAATAGTGAACCAGAAGTCACCTGCTATCAGAATCTGGGGAGACCTTCAGAGATTATCTAATCCAATTCCTTTATTTTACAAATGGGAGCCTGGAATCCTAAGGAATGAACAATTAAAGAACAGAGTGGAAGAAAAAAAGCTAGGTATTTTGTCTACTCATATAGTGTATCTACCAGGTGATTACCTGGAATGCACGTATAACTGCATTCAATTCTATTTGATAGAATTGAAGAAATTATTTTATGGAATCATGCTGCTTGTGAGGGTGGGTCCTCTAAGAAGATCAGGGAGGAAATGACTGAACAAAGTAGACTACATTATGTTTATTGTATTGTGTTTCTGGGAACTGTTTTGGTATTAGAGGAACCCACTTCTCTGTATAATGTTTCCAACCCAGGCAACTTTAATTGACTGCATGATAAGATGTAATTAAATCACTTCTGAAAATTAACTTATTTTGAAAGAGTAGATAATCCTGAAAGAAAAATACAAGTAGATAGAAAAAAGCAGAGTTGTAGATACATTACCCAATAGACACTACGAATAACTTTAAAGAACTGTAAAAGTTTCGTGGAGTACTCTATATAGTTATTTCCTCTTATAAATCACAAGTGATTGAGTCTATTCATAAAAATGATTTGTTCCTTAAGTTTCATCATGAATTACCTGACTAACGGATGATTGGTTATTCGTATAATGTATTATTCCTTCAAAATTATAGCACACCTTTGATTTTCCAGTTTTTTAGTTAATTAATATTTATTTAACATTGACTATATGCCAAACACTCCAAAAACCGCCCACACACCTGCACCAATTTTGTGACCTCAATAGAAACCATTTAATCAGATAAGTTGTGTAGTTACCTCTATTTTACATCCTAAAATGGCACTTTATATGTCATCCTACTTAATACTATTAAAATTATCTTTTTTTAAAAGAAATTCTTGACAAATATGATGTCTTGCTTCCTCAAAAAATTATTTAAATTACATAAAACCTGGAACTTTGTCTAATTTGTGGCTGCAACCTTAGCTCTTAGAAGAGAATTAGCACTAGATATTCAAACGAGTCTTGTTAAATGAATGAGTGATTTCAATGAGTCTCAAAAATGGCTTAGGTCTTTAAAAACACATTAGTGCCCTTTTGATTAGATATTAGATTTCTGTTTTCTCATCAATGCTTTGTTTTATCACTTTTGTCATATCAGATAAATTCCTTGATCCTTAGACCATGGAAAATAGAAATAATGTTACTGAATTCATTCTCTTGGGACTTTCTAAGAACAAGAAAGTCCGGACCCTCTGCTTTTTATTTTTCTTACTCTGTTACCTGGCTATTTGGTTAGGGAATTTGATCATCATGATTTCTATCACATGCAGTCAGCTGGTCAACCAACCCATGTACTTCCTTAATTACCTTGCACTCTCAGACCTCATCTACACCTCCACTGTGACACCCAAACTCATGATTGACTTACTGATGGAGAAGAAGGCCATTTCCTATAACAACTGCATGACACAGCTTTTGACCACACACTTCTTTGGGGGGATTGAGGTCTTCATCCTCACAGGGATGGCCTATGACCGCTATGTGGCCATCTGCAAACCCCTCCACTAAGCTATCATCATGAATAGGCAAAGGTGTCACACAATTCTCATAGCATCATGTGCAGGGGGGCTTCTGCATTCTCTTGGCCTGTTTCTTCTTATGATTTTTTTACCTTTCTGTGGCCCCAATGAAATAGATGACTATTTCTGTGATGTATATCCTTTGTTGAAACTGGCCTGCACTGATGCACACAAAATAGGTTTTTTAGTCATTGCTAATTCCGGCCTGATGGGACTGGTGATCTTTGTGGTTTTGATGGCCTCCTACTTTATGATACTGTATAATGTGTGAGCTTATTCTGTGGAGAGCCACCACAAAGCACTTTCCACTTGCAGTTCCCACATTACAGTTGTGATCCTCTTTCTCACATCTGTCACCTTTGTTTACATTAGACCTGCCACAACATTACCAGAAGATAAAGTCTTCACACTCTTCTACACAATTATCATCCCCATGCTCAATGCTCTTATCTGCACACTTAGAAACATGGAGATGAAAAATGCCATAAGGAGAGTTTGGTACAATGAAAGGTTTTGGAAAAGGAAGCTAATGATTTGAAGGCTATTCAAATAAGCTCTCTACTGATGCCAATGGCTGTCTTCTCATCACTCTCCCTTTCTTTGATTCCCTCCTGCTAATGGGAAAATCCATCACAATATGTCAAAGCCAAGCTTTAAATAACAGCTTGCCATCAGTGGTGTTCTTCTTTCTTATTCCTCTCCTGATGTGTTTCCCTTGTTTTCATTCTTCACTAATCACCCCTTTTGTAAAAAAAATAATAATAATACTTTTTACAAAGTAGGAACACATTGAATGATCTGGAGGAAGAGCAATCCATCTGGTACTGAAGCCAAAATCTGGGGGAGAGCCAGTCGTTACTCATTAGCCTCAAGGTATAAAGGGTAACCGTAAAGTAAAAGGTAAAAGACTCTTATAGAAAAATAGGAGCAATCATATATTACAAATTCCTTTCAGAAATTATATACCTGGCCTTGAATCCTATAGCTCTATACTTTTTACTTTTTTTAAAATAAATTTATTTATTTATTTGTTGGCTGTGTGGGGTCTTTGTTGCTGCACACGGGCTTTCTCTAGTTGTGAAGAGCAGGGGTTACTGTTCATTGTGGTGTGCAGGCTCTTCATTGTGGTGGCTTCTCTTCCAATGGATCACAGGCTCTAGGCACATGGGCTTCAGTAGATGCTTCACACAGGCTCAACAATTGTGGCTCACAGGCTTAGTTGATCCATGGCTTGTGGGATCTTCCCAGCACAGGGATCGAACCCGTGTCCTCTGCATTGGCAGGCAGATTCTTAACCACTGTGCCACCTAGAAAGTCCGTAGATTCTTTTAAACCAAATAACTGGAGGGTTTCTGTGTGTTTGTGAACCACTATTATTGCACCTAAGTGAAGAGAACACACAGATCTAAGCAGATCCCATTGCAGAGCCCAGTCTCATAGTCTATGGCATGTTGCTCTGAAAAGCAAGTCACTGTGGTATCTGTTTGTAAAATGCCTCCTAGTATTGGGGAAAAACTATATATAGATCTGAACTCATGCTCTTCTAACTGATTTGATATTAACTATATATGATCAAGGTGAAAAAAAACCATGACTGACATTGCTACAAAAAAATTGGAAATATAAATCCCTCAATTCCTCAAAATAAATGATTTTTTTCAAAGTAAAGATTTTCACTTACTATTTAAATTCAAGCTTAAAATAATCCTAAAATAGTATTTGACATAACACAGTTCAGACTCAGTAATGGGAACATATGAGGTAGAGAGAGAAAAATGGAACATAGCAATTATTGGATGGAATTAATGGAATTAAGAGTATCTTTGGAGAAGTTGGATTCATTCACCTAGCTATTTGGTTTGCTTAAAAATGAAACCACACAGTCCTCAGTTTTATGTAGTCTGAAATCCACCCCTATCTTCTGCTTTTTCTGCTACACATGTCACTGTTGAGGATGAAATCTTTGATCTGACCTTTTTGAAGACTTCCCCCTTGCTGACAAGCTTGAAAAAAAACTTTGACAGCTGCTGTCAATGTAGATGTTTTTTGGTTTCCTTTACCTGACTACCTAACTGTCTTAGCTGTACTTTGGCATTTGACATTTAGAAAAAATTTAATCTGCTGAGTTTCAGTTTATCATCTGTAAAATAAAGCAGATAATCAGATTATTATTTCAAAACTACAGTTTATGGAGCTTTTTAAGAACAAAATGATCACAAATATCTTGTGTTGGTTGAAATCATATTTTATTGTAATGTTACTCAAACATGCATCAACATAAGCCACAAAAATCTTCTGCTTATATTTCTAATATAATAAAAGAGTACAAATGAGATATTTATGTTAAAATTCTTGTTTGGCAAAAATTAATTTACAGATATTGGAAATAATAACAAGAGCAAAATAATTTTGGGCAGTTTCCCTTCTAAGAACAATACTACTCATTTCCTTTTGGCATTACAATTTGTTTATGAGGTAGTTACTATTATCTCTCAACTACAGAGGAAGAAAAAGAGGAGGGTCTTTCCAGGGCCCCTCACCTAGGAAGATATTATTTATCTGCATGTTTACTGTTGAACTGTAACTAAATTCATATTTTTTGTGAGTTCTAAGTCATTTGAATCATAGCTGCCATCTCTGCTATTAGTGCAATTTTATAGTAACTTAATAAAATTATAATAATAATCATTCTATTGGACAATAAACTTGTGTTAAACATAAAAGTAAGGTATCAAAAAATAAAACATTTGTTATTAATTTTCTCATTGCTTTGAGTCATGTTTAATGAACTAATGCAAACTAGCCTGTATCATGATATTGACTTCATAATAATTTAAAGAATCAGGTTATCAAGTGCTCTAACTTAAAAAAAAATAATACCTGTATGAACATGCCCCTTATAAGGCCAATTCTCCAATCATATTTCACCATTTGAACGTCTCTAAAATTTTTCACCATACACTGTGCTGTGACTTAATTTTGTCCTTCCATGTATGTATCCACATATATTCAGTCTGTTTGTATTTTTTCTCCTTCACTTATGCATATAATTCATTACTCCTATCATGTTATTTTGATGATGTCCAATGAATCTTATTTTATTAAAGAATTAAGAAAAAAGCTTTTTAATCCAATTATTTGAAAAAACAGTTCTATCAATATCTGTGGCTATCAAGATGTATAGAAATTCTATGGAAATTGGAAATTTGTAGCTTTGATTTTGATGGTAATAGAAAGAAAAAGCATACACTAGATCAAATCAGTGCCAGCATTTACTTCTGTTTTTACAATCCCATTGGATTCAACTAAGATTATATGGAGATGCTATAATGTCCCTGCCACTAACCTTTTCACTAGAGGGTCCATACTTCTCAGACATTGAAAAGTAGGCAAGACAGCCCACTTTCTTGACATAATCTCATCTTATGTCTATTATTTCAGCATAGTTATTAACAAGACCCCTCTTTTTATACTCTGTCTCAATTTGCACATTAAACTATATGGCAACCCTATTTATTACCAAAATAATTTTCAGTACTATATGAAGGGATTTCTACAGTTAAATTTTATATAATTATTAGTATTTTGAGATTTTTTAAGTGATTTCATTAAAATCACTTTAGAAACATTATAAATTTTATATAGTGATTATTTCTCACAAAAATCACATTTTTACTGTTTAGATCCTACATAATTAGTTTTTGCTTTTCAAATAGCTGCAGTGAATATGGGAAAACATGAGCTGAGTAGAAAATATGACTTTAAATTTCTGACACTCATTTTGTTGAGAATGCAGGGAGAATACCAATGTCATATGGACTCTTTAGGTCTGGGATGATCAATATGGCTATAGCTTATGTACATTTGGAGATTCATTCATGGAACTAAAATATAGGGAGATTGGAACGGTGACCTCCAGTTAGCCACCTATGAAAAAAGGAAAAAAAAAAATCAAAGTAAAGTGTAACAGAATTTCAACTAGGAAATGATGACTCAGATTGCTAGGGGAAGTTGTAAATAAGAAACATGGATTGGTAGAAAAAGAAGAAAGTGCTTCAACATAAATTTTAATATTATTGAAGTGATGCTAGTGTTTATGCTTATTTTTTCTAGAGCAAATTTCATTGTTTAGTAAACTAAAGTAAGCAAATATCACTTGAATGTGGTGTGTAATGAGGAGGGAAATTGCCTTTCAGATGATCTGCCTTCCAATCAAAAATGGTTTCTGGCACCACACTTTCCTCAAGGCATTCTTCATCTCTGTGTTTCTGAGAGTGTAAATGAGAGGGTTGAACATGGGCGCAATGATGGTGTAGAAAAGAGCAAACACTTTGTCTTCTGGAAGAGTTTCAACTGGTCTAGTATAGATGAAGAGGACAGGGACAAAGAACAAGACCACAACCATAATGTGGGAACAGCAAGTGGAAAGAGCTTTGCTGTGGCTCTCTGCAGGGTGAGCCTTGATGGTATATAATATCAAAATGTAAGACAGTATCATGACCACAAAGGCCACCAATCCCATCATGCCTGTATTGGCCACCACTAGGATCCCAACTCTGTAGGTGTCCATGCAGGCCAGTTTCAGCAAAGGATACACATCACAGAAATAGTGATTTATTTCATTGGGGCCACAGAAAGGTAGGTTAATGGTGAGGAGACACTGGACAAAGGAGCACAGAAATGCCCCAGCACAGCAAGCACTGACCATGGCATAGCACCTCTGCCTGCTCATGATGACAGTGTAGTGCAGGGGCTTACAGATGGCCACGCAGTGGTCATAGGCCATCACAGTGAGGATAGAGACTTTAGTCCCTCTGAAGAAGTGCATGGCAAAAAGCTGTGCCATGCAGCTAGTGTAAGAAATTATGTCACTTTCTGCCAGTGATTCAGTGACTAGCTTGGGTGTCACTGTTGAGGTATAACACAGATCTGAGAAAGCAAGGTAATTAAGGAAGAAATACATGGGTTGATCCTTTAGCTGACTGCATGTGATAGAAATCATTATGAGCAAGTTTCCCATCCAAATAGCTATGTAACAAAACAGGAATAGTAGAAAGCACAAATTTTTGATTTTCTTGTCCTGGGAAAGTCCCAACAGAATGAATTCAGTGACATTATTGGGATTTTCCATGGTCTAATGCAGTGAAGACTCAGTAGGTTTGCCTGAAAAAAAATGACAATTCAGCATGAGAAATACTGACTAAGGATGGTGTAAATCAGAGTGACTGTTGGAATAAATTCATTTATTAAATCACCTTCCTATACTATATATTTGAATAATTAATTTTAAACTTTGTATGAATAGCTTGCCATATAATTTATAAGGTTATTTTCTAGAGTGAAAGGGTACAGTATTAATAGGTACACTTTCTCAAGGATAAAAAAAGTTGCACAGTCATCGTATGTATGGGATGCAAAGTGAGCTTAGGAAAGATATGCTTTTTTTCCTGGAGTAGCTTGCTTGCTTGCTAGGTTCAAACAACCAGACTTAAATTGAAGCAAGTAAGGCGAGTTGTGCAATTGCAGAATAGAACACTGTCTTTATTTGAAATGTTGCTATTTTTATTGTGAAATTTGAATTTTTAAAATATTACACTGAAATATTATTATCTTGAGGTTATGGAGTTGCTTGCATGCAGGGCAAGTGCCTCATTTGCCTCACCGCTAGTCCTGATTCTGGAAAAAAACATTATATGTTTGCAAACATTAGAGAAAAATAAAGAACATACTATATCAGGTGAAGCCTAAGTGGCTGTGGCGTTACTTTTTTAAAAAATTTTATTTATTTATTTATTTATTTATTGGCTGCATTGGGTCTTTGTTGCTGCACGCAGGCTTTCTCTAGTTGTGGCCAGTGGGGGCTACTCTTCATCATGGTGGGCAGGCTTTGCAGTGGCTTCTCTTGTGGTGGACCACAGGCTCTAGGTGCACGGGCTTCAGTAGTTGTGGTGCGTGGGCTCAGTTGTGGTGGCTCGCAGGCTCTAAAGTGCAGGCTCAGTAGTTGTAGCACCCGACATTAGTTGCTCCATGGCATGTGGGATCTTCCCGGACCAGGGATCAAACCTGTGTCCCCTGAATTGGCAGGCGGATTCTCAACCACTGTGCCACCAGGGAAGCCCCTTGGCATTACTTTTGATTTAAATTGATGAAAAAAAAATAATTAAATACATAAAATTTGTCTAAAAGGCTAAGCTAGAACAATGATATAGGAGCAAATGGCATTTGTTTGATACAGATTGGACTTCAATCATTTTTTGTAATACTTTGTGTTGCACAAGTTGATAAATTATAATTTTACTGTTTTCTCTTATTATTTTTAGATGACAATTATTCCTTTTAGAAATAATGACAATTTCATAAATAATATATCCCAAGGAATATTTTTCAGAATGTCACATTTCTTAGTATTGCTATAATCAGAAAAATATATAAAAGTTATCTTTTTAAAATAGCTTTAGTTTAGATTGTAGATGATTTCATTTCCAATTAATTTGCCAATATGTTTCTATACTTATAAAGCATCTTTTTAGTCCAAGGATTTAAGTTCATTTTGATACTTTGCTTATACAGCCCTTGAAGAAAAACTTACAGAAAAAAAAAAAAAAAAAAACAAAAAAACTACAAGTAGAAAAATTCCATTACTTCATAGGCAGGCTCTCTCTGTCTCCCTCATGTTAACCAGATGCTATACTAACAAAACAGTCAAATAATTCTATAATTTACTGGTTCCCTCATTTCCTTTGAGTGCTTCTCCTTGACAGCCTGCAACTTAATACTGGGTACGGAAAGACTTCATAATCATGATACTTAAAATTATAACTTACATTTCTAACACCTCCATATTATTTTGAATTTCCTTTGTTAATATTAGAGTTACTGATTTTGTATTTACAAGGTTCTCAATTTCATATTTATATGATTTAAAGAGAAAGCTTGATGTCATAAACTACAAAGACTGACTTTAGTGCTAACACAAATTCATTAGTTATGACTATAGCCAAGTTTCATCACCTTCTCTTCACCCCTCTTTCTCTCATATGTTAACTAAAATGGTAAAACTTGCTCTCTTTATAATACATGGGGCTTTTCAAAGGTTCAGATCAACTGAATGAAATAAGACCTTCAAAATATTGATGGTAAAAAAAAGAAATAAACAACTTATTTCTTTATTCAACAAATATTTTTTGAGTTCCTACCACATAACAGGCACCATTCCAGGCAGTGGTAATAGACTTTAAACCTAGATATAAAAGGTCCTGACATGTATGGTGATCACATTTAGAAAAAAAAAATCAGAAGGAAAATGGAATTTCATTTAAATTTAGTTTCAAACATAAATATTAAATAAAAGTTCTCTACTTCTACAAAGATTCACACAATAAGTACATGAAATACAGATGAAGAAACTAAAACTGGCAATTCCTAAGTTTTGCAATCATCTTATCTTCCTTAACTCTGCAAAAAGCCTATCAAAATCTTGGAAGGTATGACCCACATGCTTATTGTAGGAAACATTAGCCCCAGTAGACTCTCTCAAACAGGAGCAATGATATTTCCATGTAGTCAGAGAAATAGTCAGCTGAGAAACTTTTTTTTTTTAACTGACTTTGCTCTACTAATTCATATGCCATTGGATATGGCCCTTTCCTAAACTCTAAGTTTCTTATTTTTTAAAATGTAAGAATTATACCATTTTTTTCAAGATCTCTTAATACTGTTAATTATTGGTTTCTTGAATTTTTTAAAACTATGTTTTAAGGATGTACAGGACCACAGACTATTTTTCCCCACCCTTATTTACACCTATTAGATAATTTAGGTACCTGTTGGGGGTCATACTTCAGCTTCCCTCCTGCTCTGAGTCCTTTCCCATTCCTGATGGTGAAGTGTGACATAATAGCACCCAGGCTAGCTTCCTTTAGTTTGGCAGAGATATTGCAACTCTGTTTTAGCAGTGCCTTGTCCCTTCGTAATTCATTCAGTATACCTTGATGGATTAAACTCAAAATGTTGCATACACCCATATTCGAATGCCACTCTTAGCTCTTTAAACCTACAGGAATCTTTATCTCCTTCCTTCCTAAAACACTTCCAATTATCTCATTATTGACACTTAATTTAAGGATTTGAATAAGACTTACATTACCTAAGCCAGTTGTTTAAACAAGCACCTGTTGTGCCATGTATTCTTCATGCCCTTGATAATTGGACATCACAATCACTGATCAACTTTGGATTCAGACAAAAGGCCAGGCTAGAGACCTAGCCATATGATGTGGGGTAAGATAATTAACTTTCCTGCCAACCAATTTCTCCCTTTTTAATGTGAGCATTTCTAATATAAATATTCCATGGTTGTGCAGGTTGAAATAGCATTATTTTTATTTTCTGTATTACTGTTCATCCCGTTCTCATTCTTCCTCATCAAATTTGCTGTACATTGACATCCAGGATCCTCTGACATTAACGTTTTCTGTAATTGTAACATTCTGTGCTTAACTATTTACTGTATACCTATTATACAGAGTAGCAAAGGAAGCAGGATGCCCACTGGTACATTCCCTTAATTTATTTTAATTTGTGCCTCTCTCTCTCTTATTTTTTTCTCCCCTGCCTAAAATGTAAGCTACTCACTTTATTTAGATTCAATTATTTTTACTTTTCTAGAATATACCACATATATGGCACACATGATATCATTTCTTTATGAATTTCCCCAAATCAAACCAAAAGCAAAAAAGTCTGCTTCATTTTGACACTAATTATTCATTGTATTGTGCTTAAGTAATGCAAAGTGACTATATAAAACATTTGCAAAACTTGAAGAAATAAGGGAAATAGACTTTAATTTCAGCATATTTATAGATAAAATTTTAATGCAGGTTTTAAATATAAAAATTTAATTTTTTGTATTTGAAAGTAATTTTGATTTACTATAGTTGATTGGACTTTTACTTACCAGGTGATTAGCTCATTAGATAAATTCCTTTATCTCTGAGTAAAAAAGTGGCATTCCATGTTTTGAATTCAGTCAGAATCGTAACTTCATTGGCAAAGATTACTGAATTTTATCATGAAACCAGCTTACGTGAATCCTCCTTCTAGGACTTTCCTGTTTTCTGTATAGAAACAAGTATTCTCTCCTGATTTTTGAGACTGAAGTCAAGTAAAATCATTGCTGGCATTTATGTTGAATAGTTCTTTTGTTTTCTACCACAAAGTTGTATATCCACTGTGGTTCTGGGGATGTAAATGTACATATAAGCTTTTTGTTTAATTTCCAGGTGATGTTTAGATTATCTGGGAGATTATAACCCCAAACCCCCCTCTCACTTTTTCTAAGGGATGAGACAGCTCCCAAAGGAAAAGTTGGCCAATTTATAGCTGGAAGTAATTTACTTCCTCTCAAGTCCTTAAAATAGTTATGCAACATTTCATCATCCCTTATACTCCAAGGTGTTTGAGTACAAACCTAGAACACATTTTTATTCAATGTTGAGACTGTAAAACATGTCCTTTATGTTGAAACAAAATCTGAGGAAACACTAGGGAATAAGGTTTGAACAGAGGTAAGGTTAGAAAATACCAAAGAAGCCAAAGGCCAGGGAAATCAGAACCAAGTTTTGAAGTTTTGTTTACTACAGAATAAACTGTTTTGAAAGTGAATGGAAAACTTCCTGTGTGCTATTTCAAATCTAAAGGCCCTTCCCACCCCACTAATACCCACTAGTTGCATTGGTATATACTTTTATATTTAAATCTGTTTAAAATATATACTTATTGCTGAAGATAATTGCATTGTCATCAGATGAGGTGGTCAAAGTAATGTGGACTTGAAGAAAATTAATTTATAGCACAACATGTGATATTTAAAAAAGTAACCTCTGAGTGCTTAAATGGAATGTGTGCTCTAGAGTCTCTGGTTCAAGTGAGCTTTACCTGTCCATGAGATTTCATCGAATCTATAAACTTCTATCTCCTTACAAGCTTAGCATTTTTGTAAGTTCCTAGTGTATTGAAATGTCACCAATATTATTGACATTTTTCTTCTGTTAATTTTTTGACACCAATACAAATACTATCTTTCTTTTGATTAGTACTTGCCAGTCAATCTTTATTCTTCTTTTTAATCATTCAGCATCTTTATTGTCTAGGTATAGCTCTTTAAAACATATTACTATATTTAAAATTCTACTCTGATAGTCACTGTCTTTTAACTCAATAATTTACATCAATTTTGATTACTCATGTATCTGGATTCATTTCTGTGGTTCTATATCTATTTTCTATTTGTTAATATGTTTTTTTTAAATCTATAGTCTTTTCTTATAAGAGAAGTTTTATTTTTTTCTCATTCCCCCCCCCCCCAAATCTTGGAAATTTTCATTTTTGTCACTGCTGTAGAAATTTGTCACATGTATGATCCTATTTATTATTGACAAACAGAATTTTTTTTTCTCCAGTTTCTGTGGCAGTCCATACAGTTTAAAGGGCATAACCCCCATTGATATTGCCACTGGTTTAGGTCCTGGGGTTGGTAGTAGACATTGTAAAAGAAGTTCAGAGAATAAAGCAAAGAAGGGTTCAAATTGCTATGAACAGCAATTGATGATAGATCAGTAAGTTCCAAGAAATGAACTACTTTATTTCAGTAAGAATGATGGGATTCTGAAGTGATTGACCTCCAAGTGAAAGCACTTTAGTGCTAGAGACAATGTGGTCCAAGTCAATCTTATATTGGTCCCAATGGGAAGAGACACCCACTCTATGTTTATTTCCACAGTTCCTAAATGCATAACTAAAATAGACATTCTTGGTGACAGAATCCTTGCATTGGCTTTCTGACTCTTACTATACCCAAGTATAAGCCAATGGAATATTTTCTCTACCAGTATAGTGCACCCAAAATAATCCTGTATCTTTGATGGGCATGCACATATCAAAAATACCATAAAAAACATGAAAGATAAAAGGGACAATTTCTATTACACATTCTTCTCAATTTACTTGTTTAGCCTGAAGTTAGATATATCTTGGACACTGACAATGTGTATTTATAAATTACTTAACTGATGACTTCAACTGTACCTCCTATTTTGGGTTCAGTAATTTGACTGAGAAGAAAATTTGTGTCAGTGTCTGAGAATCCAGGGCTCTGAGTCATAAGAGTATAGACACTCCAAAGCAAAGGACAAGGTGGTAAATCTACCACCACAAAGAAGCTCAGTGCTTGAAGAGCCTTTTGAATTTAGGAGACAACAGATAAAACATTTAAATTTAATGCTCTGACATGTTCACTGAGTAAATGAAAATGCTGCCAGTGTTGAGGGAGATTCAATTCAAGAGAAAGATTTACATGTACAGGCTGCTGTGAAAATCACTTTTCCATTTGTGTCTTACAGCCCAGAAGACCAAATAGAGATGTTATATGGAACTTAAGTAAAGCCCAGATAGGAGTATTATACTCCAGATACCCACAATTTTGGAGCAAAACATCATATTTTTCTGTATTCACCTTTTGAGAAATTGATCCTGATTGGATATTAAGGCCTAGTAGAGATTATAAAGTTAATCACTGGGCACCAAATGAATGTAATATGGGAACTGATCATCATGATAGAGATTTTGTCTTATTTGCCAAGTTTGGAAGTGATTAGCAGCAATACACCATCAAGTCATAATGATACCTAAGAAGTAAGGTTTGAACAGGTCTGGCACACTCAAGAAATGTTTTAAGTTCATCAGTACCATTTTTAGATTCCGTATATGTGAGTTAGCATACAATATCTGTCTTTCTCTTTCTGACTTACTTCACTCTGTATGACAGATTGTAGTTCTATCCACCTCATTACATATAGCTCCATCTCATCCCTTTTTATAGCTGAGTAATATTCCATTGTATATATATGCCACTGATGAACTCAGTGACAAGAACAGGGAAGCAGATACAGGGAATGGACTGGAGAACTCGAGGTATGGGAGGGGGCGGGGGGTGAAGGGGAAACTGAGAAGAAGCGGGAGAGTAGTACAGACATATATATACTACCAACTGTAAAATAGTCAGTGGGAAGTTGTTGTATAACAAAGGGAGTCCAACTCGAGGATGGAAGATGCCTTAGAGGACTGGGGCAGGGAGGGTGGGGGGGAATCGAGGGGGGGGCGTCAAGGAAGGGAGGGAATATGGGGATATGTGTATAAAAACAGTTGATTGAACCTGGTGTACCCCCCAAAAAAATAAAATAAAATAATAATATATATAAAAAAAAAAAAAAAAAAAAAAAAAAAGAAATAAAAGTTAGTCCTGCACACGAAAAAAAAAAAAAAAAAAAAAAAAAAAAAAAAAAAAAAAGAAATGTTTTAAGAATGTCATGTGGCATGGCCAAAAAATAAAAAAAAATAAAAAATAATAGTAATGAAATATTCATGAAACCCTGACAAATTGTCTCCTTTCCCTCAGTCAACACCTGTGGCCTTATGGGGAGCTGGCTGAGGTGGAAATCCATGATGGCATCTATTTTCTTTTAATTCTATAAGAAAATTTGGCATTGACCAAACATGGAATGTTATAGATTTAAAACCTCAAAAACGAATGTCCCCAAAAAGTTAGAGTTTAAGGAAATCTTGTCAGTTATCAAAATCTCAAGCAATGCATTTGAATGTCTACTTTGTATAGACCGAGAGATATCTAGATCTATATAAGTCTATTCCAATTCATGGCATTTGCTAATGGTTTCACTAGATGTTTAAGAATTTAGGAAGCATTAGTTAGAACATGTGAAAAAGTGATATATGGATAAACCTGATGGGCAAAATGAGAACATATCTGATTCATATAAATGCTCATCAAATGGTGTACCCTTCAGGGATGAAGTTTGTGACTGCTTCAACCAATACAATCCAGCAGAAGTAAACTTATGTGACTTCCAAAGCTAGTTATTAAAAATATGCACTTTCATCTTGTTCTCTTGGAGTCTTCACTCTTGAAACCCATCTTCCATATTGTACAGAAACCCAAACTAGTCCACATAGAAAGATCACATGCACAGGACAGATACAGATTTTTATGATCAATAGTTCAGCTGAGGCCCCAGCTCATAGTAGCATCAACTACCAGACATGTAATTCCAGATGGAGCTAAATGATTTCAGCTACCAGTTAGTGAACTTTTGAATTTTCTAAGATGCGACCTCAGACATCACAGAACATAGACAAGCCATTTTCACTTTGCCTAAATTCCTGATCCACAGAGTCCATGTGCAAAAAATGTTGCCGTTTTATACCATTAAGCTTGGAGTTGTTTGTTACACAGCCATTTATAACTACAAATATTTGGAACTCGGTAGTAGCGGAACCCAGATGGGGCCTTCAGAGAAGCAATTAAGTTAAAATGAGGCCATTAGGGTAGACTGTATTTCAATCTAATTGGTTCCATTATAAGAAGATAAAATGTGTACACCCAGGAGAGGCACCAGGGACATGCCTGCACAGAGAAAAACCATGTGAAAACATAGAAGGTAGCCATCTGCAAGCCAAGGAGAAAGACCTCCAGAGACATTAAACATGCAGACACCAAGATCTTGGACACCCAGACGCCAGAGCTCACAAGATATACATTTCTGTTGTTTGAGCCACACAATCTGTGGTATTTTGTAATGATAACCCTAGGGAACTAATACATAGATTCAGTATAATGAAAGATGACCTAATGAACATTTGAAGTGGCAAATTCAGAGACAACACCCTGAAAATCTGAAGTTATATCCTTAAAGATGTTTTTACCAATATAAAATGCTATGTTTCTTCTATAATAAATAGCCATAATAAAAAGCTATGGAAATCAAAGGATGCAAATGTTGTTGGGAAAATGGTACCAGTAGAGTTGCTCAATACAGGGTTGTAACAAACCTTTGATTTGTAAAATGTGCAACATCTGCAAAGGGAAATAAAATGAGGTGTGCTTGCATAAGTAAGCTAGAGATGATTTAAAGTATATTGGAAGATGTGCATAGGTTATATGAAAATACTATGACATTTTAAATGAGGGATTTCTGTATCTGCAGATCTCATTATCCTCAGGGGATTCTGGAACCAATCCCCCACAGGTAGTGAGGGTTGACTTTATAGAAATTAACTAAAATTTCATGATCCCAATCTCAGAAACAAGGACTATTTTAGCACTGCATATTTTTTCATATATTTAATTGCATACTATTTTTTATTTTTTTTCTAATATAGCAACAGGGTATTGAGTATTAATTTTACAATCTATTCTTAGTGTTACAGATTATTCAAGAAGGGTTGAAACCTGAACTAGAAGAGAAACTAACATTAAAATTAACATTGTCCAGAATGCTTAGGATTTGTATTTCCTTTTGGGGAGGGAAAAAAATGAGACTATGTTTGTAGCACCATCTTGTTTAGTGAAAACATATAGATGTTATTGTTTTTTTATAAGGAGGTTCAAATGTAATATAGAAGAGTGTTTATAAACACTAGCCAAAGGAGTTAAATGTTTCATTCATTTAACTCTTATCCTCAGTTCAAAATTCCCCTTTAAATGCTCTCCTCTGAGATACTGGGAGTAAAATCTAACTATACTTTCCCTCTACTATATGGTTTCCTACTAGTTTCTGTCAATAAGAACACACTAGAATAAGATTGGCATCAAAAGGAGAGAATTAGAGAATCAGCTGTATGATACTAGAGAATTTACACTTCAATAATTAAAGATGCTTATTCAATATTCAATTTTGGTCTGATATTTTAAGGACTAACAAAATTATTTTACTCAAATCTAGTAAATAAGAATAAAATTTATGTACATTTCCTACCATTCTCCTATAAAATTCAGCATTTCAGAAGTAAAAAAAAAAACCCTTTCTTTTGGAGTGGCCTGATAATATTGGACCATTAGATCTCTTTCACATTCTTAAAACATATCATCAGCATTCCAGTGGCTCATAAATATATCTTTTTAAAAAAGGAAGAAAGAAAAGATTTTATGCACATTCAAAATAAAATGTCGAATCAAGGAGGACTTGAGACAAGTATGTGAATAGAATAGAGGAAAAATGAACTTGAAAACATAAATTAAAATTGCTCAACCAGGAGAGGTCTGAGAAAATGCTGAGATATCTCTAACTGGCTTTTGGAATTATTGTAAGCTCTTTGTAATCATTCCATATTATTTCTAGGGCTCATTATATTTCTAGACCTAAAGTGACATTCTGAAATATTTTTCATGCAGGTTACTTCCCTTCCAAAAGCAATTGATGATATCACACTTTCCTCACAGCATTCTTCATCTCCAAGTTTCTCAGTGTAAAGATCAAAGAGTTGAACATGGGAGCAATGATGGTGTAGAAAAGAGCAACCAATTTGTCTTCTGGAAAAGTTTCAGCTGGTCTAATGTAGATGAAGAGGACAGGCACAAAGAACAAGTCCACAACTGTTTTGTGAGAACTGCAAGTGGAAAGAGCTTTGGTGCGACTCTCTGCAGGGTAATCCCTGATGGTGTGTAATATCAGAAAATAAGACACCATCAATATCACAAAAGTCACCAAAGCAATCAAACCTGAATTAAAAACCACCAGCAGACCAATTCCATACATATCGGTGCAAGCCAATTTCAGCAAAGCATACACATCACAGATGTAGTGATAAATCTCATTAGGGCCACAGAATAGTAAAAAGATGGTGAGAAGAAACTGACTGGCAGAGTGTATAAGTCCCCCAGTGCAACAAACTATGATGATTGCACTGCACTTTTGTCTGCTCATGATGATGGTGTAATGCAAGTGCTTGCAAATGGCCATGTAGTGGTCATAGGCCATTCCTGTGAGGATAAAGATCTCAATGCCTCTGAGGAAGTGACAGATAAAAAGCTGTGTCATGCAGTTATTATAGGAAATGGTCTTCCTTTCTGCTAGTAAATCAGTCATTAGTTCGGGCATCACTGTCGATGTGTAGCAAAGCTTGGAGAGGTAATTAAGGAAGAAATACATGGGTTGGTCAATGAGAGGACTGCATGTGATAGAAATCATAATGAGCAAATTTCCCATCCAAATAGCAATGTAGCAAAATAAAAATAAGACAAAGCAGAGGATTTCAATATTCTTGTTTTGAGATAGTCCGAAGAGAATAATCACAGTGACATTATTTCTATTTTCCATAGTCCAGTGCAGTAAAAATGCACAACAGTCCCCTGAAAAGACAGAAAAGAGCAATGAGCAGAGAATTTATAAATTAACTGGCGACTCTATTTAGACACTGTGGTAAGTGGGTCACCTTCAAAATAAAACATTTCTTTGCGATGGAGCTTTAAAATAAATTAATTTATTTCTATGGTGTAATTTTAAGATTTAGAATGAGCTTATAGAGTTGCTATTGAAAAGTAGGGTTTCATGCCTCCAATGACATCATGTAAATATTTCCTTAACTTGTAAAAACAAAAAGACTAATTTTTAAATAATATTTAAAACACTGGTTTGGTAAACTCAAAGTAACAACTTGTTCATTTGAATAGACATGAGCAAAATCATTATTTTAATTATGGGCGTGGAAATAAACAACCACCTGAATTCTTTTCCCTCCCCAACATTAAACAAGAAAATTTTGGTTTATATATAAAGAAATTACCTCTGAAGAAACTAAGATGTTACAAAACTTAAGCAAGTTCAACTGTTCTGTCTCCATTTCATGCAATATTAATTTTCCTTCTAAATAAATATGGTTTTACTTTCTAACCAAACCATTTTTCTAAATATGTGTTTAAATCTCCAATTTTCTCAATGCTCAAGGCCACAGATGTTGCTTTATTTGCCTTCTTGGTAATCTTCTCTTTTCATTAACTTCCCCATATTCTTGTAGTCTACCTTATAAACTACTACGTAGATTTCTGGCTTCTCAAATTTAGAGTGGGAGAAGATCTCTACTTTTTATTTTTGACTCAGTCATCAATTTGTAGTGTGAACACCTAACTACATTTCCTTCAACACTTTTTTGATCTAAAACATAGAAAATAGTTTCTCTCCTAAAAAACTGGAGAGTTACGAGATTCAAATTTTAAAATACATCGAAACTTTGAAAAAAGTAAAACACTATGCAAATGAAAACATATTCAGTTCAGTGTAATGTATGTATCAAAGTAATAATAACTAACAGAGGTAAAAATTATTTGAGGCTTTTCTGATAAAGTATATGTAGAACATCTAACTAGTATTTAGCAAACCAGAGCTTGAAACCAGAGTTTTCAGAATCCAGAGCCTGATTTCATACATAAAAAGAATCAAAGCGACAGAATAAATTTAATGTTAAAACCCCACTTTTTCCCCAATTACCTAATTGTTTCATGTAAAACTGATAACCTAGAAAGTTATTGTCCTTGAACATTTCAGTCATTCTAATTTTGATATGCAGATTAACAAAATTAGATAATAAATTAAGCCAAATTCTCTATCAAAATATAGGTAATACTCAAGCAAAACCACAAACACAAACTTTTGCTCTCTTATGTACATAACCCATTTATAAAGAGGGAAGAAGTTATGCTGACAGACATGCACAGAATGCACTGAATCTCCTCCTGCTCTCACACAGACACAAATTATGCCTCTGAAAGAACATGGTTAGTAAAAAGAGCCTGTACTGCATTCTCCGGTGTGATTCTTCACTCACTTTAGAAACTCATATTCACTTGTTCTAGGGTGCCCATCTTTAAAATGATGAATATAGTCCTGGGGATTTATAAGATGTGCTTCAGGTAAGATTTCCCCAAAGAAGACATGCAGATGGTTAACAAACACAAGAAAATATTCTCAACAAACATCACTAATCATTCAGAAATGCAAGTCAAAGCCAAAATGAGGTATCACCTAACACCTCTCAGAATCATCAAAACATCTAGAAACAATAAATGGTGGAGAGGGTGTGCAGAAAAGGGAACTCTCCTGCACTGTTGGTGGGAATGTAAGTTGGTACAGCCACTATGGAAAACAGTTTGGAGGTCCTTCAAAAACTAAAAATGGAACTACCATATGACCCAGCAATCCTACTACTGGGCATATACCCAGAGAAAACCATAATCCAGAAAGAAACATGTACCATAATGTTCACTGCAGCACTATTTACAATAGCCAGGACATGGAAGCAATCTAAATGTACATCAACAGATGAATGGATAAAGAAGATGTGGCACATATATACAAGGGAATATTACTCAGCCATAAAAAGGAATGAAATGGAGCTATATGTAATGAGGTGGATAGACCTAGAGACGGTCATACAGAGCAAAGTAAGCCAGAAAGAGAAAAACAAATACCATATGCTAACTCATATATATGGAATATAAAAAAAAAAAAATGTACTGATGAACCCAGTGACAGGGCAAGAATAAAGATGCAGATGAAGAGAATGGACTGGAGGACATGGGGTTGGGGGAGGGGTGAAGGGGAAGCTGGGATGAAGTGAGACAGTAGCATAGACATATATACACTACCAAGTGTAAAATAGATAGCTAGTGGGAAGTTGCTGTATAATAAAGTGAGATCAACTCGATGATGGGTGATGCCTTAGAAGGCCAGGACAAGGAAGGTGGGAGGGAGTCATGAGAGGGAAGGGATATGAGGATATATGTATAAATACAGCTGATTCACTTTGGTGTACCTCAGAAACTGGTACAATAGTGTAAAGCAATTATATTCCAATAAAGAGCTTAAACAAAAAGAGGTTTTTCATAACCCTTGGACTCTCTACTCTTGTTCAAGGTAAAGCCTCAGAAAACATTAAACCAAATGAAATGAAATTGTGTGGGTTTATATTTTGGCTTTGCTAAGAATAAGCATATTGACTCAATATGTTATTTAACTATTCCAACAGTAGTCTAATAATTCTTGTATTAGCTTACAATTTAAGCATTCTCATGTGTCCAACATCCTTCTAAGTATTGTGTAAACAAACGTTTTAATCATCTCAATAACTCTAATAAATAAAAATTAGTAGTAAACCTATTTTACAAAAGGGAAAATTGAGTATTAGAGAAATTAAAAATTAGCCTAGAGACTTCCCTGGTGGTCCAGTGGTTAAGACTCTGTGCTTTCACTGCAGGAGGCACAGGTTCCACCCCTGGTTGGGGAACTAAGATCCCACATGCCTTCAGGCACAGCAAAAAAAAAAAAAAAAAAAAAAAAAAAAAGCCCCAAACCATACACCTAATAAGTGGTAGAGTCAAGATCTAAAACAGCATATATCTTACTTAGCAATACACTTAGCCAAATGTTATGCACTTACCATAGTTCTTCATACATAATGCATCCTCAGTAAACATTTACTATTATTACTTGGAAAAGAGAGTTTCAGTGACCCCAATATGTCAAATTTTAAGCTATGCCAAAGGAAACCTTGTACATCCTTAATTCATATAATCTTAAATTTCTCAAGGACAGAAAGACCATCTAACATTCTGCTTGGAAGTATTAAGAAGTGCTTGTACACATTTAATTTTGAATTCTCGCCACCTCTCCATGTTCAGTTGTAAGTTCTTGGCATGTGCTGTTTTTCTTAGATTGTCATGTCACCAGCAGATGAGCAGCTTGCTGGTAAGTGCACCTATCCCCCAGTGCTGTTGTGAGAGTCAATTAGATAAGATGTATGAATCACCCAATACAGTAGGGGCTCAATAAATAATTATTTCCAATTATTTTATATTTGTTTTATCTCTGGCCAAATAAGAGCTACCATTTCCTTAACTCAGTAATCAGTAAATGTTTGCTGAATGATTAAAGTGAATAAATTCAATGTTTTAAAATAGTGTATAAACCAAGTATTCAATCATTGAAATCATCACCATCACAATACTACAGGCAGCAAGGGCAGATAGCATAGTAAATAGGCATAAAGTGAACAGACGCTTGAATTTTGGGATATTTGCATTTGATTTTCTAGGGACTTGACTAGGGTCTTTGGTTAACTTAATTCCTGAGCCAACTTTTTTTAAATTTTTTATTTTATTTTTTTTGGTTACAATGGGGGAACAGGGATCATGATAGTGGTTACTGCAGGGATCTTATGGGTCTTATTTTTCTTTTGGATTTGTTTTTTCTCAGTTTCTTGGTAACCTGTGAATCACTTGCTTTCATAATCAATACTTTGCTAACTTTCTACCAAAAGTTCTAATAGTATTTTCTTCTTATTTGAAACTTCCAATTCAGCAAAGCATCACTTCCCTGCCTCTGTCTGACTCTCCCTCTAGAATGTCATAGCACTCTCAAAAGGAACTCCTTGAATTTGTTGCTATCCTCATCTCAAAAAAAAAGAGTCTATAAAATTCAGAGATGATGCCTATACTTGACTTTAACTGTAAATATCTGTTATCTACACAGTGAAGAGAAAATATATTCAGCTATTACACATTCAAGCAGGGTAATGGAAAGGAGGAGAAATAATTCACCACACATGTTCTATCAATTTCAGTATTGCCATTCTTTCCTCATTGAAATTCTGGTCATTCACCTGCTGTTCAGAGTATTTCATTTCAGCATCTTGAATTCACATTTCAATCAGCATGATTTATTAGCCATTCATAGAAAAAAAAAAGCCTTGTGTCAGTTTAGAGACCCTAATACCTGTCACTCAACCAGCTTTCACACAATGATATGTCATATCTTCCAGAGGAACAGTTTGAAGAAAGCGGAAAATGTGAACATGCACGAGTCAAATCACAGTCTATATTTTCATCCCCAAAGTTATTCCTAGAGATGTTCAGACTCGGATAATTAAACATTTAATGAAGTATACATTCTAAAACTTCATATATTTTATTCTAGAACATTGACTGTTCCTTGCAAGTTGTTCAGATTTATGTTCCTGAATCATGAGCTCACCAGGTGGATTTCCTTTAGATCCAAGTTATCATATCCATTGAAGTTAAGATCCGATCTGGATTATAAATAGTATGTGAGCCACAATTAACTTTGTGTGTGGTTTAGGAAGCTTAGCCATTAGACATCCTCCTGGGCCCTAGTGACTGAATTCCCCTGTGCTTTACTCAAAGAGTCTTGTGGTAAAGGCAAACTTGTGGGGCTTTTGCCTCAAGGGACTTATTCTTTCCATAACCTCTGTAACCTGACTGAGGGAGAGAGGGCAGCCCTGGACCTTATGGCAGCTAACGGTTTTCATCTCGCTTCAAAGTGTCTTTATTGCCTTCTCTGAGAGAGTTAGAATTAGTTTTAGTTTATTTCCAAGTATTAGTTTCCTGAGAAATTATAAACTAATAAACCCTGGTATTATTTTTTATGAATTTAGAAATTTTCCAAAAAATAAAGTGAAAAAAATTGTAGTTGAACATGTTTTAATTTTTTCCCAAGACATTATTATTTCCAAATGGCTTTCTTTCCACTTTTCTTCTTTCACATGTTTCCAAAGATTAAGCTGCCTTCCACTGTGCTATGAGAACAAAAGAGATAATAGCAAATGCATATTGAGTGTTTACCATGTGTCATATACTAAGGGTTATCTTTTCAGCTTCACAAGGACCCAATGAGATAGGGACTAAGTGTCCCTGATTTTACCTATGAGTAAATTCAGTAACAGATAAGATATTTACTTTGTCTAATGTTGCCAGATATTGGTTGGCAAACTGGTCACTATATAGGGATGGTGAGGAGAGGCTGAAGAAAGAGGCAGACCACTCCAGATTGGTAGGTTGTAGTTTTGACATGCCAGGGAACTCAGATGTAGGCTTGTCATGGATGGCTGCAAGACACACAGATCTCTGCACCCTCATGCCAGAAACTTAAAGTTCATTTATAAGCCTTACCTGGGTTCAGTCACATATTCAGTCCAGATGGTCTCAACAACACCTTGCTCTCCAAGGCTGCATCCCTGAAAATTTCTCCAGCTATGGGAACAGAGAGTGGAACGTACACCCAAAGATGGGAGAGGGAGTGAGAAGCCTCTGTTTGTCCAGGGTCCAGCTCACTGTTCAAACAGCAGTCATGTCCTCTTGATGAACTCCTCCAACACCAGGCAAGGAGGACATTCCAATAAAAGTCAGGGAATAACTAGTTATAGGGGAAGTAAACATGGAGGACAGAAAGGACATATGACTGATTTTAGAGATGATAATTGTGCTCTATTTCTTGATTCTAATGGAGAGTACAAGGTTAGTTCAAACATACTTCACTCTCTCTCTGTCTCTCTTTTTTTTTTGCAAGTTTCTTTATGTGTTACATTTCATAATTAATGTATGAAAAAATATGTAAGATGGCCTTAAAACCATATCCAAGGCACTGAAGTTACCCAGGGCAGAGAGTTAAGTTTGATTTGCCTTCAAAGAATTAATTTGAAAGCAAGTCTAGGTATTTTGTTTGTCCAGTCTTTTTTCTACATTCTTAAGGAAACCTTTTTTTTTCTTAACTTTATTGAGGAATAATTGACAAATATCATTGTATATATTTAAAGCTTACAACTTGATGATTTTATATACATATACATTGTGGAATTATTAGCAAGATTAAGACAATTAACACATGTGAAGTGAGAGAGTAGCATTGACATATATATATATATACTACTAAATGCAAAATAGATGGCTAGTGGGAAGCTGCTACATAGCACAGGGAGATCAACTCGATGCTTGGTGATGACCTAGAGGGGTGGGATGGGAAGGATGGGAGGGAGACTCAATAGGGAAGGGATATGGGGATATATGTATACATATAGCTCATTCACTTCATTGTACAGCAGAAACTAACACAACATTGTAAAGCAATAATACTCCAATAAAGATCTGAAAAAAATAAAGACAACACATCCATCACCTCACATAGTTAACCACTTGTTTGTGTGTGGTGAGAATGCTTAAGATCTACTCTCAGCAACTTTCAAGTATAAAAACGCAGCATATTACTAATTATAGTTACCATGTTGTGCATTAGATCCTCATAACTTATGTGTATTATAATCGAAATGCATGCCTTCTGACCTAGATCACCCATTTGAAACCTTTTGAAGACATTATGACACTTTTCTTTCCTATGCCTCCTTTGGCCAAGGTCGTATTTTCATAATTATTTCTATTATTGATATAGAAGAACTTCCAGGAGATCCCCTCTGAGCTTTCCCCACTCTGTTCTTGAAGGCATTCTCAAGGCTCTGCTCTGCACACACTGCTCCTGGATCTTTTTGTCTTACTTCCTTACCCAGAAAGAACATTTACTCCTGTGGATTATCTAAGCTCCAAAGTGGAAATTACCAAATATGTCTTGCTATGATGGCTTTTCAATAAATTATCAATTTAAAAATATTATATAAAGGATATTAGCTGCTTAGCGAAATGTAAACACAGTTAATATATGTAAAGTGTATACACATGGAAAAACACAATCAGTTCACACTGTTTACACATTTTTTCTAACTACTTTTTCAGTCATCATAGTATCACTAACTTTTGAGAAAGGAATAAAAACAAAGAAAAAATACAATCACTCTCCTTCCATTTCCAGTGATATATTTGACATTTTAGAATATTTTACTATGATCATCAATCTTTCTTTTTTTACATATGTAAACACCATGTGTTTTATAATTTCATATTATTAATTGCACTTCCCTCAATTTTATTAATTAATATAATATTGTTCCTTTAATAAATTCTTTATTAAAATAATTTGCCCAATAAAATTTCAGTTTCTTTGGTAATACACTCAAAAAATTTAATAAAGATGCTTTGCAAATTGTATTTTGAGTTCAGTAGTACATTGGTTGATTAAAAGGGCACCACATATGCTGGGAAAATTGGACAGCAACATGTAAAAGAATGAAATTAGAACACTTCCTAACACCATACACAAAAATAAACTCCAAATGGATTAAAGACCTACATGTAAGGCCAGACTCTATAAAACTCCTAGAGGAAAACATAGGCAGAACACTCTTTGACATACATCAAAGCAACATCCTTTTTGACCCACCTCCTAGAATCATGGAAATAAAATCAAGAATAAGCGAATGGGACCTCATGAAACTTAAAAACTTTTGCACAGCAAAAGAAACCATAAACAAGACTAAAAGGCAACCCTCAGAATGGGAAAAAATAATTGCCTACGAAACAACGGACAAAGGATTAACCTCCAAAATATACAAGCAGCTCATGCAGCTTCATACCAAAAAAGCAAATAACCCAATCCACAAATGGGCAGAAGACCTAAATAGACATTTCTCCAAAGAAGACATTCAGATGGCCAACAAACACATGAAAAGATGCTCAACATCACTCATCATCAGAGAAATGCAAGTCAAAGCCACAATGAGGTATCACCTCACACCAATCAGAATGGCCATCATCACAAAGTCTGGAAACCACAAATGTTGGAGAGGGTGTGGAGAAAAGGGAACTCTCCTGCACTGTTGGTGGGACTGTAAGTTGGTACAGCCACTATGGAAAACAATTTGGAGGTTCCTTAAAAAACTACAAATAGAACTACCATATGATCCAGTCATCCCACTCCTGGGAATATACCCAAAGAAAACCATAATCCCAAAATAAACTTGTACCATAATGTTTATTGCAGCACTCTTTACAATAGCCAGGACATGGAAGCAACCGAAATGCCCATCAACAAATGAATGGATACAGAAGATGTGGTATATATATACAATGGAATATTACTCAGCTATAAAAAGGGATGAGATGGAGCTATATGTAATGAGGTGGATAGAACTACAATCTGTCATACATAGTGAAGTAAGTCAGAAAGAGAAGGACAAATATTGTATGCTAACTCACATATACGGAATCTAAAAATGGCACTAATGAACTCAGTGACAAGAACAAGGATGCAGATACAGAGAATGGACTGGAGAACTCGAGGTATGGGAGGGGGCAGGGGGTGAAGGGGAAACTGAGATGAAGCGAGAGAGTAGCACAGACATATATATATACTACCAACTGTAAAATAGTCAGTGGGAAGTTGTTGTATAACAAAGGGAGTCCAACTCGAGGATGGAAGATGCCTTAGAGGACTGAGGCAGGGAGGGTGGTGGGGACTCGAGGGGGGGGCGTCAAGGAAGGGAGGGAATATGGGGATATGTGTATAAAAACAGTTGATTGAACCTGGTGTACCCCCAAAAAAATAAAATAAAAAAAATAATCAACTAACTTTATTCTATAATAGAAAAATATTAGTATTTTTCTTTAAAAACAGACTTGTTTTCCAAAAAATGTATATCCTTCTGCACAATATAATTAGCAAAACTTTTTTAAGGAAATAAAAATATTGTATTTTTCTCCTTAAAAAAAAAAAAAAAAAGGGCACCACATAGAAACAGAAAAGGATCAGAAGTTTTCTTACCAATAGGGCAATGTAAAAAGAACACAGCAAAATACTTGCATAATTAGATAATAAATAATATATTTTTCTTGCTCACATCATCAGTCAAAATGGAAATTAAAGGCTTCTTTGGGACTGGTTTCATTAGGAAAGTCTTAATAGCTGTAGTAGAATTTCAGGGGTCAATATGACATAAGTAGGCTATGACTTAAAAATGATAAGTGAGTTAATATTGTCATAAAGAAGAGCAGGAGGAAAGATGCAGAAGGGGAAGCATCTGCTCTGGATAAATACTGTTGTGATGTGTTAGTACAAAACGTAGCTGGGTTGATCACAAATGTATTTTGGATAGGCAGAATTTGGACAGACTCTGGGTAATTATGAAGGTTAACTAAACATGCTTCTTCTTAGCTGTCTATCTTATATAGCTAAACCTCAATTGCAGTAGTTTGAGAGAATCTATTATGAACTATTTCTTCTCTAATTAACATGTCTTCTCTGTAGATTCCTTTTTCCAAGAAGATTTAAAAAAGAAAGCATCATCAATACAGAGTCATATCAAGAACAAAATATGAAATTAGTTAAATCACTTCTTTTTTTTTTAATTTTATGAGGGTGAAGTTGATTTACAGTGTTGCATTAGGTTCAGGTGTATAGCATAGTGATTGTTATACATATACATATATTCATTCTTTTTCAGGTTTTTTTCCCATATAGGTTATTACAGAATATTAAGTAGAGATCCCTGTGATATAAGTCCTTGTTGGTTATCTACTTTATACATAGATCCCAAACTCCTAATTTATCCCTCCCCTGCCAAATTTCCCCTTTGGTAACTGTAAGTTTGTTTCAGAAATCTGTGAGACTGCTTCTGTTTTGTAAATATGTTCATTTGTATCATTTTTTAAATTATATTTCACATATGAGTGATATAATATGATATTTCTCTTTCTGATTTACTTCACTTAATCTGATAAACTCTAGGTCCATCCATGTTGCTGCAGATGACATTATTTGGTTCTTTTTATGGCTGAGTAATATTCCATTGAATATATGTACCACATCTTCTATATCCATTCATCTGCGATGGACAATCAGGTTGCTTCCATGCCTTGGCTATTATAAATAGTGCTGCTGTGAACATTGGGGGGGGGGGGGGAGGGTCTAACCCAGCTCAATATCCGTTGTCCAATCTGTTATTTATGTAATTCTTCCTAACATCAGTTTGCTACAAATTGCCTCTCATATCCGTTTCTATCTCTTTCCTTCCCCTTTATTTTGTATTAAAGTTGAAAATATTTGCTTGAATATCTACTGCATTTCAGATTTATAAATAATCTTCATGATTTTTAAATAACTCCCTGGTTTATATTACAGTGCTTTCCACCTTCTTATAATTGTTCCTTTTCATAGAGATACTGTTTATTTACATCCTCTTTATGATACAAAAATATTTTTCACATTTTTTCTTTATTTTTTTAAATCACAAGTAGTTGTGATTTTGTTACTCTTATTTTTCTCTGACCTTAAGAGGAGAGAAAAATATTGATACATACAAAAGAATTATGCTAAAGGAAACTTTTATATATTTTAAAATTTCACTTGGCACCAGCACTATACCCTGTCCACATGGATGGAAATTGAATTTATTTCTCACTCATACATATGAGGACAAGCCGATGTGTGCAGCTTCTTCCCAAATTCAGTCTTGTGGTCACTCAACAAACTGAGCTCTACTGGAAAGGGATAAGATCTATTAGTTTTCTCATTCTGTCTTTCCATGTTCTCAGTATATGTGATGTAATAAATAAATTCTATAACAGAAATATAAACAGTCACTTTGTCCCTCCCTTTGACATCTTAAGAGAGATGGAGAGGGGAGTGCTACAGCTCCCAGAGGACAGATATGATCATCCTCCTTTTCTTTAAACTTTAAACCAAATGATCTATGTGCACTTTTTTATTGTATAATTTTTTTCAGAGTGCCATCATATAAAATTTAGCTGAATATTCTATGAGGAAATAAAGTCAATAGTAAAATATGCATTTGTTTTAATTTCTGAAAAACATTTTTAATCTATTCCATTTTTACAAAATGCCAAAAAGTTATCTAGTCTCCATATACAACCTTCACATGCAAATTATTTTTAAAATTCACAGTCAGCCTCAGAATTGCCTACTCTATATGATATAGCAACCGTCCTTATAGGCTAATATAGTTTTAATCCACAACATCCCTACCAAATCTTAAGGTCACCAATGAAATTGTCACTTTACTCATATTCTGCAGTTCATCATCTTTGACATTTGTAAAGTGAACAATTTGGTTTCAATAATCTCAAAGTTAATAGCACTCTCTGATTCCGAGTTCACTTTTAACCAGCATAAAGTTTTTAGCATATCAAGTAGGAGAAATCAATTATGTTTTTCTTCTGAAAATATCTTTTGACACCAAATCTTTCTCATGGCCTTTTTCATCTCTGTATTTCTCAGGGTGTAGATTAAGGGATTGAACATTGAAAAAATGATGGTGTAAAATAGAGAAAATATTCTGTCCTCAGGGAAAATGGTAGGGGGTCTGAGGTAGGTGAAGATGGAAGGCCCAAAAAATAAGATAACCACAGTGATGTGAGACCCACACGTAGACAAGGCTCTGTGCCTTCCTTCAGCTGAGTGATTTCTTAAGGTGAAAAATATAATGACATAAGACCCAAACAAGAGAACAAAGGTTACTAAGGCAACCATTCCTGAATTGGCAACCACCAGGACACCAGTGATGTAGGTATCAGTACAGGCAACTTTCAGCAAAGGAAAAATATCACAATAATAGTGATCAATTCCATTGGGACCACAGAAGGGCAAATTGATTACCATAGAGAATTGAGAAAAGGAATGCACAGCCCCACCAGCCCAAGCAGCCAAGACGAGGAGATTGCACCTTGCCCTGTTCATGATAACCATGTAGTGGAGAGGCTTGCAGATGGCAACACAGCAGTCAAAGGCCATGACTGTAAGGATGCAGATTTCAATCATTCCTAAGAAGTGCAAGGAAAAGACCTGTAACATGCAATTACCATAAGAGATGGTTTTCCTTCCCAGGAGCAGGTCACTGATTAGTTTAGGTGTCACACAGGAGGTATAGCAGATGTCCATAGAAGATAAGTGGCTGAGGAAATAGCACATTGGTTGGTGAAAAAGGACACTGCATCAGATGGAGACAAGGATTAGAAGGTTTCCCACCAAGATGGCAACATAACAAAATAAGAAGAGCACAAGGCAAAATATTTGTATGTTCTGGTTATAGGAAAATCCCAAGAAAATAAATTCTGAGATGTTCTGACTTTCCATATATTGTATGCTATGCACAAAAAATTGAGCATCTGAAAAAATATATAAATCTGGATGAAAACCTTTACAAAATAATTACAACCATATAAAAGCTACTAACAAGTCATGAAAACTAATTTAACAAGTTACAGAAGCTGGTGTGTAAATTGATGATATTATATTTTTTCTGAGGAATCATAGCTCATTTCTTTAGTATTTTTAAATTGTTTTTCAAATATTCTGTTACACTGATAGTAATAAAAACAAATTTTATTAAGTTCTGGAAATATAATTTTTTTTACAGATATTCCTCTGCTTCTGATGGTTCAAGTTATGATTTTAGATTTTACAAATATGAAAACAGTAAGCATCTAGTAGAAACCATACTTGAGTTTTGAATTTTGATCTTTTCCCTGGCCTAGCTACATCTAATATGATACTTTCTCATGATGCTGGGCCTGAGCAGTGAGTTACAGTGGCTCCCAGTCAACCCGGAGGTTGCACAGGTAAAGAACCCATACACTTACAGCCATCCTGTATCCCAACAAACATTCTATTTTTCACTTTTAGTACAGTATTCAATGTTACATGAGGTATTCACCACTTTACTAAAAGGTAACTTTTGTATTAGATTATTTTGCCTAACTGCAGGCTGATACAAGTATCCTGAGCCCATTTAAGGTATGCTGCACTAAACTATGATGTCTAGTAAGTTAGGTGTTTTGAGTTCATTTTCAACTTACATTTTCAGGTTATGATGATTTTATTGGGATGTATTCCCATTGCAAGTGAAGGAAGATCTGAACCATTTCCCAGAGATAAATTCTACTATCATTATAACATTTAGATAACTGTGTTATTAATGCCATTTAATGCAGGATTTTTTTTTTTACTTATAATTTTCAAATGTGTCCTTTAGAAAAGGTAGCATTTTAGATAATGCTACCATCCCCAGTATGGTATGGAACACCCTCCTTGGTTATCTATAGTCATATGATGAAGGAATGCAGTGCAATAAAAAACTAATTGCCTGAGTGATTAGGATTGTAAGTAATGGTCCTTGAAATACAAGAATGGGGGTGGGGTGAGTACTGCATACTGAACTTGGGAAATCAAACTTGCTAGCTTATTTTAGAAGACTATAAATAGTTGAAAATACAGCAAAAATCAGATTTTTTTGTCAATGATTGACATATTTCATATTTAAATTTAGTGTAAAAGAATGGTCATTAAAACTAATGGTGCAAACAAAGAGAAACACTCATTGAAATGAACAAATAATTTGAATTCTGTACTTGTGTGCTTTGTTGGAATAAATTATGGATAGCAAAAATCAATATAAATTATGTCACCCAATGTAGCCACAAATTTTGTGGTCAGGAAGTACTCAGCTGTTTTCTGTTGCATGCCTTATTCATGGATTTGAATATATTATTTTCTTTTTGATCAGGGTAGGACTCAACACAAAGGCAATGACAGAATGCACTACTGAGAGCACACACTTTTCAGTTCTATTCTGATCACTCCTGAGGAATTAGGTAGTTTGTAGTTAGTTATCCACCTCACTCCTAGATCAGATGTAGCAGCCATGCCTGGGTCCCACAGACACAGATTTCTAATAATACATAACTTTGGATGTAACAATGTGTATAGATGAACAAGTTCACTATTTTTCAAATTGAGTAGCTGTACTGCTAGTTGTGTTTAATATCATCTTAGCTGGTAAACAGACATGGCTTTAAAGCACATTGGATAATACGTTGAGAGAATAATTCCTTTTTTCAATTTTGGCTTAATATTTTTGGCTACATTTAGAAGGGAAAATATTAACTTAATCATATTGTATCAATATATCCCTAAGACATTTTAGTCTCCCTTTTTAACATGAAGACAATGGGGCCTTATCTTCAAAATTATGTACAAGTTATAGCATCTGCATAAAATTAAATGTTTTTCTTATATCTAAATGTATTGTCACAATTGCAGTTGCAATTAATAACTCATTTATGAAAATTCCATATTGCACTCCTTTAAGTGAATGTACATAAAACTAGGCTGATTTAAAATGCATTAAATTAGAAGTAAGTCTAGTTATTATGTGGTATAAGAATTAAAGTACTCATCTAATCCAACCATATTACTTTCAGTATAGAAGGAATAGATTAAGATGAACTAAGTGAATATCCCAAATGATAGAACCAATAAATTGTAGAGTTAATAAACTTGATCTCCCAATTCTTACTATGTTTATCATTACCTCCCACAGGAAAGGGGCATGTATTAGAAAAAGATATCAGTGAAGGAATTATTATAATTTTCATCTCATGAAAGGTGACAGACTCCCAATCACTATAAAATAGATTATGATAATTATAAGAATAGATGTGTGATGTAGCATGTCTCTGTTTTGAAATCATCTCACAACATTGAACTTTCAATCTGACTGCTACAGATATTAATATTCCAATCTTATAAAATGAAGTTATCAACACTCTTGGAGGCACTAGTAGAATGATAATGTAACCAGTAGCAAGAGAAAGAAATTAAGTTTAAGGCATTAAACACATAAACGAAGAAAAGAAAACATCATTAAGTAAAAAATCAAGTGATGTTACAAAGGCAATAAAATCAAAATTAGAAATAAAACGGAGGGCAAAGCACTTTTATCCAAACATTGTCTGTATATCGGTAAACTTCTGAGGCTAGAGAGAGACTATTGGTCATGTAGATGTTTCCAATATTCAGTTGTTTGATATCAGGTGAAATAATATAAACCGAGGTGTGGCTACTTTTTTTGCTTCAATCTTTGATACTTACACTTTATATAGAAAATGACATTTAAGTCTAAAAAGACCTCCCAGTTGAGATTATATAATGTCATCCACCATGAATTTTGACAATTGCCACACTTTATTCCCAGAGTTTTACACATTTTACATTGTGTTACTATTTATAATGCAATCTTAACAAGTATAAAAAAGGACTTTTTTTTTTAAAAAGGACTATTTTGGATTTATCTATTCACACAAGCTGTTCTTACTTGTATAACACAATGAACTTCTTTCAGCTTGAATTGCAACACCCTACAACTGTGATGTAGACACATCTCTCAGGGAAATAATGAGGAATACATGAATTTATAAAATGAAATCTCCAGAGTGCATAACAATTATATATCTTTTCCTTATGTTCTGCTTTCTTTGAAAGAAGACCTACAGACATACATTCCAATGAAATCACTTGAAATAAACAAAACCCAAACTGCTACATAGAGTTTGGAAGGGCAACCAAAACAAACTTCATCTTGGAAAATGTTTGGTGACAAAATAAAATCAACCTGACACTATCACTGGTTACCTGGGAAATGTCTTAATATTTAACTTTAAATAATTAATCTGTTTTTTCATGCCACCAAAATTAAGTTAAAAAGTCAAAAGTGTATCCTCTGTAGTATTGCTTAACAGTCCCGTTCACCATTCATGAGGTACTATCAGAGCTGTGAAACTGTGTTTTCCACTAGGTCAAGTAGGACCTGTATACACTAAACATACACGTCTATTGTCACAATCAGCATGTGCCTAACTACACATTTTCTTAATCTGAGTTTGAGGAGTCTAGACAGTTCTAGGCAACAGGTAGTTTAAAAAAAAATAGGAATTTCTTCAAATATTGGACACTGCAAGGTCACTGAAAATATGAAATTTTCATTATTTTCAAATGTATTATCCAAATTACAAACACCTTTTGTAGTATACAATCAAAACTAAACATTGAAAAAAACATTTTTAACTCTTGCTTACTATACCATAACAGAATATATACCCTTAAAGTAACAGAATTAATGCCAAATAGATCTAGTGAGCCTAAAACAAGCACTATAAGGGCAATTTCCTGCACAAAATTTGTGGATGGTCTTCAAGTTAAAGTTACTCAGAAAAATGTCTGGTCACACATTTTCCCTCTTCAGGTACACAATTTGCTAACCATTCACTAACATTTACTCCTGAAATAAAATATGTCAATAAAGCTGTGGTGCAAACAAATCTAGGTCAATTCTATAAAATATCTTCAAATATTGCTGTTCTTGAATATCCAGGAAAAAAAAAAAAAAAAACACTGTTTTAGAAAGTGAGTGAAGATTTGAATATCGCTGAAAACTATCCTGTGTCCACAGAGAAGTATTTATCCATCACATATGAAAGTGATCTAGGATTTCAAATGCTGACAGCTCACCGACACCTGCTCACACTCAAAAGTAAACAGGAACACTTTGAAATATCTGCTAACACAGCATGCACATATATGCCTTCAGAGTCATCTCTTTGATGCCTATGCCTGAAAGAAACTTGCTCAGCAGGAACCAAATATAAACAGAGAGGAAACCATAAGAATATTTTGACTTTGAAAGTTAAACAAATTGTTTTCCCAGAAGCAATTCTTAACATATTCTAACCAAGGAATACTAATCAGTTGTCCAAGGTTATATGCCTCAGCCTTCTGGGAATCATCAGGATTTAAATATATTTTTCACTTTTGTATCAGCCAAGCTCTGGGCACTCTGTGTCTAGAGGCCAGTACTGTTATTCAAATCCAGAGAAGCTCAAGAAATTCTGCCAGTTTTGGCTAATTTCCTCCTGGGAAGAGCAAAAAAGAAAGGTAACACTTTGGGAGCACTGTGTTTGCTTTGGAGAAGGTCTCTATTTCTGGAGAAAAGAAGTTAGAGGAAAATTTGAAAGAGACCTTCAGAGTCCCAACATTTTAGTAACAAAAGCAACATAGGATGCATAAGGGTCAGTTAACAATGAAGTCAATCACCTGTCACCTCACTACTCTCCTGGACCAGTAGCTGCAACTAATAGCAATGAACCACCATCGTTGCAATGGATTGCTGGGCTAGGAGAGATAAAGGAAAAAAAGATAATTGGCAAAATAATTGAAATTTAAAACAAATTCCCTGCTCCTATCAGCAGGTTGGAATAGGATCCACATTTTTTTTTGTTTGAAAAGTATTAAATAGTTTAATGAAGTCAGAACAAATAAAATAAATGCACTTTTATTCCAATTACTATCGAGTAGTTTCCTTGGAGTAGTTTTAGTGCTGCAAGTTGTAGAGGCTCAGAATCATCTGCACTAAGTTCAGGTGCCCTCTACCCTTGAACAAAATATCTATATATCACGTGTAGTCACCTAAGATTTCAGGAAATCATCCTATCACAATCGGAACAATTCACTTAGTAAAATGACCAGAGCATTTATAAACATTTTTAAATTGCTATATGTCAGTCACTATATTAAGCATTTTGTGCATAATCTAATTCTTCAAAAAGATATTTTCACAGGAATTCCTCCCCCCTCATTACTCAGAAGCAAAAAAAGAGAAAAAAAAAGGAAGAGAAAATGAAAATCTAAAGATTATACAGCTTGCTGAAGAACAGAGACTGGTTTCAAAAATAATGGCAATATACTTCACTAGATAACATATGTAGAAATAAAATGTATGACAACAATACATAAAGAAGGAAGGGGACACACTGAAGAATATTATGATTATTGTAAGTCTATTATGCTGTACATAAAATGTTATATTACCACACCAAGCTGTGATGAACTAAAGATGTGTATCATAAAACCTAACAGGGCCATGGAAATAACAGAGAGTAATAAATGATAAAGAAGATAAAATAGAGTTATAAGAATTATAAGAATATTCTATTGATTCAAGATAAGGAAGACAAAGAAGAAAAGTGAAGAATAAATAGAATTAATAGAAAAGTATTGCTAAATGTAAACAAACCAAATCTTAACAATGTTCACATTAAATGGTAATGGTCTGAATAGTACAGTTAAAAGGTAGAGATTGTTAGTCTATAAAAAACACAACCCAACTATATTCTGGATTTAGAAAATATATTTTAGATATGAATACACATTTAGATTAGAAGTAAAAGGAAGGAAAAGATAAATAATGCTAAAACTGGTGAGAAGAAAGATGAAGAGACTTTGCAATTATCAGACCAAAAAATCTTGAGTAAAGAATATTACCAAGAATAAGAAAATTTCATGTCATAGTGATAAACATGTCAACTAATCAAGGAGATATCACTACCTAAATGTTTATGACTCTACCTCATGCTTCAAAATACATGAAACAATAACTTACAGAAACTCAAGGAAAAATAAAGAAAATTCACAATATATTTGAATACTTCAGCACTCATTTGTCAATAATTAATGGAACAAGTAGAACATCTGCAAAGATATTGTAGACTTGAGCAAAATTTTCAACCGGCTTGACTTCACTGTCTTTATAAAATATTTTATCCAACTCTAGCAGAATACACATTCATGTCAAGTATACTCAGAGTAATTACCAGGATACATCATATTCTTGGCCATACAGCAAGTCTTAATAAATTTAGAAGGTTCCTAGACTTTCAAAGTATGTTCTTTACCACAAAGGAATCAACCTAGGAATATTATAAAGAAATCCAAGAAATTTCCAAGTATCTGGAAATTATATAACACACTTTAAAATAACCTCAGGGGCCAAGAGGAAGTCAAAAGGGAAATTAGAAAGTAGTTTTATATGAATTAAAATAAAAACAAAATATATCAGAGTTTGTGGAATGTTGCTAAAACATGAATTATAGGGAGATTTATTGCACTAAACATCTATATTGGAAAAAAAATATCAAATTTGTCCTCAGCTTCCATCTTAAGATTAGAAAAAGAAGAACAAATAAACCAGAGTGAGAAGAAGGAAATAATAAAGATCAAGGTGAAAATCAATTAAAAAAAAAGAAAGAAAAATAGAATAGGGAAAAATGAAAGCAAAATCAGTTATTTGAGAAATTCTCTAAAACTGATAAACATATAACCAGTTTACTAGGAGCAAAGAAGAGATGACACAAATTATCAATATTAAAACTGAGAGAAATGAGATAGTGCAGATATTAAAAGGCTAATAAGTGAATAGAATAAACAATGTTATGCCTAAAAAGTTAACAACTTAGATGAAAATTTTTCAAATGGGCAAAAGATTTGAAAGGACACTTCACCAAAGAATATATTTGAATATCAAATAAGTGGCTGAAACATTGTTTAACATCATTAGTTATTTATGAAATGCAAATTAAAGCCATAACAAGATAGTAGTTCACAGCTTCTAGAATGGCTAAAATTGAGGAGTGACATACCAAGTGTTGAAGAGCATCTGAAACACTCAGAAACTTCTTGTTGGGATGTAAAGTGGTACAACACTTTTAGAAACCAGTTTGTAGTTTCTTAAAAACTTAAACTTACGTGGGACCAGCCATTTCTCTCCTACATGTTTACCTAAAAGGGCTGAAAGCATATGAAAACACAGCAACTTGTACATGAATGATCATAGCAGCTTTATTTATAATAACAAAAAACTGGACACAGACCAAAGGTCCATCAAGAGCACAGTGAAGAAACAAACTGTAGAATATGCATTCATGGCATACATAGCAATAAAAGGGAATGAACAATTAATGCGTGCAATGACATGGATTGATCTCAAAATAATTAGTATGAGAGAAGCTAGCACACATAGAATACATACTGTTTGAGTAAAATATATGTAAATATCTAGAGAACACAAACTAATCTGTAGAGACATAAAGCAAATCAACAGTTGTCAGAGAAAAGGGGCCCAGCAAAGGACAGGGGGGACATGGCAATGAGTACAAGGAACCTTTTTGGAGTGATGGATACTCTCATTATCTTGATAGTGGGGATGGTTTCACAGGTGTACACATTTGTTGCAACTGTTCAAATTGTACACAATAATATATGCAGTTTATTGCATGTCATTAAAAGTGTTGAAAGTAACCTAAGACAGAAGGAGTAACCAAAAAACGAACTTGTAGGAGGAGATCCCTCCTCAAGATTGGGATTCAGACATCGTTGGAGCAGATGCTGTTGTAGCTGCAGCCACAATTGCACAGTCACAGGGCAAGCAGGAAGTGTCTCTAGAAAGGAGATACTCCATAGGTGTGTCTCCCTCCACAGGCTGGTGGGAGGATTTGCAGAGGCTGAGTGCAGAGAGCCAGCTGGATACGGGGCTGTTTGAGGCCTGAGGTGTGTATGAACTTTAGGAAGGAGATTAGAAAAAACAAAAAACAAACAAACAAAAAAAAAACAATGACTTGGATTCAGGCTGGGAGATGCTGAAGGTGAGTGCTTAGATATATCCTAGGCCTAGGGAACCCTGTCATGGACAGGCTGTTGCAAGGCTTAGGGTGCAAATGTCTGCTCCAGAAGGATCAGAATGGTAGAGCAAGGGGACAACCAGGTTTGTCCTGGGGCTGTGAACCTGCTGAGAAATTGCGTGCTTGGGCACAGATACTGGAAGTAAAGCAGGATCCAGAAGTAAAGAAAACAAAGCACCAGAACCAGGAGGAAAGACCTTTCCTCCTGCAATTTAACAGAAATGTCCTCCACTGACAGGCTTAACAATCATACTCCCTGCAGCTCCATCACAGCAGGACAGGCAATGAAAGGGTAGAATGTAGCTGAGAGACAAAAATTTAATAACTAGGTCACCAAACAGAGCTCAACCCTGAAAAATTCTCTTTTGCAAACTTACATTTTCTTAATTATCTGTGTGTCCAGAGTGTCAGCAATTTGTCTTGTCCCCAGGTTTACATGTGAATGATTATTAAAATTCTCTTGCCTCACAACGCACCACCATGGATCAGAGAAATTGTCACTTTACTCATATTTCTTCAGCTCATCATCTCTGACCTTTATAAAGTGGACAATTAAGGTTCAAATCACTCTCAAAGCTAATGGAGGTCTCTAATTCCAAGGCCCCATTTAGTCCTGCATAAAGATTTTAGCATACCGAGTAGAAAATATCAACTATGTTTTTCTTCATAAAATATCTTTTGACACCAAACCTTTCTCATGGTCTTTTTCATCTCTGTATTTCTCAGGGTGTAGATTAAGGGATTGAACATTGGAACAATGATGGTGTAAAATAGAGAAAATATTTTGTCCTCAGGAAAAGTGGTAGGGGGTCTGAGGTAGGCGAAGATGGAAGGCCCAAAAAATAAGACAACCACAGTGATGTGAGACCCACAGGTAGACAGAGCTCTGTGCCTTCCTTCAGCTGAGTGATTTCTTAAGGTGAATAATATAATGACATAAGATCCAAACAAGAGAACAAAGGTTACTAAGGCAACCATTCCTGAATTGGCAACCACCAGGACACCAGTGATGTGGGTATCAGTACAGGCAACTTTCAGCAAAGGAAAAATATCACAATAATAGTGATCAATTTCATTGGGGCCACAGAAGGGCAAATTGATTACCACAGAGAACTGAGAAAAGGAATGGACAGCTCCACCAGCCCAAGCAGCCAAGACGAGGAGATTGCACCTTGCCCTGTTCATGATAACCATGTAGTGGAGAGGCTTGCAGATGGCAACACAACGGTCAAAGGCCATGACTGTGAGGACAAAGACCTCAATGATGCCAAAAAAGTGCATTGTAAAGACCTGTAACATGCAATTACCATAAGAGATGGTTTTCCTTCCCAGGAGCAGGTCACTGATTAGTTTAGGTGTCACACAGGAGGTATAGCAGATGTCCATAGAAGATGAGTGGCTGAGGAAATAGTACATTGGTTGGTGAAAAAGAGGGCTGCATCGGATGGAGACAAGGATTAGAAGGTTTCCCACCAAGATGGCAACATAACAAAATAAGAAGAGCACAAAACAAAATATCTGTATGTTCTGGTCAGATGAAAGTCCCATAAAAATGAATTCTGATATATTCCTCTGATTTTCCATAAGGCAAGTTTAATGTATGTTATGAAAAAATACTTGAGGACCTGAAAGAAAAATCAGCACATACATTTGGATGAAAACATTTACAGTAAAATTTTAATCATATATAACCATTAGCATATCATTGAATCTAATTCATAAATTTTTTAATTTTGATTATATGTGTTCTTGGAAACTACAGATAATATCTCTCCCTCAGAGTTTTCATTTTTATCCAAATATTCTATTAAATTGATGGAATTAAATATGTATTTATTCAGTATTCCCAAGTTTTTAAATTTAATGATTAACATACTATTTCCTAAAAGAAAAGGAGGAAATTACACTATTATTTATAACATTTAGAGAAAAATGAACCTTTATTTATTTATTTATTTATTTATTTATTTATTTCTGAGTATGTGTTATATTGATATTTTAAATGTGTATGTTTTATACTTACAAAGATTTTATTTTATTTTCTGTTTATTTCTCCAACAGGATGGGGACTACCTCCATGTATTCTCTGCATGCATATGTGCAAGGAATATAATGAAATTCATGACATATTTGCCTGAATCTTGAACTGTTTGAGTGGATCCTTTATTTACAAAACAGATGATTTTATTTGCCCTGAATGAAAGAAGCAACCTCATGAACCTGGGGATCAATCTCAGGATACAAGTCAAGCAACTGGAATACACAAATGCAAACACTGGAAGGCTTGTCAGTGATGAACATCATAAAAGCAATTATAAAATATATGCATCTCTCCCAGTTAGCTTTGATGTGTTAAAGTCAATACTTTTTTATTACACAGTACATTTGTTAAAATTAGTGGTTTAATTAGTAAAGGAAAAAGAAAATGCTTAAATTGTACAAGTATGCTCAAATTCTGCACTGTTTATAAGGTTTTATATATTTATATGTTTACTGGGTAGCCAATGAAATTCAGTAAAATATGATGTTAAAAAAACAACCACAAAGCATACTCTAGGGTCAGTAAGCATTCAACTATTTATGTGTTGAATGAATGAGGGCCTGATTAATGAATTTGCTTACATCATTTTTCTGTATAATTTGTAAGACATGAAGTACACAAGAGTGAAAAACAATGCGCTACATTCAGGGGATCTTATCTAAATGTTATTCTCACACTGATAAGAACTTGTGTGGAATACAGAGAGCCTTTCTACCTTACTTCTAGATCAAGTGTGGAGGCCATATCCAGGTATCACAGTCTGATTTTTGAAAACACAAATTTTTTTGTTGCAGAGCTAATTAGAAATCAACAAATTCATCATTAACCATACTGTGTAGCTATATTACTGGTAATATTTGAAATGATTTTAGCTAGCAAATAGACATGACAACAATATACTTTATTTTTAGTACCATTTTAGTTTAATATATCTGATTCTATGAGGGAGAATTTTTTGATTTGGCTGTCTTATATCTTTATTATCTCTCCTTCCTAATCTCCATTTTTAACATAATTCTCACAGATCTCATCCTTGGATTTTTCACAGACCATGGTGACTAAATAAAATGTATTAATTTTGTATGGCTCATTTAAAAAAGTCACAGTTACAGTTACAAGATATATCTGTTATATAGCAATACTATGTAACTTCCCTTTTAATAAATTTAAGTAAGTTGATACAAAAAGTATTATTAAATAAGAAGGAGGGTAATTATTAGAATGACTTAATCACGGAAACATGATTTAATTCTTTGTTCCAGTACAAGAAAATCTGATCAAATGTAACTGAATCAGTTTCCCAAAGCAGAACACTAATAAATGGTAGCTCGTGGAAACTAAGTCTGGCTTTCATTCAGTCTGGTGCTGCCTCTTTTAAATGAAAGCAGAGGGGACAAGGAATCATGGAAGATAGCAGTGGTAGAAACTATTTGAATCTATATTTCAAATTCTTTGCAATACAACCTATATGTGATATTGCTAGGTCACTCTGAAAATACATCCTTACAGCTATAAAAATTAAGGTGTAAATTAGAACTCCTGTGACTTCAAATTATTTTGCTACATTTCTGCCTACAATTTGACCACAATAGTTTTTAATATACTGGTTTATACAATTAAGGAATTAACTATTTACTGTTAATTAAATATTGTTAAAGGAATTAATGGTGAACTATTAAGTATTGCTACAGATACTGACAATAACAAAATTAATCTAATGAAAAAACTGAAGGGATTAGAATTAGAGTCAGGAAAAAAATAACCTTTTTTTGACTGAAGGAAAACTTTCAAAACATTAAACTCATATATTTCACTTATAAAATTGTAAATGGCTTTTAAAAAGGCAACATAGAAAGAATTAGAAAAGCTGAGGAGTGTAAAGAAGAGAACTAATTACGTTGATTCAAACTCAGTATATAATAGTAATAATCCAACAAAACAGATCATCAGTCCTTATATGTTTCCAACACACACAGATTTGCCATTAGGTGAAATAATAGATCCTGATGCCTGGATAATTGTTCATTTAATTTTTAAATATTTGGGTTTGTATAAAAGCTGCCATCAAGTCAAACATTTATTTCTGGATTAGTTGAAGACAAACTCCTATCATCCAGCATTAGCTTAAACAACTACCAATTTTATTCCCCAAAATGTTTTAAACATTTCGCTTTCCATGAAGTTTTACTAAGAACTTATAACAATAACAGTGTACTCTTTGGAGTGTCTTCCAAATCATTTGGGATGTACATTTAATCTGTCTAAACCTCATAATCCTTATACATGCAACTGTGATATTTATACATGGCTAGAGAAAATAATGAAGGATACATGAGATTATGATGTGAAGTTCCCTAGTATGGCACCTAGTACATGACCACCAGACAGATTTACTTTCCATACCATTAACTTACCTTAACTTACTTTGGTCAGTCTAAATTATTTTAGGAAGATGGTCATTTGAAAGGTAGTTCTCTGTAGATTAGATGTTCAAAAGTCACAGACTTTTGTAGTTCTCTGTAAATTAGATGCTCAAAAGTCACAGACAACATAAATATTTCAAAATTTTAATGCTATTATCCCCTACTCCAATTCAGCTTGCAATATACAATTAAACCTAAGCATCACTAAAACCTGTCCTATGCTTACTCAAAGCTTTATACCACCATTAAATGTATAGCTTTACAATAACAATTAAGGAGAACAAAGGACAAACAGCATGTAATTAGCCTAAAACAAATGAAAGAAAAATCAGGATGATCCCCTCTGAGTTGCCTTCAGGTTAATCTTTGGTTCTTCAGGAAAATATCTGCTTGGTACATTCTCCACCTTTGCTACTAACTGTGTTAACCCTTTTCTAACATATAAACCTGAAATAAAATGCAAGATTATAGACCAGTGATTTAAAGAAAGCTACATTAATTCTCTGCAAATATCTTCAGAATTGCTTTTCTGGGAGAAATCCTACTGTTTTGCATGGGATAACAAGAGTTAGATATTCCTGAATCCATCCTGAATTCATAGAGAAGTATGAATTCATTCCACAGGAATGTTGGCTGGTCTTTTGATTGCAGATATTATTTTTGTCTGCTCTGAATCATGAGTAAACCAGGAACATTTTTATATACCTGCTAAAGGAATGTGAACATACATCCCCTAGGAGTCATCTCTTTTATGCCTATGCCTGGATGAAACTTGCTCTGCCAGAGCCAAATATAAACAGAAGGAGATTATAAGAATTTACCTCTTTGAAAGCTAGACCCATTTATTTTCCCAAAAGCATTTATCAAAAAGAACCTTGACATAATCATTAACTGGTCATCCAAGGTTGTATTCCTCAGTACTCTTGGGAATTTTCAGGCTGTAAATTTACTTATCACTTTTGCCTTAGCTGGGTTTGGGGCACTGTGTCTCTAGAGGGCAGTATTCTTATTCAGACCCAAGGAATCTCAGGAAATTCTGCCACCTTTAGCTAATTTTCCTTTTTGAAAAGCAAGAGCCCTACGGAAGCACGAGGTGGTATCCTTTGGAAGAGGTCTCTACTTCTTGGAAAGGGAAAAACAAAGAGAATCAAAGTGAAACATGCAGAGTTCCAATAAGAGTTATGACAAAGCAATATGGATATATAAGTCACTTAACAATAAAATCACTAACCAGCTGGCACAGTATTCCCCTAGGTTCCAGGGTGTTTACTACCACATTTCTTTCCATTTCTCAAATGGAAGGTTGGGTTTTGCAAGAAAAAAAGAATAACCAAACCAAATTAACTTTCCTTTCCTTTTCCTTTTGGCAAAAAGGAAAAGATCCACACAACTGTGAAACATCTATTGGGACTCAGTATTATAGGTTTTTATATATTGGGTATAATTGCCTGTGCTATACAGTGAATTCTTGTTGCTTATCTATTTTATGTACAGTAGTTTGTTAATTCTATATTCCTAATTTGTCCCTCCTCCCCTTCATCTCTCCTTTGGTAACCATAAATTTGTTTCCTATGTTGTCTGTGAGTCTGTTTCTGTTTTGTACATAGATTCATTTATATTATTTTTTAGATTCCACATATAAGTAGTAATATCACATAGCATTTTTCTTTGAGTTATTTCATTATGCATACTATTCTCTAGGACCATCCATGTTGCTACAAATGGTGATATTTTCTTCTTTCAAAATTATCATCAGTGGGAAGCTGTTGCATAACACAGGGGATCAACTAGATGATGGGTGATGACTTAGAGAGATGGGATAGGGAAAGTGGGAAGGAATCACAAGAGGGAGGGGGTATGGAGATACATGTATAAATACAGCTGCTTCTCTTTGTTGTATAGCAAAAAGTGGCACACCAGTGTAAAGCAATTATATTACAATAAAGAGCATAAAAAGAAAAGATAACCAACAAGGACCTACTGTATATTACAGGGAACTCTGGTCAATATTATGTAACAATGTAAATGGGAAAGGAATTTGACAAAGAATAGATATATGTATATTCATAACTGAATCACTTTGCTGTAAACCTGCAACTAACACAACATTGTTAATCAACTATATTCCAATATAAAATAAGCTTAAAAACAACAACAACAACAGAAACATTATCATCAATCTGGAAAAATTTTAGTGCCGTAATTATCTCTTTAAATGTCTTTTTCTCATTGTTACCAAAACCCTAGGGTCTGATAGATAAATGTTTCTTCCCTTTACTTCACTGATAATGTCTATTAATATATTTTTAGTATTTTCTATCTCTATCTCTTTCTCTCTCTAATTTTGTGTTCTGATAATTTGTTAATAATCAACAAATGTACACATTGCTATATTTAAGTAGATAATCAACAAGGACTTACTGTTTAACACAGGTAACTCTATGCAATACACTGTAATAACCTAAATGGAAAAAGAATTTAATAAAGAGTAGATGCATGTGAAAGCCAGGGTGGGATGGGGGAAGGGTGGAATGAATTAGGAGATTGGGATAGCCATATATACATTACTAATAAGAAAAAAATATAAAATTGTACACTTTAAATACATGCAGTTTATTGTATGTCAAAAAAATAGATACATGTATGTGTACAGCTGAATCACTTTGCTATACACCTGAAACTAATACAGCATTGTTAATCAACTATACTCCACTATAAAATAAAAATTTAGGGCTTTCTAGATGGTGCAGTGGTTGAGAATCCATCTGCCAATGCAGGGGACACAGGTTCAATCCCTGCTCCAGGAAGATCCCACATGCTGCAGAGCAACTAAGCCCATGTGCCGCAACTATTGAGCCTGTGCTTTAGAGCCCATCAGCCACAACTATTGAGTCCATGTGCTACAACTGCTGAAGCCCATGTACCTAGAGTCTGTGCTCTGCAACAAGAGAAGCCACGGTAATGAGGAGCCAGTGCACCACAGAGAAGAATAGGCCCACTCACCGTAACTAAAAAGAAAGCCCACACACAGCAAAAAAGACCCAACACAGAAAATAAAATAAATAAATAAATAAATAAATAAATTTATTAAAATAAATTAAAAAATGAGAAAAAGTTAAAAGTGATAAAATAAAACCCACTAAAATTATTCCATTTACTAATGCTTTCTCAAGATATAGGTACATCATTTCAAATTAAAATATTCTTTTTTATGAATTTTTTTGTTTCTAACAACCTGGACAATTTTGAGATTCATATTCCTATATGATGTTTTAAAAATTATTATTTACTTTTATGTAATAAATATATTCATATTATGTTTTGTGTCTGATGTCTACAATAAAGGCAGCCATTGTGTGACATAGTTTGCGATATCTCTTTTCAGTATAATGTTCCCCTATATTCAGGGATTTTTTTTTTCCATGAGATCATATAGTTTTGAATAAAATTTCAATTATTTTCTCCTCCATTTTTGATTTTTAATTCAAGAATGTTTATTCCAATTATGCCAGAGAGAAGTCCCTGGAAAGTTCTTCTTTTCAAACTGTGTGTTTGTGCACATGTGTGAGTCTGCGTGTTTGTGTGCATGGCAACTCAGCACTAGCATACACTTCTAGCATACCTTCTTTATCTGGAAGCACTACCCTTGTTTAGAGGCTACTGAAATACATTGTTTCCCCCTCAGGATCTAAATAAACAATTTTACCAGTTTTACTTATCATGGTAAACAACTTCATATTCTCTAGTAAATATCCTATTTGCTGAAGTTTCCCAGTGGTGAATTACCTAAATGTTAACCTTGTACACATCACTTGACACTCCATTCCTGGGAGTTTTTTCTGAGCTCCATTGCATAAACTATCTTTCTAACAGCTTTCTTCTTTGTGCTTGTGATTGACAGCTTGGTTGGCATTAATTAACATATCCCAGACCCCATTGATGAATTCTAGAAGTGTCATAAGTTTCATATATTTCAAAACCTTTTATTTCATCCACCCTAATGTTATTCTACTGATAATTATTTTTAATTTAATATATTTTATGTCAATAATATATTAGGAAAGTATTAACACAAGGGTGCAACCAACTATCTTAAAATTTTGTCTTAAGTACAATATAAAACATGTTAGAAAAGAAACAACAGAAGACTTATATACACCAAAAGATGTTCCAAAATGTTCAAAGCAGTACTACGCATAATAGCTATAAGCAAGAAATGACCCAAATGCTTAGCAACAAGAGAATGGATAAATTAATTGTCACAGGTTCTTACAATGATATACTATAGATCAGTAAAAACAATAAGAAAAGTCGAAACATGATGAATGAGTATTGCAAACATAACAATGGGAAAATGGACACAAGAGTATAATCGCTATAGCTATTTTTCAATAGAATACAAAAATAGGTATAAATAATCAATTTTAGAGATAAAGGCAGTGGTTTGGAGGGAAAATAGTGATTATAAAGGAGTTTGAGGAGGAGTTCTGGTTTACTGGTAATTTCTGACTCAATCTGGTTTCTGACTGCATGAAATTGCTCAGTTTGTGATAATTCAGAAGCTGTACATGGATTATATGTAAAATTTTCTGTATGTATAGTTGAGAAAAAATTTGAAAATTGAAGATAATATCTTATTCAGCTTCTCAGCATTTTAAGGTATAAAAAATGCATGATCTGTTTTATTTTTTTCAATACAATGCCAAATAGGTGATATAACTTTTTAGTTTTAGAATATCTTCTGGTTATTTTGTATCATATGAACACAGTTCTTAATGGTTAAGAAGGTAAGAATAAGAATGATGCTCAATTTGTTGGTGAAGTGCCAGTGTAGAATAGAACAACAGAGAGGATATGCTTCCTGTAGCCCACTTATCTTTCTAAGCAGTAAGTCCAGAGGTGATCAGAATGGATCTTATTCACAGTGGTGATCTCATGGAACCACAGCATGAAAAGCAGAAAAGCTTCAGAAAAGTTACTTGCTATCCAGGAGTATACGCTGACACCAAACTTTCCTCAAGGCATTCTTCATCTCCATGTTTCTCAGTGTGTAGATCAGAGGGTTGAACATAGGGGCAATGATGATGTAAAAAAGAGCAAATGTTTTATCTTCTGGGAAAGTTGTGGGTGGTCTAATGTAAATGAATAACGTAGGTGCAAAAAACAGGACTAGGATTGTGATATGAGAACTGCAAGTGGAGAGAGCTTTGCTGCAGCTCTCTGCAGAATATACCTTGATGCTGTACCATATAAAAAGATAAGACATCAAGGCAACAAATGTCACCAAAGCAATTAGGCCTGAATTAGCAATGACTAAGAGACCTACGATGTGTGTATTCAAACAGGCCAATTTCAGCAAAGGATACACATCACAGAAGTAGTTGTCTATCTCATTGGGACCACAGAACGGTAAGAAGATGGTGAGAAGAAAGTAACTAGCAGAGTGTATAAATCCCCCTGTACAACAAGCTATGAAGATTGCACTACACCTTTGTATGCTCATGATGATGGTGTAATGCAGGGACTTGCAGATGGCCACATTGCAGTCATAGGCCATCCCTGTGAGGATAAAGATCTCAATGCCCCCAAAGAAATGAGTGGGAAAGAGCTGTGTCATGCAGCTACTATAAGAAATGGTCTTCCTTTCTGCCAATAAGTCGGTTATCAGTTTGGGTGTCACAGTAGATGTGTAGCAAAGGTCAGAGAGTGAGAGGTAATTAAGGAAAAAGTACATGGGTTGCTCAGTTAGCCGACTGCATGTGATAGGAACCATGATGAGAATATTTCCTACCCAAATAGCAATGTAGCAAAATAAAAATAAGACAAAGCAAAGGATTTCAGTGTTCTTTTTGGAAAGTCCCAAGAGAATAAGTACAGTGATATTATTGCTTTTTCCCATGGTCCAGAATAGACAGAATGCGTAAATCACTTGAAATGATGTAATACATGAACCTATATTTATAATGTTTATTGAGAAGAATGATGGTCATATTATTTTCAAGGCACTAATTAGGTTTAATATGACTCATTTAAGTGTTTCAGAGTAAAAATCAGGTATTCAATTAAACTACTCTCTACTAAGAATCTGGGTGAACATATACTAGCTTATTTCCATTAATTCTCCCAGCAAATTGTGATCAATGTCTGTGTTAGTCGACATGAATGCCTTTTATCAACCCACAACAGAGACTTAAATGCTGCTGAAAAGATGAGAGTGATTGACTAGCAATGTGTCCTATCAAGTACTTTTATAATTTTGTATAAAGAAATTAGGATAAATCCTTACCAGTTATCTTCACAACATCTGCATTTTCATAGTACATATTTTCAGCCCCAACTTCACACCTGGGTTTTCAGTCAATTCTGCTTAAATGTCCTCTTCAACTCTCCCTGTGACTGATTAAGTTAACATTGTTACCTGTATGATGAATAACCTCATTGTAATAGAGTTAGAATTTTATAAGTAATATATTTGTTTCCATAGCAGCAGTTTAAGAGCTTCTATTAAATTAAAATTTAACTAATTTTAGGAATTTGTTTAAAGACACAATTATTGAGAAATAGCTTCGGCTCCATCCCCAAATCAGACTGTTGTAATAGTAGCTAATAAGTGAAAAAGGCTGTTTATTTCAATTTGAATAAAATAATAATGTTGAATATACTACTGGTTTGAATTATTCAGTATACATACCTAAAATATGTCCTTTATCCCCACTAAAACAAATCAAAGCTTTTACATAATTTTAAGTTTCTAAGTAAAGGAAGACTAGGAATGGTCTCAGAAAAGCCAGTTCATCAATCTCTATTCATTTATTAGGAATTTACTAAATATATTACTTGAATCTTAGTTCTCTTTTTTCAGAAGGCTAACAGCTATGCTTAATCTCCTACCTGGCATTCCTCCTTGGTTCAACTTCCTCACAGACACAGGACAACCATGAGTAACTTCACATATTTTAATGTCTTTAAAAAGTTAGGAGTACAAGCTCATCATTCATTATGGTTTTGGGGCAATCCCTGGTTACATGTCTTAGTTCAGACACTAACTTCAGATATAACTTTTCCAAGTCAATTAATATATTTTAAAAATATTTTTTCTTCATTTTCAACCTAGGAAAGCATATCCTGTTCTATAGAATTCAGACTGGCTCTGGGGCAACTTTGATCACAAATGAGAATTTTTTTTTTTTAAAGAATAAAATAGTGCACACATGAAAATATGATTGTGTTAAAATGAATGTACACAAAGAAAAATAAATTGTGTTTAGAGGTTGAAGAATTTGTATATGATAACACAACTAGTGTATAGCAAACTAGGGTTTACACTAAGTTTTCTGACTCCACTGCCTTTTTTTACAACCTCTCAAAAGGGAAAAACAAGGCAGATTTAACATTGATTCTGCCTCACCCAACTCTGAAATTTGCATAGATTTCTGAATCTTACAGATAAAACCAGGATACCTCCTGAATCAATCATTGTTCTGGTTTAGTCACACAAACTTAAATTTAAAACATGTAAATGGAAACATAGAACATAGGTAGGCTAAAGTTTCTATGAAAAAAAACATGAATCAAGTCAGTTCAGAATTCTGTCATAAATAAGCCAGCTCTAAAATGTAGCAAATGTACAGCTCACATACTTTTGAAGGAAGCAATTTCATATTTCCTCAAACATGAGTATTAATATTGCATCTCAGCTCTTGGCCATGTAAAAAACAGGTAGGAGAGAAATGTTTGGGTGCATGTCTTAATATTGCCACTTCTTAACATCTGTGACCTTGTATATGCTTGACTCTGTGAAATGAGGGACCTAGCCTCATTGTTCTAAGAACCCTTTCCACCATTATGTCACTTTCAGAATCAAAATTAGTTTAATCTTGGTCAATGTTTTTCTAACCATCTCCATAGAGTTATAATAATGTGTCCCTTTTTTATATGCAGTCATGCAATGAAATAGTCAGTATTATTCTATGATTTTGATCTTATTTTTCCAGAAGCTTTTCTCCTGCCCTCAGTGGACAACCAGATCCTACTTGAATTTAGTGCTCCCTAATCCAAAATTTTCTTAGGCTATAGAATTAAGAATAAAGCAGTTTAAAAATCAACCACTAATTAGTGTTTTCTTAACCCAGCAGTTAAAAAATGTATTTTCAACAAACATCACATATTTATGGAGACTCATGGCAAGGGAGAAAGAAATAATTTTATTCACATATTTTCCTCTGTACCTATTTTGAATATATTCTTCTTTTATATTGATACTTTCTGTCCTCTCTTCATTGAAATTACAGTCATTCTTTAACTATTCAAGTGATTTCCTCTCAAGTTTCTGACTTGAGTGGTACTGATGAGTTTCACTATCTAATTTCCCCCAATCTATACATAAAAATTACAAAATTCACCTAATTTTAGTAGCCATATCACCTATAACACCACCAAATAAATGATGGGAGTTTACCCCACAGAAAAAAGCTGGAAGGCACTAAGTATATTACTAATTAAATTGAGTTTTTATAGACTCTGTATTTATATCACCACATCATTCCTGAGGGTTTTTGGTACAACACTCAGCAAAATTTTAAGTAAAGTTTATATCCTAAAGGTACATTTGTTTTCTCCCAAGGCGTTGCTTATTTAGTTCAAGTTAATTATTTGTATGTTCCCAAGTAATCAACTCAACAGTGACTTTTAGATCCAAGTTAATGGAACAACTCTGCAAGTGGACTATAAATGCCCTGCAAAAAGGGAATACTCTGCAGCATCTTGTTAGAATACCATTCATTATAAAGCTCTTGATGACTGAGATCCTCTACTTATACAATTTAAGTTTCTTTTCTCCTTGTTATAATCTGGGAAAACTGTAGTTCTGGTCCTTATTGTAAGAAATGACCTCCATCCATCCCCATGTAGTGTTTTTTCATGGTCTCTAGGGAAAAAGAAAATGTGTGTTCTTTAATGTATTTCCAGTTAAGGTGAATTTTTCTGGAAAATTACAGACATAGATAACTTTCATGTCTTTCTAGGCTTATTAAAATAATTTGTCAACAATGGAGGTGAACATTCTGTAATTTTGCTTTCATCTCATATCATTTTCAACAGCCTTTCCTCTTTTTACATCTATATTCAAAATTAATGCTTGCTTCTGCTCTACTCTGTGAGCCTCACCAGTAACAGCAACTATTTAGTAAACATGTACTCTGGGTCAGGTATGAGCCCATTGATGGGGTTTAACTTATTTATTTTTACGACAACCCTATAGGATAGATACTATTATCAATCCCATTGCACAGATGAAGAAACCTAGGGGTGTAGAAAAGTACAACATTAAGAAGTGTTTCTCAAGAGGTAGAGGTTACATTTGCAGGAAGAAAGAGTGTGTGTCAATGAAAGGATAGAATTCCAGTTTGGTTTTGTTTCCTAAGAGTTATCTAAGAATTTACTTTATAATGATTCATTATTATGTATATTAGTGTTTCTTTGGGTGTCTAATTTAATGATTAAAAGGTTAAAATAATAAAAGTTTAAATATAACCAAGATCATAGCCCAAAGTACTGAAAACTAACACAAGTTACAACTTTGCCTTGTCTCTAAAGAACATATTACCAAAGAATTCTGGGAGAACTCCTTAGGATCAGTCTATCTCACACAATCCGAGTAAACATTTTTTTTTCAAACTTTTTCTCTTTGCCTTTTATATCTCTTTCCCAATCTTGATTTAGTAGTGTTTTTACCTCTCCAAATCTCAGAACCTTCTCCATGGGGTCCCCAATGTTCTTTTTCTCTTTTCCTACATACTTCTGTCCTCACTCTCCCATTTGTTCTAGCTATACCTCTTTACTCAAAAACTCATTATTTCTGTGGGATCTCTTCCAAACTATTTTCCAGTGTCATTATGTCATTTTACATCCCCAGTTCCAGGAATTGTATGTCATGCTTGTTCCACACATTTCCAAATGTTCAATAAGCTCAGTCTTTTCTTTTAGCAGTGCTAGTTAGTATGTAACAGTATCTTTTTTTAAAATTTGCATTTACATAATGATTAATGATATTTAGTATCTGTACTTATTTGCAATGTGTATATCACCTCACACCTGTCAGAATGGCTATCATCAAAACATCTACAAACAAAAGTTGGAAACGATGTGGAGAAAAGGGAACATAGAGTGCTGAAGAAAAGTATCACATTAATTAGCTCACTTGGGACTCAATACACAATGAAATGTTCATTAAAACAGAGAAGCAAAATATTGCACTTATGTGAAAAAATGAGTTAGAATGTACCTGATGAGACATACTTATTTTCACTCTAGATATTTCGTAATCTCAAATAGTACCATGAATTATTTTGTTTAAAAAAATCCCATAACATCTCATAGGAGTCTGTATACTAAATCCCTTTCTTTAAGAGAGAAATTTTTTCACACTTTTTCTCACTTATAATCATGCAGCTGAACAATAATGTGACTAAACTTTTCTGCTTTGGTTGACACAGGATCTTGTTAGGAGGAAAATAGTGCTTGCCATTTTCTTTCTTTTCTATTTGAAGTCTATAAGTTGCTTGGTATCTTTCAGATTATTAAAATCACCAAGATCAGTCAGGCACTTGGGAGTCCAATGTGCTTATTCCTTTTCTACTTATCCTTATCTGACACCTGCTTCTCTACTGCCATAGCCCCTGTAGTGGCTGTGGATGACCCTTAGAAGAAAACCACTATTTCTTTCAGGGAAAGCATGATGCAACTCTTTACATTCCATTTCTCAGGCTACCTGGAGATCTTGAACCTAATCCTCACAGTGATTGATTTGAGTGTACTGATGGCTGCAGCCTGGGTGGGGTCCTATGTGCATGATTCAGCTCAGATTTTTCTGGCCTTAAATTAACTTTTCCATGGTCCCAATGTGATCAATCAGTATTTCTGTGACTTTTTGTGTAACCTTGTTGAAACACAACCTTGTTGAAACTTGCGATGATGTAGGTGCTCAACAGTGGGACCACATGTACAGTGATTTTTGTCACAGTGATGTTCTTCTATGTTACCATCTTGCAGTTTCTGAAAATCTGCAGTGCTGAAGGCAGGAGTAAAGGCCTCTACACCTGTGTCTCCAACATCACCATGGTCAACTTCTTCTTTGGTCCTTGCAGATTCATATACACATGCCCTGCAATCATGTCTCCATGAGTAGTAGCATAGCTATGTTACATAATGGGAAAAGCTTTCCTCAGTTCTGTGATTTAGATGCTGAGGAATATAAAAGTGAAAAAAACTGTTGAAAACTTTAAAGCAAGAATTTTATCTCAGATGTTAAAATATAAATAGAAGTTTCAAATTTTCCTTACAATTTGGATTTGACTAGAAGTCCATGGAAAGACACAATTTTCTTATTATGAAGCTAATATAATCCTGTCTTTGGGCATGCGAGCTTGTTCCTTCAGGAAAGCAGGCAATGTGAATACATATCCTGGTTAGTGTTGATTCCATTTTTTTTCTAAGTTTCTCAGTTTTTTTTTAAGCTCTTTATTGGAATATAATTGTTTTACACTGTTTTGCCAGTTTTTGAGGTACACCAAAGTAAATCAGCAGTATTTATACATATATCACCATATCCTCTCCCTCCTGCGACTCCTTCCCACACTCCCTTTCCCAGCCTTCTAAGTCATCACCCATCATCAAGTTGATCTCCCTATGTTATGCAGCAACATATCACTAGCTATCTATTTTACATTTGGTAGTATATATATGTCAATGCTACTCTCTCACTTTATCCCAGCTTCCCCTTCCCCACCCCACCCCATGTCCTAAAGTCCACTCTCTACATTGGCATCTTTATTCTTGCCCTATCACTGGGTTCACAAGTACAATTTTTGTAGATTCCATATATATGAGTTAGCATATGGTATTTGTTTCTCTTTTTCTGGCTTACTTTGCTCTGTATGACAGTCTCTAGTTCCATCCACCTCACTACAAATAACTCAATTTCATTCCTATTTATGGCTGAGTAATATTCCATTGTATATATGTGTCACATCTTCTTTATCCATTCATCTGTTGATGGGCCTTTAGGTTGCTTCCATGTCCTGGCTATTGTAAATAGTGCTGCAGTGAACATTATGGTACATGTTTCTTTTTGGGTCAATACTGGTAGTTCTATTTTTAGGTTTTTAAGGAACCCCCAAACTGTTTTCCATAGTGGCTGTACCAACTTACAGTCCCACCAACAGTGCAGGAGACTTTCCTTGTCTCCACACCTCTCCAACATTTTTTGTTTCTGGATATTTTAATGATGGCCATTCTGACCAGTGTAAGGTGATACCTCATTGTGGCTTTGACTTGCATCTTTCTAATGATTAATGATGTTGAGCATCTTTTCATGTGTTTGTTAGCCATCTGCATGTCTTCTTTGGAGAAATGTCTATTTAGGTCTTCCACCCATTTTTGCATTGGGTTATTTGCTTTTTGGTATTAAACTGCATGAGCTGCTTGTATATTTTGGAGATTAATCCTTTGCCAATTGCTTCATTGGGAAATATTTTCTCCCTTTCTGAGGGTTGTATTCTTATCTTGTTTACGGTTTCTTTTGCAATGCAAAAGCTTTTAAGTTTCATTAGGTCCCATGTGTTTATTCTTGATTTTATTTCCATTATTCTAGGAGGTAGGTTAAAAAGGATCTTGCTTTGCTGTATGTAATAGAGTTTTCTGCCTATGTTTTCCTCTAAGTGTTTTATAGGCTCAGCCCTTATATTTAGGTCTTTAATCCATTTTGAGTTTATTTTTGTGTATGGTGTTAGGAAGTTCTAATTTCATTCTTTTATATGTAGCTGTCTAATTTTCCCAGTGCCACTTATTAAAGAGGGTGTCTGCACTATTTAAAATAGCCAGGACATGGAAGCAACCTAAATGTCCATCAACAGATGAATGGATGCAGAAGATGTGGTACATATATACAATGAATATTAATCAGCTTTAAAAAGGAATGAAATTGGGACATTTGCAGAGACATGGATGGACCTAGAGACTGTAATACAGAGTTAAGTGAGCCAGAAAGAGAAAAACAAATATCATATATTAACACATATATGCAGAATTTAGAAAAATGCTACAAATCAACCAGATTGCAGGCAGAAACAGAGACACAGATGTAGAAAACAAACATCTGGACACCAAGTGGGGAAATCAGGGAGGTGTTTGTGAAAGTGGAGTGGGGAATGAATTGGGAGATTGGGATTGTCTTATATACATTACTAATAGGAAAAAAAGTCAAATTTTACACTTTAAGCAGTATATTGTATGTCAATTGTATCTCAGTAACAGTTCTTAAAGAAAAATAAATAAATAAAAAAATAAAGAGGCTGTCTTTTTTCCATGGTATATTCTTGCCTCCTTTGTCAAAGATAAGGTGCCCATACGTGTGTAGGTTTATCTCTGAGTTCTCTATTCTGTTCCATTGATCTATGTTTCTGTTTTTGCTCGAGTACCATACTGTCTTGATCACTGTAGTCTTGTAGCATAGTTTGAAGTCAGGAAGCCTGATTCCACCAACTCCGTCTTTCCTTCTCAACATTGCTTTGGATATTCGGGCTCTTTTGTATTTCCATACAAATCATAAGATTTCTTGTTCTAGTTCTGTGAAAAATGCCATTGGTAATTTGATAGGGATTGTGTTGAATCTGTAAACTGCTTTGGGAAGTATAATCATTTTCAAAATGTTGATTCTTCTAATCCAAGAATGTGGTATGTCCCTCCATCTGTTTGTATCATCTTTGACTTCTTTCATCAGTGTCTTTAGATTTCTGCGTACAGGTCTTTTGCCTCCTTAGGCAGGTTTATTCCTAGGTATTTTATTCTTTTTGTTGCAGTGGTGAATGGGAGTGTTTCCTTAATTTCTCTTTCTGCTCTTCTATTGTAAATGTATAAGAATGTCAGAGATTTCTGTGCATTAATTTTGTATCCTGCTACTTTACTAAATTCATAGATTACCGCTAGCAGTTTTCTGGTAGACTCCTTAGCATATCCTATGTATAATATCATGTCTTCTGCAAGGAGTGACAATTTTGCTTCTTTTCCAATTTGGATTCCTTTTATCTTGTTTTCTTCTCTGATTGCTCTGGCTAAAATGTCCAAAACTATGTTGAATAATAATGTTGAGAATGGGCACACTTGTCTTGTTCCTGTTCTTAGAGGGAATGTTTTCAGTGTTTCACATTTGAGAATGATGTTGGTTGTAGGTTTGCCATATATTGCTTTTATTATGTTGAGGTAATTTCCTTCTATGCCCATTTTCTGCAGAGTTTTTATCATAAATGGATGTTGAATTTTGTCAAATCTTTTTCTTCATCTGTTGAGATGATCATATGGTTTTTATCCTTCAATTTGTTGATATGATGTATCATGTTGATTGATTTGCATATATTGAGGAATCCTTGTGTTCCAGGGATAAACCCCACTTGATCATGGTGTATGACTCTTTTAATGTGTTGTTGAATTCTGTGTGCTGGTATTTTGTTGAGGATTTTTGCATCTATGTTCATCAGTGATATTGGTCTATAATTTTATTTTTTTGTGACATTTTTGTCTGGTTTTGGTATCAGGGTGATGGAGGCCTTGTAGAATGAGTTTGGGAGTGTTCCTCCTTCTCCTACATATTGGAAGAGTTTAAGAAGGCTAGGTATTAGCTCTTCTCTACATGTTTGTAAGAATTTGCCTGTGAATCCATCTGGCCTTGGGCTTTTTTTTGTTGGGAGACTTTTAATCACAGTCTCAACTTTTGTAATGGTGGTTGGTATGTTTATATTTTCTATTTCTTCCTGGTTCAGTCTTAGAAGATTGCACTTTTAAAGAATGTATCCTTTTCTTCCAGGTTATCCAATTTATTGGCATATATATCCTTGTAGTAATCTCTCATGGTCTTTTGTATTTCTGCAGTGTATGTTTTTACTTCTCTTTTTTCATTTCTAATTCTGTTGATTTGTGTCTTCTCCCTTTTTTTCCTGATGAGTCTGGCTAATGATTTATCAATTTTGTTTATCTTCTCAAAGAACCAGCTATTAGTTTTATTGATCTTTGCTATTGTTTCCTTCCTTTCTTTTTCATTTATTTCTGAATATTTTCTTTATGATTTCTTTCCTTCTGCTCACTTTGGGCTTTTTTTTTGGTTTGTTTTTCTTTCTCTAACTATTTTAGGTGTAAGGTTAGGTTTTTTATTTGGGACTTTTCTTGTTTCTTGAGGTAGGACAGTATAGCTATAAACTTCCCTCTTAGAACTGATTTTGTTGCTTCCCATAGTTTTTCGGTTGTTGTGTTTTCATTGTCATTTATTTCCAGGTATTTTTTGCTTTCTGCTTTGATTTCTTCAGTGATTTCTTGGTTGTTTAATAACATATTGTTTATCCTCCATGTGTTTGTATTTTTTACAGGTTTTTTCCAGTGATTGATATCTAGTCTCATGGTGTTGTGGTCAGAGAAGATGCCTGATACGGTTTCATTTTCTTGAATTTACTGAAGCTTGATTTGTGACCCAAGATGTGATCTAACCTGGAGAATATTCCATGTACACTTGAGAAGAAAGTGTTTTCTGTAGTTTTTGGATGGAATGTCCTATAAATATCAATTAAGTCGAGATGATCTAATGTCTCACTTAGAGCTTGTGTTTCCTTATTTATGTACTGTTTGGATGATCTGTCCATTGGTGAAAGTGTGGTGCTAAATTCTCCTACTATTACTGTGTTACTATCTATGTCCGCTTCTATGGCTGTTAGCATTTGCCTTACATATTGAGGTGCTCCTGTATTGGGTGAATAGATATTTACAATTGTTATATCTTCTTCTTGGTTTGATCCCTTGATCATGATGTAGTGTCCTTTCTTTTCTCCTACAATAGTCTTTACTTTAAAGTCTAATTTGGCTGATATGAGTATTGCTACTCCAGCTTTCTTTTGACTTCCATGTGCATGGAATATGTTTTTCTCTCCCCTTGCTTTCACCCTGTATGTGTCCTTAGGTCTGAAGTGGATTTCTTGTAGACAACATATAGAATGGTCTTGTTTTTGTATCTGTTCAGCTAGTCTGTGTCTTTTCATTGGAGCATTTAATCCATTGACATTTAAGGTGATTATTGACATGTGTGTTCCTATTACCATTTTCATAATTCTTTTTTTATTGTAGTTGTTTTCCTTCTCTTGTGTTTCCTACTTAGAGACGTTCCTTTAGCAATTGTTGTAAGGCTGGTTTGGTGGTGATGAATTCTCTTGTCTTTTGCTTGTATATAAAGCTTTTGATTTCTGCATCAAATCTGAATGAGATTCTTGCTGGGTAGAGTATTCTTGGCTGGAGGTTTTTCTCTTTCAAGACTTTAAATATATCCTGCCACTCCCTGCTGACCTGCAGAGTTTCTGTAGAAAGATCTGCTATTATCCTTATGGGTTTTCCCTTTTGTTATTTGTTGCTTTTCTCTAGCTGATTTTAATATTTTTTCTTTCTGTTTAATTTTCAATAATTTGATTAATATGTGCCCCAGCATGTTTCTCATTGGGTTTATTCTGTATGGAATTCTCTGCACTTCTTGGACTTGATTAATTATATCCTTTCCCATGCTGCAGAAGTTTTCCACTATAACCTCTTCAAATATTTTCTCAGACCCTGTCTTCTTTTCTTCTTCTTCTGGGATGCCTATGATTCAAATCTCGGTGCGTTTAATGTTGTCACTGAGGTCTCTGAGACTGTCTTCCATTCCTTTCATTCTTTTTTCTCTTTCCTACCCTGTGGCAGTTATTTCCACCCTTCTATCTTCCAACTCACTTACTCATTCTTCTGCCTCTGTTATTCTTCTGTTTATATCATCTAGAGTATTTTCAATCTCATTTTTTGTGTTGTTCATTACTGTTTGTTGGCTCTTTACTTCTTCTGGGTCCTTATTAAATATTTCCTGTATTTTCTCTATTTTGTTTTCGATGTTTTGGATCATTTTTACTATCATTACTCTGAAGTCCTTTTCAGGCAATTTTCCTATTTCCTTTTTATTTATTTGGTCTTGTCAGTTTTCTTCTTGCTCCTTTGCCTGCAGGTTGTTTCTTTGTGTTATCATTTTGTCAAATTTATACTATTTGCTGTCTCCTTTCCTTATGTTGCCTAGTAGTAATTACTCTTGTTTCTGCTCTCTGCCCCCTGTGCTGAGGTTGGTCCAGTGTCTTGAGTAGGCTTCCTGGTGGGAGGGTCTGGTGACAGCTTTCTGGTGTGTGGATCTGAATCTGTTCCCTCTGATGAGTAGGGCCATGTCAGGTGGTGTGTTTTAGGGTATCTGTGAGTTTAACATGGCTTTAGATAGTCTATGTGCTGATGAGTGGGTTTGCGTTCCTGTCTTGTTTGTAGTTTGATGTGAGGTATCCAGCACAGGCAGTTGCAGACAGTCAGGTGAAGCTGGGTCTTAGACTCTGATCGAGGACTCCATGAGAATTCTCTGCAGTTAATCTTCTCTGTGGCTGAGGACTCTAGTGGTCTAGCATTCTGGACTCAGTGTTGCCTCCAACTTGACTTCTGGTCGAGGAATCCAGACTCCAGGGGTCGCTTGTCCCAGTTATGTTGGTTATTTGCAGTGCTTTCTGGTGTCCAAGGTCTTCTGCTGGTGTTCAGCTGGTTATCTGTGGGAATTATTGCATCTTTTGATGTATTCCTGATGCATCTGCTGTGAGATCTTGCAAGTCACTCAACTTCTCTCCATCTCAGTTTCCTAATTTAATATCGTGGGTCACATGTCTGTGCAGGGAGCAGGAAGAACTGCCTGACAACTGATAACTGAGTCAATTTTATGTAGAGGGAGAGTTAGCACTATGTATATACCTGTATGTAAGGTCCATCACCTTATGTATTCATCACTGTTTTGTCTGTACTTCTTTTTCCTGCATAATCACTTGAGGTTTTGATCTAGAGTTTTCCCTACCCTTCTTCATGCTGATGTCTGATGCTCTCAGCAGCTGTGCACCATCCTATGTGCTAATATCCATAGCCTGGTATGTTTTTCCCATTTTAAACAATTTCCTTTATTAGATACATCTGTCTCATCATTTCTGATCATGGACATTTAACTAAGTTGTTTTTTGCTGGAGAGATGTTGGTCAAAAGGTACAAACTTCCAGTTATGTGATAAAAAAAGTTCAGAGGATCTAATCTACAGCATGATGAATATAGTTAACAATACTAAATTGTATACCTTAAAATTGCTGAGTGTAGATCTTGTGTTCTCACCCCCACCCCCAAAAAAGTAATTATGTGAGGATATGGGTGCTTTAACTAACATTATTATGGTAATCAATTCACAATATATACAAATATCAAACCATCACATTTCAGCATCTTAAACTTACACTGTCAATTATATTTCAACAAAGTTGGGCAAAACTGCTTAAGTAAAATTAAAGTATAGAGTTTACTTAATAGTAATTATCAGTGTTGCTTTCTGAATATTGGGAAATGTGGGATGGTGTTATCAAATGTTAGCAACGCCCACCTCCTAGAGTAATGAATATAAAAACAAAAAGAAACACATTGGACTCAAGGAAACTTAAAAGTTTTTGCACCGCAAAAGAAACCATAAATAAGAGAAAAAGACTCATTTTCTCAGAATGAGAGAAAATATTTGCCAGTGAAGCAACTGACAAGGGATTAATCTCACACAATATACAAGCAGCTCATGCAGCTCAATATCAAAAAAACAAACAACCCAACCCCAAAATGGGCGGAAGACCTAAATAGACATTTCTCCAAAGAGGACATACAGATGGTCAACAAACACATGAAAAGATGCCCAACATCACTAATCATTAGAGAAATGCAAGTTAAAGCCACAATGAGGTATCGCCTCACAATGGTCAGAATGGCCATCATTAAAAAATCTAGAAAAAAATAAATGCTGGAGAAGGAGTGAAGAAAAGGGAACCCTCCTGTACTGTTGGTAGAAATGTAAATTGATATAGCCACTATAGAGAACAGTATGGAGTTTCCTTAAAAAACTAAAAATAGAACCACCATATGACTCAGCAATCCCACTCCTAGGCATATACCTGGAGAAGACCATAATTCAAAATGATACATGTACCACAATGTTCCTTGTAGCACTATTTACAATAGCTAGGGACTGAAAGCAACCTAAATGTCCATCAACAAATACATATGTAATCTAAAAAAAAATGGTACTGACTTACTTAAGACATTTTTCCATGAACCTAGTGGCAAAGAAAGAATAAAGATGCAGATGTAGAGAACGGACTTGAGGATACAGAGGGGAAGGGGAATCTGGGACAAAGTGAGAGGGTAGAACTAAGATATGTAAACACTACCAAATGTAAAATAGATAGCTAGTGGGAAGCTGCTGCATAACACAGGGAGATCAACTTGATGCTTGGTGATGATGTAGAGGGGGGAGATAGGGAGGGTGGTAGGCAGGCTCAAGAGGGAGAGGATATGGGGACATATGTATAAATACATCTGATTCACTTTATTATACAGTGGAAATTGGCACAACATTGTAAAGCAATTATACTCCAATAAAGATGAGAAAAAAAAAATCTGTGTGAGGGGCATGTAGGAACTTTTCTTTCCTTGTAACATATCTGCAAATATAAATTTACTTGGCAGAAATATGATTTTTATCATATTTTATCATTTCATGTAATACAATTATTTGGCACAATATGAATGTATAATAAACAAAGTCATATTCTAACTTCAGAAAATCAATTAAATCAATTAATTGATAGTCAGAGTAAATCTGAAATTGTTTGGTTTTATTAAGAAAGACTTCAGGGGGTTTGGGGTGTGATGAATTGAGAGATTGGGATTGTCATATATACACTACTAATAAGAAAAAAATATCAAATTGTACACTTTAAATATATGCTTTAAAAAGCTTACTGTATGTCAATTATATCTCAATAATTTTTTTTAAGTAAAAAGAAAATTAAAAAAAAGATTTCATAGGTGTCAGGAAATTTGAGTGGTCCATAATTAAGTGGGATATGACTAAGAAATAAGAAGTTAGCTAAGTGATATAATTTGCTGAGCCAAATTCAGATATAACCATGGAAAGTGTTTTCTTGCTTACAGTTTAAACATTTAACTCTATAGATGAGTAATGACTTTCACATTTCTCATGAGAAATCTTAGGTCTTAAGCACTGCAGAGTTGTCTTTTATAGGCATTCTTATTTTATCCTTCAATTTCATGTGCTACAACATTATTATACTAAAAGTTTTACTGAAAAATGAAAAAATCCAAAATTTCTAAGTCAAATCAATTTGACCAAATTAAGAAAATAAATGAAAGTGAAAGCTGTAACTCTTAGTTTGTACTCTACAATACATCATTCTTTTTCTTCAATGTTAGTCTTTTACAATGAATATAGAAAACATTGAACCTAACTTTTCTCATAACTTGAATAATTTTTTTTCTTTTTTTATTAATATTCCCATAAATACAACAGTGCCTTAAATTGCTATAGCCCAGATGACTTTTATGCATGTAACCCTGCTCACATCACCTCATAATCCCATAAAATTAACTAAATTTTGAATTCTATTTTTTGTATGATTGAACTGGTATTTGATTAGCAGCTATTTTTAATTTAAAAGTCCTATTTGTATCATTCATAAAACAATACGACTGGAATAATCAACCTGTGAGATAATTTTGAGCTCTCTGATTCCACATATAGCTCATCTAGCTGTCCCCCTTTCATTTGTTTCAATAAAGATGTAGTTTGAATGTTTGACACTAATCACTTCTTATAGCATTTTTCATCTTTATATCTTTCAGCATGTAGATAAAGGGATTGAACATAAGAGCAATAATGGTGTAGAGAGACAAGAATACTAAATGAAACATGATATTCTGGATTGGACTGTGAAACATAAGGAGAAAATAAATGTAATTACTACCTCAAAGAGATATATGATTCCCACGTTCATTGCATCATTATTCACAATAGCCAACACACGAAAACAACCTAAGTGTCCACAGTTAGATGAATGGATAAAGAACATGTGAAATATCAATATATAATGGAATATGATTCAGCCATAAAATGACGGAAATCCTGCATTTGCAACAACACAGATGGACATTGAGAACGTTATACTAAGTGAAGTAAGTCACATGAAGACAAATACCATATGATCTCACTTAAATGTGCAATCTTAAAAAAGAAAAAAAAATCAAAACTGAATTCATAGATACAGAGAATAGATTGGTATTTTCCAGAGAAGGATGGTAGGGACATGACAAAATGGTTAAAGAGAGTCAAAAGGTACAAACTTCCAGTTATCAAATTTATTTATAATATACATAAATTTACATCCTGGGTATGTAATGTACAGCATGATGGCTATAGTTAATAATACTGTATTTTACATTTGAAAGTTGCTAAGAGAGTAAATATTGAATATTCTTATCACATTCATATGTGTGCATATGTATATATAAAATTCCATTTACACCTAAAATTATTATATAGTTATATGTCAATTATATATCAATTAAAACATGCTGTCAACCTATTACACCCATTAGCCACTGTAAGAAGTACTATGTGATTTCTGTGAAATATTTTGGTATTAAAGAATGCTAAAGTCTAAAGTCTCATTTAAGTGGAATTTGTGTTTAGATTTGTATCAGAAAATATTATTAGCGCTAGGTCAAAATTATTTTCAAATAATACTTTTAATCACTAATTATGCTCTAAAACATAAATTCACATTATTAAGAAAACACGATAATGAAAATAAATAAAATAATCACCTTTTAAAGAGTCCTTTGAAATGAGTCTATTGTTTAATAAATTAAACTTGTATCTCACTTTTAGTGACAATTTTATTTAGTTTTCTTCAGCTAAGTAATTAAACACCACAGAAAGCACCTAAAAAAATTAAATCTGTTGATATTTTTGTTTCTTTTTTAGGAATTCTGAGATGGTAATTTGTCCAATTCCTCTCTGCTCTAACAGCTATACTCAATTTTACTTTCTTCATCATTTTTTCTGCCCTCTAGACCTCTTTGAACAGTGTCTCTAGAATGATTGTAACTCTTGCAATGTTTAATTTTTATGCAATTTTTAAAGGTTACTTTCCATTTACACTTATTACAAAATATTGGCTATATTTACCATGTTGTACAAAACATACTTAAGCCTATTTTACATCCAGTAATTTATACCTCCCACTCCCCCACCGCTATACTCCCCCCCCCCAGCCACTAGTTTGTTCTGTATATCTGTGAGTCTGCTTCTTTTATATTATATTCACTAGTTTGTTGTATTTTTATATTCCACATATAAGTGATAGCATACAGTATTTATCTTTCTCTGCCTGACATTTTACTTAGCATAAGGCCCTCTAAATCCATCCATGTTGCTGCAAATGGTAATATTTTGTTCTTTTTTATGGCTGAGTAATATTTCATTATTTATATATATATATACAGATATACATATGCCGCATCTTTATCAATTCATCTGTTGATGGACATTTACGTTGCTTCCATATCTTGGCAATTGTAAACAGTGTCACTATGAATATTGGGGTGCATGCATCTTTTCAAATAAATGTGTGTAGTTTTTTTTTTTTTTTTTTCCTTTTTGGTTATACACTTAGGAGTGGAATTGCTGGTTGATATAGTAGTTCTATTTTTAGTTTTCTTGCATTTATATGTTCTAAAATTATTTCAATACTTTATTTTGTTTTTCATAAAACCCTCTTAGGCAATATATTCGGTACTTGCTGTGTTTCCTAAGAGATCTTTATTTAAATTCTATTAAGCATGCCAAAAGAGATTTTCTCTAGAAAAACTTTCTCAGAAGTCTCTTATTCATTCCTGTTACAAGATGATTTGATATATCTTTTGTGCCACAATGTATATTTTTATTTAATTAATTTTACTTTTTAAAGCAGTTTTAGGTTCATACCAAAACTGACGGGAAAGTACAGCGAGCTCCCATATACCCCCTATCCCTACACAAGCACAGCCTCTCTGACCAGAGTGGATATTTGTTACAATCAAAGGAATCTACATTTACACAACTTTATCATCCAAAATTCATAGTTTACACTAGAGGTCTCTCAAGGTTCTATACAGTTTATGGGTTTTGACGTGTATCATGTCATTATCCACAACTGTAGTAACATACAGAAGAGGTCACTGCCCTAAAAATCCTTCTGCTCCACCTATTAATCACTCCTTCCCCTCTAACCCATGGCATCCATGGATCTTTTTGATTTCCCATTGGTTTGCCTTTTGTAGAATATCATATACTTGAAGTCATGCAATAGGTGGCTTAGCAATGTGCTTTTAAGTTTCCTACATATATTTTCATGGCTGAATAGGTCATTTCTTTTTAGTGCTGAATAGTATTTCATTATTGGATGTACCAAAATGTATCTATTCACCTACAGAAGGACATCTTAGTTGCTTACGAGGTTAGGCAATTATGAATAAACCTGCTTTGAACATCCATGTGCAGCCAAAATGCACTGGTTTGTTTCTCTGTTTGGCTTTAGATCACATATTTGTCTTTTGCCAGATTTCTTTCTCCTCATCGTAGCAGGAAAGGTCTTCGAGTCTGGACCCAGTGAGAAGCCATTTACTTCTCATTTTAGGCAGGTGATGGTCTGTCAACACACATTTTATTATTCACTTCTGTAAGTTTTATGGGAAATGTTTTGTATTCTGATCAATAGGTAGGAAAACATTAATTACCTTTTAACCATCCTCAATTATTGACTCTTGCTCTGTCTTTACTAGTTATTGGTATTTTTTAACATGAAATCAGGAGACCATCAGGAAACAACTTAAAACAGTTTCTAGTATACTGATTTCTTTGTTGTGCAACTGATTCCTGAATGCTGCTGGCAGATATATAATACATGTGAATGTTCTATCACAAATCTAAAGTTATTATTTTATTTTATATTTCAAGTGTTCCACTACCATATGATGTGTGTCACTGGATGGTCTGGCACATAAGCCCAAAGTTTTAAAAGAATTATAATTTGAAATATTTTCTTTTAACATTCAAGGATCAATATAGCATTGCCTTATTTGTTTTGAACCAGATGTTTTGTTTTGTTTTGTTTCCTTGCAAGGAACCATACCTACACCACCATAATACTCTACAAATTTAACCAAGTTTCCAATTATTTTGGTATGCACAAATTAGTGTTGGTTTAGTTTTTACTTTAGATTTCTAACTTCTATTTTTCTCAGTCATTCCATTCAAATGATGATAGAACATAATAAAATCTATGAGATATTCTTGGCTTTTTAATTTACATTAAGATCTTTTCTTTTATAAACTTGCTTACATATAAGCTTCTTCAAATTAATTGTGTGCTTCCTTTGAAAATAATCTTTGACACCAAACTTTTCTCATGGCATGTTTCATCTCTGTATTTCTCAATGTATAGATTAATGGATTGAACATAGGGGCAATGATAGTGTAAAATAATGCAAATATTTTATCCTCAGGGTAAGTAGTAGGAGGTCTAAGGTAGCCAAAGATTGATGGTCCAAAAAATATGATGACCACAGTGATATGAGACCCACAAGTAGAGAGAGCTTTGTGTCTTCCCTCAGCTGAGTGATTTCTTAAAGTGAATAATATAATGACATAAGAAACAAATAAGACAACAAAAGTAACTAAGGCTACCAATCCTGAATTGGCAACCACAAGGACACCAGTGATATAGGTATCAGTACAAGCAATTTTAAGCAAAGGAAAGATATCACAAAAATAGTGATCAATTTCAGTAGACCCACAAAAAGGCAACTGGATCATCATAGATAATTGAGGAAAGGAATGGAGAGCCCCACCGGCCCAAGCAGCCAGGACTAGAAGATTGCACTTTGTCCTGTCCATGATAATCATGTAGTGGAGAGGTTTGCAAATGGCAACATAATGATCAAAGGCCATGGCGGTAAGAATGAAGACCTCAGTACTGCCAAAGAAGTGCATCGCAAAGACCTGTAACATGCAATTATCATAAGAAATGTTTTTTGTCCCCCGTAGCAGGTCACCAATTAATTTGGGTGTGACACTAGAGGTATAGCAGATGTCCATGGAAGATAAATGGCTGAGGAAATAGTACATTGGTTGGTTAAAAAGAGGACTGCATAGAATGGACACAAGGATCAGAAGGTTTCCTACCAACAGGATAATATAACAGAATAAAAAGAGCACAAAGCAAAACATTTGTATGTTCTGGTCATTAGAAAGTCCCAAAAGAATGAATTCTGAGGTGTTTCTCTGGTCTTCCATATATTTGAGTTTGATGTATGTTATACACAGATGAATTATGTATCTGAAAGAAATAAAACATAAATTTGGTGAAACTTAACAGTATGAACACAAAAACACAAATTTTACTAAAAATAGATATAGTATCAATATTATTCTCAACTTACTGAATTAAGCTGCATTATTTTTCAATTGCTTCTAATTTTATAAATCTATTGTGGAACACTTTTGTAATGGGAGCGATTATATATTTTACTTAATTTTATCAGTGATGATTTTAAATATTTAAATATTTTGAAAATTAAAAATATTTTTGTGTCAATTATATTATTTACCTAACAAAGAAGATTTTTAAAAAAATTGACCTAAATCAAAAAATGCTTCTCTGTGTATATTTTAAATGTATATACCAAATACATAAGGTTAACTTTAGTTTTTCTAACATATTTGGCCAAGTTCTCTGAATTATCTGGGAGTGACTCATCAGGAGATGCAAATGTGTTTAAACATCATCCCAGCCTAAACTCCAAAACTTTAATTCTTACAGAGCACACTCTCTTTTGCTTGTGAGCAAACATTGCCAACGGATCATGCTAAACCTATGTGATGCTCTAATATTAAAAAGTAAAGAATGTTTGAGAGCCTCACAGCAAAAGGAAGAATGCATTTAACAATGGTAATAGTGAAAAAATAGCAAATTTATTCATTTATTCTCTTTACTTTTCATATGGAAAGGCAATTAAAAATAATTACCATCATTGAAGTTCCTTATGGCAATCATTAAAGTTTAGATGAAATAATTCAACTGCCCACATATTTTTGAATTTAGCATATAACATGGCTTTTGCTAGAAATTACATACATTTTATTACAATCTAAGGAACTAACATCAATCAAAAGAGGTGACACAGAGGATAACTTCATATAAACTTTGTGGTCAGACAGCACATACTGGTATTTGTGGCAATAATAAATAAACAAGTCACAGTTATGCATTTTATGTAACTAATGTGTAATCTTCAGACATTATTTAATTAGAGCAAAATGAATGAAGGATAGAGACAATGCACTTGCAGGACTTATCATATTAATGAGGAAGTATCTGTCCTAAGTGGTTTGCAAAAGCTTGTACACTTTCTACCTTAGTCTGCATCTGATGTTACAGTCAGATCTGTGCCCCAGATGTCTACTAAAAAAAAAAATAAAGATGTGTTTTAGTAAGCTTATATGGAAACCATCAACTCTAGTAATTCTCAAAATCAATATCTAAGTGTTTGGTAGTCCTGGAGACTGTTATAGATGCCAAAGATTTTCCTGGTTGGCATTAAAAAATATTATGTTTACTATGGAGCATTAGCTCTATTTTTAAATTGTTACTCAAAAGTCTAAATTCACAAAGAAGAAAGTTTCAGTATGTTCTTATTTTAAGAATAATTATCAGGCACAGAATGTTCTTCAGTTAAACTTAACTAATAAGCATTGAAAAGTTTTAGGTGGGATAGGATTCTACCTATCTTCTACTTATTGCAACTGATACCAGTTTTGGTAAATGAGATGAAAATCATTTTAATTGTCAGATACATTTATTTACCTAAAACAATTTAATTTAAAAATAATTGTTAAGTTCACTGCAAACAATTTAAAGTTAGAAATCACTTGACTAATCTGAATCTTTGATTTTAAATAAAAGAAACTCATCCAGAGGATCTAAGCAACTTCTCAGGGTTGGAGAATAATATAATGACATAAGAAACAAACAAGACAATAAAGATGACTAAGGTAACCATTCCTGAACTGACAACCATTGTGGATGTTAGAAGACAAAAGGTTTGATTTTCCCTCGTCTGGGGCTACATTTCATGCTTCAGAGCTGAGAGACTGGGAAAAGGGTGTCATGGAGGACAATAATGAAAATGCTCTTTTGAATTATCATCTGAATAGAATAAAATATGCAAGATGATGGGTTATCAGACACCCAGTTCATTTTCTGAATATGTATATAAAGACACATGGAATATTTAATATAAACATATATTCCAGAGCTCTTCAATTCTAAATCATTTTGAAATAATCTTTTCAGTTTTAGCAACATGTAAATTCCTATGCTGGGATTCCTGTTTGGTTTTTAGAGTATCACTGGCATTCAATCCACAACAGTTCTTAAAATTGCATCCTGTAATCTGACCTTTTTGTTAGCAGAGGGAAAAAGAGAAAACTCAGAATCATTGTCATATAAACTATATTTTGATCACAGAGAAATTTAGGAAAAATTCTAAGTAAAAATTAAAGTCACAATTTATGAAATAAAGAGTATCAGACAACCTCTGAGCACATAGTTAGAACCCTGGTAACACAGAAAGAGGTGGAAATGTTAAGGAGTGTTAAAAAGAAAAACAGTGTGGGGGGAGTCAGGGGAGGGAGAGAATATGGGGATATGTGTATAAAAATAGATGATTGAACTTGGTGTACCCCCCCAAAATAATAAATAAATAAATAAAATTAAAAAGAAAGTGTGATCCTTGAGCTAATTGCTTAATCTCTTTAACCCTCACCTTACTCATTTTACAATTAAGATATCATAACATAATTCAGATTTCTAATGAGGGGTACATGAGGTAATGTGAAATACCCCAGTGACAATGTGGTACTTAACACACATTTTTCTTTTACAGTCTTTCCTCTTTGAGTGATTAGTTTAGAAAGACAGAAGTTGTCATGCACAATTACAGAGTTAAGTCAAATGTAAAAATAAAGACAAAAACAAAAAAAAATTCACAACATAAATTTAAAAACTGTGACCAGGTAAAGTTTAATTTCAGCTATATGTTAGTGAAAACAGTTAAGCTGGTTTGATAAGATTGTTCCTTTTAGGGAAGGTTTAATTCTACTCACTAGCCTGACATTTTTGCACTATAAAAATATTGTTAAACATTTACTTTACTCTTAAATAGTACTGAATAAAAATTCTGAGTGCCCTTTTGGTTACACTTTTAGCATAAGAATAGAAGATCTTATATTTAAACTAAAGTTTCCAAGGCATACTCAAACTTTCCTTTAATGTATCAGAATGTAGCATGATATAAACTTCCCTTAGTTGATTTAGATCAAACTAGTCTATTTTAAGGTGGCAGGGGTTTTAAATATAGGAAATTTTTCATATTTGTAGATATTCAAGCATAATCTGGGATATTTCTTAATAGTAATATGAAGGAATGCATATAATCATACAAACAGGGCACAATGACTCTCATTGCCAATTACAAATGTTTTAACTTTATTATTTTAACACGAACTTTACTTACATATAATGCAAAATTAAAACTAAAGTGTGATAAAACATTTTATAGTAATCAAATTATCATATGCTGCAAAAGAAGTTATAGCCTTTAGAATGAAATTACAGTATATAGAATAAAGAACATATAATTCGCTTAGCACATATTTGGTGGGAACTTTCCAAAGCCCAGGTGCCGTGAGTAAAGTACTACCAGAAGATCTGAGTAGCTATCAGGTTAGTTTTAGAATGCATCGGGAAGAATTTTATCCCAGATACTCACTCTGCCAATCCGTCCCCAGTATCAAAATCTGCAATAAAATGTGATAAATTAGATTTTATAAATAAATTACAAACCAGTAATTCAAGCACATCCAGAATAATTCTCTGCAAATATTTTGGAAATCTCAACACATCTTAATAACTTTACAAGTTTGCAAGGAAAGTGGACTTGGAAATATTAGCAAAAAGTATCAGTGATGCAAGGAGTAGTGCATCTTTATGTTCCAGGAAAGCAGGCTAGGAAGTTCAAGTGCCACCTGAACATCTTAATACTAATTCACTAAAACATAAGCAAAAATTATGTTTAAATTCCTGCAGAAGCCAACACAGGTATTCAGGCACTAGGACTCAGTCATTTTATGCCTACGCCTGAAGAAATTTTTGTTAGAAAGAACAGAATATAAAGTTAACTGACAATCATAAATTAATAGGCCTTTGAAAGCTCTAAACACTTGTATTCCCATAGGCATTTCTAAATAGATTCAGGCCAAATGTTGCTAAGCTGTCCATGGTAATATCCCTGCTTCCCCTGGGTGTTTACTTTCCACCTTTACCTAATCTTGCTTCAGGCATTATTTCCCTGGAGACCCAAAAAGGCTATAGGCAGAGTAGTTCAGGAAAATCTGACTGCTCTGTGCTCTTGCAGCTTCCGGAAGGATAGGAAGGAATCTAAAGTAGCCTGTAATAGTACTAGGCTGACTTTCAGGAAAATCTGAGCTGAGGTAGGACAGAGAACCAATCACAGGTGTTTTACATTCCAAGTGGACCATTATCAAGAACCTAAGTGTGTAGAGTAAATTGGTCAATCAAATTGATGACCTTCAATATCATAATTTATATGAAGTTACTTGTTTCGAGAGATGAACATTGCTGGAATAGATGGTTTGGGAATGGAAAACAGAGAAAAGGAAAGAGAAAAATATAAACAGTTTTTTCCTGCTAAACATGGCACCCTAAAGTAAAAAAAAAAAAAGATGGAAAAATCAGAGGAAGGAAGTGCTCAAAGTACAGCAAAGCATTTATCCTGTTTACCCTTCAGTACTTTTTCCTGTCATTGAATACTGACAGGTTGTTTAGACTCAGCCTCATCCTCATGTTCTGAAGTTCGGTTAATCTCACTCTCTGTACCATATGCATAAGCATACACTTTTTCCTGCATTTAAACTTAAAAAAAAAAAACAAATTTTATGGTATGAAGTCAGATTGGATCAAACTACCTAGCAAATTAATAATAATAAAAATAATTTATTGAAAGATTATTTGCATAGTTCATGTTCATTATGTCATTTAATATGCATGAGTGCATATTTTGACATAAGTATTACTACCTTTATAAAATATATATAAAAATTCAGTAACTTTGAGAGGTTAAATAACAAACTCAAATAACGAGTAAGCAACAGAATCAAGAAAATGGGTATTTCTAAATTTAGTGCTTGTTTTCAGGCTTTGAAAGTTTAGAAAATGAAGTATTCTATCATTAAAAGTAAGTATGTTTGGGGACTTCCTAGGTGGTGCAGTGGGTAAGAATCTGCCTGCCAATGCAGGGGACATGGGTTTGATCCCTGCCCCAGGAAGATACCACATGCCGTGGAGCAACTAAGCCCGTGTGCCACAACTACTGAGCCTGTGCTCTAGAGCCCATGAGCCACAACTATTGAGCCCATGTGCCACAGCTACTGAAGTCCATGCACCTGGAGCCTGTGCTCTGCAACAAGAGAGGCCACTGCAATGAGAAGCCAGCACACCATGAGGAAGAGTAGCCCCCACTCACGGCAACTTGAGAAAGCCCATGTGCAGCAACGAAGACCCAACACAGCCAATAAAATAAACAAATAAATAAATTTATTAAAAAATAAAATAAATAAAAAAAATTAAAAAAAATAAAAGTATGTTTGGTAATCAATGATCTATAAGTATAATGGGAATTGAGTTCCAGGAAGAAAAAAGCCAATTAAATCTAAACTATATGGAAATAAGGATTTAATAAATTAAGAAATTAATGATATTATGGGCAATCCTAAATAGACAATAGAAAAAAGCAAAGGTTTGTTCTTGAAAGAATTAATCAAACTCACAAAACTTTATTAAGATCAATTGGGAAAAAATAGAGAAAATGCAAAAAAAAATTATCAGTGGAGAAATAGAGCTCATGTATTTCTGGTAGTAATGCAAAATTGTACAAAAATGTTGAAATACCATTTGGCAATATCTAAACAACCTCCATATGCCATGTTCCAGCAATTCTACTTCTAGGTGTTTATTTATGATGCTATATAAAATTGCATGACTAGCCCCAAAGTGCCATCAGTGAGATGTAGACATACTATTGTAAGTCATAGAACCACACCTGAGATTAGAGAAATGGTGTGTCACATGAGCATGTGGCTCACACTTGGAGCACCCGGAACTTGTTGTAATATGTTTCAAAGAGCAGATGAGCAAATCAAGCTCAAATATGGATAAATGAATTATCTTCAGACTTAATGTGAAACTTATAACCATTTCAAGGTAAGAACCCCTCAATTCTAGGGCTAGTCTTCTTACAACATGTACCTATGTCAATGAGGCACACGGGGCAAGAATCCCAGCAAACTGGACAGGTCAAGATTTAGGAGCATAAATGTGCCAGAAACCTACTTTCAGTGGGTCTAAAGACTCCCATGTGAAACCTCTCAGCCACACACAGGATATTTACTACATACCATTCATTATGCTGGGAACTTCATAAGGACCATGTGCAAAGTTATGCAGCTGGTCTACCGGAAACAGCTCTTACTCACTGGAGAGCTTAGATTCCTCACCAACATAGTGCATGTGGCACTTCCCATCCCCTCAAAATCATCTGATTGTGAGTAAGTATTCTAATCCTGTGGCTCTAATAAATCAACGGGACTGAAACATGGAGATTAAACACCTAAGAAAGACCCCCATCCCCCTTTGATATAGTAGCTGCTAGTTCAAATTTCCTTGTGATGCATTCAATTGAGATTTAGAAAAAGTAAAAGTATTAGAATATGAGTAAAATAAGACTATGTTGTGCACTTTCAACTGAAGCAGCTAGTCTGACATATTTAGTAAAATAAATGTGTTCTGGGAAAGTCCATAATGCAGGTACAGAGAAAAGGACAAAGTATTTGGGAAAAAAAAAAAAAAAAGGTAGCTTTGAAACATCCAGGACATGTGAAGTCACAATCATGGGCCTCTCTCAGGGGTTGAAGAGAAAACTAGAATAGCCCAAAGGTATATAAATCAGCACTCCCAGTGGATACCAAGAGACATGTATAAGGTCAAGGAAAACAGTGAGGGTGGAGAGTATGAGGCAGGAAATTAATGTAAAACTGCATCACTCAGAGTTTTTAGCTCCAATACTTCCTTTCAGTCCCATCTAGCCTTCAAAACTTTTCCTGATAGTACTGAAGCTTAAAAATATGTGTCTGTGTAGTATGTGTTCATACACAGATAATATTCATTTAATGCAGCTAAGTAATGATGGACTTTAAAATTGTCAATGTATATATATATATATATATATATATATATATATATATATATACACAAATAAATGAGTAGATTTTCTTCTTTTAAATTTATTTATTTATTTATTTATTTATTTATTTATTTATTGGCTGTGTTGGGCCTTCATTGCTGCTTACGGGCTTTCTGTAGTTGCAGCCAGCGGGGACTACTCTTCCTTGTGGTGCATGGGATCCTCATTGCTGTGACTTCTCTTGTTGCAGAGCACAGGCTCTAGGTGTGTGGACTTCAGTAGTTGTGGCACATGGGCTCAATAGTTGTAGCACGTGGGCTTAGTTCTTCGCAGCATGTGGGATCTTCCTGGAGCAGGGAGTGAACCCATGTCCCCTGCATTGGCAGGTAGATTCTTAACCACTGTACCACCTAGCAAGCCCTGGATAGATTTTTTAAAATACATATTGACAACCATGAATATTTCTTAAATCTTCTGTGTGCAGCCCCATGCTGAGCAAAACATTGATCAAGTTCTTCTACACAATTATTTAACAGATACTTTTGAAGATATTAGGCTTTCTGCTCCAGGCTGGAAAGTATATCCTAGAAAGAACACCTAGCACATAAATAACTAACCTTAGTTCAATCCATTTTGTATGTGGGCTTATGCAATATCGTCATGTTTTTGCCAATCTGTGAACCTTGAGAAAAGGAAAACAAAACATGATAATAAAATGTTATTTGGTTTTGTTGCATAGCATTCTTTGTGATGGGATGGGAACATCTTATACTCCAACCTCAGTACCCTAAAGACCTCTCATACCATACACAGAGACACAATCATCACACACACACAGCACATATATACACAAGTCAGTGGGAAGTTGTTGTATAACAAAGAGAGTTCAACTTGAGGATGGAAGATGTCTTAGAGGACTGGGGTGGGGAGGGTGGGGGGGACTCGAGGCGGGGGGAGTCAAGGAAGGGAGGGGATACAGGGATATGTGTATAAAAACAGATGATTGAACTTGGTGTACCCCAAAATAAAAAAAGTCCAATACTTTTGGAAAAATATTGCATTAAACCAGATCAAACAGAACTATGAATAATTTGTCAAAGCTAATTTACTATAGAATGGACAGAATATTTTCTCCCCATAGTCCAGAGGTTTAATGGCTCCAGGAGAAAAAAAAATGTTATTAGCTAGATATAAAACAAATACACTGGGAGATTTGTCTCCAGCAAAAATGGGTTTATTTAGAATCATCAGAGAATTGCAGCTTGGGGGTTTGCAACCATGGCGAGCCATGTGCAAATTCTCCAAAAATAATGGGAACGAGAACACTTTTAAGAGAGGGGAGAAGGAAGTTAGGAAGGTTGTAGTAAATAAAGAGGCCATGGCTTCTCACTGGCTGAGTCTCTGCCAGTAAATAGGAGTCTGTCTCTTTCCTGTTGGGCTCCACTGCTACAGGTTGTGAAAGCTCCCCTTCTGACCTCCCAAGTCCCTTTAATTGAGGTTCCCCTTCATTAATTTTTCTACAGTTCTAAGAGTTAAAACATTAAAAGAAGGGTGCCTGGCACTAAAGACAAACATTACATATAGTCTCTATGTTTTTGTTTTTGTTTTCCTGGATTTTGTCTTGGTTGTGGGGCAGGAGTAACTCAGTCAGGAACACTGTGTGGAAGCAGTGCAGTCATTCCACTGAGAAAAGACAAGTGCTTGGGTAGATAGGAATGTCCAGTCAAATAGGAACCAAAGCAAGGAGCTGAGACTGGGTTATGCTATTCAATGGACATGAGGGTAAACAATAATTAAAATAGTGATGCCTACTTAATGCATTAAATAAATAAGTAAAAAGACATTATTCAGTTTTGAGAGTCTGCTGGATTTCATGCACTCCATGACTGGAACATGGGGATATATGTTACATTTTTAGCCTTTCTGACATTATTATTAATGAATGATTCTTTTTTTTATAACTGTATTTACTTTTTTATTTTTATTGACTGTGTTGGGTCTTTGTTGCTGTACACAGGCTTTCTCTAGTTGCGAGTGGAGGCTACTCTTTGTTGCAGTGCATGAGCTTCTCATTGTGGTGGTTTCTCTTGTGGAGCACAGTCTCTAGGTGCATGGGCTTCAGTAGCTGTGGCATGAGGGCTCCGTAGTTGTGGCTCATGGGCTCTGTTGCTCCTCTGCATGTGGGATCTTCCCGAACCAGAGATTGAACCTCTGTCCCCTGAATTGGCAGGTGGGTTCTTAACCACTGCACCACAGGGAAGTCCTAATGAATGATTCTTAATAATGTAAGTGCAAGTTCTAAATGTGTAAGAACATGTATACAGTTAAACAAAGAGAAAAATGGAGGACCTTTGTATTTAACTCAGTAACTGTTTATTTACAGCTTAATTTGTGCCAGATTTATTGCCAGAAAAAGAGAGATAAAAGAAAATTATGATATGGCACATAATCTTTTGTCTCAGTAACATTAGAGAAACCCAGTTCATAAGAAGAAACACTAATATAAGACATCAGTTTACTTGAGATAGATTAAATGCACAGCTAAATGGCAATAAAAGAACAGAGATGGAATCAGACATATTTCTTCCTTGCTGATGGATTTACAAAATCATCCTAAATAATATAATCTCTGCAGTGTGAATTATATGTAAGGTGTGGACCCTAAAGAATGGGAGTTGGGGAATCATAAACAGAGAGAGAAGAACAAAACTCATTAAGATGATGGATTTTAGAGTACACTTAGAGAATGTATAGGGGCCCAGCTTGAGTGGAAGTGTCCAAGCAAAGAGACATGGGTAGGGAAAGAAAAAAAGTACCTAACATGGGTTTCTGGTAGCCATAGGCCATGTTAAAAATTCATGTGTTGACAGAGTGAAGTAAGCCAAAATGAGAAAAACAAATACTGTATGCTAACTCATATACATGGAATCTAAAAAAATGGTACTGATGAACCTATTGACAGGACAAGAATAAAGATGCAGATGTAGAGAATGGACTTGAGGACACCGGGTTGGGGGTGGGGATATGAAGGGCAGGCTGGACTGAAGTGAGAGAGTAGCATAGACATAGATACACTACCAAATGTAAAATAGATAGCTAGTAGGAAGTTGCTGTAAAACAAGGGGAGATCAACTCAATGATGGGTGATGCTTTAGAGGGCCAGGACAGGGAGGGTGGGAGGGAGTGGCAGGAGGGAGGGGGTATGGGGATGTGTGTATAAATACAGCTAATGGAGACATATAATTAAAGCAAATTGCCAAGACCTGGACTTACAAAGTTAGTAGTCACCCAGATCTCCCTGACCCCAAATCCTATCCTTGTAACACTGTCCTTTCTTCCATTGTCGTGACTTCTAATGTTACTGTTAGATTTGGACCAATGTTGGGAAATTCCTGATAAACAAGGAGAAGACTGGATTTTATTGCAAGCCAAATAGCATTCCATACAAATTTATGGGGAGGGGATATGATCAGTAATGTGCTTTAGGTGAGCGTTTCTCATTCTTAAATCCAAGAGGTCATCCCCAGAACTGGTTGGACTCTTTAAAGTGCAGATTGCAATCTGAATCATAGCAACTCACTTTTTCAGCTGATACAACATCAGAAGTTTTTTAGTCCAACTCCCCAAAGAAAACTTATATGCTTTATGTAACACCACAAATGATAAATGCTCTGGGGACACAGGATCAAAAGTGTAATGAATATCACTTTATTTACTTTAATTCTGGGTGTGTCATTTAATTCTTTTGCATTTTTGTTTTTCCGGTTTTTATTGATGTATGATTAATATATAGCACTGCATAAGTTTAAGGTATATGGCATAGTAATTTGACTTACATACATGCTGAAATGATTACCATGATAAGTTTAGTGATCATCTATCATTTCCTATAGATACAAAAAAAATTCTTTGTGATGATAACCCTTAGGATTTTCTTTCTTAGTAAGTTTCATATATAATATACATTGTTAATTATATTGATCATGTTGTACATTATATCACTAGTGCTTATTTATCTTCTAACTGGAAATTTGTACCTTGACTACCTTCATCCAATTCCCCCTCCTACCACCTCCCACCCCTGTTAATCAGAAATTTCATCTCTTTTTCTGTGAGTTTGTTTGTTTGTTGAAGTTTGTGACCTACAACACTATGTTAATTCCTGGTTGAATGTGCCACTTTAGACCATACTTTTCTAATGGAGATTTTCATCTCCATGTTTCTCAGGGTATAGAGGAGACAGTTCAACATCGGGGCAATCATAATGCAAAACAGAGAGACTTCTTTCCCTGTAGGTAGATGTAAATATAGATACAAGCAAAAGGAACAAAACTAAAATCATTATGGAGAACTACAGGTTGAGAGAGCTCTGTGTCCCCCTACAGAGGACTATGTTATAAGATTATGTGAGTATAATAAGACATTTCTAGGACAAGAATGATGACAACCATCACTGTCTGTAGAACTAGCAATTGCTAAGATATTAACCACGTAAATAACTTTGTGTGTCAGCTCAAAAGAGGCTTAACATAGCATACGTAGTGAATTATATGACTAGGACCACAGGAAGTTAAACTGAGTAACTTTGGTAAGAATAAAACATTAGATGAAGAGTAAAGGTGGAACTCCTAGTTTTGTACTGAAACATATGACTTTTTTTCTTTGATGATGGAAACATTAAGCATCAATCCTTTTTAACATCAATTGCCTCCATTTTGATTTCTTTACATTCATTCATCTCATTTATTTTATTTTATTTTTTTATTTTTTTTTAGGAAAGAAGCATGGGTTGTTCAATTCACGAGCCCACTTAAATGGGAAGGTTTTATTTTTCTTCCTTAAATGATAAAATACAATTTGGAAATGAAATTTGACATTTCAAAACATTCCCATCAAACATTTAGACTTTGTCAAATATCCTGTGATTTTTTTCAGAAAATAATTTAAAAAATGGCAGTATTTTTATTTTATTAGTAACTTGCCAAGATAAATTTCCAATTCTTCTCCTCTATGAAAATTCTATTTAATTATATGTCCCTCATTATTTTTATGCTTTTTAATTCTTCTGTGTAAATTACTTTTATAATCGTTGTAATTCTTGTGTTATATTTACATAGTAAAAAGTGTTTGTATATTTCAGTTACCCTAATCATATAAACCTGTTACTCAATCTCTTTTCTCTTATGGGATTTGCTGTGTTTTCTAAGACTTTTTTTATTTTATTTTTTTGCATACTACCAGAGATGCAACTGAACACATTTAATCAAAAAATTTTCAGTTTTCTCTAGAAAATATTTCTCAGCTATCATCTCTTCATGATAGTCATGAAGATAATTTGCTATTTGCCACTCTTTTCCAACATTTGTGTCACAATGATTTTTGATTGTAGTTTGAGTCCTTGTTTATTTTTTGCTTATGTTTTTCTCACTTAACAGGAAAGGTACTGAATCCAATAATGAGTGATTTTCCTACCAGTTTCTTGCATTTTACTATTAAGTTCCTTTATTGATTTAAACAAATTCTGACCAATGGACAGAAGAGAAGTGAATGTGTTTGCAACATTTTAAGTAACTGCTTTCACTCTCTTTTTATTTTCCCCCAATGGAAAGTCAAGGGAGTTAATGCCAAAGTATCCTTTTATATCAAATTATATTACACAAATTTCTTACTGTGTAATTTGTTTCTAAATACTGCTTGAGGTCATTTAAGTGAAAATCCTGCTATAAATTAAAACTCAGTATTAAAATGGTAGATTTACTCTGTCATAAAGAATGTTTGATCATGTGAAACATCATGTAGTCTTGCCACTAAAACTGATTTTTAAATAAATTATTATTTTCACTTCTGCATCAAAATCCATTGCTTATTTAGCATTGCTTTGTTACATCCCAGATGCTTTTATGCATGTAACCCTCTTCATACCATCTCAAAACCTCACAAAGTTAACTAAATGTTGCGCTTATGTTCTGTGTGTTTGAATAAGTATTTCATTGGTATTTACTAAGTCCCTGTTTCTGCCATTCATAAAGTGATAACAATGGATCAACTGAGATTCTAGCTCTTTGCTTCCATAGTTAGCAGTCCCCAAACTTTTTTTTAAAAAAGATGTTTAGCCGTGATATTTGAAACCAAACTTTTCTCATGGCATTTTTCATTTCTGAATTCCTCAGTGTATAGATTAAGGGATTGAGCATAGAAGCAGTGATGGTGTAAAATAGTGCAAATACTTTATCTTCAGGGAAAGTGGTGGGTGGTCTAAGATAGGCAAATATTGAAAGACCAAAAAATAAAATTATCGCAATGACATGAGACCCACAATTAGAGAGGGCTTTGTGTCTTCCTTCAGCTGAGTGATTTCTTAATGTGAATGATATTATGATACAAGAAAAAAGTAAAACCACAAATGTAATTAAGGTCACCATTCCTGAACTGAGAAGCATGATGACACCAGTGATGTAGGTGTCAGTACAGGCAGCTTTCAGCAAGGGAAAAAATCACAGAAAGCGTCATCAGTTTCATTAAGACCCCAAAGAGGCAACTGGGTTATCACAGAAAATTGAGGAAAGGAGTGAACAGCCCCACCAGCCCAGGCAGCTAAGATGAGGAGATGGCACCTCGTCCTGTTCATGATATGCATGTGATGGAGAGGCTTGCAGTTGGCAACAGAGCAATCCAAGGCCATGACTGTGAGAATTCAGACTTCATTCCAAAGAAGTGCATGGAAAAGACTTGCAACATGCAATTACCATAGGAAATGATTTTTCTTTCCACTAGCAGGTCACCAATTAATTTGGGAGGTATAGCAGATGTCCATGGAAGATAAGTAGCTGAGGAAATAGTACATTGGCTGGTGAAAAAGAGGGCTGCATTGAAAGGAGACAAGGATCAGAAGGTTTCCTACAAACAGGATGACATAACAGAATAAAAAGAGCACAAAACAAAATGTTTGTATGCTCTGGGCATAAGGAAGTCCCAAAATAATGAATTCTGAGACATTGTTCTGGCTTTCTATATAGTTCAGGTTGGCATCTATTATAAACAGATGGTTTAAATATCTGAAAAGAAAAACCATGAACCTATATTTTAAAATAGCAGCATGATAATAATATTAAATACACTAAAAAGTTACATCCATTAAATACATTATTAATTATTCCTTGTACATAGATTTACTTCTTTTCCTCTTGTTTTACAATTCTATTGTGTAATAATTCTATCATGGGAAAAGTGAAGTAATTTTCAATGTTACCATCAATGATTATAGAATATTTAAAGGTTAATTTGATTATAGAGAAAATACTTTTCTATTGTTAATTATATAATTTAGATAACAACAAAAGTTTAATTGACATAATTTTAAAATTGGCACATTTTTAATGTATGTTCCTTATTGATAGGTCAACTGAACTTCTTGCAGGATGATCTGGACAAATTTTCTGTTTTATTTGGGAGTGTATCCTCAGGAATGCAAATGTATTGAAAATACATCAGGTTGAATTGTTTAGTCTGTTTAAAGAGTTATCTTCCTTGCCATGTGAACAAATAATACAAATTGGGAATTTAAAATTAATATAGTTTCAGAGACCTTAAAAGCAAAGAAGGATGGAAAATGATTTAGCAAAATAGAGAATGTCAACTGAAGGAAGCTGTGAAAAACAATCAACAAATTCATTCATTTCTTCTATTTACATTTTATAAGCTAAAGAAAAACATTTTAGAATCAATCTAAATTTCTGATTGCAAATGATAAATGAAAGATAAAATAAATGACCTGATCATATTTGAATTGTTCACTTTTAATAACTTTTCCTAGAATTTTATGTGTTTTATAGACAAGCTAGGCAATAAAAATTGACAAATGTTGGTACAGAATGTCGCTCTTAGATAGATTTATTGTCAGCACTCAGTGTCTATTTGTTGCATTAATGAATAGATGAACATTTTCATCTTTTGTGCAATCTTGAGACATTATTTACACAAAGGGAAATAGCATGTAAAATATAGACAGTGCTCTCAGGAGGTATTTTATAAAGTGTTGAGGAGTTAACCGATACTTGATGGGGATGTAAAACTTACAGGACACTTTCAACCACAATCTGATTAGATGTAGGGACCACATATGGGCACTCAAGGTGACTTTATGAAATACAGAAAGCTTTTGTAGTGCAGTTACTTGGAAGCTATCATTTACAGTGACTTACAAATTCAGCACTTGTTTCCTTATGATTATTTTAGATGGTAAACAGGTATTTAGTACAGCATTTTGAAATGCTCAATACTATAAGAAATCAATTCTATTTTAAATTATTATTCAACTCTAATTTCACAAAAAAACCCTCAATTTGTTCCTACTATGAATTCAGTATTTCTAGAATGCTTCGTTACCTCTATTTTTTTTTTTTTTAACAAAGCAAATATAACTATCAGGCCTAGAGTGTTCAACAGCTAACAGCATCTACATAGAATTTCATATTTCTTTGTTTAATTTCCTCCTTACCTTATTATAGGTAATGATGGTTCCTTGTTTAGGAGAGGGCATACAGCTTATGACATTGATAGATCAATTTACCTAAAACAAATTGACTTAAAGATAGTTTAGTAAACAGTTTAAACTGGGTATCACTCGATATATCCAAGCCACCAATTTTCAATAAAAGAGACTCAGATCAAGATAATCTAAGTAATTTTTTAGCAAGAGAAAGTAATACATTGTGGATGTTGAAGGACAGATGTTCTGACTTCTGCTCAGTTTGGGGCTACTTCCTATGCTTGAGAGCAGAGCAAGATGGGGTGTCATGAAGGAGAGCAGTGAGAGAATATTTTGAGTCCTTATCTCAATAAGAAAAAAAATATGCAAGGTGAAAGATTACCAAATCACCCTGTCTTTATGACTAATTTTGGGGATATATCTTGCAGTTAATATGTGTATGTGGTCCAGCATTCTCTATTCTAAATCATTGTGAAATAATTTTCCATTCATTTTAACAAAATGTGCATTTTTTAAGGTAGGATTCTGGCTCTTTATCTAGATCAATATAGATATTTAGCCTATCATAGGTCTTAAAATCCCATCCCAAATTCTGGGGGAAAATACTTTTATCACCAGTGCAGAAGTCAAATAAACAGGTGATTAGAGTCAGATGAGAAAATTATTTTCCTTGAAACACACAGTATATATATATTCTTGATCATATTTTACCAATTATCTCAATTTGTCAAATAATTGCAATCATAGTGGAAGAAAGGAAGAAACATTATGCGCCCACTCCATAAGTGATTACAATAGTGGCAACAGAGTGAGAGGTAGAAACATGAAGTATAATAAACTGAATGGCAAACTGCTTTGATTCAAATTATGTTTTTATAGCAGTAACAATCCAAATATACAAAGAAACTATTACCTACATATTTCTAATAGTCACAGATTTGATATTAAGTGAAATATGCCTTTATTTTTTGTCTTATTTCACTTTAATTGCAGTTATATTAGGTGGATGTGTAGAATTTAAAATCTGAGCAATCATGCTAATGTTCTATGAGAAGCCAATTACCCATTTCAAACATAGACACTATCCAGACATTTTTTCACATCAATTTTATTAAACATCTTCTTGTCCTATATATCAAACACTTTTAATAAGAAACACAGTAAATGGAATTAACTTTCTCCCCTTCCATACAACTTGTGAACATTGGCAATATTGCTAAGCTCTTAAAGCAGCATTGTCCACATTTCTAGATTTGATTTACTACTACATAATTCAGAAATGTAGTGAATAAGACAAGAACTAACCTGAAATACCCCAGTGTCATACACAGGTATGACATGTTTGTTTAAGTTTCCTTTTTGTATTTTTTGAGTGATCAGTTTCTAAAACTGCCACACACACATAATGAAATCTTATAAAGAAACAAAGACAAAAATAGATCACAACATAGATTTATGGAAATGATCAGGAAAAGATTCAGTTTTGGCAATCTGTTTGTAAAAAGAAATAAAATTACTCTAAGAGATTAGTTACCTTAATGTATTTCTTAATGCTAATCCCTGAACTGACAATTTTTCTGTAATATAAAAATATAGTTAAAATGATTACTTTTATTTTCTTTTTGATAGTATTGTACAAAAATTTCACATTCACTTTTGGTTGTGCTAGTGAAATAATAAAAATAGTTGCCCTTATAGTTAAAGTAGTTTCAGCCATGAGTTCAAGTTTTCTCCTAGGCATATCAGAATATGACATGACAAAAACTTACCTTAATTGAATCAGATGAAATTAACCCATTGTAGGAGGGCAGGTTTTCAATGTTAGGAATTTACTCATCATGGAGACCTTCTGTTATGAACTGGGTTGTTCCTTCATAAGTATGTGGAGGAGAATATAAATTCACCAAAATAGGACTCCATACAATTCACTGCAGCTTGAGGATTTTACAACTTTAACTCAACTGTTCTTCTTCTGAACTGGCATTCTGCTTTTGAGTAATGTGCAACTAAAAGTAAAGTTAGCTAAAGAATTTTATAATAATCAAATCACCTTATGCTTCAAGAGACAATGTAGTCTTAAGAATTAAATTAAATGCAATAAATTTAAATAGCATATAACCACACTAAAGCACAGTTTGTAAAATAGATTCCAAAACAAATGGCATGGTTAACACATTAATTCACTGACAATCAGATATGAGTGGCAGTAAGAGGCATTTTCAACTGAATCAGGGAGAATTCCCTCCTGAGATACTCACTTTGCTGATTATCCCCCAGTATTTAAATCTGAAATAAAATGGAGTGATTTACAAACCAATTATTCAAACACATTTAGGTCAATCCTCTAAAATTATAATATTTTGAAAATCAACATGTCTTAGAAAATTGTATATATTTGCAAAAGGAGTGGAATGTACGTGATAGAATGAATGGATCTTCAGACTAAAATAAATAAATAAGAAAAAAAATAAATAAATATTTTTAAATTCTCACAAAAGCAAACATACATTTTCATTCCTGGGAATAATTTATTTTATTCCTAAACCTAAAAGAAATTTGGTTCAGAAGAGCAGAATATGACTTATATGACAATGGAAGGATTTATAGGCTTTTGAATATTCTAAGAAATTATACACCCAGAGGCATTTCTAAACAAAGCTTAACCAAAAGCCTCTGAGCTGCTGTGCAAGGTCATGTCCCTGGAGCTGTGGGCATTGTCTGACCATAGCTTTCTCCTCATCCTTGAGGAGAAAGGATGCCTGTCTCAGGCACTATTCCTCTGGAGGCCCCACAATGGTCAATGCAGACAGAGAGTTTAGGAAACTCTGCCTGCTTTGTACTCAACTTGCATTCTGAAGGAAAGAAGGAAAATAATGTTGCATGGAATAATATAAGTTAACTTTTGGGAAAATCTGAGAAAAGGAAAGATAAAGAGAACCTACGACAGGCATCTACATGCAGTCCAAATAGGGATCCTCATCTAGAATCACCTTCATGGGTGGATTACATCTATCTATGTGATAAAATCAGTGACCTGCAATAACAGGACTAGAACCAGGTGAATTTTTGTCAGGGACTAACCTTCATGGAATGGGTGGTTGAGAAATGGAGGAAGAAGAAAAGATAAAAGAATAGCTATTCTGTTCTTTATACACATTTCAAAGCAGAAATTATTTATGACTGAGAATATAACAAAAATATCAGGGGAAATCATCACTAATGTACAGCATAACTTTTATTCTGTTTACCATTTTGTTTTTCTCCTATAGAACTTCATTTCCACAGGTCATATATGTTCAGTCCAAAACATGCACCCTGAAGTTCAGGTAACCAATTCTTCCTCTCATACTCAAATCCATATACTAAAGTTTTCCTTCAAGCATGAAAGACTTCAGGATATCTGTTTTTATAATATCTGGTACAAAGTAATTGTAATAACAATTTATTGATAAATTATTCTGTGCTTCAAGTTTATTATATAATTTAATCTCACAGTAATGACATAAGTAGCATTACCTTTGTTGTGTTGATAAAAAAACATGAGCCTCTAGAAGTTAAATAACTAACTCAAACAGATATTAAACAGCCAAAAAAGAAATGAGTGCCTTCTGTGTGTGAAAAAAAAAAGCGGGTTTTCATCAGTTTAGTAATTACCTCCAGGCTTTGAAAGTTGAATAACCTTGAGAAAATGAGAGATTCTAGCACTTCAGAATGAAGGATATACCAAGCTCAGTATTTTACTGGTTGTTCATTTCAACATATTTAGCCCAATATTGATCATGCTTCACTCAAGCTTGCTTGTGTCATACACAGATAGACACAGCTGGTCATATCTCTACCCATCACACACACACACACACACACACACACACACACACACACAAACAGACACACACACACACACACACACACACACACACACACACACCAGGATACTGTTTAGGGGCATATGCAAGTGCCTCATTTACAACCCTAAATGCTGAGTTTGTCATAGGTCATCTGAAATTGTTTTGCTGAGAGTTGGTTTTGTTCTATTTATCTTTTTTTTTTTCTTGAATCCCTTTCTAATACTTTTTTATTTCATGGACTACATGAACTTATTTACAAGATTGGCCTCTATTCTTTCCTTTAGGCCATACCCAAGACTCGAAGCTTCTTTGAGCCAGATGATTGTGACAGTCTTGGGACTTAAATAACATGCCTGTGTAATATGAGCATTCATTAGCAGGTGTAGTATTCATTAATAAAATGTAGGCATATGGACTTTTAATTTCCAATAAGGCATATACTAATAGACAAAATTTCTTAAATTCCATATTTACAACCATAAATATTTCTTAAATATAATATCCAGACACATATATTGACCAAATAATTGAAGATTCATTATACATTTTTTGAAATATCAGGTATTGTGCTACAGACTAGTAAATAAATAGGCTTCATAGTTTTTTCATAGCATTCTTGTGAGCCCTCCTCAAAATCCTCACTCTCTTTAATGAATAAAATAGATAAACAAAAGACATTATATGGGGAGGAGAGATAAATAAGAGGTGCACATAGGATTTTTAATGCAGTGAAATTCCTCTGTATGATCCCACACATGTCATTATACATTTGTCTGTACCCATAGAATCAATGACTGTAAATTGTGGACTTTGGGTGATTATGATGTGTCTGTGTAAGTTCATCAGTTTTAAGAAATGGACCCCTGTGGTGGGAGATTTTGAGTGTCAACTATAAATTGGCACTTGCCATGGGCTCTTGCCATCTGCCTCTACAAGGATCAAATCCCACTGTGCTGCTGCAGCTGCTGACCTTCCACATCCCCTGAAAGGTATTCAGGGTGGAGATCGGGAATGAGGCACTCCGTGCTTTGGAAAATGGGTGGATGGAACAGGTCTTCAGAGAGTTAGATATTTTCAGGAGCTGATTTCATGAACCCAACCGTTGCATCTCCTCATATTTAGAAAAGCACTAAATCTCTCCATGGTGACGTCTGCTCCTAGTGACTAGCAGAAACCCTCTACAAAAATATGTGTTTGATTGTGTGTACTCCTCCTTTACCAAGATTACATATATACTGATCTTGCCCCCTGCCCCTTTGGAACAGTTTCTCAGAGCTCTCTGGGATGCTGTCTCCCAGGCTGCAGTCCTCATTTTGCCCCAAATAAAACTTAACTCATAACTCTTACATGTGCACTTTTTTTAAGTCCACAGAAATCTGCACATGTATGAGGACAGGAGTATATGGGAAATCTCTGTACTTTCTCTCAATTCTTCTGTGAACCTAAAACTGCTATAAATAATAGAGTATTTTTGAAAAAAGATGTTATAGGGGCTGAGAGTCTGCTGGGTTTCACTGCCTAGGAACATGTTAAATTTTGGTGCTTCCAGACATCCCGTATATTTGTTCTTGCTTTGTTTTGTTTTTAATTAATTTTTATTGGAGTATTGTGCTTTACAATATTATGTTACTTTCTACTGTACAGCAAAGTGAATCAGCAAATGTATACATATACACCCTCTCTTTTGGATTTCCTTCCCATTTAAGTCCCCACAGAGCGTCAAATAGAGTTCCTGGTGCTATACAGTAGTTTCTCATTAGTTATTTATTTTATACATAATATCAGTAGTATGTGTATGTCAATCCCAATCTCCTAATTTCTCCCACCCTTCCACATTTTGTTATTAATGCATAACTGTTAATGACATAAAGGGATGTTTTAGCCATGTGAAAATAGCACATTCACTTATATAAAAAGAGATGTTGTTCGAAGTCTTATTAAAAAGAATCTTAAAAAGAATGAATACATGTATATGTATAACTGAATCACTTTGCTGTACACTTGAAACTAACACAACATTGTCAAAGAAGTATACTTCAATAAAATTAAAAGTAAAAAGAAAAAAGAATGGAAAGAAAACCACCTGTGTTCTTTATGTATGGGCTCATTTAAATAGGAAGGATTTATTTTTCTGTTTCATAAACAATGAAATAATTTCTGATACAAAAACTGGCAATTTTCAGCACATTTCTTTTCAACATTTAGACTGACTAAATGTAAACATTTAATGTCCATAAATTTTACTGACAATTATTTTGTGATGGTTTTTCAAAAGATAAATTTAAACTGGCAGTTTCTTTATAAGTACTGCTGAGATAGCAGTGTGTCCAATCCCTCCCTGCTGTTAACAGCTCTACTTAATTTTATCTCACTCATTATTTTGTTCTGCTCTTTATCCTTGTTTATAGACTGCCTCCAGGTTGATTGTAATTCTTACATTTCATTTACATATTCTAAAACACTTTAAGCATTTTATCCTCCTTGTCATAAAATCCTGTTATTCCATCCCTTCCCTCTACATTTGCTGTGTTTTTAAAGAGATTTTTTTTTGCTTTATTAAGCATGCAGAAAAAGGGGCTTGAAAAATTTTTCTTCTTGTTTCTTTAGAAATACTTCCTCAGAGTCTCTTCTTCATTCCAGGTTATAAAATGATTTGCTTTATCCATTGTGTCACAATATATTTTTCAATTAAAAAAATTACTTTCAGAGCAGATTTAGGATCTGCTTAGTGTTGTGCATTCTATGGATTTTGACCTGTATGATGACATATATCCTCAATTTTAGTAGCATACAGAACAGTTTCCTCTGTGCTGTACCTCTTCTTCCCTCCCTGCTCTGTAACCCCTAGCAACAACTGATCATTTTACTGTCTCCATAATTTTGCCTTTCCACATGTTATATAGTTGGAATCCTGCAGTATGTAGCATTTACATATTTTACTTAATAATGTGCATTTAAGTGTCCTCTATGCCTTCTCATGTCTTGATAGTTCATTTCTTTTTCACATTGAAGAGTATTGCATTTTTCAGATGAGCCACAGTTTAATCTACTTATCCACTGAAGGGCATCTTAGCTGCTTCAAAGGTTTGTCAATTGTGAATAAAGCTGTTATAAACATTCATGTGCAGCCAAGTGTATTTTGCTGTTGGTTTGTTTGTTGGTTTTTAGATCACATCTTATTTGTCTTTTACTAGTGTCATTTATTTTTTTCTATATGCTAATAATGAACTATCATAGACAGCAAATATAAAAACAATCCTGATTAAAATCACATCAAAAAGAATAAACTAGCTAGGACTACATTTAACAAAGGAAGTGAAAACCTTTATACTCCAAAACCTAAAAAGAAAACATTGTTGAAGGAAATTGAAGATGATACAAAGAAATGAAAACACATCTCATGCTCTTGGATTGGAAGAATTGATATTGTTAAAAAGGCCATACTACCCAAAGCAATCTAGAGATTTAACACAATCTCCATCAAAATACCCATGACATCTTTTACAGGACTAGAACAAATAATCCTAAAATTCATACAGAACCAAAAAGACCCTAAATTGCAAAAACAAATGAGAAAAAAAAATAAAGCTAAAGGTACCACACTCCCAGTTTTCAAACTGTGTAAAACTACAGTAATCAAATTGGCATGATATTGACACATAAACAAACATATGGATCAATGAATTGAACAGAGCAGAGAGCCCAGAAATAAACCCACACACATATGGACACAATCTCTGACAAAAAAGGCAAGAATATACAATGGGAAAAAGTCTCTTCAGCATTCCCTCACTGATAGTTACATGGGATTTATGTTAATTTTTTAGTCTTTCTGATATTTTATTATTAATGTGTGATTGTTAATGGTATAAAGAAAAGTTCTAGATATATGAGAACAATGTATACAGTCAAAGAAAAAAGAGAATATAATGTCTTTGAATTTAATTCTGTAATTGATTAATTAAATCTTAATTTGTACCAGATTTATTATGAGAAAATAGAGACATACAAAGAAAAATAAAGATATAGCATGCAATCTTTGCCTCAGTCAAACAGGTAAAATGCAATGCACAAGGAGGAACATTAGCATGGGGCCTGACGTTATTTGATATACAGTAAATGTACAGCTGAAAAGTAATAAAAAGAGTAGGGAAGGAATCAGAAATATCTCTGGTCTATTGATGGATCTGCAAAATATTCCTGAATAAGATAACTTATGAAATGTGAATTATATTTAAGACATGGACCCTAAAGCACAGGGGTGGGGCATCTTAGTCAAAGGAGATAGAAGAAAAAAGTCACAGTGTTAACACATTTTAGGGTAAGTTTAGAGAATGTAGAGGAGCCCACTGTAGCTGGATGAAAGCATCCAATCAAAGAAAAGTGAGGGAAGGAAGGTAAAGAAAGAAGAAAAGTAGCCAGTATGAGTTTCTGGTAGCCATATACCTTGCAAAAATAAGTGTTAGCCCAATTAATGTTACAGTTTATGAAGTATAATATATCTCATATCATAGAGATTTCCAAAATGGAAACAATACAATTAAAGCACATTTCCAAGACAAAGGCATAAAAATCTTACAAAGTCATCAGTCACTCAGGTCTCCTTGACCCCCTGGCTTATCACTGTAACACCATACTTTCTTTCAATGTGGTAACTTCTGAGATTAGTTATTTATCTTTGAACAAATTGCTAATGCACAAGCGAGAAGGTTGGATTTTATTCTGAGGAAAAAAACGTCCCACAGCAATTTTTGGAGATGCCCATGATGTGATGGGAGATGTGCTTTAGAAGGGCAGTTCTTGCATTCCTTAAACCCAAGTGGTCACACCTAGAGCTAGTAGGATCCTTTAAAGTACAGATTGCACTCTGTATCACAGTAACTTGCTTCTTTGGCTCATATAATGTCAGAAGTCATTTGGTTGAACTCCTCAAAGAAAATGTATATGCTTTCTATAGTATCACAAAGGACACATGTCCTGGGGACATAAATTCTAAAGGACAATATCACCATATTTACTTTAAATCTGGATGTGCCACTTTAGACCATACCTTCCGCATGGTGATTTTCATCTCCATATTTCACAGGGTATAGATGAGAGGATTCAGCATGGGTGCAATCACAGTGTAAAACACAGAGATTTCCTTATCCTTGTTCTCACTCCCTGCAGGTAGAATGTAAGTATAGATACAGGGCACAAAGAATAAAACTACAACCATTATGTGAGAACTACAGGTTGAGAGAGTTTTTGTCATCCTGCAGAGGAGCGTGTTCTAAGATTAAATAATATGACTACATAAGAAGCTACTAGGACAAGAAATGTGACAATGGCCACCACCCCTGAGTTTGCAATCACTAAGATACTCGCAACATGAGTATCTTTGCACACCAGTTTCAAAAGAGGCTTCACATCACATATGTAGTGATCTATCTTATTAGGACCACAGAATGGTAAATTGAGTACCGTGAGAAGTAGAGCAATAGAATGCCAAAACCCCACAACCCAGGCCATTATGAGTAATATGTTACACCTCTGCCTGTTCATGATAACCATGTAGTGCAGGGGCTTGACAATGGCAACATAGCGGTCAAAAGCCATGGACACCAAAATGAATATTTCCACATCTGCCAGCAAGTGGATAGTGAAGAGCTGGGTCATACAGTTGTTATAGGAAATGCTTTTTCTTGCTGCAGCTAAGTCCCTGATTAGTCTGGGGACCACAGTGGAGGTGTAGCAGAGGTCCATGAGGGAGAGGTGACAGAGAAAGTAGGACATCAGCTGTTGAATTAGATGACTACAGGTGATTGTGAATAAGATGATGAAATTCCCCATTAACACAGCCAGGTAACAAAGCAGAAACAATAAAAAGAACAGTAGCTCTATTTTCTTATTTCCCCATAGCCCTACGAAAATAAATTCTGTGATGTTCTGATTTTCCATGAGGTTGAGTTGAGTTCAGAGTGTACACAACAGAAACTCAATTTATCTGGAATGATATAGAACATAATACATATTTAATAGCACTCTCAATTTTGATCTATTTATGCATTGAATAAAGGTGTAGGTCACAAAGGATTTACTACAAACAATTTTTTTTTTAGATTAAGGGCATCATATTTCAAATGATATTTAATAACATAATATTTATGTCTGCAACATATGTAAAGATTTTACAGTTATTTAACTCATAACAACCCAACCAATAGGTAATGTTCTGACACTCATTTTATATATTGGAAAAGAAATAATATGAGGGTTCAATTAATTACACCAAATCATTAAGATATTAAATTGCAATCAATCTAAGATGAACCTGACTCTGATACCAGATTTCATGCTCTTGGCAACTATGCAATAACATTCACTGATCAAATAAAATTCAAGCTCTTGTCTATCCTTATAAAAGGTATAAGGTCATTCTCCATCATTGCCTTTAGCTACCTGTGTAACTTTAAGCAAATCTCTCCCCTTCTCCATGAGCATATGAATCATGTAAAAAGACCCAATCATGCATGAATATTTCACACATTCAGTGGAACTAAATATTTACTCTTGAAATTTAAAAAAAAAATGCTTTTAATCATAGCAGGACATACCTGAACTAGTTAAAAATAGTTTCAGTGACTCTCCTAGGCATGTGTGGTTAAGATTCAGAAAATGGAGAGGCTGGAAACAGAGAACTTAAGCACAATGCTGGGCATCTGAATATAGGAAGACAGGTTAATTGTATATAAAAAATTCACTTTTGCCATAATTGTCCCAAAGATACCTTTTAGAGGTTGCTGTTGATACTTTATAAACACTTTAGAGACCTAGTACATTTCTGTTGACATTGGACAAACAATATGATTAAAGAATGACCTACTTATTTAAACACATTTAGAACAGTGTTACCTTTTTGAAGTAGTAAACTAAGGAACACAAAGTGAATATGTTGAAAGCATCACTTTTACCCATAACCAAATGTCCTCTACAGCAAAATCACTGTTTACCTCAAATACTGTTAATTTCAATGAGTTGTTTGTCAATGGTACCACTGAGGAACAATGTGATGTATTGGACAGACCCTTCATCTCATAATCATGAAGGTGAGCATTCAGGCTCACAGGTCCTGTTTGATTTTTGTTGTGAGCACTGAACAGTTCATCCTCTCTGAGCCTCCTTCTTCTATTCATAAGTGAAATTAATAATGCTGGATCTATTTGCCTTATGCCAAGGGCAAAAAATGAAATTGATGTGAAAATTATCCAATATAAAGAGGTTAGATTCTAATTTGTCAACTACAAGTGACAATACTCCAACAAATATTTGGAGAAAAGTCAACTATTCTCTAAGAAAATAAGACACAAACATATTCATTAGGTAATAGTTTTTTCCTTTAGATTTTCTATTTTTCCACAGGAAGATTGGTTGAAAAACTCATATTAGACTTACATACTTTTAAGGAAGAAATATGGGTGTTGGTTTAAGTTTGATCTGTGTATAAAAGAGAGTTTAACATGCTACTTCTTTATACATAAATTGAGCAACCTAGTCTATGCTTATGTGGACTACTCCAATCACATGATATGAACAAATTTAAGACAAATTTTCATTAAAATTACAACACCGAACTGTAGAAAAACCAGAAAATAAAAACTGTAGAAAGTGCAACTCTTGGGTTAGAATATTTTTTAAACATTGGTACCAGCCTCAGCCTCCTTTAACATTTGGATCAGTGCTGTACTTCTTACAATGATTGAACATCATTTTGTTAAATACAGACTCATGGAAAAAAAAGATCCTTCCAAGCATGTCTTATTTTTTCTTCTGGTATTCTTTTAATCCATAAAAACTCCCTGTGACTTATTCCTTTCTTTTTCCCTCTCTGTTATCTCCCTCCCTCTCTCTCTCTCTCTCTCTCTCTCTCTCTCTCTCTCTACACACACACACACACACACCACCATCACCCCCAGCCCCCACATATATGTTCAGACACAAAGGATCTTTGAAGCGAAGGAAGAATATTCAGTCCAATTTTTTACATACCTATCAGTTAAAGAGTTTCTTCCAAAAAGCCCACCTTCACACTTTAAATTCTTTAAGAAAAATCTCTGTGGGGAATTGTTTGCAAATATATATCAACTACAGTTTGAAAGGCAAAACATTTAAATAAGCATACTAGGAAGATTTATGACTAAGGTCATGAGAGTACATGTCAAGTGTAAAAACCTATCAAGGGCAATTTGATAGGATTTTTCTTTTTCTTTAACTGTTCATCATGTTTATAATAAAGAAAGCATGTGAAATTAAAATTTGTGGGATTCATTATTTGCTCTATTTAGCATAAAATGCTGAGATACCATATACTAACTAAATACATGTTCTAGGCATAATAGTACAAATTTTTCATTTACTGACCATTTCAACTTCACTGCAACCTAAGATATATACTATCATATTATTGCCCCTGTTGTTAAATTAGGAAGGTAAAACTCAAGTTTATACAAATTCTAAGGAGAAATCTATATCTAAACAATTTCTGTATGATTTGTAATCTCATGATATTTGCATTATGCTGAAATGTCTTCTCACAAATACAAACACTAATAAAGTCTTAAAACCCTCAATTTGCCCTCAAATTTCTGTCTGGATTTTTCTGAATTCCCTCTCTTCAAAATAACCACGAAGAAAAGTAATCTAAAAGAATTTGAACTTTAGAATTGCAATTAACAAGATCAAAAAATTATGTAGAATTGTTCAAAATCCAAATTCTTTCATAAGAATTTAATGTATACACATGTAACTGATCATAATGCTCACTTCTGCAAGATTTTATATTCCTTTGAAATGTCAGGTGATCCTTCAGTCTGTTTCCTTTTATTTTTCTGAGACTGTGCTTTGAAACAGCAAATAGATATGAATACATCTGTCTCTCCCATGAATTGTCTAGCCAAAAGAACCTTTTAGGAGAGCATTGCTGAGAATAACTTGAATTACAAACACAACAGAGGCAAGAAGGAAAAAAAGTCCCACAGGCATTTTACAGCAGGCAATGTGTGTGAGGTTATCATTATAGGAATAAAGCCAATAATATTAAAGGGATCTATAAGACAGGTTTGAGGCTTATTTCATTAATTTAATCTCTTGAGGGTTATCACAGGAATGATTCAATAACTCTACAATGTTATAGTACTGATGGAATATTGTGGATTTTTTTTTCTATCTCTCATCTCTCCTACAATAATTTCTCTAAAAACTGAAGTTGCTGTTACTATATTTGAAATCTTTATTATACAATTGTGTGAATATGGTAAGAAATAATCAGAAGAGCATTTATATTTTCCTTATAGACATGATATTTTTACCATTAGGATAGAAATTTGGAAATTATTTCTCAATATTTATTTACCCCAGCTTGAAACTTAGAAGTCATGTAAAGCAATTTGTGTCCCTAGGTATCATCTAGTACTAGGTACTGTTTAGAGTTGGAGAAAAGCCACAATGCATTTTTCTTTCTTATTTTAGTTTGCATTTGTTTTGCTTTGTTTTGTCCCTTTTCATCTCTTGCATGAGAGAGGAAGAGGGTGTCAATAGAACCTAAGGGAATAGGTTGAGTAAATTGTAGTCCTTAGTTTCTATTTCTTATTAGACAATTTTCATGGGTCCATGCAAGGTCCTTCTAAAGTTCTATTTATTTTATAGTATATTTTTTTCCTTTTTAAATTGCTCATTTCCACTATGGATACCCACTTTAATATACTTAACTCTTACTAGCCCCTCATATTAGTTGTGGTTTCCCTATAGCAGTCATCATCTATGAGGGTGAGTCAGAAATTATCTGCACTCTGGCTGTAGAATTTATTTTAATTAACTTTTAGAAAAGACAAATACACCATTTTTCAACATAATCTCCTTGCTTTTCAATACACTTTGTCCATCTGTCAACAAGCTTTCATATTCCCTCATTAAAAAGTGTTTTAGGCTGAGCTGCAAGCCACAAATGCACTGTTGTCTTTACTTTTTCATCAGAAGTGAATCTCCGTCCTCATAGGGCTGCTATCAGGGGACCAAACAGGTGAAAGTCTAATGGAACAAGATCAGGACTATAGGGAGGATACTTTAACATCTCAAAATGAAGTTTTTGCAGAGTGTGTTGACAGTGTGGGCAGAAGTGTATGGATATACACACCCTCAGATCACAGAAAATGAACAACTGCACACTTCTTTCATGCAAATCACAAGTGGGGCATCCGTTTTTGCTCACACTGCAGTTAATAATGAACAGATGTAACACATTCACACCTGCACAGCAGTGACTAGGGAGACAGTAACATTGAATAAAAAGTGCTGATAAGACAGTGCAGCCAAAAGAAGTTTTAATATAACTGGAGTGTGGATAGTTATTGACTCATCCTCATAGAAAAAAAATCTCTTAGTATACTCTTCATAAATTGTGGTGTTTGACTCTGTCTTCTCCTTGGTTCATGACACTGGGAAGCAGTAAAAGTCCTTAAGGTGAAATTTATATATATATATAAATATAGTCAAAAAAGAAATAATCTCTAAAATCAATGATCAAAAGTTTTCACCTCTCAAGCTAGAAAAATAAAAGGAAATTAAGAATAAAGTAAGTAAAACACAGGAATTGAGGATAAGAAAAAAAATCAGTGGAATAGAAAATGAAAAAAATAGAAAAGCTGATGAAATAAAAAGTGGATTCTTTGATATATCAATAAAACTGGTAATATCTCAAAATAATGAGGAGGGGCAGAGAGAGAAAGTAAAGAAAAAGAGAACAAGAGAGAAAAATTGAGATAAATTACTTAAACCAAGAATGAAAAATATAACCATTATAGATTCTATAGACAATAATAGGGTAGTAGAAAATATAATGATCAAATTAAAGTCAATAAATTTAACAACTTAAAAACCAATTTTTTATAAAAATACTGCAAAATCTGACAGAAGAAATAGAAAACCAGAATTGACCTTTATTAATTAAATAAATGAAATTTGTGATTAAAATTATTGTCAAATATAACTTCCAGCCCAATGAATTTAATAATTTATCATGACCATGTGTAGTTCATCCTAGGAATAAAAGGCTCATTGAACATTTAAATTTAATCAATGTAATTCACTACATTAACACAATAAAGAGAAGAATCACAAGAGCATTTCAATAAATGTATAAAATAATTATTATTCATTAATTGATTAATTTCAATTTAGATATATAATATTTTACAAATCTTTTAGCAAATGAAGGCTATAAAGGAAATTGCTCAACCTGATATATCAACATCTAGACATTGCAATAAGGTAACAAAAAAGAAACAAAAGACATACAAATTAGAAAGGAGGAATCAAAAATGTAAAAATATATTTATGTGCAGACAGAATGATGGTATAGGGAGAAAATGTTAAGCATTCTACAAAGAATCTAACATATCTAATTAGTTAGTTTAGCTGCATAACAGGACACAATGTCAGTACAAAAAATTAAATGCATTTGTACAATAACAACAGTTAAAAACAGAAATTAGGAGCAACATTCTGTGCAAGCTATTATTTTAAAATATGAAATTTGAGAGAGAAATTTTAAAGTATATATTTATATATATATATATTTAAAAATATATATTTGTGGAACACTTAACCTGTATATCAAAACCAGACAAACATTTCTGAGAAAACTTCAATACACAAATAAATGGGAAGATATGCCATGTTGATGGATTAAAAGACACAATATTTTTTACCATTTCAATTTTTTATTCTGAATGCAAGTCCAGTAAAAATAAAATAGGATAATTGGAATAATCAATAATCCCTTTCTGAAATTTATATAGAAATATACAAGTTTAAAGAATCCTGGAATCATTTTAAGCATATTTTTATGACAATAACAAAATCAGAAAAAAAATGAGAAAAAGAGAAAAAAAGAAATAATTACATGAAGACTAAATAACAAGTGACTGAAAAACCAATAGATCAACGAAGAAATCAAAGAGGAAACTTCAAAATACCTTGTGACAAATGACAATGAAAATACAGCCATATAAAATCAATGGAATGCAGCAAAAGTAGTTCTTAGAGGGAAGTTCATAGCAATACAGGCCTTCTTCAAAAAACAAGAAAAATCTCAAATAAACATTCTAACCTAGTAACTAAGAGAATTAGAAAAAAGAAAAACAAACACAACCTAAAGTCATGAGAAGGAAGGAAATAAAGATCAAGAGGAAATCAATAAAATAGAGATTAAAAAATATTAAAAATCTTAATAAAACCAAGAGCTGGTCCATTGAAAAGGTTACAAAATAGATAAATCTCTGACCAGGTTCACCAAGAAGAAAAGGGAGAGGACCCAAATAAACAAAATAGGAAATGAAAAAGGACAAAAAACAACAAATACCACAGAAATACAAAAAAACAAAAGTGAATACTATGAACAATTATATGCAAACAAATTGGACAATGTAGAAGAAAGGATGTTTCTAGAAACATATAGCCCACAAAAAATGAATCAAGAAGAAATAGGTAATTTGGAAAAATCATCGACAGAAAGACACTGGAACTCACCAAAAAAGACACCCAACATCCAGAGACAAAGAAGAAGCCAAAATGAGATGGTTGGAGGGGTGCAATTGCATTAAAATCAAATCCCATAAATCATGGGCGGGTGACTCATAAACTGCAGAACGGTTATATTGCAGACGTACACCTACTAAAGTGGGGGTTCTGAGCCCCACATCAGGCTCCCCAACCTGGGAGTCTAGCAACAAAAGGAGGAATCCCCAGAGAATCAGATGTTGAAAGCCAATGGGATGTGATTGCAGAACCTCCACAGGACTGGGGGAAACAGAGACTCCACTCTTGGAGGGCACACAAAAAATTGTGCTAACCAGGACCCAGGGAGAAGGAGCAGTGACCCCATAGGAGCCTGAACCAGACCTATCTGCTGGTGTTGGAGGTTTGCCTGCAGAGGTGGGGGGCAGCTGTGGCTCAACAAGGAGACAGAGGCACTGGCAGCAGGAGTTCTGGGAAGTGCTCATTGGCATGAGCCCTCCCAGAGTCCGCCATTAGCCCCACCAAAGAGAATTTAAGCTCCAGTGATAAGTAGTCTCAGGTCAAGTAAGCAACAAGGTGGGAACACAGCCCCACCCATTAGCAGACAAGCAGATAAAAGTTTTACTGAGCTCTACCCACCAAATCAGATTAAAGTCTTATTGAACCCTGCCCACCCAGCCCTACCCACCATTAGTCCCTCCCATCAAGAAGCACACACCAGCCTCCTAGATAGCTTCCCCCACAAGAGGGCAAACAGCAGTATCAAGCAGTATCAGCAGTATTTCATCTTGTGGAACTGAAAACCACAACCACAGAAAGAGAAAATGAAAAAGCAGAGGACTTTGTACCAGATTAAGGGACAGGATAAAACCCCAGAAAAACAACTAAATGAAGAGGAGATAGGCACCATTCCAGGAAAGAACTCAGAATAATGATGGTGAAGGTGATCCAGGACTTTGAAAAAAGACTGGATGCAAAGATTGAAAGGTTTACCAAAGACCTAAAAGAATCAAAGAGCAAACAAACAGAAATATGCAACACAATAATTGAAATGAAAAATACACTAGAAGGAACCAATAGCAGATTAAGGGTGAATAAGTGAGCTGGAAGACAGAATGGTGATAATCACTGATGTCAAAAAGAATAAAGAAAAAAGAATGAAAAGAACTAAAGACAGCCTAAGAGACTTCTGGGAAAATGTTAAATGCACCAACTTTGGCATTATAGGTGTCCCAGAAGGAGAAGAGTGAGAGAAAGGACCCAAGAAAATATTAGAAGAGATTATAGTTGAAAACTTCCATAACATGGGAAAGGAAATAGCTACCCAAGTCCAGGAAGCACAGACAATCCCAGGCAGGATATACCCAAGGAGAAACATGCCAAGACATATACTAGTCAAACTGACAAAAATTAAAGACAGAGAAGAATTATTAAAATCAACAAGGGAAAAAAGACAAATAACATACAAAGGAACTCCCATAAGGTTAACAGCTGATTTCTCAGGAGAAACTCTGCAAGCCCAAAGAGAGTGGCATGATATATTTCAAGTGATGAAAGGGAAGAATCTACAACTAAGAATACTCTACCCAGCAAGGATCTCATTCAGATTTGACAGAGAAATCAAAAGCTTTACAGACAAGCAACAGCTAAGAGAATTCAGCACCACCAAACCAGCCCTATAACAAATGCTAAAGGAACTTCTCTAAGCAGGTAACATAAGAGAAGAAAAGGACCTACAGAAACAAAAAGAAAACAATTAAGAAAATGGTAATAGGAACATACATCTTGATAATTACCTTGAATGTAAATGGACCAAATGCAGCAGCCAGAAGACACAGACTGGCTGAATGGATACATCAACAAGACCCATATATATGCTGTCTACCAGAGACCCACTTCAGACACAGGGACACATACAGACTAAAAGTGAGGGGATGGAAAAAGATATTCCATGCAAATGGAAATCAAAAGAAAGCTGAAGTAACAATAGTCATATCAGATAAAATAGACTTTAAAATGAAAAATGTTACAAGAGACAAGAAAGGACATTACATAAAGATCAAAGGATCCATCCAAGAAGAGGAGATAAGAATTATAAATATATATGCATCCAATATAGGAGCACCTCAATACATAAGGCAAATGCTAACAACTATGAAAGAGGAAATGTAAGGCAGAAATAGAGACATGGATGTAGAGAACAAACATATGGACACCAAGTGGGGAAAGTGGGGAGGGTTGCAGGAGAATGAATTGGGAGATTGGGATACCAAATTGTACACTCTAAAGATATGCTGTTTATTGCCTGTTAACTGTATCTCAGTAAAAGTTCTTAAAGAAAGAAGAAATAGGTAATTTGAATATACCAATCAATAGAAGTAAAATAGCATCTGTAATTAAAAAAAAAAAAAAAAAAAAACTCCCTGGAAAATAAAAATGTAGGACCAGTTGGCTTCACCTAGGAATTGTACCAAACATAAGAGTATTTACACCAATCCTTCTCAAACTCTTCCAAAAGATTGAGGAGGAGGGAACCCTCCCAAAGTCATTCTATGAAGCCACCATCACCCTGATACCAAAATCAGACAAAGACACTAACAGAAAAGAAAATTTCAGGCCAATATCTTTGATGAATATAGACGCAAAAATTCTCAAAAAAATATTAGCAAACTGAATCCAACAACACTTAAAAAGATCATATACCACAAACACGTTAGATTCATCCAAGGGTCACAAGGATGATTCAACATACACAAACTGATCAATGTGATATGCCACATCAACAAAACAAAAAACAAAAACTGCATGATCATCTCACTAGTTGCAGTAAAAGCATTTGATAGAATTCAACATCCATTTATGATTAAAAAATAATTCTTACCAAATTGGTTATAAAGGAAACATATCTCAACATAATAAAAGTTATTTATGACAAAATTACAGCCAACATAATATTCAATGGTGAAAAGTTGGAGGCCTCCCTTCTAAAATTTGAACAAGACAAAATTCCCACTCTCACCACTTCTATTCAATATAGTATTGGAAATCCTGGCCACAGAAATCAGATAAGGAAAAGAAATAAAAGGTATCTAAAGTGGAATAGAAGAGGTAAAATTGTCATGCAGATAATATGATTCTATACACAGAAAACCCTAAAGACTTCTCACAAAAACTACTAGAATTGACAAACAAATTCAGCAAGGTAGCAGGATACAAGATTAACATACAGAAATAGGTTGCATTTTTTATACTAACAATAAAATATCAGAAAAGGAAAGTAAAAACAAAACAAAACAAACAAACAAAATCCCTTTTAAAACTGTATCCAAAAAAAAAAAAAAAGTACTTAGGAATAAACCTGACATATGCTAAGAACTATAAGACACTATAAAGGAAATTGAAGATGACTTAAATATGTGGAAAAATATCCCATGCTCTGAGATTGAAAGAATAAATTAATATTGTTAAAATGGCCATACAACCCAAAGAAATCTACAGATTTAATGGGAATCTCTATTAAATTACTCATGATTTCTAAAAAAAGAAAAATCAAAGTTTTTAAATGGGGACATAAGAGTTTTAAACAAATTTTGCTAAAGCATTCGGACATACATAAAAGAAAAAAAAATATGAACCTCAGACATTACCACATACTATAAACAAAAATTAGTTCAAAATGAGTCAGAGACCTAGAAACATACATGTTAAACCTGAATGTATAAGAATTCTAGGAGAATTTTTTTGAACTGGAGTTAGATCAGTATTTATTAGATATGATACAATAAGCAAGAACTTTAAGAAAAAATTAAAAATCTGGCTTGTCGAAATGTTAAATCTTGTTCTCATTAGATGTCACCATTTTAAAATTGAAGAGACAATCCATGAAATAGGAGAAAATTCTGTATATACAGGTTTATACACACAGTGTTATATATTTTACATATAAAATGTTTTACAAATATGAAATTTTATGCCCAATTATATATAATTATGTGTAAATCAATTTATATTTACACATGATACATATATACATATACAAAACATACATATGATAAAACACATATCTAAAACATGTAAAGAATAGGTTAGTAATAAGAAACCCATGACATCTATTTTTACTCACTTTTTAAAAATAAATTTATTTACTTATTTGTTTATTTTATTGGCTGTTTTGGGTGTTTTTTGCTGTGCGCAGGCTTTCTTTTTAGTTGCGGTGAGTGGGGGCTACTCTTCATTGTGGTGCGCGGGATCCTCATTGCCATGGCTTCTCTTGTTGCAGAGCATGGGCTCTAGGCACGTGGGCTTCAGTAGTTGCAGCACATGGACTCGACAGTTGTGGCTCATGGGCTCTAAGGCACAGGCTCAATAATTGTGGCGCATGGGCTTAGTTGCTCCGTGGCATGTGGGATCTTCTTGGAGCAGGGATCGAACCCATGTCCCCTGCATTGGCAGGCGGATTCTCAACCACTGTGCCACCTAGGAAGCCTTTAGTAATCAATGAAGACTAACCATGAGAATGAAAACAAAATTTAATTATATGGAAAGTGAGTCAATATATTAATATTAATATTATAAATGTTAAATGGTATAGGTCACCTGTTGTTTAGTCCAAGAATGAACATGGAGCATCTTTTCTGTGATCAACTGCTTAGGATAATATGAGTCTGTTTTACTTCTCTAAAAGTAAAATTGGAGATGATTCTTCCTAGCTTAATGCATGGCTAAATGTTTCTCTGCCTTATTTGTCAAAATGCTAATTCTTTCAACTTCCTAGATGTATACACAGTCAAGAAATAGATAACAGTTCTATGTGTGTCTACAGTACTATGATGGTGATGTTCAAATATGTTTCCTTATTCAATTATCATAAAAATCTGAGGTAAATAATATTATTTTCTCTTTATACTTGAGGAAACAAAATTTTATGGTGCCAAGAAATATACCTAAGATAAAAGAAGTTGCAAGTGAAAGAATCAACATTCTAGTCTCCTGTTTCTGATTTTGAAACAAATACCCTTAATCAGAAGTCGTTTTTAACAATTTTCAGGAGGCTGGGGGCACATGATCTCTAGGGGAATTGGAGAAGAAGGAAAAGTGTCTGAGGGAGAGGTTAAATTAGAAATACTTTCAATGATGCAGTACTACATTTTATTTGAAATTTGAAAGTTCAGACATGGTGTTGTGTGTGCATGTGTGTGTGTGTGTGTGTGCATCTGCTAATGAAATTGCTACATATACACTTGCATCTTAAAGTAATTATAATTACTAGGGTTGTATAAAAATGATATTACTAGTTCAACATTGTTAAATATATCAATGCAAGTCAAGGGTTGAATTTAGAGGGAAAAAGTTAAGTATAAATTGACCTAATCTTGGCTCTACTCTTTATGAGCTGCTTGCTGTTGTGCAGAATCCTTAACTTAATCCTAAGTTTCTATTTCCTAATGTGCAAAATATTTATAAAAAAATAATATTGATAATCATCCCATAAGTTTGCAGTGAGGATTACATCAGCAAATATGTGCAAAAACACAAGGCACACTGTGTTCATTTCCCGTAATATTATCATTGTTATTCTTACTATCATTATGTCTCTAAGATTGTCTCCTCATTTGAAAAATGGTATACCAACCATAGAGGTTGTTGTCAGTATTAAATGGGATCATATGTGCAAATCATTTGCTTCTATGCAATGACAATAGCAAAAAATCATTAAGTAGTATGTATTACAGCTATTATATTGTATATAATATATATATTATATATAAAAATCATATTCCTTACATATAATATAAATATTATTATATTGTAGGAATAATATGTTTGTATATACATAATTATATATAACATGTATACAATACTTTATTATATCATATTAAATATATTGAATATATGATGTAATAAAATATTAATATTATATATTATATAGCTCTCACAAAGTTATTGTATTTAGAACAACCAACATTACCAAATTTTTAAATAGTAGCTCCTGTATACTTCCTTTACATTCCTATCATCAATGACCTTATGTCAAGTATTTGAATAATCTCCTAACTGGGGCTCTTGTGTCTGCCTTCTACCTCATTGTGGAACCTCAGCCCACTTCATCAAGGATGCCCAAAGACCTCTACTGTAGTTATAGATATGTCCAAGGTTCCCCCTTCCTCAAATTCTACTTCATTCTCTTACTCATATTCTCAATTACCTTCCTTAGTTCCCCATTTTCTAAGAATAAAAGGAATTTTTCTTACTTTTACATTCACTGTCTCTACATTCATACACTGCCTCACCTCTCAGGCTTACCAGCCAATGCACATTATGTACTACTTCAAGTTAGGCATTTAGTCATTTTACATAATTAAGTGTACACACATGGTCTCCTACTTTTGTGTTTCCTAAAGCTCATTAGGGTTATACTCTTTACAAAATTTTTACTTGGGGGGAAATTTGAATAATCTTCAAGAATGCAGAATCTTTTTTCTACTTCAAAACAAACAAAAAAAAAAAACTCAAGAATTCACAACTCAAGAGAATTCACATATTTAATATTTACTAGAATAAATAAGTTTAATAAATTTAAGGTTGCATTAATTTTTTTCAGGCAATATAAATAACCATAACATGAAATACATGGAGAATAGGAACAATGTGACCGAGTTTGTTCTACTGGGGCTCACAGAGAATCCAAAGATGCAAAAAATCATCTTTGTTGTGTTTTTCATCATCTATGTCACTTCTGTGGAAGGAAATGTGCCCACCATGGTCACCATCACTGCCAGCCCATTACTGGGGAACCCATGTACTTTTTCCTGGCCTATCTCTCCTTTATTCATGCCTGCTATTCCTCTGTCAATACCCCTAAACTGATTGTAGATTCATTCTATGAAAAGAAGATCATCCTATTCAATGGATGCCTGATCCAAATCTTTCCAGAACATTTCTTCAGAGGTGCTGATGTCACCCTGCTTACTGTGATGGCCTATGACCACTTTGTGGCCATCTGCAAGCCCCTGCACTATGTAACCATCATGAACTGGTGTGTGTGTGTCCTGCTTGTGGGAGTGGTGTGAGTGGGAGGCTGTCTTCATGCAACCATACAGATTCTCTTCATTTTCTGATTACCCTTCTATGGCCCTAATGTCATAGATCATTTTTTGTGTGACCTGAATCCTTTGCTCAATCTTGATTGCACTGATACCCACACTCTAGGATTATTTATTTCTGCCAACAGTGGGTTTATCTGTCTGTTAAACTTCCTCCTCTTCATGGTCTCCTATGTGGCTATCCTGTCCTCCCTAAGGACCCACCACTTAGAGGCAAGTTGCAAGGCCCTCTGCACCTGTGTCTTCCACATCACAGTGGTTGTCTTGTTCTTTATGCCTTGTGTATTTATGTATATGAGACGTACAACTACTTTGTCAATTGATAAAGCAGTTGCTGTATTCTACACCACAATAACCCTTAAGTTGAATCCCTTAATCTATATTGAGAAATTTCCAGATGAAAAATACCATTAAGAACTTGTGTAGTAGGAAAGCTGTTTCAGGTGACAAATAAAATGTGCTTGGAGCCCAACACTGATTCAGCTGATGAAAGATGCAATGACACATTGTTTATGATCTCAGCAAGGAATACTAAAAGGTAAAAAAAAAAAAAAATTAGCAACTATGAATCATAGATTCTGCATTAAATGGAGAATAAATAGGTGCAAGTTATGAGAAAGAAATAAACCAGGACAACTATTTTCATAGTTGGAAAAATCTACCAAATCAGGACTTAGCTTTACCAGTCCATCCATGTTTATAAATCCATAGACTTTTTTTTCTAATAAGAATATAATAAATAATAAATATATTGGTATCACGTAGTAATCTTTATAACAATCCAAAGGGGTAGGCACTACTATTATCCCTATTTTACCTGTGAGGAAAGTGACAAAACATCAAAAGAGGGGATGGACATCAAAATAGATATATTGAAGAGTCAGTAACCAGATGCTAACTGGTTTCTTAGATCATGCTCTTAACTGCACAGTATATTGTCAAGCAATGATGAAAGAAAGGTAAGATATTTGCACCAGTTACCATTTATTGAATTAGAGACTGTGCTGGGCATGTTATATATATATATATATATATATAATTTATATATATATAATTTAATTATTTTTCTTACTAAATTCTAATAAATGTCCATAAATAACTGCTCATTTTTATGTATCATAGTGGTAATCTGTTGGTATTTTGATATTTAACTACTTTAGAGTTATAAAGGAATGGGTCATTAAACCTCCCGGGGTAAGTAAAAGAGATTATATCAAGCTTTCAAATTCTTGCAGGCTTCACAACCTATTGATATTGCTCATTTCACCATCTTAGGATGCTAATCCATCAGAAAGAATGATGATTCAAATAAAAGAACATTTTAATGTGAGACAGGATTTCCTATTTATTAAACAGTTATCCTCCATAAAGCACTTGCCTGCTTGCTAATATCAGTTAGGAGGTTATTGTAGTTATTCGGGTGTGAGAGGATGGAAGACTAAACTCTTGTGGTGCCATCAAGTATGCAGAATGTAGTGAATTCAGCTACATCCAGCTCAGACCCCCTTCATTGTTTCCCTGTACCCACACCCCAGCTGCTATGTATCTAGGCTGCTAACAGCTCACAGCCCCACCCACCCTTCTAATTTGTAAAATTATGTACAAATAATAATTTGATCACTCACAATGTTTTAAGAGAGAATTTCACGTTAAGAAAGCATGATAATTAAAAAAAATCACCATTTGAAAGAGTCCTTTAATGTGAATCTATTGTTTGATTACCTGAACTTCCATTTCAGGTTATTTGGTCAAGCTGAGTAATTATAGAGCCATTCCTAGAATATAAATAATTCAACAATATTTTTGTTTCCTTATTAGTAACAGCCGAGATAATAATTTGTACAATGCCTCTTTGCTCTAACAATTCTACTTAATTTTACCTCCCTTATCATTTTTTTCTGCTCTTTATAACTGTCTGTAGAGTGCATCCAGAATAACTGTAAATCTTGCATTGAATTTACATATACTAAAATACTGTCAGTATTTTAACTCTTTCTTTTCATAAAATCCTCTTATCCAGTCCTTTCTTTCTAATAATATTCATGTGTCTTTTAAGATTTCTTTATTTAAATCCTATTCATCATGCAAAAACATATTTTATATAATTTTCTTCTGGTTTCTCTAGAAAATCTTTCTTAGAAGTTTCTTCATTCCAGTTACAAGATAGTTTAATATATTATGTTACAATGTATATTTTTAATTAATAAACATTGTTTTCTTAAGTAGTTTGGGATTCACAGCAAAACAGAGTAGAAAGTACAGAGTTCCCATATGCCCCCTGTCACCACACACAGACACCTCCCCAAACAGATCAGCACATTTGTTACAATCAAAGGAATTTACATTAACACAATTTTATCACCCATATTCATAATTTATATCACCATACACTCCTGTTGTTTTACAATTTATGGGTTGGACCTTAATAATGACATGAATCTACACCTGAAGTAATTTAATGTACAGAAGAATTTCACTGCCTTAATATGAGGGTGAGTCAAAAATTATCCACACTCTTATTATATTAAAATTTCTGTAAATTCTACAGCCAGAGTGCAGAAAATTTTTGACTCCCCTCCATAATTCTTTCTCCACTTATTCATATTTCTCTCCCCAACCTTGGCATCTGCTGATTGTTTTGCTGTCTCTACTGTTTTGCCTATTCCAGAACATCATGTAGTTGAAATCACAGAGTATGTAGTCTTTTCAGATTGGCTTATTTTACTTAGTAACAAGCATTTAGGTGTCTCCTGTGTCTTTCCATGGCTTGGTACCTCATTTCTTATTAGCACTGATAAATAGTCCATTGTCTCGATGTATGACAGTTTATCTATTCACCTATGAAAAGACATCTTAGTTGCTTTTGAGGTTTGGTAATTATGAATGATGCTGCTATAAGCATTCATGTGTAGCCTAATCAACATTTGCATCTTGGTTTGTTTGTCTTTAGACCATATCTTATTTGTCTTTTGCTGGGTCTTCATTTTGTTTTGTTTGTTTGTTTCTTTATTTCCCCTCATTGTAGCAGAAAATTTCTTTAGTTTGGGATCCAATAACTACTAATTTCTTACCTATTTTAGGCAGGTAGGGATTTGTCAACAATTTATTATTCTGTTTCTTAAGTTTTATGGGAAATGTTTTATAGTCTGATCAATAGGTGGGATAATAGTCACTGTTTTTTCAGCATTCTGAATGATTAATTCTTGCTCTGTCCTCACTAGTTATCATTACTTTTTTAACATGAAGTCAGGAGTGTTAACCTCCAGAAACCACATGAAAACAGATTCTACTTTACCTTCTTTTCTGCACAATTGATGTCTGAATGCCACCAGAGGATATATATGAGAATGTTCTATCAGAAAACTTATGATTTTTAAATTATAGATTTTTATCTTAATTACTATCACAGAATGTATGTCACATGTGCTCTGGCCCTAAGCCCTAATTTTTACAACATAACTATCATTCAAATAATTTTGCTTACTAAATCACTAATCAATATATTGTTTCCTTAATTGCATTTGGCCCCCAGATGTCTTTATTTTCTGCAAGTAACCCTACAGATACCATCTTAATATTCCACAAAATTAACCAAGTTTCCAATTAAGTTTGTATGCAAGAATTAGTATTTGTTTAGTCATAAGTTTAAATTTCTAACTTCTATTTCTCTTATTTGAGATTATGATGGAATACAAAAATGATGGGACTTCTTAGATTTTTTTCATTCATATCAAGCTCTTTAATTTTATAAAATTGCTTACCTTAGAAGCTTCTTCAAATTAACTGTATGCTTTCTTCAAAAATTATCTTTGACACCAAACTTTCCTCATGGAATTTTTCATCTCTGTATTTCTCAGTGTATAGATTAAGGGATTGAACATATGAGTGATGATGGTGTAGAAAAGTGCAAATATTTTGTCTTCAGGGAAAGTAGTAGATGGTCTAAGGTAGATGAAGATTATAGGTCCAAAAAGTAAGATGACCACAGAAATGTGAGACCCACATGTAAAGAGGGCTTTGTGTTTTCCCTCAGCTGAATGATTTCTTAAAGTGAATAATATAATGCCATAAGAAACACATAAGACAGTGATAGTAACTAAGGCAATCATACCTGAACTGGCAACCACAAGGACACCAGTGATGTTGGTATCAGTACAAGCAACTTTAAGCAAAATAAAGATATCATAAAAATAGTGATCAATTTCATTAGGAGCACAAAAGGGCAACTGAATCATCATAAGTAATTGTGGAAAGGAATGGACAGCCCCACCAGCCCAAGAAGCTAAGACTAGGGTATTGCACTTTGTCCTGTTTATGATTGTCACATAGTGGAGAGGTTTACAAATGCCAACATAGCAATCAAAAGCCATGGCAGTCAGAATGAAGACCTCAGTACTGCCAAAGAAGTGCATCGCAAAGACCTGTAACATGCAATTACTATAGGAAATGCTCTTTATTTCTACCAACAGGTCTCCAATTAATTTTGGTGTAACACTAGAGGTATAGCAGATGTCCATGAAGGAGAAGTGGCTTAGGAAATAGTACATTGGTTGGTTAAAAAGAGAATTGCATAGAATGGAGACAAGGATCAGAAGGTATCCTACCAACAAGGCAAGATAAGAGAATAAGAAGAACACAAACCAAAATATTTGTATGTTCTGGTCATAAGAAATTCCTGGAAGAATGAATTCTGAGATGTTACTCTGGCTTTCCATATATTTGAGCCTGGTGTATCTTATACACAAATGAATTATGAATTTGAAAGAAATAAAATAAAAATGGGTGATTAATAGTATAATGTCAATAATATAAAATTTACTCAAAGAAAAATTCAGATGAGTAGAACATCAATATTAATAATTTTGATTTATTTAATTAAGCCATTTTGTCATTTTTGTTGTCTCTGATAAATCTATTGTGAAATAATTTCATGGTGGAAATAGAATAAATATTTATTTTACTCAATTTTACCAATAATAATTTTCAATATTTAGATACATTTTCAAAAATTAAAAACTTTCATTACTTTCATTGTTTTTTAGATAACAAGAAGACTTTTAATAACTGACCTAAGTAAATGATGCATTTTCTTTATATTTTAAATGTGTTCCTTATATATTAGTTCAACTTTTCTTTTCTAGCAATGTCTAGACAAATTCCCTGAATTACCTGGGAATAAATTCTCACAAAGTGCAATTGTACTAAACCACCCCCACCTGAATTGCTGAACTTTAATTTGGATAGACACTCTTCTCCCCCATGTGATCAAGCATTGTCAATGGGTCATCACAAACCAGTGTAATTGCTGTTGTTTTCCAAGCAGAGAACAGCGAAAACCATACAGCAAAAGAATGTCAATTAATGATGGAAATTGTGAAAAATAGCAAAATTATTCATTTTCATATTTACATTTCTAGTGTTCAAACTATTAATATATACTATATTATATGTAATTAACAATCATATAATACAATTACCTAATTATTAATTATGTATGTATATAATACAAAATTAAAAATTGCAGAGTCAATCATTAATGGGTAGATAAAAATCACTAAATAGCCCAAGGATGTTTGAATTGTACACACATCATTGCTTTTGTGAGAAATCTCTTGTTTTATATGCAATCTAATGCACTAATGTCTTATTTTTTATACAATCTAATACACTTTATATACAATCAAAGGAGATGATATATAAGATAACTTAAACTGTGTGGTCAAATAGGATTTGTTTCAATAATGAATATATGGAAAATTAATGGATTTGCATCTTTTGTATCTAATGTGTAGTCTTAAGACATAATTTAATCAGTACAAAATGACTGAAGGATAGAGAGAATGCACTTCCAGTAGTTCTTTTACTCATTGATGAGGAATTATCTGTGCCAAATGCATTTACAATGGGTAATAATTTAGTCTGCATCTGATGTCACATTCATATCTGGACTCCCAAATGTCTATTTTAAAACCACACAATATTTTTGGCAAGGTTATTTAGAAACCATAATCATTAGTGATTACTGAAATTAATATCTATGTTATTCATAGTCTTGAAGACTATGATAGATGCCAAATGGTTAACAGGTAGGCAATCTAAAATGTTCTGTAGGACATCAATTCTATTATACTATTATTATTCAATACCCAAAATTTTCCATTTGTTCTTTTTGTTTTCAAAATAATTATCAATCAGAATACTCAGCTGCAAAAGTAATGAAAGAATATTATAAAATTATAGGTGGGCTATATTCACTGGCCTATCTTCTACTTATTGCAACTAATACTGATTGTTTATTAGGTAGTTTTATGTTAATTTTTAAAATTCATTGATTACCCTAAAATTTTGACTTAAAGAGATTTATTATATAAGTAGATGGTCAACAATTTAAAGGTGGAAATCACTTGACTAATCCAAACTCTGGTTTTAAATAGAAGAGACTCAGATCAAGAGAATCTAAGCATTTCTCAGAATTGGAAAATAATACACTGTGAATGTCAGAAGACAAATGTCCTGATTGTCCCTGAATCTTGGGCTACACTTCATGCTTGTGAGCTGAGAGGAATGTGGGAACACTGTCATGGAGGACAGCAATGAAAAGACAAGGTTGAATCCTCATCTGAGTAGAAAAGAAAATGCAAGGTGATGGGTTGTCAGACTCTCAGTCTGTCTTTCTGAGTACTTATGTATGTAGAGATAAAGGGGTATTTAATGTATATATGTATTCTAGAAATCTCTGATTCTAAATCATCTTGAAATTAGTTTCCTTCCTTTTTACCAAAATTAAGTTGCTTAAAGATGGATTCTTGTTTGATTTCTAGATCATCATTGGCATTCAATCTACAATAGCTCTTAAAAATCCCATCCTAGGAGACGAGCCCGCGCCCACGCCCGCGTCGCTCAGATCTCCCAGCTGGATATTGGAAATAGCTTTTGATGGTTTAGGGCCTCTTTCACTTGACCCCAGGATGTGTCTTGTCATCCCAATCAGACTGTAAACTCATGTAGACTGAATATTCGTCTAATCCAATACTTGGACATTAGTCTGAGGCTTGGACAGTCTTCTATAAACACCTCTATCACCAGGACAAGCAACCCCAAAAGCTTGGACAACCATGAGGAAACAAAGAAACACCATGCAGGCAAAGGAGCAGGAAAAAAACCCACAAGACCAAATAAATGAGGAGGAAATAGGAAAAATGCCTGAAAAAGAATTTAGAGTAATGATAGTAAAAATGATACAAAATCTCGATAACAAAATAGAGAAAGTACAAGAAACAGTTCATAAGAACTCAGAAAAACAAACAGCAATGGATAACAAAATAACTGAAATTAAAAATACTCCAGATGCTATAACCAGCAGAATGACTGAGGCAGAAGAATGAATAAGTGAGTTGGAAGATAGAATGGGAGAAATAAACACCACAGAGCAGGAAAAAGATAAAAAAATAAAAAGACTAGAAGACAGCCTCAGAGACCTCAGTGATAACCTTAAACGTACCAACATTCGAATTATAGGCATCCCAGAAGAAGAAGAAAACAAGAAAGGGTCTGAGAAAATATTTGAAGAGGTTATAGTGGAAAACTTTCCCAACATGGGAAAGGAAATCATTAACCAAGTCCAAGAAGCACAGAGAGTCCCATACAGAATAAACCCAAGGAGAAATACACTAAGACACATATTAATCAAACTAACAACAACTAAACACAAAGAAAAAATATTAAAAGCAGCAAGAGAAAAGCAACAAACAACATATAAGGGAAAACCCATCAGGATAACAGCTGACCTTTCTACAGAAACTCTGCAGGCCAGAAGGGAATGGCAGGATATCCTGAAAGTCCTGAAAGAGAGAAACCTACAGCCAAGAATACTCTACCCAGCAAGAATCTCATTCAGATTTGAGGGAGAAATCAAAAGATTTCCAGGCAAGCAAAAGTTAAGAGAATTCAGCACCACCAAACCAGCCTTACAACAAGTGCTAAAAGAACTTCTCTAAGTAGGAAACACAAGAAAAGGAAAACACCTACAAATACAAACTCAAAACAATTCAGAAAATGGTCATTGGAACACACATGTAAATAATCACTTTAAATGTCAATGGATTAAATGCTCCAACCAAAAGACACAGACTGGCTGAATGGATACAAAAACAAGACCCTTCTATATGCTGCCTACAAGAAACCCACTTCAGACCAAGGGATACATATAGACTGAAAGTGAAGGGATGGAAAAAGATATTCCATGCAAATGGAAGTCAAAAGAAAGCTGGAGTAGCAATACTCATATCAGACACATTAGACTTGAAAGTAAAGACTATTAAAAGAGACAAGGAAGGGCACTACATAATGATCAAGGGATCCATCCAAGAAGAACATATCACAATGGTAAATATCTATGCCCCCAATATAGGAGCACCTCAATACATAAGGCAAAAGCTAACAGCTATAAAAGGGGACATCGACAGGAACACAATTATAGTGGGAGACTTAAACACCCCACTTACATCAATGGACAGATCATCCAAACAGAAAATAAATAAAGACACACAAGCTTTAAATGACACATTAGACCATCTCGACTTAATTGATATTTATAGGACATTCCTTCCAAAAACGACAGACTACACATTCTTCTCAAGTGCACACGGAACATTTTCCAGGATAGATCACATCTTGGGTCACAAATCAAACCTCAGCAAATTCAAGAAAATTGAAATCATATCAAGCATCTTCTCAGACCACAACGCCATGAGACTAGATATCAATTACAGGAAAAAAACTGCAAAAAATACAAACACATGGAGGCTAAACAATTCACTCTTAAACAACCAAGGAATCACTACAGAAATCAAAGAGGAAATCAAAAAATATCTAGAAACAAATGACAACGAAAACACAACAACCCAAAACCTATGGGACGCAGCAAAAGCAGTTCTAAGAGGGAAGTTTATAGCAATACAGTCCTACCTTAAGAAACAAGAAAATGATCGAATAAACAACCTAACCTTACACCTCAAACAACTAGAGAAAGAAGAACAAAGAAACCCCAAAGTGAGCAGAAGGAAAGAAATCATAAAGATCAGAGCAGAAATAAATGAAAAAGAAAGGAAAGAAACCATAAGAAAAATAAATAAAACTAAAAGCTGGTTCTTTGAGAAGATTAACAAAATTGATAAACCATTAGCCAGACTCATCAAGAAAAAAAGGGAGAAGATGCAAATCAACAGAATTAGAAATGAAAAAGGAGAAGTCACAACGGACACCTCAGAAATACAAAAGATCATGAGAGACTACTACAAGCAACTATATGCCAATCAATTGGATAACCTGGAAGAAATGGATACATTCTTAGAAAAATACAATCTTCCAAGACTGAACCAGGAAGAAATAGAAACCATGAACAGACCAATCACAAGTACAGAAATTGAGGCAGTGATTAAAAATCTCCCAACACACAAAAGCCCAGGACCAGATGGATTCACAGGCGAATTCTATCAAACATTTCGAGAAGAGTTAACACCTATCCTTCTCAAACTCTTCCAAAATATTGCAGAAGGCGGAGCACTCCCAAACTCATTCTATGAGGCTACCATCACCCTGATACCAAAACCAGGCAAAGATGTCACAAAAAAAGAAAACTACAGACCAATATCACTGATGAATATAGATGCAAAAATCCTCAACAAAATACTGGCTAACAGACTGCAACAGCACATTAAAAAAATCATACACCACGATCAAGTGGGGTTTATCCCTGGGATGCAAGGATTCTTCAATATACGCAAATCAATCAACGTGATACATCATATCAACAAATTGAAGGATAAAAACCATATGATCATTTCAATAGATGCAGAAAAAGCTTTTGACAAAGTTCAACACCCATTTATGATAAAAGCTCTCCAGAAAATGGGCATAGAAGGAAATTACCTCAACATAATAAAAGCCATATATGACAAACCAAAAGCCAACATTGTTCTCAATGGAGAAAAACTGGAAGAATTCCCTCTAAGAACAGGAACAAGACAAGGGTGTCCACTCTCACCACTGTTATTCAACATAGTTTTGGAAGTGTTAGCCACAGCAATCAGAGAAGAAAAAGAAATTAAAGGAATCCAAATTGGAAAAGAAGAAGTCAAATTATCACTCTTTGCAGATGACATGATACTATATATAGAAAACCCTAAAGACTCTACCAGAAAACTGCTAGCACTCATTGATGAGTTTAGTAAAGTAGCAGGATACAAAATTAATGCACAGAAATCTCTTGCATTCCTATACACTAACAACGGAAGAGCAGAAAGAGAAATTAAGGAAACTCTCCCATTCACCATTGCAACAAAAAGAATCAAATACCTAGGAATAAACCTGCCTAAGGAGGCAAAAGATCTGTATGCAGAAAACTTTAAGACATTGATGAAAGAAATCAAAGATGACACAAACAGATGGAGGGACATACCATGTTCCTGGATTGGAAGAATCAACATCGTGAAAATGACTGTACTACCCAAAGCAATTTATAGATTTAATGCAATCCCGATCAGATTACCAATGGCATTTTTCACAGAACTAGAGCAAGAAATCTTACGATTTGTATGGAAACGCAAAAGACCCCGAATAGCCAAAGCAATCTTGAGAAGGAAAAATGGAGTTGGTGGAATCAGGCTTCCTGACTTCAAACTATACTACAAGGCCATAGTGATCAAGACAGTATGGTACTGGCACAAAAATAGAAAGGAAGATCAATGGAATAGAATAGAGAACTCAGAAGTAAGCCCAAACACATATGGGCACCTTATCTTTGACAAAGGAGGCACGAGTATACAATGGAAAAAAGACAGCCTCTTCAATAAGTGGTGCTGGGAAAATTGGACAGCAACATGTAAAAGAATGAAATTAGAACACTTCCTAACACCATACACAAAAATCAACTCCAAATGGATTAAAGACCTACATGTAAGGCCAGACACGATAAAACTCCTAGAGGAAAACATAGGCAGAACACTCTTTGACATACATCAAAGCAACATCCTTTTTGACCCACCTCCTAGAATCATGGAAATAAAATCAAGAATCAACGAATGGGACCTCATGAAACTTAAAAGCTTTTGCACAGCAAAAGAAACCATAAATAAAACTAAAAGGCAACCCTCAGAATGGGAAAAAATAATTGCCTATGAAACAACGGACAAAGGATTAACCTCCAAAATATACAAGCAGCTCATGCAGCTTCATACCAAAAAAGCAAATAACCCAATCCACAAATGGGCAGAAGACCTAAATAGACATTTCTCCAAAGAAGACATACAGATGGCCAACAAACACATGAAAAGATGCTCAACATCACTCATCATCAGAGAAATGCAAGTCAAAGCCACAATGAGATATCACCTCACACCAATCAGAATGGCCATCATCACAAAGTCTGGAAACAACAAATGTTGGAGAGGGTGTGGAGAAAAGGGAACTCTCCTGCACTGTTGGTGGGAATGTAAGTTGGTACAGCCACTATGGAAAACAATTTGGAGGTTCCTTAAAAAACTACAAATAGAACTACCATATGATCCAGTCATCCCACTCCTGGGCATATACCCAAAGAAAACCATAATGCCAAAAGAAACTTGTACCATAATGTTTATTGCAGCACTCTTTACAATAGCCAGGACATGGAAGCAACCTAAATGCCCATCAACAAATGAATGGATACAGAAGATGTGGCATATATACACAATGGAATATTACTCAGCTATAAAAAGGGATGAGATGGAGCTATATGTAATGAGGTGGATAGACCTACAGTCTGTCATACAGAGTGAAGTAAGTCAGAAAGAGAAGGACAAATATTGTATGCTAACTCACATATACGGAATCTAAAAATGGTACTGATGAACTCAGTGACAAGAACAAGGAAGCAGATACAGAGAATGGACTGGAGAACTCGAGGTATGGGAGGGGGCGGGGGGTGAAGGGGAAACTGAGAAGAAGCGAGAGAGTAGCACAGACATATATATACTACCAACTGTAAAATAGTCAGTGGGAAGTTGTTGTATAACAAAGGGAGTCCAACTCGAGGATGGAAGATGCCTTAGAGGACTGGGGCAGGGAGGGTGGGGGGGATTCGAGGGGGGGGCGTCAAGGAAGGGAGGGAATATGGGGATATGTGTATAAAAACAGTTGCTTGAACCTGGTGTACCCCCAAAAAAATAAAATAAAATAAAATAAAATAAAATAAATGGAAAAAAAAAAAAAGAGTGAGGAAAAAAAAAAAAAATCCCATCCTATAATCTGAGGAAACTTGCTGTACAATCACTGCTATTAACAGATATTAAAGGGAATGAATATGAAAAAGTTGATATCACAGTTGCGGAAATAAAGTATATCAAGCAAACACTGTGTTGTAGAGCACTGCTGCACAGAAAGAGGTAGAAACATTGAAGAGAGTTAATTAAACTGACCAGTGTGATCCTTGAGATAATTGTTAAATCTCTTTAACCTCATTTTCCTAATCCATACAATTAAGATATCATTACATTATATAATTCAAAAATCTAATGAGGAAACCATGAGGTAGTGTGAAATACCCCAGTTACATATGTGGTTCATATGTCTTTTCCCTTTCACAATCTTCCCTCTTTGAGTGAGTAGTTTTTAATCACAGAAATTGTCAGCATTTGAAAATGAAGGGGAATGGAAAAATAAAGACAAAAACAAAAAAGTCACCACATGAATTTAACAACTGTGATCAGGTAAAGTTTTAATTTCACTAATCTGTTAGTGAAAATAACTTAATTTGGTGATACATCGTTCCTCTTAGGGAATGTTTAACACGCATCACTAGTCTGATTGTTTGCACTACACAGGTGTAGTCAAACAATTACTTTTCTTTTTAGTACTGGATAAAAATTCTGAGGGCCTTTCTTGTTAAGCTATTAGCATAATAATATAAGTTCTTATATATAAAGTGTCTATCATATACTCTCATTTTCTGCTAATGTATCTGAATGAAGAATGGTATAAACTTACCTTAATTGATTAATTTGAAACTAGCTTATTTTAGGATCACAGGTGTTTTGAATTATAGGAAATTCTTCATATCTGTAGGTATTCAAGCATAGCCTAGGCTATTTCTAATAGTAACATGGAGGAACACATAAGCATAAGAATGGTGCAAATGAAATTCACTGCCAATTTTAAAGTATTTTAAGTTTAACTCATTTTTAATGGGAATTTTTTCATAAATAATGCATCATTAACTCTAAAGTGTGCTATAACATTTTTATAATAATGTAATTACCATATGGTACAAAAAAATGAAGTCATATAGGTATAGAGATAATATATATAATAAATATATAGAGCATATAATTAGCCATGCTCATGGTTGTTGAGACCCTTGCCAAACCAAGGTGATATGGTTAATTCCCTACCATCGGACCCGAGTGGCTGTGAAGTTAGGTTTTGGATGCATCAGGAAGAATGCCACCCTCAGATGCTCACTTTGTCAATTCATCTCCAGTATCAAAATCTGGAATAAAATGCAGAGAATTAGAAACCAGTAACTCAAACATATCCAGATAATTCTCTGAAAATATTTTGGAAACTGAATAGGTCTTAAACTATCTACAGGTTTACAAAGGAAATGGACTTCAGATATTCACTACAACTATCAGTGAGGCAAGAAGTGCATCTTTACTCCCCACACAGAGGCTAGGCATTTTGGATGTCAATTTAACATCTCAATACTAACTCAGACTGAAAAATGAAAAGTATTTTTAAACTCTTACAAAAGCTAACACAAGTATTTAGGTCCTAGGAATCATCATTTTTAGCCTATGCTGGGAGGCAATTTGGACAGGGAGAACAGAATATAAACTTAATTGAAACACAAGAATTAGTGGGTCCTTGAAAAGCATAAATAATTACATTACCAAAGGCATTTCTAAGTATATCCAGGCCAAATGTTGCTAAGCTAATGTCCATGGTAATGTCCCTGCTTCCCCTGGTTCCACATTTGTCTTATCTTGCTTCAGGTACTAATTATTTCCCTGAGGGCCCAAAGGGCTCCAGTCAAAACAGTGCAGGAAATATTGACGACTCTATACACTTCCAACTTTCTGCAGAATAGACAGGGAATTAATGAAGCCTTCAGTAGTATAAGGTTAGCTTTCAGGAAAATCTGAGATGAGGTAGGACAAAAAGAACTTAAAGGAGCATTTACAGTCCAAGATTGGATCATTATCAAGATCTTAGGCATGTAGAATAGATAGATCAATAAAACAAATGACCTGCAAAGCCATGATTTGTAAGAAGTTACTCATTGTTAGAAGGACTAACATTGATGGATAGATAGTTAGAGAATGGGACTCCCCACAAAAAAAGAGAAAAATAAAAGAGTAAACTTTATTTTCCTCATAAACTTGGCAGGTAGGAAAAGTAAAAATGAGATGGACAAATCAGAAGAAGAAAGCATTCCAAACACAGTAGTGTTTACCATTCAGTTCTTTCCCCTGTCACTAAATATTCACAGGTTGTTTAGATACAGGGTTACCTGCACACACTAAAGTTCATTAGTCTGTCTGTCTCTCTACCATGTAGAAATATATACAGTTTCTCCTCCATTTAAAACATCAGGAAATCCAATTTTTTAGTATCTCATCTGACTTAGATCACACTAAGCAAAATGATAAGAATAAACAATAATATATTAAGATCATTCATTGGCTTTTAAGTTCTTATATTTTTAAATAATCATAATAATGAATATTTTGTCATAGTATTATTGCTTCTATTATGCAGATAGGAACACAGAAAGTCCTATAGGCTAAATACCTAGCTTGAAAGGCCAGTAACCAACAGACACAAGAAAATGGGTATTTCTAAGTTTAGCTCTTGCTTCCAGGCTTTGAAAATTTAGGAATTCTGAGTAAATGAATGATCTAGCACTTTCAGATGAAGCAGCTAGTCTATCAGGTGTTTAGTAAAATCAAAATACTCTGAGAAATTTGATGATTTACATACAGAGAAAAGAACAAACTATTTAAAATAAAGATTGCTTTAAAAATATCTACAATACATGATGCCATAATCACAGGCCTCTCTCTGGTGTTGAAGAAAAGAGTAGAATAGTCCAGAAGTGTCTAAATTACCCCTCCCCATGGATGCCTAGAAAAAGGTATAGGCTGGAGGAAAAGGGTGAGGGATAAGAGAGGGTAACTGAGTCAAGAAGTCACATAAAACTGTGTCACACACAGCTAGTTGGACTCCAGTCTTTCCATTAGGCTCCCTCTGAGATTTCTAAACTTCTCCCAGACTGATGTCTTCTGATAACCCTGGGATTAAATAATAGACCTTTGTAAATGTGTTCATTAACTGATCAATGTGTATTCCTTTAATAAATTTTAGTAAAGATGGATTTTTAAATTACCAATACATTACTTTATAAGTGGAAAATGTTTATTAAATTACACATTTACTTCCATAAATATTCCTTAAGCATTCTATCTGCAGTTACAGACTGATGAACAGATTTTTTAAGGATATTAGGCTACATGTTGAAAAAGAGAATCTTAGAAATAGCACCTAAGAAGTAAATAAGTAATTTTATTTCAGTACATATGTTTTTTAAGTTTATTATACAATATTATCACATGTCTGAAAAATTTTCATCAAAATGATAAAATAAAGCCAATGATAATGAAAGGTTTTTTTGGCTTGTTTGTTTTGTGGTACTGCATTTTTCCTGATGGAAAGAGAGTGTCCCATGACCTGTCTTCAAGATCTATATGACACCCCCTACTAGACATGTGTAGATACAATTGTCACATACACACACAGCACACATATACATATTTCATTTCTACACTTAAAATAATACAAATATTCTTTGAAAAACACTGCATTCAACCAGATCAAACAGAACCATGGATAATTTGTCAAAGCTAATTTCTTATGGACTGGATGGAGGTTTGCATGAATGCAGGAGGATAAAAAGAGACAGTATTATGTGGATGTAGGAAAGATTCTAAGGGTTGAAACATTAAAATGATGACTTGCCTGGCCCTACAGACAAACCCTTCCACCTCTATTGGTTTTTTGTTTCATTTTATTTGTTTTTTTCCCCTGGATTTTTCCTTCACTGTAGTGCAGAAGTAACTTACTCAGAAACTGTGGGAAATCAATGCAGTCATTCTTCTGAGAAAAGACAAGTGCTTGGGCAAAGAGAAATGTCTACATAGATGGGAACCAAGACACAGAGCTGGGATTGGATTATGTGATTCAATAGCTGTAGGGGAAAATAACAATTAAAATAGTACCTCAGTGCAAAAAATAAATAAGAAGACTATAGGGCAATGCTCTGTGATGACCTAAATGGGAAGGGAATCCAAAAAAGAGAGGATATATGTATACATATAGCTGATTCACTTTGCTGTACAGTAGAAACTAACACAACATTGTAAAGCAACTATATTCCAATAAAAATTAATTTTAAAAAACATAAAAAAGACAGACTATGGGGGGGCTGAAAGTCTGCTGGATTTAATTTTCTCCCTGATAGGCACATAGAATTTATGTTAAATTTTTACTTTTCTGACATCATCATTCAATAGAAATTGAATAATCGCTTCAACAAATGATACCAATAAACTGGTATCAAAATACTAAAGAATGAATTTGGAATCCTACCTCCCACCATATATGAAAATTAACTCAAAATAGATTAAGACCAAATGCACAACTGAAACTATAAAATTCTTAGTAGAAAACATAGGGAGAAATCTTCAAGACCTTGGATTAAGCAATAGTTTCTTAAATACGGCAATAAAAGCACAAGCAACAAAAGAAAAATAGAAGAATTGGATTCCATCACAATTACAAACTCCTGTGCATAATAGCACACTATCAAGAAAGTGAAAGCTGGAGAACATTATGGATGGATATGTAAAATGATGTCAAATTGTGATACACAGTTGTTGTTCCTCAAAATGTTAAATATAGAATTGTTATATATTTATATAAATAAAACACACAAAAATTACAAACAGATATTCAAACATGTACAAATGCTTACAACAGCACTATTCACGATAGCCTAAATGCCCCCAAATTACTAATAACTGATGAACAAATAATCAACTTGTGGTATATCCATACAATAGACTATTAATTCACAATAAAAAATGCGATACTAATACATGCTATAACATAAAATTTGAAAACATGTTAAGACAAATTACAGAAAAGGCCATAAATTACTTGGTTCTATGTATATATGAGAGTGAGTCAAAAATTATCTGCACTCTGGCTGTAGAATTTATAGAAGTTTTAATATAATTGAAGTGTGGATAATTTTTAACTCACCCTCATAAAATGTCCAGAATAAGCAAATCCATAGAAATAGAGTTCCTTAGTGGTTTCCAGCTCCAGAGGGTAGGATGAAATGGTAATATGGTAATTGACCACTTAATTAGCAAGAGATGATGAAAATATTCTGCAACTAGAAAGCTGTGATGGTTGCATGTACATTTTTTAATAGTTAAGGTAATGAATTTTGTATAAATTTTACTTCAATAAGAAATTACTAATACAAATTTTGAGATAAATGAAATTGAATTAATGGCAGATCTGAACTTCTGGAAAGCAGTAAAATCTTTACAGGTAAATATGGATATATATATATATTTTCAAATGATACAGACATTAACAAGATAGTAGGAAATATCATAAAGAAATTTAAGCCAGGAAATTTGACAACTTAAAATCCAATTTACTGTAAAATTATTATAAAATCTGACTAAAGAAGAAGTAAAAATACCTAAATAATCCTAAACCAGTTGGGTAAATTAAATGTGTACATAAATTTTTCTCAAAAGTCACTCCAGGCCTAATATATTCAACTTCTGAAGTCCACAAAATATTATTTATTTATTTATATACTTACTTATTTACTTATTTATTGGCTGTGTTGGGTCTTCATTGTTGCACACGGGCTTTCTCTTGTTGTGGCATGTGGGGGCTACTCTTTGTTGTGGTGCGAGGGCTCTTCATTGCTGTGGCTTCTCTTGTTGTGGAGCATGGGCTCCAGGTGTGTGGGCTTCAGCAGTTGAGGTACATGGGTTAAATAGTTGTGGCTTACAGCTCTAAAGCTCAGGCTCAATAGTTGTGGCATGTGGGCTTAGTTGCTCCACAGCATGTGGGATTTTACTGGAACAGGGATCGAACCCATGTCCCCTGTATAAGCAGGTGGATTCTTAACCACTGTGCCACCTAGGAAGTCCCTACAAAATATGTTTTAAATAAGTAACACACATTCTGCACAAATTCTTTCAGAAAATAGAAAACACTCAGCACATCATTTTATGAAGCCAGCATTGCTTATATATAAGTTGCATTACAAGAAAGAAGATGAAAAATATTTCTTATGAACATATGCAAAAGGATATTAAACAACATACTGATAAATGAATCCTGTCCTTTTTAAAAATTAATTATTCACCATGAGCATGTATAATCCACACCAGGAATTAAACATTGCTTAACTTTCAAAAATTAGTCAATGATATTTACTAAATTACCAGAAGAAAGGAGAAGTGAAGAATCATATGATAAGTTCAATAGATGCATGCAAATTGATAAATTTCAGTTTAGATTTGTGAATAAAATATGTACTAGAAAACAAAAGATAGAAAGGAATTTGCTCAATCTGACAGAGCATCTGAATAAAACCTATAGCTACCATAATACTTAATTGTGAATTCTAAGATTGCAAACAGGACAAATCTGTCCCTTCCCAATTTATGTTCTGCATTGTACCCTAGGTTCTAGTCATTAAATTTTAAATAAATTTAAAAAAAGAAATAAAAGACATACAGTTTAGAAAAGAAGCAAAATTATAAAAACGTTTATGTGCATCATTACATCGGTAGAAAATGCTAAGGGCTCTATTGAAAATCAAATGGACCTAATCAGTTAATTAAACAAGTTAACTTTAACAAGGTCAACATAAAATGTCAAACATACTTGTATAAAAACAGCAGTTAGAAATTCAGATTAGAAAGAAAATGGTATGTAATTTACTATTAAAAACATGACATTTGAGGAACATTTAAAAATATATTCAAAACTTGTAAACCAGAAAACACTACTGAAAGAAACCAAATACATAAGAAAAAGGAAGGATATGTCCTGTTGAAGGATTAACAGACTCAATTTTTTTACCATATGAATTTTTTTAAGTGTACAATTTGATATATATTTTTCTTTTTAGTAATGTATATATGGCAATCCCAATCTCCCAATTCATCTCACTACCATATGAATTTTTATGTCAATGCAATTCCAATAAACATCCCACAGGATATTTGAAGAAATTTACAATCCTATTTTGAAATTTATATAGAAATATACAATTTTAAAGGAACCTGGTATAGAAAATCACTCTCAAAAAACCATTAGAAATGCTGTGTGGTATTGACATAAGGATAAACATAAAGATCATTGAAACAGAATGTTTAGAAATAAATCTAAATGTATGAATTTTCTTGCAAAGATATCAAGGTAATTCAAGCAGAAAGAATATATTTTTCAACAAATTATACTGCATCAATTGATATCCATATGTGAAAAAAAAAATGCCCTCAACCACTACCTTGGTCTATACACAAAAATTAACTCAAAATTAGTAAGAGATCTAGTTGTTAAAGCAAACCTATAAAAATTATTTAAAAATAAATTTTTTCCATGGAAGTAGATCAATATTTTCTAGATATGGCACAGCAAGCAAGAACCATAAAAAAAATAGTTGAACATTGCCAACATTTTAAATCTTCTGCTCATTGGATATCATCCCTTTTAAAAATGAAAAGGCAACCCACAGAATAGGACAAATATATATATATATATATTCATATGCACAAAAATTTACATTATATATAAATTTGTGTAAAATTACACATATGCATTTTATATAAAAACATATATATGACAAAAGAACTGTATCTAGAATATATGTAAATCACCTACAAATCAGTAAAGAGACCCAGAATTCCTATTTTGAATTGCACAAAGATCTTCAAAGAAATATCCCAAAAAGAAATAGAAATGGCCTATAATACTGAAAATTTCTCAACTTCAGTAATTATCAGGAAAGAAAACTAAATCCTCAATAACTTGTCACCTAGTACCTCCCAGATTGACCAAAAAGAAAATCATACCAAGTGACAAGAATGTCCAACAATTCACTTGTTTGAAATCAAAACTACTTTCTTGTGCCTTAGATATCTGTCAACGTGTTTAATGTCACCTAGTATTCCATACTGACCATCACAAGAGGCCCAGACATAACTTATTGGAAATTTTTTTGATTATGTTTATATTCATTGCCCTTTAAGGAATGTGATAAAACAGGTTTTAGATTCAAGTACTTCTAAATTTTATGCCCTCACTGCTCTAACTCTCAAGCAATCAGTACTAGATTTCCAGGAAACTGTTTAATACTAATAAGAAGACAGAAAGTCAGTCTCTGACATGAGTACACAGGTTAACTACATCACAGTTCTCAAGGCTGGAATTATGTCAACCTTGCTATTCACATGATATTCAACCTTCTTAGAAAGCCAGGTTCAGATAGAGAAAGGGGACTCACAGGTTTAGGCTGGAAGGGCAGGGAATACAATTCCCCACTCCAGAATGTCTTCAGAATACCTACTTCCAAGACAAAGACTTTCCATCAAAGAAGATAATGAGTTCCTTGGAGAGAAAACAGCAGCTATAAGACAAGGTCCTTGAACCTGTATTGCAAACTTGTTAAACATCCATGCACACAACTGAAAATGTCTTGTTTTTGTTGTTTCTATTTCCAGAGAAAGATTTGTCCAGAGTGGAAAGACCCACTTGAATGTGTTTCCACCACACTTTCTGCCTCCTGACTTTTGGACCAAACCATTTACCAAAGGTCATTTCTCCATGCTGTTCTAAAATGAATTTATTCTAAATTCAAGTTCCAGGTTTTCTGTGAAATCTTTTTGAGTCTTTAGGCTACAAGGAAAGACTTATTTACAATTGATTTGGTACTGAATTATCTGAATAGTCTCTTTATGAGTGCATTATATTTTTTTGAGTGCATTATATTTTTCATATCAAAAGTTACTTATCCCAAGAAGAGATCAATTTGAAGATGGGATTATTTTTGAACACCCTCAAATGTCATTAATATCATCTAAGACCAGCAGGTAAGTTTTTCAATAGCGCCAATGCTTAGTAAAGATTGTTACTTTCCATATGTAGTAATCATTATGTTTCAACCCTCTCAAATACAATAGTAAAACATTTTACCTTCTCCCCATTCTCCAAAAGATATTTGGTAAATCTCATTAATGTAATTTGACAGATGAAAAGTTTGAGTCTCATGGAGATTAAGAAATGTGTAAGACCCAGTTCTCTAACACACAATACACTCATTTTGCCACCAGACACTTCTTTTAATAATTAAGACTATTCATGAGAATGAAAACATTTAAATACACTTCACACACAAAAATATGTAAATATGAATATTAAATGATATAAACCATCACTTGTTTAGTCTAAGTATAAATATGAAGAAGTCTTCCTGGTATCAACTGCTGTGCATAAAATAGTGGTCTCCATGGCTTCTTTAAAGTTGGAGATGATTCTTCCTCAGTTTATTGCATGGGTAAATGTTAACAGTTCAGTATGTTTTAGTTAATGTTATTATTACTACTGTCATAATAATGCATACTGTTATATACTAAAATTGTTTCTCATCTATTAAGTGGATGAAATAATAGCATCCACACAGGTTGCAATCATGCCATGCATATAACACTTGATCATTAAAAGTATATTTAGTAGCTATTATAAACTTATCAGATTTAGGAAACATGCTTATCAATTCTATTACAGTAGATCCCATCTCTGTTCATTATGTCCCCATCACCAATGCTCCATTATTATTTATGTAATTTCCTATAAATAAGTCTGATACTAGTGTTCCTTTGTGTCTTCCATCCACTTACTGAAACTCAGCCCAGTTCATCAAGTCACAAAGATCTCTCCTGGAATTATATCCAAAATTCCCTCTTTCTCAAATCCTTCTTCATCCTTACTCTCATGTTCTTAATTACCTTGTATGGTTTCCCATTTCCTAAGAATAAAGGAAAACTCCCTTGGCTTTGCATTCATAGACTTTATGTCCATTTTCTACATCTCATTTCGAGCTTGGATACCACTATATGTGAGATCTATTAAATCACATTAGGCTCTGAGTCATTTCACATGATTAACTGTGACAGATGATCTCCTGCCTATGTGTTTAAAAAAGTTCCTCACAGCTCTAATGATAATCTTTACTTTCCCTCAGGAGAGGATTTAAGTTAACTTTAAGAGATCAGAAACTTTGTTTCCTATATCAAAAGAAAAAAAATCTCCTAAGAATTCAGAACTCAATAGAGTTTAGGCATTTATTGTTTATTGCGTGGGGAAGATTAATGAACTGAAGTTTGAGCTAATAAAAAGTGATTTTTTTTTTCAGGTAACTGAATTAACCGTAACATGAGATACATGGAGGATAGGAACAGTGTGACCAAGTTTATTCTCCTGGGACTCACAGAGAATCCAAAGATACAGAAGCTCATATTTGTTATGTTTTTGGTGGTCTACATTGTCTCTATGGTAGGAAATGTGCTCACCTTGGTGACTATCACTGCCAGCCCATCATTGGGGTCCCCCATGTACTTTTCCCTGGCCCATCTCTCTTTTATTGATGCCTGCTATTCTTGTGTCAATACCCCTAAACTGATTGTAGATTCACTCCATGACAAGAAAATCAGCCCCTTCAATGAATGCATGACACAAATCTTTGGGGAACATTTATTTGGAGGTGTTGATGTCATCCTGCTTACTGTGATGGCCTATGACTGCTATGTGGCCATCTGCAAGACCCTGCACTATACAATCATCATGAACTGGTAGGTGTCTGGGTTGCTAATTGGAGTAGTATGGGTGGGAGGTTTTCTTCATGCAACCATACAGATCCTCTTCATCCTCCAATTACCCTTCTGTGACCCTAATGTCATAGATCACTTTATGTGTGACCTGAATCCCTTGCTTGATCTTGCCTTAACTGATACCCACACTCTAGGGTTCTTTGTTGCTGCCAACAGTGGTTTCCTCTGTCTGTTGAATTTCCTCCTCTTGATTGGCTCCTATGTGATCATTCTGTTCTCCCTAAGGACCCAAAGCTTGGAAGCAAGGTGCAAGGCCCTCTCTACTTGTGTCTCCCACATCATAGCAGTCACACTCTTCCTTGTGCCCTGCTTATTTTTGTACCTGAGACCAGCAGCTACTTTACCTATTGACAAAGCAGTTACAGTATTCTACACTATGATAACTCCCATGTTAAATCCCTTAATCTATACCTTGAGAAATGCTCAGATGAAAAATGCCATTAGGAATTTGTGTAGTAGGAAAGCTATTGCAGGTGATAAATGAAAGGTGTGTGGAGCCCAGCATTGATTCTACTGATGCAAAGGTCAAAAGGACACTGTTGATGATTTCAGAAAAGAGTACCTATGAGATAAAGGAAAAAAAAATAACCACTATGAATCATAGATTCTGCAAGTGGGAGAAGAAATGAGTTCAAAAAAGTAAGGAAAACTTAGCACCAGACTACTTATGCATACTTGGAATATTATACCCGTGGGAAAACATTCAGAAGTCTTTCTGAAGCCTTGAAAATATTACAGAAAATATGGCTAAAAGTAATTAAAGTATGTGCGCCAAGCAACTGGGTGCAGGATGTCCTACTTGAGCAGCGGAGGAGCTAATGGTGAGGGCTTAGGAATGCCAGGTCAGCGCAGGTTAGAATGCTGCTTGAGCATGCACTGATTGTCCTTCTGCTGTTCTTGCAAAAGACCACTGCCCCCAATCATGTGAGGCCCTTTGTACAAAAAGATGTACAAAAAGAAATTTGGTTACTTCAAAGAAAACATTGATTGTGGGACGGAAATTGGAGTGTGAGAACCTCATGCTATCTTACTTCCTGAATGCCGAGAGCTCAATAAAAGCAACGTGGGATGAATCATTGGGGCTCTTGATCCTAGAGGTCTTGAGTCCCCTGGTCCCATCTTTCTCTTAAATCTGTGTTTGTGCTTCTTTAAGCTTGCGGCAGCCGTCATTCGCCCTGAGTCGCCGAGCTGGTCTCGGCATATACCAACTTGGGCCTTAGTTTTTCTAGCTTCATCAATGTATATTCATTAATAAAATAAATAAAAAAACTGATATTGAGCAGTAATCTCTGTAACAATCCAAATAAATAGGCACTAGTATTATCTTCATTTTACAGGTGATTAAACAATCAGAAAGGAGAAAGTTCCAAAAGAGGAATATTGAAGAACGGGTAACCTGTATCTAGCTGATCTCTCAGATCATGTTCTTAGCTGCTGAGATATATGCTGAGCAGGGATGATAGAAAAGTAGCTTAATTATACCACTTACCATTCATTGAGGCAGTGCCCATGCTGGAATCTGTTTATCTATCTATCTATATAAATTGATTACATATTATATATTTATTACTATTGTGGATTATATACAATTATGTTTATTATTGCATATATAGTTATGCATTTGTATATATTATATATATACTATTATATATTCAAGTTCATTACATATTGTTAATTTCTAATATTTTTCATTAATGATACTGCCCATTTTTACGTGTCATAGTTGATGGTAATATGCTGGCTGTAACACTGTGCTGTGTAACTTCTTTGGGGGTTTAAAGCAATGCACCATTTAACCTCTAACGGGTGGGTAAGGAATATCATGCATGTGTCTAAATGTCCTTGTTGCATTCAGAATCATTTCATATTTTGCTCTTGTCACCATCTTATGCTGATAACCCATCAAAAAGAGTGATGATTCAAGTAAAATAATATTTTAATGTCAGACAGGAATTTTAATTTACTGAATAAATTAAAAGTCCTACTCTATAAAATAATTACCTACTTGCTAACATATTTTCTACAATTAGTATGAAGTCTGGTTTGTGATAAATACTGAATGAATGAGTGTAAGTATAAGGGAAGATGAATAAATTCAAAAAAATATAGAACAAAAATGTAATATTGGAGACTAGAAAATTTTTTCTACCTTTATCTGTTTAAGACACAGAGAAGAATTCTAGGTATATCTCTTTTGGAAACTACAATTTGTTTTCCTTCTGCTTAAACTAGGAATGACGAAGAAATTGAAAGTGAGCCTGTTATCTTGTGAACAGAGTTTACCTTGATAATCTCCCAGTTGTAAGCAAGATTCCATCATCCTGTTTTTGCTATATTTCTCTGTCAATCAGTTCCTTTTGGTAACATTTCATTATGAAAAGCTATTTTTTTCTTTAAATATGTAGCTCCATCTACACAAAAACCAACTAGAGGATAAATATATTCAATTAATTTCATCCATTCTTCCTTCATTAAATAATAAATATTTTTCAGTCCAAGGAATGTATCACAAACATTGATGGTTGCTGGGGCTTCAGCCATGAATAAAGAAAAACCTGAGTCATACCTTCACAGAGCTTAGATCCATTGAGCAATCCCCTCCCCCCCCACCAAAAGCAGAAAATTACAACACTGTTATAAACAGCAAGACAGTGGAAGCACAGAATATTTACTCAGAAAGCACTTTTAAGGGACACACAACAAAGACCTGGGGGTTCAGAAAAGATTCCAGATTGAAAAGACATCAAAAATGGGACTCACAGGATAAAAAAGAGTCAGCAGAGTGAATAGGCATTGGTTGGAGTAAGAGTAACTTAGGATAGGGAATATGTACCAAAGGCCAGAAAGTGCAATATATACAGCAAATCCTAATGAATCTGACATATCTGTTGTTGTTAAAACAACAATTTATTCAACAATTATTTATGGAATGTCTACTGCATTCCAGGCAATATGCTGGGCATTTATCTTTTTTTTTTTTTTTTTTTTAAAGATTTATTTTAGAGATTGGAGAAAATATGGTGGTGAAGTAGAGGGACATGGAATGCATCCCTCTCCACAGATGCATTGGGAATGCACCAAAAGTCACAACAATTCCCACAGAGAACCAAATGAACACCAGCAGATGATGTCAGACACCAGAAAGGAGCGCAAGGATCCTGACATAACCAGTAGGGAGGCATCTAGGACAGCTCAAAGAGGGTGAAGCGGTGGAACTGTGGCAGACAGGAGGGAGTGAGAAACACACTGAGGGTCCACACCTCAGCTCAGCATTCCCGGACTGAGACGTGGCTTCAGAGCTGAACAGAGGGTCCGGGAGTGGGAGCATGGGAACTGGAGAGCTGGTTCAGGGTCAGAAAAATTGTTGTTAGTAAGGTGATGGACCGAGAGGACAGGAGGGAAGAGATCCATGGCGAGGAGTGCCTGCCCCTGAGAGCTGCCCAGCTATGATGGCAGCTGTATGCTGCAGGCTTATGGGTAGGGGGAAGGAGCCAAGGGCATAGCCTCTTTCTCTCTTTCAGTGCCTGCAACAGGCAGTGGAGAGATGCTCTGTGGGCCACCTAAGGTGCTCAGGGATAACAAGTACCCTCAGGCACTCGGGCGGGACTAGATTAAAACCCCTTGGAACACAGGCAGCAGGGAGGCGGCCGAGAAAAAACAAAAAAAACAAAAAAACACCAAGAGAGGCCCAATTCTGAGACTTTCTGTTTACACCTGAGCCACCAGCATCCCTCTGCAACAGGCACCTCCAAGGCTGACTGAAACCACAGTGTGCCACTGCTCATTCACTCCCAGGGGAAGGAGCCACTATTGTACCCTCTCCCTCCCCACACACCAACACTTACAGATGAACAATAAAGGAAGCTCTGTTGGTCACAGAATAACACAAAAAACCCAAGGTGAGTAGAAGGACACTTACAGCTGAAACCCTAAGGAAAGAGAAATATTAGTATCAATCCTATTGAACTGGTCCATTCTGGGATCAGTTCTGGATTTTTTTTCTCTCTTTTTTTTTTCTTTCCTTTATTAGTTACTATCTTAGCTCTAAGGTTCTACAAGTTTTATAACATATTATTTTAATTCTATTTTTTATTCTTTCCTTATTTTTATTTTTTTGCCTTTTTATATACTTCTATTTCTAGCTAAGTTTTTGGTAGCATGGACAATATATCTCTCCTACCTTCCTTTCATCTCTATCTTTTATACATTTCTATTCTTTTCTTTTTATTTGCATATTTCCAATCACACTACGCTCCTCTGTTCCCCTGTCTTGCATCCACTTTTAGTTTATTTTATCTTAACTTAGTTATAAGCAACACTATCGATCTGCTCAGACTAATTGCTCTATTCTCCAGATGACACACCACCATGGTATTTAATATTAGGTTTTTGTCTTTATCTTAGTTCTTAGTACAATTGAATAATTTCATTCTGAGAATCTCCATCCTGTCTGGTGGTACTCTAGCTCTTTTTTATATTTGATCCTAGCTTACAATATCTTCCTGGATTAGTGTTTGTATGTGTAAGGTGTTGTTTGTTTATTTGTATGTTTGTGCTTTTTTTTTTTCTATTTTGTTCTGTTTTGTTTTTGAATTTCTGTTGGGTTTCTCCTTGAATATCTGATAGCACACTGGTATTCTTCAGTCAGGTCTTTCCAGAGACTTATGTCCTAATGGATTCAGTAATTGTGTGTCTTATACATGTATGTGTTTCCTAGAATTAGTATTTGTTTAACCCAGCACTTGGACATTAGTTTGGGGCTTGGACATGCTTCTATAAAACCCTCTATTGCCAGGACAAGCAAGCCCAAAAGTTTGGACTACCATGAGGAAACAAAGAAACACCGTGCAGGCAAAAGAGCAGGAAAAAAACCCACAAGACCAAATAAATGAGGAGGAAATAGGAAAAATGCCTGAAAAATAATTCAGAGTAATGATAGTAAAAATGATACAAAATCTCAATAACAAAATAGAGAAATTACAAGAAACAGTTCATAAGAACTCAGAAAAACAAACAGCAATGGATTACAAAATAACTGAAAATAAAAATACTCTAGATGCTATAACCAGCAGAATGACTGAGGCAGAAAAATGAATAAGTGAGTTGGAAGATAGAATGGGGGAAATAACTGCCATAGAGCAGGAAAAAGAAAAAAGAATAAAAAGAATAGAAGACAGTCTCAGAGACATCAGTGATAACATTAAGCACCCCAATATTCGAATTATAGGCATCCCAGAATAAGAAGAAAAAAAAAAAAAAAGAAAGGGTCTGAGAAAATACTTGAAGAGGTTATAGTGGAAAACTTCCCCAACATGGGAAAGGAAATAATTAACCAAGTCCAAAAAGCACATAGAGTCCCATACAGAATAAACCCAAGGAGAAATACACCAAGGCACATATTAATTAAACTAATGACAATTAAACACAAAGGAAAAATATTAAAAGCAGTAAGAAAAAAGCAACAAACAACATATAAAGGAAAACCCATAGGGATAACAGCTGACCCTTCTACAGAAACTCTGCAGGCCAGAAGGGAATGGCAGGATATCCTGAAAGTCCTGAAAGTGAGAAAACTACAGCAAAGAACACTCTATTCAGCAAGAATCTCATTCATATTTGATGGAGAAATCAAAAGCTTTACAAACAAGCCAAAGTTAAGAGAATTCAGCACCACCAAACCAGCCTTACCACAAGTTCTCAAGGAATTTCTCTAAGTAGGAAACACAAGAGAAGGAAACACCTACAAATACAAACCCAAAACAATTAAGAAAATGGTAATCGGAACACACCTGTCAATAATCACCATAAATGTAAAGGGATAAAATGCTCAGTCCAAAAGACACAGACTGGCTGAATGGATACAAAAACAAGACCCTTCGGTTTGCTGCCTACAAGAAACCGACTTCAGACCAAGGGACACATACAAACCGAAAGTAAGGGGATGGAAAAAGATACTCCTTGTGAATGGAAGTCAAAAGAAAGCTGGAGTAGCAATACTCATATCAGACAAATTAGACATTAAAGTAAAGAATCTTAAAAGAGAGAGGGAAGGACACTACATAATGATCAAGGGATCCATCCAAGAAGAATATATCACAATGGTAAATATCTATGTGCCCAAAATAGGAGCACCTCAATACATAAGACAAATGCTAACAGCCATAAAAGGGGAAATCAACAGTAACACAATAATAGTGGGAGACTTGAGCACCCCACTTACTTCAATGGACAGATCATTGAAGCAGAAAATAAATAAAGACACACAAGCTTTAAATGACACATAAGACCATCTTCACTTAATTGATATTTATAGGACATTCCATCCAAAAATGACAGAATACACTTTCTTCTCAAGTGCACATGGAACATTTTCTAGGATAGATTACATCTTGGGTCACAAATCAAACCTCAGCAAATTCAAGAAAATTGAAATCCTATCAAGCATCTTCTCAGACCACAACACCAAGAGACTAGATTTCAAATACAGGAAAAAAAAAAAAAAAAAACTGCAAAAAGTACAAACACGTGGAGGCTAAACCATTCACCATTAAACAAAAAAGAAATAATTAAAGATATCAAAGAGGAAATCAAAAAATATCTAAAAACATATGACAAGGAAAACACAACAACCCAAAGCCTATGGGACACAGCAAAAACAGTTCTAAGAGGAAGTTTATAGCAATACAGTCCTACCTTAAGAAACAAGAATAATATCTAATAAACAATCTAACCTTACACCTCAAACAATTAGAAAAAGAAGAACAAAGAAACCCCAAAGTGAGCAGAGGGAAGGAAATCATAAAGATCAGAGCAGAAACAAATGAAAAAGAAAGGAAGGAAGGAATATCAAAAATTAATAAAACTCAAAGCTTGTTCTTTGAGAAGATTAATAAAATTGATAAACCATTAGCCAGACTCATCAAGAAAAAAAGGGAGAAGATGCAAATCAACAGAATTAGAAATGAAAAAGGAGAAGTAACAACGGATACCACAGAAGTACAAAAGATCATGAGAGACTACTACAAGCAACTATATGCCAATAAATTGGATAAACTGGAAGAAATGGATAAATCCTTAGAAAAATACAATATTCCAAGACTGAACCAGGAAGAAATGGAAACTATGAACAGACCAACCACAAGTATGGAAATTGAGGCAGTGATTAAAAATCTCCCAACACACAAAAGCCCTGGGCTAGATGGATTCACAGGCGAATTCTATCAAACATTTAGAGAAGAGCCAACACCTATTCTTCACAAACTCTACCAAAATATTGCAAAAGGTGGAACACTCCCAAACTCCTTCTATGAGACCACCATCACCCTGACACCAAAACCAGGCAAAGATGTCACCAAAAAAGAAAATTATAGACCAATATCACTGATGAATATAGATGCAAAAATCCTCAACAAAATTCTAGCTAACAGAATCCAACAGCACATTAAAGAAATCATACACCATGATCAAGTGGGGTTTATCCCTGGGATGCAAGGATTCTTCAATATATGCAAATCAATCAACGTGATACATCATATCAACAAATTGAAGGATAAAAACCATATGATCATCTCAATAGATGCAGAAAAAGCTTTTGACAAAGTTCAATATCCATTTATGACAAAAGCTCTTCAGAAAGTGGGCATAGAAGGAAATTACCGCAACATAATAAAAGCCATATATGACAAACCAAAAGCCAACATCGTTCTCAATGGGGAAAAACTGAAAGAATTCCCTCTAAGAACAACAACAAGACAAGGGTGTCCACTCTCACCACTATTATTCAACATAGTTTTGGAAGTGTTAGCCACAGCAATCAGAGAAGAAAAAGAAATAAGAGGAATCCAAATTGGAAAAGAAGAAGTCAAATTGTCACTCTTTGCAGATGGTATGATATCATACATAGAAAACCCTAAAGACTCTACCAGAAAACTGTTAGCACTAATTGATGAGTTTAGTAAAGTAGCAGGATACAAAACTAATGCACAGAAATATCTTGCATTCCTGTAGACTAACAACAAAAGAGCTGAAAGAGAAATTAAGGAAACATTCCCATTTATCATTGCAACCAAAAGAATAAAATACCTAGGAATAAACCTGCCTAAGGAGGCAAAAGATCTGTATGCAGAAAACTTTAAGACACTGATGAAAGAAATCAAAGACGACACAAACAGATGGAGGGGCATACCATGTTCCTGGATTGGAGGAATCAACATAGGGAAACTGACTGTACTACCCAAAGCAATTTACAGATTCAATGCAATCCCCATCAAATTACCAATGGCATTTTTCATAGAACTAGAGCAAGAAATCTTATGATTTGTATGGAAACACAAAAGACCCCGAATAGCCAAAGCAATCTTGAGAAGGAAAAATGGAGTTGGTGGAATCAGGCTTCCTGACTTCAAACTATACTACAAGGCCATAGTGATCAACACAGTATGGTACTGGCACACAAATAGAAAGGAAGATCAATGGAATAGAATAGAGAACTCAGAAGTAAGCCCAAACACATATGGGCACCTTGTGTTTGACAAAGAAGGCATGAATATACAATGGAAAAAAGACAGCCTCTTCAATAAGTGTTGCTGGGAAAATTGGACAGCTACATGTAAAAGAATGAAATTAGAATACTTCCTAACACCATACACAAAAAGAAACTCCAAATGGATTAAAGACCTACATGCGAGGCCAGACACTATCAAACTGCTAGAGGAAAACATAGGCAGAACAGTCTATGACATACCTCAAAGCAAGATCCTTTCTGACCCACCTCCTAGAATCATGGAAATAAAATCAAGAATAAACAAATGGGACCTCATGAAATTTAAAAGCTTTTGCACAGTGAAAGAAACCATAAACAAGACTAGAAGGCAACCCTCAGAATGGCGAAAAAGAGTTGCCAACGAAACAACGGACAAAGGATTAACCTCCAAAATATACAAGCAGCTCATGCAGCTTCATACCAAAAAAGCAAATAACCCAATCCACAAGTGGGCAGAAGACCTAAATAGACATTTCTCCAAAGAAGACATACAGATGGCCAACAAACACATGAAAAGATGCTCAACATCACTAATCATCAGAGAAATGCAAATCAAAGCCACAATGAGGTATCACCTCACACCAATCAGAATGGCCATCATCACAAAATCTGGAAACAATAAATTTTGGTGAGAGTGTGGAGAAAAGGGAACTCTCCTGCACTGTTGGTGGGACTGTAAGTTGGTACAGCTACTATGGAAAATAATTTGGAGGTTCCTTAACAAACTAAAAATAGAGCTACCATATGATACAGTAATCCCACTACTGGGCATATACCCAAAGAAAACCTTAATCTGAAAAGAAACATGTACTATAATGTTTATTACAGCACTATTTACAATAGCCAGGACATGGAAGCAACCTAAATGCCCATCAACAAGTGAATGGCTAAAGATGATGTGGCATATATATATACAATGGAATATTACTCAGGTATAAAGAATGAGATGGAACTATATGTAATGAGGTGGATAGACCTAGAGTCTGTCATACAGAGTGAAGTAAGTCAGAAAGAGAAGGACAAATATTGTATGCTAACTCATATATACGGAATCTAAAAATGGTACTGATGAATTCAGTGACAAGGCAAGAATAAGGATGCAGATGCAGTGAATGGACTGGAGATCGCGAGTTTTGGGGGCATGGGGGGTGAAGGGGAAGCTGAGATGAAGTGAGAGAGCAACATAGACATATATATACTACCAACTGTAAAATAGATAGCCAGTGGGAATTTGCTGTATAGCAAAGGGAGTTCAACTTGAAGAGGGATGATGCCTTAGAGGACTGGGATGGGGAGGTTGGGGGGGAGTCAAGGGAGGGAGGGAATATGGGAATATGTGTATAAATACAGATGATTGAACTTGGTGTACCTCAAAGAAAATAAAGAAATCATTAAAAAAATAAATAAATAAAACACCAACTGGGGCTACCTAGGTGGCTCAGTGGTTAAGAATCTGCCTGCCAATGAAGGGAACACAGGTTCAATCCCTCCTCCAGGAAGATCCCACATGCTGTGAAGGAACTAAGTCCATGTACCACAACTATTGAGCCTGAGCTTTAGAGCCTGTGAACCACAACCACTGAGCCCATGTGCTGCAACTACTGAAACCCACGCTCCTAGAGCCTGTGCTCCACAACAGGAGAAGCCACGGCAATGAGGAGCCCACACACCACAATGAACAGTAGTCCCCACTCACCGCAACTAAAAAGAAAGCCTGTGCACAGCAAAAAAGACCCAACACAGCCAATAAAATTATAAATAAAGAAATAAATTTATAAAAAAATAAAATAAAAAAATAAACACCAACAATTAAAAAAAAAAAAAAAAAAAAAGAACCTGCCCTTCAAGCAAGATTTCTCCTGAAGTTAATTTCAAGAGCTTCTTTGGAGCTTCTCAAATGAAGGTGTCTTCATGGTTGGATGACTCTCTAATGGCAATAAAATCTCTTTAAAAGAGACCATACATGGTGAATTGCAATAAAATGCTTTCCCCAGTGGAAAAAAAAAAAGATTTATTTTATTATTTATTTGTTTGTTTGTTTTTGGCTGTTGGGTCTTCATTGCACCTCATGGGCTTTCTCTAGTTGTGTAGTGCGGGGGCTACTCTTTGTTGCTGTTCGTGGGCTTCTCCTTGTGGTGGCTTCTCTTGTTGCACAGCATGTGCTCTAGGCACATGGGCTTCAGTAGTTGTGCCATGCAGGCTCAGTAATTGACTGACACTCTTGGGCTCTAGACTGTAGGCTCAGTAGTTGTGGCGAATGGGCTTTGTTGCTCCATGGAATGTGGGATCTTCCCTGACCAGGGCTTGAACCCATGTCCCCTGCATTGGCAGGCCACCAGGGAAGTCCTGGACACTTAGCTTCTAAATGGTAAATAGCAAGATATGAAGCTGGAGAGATAGAAACAGAAAAGAGTTTGTTATATTTTTTCTTTGCTTTGTTTTTTAGGGCATATATAAAAGAAACCATAAGATATTTTTTTTTCCTCTTGCTGACTAATTTCACTTAACATAATATCCTGTAGGTCCATCCATGTTGTTGCAATGGTAAAACTTCAATTTTTGGCTAATATTGCATTCCATATATATACCATTTCTACATTATCTATTCATTTATCTATGGACACTTGGGTTGCTTCCATATCCTGGGTATTGTAAACAATACGTCAATGAATATAGTGGTCATATCTCTTCAAATTACTGTTTTATTTTCTTTGGGTAAATTTGTAAGACAGATTGCCAACAATTTGTCTTCATTTTTGTTTGTCTGGGAAAGTATTTATTCTTCACTTTTGCAGGATAATCTTGCAGGGTATAAAATTCTAGGTTGATTGTTATTTTCTCTCAACACTTTAATTCAGTATTCTTCTTGGCTTGCATAATTTCTGAGAAGTTGGATCTTATGCAAATCTTTCTTTGTTCTCTATAGATGTTGTTCCTTTCCCTGGCTAATATCAGGATTTTAAAAAAATTTTTTAGTTTCAGTAGTTTCAGTATGTGCAGGTGTTGCTTGTTTTTGGCATTTTTCCTGCTTAGTGTTCTCTGATCTTTTTGAATATGTGGTTTAGTTTATGAATTTAAAATAGGGAACTCAGTATCTATTGCTTCAACTATTTCTAGTGCTCCTTTTGTCTTCCCTTTTTGTTAAGTATTTAGGTTATGTGCAAGTTACACTATCAGAAGTTATCCCACAGTTCTTAGATAGTGTGGTTTTTATTTTTTCAGTATTTTTTTATTTTTTCTTCCCATTTTAAAAGATTCTGTTGAGATATACTTAGTGTCTAGTGTCCTAGTAAGCCAATGAAACACATTCTTCATTTTTGTTTTTTGTTTGTGTGTTTTTTGTTGTCTAATATTTGTTTTTATATTTTTATTTTTTATTTTTTTGGATCTTTATTGGAGTATAATAGCTTTACACTGTTATACCAGTTTCCACTGTACAACAAAGTAAATCAGCTGTATTTATACACATATTCCCATATCCACTTCCTCTTGAGCCTCCCTCCCACCCTCCCTATCCCACCCCTCTAGATCAACATTTATTTTTAGTCATTCTTAAAATTTTCTTTTGTGTGCTTACATTGCTTTTCTGTTCTTGTATGTTGAATACTTTATCCAATTATAGCCCTGTTACAAATGGAATATTTGCATTACTTCTGATTTTATATGTTGACATCTGAATCTCTAATGTTATGATATTTGGAGTTGGGCTTTGGTATGCAATTATTTCACAATGATAGATCCATAATTAAAGAGATAAAACACTTATAAGAGGATAAAAATGATCTTGATTTCTGTCTACTGTCATCCATGTGGGGATACAGTAAGAAGACATCCATCTTCAAACCAGAAAGATGATTCTCACTAGGAACTGAATAACTGGGTCTTAATCTCACATTTTCCAACCTCCAGAGCTGTGAGACTTCACCACTTGAATCCACATTTCCTGTCTTATATATTCTTTTGTGCAAAACTTTCTCTTTAAGTTAATTCTTTTCTTCTTTCTCCCTTGGGATTTATGATTTGGCCTTTTTCTACCTTTCCAGTTATCTTTGCCTGGCACCTAGCCCCTAAGTTCCCTTAGTGGCATAGTCCATAATAAATAAGGACAAGATGGGCTTCTTATCTGGGAACTTGATTTCTTTTTCCAATTGGTTCACATCTTTGGAAGTCAACTTTGCCATCCCAGACTCCAAAGTTTCATTCTGGGTCAAAGGTCAACACATACCTTGGTCATCCAGAGTAACATATATGAGCATTATTGAGTCTAACACAGAAAAGTATGAAGAGAATCACTGTTAGTATCTAGTGAGCCTCAGGTATTGTTGAATATAATTAATCAAATGTGATGTTGCCATCCAAATTATAATAAACGTGGAAAAAACCTCTTTACACAAAGATGTTCGGTAAAGTGTAAAACAGGACACAAAGTGTAGTTCAAGCAGTAAAGAAATTACTAAAATACTGCTGTGCTCTTTAAGAGGAAATGTTATATGCCTGTTAAATATAATGCTCCATGAGGAGTGTGTAATAACTTGTGATGATGAGGATATTATGATATAAAAATAAATATAAGTAGAATAATTTTCATATAAAATAGTACTGAACAGCGTAATGATGTAATAAGAAACTACTGAAAGAAAACAATAAAAAGCCACTATTTCTCTCTCAGAAAGCAAAAAGAACTAAACTAACAAAAAATAGCTATTACTATTGGATGCTCAAGAAAATTTATTTTCCCCAACATATTATTATGCAATTTTTCAAACATTTAGCATTTAAAAATGAATATACCTGTGTAACCTAGTGCTTAACAAGATTTAGCAATGTTTTTTTCTTTACACCAGGACTTTTCCTCATGTTGCCTCCTTAACAATCCTCACTCCCTCACCCCTTATATTCAACCACTGCTTGGTTTTATTTTTCTAAACAGATTATTTTTGCCAGTTCTATACTTCAATATGAATGAAACCATAAAGAAATCCTCTTTTAAGTAAGATTTCAACTCAACAAAATGTTTTTGTAATTCATGACTAATGTTGTGTGTATCAGTAGCTCATTGCTTTTTATTGCTAAGGGAGATTTAATTGTACATGTATACCATAATTTATCCTTTTTTATTAATACACATTTGGGTTATTTCAGGTTCTTGGCTACTATGTACAAAGCTGCTGTGAACATTATAGTGCAAAGCTTTTGAGAACATATTCTTTCTCCTGAATGTGAAGCTAAGAATTAAATTGTTGGAATTTATGCTAAGTGTATGTTTAATTTATGCTAATCATCTAGAACATTATCCAAAGTGAATGTACCATTTTGCACTCCCATCAAGAATTAAAACTGGGCCCATAGCAGACATTTTCTGACTATACACTGCTACTCACCTGGCTCAAATTACCATAATCTCTTTTCTAGATTATTACAGTATCTCCCAACTAACATTCCCAGTATCCATTCTTAATGCTCAGAAAGGTGTTCAGAGTTATCTCGTCAAGCAATGTCATACCATGCAACAAACACTGAAATACGTTCTCATTTCACTCCAGATAAAATCCCATAAATTCTATGAAATGGTACCTCCTATTTTATTTCTGGTGTCACCTTCCAGTATTCTTTTACTCCCTTTCTGTAGCCATAATGGGTGATTTGGTTTGGCTTCATTGACAAATATTTTCTCCCATTCTGAGGGTTGTCTTTTTTTTTTTTTTTTCTTTTTTGTTTTTTTGTTTTTTATTTATTTATTGAGGGTTGTCTTTTTGTCTTGTTTATGGTTTCTTTTGCTGTGCAAAAGCCTTTAAGTTTTGCATACATATGGAATCTAGAAAAATGGTACTGACAAAGTTAGTGGCAGGGCAGGAATACAGAGGCAGATGTAGAGAACGGAATTGAGGACACAAGGAGATAAACGGAAGCTGAGACTGAGACCTAATGAGAGACTAACATTGACATATATACACTACCAAATATAAAATAGCTAATGGGAAGCTGCTGCAGGGCACAGGGAGATCAGCTCGATGTTTTGTGAAGACCTAAAGGGGTGGGATAAGGAGGGTGGGAGGGAGGCTCAAGAGGGAGGGAATATGGGGATACATGTATACATACAGCTGATTCACTTTGTTGTACAGCAGAAACTAATACAATACTGTTAAGCACTTATATTCCAATACAGATGAAAAAAAGTTATGTATTTTCCTGAAAATATCCATGATGGCAGTATGTAAAAAAAAGTAAAGAAATAAAATAGAGGAAAACTCTCAAAATATGTAAATATAAACTATTAAAGAGTATCCTGTGGAGTATAGCTAAAGCTCTTTAAACCAAACTTTCCCTAATCTATAACAACATTCAATTTAATGCATGCCAATTAAAAATATTTCTCAATTTAAAAATTTTTGCCCAGTACATATGGTATTATTATTCAGTAATGATTATTTGTATAGCTTACTAGGGTAAACTGTAGAGGATTTGAAGGTATTGTGTGGCTTAATAAAATATGTATTTATGTAATTAATTTAATCAAATTTTTAAAATATGGTAAATGTGGTAAAGAGATGTTGAGCTTTCTTTTGGATATAAAACTTTTTAAACAGACTTTACTTTTTTAGAGAATTTTTAAGTTTACAGAAAATCATGTAAGAAGTACAGAGTTCCCATATGCCCACTTTGTCCCCCTCACAATCTCCTAGTTTCAGATATATTCCATTAGTGTGGTGCATTTGTTACAATTGATGGCCAATATTGATACATTTTAAACAGAGAACATAGTTTCTATTAGAGTTTACTCTTTTGTTGTACGACTTTATGAGCTTTGACATAATGCATTATGTCATTTATCCACCATTAGAATGTCAATTGTTTTCCTTCCCTCAAATTGTTCATGTTCCACCTATTCATCCCATTACTTCTCCTTCTGAATTCCTAGCAAACACAGTATATATATAAATAAATAAATATATATATACTGCTTCCACAGTTTTTCCTTTCCAAGATAGGCAATTCACAATTCATATCTATGATATAAATAAATCTATCTCAAGCCTAAATAACCTCTGAGTTATCTCATTCATTTCTCAAATCTATTAATATTTTGAAATTCACTAACATGAACTGTTTACACTCTACTTCCACCCCACATAAACATATCACTTTTAATTTTGAACTTCTGTGCTACAACATCATAATTGGTATGATTCAAGAGAAATCTTAATACTGCCTCCCCAAATTAGAAGAAATCAAATTAGGAGCACAAAGTAGATTTTATTAAAGATACTATACTGAGTAGAAACTTCACATTAAAGATAAAAAAACTACCTCAGAAGGGTGAATCCCCATTTGAGAAGAAAGAATCTAGGTAAGCATATGCTAAAAATTTGGAGTGAACAACCAACATTTGGAAGGGAAAATCCTAGATTATATATTGTCTCTTACAACATGAAGCTCCCACAATTATTTCAACCTGGTACTAATCAGGAAGAAAAGCTAAGCTGAAAGGCCACGAACAGATATGATGAAATGGAAGTGTTTAATAAATAAAAAAGTAGGGAAGGCATAAAAATTACTAGGTTGTGTGTATAAGAATGTAGGGCAACAGTATCTAAGAGCAAAATCCGCAGAAGGCAACTTGAAGAAGGGCAGAGAATGCACTAGATGAAAACCACAGTGATACTGGATGGGTAAGAGAGATAGAGACACATCTAAGGTATTGAGCCTTTCAACCTGTTTATATCTAATGTTGTCTCTTTTTTTTACATAGAATTGACTCAAGCCTAACCAGTATATGTGTCCATATTGTTCTGTAATCCTAAGATCACTAGCTGTCATATCCTAAGAATTATATTACCTTCATAATAAGAAGATAATAGTTTGTATGAACTTTTTCTATGAAGAAATCTTGAAATTTACATTCATCTTCTGTCATTTGAGACCAACTTCTTGCTCCATAACATCCTCATGGCATTTTTCACTTCTGCATTCCTCAGTGTGTAAATCAGAGGGTTGAACAAAGGTGTTCCAATTGCATAAAACACAGCTATCATCTTATCTGTGGAGAAGGTGGTTGCAGGGTGTGTGTATATAAATATGCAAGGACTAAAGAACAAGATGACCACCATAATGTGGGAGGTGCAGGTGGAGAGGGCTTTCTTCCTCCCTTCAGCACTGTGGTTTCTCAGAGAATGTGAGATGATAGCATAGGAGAACATCAGCATGATAAAGCTCACTGTACAGATGGCCCCACTGTTGGACACCAAAAGTAGGTTGGTCACATAGGTGTCTGTACAGTCAAGTTTCAACAAAAGCTGCAAGTCACAAAAATAGTGATCAATCACATTGGGACCACAGAAAGGTAGACTCAAGGCTAGAAAAATCTGAGCTGAAGAATACACACAGGATCCCATCCATGCCAGGGCCATTAGCACACCACAGACTTGATGACTCATGATGGTCATGTAGTGCAGGGGCTTACAGATGGCCACATAGCAGTCTACAGCCATGAGGATTAGGATGAAGATCTCCAGGCAGCCAAAGAAATGGAATGTAAAGACTTGGAGCATGCACTCACTGAAAGAGATAGTAGTCTTCTTCAAAAGGGCATCCACAATCATCCTAGGTGCTATGGAAGTAGAGAAGCAGGCATCAGATAAGGATAAGTGGAAAAGGAAGAAGTACAGTGGACTCCCCAGTGCCTGGTTGGTCTTTATGGTAGCAATAATCAGCAAGTTACCGAGCAATATCCTTAAATAGAAAATCTAGAAAATGACAAACACTATTTTCTTCCTAACAGGATCTTGTGTCAACCCAAGCAGAATGAACTCAGCCACATTATTGTTCAGTTGCATGATTTCATGAATGAAGAGAAGGGATGAGTGTGAAATGATTTATCTGCAAAAAATAAGGAATTGAGACATAGTATGTGCCGAGACCAGCTTGGCTACTCGAGGTGCGTGATGGGTGCTGCAAGCTTCAAGAAAACACAGATTTAAGAGAAAGATGGGACCGGGAGACTCAAGACCTCTAAGATAAAGAGCCTTGCTGATTGATCCCACATTGCTTTTATTGAGTTCTTGGCATAGCCTAAGGGTCTAACACTACCAGGTTAATCCCGTAAACAATCAAAGGCCTCACATGACTGGGGCAATGATCTTTGTTTGCCTCCTGGGTTCAATTTGAGCAGGTGTGGATCTGAGCAGGGTGCAGATTTGAGCTGGGCATGGAGAGCAAAGCAGCCCTGGGGGCAGGAGACCTCTCTCAGAAGGATTAAAGGTCTGTGCCCCACCCCTGTTGGCCCCTCTGCAGCTGTGCCTGTCTTAGGTTGTTCCTCCCCTGAGGAATCTTACCCTCTCTGGCTAACCAGCCATCCTCCAGGGCCAAACAGAGTGATATGAGGTGTGCAAGTGAGAAAGGGGCTACGCCCCCAGAGAGGATCAATTTTCTCTTTCCATGGTAGCCTATGCCCCCGTAGTCTCCATGCCCAGCACCCTTAGCTCCTCCACTGCTCAAGCAGGACATTCTGCCTTCAGTCACTCAGCCCACATACTTTAATTAGTCTTAGTAACATTTTCAAGGTTTCAGAAAGACTTCTGAATGTCTTCCCACAAGTATGTTACATGATGTTATGGAATATTCCTTCTGGGGGCCATTGTAGCTGTGATTTCTTCATAACACATGTTAACACTTTGTTTAATTTTTAATGACCACTGGAAAGGTTTACAATCAGTTTCAAATAAGTTTCTGAAGACAATAATCTCCTATAGAATTTTTCAAATAAAACTCGTTGTTTGATATGATTCTTGATTAAATTTTCCAATTAATTGAATGTATAATTAAGAGATCTGCTATTTCCTTCATCTATTTGTAATATTCAAACATTTTATGGCATGTGTTTATTATGCTATATTACTTGGGATTTAGGATATATATGACTACCTTTGGAGGTTCCTGATATAGTCACACTCCACCTTCAACTCAATTAAAAATGTCATACATAAACACATGTGTTACATATTTGTTATGCATTTAGAGAGAAATATATATTAATATATATATTTAATATGTTCCAGCTCTTCCTTGCATTCTTGCTCCAGTTCTAATGGTTTGAGAAATGAACTTATAACCCTTAATCTGTTGTTATCATCATGAATGTTTGTGATATTTTGTAATAGATAAATACTAATGATCAGAAATAATTATTTTGTATTTCATTATCTCAAATATCCCAGTTTCTTTCTTTCTTTTTTTTTTTTTAATTTCTGGAAAGCACCACTGAGAATACTCTGAATCCCTGAAGTTATGTTACTAAATGAAGGAGGGTGGGTCATTATTTAAAGGTCTGTATTTTTGTCTTAAGTGTCTTAGATTGGGGCTGATGTTTGGGGTGCTGTGTGTCACTCGGTGGCTGCTGTAGGATCTGATGGTGGTTGTGTTCCCAGGAGAGTTTGTATTGTTCAAGCACCTGGAAACCCCAAATTCTCAGGACAGGGCAAAGATGAAGAAGGCAGAGGAGATGTGCTTTTAAAAATGAGGTAAAGCAGATTGTTAGTAGATACTGTCTTCAATTCTACTCTCCAAATGGATAAGTCACAAATTTAAAATGACAAGATTTGTCAAAAATAAAATAAACAGATAAGCTTTTCATATGAGGGGGAGTAGAGAAGAGCTGAAAGAAAAGCAGGCAGGCAAAGGTGGATGATAGTTAAAGGTGGAACATAGAGTGTTAGGTGGATCATTCTAGGTTTAAAAATCTGTTTTATGGCAGAGACCATATGAGAAGTTACACTAGATATTCATTTTTAGAGGAAACTCTACACTCACTTTATTTCTTTGCAGGATTTACCATTCTTTGTGGGAAGGTTAACAGATTGTCCCAAGATTATTTATCACTCAATAGCCCTCCTTGAGCTCCTCCTTCTGTGTAACTGAATCCCATGATTCCTGCTTATCTGGTCCACAGATGCCCTAGAAAACAACCTCCCTGAGAATCGAAAGGTGGCCATAAAAATGTTCATTACTTGTGTTTTCTATGTCTGGTTGCCCTATATATCAATAAATTAATGTTTATTTTCTTTTCAAATATTACTAGACATAGAACAGGTACCTGGTGGAGAGGCAAGTGTACACAAGACCAAATATAGAAGAACATTGGCAAGGAGAAATATTGATGAACAGCAAAGATTTCTACCTAAAGTTTTTCAGGAATGCTCCTCCCACAATATGGCACATTATCTTTCACATTAGTTATAGTTTTAAACCTCCTCATTGCCATGTTTCTTCTAAACTTTCTCTGAGAATGAAGCATTCAAATTTTTGAATACCTTTGCAAATTAAATCTCTGAAATGTACAAAGTACAATTATAAACCTATGATTTTTTTTTGGTAGAATACAAAGTGTAATGGTTCTATACTGTAATATACAATAATCTGTGCAAAGTTGTTATGGAGATGGAAAAGTTGTCATTCTCCAAAATCTACATGAAGGTCGCTATCTCCATTAACCTTTTGTCTACTTTTTTTACCAGACAAAACCTCTTCTAACTTTCTAGTATCAAGACCTCCTAGTGAGCATATATCTTGTCACACTACCTTACCTCAAAATTATGTATGAACTTTCCTACACTCTGCCATCTCTAGAATTTGTAATAAAAACAATAACACATGAAATGCATTCCTCTGTTTCTACTTGGCAATGATGGCTCTTAACATATCAAGATTTACTGAGTTCAAAAGATCATTTTTCCTCAATATTTGTGTCCATTCAATTTATTTCCTATATTAACAGTAAATCTTAAAACAACTTTATTTTTTCTCTTTTGTTCTCAGAGTTATGTGGGAACACTACATTCAAAATAAATATGGAAATGTATTAGAAAATGATGTTGCATTATTTTGTAATTATGCCTTTCTGAATAAAAGATGGAAATTGTTGATCATTTACCTGTTAGAAGACACTCTGAATTAGTATTGATAATGACCATCCTTTTTGATAGCAACCTCCTCACAGAGCACAGAAAAAAAAAAGTTCTTGTCTGCATTCCAGGGGGAATATTTTAAGAAACAATGATGTAAAAAAAAAAAAAAAAAAAAAAGAGAGAAAAAAAGAAATAATGATGTAAGTTATTGGCATCATAGACAGAATTTTCCCTAAATTTTTCCTCACTAGGCTGGTCAGAAACACCTCATATGTGTAAACTTAACTTTGTTTTGTTTATTTATTTATATATATATATATATTTTAAGCTCTTTGTTGGAATATAATTGCTTTACACTCTTTTACCAGTTTTGGAGGTACGCCAAAGTGAATCAGCTGTATTTATATATATATCCTCATGTCCCCTCCCTCCCATGACTCCCTCCCACACTCCCTGTTCTGGCCCTCTAAGGCATCACCCATCATCGAGTTGATCTCCCTTTGTTATACAGCAACTTCCCACTAGCTATTTTAAACTTGGTAATGTATATATGTCTATGCTACTCTCTCACTTCATCCCAGCTTCCCCTTCACCCCTGCCCCCAAGCCTGTGTCCTCTACTCCATTCTCTACACCTTCATCTTTATTCTTGCCCTCTCCCTGGGTTCATCAGTACCATTTTTTAAAATTCCATATATATGAGTTAGCATACGGTATTTGTTTTTCTCTTTCTGGCTTACTTCGCTCTGTGTGACAAACTCTAGGTCTATCCACCTCATTACATATAGCTCAATTTCATTCCTTTTTATGGCTAAGTAATATTCCATTATATATATGTACCACATCTTCTTTATCTATTCATCCGTTGATGGGCATTTAGGTTGTTTCCGTGTCCTGGCTATTGTACATAGTGCTGCAGTGAACATTATGGTACATGTTTATTTTTGGATGATGGTTTCCTCTGGGTACATGCTCAGTAGTGGGATTACTGGATCATATGGTAGTTCCATTTAGCTTATTAGGATAGCAGGTTAATCTCCCTCATGCTCATTAATCACATATAAACAAGACATTGGGATTGTTAGGTGCTTCACACTGACCAACATTACCAGGGGAAAAGAGGAATAAAACAAATGAGTGATGGAGAGAGAAGGTACAAAACAGAAAAAATAAAAATAATGTTATTCATAGAAAAGGAAGTGAGTCATCAGAAGCAACATTGCTACCAACTAGAGCCCTAAATTAACCCTCCTGGTGTTAGAAACTTAGCAGAACAGAAAAGTGTGATATAATATACTCAAAGTTTTAAATGAAAAAAATGCCAAGCAAGGATTCATTACACACAAAAAAAGTGTCTTTTAAAAAGGAAGAAGTTATAATTTGCATTTCTCTGATGATTAACAACACTGAGAATCCTTGTAAGCACTGTTGACCAAATGTATGTCTTCTTTGGAAAAATTTCTGTTGTCTTCTGTTACTTTGTAAACAAATTGTTTTTTTTCTTAATGTTGACTTGCATGAGCTGTTTATATATTTGAATATTAACCCCTAGTCAGTCATATTATTAGCAAATATTTTGTCCTAATTCAGAAACTCTGCTCAATATTCTGTAGTAATCTGAATGGGAAAATAATTTGAAGAATAGATATATGTATAAGCATAACTGAACCACTTTTCTGTATCCCTGAAACTAACACAAAACTTTTAATAAACTATGCTCCAGTATAAAATAAAATTTAAAAAATAACAACTATCATGCTATGAAAAAAATGCAGCCATTATAATACACTCAAAAAAAAAATAAATTTACCCAAGTGAGTATAAGACTTTTACATTGAAAAGTATAAATCATTTTTAAGGAAACTAAAGATCTATAAATAGAAACACATCCTTTATTCATGGATTAAAAGATTAGTACGATTAAGATAACAACATTATCAAGAATGACCTGTAGATTCAAAGTAGCTCCTGTGAAGATACCAATAGCTTTTTTTTTTTTTTTTTTTTGCAGAAAAAGAAAGTGGATCCTAAAGTTCACATAGCATGACAAGGAACCCCAGAGAGCCAAACAGTCTTGAAAAAATAATGTCAAATTTGGAATACTCACACTTCTATGTTTGAACTTACTAAAATCTACAGTAATTAAAACAGTGTACAAGAATGAAAAGATAAACATAGATCAAAATAATATAATTGAAGCTCCAGAAATAAACTCATACATATATTGTCAATTGTGTTTTCACAAGGTTGCCAATACTATTCAATAGGAATTGAATTGTCTCTTCCACAAGTGATACTAATAAACTGGTATCAAATACAAAAGAATGAATTTGGAATCCTACCTCCCACCTATATAGGAAAATTAACTCAAAATAGATCAAGGACAAAATGCACAACCAAAACTATAAAATTCTAGTAGGAAACATCAGAAGACATCTTCATGACCCTGGATTAACCAATGATTTCTTAAATATGGCAACAAAAGCACAAGCAGCAAAAGGAAAATAGAAGGATTAAATTCCACCAAAATTTAAAACTCTTGTGCATCAAAGGACACTAGCAAGAAAAGGAAAGTTAGGGAACATTACTGATGGATACGTAAAATGATGTCAAGTTGTGAGCACAAGTCGGTGTTCCTCAAAAAGTTAAATATAGAATTGTCGTAGGACCCAGGAACTCCCGCCTTTCCTAGATAAATACACACAGAAATTGCAAACAGATATTCAAGCAAACGTGTACAAATGCTTACAGCAGCACTATTCACAAGAGCCTAAACACCCCAAATTACTAATAACTGATGAACAAATAATTAACTTGTGGTATATCCGTACAATAGACTGTTAACTCACCATAAAAAGAAGGAAGTAGTAACATGTGCTATAACATAAACAAACTTGGAAAACATGTTAAGACAAATAACAGAAAAGATCATTCATTATTTGATTCTATGTATATAAAATGTCCAGAATAAGCAAATTCATAGAAATAGAAAGTTTGTTGGTGGCTTCCAGGTCCCGGGAATAGGGAGAAATAGTAATGTGGTAATTGACTGCCTAGTTGGCAAGGGGTAATGAAAATGTTCTGCAGCTAGAAAGCTGTGATGGTTGCATAACATTGCAAATATATTAAAAGCCAAAAATTGTACATTTTTAAATCATTAAATAATGAATTATACCTCATTAAAAATCACTAATAAAATTTTTGATATAAATGAAATTGCATTAATGACACATCTGAATTTCCAGAAAGCAGTAAAATCTTTACAGGTAAATTAGGATACATGTATTTTCAGATTATATAGACATTAACAGGATAATTAGAAATATCATGAACAAATTTAAGCCAGAAAATTTCACAATTAAAAATCCAATATATTTTAAAATTATTACAAAATCTGACTAAAGAAATTAAAAAAAAACTAAGGATAGTGTAGTGAGAAACACTATTAGACTGTATTATAGGATATTTTCTTAAACTTTCATTCATTCAACAGATATTTGTTAAGAACCTGCTATTTTCTAGGTGCTCAAATTCATTAATTTATGGACAAAAATTCCAATCCTTACTTCATTCCAATTTGTGTAATTTGTATATATATAATTCTAATATATGTATATCTGTACATCTACATGGACATATAGATATAAATATGTTATGTGGATTATTTATATGTGACTTTCTATCATCTAGCTACCTATCCCCCATCCCCCATCTCCCTATCTATCAACTGTCTATCATCTATCTATCATCTATCTATCTATCATCTATCCACCTACCTCCCTATCTGTCTATCTCCCTACTCACCTATCTATATGTATAAATAAACAGATATATAGATAAGGAGAGATATTTATATAAAATTCTTCATAGACATAAACTGCAAACAATTTTTGAGGGTTGAAGAGATTTGACCAGAGTATATTTGGAAAACATCCAAGAAAACCACTGAACCTTTTGTTAAAGGTAGTGTGCTGGTGGTGCACAGTGTGATTAGAAAGCATCAAGTTCCATAACAACCTCTATAGATGACCCAGCATCTTACTCATGCCCTTCAGTCAATTCCAGCTTGTCGTGTAAACTTATCTGCCACTTGAGACAAATGATCCAGTAGATTCATGGTGCTTGATGGGTCAGTGGTAGATAAAAATGTTGGAAACTTTGTCAGGCCTCTGTACGTGAACTGCAGTGCAGGCAGTTAGGATTTTGGAGGAAAGTCTTGCCATCCTTGGAAGATACCTACTCTCCTTTTCTGAAATAGCTCTTGGCCTACTACTTGGCTGTAGTGCAAACTGAATGCTTCACCATGAGCCACCACCAGGTCACTATGCATCCAAAGTGTCTGTCACAGACTAGATGTCATCTGACCCATCAAAACCTTACAGCTGAGTGTGCACAGCAGTACTCCATCATCACATGGAAGCACTATATGCATAATCTGGCCCAAATAGAACCTGAAGGCAAAGTCACATGGAGAAGTGGCAGAAAATCTCATGGTCTGTGTGCCCACTACACTTCCTTCTCTCTCCCTGCCTGCACCTATGGACATTGACTAGGATCAGTTGACACAGGTGTATAAGACATGACTTGTAAATGAATATGTCTGCAATGATCTCCAAAATTGGAAGCTGCAGAAATGCAGCCCCATCATAGAAAATACCCGAAGGTAGGTAGTGAGGAGAAATCCTCTCAATGGGTACATTTCAAGGAGTGAACCTAGCTGGTCACTTTACTTGGAAGGAGAAATGTCCAGATGTACACGATATATTGATGAATGGTTTTGTTCAATGACTTGACTGGATGGTCCGGGACTTGGAGGGAATATGGTTGGAAGATTGATGAAAAGAAAATTTGAGGAAAAGGTATATTTGCATACTTGTCTGAATGGGCAAAATACATGAAACTATGTGTCCTACATTACAAAGAGTAAAAATGGAAGTGACACTCTTCCCTACTAACTTTCGTAAACTAATAGCAAAATTGTGCTTCCTGATCCCATTAACTTATGTTTTGCTTGCTTAGAGGTCTTGGTTCCAAAGGGAAAAATGTTTCCAGCAGGTGATACAACAATATTCTGTTGAACTGAGAGTTAAGGCTCTTGTCTGACCATCTTGGGCTGCTCATGCTTCTGAATCAACAGGCAAATAAGCAAGGTAGTGTGATGGCTGGGGTGTTGATCCTGACTACCAAGGAGAATCAGACTACTGCTTCTCAATGGAGAGAAAGAAAAGTGTGTATGGAATACAATAACTCTGATAAGGCCTCTCTTTGTATTACCATGTCTGATGATTAAATTCAATACAAAACTACAACAACCCAATTCAATCAGAATTACTAATAGCCAAGAATTTTCAGCAATAAAGGTCCATTTCACCCTACGAGATAAAGATCCATGGCCAGCTTAGGTTCTTTCTGAAGGCACAGAAAATAAAAAAAAAAATGAGTAACAGAGGAAATTAGTTATAAAGACCAGCCACAACCATGTCACCAGTTTCAGAAATGAGAATTGTAATTGTTGTAAGTACAATTTATTTTATGAATATGTTACTATGTGTGTATTTTATATATATAATATAAATATATGTATATATATATATATTTTTCTTCTTTCTCTATTATTTCATTATCATGTAACATATATGTTGAATTTCTATAATACTACTTATTTTTTATTTTTTCTATTCTTTTAATTTTTTTTCTTTTATACTGGATTATAGTTCATTAATAACATTGTGTTAATTTCAGGTGTACAGCAAAGTGATTCAGTTATACATATCCATATATCTAGTCTTTTTCAAATTCTTTTCCCATTTAAGTTTTTACATAATATTGAGCAGAGTTCTCTGTACTATACAGTAGGTCCTTGTTGGTTACCCATTTTAAATATAGCAGTGTGTACATATCAACACCAGACTCCCTAAATATCCCTTCCCGTAACCCTTCTCCCCTTGGTAACCCTAAGTTCTTTCTCTAAGTCTGTGACTCTGTTTCTGTTTTGGAAATGAGTTCATTTATATATTTTCTTTTTAGATTCCACATATAAGTGATATCATATGATATTTAGTTTTCTCTGTCTGACTTACTTCACTCAGTATGACAATCTCTTTGTCCATCTATGCTGCTGCTAATGGCATTATTTCATTCTTTTTAATGGCTGAGTAATACTTCATTGAGTATATGCACCACAACTTCTTTATCCATTTCTCTGTTGATGGACATTTAGGTTACTTCAATGTCTTGGCTATTGAAAATAGTGCTGCAATGAACACTGCGGTGCATGTATCTTTCTGCACCATGTTTTTCTTCAGATGTATGCCCAGAAGTGTGATTGCAGAATCATAAGGTAGCTCTAATTTGAGATTTTATAAGGAACCTCCATACTCTTCTTTATAGTGGCTATACCAATTTACATTCCCTACAAAAGTGTAGGAGGGTTCCCTTTTCTCCACTTCCTCTCCAGCATTTATTGTTTGTGGATTTTTTGATGATAGCTATTTAGGCCACTGTGAGGTGTGATATCTCGTTGTAGTTTTGATTTGTATTTCTCTCATAATTAGTGATGTTGAATATCTTTTCATGTGCCTCATGGCCATCTGTATGTCTTGTTTGGAGAAATGTCTACTTGGGTCTTCTGCCCATTTTTTGATTGGGTATTTGTTTTGATAATATTAATCCACAAGAGCTGTTTGTAAATTTTGGAGACAAATCCCTTGTCAGTCACATAACTTGCAAATATTTTCTTCCATGCAAATCTTTTGAGTTTAATTAGGTCTCATTTGTTTATTTTTGTTTTTATTTTCATTATTCTGCAAGATGTGTCAGAAAAGATATTGCTATGATTTATGTCAGAGAGTGTCCTGTCTATGTTTTCCTCTAAGGGTTTTACAGTGTCTGATCTCACATTTGGGTCTTTAATCCATCTTGAACTTACTGTTGTGTATGGTGTTAAAGAATGTTCTAATTTCATTGTTTTACATGTAGCTATCCATTTTTCCCAGCATCATTTATAGAAGAGACTCTCTTTAAACAATCGCAACATAGCATTTAAGTATTGTTAATTTCCAACACAGTATTTAACCTACATGATATCAATGACTTTACCTCCCAAGTGGACTTTACCTCCACTTCTTGAGAAGGACTTAGTGCAATTTCATTTGTACACAGGAGGATTGTGCCATAGTAGACAGACTCATGACCTTAGTATTCTCTCTATTTGGAGACTAACTATGGTTTATGGAGATGCATATTGTTTGGGGCTATATCTGTTTGATTTTCCTGGGTGATATTAACATTTGAATTGGTCAATTGTCCTCTCTACTGTGAGGACAATCTACCAATTCCATCCCATTCAACCAATCAGTTGAAGGCCTGAAAATAACAAAGGCCTGACATCCCCAGAGAATGAGGGAATTTTCCACCCTAAGAGCCTTCAAACTGAAATATCAGCCCTCCCTATCTGAAGATCTGCATGCTGGCACATTAGCTCTTCCTGATTCTACAGTAGTTTCCTGATTATGAACCTGTACTGGGACATTGACTCTTACTAGTTTATAGCAGATTCTGGTCTCCAGATTCAAACTGCAATTTTGGTTCTGCAGATTTTTCACTTGCCAGCTTCCATATTCCCAAGAGTCAGTTCCTAATAGAAAGTCTCCTTATGTATATGCAATTTGTTCTGAAAGATAGTATGCCGAGGCCAGCTCGGTGACTCGAGGTGAGTGACGGGTGCTGCAAGCTTCAGGAAAACACAGACACAGACTGAAGAGAAAGATGGGACCGGGAGACTCAAGACCTCTAGGATCAAGAGCCTTGCTGATTGATCCCACGTTGCTTTTATTGAGTTATTGGCATAGCCTAAGGGTCTAACACTACCAGGTTAATCCCGTAAACAATCAAAGGCTTCACATGACTGGGGCAATGATCTTTGTTTGCCTCCTGGGTTCAATTTGAGCAGGTGTGGATCTGAGCAGGGTGTGGATTTGAGCTGGGCATGGAGAGTAAAGCAGCCCTGGGGGCAGGAGACCTTTCTCAGAAGGATTAAGGGTCTGTGCCCCACCCCTGTTGGCCCCTCTGCAGCTGTGCCTGTCTTAGGTTGTTCCTCCCCTGAGGAATCTTACCCGTTTCTGGCTAACCAGCCATCCTCCAGGGCCAAACAGGGTGATTATGAGGAATGCAGTGAGAAAAGGGCTGCACCCCCAGAAAGGGTCAATTTTCTGCCTATGCCCCCATAGTCTCCATGCCCCACACCCTTAGCTCCTCCACTGCTCAAGCAAGACATTCTGCATCCAGTCGCTCAGCCCACATACTTTAACATTTTCAAGGTTTCAGAAAAACTCCTGAATGTCTTCCCACAATAGTATATTATCATGGATTGGAACACTTAATTTTGTTAAGATGTCAATAATACCTAAAACAATGCAGAGTAGATACAACCCCTGTCAAACCCACAAGGACACTTTTTCCAGATATGGAAACACCCTGTAATGAATGTAAAAGAAAACATTCATATTGAATCTAAAGCCAAAATAATGCTGAAAAATAAAATTAGTTGGATGTCTCACACTTCCTAATTTTAAAATTTACTCTAAAGCTACAGTAATCAGAACAGTGTGGTACTGGCATAAAGACATGCATTTAGAGCAACAGAATAGATTATAGAGCCCAGCAATAAACCATCAAATGAATGGTCCAGTGACTTTCTAAAAGTGTGCTAAGGCCATCCAATGGGGAAAGCACAGTTTTTCACCAAATTTAGTTGGCAAAACTAGATGTCTACATGCAAAAGAATGAAGGTGGTCCCTTATCTTACATCATATATACAATATATTCAAATGGATCAAAGACTTTAACATAGGAGCTAAAACCAAGAAACATTTAGAAAATTAGAGAAGAAAAGATTCAGGTTATTAGATTAGGCAATGATTATCTGAATGACACCACCAACAACAACAAAAAAAAGGCACAAGAGAAAATGTGTGTAAATTGGAAAAGATATCACAATTTAAAACTTCTATGAATCAAAGGATACAATCAACAGTGAGAAAATGCCACCCACAGAATGGAAGGAAACAAATCCATACCTATTAAGGAGTTCATATCCAGAACATACCTGGAATTTGTATAACTCAGTAACAATACCCCAAGCTATAAATGGACAGAGAACTTGAAAGGACTTTGTTCCAAATTTGTTCAACCATGTTTCTAACAGTATATTCAGAAAAGTCAAAGTGTTTAAGCAACCAAAGTATCCATCACCACATGAACAGGTCAACAAAATGTGGTGTACAGTGAACAGAACATTATTGAGTGGTAAAAATGAAGAAGTTTATGAGTCATGCCACAACACGATAAAGTGTGTAGACATGTTTAATAAAATGTCATTCCCTTCTCATAAAATGTATATTCTATAACAGATTTATATTTACAGGTAAGTTGTGAAAATAATACAGAGAGTTTCCATATACCCCACATGCAGTTTCCCCTATTATCATCTTATGTTATTATGGAACATTTGTCACAACTAATTAACCACCATTGTTACATTATTTTAACTAAAATCCATACTTTAACTAGATGTATTAGTCTTTACTGATGCCATGTTTCTCCTCCTGAATCTAATGCACACTATATTTACTTGTCAAGTTTTCTTTAGCTCCTCAGATGGTGACAATTTCTCTGACTTTTCTTTACTGAATGACCTTTACCTTGATAGTTTTGAGGAAGACTAGTCAGATATTTTGAATAAAGTCCCCCCATTTGGTTTTGACTGATATTTTACTCACAGACCAAGGTTATAGATAATTGGGAGAAAGAACACAGAGATAAAATACCGTTTTCATTGTATCATATCGGTGGGTCAATACACTCATTGTGACTTATCATTGTTGATGTTAATCTTGATTACCTGAGTGAAGTAGTGTTTGTGACAATTCCCATCTGTAAATTCACTGTTTTGTCTCATTGCATCCTGTGCTTTTTGGAAGGAAGTCACTTAATTGTGTGCACAGCTCACACTTAAGTGGTGGAAAGTTTGAGGATGGAGTATCTACAAAAACTGTTTGGAATTCTTCTGTCTATTCTCAACTATTTATTTAGTTATTTACTCAATTATTTATATCATCACAACTCATGGATACTTATTGTCTACTTTTGAGTTATATCTTAATTCTATGTTATTTATTTTGTTGCTGACTTTTTTCCAAGCTTGGGCACTAGGGGCTCTTTCGTTTGGCTCCTGTGTCCCTTTGGGGTATCTTCATCAGTGTGTGAGTGTGTGAAGGGGAAGGATACTTTAAGGAATGACTTTCACCAGACTTCTATATTTTGCATCATTTGTATTTAAATACAGCTCCATGGATGTCAGAATCTATGTGCTTTCCAGTCAAAATCTTGTGTGAGAGTGGATTTCAGAAAGTGCGGGATGAATCTGGAATCAACTTTGTCTACTATCATGCAGGTGAGAACCTAAGCCTCCTTGTGAGATCCAAGAGTTCCTGGTTACAGATAAACAGAATTTCAGGGTCATTTGTTTTATTCTCCTTTGAGTAAAGGGTGTCTAAAATTTCCTGGGGAATGAAAAGAGGACAAATGAACACGCTAATCTCTGCATGAACTCTTACAAAGCTAATATGATTTCTACTGGGCATTAAAATAGTTTTATATAATACTTGGAGAAAGGGAAGCAGATTAATGTCACTTTGAGTGTCTAATGCATACAGCATATTTGTGGAAGACCAGAAAGTTTAGGACATTTCTAGGTGTCTTCTATATTCTAAAGTCAGATGCTGGAAATAAAGGACTTGTCCTGCAGCTTCTAATGGAAAAGAGCACTGCTTGGTAAGGGCTATTGTAATGGGGGGATGTGAGAGATAAGCAAATAGAAATAAAATCTGCTTGGGAGCTTCAGGATATGTTCCATAGATAATTGGTGATGGATGTAGCAGAATTCAGGCTTCCCTTTTCTTCAATGCCATCTGAGTATAGTGCGGTGAGAAACACTATCAGACTGTATGTATAGGATATTTTCTTAAAGCTTTCATTCATTTAACAGATATTTATCAAGCACTTGCTATTTTCTAGGTGCTCAAATTCAGTAGTTTATGGAAAAAAATTATGATCCTTGTTGCTTCATTCTGATTTGTGTTACTTGTAGGTATGTAATTCTTATGTATGTATAGCTGTATATCTACATAGGTATATAGTTATAAATATATGAGGGTGAGTCAAAAATTATCCAAAACCTGGCTGTAGAATTTATAGAAGTTTTAATGTAACTGGAGTGTGGATAATTTTTACTCACCCTTGTAAATTACATGAGTTATTTATATGCAACTATCAACTATCTCCCTAATTATATCTATCTTGCTCTCAACCTACCAATCAATCTATATGTATAAATACACAGATATATAGATAAGGATAAATATTTATATATTATTCTTCATAGTTACAAAATGCAAATCATTTTAACTTGATTGTTGAAGAGCTTTAACCAGTGTATATTTGAGAAACATCCAAGAAAACTCTGAACCTTTCATTAAAGCAGAGTATGATTAAAAAGCACCAAGTTCTATAACAACAACTATACATGACTCGGCATCTTACTCAAGCTCTTAAGTTTTGTGTTCTCCCCAAAACATCACTGTCTTTCCTGCCTACATCAGAAGAGAGTTGCTTGAGGACACAGGGTGGGGGAGGTGGGGGTTGCAAATGGGAAGCTGGGACAAAGTGAGATGGTAGCATTGACATATATACACTACCAAATGTAAAATAGATAGCTTGTGGGAAGGTCCTGCATAACATAGGGAGATAAACTTGATGATTGGTCATGACTTAGAGGGCCAGGGTGGGGAGGGCAGGAGGCAGTCATAGGAGGGAGGGGATATAGGGATATATATATAAATACAGCTGATTCACTTTGGTGTACCTCAAAAATTGGCATGACTGTGTAAAGCAATTATATTCCAATAAAAAGCTTTAAAAAATAAATAAGTAAAAAATAAAATGGTTAAAAAAAAAAGAAGAAGACAGTTGCTACAGGTCAGGGATAAGCCAATGTGAATAATAATCCATCAGCTAAAATGAGGTTTTGAAAAACTTTATTTTTTTAATGCAACACCTGACAGTGATGTATCTCAAATTTTACCAAAGAACACATCTTAAAAAAAAGTGATGGCTCATGTATCTGATGCCAAGAAAACAGTTTTCTCACACACAGAATACAAATTCATGTTCTTGCTGATATTCTTCTAAATGTAATTTATTTCTATAGGAGAGTATATGTGTGTGCCACATGTATTATCCTGTTTTTAATTAAGACTTACTATCCTAGCATATTATTCTGTCCTCTTATGTTTCACTTGAAAATATGCTTTAGATATACTTTATACTTAGATACCACTGCATATATATCTGTGTTGTTTTCATGACTGGCTCTATCAATGGATGGTATCAATATAAGTACCATCCCTTAATCATTAAACTCCCTTCAGATGTGTTTTGTCTTTTTTCATCATTTTCTGCCATAGAAAGTGTTGCAATGATAGTGTTGTCCTTGTGAGTGAGAATATCTGTAGGATATGGAATTACTAGATCCACGTCTGAATACAGTTGTAATGTTATAGATGTTGAAAATTACGACTTAAGAGATTGTGCCCACTTAGATTCCTACAAAAGTGAATGGGATCGACAATTACTCAAAACTTGTCAGCCCTCTATGTCAACAGACTTGCACCACAAAGAAAACTTTATTAAATTGAATTATCTAAGTGGACATTAAATTTCAATGGATTTACCAGTCAATACAATTAAGCATTTTTTCATAGCCATACTTATATTTAAGAAGGAGAAGAGTCTCTTTTAAAATTTATTCTTTTGTGTGTTATTTATTTTACTGTGTTTTTAAGGTTAAAATTGAAATCAATTCATACTTGAAAATTATTCTTTTGTCCAGCCATATAAGTTTTAAATATACTTTACTAGTTTGTTTCTTGTAATTTGTTATTGACCATGCTACTGTTTGGATAACATAAGGACACATAAAACAATTTGTCTAGTATTTGGTATAGAGCTGGATATGAATAAAATATAATCATCTTTTTATTTCTATCTTCTCTTACTGGAGGTGAGAGTACAGGATATTCAATATATATCAACGTATCACAAAAATGCTATTGAAAGGTTTCAGGTATGACTTGGAGCTTCCTGAGCTCATTTTCCAAATTCCTGATGCTTAATCTTAAATCTGAAACTTGAAAGAATGTTCTGATTTATTGAAAATGTTCTCTTTCTAGTTTTCCTTCAGTTTAGATTCAGTGAGACTTTGTGTTTTAAGAAAACATATGGAAAGCCTTACAAAAATAAAGAATAAATGGAAAACATGTTATAATTTAAAGATTATATATTTTAATTATGGGAACTGAATTTAAAGCTGTAAACAACTAGAAAGGTTTGAGAAGTCAAGTAAAAAGAAGTAAGTTTAATCAAAGCAATAGATTAAAATAAGCCCCTTGATGGACTGGACCAGCTGACTGTGCATTCATTGCTGAAAGTTTATATTTATTGTTTCTTTCTCTCCACCTTATGTTCTATCTTGTGTTTGTATTTATTATGTCTGAAGAAAATTTACTTTTTTATTATTTTCCTATTTCTTGCATCATTAGTTTCAACTGCAATAGAGGAAATAGATTATTATAAATTCTATTTTATTCAGGTAAAAGTAGTACACAGCAGATAAATAATTATCTAATGGAAAGTGTCAGCTTCATATTTATTTGGCCTCCAACCCTAGAATTCATATCATAAGTATTTTTTCTTTTCTCCTTTGCAGATTTTTTCTAATCTGTGCTTTCCCCTCATCAAGTGCAACAATGCAGCAAAATAACAGTGTCAATGAATTCATCCTGTTAGGATTGACACAGGATCCTGAGAGGCAGAAAGTGGTGTTTGCAGTGTTCTTCATTTTCTATGTGGGAATTGTGGTGGGGAATTCACTCATTATTGTGACCATCAAGTCCAGCCAGATACTTGGGAGCCCCATGTACTTCTTCCTATTTTATTTGTCCTTGGCTGATATCTGCTTTTCAACTTCCATGGCCCCCAGAGTAATGGTGGATGCCCTGTCTGCAAAGAAAAGCATATCTTACAATGAGTGCATGACACAAGTCTTTGCACTGCATTTTTTGGCTCCATGGAGATCTTTGTCCTGGTGCTCATGGCCATTGATCGCTATGTGGCCATCTGCCAGCCTTTGCATTACCCAACTATCATGAACCAGCAATTCTGCATCAACCTGATTGTTCTTGCCTGGATAGGGTCTTTCATACATTCTATGGCTCAGATTATCCTGGCCTTGAGAATGCCCTTCTGTGGATCCAATTTGATTGATCACTATTGTTGTGACATGCAGCCCTTGTTGAAACTTGCCTGCATGGATATTCATGTGATGAACCTGTTGGTGGTGTTTAATAGTGGGGCCCTTTGCACAATCAGTTTTATAATTTTGATGATCTCATACTTTGTTATCCTGCATTCACTGCGGAACCACAGTGCAGAAGGGAGGAAAAAAGCTCTCTCCACTTGCACTTCCCACATCATTGTGGTTGTCTTATTTTTGGGTCCATGTATATTTTTATATACCCGCCCCCCAACCACTTTCCCTATGGACAAGATGATAGCAGTATTTTATACTATTGGAACACCCTTCCTCAATCCACTCATCTACACACTGAGGAATGCAGAAGTGAAAAATGCCATGAGAAAGTTATGGCATGTCAGAATTACTTCAGAGAACAAAAGATGAATTGAGGGCCTTGCTTGATGACTTATCAAGTGATGGTTTGACTGAATCTGTACAGATTTCATATATGGTAGTGTATGATTATTTTGGGAATAACAAAGAATCACATAAAAAATTGAGTTGCTATTTGTTTCTAGTTCACAGGCAAGATGAATGCCAAGGGTTGTCATTCCTTAAGTGGACCAAACTTACCAATTCTAACAATGTTCTCCTGTCAATGTTTATCTTGAAATAAATTCAGTGAAATAGCATGAGTTCCCTTGTTTTCATTTATTTTTAATTTCTGGGGCATTACAATGTTCAGTGTCTACATGTCATGCCTGAGGAGGGCCATATATATTAAAGACAATGGAAATATCAGGATTCCATAAAAAAATCATCAAATTTATTCCTCCATAAAACCAGCACATTCATACACACATACAGACACTGTATAGGGGGTCACAAATAGAGGAATGAATGAATTAAATTAATAGGTAAAGAAGCAAACAAATTAAGCTAACATGCAGGTGAAACTATAAATTTAAGATAATAGAATAAGTTATACAGGGATAGAAAACATAGAAGTTTTCTGGTGGTTTAAAAGTATTTGTAGTCAAATTAAAATGGGTAAAATGTTGTAATTTTTAAATGAATACTGGGAAATGACATCAATCTAATCTATAATTTTGAGGTGATCACCTGCCCTCAAAAGTGAGTCACATAAAAGAGAGAGTTTTGAATTCTAAGTATCATTTCATTTCTCTCAGGAAGAAGTAGAATGACTGAAATGTGTCCAGTGCTTTTTGGTTATCATATTTGTGTCTCAAAAATAGTACAAATTTGGGTATGTCTATTTAACATATACAAACAGCAAATCTGAAGTTCAGAGAAGTGAACACATTATTGAGATTGATCAGCTAAGAATCACCACAAGCAAGGTTTCAAACCAGAGACATATGTCTTCCATGTCAGTAACAAATGCCTGTAATCCACTTTATCCCCTTAATTCAAACATCTGCAATGTACCTTCAAACACAGGAAACACTAGGAATTGATGATGTGATCACAAACTATTTTTATTCCAGCTTCAAGGTGGGTAGTAGCACGTAATGGTTAAGAGTGTGAACTCTGGACCATGCCTCAGTGAGTTGAAATCCTGGTCCTACCATTTATTTATAGATCTGTAACTTCAGGAAAGATAGATGGAATCCTGGGCCTCATTTTTTGTGTGTTACTTTGGAAATGAAAATAATCCCTATCATAAAGACTTGTTATGAGGGTTAAATAAGAGAGTATACATGAAGAAGTTTGAATAAACATGAAAATTTAGTGTGTACTATTTTCATCATAAAAATGGATTTTTAAAAATTAGGATTGGAAGGATTTTGAAAGTTAGGAAATTTCTCATCACTGAAGATTTTCAAGCCTAAAGTAATCATCCTTTATAACAATATGCAGAAAACTATGAAAGCAACAAAATGGGAGTCAGTAAAGTTCACTGCAATTTCAAGATCTCATTAACTTTAATTCAGCTGTTCTTGTCAACTACAATTCTGCTTATGAATAATGTACAACAAAACTAAAGTTAGAGATATTTTGGCAACTGTAAATAAAGCTGCTATGAACACTAAGGAGCATGTATCTTTTCAAATTAGTATTTTTGTTTTTTTCAGATATATACCCAAGAGTGAAATTGCTGGGTCATGTGATAGTTTTAGTTTTTGTTTTTTTGGGAAAACTCCATACAGTTTTCCCCTGTTGCTGAATCAACTGACATTCCCACCAACAGAATGCAAGGGGTCTCTTTCTCCACATACTAATCAACATTTTTCATTTGTGTTCTTTTTGGTGAAAGCCATTTGAACAGTTTGAGGTGATAGCTCATTGAGTATGGTGTTAGAGAATGGTCTAATTTCATTCTTTTACATATAGCTCTCCAGTTTTCCCAGCACCACTAGTTGAAGAAACTGTCTTTTCTCCATTGTATATTCTTGACTCCTTTGTAAAGATTAATTGACCACCAAAAGGCACATGAAAATATATTCAACATTGCTAATTATCAGAGAAATTCAAATCAAAACTACAGTGAGGTAGCACCTCACACCTGTAAGAATGGCCATCATCAAAAATTCCACAAAAAATAAATGCTGGAGAGGGTGTAGAGAAAATGGAACCCTCCATCACTGTTGGTGGGAATGTAAATTGGCACCACAAATGTGGAGAATAGTGTGGAGGGTCCTTACAAACGAAAAAAGAGAGCTACCATATGATATAGCAATCCCACTCCTAGGCATGTATCTCAAGAAAACTCTAATTAGAAAAGATATATGCACCCCAATGTTCATTGAAGCACTATTTACAATAGCCAAGACATGGAAGAAACCTAATGTCCATTGACAGAGGAATGGATAAAGAAGTAGTGCTACATATATACAATGGACAATTACTCAGCCATGAAAAAGAACAACATAATGCCATTTGCAGCAACATGGATGGACCTAGAGATTATCATGCTAAGTGAAGTAAGTCAGACAGAAGAAGACAAATATATGACATTGCACATATGCAGAGTCTAATATCAATGATACAAATGGACTTATTTACAAAACAGGAACATTCAGAAACTTGGAAAATGAACTTTTGGTTACCATGGGAAAAGGTTCTGGTAGAGAAGGATAGACTGGGAGTTTGGGATAAAATAGATTACCAATAAGTACCTACTGTATAGCACAGGGACCTTGACTCAATATTTGGTAATGCTTTAAATTGGAAAAGAATCTGAAAAAGAAAGGATACAATAATGGGTATAACTGAATCACTTTGCTTTACATGTGTACACACAGTACTGATTCATCATTATCAATTATATTCTAATGTAAAATAAAAATTAAAGAAAACAACAAACAAAAAAACCCCAAGGTATTGACATATGGATAAACAGAAAAAATCATTGAAACATAATAAAAAGTTCAGAAATAGAACTAAATGTATGAATTTTCTTATAAAGGTATCAAGGTAATTCAAGCAGAAAGATTGTATTTTTGAACACATTTATGCTGCATCAATTGGATATCCTTTTGAGAAAAAAAGGAACCTTAACCATTACCTGGCACTATAGACAAAAATTAACTCAAAATGATTCAGGCATTTAGATGTTAAAGCTAACCCTATAAAAATTCTGTAAGAAAAAAATTTGTCTGGAAGTAGATTAATATTTACTAAATATTATACAACAAATAAGAACCATAATGGAACTAAAAAGTTGAATATTGTCAATATGTTAAATCTTCTGCTCTTTGGATATCACCCTTTTTAAAAATGAAAAGGCAATCCAGAGAATAGAAGAAAACTATATTTGTACATACAAAATTTTATATTACATATAAATTTATGTGCAAAATTGTTTATATAAATTTACTTTATATATAAAAATATATATATGACAAAAGAAGTATATCTAGGATATATATAAATCACCTACAAATTAGTAATTAGAAACCCATAACTTCTATTTTAATTTGCACAAAGTTTTCCAAAGAAGCTTCCAAAAAACATGTAGAAATTGCCTACAAAAACATTAAAACAATTCTCAATTTCAGCAGTCATCAGGAAAGTAAACTAAAACCTCAATAATTTATCACTTTGTATCTCCTAGAATGACAAAAATGATAATAATACCAAGTGATGAGAATGTCAAATAATTCACTTGTTTGAAATCAAAACTGCTTTCTTGTGCTTTAGATATTGGTCATGTTTAATGTCACCTAGTATTCCATACTAACCATCACAAGAGTACCAGACATAACTTATTGGAAAATTTTTAGAGTTTCTATTTATATTCATCACCCTCTAACGAATGTGAAAAACAGAATTTTGGATCCAAGTACTTTTAAATGGCTGCCCTTACTTTTATGCCCTCACTGCTCTCCTTCTGGAGCAATCAGTACTAGGTTTCCAGGAAACTGTTTAATATTGATAAGAAGAAAGAAGTTCTCTCTCTGACATGAGTGCACAGGTTAACTGTATCACAGTTCCCAAGGCTGGAATTATGTCATCCTTGTTATTCACATGATATTAGCTTTCTTAGAAAGCCAGGTTCAGATAGAGAAAGGGGACTTACATGTTTAGGCTGCAAGGGCAGGGAATACAATTCCCCACTCAAGAATGAGTGTTTCTCAAGCATGTCTCTCCACAATACCTGCTTCCAAGACAAAGTCTTTCCATCAAAGAAGATACTGAGCTCCTTGGAGAGAAAATAGCAGCTATAAGACAAGGTCCTTGAACCTGTATTGCAACTTTGTTAAACATCCATGCACACAATTGAAAATGTCTTTTTTTGTTGTTTCCATTTCCAGAGAAAGATTTGTTCAGAGTGGAAAAACCCACTTGACTGTGTTTATAACACACTTTCTGCCTCCTGACTTTTGGACCAGACCATTCATAGGAGATCATTTCTCCATGCTGTTCTAAATAAATTTATTCTAATTTCAAGTCCCAGTTTTCCTGTAAAATCTTTTTAAGGTTTAGGCTAGAAGGAAAGATTTAGACTTATGGAAAGACTTACTTGTCTACTATTGAATTGATATTGAATCATCTGAATAGCCTCTTTCTGAGTGTGTTATATCTTTCATATTGAAAGTTACTTATCCTAAGAGGAGGTCAATCTGAAGATGGAAATAGTTCTGAACTTCCTCAAACATTACTAAGATCATCTAAAGACCAGAGGTAAGTTTTTCAATAGTTCCAATGCTTAGTAAAGATTGTTACTTTCCATATATAGTAATTGTTATGATTTAACACTTTTCAAATACAATAGCAAAACATTTTACCTTCATGCCATTCTCCAAAATATATTTGGTAAGTGTCATTAACCTATTTTGACAGATGAAAAATTTGAGTCTTATAGAGATTAAGAAATTTGTAAGACCCAGTTCTCTATCATCAGATAGACATATTTTGCCATCAAACACTTCTTTTAATAATTAGCACTAAGCATGAGAATGAAAACAAAATGTAAATACACTTCACATACAAAAAGAAACAAATGTGAATATTAACTGCTATAAACCATAACTTGTTTAGTCCAAACTTAATATGAAGACCTCTTCCTGGGATCAGCTGCTGTGCATAATATGAGTTTCCTAGGCTTTTTCAAAAGCAAAATTAGAGATTCTTCCTCTGTTTATTGCATGGTTAAATATTTTTCTGTATTATTGCCAAAAATGTCAATTCTTCCTACTCCTGGGTGCATAAATAGTCATAAAAGTAAGTGACGGTCCTCTGTGTGTCCACAGCAGTGTGGTGCATACAGTCTTACGTTTTCTCAATCAGTTCTCATAATAGACTGTGAGGTGGATTGTTCTTTTCACTCAATAATAGAGGAAATAAGAATGTAAGGTGCCTAGATCAAGAAGATGCAAGTGGGAAAAGGCAAGATTCTGATCTGGTCTTTCTGACTCCCAAACCAATGTGCTCATCACTGGGATCATCATTTTCAACATTCTGCAGAAGGTCTGTGGGTTCACTCTTTATAGGGAAATTATAGATGGAATAAAAGAGGGTAAGGGAGATAAAGATAAAATGGACCTTCAATGAATGCAGTACTGCATAGTTATTAATATTGGGGATTCCAGTAAGTTATACTGTGTGTGTATGTCTCTGAGTCTGTGTGTAGGTTGATGAAATTGCTTTATATATAATTGTCTCTGAAGTAGTATTAAGATAAATATGCCTAGTTTGGTCCTATTAAAAAAGTTTACTAATTCAACATTGACTATTATAATAATGATATAGGTCATGGATTAAGAATTTGGAACAAAAAAAGGAAGTGCGATCTGAACTAATCTTAGCTCTGCCATTTTTAGCTGCTTGATTTTAGGTAGGATCTTTAACTTCTCTATGCTTCTACTTCCTAATGTGTAAAATAAGAATAAAAATGATAGTAATAACCACCTTAAATTTTTTAATGAAGATTAAATAACAGTGTCTTAGAGCACAGTAGTTGTTCAATAAGCTTTAGCTAACATTATTATTATTCCTATTATGATTAAATTTTTAATATTATATACTAAGATTATTTTCCATCAGCTGTGTGGATGAAATAATACAATTCACACAGGTTGCACTCATGCCATGCATATAGCAATCGATCATTAAAAGTATATTTATAGGTTATAAACTTATTGGAATTATGAAATGTGTGAATCAATTTTATTACAGTAGCTCCTGTATCTTTTCATGACTTTTCATTACCAATGCTCTGTTACACTGTATGTCAACTATTAGAAATAGTCTGATACTAGTGTTCCTATCTGTCTTCCATCCCCTTACTGAAGCTCAGCCCACTTCATACAAGTCACACAAATTATATCCAACATTCATTCTTTTCTCAAATCCCACTTCTTGCTTACACTCAAATTCTTAATTACATTGCATGGTTTCCCATTTCCTAAGAAAAAAGGAAAAATCCCTAGGCTTTTCATTCATAGCCTTTACATTCATTTTCTACATCTGATTTTGGGCTTGGCTGCCTCTAAGGTGAGATTTATGATTCAAATTCGGCTCTGAGTCATCTCACATGATAAAATGTACACAGATGATCTCCTGCCTGTGTGTTCAAAAAGTTCCTCATGGCTCTAACTTTAAACATGATCTTCCCTCAAGAGAGGATCTGAGCTATCTTTAAGAGATCAGAAACTATTTTTCCTATATCAAAAGAAAAAAGACTCATAAGAATCCAGAACTCAGTAGAATCTAAGTATTTATTGTTTATTACATGGAGAAGTTTAGTGAACTCAGGGTTAAGCTAATAAAAAGTGACTTTTTTTTTTTCAGGTAACATAATTAACCGTAACATAAGATACATGGAGAATAAGAACAACGTGACTGAGTTTGTTCTCCTGGGGCTCACACAGAATCCGCAGATACAGAAAATCATATTTGTTGTGTTTTTGGTTGTCTACATTGTCTCTATGGTAGCAAACATGTTCACCATGGTCACCACCACTGCCAGCCCATTATCGGGGTCCCCCATGTACTTTTTTCCTAGCTTATCTCTCTTTTATTGATGTTTGCTATTCCTCTGTCAATAGCCCTAAACTGATTGCAGATTCACTGCATGAGAAGAAGACCATCCTATTCAATGAATGCATGGCCCAAATCTTTGGGGAACATTTCTTTGGAGGTGCTGATGTCATCCTGCTTACTGTGATGGCCTATGACCGCTACGTGGCCATCTGCAAGCCCCTGCACTATGTAACCATCATGAATCGGCAGCTGTGTGCCCTGCTAGTGGGAGTGTCATGGGTGGGAGGATTTCTTAATGGATTCATACAGATCCTCTTCATCTTCTGATTACCCTTCTGTGGCCCTAATGTCATAGATCACTTTATGTGTGATCTGAATCCTCTACTCGAGCTTGCTTGCACTGATACCCACACTCTGGGGTTCTTTGTTGCTGTTAACAGTGGTTTCCTGCGTCTGTTGAAATTCCTCCTCTTGGTGGGCTCCTATGTGGTCATCATGCACACCCTAAGGACCCACAGTTTGGAGGTGAGGCACAAGGCCTTCTCCACTGGTGTCTCCTACATCACAGTTGTCATCCTACTCCTGGTGCCCTGCATATTTGAGTACCTGAGACCATCAGTTACTTTACCTATTGATAAAGCAGTTGTTGTATTCTACACTTTGATAACTCCCATGTTAAATCCCTTAATCTTTACCTTGAGAAATGCTCAGATGAAAAATGCCATTAGGAATTTGTGTAGTAGGAAAGCTGTCATTGGTGAAAAGTAAAACGTGCTTGGAGCCCAGCATTGATTCTACTTATGCAAAGGTCAAAAGGACATTGTTGATTTCAGCAAAGAATATCCATGAGATAAAGGAAAAAAAAAATAATGAGCTACCAAAATCATAGATTCTGCTAGGGGGAGAAGAAATGGGAGAAAAAAAGTGAGAAAAACTTAGCAGGGGCTACTTTTGCATATTTGGAACAGTCTACAAAATTTGAGTTTAGTTTTGGATTTTCATCAATGCATATTGTTAATAAACTCATTCCAATGAAACAAAGTAAATAAAAACTACACTGATATTGAGCACTATTTTCTGTAACAATCTAAAGAAGTAGGCACTACTATTGTCCTCATTTTACAGGTGACTAAACAACAGAAAGGAGAAAGCTCCAAAACAGAAATATTGATGAACCACTAACCTGTATCTAGCTGATCTCTCAGACCATGTTCTTAACTGCTGAGTTATGCTTCCAGGCAATGATGATAGGACGGTAACATAATTATATTGCTTATCATTTATTGACTCAGGGACTGTGCTGGAATATGTGTACAGTATCATCTATTATACACAACTACATTTATAATTTACATATATATAGTTATATACTTGTATATATTATTATGTATATTATTATGTATGTTCATTACATATTATTACATTCTAATAATTTTCATTAATGACACTGCCCATTTTTATATCTCTTAGTTGATGGTAATGTGATGACTGTAGCACTGTGGTGTGTAACTACATTGGGGGTTTAAAGCAATGGACCATTTAACCTCTAAGGGGTGTGTAAGGAATATTATACATGTGTCCAAATGTCCCTGTTGCATTCAGAGTCATTTTGTATCACTCATGTCAGTGTCTTATCCTGATAACCCATCAAAAAGAGTGAGGATTCAAGTAAAAGAATATTTTAATGTCAGACAGGAATTTTAATTTATTAAATAAATTAAAAGTCGTACACTATCAAATACTTACCTACTTGTTAACAAGAGTTTCTTCAAGTAGCACATGGCCTGGTTTATGTGAATATTGAATGTAAATGTAAGTATAAGAGAAGATGGGAGGGAGGGAATACAGGGATATGTGTACAAAAACAGATGATTGAACTTGGTGTACCCCCAAAAAATAATAAATAAATAAATTAAATTTTAAAAAAAGAAAAAAAAAAGAGAAGATGTATAAATTGAATAAAATAAAGAGCAAAGATGTAGTATTAGAGACTAGGATAGTTTTTGTACTTTCATCTGTTTCAGAGTCAGAGAAGTAGACTAGGTATTTCTCTTTTGGAAACCACAATTTGTTTTATTCCTCCTTAAACTAGGAATAAGGGAGAAATTGAAAGTGAGCACATTATCTTATGAATACAGAGTTTACCTTGATAGTCTCCCAGTTCTAGGCAAAATTTCCTCATCCTGTTTTTCTTATTTCTCTATCAGTTTCCTGTTTGGTAACATTTAATTATGAAAAATGACTCTTTTTTTGTAGCTCCATCTACAAAATAGTAACTTCAGGATAAATGTATTCCACTCATTTCATCTATCCTTCCTTCATTAAACAACAACTATTTTTTCAGCCCAGGGAATGTATCAGGCACAATGATAGTTGTTGGGGCTTCAGCAATGAATAAAGAAAAACTTGGGTGATGCCTTTCCAGAGCTTAGATCCACTGAGAGACTTCCAGAAGAGAGCAGGAAATTAAAACAAAGTAGTATCAACAGTAAATAAGAGAATGGAAGCACAGGGTACTTACTCTGAAAGCACTTTTGAGGGACACACAGCAAAGACCTGGGGCTTCAGAAAAGATTCCAGGGTGAAAAGACATCAAAAATGGGACTCAAAGGTTGAAAAAGAGTCAGCAGCATGAACAGGCATTGGTTGGAATAAGAGTATTTTAGGAGAGGGAATATGTAACAAAGGCCAGAAAGTGAAACATGTACAGAGAATCCTAATGAATTTGACATAGCTATGGTTGTTAAACCAACTATTTATTCCACAATTATTATAGAATGTCCACTGCATTCCAGGCAACATGCTGGACAGTTAGCTTCTAAAGGGTATATGGCAAGATATGAAGCTGGAGGGATAAGGACAGGAAAGATGGGGTAGGTCCTCATAATTCTTTTAAGGCTTAAAGCTAAGTACTATGGGACAAATATTTGAAGGTCTTTTTTTTATATTAAAGTATAGTTGATTCCCAAAGTTATTTGAGTTTCAGGTGTACAGCCAAGTGATTCAGTTTTATTTATATGTGTGTATGTGTGTGTGTGTGTGTGTGTGTGTGTGTGTATTTTTCAGATTATTTTTAGGATGTGCTTTAAGCTAGCAAATGATGCAGTTAGATTTCAATTTTAGAATAAAACTTTAGTTATAGTATAGAAAATGAATTGAAGAAGACAAATAGCAAAAAGAGCATAAGAAGGTTTTTGTAATTATTTGGATGGGAAAGAATGGAGGCTTGAACTCTGCTGGTGCCAATGATGATGCTGAATGCTGCAGACACTTCTGCATCTGGGTCTAAGCTAATTCACTGCACCAGTGCACCTAGAAAGCTGCTGTTTGTCTGGGCTGCTGACACCTCACAGCCCCATTCTTTCTGCACAATTGCAAGAGAGAAAATTGGAACTGCTTCACTTGGGGATTATGCCCATCATCCCAGGGACCAGGAGTAGCCAATGAATGACTGGAGCAGGGGTGAAAATGCTGGTCCCCTTGATTTAGGGTGGAACCAGTGCTATAGTACAATATATATTCCATAGTTCCCATGGCTCCAGGCTGAAGCCAGACTCTGAGTGGGAGTACATCCTTTTTCCCCTTCTATAGATGGCCTCTCTCAATTTTTGCCCTTATAAAGACCAGCCAAAACCATGTAACTAGTTACAGAAATGATAATTGTGATTGCTGTATGTCCAATTTATCTTACAAATGCATTGCTATGTGTGTATATTATATATATAATATAAGTATATACATATATATCCTTGTTTTCTTCTTTCATATTATTTTATCATGTAACATAAGATATGTTGACTTTCTATCATACTATTTTTTTCTACTTTTTTATAACTTTTTATTTTATATTGGAATATATTTGATTAATAACATTGTGATAGTTTCAGGTGTACAGCAAAGTGATTCTTATAATATGCATGTATCTAGTCTTTTTCAAATTATTTTCCCATTGAGGTTGTCACAAAACATTGAGCAAAGTCCCCTGTGCTGTACAGTTGCTTATGCATTTTAATATAGCAGTGTACACATACAAATACCAAGTTCCCTAACCATCCCTTCCCCTCCCCCTTACTCTCTTGGTGTCTGTAAGTGCTTCCTCTAAGTCTGCTCCTAATAGTGAACCTCTTTATGTATATGCCATTGGTTCTGAAATATATTACATTATCATTAATTGGAATACAATTTTCTTAAGATATCAGTAATACCTAAAAGAATGCAGATTAGACACAACCCCTGTCAAATACTCAGGGACACTTTTGTAGACATGGAAAGATCATTTAAAACATTTGTACTGAATCTCAAGCCATAATAACCTTGAAAAGTAAAATAAAGTTGGATATCTCACAATTCCTGATTTTAAAACTTACTGTAAAGCTATAGGAAATAAATCAGTGAGGTACTAGCATAAAGAAAGACATATAGAGGAGTAGAATAGATTAGAGAGCCCAGCAATAAATCATCATATAAATGGTCCAATGACTATTTTACAAAATATTATTTAATTATTTGTTTGTTTTTGGCTGCGTTGGGTCTTGGTTGCTTCATGCAAGCTTTCTCTAGTTGTGGCCAGTGGTGTCTACTCTTTGTTGTGGTGCACAGGCTTTTCACTGTGTTGGTTTCTCTTGGTGAGGAGCCTGGGCTTTAGGTGTGTGGGCTTCAGTAGTTGTGGCTTGTGGGCACTAGAGAGCAGACTCAGTAGTTGTGCTACATGGGCTTAGTTGCTCTACGGCATGTGGGATCTTTCTGGACCAGGGTTCAAACCCATGTCACATGCATTGGCAGGCAGATTCTTAACCACTCTGAAACCAGGGAAGTCCCAGTCCAATGACTTTCTACAAGTGTGCCAAGACCATCCAATGGGGAAAGCACAGTTTTTCACCAAATTTAGTTGACAAAGCTAGAGGTCTACATGCAAAAGAATGAAGGTGAACCCTCATCTTTTATCATTGACACAGTATACTCAAATGGATCAAAAGCCTTAACTTAAGAGCTAAAACAGTGAAACATGTTGAAAAATTAAAGAGGAAAAGATTCAGGCTATTAGGTTAGGCAATGCTTTTTTAAATGAAAACAAAAACAAAGGCACAAGGAGAAAAAGGATGTAAATTGGACTATATCACAATTTAAATCTTCTATGCATCAAAGGACACAAGCAACAGAGAGAAAAGGCCACTCACAGAATGGAAGGAAATGAACACATGCCTGATAAGGAGGTCATGTCCAGAACATACAAGGAATTTCTATAACTCAGTAAAAATAACCCAAGTAATAAATGCACAAGGAACTTGAGAGGACCTTTTATCCAAATTTCTACAACCATGTTTCTAACAGTATATTCAGAAGAGTCAAAATGTTTAAGCAGCCAAAGCATCCAACACCACATGAAGCAAAATGTGGTGTACAGTCAATAAAATATTATTCAGTATTAAAAAGGAACAAGTTTAGACTGGAAAAAGATGGCAGAGGGGTAGGATGTGGTGACCACCTTCCTCTACACAAATACATCACAAACACATCTACTTGGGGAGTGGCTCCTGAAGAACACCTTCCAAATGCTGGTAGGAGACCTCAGACCACCAAAAAGGCAGGAGAATTTCCATGTAAGTGAGTATTGAAAAGGAAAGAAGGTAAAAAGAGACAAAGAATTCTGAGGATACCAACCCCTCTGGGAAAGAGCTGTGAGGGGGGAAGGCTCCCACAGACGGGAGAGCCCCCTCACGGGTGGGGAAGGACAGGAGGAGTCTCGGAGCCCCCAGAAGAGAGAGCAACAGCAGGTCTGCTGAGGACAGAGTGGAGAGATCCCCACACAGAGGAGTCAGGCAGCACTCCCTATCCAGAGAAGCTAATCTGCTAACCAACGGTGGTGGTGGGGACTGGGTGCCAAGGCTTGGGCTTCAGAGAACAGACCCCAGGGAGATAGTGGGGTCTGGCTGCATGAGAACAGCCTGGGGGCAGGGAGGCGGCAGCTGGCAGGTGTGCCAGCAAGCTAGGAGGGAGTTTGTGGAAAATCCTTGGCCAGACGGAGAGGCAGGGGACTTTTGTTTCAGAGTGTTTGGGAGGAAATTTCCTCTACAGGAACTCACAGGCTGTAAAGCAGCATGACCCATGGCTGCTGGATCAAAAAGCCCACCTCCCGCTCTGTGCGCCAGACCAGTTGTTGCTGGATTGAAAAGCTTGCCATCCCCTGCCCCCACCTGCCCCATGCACCACTGGGTCCTGCTGAACATCCAACCATCTGCCCACTGCCTCACTCCCCCGCCCCCACCTCCGTGCTGCTGGGCCATGGCCCACTCACCCATAGCTACCAAGGGTCCTGTGTGCAAGGCAAGTTATTGGCCACACTCTCTCAGCAGCAGGGGAAGCCCACCAACACCAAGGATCCCATGATCAGGACCAACTTTCCTGGAAGAATGCACAGCACACCTCAGGTTCACACTGATCTCTGCTGATGCAAGCAATCCCACAGATTTCAGGTGGCTGTCATATCCCTCCCTATCTGGACTTGAAGTTGCAAGTGAGCTTCAATCACCCTCTTTTACCCTCTCTTGCCTGGGTAGTGAACCAACTCCTGAAAGCAACCCACATACAAAGTAGAGACCAAAACCAAAACTGATGCCTTTGGACTGTAGGACCAAAGAAAAGAAAGAGAAACAGCCATAGCAGAAGCAGATTTAATGCCCACAATAAGCTTGAAAGAACCTGTGTCTGTGGATCACCTGAATAGAGTGTTTCTACAATACAGACTGTACACAAAGGGGACAACTGGGGACTGTGGGGACAAATACATACAGGACTAATACCAGATCACAGTCTGAGCTCTCCACAGTCCTCCACACAGCAGGTGCAGGGCTACCTAGAAGTATTGTAGGAATTCTTGGTATGCTTATCTTGTTTCTGGTTTTAGGTATTTGTTAGCTAAATTTTTACTGTATGCATGTGTATGTGGGTTTGCTTGTAATTGGTATGAGTTCTCTTCTTTGTTTTCTTGCTCTCTCATTTTCTCTTTTCATCAGTCCTGTTCCTCTTCTCTTTCTTAAAGTGCAAGTGTGCACATCTTGTTGATTTTGACTGATTAGAGCTGCTTTTACCACCAGTCTTGGGGATCTGTCTGTCCCTTTCCCTTCTTTCATTTTTTCTTCCTTTTCTTCTTTGCTCTCCTTCTACCTCCTTTTTCTCTGTGCTGTGCAGCTTCCATGGTCTTGGTACCCCAGCAGAGGGTCAAACCTGGACCTCTGAGACTGCAGAGTGGAGTCGATTACATTGGACCACCAGAGAATTCCTGACTCCATGGAATATTAATCAGCAAGAGCTCCACCAGAGTTCTCATTGTTAACACCAAGCTCCAAATCCAACCAAAGGCCAGGAAGCTCCAGGGCTTTACACCTCAAGCCAAACTGAACAGAGATAAGAGGAATTTCTATTAGGGAAAGGAGACAGCAAATACTATAAATTAGACAAAATGAGAAAACAAAGAAACACCTTGCAGGCAAAGGAGCTAGATAAAAACCCACAAGATTGAATAAATGAAGAAGAAATGGGCAAATTGCTTGAAAAATAATTCAGAGTAATGATGACCCTACATCTTGAAAACAAAATAGGGAAAATACAAGAAACATTTAATAAGGACCTAGAAGAAGTAAAGAGCAGGCAAACAGTAATGAAGAACACAATAACTGAAATTAAAAATACTCTAGATGGTTTAAACAGCAGAATAACTGAGGCAGAAGAACGAGTTAGTGAGTTGGAAGATAGAATGAGGGAAATAACTGCCACAGAGCAGGAAACAGAAAAAAGAATAAAAAGATTGGAAGACAGTCCCAGAGACCTCGGGGATAATATTAAGCACACCAACATTCAAATCATAGGTGTCCTTGAAGAGGAAGGAAAAAAGAAAAGGTCTGAGAAAATATTTGAGAAGATTATATTAGAAAACTCCCCCCACTTGGGAAAGGAAATAGTAAAGTCCAAGGAGTACAGAGAGTCCTGTACAGAATAAACCCAAAGAGAAACACCAAGGCACATACTAATCACACTAACAAAAAATAAACACAAAGCAAAAATATTAAAAGCAGCAAAAGAAAGGCAACAAATAACATATAAGGGAAAACCCATAAGGATAACAGCTGACCTTTCTACAGAAACTCTGCAGGCCAGAAGTGAGTGGCAGGATATACTGAAAGTCCTGAAAGAGAAAAACCTACAGCCAAGAATACTCTACCCAACAAGAATCTCATTCAGATTCAATGGAGAAATAAAAAGCTTTACAGACAAGCAAACTTAAGAGAGATCAGCACCACCAAACCAGCCTTACAACAATTGCTAAAGGAACTCCTCTAGGCAGTAAACAGAAGACAAGGAAAAGACCTACAAAAATACTGCCAAAACAATTAAGAAAATGGTCATAGGAACATACATGTCAATAATCACCTTAAATGTAAATGGATTAAATGTGCCAATCAAAAAACACAGACTGGCTGAATGGATACAAAAAAAAAAAAAAGACTCTTATATATGCTGTCTACAGGAAACGCACTTCAGGCCTAGAGACATATGCAGACTAAAAGTAAGGGGATGGAAAAAGATATTCCATGCAAATGGAAGTCAAAAGAAAGCTGAAGTAGCAATACTCATATCAGACAATTAGACCTTAAAGTAAAAACTATTACAAGAGATATGAAGGACACTACCTAATGATCAAGGGATAAATCCAGGAAGAAGGTATAACAATTGTAAGTAACTATGCACCCAACATAGGAGCACCTCAATACATAAGGCAAATGCTAGCAGCCATAAAGGGGAAATCGACAGCAACACAAAAATAGTAGGAGACTTTTAACACTCCACTTACACCAATGGACAGATCATCCAAACAGAAAATAAATAAGGAAACACAAGCTCTAAATGAAACATTAGACCACCTTGACTTAATTGATATTTTTAGCACATTCCATCCCAAAACTACAGAATATACTTTCTTCTCAAGTGCACATGGAACATTCTGCAGGATAGATGACATCTTGGGGCATAAATCAATCCTCAGTAATTTCAGGAAAATTGAAATCGTATCAAGCATCTTCTCTGACCACAATACCATGAGACTAGATATCAATTACAGGAAAAAAAAACTGTAAAAAATACAAACACATGGAGGTTAAATAATATGCTATTTTTTCATTTTTTTTTAGAACTTTTATTGAGATACAGTTAACATGCAATAAACTGCATATATTTAGAGTGTACAATTTGGTATCCCAATCTCCCAATTAATTCCCTCCCCAACCCTCTCCGCTTTCTACACTTTGTGTCCATATATTTGTTCTCTACAATGTGTCTCTATTTCTGCCTTGCAAACTGGTTGATTTGTACCATTTTTCTATAGTCCACATATATGTGTTAATATATGGTATTTGCTTTTCTCTTTCTGACTCACTTCACTCTGTATGACAGTCTCCAAGTCCATCCATGTCTCTAGAAATGTCCCAGTTTCATTGCTTTTTACAGCTGAGTAATATTCCATTGTATATATGTACCATCTCTTTTTTATCCATTCATCTTTTGATGGACATTTAGGTTGCTTCCATGTCCAGGCCATTGTAAATAGTGCTGCAATGAACATTGGAGTGCATGTGTCTTTTTGAATTATGGTGTTCTCTGGGTATATGCCCAGCAGTGGGATTACTGGGTCATATGGTAACTCTATTTTTAGTTTGGCAAGGAACCTCCATGCTGTTCCCCATAGTGGTTGGATCAATTGTCATTCCCACCAACAGTGCGAGAGCGTTCCCTTTTCTCCACACCCTCTCCAGCAGTAATATGCTATTAAGCAACCAAGAAGTCACTGTAGAAATCAAAGAGGAAATAAAAAATACTTAGAAACAAATGACAATGCAAACAAGATGACTCAAAACCTATGGGACGCAGCAAAAGCAGTTCTAAGAGGGAACTTTATAGCAATACAGTCCCACCTCAAGAAACAAGAAACATTGGGAATAAACAATAAAACCTTACACCAAAAACAATTAGAGAAAGAAGAAGAACAACAACAAGTAAACCCAAAGTGAGCAGAAGGAAAGAAATCGTAAAGATCAGATCAGAAATAAATGAAAAATAAATGAAAGCAACAATAACAAAAATCAATAAAACTAAAAGCTGATTATTTGAGAAGATAAATAAAATTGATAAACCATTAGCCAGATTCATGAGGAAAAACAGCAGAAGATGCAAATCCACAGACTTAGAAATGAAAAAGAAGTAACAACTGACACCACAGAAATACAAAAGATCATGAGAGAGTACTACAAGCAACCATATGCCAATAAATTGGATAACCTGGAAGAAATGGATAATTCTTAGAAAAGCACAATCTTCCAAGACTGAACCAGGAAAAAATAGAAAATATGAACAGACGAATCACAAGCACTGAAATTGAGACTCTGATTAAAAATCTCCCAACAAACAAAAGTCCAGGGCCAGATGGCTTCACAGGTGAACTGTATCAAACCTTTAGAGAAGAGCTAACACCTACCCTTCTCAAAGTCTTCCAAAACATAGCAGAAGGAGGAACATTCCCAAACTCATCTATGCAGCCACTATCACCCTGATACCAAAACCAGAAAAAGATGTCACAAAAAAAGAAAATTACAGGCCAATGTCACTGATGAATATACATGAAAAAATACTCAACAGAATACTAGTAAAGTCCAACAGCACATTAAAAAGATTATACACAACAATCAAGTGGGGTTTATCTCTGAAATGCAAGGATTCTTTGATATACACAAAACAAAGTGATACATCATATTAACAAATTGAAGGATAAAATCGTGTGATCACCTCAATAGATGCAGAAAGAGCTTTTTGCAAAGTTCAACATCCATGTACGATAAAAACAACAACAACAACAAAAAAAAACTCTCCAGAAAGTGGGCATAGAAGTAATTTAGCTGAATATAATAAAAGCAATATATGACAAATCAACAGCCAATATCATTCTAAATGGTGAAAAACTGAAAGAATTCCCTCTAAGGACATGAACAAGACAAGAGTGCCCACTCTCACCACCACTATTCAACATAGTTTTGGAAGTTTTAGCCACAGCAATCAGAGAAGAAAATGAAATAAAAGGAATGCAAATTGGAAAAGAAGTAAAACTGTCACTCTTTGCAGATGACATGATATTATACATAGAAAATCCTAAAGATGCTACCAGAAAACTGCTATAACTAATCGCTGAATTTAGTAAAGTAGCAGGATACAAAGTTAATGCACAGAAATCTTTTGCATTCCTATACACTAACAATGAAAGAGCAGAAAGAGAAATTAAGGAAACACTCACATTTACCACTGCAACAAAAATAATAAAATACCTAGGAATAAACCTGCATATGAAGGCAAAAGATCTGTACACAGAAAACTTTAAAACACTGATGAAAGAAATCAAAGATGATACAAACAGATGGAGGGACATACTGTTTTTTTGGATTGGAAGAATCAACATTATGAAAATTACTATCCTACCCAAAGCAATTTACACATTCAATGCAATCCCTATCAAATTACCAATGGCGTTTTTCACAGAACTAGAGCAAGAAATTTTATGATTTGTCTGGAAACGCAAAAGACCCTGAATAGCTAAAGCTATCTTGAGAAGGAAAGACGGAGCTGGAGGAATCAGGCTCCCTGACTTCAAACTATACTACAAGGCTACAATGCTGAAGACAGTATGCTACGGGCACAAAAACAGAAATAAAGATCAATGGAACAAAATAAAGAGCTCAGAGATAAATCCACACACATATGGGCACCTTATATTTGATAAGAGAGACAAGAATATACAATAGAGAAAAGACAGCCTCTTCAATAAGTGGTGCTGGGAAAATTGGAAAGCTATATGTAAAAGTATGAAATTAGAACACTTCCTAAAACCATACACATAAATAAACTCAAAATGGATTAAAGACCTGAATGTAAGGCTAGGCACTATAAATCTTTTAGAGGATAACATAAGCAGAATATTCTATGACATAAACCAAGGCAAAATCCTTTTTGACCCCCCACCTAAAATAATGGATAGAAAATAAAAAATAAACAAATGGAGCTAATGAAAATTAGCAAAGAAACCATAAACAAGACTAGAAGACAGCCCACAGAATGGGAGAAAATATTTGCCAATGAAGAAATGGACAAAGGATTAATCTCCAACATATACAAGCAGTTCATGTAGCTTAGTACCAAAAAAGAAGATACCCAATCCACAAATCAGTGGAAGACCTAAAAAGACACTTCTTCAGAGAAGACATGCAGATGGTTAAAAGCACATGAAAAGATGCTTAATATCACTAATCTTTAGAGAAATGCAAGTCAAAGCCACAATGAGATATCACCTCACACTGTTCAGAATGGCCATCATTAAAAAATCTAGAAACAATAAATGCTGGAGAGGGTGTGGAGAAAAAGGAGCCCTCCTGCACTGTAAGTAGGAATGTAAATTGTTACAGCCACTATGGAAAACAATATGGTTGTTCCTTACACAACTAAAATAGAACTACCATATGACCCAGCAATCCCACTGCTGGGCATATACCCAGAGAAAACCATAATCCAAAGTGAAACATGTACCACAATGTTCACTGGAGCACTATTTACACAAGCCAGGACATGGAAGCAACCTAAATGCCCATCAATAGATGAATGGATATAGGATATGTGGCACATATATACAATGGAATATTACTCAGCCATAAAAGGAATGAAATGGAGTTATATGTAATGAGGTGGATAGACCTAGAGTCTGTCATACAGAGTGAAGTAAGCCAGGAAGAGAAAAATAAATACCATGTGCTAACTCATATATATGGAATAAAAAAAAAAAAAATGGTGCTGATTAACCCAGTGACAGGGCAAGAATAAAGATGCAGAGGTAAATACTGGAATTGTGGACACAGTGGGGGATGGGAGTGGAAGGGGAAGCTGGGACAAATTGAGAGAGTAGAATTGACATATATACACTACCAAATGTAAAATATATAGCTCATGGGAAGTTCCTGCATAACATAGGGAGGTCAACTCGATGATGGATGATTACTTAGAGGTCCAGCATAGGGAGTGTCAGAGGGAGTCATGCGAGGCAGGGGACATGGGGGTATATGTATAAATACAGCAGATTCACTTTGGTGTACCTGAGAAATTGGCACAACAGTGTAAAAAATTTTATTCCAATAAGGAGCGTTAAAAAAAAAAATAGGAACAACTTTATGACTCATGCTACAACACAGATAAACTGTGTGGTTATGTTTAATAAAATAAGTCATTACTTCTCATAAAATGTATATTCTATAGCAGATTTATGTTTACAGTTAGGTTGTAAAAATAATACATCAAGTTTCTATATACCCCGCATTCAGTTTTCCCTGTTATCATCTTGTATTATTATGGAATATTTTTACCTATTAACCTCCATTGTTACATTTTTTAACTAAAATTGATACTTTATCTACATATATAATTCTTTACTGATGCCATATTTCTCCTCCAGGATCTGATGCAGGAAACCACATTAAATTTACTTGCCAACTTTTCTTCACGTCTTCCAGAGGGTGACAGTTTCTCTGAATTTCTTGTTTTGAATGACCTTGAAGTTGGTAGTTTTGAGGAGGACTATTCAAATATTTTGTATAAAGGCCCTGCATTGGTGTTTGTTTGACATTTTGTTCTCAGTTAGTCCTGTGTTATAAGTTATTGGGAGAAAGACCACAGAGATAAGGTGCCATTTTCATCGTATCACATCAGTGGATACATACACTCAATGTGACTCATCACTGTTGGTGTTAATCTTGATCACCTAAGGTAGTGTTTGTCATAATTCCTGTTTGTAAATTTACTCTTTTCCCTCATCCCATCCTGTGTTCTTTGGAAGGAAGTCACTTAAGTGTGTGCACAGGTCATGCTTAAGTGGTCGAGAGATTGAGGACAGCCTATCTACATAAATTGTTTGGAATTCTGTCTATTCGCACCTATTCATTTAGTTGCTTATTCAAGTATTTGGATCATTACAAATAACAGTTTATTTATTTATTTATTTATTTATTTATTTATTTTGAACTTTGAGCTATATCTCAATTCTATGTTATTTATTTTGTTGCTGACTTTTTTCCAGCTCTGGGCATTGAGGGCTGTTTTGTTTGGCTCCTATGTCCCTTTGGGGTATCTTCATCAGTGTTTCAGTGTGTGAAGGGAAGGGACACCTTAGGGAAGGACCTTCTCCAGAATCTGTATTTTGCATCATTCGTGTTTTTTTTTTTAATTAATTAATGTATTTATTGACTGTGTTGGGTCTTTGTTGTTGCACACAGGCTTTGTCTAGTTGTGGAGAGCTGGGGCTGCTCTTTGCTGTGGTGCATGGGCTCCTCATTGCTGTGGCTTCTCTTGTTGCAGAGCACAGGCTATAGGTGCATGGGCTTCAGTAGGTGCAGTACATGGGCTCAATAGTTGTGGCTCACAGGCTCTAGAGTGCAGGCTCAATAGTTGTGGTGCATGGGCTTATTTGCTCTGCGGCATGTGGGATCTCCCTGGAACAGAGATCGAACCTGTGTCCCCTGCACTGGCAGGCAGTGCAGGCACATTCTTAACCACTGAACCAACTAGGAAGCCCCCATTCATGTTTAAATACAGCTCCATGGATGGGAAAAGTGATATAGTTCCCAAAGTCTTCTGTGGGGGTGGGTTTCAGAAAGTATGGGATGAATCTGGAATCAACTTTGTCTACTACCATGCAGGTGAGAACCTGAGCCTCCTTTTGAGATCAAAGAGTTCCCAGTTACAGATAAACAGAATTTTAGGGTCACTTGTTTTATTCTCCTTTGAGTAAAGTGTGTTCAAAATTTCCTTGGGATGAAAAGAGGACAACTGAACATCCTTGTCTCTGGAAGAACTCTTACAAAGCTAATGTAATTTCTACTGGACATTAAAATATTTTTATATAATACTTGGAAAAAGTGAATCAGATCAATGTCACTATGAGTGTCTAATACATACATCACATTTGTGGAAGGACAGAAAGTTTAGAACATTTCTAGGTGTCTTCTACATTCTAAAGTCAGATGCTGGAAATAAAGGATTTGCCCAGAAGCTTCTGATTGAAATGAGTACTGCTTTTTTAAATTAATTAATTAATTAATTTATTTATTTTATTGGCTGTGTTGGATCTTTTTTGCTGTGCACAGGCTTTCTTTTTAGTTGAGATGAGTGGGGGCTTCTCTTTGTTGTGGTGCATGGGCTTCTCATTGCTGTGGCTTCTCCTGTTATGTAGCATGGGCTCTAGGCATGTGGGCTTCAGTAGTTGCAGCACATTGGCTAAATATGTGTGGCTCACAGGCTCTAAAGCACAGGCTCAATTGTTGTGGTGCACGGGCTTAGTTGCTCCACAGCATGTGGGATCTTCCTGGAGCAGGGCTCGAATCCATGTCCCGTGCATTGGCAGTCAGATTCTCAACCACTACGCCACCTAGGAAGCCCCAAATGAGCACTGCTTGTTAAAGGTTATTGGAATGGAGGGTGTGAGAGATAAGCAACTACAAATAAGATCTGCTTGGGAGTTTCAGGATATGTTCCATAGATATGATAATTGGTGATGGAGGTAGTAGAATGCAATCTTCCCTTTTCTTCAATGCCATCTGAGTATAATGTACTGAGAAACACTATTAGACTCTATGTATAGGATATTTTCTTAAAGCTTTCATTCATTCAACCAATATTTGCTAAGCACCTGCTTTTTCCTAGGTGCTCAAATTCAGTAGTTTATGGACAAAAATTACAATCCTGTTGCTTCATTCCAATTTGTGTCACTTATATATATGTAATTCTAATATATGCATATCTATACACCTATGTATATAGATATAAATATGTTATGTGAATTATTCATATGAGACTATCATCTATCTCATCTTCCTATCCATATCTATCTTACTATCTACCTACCTATCTATATGTATAAATATACAGGTATAGATAAGGAGAAATATTTATATATTATTCTTCATAGATATAAAATGCAAACAATTTTCAATTTCATTGCTGAAGAGCTTTAACCAGTATATATTTGGAAAACCTCCAAGAAAATTCTGAACCTTTCATTAAAGGTAGTGTGGTGGTGGTCCACAGTGTGATTAAAAAGCATCGAGTTCTATAAAAACCTCTACATGTGACTTAGCATCTAACTCATGCTCTTGAGTCTTGTTTCTCCCCAAAATATCACTGTCTTTCCTGCCTACATCAGAAGACAGTTATTACAGCTCAGGGATAGGCCAATGTGAATAATAGTCCATCAGCTAAAATGAGGTTTTAAAAAACTTTATATTTTTAATGCAACACATGATAGTGATGTATTTCAAATTTTACCAAAGGACACATCTTAAAAATTAGCGATGGCTCATGTGTCTGGTGCCAAGGAAACAGTTTCTTCACACAGAGAATACAAATCCATGTTCTTGCTGACATCCTTCTAAATGTAATTTATTTCTGTAGAAGACTGTATGTGTGTGACACATGTATTATCTTGTTTTTATTTAAGACTTATCAGCCTGGCATATTACTCTGTCCTCTTATGTTTCACTTGACAATATACGTTAGATATATTTTACACTTAGATACCACTGAATACATATCTGCTTTGTTTTCATGTATGGCTCTGTCAATGAATGGTTATCAATATAAGTACCATCCCTTATTCGTTAAGCTCCCTTCAGATGTGTTTTAAGTCTTTTTCCATCTTTTGATATGATAGAAAGTGTTGCAGTGGTAGTCATTGTCCTTGGGAGCGAGAGTATCTTTAGAAAATGGAATCACTAGACCCATGTCTATGTACAATTGTAATATTACAGATGTTGAAAATTAAAGTCTCTTTTAAAACTGGTTCTTTGTCCAGTATTTATTTTACTGTATTTTTAAGCTTAGCAAGTGAAATCAATTTATACTTTAAAATTATTCTTTTGTCTGGCATACAAGTTGTGAATATACTTTACCAGTTTGTCACTTTTAATTTGCTATTGACTATGCTACTATTTGGATAATATAAGGGCACATAAAACAATTTGTCTACTTTTGGTGTATAGCTAGATATGAACACAAAATAATTGTCATTTTATTTCTATTTTCTCTTACTTGAGGTTAGAGTACAGGATATTCAAGATATATCAATATATCTCAAAAATTCTATTAAAAAGTTTCAGGTATGACTTGGAGCTTCCTGAGCTCATTTTCCAAATTCCTGGTGCTTAATCTTAAACATGAAACTTGAAAGAGGGTTCTGATTTATTGAAAATATTCTCTTTCTAGTTTTCCTTCATTTAAACTCAGTGGGGCCTTGCATCCTAAGAAAACATATTGAAAGACTTAGAAAAATAAAGAATAAATGGACAACATATTATAATTTAAAGATTATACATTTTGATAACAGGAGCTGAATTTAAAACTGTAAACAACTAGAAAGGTTTGAGAAGTCAAGTAAAAAAGAAGCAAACTGAGCCAAAGCAACAGATTAAAATAAGTCCCATGATGGCCTGGACCAACTGACTGTGTATTCATTGCTAAAATTTTATAATTGTTTCTTTCTCTCTACCTTACCTTCAATCTGGTGTGTGTGTGTTTCAGTCCGAAGAAAAAAAATTACTTGTTTCTATTATTTTCCTATTTCTTGTACCAGTATTTTCATATGCAATCCTGGAAACAGATCAAGTATTATAAATTCCATTTTATTCAGGTAAAAGTAGTACACAGCAGATAAATGACTAGCAATTGGAAAGTGGAGCTTCCATATTTATTTTGGCCTCCAACCGTAGAATTCATATCATAAGTATTTTTTTCTTTTCTCCTTTGCAGATTTTTTCTAATGGGTTCTTTCCCCTTATCAAGGGAAACAATGCTGCAAAATAACAGTGTCACTGTGTTCATCCAGTTAGGATAAACACAGGATCCTGAGAGGCAGAAAGTGGTGTTTGTAGTGTTCATATTCTATGTGGGAATCGTGGTGGGGAATTCACTCATTATTGTGACCATCAAGTCCAGCTGGACACTTGGGCGTCCCATGTACTTCTCAATATTTAATTTTTCCTTAGTTGATATCTTCTTTTCAACTTCCATGACCCCCAGAGTAATTGTGGATGCCCTGTCTACAAAAAAAGCATATCTTACAAGGAGTGCATGACTCCAATCTTTGCACTGCATTTTTTTGTCTCCATGGAGATCTTTGTCTTGGTGCTCATGGCCATTGATCACTATGTGGCCATCTGCCAGCCTTTGCATTACCCAACCATCAAGAGCCGGCAAGTCTGCATCAACCTGATTGTTCTTGCCTGGATAGGGTCTTTTATACATTCTACAGCTTGGGTTATCCTGGCCTTGAGATTGCCCTTCTGTGGATCCAATTTGATTCATCACTATTGCTGTGATATGCAGCCCTTGTTGAAACTTGCCTGCATGGATATTCATGTGATGAACCTGTTGGTGGTGTTTAATAGTGGGGCCCTTTGCACAATCAGTTTTATAATTTTGATGATCTCATACTTTGTTATCCTGCATTCACTGTGGAACCACACTGCAGAAAGGAGGAAAAAAGCTCTCTCCACTTGCACTTCCCACATCATTGTGATTGTCTTATTTTTGGGTCCATGTATATTTTTATATACCTGCCCCCAACCACTTTCCTTATGGATAAGATGATAGCAGTATTTTGTACTATTGGAACACCCTTCCTCAATCCACTCATCTACACACTGAGGAATGCAGAAGTGAAAAATGCCATGAGAAAGTTATGGCATGTCAGAATTACCTCAGAAAACAAAAGATGAATTGAGGGCCTTGCTTGATGACTTATTTAGTCATGCTTTGTCTAATCTGTACAGATAACATATATGATAGTGTAGGATTATTATCAGAATAACATACATTCTACATAAAAAAAAATGTGAGATGCTATTTGTTTCCGGTTCACAGGCAAGATGAATATCAAGGCTTCACTTTACTTAAGTGGACCAAACTTACCAATTCTAATGATATTCTTCTGTCAGTTTATTTTGACATGAATTCAGTAAAAAAAGCATGAGTTTCCTTGTTCTCATTTATTTTTAATTTCTGGGGCATTACAAAGTTCATTGTCTACATGTAATGCATGAGGAGGGCCATATATATTGAAGCCAATTTAAATGTCATGATTCCATCAAAAATCATCTAATTTATTCCTCCATAAAACCAGCAGTGGCATACACACACACAGACACTGTACAGGGGTCACAGTTAGATAAATGAATGAATGAAGTTAAAAGGTAAAGTAGAAAATAAAAGAAGCTAACCTGCAGTTGAAAAAATATACATAATAGAATAAGAAGTTATACAGGGTTAGAAAAGTTAGAAGTTTATAGGTGGCTCAAAAGTACTTGTAGTCAACTTAAAATGGGTAAATGATGTAGTTTTTAAATGATTTTTGGGAAATGACATCAATCCAATCTATAATTTTGAAGTGATTATGGCCCTTGAAAGTGCTTCAAGTAAGAGAGTAACTATGAATTCTAGGTACCCTTTCATTTCTTTCAGGAAGAAGTAGAATGCCTGAAAAGTGTCCGGTGCTTTTTTGTTACCATGCTTGTGTCTCAAGAAATAGTACAAAGTTGGGTATGTCTACTTAACATATACAAATAGCAAATCTGAAATTCAGAGAAGTGAACACATCCTTGAGGTTGTTCAGCTAAGAATCATCACAAACAAGGTTTTAAACCAGAGACATATGTCTCCCATGTCAGTAATAAATGCCTCTAATCCACTTAAGCCCTTAATTCAAACATCTGAAATGTGCCCTCAAACACAGGAAACACTAGGAATTGATAATGTGATCATGAACTATTTCATTCTAGCTTCAAGTGGGTAGTAGAATGTAATGATCAAGTATGAGCTCTGGACTATGCCTCAGTGAATCTAAATCCTGGCTCTACCATTCATAGCTCTGCAACTTCAGGAAAGATAGGTGGAATCCTGGTCCTTATTTCTTTTGTGTGTAAGTTGGAAATGAAAATAATTCCTATCTTACAGACTTACTATGTGGTTTAAACAAGAGAGTATACATGAAGAAGTCTGAAAAATCATGAAAATTTAGTATGTGCTATTTTAATCATAAAATGGTTTTTTAAAGATATTTACTAAATTTTGTAATAAGGATGGGAAGGATTTTGAAACAAAATTTCTCATTATTGAAGATTTTCAAGCATAAAGTATTCTATTCTTTTATAAGAATATGAAGAAAACTATGAAAGCACCAAAATGCAAGTCAATAAATTTCACTACAGTTTCAAGACCTTATTAACTTTAATTCAGCTGTTCTTATTGTCAACTACAATTCTGCATATGAATAATGTACAACAAAACTAAAGTTAGTGATATCTTGGCAACTGTAAATAATGGTGCTATGAACATTAAAGGGCACATATCTTTTCAAATTAATGTTTTTCTTTTTTTCAGCTATATACCCAGGAGTAGAATTGCTGGTCATATGGTAGTTTTATGGGGAAACTCCACACTGTTTTCCACCGTGGCTGCACAAATTGACGTTCCTGCTAATAGTGTACAAGGGGTCTTTTTTCTCCACATATTTGCCAACATTTGTTATTTGTGTTCTTTTTGATGATAGCCATTTGAACATGTTGAGATGATAGCTCATTGTGTACGGTGTTAGAGAATGGTCTAATTTCATTCTTGTACATGTAGCTGTCCAGTTTTCCCAGCAATACTTATTGAAGAGACTGTCTTTTCTCCATTGTATATTCTTGCCTCTTTTGTCAAGATCAATTGACCACCAAAAAGTACATGAAAAACTGTTCAACATCATTAATTATCCAAGAAATGCAAATCAAAACTACAATGAGGTGCAACCTCACATCTGTCAGAATGGCTATCATCAAAAAAATCTACAAACAATAAATGCTGGAGAGGGTTTTGGGAAAATGTAACCCTCCTACACTGTTGTTATGAATGTAAATTGGCACCACTACTGTGGAGAACAGTATGGAGGGTCCTTAAAAAACTAAAAAGAGAGATACCATATGATCCAGCAGTACCACTCCTGGGCATATATCCAGAGAAAAACATAATTAGAAAAGATATATACACCCCAATGTTCATTGTAGCACTATTTACAATAGCCAAGACATGGAAGCAACATAAATGTCCTTTGCCAGATGAATGGATAAAGAAGTGATACATATAAACAATGGAATATTCCTCAGCCATAAAAAAGAACAATGCCATTTGCAGCAACATGGGTGAACCTAGAGATTATCATACTAAGTGAAGTAAGTCAGGTAAAGACAAATATATGATATTGCTTATACATGGAAACTAATTGATAAAAAATGGTATAAATGAAAGTATCTATAAAACAGAAACAGACTTACAGATATTAAAAACAAACTTATAGTTACCAAAGTGGAAACATGCTAATTTAGATATGACCCTAGCATTTTGCCATTAATAGAACACCAATGGACCGAGAGATCTGTATTTCTCTGACATAAACACTTAGCAGCTTTTTTTTTTTGCCTTCAGTAGGATGGGAAGAAGTAATTGTCCACATAAAAACCTTGACACAATTCACCCAAAAGGACATAAATGATAGTAACTGGACTGTTATTCTGAATTCTGAGGTCTCTAATGATGAGGAAAGCTGTGTTACACAATCACATGGTCGTATATCCTTACAGCATTTTAAGGCAGCACCTATGTTATAATTCAAACTGAATGCTGTATTTTCATACCAGACAACTCCTACAACATAAAGCATTTTCTTACTAACCCACACAGAAATTTGGGTTTCTAGCTTAAGTGATCCACTTCCTAGTCTTGCTGATCTTTTAGGGAGCCAGTTTGTTTCTGGAAACTCATGGTGTAAATATCTACTTGTGACTTTATTAATATTCCTCTCTGTATTACTTATATCCTGTCAGTTTTGGAAGATTGTTTTCTGTTGTATTACCAATGCATAACCAGTCTTCCAACAAAATTAATGATGGCTAAATGTCTTGAGGCTGCTGATCAATATATAAATCTACACAGAATAAATATAATAAGGCAACTCAAGATATGGGAAGAAGCAAGAAGGGAACATGTTTCCCTAGATCATAATACAAGATTAAGATAGACAATCCAGATAATTTTAGATTATTAACAGTGCCTAAAGCAAAAATTAGCACATAATGTGGCCTATTAACAGAATCCTCTCCTGATCTGGGAATGTGCCTTCCTAGCAATGAGGGAAAAAACTGATCATAAAATGCCTCCCAAATGTTGATTAAATTATGACCAAGAGGAGGCACTGTGGACAAAGAGTGCTGCCTGCCATTCTGATAGGCAGAGGATATCCTGGCCAAGCCATCCCCCACTGCAGTCACTCCCAGATGATGCAACATGAGTGGAGTTCAGGGTGAGAAGAAACATGATATCCACCTTAGATAGTTAAGATGCATGCATTATCTAATACAGAATGATGATAGATGATAGATAATAGAGTGATGGATAGATAGATGATAAATAGATATAGATCATATAGTATTATCATATATATTTAACACAAACATATGTTAGAAAGTAATAGCTAATATCAATTACTAAAGGTTTTGACTTACAGAGATAGAAAAATTAGAGAAAACTAAGCAGAAAGAAAGTAGATGACAGAAAAAAATAAAGAAAAAAATCAGTAAAATAGAAAATGAAAAAACAATACAAAAATCAAGGAAAGAAAAAGTTGATTCTTAGAAAACATCAATAAGACTATAAGGCCTTACCTAGATTAATGAAAAGAAGGGGGAGCAGGAGGGAGGAAAGAAGAAAGAGACCAAGAGAGAAGAGACACATGACTCATATCAACAATGAAAGCACATAGAGCATGAGATATTAACATAGTAGGAAATATTAGCATACAGATATTAACAGGATAGTAGGAAATATCATGGACACATTGGAGCCAGAAAATTTGACAACTTTAAAACCAATCGATTGTAAAAAAAATACAAACATCTGACTAAAGAAGTAATAAAAAACCTGAATAGTCCTATACCAGTTGAAGAAATTGAATTTGTATTTCAAATCATTCTCAGAAATAACTAGAGACCCAATAAATTCAAATTCTAAATTCTGCAAAGTACTTTAAAAATAAATAAAACAAATTTTATAGAAATTCTTTCAGAAAATAGAGAACACTAAGCACATTTCATGAAGCTAGCATTGCCTAACTGCCAAGATGCATTATAAGAAATGAATTGAAAGACAAATATCTCTTTTGAACATGTGCAAAAAAGATATTAAACAATATATCAGTAAAGGAAATCTGTCAATTTATATGATAATAATTCACCATTAGGATGTGTAGTTTAAACCAGAAATAAAATATTAACATTCAAAAATAATCACTGACATTCAATAAATTAACAGAATAATAGAGAAGAATCACAGGACCATTTCAAAAAATGCATACAAATTGATAAATTTCAATTTAGATTTATGAATACAAGTATTTTAGCAAATGAAGAATAGAAAGGAATTTGCTCAACCGGACAGAGAATCTGAATAAAACCTACAGCTACCATCATACTTAATGGTGAATACTCTCTAAGATTGTAAACAAATAAGTCTGTCTATTCCCAACTTCTGTTATGTGTTGTATCCTAGATTTTAGCTATTTCAGCAAGGTAAGAGAAAGAAACAAAAGAGACAAAGATGAGAAAAGAAGAGGCAAAATTTTAAAAATACATTTCTGGGCAGAAAATATACAGGCATTTCTACATTATATAGGTGGAAAATGTTCAGGCCTCTATAAACATGACATAAACCTAATCAGTTAACTTAACAGGGTCACAGCATACAATGTCAACACAATATCAAATGTATTTCTAAAAAAATAGCAATTAGAGATTGAAATTAGAAACAAAATGCTATGTAAAATACAATTAAAACATGAAATTTAGGAATGCACTTTTAAAATATATTCAAGACCTATATGAAAAACAGAAAACATTGCCTAGAAAATAAACATTTCCAGCAACATGGATCGATCCATAGGTTATCATATTAAGTGAAGTAAGACAGAATAAGACAAATATACAGTATCACTTCTACATAGAATCTAAAAATATGAGACAAATGGACTATTTACAAAAGAGATATAGACTCAAAGACATAGAAAACAGAGTTATGGTTACCAAAGGGAAAGGAAATGGGATAAATAGGATTTGGGGATTAACAGATACATGCTACTATATATAAAATAGGTAAACAACAAGGACATACTAAATAGCAGAGGGGAATATATTCAATACCTTGTAATAATTTGTAATAAAAAGAATATGTATATACCTGAAACTAGCACAACATTTTAAATGAACTATTCTTCAGCTTAAAAAATTTGAAAACTCAAATGTCAAACTCCAAAAATGTAAAGAAATAAAGGAGAGATTTGCCGTGTTGATTAACAGACTTTATATGTTTACCACATCAACTTTTATCATTTCTATGCAATTCCAAAAAAGCATTCCACAGGACATTTGAAGAAACTGACAATTGTATTTTGAAATTTATATAAAAAGATGAAATTTTAAAGGAACTTGGAATAGAAAATAACTTTCAAAAGAGTAACAAAGCTGGAGAACTTACTCTACCTAAAATCAAGTTTTACTATAAAGCTTACATAAACCATGCTGTGTGGTACTGAAACATAATAGAATGTTCATGAACAGATCTAAGTGTACAAATTTTATAACAAAGTTATCTGGGTAATTCAATGCAGAAAGAATAGATTTTTCAACAAATGCTGGATCAATTAGATATTCATATGAGAAAAAGAAAAAAGAAACTGAAACACTACCATACACTATACACAAAAACTAGTATAAAATGTGTCAGAGACTAGATGTTAAACCTAAGCCTGGAAAAATTCTAGAAGAAATATTTTCGATCTTGAAGTAGATCAATATTTTACACATGACACAATAAGCATGAACCATAAGAAAAACTAAAAAACTTGAAATTTCTCAATAATTTAAATCTTCTGCTAATTAGATATCTCCTCTTTTAAAAAATGAAAAGGCAATCCACTGACTAGGAGCATATATGTGTGTGTGTGTGTACACACACATATATACACAAGTGTACATATTTAAAATTTATTCATAAACTTGTGTATATAAATTTTACATTTATGTTATATATAGCATGTATATGACAAAAAAACCCTACATATTCAATATATAAAAAGCCCTTACAATTGGTAATAAGAAACCCAGAACTCCTATTTTTAAACTGTGCAGAGTACTTGAAAAGAAATTTCCCACCAAAAGATATACTGATAGTAATACTTTTAAAAATGCTCAACATCATTAGTCATCAGGGAAAGCAAATTAAAACAACAATAATTTATCACTGCACTCCTCCTAGAATGATTAGAAGTAAAATAATACAAAGTGACAAGAATATTGAACAATAATTGTGTTTTGGATCTCCCTTCTTGTGCTCTTGACATCTCTCCACATGTTTAACCTTGCCTAGTGTTGCTTAGCGACTATCATAAGAGATAACTTTTTGGGAACCTTTTGGAGATTCTGCTTATTACTTTCATAGCCCTCTAATGAATATGAAAAACAGGTTATGAATTCAAATACTTTTAAATAGCTGCCCTTAATTTTATGCCCTCAATGCTCTAACTCTCGGGCAATCAATACTAGGTTTCCAGAAAGTGTTTAATATTGAAAATGAGGCAGAAGTTCTCTCTCTGATGAGTGCACAGGTTAACTACATCACAAATCCCACACTGGAATTATGTCATCATTGCTATTCTTAGGACACTGAGCTTTCTTAGAAAGCCAGTTTCAGATAGAGAAAAGGGATTTACATGTTTTCATTGCAAGAGCAGGGAATACTATTCCCCACCTAAGAATAAGTGTTTTTCAAACATGTCTCTCCAGAATACCAGCTTCTAAGACAAAGCCTTTCCATCAGAAAAGATAATTAATTCCTGGGAGAGAAAATAACAGCTACAAGACAAGATCCTTGAACATTTATGTAAACTTCTTTAAATATCCATGCATTGCAGGTGAAAATGTCTTTTCAGTTGTTCACATCTACAGAGCAAGATTCAGCAAGGGTGGAATGACCCATTTGAATGTGTGTCCACCACACATTCTGCCTCCTGCCTATGGGACCAGAGCCATCTATAGAAGATCATTTCTCCATAGTGCTCCAGGTGAATTCATTCTAAATTCAAGTCCCAGGTTTTCTGTGAAAACTTTTTGAGGCTTTAGGCTAGAAGGAAAAGTTTAGACTTATAAAATGCTTTATCTACTGTTGAAGTGACATTGAATTGTCTGAATAGCCTCTTTCTGAGTGTGTCATATCTTTCATACTGGAAGTTATTTAATCCCAACAGGAGGTCAATTTGAATATGAGATTATTTCTGAATAGCCCCAAATATCACTAAGATCATATCAGATCAGAAAGTAAGTTTTTCAACAGTGTTGATGCTTATTAAATATTGTGAGTTTCCATATATAGTAATGCTTATGTTTCAGCACTTTTCAAATAGATTAAAAGAGCATTTCATCTTCATCCCATTCTTCAAAAGATATTTGGTAAATATGATGAACATAATTTGTCAGATATAAAAATTTGAGGCTCATAGAGATTAATAACTTTGTAAGAACCAGCTTTCTACCACCAGATATCCTTCTTTTGCTAAGGGACACTTCTTTTAATAATTTGACTGATCATGAGAATGAAAACAAAATTTAAATGCACTTCATGCACAAAAAGACATAAATGTAAATATCAAATGTATAAATTATTGTCTATTTGGTCCAAACATGAATATGAAGATCTCTTCCTATGATCAGTACTATGCATCCTAAGAGTCTCAGTGGCTTCTTTAAAACTGGAGATGATTCTTTCTCAATTTATTGCATGGTTAAATGTTTGTAATTTTGTTCAAAATGTCAACTTTTTCTGTCTCCTAGGTGCATAAATAGTCATCAAAATAAGTGAAGATCCTTTGCGTGCCCACAGTGGTGTGGTGGGTATGTTCTTACACGTTTCCTTAATCAACACTTACATATCCTCTGAGATGGACATTACTGTTCTCACTTGACATTAGAGGAAATAAGGGTGCAAGGTCACAAGAAACATTCCCCAGATCAAGAAGATGCAAGTGGGGAAAGGCAGGATTCTCATCTGTTCTTTCTGATTCTCAAACTGATGTACTTAACCACTGGGATCGTCATATCAGTATTTTGCAGAAGAGCCCATAGGTTCAGAGAAATTGGGTAGAAAAGAAATGGGAGTGAGGAAAGGATAAAAGTAAAATGGACCTTCAATGAAAGCAGTACCACATGATTATTTAAAACTGGGGCTTCCAGTATGTTACACTGTGTGTGCATGTGTCTGAGTCTGTGTGTTTGTGTACTTATTTGTCTGTCAATGACATTGCTTCATATATAACTGCCTCTGAAGTAATATGAAAGTAATTATAATTATTATGGTTATATCAAAAGTAGTTTACTAATTCAACACTGTTTATTTTAACCTAACATTACAGGACACAGTTTAAGAATTTGGAGGAAAATAAAGATAAGAAGCATAATCTGAACTAAATCTTAAATCTTTCCTTTAGTTAGCTGCTTGAATTTGTCAAGATCCTTAATTTCTCTAAACTTCAGATCACTAGTGTGTAAAATGATAGTAGTAATCATCTCACAGCTTTGTAATGAGGATTAAATAACAAAATATCTGGGGGAAAAAACACTACAGTAAGTATTCATTACTTTTTTCAAACTAATTTTTATTGAAGTTAGTTGATATAATTAGGTTTTAGTTAATATTATCATTAGTATTAATATTAACTAATATTAATAGATCAATAGTAATATTAGTCTCTGAGATTCTATACCATGTGCAAATGGATGAAATAATACCATGCACAGTTGCTACCATGCCATGCCCATAGCAGTCAATCATTGAAAATATATTTATTAACTATCATAAAGTTATTGGTTTTAGGCAACAAGGTTTTTCAGTTCTATTACAGAAGCCCCTGTCCCCTGTATCCTTTCATTACATTCCCATTACAGGTGCCCTGTAACACTTAATGTATATACATAATTACACTGTTACACCTAACTGTCTGGCTTCTATCTCCATCAGAACCTCAGTCCACTTCATCCAAATCATACAAAAATCTTTCCTAGAGTTATATATTACACAAAATTTCCTTTTTCTCAAATTCCTCTTCTTCCTTTTGCTTATATTCTGATACTTATACACATATTCTCAATGCACTCATATTTGAACAGTCTTCAAGAAATGAGAAAATTTTCTTTTCTATCTCAAAAAATCTTATAAAAATTTAATAAATTCAAGGTTGAACTAAAAAAAGTGACTTTTTCAGGTAATGTGATTAACAATAACATGGAAAATAGGAACAACGTGACAGAGTTTGTTCTTCTAGGACTCACACAGAATCCATAGATGCAGAAAATTGTATTTGTTGTGTTTTTGGTGGTCTACATCGTCTCTATGGTAGGAAATGTTCTCACCATGATCACCATCACTACCAGCCCATTATTGGGGTCCCCCATGTACTATTTCCTGGCCCACCTCTCTTTTATTGATGCCTGCTACTCCTGTGTCAATACCCCTAAACTGATTGTAGATTCACTCCATGAAAAGAAGACTATCTTATTCAATGGATGTATGACCCAAATCTTTGGGGAACATTTCTTTGGAGGTGCTGATGTCATCCTGCTAACTGTGATGGCCTATGACCGCTACGTGGCCATCTGCAAGCCCCTGCACTATGTAACCATCATGAATCGGTGGCTGTGTGCCCTGCTAGTGGGAGTGTCATGGGTAGGAGGATTTCTTCATGTGTTCATACAGATCCTCTTCATCTTCCAATTACCCTTCTGTGGCCCTAATGTCATAGATCACTTTATGTGTGATCTGATCCCTTTGCTTGATCTTGCCTGCACTGATACCCACACTCTAGGGCTCTTTGTTGCTGCCAACAGTGGTTTCATCTGTCTGTTAATCTTCCTCCTCTTGTCTGGCTCCTACTCAGTCATTCTGCACTCCTTACAGTCTCAGAGCTTGGAGGCCAGACGCAAAGCTCTCTCCACCTGTGTCTCCCACATCACAGCGGTTGTCATATTCTTTGTGCCCTGCATATTTGTATACCTGAGACCTGCAGTTACTTTACCTATTGATAAAGCAGTTGCTGTATTCTATACTATGATAACTCCCATGTTAAATCCCTTAATCTATACCTTGAGAAATGCCCAGTTGAAAAGTGCCATTAGGAACTTATTTAGTAGTAAAGCTATTTCAGGTGAAGTATAAATTTGCCTCGATCCCAAAGTTGATTGAAAAGAAGCAACTGTCAAAAGGGCATTGTTGATAATCTCTGCAAAGTAGACCTATGAGATAAAAAACAAAACAAAACAAAACCAAAACCAAACAAACAAACAAACAAACAAACAAAACAGTACAAAACTTGGATTCTGCAAGAAGGGGAGTAGAAATGGGTGCAAGAATATGGGGAAAACCTAGTCCAGAACTACTCTTTGAATATTTGGAAACTTCTATCAAATTGGAACTTGATATGACTAAATTTATCAACTTGTATGGATGCAAAATTGTTATTCTCATAAAACAAAGGCAATAAAATGTACTTGTATTTATTAAGAATCTGAATAACAGTGCAAAGAGGTAGGCACTGCTATTATTCCAATTAACAGGTGAGGGAACAAACAGAAAGGAGTAAGTTCCAAAAAGAAATATTGAAGAACCCATAAACAGAATCCAACTGATCGCTCAGACCTTGTTCTTAACTGTCAGGAAATGGTGACAGAAAAGTGACATAACTAGAATCATCACCATTCATAGAGACAGGGACTACTCCCATCTCTCTATACTCATAATTAGTTATATTACAGATTATTATATGTTAGTATGTATACAATTATATAATAGTTTTTACAGATAACAAAGTTCTAATAATTTTTAATAACTACACCCATTTTTATATATCATAGTTGATGGTTGGACATTAACTGTAACACTGTGGTATGTAACTGCTCTAGGAATATAAAAACAACAGGCTATTTAATCTCTAAAGGGCAAGTAATGAATATTATGACATGTTTCCAAATTTCCTTTTAGCATTCAGAATCATTTGTATTGTCCATGTGACCATCTTATGCTGATAATCCATCAGAAAGAGTGAGGATTCAAGTAAAATAAGAGTTTAAAGTCAAAAATGGAATTTCAAATTATTAAATAAACTGTCATACTTCATAAAGTATTTGCCTACTTGATAGCAACCATTTCTACAAGTAGCACACTGACTGGTTAACAATAAATTCCAAGTGAATAAGTATAATTATAGAGAAAGATGAATAAATTTAAAAACATATAGATGAGAAAAAGTAGTTCTAAAGAATAGGAAATTTTTCCTACCATTTTACAGGATTTTTAGTTATATCTGTTTTGGAAAGCACAACTTGGTTTTGTTTTTATAAACAAGAAATAAGAAGAAAATGGAAACTGAGTATGTCATCATATGAATAGTTTACTGTGATATTCTCCCTGTTCTTAGCAAGACTTCCTCATTATATGAAAGTGGGCTGCCTTTGCTATAGTTCTCTGTTAATCAGTTTGCTTTTAGGTAACACTTCTTCATGAAAAGCTGGTTTTGAAATGTGTATCTTCATATCTCACAAAAAGTTGCTTTATAATAAACATATTCCATTTATTTCTTCCATCCTTCATTCATTAAACAGCAAATATTTTAAGCCCAAGGAAGGTATTAGGCATATTGTCAGATGCCAGGGCTTTGGTGGTGAATAAAAAGAAATACAAGTGATGCCTTCCCAGAGCTTAGGAATATTGAGAGACTCCCAAAAGAGAACAGAAAATTACAACTCAGTGTTATAATCAGTAACACTGTACCATGAAAACATGTTTCAAGGGTACAACAAAGACCTTGGTGGGTCAGAAAAAAAATTCAGGATTAAAAGATATGAAAATTGGGAAGCAATAGATGAAATAGTCAGTAGAATGAATAGGCATCAGTTAGAGTAAGAGTGTTCCTAGGAGAGGGAATATACAACAAAGGCCAGAAGGTGAATATAAGTATGCAGGAATCCCAATAAATTTGATATAGCTGCGGTTCTTAAATCAACTATTCCTTCAATAACTATTTATTAAATGCTCTCTGCGTGCCAGGCAACATGCTGGACATTTAGCTCATAAAGTTCAAATAGCAAGATAGGAAGGTGGAGAGACAGGAACAGGGAAGATCAATCTCATAATTGTGTTCAGGCTTAATGTCAATTACTATGGGGAAAATATCAGAAAGTCTTTTAAGCTAGCAAAGGATGAAGTTAGTTTTGAGTTTTAGAATGATAACTAAGAGGTGTATTTACATACTTCTAGATGGACAAAAAGCATAACAATATGTGTGTCCCATGCCACAAAGTAAAAATGGAAGAGGCACTACTCACTACCACCTTTAGGAAACTATGAGCAAAATTTTTGCTTCCTATTCTCATTAACTTATTTTCTGCTTGCTTAAAGGTCTTAGTTGTAAAGGTACAGTGCTTCCCCCCAGAGACATAGCAAGATTGTGTTGATCAGAGAGTGGGCTGCACATGCTTCCAAATCAACAAGAAAATAAGAAAGATGTTTAATGGCTAGGGTATAGATCCTGACTACCAAAGGAAATTGAACTACTACTCCAGAACAGAGATAAGGAAATGTAGGTCTGGAATAAGGAGTTCCCATAGGGCCTGTCTTAGTAGCACCATGTCTGGTGATTAAAATCAATACAAAACTATAGCAACACAGTCCAGGTAGAACTTCTAATGACCCAGATTTTTTAGCAATGAAGATCTGTGCCACTTTGCTAGGTAAATATCCATGGGCAGCTTAGGTATTATTGAAGGCACAGTGAATAAAAATGAGAAGCAGAAGAAATTAGTTATAAAGGTCAGCTAGAACTATGTGACCGGTTACAGAAATGTGAATGATAATCATTGTATTTCCTTTATTTTATGAATGTTTTATCATATTTGTATATATACACACACATACATATGTAGGATATGCAAGCATATCTTTGTTTTTTCTTTCTCTTAACACTTTATCATGTAACATAAGATGTGTTGACTTTCTATCCTAGTATTTGATTATTATTAATTTCCACCATAGTATTTAAGTTACAGGATATCAAGGACTTTACCTCCCCTTCCTGGGAAGAACTGAGTAAATTTTAATTTGTGCACAGGAGAGCTATCCCATGTTAGGTAGAATTTTGACTTTAGTATTGTCTTTATTTGGAGATTAATTATGATTTAAGAAGACACATATAGGTGCTAAGTTGGCACAAAATAGAATTGTCATGGCTAATTTTTTTAATAACTTTTATTGAGATACAGTTAACATACAATAGACTGCATATATTTAGAGTGTACAATTTGGTACCACAATCTCCCAATTCATTCCCCCCCAACCCTCCCCGCTTTCCCCACTTGGGGCCCATGTTTGTTCTCTATGTCTGTGTCTCTATTTCTGCCTTGCAAACCGGTTGATTTGTACCATTTTTCTATAGTCCGCATATATGTGTTAATATACGACATTTGTTTTTCTTTCTGACTCACTTCACTCTGTATGACAGTGTCTAAGTCCATGCATGTCTCTACAAATGTCCCAGTTTCATTGCTTTTTACAGCTGAGTAATATTCTATTGTAGATATGTACCACTTTTTTTTATCCACTCATCTATTGATGGACATTTAGGTTACTTCCATGTCCTGGCTATTGTAAACAGTGCTACAATGAACATTGGGGTGCATGTGTCTTTTTGAATTATGGTATTCTCTGGGAATATGCCCAGCAGTGGGATTGCTGGGTCACATGGTAGTTCTATTTTTAGTTTTGCGAGGAACGTCCATACTGTTCTCCGTAGTGGCTCTATCAATTTACATTCCCACCAACAGTGAAAGAGGGTTCTCTTTCCTCCACACCCTCTCCAGCATTTACTGTTTGTAGATTTTCTGATGATGCCCATTCTAACCAGTGTGAGGTGATACCTCATTGTAGTTATGATTTGCATTTCTCTAATAATGAGTGATGTTGAGCAGCTTTTCATGTGCCTCTTGGCCATCCATATGTCTTCTTTGGAGAAATGCCTATTTATGTTTTCTGCCCATTTTTTGCTTGGGTTGTTTGTTTATTTGATATTGAGGTGCATGAACTGTTTATATATTTTGGAGATTCATCCTTTGTCTGTTGATTCATTTGCAAATATTTCTCCCATTCTGAGGGTTGTCATTTCATCTTGCTTATAGTTTCCTTTGCTGTGCAGAAGCTTTGAAGTTTCATTAGGTCCCACTTATTTATTATTATTATTTTAATTCCATTGCTCTAGGGGGTGGATCAAAAAAGATCTTGCTGTTATTTACGTTGAAAAGTGTTCTTCCTATGTTTTCCTCTAGGAGTTTTATACTGTCTGACCTTACATTTTGGTCTCTAATCCATTTTGAGTTTAATTTTGTGTATGGTGTTAAAGAGTGCTCTAATTTCATTCTTTTACATGTAGCTGTTCAGTTTTCCCAGCACCACTTATTGAAGAGGCTGCCTTTTCTCCATTGTATATCCTTGCCTCCTTTGTCATAGATTAGTTGACCGTAGTTTATCTCTGGGCTTTCTATCCTGTTCCATTGATCTATGTTTCTGTTTTTGTGCCAGTACTATACTGGCTTGATCACTGTAGGCTTGTCATGGCTAATTTTTTCTGTTGATGAGGCCACAACCTGCACAAATATTTTGTGAAGCATTGTTTAAGTTGTGTCTGTGTGGTTTTTCTGGATGATAGTAACATTTGAACTGTAAACTGAGTAAAGCAGATTTCCCTCTCTACTGTGGGTGATCCTCGCCAAATACATACAATCAGTTGAAGGTCTACAAAAAACAAAAGGCTGACCTCACCTGAGTATGAGAGAATTTTTCTGCCTGAGAGCCTTCACACTGAAACATCAGCTCTTCCTGTCTGACAGCCTGCATGCAGCACATTAGCAGGACAGATTAGTTGTGTGTGGACTCAGCAGAGCCCTATCTGTGGCTTCTGTACATCACTGCACATGGTGCAATTAAAATGATACTCTAAGGTTGAAATTAATAAATTAATAAATTTATTTTTATTCTTCAGTGAATACATTTATTTTTTCACCTGTTTGCCAATCAATGCCAACAGTTTGGCTTATGAGCTGTTTGTAAGGGCTTTCACAGCAAATGGCCTACACAGAGTGTAGTTTTTATTGTTTTGCTGAGCTCATGGGCAGTAAGGAAAATATACAAAATCCTGAAAACTTAACAGAAAAAGAATATGTGTTGAAATCTAACCACTGAGTAACTAGAAAACACAAAAGACCTTGGGTGGTCATCTGGGCAAGTGGAGAAGGATAAATTAACCTGAGACTCACTGATTAAAATGGGGAACTTTGTAGGGACCCAGGGTTGTGCCACTTTTAGAGTGGTCCCTGGTGATGGCAGAAGCAAGGCATTTTGTGTCTGGAAGAAGCCATCCTCAGCAATGATGATGGCTTCGTGGTTTTGTTTCATAGCATTCTCTCCAATGGAGTCTTTCCTGTGAATGTCCATCAGAGTCCCACATCCTTATATTATGCACATCCAGAGACAGTCATCTCACAAACACAGACATACATTCACATGAACATTTTCTTTACCTATCTCTGCGAAAAAAAAATAAATCCAGAAGTCCATGGAAAAATAGTACATTCAACCAAACCAAGTGGACTCTTATATAACTAATTAATCAGAGATAATTTCCTATAGAATGAGCAGAATATTTTCTCCTGGTAACCCAGAAGCTTCCATGGCTCCAGGAGAATAAAAGCTAGCTGTAGAAAAGGGACCAAGTAGTGGAACAACAAAGAGTAATTCCTGACATTAAAGGAATTGTTTTCCCTGAAAGTCTTCCTGGTGATAAAGCAGGGGTAACTCACTGAGGTGTATGTACTGTGTGGGAGAAATGCAGTCATTCTACTGAGAAAAGAGAAGAGCCTGAGCAGAGAGACATGTCTGGGAAATAGGTGTCAAGACACACCTGAAACTAGGTTACAATTTATAAGATGTGAATGTACAGGGTAAGTGAAAGAGTAGCGTCTCCTTAATGAAGGAAATAAATGAGTAAAAAGACATAATATGTGGGGCGGCAAAGTAGAGAGACGTGGAGTACATCCCTCTCCACAGATGCATTGGGAATGCATGGAAGGACGCAGTCATTCCCACAGAGAACCAGCTGAACACCAGCAGACGGCCTCGGACACCAGAAAGGGCTGCGGGGAGCCCGACATAGCCGGTAGGGAGGCATCTATGAGGGCTCAAAGAGGGTGAAGCAGCGGAGCTGTGGCAGACGGGAGGGAGTGAGAAACATACTGAGGGTCCGCAGCGCAGCTCAGCGTTCCCGGACCGAGACATCGATCCGCGGCTGAACAGAGGGTCCAGGAGCGGGAGCGTGGGAACCGGAGAGCTGGTTCAGAGTGAGAAACATTGTTGCCGGTAGGGTGACGGACCGAGAGGTCAGGAGGGAGGAGGTCCGCGGAGAGGAGCGCCGGTCCCTGAGAGCTGCCCGGCCATGATGGCCGCTGGAGGCTGCAGGCTCCCGGGCGAGGGGGAGGAGCCGCGCGCATAGCCTCTCCCTCTCTTTCGGTGCCTCTGCAACAGGTAGTGGAGAGACGCCCTGCGGGCCACCTAAGGCGCTCAGGGATGACAAGCACCCTCAGGCACTCAGGCAGGGCTAGATTAAAACTCCTTGCAACGCCAGCAGCAGGGAGGCTGCCGAGAGAAAAAAAAAACCAGCATCAAAAAGAAAAAACCCCGAGAGAGGCCCAACTCTAAGACTTTCTGTGTACGCCTGAGCCACCAGCGCCCTCTGCAACAGGCACCTCCAAGCCTGACTGAAACAACAGTGTGCCACTGCTCACTCACTCCCAGGAGAAGGAGCCACTATTGTACCCTCTCCCTCCGCACACACCGAGGCTTACAGAGGAACAATAAAGGAACCTCTGCTGGTCACAGAATAACGCAAAAAAAAAAAAAAAAAAAAAAAAAAAAAAACCCAAGGCAAGGAGAAGGACACTTACAGCTGAGACGCTAAGGAAACAGAAACAGTAGTATCAATACCTATTGAACTGTTCCATTCTGGGATCAGTTCTGGATTTTTTTTCTTTTTTTCTTTCTCTCTCTCTTTTTTTTTTTTTTTTTTTTTTTTGATTTATTAAATACGATCTTAGCCCTAAGGGATATACAAGTTTCATACCATAATTTTTTAATGATATTTTTCATTCTTTTTTTTTTTTTTTTGCCTTTTTATATACTTCTATATCTAGCTAAGTTTTTGGTAGTACGGACAAAATATCTTTCATACTTTCTTTTCATCCCTTTGTTTTATACACTTCTATTCCTTTCTTTTTCTTTGCATATTTCCAACCACATTACACTCTTCTGTTCCCCTTTCTTCTAGCCATTTTAAGTGTATTTTCTCTTAACATACTTATAAGCAACACTATCGGTCTGCTCAGACTCCTTGCTCTATTCTCCAGATGATGCACTGCCTTGGTATTAATATTAGGCTTTTGTCTTTATCTTAGTTCTTAGTACAGTTGTCTAATTACATTCTGAGAATCTCCATTCTCTCTGGTGGTACTCCAGCTCATTTCTATATTTGATCCTAGATTACAAAATCTCCCTGGATTGATGTTTGTATGTGTAGGGTGTTATTTGTTGTTTGTTTGCTTTTGCTTTTGTCTCTGATTTGTTCTGTTTCAGTTGTCAGTTTCTGCTGGGTTTCTCTTTGAATATCTGATAGCACACTGGGGTTCTGTCAGGTCTTTCTAGAGACTTATGTCCTAATGGATTCAATAATTGTGTGTCTTATACATGTATGTGTTTCCTAGACTGAATATTCATTTAATCCAATACTTGGACATTAGTCTGAGGCTTGGACAGTCTTCTATAAACACCTCTATCACCAGGACAAGCAACCCCAAAAGCTTGGACAACCATGAGGAAACAAAGAAACCCCATGCAGGCAAAGGAGCAGCAAAAAAAAAAAAAAAAAAACACAAGACCAAATAAATGAGGAGGAAATAGGAAAAATGCCTGAAAAAGAATTTAGAGTAATGATAGTAAAAATGATACAAAATCTCGATAACAAAATAGAGAAAGTACAAGAAACAGTTCATAAGAACTCAGAAAAACAAACAGCAATGGATAACAAAATAACTGAAATTAAAAATACTCTAGATGCTATAACCAGCAGAATGACTGAGGCAGAAGAACGAATAAGTGAGTTGGAAGATAGAATGGGAGAAATAAATGCCACAGAGCAGGAAAAAGAAAAAAAAAATAAAAAGACTAGAAGACAGCCTCAGAGACCTCAGGGATAACCTTAAATGTACCAATATTCGAATTATAGGCATCCCAGAAGAAGAAGAAAACAAGAAAGGGTCTGAGAAAATATTTGAAGAGGTTATAGTGGAAAACTTCCCCAACATGGGAAAGGAAATAATTCACGAAGTCCAAGAAGCACAGAGAGTCCCATACAGAATAAACCCAAGGAGAAATACACCAAGACACATATTAATCAAACTAATGACAATTAAACACAAAGAAAAAATATTAAAAGCAGCAAGAGAAAAGCAACAAACAACATATAAGGGAAAACCCATCAGGATAACAGCTGACCTTTCTACAGAAACTCTGCAGGCCAGAAGGGAATGGCAGGATATCCTGAAAGTCCTGAAAGAGAGAAACCTACAGCCAAGAATACTCTACCCAGCAAGAATCTCATTCAGATTTGAGGGAGAAATCCAAAGCTTTCCAGACAAGCAAAAGTTAAGAGAATTCAGCACCACCAAACCAGCCTTACAACAAGTGCTAAAGGAACTTCTCTAAGTAGGAAACACAAGAAAAGGAAAACACCTACAAATACAAACCCAAAACAATTAAGAAAATGGTAATTGGAACACACATGTCAATAATCACTTTAAATGTCAATGGATTAAATGCTCCAACCAAAAGACACAGACTGGCTGAATGGATACAAAAACAAGACCCTTCTGTATGCTGCCTACAAGAAACCCACTTCAGACCAAGGGATACATATAGACTGAAAGTGAAGGGATGGAAAAAGAGATTCCATGCAAATGGAAGTCAAAAGAAAGCTGGAGTAGCAATACTCATATCAGACACATTAGACTTGAAAGTAAAGACTATTAAAAGAGACAAGGAAGGGCACTACATAATGATCAAGGGATCCATCCAAGAAGAACATATCACAATGGTAAATATCTATGCCCCCAATATAGGAGCACCTCAATACATAAGGCAAATACTAACAGCTATAAAAGGGGACATCGACAGGAACACAATAATAGTGGGAGACTTGAACACCCCACTTACATCAATGGACAGATCATCCAAACAGAAAATAAATAAAGACACACAAGCTTTAAATGACACATTAGACCATCTCGACTTCATTGATATTTATAGGACATTCCATCCAAAAACGACAGACTACACTTTCTTCTCAAGTGCACACAGAACATTTTCCAGGATAGATCACATCTTGGGTCACAAATCAAACCTCAGCAAATTCAAGAAAACTGAAATCATATCAAGCATCTTCTCAGACCACAACACCATGAGACTAGACATCAATTACAGGAAAAAAACTGCAAAAAATACAAACACATGGAGGCTAAACAATTCACTCTTAAACAACCAAGGAATCACTATAGAAATCAAAGAGGAAATCAAAAAATATCTAGAAACAAATGACAACGAAAACACAACAACCCAAAACCTATGGGACGCAGCAAAAGCAGTTCTAAGAGGGAAGTTTATAGCAATACAGTCCTACCTTAAGAAACAAGAAAATGATCGAATAAACAACCTAACCTTACACCTCAAACAACTAGAGAAAGAAGAACAAAGAAACCCCAAAGTGAACAGAAGGAAAGAAATCATAAAGATCAGAGCAGAAATAAATGAAAAAGAAAGGAAAGAAACCATAAGAAAAATAAATGAAACTAAAAGCTGGTTCTTTGAGAAGATTAACAAAATTGATAAACCATTAGCCAGACTCATCAAGAAAAAAAGGGAGAAGATGCAAATCAACAGAATTAGAAATGAAAAAGGAGAAGTCACAACGGACACCTCAGAAATACAAAAGATCATGAGAGACTACTACAAGCAACTATATGCCAATCAATTGGATAACCTGGAAGAAATGGATACATTCTTAGAAAAATACAATCTTCCAAGACTGAACCAGGAAGAAATAGAAACCATGAACAGACCAATCACAAGTACAGAAATTGAGGCAGTGATTAAAAATCTCCCAACACACAAAAGCCCAGGACCAGATGGATTCACAGGCGAATTCTATCAAACATTTCAAGAAGAGTTAACACCTACCCTTCTCAAACTCTTCCAAAATATTGCAGAAGGCGGAGCACTCCCAAGCTCATTCTACGAGGCTACCATCACCCTGATACCAAAACCAGGCAAAGATGTCACAAAAAAAGAAAATTATAGACCAATATCACTGATGAATATAGATGCAAAAATCCTCAACAAAATACTAGCTAACAGACTGCACAGCACATTAAAAAAATCATACACCACGATCAAGTGGGGTTTATCCCTGGGATGCAAGGATTCTTCAATATACGCAAATCAATCAACGTGATACATCATATCAACAAACTGAAGGATAAAAACCATATGATCATTTCAATAGATGCAGAAAAAGCTTTTGACAAAGTTCAACATCTATTTATGATAAAAGCTCTCCAGAAAATGGGCATAGAAGGAAATTACCTCAACATAATAAAAGCCATATATGACAAACCAAAAGCCAACATTGTTCTCAATGGAGAAAAACTGGAAGAATTCCCTCTAAGAACAGGAACAAGACAAGGGTGTGCACTCTCACCACTGTTATTCAACATAGTTTTGGAAGTGTTAGCCACAGCAATCAGAGAAGAAAAAGAAATAAAAGGAATCCAAATTGGAAAAGAAGAAGTAAAATTGTCACTCTTTGCAGATGACATGCTATTATATATAGAAAACCCTAAAGACTCTACCAGAAAACTGCTAGCACTAATTGATGAGTTTAGTCAAGTAGCAGGATACAAAATTAATGCACAGAAATCTCTTGCATTCCTATACACTAACAACGGAAGAGCAGAAAGAGAAATTAAGGAAACTCTCCCATTCACCATTGCAACCAAAAGAATAAAATACCTAGGAATAAACCTGCCTAAGGAGGCAAAAGATCTGTATGCAGAAAACTTTAAGACATTGATGGAAGAAATCAAAGATGACACAAACAGATGGAGGGACATACCATGTTCCTGGATTGGAAGAATCAACATCGTGAAAATGACTGTACTACCCAAAGCAATTTACAGATTCAATGCAATCCCGATCAAATTACCAATGGCATTTTTCACAGAACTAGAGCAAGAAATCTTACGATTTGTATGGAAACGCAAAAGACCCCGAATAGCCAAAGCAATCTTGAGAAGGAAAAATGGAGTTGGTGGAATCAGGCTTCCTGGCTTCAAACTATACTACAAGGCCATAGTGATCAAGACAGTATGGTACTGGCACAAAAATAGAAAGGAAGATCAATGGAATAGAATAGAGAACTCAGAAGTAAGCCCAAACACATATGGGCACCTTATCTTTGACAAAGGAGGCACGAGTATACAATGGAAAAAAGACAGCCTCTTCAATAAGTGGTGCTGGGAAAATTGGACAGCAACATGTAAAAGAATGAAATTAGAACACTTCCTAACACCATACACAAAAATAAACTCCAAATGGATTAAAGGCCTACATGTAAGGCCAGACACTATCAAACTCCTAGAGGAAAACATAGGCAGAACACTCTTTGACATACATCAAAGCAACATCCTTTTTGACCCACCTCCTAGAATCATGGAAATAAAATCAAGAATCAACGAATGGGACCTCATGAAACTTAAAAGCTTTTGCAAAGTGAAAGAAACCATAAACAAGACTAAAAGGCAACCCTCAGAATGGGAAAAAATAATTGCCTATGAAACAACGGACAAAGGATTAACCTCCAAAATATACAAGCAGCTCTTGCAGCTTCATACCAAAAAAGCAAATAACCCAATCCACAAATGGGCAGAAGACCTAAATAGACATTTCTCCAAAGAAGACATACAGATGGCCAACAAACACATGAAAAGATGCTCAACATCACTCATCATCAGAGAAATGCAAGTCAAAGCCACAATGAGGTATCACCTCACACCAATCAGAATGGCCATCATCACAAAGTCTGGAAACCACAAATGTTGGAGAGGGTGTGGAGAAAAGGGAACTCTCCTGCACTGTTGGTGGGACTGTAAGTTGGTACAGCCACTATGGAAAACAATTTGGAGGTTCCTTAAAAAACTACAAATAGAACTACCATATGATCCAGTAATCCCACTCCTGGGCATATACCCAAAGAAAACCATAATGCCAAAAGAAACTTGTACCACAATGTTTATTGCAGCACTATTTACAATAGCCAGCACATGGAAGCAACCTAAATGCCCATCAACAAATGAATGGATACAGAAGATGTGGCATATATATACAATGGAATATTACTCAGCTATAAAAAGGGATGAGATGGAGCTATATGTAATGAGGTGGATAGAACTACAATCTGTCATACATAGTGAAGTAAGTCAGAAAGAGAAGGACAAATATTGTATGCTAACTCACATATACGGAATCTAAAAATGGTACTGATGAACTCAGTGACAAGAACAAGGAAGCAGATACAGAGAATGGACTGGAGAACTCAAGGTATGGGAGGGGGTGGGGGGTGAAGGGGAAAAAAAAAAAGAAAAAAAAAAGGACATAATATGTGGAAGAGGGATAAATAAGAGGAGCACAGCAGATTTGGGGGACAGCGAAAACAGTCTGTACATACCATAATTGTGGATACATGTTATTATACATTTGTCTGAACCCATAGAATGCACAACACCAAGAATGAACCATAATGTAACTGTGGCTTTGGGGGGATTATGATGTGGCAACATACCTTCATTTGTAATAAATGAACCAATAAATGTGCCACTTGAGAGCTGGATGTTGATAATGAGGATTCTGTTTTGGGGGGAGCAAGCAGTATATGGGAAATCTCTTTAAGTTCCCCTTCTTTTGGTTGTTAAAATATACATTTAAATCTTGTGATATTTTTGGTTATTTTTTATAGTAATGGCTGTGATAGCAATGTGTCTAATTCCTCTTGGATAAAACAACCACACTTAATTCTGTCACCCTCACTATTGTTTTCTACTCTTTAACTTTCTTTGTACAGTGCCTCCAGAATAACCATAATTCTTGTATTTAAAAATTCTAAAACTCTTTCAGTATTTTAACTATCTTTTCATAAATCCCATTGCCCAGTTCCTTCTCTATTATGATATTTTCAATGTATATTTAGTGCTCTTAATTTTAAAAACTATTAAGTATGCACAAAAGATCTTTTTATAAAAGTTGAGAAGTTTTAATGGCTTTCCCCTCCTTTATTTACTAGAAATTCTTTCTTGGAGTTTCTTCTTAGTTGTAAGAAGATTTCCTTTAAGTATTGTACCATAATGTATTTGCTAATTAATTGACTTTTTTTTTTAGAGTGGTTTTAGGTTCATGGTAAATTGAGAAAAAATTACAGAGATCCCATATACCCTTTGCCCCCACACCAGGAAATCTTCCCCATCAGAGTGATACATTTATTAAAATCAAAGGAACTTACATTACTGCATTGTTATCATCCTAAATCCATAGTTTACATTAAGGGTCACTCCAGGTACTGTACAGTTAATGGGTTTTGACATATACAATGATGATATTTAAAATTGTAAGAACATACAGAAGAGAGTCACTGCCATAAAAATCCTCAGTGCTCCACCTATTCATCCCTCACCCATCCCTAATCCTTTACATTCATTGATATTTTTGTTCTCTCCATAGTTTTGCCTTTTTCAGAATGTCATATAGTTGAAATTATAAAGCAGGTGGCACCCTCAGTTTGGTTTCTTTCACCTTAAATATGCATTTAAGTTTCCTGTATATCTTTTCATAGCTTAATAGCTCACTTATTTTTAGCTTTGAATGATTTTCTACTGTCTGGATGGACCACAGTTTATCCATTTACCTATTGAAGAACAACTTGGTTAATTCCAAGGTTTAGTAATCATAAATAAAGCTGCTATAAACATCTACATGCAACCAAACTGCTTTTTTTCCTTTTGTGTGCATTTTTTTAAATCTGTTTTTAGGTCATATTTTATTTGTCTTTTCCTATTTTTTCCCTTCATTGTAACAGGAAAAGTATTTGATTCTGGATACAATGATTAGTCATTTATTCACCAATTTAGGTAGATAAGGGTAAGTCAACACAAATTTTATTACATAGTTCCTTAAGTAATACTGGAAATGTTATTAAACTCAGGTCAATAGGTGGAATGCCAGTCAATTTGTTTTCAGCAATCTGAATTACTGATTCTTGCTTTATATTCACAGGTTGTTATTGTTATTTTCCACAGGGCACCAGGTTAGTTGCATCCCAGGAACCACCTTAAAATATTTGCTACTCTAAATATCTCTTGGTTGTCCAAATTATTTCTTAATTGTGTGCTTCCTTGGAAAGTGCTTGATACTAATTTTTTTCAAAGTATTTATCATCTCTGTATTTCTCAGAGTATAAATTAGGGGATTTAACATAGGAGCAATGATGGTATAAAACAGTGCAAATATCTTCTGCTCAGGGAAAGTAGTAGGAGGTCTAAGGTAGATAAAGATAACAGGTACAAAAAATAAGATAGCCACAGTGATATGAGACCCACAGGTAGAGAGGGCTTTGTGTCTTCCCTCAGCTGAGTGAGTTTTTAAGGTGAATGATATAATGCCATAAGAAACAAATAAGACAGCAAAGGTAACTAAGGCAATCATACCTGAAAAGGCAATCACAAGGGCACCAGTGATGTAGGTATCAGTGCAATCAATTTTCAGCAGAGGGAAAGTATCTCAGAAGTAGTGATCAATTTGATTAGGACCACAGAATGGTAATCCAATTTCCATGAAGAACAGAAGAAAGGAATGGACAGCTCCACCAGCTCAAGCAGCTAAGAGTAGGAGATTACATCTTGTTCTGTTCATGATAATCACATAGTGGAGAGGCTTGCAGATGGCAACATAGCAATCAAAAGCCATGGCAGTAAGAATAAGATCTCAGTACCTCCAAAGAAGTGCATGATAAGGACCTGTACCATGCAATTACTATAGGAAATGGTTTTTCTCTCTGCTAGCAGATCTCCAATTAATCTGGGTGCAATGCTGGAGGTATAGCAGATGTCTATGAAGGATAAGTGGCTGAGGAAATAGTACATTGGCTTGTGAAAAAGAGGACTGTATTGAATGGAGAAGAGGATCAGAAGGTTTCCTACCAACAGGACAAGATAACACAAGAAGAACACAAAACAAAATATTTGTATGTTCTGGTCATACAAAAGTCCTAGAAGAATGAATTCTGAGATGTTTCTTTGGCTTTCCATTTGAGTTCAGTGTAGGTTATACACAAATGATTTATGTTTCTGAAAAAAAGAAAACATAAATTTGGGTGGAAAATTAATAGTATGAACATAGTAATATAAAATTTACCAAAAACAGATTGACATGAATAAAATCTTAATATTAATTATTTTTGATTTAAGTAAATATTTTTCTTTTATTAAATATCTCCTTTTATAAATCTATTGCAAAACAATTAGCAATGGAAATAATTACATAATTTACTCAATATTACTTGTAATGTATTGATATTTAAATATTATTTTGAAAATAAAATATTTGATTTCCCTTAAAGTTTTTTACAAAACAAAGAATGCTAATTGACACAAGGCAAAAAAATATTATTTTGCATATTTTTAAATTCTTATGGCTATATACATGAAGTCAACTTTCTTTTTTTAAAATTATCTGACCAAATTCCCTGAATTATCTGGGATGAATCCAAGAGAAACAAAAATTTGTTTGAAAACCCTGCTTGCAATGCTGAACTTTAATTTGGGTAGAACATATTCTGCTTGAAGTCAAATGCTGGCAATGGGTCATAGTAAACCAATGTAATTGTTGTTGCATTAAAATGCAAAGAATAGTTGAGAAATATACATTAAGACAGAATGTTAGCTAATAACTTAAATTGTAAAAGATAATCTACACATTAACTTATTTCTCATATTTACATTTCATGTATTAAAACAATTGAAAAATACATAGTGATATTTAAGTTTCTTTTGGCAATCATTAAAGAATATATTAAAAAAGAATATATAAGATTGTGAATTTGCTCAAGGATGTATGACTTTTGCTAGAAATTTCAGGTAAAAAACTAATGTCAATAACAGAGATGACATGACAACTTTTGGTCAGTTATCCCTCAGTGGCACTTGTTGCAACAATGTATAAATGAAAATTTCATGGATTTTCATCTTTTGTGTCTAATGTGTAACCATAAGACATTATCAAATCAGTGGAAAATTAGTATAGGATAGAAAGAATTCACTTCCAGATGGTATTTCACCCACTGGTGAGGAATTATCTGTCCACAGTGGGTTTGCAGAAGCTCTCACATCTGTTGCGTGTGACAATCATATCCAGGTCCCCGGATGTTTATTTTAAAAAACTCAGAATGCCTTTACAATAAGTAAATGTTTTTCATATTTAAAAATCAACTCAAGTGATTCTGAAAATCATTACCTACATGTTTATAGTCATGAAAATTATTTTAGATGGCAAATATTTAACAGGTATTTTTAAAATGACCTGTACTATGTGACATCAATTCTATTTTAAATTATTATTCAAAACTCTAATTTCACAAAGGTGAAATTTTCTCTTTATCATACTTTGTTTTCACTCTCACTATAAAACTTCATTTCCTGCTTTTAGATAATAACAAGAACAAAATGTCAGTGACACAGTGTTTAGCAGTTAACCCTAACCAAAGAGTATTTAAAAGTTTTTCTTGTTGGCGTACATTAACCTATCATCTACATATTGCAATTGATACTGATTCTATGTTTATGAGGTACAATAATGTTAATATTTCAAATAAATTTATTTATATAAAACAGACTGATTTTAAAAGGATTTTCATATAAGTAGACTAAAAAAAATTAAAGAAGTAAATCACTTCATTAACCTGAATCTCTGATTTTAAGAAGAGGCATAGAGCAAGAGAGTCAACGTAATACCTCAGGATTGGAAAGTAATAAACTAAAATGAGATAAGACAGAAATTCTGATTCTCACTTAATCTAGTGTGAAATTTCCAAGCAGGGGAGCTGAAAGGGATGGGGGAGAAGGTATCATGAAGGACAGCATGAAAACACAATTTTGAATCCTCACCTGAGTAGAAAACAACATGCAAATATTGGGTTACTGAACACCCAGTTTGTCTTTCTGAGTATTTGTGTTTCTAAAGAGATACTGTGTGTTTAATAGAAATGCAAATTCTAGAACTTTTGACTCTAAAGTATCTTGAAATAGTTTTAGTTCAGTTTTACCAAAATGTAAATTCCTTAGTCAGGATTCTGGCTTATTTTTCTAGATCATCATTGACATTTAATCTCTAATAGCTTAAGACACCATCCTGTATTCTGAAAGTTATTGCAATTTAATGAATGTTGTTAACATAGGTAAAGGGGAAAAGTGAAAATCAGGTGAGGAGAAAATTGTCATAAAATAATATTTTGAACATGGATGAAATAAAAAGTATCAGGCAACAGTAAACAGAGGGTTAGAGTAGTGGCAGCAAAGAAAGATGTGGGAAAGGTGAGGAGTGCTAAATTAGCTGACTATTGTGTTTCTTGAGCTAATTACTTAATCTCTTTAAAAGTCTTATATTATTCATCTCACAAGTAAGGTATTATTGTATAATTCAAAAATTTAATGAAGGATGTGAAATACTCCAGTGATATATATGGTTCAAAACACATAGGTTTTTGCTTTTTGTTTTTTGTTCTTTTTTAAATGGTCACTTCTCTTTGAGTAAGTAGTTTATCAACCAAAGCAATTGTCATGCATACATATACAATCACATTCAACAAAAAAATAAAGGAAAAAAATCACACATAATTTTAACAAGTGCATCAGATAAGCATCATTTTCAACTATATGGTTATGAAAAAATTTAAATTCATTTGATGATAGGTTGGTTATCTATGGCAAATTTTAACATATATCACTTGTCTGATTTTTCTTGCACTATGAATATATTCTCAAAAATTACTTTACTTCCTATTTTTGAATAAATCTTTTACATGTACTATGCTGTCAGCATATGAACAGAACCTCTTATATTTAACTTAAACTTGCCAGACCATATTCAATTTTTCTCTTAGCATATAGCATAAAGCATGTTATAAACTTACTTTAGTTGCTCCAGGTGAAATGAGCCTTTGTGAAAATGGCAGGTATTTTTAAATAGAGAAATTCTTGATATTTATGAATATTTAAGCCCAAACTGGGCCTTATCTTAATAGTAATATGGAAGTATGCATATTAAGAGGAAATGAGATGCAATGAAATTAACTGCCATCTTGAAAATGCTTTAACTCTGTTATTAAACAGAATTTTCCATTTAAGTAATGCATAAATAAAACTAAAATATGCTATGACAGTATTACAGCAATCAAATTATCACATGTTACAAAAGAAGTAATAGTGTTCAGAAGGAAATTATATCAAACAAATATAAACAGCATATAATCAACCTAGTACATGGTTTGTGTGACACTTCCCAAGCATGGTACTTTACAACCATCAGACCCCGATGGCTGCCAAGTTAATTTTAGGGTACATCAAGAGGAATTTCACCCCCATATACTTACTCTGTCAATTTGTTTCCTGTATGAAAAGCTGAAATTAAATGCAGAGAATAAAAACCAGTTATTCAAACATTTCCAGATTAATTTTCTCAAAGATTTTGGAAACTCAATCCATCTTAAAAATTCTACAGGTTTACAAGTGAAGTAGACTTAAAATAGTCAATAAAATTATCAGTAATGCAAGAAGTGCATTGTCATCCCTCAGGAAACCAGGTTAGGAATTTTAATTGTTGATTTAACTTCTCAATACTAGCTCACTAAAAAATAAAGCACATTTTAAAATTCTTGGAAAACTAACACAAGTATTTAGGTCCTTAGTATTCTCTCTTTTATGCCTATGCCTCAGGAAAATTTGGTTGGGAAGACCAGAATATAAACTTAAATGACTAAGCAAAAATTAATGTATTTGAAGGCTCTAAGTAATTATATTGCCAATGGCATTTGTAAACAGAGCCAGGCCAGAGATTGCCATACCACTGTCCATGGTAATGTCCCTTGTTCCCCTAGTTGTTTACTTTCCACATTTGTCTTATCTTGCCTCAGGAATTATTTATCTGGAGGCCCACAGAGGCTATTCAGGAAACTCTGACTGCTCTGTGTTCTTCCAGCATTCTGAAGGATAGGAGGGAACATAATGTAACTTGTAAAAGTACTAGGTTGGCCTTCAGGAAAATCTGAGATGAAATGGGGCAATGAGAATCAAACATGTACATTCCAAGTATGAAACATTATCAAGATCTTAGGTGTACAGAGCAGATAAATCAATAAAAGTGATGACCTGAAAAGTCACAGTTGGAGCAAGGTTACTTGTTTCCAGGGAGTATCATTTCTGAAAAAAGGATTGTTGGGGAATGGGAGACAAAGAACATAAGAGAAGAATAAGTATCCTTTTCCTCATAAACACAGTGAGGAGAAAAAGGATGCATTATTAAGTAAAAGAGAGATAGAGAAATCAGAAGAAGGAAGTACTCAAGAGACAGCATGTTTCTCTGTTTACCGTTCAGTTCTTTCTCTTGACACTGAATATCCACAGGTTGTTTAGACTCAGATTCATCTGCACACACTGAAGTTCAGTGAGTCTCCCTCTCTCTACTATATACAAATTCATACATTTAAAATTTTCTTATGTATTTAAATATCAAGAAATCAAATTTTATAATATCTAATCTGGTTCAGATCACACAATTTAGCAAAATAATAATAGTGACAAGAATTCATTGAGACATTTTTGGGTGATTTCAGTTTATTATATTATTTGACACTCATGATAATGTATATTTTGACATAAATCTTATTAGCTCAACTATGTATTTAACAATGCTGAAGATTGTAAGATTAAATAACTAGCTCAAACAATGAGTAAACAATAGAAGCAAGAAAATGGGTGTTTCTAAATTTAATACCTGCTTCCAGTTTAGTAACCCTGAGTAAAGGAAGGATCTAGCACTTCAGCATAGAGGCTACCAAAACCCAATGTTTTCCTGGTTGTTAATCTTAACATTACCCCCACTGTTGACCAAACTTTACCTACACTAGCCTATACTGATCCACATTAGGAGAAAGCTGATTGTACCTATAATCTCCATCTCCCACAAACACAAACTAGATACTCCTTAGAGACACATGCAGATGTCCCATTAACATCCTCAAATCTTGATTTCATCTCTGACCATTTACATTGTTCTGCTGCAAACTTTAAATTTTGATAAAGTACAATATCATTTTTTTCAATACCACAGTATTAGTACCATATGTAAACATTATATTACTAACCCAGCCAACAAAGATCATCTCCTAGTTTTATTCAAAATTGTGCATACTTTTCCACGATACACATTGACCCAATTTGAATTCATTTTTTACAAGGTGTGATGTAATGATAAAATATGTTGTTGCTGTTAGTGCATATGAATGCCCCAAACTTTGTCCTCATTTTGTTGCAAAAATGGCTTTCTTTACTAAGTTGACAAGAGAAAGACACTGGAATTCACCAAAACAGACACCCCACATCCAGACATAAAGGAGAAGCCTCAGTGAGATGGTAGTAGCAGTGCATTCACGTTACTCAAATCTCAAACATGCTGGGTGGATGACAAACAAACTGGAGAACAGCTATACCACAGAAGTCCACCCACTGGGTTGAGGGTTTTGAGCCCCACATCAGGCTTCCCAATTTGGTGATACAGCAACAGGAGGAGGAATCCCCAGAGAATCACACTTTGAAGGCCACTGAGATTTCATTGCAGGACCTCCCCAAGACTGGGGGAACAGAGACTCCACTCTTGGATGGCACACAAAAAGTAGTGTGGGCACCAGGACCCAAGGGGAAGGATGAGTGATCCCATAGGAGACTGAACCAGACCTACCTGCTGGTGCTGGAGGGTTGCCTGCAGAGGTCAGGGGCAGCTGTGGCTCACTGTAGGGACAGGGAAACTGGCAGCAGGGGTCCTGGGAAGTGCCCATTGGCATGAGCCCTTCTGGAGTTAGCCATTAGCCCCACCAAAGAGCCAGTAAGCTCCAGTGCTAGATAGCCTCAGGCCAAACAACCAATAGGGTGGGAATATAGCCCCATCCATAGGAAGGCAAGTGGATTAAATTTTTACTGAACTCCACCCACCAAAGCAACATCCAGCCCTACCCCCAACACCAGTCTCTTCCAACAGGAAGCACCCACAAGCCTCTTAGATACAGTCCTCCACAAGAGGACAGATAGCAGTATCAAGCAGTATCAGCAGTTTTTCATTCTGTGGAACTGAAAACCACAGACGCAGAAAGATAGAGAAATGAAAAGGCAGAGGACTTTGTACCAGATGAAGGGACAAGATAAAACACCAGAAAAACAACTAAATGAAGTAGAGATAGGCAATCTTCCAGAAAAATAATTCAGAATAATGATAGTGAAGATGATCCAGGACTTTGAAAAAAGACCAGATGCAAAGATTGAAAAGACTCAAGAAAAGTTTAACAAAGCCCTAGAAGAATTAAAGAGCAAACAAAAAGAGAAAAGCAATACACTCACTGAAATGAAAAATACACTAGAAGCAACCAATAGCAGATTAACTGAGGCAGAAGAATGAGTAAGTGACCTGGAAGACATAATGGTGAAAATAACTGCTGCAGAAAAGAATAAAGAAAAAAGAAAGAAAGAAATGAGGACAGTCTTAGGGACCTCTGGAACAATGATAAACACACGAATATTCGAATTATAGCTGTCCCAGAAGGAGAAGAGAGAGAGAAAGGACCCGAGAAAATATTGGAAGAGATTATAGCTGAAAACTACCCTAACATGGGAAAGGAAATAGCTACCCAAGTCCAGGAAGCACAGAGAGTCCCAGGCAGGATAAACCCAAAGAGAAACCCACCAAGACATATACTAGTCAAATTGACAAAAATTAAAGACATAGAAAACTTATTAAAAGCAAAAAGGGAAAAATGACAAATAACATATGAGGGCACTCCCATAAGGGTAACCACTGATTTCTCAGCAGAAACTCTGTAAGCCAGAAGGGAGAGGCAGGATATATTTAAAGTGATGAAAGGGAAGAACCTGCAACCAAGAATACTCTACCCAGCAAGGATCTCATTTAGATTTGATGGAGAAAACAAAAGCTTTACAGACAAGCAAAAGCTAAGAGAATTCAGCGTCACCAAACCAGCCCTACAATAAATGATAAAGGAATTTCCGTAAGTGGGAAACACAATTGAAGAAAAGGACCTACAAAAACAAAAACAAAGCAATTAAGAAAATGGTCTAGGAACATACATATTGATAATTACCTTGAATGTAAATGGCTAAATGCACCAACCAAAAGACACAGACTTGCTGAATGGATACAAAAACAAGACCCATATATATGCTGTCTACAAGAGACATGTTTCAGACCTAGGGACACATACAGACTAAAAGTGAGGGGATGAAAAAAGATATTCCATGCAAATGAAAATCAAAGGAAGGCTGGAGTAGCAATACTCATATCAGATAAAATAGACTTTAAACTAAAAAAATGTTGCCAGAGACAAGAAAGGACACTATATAATGATCAAGGGATCAGTCCAAGAAGAAGAGATAACAGTTATAAATATATATGCACCCAATATAGGAGCACCTCAATACATAAGGCAAATGCTAACAACTATGAAAGAGGAAATCGACAGTAACACAAATAATAGTAGTGGGGAACTTTAACACCCTACTTACATCATTGGACAGATCATCCACACAGAAAGTTAATAAGGAAACACAAGCTTTAAATGACACAATAAACCAGCTAGATTTAACAGGTATCTATAGGACATTACATCCAAAAACTGTAGATTACATGTTCTTCTCAAGAGCACATGGAACATTCTCCAGGATAGATCACATTTTGGGTCATAAATTAAGCCTTGATAAATTTAAGTAAGTTGAAATCATATTAAGCATCTTTTTTGACCACAATGCTATGAAACTGGAAATCAATTACAAGAAAAAAAAAAAACTGTAACAAACACAAACACATGGAGGCTAAACAATACACTACTAAATAACCAAGAGATCACTGAAAAAAATCAAAGAGGAAATCAAAAAAATACCTCCAGACAAATGACAATGAAAACACAATGATCCAAAACCTATGAGATGCAGCTAAAGCACTTCTAAAAGGGAAGTTTATAGCAATACAATCCTACCTCAAGAAACAAGAAAAATCCCAAATGACATATCTAAACTTACACCTAAAGAAACTAGAGAAAGAAGAGCAAACATAACCCAAAGTTAGTAGATGGAGAGAAATCATAAAGATAAGAACAGAAATAAATGAAATAGAAACAAAGAAAACAATAGCAAAAATCAATAAAACTAAATGCAGTTTATTTGAGAAGTTAAACAAAATTGATAAATCTTTAGCAAGACTCATCAAGAAAACAAGGGAGAAGACTCAAATCAATAAAATTAGAAATGAAACAGGAGAAGTTACGATGGACACTGTGGAAGTAAAAAGCACCATAAAAGACTACTACAAGCAACTATATGCCAATAAAATGGACAACCTGGAAGAAATGGACAGATTCTTAGAAAGATATCACCTTCTAAGAATGAATCAGGAAAAAATAGAAAATATGAACAGACCAACCACAAGTAATGAAATTGAAACTGTGATTAAAAATTTCCAACAAACAAAAATCCAGGACCAGATGGCTACACAAGTGAATTTTATCAAACATTTAGAGAAAAGCTAACACCCATCCTTCTCAAGCTCTTCCAAAAATTTCAGAGGAAGGAATACTCCCAAACTCATTCTGAGGCCACCATCATTCTGATACCAAAACCAGACAAAGATACTACAAAAAAAGAAAATTACAGACAAAAATCACTCATGAATGTACATGCAAAAATCCTCAACAAAATACTAGCAAATAGAATCCAGGAATACATTAAAGGATCATACACCATGATCACTGGGGTTAACCCTGGAATGCAAGAATTCTTCAATATACACAAATCAATCACTGTGATACACCATATTAACAAATTGAAGGATAAAATCCACATGATCATCTCAATAGATACAGAAAAAGCTTTTGACAGTATTCAACACACATTTATGATAAAAACTCTGCAGATGGTGGTCACAGAGGGAAAGTACCTCAAAATAATAAAGGTCATATATGACAAACCCACAGCAAACATCATTCTTAATGGTGAAAAATTAAAAGCATTCCCTCTAAGATCAGGAACAAGACAAGGAGAGCCACCCTTGCCACTACTATTCAAAGTATTTTTGGAAGTCCTTGCCACAGCAATTTGAAAAGAAAGAGAAATAAAAGGAAACCAAATTGGAAAAGAAGTAAAACTCACTGCTTACAGATGACAGGATACTGTACCTAGAAAACCCTAAAGATGCCAGCAGAAAACTACTTGAGCTAATCAATTCATTTGGTAAAATTGCAGGATACAAAATTAACACACAGAAATCTCCTGCATTTCTATACACCAACAATGAAAGTTCAGAAAGAGACATTAAGGAAACAATCCAATTCACCATTGCAACAAAAATAATAAAACACCTAGGGATAAACCTAAGCAAGGAGGTAAAAGACCTGTACTCAGAAAACTATAAGACACTAATGAAAGAAATCAAAGACGACACAAAGAGATGGAGGGACATACCATGTTTTTGGATTGGAAGAATCAACATTGTGAAAATGACTATACTACCCAAAGCAATCCACAGATTCAATGCAATCCCTATCAAATTACCAATGGCATTTTTTACAGAAGTAGAACAAAAAATCCTAAAATTTGTATGGAGACATAGACGACCCTGAATAGCCATAGCAATCTTGAAGGAAAAAATGGAGCTGGAAGAATCAGACTCCCTGGCTTTAGACTATACTACAAAGCTACAATGATCAAGACAATATGGTACTGGCACAAAGACAGAAATATAGATCAATGGAATAGGATAGAAAGCCCAGAGATAAACTACCATCAACTAATCTATGACAAAGGAGGAAAGGATATACAATGGAGAAAAGGCAACCTCTACAAGTGGTACTGGGAAAACTAGACAGCTACATGTAAAAGAGTGAAAATTAGAACAGTCCCTAACACCATACACAAAAATAAATTCAAAATGGATTAAGAAGCTAAATGTACAGCCAGACACTATAAAACTCCTAGAGGAAAACATAGGAAGAACACCCTTTGACATAAATCATGGCAAGATCTTTTTTGACCCACCTCCTAGAGGAATGGAAATGAAAAAATAAATAAATAAATAAGTGGGTCCTAATGAAACTTCAAAGCTTCTGCACAGCAAAGGAAACTATAAGCAAGATGAAATGACAACCCTCAGAATGGGAGAAATATTTGCAAATGAATCACAGACAAAGGATGAATCTCCAACATATATAAACAGTTCATGCACCTCAATATCAAATAAACAAACAACCCAGTCAAAAAATGGACAGAAGACCTTAATAGGCATTTCTCCAAAGAAGACATATGCATGGCCAAGAGGCACATGAAAAGCTGCTCAATATTGCTAATTATTAGAGAAATGCAAATCAAAACTACAGTGAGGTATCACCTCACACCAGTTAGAATGGGTATCATCAGAAAATCTACAAACAGTAAATGCTGGAGAGGGTGTGGAGGAAAGGGAACCCTCTTTCACTGTTGGTGGGAATGTAAATTGATACAGCCACTATGGAGAACAGTATGGAGGTTCCTTGAAAAGCTAAAACTAGAGTTACCATATGACTCAGCAATCCCACTACTGGGCATATACCCAGAGAACACCATAATTCTAAAAGACACATGCACCCCAATGTTCATTGCAGCACTATTTATAATAGCCAGGACATGGAAGTAACCTAAATGTCCATCAACAGATGAATGGATAAAGATGCAGTACATGTATACAATGGCATATTAGCCATGAAAAGGAATAAAATTGGGATATTTGTAGAGAGATGGATGGACTTAGACACTGTCATACAAAATGAGGTGAGCCAGAAAAAGAATGACAAATATCACCTACTAACACATATATGTGGAACATAGAAAAATGGTACAGATCAACCAGTTTGCAAGGCAGAAACAGAGACACAGAAACAAGGTAGGGAACAAACATATGGGCACCAAGTGGGGAAAGTGGGGGGTTGGGTGGGATGAATTGGAAGATTAGGATTGCCATATATATAATACTAATAAGAAAAGTCAAATTGTACCCTTTATATATATGCAGATTATTTTATGTCAATTGTATTTCGATAAAAGTTCTTAAAGAAAAAAAAAATTACATACAGACATTTGCTGAGAATTTGTTGGCCAGTATGTGCAGGTCTACTTCGTCTTCTTTTTTTTTTTTTTTTCCTCATTTATACATCCACATGTATTTATTGTTTTTCAAATTATTTTCCCATTTAGGTTGTTACATAATATTGAACAGAATTCTCTGTGCTATACAGGAGGTCCTTGTTGTTTATCCATTTTAAATATAGCAGTGTGTACATGTCAAGATTAAGGACCACATGTACAATTAAAAGCATAAAATTTTTAGTAGAAAACATAGGGAGAAATCTTAATGATCTTGAATTAAGCAATGGTTTATTAAATGTAAGAAAAGCACAAGCAGCGAAAAGAAAATAGAAGAGTTGGACTCCATCAAAATTAAAAATTCTTATGTATGAAATGATACTATTAATAAAGTGAAAGCTAGAAAAATATTGCTGTTGTGAATGTAAAATAGACATAAGCTGTGAATGCTGAATTACTGTTCCTCATAGAATTGCCACATAACCCAGCAATTCCTCTCCTAGATAAATAACCAAAATAATTACAAACACATTTTCAAACAAACATGTATATATGTTCATAGCAGCACTATCCACAAGGGCTAAAACAATCCAAATTTCTAATAACTGATGAATGAATAATGAAATTGTGATATATCCTTACAATAGACTATTATTCAACTATAAAACAAAAAAAATATGAATGCATGCTATCGAATAATTAAACTTTGAAAACAGTGCCCAGTGAAAGAACACAAAAGACCGCACATTGGTTCCATGTATATAATATGACCAGAATAAGCAAGTTCATAGAAACAGAAAGCTTATTAATGGGTTCCGTGTCCTGGGTGGAGGGGAAATGGTAACATGTAATAGACTACTTAACTGTTAAGGGGTAATGAAAATATTCTGCAGCTGGAAAGTTGTGATAATTGTACAACATTGTGAATGTATTAAAAGCCAATGGATAATATATTCTTAAATGGTGACAATGGTGAATTTTGTTATATGAAATTTACCTCAATTTAAATAACCACAAATACAAAATTTTGAAATAAATGGTATTGGATTAACAGAATATCTGAATTTTTGGAAAGCAGTGAAATCCATACAGGAAAATTTGAAACATTGTTATATATTTTGTATGTTACCCCATATATATATATAATAAATATATTAGCTATTAGATATACATCTTTTTTTTTTTTTGCATTTCTCATTCTTCAATGTTTATTTTCCCATTTAAAATAAAGGTGTGAGAGAGAAACAAGGAAAATGTAGAGAAAGAAGATGGGCAACTCTCTCTTGCATAGCCAGAAGCCCAGGAGGAAAAAGATCTGGCTAACCTCTGAGAAGATTCGAGGAGTTAGGAAGAGGAATGCAACAGCTCCCTGGAGTAACATAAATCTCTATGCAACCCAAATCTCCAGCCTTATAGACCCAGCTCCAGGAATTCCCCACCAGCCAGCAGCTCTACTAAAACCTAACCAATCCCCAGGCCCGGGATTTCATTAGTTTGGCAGCCTGTTGGTTTGCCGATATCTTTTAACATCTTGGCTTTAGCTTCATAGAAGATGGCATCTTTCTGCTCAGGGTTTCTATTGCGTCTTTTGGTGAGTCCTGGGCAGCCGGTGGGTGATCTGACATCATGGGCTCACATTCTTCACCAGTAAGGCAATCTGTTCCTGCAGCTGCCACTCCCCTTCCCATGCTTTGCTCTGGTTTCAACACCTCAGCAGCTCAGCCTTATGGTCCTGGTGATGCATAGGGCAGTAGCTCTATGGTTCGCACAGCTCCATATATTCTGGAAAGAAATCTCTGTAGCCCCCTTTGAGGATATACAGCTCTGGGTAGTACAGTGTAGGATACTGGTTCAGAGCCCTGTCCTCTTCTCTCAGAGAGCAGCACAATCAGGGACCCCTCTCTGAGGAGAATTCACAGTGGAACATGATGATTATTATTTTCTGGGTATCCAAAGGGACAATCGGTTTCTTCAGAAAGAAGTTATACAGTTCTTCTTGACTATACAAGTTTAAAGCTCCCTGGATGTGTCCTCCCAGGTACTCATATGGATAGCTGCAATCGATGACATAAAAGTTCTCAATCAGACCCTGGAACTTCCCCAATAGCAAGGCAGCCACTGTTTCTGGGTTGACATACTTCAGATCTTGGTGTCTCCCTGACATGGTTGGCAGTGCACAAACCTTGGAGAAATCACCATTCAGAGGCCCTTGGTTAGAATCTTCCTCCAGCATCTGAGTCATATTAATGTTACAGAGAGAGACCATTTTCTTTAGACCTAAGCCCTTTCCTGAGCTCTTTGTGGCTAGAACAATACTTCCTTTTTACTCTATCTGGTATTGTGTTGTCCTTGAATTTTACCACCTGCTTCAGTCTTGGACTGTTCAAACTGTCTGGCAATGAAGAGGAGCGATGCAGGCAGCTCCTGTTCATAGATGCCTTGGCCTCTTCTTGATCTTCCAGAGAAAACTCCATCAATTCATTTGAAATCTCCTCTCTCTGGTCTTCTCCTAGCTCTGGATTTTCATCTAATTTTGAAACTGTAGTAATGGGACTGCCCAGATGTTTCATTTCACTTTCCACCAAGTTTCCATTGTCCAGTAGAGAAAGAGGAGACCTCAGGTTCCTGGGTACCCACCACTCTAAAGGCTTTGAAGTGCTGTTTTCATTCTCTTTATTTGCAGATGAGCTACATATTGCATCTTTCTTCCTGTGGCCATGGTCCAAAGCATTTGGAGTGCTACAAAGCAGCTGTGCTGTGCTGTATTTTACAAGGTACTGTTGATAATTCATCCCAGCTAAGTTCTTCAGGTCCTGTATTTCCTCAGGTCCTGTAGAATCCAAGTGACCAGTTTCATCAAGGTCTGCAGAATTGGCAAACTGAGTGGCAGACATCTCCCCGCTGCTAAGATTTGAAAGATCAAGGCAAAGTTTTGGTGTTTCTCCAGACAAAATGCTTAGATTTGCAGAATCACCAAAAAGTTTCTTCTCCACTGGAGTTCTAGGGAGATTTGAACTGACAGAAAAGGAAGTGTCTCTCTCCAGGAGCAGGTTAAATATCTTCCTCTGATTGGACTTAAAACTAGGCGAGTTCTCAGGTTTGAGTCTGAGACTTGCATTCAGGAGGAAAAGAAGTAGGCAGGGAACCACACACAAGCGAAGACTCTTGCGGAATTCAAGGAAATCTGGGGAAAGGAGGCGATTTAACCAGACAACAGCTATGCCTCTTGACTGGATAGGCTGGGATCACTCTTCGCCTCTTTTCTCAGTGGACTGTTCAGATATACATCTTATACTGATATATGTTAGAAAATATTGTCTAAAATTGATTGCCAAAGTTTTGACTTATAGAGAAAACAAACTTAAAGAACTAGATAAAATTAAACTGAAAATAAGTAGAAGACAGGAAAAATAATAATGACAAAAAATCAGCAAAATAGAAAATGAAACAAATAGAAAAGTCAGTGATAGGAAAGAATGATTATTTGCAAACATCAATAAAACTGATAAGGCCTTAGCAAGAATAACAAGGGGAAGTGAGAGCAGGAGGGAGGAAAGAAGAGAGAGAACAGGAGAGAGAGAAAAGGGACATTTACTCATGTCCAGAGTGAAAGCACATACAGCATCACAGATTCAGATTCTATAGAAGGTAACAGGATGGTAAGAAATAGCATGAGCACATTCGACCCATAAAACTTGGCAACTTAAATAGCAACAGTTTATAAAAATATTGCAAAATCCAACTGATTAAGAAATTTAAAAAAACCTGAATAGTCTTACACCAGCTGAAGAAATTAAATTTGTATTTAAAATCCTTTGCAAAAATAACTCCAGGCAGGCCTAATAAATTTAACTTCAGAATTCCACAAAATATTTTTAAATAAAAAAATACAAATTCAGCATAAACTCTTTCAGAAAATAGAGAACAGTAAGCACATAATTCCCTGAAGCCAGCACCTCCTAAATGCCAAGTCACACTAAAAGAAAGAAAATAACAAATATTCTTATGAACATAGGCACAACTATATTAAACAACAAACAATATGAGAAATCAGTCAATGTATTTAATAACAATTCACCACGACCATGTGTAGGTTATACTAGGAATAAAATATTGTTTAACATTTGAAAATCAATAACTATATATTCACTAAATTAACAGAATAAAGTATCACATTATCATTTCAATAGATGCATACAAATTGATTCATTTCAATTTAGATTTATGTGTAAAAACTGTAATTTAGCAAATGAATGAAAGAAAGGAATCTACTCCTCTGGTAAAAAGCATCTGTATAAAACTTACAGCTACCATCATGCTTAATGGTCAAATCACTCTTAGGCTGGAAACAAAACACGTCTTCCTGCTACAATTTCTGTTCTGCATTGTAAGCTAGATTCTAGCTATTGCAACAAGTGAAGAAAAAGGAATGAAGGAGATACAGATGAGAAAAGAAGAGGCAAGATTATAAAAAGTATATTTATGGATAGATGGCATCATTATATAGGTAGAAAATGTTAAAGACACTACAAAAAATCAAATGGACCGCATCAGTTAATTTCACAAGGCCACAGAATACAATGTCAATATAAAATATGAAATGTATTTCTATAAAAATAATTAAAAGTGAAATTACAAACAAAATGCTATGTAAAATTCTATTAAGAAAAGGAATTTAATGAATTCATTTTAAAATTATAGTCAAGACTTTTATGTGAAAACCAGAAAATACTATTGAAAGTACATATATAATAAAGGTAGAGATATGCCATGTTGAGAGATTAACAGACTCAATATGTTTACCATATCAACTGTTATAATTTCAATGCCGTTCCAATAAACATCCCACAGGATATCTAAAGAAACTGACAATCCTATTTTGAAATCTGTATAGAAACACATTTTTAAAGGAACCTCGAATAGAAAATCACTCTCAAAAAAGGAACTGTAGACCTTATTCTATCTAAATTCAAGATATATTATAAAGCTCCCATAAGTCCAGTTGTGTGCTATTGAAATGTAATAGAATGTTCAGAAATATATCTAAGTGTATGCTTTTTTTAACAAGATATCAAGGTAAATCAATGCAGAAAGAACAGATTTTTCAACACATGCTTGATCAATTGGATATCCATGTGGAAAAAAAATTAACCTCAACCACTACCTCATATTATATACAAAATCTAATGCAAAATGAATTAGAGATCTAGACATTAAATCTGAACATATAAAAATTGTAGAAGAAAATTGTTTGACCTTGAGGTAGACTAACATATATTAGACATGATATAATAAGCATAAAGCATATAAAAACTAAAAAAATAAAATCTGTCAAGCTTTCCTGCTCATCAGGTATATCTTTCCATTTTAAAAATGAAAGGAAATCCACAAACTAGGAGAAAAAAGAAATATATATATATAGATACATTAAATATATATATTTAAGCATAATATTTTATATATAAATATATTTATATAAATGAAATATTTATATGAGGATATATGTGTATCTAGATTATTTAGAAAGCACTTACAACTAACTAATATAAACTCAGAACTATTTTTAAATTTTGGAAAAACCTTAAAAATAAACTTCACCCCGAAAAGATATACCTATAATAATATTTTTAAAATGTTCAACATCATTAGTTATCAGGAAAAGTGTGAATTAAACCACAATAATTTATCGCTGCATGTCTCTTAGAATAACTGAATGAAAAATCATACGAAGTGACAGGAATGTGGAACAATATGTGGATTTGATTTATGACTTCCTTCTTGAGCTTTAGATATTTCTGCACATGTTTAATGCTGTCTAGTGTTCCATGCTGACCATCACATGGGTCCCAGAGATAAATTATCTGTGTCCTATTAGACTTTCTGTTTACATCCACAGCCCTCTGATGAATGTGAAAAACAGGTTTTAGATTCAAGTTCTTTGAAATAGATGCATTAATTTTACGCCCTCACTGCTCTTACTCTCAACCAATCAACACTAGGTTTCCAGAAAAGGTTTATTACTGATAAGAAGATAGAAGGTTTCTTTCTGAGACGAGTCCACAGCTTAACTATATCACATGTTCCCATGCTTGAATTATGCCATCATTGACATGACATCAGGTTTCTTAGCAACCCAGGTTCAGATAGAGAGAGGAAACTCACATGTTTTGGTTGTAAGTGCAGGGAATACAATCCTCCAACCCCAAATGATTGTTTTTCATACATGATTCTTCAGAATACCTGCTTCTAAGACATAGCCTTTCCATCAAAAGAGCTAATTAATTCCTGGGAGAGAAAATAGGAGCTATAAGACAAGGTCCTCAAACGTTTGTTGAAACCTCTTTAAATCTCCATGCATTGCAGGTGAAATGTCTTTTTTGTTGTTTACATCTCCAGAACAAGATTCATCAAGGGTGGAATGACCCATTTGAATGTCCACCACTCTTTCGGCCTCTCATCCCTGGAAACTGAACCATCTATAGAAGATCATTTCTCCATAATGTTCCAAAATAAATCCATTGTAAATTCAAGGCCCAGGTTTCCTGTGAAAACTTTGTGAGTATTTAGGCTAAAAGAAGACATTTAGACTTATAAAAATATTACATTTTCTACTGTGATATTAAATAATCTGAATAGATTCTTTTTGAGTGTGTCATATCTTTCATAATGAGAGTTACTTATCCCAAGAAGAGGTCAATTTCAAAATGGATTTAGTACTGTACAACCTCAAATATCATTAATATCATCTAAGACCAGAAGGTAAGTTTTCCAATAGAGCTAATGCCTATGAAAAATTTTTACTTCAGATATATAGTTATCATATGTTTACACAACTTCAAATACAGTAAAAAGAACATTACATGCTCACCTGTTTATTCAAAAGATAGTTGGTAAATACAATTAACCTAATTTGATACATGAAAATTTGAGGCCCATAGAGATTAAGAAACTTGTAGGAGCCAACTCTCCATCATCATATTTCCTATTTTGCCAGGAGACACTTCTTTTAATAATTAAGACTAACCATGAGGATGAAAACAATATTTAATACACTTCACATACAAAAATAGATAAATGCATTTAAAGACACAGTCACCTGTTGATTCCAAGTAGGAACATGGATAGTTCTTTCTGGGATCAACTGCTATGAACAATATGAGTCTCTGTGACTGCTTTAAAGATAAAATTGGAGATAATTCTTCCCCATTTATTGCATGGTTAAATGTTTTTCTGTATTATTATTCAAACTCTCAATTCTTCCTGTGTCCTAGGTACATACAGAGACATAAAATTAAGTGAAGTTCCTTTGTGTTTTCTCAGCAGTGTGATGGGTACATTCACATATATTTCCTCAATCAATAATCATAAGAGCCTGTGAGGTGGAAGTTATTGTTCTCACTTGATGCTAGAGGAAACAAGGATGTAGGTAGGCAAGAAATATACCCCAGACTATGAAGTTGCAAGTGCAGAAAAGGAAGATTCTAATATGGTCTTTTTGATTCTCAAACCAATATACTTAACCACTGGGGTCATAATATCACCATTTTTCAGAAGTATCTGTGGGTGCATGATTTGTAAGGACATTGGGGGAGGGAGGAAATGGGAGTGTAGGAGAGACAAATATAAATTGGACCATCAATGAAAGCAGTACCACATAGTTGTCAATATTTGGGTATTGCAGTATGTTATAGTGTGTGTGCATGTGTCTGAGTCCATGTGTATGTGTATTCGTATGACTGTTAATGAAACTGCTTCATATATGCTTGCTTCTGAAGTAATATTAAAGTAATTATAATTATTAAGGGTCATGTCAAAAGGAGTTTCATAAATCAACATTGTATATTTAACCTAATAATAAATGATGTGTTTTAAGAATTTTGAGGAAAGAAAGATAAGAAGTTTAATCTGAATTAATCTTATATCTGCCCTATGTTAGCTGATTGATTTTGAGCAGGATCCTTAACTTCTCTATTCTTCTTCCTGATGTATAAAATAGATATAAAAATGATGGTAGTAATCATCTCACATGTTTGTAATGAGGATTAAATAACCAAATATCTAAAAAAAACACTTAGTCTACAGTAAGTGTCCATTAAGTTTTTAAAAAATAATTGTATTGAACTATTGTTGATTTAAATTAAGATTTAGTTAAAATTATCATTCATGTTACTATCAACACTAGTCTCTGAGATTACGTGCAAAATTGATGAAATAATACCATGTACAGGCTGCAATCCTGCCATGCCCATGGAAATCAATCATTAAGTATATTTATTAGCTGTTATAAATTTATTGGATTTAGAGAACATGGTTTATCAATTCTCTTACCATAGCCTCTGTATCTTTTCATTGCTTCCCATTATCAATGCCCCATTACAGTTTATATCAACTTGTCTGATAATGGGGTTCCCTTCTCTGGCTCTCATCCACTTACTGAATCTTAGCCGACTTCATCCATGTCCACAAAAACCTTTACTGCAGTTATATACAAAATTACCACTTTTTCAAATACTTCTTCTTCATTACATTCACATTCACATATTCTTACACTCATATTTTCACACATTCATGTTTAAGCAATCTTCAACAGATCAGAATGATATTCTTTTATCACAAAAAGTCTTACAAGAATTCAGAATCCAGTAGAATCTAGGCATCTGTTATTTATTAGGTTGAGAGGCTTAATAAATTCAAGGCTGAGCTAAAAAAGGGACTTTTTTTCCAGGTAATATGGTTAACAATAACATGAAATACATGGAGAAAAAGAACAATGTGACAGAGTTTGTTCTACTGGGGCTCACAGAGAATCCAAAGATGCAGAAAGTCATATTTGTTGTATTTTTGGTCGTCTACATCGTTTCTGTGGTAGGAAATGTGCTCACCATGGTCACCATCACTACTAGCCCATTATTTGGGTCCCCCATGTACTTTTTCTTGGCCCATCTCTCTTTTATTGATGTTTGCTATTCCTGTGTCAATACCCCTAAACTGATTGTAGATTCACTCCATGAAAAGAAAACCAGCCCTTTCAATGAATGCATGGCCCAAATCTTTGGGGAACATTTATTTGCAGGTTCTGATGTCATCCTGCTTACTGCAATGGCCTATGACCGCTATGTGGCCATCTGCAAGCCCTTGCATTATGCAACCATCATGAAAAGGCAGTTGTGTTGGTTGCTAGTGGGAGTAGCATGGATGGGGGGCTTTCTTCATGCAACCATACAGATCCTCTTCATCTTCCTATTACCCTTCTGTGGACCTAACATCATAGATCACTTTATGTGTGATCTGAACCCTTTGCTCAATCTTGCCTGCACTGATACCCACACTCTAGGACTCTTTGTTGCTGCCAACAGTGGTTTCATCTGTCTGTTGATCTTCCTCCTCTTGATTGGCTCCTATGCGATCATTCTGCGCTCATTAAGGGCCCAGAGCTTGGAGGTGAGGCAAAAGGCCCTCTCTACATGTGTCTCCCACATCACAGCGATCCTCTTATTCTTTGTGCCCAGCATATTTGTGTACATGAGACCAGCAGCAACTTTACCTATTGATAAAGCAGTTGCTGTATTCTACACTATGATAACTCCCATGTTAAATCCCTTAATCTATACACTGAGAAATGACCAGATGAAAAATGCAATTAGGAAACTGTGTAGTAGGAAAGTGATTTCAGGTGATCAATAAAATGTGCATGGAACCCAATGACCACTCAAACTGATGCAAAGGTCAAAAGGACATTACTGGTGAATGGATATTATCAGTAAATAATACCTATGAGACAAAGAAGAAAATAACCAGTAGAAACCGTAGCTTCTGCAAGGAGAGCAGAAGAAACGGACGCAAGAAAAGAGAGGAGAACTGAGCCTGGGATGACTCAGCATATTTGAAAAGTTCTAGAAAATTGGAGCTTGGATTCGCTGGCTTCATCATTGTATAGAGATTCAAAAGGTTTTATCCCAATAAAATGAAATAAAACAAGTAAAACATTCACTGGTATTCAGAAGGAATCTCTATCACAACACAAAGAGGTAGGTGCTTCTATTATCCCCATTTTAAAACTGAGTAAACAAACAGAAAAGAGGATGATCCAAACAGAAACACTGAAGAACCAGGAACCAGAATCTAATTGCCTCTGTGACCTTGTTCTTCATGGCTATGATATAGTGCCAGGAAATGTATAGAAAGTTAATATATTTATACCAGTTACCATTTACTGAGGCAGGGCCATGCTCAACTATTTATTTACCCATCTTTATGTCTATATACATATATATATACACACACATACATGCACATATATTAGTTATATTTATATATTTAATTAGCTATGTATTAGCATATATACTATTTTGTTATACACATGTATTCATTATATATAACTAAATTCTTATAATTTTTATTAATTACTCTGCTCATTTTTATGTATCATAGTGTGTGATAATGTATTGACTGTAACACTGTGTTAAGTAACTATTTAGGAATATAAACCCAATGGGCCACTTAATTCTAAGGCATAAGTAACAATATGACCCCATTTGCAAATTTCCTTTTAGAATCAAGAATCATTCTGTATTGTTCATGTCACCAACTTAGGCTCATAAACCATCAGAAAAAGTGATGATTTAAATAAAATAATATTTTAATTCCAAATAGGAAGTTAAATAGATTAAATAAACAGTCATACAGCATAAATTACTTGACCACTTGTTAACAATAATTTCTTCAAATAGCACAATGTCTGCTTCATGATAAATACTGAATAAATAAATGTAAGTATAAAGGAAAATGAATACATTCAGTAAAATGCGGAAAAAAATTAGTAGTGGAGACAAGGAAATTTTTTCTACCTTATATTTTTCAGAATCTGAGAAGAATTCTAGACATTTCTCTCTTGGAAACCACAATTTGTTTTAATCCACCTTAAGCTAAGAATAAGAAAAAAAAACCTGAAATTTACTGTATCATCTTATGAACAAATCTTTTGCCTTGATATTCTCTATGCTCAGAAAGATTTTATTATTTTATGGACACTGGTTGTTTTTGCTATATTTTTATGTTACTAAGTTTTCTTTCTGGTAACATTTTATTATGAAAAGTAGTTTTAAAAATATATAGTTATGTCTAAGCAAAATAATAAATTTCAATGTAAATATATTCCATTGATTTTCTTTCTCATTCATTTCACATATATGCATTAATATACCAAAACAACAAATATTTTTTGAGCCCAGGCAATGTATCAGGCACAGCCATAGTTGCTGAGGCTTCAGTGGTGAATAAAGAGAAAGCCAAATGCTGCCTTCACAGAGCTTAGACCCATTAAGAGACATCAAAAAGGTGCAGAAAATTACCACTCAGTTGTATGGGGCTATCCCTTTTAAGGTGAAAAATAACATCTTCCATCTGTCCCCTCTTATAATCAAAGACATCACAGTATGTCAAATGGGCCTCACTGGATTTCAGAAGCAACATATATATATATTTTTTAACAGACAATAAACAGCATATATTTAGGGTGTACAATTTGGTATCCCGATCTCCAAATTCATCCCCCCCCCAACCCTCCCCGCTTTCCTCACTTGGTGTCCATGTGTTTGTTGTCTACATCTCTGTCTCTATTTCTGCCTTGCATTTCCTCTTCCATAGTTGTTAGCATTTGCCTTATGTATTGAGGTGCTCCTATACTGGATGCATATATATTTATAATTGTTATCTCCTCTTCTTGGATGGATCCCTCAATCTTTATGTAATGTCCTTTCTTGTCCCATAATATTTTTATTTTTTTATTTTAAGGTCTGTTTTATCTGATGTGAGTGTGGCTACTCCAGCTTTCTTTTGATTTTCATTTGCATGGAATATCTTTTTCCATCTCCTCACTTTCCATCTGTATGTGTCCCTAGGTCTGAAGTGGGTCTCTTGCAGACAGTGTATATATGGGTCTCATTTTTGTATCCATTCAGCCAGTCCGTGTCTTTTGCTTGGTGCATTTAGCCCATTTACATTCAAGGTAATTATCAATATGTATGTTCCTATTACCATTTTCTTAATTGTTATTTTTTTGTTTTGTTTTGTTTTGTCCTATTCTTCTCTTATGTTTCCTGCTTAGAGAAATTCCTTTAGCATTTGTTGTAGGGCTGATTTGGTGGTGCTGAATTCTCTTAGCTGTTGCTTGTCTGTAAAGCTTCTGATTTCTCCATCGAATCTGAATGAGATGCTTGCTGGGTAGAGTATTCTTAGTTGTAGGTTCTTCCCTTTTATCACTTGAAATATATCATGCCACTCCCTTCTGGCTTGCAGAGTTTCTGCTGAGAAATCAGCTGTAACCCTTATGGGGGTTCCCTTGTATGTTATTTGTCATTTTTCCCTTGTTGCTTTTAATAACATTTCTCGGTCTTTAATTTTTGTCAGTTTGACTCGTATATGTCTTGGCATGTTTCTCCTTGGGTTTATCTTGCCTGGGACTCTCTGCACTTCCTGGACGTGGGTAGCTATTTCCTTTCCCATGTTAGGGAACTTTTCAACTATAATCTCTTCCAATATTTTCTCAGGTCCTTTTTCTCTCTCTTCTCCTTCTGGACCCATATAATGCGAATGTTGGCATGTTTAACATTGTCCCAGAGGTCTCTTAGGCTGTCTTCAGTTCTTTTCATTCATTTTTCCTTATTCTTTTCCGCATCGATGATTTTCACCATTCTCTCTTCCAGGTCACTTATTTTCCCTTCTGCCTCAGTTAATCTGCTATTGGTTCCTTCTAGTGTATTTTTCATTTCAGTTATTGTGTTGCATATCTCTGTTTGTTTGTTCTTTAATTCTTCTAGGTCTTTGGTAAACTTTTTAATCTTTGCATCCAGTGTTTTTTCAAAGTCCTGCATCATCTTCACCATCATTATCCTGAATTCTTTTTCTGTAAGGGTGCCTATCTCCTCTTCATTTAGTTGTTTTTCTGGGGCTTTATCCTGTCCCTTCATCTGGTACAAAGTCTTCTGCTTTTTCATTTTCTCTGTCTTTCTGTTGCTGTGGTTTTCAGTTCCTCAAGATGAAATACTGCTGATGCTGCTTGATTCTGCTGTCTGCCCTCTTGTGGAGGAAGCTATCTAGGAGGCTCGTGGGTGCTTCCTAATGGGAGGGACTGATGGTGGGTAGGGCTGGGTGGGCAGAGCTCAGTAAGACTTTAATCTGATTTGGTGGGCAGAGCTCAGTAAACTTTAATCTGCTTGTTTGCTAATGGGTGGGGCTGTGTTCCCACCTTGTTGGATATTTGGCCTGAGGCTACCTAGCACTGGAGCTTACAGGCTCTTTGGTGGGGCTAATGGTGGACTCTGGGAGGGTTCACGCCAATGAGCACTTCCCAGAACTCCTGCTGCCAGTGCCCCTGTCTCCTTATTGAGCCACAGCTGCCCCCCACCTCTGCAGGCAACCCTCCAACACCAGCAGATAGGTCTGGTTCAGTCTCCTATGGGGTTACTGCTCCTTCCCCCTGGGTCCTGGTGAGCACACTTTTTTTTGTGTGCCCTCCAAGAATGGAGTCTCTGTTTCCCCCAGTCCTGTGGAGGTTCTGCAATCAAATCCCACTGGCTTTCAAAGTCTGATTCTCTGGGTATTCCTCCACCTGTTGCTGCACTCCCAGGTTGGGAAGCTGTCTCATTGAGGCTTCTCCTTTGTCTCTGAATGTGGGGTGTCTTTTTTGGTGAGTTCCAGTGTCTTTCTGTCAATGATTGTTCAGCATTCGGTTGTAATTCCAGTGCTCTTGCAAAAGGGAGTTGCAACATATTTTTTTTTTTTATTTTAGTGTATTGCTTTGGCACATTTATCAGGTGACTCAAAAAGCTGCTAGTTTTCAGTGGAGCCCAGAAAAAGAAAAGTCTGTACCACAGGCCGGGCTGTCCTGTAAGCTTCTCTGCCCCTAGGGACAAATGATCCAATAGATCCACAGTGCTAGATGTGTCAGTGGCAAATAGTGATGCTGGAGCCTTTGGCAGGCCTCCACATCTGAACTGCAGTGAAGCCACTTAGGATTAGGAGCAAAGTCTTACCATCCTTTTCAGATGGTTCTCCTTTTGAGAATTAGCTCTTGGCCTGCTAGTGGGCCTTAATAGAGACTGCACACTTAACCATGGCCCAAGTTACTATGCAAACTCAGCTGCTCATCATGACCTTGGTGTTGTCTGACCCATCAAAGCCATAAAGCTGTGCATGCACAGCAGTACTCTATCATCAAATAGAAGTACCATATATGTGATCTGGCCCATGTAGGTCCTGAAGGCAAAGGTACATGGAGAAGTGGCAAAAATGGCCATGGTCCCCGTTCTAATCACTCCGCCTTCTCTCTCTTTGCTTGTGCGTATGGATTGATGGGGAGCTGACTATGATCAGTTGACAGAGGAAGGGACGACTTGGGACATGTATACAGATAGTTCTGCAATGATAAGCAGGCATAACCCCAAAGTGGAAAGCTGCAGAAATACAGCCCCATTCTGGAAGAAAATCCTTAAAGTTCAGTAGTGATGGAAATCCTCTCAGTGTGTACAAGATCAGGCAGTGCACCTGGTTGTTCCCTTTGTGTGGAAGGAGAAATGTCCAGATGTGCAACACATACAGGTTCATGGCTTTTGATCAGTGATTTGCCTGGATGGTTAGGAACTTGGAAGGAACATGGTTGGAAGATTGGTCAAAATCAGTTTGGTCAAAACCCCAAACCTCTAAGGCCAGTTGTTTACAACATGTACATACTTGGATAAGGCACAAGAGGCAAGAATCCCAGCAAAATGGACAGATCAGGATTTAGGATAGTATAATGTGCCAGAAGCCTGTTTGCAATGTGCCTAAATGCTAGCATGAAACCTTTCAAGATAGATTCAGAGATGAATTCAATAATAACTAGGTCATTTGGATGAGTAGAAGGAAGAGCCTGAGGAAAGCATACTTGCATGAGGAATAAGAAGTGGCTTGAAAAATAACCTACTGTAAGCAAAGAAGTAGGCTTCAAGAAAGTCTAAATACATTAACAATTTCTTTTTTTTTTTTTTTTTTTGCTTTTGGAAGAAAAGAAATAACTTTTTTTTTTAGCATGTTGGATCTTAGGTCCCCAACCAGGGATTGAACCCACACCCCCTCCACTGGTAGCTGGGAGTCTTAACCACTAGGCTGCCAGGGAAGTCCTAAAGAGAAATAACTTGAAATAAAACATAAAGCACTCCAGGAACCCTCAAAAAGCCAAAAAGACTTGAAAAATAAAGAACAAATTGGGAGGAAACACACTTCTCTCTCTTAACTTACTAAAAGCTACAGTAATTAAATAGTGTACTAGAATGTAAAGAAAACAAGAGATCAATAGAATAGGATTGAAGGTCCAGAAACAAACCCATAAATCTATTGTCAATTGTGTTTTCACAAGGTTGCCAACACCATTCAATAAGAATTGAACAATCTCTTCAACAAGTGGTGCTGAGAAACTGGTATCAAAATGCAAAGGAATTAATTTGAAACCCTACCTCACACCATATATGGAAATTAACTAAAAATAGATCAAGGACCAAATGCACAACTATAACCATAAAATGCTTAGTAGGAAACATAGGGAGAAAATTTCATGATCTTGGATTAACCAATCGTTTCTTAAATATGGCAACAAAAGTGCAGGAAGCATAAGGAAAATAGAAGAAATGGATTCTATCAAAATTAAAAACTCTTGTGCATCAAAGGACACTATCAAGAAAGTGAAAGCTGGAAACATTGCTGGTGGAAATTTAACATAGAGATAATTTATGAGTACACATTTGGTGTTCCTCAAAAATTAAATATAGCATTGCCATATGACCCAACAATTCCTCTCCTGGATAAATACCCAAAGACATACAAAAGAGTTGTTCAAACAAATGTGTATAAATCTTCATAGCAGCACTATTCACAATGGCCAAAACAATCAAATTTCCAAAATTTCTAATAACTAATGACTAAAGAATGAAATTGGTTATATCCACACAAGAGTATTAATGCACCATTAAAAAGAGTGAAGTACTAATACATGCTATTATAAAAATAAACTTTGAAAGCATGCTAAGTGAAAGGACACAAAAGCCCACACATTGTTTAAATCTATTTATAAGAAAGGTCCAAAATAAGCAAATTTGTAAAAACAGAAAACTGATCAGTGTTTCTCATGTCTTGGGGGGGGTGGGGGTGGGAGAAATGAGAGCATAGTAATAGATTTCTTAATTGGCAAGTGGTGATAGAAATAGTCTCCAGTTAGAAAGTTGTGATAATCACACAACCTTGTGAATGTACACTTTTAAATGGTTACAATGATGAATTTTATGTTATATGAATTCTGTCACAATGTAAAAAAATCACAAAAATTTTAATATAAATGAAGTTGGGTTAACCACATATATGAATTTCTGGGAATTAGTAAAATCTATACCAGGAAATTTAGACATATTTATACAAAATATTAAGTATATGCTATATACTACAAATCATATATACATCAAATACATATATATGCTAGAAAATAATATCTAAAATTGATTACTAAAGGTTTTGACTTCTAGAAATAAAGAATTAGAGGAAAATTAAACAGAAAGTAAGTAAAAAACAAGAAATAATGGTGAGGCAACAATCAGTGGAAAAGTAAATGAAAAATAAATAGAAAAATCAATCAAACAAAAAAATTATTCTTTAAAAACAGCAGTATAACTGATATGGCCTTTGCAAGAAAAATAATGTGAGATTGAAGTGGGAGGGAGTAAAATAGAGAGCAAGAGAGAAGAGACACATTACTCATATTAAAAACGAAAGCACCTGCAGCATTACAGATTCAGATTCTAAAGACATTAACAAGATGGTAAGAACTATCAAACACAATTCACCCAGAAAACCTGACAAATAACTAATCAACTGTTTGTAAAAGTGTTGCAAAATCCAATTGAAGAAGAAATTTAAAAACTGACTAGGCCTACCCTTGTATACTTTTCATGGGAATATAAATTGGTACAGCCATTGTGGAAAACAATATGGAACCTTCTCAAAAAACTGAAAATAGGACTACCATATGACCCAGCAAGTCCACTGCTGGGAATATATTTTAAAAAACAAAAACACTAATCTGAAAATATGTATGCACCCCAAATGTTCATAACAACATTATTTAGAGATTGCTAAGATATAGAAACAACCCAAGTGTCCATAAAGAGATGAATGGATAAAAAAGCCATGGTACGTATGTATACCACATGGAGGGCATTATGCTAAGTGAGATAAGTCAGACAGATAAAGAAAAATACTCTATGATATAGCTTATTTGAGAATCTAAAAAATAAAAGAAACTAGTGAACATAGCAAAAAAGAAACAGACTCACAGATGTAAAGAACAAATTAGTGGTTACCAGTGGTGGGGGTAGGGGTAGTACAAGGGTGAGGAGTGGCAGATACAAAGGTATGGGTGTAAGATAAGCTCAACAATGCATTGTACAACATGGAGAATAGAGCCAATATTTTGTAATAAGTGTAAATGGAATGTAACATTTAAAAATTGTCTAAACATTAAAAATTTTAAATAACTGAATAGTTCTATATTAGCTGAAGAAATTAAATTTATTCTTAAAATCCTCCTCAAAATAACTCCAGGCCTGATAAATTCAACTTCTGAATTCCACAAAATACTCTTTAAATAAAAGAATACAAATTATACATAAATTCTTTCAGAAAGTAGACAATGTCATTTCATAAAACCAGCATTGCATAAATGCCCAGGTACATAGCAAAATAGATAATGACAGACAAATACATATTATGAACATAAGCACAAAGATATTAGACACCATGCCAATAAATGAAATCTGTCAATTTATTTGACAACAATTCACCATGACTATGTCTAGGTTTTACCAGGAATAAAACATTGTTTACATTCAAAAATTAATTGATGATAGTCCCTAAATTAACAGAATGAAGGCGAAGAATAGAGGCATACAATTGATACAGTTCTATACAGATTTGTGAATAAAAATGTATGTTAGCAAATGAGGAAAGGAAAGGAATTTATTCAATCTGATAAAGAGCATCTGTATAAAACCTAGAGCCACCATCATACTTAATGGTGAATTCTCTCTAAGACTGGAAACTAGATAATTATTTCCTCTCCAAATTTTATTTTGCATTGTAGCTTAGACTCCAGCCATTGCAACAACATAAGAAAAAGAAATGAAAGACATACAGATGAGAAAAGAAGAAGCAAGATTGCAGAAACATATTTATGGGCAGATGGCATTATAATAGAATGTTCATAACTAGAAAAAATGTATAACAAAAAAAAGATATCAAGGCAATGCAATGCAGAAAGAATAGTTTTTTTCAACAAATACCAGTTCAATTGATTATCCATGTAAGAAAAGAAAAATACACCTCAACCACCTTACAATATACACAAAAATTAATGCAAAATGAGTCGGAGAACTAGATGTTAAACCTAAGCCTGGAAAAATTCTGGAAGAAATATACTCGACCTAGAAGTAGGTAAATAATTTAGACCTGACACAATAAGCATGAACCATAAGAAAAACTAAATAGCCAGAACATGGAAGCAACCTAAATGCCCATCAACAAATGAATGGATACAGAACAGGTGGTATATATATACAATGGAATATTATTCAGCTATAAAAAGGGATGAGATGGAGCTATATGTCATGAGGTGGACAGAACTACAGTCTGTCATACAGAGTGAACTAAGTCAGAAAGAGAAAGACAAATATTGTATGCTAACTCACATCTATGGAATCTAAAAATGGTACTGATGAACTCAGTGACAAGAACAAGGAAGCAGATACAGAGAATGGACTGGAGAACTCGAGGTTTGGGAAGGGGCGGGGGGTGAAGGGGAAGCTGAGACAAAGCAAGAGAGTAGCACAGACATATATATACTACCAACTGTAAAATAGATAGTCAGTGGGAAGTTGTTGTATAACAAAGGGAGTCCAACTCGAGGATGGAAGAGGCCTTAGAGGACTGGGGGGGGGGGTGGTGGGGATTCGAGGGGGGGGGAGTCAAGGAAGGGAGGGAATACGGGGATATGTGTATAAAAACAGATGATTGAACCTGGTGTACCCCCCAAAAAAATAAATTAAAAAAAAAAAAAAAAAAAAAAAAAAAAAAGAACTGACTGTAATACCTTTCTATTATTATATCACCAGCAACTGGTAGTAGAGAACTGAATGAGTGTAAATTCACATTCACCTAATGCTAGCTAGCCATATAGCACATATGTTTATTTACAAAAGCATTCTCCCCTCAAGATTTTTCTTCCCCTTTCTACAGGACTGAAATCAACATACATAGTGATATAATAGGTATCATAAGCATAGTAAATTGCCAAATGGCTTAGGTACTGTAGTACACTGAGTAGTTCATCTCTTGATTTATTTAATTACTACTGTCCATTTGTAGGTATAGATATCTATTTATTTTCTGAATATATTTTCACCCCCCCCAAAAAAAAGAAAAACTAAAAAATTGGAACTTGTCACATAATTAAATCTCTGCTAAGCACATATCACTTCTTTAAAAAAATGAAAGGCAATCCACAGACTATCATCTATCTATCTATCTATCTATCTATCTATCTATCTATCTATCCACTAACATATACACAAATTTACATGATATATAAAGTGTATGCACAAATTTTATGCAAAAATATATTTATATATGTGTTATACATATGTACATAGTATATATGACAAAATACCTATATCTGATATATATAAAAAGTCCTTACAACAACATAGTAATAAGAAACCCAGAAATCTTATATTTAAATTGTACACAGCATTTCAAAGGAAACTTCCAGGAAAAAAAAAAGATACAAAAGTGGCCAATAACATTTTAAAAAGTGTTCACCAAATAGAACTACCATATGATCCAGTAATTCCACTCCTGGGCATATCCCCAAAGAAAACCATAATCCCAAAAGAAACATGTACCATAATGTTTATTGCAGCACTATTTACAATAGCCAGGACATGGAAGCAACCTAAATGCCCATCAACAAATGAATGGATAAAGAAGATGTGGCATATATATACAATGGAATATTACTCAGCTATAAAAAGGGATGAGATGGAGCTATATGTCATGAGGTGGATAGACCTAGAGTCTGTCATACAGAGTGAAGTAGGTCAGAAAGAGAAAGACAAATATTGTATGCTAACTCACATATACGGAATCTAAAAATGGTACTGATGAACTCAGTGACAAGACAAGAGCAGGGACGTAGATGCAGAGAATGGACTGGAAAACTTGAGGTTTGGGGGGGTGGGGGTGAAGGGGAAGCTGAGATGAAGTGAGAGAGTAGCATAGACATATTTATACTACCAACTATAAAATAGATAGCCAGTGGGAAGTTGTTGTATAACAAAGGGAGTTCAACTTGAGGATGGAAGATGCCTTAGAGGACTGGGATGGGGAGGGTGGGGGGGGGAGTGGAGGGAGGGAGGGAATATGGGGATATGTGTAAAAAAACAAATGATTGTGCAAAAAATACAAACACATGGAGGCTAAACAATTCACTCAAACAACCAAGAAATGACTAAAGAAATGAAAGAGGAAATCAAAAAATATCTAGAAACAAACGACAATGAAAACACAACAACGCAAAACCTGTGAGATGCAGGGAAAGCAGTTCTAAGAAGGAAGTTTATAGCAACACATTCCTACCTTAAGAAACAAGAAAATTATTGAATAAACAACCTAACCTTACACCTAAAACAACTAGAGAAAGAACAAAGAAACCCCAAAGTGAACAGAAGGAAAGAAATCATAAAAATCAGAGCAGAAATACATGAAAAAGAAAGGAAGGAAGCAATAGCAAAAATTAATAAAACCAAAAGCTGGTTCTTTGAGAAGATTAACAAAATTAATAAACCATTAGCCAGACTCACCAAGAAAAAAAGGGAGAAGATGCAAATCAACAGAATTAGAAATGAAAAAGGAGAAGTAACAACGGACACCTCAGAAATACAAAACATCATGAGAGACTACTACAAGCAACTATATGCCAATCAATTGGATAACCTGGAAGAAATGGATAAATACAATCTTCCAAGACTGAACCAGGAAGAAATAGAAACTATGAACAGACCAATCACAAGTACAGAAATTGAGGCAGTGATTAAAAATCTCCCAACACACAAAAGCCCAGGACCAGATGGATTCATGGGTGAATTCTATCAAACATTTAGAGAAGAGCCAACACCTATTCTTCTCAAACTCTTCCAAAATATTGCAGAAGGCGTAACACTCCCAAACTCCTTCTACGAGGCCACCATCACCCTGATACCAAAACCAGGCAAAGATGTCACAAAAAAAGAAAATTACAGACCAATATCACTGATGAATGTAGATGCAAAAATCCTCAACAAAATTCTAGCTAACAGAAACCAACAGCACATTAAAAAAATCATACACCATTAACAAGTGGGGTTTATCCCTGGGATGCAAGGATTCTTCAATATATGCAAATCAATCAATGTGATATATCATATCAACAACCTGAAGGATAAAAACCATATGATCATCTCAATAGATGCAGAAAAAGCTTTTGACAAAGTTCAACATCCATTTATGATAAAAGATCTTCAGAAAATGGGCATAGAAGGAAATTACCGCAACATAATAAAAGCCATATATGAGAAACCAAAAGCCAACATCGTTCTCAATGGGGAAAAACTGGAAGAATTCCCTCTAAGAACAGGAACAAGACAAGGGTGTCCACTCTCACCATTATTATTCAACATAGTTTTGGAAGTTTTAGCCACAGCAATCAGAGAAGAAAAAGAAGTAAAAGGAATGCAAATTGGAAAAGAAGAAGTAAAAGTGTCACTCTTTGCAGATGACATGATATTATATATAGAAAACCCGAAAGACTCTACCAGAAAACTGCTAGCACTCATTGATGAGTTTAGTAAAGTAGCAGGATACAACAGTAATGCACAGAAATCTCTTGCATTCCTATACACTAACAATGGAAGAGCAGAAGGAGAAATTAAGGAAACTCTCCCATTCACCATTGCAACAAAAAGAATAAAATACCTAGGAATAAACCTGCCTAAGGAGGCAAAAGATCTGTATGCAGAAAACTTTAAGACATTGATGAAAGAAATCGAAGACAACACAAACAGATGGAGGGACATACCATGTTCCTGGATTGGAAGAATCAACATCGTGAAAATGTCTGTACTACCCAAAGCAATTTACAGATTCAATGCAATCCCGATCAAATGACCAATGGCATTTTTCACAGAACTAGAACAAGAAATCTTACAATTTGTATGGAAACACAAAAGACCCCGAATAGCCAAAGCAATCTTGAGAAGGAAAGATGGAGTTGGTGGAATCAGGCTTCCTGACTTCAAACTATACTATAAGGCCATAGTGAACAAGACAGTATGGGACTGGCACAAAAATAGAAAGGAATACCAATGGAATAGAATAGAGAACTCAGAAGTAAGCCCAAACACATATGGGCACCTTATCTTTGACAAAGGAGGCACAAATATACAATGGAAAAAAGACAGCCTCTTCAAAAAGTGGTGCTGGGAAAATTGGACAGCAACATGTGAAAGAATGAAGCTAGAACACTGCCTAACACCATACACAAAACTAAACTCCAAATGGATTAAAGACCTACATGCAAGGCCAGACACTATAAAACTCCTCGAGGAAAACATAGGTAGAACACTCTATGACATACCTCAAAGCAAGATCCTTTTTGACCCACCTCCTGGAATCATGGAAATAAAATCCAGAATAAACAGATGGGACCTCATGAAACTTAAAAGCTTTTGCACAGTGAAAGAAACCATAAACAAGACTAGAAGGCAACCCTCAGAATGGGAAAATATAGCTGCTTACAAAACAACGGAAAGAGGATTAACCTCCAAAATATACAAGTAGCTCATGAAGCTTAATACCAAAAAAGCAAATAACCCAATCCACAAATGGGCAGAAGACCTAAATAGACACTTCTCCAAAGAAGACATACAGATGGCCAACAAACACATGAAAAGATGCTCAACATCACTCATCATCAGAGAAATGCAAGTCAAAGCCACAATGAGGTATCACCTCACACCTATCAGAACGGCCATCATCACAAAATCTGGAAACAACAAATGTTGGAGAGGGTGTGGAGAAAAGGGAACTCTCCTGCACTGTTGGTGGGACTGTAAGTTGGTACAGCCACTATGGAAAACAATTTGGAGGTTCCTTAAAAAACTACAAATAGAACTACCATATGATCCAGTCATCCCACTCCTGGGCATATATCCAAAGAAAACCATAATCCCAAAAGAAACATGTACCATAATGTTTATTGCAGCACTATTTACAATAGCCAGGACATGGAAGCAACCTAAATGCCCATCAACAAATGAATGGATACAGAAGATGTGGCATATATATACAATGGAATATTACTCAGCTATAAAAAGGGATGAGATGGAGCTACATGTCATGAGGTGGATAGACCTAGAGTCTGTTATACAGAGTGAAGTAAGTCAGAAAGAGAAAGACAAATATTGTATGCTAACTTACATATACGGAATCTAAAAATGGTACTGATGAACTCAGTGACAGGAATGGGGATGCAGATGCAGAGAATGGACTGGAGAACTCGAGGTTTTGTGGGGGGGGAGGGTGAAGGGGAAGTTGAGACAAAGCAAGAGAGTAGCACAGACAGATGTATAGTACCAACTGTAAAATAGATAGCCAGTGGGAAGTTGTTGTATAACAAAGGGAGTCCAACTCAAGGATGGAAGATGCCTTAGAAGACTGGGATGGGGAGGGTGGGGGGTACTCGAGGGAGGGTGGCGGGAAGTTGAGGGAGGGAGGGAATATTGGGAAATGTGTATAAAAACAGATGATTGAACTTGGTGTACCCCCCAAAAAGTAATAAATAAAAAAAAAGTTCAACATTGTTAGTGATCACAGGAAGCAAACTAAAACCTCAATAATTTATCACTGTATAACTCCTAGAATGACTAAAAGAAAGAAAAATCACACAAAGTGACAAGAATGTGGAACAATACTTGTATTTGATTTAGGATTCCTTCTCGTGCTTAAGATATGTCTCCATGTTTTTCATGTTGCCTAGGGTTCCATGATGACCATCACATGGACCCCAAGGATGACTTATATGGAGACTTTTAGAGTTTCTGTTTGTTTTAATAGCCCTATGATAAATGGGGAAAAAAACAGGTTTTGTCATCAGGTACTTTAAAACTACTGCCATTACTATTATGCCTTCACTGCTTTGGCTATCAGGCAATGGATTCTAGGTTTCCAGAAATGTCTTAATATGGATAAGACAGAAGTTCTCTCTCTGACATGAGTGCAGAGGTGAACTATATCATGGGCCCCCAGGCTGGAATGATGCCATCCTTGCTATTCACATAACATTAAGCCTTCTTAAAAAGCCAGGTTAAGATTAAGAGGATGTACATATTTTGCTTGCAAATACAGGAAATACAATTCCCCACTCAAGAATGAGCATTTTTCCAATATGTCTCTCCAGAATACCTGCTTCTAAGACAAAGCCTTTCCATCTAAATAGATAATTAATTCCTGGGAGAGAAAATAGCAGCTACAAGACAAGGTCTTTCAACGTTAATGGAAACCTCTTTAAATAACAATGCATTGAAAGTGAAAATATCTTTTTTGGTTGTTCACATCCACAGAGCAAGATTCATCAAGTGTGGAATGAACCTTTTGAATGTGTGTCCACCACACACTCTGCCTCCTGCCTATGGGACCAGAGGCATCTGTAGAAGATCATTTCTTCATAGCGTTCCAGATGAATCCATTCTAAATTCAAGTCCAGGGTTTTCTGTAAAAAACTTTTTGAGGCTTTAGGCTAGAAGGAAAAATTTAGACTTATAAAAATACTCACTTTTCTACACTACTCTTGATATTGAAGTATTTAAATAGTCTCTTTCTGAGTGTGTCATATCTTTCATACTGAAAGTTATTTATGCCAAGAGGAGGTCAATTTGAAGATGGATTATTTCTGAACAACTAGGTTCATCTAAGATCAGAAGGTAAGGTTTTCAATAGTGTCAATGTTTATTAAAGATTGTGACTTTCCATATATATTAATCATTTCATTTCAACAGGTTTTAAAAATATAGTAATAGAGCATTTTAACTTCACCCCATTCTTCAAAAGATATTTGACAAATATAAACAAAGTTTGACAGATGAAAACATTTGATGCTCATAGAGATTAAGGAGTTTGTAATATCTAGCTAACACCTGATACTCTTCTTTTGCCATGAGATACTTCCTTTAATAAGTAAGACTAATTGTGTGAATGAAAACAAAATTTAAATATACTTCACACACAAAAAGACATAAAAGAGTAAATATTAAATATTTCTTAGTGCAAATATGAATATGAAGAGCATTTCCTGGGGTCCACTGCTATGCATAATATGACTCTGTGATGTTTTAAAGAGTAAAATTGGAGCTGAATCTGCCTCAGTTTACTGTATGGTTAGAATGTTTTTCTGTTTTTGTTTTTGTTTTTGTTTTTTGTTTTATTGCTTAAATGTCAGGTCTTCCTACTCCTGGGAGGGTAAATAGTCATACAAATAAGAGAAGGTCCTCTATGTGTGCACAGCAGGGTGGTGAATATGTTCACATATGTTTCCTCAAACAATGCTCATAACAGCCTGTGAGGTGGACATTACTGTTATCTCTTCAATTTAGAGGAAACAAGCATGTAAGGTGGGAAGAAATATACTCCAGATCAAGAAGCTGCAGTGGGGAAAGGTGAGGTTCTTATCTGGTTTTTCTGATTCTCAAAACAGCATACTTCACCACTGGGATTGTCTTTTTCCCCATTTTGCAGAAGAGTCTGTGGGATTATGCTTTGTAAGGTAACTGGAGAGAGAAGACATGGGAGTGAGGAAAGAAAAAGATAAAATGGATCAACAATGAAAGAAGCACCACATAGTTATTAATATTTGGGGATTCATTAAGTTGCACTGTGTGTATATATGTGGGTGTATGTGTGCTTGCATATCTGTTGATGAATTCGCTTCATATGTACTTGCCTCCAAATTTGTTAAAGTAATTGTAGTTATGGCAATAGGAGTTTACTAGTTAAACACTCTTTATTAGAACATAACAATATAAAGCATGGGTTAAATATAATATTTGGAGGGAAATATATCTAATCATGGTTCTGTTCTATATCACCTGCTTGACCTTGGACAGTATACTTACCTTATCTATACTTCAACTTCCTTATGTATAAAATTAGTATAAAAATATTAATCATAATCATCTTACAAGTATGTAATGAGAATTGAATAATGACATGCTTGCCAAACAGTTGGAGTGCAGTCACTATTCTTCATGTTTCAGTTAATATGATCATTATTATTACTACTAGCACTAGTCTTTAAGATTATTTCCCACGTGCAAAAAATGAAATAATACCATCCACACAGGTTGCTATCATGCCATGATGATAATGATCAATCATTGATCATATATTTATTAGCTATTATAAGTTTACTGGAATTAGGCAACACATTTATCATTCATTTACAGTAGCTCCCATGCTGTTTCATTTCCTCCCCATCACTAATTCCCTGTTACAATTTGTGGCAACTATTACAAAAAGTCTGATAGTGGGGTTCCCTTCTCTATCTTCCATCACCTTCCTCACTCTCAGCTCACTTGATACAAGTTACACAATGAACTTTAATGGAGTTATATCCAAAATTCTCTGTTTCTCAAATCCCTCTTCATCCTTCAACTGGTATTCTCCATTACCTTTCCTGATTTCTCATTTTCTAAGAATAAAAGGAAAAGTATTTATCTTTGAATGCATAGCCTTTACATCCATATTCTACCTCTCTTCAGGCTTAGCTACCACTACATGTGTGAGATGTACTGATTCACCTTAGACTCTGTGTCATCTCACGTGAATACGTGTGCACAGATCATCTCCTGCCTCTGTGTTTACTAAGTTCCTCATGTCTCTAACTCTAAATGGTATTTTCTTCCAGGAGAGAATTTGAGTTATTTTCAAGATATCAAAACATTGTTTTCTATCTCAAAAAAAATTATAAGAATTCAGAACACATGGAATCTAGGCATTTATTATTTATTATATGGAGTGGCTTAATGAATTCAGGGTTGCATTAAGAAAAAGGTGACTTTTTTTTTTCAGGTAACATAATTAACCATTATATGAGATACATGGAGAATAGGAACAATGTGACAGAGTTTGTTCTCCTGGGGCTCACACAGAATCCACAGATACAGAAAATCATATTTGTTGTGATTTTGGTCATCTACATCGTCTCTATGGTAGGAAACGTGCTCACCATGGTCACCATCACTACCAGCCCATTATTGGGGTCCCCCATGTATTATTTCCTAGCCCATCTCTCTTTTATTGATGCCTGCTATTCCTGTGTCAATACCCCTAAACTGATTGTAGATTCACTCCATGAAAAGAAAACCAGCCCTTTCAAAGGATGCATGACCCAAATCTTTGGGGAACATTTCTTTGGAGGTGCTGATGTCATCCTGCTTACTGTGATGGCCTACGACTGCTACGTGGCCATCTGCAAGCCCTTGCACTATACAACTGTCATGAATCAGCAGTTCTGTGCCCTGCTAGTGGGAGTGTCATGGGTGGGAGAATTTCTTCATGGATTCCTACAGATCCTCTTCATCTTCAGGCTACCCTCTGTGGCCCTAATGTCATAGATCACTTTATGTGGGATCTGAACCCTTTGCTCAGTCTTGCCTGCGCTGATACCCATACTCTAGGGCTCTTTTTTGCTCCCAACAGTGGTTTCATCTGTCTGTTGAACTTCTTCCTCTTGATTGACTCCTATACAGTCATTCTGAGCTCCTTAAAGACCTACAGCTTTGAGGCAAGGCAAAAAGCCCTTTCCACTTGTGTCTCCCACTTCACAGTGGTTTTCATGTTCTTTGTGCCCTGCATATTTGTGTACATGCGACCAGCAGCTACTTTACCTATTGATAAAGCAGTTGTTGTATTCTACACTATGATAACTCCCATGTTAAATCCCTTAATCTATACATTGAGAAATGACCAGATGAAAAATGCCATTAGAAAATCGTGTAGCAGGAAAGCTATTTCAGATGAAATATAAATGCACCTGGAGCCTGACTTGATCAAATGGAGGAAACTGTCAAAAGGACATTGTTGATAATCTCAGCAAAGAATACCCATAAGAAAAAGAACAAAAAATTACTACAAATCATGACTTCAGCAAGAAAGGGAGAAGAAATGGGTCCAAGAAAAAGGAGAAAAATCCAGCCCAGGATTCTTCTTTGCATTTTTTGAAAACTCTACCAAATTTTCACCTATTTCCCTGACTTCATCAACATTTATGGATTCAAAACTTTTACTGTAATACAGCAAAAGAAAGATAATAAAATATACTGGTATTTATTAAATTATTAAGAATCTCAATAAAAATTCAAAGAGGTAGGAACAGCTGTTATCCCCATTTTACAGGTAAGCAAACAGAAAGAGGATGCTCTAAAACAAAAATATTGAAAAACCAGTAACCAGAATCTAACTGAAGATAGAAAGGTAACATAATTATAATTGTCAACATTTATAGAGACAGAACTGTGCTGAAATGTGCATGTGTGTGCATATATATGCCATATTTAATGTGTATACTATCGTATATATATTTAGTTTTGTAATGATATTATTAATAACACAGAGCATTTTTCTATGTCATAGTGGATGGTTCATGTCGACTGTGACGCTGTGCTATATAACTCCTCTAGGAATATAAACATAATTGGCCATTTATTATCTAAGCACTAAGTTATAACTATTATACTATGTTTCCATGTTTCCCTATTGCATTCAGCATCATTTTACATCACTCATATAACCATTTATGATGATAACCAATCAGAAAGAGGAATGATTCAAATAAAGTAATATTTAATGTCGGACAAGAACTTCCATTTATTAAGTAAATCAATAGTCATACTCCATAAAGTACTTGCCTACTTGCTAACAATAGTTTCTACAAGTGGCACAATACCCGGTTCATAATAAATACTGACTGAATTAATTTAAATATAAAAGAAGATGAAGAAAGCTAGTAAAAATGCAGACAATGTAATACTGGAGATTAGGATATTTTTTTTTTTTACCTTTATCTGTTTCAGAGTCTCAGATGAATTCTAGTTATATCTCTTTTGGAAACTACAAGTTTTATTTACTCCGACTTAAACTAGGAATAAGAAATAAACTTAAACTGGGTATATCTTCATATGAACAAATTATTTACATTGCTATTCTTCCTGCTTCTAGCAGGATTTCATCATTGTATCACTGTGGGCATCTTCTGTTCTCTCTGATAATCAGTTGGCTTTTGGTAACATTTCATTATGAAATGCTGCTTATTAAAATACATAGCTTCTTTTACACACAAAGTGATTTCAGGATAAATAAGTTCCACTTACCACTCTGTCCTTCATTCATTACGCAACAGATATTTCTGAGCCCAAGGAACATATCAAGCTTCAGTGGTGAATAAAAAGAAATCCAAGTGGTGCCTTCACATAGCTTAGAACCATTGAGAGACTCCTAAAAGAGTGCAGACAATTACAATGCAGTTTTATAAAAAGTAAGACAGTGGAAGCAGAGGAAGCTGTGAAAGCATGTATAATGGACATACAACAAAGACCTTAGGGTCAGAAAAAGATTACAGGGTGAAAAGATCTCAAAAATCAGACTCAATGGATGAGAAAGTGTCAGCAGAGTAAATATGTACCAGTTGGAGTAAGAATGTTCCCAGGAGAGGGAATATACAGCAAAGGCCAGAAGGTGAATATAAGTATGCAGAAATCCTAATAAATTTGATAAAGCTGTGGTTGTTAAATCAATTATTCATTCACATATTATCTATTGAATGCCCACTGTGTGCCAGGCAACATGCTGGACACTTAGCTCATAAAGGAAAAGTAGCAAGATAGGAAGGTGGAGAGATAGGAACAGGAAAGTTAAAGAAGGGTTTCATAATTGTTAAGGCTTAACAGTAAGTACTATGTGGAAAATATCAAAGGAGCAAGTGATGCAGTCAGAGTTGAGATTTAAACTGATAATTCTAGACAGTGTATGGAAAATAAACTGAAGAGAGCAAGACAATCAGCAGAAGAGCAGTTGGGAGATTAATGTAATGACTTGGGTGTGAAATGGTGGAGCCTTGAACTTTGGTGGTGCTGGTGATGATGCAGAGTGTTGTGGACACTATTGCACCTGGTCAAATCTCCTTCCCTGGACACATGCCCCCAGGAACACCTGCTGTTGGTCTGAGCTGCTAATACTCACAGCCACATTCTTTCTGGACAACTGCACACAAGAAAATTGGAACTGACTCACTTGGTGATTATGCCCACCATCCCAGTGTCCACCAGTGGCCAATAAATGACTGGGTCATGGGTGAAAGGGTGGTCTCCTTGCCTTAGGTGAGAACCAGTATCATAGCACAATAAATATTCCAAAACTCCCAGGTGTCCAGGATAAATACAAACTCAAATTGAGGCTATATCCCTTTCCCCCTTCCATAGGCAGCTTCTCTCAACACTTCTCTTTAAAAATTACTTTTACAAAAAATCTATCTCTGCATTTGCAACTAGGAAATTCAAGCAAAAATGGAGAAACAGAGAAGGGTTCCAGAAATATTTAGGGTTTATAAACAAAAGAATTTTATAGAGGATAAATATTTGAGAAAGAAGAGTCATGGATAAAATCCAGATTTTGGTTTTGATCACTGGAGGTTTGAGGAAACTGAAAAGGAACAGAAGAAGGATGAGTCTTCTTTGCCAATAGAAAATGTCTCTCCAGAGGAAGTGATCTCTCATCATCTGTCTGAAGGATTAACCCTGCGTTGGTTGAGGAAACTCTAATGTCCTTCCTTGAAGTAGTGGACATGAAAGACAATGCTGACTCTCCTCAGAAACCACCCAAACTCCCCTCTTTGCTTCTGGTTCTGTCACTAATCATAAGTTCCAGCAGGCACCTAAAAGCGTGGTACAAAGTGTGACACTTGGGGAGGTACACTACACTCCAAAACAACTATGTGAGCTTTCTAATTTTTACAGACAGATATCCAGGGAATATATGTGGAAATGGATAATCATAGGAAAAACATAAACTTTGATCAGGGCTAATTTATCTGTATGGGTTCTCTAAGCAGAGATTCTGCATTTATTGTTGCAGTTGGGGGAGTTAAGAAAAGCTCTAACAGTTTGTGCAGTGATGGGTAACACATTAACCAAAGGGTGGCCCACAGTGAGCAGCTTAGACATATCAGACCTGCCTTGGTTTAATGTAGAAGAAGAGATTCAAAGGCACAAAAACATTGGAAGATAGAGTGGATTTGTCATTTAAGGTCTACTCAGCCACCCTGGAAAGGTCCAGAGACACACATTTCATCATGATCCTCAGTGATATATTTTAGGGGGAGCCTTAACATCCTTGAAAAGCTCTCTGACGGCTCTTTTCTATAGGCCAGACCTCTAGTGGATCCTATGTTTGTTGCTTTGGGAAATCTAACTGCAATGGGAGTGATTTGATACCAGGTCACATCAGCCTAGTGATGGCACTCAACCTCAAAGGGAAGGTGAACATGGTTCCCATAATGAACAGCAGAGTCAAAACAACAAGCAGCATAATAAACACAAGAAGATGTAGTGTTTTCTAGCTGATTATTTCCTAGAAATGAAATAAAGAGGCATGAATCCTACTCAATTCTTAGTTTCTCTGTGTTGGCAGAAAAGTTCTAGATTACATAAACAAAATTCTAACTTAAATCATGACAGCAGATTTATGACATTGCAACAAGTTTCCAGACCTAAGTCAGTTTAGAGACTTAGAACTGCATGAATAAAGGGGAGGTTTAGTCCTCTTGACAATGGATCATGGAACACTGCTAAAAATTTACAACTTATTTCTCCCAGACTTCCCTGAAGAGACCTATGGTCTTTTCTTAGGTTAACTGTGCATTGTGTAAAAGGAAATGAGCAGAATGTTTAGGAAATACTGGACAATGACACTGACCTGTCACTTCCAGGAGATCTAAACAATACTGCACTCCACCAATCAGAGTAGTAGCTTATGTAAGTCTTGTGATTTTTGGAAATTTAGCTTATGTCTATGTAAAGTAGGTCCAGAGGTTACCGAATACATCCTTTGGTATGTATTCTAAAATGCATAATTGGAATAGACATACTTAGCAACTGGCAAAATCCACATTGGTTCCCTGACCAGTGGAGTGAGAAGTCTAATGGTGGGAAAGGCCAAGTGGAAGGCACTACTACTATCTATTTCTAAGAAAACAGAAAACCAAAAGCAACACCACATTCCTCGAGGGATTGTAGAGATTAGTGCCACCAACAAGGACTTGAAAGATGTAGGGGTGGTGATTCCCATCACATACACTTTCAAGTCTCCTATTTTCCCTGTGCAAAAGACAAATGGATCTTGGAGAACTATTGCAAACTTAACCAACTGGTGACTCCAATTGCAGCTGCAGTGCAATGTGCAGTTTTACTGCCAGAACAAATTAACAGAGTCTTTGGTATCTGGTATGTAGCTAGAGATCTGATTTTTATCTGTCAAAAAGGGTTACCAGAAGCAGTAAATTATTAGTTTGAAAGGCAGCAAAACCTTTTCTGTTTTACATGAGGTCAGTCTCTCCAGCACTATGTCCTAATTTATTTTATAGGGATCTTAATTGTCTTTCATTTTACAAAATATCACACTGATCCATTATATTGATGACATTATGCTATCTGGACCTACTTATTAAGAACTAGCAACTGCTCTAGAGTTTTTGGTAAGACAGTTCTGTGTCAGAGGTTGGAATAAATACAATTAAAATTCACAAGATGTGAACTCAGTTAAATATCTATGGGAGCAGTATTATGGGACCTATCAAGCTATTCCCTTTAAGGTGAAGGAAAGCTTGTTTCACAGTGGACTTCACTGAATTTGGGAGGTAACATATTTTTCATTTGGGTGTATTTCTTTGGCCCAATTATAAAGTGACTAGAAGAACTGCTGATTTTGAGTGGGGTTCTACGACAGGCCCAGGCTGTCACATGAGCTTCTCTGCCACTTGACAGAAATGGCAGAGTAGATCCATAGTCCTTGATGTATCTGTGGTGGATAGGGATTCTGAAGCCTTGGGGTGGCCTCCATGTGTGAATTGCAGTGCAGGCTTTTAGCATTTTGGAGCAAATTTTACCCTGTTTCACAGATAACTACTCTCCTTTTAACAAATAGCTCTTGTCCTGCTACTGGGCCATAGCTGAGTCTGAATGCTTCACCATAGGCCACCAAATTACTATGCAACCTGGGCTGCCCATTATGCACTTGGTGTTATCTGATCCATCAAAGCCATAAAGCTAGGTGTGTACAGCAGTACTCCATCATCACATGGAAGTGCTATACACCTGATCTGGCCCAAGTAGGACCTGAAGGCAAAGCTGCATGGAGAAATGGCAAAAGTGTTCATTGTCTCCCTCCTGCTAAATTTTCTTCTCTCTCTCAGTCTGCATCTGTAGATTTATGGGGAGTTGACTATAATCAGTTGAAAGTACTTCTTGAGAGGACTTGGTGTAATTTCATTTGTAAACAGTAAAATTGTACTATATTAGATAGAATTATGACCTTAGTATTGTCTTTATTTGGACACTAAAAGTGATTTATGGAGATGCATATTGTTGGGGTTATGTCTGTGAGATTTTCCTGGATGATATTAACATTTGAATAGGTAGACTGAGTAAAGTAGATTGTCCTCTACACTGTGAGTGGCCCTAATCCTATCTACTCAATCAGTTGAAGGCCTGAAAATGACAAAAAGGCTGACATCCTCAGAAGATGAGGGGATTTTCCTGCCTGAGAATCTGTAAAATGAAACATCATTCCTTCCAGTCTGAAGGCCTACATGTTGGCATATTAGTTTTTCTTGATTCTACAGCAGCATCCTACCTATGGACCTGAACTTGGACATAGACTCTTACTAGCTCACCGCAGTTTCTGGCCTCTAGACTCAAAGTGGGACATTGGCTCTTTATATTTAGTACTTGCCAGCCCCCATAATCACAAGAGCCAATAGTAAATCTCTTTACATATGCATACACACATACATACATATATACATACACAAACATATGCATATGTTATCAATTCTGCAAGATATCACATTTTCATGGATTGGAAAATAATATTGTTAAGATATCAATGATACATAAAACATTACAGATTCAGTACAATCCCAGTCAAATGCTCGATAACACTTTTTTGCAGATATGGAAAAATCATTTTAAACATTTATATGCAATCTCAAGTGACCCCATAAACAAAATAAACTTGAAAAGGAAAGCAAAGTTGGGTTCTTTTACTTCCTGATTCCAAAACTTATTGTAAAGATATAGTAATCAAAAAAATGTGGTACTGGCATAAGGACAGGCATATAGAGCAATAAAATAGATTAGAAAGACCAGAAATAAACCGTTTTATGAATAGTCAAATGACATTGTATAAGGGTGCCAAAATGATCCAATGTGTTAAGGACAGTTTTTTTCAACAAATGTTGGTGAACCCTTAACTTATACCATATATATAATAAACTCAAAATGTTTCAAAGACCTTAAAATAAGAGCTAAAACTATAGTTTCTTAGAAAAATAATTTGAAAAAGATCAAGAACATTAGATTAGGCAATGGTTTCTTTGAACATGACACCAAAAACAAAAGCAATAGAAAAAATAGGTAATTGTACTATGTCAAAATTTTAAATTTCTATGCATCAAAAGGCGTAACAGCAGATAGATATGGCAACACACAGAATTGGAAAAACAAATAAATATCTATGAGGAGTTAATATCCAGAATATAGAAGAAATTTATACAACTCAACAGAAAATAATAATCTCATTAATAAATGAGCAAAGGACTTGATAGGATATTTTCCCAAAGGAGATATACAAGTGGCCAATAAGCAAATGGAAAGATGCTCAACATCATTAATCACATTTGTTCACTCTTTATAGAAATGTAAAATATTGGAGCCACTATGAAAGACAGTTTGAGATTCCTCAAAAAGTTCAAAAGAGAATTACCAATTGATCCAGCTTTTCCACTCATGAGTACATACCTGAAGCAATTGAAATTGGGTACTCAGGTATTCACAGAACCATATTCATAGCATTGTTATTCAGAGCAGCCAAAATGGTTCAGGGACCTAAGTATCCATCAACACATGATAGATAAACAAAATGTGGTGTACAGTCAATGGAATATTATTCAACATTAAAAAATATTGGATTTCTTAAATACGCTACAACAGATAATGTGTGAGGATGTGTTAAATAAAATATGCCATTCATTTTTCATAAACTTTATATTTTAAAACAGATTTATTTCACAGGTAGAGTATAAAAATAACAAAGTGTTTCCATATACACCATATTAAGTTTCACCTATATTCATTTTATATTAGTATGGTATACATTTGTCACAACTAGTTAACCACTATTATTATATTATATTGATTAGAATCCATTAGTCTACTCAGATTCATTAGTCTTTACTGACACCATGTTTCAGCTCCTGAATGCAATCCAGGAGACCACATCAGTTCAGTTGAAAATTTTTCTCCAGCTCCTGCAAGCAGTGACAGTTTCTCTAATTTGTGTTGTTTTGGATGACCTTGACCTTGATAGTTTCTTAGGAGAACTAGTCAGACATTTTGTATAAAAACCCCCCTCATTGGGATTTGTCTGATATTTTATTTGCCATTAGAGCAGGGTTATGGATTATTGGGAGAAAGACCACAGTGACAAAGTGCCATTTTCATCATATCATATCAGTGAGTACATACTCTCCATGTGACATCACTGTAGATGTTAATCTTGATCACCTGACTGAAGTACTATTTGTTACAATTCTCCTCTGTAAATTTACTCTCTTCCCTCATTCCAATATGTTGTCTTTGGAATAAAGTCACTTAAGTGTGTGCACAGCTCACACTAGTAATTGGAGTGATTTAGGACAGAGTATCTACATAAATAGTTTGGAATTCTCTATATTCTCCCTTATTTATCTAGTAATTGATTCAATTATTTATATCACTATAACTCATAAATATTTATTTTGTACTTGGAGTTACATTTTAATTCTATGTTATTTATATTGTTGCTGACTTTTTTCAAGTTTTGAATATTGGGGGCTCTTTCATTTGGCTCCTGTATTCCTTTGGCAAACTGTCATTGCTGTGTGAATGTGTGTGTTTTAGCACTTCTTTACTTTCTAGCACTGCAAGATGCTCCAGTTCACCTTTACAGTCCCTGCCCCAGACCTAGAATCAGCCATTTTTTTAGGAAGCCCTGATTCATTACTTGAAGAATGTTAGTAACCAAGACCTAGGTACAAAGAAGACCATCTTTGTTTTTTTCTAGTCCAAAGATTTCATTTAGGGCCCATGTAAACAATTTTAATTGCAAGTATAAGCCACATTTTTTTCCATATTCAATAAGACAAATTGAAAATTAAGTTGTTATCACATATGGCTCATTTCTCTTAATTGGAAAGGAAGGGGCACTTTAGGGAATCACCTTCAATATTTTGCATCATTCATGTTTAAATATTCCTCAAGGGAAGGCAAAACAGATATGCTTTTCCAGTCAAAATTTTGTGTGAGAGTGGATTTCAGAAAGTGTGGGATGAAATTGGAATCAACTTAGTCTGTCTTCTGGCATGCAGGTGAGAACCTAAGCCTCCTTGTGAGATCAAAGAGTTCCTGATCTCAGATAAACAGCTTTTTACATCATTTTTTTTTTTTTTTGTTTCCATTTGAGTAAAAGGTGTCTAAATTGCCCTGGGGTGAAAAGAACATCCACATTTCTGCATAAATTCCTACAATGCTGGTAAGATTTGTAATGGTGATTAACTTAGTTTTACATAATATTGGAGAAAATGAGTCTGATCAATTTTCTTATGAATGTCTAACACACATCACTTTTGTGGAAGAATAGAAAGTTCAAGACATTTCTAGGTGACTTCTACATTCCAAAGTCAGATAATGGAAATTAAAAAAAAAAAAAAAACTTTCACTGCAACTTCTGATGGAAATGAGCACTGCTAGGTAATAGGTATTAGAATTGAGGATGTGAGAGAGAAGCAAATAGAAATAATATCTGCTTGAGAGTTTTAGGACATGCTCTATAGATATGATCATTTGGTGGTAGATATAGTAGAATCCAGATTTCCCTTTTCCTCAATGACATCTAAGTAGATCATAGTGGGAAACACTATTAGATTTTATGCACAGGATATTTTCTTTATTTTTAAGCTCTTTATTGGAGTATAATTGCTTTACACTGTTGTACCAGTTTCTGCTGTACAACAAAATGAATCAGCTGTGTTTATATGTATATATTTTGTTAATTTTTTAATTCATTCAATAATATTTGTTAAGCACCAACTTTTTTTAGATGTTTAAATTCAGTAGTTTATGGACAAAAATGCTTATGATTATTCATTCTAATGTGTGTCATTTTCATACATGTAATTCTCATAAAGGTATATCTATATATTCACATAGGTATATTGATGAGGAAATTGAAACTTCCTCTCCTCTATCTTGCAAAGGCCTGCTTGCCACTCTCAGTTAAACAGTAAAATGAATTACTAAGAGTGATCAGATAAGGGAAGACTGTCTCCCTCTCAGGCACCCACCCCCAAGCCTTTGAGACCCTTTGCACATAGACTTGTTAAGTGAGCATTAACTTCAACCTGCAACCAATGTGAGAATGCAAATTGTGACCTTAGTCCTGATAGGAATGGAATGTCCGGCTCCTACAAGTTCCTGTTAGGACCCCCTACTATGTGTGTAACCCCTGGCAACTCCCCCTCTCTGTAACTGCCTGTGACCTATAGTAATTTGTAGCCAATCAGTTTGTACCAATTATAGCTGTATGTTTTAACCTATATAAGGAGAAGACTCCCCTGAAAAGGGGGCCCCAGAATTTTGGAGTGTTAGCTCGTCTGGGTCCACCGGCTCAATAAACCTGAGTTCTCCAACTCTCTGAGTGTTGTGCTTGGTTTCTCATGGGATCAGTTTTTTTTCTGCAACAATATAGATATAAATATAAGTTATGTGAATTATTTGTATGTGTCTATATATCTATCTATGTATCTATCTGTAAAAATACCCATACATGGATAAGGAGAGATAATTATATAATATTCTTAACAGTTATAAACTGCAAAAAAATTCCAATTGTTTTCCATTTGAACATAGTATATTTGGAAAAAATCCAAGAAAACCACTGCACATTTTGCTAAACACAGTGTGCTGGTGTATGATGTGATTTAAAAGCACTGAGTTCCATAACTAACTCTATAGTTGCCTCAGCATCTTACTTATGCTCTTGGGTCCTGCTGGTCCCACCAAAATATCACTGTCCTTCCTGCTTACATCAGAAGACATTTGTTATGGCTCAAAGATGGGCAATGTAAATAACACATCATCTGCTATTAGAGTTTCAAAGAGCTTTATCATTTTTCTACAACATATGATAGTGATGTCTTTCAAATTTTACCAAAGAGCACCTTGTAAAAATTAGGAAAGGCTCATATCTCTGATACCAAGAATGTGTTTTTTTCACATGGAGAGTCCAGTACATGTTTTTGTTGTCATTCCTCTAAACACAATTTATTTACGTGTTTGTAATATGTATTATCCTGCTTTTGCTTAACACTTACCTTCCTCACATGCAGTGCTGACCTCTTATTTTTCACTTTAAAACATGCTTTAGAGACCATTGCATATGTATCTGCTTTGTTTTTAATAATGGCTTAACCAATGTGTGGTATCAATAAAAGTACCACCCCTTATTTATTCAGCTCCCTTCACATGTATTTTAAGCCCTTTCTCATCTTTTGCTACCGTAGAAAAGGATACAATGATTATTGTCCTTGTGAGTGAGAGTATCTGCAGGAAATGAAATCACTAGACCCATGTCTATGTGCAGTTTTAATATTACAGATGTTGAAAATTACCCCTTAAGTGATTGTACCCACTTAACCTCCAACCAAAACTCTGTGGGATTGACTATTACCCACAACTTGTTAGCACCATATGTCCACAAATTTGCAGCACAAAGATTACCTTTCTAAAAATAGGTGAAAATATCTACCTTGATATTTAATTTGACAGCATTTAACTGTGAATGAAATTAAGCATCTTAACCTATGCTTAATTGTATTTAATAATGTCTCTTTTTAAATTGATAATTTTGCCCATTATTTATTTTACCATATTTTTCTAAGATTAACAAATGAAATCCATTTATACTTGAAAAGTTTGCTATTGTCTGGCATGTGAGTTGTAAACATGCAAATCAGTTTGGAACTTATAAATTGTTACTGACCATGCTAATTTGGAGCATATAAGGGCACATGAAACAATTTGTCCAGTGTTTGACATATACCTTGACATGAACAAATATTGTCTTGTTAATTTTATCTTCTCTTACTTGAAATGAGAGTTCAGGCCATTAAAGATATATTTTGCAAGAAACCTAGTGAAAAGTTTCAGGAATGACTTGGAGCTTCCTGAGTTCATAATTCCTGGTGCTTATCCATACACCTTAAATATGAAAGAATGTTTTGAATATGGAAAATATTCTCCTTTATTTTTTTCCTACATTTTAGACTCAGTGAGTCCCTGTGTCTTAAGAAAACATGTTGAAAGACATAGAAAAGTAATGACTAAGGGGTCAAATTTAACTTTGGACAGCATAGTATAATTTGAAGTCTATGAATTTTAATAATAGAAGCTGAATTTAAAATTATAAACTACTAGAAATGTTTAAGAAGTAAAGTAAAAATTAAACTTAGTCCAGGCAACAGATTAAAGTAAATCCCAAGATGGACTAGTTTGACTGGCTGTGTATTCATTTTTAAAATTTTATGTCTGTTGTTTCTTTCTCTTCAGTCAGCCTTCTATCCTGTGTGTATGGGTGCGTGTGTCTGTGTGTATGTAGTGTGTATTTGTGTGTATGCTTTTAGTATGTGCTGATGTTTCATTATAGAAGACACTCTGAAATGTTTAGACAATCATTGCTTGATGCCATAATTACTAGAAAAGTGTTTTATCATTGAACTCTGTTGAAGATGAGAAAGCATTTTGAGTAAATCATGTAAATTTTTTCTCTATTTCTGAAAGAAGCAACCCTAATATCAAAATGTCCTTAATAAAACCTGAAGAAAATATTTAGTTGAAAAAGTTATTCACTCTTGCAAAATAACTCAAATTAATATTTATTGTGTCTGAAGAATTATTTACTTTTTTGTTATTTTCCTATTTCTTATATCATTACTTTCATAGGGAATCAGGGAAATGGGTTGAATGAATATTAAAAATTCCATTTTATTCAGATAAAAGCATTACACAGCAGGGGAATGATTACATATTGGAAAGTGGCAATTCCATGATCAAGTATATGTATTTGGCCTCTAAACTGTAGTATTCATGTCACAGGTTTTTTTTTTTTTTTTTCTTTTCTCCTTTGCAGATTTTTCTTACCAATGCTTTCCCTTCACCAATGAAACAATGCAGCAAAATAGCACTGTCAATGAGTTCATACTATTAGGATTGACACAGGATCCTAAGAGGCAGAAAATGGTGTTTGCAATCTTCTTCATTTTCTATGTGGGAATGCTGATGGGTAATTTGATTATTATTGTGACCATCAAGTTCAGCTGGACACTTGGGAGTCCCATGTACTTCTTCCTATTTTATTTGTCCTTGGTTGATACCTTCTTTTCAACTTCCATAGCCCCAAGACTAATTGTGGATGCTCTGTCTGCAGAGAAAACCATATCTTATAATGAGTGTCTGACTCAGGTCTTTGCACTGCATTTATTTGGATGCATGGAGAACCTTTGTCCTTGTCCTCATGGCCATGGATCAGTAGGTGGCCATCTGTAAGTCCTTGAATTACCCAACCATCATAAGCCAGCAAGTCTGCATCAACCTGATTGTTCTTGCATGGATAGGGTCTTTCATACATTCTATGGCTCAGATTATCCTGGTCTTGAGATTGTCCTTCTGTGGATCCCATCTGATTGATCATTATTGCTGTGATATGCAGCCCTTGTTGAAACTTGCCTGCATGGATATTCATGTGATGAACCTACTGGTGGCAATTGATAGTGGGGCCCTTTGTGCTAGCAGTTTTCTAATTCTGATGATCTCATACATTGTTATCCTGCATTCACTGCAGAACCACAGTGCAGAAGGGAGGAAAAAAGCTCTCTCTACTTACACTTCCCACATCATTGTGGTTGTCTTATCTTTTGGCCCATGTATATTTATATATACCTGCCCCCCAACCACTTTCCCCATGGAGAAGATGGTGGAAGAATTTTATACTATTGGAACGCCCTTCCTCAATCCACTCATCTACACACTGAGGAATGCAGAAGTGAAAAATGCCATGAGAAAGTTATGGCATGTCAGAATTACCTCAGAGAGCAAAAGATGACTTCTGGGCCTGGCCTGGTTATTTATTGATCATGGCTTTATTGAATCTGTACAGGTATGATATATGACAATGTCTGACTATTGTGGGAATAAGATAAATCAAATGTAAGATTGTAAGTTTTTTGTTTTTTTTTTTTTTATTTCACAGGTAAAATGAATGCCAAGGCTTTTCATTCTTACATGGACCAAACTTACCAATTCTCACCATGTTCTCCTGTCAAAGTTTATTTTGAAATAAATTTACTAAAATAGCATGATTTTTTTTGTTGTTCTCACTTATTTTTACTTTTTGGGACATTACAAATTTCACTGCATACACTGGTGTCTCAAAATTTTCATGTCATGCATGAGCATAGCCATACATACCAAAAAGAATGGAAATGTTATGATTCCATTACAAACTGAGCTAATCTAAACCTCCCTTACAGCAGCACACACACAGGCACAGACACACGCAGACACATACATGCACTATACCGGGGTTCATAGTTATTTGTATTTCAGTTGATTGAGTGAATAGATGAACTGAATGAACCTAAGAGATACAGAAGTGAATAAAATAAGCTGACTCAATTGAAAAAATAAAGTTAAGATAATAGAATAAGAAGTAATATTGGGAAGGAAAACTTAGAAATGTTTATGTGGTTCATAAGTGCTCATAGGCAAATGAAACTGGGAAATGGTATAATTTTTAAATAGTTTTTGGAACATGATATACACACAATGTATAATTTTGAATATTCACCTGCCCTCAGAAGTGATTCACCATCAATTCTAAGTATTCTTTCATTTCTCTCAGGAAGAAGTAGAATGCCTGATATGTGTCTTAGGGTTTTCTATTTTCATGGCTATGTCTCAAGAAATAGTACAAAGTTGAATATGTCTTTGGAAAATATACATACAGCAAACATAAAGTTCAGGGAAGTAAACAAATCCTTGAGATTGTTCTGCTGACAAATATCAGAATCAAGATTGTAAAACAGTTCCATATGTCTCCTATGACAGTAATAATTGTCTCTAATCCACTTTATTCCTTAATTCAAACAACTGCAATGTAGAATAAAACACAGGAAACTTTAGGAATTGATGAAGCAATCATGAGCTGTTTATTCTAGCTTCAGGATGTGTGGCAGAACATAATTATTAAAAGCAGGAGCACTGGACTCAGACTCAATGAAACCAAATCCTGGCTCTCCCACCTTATAGCCCTGTAACTCCAGGAAAGATAGATGAAATCCCAAGCCTCAATGTTTGTCTGTAAAATGTAAATGAAAGTAATCCCTATGTTATTGGCTTCTCATGAGGGTTAAACAAAATGGTGTACACAACAAACTGTGAATAAATAAGAAAATCTGGTGCATGCTGTTTTCATTATAAAATGCATTTTAAAATATTTATGGAAATTTCTATTTTTTAATTAATGGCCACCATATATGTTTGCTGAAAAATTTATTTAATTCATAGAATGAAATTTATAATTACAGTGGAAGGTAAAATTTAACTGAAGACATCAGTCAAGTATTGTTTTAATAGGATTAAATAGAAACTTAAGAGAAAGTGAAACATATTGGTATTGCTTCAATAAGGAAGAAAGGAGACTTTAGGGAACTGGCTCCAGGCTGTTTACATTTAGCAACATCAGCTTTAAATATGAGATAATGTGGAATGTGAATTAAAAAAGCCCCAGTATAAAAGTCAAAGTCTTACAAAAGTGATTGCCAGAGGCTGGGAGGTGGGAGAAATAAGAAGAGGTTGTTAAAACACTACAAACTTTCAGTTATAAGAGGGATAAGTTGTGAGGGTCTAATGTAAAATACGGTGAGTATAGTTTTAAACATGGTGACTGTATTGTGTAACTGAAATTTGGTTAGAGAGTAGATCTTACATATTCTCAGGAAAGGAAGAAAGCAAGAAAGCAAGAAAGGAGGGAGGAAAGAAGGAAGGAAGGAAGAAAAAAAGGAAAATGTGAGATAATAGATATATTAATTAACCAGAGGAGAGAAACTGTTTCACAATTTATACAATATATTAAATATAAAATCACCATGATGTACTCCTTGAATATTTTTAATAATTTTGTATGTTAACTATATCTCAATAAATCTGAAAAAACATATATATATATATATATATATATGTCAAACATAAAGCAAAGAGAACATTTAGCTGTTGTGAGCATGTTAACAGTTTTTCAGAGTCAGAAACCAAAAACTCTAAGGCATTATAGAAATTGTAAAGTGCCAGAATCCTATCTGCAACAGATGTTTATTTTGGGGGAAGGCAAATTATGCTCAGAGAGTGAGATTTGCTTTGTTAATATTTTATTTAACACAGGTATACTGTGGGAATTATAATTTCATAAGCCATTAGCATGCTGATAATGTCTTACTGCTAAACGTCTTGTGGCTGTTGATCATATATGTAACTGTGCCTAGAATAGTCGAAATAGTGAAAATCTAGATATGGGAAGAACCAAGAAGGGAAAATTTTCCTAGATCATAATAGGCTAGTAAAAAAAAAAAAAAAAATTCCAGAGAATTTTAGATTATCAACAGAGCCTAACCAAAAATTAGCATATTGAGTGACCTATGAACAGAATCCTCTCCTGATCTAGGGATGAGGCTTCCTTGCAAGGAGAAAATTGGTCATGAAACACCTCCCAAGTTTATTGATTTATGACCAAGTGGAGGCACTGTGGACAAAATATCACCTGCCACTTTGATAGACAAGGGATATTGCAGCAAGCCATCAGCCTCTGCTGTCATCCCCTGGATGATGGTGGACCATAAGGGGAATTCAGGGTGGAGAGCAACAGGATAGCCTCCCTAGATTCTTCAGAGGCATATATTATCTGAGATGTGTGTGTGTGTGTGTCTATAAGTGTGTGCATATATATATATATATATATATATATATATATATGTATCAGATATCATGTATTATTATCATATATATTTAATACATATGCATGTTAGAAAAAGTAATGTCTAATATAATTGCTAAAGGTTCTTATTTATAGGAATAGAAAAATGAGAAAATTGGAAAATTAAGCAGAAAATAAGGAGAAAACAGGAAATACTAAGAATAAGAAAAAAATCATTGAAATAGAACATGAAAAACAATACAAAAATCAAAAAAATTGATTCTTTGAAAACTTTGATAAAATTCATAAATCCTTAGTTAGATTTATCAGTAGAACGGGGAGTAGAAAGGAGAAAAGGAGAGAGAGAACAAGAGAGAAAGAGGAGACACATGGCATATCAAGGATGAAAGCACATGCAGCATTACAGATTCAGATTCTACAGACACTAACAGGATGGTAAGAAATATCATGAACAAATTTGAGCCAGAAAATTTGACAACTTAAAAACCAACTTATTATAAAGATATTAAGAAATCTGACTAAAGAACTAAAAACAAACAAACAAACAAACAAAAAACACCCTGAATAGTCCTATACCAGTTGAAAAAATTGAATTTGAATCTAAAATGATTCTCAAAAATAACTCCAGCCCCAATAAATTTAAAGTCTAAATTTCACAAAAGGTTTTAAAAATAAATACTACCATTTCTATACTAATTCTTTCAGAAAATAGACAGCACTGAATACATCATTTTATGAAGCCAGCATTGCCTAAATCCCAAGTTTAATTATAAGAAATAAAATGACAGACAAACATCTCCTCTGAACATATGCAAAAAGATATTAAGCAACATACCTATATATTAAATGTCACTTTATTTTTATAATAATTGACCATTAGCTTGTGTAGTTTGTACCAGGAATAAAATATAGTTTAACATTCAAAAATAATCAGTGAGACACACAGAACACAAATGTATGGATACCAAAGGGGAAAGTTGAGGGGTGAAAGGAGTAGGGAGACTGGGATCGACACATATACATTATTGGTACTATGCATAAAATAGACAACTGATGGGAAGGTGCGGTATAGCACAGGGAATTCTACCTAATACACCATGATAACTGAAATGGGAGGGAAGTCCAAAAGCGAGGGGCACTGTATGTGTGTGGCTGATTCATTTTATTGTGCAGTGGTGGCTAACAGAATGTTGTGAAGAAACCATACTCCAATGAAAATTAATAAAAAAATCTATGATTTTCACTATTATAAAGAAGAATCATAGGACCATTTAAATAGATGCATATGAATTAATAAATTTCAATTTATATTTATGAATAAAATATTTTAGAAAGTGAAGAATAGAAAGAAATTTGTTCAATTTGATAAAGATCATCTGTATAAATCCTACAGCTTCCATCATGTTTAATGGTGAGTTGTCTCCAATATTAGAAACAAGAAAAAATTTTCCACTCCCACTTTCTGTTCTCCTAGATTCTAGCTATTGCAACAAGGTAAGAAACTGAATTAAAAAAAAAAAAAAAAAAGATTAGAAAAGAAGAGGCAAGTTTTAAAAAATATATTCATGGACAAATAGCATTATTATATAGGTAAATAATGTTCAAGTCTCTACAAAAAAATTGAGTAGACCTAATCAGTTACTTTAACAAGGCCTGTTAAAGTAACTGTCAACACAAATATCAAATTTATTTGTATAAAAACAATTAGAAATTGAAATTAAAAACAAATTGCTATGTAACATACTGTTAAAAATGAAATTTGAGAGATAATTTTTAAAAATATATTCAATACTTGTGTTTGAAAACCAGAAACATTGCTTAGAAAGTAAATATTTGCAGCAACATAGATGGACCTATAGATTAGCATATTAAGTGAGTTAAGTCAGACAGAGAGAGACAAATATATGATTTCACTTACATGTGGAATTTAAAAAATAATAAAAATGAACTTATTTACAAAACAGAAATAGGGACTTCCCTGTTGATGCAGTGGTTAAGAATGCAGAGGACACGTGTTTGAGCCCTGGCCCAGGAAGAATTCACATGCTGTGGAGAATCTAAGCCTGTGTGCCACAACTACTGAGCCTGTACTCTAGAGCCCATGAGCCACAACTACTGAGCCCTAGTGCCACAACTACTGAAGCCCATGCAGCTAGAACCAGTGCTCTGCAACTAGAGCCAGTGCTCCAGAACAAGAGAAGCCACCGCAATGAGAATCTGCCCACCACAGTGAAGAGTAGCCCCCACTTGCTGCAACTAGAGAAAGCCTGCACACAGCAATGAAGACCCAATGCAGCCAATAAAAAATAATAATAATAATTTTAAAAAGATCATTATAAAAAAACAGAAATAGTCTCACAGACATAGATGAAAGATTTATGGTTACCAAAGAGGGAAGAGAGGAGGTATGCATTAGGAATTTAAGATTAACACATACATACTATATAAAATAGGTAAACAGGGACCTACTGTAAAGCACAGAGAATTATAGTCAATATCTTGTAATGACCTATAATGAAAAAAGAATTTAAAAAAATGTATAGAATTGTATCACTTTTCTGTACACCTGAAACTAACACAAAATTATAAGTCAAATACACTTCAGTTAAAAAAGAATAAGTAACAGAAGATATAAGTCTACAGAATATTTGAAGAAACTGACAATCCTATTTTGAAATTTGTATAAAAACATACAATTTTAATGAAACCTGGAATAGAACATCATTCTCAAAATAAGAACACAATTGGAGAACTTATTCTACCTAAATTCAAGATATAAAGCTCCCAAAAACCAAGTTGTGTGCTATTGAAACATAATAGGATGTTGATAAATAGATCTAAAAGTATGATTTTTTAAGCAAAGATATCAAGGTAATTCAATGCATAAAAATAAGTTTTTCAAAAAATATTGGATCAATTGGATAAACATATTGGGAAAAAAACTGAACCTCAATCACTACCTCACACTGTACACAAAATTAACTCAAAATAAGTCAGAGACCTAAGGGTTAAATCTAAACTTATAAAAATTCTAGAAGAAATATTTTTGATCTTGAGGTAGATCAATACTTATTAGACATGGCACAAGAAGCATAAACCATAAGAAAAATAAAAATATTGAAAACTATCAATCTTTCCTGGTCATAAGATATCATCACTTTTAAAAAGGAAAAGGAGAGAAGAATCAAGCAGTATCAGCACTATTTCAGGTTGTGGAGCTTAAAATCACAGCCACAGAAAGATAGAGAAAATGAAAAGGCAAAAGACTTTCTACCAGATGAAGGGACAAGATAAAACACCAGAAAAACAACTAAATGAAGAGGAGATAGGCGCTCTTCTGGAAAAAGAATTCAGAATAATGATGGTGAAGAAGATCCAGGACTGAAAAAAGGTTGGATGCAAAGATCAAAAAGTTGTTAGAAAAGTTTATCAAAGACCTAGAAGAATTAAAGAACAAACAAACGGAGGTATGCAACACAATAACTGAAATGAAAAATGCACTAGAAGTAAACAATAGCAGATTAACTGAGGCAGAAGGATGAATAAGTGAGCTGGAAGACAGAATGGTGATAATCATGGATGCAAAAAGGAATAAAGAAAAAAGAATGAAAAGAATGGAAGACAGCCTAAGAGACCTCTGGGACAATGTTAAATGCACCAACATTGGCATTATAGGGGTCCCAGAAGGAGAAGAGAGAGAGAAAGGACCTGAGAAAATACTGGAAGAGATTATAGTTGAAAACTTCCCTAACATGGGAAAGGAAATAGCTACCCAAGTCCAGGAAGCACAGAGAGTCCCAGGCAGGATAAACCCAAGGAGAAACACATCAAGACATATAGTAGTCAAACTGACAAAAATGAAAGACAGAGAAAAATTATTAAAAGCAACAAGGGAAAAACAACAAATAACATACAAGGGAACTCCCATCAGGTTAATAGCTGATTTCTCAGCAGAAACTCTACAGGCCAGAAGGGAGTGGCACAATATATTTAAAATGATGACCAAGAAGAACCTACAACCAGTAATACTCTACCCAGCAAGGATCTCATTCAGATTCAACGGAGAAATCAAATACTTTACAGACAAGCAACAACTAAGAGAATTCAGCACCACCAAACCAGCCTTACAACAAATGCTAAAGGAACTTCTCTAGGCAGGACACATAAAAGAAGAAAAGGACCTACAAAAACAAACCCAAAACAATTAAGAAAATGGTAATAGGAACATACATATTGATAATTACCTTGAATGTAAATGGACTAAATGCATGAACCGAAAGACACAGACTGGCTGAATGGATACAAAAGCAAGACCCATATATATGCTGTCTACAAGAGATACACTTCAGACCTAAGGACACATACAGACTGAAAGTGAGGGGATGGAAAAAGATATTCCATGCAAATGGAAATCAAAAGAAAGCTGGAGTAGCAATACTCATAGCAGATAAAATAGACTTTAAAATAAAAATGTTAGAAGAGACAAAAAAGGACACTACATAAAGACCAAGGGATCAATCCAAGAAGAAGAGATAACAATTGTAAATATATATGCACCCAATATAGGAGCACCTTAATACATAAGGCAAATGCTAACAACTATGAAAGAGGAAATCGACAGTAACACAATCATAGTGGGGGACTTTAACACCCCATTTACAACAATGGACAGATTATCCACACAGGAAATTAATAAGGAAACACAAGCTTTAAATTACACAATAAATCAGCTGGATTTAATAGATATCTATAGGACATTACATCCAAAAACAGCAGATTGCACATTCTTCTCAAATGCACATGGGACATTCTCCAGGGTAGATCACATTTTGGGTCATAAATCAAGCCTTGGTAAATTCAAAAAAAAATTGAAATTGTATCAAGCATCTTTTCTGACCACAATGCAATGAGATTAGAAATCAATTACAGGAAAAAAAAAAAAACTGTAAAAAACACAAACACATGGAGGCTAAACAAGATGCTACCAAATAACCAACAGATCACTGAAGAAATCAAAGAGGAAATCAAAAAATACTAGAGACAAATGACAATGAAAACACAATGATCCAAAACCTATGGGATGCAGCAAAGGCAGTTCTAAGAGGGAAGTTTATAATGATGCAATCCTACCTCAAGAAACAAGCAACATCCAAAATAAAGAATCTAAGCTTACACCTAAAGAAACTAGAGAAAGAAGAGCAAACAAAACTCCAAGTTAGTAGATGGAGAGAAATCATAAAGATCAGAGCAGAAATAAATGAAATACAGACAAAGAAAACAATAGCAAACATCAATAAAACTAAAAGTTGGTTCTTTGAGAAGGTAAATAAAATTGATAAACCTCTATCAAGACCCATCAAGAGAAAGAGGGAGAGGACTCAAATCAATAAAATTAGAAATGAAACAGGAGAAGATACAAAGGACACCACAGAAATAAAAAGCACCATAAAAGATTACTACAAGCAACTATATTCCAAAAAAATCAGACAACCTGGATGAAATGGACAGATTCTTAGAAAAGTATAACCTTTCAAGACTGAATCAGGAAGACGTAGAAAATATGAACAGACCAATCACGAGTAATGAAATTGAAACTGTGATTAAAAATCTCCCAACAAACAAAAGCCCAGGACCAGATGGTTCACAGGAGAATTTTATCAAACATTTAGAGAAGAGCTAACACTCATCCTTCTCAAACTCTCCCAAAACATTGCAGAGGGAGGAATACTCCCAAACTCATTTTATGAAGCCACCATCACCCTGATACCAAAACCAGACAAAAATACTACAAAAAAAGAAAATTACAGACCAATATCACTGATGAATTTAGATGCAAAAATCCTGAGCAAAATACTAGCCAACAGAATCCAACAACACATTAAAAGGATCATACACCATGATCAAGTGGGGTTTATCCAGGGAATGCAAGGATTCTTCAATATACACAAATCAATCAATGTGATACACCACATTAACAAGCTGTAGGATAAAAACCACATAATCATCTCAATAGATGCAGGAAAAGCTTTTGACAAATTCAACACCCATTTATGATAAAAACTCTCCAGAAGGTGGGCATAGAGGGAACCTACCTCAACATAATAAAGGCCATATATGACAAAGCCACAGCAAACATCATTCTCAGTGGTGAAAAACTGGAAGCATTCCCTCTAAGATCAGAAACAAGACAAGGATGTCCACTCTCACCACTCCTATTCAACATAGTTTTGGAAGTCCTTACCGCAGCAATCAGAGAAGAAAAATAAATTAAAGGAATCTAAATTGGAAAAGAAGTAAAACTGTCACTATTTTCAGATGACATGATATTATACATAGAAATTCCTTAAGATGCCACAAGAAAACTACTCGAGCTAATCAATGAATTTAGTAAAGTTGCAGGGTATGAAATTAACACACAGAAATCTCTTGCATTTCTATACACCAACAATGAAAGATCAGAAAGAGAAATTAAGGAAACAATACCAATCACCATTGCAACAAAAAGAATAAAATACCTAGGAATAAACCTAACCAAGGAGGTAAAAGACCTGTACTCAGGAAATGATAAGACACTGATGAAAGAAATCAAAGAAGACACAAACAGATGGAGGGACATACCATGTTCTTGGATTGGAAGAATCAACAGTGTGAAAATGACTATACTACCCAAAGCAATTTACAGATTCAATGCAATCCCCATCAAATTACCAATGGCATTTTTCACAGAACTAGAACAAGAAATTTCATGATTTGTATGGAAATGCAAAAGACCCCAAATAGCCAAAGCAATCTTGAGAAGGAAAGACAGAGTTGGGGGAATCAGGCAGGCTTCCTGACTTCAGGCTATACTGTAAAGCTACAGTGATCAAAACAGTATGGTACTGGCACAAAAACAGAATTATAGATCAATGGAACAGGTTAGAAAGCCCAGAGATAAACTATGGTCAACTAATCTATGACAAAGGAGGTAAGGATATACAATGGAGAAAAGGCAGCCTCTTCAATAAGTGGTGCTGGGAAAACTGGACAGCTACATGTAAAAGAATGAAATTAGAACACTTCCTAACACCATATACAATAATAAACTCAAAATGGATAAAAGACCTAAATCTAAGGCCAGACTATAAAAGTCTTGGAGGAAAACATAGGAAGAACACTCTTTGATGTAAATAACAGCAAGATTTTTTTAATCCACCCCCTAGAATAATGGAAATAAAAACAAAAATAAATAAGTGGGACCTAATGGAACTTCAAAGCTTCTGCACAGCAAAGGAAACTATAAGCAAGATGAAATGACAACCCTCAGAATGGGAAAAAATATTTGCAAATGAATCAACAGACAAAGGATTAATATCCCAAATATATAAACAGTTCATCCAGCTCAATATCAAAAAAATAAACAACCCCATCAAAAAATGGCCAGAAGACCTAAATAGGTAAATAGGCATTTCTCCAAAGAAGACATATGGATGGCCAAGAGGCACATGAAAAGCTGCTCAACATCACTAATTATTAGAGAAATGCAAATCAAAACTACAATGAGGGATCACCTCACACTGATGAGAATGGGCATCATCAGACAATCTACAAACAGTAAATGCTGGAAAGGGTGTGGAGAAAAAGGAACGCTCTTGCATTGCTGGTGGGAATGTATATTGATACAGCCACTATGGAGAGTAGTATGGAGGTTCCTTGCAAAACTAAAAATTGAGTAACCATATGACCCAGCAATCCCACTACTGGACATATACCTAGAGAACACCATCATTCAAAAAGACACATGCACTCCAATGTTCATTGCAGCACTATTTACAATAGCCAGGACATGGAAGTAACCTAAATGTCCATCAACAGATGAATGGATAAAGAAGATGTGGTACATACATACAATGGAATATTACTCAGCTGTAAAAAACAATGAAACTGGGACATTTGTAGAGATATAGATGGACCTAGAGCATGTTATACAGAGTGAAGTGAGTCAGAAAGAGAAAAACAAATATTGTATATTAACACATATATGTGGACTATAGCAAAATGGTACAAATCAACCGGTTTGCAAGGCAGAAATAGAGACACAGATGTAGAGAACAAACATATGGACACCAAAGGGGAAAGCTGGGAGGGTTGGGGGGGGGGATGAATTGGGAGACTGGGATACCAAATAGTACACTCTAAATATATGCAGTTTATTGTAAAAAAATAAACAAATAAAAAGTTAAAAAGAAAAAAAAGAGGCATAGTGGTGTGGTCAGTGTCATGCTGCTAGAATATGACAAAACTTCTCAAACAGACCTTTCCCAGCAGAGCCTTCTTAAGACTGCAGAGTCCTTTTTGTTTCTGGAAAGAAAGGTCAGTGGGGGCATTTATCCACTAGATCCCATTCCCCAGGGCTTGAGGGTTGCCCTAGGAGGGGTAACTCCATGCACTCCATGGCTTTGCTTGGACCGGGCCAGACAGTTTCCTGCAGCCCTTGAAGAAGGTCCTGGCTCAGAAATCAGAAAAAAAAAAAAAAAAAAAAAAGGAAAAGGAAATCAACTTTTATATATTTTAGAGGAGAAAAAAGAAATATATATATATATATTCACATTACATACATTTATGCATAATATTTTGTATACAAATATGTTATATTTATATATAAAAACATATATATGACAAAATACTTATAGCTAGAACATATAAAAAGTACTTACAACTAAGTAATGATAGACCCCAAACTCTTATAAATAAATTGTGCAAAGAAATTGAAAATTCCCCCCCCAAAAGATATAACTATAACAATATTTTATAAAGTATTAAATATCATTACCTATTAGGGAATACAAACCAAAACCTCAATAATTTATCACTGCATAGCTCCTAGAATAACTAAAAGAAAAATAATACAAACCAACAAGAATGTGGAACAATAGTGGTGTTTGATTTATGACTTCCTTCTTGTGCTTTAGATATGTCTCCACATGTTTAATGTTGCCTTGTGTTCCATGTTGACCATCACATGGGTCCCAAAGATAATTATCTGGATCCTATTAGAGTTCCTGTTTATTTCCATAGCCTTCTGATGAATGTGAAAGACAGGTTTTGGATTCAAGTACTTTGAAATATCTTCCATAATTGTATGCCCTCACTACTCTAACTCTCAAGCAATCAACACTAGGTTTCCATAAATGGTTTAATAATGGTAAGAAGTTAGAAGTTTTCTTTCTGTGGTGAGTCCACAGGCTAAATTTATCACAGGTTCCCATGATGGAATTATGCCATCCTTGTTATTCACATAGCATTCAGTTTTCTTAGAAATCCAGCTTCATATAGAGAAAGGGGTCTCATAAGTTTTGGTTGCAAGTGCAAGGAATAAAATTCCCCACTCCAAAAATGCATGTTTCTCAAGTATGTCTCTCCAGAATACCTGCTTTGAAGACAAAGCCTTTCCTTCAAAAGAGATAATTAATTCCTGGGAGAGAAAATAGCAGCTACAAGATAAGTTCCCTGAATGTTTGTGGAAAACCTCTTTAAATAGCCATGCATGGCAGGTGAAAATATTTTTTTTGTTATTCATATCCACAGAGCAAGATTCATCAAGGGTGGAATGATGCATTTGAATATGTTTCCACCACACACTCTGGGAATGTGTGGAAAGGGAATTTACTAAAGGGAATTTATTTTGGGGCTCATTTTTCCCACCTAAAAAGGGTCCCTGTACACTGGTCTATACAGAAAACTGCTGACCTTAAACTCACCTTAAATTAATGCTCCAACAGAAAAGAAAGAACCATATGAGGATGAGGAGACGAGAACATGGGAAGTAAACAGCCACCCCAAGCTGCTGATCCTAATCTGTATGACTACTTAAAATATTTTCTTGATTTCTCGGACTTTTTCACATGAATCAAAACTTTTTCTAGTTTGGTCACTGTCCTATGTAAATTTTAGAAATCAATCCAATTGTTGGGTTTGTGGTCAATTACCTACATCCGGTATCTCTAGTTTGTTTTGATGGTTTTCTCCTTACAGAGGCTCTGATTAGATGGCCTTTAGAAAATTTATTTTAAAAGAAAATGTTATACTCTTGTCTGGGCCACTACTGCTATTATTAGATAGGACCCCCTCACTTGGTTAATGAAGCATAGTTATTCTGATCCTGGCCATAAATACAGGTATGAGTTTTCCTTTAAAATTACTCAAGCTCAATCAGAACAAGGAGCTAAGTTTCAGTCAAAAACATATACTTCTCAATTATTATAAAGGTCCCTGTGTCAGTTATTGGATGTATCTATATGGCTAAGAGCAGGCTATGGTCATTTACATTTAACAACCCCCCCCCCGCCATGTTGGGAAATTATATATATATATATATATATATATACTAAATATAATCAGTGTAATGAGACTAGGTAATTAGTCTAGGTGCCTTAGGAAAAGTTCTAATATATCATGTCCCTTAAATACAGTGATTGGTAAGGAACAGATTTGGGTCATGTTATCAGAAATATTCTGGCTTGCACCTAATGGAATTCTATGGCTTTGAGGCACCAATCTATGGCCCTGGCTTCTGTCTGGATGGATAGAAAGATGTACTTTAGGATTCCTTCTTGCTCAAGGCCATTTGTGGGCTAATTTGGTTATGACCCCAGAAAATGTGCCATTAATACAAGCCCAATCGACCAAGGCTACTGTTTCTCACTGGTATAATGATTTAACAGCTATTTTTGTGCCTTCAGTAGGATTGGAGGATATAATTGCCCACATGGAAACTTTGACAGAATTCACCCAGAAGTCCTTAAAAGACATTTACCAGGCTACAAACTTACTGCATTCTGGGATCACTATGGTGAGGAAAGCTATGTTACAAAATCACATGGCCCTCCATATCCTTAGAGAACCTCCAGGGGGCACCTGTGCTGTAATTCATGATGAATGCTGGTGTTTTGTGTTGTTTTGTTTTGTTTAATATGGATGAATCCTGCAATATAAAGCATTTACTGATCTACACAGAAGATCAGATTTCTGGCTTTTCCTGGTCTTGGTGATCTTTTAGAGACTTGATTTTGTTCTGAAAGCTCATGGTATAAATCTCCACTTATGTCTCTATTAATGTTACTAACTGTATTATTTATATCCTGTCTGGTTTGTAAGGTTATTGTCCCTTGCATTACTCATTGTGTAACCAGGCCTCTGACAAAATTAATAATGGCTAAATGTCTTGGCAGTCAATCACATATATAAGTCTACATAGAAAAATTGTAATGGTGTAACTCTAGATATGGGAAGAATCAAGAAGGGAAAATTTTCCTAGATCATAATAAACTAGTAAAATAGGCAATTCAGAGAATTTTACTTTATCAACAGGGCCTAATTCAAAAATTAGCACATTGAGTGGCTTATGAATCCTCTCCTGATCTAGGGATATGGGTTCCTAGTATCAGGTAGAAAGTTGATCTTGAAATGACTCACAAATGTTCATTTGAATTTATGGCCAAGGGGATACTATAGACAAAGTATATTGCCTGCCATTTTGATAGACAAAGGATGTTGGGGTCAAGCCAGCCATCAGCTGCTGCAGTCGTCTCCTGGATAGTGGACCATGAGGGGAATTCAGGGTGGAAAGAAACAGGATGCCCATCCTAGATAGTTAAGATGCATATATTATCTGATAGAGATAGATAAGTAGATAGATACCAGATAATATATTATGTATTATTAGATATAAACATGTTAGAAAATAATGTCTAATATCAATTACTAAATGTTATTACTTATAGAGATAAAAATCAAAAGAATAGGGAAAATTGAGCACAATATAAGTACAAGACAGGAAATAATAAGGATAAGAAAAAAATCAGTGAAATAGAAAATGAAAAATAGTATCAAAATCAGTAAAAAAGCAAGCTTATTCTTTGAAAATATTAATAAAAATGATAAGTCCTTAGCCAGATTTACAAGTATAAAGGGGAGTAGAAAGGAGAAAAGATGAAAGAGAACAAGAAAAAAGAGACACATGACATTTCAAAAATGAAAGCTCATACAGCATTACAGATTCAGACTCTACAGATATTAACAGAATGTTAAGAAATTGCATGAACAAATTTGAGTCAGAAAATTTGACAATTTAGAAATGAATTTATTATAAAAATATTATAAATCTGATAAAGAAATAAAAATATGAACAGTCCTATAACAAAGAAATTTAATTTGTACTTGAAATCATACTCAAAAATAAATCCAAGCCCAATAAATTCAACTTCTAAATTCCAGAAAATATTTTTAAATAAATAATACAATTTCTATACAAATTCTTTCAGAAAATAGAGAACACTAAGTATATCATTTCATTCAGTCAGCAAGGCCTAAATGCCAAGTTGCTTTACAAGAAAGAAAATGACAGACAAATATCTCCCATCAACAAATGCAAAAAGATATTAAGCAACATACCAATACATGAAATGTGTATACTTTTTGCTATAATAATTCACCATTAGCATGTGTAGTTTATACCAAAAATGAAACATTGTTTAACATTCAAAAATAATCAACAATATTCATTAAAATAAAAGAATAAAGGGGAAGACTCACAGAATGATTTCAATAGATGCAAAGAAATCACTAAATTTCAGTTTGGGTTTATAAATAAAACTATTTTAGAAAATGAATAATAGAAAGGAATTTGCTCAATCTGATAAAAAGCATCTGTATAAATCTTAAGGCTACCATCATACTTAATGTGAATTCTCTCTAAGATTGCAAAAAAAACAAGTTTGTCCACCCCCAATTTCTCTTCTGCATTCTATCCTAGATTTTAGTTATTGCAACACAGTAAGAAAATGAAATAAAAGATATAAAGATGAGCAAAGAAGAGGCAACATTTAAAAAAATACATTTATGGGCAGATGGCATCATTATAAAGGCATAAAATGTTCAGGGCTCTACCAAAAATTAAATAGGCCTAGTTAGTAAATTTAACAAGGTCACATCATGTAATGTTAATACAAAATATCAAATTTATTTCTATGAAGACAGCAATTAGAAATTGAAATTAAAAATGAAATGCTATGCAAAATACTACTGAAAACAAGAAATTTGAGGGATACATTTTTAAAATATATTCAAGATTTGTATTTGAAAACAAGAAAACATTGCTTAGAAAGTATACATTTGCAGCAACATAGATGGACCTATAGATTACCATATTAAATGAAGTAAATCACACAAAGACAAACATCATTTGATGTCACTTATATGTGGAATCTTAAAAAAAAATAATACAAATGAACTTATTCACAAAACAGAAATAGAATTACAGATAGAAAACAGTCATATGATTACCTAAGGGAAAATGGAGGGGGAATACATTCAGAGTTTAGGATTAACATATACACAATACTATATGTAAAATAGATAAACAATAAGGATCTATTATATAGCCTAGAGAACTACATTCAACACTCTGTAATAAACTATCACGGAAAAGAATCTGAAAAAAATACATATACATCACTATATATATCATTATATGTGTGTATATATATATATATAAATAACTATCATTTTGCTTTACATTTTAAATGAACAGAAAAATATAAATCAACTGTACTTCAATAAAAATGTAAGTAAAGGGAGAGATATGTCCCCGGAATATTTGAAGAAACTGACAATCCTATTTTTAAATATATATAGAAAGATCTTATTTTAAAGAAACCTGGAATTGAAAAATCACTCTCAAAAAGAATGCTACGGGAGAAATTATTCTACCTAAATTCAAGACATACTATAAAACTCCCACAAACCTAATTGTGCACTATTGAAACAAAATGTTCATAAATAGATTTAAATGTATGAATTCCCTAACAAAGATATCAAAGTAATTAAAGGCAGAAAAATAGATTTTTCAAAATATGTTGGATCAATAGGATATTCATATGCACAAAAATAGAACCTCAACCACTACCTCACACTATACACAAAAATTAACACAAAATGAGTCTGACAACTAGATATGAAATCTAAACGTATAAAAATTCTAGAAGACATGTTTGACCTTGTGGTAGATCAATATTTATGATATGACACAATAAGCATGAATTGTTTAAAAAACTAAAAAAACATAAAAATTGAAGCCTGTAAATCCTTCCCAATCAGCTGTCATCCCTTTCAAAAAATAAAAAGAAATCCAAAAACTAGGCTAATATACATATATATGTATATTTAGTTACATTATATATATATATGTGTGTAACATTTTGTATACAAATATGCTTGTACATAATATATATGACAAAATGCATATATCTAGAATATATAAAAAGCAATAACAACAAGTAGTAAGTAACCCAGAACTCCTATTTTTAAATTATGTAAAGAACTTGAAACTTCTCCCTGGAAAGATATACTCATAACAATGTTTTTTAAAATGTTCAACGTCATTAATCATCAGGGAATACAGACTAAAACCTCAAGAATTTATCACTGCATACCTCCTAGAATAACTAAAAGAAAAATAATACAAAGTGACAAGAATGTGGGAAAATGCTTGTGTTTGATTTAGGCTTCCCTTCTTGTGTTTTAGCTATCTCTGTGTACGTTTCCTGTTGCCTAGTGTTCCCTGATGACCATTGAATGAGTTGCAAAGATAAATTATATGGCTTCTATTAGAATTTCCATTTACTTCTATAGCCCTCTGATGAATGTGAAAAACAGGTTTTGAATTCAAATTTACTTTGAAATTGCTTCCATTAATTTTATCCCCTCATTGTTCTAAGTCTCAAGGAATCAATACTATCTTTCCAGAAGAAGTTTAATATTGATAAGAACACAGAAATTCTCTCTCTGACTTCCCTGTACAGTTTAACTATATCACAGTTCCCCATGCTGAATTATGCCTCCCTTGCTATTCACAAGCCATTAAGTTTTGTTAGAAACCCAGGTTCAGATAGAGAAAGGGGGCTCATATATTTTGGTTACAAGTGCAGGGAATACAATTCCCCACTCAAGAATGATTGCTTCTCAAGTATGTCTCTCCAGAATATCTGCTTCCAAGACAAAGCCTTTCCATCAAAACACATAATTAATTCCTGGGAGAGAAAATAGCAGCTACAAGACAAGGTCCTTGAACTGTTGTGAAAACCTCTTTAAACATCCATGCATTGCAGGTGAAAGTTGTTTTTGTTATTTACATCTCCAGAACAAGATTCATTAAAGGTGGAATGACCAATTTGAATGTGTTTCCAGCACACACTCTGCTTCCTGCCTATGGGACCAGAGCTATCTATACAAGATCATGTCTCCAGAGTGTTCTAAGTGAAACCATTATAAATGCAAGTGCATGGTTTTCTTTGAAAACATTTTGAGGCTTTAGGTGAGAAGGAAAGATTTAAACTTATAAAAAGACTTACACATCTACTGTTGATTTGATACTGAATTATCTGAACAATCTCTTTTAAGTGCAACATATTTTTCATTTTAAAAGTTACTTATGCCAAGAGGAGATCAATTTGAAGACAGGATTATTTCTGAACACACTCAAATATCACTAAAATCCTGTAAAAACAGAAGGTAAGCTTTTCAATAGTGCTGATGCTTATTAAAGATTGTTCCTTTCCATACATAGTAACCATGTTTCAACACCTTTCAAATAGAGTAACAGAACATTTCATCTTCACCCCTTTCTTCAAAAGGTAGTTGGTAAATATCATTAACCTAATCTGACAGATGGAAAAGTTTGAGGCTCATAGAGATAAAGAAATTTATGGATCCAGGTCTTTAACACCAGATATCCTTCTTTTGCCATGAGATACTTATTTTAATAATTATGACTAACCATGACAATGCAAACAAAATTTACATTCCACATACAAAAATACATAATGTGGCTATTAAGTGATATAAATCATAACTGTTTAGACCAACAGGAATATGAAGAAGTCTTCCTGGGATCAAATACTGTGCATCATATGGGTCTCGGTGGCTTCTTTAAAAGTAAAATTGGAGATGATTCTTCCTCAGTTTACTGCATGGTTAAATGTCTCACTGTTTTACTGCTCAAAATGTCAACTTTTTCTACTTTTGGCTGCACAAACAGTCAAAAAATAAGTGAAGGTCCTTCGTGTGTCCTTAGCAGTGTGGTGAATATGTTCATAAATTCTTCCTCAGTTAGTTCTCATAAGAGCTTGTGAGGTGGACATTGTTGTTCTCACTTGATTTTAGAGGAAACAAGGATATAAGGTGGGAAGAAATATTGCCCCAGATCAAGAAGTTGCAGGTGGGGAAAGGCAAGATTCTTATCTGGTCATTCTGATTCTCAAAACAACATACTTCACCACCGGGATTGTCATTTTCCACATTTTGCAGACAAGTATGTGGGACTATGCTTTGTAGGGGAATTGGAGAGTGAAGAAATGGGGGTGAGGGAAAAAAAGAGGATAAAATAGACCTTTAATGAAAGCAGCACCACATAGTTATTAACATTTGGGTATGCCAATAAATTATACTGTGTGTGTATCAAGTGTGTGTGTATCGAGTGTGTGTGTACATGTGTTTGTGTGTCTGATGATCAATTTGCTTCATATATACTTGCATCTGATGTTATATTAAAATAATTATAGTTATTATGGTCAAATGAAAAGGAGTTTACTAGTTAAACATTGTCTATTATAATATGACAATACAGAGCATGGATTGACCATGTGGAGAAGAAAAGATCTAATCATGGTTCTGATCTTTATTATCTGCTTGATCTTAGGCAAGATCCTTAATTTCTCTATGCTTCTATTTCTTAATGGGTAAAATAAGTAGAAAATGAGAGTAGTAATCATCTCACAAGTTGGTAATGGGAATTAAATAACCAATGTCTGCAAAAAAACTGAGCAAAGTAAGTCTTCAGTAAGTTTTAGTTAATATTATTATTATTTACATGACTTTCTGAGATTGTTTCTCATCTACAAAATGGATGAAATAATACCATCCATACAGGTTGCTATCATATCATGCATATAACAATCAATCATTGAAAGTATATTCATAATCTATTAAAAAGTCATTGGATTTAGGCAACTTGCTTTATCAAATCTATTGCAGTATCGCCTGTATTCTTTCATTACTTTCCCATCACCAATAACCTGTTACACTTTTATTTCAACAATTATAGGTAGTCTGGTACTAGGTTCCTTTTCTCTGGCTTTCACCTCCTTGCAGAACCTCAACTCACTTCATTCAAGTCATACAAATATCTTTACTTGAGTTATATCTAAGATTCCTTTTTTCTCAATCCCTCTTTATCTTTACACTCATATTATCAATTACTTGCCCTGGTTTCCTATTTCCTAACAATAAAGCAAAAACTCCTTAGCTTTTAATTCCAGCCTTTACATGCATTTTCTACCTCTCTTTTAAGACTTAGCTGCCACTATATGCATGAGATTTACTGCTTCATGTGGTGTTCTGATTCATCTCACATGATTAAGTGTGCACAGATCATCTCCTGCCTGTGTTTGTGTAGAGTTTTTCATGTGAATACTTTAAAAATCACCTTCCCCTAGGAAGGAATTTGAATTATCTTCAAGAGATCAGACAGTTTTTCCTTCCTATCTCAAAAAAAAAAATCCTAAGAATTCAGAACACAATAGAATCTAGGCATTTATTATTTATTACATTGAGAGGCTTAATAAATTCAAAGTTGAGCTAATAAAATGTAACTTTTTTTCAGGTAACATTGTTAATCATAACCTGAGATGAATGGAGACTAGAAACAACGTGACAGAATTTGTTCTACTGGGACTCTCACAGAATCCACAGATGCAGAAAATCATATTTGTTGTGTTTTTGGTGGTCTACATTGTCTCTATGGTAGGAAATGTGCTCACCATGGTCACTATCACTACCAGCCCATTATTGGGGTCCCCCATGTACTATTTTCTGGCTCATCTCTCTTTTATTGATGCCTGCTACTCCTGTGTCAATACCGCTAAACTGATCATAGATTCCCTCTATGAAAAGAAAACCAGCCCTTTCAATGAATGTATGACCCAGATCTTTGGGGAACATATATTTGCAGGTGCTGATGTCATTCTGCTCACTGTGATGGCCTATGACCGCTATGTGGCCATCTGCAAGCCCTTGCACTATACAAAAATCATGAACTGGAGGGTGTGTGTCCTGCTAGTGGGGGTGGCATGGATGGGAGGCCTTGTTCATTCAACCATACAGATCCTCTTCATCATCAGGTTACCCTTCTGTGGCCCTAATGTCATAGATCACTTTATGTGTGATTTGAATCCTTTGCTCAATCTTGCCTGCACTGACACTCACATTCTAGGATTCTTTGTTGCTGCCAACAGTGGTTTAATTTGTCTGTCAAACTTTCTCCTCTTGATTGGCTCCTATATGATCATTCTGCGCTCCCTAAGGACCCATAGCTTGGAAGCCAGGCGTAAGGCCCTCTCCACTTGTGTCTCCCACACCACAGCAGTCACCCTCTTCCTTGTGCCTTGTTTATTTGTGTACCTGAGGCCAGCAGCTACTTTACCTATTGATAAAGCAGTTGCTGTATTCTACACTATGATAACTCCCATGTTAAATCCTTTGATCTATACCTTGAGAAATGACCAGATGAAAAGTGCCATTAGGAGACTGTGTAGCAGAAAAGTGATTTCAGGTGATCAATAAAGTGTGTGGAGCCCAACTTTCATTCAACTTATGCAAAGATCAAAAGGACATTGTTGGTGACCTCAGCCAAGAATACCTATGAGATAAAGAAAAAAAAGTAATGCCTTACAAATGATAGAATCTGCAAGGGGAGAAGAAGAAATGGATTCAGGAAAAGAGGGACAAACCTAGCCTGAGACTACTGTTTACATATTCAAAAAGTTCTGTCAAATTGGAGTGTAGTTTTACCTGCTTCCTCATTGTATATGGATTCATAACCTTTCATCTCAATAAAATGAAATAAATGAAATTTTAAAAATATAGTGATTTTCAGCAGTAAACTTTATAACAACATAAAGGTGTAGGCTCTGCTATTAACCCCATTTTGCAGGTGAGTAAACAAACAAAAAAGAGTATGTTCCAAAACAGGAATATTGAGGAACCTTTAAACAGAGTCTAACTGACCTCTCAGACCATGTTCTTAACTGCTCTGATATATGGTCAGGAGTAATGATAGAAGGATAGCATAGTTACACCAGTTACCATTTATTGAGACAGGGGCTGTGCTGAACTATCTGTTCATCTTTCTTTCCATATACATACATATATATATATATATATATATATATATGCACATACATATTAGTAATTTTAATGAGTTATGTATATATAAATATATATTATTTTATGTACGTATATGTTCATTATACATAATTAAATTATAATAATTTTTATTAATAACTGCTCATTTGTATGCATCACAGTTGGCAGTACTATATTGACTGTAGCACTGTGACATGTAACTACTTTAGGAATATAGAAGCAATGGGGACTTTAACCTCTAAGGGGTAAGTAACAAACATTACACCATTTCCAAATTTCCTGTCAGCGTTAAGAATCATTCTGTATTGTTTATGTCACCGAATTAGGCTCATAAACAAAGAGAAAGAGTGATGATTCAAATAAAATAATATTTTAATGTCAGATAGGAAGTTTAATGTATTAACTAGACAGTCATACTCCATAAAGTATTGGGTTGGCCAAAAAGTTCCTTTGGTTTTTAAATACAAATAAAAGACTTTTTTTTTTTTTTTTTCACCAAGAACTTTATTAAATAATTCACTGTTTTGTTCCACTACCTTCTGCCATTTTTCAGGCAACTTCATAATTCCAACTTCCCCAAACTTTTTCATCTTGTTGAGCAATGAACTGTTTCAGGTGCCTTTTACAGTCTTCCATGGAATTGAATTTTTTCCCATTAAGAGAATTTTGTAAAGACCGAATAAATGGAAATTCAAAGGTGCAATGTCTGGTGAATATGGCAGATGAATCATAACTTCTCAGCCAAGCTCTAACAGTTTTTGCCTGGTCATCAAAGAAACATGCAGGCTTGCATTATCCTGATGGAAGATTATGTATTTTCTGTTGATTAATTCTGGACAATTTTTGTTGAGTGCTGATTTCTCTTGGTTTAATTGGGAGCAGTACTTGTGGGAATTAATCGTTTGGTTTTCCAGAAGGGGCTCATAGTAGAGGACTCCCTTTCAATCCCACCATATACACAACACCTTCTTTGGATGAAGATCAGCCTTTGGTGTGATTGGTGGTGGTTCATTTTGTTTGCCCCATGATCTTTTCCATTCTATCCATGTTTCAGTGTCCATCAAAATTTGTTTTAACAACAGAAAGTTTTCTTTACGTTTAAGTAGAGAATCACACGGGAAATATGGTCAAGAAAGTTTTTTCTGCTTAATTTATGTGATATCCAAACATCAATGCGACTCACATTACCAAGCTGGTGCAAATGATTTTCAATGTTTGATTTGGATATTTTGAATATGTAGGCTATCTCTCAAGTGGTATAATATTGATTGTTCTCAATTAATGTATCGATTTGATCGCTATCAACTTCAACTGGTCTACCCGACCGTGGAGCATCACTCAGGAAGAAATCTCCAGCATGAAACCTTGCAAACCACTTTTGACACATTTGATCAGTCACAGCACCTTCTTTATACCTGCACAAGTCTTTTTTTGTGTTTCAGTTGCATTTTTTCTTTCATGAAATAATAAAGCATAATATGACAAAAATGTTTTTTTCTTCCATCTTCAATATTACAATGGCTATACAAAAATTCACCAGTTTTGATGTTTTCTTTTTAAATGCATGCTAACACGACAGCTGTCACAATACATTCTAACAAATTTTTTTCAAATGAATTTAAAGACAACTAAGCGCAACTAGAGCCAACTTACAAAAAAATGAGTGAACATTTTGGTCAACTCAATGCTTGCCTATATGAGAACAATAATTTCTGCAAGTAGCACAATGATGGTTCATGATAAATATTGAATGAATAAATATAAGTATAAATAAAAATGAAAATATACACTAAAATGCAGAAAAAAAGTACTAGTGGAGACTAGCACATTTTTGCGGTGTACCTTATCTTTTACAGAGTCAGAGAAGAATTCTGTCTCTCTTTTGAAAACCACAGTTTGCTTTATCCCTGCTTATGCTAGCAATAAGAAAAAAAATGAACAGTGTTGTTATATGAACAAATATTTTACTCTGATATTCTCCTCATTCTTAGAAAGATTTCATCATATTATGAATGTTGGTTGTTTTTATATTTTTCTGTTAATAAATTTGCTTTCAGGTAACATATTATTATGAAAAGCAGTTTTAAAAGTATGTAGCTCTGTCTAAACAAAAAGGAATTTTAGCCTAAATATATTCCATTCATCTTGTTTGTTCTTCATTCATTAAACAATAAGTATATTTGAACACAAGGATGTATCAGGCACAGTGATAGTTGCTGAGGATTCAGTGGTGAATAAAGAGAAATCCAAATTATGCCTTTACAGAGCTTAGGTCCATTGAGAGACATCTAAAAGATAACAGAAAATTACAATGCAGTTGTATGGGGAATGTCAAGCTACCCCTTTTCCAGTGAAAATAACTTCCATCTGCCCCTCTCATAACCAAAGATGTCACACAATGTCCAGTGGGCCTCATTGGAATTTGGAGGCAAAATATTTTTTGTTTCAATGTAATGCTTTCGGGTATTTATCAGGTGACTCAAAAAGCTGGTTTTGAGTGGGGACCAGAAAAAGAAAAGGCTCTCCAACAGGGTCATGCTGTCATGCAAGCATCTCTGCCACTTGCGACAAATGATCCAATAGATCCATGGTCTTGATGTGTCAGTGGCAAATAGGGTTTCTGGAGCCTTTGGCAGGCCTCCACAAGTGAATTGCAGTGCAGGCACTTAGGATTTTAAAGCAAAGTCTTGCCATCCTTTTCAGATAACTGCTCTCCTTTTGAGAAATAGTGCTTGGACTGCTAGTGGCCCATAATAGAGACTGAGCACTTAACCATGGCCCACCAAGTTACTATGCAAACTGAGCTGCCCATCATGAACTTGGTGTTATCTGACCCATCAAAGCCATAAAGCTGGGTGTGCACAGCAGTACTCCATCATCTTTTGTCAGTGCTATACACTTGAACTGGTCCAAGTAGGACATGAAGTAAAATGTACTTGGAGAAGTGGCAGAAATGTGCATGGTCCCGCCTCTCACTACTGTGTCTTTGGTCTCCCTGCCTATACCTATGGATTCATGCAGCGTTGACTATCATCAGCTGACAGAGGAAGAGAAAACTTGAGACATGTAAACATATAGTTCTGCAATGACAAGCAGACATAATCCCAAAGTGGAGAGCTGCAACACTACAGCTCCATTCTGAAAAATCCTTGAAGGTCAGTAGTGATGGAAATCCTCCTAATGGGTTCAAGTTCAGACAGTTCACTTTGCTTCCCAGTAGACATGCCCAGATATGCAATACACAATGACTCATGGTTTTGGGCCAACAGTTTGGATGTATGGTTAGGGACTTGGAAGGGACATGTTTGAGAGGTTGGTCAAAACCAACTTGGTCGAAAAGCAGAAACTCTAAGGCCAGTTGTTTACAACCTGTACCCACTTGGATGAGGCATATGGGGCAAGAACCTCAGCAAAATGAACAGATCAGGATATAGGAGAGTATAATGTGCCAGAAGCCTATTTGCATTGGGCCCAAAGATTCTGATGTGAAACTTTTCAAGATGGATTCTGTGTTAAATTAAATTATAACTTAGTTATTTGGAATAATTGAAGGGTGAGCCTGAGGAAAGCACATTTGCATGAGGAATAAAAAGTAGCTTGAAAAAGAACTAATTGTAAGCAAAGAAGGAGGTTTCAAGGAAGTCTGAATATAGTAACAGACCATGAAGTTGGAAGAAAATAAATATATTTAAGTAATATATATGCTGCCATGCCCATCCTTAACATTTAGGAGTAACTGTGGAAAAGTTGTGGCATTATGCATGCTATTTTACAAATTTATCATAGAAAGTATAATTTTAGGGGGAGTTCAGAACTGTATAAAATTATTGAAAGCAAAAAAACAGAGATAGTTAAAGGATTTGGGGAGTATAAAATGGTGATAATTTTTGGGAATCCAATCAGAAAGAACTTGGTCATGTAAAGGAGGGGAACCACTGGCAGAACTTGAGGATATTCAGTGAATAGAGCCAGAACACTGGGAAAGGCAAACATGAGGCCTTGACAATTCTTCCTTCCTTCTAAGAAAAATGTGAAGTCAGGGCACATGCTTGTTCCCAAAAAAAGTTTCAGGAAAACTTATAATTACCTTCTGAGAGAAAATCACCAACAACTCCATTTCCCTTTTCCCTCAATAGGTGTCCTTCACAATGAAAACCATAAAAGACTATTTTAAGAAAAATAAAGAAGACCTATAAATAGAAACACATCTTCCATTTGTAGATTAAACAATTAGTGTGATTAAGATAACAATACTCCCGAAAGTAACCTGCAGGTTCAATGCAATTCCTATCAAGATATTTATAGTCTTTTTGGCAGAAAGCAAAAATCGATCCTAAAATTCATAAGGCACTTCAATGAACCCCAAAAAGCTAAACTATCTTGAAAAATAAAGAACAACTTGGTAGGACTTACACTTCTCTATCTGAAATTGCTATCAGATATAGTACTTAAAACAGTATACTAGGATGAGAAGACAAACAGAGATAAAAAGAATAGAACTGAAGGTCCAGAAGTAAACCCATACATATATTGTCAATTGTGTTTTTTGTTTGTTTGTTTGTTTTTCTTTTTGGATGATTTATTTTTTACTAAATGGCATTGTTGCAGAGCATGTGATATAATACAGGTACAGAATGTTAGTGTTGCTTCTGTACAGTTTCTTTTTTCTTTCTTTATTATTATTATTATTTTTACAAAGAGAATCAACTGTATTTACACATATACCCCCATAACCCCTCTTTCTTGAGCCTCTTTCCCACCCTCCCTATCCAACCCCTCTAGGTCATCACCAGTCATGGAGATGATCTCCTTGTGTTATGCAGCAGCTTCCCACTAGCTATCTATTTTACATTTGGTAGTGTATATATGTTAATGCTACTCTCTCACTTCTTCCAAGCTTCCCTTTCCTTCTTACCCCCTTGTCCTGAAGATGCAGATATCAATTGTGTTTTCACAAGTTTGCCAATACCATTCGATAGGAATTGAATAGTCTCTTCAATAAGTGGTGCTGAGAAACTGACATCAAAATACAAAAGAATGACTTTGAAATCCTACCTCACACTATAAATGGAAATTAACTTGAAATAGATCAAGGACCAAATGTACAATTAAAAATATAAAATTCTTAGTAGAAGAAAAAAAGAGAAATCTTCATGAACTTGGATTAACCAACAATTTCTTAAAGATGACAATAAAAGTCCAAGCAGCAAAAGGAAAATAGAAGAATTGGATGCCATAAAAATTAAAAACTTTTATGCATCAAAGGACAATATCAAGAAAGGGAAGCTGCAGAGTATTGCTGGTGGAAGTGTAAAATAGTGATAAGTGGTGAGTACACAGTTGGTTCTCCTCAAAAGTTATATATAGAATTGCCCAGCAATTTTTCTCTTAAATAAATACTCAAAAGAATTACAGCATATGTGTGAAATGTTTGTATCAGCACTATCGACAAGGGCCAAAACAACTTAAATTTCTAATAACTGAAGAATAAATAATGAAAGTGTGGTATATCCATATTATAGACTATTACTCAACAATAAAAAAAGGAAGCACTGATATGTACCATTACATAAAGAAGCTATAACAGCATGCTAAATGAAAGAACATAAGAGCACATACATTGTTTGTTTCTATGTATATAAATTGTCCAGAATAAGCAAATTCACATAAATGGAAAACTGATTAGTGATTTCTGGGTCCTGGGAGGAGGAAGAAATGGTAACATAGTAATTGATCTCAGTTGGCAAGGGTTGAGAAGAATATATTGCAATTAGAAAGTTATAGTGTTTGCCCAACAATGTGAGTGTATTAAAAGCCAATGGATTGTACATTTTTAAATGGTTACCATGATGAATTTTATATTACTGTATATGAATTTAACCTCAATTTTTTTAAAAGTCACAAATAAGAAATTTTGACATAAATGAAGTTGGGTTAATAACATATCTAGGGCTTCCCTGGTGGCACAGTGGTTAAGAATCTGCCTGCCAATGCAAGGAACATGAGTTCAATCCCTGGGCCAGGAAGATCCCACATGCCATAGTGTAACTAAGCCCCTGTGCCACAACTATTGAGGCTGCATTCTAGAGCCTGCAAGCCACAACTATTGAGCCCATGTGCCACAACTATGGAAGCCCACACACCTAGAGTCTGAGCTCCACAACAAGAGAGGTCATTGCAATGAGAAGGCCATACACTACAAGGAAGAGTGGCCCCCGCTCACTGCAACTAGAGAAATCCCACACACAGCAAAAAAGGCCCAATGCTGCCAATCAATCAATCAATTAATTAATTAAAAAATAACATATATGAATTTCTGGGAATCAGTAAAATCTATACAGGGAATTTTATAAATATATATACATATATCTCACATATGTAATATATTATCTGATATATATACTTGTATATAATATATATTACATAAGATATATACATCTAATGGACATATATGTTAGAAAATGTCTAAAATTGATTACCAAAGGTTTTCACTTGTAGAGAAAAAGAATAAAATAATTAAACAGAAAGAAAGTAATAGACAAGAAAAAATGAGAAAATAATGAGTCAAAAAGGAAATAAAAAATAGAAAAATCAATGAAATAAAAAAGTGATTATTTGAAAACATCTATAAAGCTGATAAGGCCTTAGCAACAATAATAATGTGAGGTGGGAGCAGGAGGGAGGAAACAAGAAAGAAACCAAGAGAGAAGACACGTATTACCCCTATCAACAATCAAAGCACAAACAGCATTAGAGATTCAGACTCTACAGATATTAACTGGATGGTAAGAAATATCATGAACTTACTTGAGCCAGAAAATGTGACAACTTAAAACCAATTGTTTATAAAAACAAAAACACAAATTTTAAAAGATACGTGCACCCCAAATGTTCATAGTAGCATTTTTTGTGATTGTGAAGATATGGAAACAACCTAAATGTCCATCAACAGATGAATGGATAAGGATGTCATATATCATATGTGTCACACACACACATACACACAGACACACACACAACGGAGTATGCCTCAGCTTTAAAAAAGAACAGAATACTGCCATTTGAGGGAACATGTGCGTACTTGGACAGCATTACTCTAAGTGAAATAATCAGATAGAGAATGATAAATACTCTATGATATTGCTTATATGTGAAATATAGGAAACAAACTAATAATATAACAACAAAAAAGAAGCAGACTCACAGATATAGAGAACAAACTAGTGATTACCAGTAGGGGGAGGTCAATATGGAAGTGAGGGAGTGGGAGGTACAAAAATTGAATGTAAGATAGACTCAGTGACAAATTGTACAACATAGGGAATATAGCCAATATTTCTAATAACTGTAAAAGTACATTTATAAATTGTATACAAATAAAAAAATTAAAAGTCATATACCAGCTGAAGAAGTTAAAACTTGTACTTAAATTTCTTCTAAAAAATAATCCAAGCCCAAAAAATACAACTTCTGAATTCCACAAAATATTTTTAAATAAAAAAATATTAAATCTAAATAAATCCTTTTGAAAATAGGCAATGCTAAGCACATCATTTCATGAAGCCAACATTACCTAAATGTCAGGTCATTTAATAAGAAAGAAAATGACAGACAAGTATCTCTTATGAACATAGGCACAGAGATAGTAAACAACTTAAAATTAATAAAATCTTTCAACTTGTTTTAAAATAATTCACCATAACTTTGTGTAAGTTACACCAGGAATAAAATATTGTTCATTTTTTTAAATTATATTTTATAATATAAAATATTTTCACTAAATTAACAGAACAAAGGAGAAGAATAACATGACTGTTCCAATAGATGTGTACTAACTAATAAAGTTCTATTTAGATTTCTGAATAAAATATATATTAATAAATGAGGATAGGAAAAATAAGTACTTGACCAGATAAAGAACATCTGTTTAAAACCTACAGCCACAATCATACTTGTTGGTGAATTCTCTCTAAGATTGGAAATGAGATGTCTGTCCCCTCCAAATTCTATTCTTCATTGCACCCTAGATTCTAGTCATTAAATTTTAAATAAATCCTTAACAAAATACTAGCAATCTGAATCTAGCAATACATTAAAGGATCATACACCATGATCAAGTTGGATTTATCCCAGGGATGCAAGGATTCTTCAATATACACAAATAAATCAATGTGAAACACCATATTAACAAATTGAAGAATAAAAACCATACGATCATCGCAATAGATGCAGAAGAAGCTTTTGACAAAATTCAGCACTCACTTATGATAAAAACTTTCCAGAAAGCGGGCATAGAGGGAGCCTACCTCAACATAAAAAAGGCCATGTACAACAAACCCATAGCAAACATCATTCTCAATGGTGAAAAATTGAAAGTATTCCCTCTAAGATTAGGAACAAAACAAAGATGTCCATTCTCATGACTGTAATTCAACATAGTTTTGGAAATCCTAGCCAAGGCAATCAGAGAAGAAAAAGAAATAAAAGGAATCCAAATTGAAAAGGAAGAAATAAAACTGTCACTGTTTGCAGAAGACATGATACTATACACAGAAAATCCTAAAGATGCCACCAGAAAACTACTAGAGCTAATCAATGAATTTGGTAAAGTTTCAGGATGCAAAGTTAACACACAGAAATCTCTTGCAATCCTATACACTAACAACCAAAGTTAGGAAGAAAAATTAAGGAAACAATCCCATTTACCTTTGCAACAAAAAGAATGAAATATCAAGGAATAAACCTACCTAAGGAAGCAGAAGACCTGTATACAGAAAACTATAAGATAGTGATGAAAAAAATCAAAGATGTCACAAACAGATGGAGAGATATATCATGTTCTTGTATCATTGTGAAAATGACTATACTGCCCAAAGCAATCTACAGATTCAAAGCAATCCCTGTGAAATTACAAAGGCATTATTCACAGAACTAGAACAAAAAAAAATTTACAATTTCCTATGTAAACACAAAAGACCCCAAATAGCCAAAGCAATCTGGAGACAGAAAAATGGAGCTGGAGGAACCAGGCTTCCTGACTTCAGACTATACTACAAAGTTACAGTCATCAAGACAGTATGGTACTGACAGGAAAACAGAAGTATAGATAAATGGAACAAGATAGAAACCCCAGAGATAAACCCATGCACCTATAGTCACCTGATCTATGACAAAGGAAGCAAGTATATACAATGGAGAAAAGGCAGTCTCTTCAATAAGTGGTAATGAGAAAACTGGACAGCTACACGTAAAAGAATGAAATTAGAATACTCCCTAAAACCATACACAAAAATAAACTCAAAGTGTATTAAAGGCCTAAATGTAAGGATGGACTGTATAAAACTCTTGGAGGAAAACAGAAGCAGAACAGTCTTTGACATAATTCACAGCAAGATTTTTTGGACTAACCTCCTAGAGTAAAGAAAATGAAAAAAAAAAAAAAAAAAGCAACAAATGGGACCTAATGAAACTTAAAAGGTTTTGCACAGCAAAGGAAACAATAAACATAACAAAAAGACAACCCTCAGAATGGGAGAAAATATTTGTAAATGAAGCAATCAAGGGATTATTCTCCAAAATATACAAACAGCTCTGCAGATCAATATCAATAAAACAAACAACCCAATCAAAAAATGGATGGAAGAACTATATAGACATTTATCCAGAGAAAACACACAGATGGGAAACAAACATGTGAAAAGATGCTCAATATCACTAATCATTAGAGAAATGCAAATCAAAGCTACAATGAGGTATCATATCATAACTGTCAGAAGGACCATCATCAAAATCTCTACAAATAGTAAATGCTAGATAGTGTGTGGAAAGGGAACCCTCTTATACTGTTGGTGTGAATGTAAATTGATACAGCCACCATGGAGAACAATATGGAGGTTCCTTAAAAAACTAAAACTAGAACTACCATATAACCCAGCAATCCCACTCTTGGGCATATACCTGGAGAAAACCATAATTCAAGAAGATACATGTACACCAATGTTCATTGCAACAATATTTATAATAGCCAGGGCATGGAACAAACTAAAGGTCCAACGATATAGAAGATGTGTGTGTGTGTGTGTGTGTGTGTGTATTACTCAGCCATAAAAAGGAACAAAGTTGTGCTATTTGCAGAGATGTGCATGGCCCTAGAGACTGTCATATGGAGTAAAGTAAGTCAGAAAGGGAAAACTAATGTCATACAACATCACTCATATGTGGAATCTAGAAGAATGATACAGATGAACTTATTTGCAAGGCAAAAATAAAGATGCAGACATAGAGAACAAATGTATGGATAGCAAGGTGGGAAAGGGGGGTGGGATGAATTGGGAGACTGGGTTTGAAATATATACACCACTATGTATAAAGTAGATAATAATGGTAACCTACTGTATAGCACAGGGAGCCCTACTCAGTGCTTTGTGGTGACCTAAGTGGGAAGGAAATCCAAAAAAGAGGGGGTATGTGTATACATTTGCTGTACAGCAGTAACTAACACAGCATTGTAAAGCAACTATATTCCAATAAAAATAATTAAAAAAATAAAACTACTGCCATTAATTTTATGCTCTCACTGCTTTGGCCCTCAGGCAATGGATACTGGGTTTCCAGGAATGTTTTAATATGGATAAGACAGAAGTTCTCTCTCTGACATGCATGCACAGTTTATGTAAATCACAGGTCCCAATACTGGAATTATGCCATTGTTGCTATTCACATAACAGTCAACCTTCTTAGAAAGCCAGGTTAAGAAAAAAGGACTCACATATTTTGGTTGCAAATGCAGGGAATATAATCCCCTGCTCAAGAATGAGCATTTTTCAAATGTCTCTCCAGAATACCTGCTTCTAAGACAAAGCCTTTCCATCAAAGGATATAATTAATTCCTGGGAGAGAAAATAGCATCTACAAGACAGGATCTTTGAAACTTCATAGAAAACTCTTTAAATATCCATGCATTGCAGGTGAAAATGTCTTGTTGTTTGCATCTACAGAGCAAGATTCATCAAGGATAGAATGAAACATTTGAATGTGTTTCCACCGCACATTCTGTCTCCTGCCTATGGGGCCATCTGTAGAAGATCATTTCTCCATAGTGTTCCAAGTGAATCCACTCTAAATTCAAGTCCAGGGATTTCTGTAAAAATGTTTTGAGGCTTTAGGCTAGAAGAAAATATTTAGACTTAAAAGAGACTTACTTTTGTACTGTTGATTTGATATTGACTTACCTAAATGGTCTCTTTCTGAGTGTCATATCTTTCAAACTGAAAGTTACTTTTCTCAAGAGGAGGTCAATTTGAAGATGAGATTATTTCTGAAATCATTCAAATAACACTAAATTAATCTAAAACAAGAAGGTAAGATTTTCAATAGTGCTGTTGTTTATTAAAGATTATTAATTTACATACATTGTTATCATTATATTTCAACGCTTTTCATATATAGTAATAGAACATTTTATAGCCACCTCATTCTTCAAAAGATAGTTGGTAAATATAACTAACCTATTTTGGCAAATGAAAAATTTGAGGCTTGTAGAGATTAAGAAATTTGTAGGATTCAGCTCTCTAACAACATATACCTTTCCTTTGCCATACGATACTTCCTTTAGTAATTAAAACTAATCATGAGAATGAAAACAAAATTTAAATACACTTCACATGCAAAAATATATAAATGTGAATATTAAATAATATAAATCATAACTTTAGTTCAAATACGAATTTGAAGAACTCTTCCTAGGATCAACTGATATGCTCCATATGGGTCTCTGTGGCTTCTTTAAAAGTAAAATTGGAGATGATTCTTCCTCACTGTTTTGAAAGGTTATTTTTTTTTCTTTGTATTATTGCTCAAAATTCAATTCTTCCTACTCCTGGGTACATAAACAGTCATAAAAATAAATGAAGGTCTTTCATGTGCCCACAGCAGTGTTGTGGATATGTTCATATATGTTTCCTCTATCAATTCTCATCATAGCCTGTGAGGTAGACATTATTGTTCTCACTTGATATTAGAGGAAACAAGGATGAAATGTGCCAAGAAATGCACCTCAGTTCAAGAAGCTGCAAGTGGGAAAAGGCAAGATTCTTATCTGGTCGTTTTGATGCTCAAAACAACATACTTTACCATTGGGATTGATATTTCCCACACTTTGCAGAAGAGTTTGAAGGATTATGCTGTAGAGGGGAATTGGGGAGAGAAGAACAGAGGTAAAGAAAAGAAGACAAAATGGACCTTCAATGAAAGCAGTACCACATAGTTATTAGCATGTGGGAATTCAAATAAGTTATACCGTGTGTGTATGTGTGTATTTGTGTGTCTTTTGATGAAATTGCTTCATATATACTTGCCCCTGAAGTTGTATTAAAGTAATAATGGTCACATCAAAAGTAGTTTACTAGTTAAAAGCTTATTATAACATAGCCATATAGAGCATAGGTTAAGAATGTGGAGGCAAAAAAATACCTAATCATGGTTTTAATATTTCTTAGCTGATTAATCTTGGGCAGGATCCTTAAGTCCTCTATGCTTCTATTTCTTATGTGTAAAATAAGTACAAAAATGGTCATCTTAATTATATCACAAGTTTGAAATGGGAAATAACCAGTGCCTGCAAAAAAAAAAATAGAGCACAGTAAGTGTTCAGTAAGTTTCAGTTATTATTATTGTTATTATTATTATTATTAACATGAGATTACTTCTCATTTGCAAATTGGATGAAATAATAACACACACAGGTTGCTATCATATCATGTGTATAGCAATCAATCATTAAAGTATATTTATAAGCTATTATAAAGTTATTGCATTCAGGTAACATGCTTGATCAAATTTATTGCAATAGCTCCTGTGTTCTTTCATTACTTTCCTATCACCAATAACATGTTAACACTTTTGTGTCAACAATCATAGATAGCTTGGTGCCAGGGTTCTTTTCTCTGCCTTTCATCTCCTTGCAGAACCTCAACTCAGTTCATTCAAGTTATACAAACATCTTTAATCAAGCTATATCTAAGATTCCGTCTTCTCAATCCCTCTTTATCTCTACACTCATATTATCAGTTACTTGCCCTGGCTTCCTATTTCCTAACAATAAAGAGAAAATTCCTTAGCTTTGAATTTATAAGCCTTACATGCATTTTCTATGTCTCTTTTCAGGTTTAGATACCACTATGTGTGAATTCTACTGCTGAACATTAGCTGTGAGTCATCTCAAATGATTAAGTATGCATAGATCATCTCCTGTCTGTGCCTGGAGTTTTTGTGTCTATATTTTAAAAATCACCTTTCCCCAGGAGAGAATTTGAGAAATCTTCAAGAGATCAGACCCTTTTAATTTCTATCTCAAAAAAAGCAAAACAAAACAAACAAACAAAAAACTCATAAGAGTTCAGAGCTCAATAGAATTTAGGCATTTAATATTTATTACATTGAGAGGCTTAATAAATTCAAAGTTGAGCTAATAAAATGTGACTTTTTTTCAGGTAATATAACTAATCATAACCTGAGATACATGGAGAATAGAAACAACGTGACAGAGTTTGTTCTACTGGGACTCTCACAGAATCCAAAGATACAGAAAATCATATTTGTTGTGTTTTTGGTGGTCTACATCATCTCTATTGTGGGAAATGTTCTCACTATGGTCACCATCAAAGCCAGTCCATTAGTAAGGTCCCCCATGTACTATTTCCTGGCCCATCTCTCTTTTATTGATGCCTGCTATTCCTGTGTCAATAACCCTAAGGTGATTGTAGATTCACTCTATGAAAAGAAAAGGCACGTTATAAAACTTAAGGAACCCATTTTAAAACCATATGTTAAATGTTTAAAAACGCATATCCCTTACACACACTAAAAAAAAATGTCTAAGAATGAACATTAAAACATAGGGGGATAAAATTAGTTCCTTTTATTTTCTTCTCTATTTTTAATCAATCTATAATGCAAATGTGTAACTTGCTTGTTAAATGCCAAAAAAAAAAATAATTGAACTTTAAAACTATTATTCCCGTGCGTTTTAAGCCTGAACCCCCCAGTAGTGAATGTGGGAAAACCTTTAGCCAGCAGTCCCACCTCATAGGACATCAAAGAATTCATACAGGAGAGAAACCTTATATATGTACTGACTGTGGGAAGGCTTTTTCCCAGAAGTCACACCTCACTGGACACCAAAGGCTTCATACTGGAGAGAAACCTTATATATGTACAGAATGTGGAAAAGCCTTTTCTCAGAAATCACCTCTTATTATACACCAGAGAATTCATACAGGGGAGAAACCGTATGAGTGTGGTGAATGTGGCAAAACTTTTTCCCAGAAATCACCTCTCATAATTCATCAAAGAATTCATACAGGAGAGAAACCCTATGAGTGTACTGAATGTGGAAGGGCCTTTTCTCTAAAGTCACATCTCATTATACATCAGAGAGTTCATGCTGGAGAGAAACCATATGAATGTAGTGAGTGTGGAAAGGCCTTCTGTGAGAAGACTCTACTAGTTGTACATCAGAGAATCCATACTAGGGAGAAACCTGAATCCACTGAGTATGGGATAACCTTTTCCCAGAAGTTACAGATGATCACATACCAGAGAACACACACGGGGGAGAAACACTCCAAATGCAGCGACTGTGGGAAGGTCTTCTGTCAGCATATATACCTTATTGGACATCAGAATCCATGTAAGAGAGAAACCTTATATACGTACCGATTGTAGGAATGTTTTTTTCCCCAGAAGTCAGACCTCATTGTGCATGAGAAAACTCACATTGAACAGAAATCCTATGGGTATGTTGGGCATGAAAAAATGTGGCACCTCCTTAACTGCAGAATAGACTCAAACATTTATAAATATATCTGATTATCCCTCCACAGAATGAACTGGCCAGGCCCTCAGAATGTTTTCAATACTATAAATAGGAATGGATTTGCTCACCCTCAAATATCTCAGCCCCCTTAACAGAATAAACATGTCTCAAACAATTAACATTGCTTTGGTGTTATTTGATCCTTAAAGGTTTTGTAGAATTCTCCTATGGATATATTTCAGCATGATGCATTATTTGAAGGATATCACTTTGCCATCTTTCTCTATTTGTTCCATCATCTTTTCTCTGTTTAGATTATATATGTATTTATATTGATCTATCTGTTAATATATATATAGATATATACAGTCCTTGTCATTTTCATAAAAGTCATCCATTTCCTCAAAGTTCTTAATGTATTTGTGAAATTTTGAATAGTTTCTTATGATTCACTTAATTTTCTCTCTATATGTGGTTATTTCTCCCGTATCATTTCTCATAGGGTAGATTTGTGATTTCTTTTTCGTCAATTAGGTAAACTAATGCTAATGTTTTATTTATTTTATGCCCCTCACGCAAGACTAGTTCTTGCCTTTATATCGTTTTCCTGTTTTCTGATTCATTCATTTATGAATTTATTTCATTAAAGTCCTTCCGTCTGCTTTTCTATTTTTTCTAACTTCTTTAGTTGACTGTGTAAATCAATTAATCTCATCATTTCTATTTATAGGTGTATTTTGGGCTATGTATTAATCTGAGAACAATTTTAGCCATTTGTCATCCAATCTGAGAATATTCTGTTTTTTTGGTAGGTAACTCCTACTGTTTAGCCCAACTTTGTTTGTAGGTATGACAGATCTATTTATTCTTAGGTGTCCCAGCATATTTCCTGTTGTGTATCCTGTTTTCATTGCTTTTATTTCTTTTAATCTTTCATTATGGGGCCCTGACTCCGTTTCTACTGCTTTGGATGTGTTACTTGTGTCCCAGAGCACAGCAAAGGGAAGGATGCTTCCAAAGCATTTTCAGGAAGCTAGCATAATCCTGATATCCATAATCTTGATAATCCATAATACTTGGGAGATGGGATTTGAGGCTGAAAAGAAACGTGATGGTAGGCCTGTGGCTATAAATGTTCAGAGGACTTTTTTTTTTTTTTTTATAACTTTTCCACTTAATGCTAAGATTTTAGATAATTTCCTTTACAGTCTTTTGGGCAGAGGTGGTTTTATTTCTATCTTATTCTTTCCATGAGAGTGAAGACTTTTTTGTTATCACATAATGTCAGCAGTCTTTACTCACCTTGAGCAGAACATGAGCTTAAAACCTCAGTGTGACTAACCTGGGTTTGGCAGATGCACTTGAAGTGAAGAGTAGGCAACAGTGGAGTGCCCGTGGTTGCTGAGGTTGCTGTGGCTGAGCTTCTGGAGTCTGGTCTTCTGTGGAGTCACTGACTTGCAGCAAGCCACAGCAAGAGTGGGGAATTTCCTAAAAATGTCCCAGAGTGTGGACAGACATTTCTTCATGTTCAACAAAACTTTATTGAGCATGTGCTGCACGGCAGGCACTATTTTGAAGATTCTGCAGTGAACAAAGCAGACAAAAATATCTCTGCCTTCATGGAGAGATGGTTAATAAAAAAGCGTATATTATATATAAAATATAATACTATTATACAGTATGTAAATAAATATTTTAATTTTAATAAAATTAAAATTGAAAATTTAATGCAATATATGTAATTTTTTTATTATCCATCTCTCCATGAAGGCAGGGACTTTTTTTGTCTGCTTTGTTGCTTTACTTTCATCCACAGCATTTAAGCACTTGGCGGCAGATAGGAGATAGATGATAGATAGATAGAATATGATATATGTATAAATATAAATATATAAAATGTTAAATATAATCCTATACATATAACATATAATACATATATAACTATAGTCATATAGATATCTTCTCTGTTGATAAATGCTTAAGTGATGTGGATAAAAGAAAAGCAAGACATATACACACACTACTATGTATAAAATAGATAGCCAACAAGGACCTACTCTACAGCACAGGGAACTACTCAATATCTTGTAATAATCTATAATGGAAGGGAATTAAAAAAAAGAATATATTCTAATATATTTACATTGTAAATCAACTATATTTCAATACAAATAAAAAAAAGTAAAACAAGATAAGGAAACAAGGTGTGGCCTATAGGGTATGGGGTGGGCAGGGAAGGCCTCAATGACAGGGTGCCATTTGAGCAGGGATAAGAAGAAAATGAGGGCATGTTTAAAGGAGAACAAACATGTCAGGCAGAGGGAATAGGAAGTGTAAAGGCCCTGAGGCAGAGGTATATCTGAAATCACATCTCCAATGTATATCTTTTTTTAAAATAAGTTTATTTATTTATTTACTTATTGGCTGCGTTGGGTCTCTGTTGCTGTGCACGGACTTTCTCTAGTTGCGGTGAGTGGGGGCTACTCTTCCTTGTGGTGTGTGGGCTTCTCAGTGCAGTGACTTCTCTTGTTGCAGAGCATGGGCTCTAGGCACACGGGCTTCAGTAGTTGCGGCACATGGGCTAAGTAGTTGTGGTTCGCAGGCTTAGTTGCTCTGCAGCATGTGGGATCTTCCTGGGTCAGGGATCGAACCCATGTCCCCTGCATTGGCAGGCAGATTCTTAACCACTGCGCCACCAGGGAAGTCTCTTCCAATGTATTTCAAAAATACTTCAAGGATTTACCTTAAATGGTCCCATATTGTTGTGACCCCAGGTGCCTGAAAGAAGTAAATATAAATCCACTCTGGTGTAAGCCAGCCATCTTTCAACCCACAGATAAAATTCCAAGATATAAGAGCCAACAGTGGAAAAAAGTAATAAAACACATAAGCAGACAAGACACTATTAGCAAGATCCATAAGAATTAACAAACAGAATCAAACCCATAAAACTTCAGATATTATGGGACTTCCCTGGCGGTCCAGTGGTTAAGACTCCATGCTTCCAATTCAGGGGGCATGGGTTCGATCCCTGGTTGGGGAATTAAGATCCTACATGCCACCTAGTGCAGCCAAAAAAAAATTATTAGACATAGACTATAAAATAAGTATATATTTAAAGTAACGAAAGAAGGTGTTTGCTAGGGCTACTATAAGAAAGTACCAGGTGACTTAAACAAAAGAAATTTATTGTCTCACATTTCTGGAGAAGTCCAAAATCAAGGTGTTGACAAGGTTAGTTCTTTCTGAGAGAATGTTAGGGAAGGATCTGTCCAGGCCTCTTTCCTTGGCTTGTAGATGGCTGTCTTCTCCCTGTGTCCTTCACGTGATCTTTTCTCTGCATGTTTCTGTGTCTAAATTTCCCCTTTTTGTAAGGACACTAGTCATATTGGATTAGAGCTCAACCTAGTGACCTATTGACCTTATCTTAACTTGATTACTTCTGTAAAGTCCCTATCTCCAAATAACATCACATTCTGAGATACTGGAGTTAGGACTTCAACATATGAATTTTGAGGGGAAACCATTCAACCCATAACAGAGGAATGGAACATATAAATAAAGAGCAAGAGAATCCAAAGTGACTAAGCAGATTTTCATTATTGAAGTATAGTTGATTTACAATGTTGTGTTAGTTTCAGGTGTATAGGAAAGTGATTCAGTTATATACGTATATATATGTTATTATAGGTTATTTCAAATATTGACCATAACCCTGTGAACACCTTGATTTCAGAACTGTAGGACAATAATTTTTTTTTTTGTTGTACCCATTGTTTTATTTTTCTATTCTGTTTAATAGCTTTCTATCCACAAAACAAGGGCAATGTATACCTGTGTATAACACACTGTGCCATGTCAGGCATTCTGCTGTTTTATTTTGTTCATTATAACCAGGAACTTTCCTAAGCATTCTATCATCAAGGTTTATAATGGCATATAAATCAGTCCACTGAGAGCTGTAGACCACACAGTCTGATGGCCTGGTAGTGAGTAGTTTCCGGAAATTCCTTCACAAATGATATGCTTTATAGTAGTTGTATCCTGAAAAACAAGAAACAAAAGATATTGGCAAGTAGAGTTCCATTCAGTCATCAACAGTTGGCCCAATTCATCATTATATGGTATGATAAAAATGTAACCCACAGTGATGCCACTCAGGTTGCAGGCTTCCATCCAAACCTGTCAGGTTCCAAAAGCAACGGTAGCCTCAGCAAACATATAGCTTCACCTTTTCAAGTATCTGGTATAATTGTGCTAAGTCTGAGCTTCTCTCAAGGCACCCATGTAATATTGGATTTCCCTCATTGCATAAACCATTTATTCATTCAGCTACTGTTTCTCCTTTTCTCCATTCATCATTGATTTTAACCCAAGCATTTCCACCTCTGGAAGGAATATTAAGGTCAGCTGCTGTGCTGGTCCAGATTGCCGACAGCAGCACCAGTCTAGTAATACATCCTCCCTCAGTCCATTCCCATTCATACAGGTAGTGTTATATGGGTACAGAACTAGTGGGCTACTTTGACCAATAGGTAATAGAGCTGTATTAACTGTCAGATCCTGCTACCTTCACCCAGGTATTCATGATGGTTTCTTGGACCCTTTGTGTCCTTTTCTGCTGGAAAAATAGGAATCTGCAATGATAAGTCACACCTCCTAATTTAGTCCAGTGCTCTGGACATTTGTTTGTTGTAGCATGATAGTAAGGAGTTACTTTTCTTCCTGGCAAAGAGATGTTTCTTTGCCCCTCTGTAAAGCCTCTTCTATTTTGCCTTGGCTCCCCGAAACTGGGGATTGTGCATGGGCGTTTCCTCAGCTCCCCAAACCCACAGATTTGGTTTGGATCTTTTGTTAGCTCCCCAGTCTCTAAAGATAATATGTGGGGGTTCACGTGGTTCTTCACCCCAGAAATTGTACATAGGGGTTCCCTTGGCTCTCTGCCCTGGAGATTGCATGAAGTGTTCCCTCAGCTCTCTAATCTTGGTTTAACTATTTGTTAGTCTCATGGGTAACTCATTCTGTCAGGCGTCTTCCCTCCTCATCTTCCCTGCTGACTACATGCTTTGCCATTACTGCATTTACTTAGTTTAATATCTTCATAAACAGCAAAAATTTACCAAAGGCAATTTGGAACATTAGTGACCTCTTTGGGAAACTTGAGGCCTTTCCAAACTGGCTCATCCAGGACATGTCCCTTTCCATCACTTCCATTCCTTCTTCCTCCTTTTACTACCTTTGCTCTTCCCTGCAGCTCCCTTGAGTTCTTTGATCTGTCCCCCTTCAACATCCCTGCCTGACCCTTCTCTTCCCACTCAAGCCCCTCAGCTTCCTATAGTCACTAGAACTTTAGGCCTCCTGACTCCATTGGGGGACTCTCAAAGGCAACTACCTGAGGCTGAAAAAGCTAAATGGAAACAGACTGGTTATTTTATCTACCCAGATGTCTTTGGAGACACCCAGATGGCTTCTGGGTATCTCTTTGGTCCTGCTCCCCATATTTATTCCACAGCTTCCATAAGATTACACGTCAGGTCAAAGAAGATGGTGTGAAGCCCTCATATTGAACAGATAACATCAACTTGTTCTATCTGTCAGAATAATCCTGATAAAAGTATAAAGCAGGGCAAAGACAAGAGTCATAACTCTGTTATATAAAACAGGGAGTTTTGTACTTCTGTGTTTATGCATGACTCTACTAAAATTTTAGAATGAAAGCTTTAAGATCTTTATTGTATCTGTCTGTATGTTTATGTATGTATGTGTTATGTATATGTGATATTTTCTGACCAAATTGTTACCAAATTGTTCAAATATCCTGATAACTTTTGACATTTTGCCTTCCCTATATCGAATCCCAATTGATATATTTTATACCCAAAATTGACTCTGGGGTTTCCCAGAGGACCACTGGAAAATCACCAAGGATTTGTTCTTTCATCTTGTAAAAAGAGATGCTAAAAGTAATTAGGTTTATTTAGTATTACATAAATGATGATATAAATTGCGTGGGAAGTGTCAAAAAATACTTAGCCTTCCCTAGATTAAAGTTGTTTGGGTAAAATGTTATTAATGTAAATATTTCAAAAATTATATGAAGTTCCTAGAGATTTGTCATTGTGCTCACTGTCCATGATATATTTCTATTTGTGTCCTCATGCTGCTTTACCTTATGTTAGGTAGCAACAATACAATTTTATGAATCATAATTTCTATTATTTAAAAAATAGTAACTTGGTCACAATTTTACTTTTCAAAATCCAGTATATTCTAGGCTAATTGGGGATTGTAAATTCCAATTGGAAATTTACATCACTCACCTTTAGAGTTTTATTACTAGATGGATATTTAGGAACTTTTCTTCAGCTCCCAAATCTCATGGTTATAAAATAAACATGTTCTTACTATCATATGTATGTTTTCTCTCTGGCTTAAAACTTTCCCTTGTAAAAGGGCTGCTGCCACTATGGTCACTAAACTTTTATCAGGACAAGTGTTCCACACATGGAGAATCCTCATGGCTCTTTCAAGTAACTGAGGGGCCCATTTCACCAGTAAAGTCATCCAAGAAATCCAATGAGTTCTTCCTATATCACAAAAATTATACTGTCTATCATCCCCACTCATCTGGAATGATAGAGCTAATGAACTATTAAAATGAAAGCTTGCTGGGAAACTGGGACTTCCCTGGTGGTGCAGTGGTTAAGAATCCAGCTGCCAATGCAGGGAACATGGGTTCGATCCCTGGTCTGGGAAGATCTCACATGCTGCGGGGCAACTAAGCTTGTGTGCCACAACTACTGAGCCCACGTGCCACAACTACTGAAGCCCATGTGCCCTAGAGCCGGTGCTCCACAACAAGAGAAGCCACCGCAATGAGAAGCCCGTGCACTACAATGAAGAGTAGCCCCTGCTCACCGCAACTAGAGAAAGCCCGTGCGCAGCAATGAAGACCCAACACAGCCAAAAAAAGGAATAAAATTTAAAAAAAAATGAAAGCTTGCTAAACTGATGGAAGAAATCAGTCTCCCATGGCCTAAGGGTTTTACCCTTATCCTTGATTGCCCTCTGGTCCTTTCCTGATGGGTCATACCAGCTGTCCCCCTATAAAATTACTGGCTAGCCCATGGAGTTTTCTATTCTGTCTGGGCTCTTGAAGACTGGTCCATTCAGACATTCTAAAATACGGCAAGAATTTTATTCATTATTTCCAAACTTCTCTTCAATGGGTTGAAGCTGCTTTTCCTCCATTTCTCCATGTAAACCACTGTATAACCCAGAAACTGGAGACTTAGTTCTCTCAAGACAACCAGAAAACTCAGCTTGAGCCCTATTAAAAGGGTCCTTGCATCATCCTCTTTACATCACTAACACTGCTGCCAAACCCCAGGGGGATCAAACCCTGGATTGGTGTTTCTCAACTGAAAAGATATTAAAATCTACTCTAAATGGAAGTCCATCCCGAGTGCAGACTCTAAACTGAGGGTCTCGGAAAGCGGCGAGTAAAATGGAAGATGAGGAAGTCGCTGAGAGCTGGGAGGAGGCTGCGCACAGCGGGGAAATCCAGATCTCCTCCCAAAGTGTCCATTGTGATTCAGGACGATAGCCTTCCCATGGGGCCCCTCCACAGATCCGCATCCTCAAGGGGCCCACCAGCACTGGTGTGGTCAGCAGCCCCAACTCCACCAGCAGGCCAGCCCGTCCTGCCAAGTCCTTAGCGCAGTAGGAGGCAGAGTACGTTGAGGCCGGGTAGTGGATCCTGGGCAGCGCCAGCCCGGAGGAGGAGCAAGAGAAACCCATCCTTGACAGGCCAACCAGGATCTCCCAACCCAAAGACAGCAGGCAGCCCAACAATGTGATCAGACAGCCTTTGGGTCCTGAATAGTCACAAGGCTTCAAACAGCTCAGATAAATGCGGGCAGGAAAGGATGCTGCCGCCATCACCACTCACTGGGTCATCCGCTGAGGGCTGCGCTGCTGTGGCAGACAGCTGGACTTGAGCAGAGGCAAAGACCTGAATTATGTGCACTGTGATCCCCTTTGCTCCGCCCACTGTGACCTTGAACTCCATGCACTATGACCTCCCACCCCCACTGTGATTGGCCTGTCAACAAGGGCTGTCCCAAGTCAATAGAAAGGGAAAGGGTGGGGGTTAGAAGAGGACTGGGGGGACCCACCAAGGATTCAGAGAGTCAGACAGTGCCACCTGGCCACTTGGGGTAAAGCCTGTGCCAGCAGTAACAGTTTATCGTTCTCATTAATTTGGGATTTCAAAACACAAATGAGAACTCCCATCCACCCACACTCAAGTGCATGTCTTCATCACTTAAAAGCAAATTCCATTTGAAAATATCCTTTTTTCCCCTTCCTGTTTTTGTTTGTTTATACAAATATTTGATTTGCAAAAGTAAAAGTATATGGGAGGGACTTCCCTGGTGGCGCAGCGGTTAAGAATCCGCCTGCCAATGCAGGGGACACGGATTTGATCCCTGGTCCAGGAAGATCCCACATGTTGAGGAGCAACTAAGCTTGTGTGCCATAACTACTGAGCCTGCGTGGGGCAACTACTGAAGCCCATGTGCCTAGAGCCTGTGCTCTGCAACAAGAGAAGCCACTGCACTGAGAAGCCCTGGCACGGCAACAAAGAGTAGCCACTGCTTGAGGCAACTAGAGAAAGTGCGTGCACAGCAACGAAGACCCCATGCAGCCAGTAATAATAATAATAAAAAAAGTGCATGGGAGGGGTTTCAGCAGTTTAATGAATTTTTAATTGAGAAAGAGTAGTTTGGTAGTCTACTTAAAAGTGTTTCTGGGCAATTCACTAGAAACATTAACCAATAGGATTTTGGTGAGCGTAGCTTCTGTGGTGGCTGCAGTAGCAGCCCAGTAAGGGGGCAGCCCCCAGGACAGATGAGCACCACATGCCTATACCTCCCTCCCCCCAGTTAAGTCCCAGAGCATCTGGGCTCTACCTGGAAACTGGGCTAGCTTTATAGACTCAGAGAGCCTGGGGAGGGTACCAACCCCTTACCTCTCGTATACTTTGGGAGATAGGGAAAGTGAACAGACTTCCCCTTCCAAAACCCTTCAGGGGTGGTTCCCTACCAGCCAGGCTTCCTAGTTCTAGAAGAGGGCAGGGAGTGGGGCTGCACTCCTGGGCTTTAGGAATAAAGGCTTCAAGGGATTTTCCTAGCAGTCCATCAGTTAAGACTCCGTGCTTCCACTGCAGGGGGCATGGGTTCCACCCCTGGTCTGGGAACTAAGATCCCATAAGCCTTGCGGTGTGGCCAAAAAGTAGAGCAACAACAACAAAAAAGGAGTAAGGGCTGCGAGACTTGCTCAGTATTTTGCTGTCAGCACAAGGAACACCGAGAGAGAGTCTGACTCCAGGACTCTGAGCCTCCTGCTGAGTGTGGTTAGAAGGTAGGTAGATCTTCCCACTCCAGCAAGGCTTAGAACCCTCAAGAGTCTGTGGAGCGCCATCTCTGTTGATGGCATTAGCTCGGTAACTCTACCCAGAACATTTCCCTTGTGAAATCAGTACCTTGGGAGCAGACCATCCTGAATACATTTGGGAAAAGACAATCTGTGCCTTGTAAAGATTGGTAATGACAGACTGGTTCCCCATAGGCCTAGGCTATCCTCCATCCCTTCTTCCAGAGCAAGGGCCTAGAATGAAGGAAGTTTTCCCTCTGTCCTTGGAACCTGGAGTTTTGCTTTGGTTCTTTGAGGTGGAAGAGACTTAGGGGGCCCTGCCCAGAGCAGCCATGTGTGTACAATCTGGCCCCTCTCAGGCTTTCTGATCTCTTCCGTTGCACTGTGCCTTATATTCCTCAGCCAGCCAGATGGCCTCCTGGGTCAGCAGATGAGTTTTGGAGTGGTTGGTGTGACATTTGTGCAAGCCTTGGCCCACTACATCTTAGGAGGAAAGTTCAACTGTCAGTTGAATCAGCAACTAGTCCATAGTTGTGGACTATGTGTGTTCACAGTTGTGGACAACTGTGTGAAGGCAGGAAATTGTCCGTGAGCAGAGCTAGAACAAAGCTTCAGTCAGTAAGAACCCACAAGATGTTGAATGGTGCCCACAGGCTGTTCTGAGAGGAAATGACCTCCAGGAGTGGGCATGGGAGCAGGTCACTGCTGTCTTTCCAGTTCCACTGCCCTGACCAAGCTTCTGCATTCTAAATGGATAGTGTCTATCCCTCATGTAATAGTGGTTTCTGGCTGGAGATGAGACTATCCTTTTCGGTTGGAGAAGGCACAGAGGTAGGCTAGGTGGGAAGGCCAGAAGTGCTGATTGCTCGGCTGCTGGGACCACCTGTTCTTGCTCCCCTTCTCTAGTGGGAGCCAAGAGAAGGCTGGCTGATGGGTATCCGTGGATCAAGGATGTAGTAGGGACTGATGCTCCCACCTCCCTCTGGCCAAAGATGGGGCTCTGCCCATTGTGTGCTTGTCACCACCCACCAGCAGTCATATCCTGGCTTCCTAGATGGAGAGGTGACAAGCAAAATGTTAAAAAGAAAGAAATGAAAACAGGAAACTATTGTGCTGGGGGGAGGTGGGAGGGGAGATGGGAGAATGGTTTGGATTTTGTGTGTGTGTTTGTGAGTGTAGTTGTCTGTAACTTTCCTTAAGTGCTTTTTCTTTTCTTTAATTAAAAAAAAATTTTTTTAAAGTAAGCTACAGGCTTTGGCTTGGAAAACCCCAGGGGAGTGGATGGGGGGCCAAAGCCTAAGGCTGCTGCCCCTCTATCTGCCTTCTTGGTACTGTCCTCTTCTCCCAGCTCCTCCTTGACCCTGTGAACCAGGCCTTAGACCTTCCAGCTAACCACTTCCCATGAGCTACTACTCTGATGTCAGCCTATAACCAAAGGAGCTGGGGGTCTGGGTCTGGTGACCAACCCTTTTCCACCCACTCAATCAGGGTGCTCCCCACCTGAAGGCAGGAGGCAACACCCTTTCTGCTACATCAGCCCCTTCCAGAGCCCACTGCCCTGCCCCGCCCTGTCTAGCCCAGCCATTTGCTGCTCTGACCCATTTGGGGATGCTCTGCTCAGGGATGGGCCGGCAGGGCTGCCCAGCCTCCCTGGTAGGCAAAGACACTGGAAATGTCTGGGGTCCTGTTTTTGGCCATGTGATCCCAGGGGTGCACATGGGCCCCTTGGGTATCTGAACAGAAGGGCATGGGAGGGAAAGCTGCACCCCTGCAGTCCTGTTCTGCGGGTCTAACGGGCAGCTGCCCACACTACCCCACCCTGCATTGTGGGCTCCTGAGTTGGTAGATTAAGCATTTTATAAATTGTATTTTAAATACATGTTTTAAACTTCAAAAATAAAATAAACTAAGGGTCTCTCGAGAACCCCCAGAAGCAGATGTTGCTACAAGGTAGACTGCTTTCCTAAGAACTTCAGACCAAGTAGATGACATCATGCTTCCACCCAAGATGCCAAACAAGACCCTGTAGGATTCTCTTGCATACTCCCTAATCTCACCATTTTTACTGTTCTTCTTGCAGTATCATCCTTTTTCTCTATCCGCTCCAGCATCATCTTTGCTATCCACATAACTCCCCCCGTTACAACTGCAGCTTTCCATAATGAGTCTTCATTTGTATTATCTCCTCTTCCTCTTCACCCAAGCTGTTTTCCGCTTTAACAATTCCACCATCCCTGCAAGGATCCCAGAATCTATAGCGTTCCTTCACTCAACTCATAGCACAGTCTTGCAACGTTACTTTAGAATGCTATGTTCTCCCCCTTCTTCGGAAGCCTCTGGCTTCCCTTAAATTCCTATGCCATCTCATATTTAAGGGCATCCATTGTGCTATCACTCAGGGTCCCTTTAGGTTTTTCCCCTAGACTTCAAAAGGAATCTCTTTCAACCTCAATACTTTTCATAAAGGGCCATCTATGCTTAACCAGACTGCCTTCTTTTCTCACCTCAACTACTCTATTGCCTCTGATTTAAGTTTTCCAGACACTAGATGAGCCAAAAGGTCTACTAAACATGTTACAACTACAAGCTTAGACAGAATCCAAGCCCCAGAAGGAGGCTGTGCTCTTCTTCTCTCATCAGGTTCTTAAGAAGCCTTAGAACAAGAGGCTAAGAGACTGGAGTAAATCTGAAAAACTTGCTGCAACAAGTCAAGTACGAGCAACCTGCATGCCTAGTGCTGCTGCTGTGTGGGCCACTTAGAAGTTCACCTGACCACCTGCATCTTCTATGCTCTGCTACAGGAAATAACCATGACTGTGGTTAATCTTACCAAAACTACCAATGTCATTGCCAGAGAACTATAGGAACTCCAATAAGTGGATCTTCATAATTATCTGGCATTGGACACCATCCCGGCTTCTCATTACTTGTGTAATGACTGGAAGCCATTGCTGTGCATGTGTTCCCTGAAACCTCTCTGATGGCTGTGCCATCACCAAAAATATCCAGACATTCCAGAAAATTCTTTAGATTTCCACTTTCATCTTCACCCCACTATCTGAATACCCTTCGGGCCCAATGTCTAGGAATCTTCTTGACTGGCTCTCTCTGAACGTCAAATCTTGGTTTTACTCCCTTATCCAAACTTTAATAACTACTGTTTTATTTTATTTTATTCCTGAGTATATGTCTTGTTAAATGCCTAATCTCAAAGGCCCTCCAACAGCTGTGAGCCTAACAGCACAATCAACAGATGATACAGTGGTCAGTCCTTCAGGAACAACAGGAATGTGAAGGCCAGCACCCCCCTGAAAAGTATTTGGACTTAACTTCCCAATGACTCTCATTCCATCCCTAATAGTGCTTAAGGACAGATTTTGTCTGACTTAAACAAGGTGGGGCTAAGTGTTCACCATTACCTATTGCTTACTCTCTGCTTTCTCTTTTTTAAAAAAATATTTTATTTATTTATTTAATTTTGGCCGTGTCTGGTCTTAGTTGCGGCACATGAAATCTTTGTTGTGGCATGTGGGATCTTTCGTTGTGGCACACGGGCTTCCCTGGTTGTGGCGTGCAGGTTTTCTCTCTAGTTGTGGTGCCTGGGTTCCAGAGCGAGTGGGCTCTGTAGTTTGTGGCACTCGGGCTCTCTGGTTGAGGTGCGTGGGCTCTGTAGTTGCGGCGCATGGGCTTAGTTGCTCCGAGGCATGTGGGATCTTAGTTCCCCGACCAGGGATGGAACCCATGTCCCCTGCATTGCAGGATGAATTCTTTACCACTGGACCTCCAGGGAAGTTCCCCTCTGCTTTGTCTTGACCACACTTTAGTCAGGCTTCCCCCTCCTACAGGTTCCTGAGCTCTGCTTGCCCCCAAGCCTGAGCAAACACAAAAAAAGTGAAATTTGCCTCTCTTCTCAGCTTCTTCTGGGAATCGACTGACAACAGCAGGATGCTTTCCTGTCAGACCCCACTGGCCATTTCCCCTTGCTTGTCCAACTTCCCCTTGAAAGATTCCGCTTATATCTGCTTGCCTCCTCCTTACCCTGTGAAAGAAAAGCCTTTTTCTGCTTGATTTTGAGGCCCTTATAGACCTTATGATCATAGCATTCTCCCTATTGCAACCACCCCTCCCCCATTGCAACAGTCCCTTTCCCTCCCTTCCAATAATCCTTCTGAAAAAAAGTTTCTCCTTTTTAAGTCCTGATTTGTTTTTCTTTGACAACCAACATGCAACAAGATGTGTTAATAAGGGCCCAGAAATAGGTAATCTAGAGCTATGCTATTATCTAACACCATGACTGCTAACGCATGGTGAGATTTAGCCAAGAGTTCCAGTCTTTGGGCAATTTATTTAATTTGTGTGGATAACTCCTAGGACATGACTGGCTGTGTTTCTTTTCATCACTGTGTGGCGTCCTGCACATATGTTGTTCCTACTGCCCCTCCCCTCACCAATTAGTGATCCTAAAGTGGTTAGTATCAAGGGAATATTTGGAATGATTGTGGCATTGGAGAGTTGTGGCTAGTGGGGTTGGTGAGGGTGAGTCCTTGTGGGGTTCTGCTGCTGAGTAAAAATCTACTGCAATTTTGAGTCAAACCCAGTGCCCAGTGTTGGACAAGGGGAGGCTTGTAATAGCAGAAGCCCAGGCCCACCAAGGTTCCCACTATTGCCTATATTCTGTGTTCCTGTGAAGGCAAGTTGTGCGGCTTAGTGCAATTCCAGGTGGTGTTAATAGGAGCTTATAATGTTATAGCCAAGTAAACGGGCATGTTATCCACCTCATTCTCAGCACCTGAGTCAGCTCAATTGGTTATGCGCTCAGCCCATGATTGGCCACATATTTGAAGTAAGAGTTGACCCACAGAATTAGAAGGCACTTGTGAGTCACAAACCATATCTTAGAGTCTGGCTTAGCCGGAATGGGTGTTGCTGGTAGTAGTAGAGATGGAAGGAGGAAGAGTGCACGCTTCAGTGGTGGTGTCTGTGGTCAGGTTAGTAGGACTGACCAGGCTGAATGGCCAACAGCCTGCTTCCCGTGGTCCCCATCCTGATCCATGTTGTGTGTCTCTCCGTGTTGTGCATGTGGCATGTTGTTTCCAGACCTTGTCAACAGTAGGGTGTAGTTTGCCAGGGGAGGGTGATCCATCAATGGGTGTGTAGTCGATACTGGTGAAGGGAGGAACTTCTCAGGTATGGAAGAGGCACGGCAACAGAACAGGGGTAAAAGTCAGAGGTCATCTGTGGGCAGCAGTATGAGCTTTGCTTGTCCCTTGGGTAGTGTCCAAATGGTGTTATTAGTTCCACCTCCTGGGTGTTGGGAGCTGGTCCAAGATTGTTCTATGGTGATTTAGCGGAGTATGTGGGCAGAAGGTGAGGACGCCTCTCTCTCCAGATGGTGGTGAGTGGTTTGCTCAGCTTACATTGGATGAAGAGCAGAAGCACGCTGAGTATGGTCCCAGAGTTGGTGGTCCACGGCAGGTCCCCGTCGGGATCGGGGGGAAGTGGCTGCTAGGCTCTGGATTTTTTATGAGGGAGAAGGGAAAAAGGTGGCAGCACCAGGTGGATGTTCCTTTGCTGTGGGCAGTACACAAGGCTTCCATGTCCATGAAAATTGGTAAGTGGGTTGTGCCCAGTGTGGATGTGTCCACCAGAAGAGGTCACAGCATTTCTATGGGTGGTCACTACATTTGTTGTGAATTTTAGTATAGTGCAGTTACGTCGTAGGTCTGCACTTTTGAACTTGGGGGACCATTTTCCTCCAGGTTCTCTCAGGAGCCCTTGTTTTAAAATACCGTAGATGTCTTTCTATGACATCTGCTGCTGTAGGACAATGGGGTGGGTGAAAACTCACACAATGTGATTTTGTAATGCCCACTGTTGCATCGCTTTGCACTGGGAGCCTTGATCTGTTTGTGTAAGGGCAGCACTCCCAGGGGCTGTCAGGATGCTGTATTAACGCTTCAGTAACATTAACAAAGGTTGGGGCCCCACAAGAGGCAGCAATGGAAGGCCTGTGTGGGCATCCACCACTGTTAACCATGTGTTAACATATATGTTCCTGCTGCTGCCGGGGGAGGCCCAATGAAATCAGTTTGCCATCTCTGATGTGGCCCTCCTCCTCTGTAAGTGTCCGCTCCAGTGATGTAGGCCCAATGTGTAGATTTCTGGCTTCTGGTACAGTCCCTAATGATTTGTCTCCCTGCTGAGCTGACTCCTCTACTAACAACCCATTTTCATAACCCCATGATGCCCCAAAGCCCTGACCTCTCGTGTGCCTCCTCCCACAGGTCTGAGACTCCCCCTCCTTCCAGAGCCCCAGCTGCTTTGGTGGTTCAGTTAGTTCACCAGGCTTGGCGTTGTAGAGCACCTCCTCTGTGTCTTGTTTGGTATGAGCCGAGGTGTGATGCGCCCAGATGGGCAGAGCGGGAGCCAGTGTGGCAATTTGTCCCACAGCTCTTTACCCCAAGTGTCTTGGCTTGTATTTTCCATCCCTGATTTTGCCAAAGTCCTGACCAAGTAGTTAGCTGGTGAACACCAACCAGGAGTCAGTAAAGTATGAACGGTGGGAAAATGTTTGTTAAAGGCATAATCTATTGCTAGGGCTATTATAGTGGCTCAGCCCACTGGGCACTGTGGTCTGTGCCCCATATGGATTTGGGGGTGACAGGCTGAGGCTGTCTATTGTCTGGTCCCTTACACTCTGTGCTCACTCCATTGGTAAAGGAAGACTGTTGCTTTTCTTGTTTTGAGGGTGCTGACCATCCTCCCTCCCGTCCCCACTGAGCAAGGGGTAGAGGCATTTCTGGAGTTAAGGTGAGTTAGGCTCAGTGGCAGGTATGTGGTTATTTCCTCATGGAGTTTGTGACACTCCAATAGGGCTGGGTTTAGCTCGACCCTGTAGATAGCATTTCCACTTTAATAAGGGGGCCTCTGATGCAGATCTGATTTTATGGGGAGTTTTTTTCCATTACCTAGGGCATACGAGGAATCTCGGTCTGTGGGGTAACTGGCTCTGCCCCAGGAAGGGCCTCCGTTTCCATAAGTGCCCTGTATGCTGCTAGAAATTGTCTCTCCAGTGGCAAATACGTTTGGGCTGAAACTAAGAGCCCCTTACAGCAAAAGCCCATGGGTAGAGGTCTGCCTGTCCATTTGGTCCAGAGTCGCCTGGAAGCAAATTTTGGGGTGGGAGCAGAAACTTCTAAATGTAAGTCCTATCCTCGGGGCATGAGTGGGAGAGCTGAAGTGATAGCCTCCTTTAGTTTCTCCAGTGCCTGTTGTAGCCCAAGTCCTCAGTCAAAATGGAAGACTTACAGGTGGCTCAATATGTAGATAGGGCCTAGCAAATAGTAGATGTGAGAATGTGTTGGTATCAGAATCCAAATTTTTCTACCAAATGTTGGGCCTCCTTGCTGATGTGGGAGGTTGGTGCAGTAGGAGCTTTTATTTTATTGGATTGGGAATAGTTTGCCCTTCTCAGTTCTGAATGTAGCCCTCACCGCATTTAACAGATTGGTAGGGGCCTTGTACTTTATGGAGGGAGACAGTTGCCCATCCCCTCTCAGTGAGGTGCTCAATCAGGGTTGTGACTGCCTGGTCCTCAGTGCCTTGTCATATCCTGTACTATGGCGTATTTACCACCCAAACCAATAATGGAATGGTAACTGGTTCCCGCTGGGTGGCGCCCACCAATAGAGTAAAAGCCTTGGTTTTGTTCCATGAAGTTGGCTGCTGACTGAGCCGGTCCGGTAGTGGGAACAGCGATCGTCTCGAAGGGAACAACCAGGAAAGACATCCTTTAGCAAATCTGGGCCAATTTTAATAGTTAAGTGGGTAATTTTCCTTTTAATTAATTGTCCTCTCAAGCCAGTCACCTCCTTTGGGGGGGGGGGGTCCCTTTAAAGCATGTATGCTCCCTGGGATTAGGAAGGTTTGAGCATCTGTGTCCAACAGAGCCAGCCAGTGTGTTTGTGTTCTGGAGCCCAAACTACAGTTGATGTGATACAAGGGCGATTGTCTTCCAGGCAGGGCCCCACTTCTGTGACTGCTGGATCCCTGTGCTGGGGCTGTCCTGGCCACTGGTAGAGACCAGAGGCAAGTACTGAAGATGAGGCTGCCTGTGAAAGGGAAGGCTGCCGCAGCCCGTAATCTAACCCTAGTAAGTACTATTGCTGTACTGATTTATCGGAGAACCTCCAATTTGAGACGCTACAATCCCTTAGGGTTCAATATAACCTGTGACGGTTAAGTTTATGCGGCAGTTTGACTGGGTCATGAGTGCCAAGACATATGGTCAAACATTATTCTGGGCTTGTCTGCAAGGTTCTGGATGAGATTAACATTTGGATCGGTGGGCTGAGAAAAGCAGATCACCCTTCCTGGTGTGGGTGGGTCTCATCCAATCAGCTGAAGGCCTGAATAGAACAAAAAGGTGACCCTCCCCATAAGGCAGAGGGAATTTCCTCCTGCCTGACTCCCTTGGGCTAGCACTTTGTTTTTTTCCTGCTTTGGGGTTCAAATTGATTCCTCGTAGGCCTCAAGCCAGCAAATCTTTGGATTAGAACTACACCATGGTCTCTCCTAGGGCTCCAGCTTGAGGACTGTAGATCTTGGGACTTGCCAGGATAACCCTGTGAGCCAATTCCTTATGAAAAAAAAAAACACCTCTTTTTATATATACATCCTATTGGTTTTGCTTCACTGGAGAATTCTGACTAATATATAACCTGTCTTGTTTTCTCAGAGTTCACGCTTAAGCAGAGGCCAAGCTGTAGGTTTGTTTGACTTAGGAGGGGGGGCAGCTTTACTCTCGATAGTAATTTTGATTTAGGCCAGGTGGCCTAAACACTTGGACCTGAGTTTGTCTTTCCTGAGTTTCTATTAAATCCAAGGGCAGCTGTGACTTTCGAACTGTTTTCGCATTAACCATCATTGCCAGTAAAGAGGACTTCCCTTTGTCAGGAGCCCCTCCGAGAAACAACTCTGTGGACTCAGAACTCTATGCACCCTCCCCCCACTTGCCCAGTCATCCTGCTGCACACCATCTGTTACCTGATAAGCCCACTCCAGCATCCCTAGCTGATGGAGGAGATCTTTGGTTTCAGCCGGTATTTTCCATTGACAGCCTGCCCAGGTAATTATGAGGCCTCATGTGAGGTGGGTGGCCCTCCAAGCCATAAAAAAAAAATCCATATCAACGAGGTATATGTTAACCATGGTCCAAAGCCACCTCTGGGGGTCCTTCTCCCCTTCCTCACTAATTGTGCAAGATCCCTTAACAGGGACCCATTTTTCCACTGATTCTGTGGCAGCCAATTGTTTAATTCCAGACCCTGTTAGGTGGAATTCTCACTCTCTGCCTGATACATTCTATACAGCCAGGCAGCCCCTTTTTCATTTGGTTTCTGGGCTCTGTCCTTAAGGAAGGACTGGGCCTCAGGGAGGGAGGGGATGTGTTTCTTTCCTCAAGTGAGAACCTGTCCCTTCTTTTTGACCTTCCCCTCCTGTCTCTTCTGTCTGTATTCTTTTGCGGGTGGTCCTGGGCGGAGGGTAGATTCTCCTCACCATAACTGTGTGGGCATCGTGCTGCCTGGGCCTCTAGAGGGCACCAGTCATCTTCTTCAGGGTCCTTCCCTCCATCTGGTCTTCCAGTGAGTGTAAGCTCCTACCTCCTCTCCAGGCTGTGTCCTGGTGAGAAGCCACCAAGAGGAAGTTCTGGCTTGCCTCTCTCATTCAGCAGGATGGCTCCCTGTTTAGGAGTCCTGGGAGAGGCAGGAAGATAACTTCCTTGTCTTTGTCACTTTAAGTAAATGCTTTAGCCACCTCAGCCCAAGGGTTGGGGTCCAGATACCCCTCCAGGGAGGGGCTAGAATGATGCCACCTCTAACAGCAGATCTAAGTGCAACAGCATCAGAGTCGGGCTAGCTGTTTGCAAAGGTGCCTCCCCCAGCTGCACTTATGGGACTAACCTTGGCCTAATACGTCTGCCTTATAGGCTTGTTTAGCTGCCATAGTGGTCCCCAGCGACAAGGATGTCCTCTCGTCACAGAGTACCCCTGAATCGCTGTCCATTGTCAGGGAGCTCCTTCCATTATAGCCCATTATGGAGTCAAGGATATCCACCCCTCAGTCCAGGGGTGTGCACCTCTCCCCCTTTTCTTTCAGGCCCACAGGTCTTACAGTGTCCACCACCTGCCTAATGGTGGGCAGGCTGACTTCCTACCCCATGCAGCTGGGCCCTTCTGGCCCCACCCCCTCAAATTAGTTCTGGTGGCATGTGTCCACTCAAATACTGATGCTATCGCTTGGCCAGGCTATTGAAGCACAGGAGGATACCCCCCAAAATATAGAGTGTAAAACCTCACAGAGCAGTGCCAAGCCGAACTGGTGCAGTTGCATTCCAAATTTTGAATCCCACCCATTTGAAGCCATCCAGGATTTTTGCTAATTGATTTTCCTGCTGACTGGGTAACCTCCATGTCTATTTCCTAAGCATCTCCAGAAATTCTCCCCTTCTCATTGCCGCTTGTAGGGGTTTGAGGTATTTAGGGGTTAGCAAGAAAAAAATATGACCACAAGGTGGCAGTAGTACACACGAACGTTATTGGGTTTGCAGGCTGGGGAAGTGCCTCTGTGCAGCGGGAGAGTTGCTACTAAGAGGAGGAGGGCAAAGGAACTGCTGGGGGCTAGGGGGTTAAGAGAGGGAGCTTATGTGTCTAGGTGATGTCACTTAGCAGCAAAGTGGGGAGTCTCTGGGTCAGAGAACTCTGAGAGGCAGCAGCAACATGGGTCTTTTACAGCCTGGGGCTTACCTTGTCTATTGCCAGCAGGTGTAGGATGAGCTTTCACGGAGTATACAAAGCAGGTAGGCTCTAAATAGTGAAAAATCTGCTTGTTTGGGCTTTTCATAAAATAATTGGACATGTACAAATTTAAGTGGGCATCAGCAGGCTTTTGAGCTACTGGGTCTGTGTCTGCAGTGAAGAAATAAACAACCCAGGGGCCAACACACAAAGGCCATCTTTGACCTATCTATGTAACAGGTGAAGGCACAACTCACCCAATTAGGTCCTTAGGAATTCTGGAGGGATCTTAGTTCCCCAGCCAGGGACTGAATCTGTGCCTCCTGCAGGGGAAGTGCAGAGCCCTAACCACTGGACAACCAGGGAATTCCCAGAATTCTAGCATAAAAGTTTAAAGTTAGCATTACAGTTTCTCATTTAGTGATCATCCCTGCTTCTGGCACCTGCAATTGTAGCCTTGGTCCCAGGACCACTGCATCAGGTCGGAAAGAAGAAAGTTGAGGTGTTGCGGGGAAAGAATTGTGTAGTGGTAACAGCATCTTCCCTGCCCTCTCTGCCTCAGACCTCACAGAAAAGTGGAGGAATCTATCAAGCAGGGACTCTCCCTTGGCCTGTATCATGTTAAGTGTGAGCATACATTCATGAAGGGGTGTAAGCCAGCTCTTCATGCCTTTATATCCCCCACTTTAGACATCTGCCTGTTCCAGGTCTCTATCAAACCAGTACTCTGAGCTATATATGCAACATGATACGTTTATTTAATGTGATATCTCTTTGCTCATTTTCGGACACTATGAATTGTAAAGTGCATTCTTTGGTTTGAAAAAATGTAATTCAGTGGTCCCAATTGCAACAGTGGCTCCTATTCCAGTCCTTTTATAGTATTCTTTTTTTTTGGGTGGGGGGGCTACATTGGGTCTTTGTTGCTGTGTGCAGGCTTTCTCTATTTGTGGCAAGTGGGGGCTATTCTTCGTTGCGGTGCGTGGGCCCTAGAGAAGGCAGGCTTCAGTAGTTGCGGCACGGGGGCTCTAGAGCACAGGCTCAGTAGTTGTGGCGCACGGGTTTAGTTGCTCCGCGGCATGTGGGATCTTCCTGGACCAGGGCTCAAACCTGTGTCCCCTGCATTGGCAGGTGGATTCCCAACTGCTGTGCCACCAGGGAAGTCCCTCCTTTTATAGTATTCTGAGCATTTGCATCTACCACCACCGAGTGTGCAAAGCCCAGTACAGTGTCTCTTCCTGTCCAGACTCATTTATAAAAGACTCATGTATGTGATGCGATACAGGTTGTAGGTAATGCTACAGTGGTAATCATATTGCAACATATACATGTATCAAATCAACATGCTGTCCACCTTAAACTTACATAAATGTTATATGTCAATTATAGCTCAGTTAAGAAAAGATCCATTTATAGCCTCCTGGAACTACCAGCAGAATTCGGACACAGTCTACTTGCCAGCTATGTGTGGGGCCTTCACACATACTGGGAATCTGAAGTCTCTGCCTCTTTTGCCAGACGGGACAGTTCTGGTTGACTTTTTGTGTCTCAGTGGATGCTAGAGGAATATGTCAGTGATCAGCTCATCCCTGCATTGCTGTATTTTTCCTATGTCCATTCATTTCACGGACTCAGGTGGCTACCTCAAGCAAGCATATCAGGACATCCACTTGCCAAATCCTTTGGCTCCTGTAAAGGGGTTCTTCTGATGGGTATCAGCATGTTCTACTTTACAGCACCGTTTAAATTCCCCTAGTGTGAGATCAGCTTGATGCTTTGTGAAGACCTAAAGGAGTGGGATAGGGAGGGGATATGGGGATATAGGGATATATGTATACATATAGCTGATTCACTTTGTTGTACAGCAGAAACTGACACAATACTGTAAAGCACTTATATTACAATAAAGATGAAAAAATTAAAAAAATTCCCCTAGTGCTTTCCATAGGGCTGTGCCCCAATGGAGAATCCCTTTAATAGTCCAATTTTCTATTGCTCATCTGCCTGACCATACAGACGGGCCACTGGCGACAACCCATTAGTCGGTAAAAACTCAAAACGTAGTGGCTCTTTGTTCAATTCTTCCGTTATTGCAAGAAAAATAGCAGGCAATTCAAACCTCTGAATTGATTTGTCCCTGCTTTCTTCAGTTGGAGTCTTTATATGAGTCAGCTGTAGTGTGGTGGCCTTCCAAACAGGATATTATCTGTCCACTTTGGAACTGCCATCTGTAAACTAAGTAGCTTTCTGATACTAAATAGAGAGCTGTTCATCGGACACCACCCTTGTGGCAATAGGATTTGGCAACTCCTCAGGTGATTTCAAAGTCAGCCCTAAGAAAAAGAGTCTGCCTACTTGTGAATATGATGTCTTGCATTCCTCTGGTAGCATGTTCCTATGGAAATCATTTCCATTCTGTCATGGAACTCTTTTGGGCACTGCCTCTCTTCTTGGAGTATTTTTCTGAAATTAACCAAGACATTATAGGCATTTCATATTTCAACATTATTTTAAATCCTTCAGTCATAAGGACAGTTTCAATTAATGCCTAATAGCAAGCTAGTAATTGTCTCTCAGCTGCTGTCTACTGTACTTGCCATGCCTGGAAATTTTCTGGTCCAAAATTCTAGTGGTCACCACTGGGTAGCACTCATGGACCTTTCCCATAAGCTCCAGTCTATCTTTTTTTGTCCACCAGGTGTTCTATACTGTTTCAAATTAACAACCTGTGTGAGCTCTGGCAATTCTGTAAGTTTCCATTTAGCATGTTCAATTACTACTGGCCAGAGGGTGAACTTACATGCCTTCTGTTTTACAATACTACATAGGAGAAGTGTTCCCCGGTCAGATATCATCCCAATAATACATTCAGGTAAGGGAGATGCAACCACTTCACATAAAGTCCATTCACACATTTTAATTTTCATCCAAACTTTCATCTTAATCTTATCAACTCTTGCCTCCCTATATCCTCCCAATCTAACTGTAGCGCCTGTTAGGACTTTACCAACAGATTTTGGAATAACTGTGCATTGGTCTCCCATGTCAAGGAGTCCCAGAGAGTTTCTTTTCTACCCTGGCCGTTTTACTCTGTTTCACTTACACATGTGCACATGGCCTTGGATCCCCAGGCCTAGGGTCAATTCAAGGGATCTTGTGGCTCCTTCATCAACCCTCATCAAACCATCACCCCCAGCAACTCAAGGTCAGTCTTCCCTTTGTTACTTTTGCCTTCTGGCTTTTTAAATCCCTCTAATTAGGGAGAATAGAGTGGGTTCGTTTAGGGCATTTCAATGTTGGGGGAACAGCAGAGGGCCCCATTGGTCCACCCAGTGTCCAATGGAGCTGCATTAATGCCTTGATTTTGGCGCCATCAATGTCCAATTTATTAACCCCATTTCTTAATAACTGCTTTTTTGTGATTTTAAAAAAATTGAAATATAGTTGATTTACAATGTGCCAATCTCTGCTGTACAGCAAAGTGGCTCAGTTATGCATATATATACATTCTTTTTTTTTCATTCTTTTTTAATGTTCTTTTCCGTTATGGTTTATCCCAGGAGATTGGATATCGTTCCCTGCACTATACAACAGGACCTTGTTGTTTATGCATTCTAAATGTAATGGTTTACATCTACCAATCCCAAACTCCCAGGCAATCCCTCTCTCTCCCCACAAAGCCTATTTCTAGTGAAGTTCGAGTCTTACCCACCTTCCTCTATGCTCCGTTTTGCTCCACTGTTACTCCACGTCTCAGAATTACAAAACATTCTGTGAGTCTCAGTTTCAGCATCTGTAAAATGGGTGTGAAGCGCCGTCACAGTGCTAGTACAGAGTTAAATCACTGAACCAAATTCAGGGCTTGGCATGTGTAAGTGCTCAAAACACGCTGGCGACCATCCCATTACTTACTCTCAGCAATGGCCCCCAGGGCTGGATAAAGTCTGAGGAATGAGGGCAGGCACGTGGCAGGGTCACAACGTTGGGGTAGGTCTAAGATCACCCTGCCCCAGCCCCAGCACCTCGGTTGCTACAGGGCGGTGTACACAGCCAGGCAGCAGAGCCCCCTCTTAATAACTGTTTAAAGATTTACATATAAAGATGTATATAAAGATATTTGTTCAGCCTGCTTGGAAAAGTCCTTTTACTCTCCCTATTGTAGTTCCCCATTCTTTTGTAAATCACCCTAATTTTCTTAGCATCTGTAAAATGCGTAAAGGGAGGCTGATGATACCGATTCACAAACTAAAACCTTCTTATGACTTTGTTAAATTAAGATTTATTGAATAGCCCTGGGGAGCTGAATGGAGAGTCTAGATTCAACAAATAAATTGAAATAAAGAGATTTATTCTTCACATATCCTGGAGGATGTACACCTATATGGGCCACATGGGGAGGTCAAGGCAGGGTGCAGGTGGAGAGAGAGACAAGACCTGGGCACATGCCTTTATTAGGGTCGGTGGGTAGAGTGCTTTAGGGTTTCCAGGCTAAGGCTGGATTTGTCAACTCAAACCAAAAAGAGTGGGGTTTTGGTAAGTTTCACAGGGGTCTTATCTAAAGGTTACACAAAGAGAAGGTCCTAGGAGGCAGGGAGACTGTTTATCACAAGGGCTCTTGAGGAAGTCATATCAGGAACCTACATTTACTTGTGATTCTGTGGGCTATTATCTAGTGCATGTGCTTGCATGAGCAGGCTAGTGGCAGTTTAAGGCCCTTGCAGGCTGCTTGGCCAAACAAAATGGATGCTGAGGCAGCAAAACCATGGAGCAGCTTAGCGAAACTCTCAGCACTACTTCACTCTGTACCCCCTCGTGTCAGTAGTTTCTTGCTTTTGCTCCCCTGCCACCTGCACTGCGTTCTTGGTGACCAGAGGTTGTAGAGATACTATCTGGTATTCTGTCATATTCTTTTCTCCTTTGGTTGTGGCTCTGAGGCTAGCAGCTATAGCTCAGACCAGTTGAAATCTGAGGTTGGCACAGTGTCAGAAGCTACCTCAACTCTCTACTTTCATTTTAGTGGTTACAGATAGTAATAACCAAGAGATTGTATATTTAGCTTCTTTCTTGTTATTTTGCATATCCTTATATTTCAAGTGTGATGGTTAATTTTTTAAAATTAATTTATGTGTTTTTTAAAAAATTTATTGGCTGCATTTGGTCTTCGGTGCTGCGCAGGCTTTCTCTAGTTGTGGGGAGCGGGGGCTACTCTTCCTTGCAGTGCACAGGCTTCTCATTGCTGTGGCTTCTCTTGTTGCGGAGCACAGCCTCTAGGCATGCAGGCTTCGTTAGTTGTGGCACGTGGGCTCAATAGTTGTGGCTCGTGTGCCTAGAGCACAGGCTCAGTAGTTGTGGCGCACAGGCTTAGTTGCTCTGCGGCATGTGGGATCTTCCTGGCCCAGGGATTGAACCCATGTCCCCTGCATTGGCAGGATTCTTAACCACTGTGCCATCAGGGAAGTCCCATGATGGTTAATTTTATGTGACAACTTGACTAAATCATTGGGTGCCAAGATGTGTGTGTATATGTGTGTGTGTGTGTGTGTGTGTGTGTGTGTGTGTGTGTGTGTGTGTATATGTATATATTTGTAAATTTATTTATTTATTTATTTTTAGCTGCATCATTGGGTCATCATTGCTACCCATGGGACTTCTCTAGTTGCGGTGAGCAGGGGCTTCTCTTGTGAAGCACGGGCTCTAGGCACACAGGCTTCAGTAGTTATGGAGCACAGGCTCTAGAGTGCAGGCTCAGTAGTTGTGGCACATGGGCTTAGTTGCTCCACAGCATGTGGGATCTTCCTGGTCCAGGGATCCAACCTGTGTCCCTTCATTAGCAGGCAGATTCTTAACCACTGTGCCACCAGAGAAGTCCCGGTGCCCAGATATTTGGCTAAACATTATTTTTGGGTGTATCTGTGAGGGTATTTCTAGATGAGATTAGTATTTGGATCAGCAGACTGAGTAAAGCAGGGTGCTCTCCCCGGCGTGGGTGGGCCCATCCAATCAGTTGAGGGCCTGAATAGAGCAAAAACATGGAGGATGGGAGAATTTGCTCTCTCTGCTTGACTGAGCTGAGACATTGGTCTACTCCTGCCTTTGGACTGGGGCTTATACCATTGGTGCTCCTGGTTCTCAGTCTTTCAAACTTGGACTGAAATTTATACTACCAGCTTTCCTGGAACTCTAGCTAACAGACAGCATATTGTGGGACTTCTCAGCATCTATAATTGCATGAGCCAATTCCTTATAATAAAGCATGTGTGTGTGCATGTTTATATATTTGGTTCATTTTGGTCCTGTTTCTCTGGAGAACACTAATATATCCAGTGAGGCAACTCCTCATGAGTTAGGTCTGTCATTTCTAAATTGCACTGGTAACTTTTACCTGTAGTAACTGCACAGCTGCTATTTTATACCATGCGTGACTTGGAGGCTATCAAGGCATCAAAGGTTCATCAGTTCCTATCCACTCATCCTTCCTTTTCCCAAACAATACTTTTGCCATATTTCAGCAACTCAGGGTCATTCTAGTGAATGTCACTTCTGATGTCAAATCTGGGGTCTCCAGGATTACTCTCAGTTTGATGATTCACTAGAAGGACCCACAGAACTCAGAAAAGTAGTTGTACTAACAATTATGGTTTATTACAGCAAAAGAACACAGATTAAAATCAACACAGGAAAAAAAGTGCATAGGGCAGAATCAGAAGAAACCAGGCCCTAGCTTCCAATTATCCTCTCCCAGTGGTGTTGCATGGTCAGCACTTAGTTTTTCCAGCAATGATGTATAACAGTATGCATAAAGTATTGCCAAGAAGGGAAGTTTACTGGAGCCTTGGTATCCAGGATTTTTATTGGGGGTCAGTCACATAGGCATGGAGTACCTATGTGACTCACCTTAACTACTTAGTCTCCAGCCCTCCAGAGGTCAAACCAATACAGTGTGGCCCAAAGCCCCAGACATACGAAAATGTACTTCCACATAAATCAGGTTTTAGCATAAACTATCTGGTGCGGCTCACATCTTAGGTACACAAAGATGCTCTTATCAGGCAAGATATTCCAAGGACTCAGAGATTATTGCCTAGAAGCTGGTTAAGGGCCAGTCCTGAAGACGTTTGGAATATGCAGGGTTTGGGAAGCCCAGGCCTGCTATATTAAGCCTTTGCTGCACAGGATAAACAAACATATCTCTAGGGATTATATCATTTTCTACTCCTGTTTAGAAAGGACCCAAGGAGAAGAACAGAGTGTTGAGAGACCTGGGTGGCAAGCATCTTCATATTGGAAGGGGTAAAAATGTTGTCTTTTCATATGAACTACTTATTGCCCTCCTGTGATCCAGCAGTTCTATTTATATTTTTGGAAATTCATCCTACAGAAATAATCATGTATGTTCACAGAGATTTAACTTTAGGAATTGTCATCACAGACTTGTTACTAATACCAAGAAATTGGGAATAACCCAAACTCCAACCATGGGTATTGGAGAAAGAAATGATACCTCCAAAGTGTGGAATGCTAGAGGATCATTAAAAGCAATACTAAAGGTGATTAAGATACTCCTTCCCAAAAGAAACTTGTACCATAATGTTTATTGCAGCACTATTTACAATAGCCAGGACATGGAAGCAACCTAAATGCCCATCAACAAATGAATGGATACAGAAGATGTGGCATATATATACAATGGAATATTACTCAGCTATAAAAAGGGATGAGATGGAGCTATATGTAATGAGGTGGATAGAACTACAATCTGTCATACAGAGTGAAGTAAGTCAGAAAGAGAAGGACAAATATTGTATGCTAACTCACATATACGGAATCTAAAAATGGTACTGATGAACTCAATGACAAGAACAAGGATGCAGATACAGAGAATGGACTGGAGAACTCGAGGTATGGGAGGGGGCGGGGGGTGAAGGGGAAACTGAGACGAAGCGAGAGAGTAGCACAGACATATATATACTACCAACTGTAAAATAGTCAATGGGAAGTTGTTGTATAACAAAGGGAGTCCAACTCGAGGATGGAAGATGCCTTAGAGGACTGGGGTGGGGAGGGTGGGGGGGACTCGAGGGGGGGGGGAGTCAAGGAAGGGAGGGAATACGGGGATATGTGTATAAAAATAGATGATTGAACCTGGTGTACCCCCAAAAAAATAATTTAAAAAAAAAAAAAAAAGATACTCCTGAGACATAGCAAGCAAATGAAACATGTGGGTCCAAGACTGAGGTCTAGATTAGAGGAGGAATTGATAGTGAAATAGTTTTAATAGGACCAAGTTCAAGGTAAGACCAGAAGGACTGTCCAGTTGCAATAGTAAACAAGGGGGGCTTGGGTTCTTTTTTAAAAATTTTATTTATTTATTTATTTATTTATTTGCTGCATTGGGTCTTCGTTGCTGTAACCAGGCTTTCTCTAGTTGCGGCGAGCGGGGCTACTCTTCCTTTGTGGTGTGCAGGCTTCTCATTGCAATGGCTTCTCTTGTTGCACTGCACAGGTTCTAGGCGTGCAGGCTTCAGTAGTTGTGGCATATAGGCTTAGTAGTTGTGGCTCATGGACTCTAGAGTGTAGGCTCAGTAGTTGTGGCACACGGGCTTAGTTGCTCCGTGGCATGTGGGATCTTCCTGGCCCAGGGCTCAAATCCATGTCCCCTGCATTGGCAGGTGGATTCTTAACCACTGTACCACCAGACAAGTCCCAAGGGCTTGGATTCTAGTTCAGACCTGAAAGACATGGATGTCATAAAATTTAACAAAGATCCATATTCAAGGTAAGACCAGAGGGGCATTGGTGGTGAATGACTTATTGGAAGCTTAGGTTCTAGATCAGAGAGAGAGGGGCATTGATGGTGAAATAGTTAAAAGAGGCCCAGGTTTAAGATCATAGGCAAAAAACACTGATGGTGGAGGAGTTAATAGACAGGAAAAATTGAATCCTAGAGTAGGGGGCCATTGATGGTGGGCAGGTTAACAATGGTCCAATTTTAAGATCTAATACAGAGAAACACGGATGGTGGAAAAGTTAACAGTAGCCCAGGATTTGTTATCTATACAAGAGAATCATAGACTGTTGAAGAGCTTTGGTGAAAAATTAATCAGTTGATCTAAGAAAGGATTGGAAAATTTTATGTGAGCTAAATTTGAGAATTATAACCCGGGAAGAGCATCTCAGAAAGCTCTGAGAACTGTTCCCGCCAGTTAGAAGTCAAGGCACAGTTATACGAAGTTTTTTCGAGACAAAAGGCTGTACATCAAATGACATATTATTGACAGTTTACATAATCCAGATCTAAGTGTCAACCTGGTAGGTCATGTGACCCCTTACAAGATCAAGAAGGAATGTTATCTTTTAAGGACTTGTCTTGTTGATGCTAGGAGAATGTTGCTGTTTATGGTTGAGCAGGTATTCCTGCCGATGGGGAAGGTTTGGTCAATGCATAATGCAGATACACAATGCACGGTGGGGGAAAAGACGAGGCCAAAGGCAGAGGATAATTTTTATATTTAAATTTTTCTTGTCTTGCCATAAAGTGTGAATTTTATTTCACGTGAGTTAACAGAGTCCTGGTTTAGATCATGGGTTTTACTTGTAGAAGCACTGATAATGAAAAAGTTAACAGAGGCCTAAGGTCAACATCAGGTCACAGGAACATCAATGGTAGATGAGTTAACAGAGGTTTGGGTTTGATGTCTACAAGTAACTCTTGCTGGAATAATTAACAGGGTTTTGGATTTAAGGTTAAAACAGAGGATCTTTTTAAAAAATTAATTAATTTATTGGCTGCATTGGGTCTTCATTGCTGTGCGCGGGCTTTCTCTAGTTGTGGCAAGTGGGGACTACTCTTCGTGGTAGTGTGTGGGCTTCTCTTTGTGGTGGCTTCTATTGTTGCGGAGCATGGGCTCTAGGCACGTGGGCTTCAGTAGTTGCAGCACATGGGCTCAGTAGTTGTGGCTCGCGGGCTCTAGAGCCCAGGCTCAGTTGTTGTAGCGCACAGGCTTAGTTGCTCTGTGCCATGTAGGATCTTCCCGGCCCAGGGATTGAACCCGTGTCCCCAGCATTGGCAGGCGGATTCTTAACCACTGTGCCACCAGGGAAGTCCCCCAGAGGGTCTTTGATTGTGGAAATGTTGAAAGGAACCCAGGTTCAAGATGAGACTAGAGGAGCATTTGAACTGAGTCCCCCTAAAACTGAGTTCCCCTACCGAGTTTATGATTAACCTCTCTATCTAAAATTTAATTCCCTTCTTGTCCTGCCCTTGTTCCCCTTAGGATAGAGGAATATTAAAAAAAAAGGAGGGGGGATTGAAAATGAGCAGGACCCTGTGTGACCTTCCTGGCTACAAGAGCCCCTCTGTCCCCCATTTCTTTTTTTGTTTTGTTTTGTTTTCAGTCTTTTTTTCATTCCTTTTTTCTTTCTTTTTTTAAAAAAAATATTTATTTACATATTTATTTATTGGCTGTGTTGGGTCTTCGTTGCTGTGCGTGGGCTTCTCTCTAGTTGTGGTGAGTGGGGGCTACTCTTCGTTGTGGTGCATGGGCTTCTCATTGCAGTGGCTTCTCTTGTTGCAGAGCACGGGCTCTAGGCACGCGGGCTTCAGTAGTTGTGGCACATGGGCTCAATTGTTGTGGCTCACGGACTCTAGAGCTCAGGCTCAGTAGTTGTGGCGCACGGGCTTAGTTGCTCCGTGGCATGTGGTATCTTCCTGGGGCAGGGATGGAACCCGTGTCTCCTTCATTGGCAGGTGGATTCTTAACCACTGCACCATCAGGGAAGCCCTGTCCCCTGTTTCTTGTTTGTAGAAAAAGACTTTAGTCTCCTAGACCTTCCCTGAATTCCAAAGAGCAGACTCAAGCAGTTACTAATTAGGGAAGTGAGAGAATGCAGAAACAAAAGAAAAGCAGTCAAGAAACAATAGTTCAGTAACAAAACAGTCCTAGTTCCTCCTCAAGGGATATAAACATAACAATCTGACACATATCTTTGAGTTGTTTGGTGGGAACTAAAACCCCCTACTCAGGTAAGTGATGGTGACTACATGCTGAGCACAAGCACTAGACCCCAGACTGGTTGGTACCAGAAGGTTGATGCTTAAGATTCCTGAAACATCACCCTATTACCTTATCACCACCAACCAATCAGAAGAAAGTCCATGAACTGATCATGCGCCCTGCAACCCCCAACCCTAATGTTGCTTTAAAAACCCTCTCTGAAAGCCATGGGGAGTTCTGGTCTTTTGAGCATGAGCTGCCACTTCTCCTTGCTTGGCATCTGCAGTTAATGCCATACTTTCCTTTACCATAACCTGATGTCAGTAGTGCTGTACAGTAGGCAAGCAGACCCAAGTTTGGTTCGGTAACACTGATGGTTGAAAATATAATACAAGCCTTGATTTGCTATCAAACCAAATAGAACTTTATGCTGAAATGTGTTCCATATGTTCAGGAACAAGATCCAGACCAGAGGAGTATTGATGGTACAAGAATTCACAAAGTCACAGATTTGGCTTAAGAATCACAGGCCAATAATTTTGGAAAAGTTAACAGAGACCTGGATCAGAAGGTCAGTGATGTGGGCATTGTTAACAATTATGTTAGGACACTTAGAATCAAGGAAGAAGTAGTGGTTAAGAGCACAGACTCTGGAGCTAAAGTGTCCTTAATAGCTTTGTGAGCTTAGGCAAGTCTCTAACCTCTCTGTGCCTTAGTTTCCCTATCTGTAAAATGGGGATGATGATGATGATGGTAATAGTAATACCTACACCTTTATGGTTGTTGTGAAGATCAATTGAGTTAATATTAAGTGTTTAGAACAATGCCTGGCACACATAATAAGCCTTATGTTTTTAGTATATTATTATTTATACTATACAATGTATCTGTATAAATACATAAAATGTTAGGATTAGGGAAGTAGAGCAAAACTAAAGCAAAATTGAAATTTATATATGTAGATCATAGGATCCTTCATAATAATGTCAAGCTCTGGTTATTTTTCTGAGCTTCCTGGAAGCCATGACACAAAGGGAAGGAAACACACTCACTTGCTTTATTTATCTCACTCATATAGAGAAAGTGAGTCATTTATCAGAAGCAAAGATTTCCTGACATTGAGATTTCAAGACATTTCTCTGATGGGTCAGCCATGTCCACATCTGAAATCTTGTGATAAATGCAGGGATAGGATTGCTCTATGCGTGACTTAAAATATGTCTTCATATCAGCCAAAGGTATCCTGCTGAGGCAAAATTAAAGGGATGCAACTCTTCAGGAAACCAAAGCCATGCCAGCGCAAGGGCCTCTTATGTTCTGGCTCAATTCAGGGAGAAAACCGTGATGGTCAGGAAGAATCAGTAAACCCTATGCCTTTCTAATTATTTTCCAATACATTTTTTTTCTCATCTGGGATTTCAGCACAGCCTGAGAAACCTGTAGGTCTGCCCTTCTCCTTTCCAAGCTCAGAATTCATGATGTCCCTGACTATATTCAGTTCTTTCCCTTCTGCCCTTAAAAAAAAATCTTTATTGTTTTGTCATTTCCCCCCCTTTCACTACAAAAGTGATATAGAAGTGGCACCAACACTTCAAATTCTTTTAGGAATCCACAACCTAAAAAGAGAAAATACCTTATGATCTCCTATCACTACTTATCCCAGATAACCAATTCTATGGCAAATTTGATTAATTTCCACCTATCTCTCTCTCCCTCTATCCCTTGGTCTTTATGTTTACATACATATATAAACATATAGTTAACATACATCTTCATTTTGCTAAATTTTGCTCATAGTATACAAACTGTCTTGCAACTCCCTGTTTTTCCCTTACATGATAACATCGATAATGGTAGCAGTAGTAATGATAATGATAATATAGATGATGGTGAGAATGATAATATTAGTGGCAGTAACAGGAGCTAACATGTAGAGTTTAAGCTGCACCAGGCACTGTACTAAGCACTTTATATGCATGACCACCCTAATCCTCACAAACACCCTAAGAAGCGAATACTATTATTACTCACATCCTACAAATGAGGAAACTGAGTCCCAGAGTGGATAAGCAAGTGGCAGTAGGGTTGCACAGCTAGTCACTGGCATAGCTGGGATAGTCCCTGCTCAATGAATACTTGTTGATAGAAGATATTTCACTTGCAAGGACATAGAGATTATATTTTTATTGAAGTATAGTTGACCTACAATGTTGTGTTAATTTCTGCTGTACAGCACAGTGATTCAGTTATATATATATATGTATGTATATATATATATATATATATATATACACATACATATATATGTGTGTATATATATATACACATTCTTTTTCATATATTTTCCATTCTGGTTTATCACAGGATATTGAATATATTGTAGTTCCCTGTGCTATACAGTAGGACCTTGTTGTTTTTCCATTCTATATGTAATAGTTTGCATCTGTTAACCCCTAACTCCCAATCCTTCCCTCCCAAACCCCTCTTCCCCTTGGCAACCCACAAGTCTGTTCTCTACATCTGTGATTCTGTTTCTGTTTTGTAGATAAGTTCATTTGTGTCATATCTGAGATTCTACATATATGTGATATGTATCACATTTGTCTTTTCTCTTTCTAACTTACTTCACCTAGTATGATAATCTCTAGTTGCATCCTTGTTGTTGCAAATTGCATTATTTCATTCTTTTTGATGGCTGAGTAGTATTCCATTATATATATATACCATATCTTCTTCTTTTTTTTAAAATAAATTTATTTATTTATTTTATTGGCTGTGTTAGGTCTTTGTTGCTGCACACGGGCTTTCTCTAGTTGCAGTGAGCGGGGGCTAATCTTCATTGTGGTGCACAGGTTTCTCATTGTGGTTGACTCTCTTGTTGCAGAGCATGGGCTCTAGGTGCGAGGGCTTCAGTAGTTGCAGCACATGGGCTCAATAGTTGTGGCTCACGGGCTCTAGAGCACAGGCTCAATAGTTGTGGTGCATGGGCTTAGTTGCTCCACGGCATGTGGTATCTTCCTGGGGCAGGGATCGAACCTGTGTCCCCTGCATTGGCAGGTGGATTCTTACCCACTGCGCCACCTGGGAAGTCCTGTTCCATATCTTCTTTATCCATTCATCTGTCAATGGACATTTAGGTTGTTTCCATGCCTTGGCTATTGTGAATAATGCTGCTATGAACATAGGGGTCTATGTATCTTTTTTTTTTTAAGTCTAAAATATCTTTTTTTTTTAATTCTTATTTATTTTTATTTTATTTTATTATTTTTTAAATTTTTGGATGCATTGGGTCTTTGTTGCTGTGCGCAGGCTTTTTCTAGTTGTGGCAAGCAGGGGCTACTCTTTGTTGTGGTGCATGGGCTTCTCAATGTGGTGGCTTCTCTTGTTGCAGAGCACAGGCTCTAGGCATGTGGGCTTCAGTAGCTTTGGCACGTAGGCGCAGTAGTTGTGGCTCATGGGCTTAGTTGCTCTGAGGCATATGGGATCTTCCTGGATCAGGGATTGAAACCATGTCCCCTGCAATGGCAGGCAGGTTCTTAATCACTTTGCCACCTGGGAAGTCCCTATGTATCTTTTTGAATTATACTTTTGTCCAGATATATGCCGAGGAGTGGGATTGCTGGATCATATGGCAGCTCTATTTTTAGTTTTTTGAGAATCTCCATACTGTTTTCCATAGTGGCTGCACCAATTTACATTCCCACCAATGTTGTAGAAGTGTTCCCTTTTCTCCACACCCCCTCCAGCATTTGTTATTTGTAGACCTTTTAATGATGGCCATTCTAACTGGTGTGAGGTGGTATCTCACTGTAGTTTTGATTTGCATTTCTCTAATATAAATTCTTTTCCATTATGGTTTATCACAGGATATTGAATATAGTTCTCTGTGCTATACAGTAGGACCTTGTTGTTTATCCATCCTATATATAATAGTTTGCATCTGCTAACCCTAAACTCCCAATCCATCCCTTCCCCATCCCCCATTCCCCCTTAGCAAACACAAGTCTGTTCTCTAAGGGACATCTATTTTGTTTACTTGTGTTTGAATTCATCACATGGATCCAAAAGTCTAACCATGCCTGTAGCTACCCTTTAACTTTGACATACAAATATTAGCAGTTAATATTTACTGAAAGTTTTTTATGTGCCAGGCAGTAAGACAACTAACTTTTATGATTAATCTCATTTAATTCCCCAAATAATCCAATTTGTTAGATATTACTATTATTTTTATTTACAGGTGGAGTTATTGAAGGTTAACCCATCACATCTAATACATGGGAATGCCAATATCTGAATTCAGTTCTCCCTGAGGGCAGAGGCTGAGTTCTTAAATACGAAATTATTTATCCTGCATCTTTACCTGGCAGGGAAGGAAAACAATGCTTATTGATATCTCATGCTAGATTCTGACAAATTCTTATATTTAAGACATTTTATTTAATCCTTGTAACACTCTGTGTGCCAGGTATCACTGTTGTAATTTAAAAAATTAGTCTTATCAAAGTAATTTGTGTTTAAACAAAAATTTGGAAGATTCAGAAATGTGAAGGGAGCTAAAAAGAGACATTTTTAACAGCTGCATAGTTTCCTCTTATATGTGTATGCCATGATTTATTAATGAGCCCCATTTTCAAGGACTTCTGTGTAATTTCTGTCACAGCATGACAGTGATCTTTCTTGTCATCTATCTTTGTATACTGTGGTAAGCATTTCTAAAATTTCTGGTTCAAAACCTGGGGCCATTTTGAGCTTTCATATACATTGTCAAATTGCCTTTTGAAAAGTTAGTGCAAGTTTATACTTCCACTAATAATGAATAAAAATAACCTTTCTAATTCTTTTATCATGTTTTTAATCCTTGCCATTTGATAGTTAAAACTACCTCCTTTCTTTTGTTTGTGTTTATTTAACTATCAGTTAAGGTTGAGTATCTTTTCATATTTTTTCCTTTTTATATTTATTTTGTGAATTGTTCCTTTCTCCTGTGGGTTTTTAAATCTTTGTCTTACTATTTTAAAAATGTTTTATGGAACTATAACTTAGGTGAAAGTCTTTTGGGGTAGACATTTTATCGAAGTATAGTGTACAGAGAAAAGTATATAATGTATATCATTTTACGAATTTCTACTAATTGTAAACACTTGTGTAACCAGTGCCTGAATCAAGAAACAGGAAATGTCAAGCCACCCAGAAGCCTCCTTCATGCCCCTTTCACTTGCTATCCCCTGACTCATGGGTAACCACTATCTGATTTTGACTATCATAGATCATTTTTCTTGTTCTTGAATGTTATGTAAATGGAATCATATATTATTATTCTCTGGGTCTGGCTTTCTTCATTTATCATGATGTCTTTGAGACTCATTCTTGTTATTTTATATATCGGTAGTTTGTTTTCTTTCCATTACTGTTATATTGTATAAATATATCACAATTGTCTATCCATTCTACTGCTGCTGGATGTTTCCATTTTGGCTATTACAAATAATACTTCTCTGAATATTCTTGTTTATTTCTTGGTGAACATATGTGTGCATTTCTGTGGGAAATATACCTAGGAGTGTGTTTGCTGGGTCCTAGGTTAGGGATATGCTCAGCAATAGTATGAGTCAAGTTACAATGTTTTCCCAAGAGGCTGTACCGTTTTATTCCCACCATATATGAGAGTTCCAGTTGTTCCACATCCTCACAAACATTTGGGTTTTTGGTCTTAATTTTAGCCATTCTGTTGGCATATAGTGGTATCTCATTGTGGTTTAAATTTGTATTTCCCCGATAGCTAATGATTTTGAGCCCCTTTTCATATGTTAATTGGCCATTTATATATCATCTTTTGTGAAGTGTCTGTTCAAATCTTTTTCTATTGGATTGTTTATATTTATCTTACTGATTTGCAGGAGTCCTTTATAGTTTCTATAGTATAAAAGTCCTGTGTTAGATACAGGTATTGCAAATATCTCAGAGAAGGCATCTTTGAAATGATTAAACAGTAGCTTTTCTCTTAAGAATATTCCCTTCTTTAAAAAAAATTTTAATTTTGGGACTTTCCTGGTGGTCCAGTGGGTAAGACTCTATGCTCCCAATGTAGGGGGCCCGGGTTTGATCCCTGGTTGGGGAACTAGATCCCACATGCTGAAACTAAGAGACCGCATGCGGCAACTAAGAAGTCTGCATGCCACAACAAAGATCACATATGCCGCAACTAAGACCCAGCGCAGCCTAATTAAATAAATAAATAAATATTTTAAAAATATATTATTTTAATTTCTATCAAACTGATTGAATAGAAGTGTGTAATTACGGAGATTGGTGTCATTCAAAGATGTGTCTGTGGACTTCACCCAGGAGGAGTGGAATCATCTGGACCCTACTCAGAGAACCCTGTACAAAGATGTGATGCTGGAGAACTATAGCCATTTGGTCTCTGTATGTGAGGACAGCTTCCTTGAATAATTCATATTGTACCCAACAGAATAACTTTCCATCTCTGAAGTGTAGTAATACTTTGACCTCAAGTTCCAGGAACTAAAGATTCTTATTTTTATTTTTTAATTCATGTATAGTTGATTTACAATGTTGTGTTAGTTTCTGGTATACAGCAAAATGATTTAGTCATATATATACATATTTTTTTCAGATTGTTTTCCATTATAGGTTATTACAAGATATTGAATATAGTTCCCTGTGTTATACAGTAAATCCTTGCTGCTTATCTATTTTATATATGATAGCTTGTATCTGTTAATCCCATATTCCTAATTTATCTCTCCTCACCCCCCCTTTCCACTTTGGTAACCATAAGTTTGTTTTCTATGTCTGTGAGTCTATTTCTGAGGAACTAAAGATTCTTAATCACTCTTAGACTGAACAAGGTGTTTGTATTTTCACCTTTCCTGTGAAAATTATGCTTATTAAAATGTACCTTCCTAATTACTTTGAGGCCCTGAAGTCCACTTATGCCCAAGTCTTGTATCATTTCCCATTACAGGGTATCTTTTTACTAAACTAGATATGGTTACCTCTTTGGAGAAGAGAGGACTTTGGATCGTAGAGAGAAGAATCCCAAGTTGAAGTTGTACAGGTAAATAAGAAATGAATAGGTGGGAGATGATGAAAATAAGATCCAGTGTGTCAGTGAGTGCTAGACATCTCTTAAAGCTCAGACATATCTTTGTAAAGCATGTGAACTTTTTTCCCTAACTCCAAATTGTTAGTTTTGTGAGTTACTGTCTTATGGTAATCCTGGAATGAGATGGCAAGGAAGTAGAGTATAATCTGGCCTTGTCCTTTTGCTTCTTCTCTTGGTCACCTCAGTTGTTTCCAGCCTTCCTGCAAAGCTCTTTCCATTCTATTTTGAGTCCCCTCCCTCCAAATCCTAGATCTGATACAATTTCAAAAAAAATCTTTTTTTCCTACTCGATGGCTCCCTGAACCTATTTTCACTTTCTCTCCTCAATTTTAAGGTATTTTTCTTAAACAATCAAAGTCACTTATATTTATCGTTACTCTCCTGTTCCAATATCTATTAGACCAATTTGAGATTTTTTCCCCTTAAGCTCAGTATATAGGGGAGATGTGTGCTTTGAATTTCTTTCTGACTGGTATCTAGTCAGAAGAAAATAAAAGTCAACCCTGCAGAGGTCTGCTTCTGATAAAAGGTGTATTCACAAGGTATGGTTTATTCTTCTTTCTAGAAGTCTGGCAGCTTGAGCAGCTGGAGAGGTACCAGAAAAACCAAAACAGACACCCGAGGCAAGCTACATTAATGAGAAAAATTTGACTAACGAGAGAGGTCATGAATATAATGGATTTGTAAACCCACTTCTTCAGAGCACAGGGGTGGTTTCTTCACTACACACTCCCTGTATATATGACTCATGAGAAAAGTTTTCAAGATAATTTGGGTTTACTCAGTCATAACAGAGGCTTTGCAGATCAGAATGTTATGAATGTAATGGATATGGAAAATTATTAATTCATGGCAGGCTTGAGAAAAATAATGGAATGAAATCCCATGACCATAATGTGGGTGGGAAAGGTCATAAGCATGACCCATTCTTTGTTCAGCATAATATAACTCAAACTGGAAAGAAAATCTGTAATTTCCTGAGTGTAGAAAAACTTTCAGCAAGAATTAATTCCTTATTGCTCATCAGATCACTCATGTAGGAGAAACACGCTATGGATGTACAGAAGGCAGAAAAGCCTTCAACAGGAAGGCACACTTCCATGTACATCAGAAAACGCACACAGGCGACAAACCCTTTGAATGTAATGAATGTGACAAATCCTTCGGAGAGAAATCAACACTGCATAAACATCTGAGAACTCATACCGGTAAAAACTTGCATACATGCAACAAATGTGGCAAAATCTCCCAAGAAAAGACAAAGCGCATCATACTTCAGAGAACTCACACAGGAGAGAAATCCTATGAATGTAATGAATGTGAGAACCTTCAATCAAAAGGCACACATCAGAGAACACACACAGAAGAGAAACCCTATGAATGTAATGAATGTGTCAATTCCTTCAGAGAGAAATCAACACTGAGTAGACGTCAAAGAGCTCATATGGGAGAGAAACCTTATGTGTGTTCAGACTGTGAAGAGCCTTCACCCTTAAGCTGAGTCTCAGTGCTCATCAAAGAATTGGTACAGTAGAAAAAAAACCGATGGATGTACTGTATAAGGGAAAGTCTTCTCCCTGAAGTCCTATCTCATGTTACATCAGAGAGCTCGTACAGGAGAAAAATTTGAGAGTCCTATGAATGCAATGAATGTGATAAAGTTTTCTTCCAGAAGTCATATCTCATTATTCATCAGAGAGTTCACACAGGGAGAAACCCTATGAGTGTAATGTATGGGAGAAAGTTTTCTCCCTGAAATAATATCTTATTATACATCAAAGAACTCACACACGAGAGAAACCCTATAAATGTGATAAGTGTAGTAGAGCCTTCAGAGAGAAGTCAAAACTCACTCTACATCGGAGAATCCACATAGGAGAGAAACTGTATGGCTTTCCTGAATATAAGAAAAACTTCTTCCAGAAGTTAAAGTTCATCATGGATTAAAGAACTCAGAGGAAAAAGAAACTTTGCAAAAGAACTGAAAATGGAAAATCATTCATAAAAAAGTGAAAGGAAAAGAAAAAGCTGAGGTGAAAGGATCATGCCTTAGCTAAGGTGGTCAGGGAAGGTCTTTCTAAAAATAAAGAGCCAGCTATACTGGAGGTAAGAACATTCCAGGCAGAAGGAATAGCAAGAGCCAAGATCCTGTTGCAAAATACTTGGCCTCTGTACTTGTTATCATGGATGTGTAGTGAATGACTATTTTACATCAGAGAAGTTGTTCAAGATTGCAGTCCTTTGAAGCCTTGAATATATGAGAGCCAAACCTCATGGTAAATCTGGGCACAGGTATCAAGAGAAGCCCAACTTAATTGATTTCAATAAACATAGTCCCATGGCAATAATATTAAGGGAAATATTCCAGATTTAATACCAAACTGTCATAGAAAAAAAACTAATACAATCTATTATGAAGAATAGCTGTTTTGACATCTCTCATAATGGGGAGCAAGTGCCATCTACTGAAAAAAAGAGTTTATCAAATGATATAAAATTAGAGATTTAAAGATAACCACTACAGGAACAATTATGATAAATATACTATAAATGTTGTAAATTATTAGAAAGGATGAATAATCAGAACAATGTAAAGGAAATGGGCATCAAATGCAGTTTTCAGAAGTAGCAACAGTCGATAATGCCAGTATTTCTGTCCCAACCTATTCTACGGTCAAGATTTTGGCTGCTTCTTTGTGTGGACCTTCCCCCTTTCTGAGCTAGATCATGCACTCTTCCCAGAAATACTACTATGAGCTACCTGATAGGCTTTTAGGAGATCTGCTTTTAACTTAAATTCACCAGAGTTTATTTATGCTGCTTTTGATAAATAACTATCTCATTCAGAAATTGGTATCCAGAGTGGTGGTACTGTTTATGGTCCCTCAGGGAAATGTGGGATTTGGTTATCTAGGCTGGTTGGGGCTAAAGGCAGGGGAAATCCAGGTGGCGTTAAGGAAGGGGGCTCTGGCATTCCTTGGCATGCAGTGGCAGATAGCTGCTTTAATGATCATCTGTGCTTATCTTGGATGAAATCAACATTGAAAACAAGGCTTTGGGTAATTGAATATCCACCCCAACCAAAGAGTACAAAGGATGTGAGGGACTGCTTCCTCATGGGGGTGGCTGCTTCCCATGGGGCTGGCCAGCACAAAGGGGAAGAATGGCAAGTTCAAATTCCTAAATTCTCTGCTCGAGCCATAGACTGGAACCCCGGGGATCCTGTAAAAATAATTTTTACCTTGTGCAGCTGTTGAATTCCTGGCTTAAATTTCCAGTTTGTCATTTGAAACTGGTTACTGATCCTGAAAGAAGGAATTGGGGGCTGAAAGTTAGAATGGTAATATGTGGGAGGATGTGGGAGAATGTGAATACTTTAAAATCCTATTTCCCACTGAGCTTCCCATGTAAGATGAAACTAATTCCATTGTCCCCGCCCAGCCAAGAGACTGTATCTGCCTTAAAGACTCTGTAGGTACTTCAATGGAAAGTGATACTTTTTAAGGGAAGCCAATTTTCACACCTCCCCACCCCACCCTTCTATCTCCAGAGGTAGAATTGTTTTGTGTACCAAAGGCTTTCTGTGCTTTACAAACATTAATTCATTTAATTTTCTCAACACCCCCATGAGATAGTTACTACCACTATCATCATTTTGCAGATGAGGAAACTGAGGCACAAAGAAATTAAGTGCCTCACCCAAGGCAACTTGGGGACAGTAAGTGGTAGAGATGGTATCTAAACCCAGGAGAACCTATGCTCTTAATCACTACATTATCCTCCACCCCCACCCCGAGTGATCTCGTGTCCCCTGATTAGAACTTTGAATATATGGAGGTAATGATTGAATAGGGGTACCTTCAGGCATTGGAAAAATGAAGAGAGTCAGACCTCAGGGGTCTTTTGCATTGTTTATAGATATCATCCTTTATTAAATCCACAAAAGAAAGGATAGAAAGGAAAATAAAATCTCTATCTCCACAAAGCTGAGTCATGAATAAATTTTTGTTGTATAAGGTTTTGCATACATATGGCAACCCTTAAGCCATTCAGATAAATCATGGCCAGAACAGTGCCGGCTCCAAGAATCCCTGGGAAATAAAGGGAGAGAGGGAGGATGAAGTGGACAGGCTGATGGATGGCAGTGCCACTATCCTGGCTGCCCAGGGTCCAAGCCATCTCCATGAACTTACCAGGCACTCATACCGCTCTGTGAGGACACTACTCTCTTGGCACACATGATGTCATCCAGAATATGGCGGTTGAGCAGCTCTAGGGGGGAGAGAGGGACATAGTGATCTGGTGTATTGGGGACAGGGTGACAGTATATGAATGTACAAGGGGTTCTGGGTTTCTTGGGGCCTGAATAACTTCAACCACTATACTGCCTGATTCTAGATGACTTTGATTTACTTATTAGCTGGTTATGAATTACATCAACTGCCATGTTGATGGGTTCTGTACAACCTTAACTCATTGACTGATCCCAGGTGATATTGACTGTCACATTGGATGGTTATGAATAACCTCAACCACCATTTTGGCTGGTCCTGGACAACCTCAGACTCTATGTTGGTCAGTTCTGGATGACTTCAACTGTCATTTTGTGTGGTTATGAATGATCTCAACTGCAATGGCTGTTGGCTGGTTGGGAAGCCACTCAACTGCAAGGTTGGTCAGTCCCGGGACGTCAAACACTATGTTGTCAGGTCCTGTATAACCTCAATACCCATTTTTACTAGTTACAAGTGACCTCAGTCTCCATGTTGGCTAGTCCTGTTCAATGTCAGCTACCATGCTGCCTGGTCCTAGATGATCTCAACTGCTATGGTGACAAGGATGACCTTAACTGCCATTCTGACTAGTTAGTGATCTCAGCCACCATGTTCACTAGTCCTGGACAGCCTCAACCTTCAAGCTGGCAAGTCCTGGGTGACCTCTTCTGTCACTGCGGCAGGACTTGCACAACTTCAACCTCCACTTGGGCTGGTCCCAAATAACCTCACTCTCCATTTTGACCTATCTTGGACAACCTCAAACACCATTTTGGCCAATCCTGAACAACTTCTACTGCTATTCAATTTTGTCCTCAACAATACCACACTCTTGTCTGGAAAATTCTCTCCTTTCTGAACAGAGGTACCTTGTTTCTGTTCCTACAGACAGATATCTGCTTCTTCCTTCAGAGCCTGGACAACCCCAACCCCAAATCAGAACAGTTTCCTCCTCCATTCCACATGGAGCTAAGTGTCCTGTTTCCTGAGTCCTAGAAAATGGCGGCCTCCATTCTAGGTGAGGTTTGGGAGCTCTGAGTCCTCCTGACCTAGACAACATCTCAGTGCAGTCTGGGTAAGGATACAGGCTGGTGTCTGTAATAGCCTAGGCAACTCTGCTCCTTTCCCTACAATTTTTCTGCTTGTTACTCAAGACTGTGGCTTAGACTGCCTTGCCCTCTGCATGTTGGGGAGTGGGGCCAGGCAGGGCTTCAAGGTGTCCTCCGTGCTGCCTCACCATGACACTCCATGTGACAGAGGTTCTGGGTGGGTGTAACACCATTGTCACACCACCAGGCGGAGTTCAGCTGGAAAATGCCATATTCACTGCTGCCATCAAGATTGTGGTCCACGAAGGAGGTGTCAAAGCCACTCTCATAGTGTGCCACGCACAGCCCTGGGGCAGGGAGAGGGGAGGTAGCAGTTAGGCATGGGTCTTGGGAATAGGGGAGAGGGTAGGATGAAGGAGTGGGGCAGGGATAGTTTTCATCTCACTTGTGGGGGTGATTATCTTGGTTTGGTGTTGATGTTGGTGATTCTGGTGAGATACCAGTAATAGTGGTGGTGATGGTATTCATGGCGTTGACAGCAGTGATGACATTGATGGTAGTGATGGTGGTGTTAGAGGGGTGAGGGTAAGTGGTTGTGAAGGCAATGATGATGAAAAGAGTTAAACTACTCATCACAGAGGGTGATTGAGAGGATCATTCCCTAGCCTGGGGAAGTAACAAATGGCAAGGGGGGGGGGTGCCTGGGTCTGAGTGTGGTGGGCGGCTTGTGGCATGGGTGGGATGTGGGGCAAATGGAGTCTCACAGTCTCCAATGGTGTAGCCCTTGAAGCCATTGAGGCCCGCCTCCTCCAGCTTCATTGCCAGGTCGCAGCGTTCGTAGATCTTGGCATCCACAGGGGCAGCCATCAGCATGGCCAGGGTCACCACTGTAGTGCCCCAGGCCTGCATTATGATACCCACAAGCCCCCCTAGCTGACTCCCTGCTTCAGACTCACCCTGCAGTGTTCAGAACTAGGGGTATGCTGGAACTCTGGGCTCTATGAGTAAAGATCCAAGTGATAGATTCTGGAACACAGAAGCCAGGGGTTGGGCGTCTCATCATCCTCCCCTGTGCCAGCTCTGTTAAAGACACACACAAAGAAAAAGAAAGATACTTAGGTATACACAGAGGTGGAGGGAGGCAAGAACAGGGAGAAACCCAGAGATATCAGAAAGGGATGCAGGGAGAGAGGGTCTGGGGACACACAAAGGACAGACAGGACCCAGGTACTAGACCTCACACTCAGCCCTCATTCCCCTACATTCCTTAACACTGTCCCACTCTACTGCAGTTAATCATGCTCTACCATTTGGTTGCCTCCATTTCCACTTATTCTGCTGAGCAGTCAGCTCTGGTCACACACCACGCCTACCACCACCTCGGATTCCTCATGCTCCGTAGAATATGACCACTGTACCCTTACCCTCTGCTCCACATTACCTCCATTTACTCATTGTCAGCACCTACTTCACCTCGCTTCACTTAGTGTGCTCTGTTCCACCCTCATTTACTGGAATCTGCCCCACGTTACACCCATTTAATCAGACTCTGCCCCACATTACATATTACACATTACGTATTACACATTACGTATTACATGTATGTGTTCACTCTACTGTTTTTGCATCCCCGTTCTCATTCTACCTTTTATTCCCTCATCCACTTACACTGCCTCTTATCCACCTTTATTCATTCACACTGGGCCTTGTGTTACTGCAATTCCCTAACCCTCTACTTACTCCTACTCAAACTCTCTCACATCCTGTTCCTTCTTCACCTCCATTCACTCCCACTCAGACTCTCATTTCCTGCTTTCACCTTCACTGCCTGACACCACATCAAATGACTCCCATCTGCTCATCCTTCAGCTTTTTCATTGACTCTGGGCCTCATTCACTCTATGTCTGCTCCTTCTCCACTTCTATTCTCTCAAGCGCTGCTCCCATATTACCTGCATTTCCTGAAACTGTATTATTCCCAAACACTAGCCCAAGTTATCCACACATACTCACTCTACGCTTGGTTGCGTCCATTCTTTCTCAATCTTCACTGCCTCCATTTACTTGCACTCTGCCTCTCATCTCGTTCATTTAAAGTCACTCCTGATGCAACCCCTGTTTCCACTCATCACTCTTGTTCTGCTCCTGCTTCATGTTGAGTTGCTCCCACTCCGCCTTGTGGTACCCTCATACAGTCACACTCTGCCTCGGGTTTACCACTTTGCGCTCACATTGGGCCCATTTCCCCCACTTTACTCACCTTAGGCCATGTGACCTTCATCCCTTCCCCCTTTGCCTCACAACACCCAATTACTCAGCTTCTTCTGCTCTTTACTTCCACCCTCTCTCACTCTGCCCAACATCACCTCCATCCATGCACGTGCTTCAGCTCATTCACCTGGGCTGATTCACACTGGTATCCCTGCACATCACTGGAATGCTGGCCTGTATTACCCCCAGTCTGCCCCTCGCCCACCTCTGTCACTCTCCTCCCTTGTAGTATCCCCACTCGAACAAACTTGACTTGATTCACTTATTCACATTCAACCACGTATTCCTTTCCATTTCCTTCTATTCTGTCCCTTGTGTCTCACATGACTTCCATTCACTGCTACTTTCCCCCTAAATTCACTTCTCTTTACTCATACTGTGCCCCATAAACCATCATTCATTTACACTTCAATCCTTAGTACTCACATCAACTTGCACTCTCATGCTTTATCAACCCCATTCACATTCACCACTTTTAATCACCCCATTCACTCACAGTCCATTCCCACTTTCACTTTTTGTCACTTAGCGGTGCCTCATTTTCCCTTCATTTACTCAGTCTCATCCATAATCTTAAATTGATTCAAAACTGAATGTGTAGTCATTCCCTCACTCTGCCCCACACTACCCACATTCATTCCACTCTACTGCTCATTCACCTCCCTGCCATCCCTCTCTGTCTCTCCTTGCCCCCATTCATTCCCAATTTGTCCTTCGTTCACCATTATTCACCCCCCGCCCCCACTGATTCCATGTGTCTCCGTTTAGTGACACATCGGCCAAGACAGAAAAGTCTGATGTATTGTTCGGGATTCAGTTTGGCTGCACATACCAACACCACATACCAATGGCTTCAAGAGGATGCAAGGGGATTCCTCTCTTGGAGGCAGGTAGTTTAGGGTTAGAGTGGCAGCTCCAAGCTCCTGTGCTGTAGCTCTGCCAAACTCACCTACTACGTTATGATCCAAAATGATTGCTCACAATTGGCAACAATTCCACAGTTTTGAGAAAATGTATCTTAAGAGCAGTTGTAATGACTCGCTAGCAAAGTGGGGGGCCTTTTGGTAGGAGTGTCACATTGTGCAGATTCTATGGTGGGACCAGCTACCTGTCAGCTTTCCACACCCCTTCACCTAGCTACCTGCTACTTAGGCCACTGAATGAGTTTGTACCTGTAGGGACTGATGATAGAGGATGCCCAGGACAGAGAGAGGACATCATAGTTCCACCGCAGAAAAGCTGGTCTCACATAGATTGTGGATATGCACTGTGAATGCTGGGACAGTTTCTGCAGGGCTGTATAACTGGCTCAGGAACATTTTTGGAGCTGGCATCACTGCACCCCAACACCCAGCAACCCTATAGGATTCCCCCCTCCACATAGGGGTGTGTGTATGTATGTGTGTGTACAAGATGGTGGTGAAGTTATGTTTGCAGGCTGGAAGAGGCCATACTGACAGGGGGCCTAAAGGTCCAGCCCCTCCTATTTTCTACCTCCTAATGCATTAAGAAGGTTGACAAGTTTTGTACCCAGGACGTGCAGATCCTTAAGAGAGCAAGAGATCTGAGTTACTTCCCTGCTTTCTCGCTTTGCTTTGTCTGCTAGGAAGCTCCATCTATATTCCTGCCCCCCCCCCATTCCTTGCCTAGTTTTAATGGCTTAATGAGAAATTTCTGGAAGTTCTGTGGGATACCGAATAAACAAAAGAAGAGTATTATTGGGTAGAAGTTAAGGATCTGATCTTGGGAACCTGTGTGACCTTGGGCAAGTTAATTAGTCTTTCTGGGACTCAGTTTCCTCACCTGACAAGAGGGGGGACCACAGGATTGTTCACAGAAAGTGGGGACTATCTGAGGCAGGTCATGTCATGAGCTTCACACAGTGCCTGGCACACAGGAGGCACTGAGCTAGGTCTGAGCCTCCATTATCACTTGCTGGGCCTGTTGGCAGGAGCCTCCTCATTGTTCTTCCTGTTTTTGCCCTTGTCCTCTGCAATCTGTCATCCACAAGGCAGCCTGCAGGTCGTCTGTTTATTTTTGTTTTCTTATTAAAAAAAGTTTCATACATACACGTCTAATTTTATGTTAATCATCATTGTCACTTACATAGCACTTGCTGTGTGCCAGGCATTGTTCTAAACCATTTACAATTATCAGCTCATTTGTCACCACAGCCCTAATGAGGTAGGGGCTGTCATAATCTCCATTTTATAGATCAGGGAATTTAGCACAGGGGAGTTAAGAGTCCTGCTCTAGATTTCACAGCTGGTAGATGGGAGTTTGAAACCAGTCTGTCACCATCATGTTTGTTTGTTTCTGTTTTCTTTCCTGCTATATTCCCAATGTCTAGAACACTACCTGGCATACAGGAAGTGCTTAAGCAAATTCCTGCATGACTCATGTTCTAGTGGTGCAAGACAGGCAATAAACAAGAGTCAAATATACATGTATTTTTAAAGTTAATATATAATGCTAGATTGCTTCAGACTGGTGTTTTAAAAAATCTGATCCCCCTTAATGGCATCCCATTATGTGCAGCATGAGACATGAGTTCTGTCCCTGGCAGAGAAGGTCCTACAGCATCTGGCACCCACTCACTTCTCCCTTGCCCACACCTCCTATATCCCCAACACACAGACACTGTTTCTGTTCCTCCAACGTGCCAAACTAAGTTCTTCTTCAGGGCCTTTGCAACAGCCGCGCCCTCCACCACAAAGCTCTTTGCTTCAAATATTTGTGTGGCCGGCTCCTTTTGATCAGCGTAACTGTCACCCCCGACAAAAAGAGATCGTGCCTGCCCATCCTGAAATAACAACCACTACTTAACACATCCCCTTCATCCCGGTGTGTGTGTGTGAGAGAGCGAGTGTCTGTGTGTGTACTAGGTGGTCGTTTATTTATCCTTCAGCTTCATGTTTGTCTGCATAGTCCTTCAAATGCTAGACTGTAAACTCCCAGCCTTAGCCACTGGATGGAGCCAGTGACCTCTCCCTACCTCCTAGCCTTCGTGCACGCAGAGCAATCCTACCACGCATCCCGACTTCCTATTCAATTACACCTGCAAACCCGATGCTGCCCTCCAAGGTTCAAGACATCAAATTCCTGCCTACTAGCATTTTCCTTAATTGGGCCCTTCCCCTCCCGCCATAAAGAAACCAGTCTTTGGAGTCTTAGGAATGACGGCCTCCGGAGATCAAAGTAAGCACCTGTTCTACACTGCCTCCCTCGAGCGGAAGAGACGCGGTGGGCGCGGCCATCGCTCCAGAGCAGTGACGTCACCGGAGCGGCCATCTTCCCTCTGCGCCTGCGCCCCATCGTGTTCGCGTCCGGCCGGCGGGAGGGGGCCCCATGTTGACTATTGGCGGACGCGGGCTCAAAGACCCCACTGAGCGTGCGCACACTCGGCCGCTGCAGCCCTGCTGGCTGCGGAGCCGGAGTTGGTGCCAAAGCGGAAGTGCTTCTGGGGGCCAGTTCTCCTAACGGTCCCCTCTGCAGCTGGCAGGAAATCTGTGTCGAGAGAGAGGTTGAGGGGGCGAGTGGTAGGGGTGATGGGCTGAGTGATGGGGAGTTCTCGGGGACGAATGAAGCGGGTTTTCGGGGGTCATTGACGTGGGAGGTTGTGGGGTGAGTGATGGTGGACCGAGAGGTCAGAGAATGAGGCTTTGTGGACTCAATGGTAGACAAAGTTATGGGGCTAGTCAGGGTTGAATGGGGCTTATTAAACATTGACTTTTACACATTTTCCAGCACAGTGACCTGCGCTGAGGGTTCATACGCACCCGTCAAGTTCCTCCTTAGGTGCCCCCGCCTCTCCCTCTGTCCCTCTCCCCTTGCCCGAGCCCCGAAGTAGGGGCCTTGTGTGAATGCTCCAGCTGAAGTGAATCTGGCTCCTGGGCAAGACGGCCCCAGTGAGGTGAGGAGAAGCAAGAAAAGGCACCTGAGAGAACTCACCTGATTAGGGGCCTCACGCAGAACTTGGGGTTTTCTTCACACAATCATAGAGATCCTCTTCAACTTCCAATTACCCTTCTGTGGCCCTAATGTCATGGATCACTTTATGTGTGATCTGATCCCTTTGCTCGATCTTGCCTGCACTGATACCCATACTCTAGGACTCTTTGTTGCTGCCAACAGTGGTTTCATCTGTCTCTTATACTTCCTCCTCTTGATTGGCTCCTATACAGTCATTCTGCACTCATTAAGGAACCAGAGCTTGGAGGCGAAGCAAAAAGCCCTCTCCACTTGTGTATCCCATATCACAGCGGTCGTCTTTTTCTTTGTGCCCTGCATATTTGTGTACCTGAGACCAGAAACTTCTTTGCCTATTGATAAAGCAGTTGCTGTATTCTACACTATGATAACTCCCATGTTAAATTCCTTAATCTATACCTTGAGAAGTGACCAGATGAAAAATGCCATAAGGAGGCTGTGTAGCAGAAAAGTGATTTCAGGTGTTGAATAAAATGTGTGTGGAGCCCAATATTCATGCAACTGATGCAAAGTTCAAATGGACATTGTTGGTGATCTCAGCATATAATATCTATGCAATAAAGAAAAAAAATTAACCCCTACAAATCATAACTTCTGCATGATGGAGAGAAGAAATGGATTCAAGAAAACAGACACAAACCTACCCTGGGACCACTCTTTGCATATTTGAAAAGTACTGCCAAATTGGAACTTAGATTTATCAGCTACATCATTGTATATGGATTCATAAGCTTTCATCCCAATAAAAAAATTAAAAATATTAATACAGTTTCATTCAGCAGGAATCTCTATAATGATACAAAGAGGTAGGCACTGCTATTACCCCCATTTGACAAGTGAGTAAACAAACAGAAAGGAGTATAATCCAAAACAGGAATATTGAAAAGCCTATAAACAAAATCTGACCTCTCAGACCGTGTCCTTAACTGCTGTAATATATGACCAGGTGATAATGATAGAAATGTAGCATAATTATACCAGTTACCGCTTATTGAGACAGGAACTGTGATGGACTATAGATCCATCTTTCTGTCTATATATATATACATATATGTGTTATATTTATATATAATTATATATACACTAGTATATAAACTATTTAATTATGCACTTATGTTCATTATGTAAAACTAAATTCTAATATATTTTTATTAGTAACTCTACCCATTTTTATATATCATAGTTGGTGGCAGTATGTTCACTGCAACCCTGTGGTATATGACTACTTTAGAATATAAAGGCAATGGGCCACTTAACCTCTAAGGGGTAAATAAAAAATATTACATCATTTCCAAATTTCCTTTAGCATGAAGGATCATTCTGTGTTGCTATTGTCACCAGCTTAGGCTCATAAACCATCAGAAAGAGGGATGATTCAAATAAAAAGTATTTTAATGTCAGACAGGAAGTTCAATATATTAAACAAAGAGTCACACTACATAAAGTACTTCTCTACTTGCTAAGAATAATTTATCCAAGTAGCACAATGTTGGGTCCATAATAAATACTAAATTAACAATGTAAACAGAAAGAAAAATGAATACATTCAGTAAAATAGAGAAAAGTGGTAGTGAAGACTAGGAAATTTTTTCTACCTTACATTTTCAGAATCTGCGAATTCTAGATATTTCTGTTTTGGAAACCACATTTTTTTTATTCCTACTTATGCTAGGAATAGAAAAAATTGAAACAGTGTGTCATCATATGAAAAAAATCTTTTACCTTGATATTCTCTCTGCTCTTAGAAAGAGTTCATCATCTATGAATGTTGGTTGTTTTTGTTATAATTTCCTGTTAAGAAATTTGCTCTGGTAACATTTTATTATAAAAAGCCGTTTTAAACATATGTAGCTCTGGGGACTTCCCTAGTGGTCCAGTGGTTTGGACTTTGCCTTGTAATGCAGGGGTTTGGGGTTCATTGCCTGAATGGGGAGCTGGGGTCCTACATGTCTCATGGACAAAACACCAAAACATAAAACAGAAGCAATATTAGAATAAATTCCATAAAGACTTTAAAAAGGGTCCACATCAAAAAATCTTTTAAAAAATACATATAGCTCTGTCTATACAAAAAGCAAGTTCAGTCTAAATATATTCCATTCATCTCATTTGTTCTTCATTCATTAAACAGGTCTTTTTGAGCCCAAGGACTGTATCAGGCACACTGATAGTTGCAGAGGCTCATGGCCCCCACTCTCATTACACTTCCTTCTCTCTCCCTGGCTACACCTATGGGTTCATGGGGAGTTTACTATGATCAGTTGATAGAGGAAGAGAATACTTGGGATTTGTACACAGATGGTTCTACAATGATACACAAGCATAACCCCAAAGTGGAGAGCTCTTGCGCTACAGCCCCATTCTGGAAAATTCCTGAAGGTCCGTAAGAAGGGAAGTCACCCCCATAGGCACAGGTTCAGGCAGTTCACCTGGTTGTGCACTTCGCTTGGGAGTAGACATGTCTAGATGTGCAATATATACTGATTCGTGGGTTTTGACCAATGGTTTGCCTGGATGGTCAGGGGCTTGGAAGGAACATAATTGGAAGATTGCTAACAATAAAATTTGAGAAAGAGGTATTCTTATATACTTCTCTTAATGGGCAGATAACCTGAAGATATTAGTGTACTACATGAATGCTTACCAAAGAATCACCATCATAAGATCACCTGTTTCATGGATGCTGGTCAGCCTCTCCCCAGCCATCCATGTCATCACCTAATGGGCTCGTAAGAAAAGTGGTCATGGTGGCAGGGATGGAGGTTAAACATAGACTCAACAGCATGGACATCCACTAGCTAAGACTGTCCTGGCTATGACCACCACTTAGTACTCAACCAGTGAAAAACAGAAAGAAACCCTAGGTGCCAGTATGGCATCATTCCTCAATGAGTTCAGCCTGGTTACAGGTTGATTACATTGGACTGCTTCCATTATGAAAGGGGCAGTGTTTTGTGCTGCTGCCATAGACACCTACTATTTTTATGGATTTGCCTTCCATGCATGAAGAGTTTCTGCCAAAATTACCACCCACAGAAATGCAGAATGCCTTATCATGATTGCACATAGCATTGCTTCTGATCAAGGTTATCACTTCACAGAAATTGAAGTACAGCAATGAGCACATGCTCATGGAATTCACTAGTCTTACCATTTCCCTATCATCCTAAAGCAGCTGGTTTTATAATATGGAATGACCCTTCGAAGAATTAGTTACAGTATCAGTTAAGTGGCAGTATCAGTCTATGAAAGGCAGCGACAAGAGTCTTCAGTTCTCTAAAACTTTGAATATGTTCTTAATCAGAACCCATTATCAATTGCTGTTTCTCCCATAACCAGGATTCATGGGATAAAATGGGAACTGTACTCACTATTACCTTTAGTAAACTATCAGCAAAATGTTGCTTCCTGTTCCCATTACTTATGTGCTACTTGCTTGGAGGTCTCAGTTTCAAAGAGAAAAAATGCTTCCACCAGGAGACATAACAAGAGTTTACTGAACTGAGAGTTAAGTCTGCTGGCTGACACTTTATCTCATGCCTCTAAATCAACAAGCAAAGAAGTTAGGTACTGTGCTGGCTGTGGTGATTGATCCTAACTACCAATGTGAAATTGGACTACTACTCCTCAATGGAAATAAGGAAAATATGTCTCTAACACAGGAGTTCCTCTAGGGCTTCTCTAAATATTATCATGCTAGATGATTAAGATCAATAAAAAATATATTTTACTGGTTTTTTCAACCCAACCCAGGCAGAACTACTAATGGCCCAGACTCTTCAACAATAAAAGTCTGTGTCACCCCACCAGGTAAAAATACATAGTCTACTTAGGTGCTTGCTGAAGGCACAGAGAATAAAAAATGAGTGACAGAAGAATGTAGTTATAAAGATCAGCTACAATCATCACATTCTCTCTTACAGTATTTAAATATTTTTAAATTTTTCATCAGAGTATTTAGATTAAGGAGAGGAGTATACATCATCCAAGGACTTTACCTTCCCTTCTTGGGAGGACTTAGTGTGATTTCAGTTGTATAGAGGAGTGTTGTGCCACATGAGGTGGAATTTTTACCTTGGTATTGTCTTTATTTGGAGATTAACTAGAGTTTAAGACCATGTCTATAGATGCTAAACTGAGAAGTAATAGATTCACAATGACTAATTTTATGTGTTAAGTTGAGTAGTCCATGAGGTACACAAAATTTACTCAAACATTATTTTGGGCTGTCTCTCTGAGGTTTCCCTTGATGATATTAATATTTGAATTGGTAGACTGAGTAAAGAAGATTGTCCTCTCTAATGTGGGTGGTACTCATCCAATCCATTCAATCAGTGAAAGCTTGTGAATAACAAAAGGCTGACCTCCCCTGAGTAGAAGAGAATTATCCTGCCTGAGAGCCTTCAAACTAAAATATCAGCTCTTCCTGCCTGACGACCTGCAGACTTCAAACTGAAATCTCAACTCTTCTTGCCTGATGACCTGCAAGCTGATGACCAGCAAATCAGCTCTTCCTGACTCTACCACAGTTCTCTGCCTGTGAACCTGAACTGGGACATTGACCTTTGCTAGTTTATAGATGTTTCTGGCCCTTATAATAAGACTGGGACATTGGAACTACAGACTATGTGCCTTCCAACTTCCATAAACTCAAAATCCAATTTCCTATAGTTTTCATCTTTTAGAAACAATAGTTAGATAAAGATATTACATTTTTATGGATTGGAAAACTTAATATTGTTAAGATATCAGTAATACCTAAAACAATGTAGATTCTATGCAATACCTTTCAAAACCCCAACGAGAGTTTTTGCAAACATGGAAAAATCATCTGAAAAAATCATATAGAATCTCAAGGGACACCATAGCCAAAAATAACCTTGAAAAGAAAAATTAGAAAATTTCACATTTCCTTACTCAAAATTTATTGTAAAGCTACAGTAATCAAAATAGTGTTGTACTGGCATAAAGGCAGGTATATAGAACAAAGGAATAGGTTAAAGAGCCCAGAAATAACCCATCACATGAATGGCTAAATGACTTTCTACAAGGGTGCCAAGACCATCTAATAGGTAAAGGACACTTTTTTCAACAAATGAGTTTGACAAAACTTGATGTCCATGTGAAAAAGAATGAAGGAGGTATATAAAACATATGCACAATATACCATAAAAATTACACCATATACACAATAAACTAAAAATGAATCGAAGACCTAAACATAAGAGTTAAAACTATAAAACACTTAGAATAGAGAAGAAAAGATTCAGGGCATTAGATGAGGCAATCATATATTTTTTAAAATATTTATTGGAGTATTATTGATTTACAACGTTGTTAGTTTTCAGTGTACAGCAAAGTGGTTCAGTTATACATATACACATGTCCATTCTTTTTCAGATTCTTTTCTCTTATAGGTTATCACAGAACATTGAGTAGAGTTCCCTGTGCTATACAGTAGGTCCTGTTGGTTATCTATCTTATGTATAGTAGTGTGTGTAAGTTTATCCCAAGCTCCTGATTTGTTTTTAAAATATAAAGAACTAAACATCTATTGGAACACAAGAGGCAATCGTAATTGTTTAATGTGACACCAAAAACACAGGCAACAGAAGAAAAAAGAATAGGCAAATTGGACTACATAAACAAACAAACAAACAAACAAAGCTTGTGAAGAGATCAGTGAAAATGGCAGAGTAGGAAGACCCTGAGCGCACCTACTCTCATGGCCACACAAAAATTACAGTGATTTACAGAGCACCTACTAATGAAAAAGACTAGAATCTGCTAGAAAAGTTCTTCAACAACTAAAGATATAAAAAAGACACCACAAAAAGACAGGAAGGGCAGATATGTAGCATAGTAAAGACCCAGATCCCCAGGTGGGAAACCCACAAATGGGAGAGTAATTACAATTACAGAAATGCTCCCCAAGTAATGAGGGGTCAGAAATTTACACTGAGCTCCCAAATCTTGTGCCAGGAAGATGAGTCCCTAGAATGTTTGGCTTTGAAGGGGAGTGGGATTTAATTTGGGGAAACCCAAAGGGCTGTGGGAAATAGAGTCTCCACTCCTAGAGGGGGTTCACAAATTCTCATATGCTCTGGGACTCAAAGCAGAAGTAGTAATCTGAAAGGACCTACTCGCTGATCTTGGAGAGTCTCCCAGAAAGGCAGGAAGCAATTGGAGCTTACACTTGGGGATATAGACAGCGGAGTCAGATATTTCTGGAGTTCATTCTACCATATGGATTCTTGTGTTGGCAAGTGCCATTTTGAAATTGCCCCTCTAGCTTATTAGCCTCAGAACCCAGCCCAACCCATGCCCACCAACCTTTGGCACTGGGACACTTTAGGTCAAGCAACTAACTGGGAAGAGATACAGTGCCACCTACCAGAAGACAAGGCTGCCTTAATATTCCAGGAGCCCATAGCTGTCTCTAGACATGGTCTTGCTCCCCAGAGGGCCAAGAAACAGGTCCTATGCATGTGCAGGCACTAGTTCTGGGACCCCCAGGGCCCTGCAGCCAGAGATCCAGGACCCAGCTCTACCCAACAGTGTTCAGGCACCAGCTGCAGAATCCCTGGCCACGCCTACCAGCAAGAATGCTATAAGCATTGGTACCAGCTTTATTCACCAGTGGGCACATACCAGACCCAGGAAAATCACATCCCCATAGCCCAGCCCACTCAACAGCAAGCCAACACAAGGTTCAGGACAATCTCAGGCCCCACAGTCAGCTGTGTCAAGAGCCGGTAACACCCACCAGTAATCTGACATCAGCTCTGGTACCACTAGGACTTGCAGCTAGAACTAGGACTTGGCTTCACCTGCCAAGTATTCTTAGTTGTAACATTTTCTCTTTCATCACTTTAAGTGTATCTTGCCACTCCCTTCTGGCCTGCAGAGTTCCTAATGAAAGTCAGCTGATAACCTTATTGGGTTCCCTTGTATGTTGTTACTTTTCCATTGTTGCATTCTATATTCTCTCTTTATCTTTAATTTTTGTCATTTTGATTACACTATGTCTCAGTGTTTTTTTCTGTGGTTAATCCTGTATAGGACTCTTTGTGCTTCCTCAACTTGTGTAACTATTTCCTTCCCCAGGTAAGGGAAGTTTTCAGCTATTATCTCTTCAAATATTTTCTCAGGCCCTTTCTCTCTCTCTCTCCTCTTTCTGGGACCCCTATAATGCAAATATTAGCATGATTGTTATTTTTCCAGAGGTCTCTTAAACTGTCCCCATTTCTTGTCAATTTTTTTCTTTTTTCTGTGATTTCTACTACTCTGTCTTCCAGCTCACTGATCCATTCTTCTGACTCATTTAGTCTACTATTGATTCTTTCTAGTGTATGTTTCATTTCAGTTATTGTATTCTTTAATTCTGTTTGGTTGTTCTTTATATTTTCTAATTCTTTGTTAAAATCTTCTAATCACTCACTCTGTGCATCCATTCTCCTCTTGAGACCTTTGATCATCTTTAAAATCATTACTCTGAACTCTTTCTTGGGTGGTTTGCCTATCTCCACATCACTTATTTCTTCTTCTGGGATTTTATCTTTTTCCTTCATCTGAAACATATTTCTCTGTCACTTCATTTTGTCTAAATTGCTATTTGTATTTTTATGTATGTGGTAGATTAGTTAAGATTCTCAGCCTTGGAAAAGTGGCCCTCTGTAGGAGATATCCTACATGTCCCAGCAGGGCACTCCTCTCTCATCACCCAAGGGCTAGGGGCCAGCTGGTCCCAGGAGAGTGTCTGGCCTGTGTTTGTGGACTCAGTCTGCAGGCTATGGGACCATAGTGTTCTTGCTTCTTGTGTTTGCTCCCTGGTGGGTGGGTCTTGTCTAGAGGTTCTTGCATGTTTCCTGGTGGGAGGGGCCAGTGCCTGATGATTGGTGCTTGGAGTTGGTTCTTAGTCCTGTGGTGGGCAGGGCCATGCCTAGGGGCATGTTTATCCCTACTTAGTTTGCTTCCCAACTTCAGAGCCTATATGCTGCTGGGTGGGGCCAGGCAGGTCTTGTTGCAGAAATGTCATTTCTGATGGGTTCCAGTCTTTTTTATCAATGGTTTTTCTGCAATTAGTTGTGATTTGGGTGTGCTTGGGAGAGGAAATGAGGTTAGGGCCCTTCTCCTCCACCATTTTGGCAGCTCTCCTCAAATAACTTTGATTAGTAGAAATATAGTATATGGATCTCAAGAAGAGCCAGATGGAAGATATGCACAGGGAAGGCATAGGGAAAGGGTGTGGCATTTCCATGCCCTCTCCAGATGCCACTATCCCAGTACCTCCATGTGATTACCACCCAGAAGCTCCTTAAACAAACAATGCAGTAATAACTGTTGTAGGCACAATCTCTTTTGGTCCTAGCCTTGTGGCTAATCCTCCAAACTTATCAATTCTAACCATATCCCCTTGTCAAAGTTTGTTTTGAAAAAAATTCAGTAAAATGACATGTTTTCTTGTTATCATTTATTTTTTATTTCTAGGACATTACAAAGTTCAGTGTTTATCGGTCATACTTGAAGAGGGATATATATATATATATGTGTGCGTGTATATATATATATATATATGGATGGAAATGTCATGATTCCATCATAAACTCATGTAATCTATATCTCTATAACACCAGCACACACACACACACACACACACACACACACACAATATACAGGGATTTAAGATTTATTGGGACTCCAGAGGAATGACTGAATGAAAGTTAGAGTTATAGAAAAAAAGTAAAACAAGCTAATAGTTTGTTTAAAATGTAAAGTAAGATAATAGAATATGTTACACAGAAGTTATACATGAAATAAAACTTTGAAGGTTTTATGTGGTTTAAAGTACTTGTAGTCAAATTAAAGCTGAAAATGTTACATGATTCTTTTACATTTCTGAAACAATATCCATGCAATTATAATCTTGCAGTTACTATCCAAATTTAAAAGTGATTCATCTAAAAGAGAAACTAAGAATTCTAAGTATCCTTTCACTTTAAGAAGTAGAATGGGTGATATGTGCCCAGTGTGTTTCTGTTATCATCCTTCTGTCTCACAAAAATGGTACAAGATTAGGTATGTCTATTTAAAGTATACATATAAAAAATATAAAGATCAGAGAAATAAATAAGTTTTGATGTTCTGCTAAGTACCATAAGCAAGGTTTTAAACCATTTCTATAAATCTTCCAAGTCAATAATACATGCCTCTTATCCACTCTATCTCTTAATTCAACCATCTGCAACATGGACTAAAACACAGGAAACACTAGGAATTGATATAGTGTTCATGAACTGCACATATATTAACTTCAAGATGGGTAGTAGAACATAATAAGTAATAGAAGGACCTCTGCACTCAGAATGCATGAATCCGAATCCTGGCTCTATCACTTTATAGCCCTGTAATTCCAGGAAAGGTAGGTGAAGTCCTGGGCCTCAATCTTTGCCTGTAAACTGGAAATGAAAATAATCCTTATTTTATTGGCTTGTTATGAGATTTAAACAAGAGGGTATATATAACAAGATTTGAATAAACAAGAAAATCTTGTATGTGTTTTTTTATCATAAAATGGATTCTAAAATACATTTACAGAAATTTCTAGTTTTTAATTAATAGGCATCATATATGTTGCCAAAACTGTTTTATTTTATTCAGAGAATGCAATTTATAATTATAATGGAAGGTAAAATTTAACTGAAGATATCAGTCGAGTATTGTGTTAATAGGATTAAATTGAAACCTAAGAGAATGGTAAGCACATTGGTATTGCTTAAGTAAGAAAGATAGGAGACTTTAGGGAACAGGCCCTAGGCTCTTTATATATTGCATACATAGCTTTAAATATGACTTATATGTGTAATCTAAGAAAAACAATAACAACAACAGCAAAAGAAAAATCAAACTCATAGAAAGAGAAAGCAGTAAAGTGGTTGCCAGGGGTTGTGGGTGGGGAAATAGGGAGAGGTTGGTAAAAGCATACAAACTTTTAGCTATAAGATGAATAAGGCCTAAGGATCTGAGTAAAATATGGTGACTATAGTTTTAAACATAGTGATTGTATCATATGAGGAATGTATGCATGTGGAATAAAAAAGCAGCTTGGAAAATAACTAATTGTAAGCAAAGAAGGAATCTTCAAGAAAGTCTGAACACAGTACCAAAGGTTTTGCAGCTGGAAGAAAATAAATAGCTTTATGTAAAACATATGGTGTCCTGCCCATCCTTAGGATTTAGGTGTAGTTACGGTAAAGTTAAATCATTATATGTGTTATAAATGTATCATATAAATTATAATGAAAGTTCAAGCATTTGGGCAGCATACAATGCTAACAGTACTTGGAAATTCAATCAGAAAGCACTTGAGAATATGTGCATATGAAGGAGGATACTGCTGGCAGATCCTGAGGGTACTCAGTGCATAGAGGATACTCGTCAGGGCAAATAGGAGGTTCCAAGGTTCTTCCCTCCTTCTAAGAAAAAAGTGAAGTCAGAGAACACTATTTCTCTCCAGGAAAGGGTTTCAGGCAAACCCATCCTCACCTTCAGAGAGAAAATTACCAACATCTCCACCCGAGAGCCTGGATACAACTTCTAACTAGCCACACTGTCTAACATCTCTGGACAAGGAACTCAAATTTTCTAAAACCCTAGTAACAAGAGCAACTACTAGAACCACATAGAGGATACACAGCCAACATATCATAAACACATCTCACTGATGTAAGAACTCGGATTTTTGGCCACCATAATGCATCTGCCACATCACATTCCCTCAGGACCATCTGCATGTGAAAACTTATTCTAAGTACTGTGGCTGTAATATATGAACTGGACAGAAATGTGCAGGCCCCAAATCTAAGAAATACCCTCCATCCTCCTCTGATATACTCATCTACTAGTCCTATTTTCCTTGTGGCTGACCCCTTTCAAATTATAGCATACTTTATAGTAAATATATCATAATGTGAAGTAAAGTAAAATTGTTTTTGTGAATTTTCAAGTGAAGCACTAACCTATCAGATGCTTAGTAAATTCAAAATGCTTTTTGAAAGCTGATGATTTAGTACAAAGAAATATTTATTTGAAATTATGATTGCTTTGTACAGCATTACTCATAATAATTAAGTAATGGGAAAAAACCGTGTTGTCCATCAATTGATGAAAGAATAAATAACAGATGAGTGAACTTGGTGTACCCCCCAAAAATAATAAATAAAAAAATTAAAAAAAAAGAAAAAGAAAGAAAGAATAAATAAGATATGGTGCACATATATACAATGGAATATTAATCCTTGAGAAAGAAGGAAATCCTGCCGTTTGTGACAACATGAATGGACCTTGAGGCCATTACACTAAATAAAACAGGCCAAGAAGGAAGAGGAAAATACTCTTTGCAGGACATTTGGTCTTGCCCCAAATATTCATGAGATAGTTATTTGGTCCACACCAAAGGGTTCTTAATATTTGACCTTGTCCAAAACCATTTCCCATGGATGAAATTGCTCATGGACATTTTTGATAGAACCAAATTTCAAGGACTTTTCAGTATGTACCAAATGTCTCATGTTCATTTGGGACAAGACCAAATGTCCACTAACCCCAATACTAGAAGGTATCACTTATCTGTGGTATCTAGAAAAAAAAGGAAAAATCCAACTCATGTATGCAGAAATTAGAAAAGTAGTTATCAGTGGCTGGGGTGGGTGACATAAGAAATAGGGAGAAGCTGGTAAAAGATTATAAAATTTCAGCTATAAGATGAATAAAGTCTAAGGATTTAACATACAGCATGGTGATAGTACATAGCACTGTACTGTAGAAGTGAAATTTGCTTGGAGAGTAAAACTTAAATGTTCTCACCAAATAAAGGAGAGAGAGATAAATACATGAAATGATGGGTGTGCAATTAATTAGATGGGGGATTTTTTTTCCAATAAAATTAAAAATCTTTTGACATCTCTAGGTGATGTGACACCATAATCATAGGCCTCTCTCTGCTGTTGAAGAAAATACAATAGTCTAAATCAGCCCTCTCAATGGATTCCTAGAAACAGACACAAGTTTGAGGAAAATGGTGAGCAATAAGGAGAGTGAAACTGAATAGGAAGCCACATAGACTTCATCACTCACAGATAGTTTTGTCCTCCGGTCTTTCCTTTGGGCCTCTTCCAAGACTTCTAGACTTCTTCCAGTGTGGCACTTTATGACAACTGGGGTCTTCAAAAGTGTGCCTTTTAATATTAGTGTTCATTAGCTGGTTAAGGTATTCCTTTAATAAAATTTAGTGATGATGGATTTTTAAATTAAGTATATTCCTATATAAATGGAAAGAATTTTGTAAATTATACATTTACAACCCTTAATATTTGTTAAGTAGTCTGTGTTTAGACTTACATACTATGCATCTAGTTGACCAGTATTTTTGAAGATATTAAGCATTGTGCTACAGTCTGGTAAGAACTGTAAAGAACTAGAAAGACCTAGAAAGAACTAGAAAGAACACCCAACACGTAGGTAACTAATATTAGTTCTATATATATATATTTTTTTTTTTTGTGGGCTTACTATATAATATAGTCACATTCTTTTTGCCAATAAAATCTTGTGGACTGTTGAGAAAAGAAAACAAATAAAAATAAAAAGTGTTTTTTTCTGGTTTTATTATGGGGGGGAGTTTTTCCCCTATCCCTCTTGAATTCTAGTCACTGCCTTGTGACACAAGGCAGATTAACAGGAGAAAAATATACAAATTTTAATTCATGAACATGAAGGGGTCACAGAAATGAGACCTAAGAATTGGTCATAGGAGACAGAGAGAAAGAAGCAATAAATTTGTGAGTGATTGACAGGAAATTAAATTTATGCTTTGGGCGCTTAATTGGTAAAGAATTTAAGAAAAGTCTAGGTTTGGGTATTAAATTAATGAAGAGTAACAAAGTTTGTTTATAGAGGATTCTTGGCCCTTTATTCCTTACCGTGGTTATAAAGATATCTCTACCACCTAGTACAGGGAGGGCACTTATCACGTGTGAGATTATTTCCTGATTTCAGGGGCAAGAGGTCAATGTCTCACTTGCATTAGTCATTTCTTAACATGTTTTAAAATATCCAAATAATCGATATTAGTATTTGATATGTAACTGTAATATGTAATGTAATATGTATGTTATGTAATATGCAACATACAATTTATATATTAATTGATATGTAATAATTGATATCACATATCAAAATAATCAATATGTCATTAAGGCGTACTGTTGGTTGGCCTGCATAACCTTCCTTCTGATGGAATGAGTATGCTTCTTCTGACCCATCCTTAAAACTATGCCCCCAAACCCCTCATACTATACACAGACAGAATCATCACACACACACAGGCACAAATATACACCCTACGTTTCTATACTTTAAAAAATGATCTGAATACTCCCTAGAAAATGACTACACTGCATATAATTAAACATAACTATGAATAGATAACTTATCAGATGTAATTTCCTATGGAATAGACAGAATGTTCTCCCCATTATTCCATAGAGTTCCATTGATCCAGGAAGAAAAAAAAAATGTTATTAGGTGCATGAAAGGTTTTCGGTATAAAATGAAAAACAAACACTACAGCTGCTGCAGCTTTTTCCTAGATTTGCCTTGGCTGTGAGGCAGGAGTAACTGAATCAAGGGAACTCTGTGTGGAAGCAGTGCAGTCATTCTGCTGAGAAAATGTATGTGCTTTGGCAGAGAGAGCTAGATGAATTGGAACCAAGACACGGAGCTGAGGTTGGTTTATATGATTCAAAGGACATAGGAAGACTGATAAAATAGTAGTGCTTCCCTACAGCAAGAAATAAATAAGTAAAAATACATTATAGGGGGTTGGGAGTTTGCTAGAGTCCATTCCCTCCCATAGACACATGGGAATATATGTTAAAATTTTAGGTTTCTGACATTGCTTATTTTATTATTAATACATGATTGCTAATGACACAAGTGAAGTTCCAAGATACATAAAAACAATGTATACAGTCAATTAAAAAGCTAGTGTCTGAACTTAATTCAGCAACTGTTTATTTACATCTTAATTTGTACAGGTTCATTGCTAAAAAAAAAGAGAGAGAGAGAATAAAATAAAGATATAGCACATAAATTTTAGTCTCAGTCAAACTGGAAAAGCAATTCATAAGAAGAAACACTAGTATGGAACAAAGGACTATTTGAAAAAGAAGGTATATACAGCTGAATAGGAACAAAAAGCAGGGAAAGAATCAGAAATACTTCTGGTCTATTGATGGACCTACAAAATCTTTTGAATAAGAACACATCAGGAGTGTGAATTATCAGTAAGACATGGACACTAAAGCATAGGGCTGGGGACATGATAAGCAGAGGAGTCACAGAAATAAAGTCCCATGAATGAGATTTTAAAGCATGTTTGGAGCACATGAGGGCTCCACTCAAGCTGGCTGTCAGCATCCTAACAAGGTGAAACACAGGAATAAAGGTGGGTAAGGCAAAAAATACCAGCCATGAGCTCCTGGTACGCCATACGCCCTGCTACAACTTCACACATGTTAGCTAAAGGAATATTACTTCTTTATGGAGTACAAATATTACTCGTGTCATAAGTATTTGAAAAGTGAGGGTGCATGTAATTAAAGAAAATTGCCAAGACTCAGAGTCAGTAGTCACCCAGGTCTCCCAAAGCCTATTACTGTAACAGCACACTTTATACCAATGTAATGACTTCTGAGATTAGTAAATTCAACTTGGACCAATCTGGGAAGATATTTGTTAAACAAATGAGGAGGCTGGATTCTCTTTCAAATAAAATAGAGTTCCATATCAATCTTTGGAGAGGGCTGTGATGTGATCAGAAATGTGCTTTAGAAGGATATTTCTGCATGCCTCAAATTCAGGTGGTCACACCCAGAACTAGTTGGACCCTTCAAAGTGCAGATTTCACTCTGAATAACAGTGACTTGCATCCCTGGTCCAACTTCCCCAAAAAGCTTATATGCTTTCTATGACATCTCAAATAATAAATGTCCTGGGGACACTGCTCAGAAGTGTAATGAATATCACCTTATTTACTTTAATTTTGAATGTGCTATTTTAGACCATACCTTCGGCATGGCGATTTTCATCTCCACATTTCTCAGAGCATAGATGAGAGGATTCAGCATGGGGGCAATCACAGTGTAAAGCACAGATATTTCCTTATCCTTGTTCTCACTCCCTGCAGGTAGAATATAAATGTAGATACAGGGAACAAAGAATAAAACTACAACCATTATGTGAGAACTACAGGTTGAGAGAGTTTTTCTTCGCCCTGCAGAGGAGCATGTTCTAAGATTGTATAATATGACTATATAAGAAACTAGGAGGACAGGAAAAACAACTGCCACCACCACCCCTGAATTTGCAATCACTAAAATATTAACAACATGAATGTCTTTGCATACTAGTTTCAAAAGTGGCTTCACATCACATGGGTAGTGATCTATCTGATTAGGACCACAGAAAGGTAAACTGAGTACCACCAACAGTAGAGCAATAGAATGCCAAAAACCCACAACCCAGGCCACGATGATCAAGATGTTACACCTTGGCCTGTTCATGATGACCACATAGTGCAGGGGCTTGACAGTGGCAACATAGCAGTCAACAGCCATGGACACCAAGATGAATATTTCCACACCTGCCAGCAAGTGGGCAGTGAAGAGCTGGGTCACACAGTTGTTATAGGAAATGTTTTTTCTTGCCGCAGGTAAGTCCCTAATTAGCTTGGGGACCACCGTGGTGGTGTAGCAGAGGTCCATGAGGGAGAGGTGACAGAGAAAGTAGTACATAGGCTGCTGGATTAGATGACTGTAGATGATTGTGAACAAGATGATGAAATCCCCCATTAACACAATAAGGTAACAGAGCAGGAACAAGAAAAAGAGCAATAGTTCTATTTGCTTATTTCCCCACAACCCCGTGAAAACAAATTCCGTGACATTGTTGTGATTTTCCATGAGGTCAAGGTGAATCCAGAATACGCAACAGAAACTTACTTCATCTGAAATGATACATAACATAATACATCTTTAATAGCACTTAATTACAGCAGAGAAATAGCCTTCATTTGCTTTTAACAGTTTCAGCTACTCTCCCTCGTGGCATGTTTGGTCAAGATTCAGAACATGGAGATTCAGGAAACAGGGAACTTGAGCCACAATTGCTGGGCATCTGAATATAGGAATAAAGGTTATTGTTATGTTAAAGTTTCTCCCTTTCTTAATTAATCTAAAGACACATTTTAGAGGTCACTATTGAAACACCAGAAATACTTTGAAGACCTGGTTGTTTTCTGTAGACATATTGAAGAATTCAAAGTGATTAAAAGATGACCTGCTTATTTAAACACACATGTAGAACAGTGCCGCCACATATAACTGGGAGCAGAGAGTGAATATGTTGAAACCATCACCTTTTATACATAACCATATGTCTTCCAGCAAAACCACATTTTACCTAAAAGACTGTTAATGTCAATGAGTTACTTTTTAATGGTACCAATGAGGACAGTATGACACGTTGGACAGATGCCTCGTTTAATGATTATGAAGATGAACATCCAGGCTCTCATATCTGGTTAGCTTTTTGTTGCAAGCAGTTCATCCTCTCTGAATCTCCTTCTTCAACTAGTAAGTAGGAACTAATAATGCTGAATCTATTTGCTTTATGCTGGATGCAAAAAAATGAATTTTATACAAACATCCAATATAGAGGGCTTATGATTCTACCTTGTCAACTATAGAGACCAGTACTTCCACAAATGTTTGGAGAGCAACCACACTTTCTGCAAGAAGACAGACACCTGCTTTCTTCAGGTAATTGTCTTTAATTGTAGATTTTTATCTTCTGCCCCAAGGGATTGGTTGAAGAACCATGTTAGACATATATAAGGAAGTATAAGGAAGACACATGGATGTTGGTATAAGATTATTCTGGATTCAAGATAGTGCTTATCAGAAAACATCTTTATGTATAAAATGAGACTATCCAAACCTAGTATTTTTTAGTGTGGAAGATGCTGATAAGTTAAAGGACCTAAAATAATCTAATAATTTACATTAAAAATGTTTAAGAAAACTGTAGAAAAACTAAAGAATTAAAAGTGTAGAGATTTCAACTCTTGGGTTAGAATGTTTCCTGAACACTGATGCCAAGTCTCGGCATCTTTAACATCTGGTTCAGTGCTGCTCAATGTACAGTGATTGAACATCAGTTACAAAAACACAAGCCCATATAGAAAAACATCCTTCAATGCAGTGCCCGTAGAATCCTCTGAAATAACTACCTCCTGCAGAAAGATCCCTGGTTTCATCCTCAAATCATTTTCCTACTGATCTTTATTTAATCCGTAAAACCCCTTGTGCCTCTTTCTCTCTCCCTCTGTGCTCTGTTTCTCTGCCTCTGTCTGTGACTCTCTGTCTCTCTCTCACACAGACACACAGACACACACACACACACACACACACGTACATACTCATACCCCACACAGACATACAGGGTTTTAGGAGTAAATATTTTTTCACTTTTTTACAGACTTTTCAGTTAAAGAGTTTCTCCACATTTTTTCCCTTCAAACTTTAAGTTCATTGAAAAAAATCTCTATGAGGAATTGTTTGCAACAACATGTCAACCACAGGTTGAAAGAAAAAAAAAATTTAAATATGATTATTGGAAATTTGGATTTATGACTAAGGACATAAGAGTGTGTGAATAATGTAAAAATCCAGCAAGGGCAACTTGATGTGATTTTTCTGTTTCTTTAAGTATTTATTGTATCTGTGATTTTTTTTTTAAGTTGTAAAATTAAATGTTATGGCCTTAATTTTTGATGCTTTTAGAGTAAAATGTTTAGATTCCACTGATACTAATAATATGCTCTAGGCCCATTGCTACATACTATTCATATACTAACCATTCCATTTGCACTATTAAATGATGAGATATATTATTGTATTATTGTCCTTTTATTGCAAATAAACTAGAACCCAGAGTCAACACAAGTACTAAAGGGAAGTCTGTATACAAACCATTTTTGTACAGTTCAGAAGCTCATACTTTTTTCTATATGCTTAAGTGGCTCTAACAAATAAAAGCAAACTTTCAAACTCCTCAATTTGCCCTCAAATTACCACCCAGATATTCTTGAATGCCCTCTTTTGAAAATAACCACTAAGGAAATTATTCCAGAAGAATTTAAACTTGCAAATTTGAATTTACTATGATCAAAGACCTTTATAAAATAAAGTGCTCTTCAAAATCCCAATAATTTTCTCAATATTTATATCAATTATTTTCCCTACTTAAATACACACACATATGTATATAAATATATATATTTAAATATGCAAATATTATATACATATATTTAAATATATATTATTTGTTTATATATATATTATATATATATATCTCAGGATGCTTACCTCTGTGAGATTTTAATTTTTTTTGAGAGACTGTAATTCTTCAGACTGGTTCCTTTTATTTTTCTGTGTCTGTGTTATTAAACAGTAAATAAATGTGCAATATCTCTTACTCTCCCATGAATCTTCCATCCAAAAAAACTTTTAGGAAAGCATTGCTGGAAATATCTTGGATTAAAAGGTTCAAGAGAGGCCAGAGGGGAAAACTCCCACATGTACTTTATGGCAGCCAATGTGTGTATTGTTGTAATTGTAAAAATAAAGCCAATACTAATATAGTGGGTGTATGCATAGGTTTGAAGCTTACTTCTTTTATTTACCTCTTGGGGGTTATCAAGCTAATGATCCACTATTTCTGTAATGTTCTAATACTGCTTAAATATTATGAATATTTGTTTTTCTCTCTCCTCTCCTAGAATATTTCCTCAAAGACTGAAGTCACTGTTGTTTATCACCTTATATAATATATATTTAATAAATGTTTAATTCTTTATCATCCAGTTATACGTGATTTTTTGTGTTAGTGTATTATCTAGTATTATGGTACTGGTTAGAAATGAGAAAAGCCACATGCATAATCACTTTTCCCCTTATTTTACTCTTCTTTTCTTTTCTTTTTTTTTTTTTTCATGTTTTAGTTTTGTTTTTTCCTTTTTCTCCCCTTAGGTGAAGGAGGGAGAGAAATGTCAGCAGAAAGTAAAGGCATCAGGTTGAGTAAACTGTAGTCCTTAATTCATAGCAGGCAATCCCTATGCTCTATGCAAAATCATTCCAAAGGTTAATTTTATTTTATATGTTTTTCTTTTTTAAATTGCTCATTTCCACTTTTCTTCACCCCTTCTAGACACCCACTATATTCTAGCATATTGAACTCTTACTAGCCCCAAGGTATTGCACACTCCTTGTGGTTTTCCTCCAGCTGTCCACATCTTGCAAATAACCTCTTACTATACTCCCCATAAATTATGACATGTGCCTGTCTTTTCTTTGCTGCATGGCACAGACTCATATGTGCACTTTATAATATAGTCTCAAAATGCATGAAACAAATTAAATGCATCCACATGAAGAAAATATCAATCCACCTTCACAGTAGAAAATTTCAATATTACTTTTTCAATTATTGATAAGCAAAGCAGGCAATGTCAGGAAGTATAGAAAAGATATGAATAGCATGATCTAAAAGAATATGGATGCATAGATAAAACTGTACTTGTAACAAAGAATCCATATTATTGGCATGCATAGATGAATATTTACAAAATTCAAAGACTTGAAAAAAGACTGAACATATTTTAAGGAAGTGACATTATACAAACCATTAAGCAAAAGATATATCCAAATCTATGTTATTATACCACCTACCAGAGTAAAGGAAATAAAAACAAAAATAAACAAATGGGACCAAATTAAACAAAAGCTTTTGCACAACAAAGGAAACCATAAAGAAAACAAAAAGACAACCGACAAAATGGACAAAATATTTGTGAATGACATAGCCAAGAAAGGATTAATTTCCAAAATATACAAACAGCTCATGCAACTCAATATCAATAAAACCCAAACAACTCAATCAAAAAATGGGCAGATGACCTAAGTAGATATTCTCCGAAGAAGACAAAGAGATGGCCAACAGGCACATGAAAAGATGCTCAATATTATTTGGACTTCCCTGCTGGTCCAGCAGTTAAAAGTCTGCTTCCCAGTGTGGGGACTTGGCTTTGATCCTTGGTTGGGGAGCTGGAATCCCATATGCCATGGAGCAACTGAGCCTGCACACTGCAACTACTGAGCATGTGAGCCACAGCTTGAGAGCCCACATGTCACAACTAGAGAGAAGCCTGTGCACAGCAACAAAAGATCCCACATGCTGCAGCAAAGGATCCTACATGGGAAAGAGGATCCAATGTGCCACAGCTGGGACTCAATGCAGCCAAAAATTAAATAAATGAATACATAAATAAATAAAAAATAAATGTCTTTAAGAAGTAAACAAAAAGGAAAAAAAAAGATGCTCTACACCGCTAATTATTATGGAAATGCACATCAAAATTACAATGAGATACCATGTTACACTGGCCAGACTGGCCATCATCAAAAAGCCTACAAATAATAAATGCTGGAGCGAGTGTGGAGAAAAGGGAACCCTCCTTTACTGTTGATGAGAATGTAAATTGGAGAACTGTATGGAAGTTCCTTAAAAAAGTAAAAATAGAGTTACCATATGATCTACCAGTCCGACTCCTGGACATATATCTGGAGAAAATTTCAATGTGAAAAGATACATGCAACACCTCAAAGTTCATAGCAGTAATATTTACAATTACCAAGACATGTAAGCAACTTAAATGTCCATGGACAGCTGGTGGATAAAGAAGATGTGGTATACATATATGAATACACACACACACACACACAATGGAATATTACTCAGCCGTAAAAAGTAATAAAATAATGACAATTAGTAGCAACATGGATGGACCTAAGGCTTATCATACTAAGTCAGATAAAGACAAATACATATGACATCACTTACATGTGGAATCTAAAAAAATGATGATAACAATTGACCTTATTAACAAAACAGAAAGAGCCTCACAATAAATTTATGGTTACCAAAGGGGAAATGGGGGTGGGGGAGGGTAAAGTAGGAGGTTGGGATTAACATATACACACTACTATATATAAAATAGATAATCAACAATGACCCACTGTACAGCACAGTGAACTATACTCCTATACTCAATAATTTGTAATAAACCAATCATGGAAAAGAATCTAAAAAATAATATATGTGTGTGTGTGTATATATATATATATAATTTAATCACTTTGCTACTAACAACATTGTAAATCAAGTGTATTTCAATACAAATTTAAAAAATAATAAACCTATAATAGAAAATCAGCCTCAAAAAAAGGGGAACATGGAGAACTTATTCTGCCTAAATTCAAGACTTACTATAAAGCTCCCAAGAAACATGCTGTGTGATTTTTTTAAGAACTTTTATTGAGATACAGTTAACATATAATAAACAGCATATATTTAGAGTGTACAAATTGGTATCCCAATCTCCCAATTCATTCCCCCCAATCCTCCCTGCTTTCCCCACCTGGTGTCCATATGTTTGTTCTCTACATCTGTGTCTCTATTTCTGCCTTGCAAACCGGTTGATTTGTACCATTTTTCTATAGTCCACATATATATGTTAACATACGATATTTGTTTTTCTCTTTCTGACTCATTTCACTCTTTATGACAGTCTCTAGGTCCATCCATGTCTCTACAAATGTCCCAGTTTGTCTACTGACTTTGGGTTTTCTTTGCTCTTCTTTCTCTAGTTTCTTTAGGTGTAAGTTTAAATTGTTTATTTGGGATTTTTCTTGTTTTTTAGGTAGGATTGTACTGCTGTAAACTTCCCTCTTAGAGAACTGCCTTTGCTGTATCCCATAGGTTTTGGATCATTGTGTTTTCATTGTCATTTGTCTCTAGGTATTTTTTGATTTCCTCTTTGATTTCTTCAGTGATCTCTTGGTTATTTAGTAGTGTATTGTTTAGCCTCCATGTGTTTGTGTTTTTTTTTTAGTTTTTTTCAAGTAATTAATTTCTAATCTCATAGTGTTGTAGTCAGAAAAGGTGCTTGATACAATTTCAATATTCTTGAATTTACCAACACTTGATTCATGACACAAAATGTGATCTATTCTGGGGAATGTACCACGTGCACTTGAGAAGAACGTGTAATCTACTGTTTTTGGATGTAATGTCTTGTAGATATCTATTAAATCAAGCTAATTTATTGTGTTACTTAAAGCTTGTGTTTCCTTATTAATTTTCTGTGCACATGATCGTTCCATTGGTGTAAGTGGGGTCCCCCACTATGATTGTGTTACTGTCAATTTCCTCTTTCATAGCTGTTATCATCTGCCTTATGTATTGAAGTGCTTCTATATTGGGTGCATATATATTTATAATTGTTATCTCCTCTTCTTGGATGGATCCCTTGATCTTTATGTAATGTCCTTTCTTGTCTTTTGTAGCATTTCTTATTTTAAAGTCTATTTTCTCTGATATGAGTATTGCTACTCCAGGTTTCTTTTGATTTCTATTTGCATGGGATATCTTTTCTATCCCCTCACTTTCAGTCTGTATGTGTCCCTAGGTCTGAAGTGGGTCTCTTGTAAGCAGCATATATATATGGGTCTTGTTTTTGTATCCACTCAGCCAGTCTGTGTCTCTTGGTTGGTGCATTTAGTCCATTTACATTCAAGGCAATTTTCGATATGTATCTTCCTATTACCATTTTCTGAATTGTTATTTTTTTTTGTTTTTGTAGGTCCTTTTCTTCTCTTATGTTTCCTGCTTAGAGAAGTTCCTTTAGCATTTGTTGTAGAGCTGAATTCTCTTAGTTGTTGCTTGTCTGTAAAGCTTTTGATTTCTCTGTCAAATCTGAATGAGATCCTTGCTGGGTAGAGTATTCATGGTTGTAGGTTCTTCTCTTTCAATCCTTTAAATATATCATGCCACTCCCTTCTGGCTTGCAGAGTTTCTGCTTAGAGATCAGCTGTTAGCCTTATTGGAGTTCCCTTGTATGTTATTTGTCGTTTCTCCCTTGTTGCTTTTAATAACTTTTCTCTGGCTTTAATTTTTGTCAATTTGACTACTATATGTTTTGGCATGTTTCTCTTTGGGTTTATCCTGCCTGGGACTCTCTGTGCTTCCTGGACTTGGGTAGCAATTTCCTTTCCCATGTTAGGGAAGTTTTCAACTAGAATCTCTTCCAATATTTTCTCAGGTCCTGTCTCTCTCTTTTCTCCTTCTGGGACCCTTATAATGCAAATGTTGGTGCATTTAACATCCTAGAGGTCTCTTAGGCTGTCTTCAGTTCTTTACATTCTTTATTCTTTTCCACATCAGTGATTATCACCATTCTGACTTCCAGGTCATATATTCACCCTGCTGCCTCAGTTAATCTGCTGTTGGTTCCTTCTAGTGTATTTTTCATTTCAGTTATTGTGTTGAATATCTCTGTTTCTTTGCTCTTTAATTCTTCCAGGTCTTTGGTAATCTTTTCTTGCAACTTTTCAATCTTCCCATCCAGTCTTTTTTCAAAGTCCTGGATCATCTTCATCATCATTATTCTGAGTTCTTTTTCTGGAAGGGTGCCTCTCTCCTCTTCATTTAGTTGTTTTTCTGGGGTTTTATCCTGCCCCTTCATCTGGTACAAAGTCCTCTGCTTTTTCATTTTCTCCATCTTTCTGTGGCTGTGGTTTTCAGTTCCACAAGACAAAATACTGCTGATACTGCTTGATACTGCTGTCTGTCCTCTTGTGGAGGAAGCAATCTAGGAGGCCTGTGTGTGCTGCCTGATGGGAGGGACTGATGGTGGGTAGGGCTGGGTGGGTGGAGCTCAGTTAGACTTTAATCTGCTTGTCTACCAATGGGTGGGGCTGTGTTCCCACCTTGTTGGTCATTTGGCCTGAGGCCACCTAGCACTGGAGCCCACAGGCTCTTTGTTGGGGCTAATGGTAGACTCTGGGAGGGCTAGGTCAATGAGCATTTCCCAGAACCCCTGCTGCCAGTGCCCCTGTCTCCTTGGTGAGCCACAGCTGCCCCCCACCTCTGCAGGCAACCCTCCAACACCAGCAGGTAGGTCTGGTTCAGTCTCCAATGGGGACACTGCTCCCTCCCCCTGGGTCCTGTTGAGCACAATTATTTTGTGTGCCTTCCAAGAGTGGAGTCGTTTTTTCCCCCAGTCCTGTGGAGATCCTGCAATCAAATCCTACTGGCTTTCAAAGTCTGATTCTCTGGGGATTCCTCCTCCCTTTGCTGGACTCTCAGGTTGGGAAGCCTGATATGGGGCTCAGAACCCTCACTTTAGTGGGTGGACTTCTGTGGTATAACTGTTCTCCAGTTTGTGAGTCACTCACCCAGCATTTGTGGGATTTGATTTTAATGCAATTGCACCCTTCCTGCCATCTCATTGTGGCTTCTTCTTTGTCTCTGGATGTGGGATGTCCTTTTTGGAGAATTCCAGTGTCTTTCTCTCGATGCTTGTTCACCAGTTAGTTGTAATTCCAGTGCTCTTGCAAGAGGGAGTCCATGCTGTGTGATATTGACATAAGGATATATATAGAGAGATCACTGAACATAATAGAATGTTTATAAATGACTTAAATGTCTATTTAATAAATTTTTACAAAGATATCAATACATTCAATGCAGAAAGAGTAGATTTTTCAAAAAATGTTGGATCAATTGGATATCCACATGGAAAAAAAGGAACCTCAACCACCTCAAACTATACACAAAAATTAATTCCAAATGAGTCAGAGACCCAAATGTTAAAGCTAAACCTATACAAATTCTAGAAGAAATATTTCTGACCTTGAGGTAGATAAATATTGATTAGACATACACAAAAAGCACAAACCATAAGTAAAACAAAAAAATTTAATCTTGTCAATAATTTAAATCTTCTGCTCATCAGATATCATCCACTTAAAAATGAAAAGGCAATATACAGACTAGGAGAAAAGTATATATATATATATAATATTATATTATATATAATTGCAAAAGTTCATGACACATATAAATGAATTTACAAAATTTTGTATATAAACATGTTTATATTTATTTTATATATCAAAAATATATATAAAATATATCTGTATCTCTAATATATAAAAAAAATACTGACAACCTAATAATAAGAACCCAGAAATCCTATTTTTAAATTGTGTAAAGGACTTAAAATGACATTTCAGAACAAAAAGATATGCAAATGGCCAATAACAACATTTTTAAAAATGTTCAACAAATTTATCAACAGGAAAAGCAAACTAAATCCTCAATAATTTATCTCTGCATACCTCCTGGAATGACAAATAGGAAAATAGCAAGTGACAAGAATGTGGAACAATTCTTGTGTTTTAAATTAGAACTATCTTTTTGTGCTTTAGATGTCTCTCCTCATTTTTAATATTGCCTAGTGTTCCATAATGACCACCACATAATTCCAAGAAATAACTTCTTGGGAGAATTTTAGAGTTCTGTTTGTTTTCATAGGCCCTCTGATGAATCTGAGGAATAGGTTTTGGGTCAAGTACTTTATTTTATTTTTTTATTATTGCATCAAAAGTTTTGTTGTTGTTGTTGTTGTTAAAGCAAGTAATTTTGTTTTTACTTTATTATTCAGATGATGTGGCATTGCCAAAATACAATAAACCAAAAAGGCATTTCCCATCTCATTGTACGTTTATATCCACAATCATATACAACTTTGCTGAAAAGGTAAAAGATATAGTTTATAGAAAAACTTGTTAAATAGAAAATAGCTCTTAGAAAAAAACAGTCAGACCCAATAATCTGTATCTACACATGGGTCAAGTACTTTAAAATGACTGACAATTTTTTGTCCTCACTGCTACAGCCCTCAAGCAATCAACACTAGATTTCCAGAAAAAATTTAATATGGATAAGAAAGAAGTTATCTCTCTAACAGTCCACAGTCTAACTACACCACAGTCCCCTAGGCTGGAATTATGTCATCCTTGCTATTCATGTAAAATTCACCTTTCTTAGAAATCCAGGAAGCTCACATGTTTTAGTTCCAAGTATAGACAACACAATTCCCCACCCAAGAATAAATGTTTCTCAAGCATGTCTCTCCAGAATATCTAAGACAATGCCTTTCCATCAAAGGAGATAATTAATTCCTGGGAGAGAAAATAGCATCTACAAGACAAGATCCTTGAACTTTCATGGCAATCTCTTTAAATATCCATTCATTGCAGGTGATAAAGTCTCTTTTGTTGTTTACATCTCCACAGCAAGATTCATCAAGGGTGGAATGACCCAACTGAATGTGTTTCTGCAACACACTCTGCCTCCTGCCTATGGGACCAGAGTCATCTATACAAGATCATTTCTACATAGTGTTCCAGATGAATTCACTCTAAATTCAAGTCCCAATTTTTCTGTGAAAAAGTTTCAAGGCTTCAGATTAGAAGGAAAGATTTAGACTTTATAAAAATACTTACTTCTCTACTATTGATGTGATGCTGAATTATCCAATATAGTCTCTTTCTGAGTGTGTCAAACCTTTCATACTGAAAGTTATTTATCTCAAGAGGAGGTCAATTAGAAGACAGAATTATTTCTGAATACCCTCGAATATCACTAAGTTCACCAGAAGGTAGGATTTTCAATAGTACTGATGCCTTTTAAAGATTGTTAATTTGCATACATAGTTATCATTATATTTCAGCAGTTTTCAAATGGAGTAATAGAGTATTTCAACTTCACTCCATTCTTCAAAAGATAGTAAATTTCAGTGGTAAATGTGAGGCTCAGAGATTAAGAAATTTGTAAGACTAGGCTCTCTAACAACAGATACCCTTTTTGTCATGAGATACTTCCTTTAATAATTAAAATTAATCATGAGAATTAAAATTTAAATACACTTCACACACAAAATGACATAAATGTATTAAATGATATTAATTATCCCCTGTTTAATCCAAACATGAACCTGAAGAATTCTTCCTGAGATCAACTGCTGTGGATAATATGAATCACCATGGCTTCTTTAAAAGTAAAATTGGAGATGATTCTTCCTTGGTTTATTGCATAGTTAAATAGTTTTCTGCATTATTGCTCAAAATGTATATTCTTCCTATCTCGTGGGTACCTACACAGTCATAAAAATAACTGAACGTCTTTTGTGTGTCCATTGCTGTGAGGTGGATATGTTCATATATTTTTCCTCAATCAAGTCTTATAACAGCCCATTCAGTGGACATTATGGTTCTCACTTGATATTAGAGAAAACAAGGATGTAAGATGCCAAGACACTTACCCCAGATCAGTAAATTGCAAGTGAGAAAAGGCAAAATTCTAATCTGGTCTGTTTGATGCTCAAACCAATATATTTCACTGCTGGGATAGTTATTTTCAACTTTTGCAGAGGAGACTATGGGGCCAGGCTTTGATGGGGAGCTGGGGAGACAAGAAATGGACTGAGGGAGAGGCAAAGATGAAAAGGACCTTCAAGTAAGCAGTAACACACAGTTATTAATACTTGGGTATTATGATATGCTATATTGTATGTACATGTGTTTATGTGTGTGTGTGCGCCTGTTGATGAAACTGTTTCATATATACTTGCCTCTGAAGTAGTATTAAAGTAGTTATAATTATTATGGTCATATCAAAAAGAAGTTTACCACTTTAATATTATTTACTATGACAACACAATATAAGACGTGTGTTAAGAACTTGGAGGAAAAATTGATAAAAATTGTTATCTCATCTAACCTTGGCTCTGCTCATTACTAGCTGCTTGATCTTGGGCAGGATCCTTAACTTCTCTATGCTTCTATTTCCTAACATGTAAAATAAGCATAAAATGATAATAGTAATCATTTCACAGGTTTGTAATGAGGTTTAAATAAACAAAGGTTTGCAAAAACACTTGACACACAGTAAGTATTCATTAAATTGTTGTTAATATGATGCTTGATATTACTATCAACATTAGTCTTTGAGATTGTTTCATGTGTACAAAATGGATGAAATAATACCATCTACACAGTTTCCTATCATGCCATGATATTTGCAATCAATCATTAAAAGTATGTTTATTAGCTATTGTAAAGTTATTGGATTTGCCCAAAATGTTTATCATTTGATTACAGTAGCTTCTGCATCCCTTCATTACATTCCTATCATGAATATTCTGTTAAATTATTATAAGTAGTCTGATACTGGGATTCCTTTCTTTGTCTTTCATCACTTTACAGAACCTCAGACCACTTTACCCAAGTCATACAAACATCATTACTAGAATTATATCCAGGATTCCCTCTTTCTCAAATCCCTCCTCATCTCATGATATTCTCAATTACTTTTCCTGATTTTCCATTTCCAAATAATAAAGAAAAATTTCCTTAGCTTAGCATTTATAGCCTTTACATCCATTTTCTACTTCTCTTTTCAGACTTCACTGCCACTATATGTGAGATCTACTGCATCATGTTGGGCTCTGAGTCATCTCACATGATTAAGTGTGGACAGATGATCTCCTGCCTCTGTGTTCACTAAGTTCCTTGTGTCTATACTTTAAACATCACCTTACTCCAGGAGATAATTTGAGTAATTTTCAAAAAATTGGAAACATTTTCTATCTAAAAAAAAAAAAAAAAAAAAAAACTCCTAAGATTTTTTTCAGTAGAATTTAGAGATTTCAAATTTCAGTAGAATTTAAAGATTTATTATTTATTAGATGGACAGGCTTAATAAATTTAAGGTGAAATTTAAGAAAAAGTGACTTTTTCAGGTAATATAACTATGCATAACATGAAATATATGGAGAATAAGAATAATGTGACAGAATTTATCCTACTGGGGCTCAAAGAGAATCCAAAGATGCAGAAAGTCGTATTTGGTATGTTTTTTGTCATCTACATTGTCTCCATGGTGGGAAATGTGCTCATTGTGGTCACCATCACTGCCAGTCCATTATTGGAGTCACCCATGTACTTTTTCTTGGCCTATCTCTCCTTTATTGATGCCTGCTATTCCTCTGTCAATACCCCTAAACTGATTGTAGATTCACTTCATGAAAAGAAGACCATCCTATTCAATGGATGCATGACCCAAATATTTGGGGAACATTTCTTTGGAGGGGCTGAGGTCATCCTGCTCACTGTGATGGCCTATGACTGCTATGTGGCCATCTGCAAGCCCTTGCACTATACAAGCATCATGAATCGTCGAGTGTGCCGCCTGTTAATGGGAGTCGCATGGGTGGGAGGCTTTCTTCATGGATTCATACAGATCTTCTTCATCATCAGGTTACCCTTCTGTGGACCTAATGTCATAGATCACTTTATGTGTGATCTGAACCCTTTGCTTGATCTTGCCTGCTCTGATACCCACACTCTAGGGCTCTTTGTTGCTGCCAACAGTGGTTTCATCTGTCTGTTAAACTTTCTACTCTTGATTGGCTCCTATGTGGTCATTTTGTGCTCCTTAAGGACTCAGAGCTTGGAGGCAAGGCAAAAAGCCCTCTCCACCTGTGTCTCCCATATCACAGTGGTGGTCCTATTCTTTGTGCCTTGCATATTTGTGTACATGAGACCAGCAGCTACTTTACCTATTGATAAAGCAGTTGCTGTATTCTACACAATGATAGCTCCCATGTTAAATCCCTTAATCTATACCTTGAGAAATGTCCAGATGAAACATGCTATTAGAAAACTGTGTAGTAGGAAAGCTATTTCAGGTGATAATTAAAATATGCTTGGAGCCTAACATCATATATTCAGTTGCTGCACAGATCAAAAGGAAATTGTCAACAATTTTAGCAAAGTATACCTATGATATAAAGAACAAAAATTAGCCACCAAAATTCGTAGATTCTGTAATGAAAGAAGAAGAAATGAGGGCAAGAAAAAAAAGAAAAATCTAACCAATGATAAATCTTGGAATATTCAGAAAGTTCTACCAAATTTGGGCTTAGTTTTACAAGCTTCATCAACGTATTCATAAGCTTTCATTCTAATGAAAATATTAAAGAAATACAAAATATATTAGTATTGAGCAGTAATCTCTATAACAATCCAAAGAGGTAGGAAATGCTATTTTCCCAATTTTACAGGTGAGGAAACAAACAGAAAAAATAAAGTTCCAAATCAGAATTACTGAGGTATACACAGATGCACAAGGGTGAGTCAAAAATTATTTGCACCCCAGTTATATTAAAACTTCTGTAAATTCTACAGCCAGAGTCCAGATAATATTTGGCTCACTCTTGTATATATACACACATATATATAGACACTAATACATGATGTATAACATATATACATATGTATATGTTTTATAAATTAGCATATATTATATATAGTATGTAGTATTATGTAACTATTATATATTAGTTTATTATATATAAATAAATTCTAAAAGCTTTCAAAAATAACTCAGCTCATCTTTATGTATCATAGTTGATGGTAATATGTTGACTGTAGCAATGTGATATAAAATAAATTTAGCAGTATAAAAGCAATAGGCCATTTCAATTCTAAGGGGTAAATCAGGAATACTACATCATGTTTTCAAATTTCCTTATAGCATTCACAATCATTTTGTATTGCTCATGTAAGAATCTTATGCTGAAAACTTATAAGAAAGAGTGATGTCTCAATTTAAAGGATATTTTAGTATCACACAGGAATTTCAATTTATTAAATAGTCATGCTTTCTAAAGTGCTTGCCTACTTGCTAACAAGAGTTTCTACAAGTAGCACAATGTCTATTGCATGATAAATATTGAATGAATAAATAAATATATGATGGGAAATTCAGGCATTCAGTAAAATACAGAGCAAAAAAAGTAGCACTGAGACTAGGAAATTGTTTCTACTTTGATCTGTTTCAGACTATGGGGAGAATTGTATCTGGAACTCTTTGGGAAACCACAATTTGTCTTTACTCCTGCTTAAACTGGGAATAAGAAAGAAATAGAAACTGAGTATTTTCTCCTATGAACAGAGAGTTTACCTTGGTATTCTCTCTGCTTTCAGCAATATTTCATCTTATGAATGTGGGCTGTTTTTGTTATTTCTGTTAATTAGTTTGCTTCCTGGTAACATTTCATTATGAAAAGCTGTTTTTAAAAATGTGTATCTTCATCTACACACAAAGCAATTTTAGGATAAATACATCAAATTCACTTCCTCCATCCTTCATTCATCATACAACGGGAATGTTTGAGCCCAAGGGATGTATTAGGTACATTAATAGTTACTGGGGCTTCGGTGGTGACTAAAAAGAAATTTAAATGATGTCTTCACAGACCTTAGATCCATTGAGAAACTCCCAAAAGAAAGCAGAAAAATACAACATAGGGTTATAAATAGTAAGATAGTAGAAACACAGGGTGCAATGAGAGCATGTTTGAGGGACACACAACCAAGACCTGGGAGCTCACAAAAGGTTCAAGGATGAAAATACATCAAAAATGAGATGTAAAGGTTGAGAGAGAGTTGGTAGAATGGCTAGGCATCGGTTGGAATAAGAATATTCCTGGGAGGTATAATATATAACAAAGGCCAGAAGGTGAATATAAGTAGGCAGGATTCCTAATATATTTGATATAGCTGTGGTTGTTAAAGCAACTATTCATTCATCAGTTATCTATTGAATGCTCTTTGTGTGCCAGGCAACATGCTGGACTTATAAAGGGTAAATGGCAAGATTTGAGGGTGGAGAGATAAGAACAGAGCAGATCAAGAAGGGTCTCATAATTGTGTTAAAGCTCAAAGCAAAGTACTGTGAGGAAAAGATTGGAAGGTCTTTTAAGCTAGCAAATAATGAAATTAGTTTTAAGTTTTAGATTAACTCTAGCTACAGTATGGAAAATAAACAGAAGGAAACGAGACACACAGCAGAAGAGCGTTAGCAGGTTCCTGTAGTGATTTGGGTGTGAAACAGTGGAGGCTTCAATACGGAGGTGCCAGTGATGACACAGAATGCTGTGGACCCTGCTGCTCCAGCTCAAATCTCCTTGCTGAGCAAGTGTCCCTGGGAACACCTGCTGTGGGTCTGGGCTGCTAACAGCTCACAGCCTTATTCTTTCTGGACAGTTGCACCAGAGCAAATTGGAACTGACTCACTGGGGGAATATGCTCACCATCCAAATGTCCAGCAGTAGCCAATGAATGAGTGGAGTAGAAGTGAAAAAGACCGGTCCCCTTTCTTTAAGGAGGAACCAGTGCTCTAATACAATATTCACTACAGAGCACCCATGTATCCAGGATGAAGCCAAACTAATTAGAATGACATCCTTTAGTCCCCCTCTCATAGGCAGCTTCCCTTAAACCATCTCCTTATAAATTTCTTTCATAAAAATTCCATCTCAGCAACTGCATCTAAGAAACCCAAAGTAAAATGGAGAGATAGAGTAGGGTTCTAGAAATATTTAGGAGGTGTAAACAAAATAACTTTATATAGGATAAAGATGTGAAAAAAAAAAAAGTCATGGATTAAATCCAGATTCTGGCCTTATATGACTGCATATTTGAAGAAAATGAGAAGAAGAACAGATAGAAGATGAGTGGAAGAGGTCTTTGCCAGTGGAAGAGGTCTCTCCAACCCCAATGGACATAGTCACTCATCCACTGTCTGAAGGACTGATCCTGTTTTGGGTATGAAATGCTGGAGGCCTGAACTTGAGAATACTGTGACAGCCTCCTCTGCAACAGTTGCCCTGAAAGGTAATGGCAATTCTTCTCATGACCCGCCCTCCACAGCACCCCTCTGCTTCTAGTTCTGTAAGTAGATACAGGTACCAGGAAGGCCTTAAAAGTGAGGTGCAAAGTGTGACACATGAGGAGGTACACTGCACTCCAAAATAACTCTTGATACTTGAGTCTTCTAATTTATTTAGACGGAAGTCCAGGGAATGTATATGGAAATGGATAATCATAGAAAAAAAGAGAAACTTTGAACAGACCTCTTTTATTGATATGGGCTCATGAAGCAGATTCCACATTTAATGTTGCAACTGGGGGACGTAAGAAAGGTTCTAACAGTTTGTGTGGTGGTGGCTAATGCATGAACCAAATGGTGGCCCACAGTGAGTGGTTTAGAAATACCTGAATTGTTTTTGTTTAATGTAGAGGAAGAGATTAAAAAGCATAAGGAGATTTTAATATGAGTGGATTTGTCAAATTAAGATCTACTCAGCTGCCCTGGGTGAGTCCAGAACACATATCTTTCATCACAACTATGAGAAATAAATTTGTAGGGGGACCCTCAGCATCCCTAAGAAGCTCTGTGTTGTCTCTTTTCTATAGGCCTGGCCTCTAGTAAAAATTATGACTATGGATTTGCAAAATCCAAATGCAATGGGAGTGATCTCATCCTGGGTAACAGGGCCCTAGTGATGGCTCTCAACCCCAAATACAAGGTGGGTATTATTACCATGATGAACAGCAGAGTCAAAACAACAAGCAGAATAATAAACACAAGAAGACGTACAGTGTTGTCTAGCTGATCATGGTGTTCTTAAGGTAAAACAGAGGCAGTGTACTCAATTCTCAGTTGTTATGTGTCAGCAGAAAAGTTCTAGATTAAGTAAACAAAATTCTAACTCAAATCATAAAAACAGAAATTCATGTCAACGAAAACAATTCCCAGACTTGAGCCACTTTACAGATTCAGAATTCTATGAATAAAGGGGAGATTCAGTCCTCTTAAAGAAGGATTCTGGTACTTCCTGATACATATTTATCATTCATCTTTCCCTCAGACTTTCCAAATGGGACTTCTGTCCTTTTATGAGTTTAACTATCATGGTAAAGTAAATACTCAGACCATTCAGGAAATACTGGACACTGACTTTGACCTGAAACTTATTCCAGGAGATCAAAAACAATACAGTAGTAAGAGGTAATGGTGGTCTGGTAACCAATGGAAGTTTAGCTCAGGTCTATTTACAGTGGGTTCAGTGGTTACAGAACTCATGCCGTGGTTATTTCCTCAGTTCCAGAATGTATAACTGGAACAGACATACTTAGAAATTGACAGAATTCTCACATTGGTTTGTTGACCTATGGAGTAAGGGGCATTAACTTAGAAAAGGCCAAATAGAAGGCATTACTATTGAAAATAGTAGACCAAAAGCTGTACCATATTCTTGGAGGTATTGTAGAGATTAGTACAACCATCAACCCATGAAAGATTCAGGGGTAGTGATTACCATCACATACACATTCAACCCTCTAATTTGCCTGTGCAGAAGGCAGGTGGATCTTGGAGAATGACAGTGGTTAATTGTAAGCTTAACCAGGTGGAGACTCCAATTGCAGATGCTGTACAAGTTGCAGTTGTATTTCATGAGCAAATTAACAGAAACTCTAGTAACAGGTATATAGCTAGAGATCACTTTTTATGTTCCGGTTAATGAGGACAAACCGAAGTAGTTAAATTTCAGCTTGAGTGGCCAGCAAAATGCCTTTGCAGTCCTACCTTATGAGTGTATCAACTTTCCCCAGCATTATGTCACTGTCTTTCATTCTAGGTGATATCACACTGATCTATTATATTGATGACATTATGCTGATTGGACCTTATGATCAAGAGTAAAAACTGTTGTAGATTTTGGTAAGACATTTCAGTGTCAGAGGGCAAAATTAATTCAACTACAATTCAGGAAACCCAAATTCAGTAAAATTTCTAGGAGCGCAGTCATATGGGACATATCAAGCCATCCCTTTTAAGGTGAAGGAGAGTTTGTTCTATCTGTCCTCTCCTATAACCAAAGGAAATGAACAATGCTCTTCCGGCCTCATTGGATTTTGGAAGCAAAATGTTTTTCATATGGATGTGTTTCTCTGGCCCAATTATAAGGTGACTAGAAAAACAGCTAATTTTGAGTTGGGACCCAGGAAAAAACAATCCACAGGATATCATGCAAGTTTGGGCCAAATAATTTAGTAGATCCCTGGTACTTGATGTATCAGTAACAGACAAGGATACTGAACCATTTTGTAGATTTTCACATGTGAACTTCAGTTCAGACACTCAGGATTTTGGAACAAGTCTTGCCACCCTTTTCAGATAACTACTCTCCTTTTGAGAAATAGCTCTTGGCCTGCTAGTGGGCCTTAATAGAGACTGAACACTTCACCATGGGCCACCAAGTTACTATGCAACCTGGGCTGCCCATCATGACCTTGGTGTTATCTGACCCATCAAAGCCATAAAGCTGGGTGTGCACAGCAGTACTCCATCATCAGTGGAAGTGCTATATACATGATCTGGCCCCAGTAGAACCTGAAGGCAAAGTTGCATGGATAAGTGGCAAAAATTCTCATGGTCCCCACTCTCACTATACTTCCTTTGCTCTCCCTGCCTGCACCTGTGGATTCATGGGGAATTGACTATGATCAGTTGACAGAGGAAGAGAAGACTTGGGACATGTATACAGATAGTTCTGCAATGATAAGCAGGAATAACCAGAAAGTGGAGAGCTGCAGCACTACAGCCCCATTCTGGAAAATTCCTGAAGGTCAGTAGTGATGGAAACCCCCCCAATGAGTACAAGTTCAAGGAGTGCACCTGGTTGCTCAATTTGCTTGGAAGTAGACATGCCCAGATGTGCAATGCATACTGATTTTGGTTTTGGCCAATAGGGATTTGAAAGGAGCATGAATGGAAGATTGGTAACAAAGAAAATTGAGGAAGAGTTTGTATTTATGTACTTCTCTGAAAGGGTAAAACACATGAAAATATCTGTGTCTCGTCACTAAGGATAAGAATCGAAATGGCACCACTTTCAATTACTTTTAGTGAATTATTAGCAAAAAGTTTTCTTCCTGTTCCCAGTTCTCATGCTCTGCTTGCTTAGAGGTCTTAGTTCCATAGGGAGAAATGCTTCCACCAAGAGACATAACAAGATTTTATTGAACTTAGAGCTAAGACTGCTGGCTGACACTTTATCTCATGCCTCTAAATCAATAAGCAAAGTAGTAAATTACTGCACTGGCTGTGGTGATTGATCCTAACTACCAAGGAGGAAATTGGACTACCATTCCTCAATGGAGATGAAGAAAAGTGTGTCTCTAAAACAGGAGCTCCCACAGGGACCCTCTTAGTTTTACCATGTCTGATGACTAAGAGTAATAGGAACTATTTACAACAACAGAATCTAGGCAGAACGATTAGTGACCCAGAGTTTTCAGCACTCAAGTTCAATGCCACCCCACCAGTAAGTATCACAGCCAGCTTAGGTGCTTATCGAAGGTACAGAGAATACAAAATGAATAAGAGAAGGAATTAGTTATAAAGACCAGCTACAGCCATGTGACCAGTTACAGAAATGAGACATGTAATTGTTCTACGTCCTTGTTATTTCATGAATATGTTTGTGTATGTGTCTGTATACAAATACACATGTGTATACATACACATACACACACATATATACACATATGTGTATTTGTTTTATTCTTTCTCTTATTACTATTTCATGTAAAATATGTTAACTTTCTATCACAGTATTTAAGTATTATTAATTTCCATTACAGTATTTAAAGTTGCAAGATATCAGGGAATTTACCTCGGGAGGACACTACCTCCCTTTTTGGGAAGGACTTAGTGCATTTTCACTTATACACAGGACATTTGTGCCATGTTAGGTGGAATTATGACCTTAGTATTGTCCTTATATGGAGATTAACTGTGGTTAAAGGAGATGTATACTGGTGCTAAAAGGATATTCAATATATTTGTGATGGCCAATTCTTTGTGTTAAGGTGACTGTGCCATGAGGTATACAGATATTTGCAGAAACATTGCTTTGGGTTGTGTCTTTGAGGTTTTTCTGGATGATATTAATATTTTAACTGGTAAACTGAGTAAAGCATATTTTCCTCTATACTGTGGGTGGTCCTCATCCAATCCACCAGTCATTGAAAAGCCTGAAAATAACAAAAGGGTGACCTCCTCTGAGTGTGAGAGAATTTTTCTGCCTGCAAACCTTCAAAATGAAGTATCAGCTCTCCCTGTCTTAAGGTCTGCATGCTGGCAAATTAGCTCTTCCTGACTCTACAGCAGCTTCTTGCCTATGGACCTGAACTGGGACATTGACTGTTACTAGTTTACAGCAGCTTTGGGCCTTTAGACCCAAACTAGGACATTGGCTCACCAGATTTCTGTACTTGCCAGCTTCCATAATTACAAGACCCAATTAATTGAAGTAAATCTCTTCCTATGAATATAACTATTGGTTCTACAATATATCATATTTTCATGGACTAAAAAACTTAATATTATTAAAATATCAATAATACCTAAAACAGCACAGATTCAAATAATCCCTGTAAAAATTCCAATGGCACTTTTTGTAAATATGGAAAAATCATCTGAAAAATTCATATGGAATCTCAAGGGAACCCACACCCAAAATAATCTTGAAAATTAAATGAAGTTGGAGATCTCTCACTTCTTGCTATCAAAACATACTTTAAACCTACATTATTTGAAACAGAGTGGTGCTGACATAAAGAAAGGCATTTAGACCAATCAAATGGATGAGACAGCCCAGAAATATACCATCACATTAATGGTGAAATGGCTTTCTAAAGGAGTGCCAAGAACATCAAATGGGATGGGGAAAGGACAGTTTTTTTTCAGCAAATGGAGTGGGCATAATTATATATCCCCAGGCAAAGGAAGGAAAGTGGACACAATGTACACCATACACAATACACTGAAAATGGATCAAAGACCTTAACATTACAACTAAAACTATAAGAATCTTAGAAAAATTAGAGTGGGAAAGATTCAGGACATTAGATTACACGATGAATTTTTGGATAGGACACCAAATACAAAGGTAACAGAAAAAAAATAGGTAAATCGTAATTTATCAAAATTGTAAACTTCTATGCATCAAAAGTTACAATCAACAGAGAGAAGGAGGAACTTCCCTGATGGTGCAGACTTGATTCCTAGTCCAGGAACTCCCACATGCAGTGGAGCAACTAAGCCTGTGTGCCACAAATACTGAGCCTGCAAGCCACAACTACTGAGCCCACATGACACAAGTACTGAAGCCTGCACACCTAGAGCCTGTGATCACAACTAGAGAAGCCACCACACTGAGAAGTCCTTGCACTGCAAGGAAGAGTAGCCCCTATTCACTGCAACTAGAGAAAGCCTGCACAGCAGTAATGAAGATCCAACACAACCAATTAATTAATTAATTAGTTTTAAAAAAGACAGAGAGAAAAGGAAACCCACAGAATGGAAGGAAACAAATACACATCTGATTAGAAGTTAATATCCAGAATATGCAAGGAATTTCTACACTCAACAACAAATAATAATCCAGTTAATAAATGGACAAAGAACTTGAAAGGACTTTTTTTCAAAAAAGATATACAAACAGCCAATAAGCACAAGAAAAGATGTTCAACATCATTAATCACACTTGTGCATTGTTCATAGAAATGTAAAATGGTGAATCCACTATGAAAGACAATATGACATTCTTCAAAAAGTTAAAAATAAAATTAGAATATGATCCAGCATTTCCACTTCTGGGAAAAGACCAAAAATAATTGAAAACAAGGACTCAAAGAGATATTTGTAGACCCATATTCATAGCAGTGTTATTCAGAGCAGCCAAAATGGTTAAGTAACCTAAGTATCCATCAGCACATGATAGATAAAATAAGTGTGGTGTACAGTTAATGGAATATTATTCAACATTGAAAAGGAATGAGTTTCTGACACATGCTACAACACAAAGTATGAGGACATGTTAAATAATAAAAGCCATTCATTTTTCATAAACTCTGTATTTTATAACAGGTTTACACTTACAGGTAAATTGTAAAAATAATACAGAGTTTCCATATACCCCAAATTCAGTGTTCCCTATCACCTATCATATATTAGTATGGTACATATGTCACAAATAATTAGCCGCCATTATTACACCTTTTTTTTTAATGAAAATGCTTGCATTAAGCAGATTCCTTAGCCACTACTAGTGCCATTTTTACAGCCAGAGTGTGGATAATTTTTGACTCATCCTCCTACATGCATCACAAGAATTCTACTGAAAAGTTTCAGGTATAACTTAGAGCTTCATGAGCTCATTCTCTAAATTCCTGATGTTAAACTTTAAACCTGCAATTTAAAAGAATGTTCTGATTTATGGAAAATGTTCTCCTTCTATATTTCCTTTATTTTAGAATCAATGAGTCCACATGTCTTAAGAAAACATATTGAAAGACTTAGAAAAACAGTAAATACTTGGGCAAATCTAACTTGGGCAACATAGTATAATTTTAAAAGAACACATTTTAAAAATAGAAGCTTAATTTAAAACTGTAAACTACTAGAAAGCTTTTGTAAAAAGAACTGAATTCAGTAAAGGCAACAGATTAAAATAAATTTCATGATAGACTGGACCAACTGACTGGATAGTCATTGGTGAAATTTTATGTTTATTGTTTCTCTCTCTCTACCCCATTTTCTATCATTTGTGAGTGTGTAGGTTTTGTTAAGGAAGACATGCTGGACTTTTTAGACACTCATTCTTTGATACTCAAAATATTTACTAGAAGAATACTTTATAAATGGCTATTGGTTCAAGAAATTTAAAAGCATATTGCAAAAGTTTTCTCTGCTTCTGCAACGTGGCTACCCTAACATTGACAAGTTCTTGATGAAACTTGAAAAAAATCAATCAGCTGAAGAAGTTATTCATTCATACCAATAACCCAAATGAATGTTTATTATATCTAAAGAATCATTTACTTTCTCATTATTCTTATTTCTCATAGCATTATTTTCATATGAAATTGGGCAAAAAATTTGAATAAGTATTGTGAATTCTATTTTATTCAGGTAAAAGCAGTACACAGCAGGTAAATGATTACCCAATGGAAAGTGGCAGTTCGAGCATATGTATTCAACCTCAAAATGTAGTATTTAGTTTCTAGTTATCTTTTTTCTTTCTTCTTTGCAGATTTTCCATAACCAGTGCCTTCCCTTTAAATGAAAAAAAAATGCAGCAGAATAATAGTGTAACTGAGTTCATACTGTTAGGATTGACACAGGATGCTAAGAAGGAAAAAATGGTGTTTGTAATCTTCATTTTCTATGTGGGGAAGATGGTGGGGAATTTTCTTATTATGACCATCAATTCCAGCCAAACACTTGGGAGCCCCATGTACTTCTTACTATTTTATTTGTTGTTAGTTGATACCTGCTTTTCAACTTCCACAGCCCCTAGACTAATTGTGGATGCTCTGTCTGCAAAGAAAATCACATCTTACAATGAGTGTCTGAATCAGGTCTTTGCACTTCATTTATTCAGATGCATGGAAATCTTTGTCCTTGTCCTCATGCCCACGGATTGGTATGTGGCCATCTGTAAGCCCTTGAATTACTCAACCATCATGAGGCACCAGGTCTGCATCATCCTGATTGTTCTTTCAGGAAAAGGGTCTTATATACATTCCATGGATCGGATTATCCTGGCCTTGAGATTGTCCTGCTGTGGACCCAATTTGATTAATCATTATTATTGTGATATGCAGCCCTTGTTAAAACTTGCCTGCATGAATATTTATGTGTTTAATAGTGGAATAGTGGGGCCCTTTGCATGAGCAGTTTTGTAATTCTGATGATCTCATACTTTGTTATCCTGCATTCACTGAAGAACCACAGTGCAGAAGGGAGAAAAAAAGCTCTCTCCACTTGCACTTCCCACATCACTGTAGTCATCTTATTCTTTGTTCAATGTATTTTCCTATACACATGTCCCCAAACTACTTGCCCCATGAAAAAGGTGGTGACAGTATTTTACACTATTGGAGCATGCCTCCTCTATGCACTCATTTACACACTGAGGAATGCAAAAGTGAAAATTGCCATGAGAATGTTATGGCATGCCAAATTTACCTCAGAAAGAAAAAGATGCATTGAAGGCCTAACCTGATTATTTACTAAATCATGGTTTGACTGAATCTGTATGTACATCATATATGATATTGCATTACTATTGTGGGGATAATATACAATCATGTTTAAGATTGTGAGTTGATTTTTTTTTCCTAGTTCACAGGTGAGATGAACATCAATGCTTCTCACTTCTTGAGTGGACCAAACTTACCAATCCTAACATGTTCTCCTGTTGAGGTTTATATTTTTAAATAAATTCAGTAAAATGAGGGGTTTTCATGTTCTGATTTATTTTTACTTTCTGGGACATTAAAATTTCCAGTGTCAACAAGGTTGTCTCAAAATTGTCATATGTCATGCATGAGATTGGCCATATGTACAAAAGAGTATGTAAATGCCATGATTTCATCATGAATTCAACATGAGCACAGACACAGACACAAACATGCACACACGCACACACACACAAACACTATACATGGGATCATGGTTGTTTGCATTTCAGATGAAAGAGTAAACTAATGTTAGAGTTATAAAACAAAATTAAATAAAGTTAGCATGTAGGTGAAAAAATAAAGATAGAATAAGTTATATAAATAATTAAAATGTATAACTTCATTTTAATTTCTAATTTTATTGATTGATTTTTTTTTGAAAAGCTTGGCTAAAGTCTTATCAATTTTATCTTCTCAAAAAACCAGCTTTTAGTTTCATTAATCTTTGTTATTGTTTTGTTCATTTCTATTTTATTTATTTCTGCTCTGATCTTTATGATTTATTTTCTTGTACTCATTTTGGGTTTTGTTTGTTCTTCATTCTCTATTTGCTCTATGTGTGAGGTTAGGCTGTTTATTGAGATTTTTCTTGTTTCTTGAGCTAAGTTTGTACTGCTATAAACTTCCCTCTTAGAGCAGCTTTGCCCTGTTCCATAGGTTGTGGATCATTGTGTTTTTATTGTCCTTTTTCTCTAAGTGTTTTTTGATTTCCTCTTTGATTTCTCCAGTGATCCACTGGTTGTTTAGTACATTATTTAACCTCCCTGTGTTTGTGTATTTTACAGTTTTTTTTCCTGTAATTAATTTCTAATCTAATAGCGCTTGTGGTCAGAAAAGATGCTTGAAATGATTTCAATTTTCTTAAATTTACTGAGGTATTATTTGTGGCCCAAGATCTATCCTAGAGAATGCTCCACATGCACTTGACAAGAAATTGTATTCTGCTGCTTTTGAATGGAATATCATATAAGTATCAATTAAGTCTAATGTGTCATGTAAGACTTGTGCTTCTTTACTAATTTTCTGTCTGGATGATCTGCCCATTAGTATAAGTGGGATGTTAAAGTCTCCCTTATTATTGTGTAACTGTCAATTTCCCATTATATGGCTGTTAGCATTTGCCTTATATACTGAGGTGCTCCTATGTTGGGTGCATGGATATTTACAATTGTTATATCTTTTTCTTGGATTGATCCCTTGATTATTATGCAGAGTCTTTCCTTGTCTCTTGTAACTGTCTTTATTTTTAATTCTATTCTGTCTGCTATGAATATTCCTACTCCAGCTTTCTTTTGATTTCCTTTATGCATGAAATATAATTTTCTGTCCCTTCACTTTCAGTTTGCATGTGTCCCTAAATCCAAAGTGGATCTCTTGTAGATAGCATATATAAGGGTCTTGTTTTAGCATTCTTTCAGCTAGTCAGTGTCTTTTGGTTGCAACATTTAATCCACTCACATTCAAGGTAAGTATCATATATATGTTCCCATTGCCATTTTCTTAATTGTTTTGGGGTTTTTGTTGTTGTTTTTAGTCTTTTTTCTTCTTTTGCTCTCTTGTTCTCTTCTCTGGTGGTTTGATGACTATTTTTTGTGTTATGTTTCAGTTGCTTGTTCTTTTTTTGTGTGTGTGTATCTATTGTAGTTTTTGAATTTGCTGTTCCTATGAGGTTTTGATATAGTAGTGTATACATATACAAGGTTGTTTTAAGTTGCTGGTCTCTTTCCTGCCTAAAGAAGTTCCTTTAGCATTTGTTGTAAAGCTGTTTTAGTGGTGCTAAAATCTCTTAGATTTCACTTGTCTGTAAAGCTTTTGATTTCTCCATCCAATCTAAATGAGACCCTTGCTGGGTAGAGTAGTCTTGGTTGTAGATACTTCTCTTCCATCACTTGAAATATATCATGTCACTCCCTTCTGGTCTACAGAGTTTCTGCTGAGAAATCAGCTGATAACTTTATGGGGGTTCTTTTATATGCTATTTGTTGCTTTTCCCTTATTGCTTTTAATATTTTCTCTTTGTCTTTAATTTTTGGCAATTCGATTCATGTGTGTCTCAATGTGTTCTTCCTTGGGTTTATCCTATATGGGACTCTCTGCACTTCCTGGACTTGAGTGAGTGTTTCCTTTCCCATGTTAGGGAAGTTTTTGGCTTTTATCTCTTAAAATGTATTCTCTCTTTTCTTCTTTTCTTTCTTTCTCTTTTCTCCTTATGGGACCCCTATAATGCAAATGTTGCTGTGTTTAATATTGTCTCAGAGGTCTCTTAGACTGCCCTAATGTGTTTTCATTCTTTTTCTTTATTCTGTTCCATGGCAGTGATTTCCACCAATCTGTTTTCCAGCACACTTCTTTGTTCTCCTGCTTAAGTTATTCTACTACTGATTCCTTCTAGTGTATTTTTCAGTTCAGTTATTTTACTGTTCATCTCTGTTAGTTTGCTCTTTAAAGTTTCACGCCTTTGTTAAATATCTCTTGTATACTCTTGGTCTGTGCTTCCATTATTTTTCTCAGATCTTGTATTATCTCTACTATTATTACTCTGAATTCATTATTCAGGGAGATTACCTATCTTCACCAAATTTCATTGATCTTCTGGGGTATTATCTTGTTCCTTTGTCTTTAACATATTTATCTGCCATCTTATTTTTACTAAATTTCTGTGTTTGTGCTCTCCATTTCTCAGACTGCAGAATTGTAATACTTCCTGGTTCTGGTGTCTGCCCCCTGGTGGATGAGGTTGGTCCAGAGGCTGTGCAGGCTTCCTGATGGGAGGCACTGGTGCCTGCCCACAGATCCTGGAGGTGGTTCTTGTCCCTCTGGTGGGCAGGGCCATGTCAAGGGGTGTATATTTAGGAAGATGTTGGCTCAGGATGATATTAGGCATCCTTTGTACTGACAGGTGGGAGCATGTTCCCAACCAGTCAGTTGTTTGGCCTGAGGCATCCTGGCACGTGAACCTGCAGGCTGCTGGATGGGGCCAGGTCTTGGTGCCAAAACAACAACCTTCAGTAGAGCTCATGAGTATTTCCTGGGGTGTCTGCCTCCAGTGTCCTTGCCTTAACAATTAGCCACAGCTGCTCACTGAGGAGACAGGGACACTAGCAGAAGGGGTTCTGGGAAATGCTTATTGGCATGAGCCTTCTCAGAATATGCCATTAGCCCCACCAAAGAGCCTGTAAGCTCCAATGTTGGGTAGACACAAGCCAAACAACTAACAAGGTGGGAACACAGACCCACTCATTGTCAGACAAGCAGATTAAAGTGTCATTGAGCTCTGCCCACCCAGCCCAACCCACCAACAGTCCCTTCCATTATAAGCATGCATCAGCCTCTTAGATAGATTCCTCCACAAGAAGACAGAAAGCAGCATAAAGCAGTATCAGCAGTATTTCATTCTGTGGAATGGAAAACTACAGCCACAGAAAGATAGAGAAAATGAAAAGGCATAGGACTTTGTACCAGATGAAGAGACAAGATAAAACCCCAGAAAAACAACTAAAGGAAGAGGAGATAGGCACTTTTCCAGAATAAGAATTCAGAATAATGATGGTGAAGATGATCCAGGTCTTTGAACAAAGATTGGATGCAAAGATCAAAATGTCACAAGAAAAGTTTACCAAAGACCTAGAAGAATTAAAGAACAAACAAACGGAGGTATGCAACACACTAACTTAAATGAAAAATACACTAGAAGGAATCAATAGCAGATTAACTGAGGCAGAAGGGCGAATAAGTGACTTGGAGGTCAGAATGGTGATAATCACTGATGTGGAAAAGAATAAAGAAAAAAGAATGAAAAGAACTGAAGACAGCCTAGGAGACCTCTAGGACATTAAATGCACCAACATTTGCATTATAGGGATCCCAGAAGGAGGAGAGAGAGACAGGACCCAAGAAAATATTCGAAGAGATTATAGTTGAAAACTTCCCTAATATGGGAAAAGAAATAACCACACAAGTCCAGGAAGTGCAGAGAGTCCCAGGCAGGATAAACCTGAAGAGAAACATGGCAAGACACAGAGTAGTGAAACTGACAAAAATTAAAGACAGATAAAAGTTATTAAAAGCAATAAGGGAAAAATGACAACAGCATACAAGGGAACTCCCATAAGGTTAACAGCTGATTTCTCAGCAGAAACTCTGCAAGCCAGAAGGGAATGGCATGATATTTTTAAAGTGATGAAAGGGAAGAACCTACAACCAAGAATACTCTACCCAGCAAGGATCTCATTCAGATTTGACAGAGAAATCAAAAGCTTTATAGATCAGCAATAGCTAAGAGAATTCAGCACCACCAAACCAGCCCTACAACAAATGCTAAAGGAACTTCTCTAAGCAGGAAACATAAGAGAAGAAAAGGACCTACAGAAACAAAAACAAAACAATTGAGAAAATGGTAATAGGAACATACATATTGATAATTACCTTGAATGTAAATGGATGAAATGCATCCATCAAAAGACACAGACTGGCTGAATGGATACAAAAACAAGCCCCATATATATGCCATCTACAAGAGACCCACTTCAGACCTAGGGACACATACAGACTGAAAGTGAGAGGATGGAAAAAGATATTCCATGCAAATGGAAATCAAAAGAAAGCTGGAGTAGCAATACTCATATCAGATAAAATAGACTTTAAAATAGAAAATGTTACAAGAGACAAGAAAGGACATTACATAAAGATCACAGGATCAGTCTAAGAAGAGGAGAAAAAAATATATATATATGCACCCAATATAGGAGCACCTCAATACATAAGGCAAATGCTAACAACTATGAAAGAGGAAATTGACAGTAACACAATAATAGTAGGGATTTTAACACTCCACTTACACCAATGGACAGATCATCCAGACAGAAAATTAATAAGGAAACACAAGCTTTAAATGACACAATAAATCAGCTGGATTTAATAGATATCTACAGGACATTACATCCCAAAATTGCAGATTTCACGTTCTTCTCAAGTGTGTATGGAACATTATCCAGGATAGATCATATTTTGGGTCACAAATCAAGCATTGGTAAATTTAAGAAAACTGAATTTCTATCAAGCATCTTTTCTCACTACAACACTATGAGATTAGAAATCAATTATAGGAAAAAATACTTTAAAAATCACAAACACATGGAGGCTAAACAATATGCTACTAAATAAGCAAGAGATCACTGAAGAAATTAAAGAGGAAATCAAAAAATACCTAGAGACAAATGACAATGAAAACACAACAATCCAAAACCTATGGGATGCAGCAAAAGCAGTTCTAAGAGGGAAGTTTATAGCAATACAATCCTACATCAAGAAACAAGAAAAATCCCAAATAAACAATCTAACCTTATACTTAAAGAAACAAGAGAAAGAACAGCAAACAAAACCCAATTTTAGTAGTGAGAGAAAAATCATAAAGGTCAGAGTAGAAATAAATGAAATAGAAACAAAGAAAACAATAGCAAAAACCAATAAAAATAAAAGCTGGTTCTTTGAGAAGATAAATAAAATTGATAAACCTCTAGCAAGACTCATCAAGGAAATGAGGGAGAGGACTCCAATCAATAAAATTAGAAATGAAACAGGAGAAGTTATAACAGACACCACAGAAATAAAAAGCACCATAAAAGACTATTACAAGAAACTATATGCCAATAAAATGGACAACCTGGATAAAATGGACAGATTCTTAGAAAGGTATAAGCTTCCAAGAGTGAGTCAGGAAGAAACAGAAAATATGAACTGAGTAATGAAATTACTCAGTAATGAATCACAAGTAATGAAATTAAAACTGTGGTTAAAAATTTCGTGAAAAACAGAAGTCCAGGACCAGATGGATTCACAGGTGAATATTATCAAACATTTAGAAAGTAGCTAAGACCCATTCTTTTCAAACTTTTCCAAAACATTGCAGAGGGAGGAACACTCCCCAACTCACTTTATGAGGCCTCCATCACCCTAATACCAAAACCAGACAAAGATCCTCTAAAAAAAGAAAATTACAGACCAACATCACTGATGAAATTAGATGAAAAATCCTCAACAAAATACTAGCCATCAGAATCCAACAACACATTAAAAGGATCATACACCATGATCAAGTGGGGTTTATCCCTGAAATGCAAGGATTCTTCAATATACACAAATCAATCAATGTGATAAACCATATTAACAAATTAAAGGATAAGAACGACATGATCATCTCAATAGATGCAGTAAAAGCTTTTGAAAAAATTCAACACCCATTTATCACACAAACTCTCCAGAAGGTGAGCATAGAGAGAACCTACCATAACATAATAAAGGTGATATATATCAAACACACAGCAAACATCTTTCTCAATGGTAAAAAACTGAAAGCATTCCCTCTAAGATCAGGAGCAAGACAAGGATGTCCACTCTCACCACTACTATTCAACATAGTTTTAGAAGTCCTTGCCACAGGAATCAGAAAAGAAAATGAAATAAAAGAAATAGAAATTGGAAAAGAAGTAAAACTGTCACTGTTGGCAAATGACATGATACTATATATAGAAAACCCTAAAGATGTCACCAGAATACTACTAGAGCTAATCAATGAATTTGGTAAAATTGCAGGAAACAAAATTAACAAACAAAAATCACTTGCATTTCTGTACACTACTAAAGAAAGATCAGAAAGAGAAATTAAGGAAACAATCCCATTCACCACTGCAATAAAAATAATAAAATACATAGCAATAAACCTAACTAAGTTGGTAAAAGACCACTACTCAGAAAACTATAAGACACTAATGAAAGAAATCAAAGATGACACAAACAGATAAAGACATAAACTTATTCTTGGATTGGAAGAATCAACATTGTGAAAATGACTATACTACCCAAAGCAATTCACAGATTCAATGCAATCCCTATCAAATTACCAATGGCATTTTTTACAGAACTAGAACAAGAAATTTTAAGATTTGTATGGAAACACAAAAGACCACGAAAAGCCAAAGCAATCTTGAGAAGGAAAGATGGAGTGGGTGGAATCAGGCTTCCTGGCTTCAACCTGTACTACAAAGCTGCAGTGATCAAGATGGTATGGTACTAGCACAAAAAGTGAAATGTGGATCAATGGAACAGGATAGAAATCCCAGAGGTAAACTATGGTAAACAAATCTATGACAAAGGAGGCAAGGATATACAATGGAGAAAAGGCAGTCTTTCAATAATTGGTTCTGGGAAACTGGACAGCTACATGGAAAAGAATGAAATTAGAACACTGCTTACCACCATACACAAAAATAAACTCAAAATGGATGAAACACTTAAATGTAAGGCCAGACACTATAAAACTCCTCGAGGGAAACATAGGAAGAACACACTTCGACATAAATTGCAGCAAGATCTTTTTTGATCCATCCCCTAGAATAATGGAAATAAAAGCAAAAATAAATAAGTGGGACCTAATGAAACTTCAAATCTTCTGCACAGCAAAGGAAACTATAAGCAAGATGAAAAGACAACCCTCAGAATGGGAAAAAAATATTTACAAATGAATCAACAGACAAAGTGTTAATCTCTGAAATAGATAAATAGTTCATCCAGCTCAAGATCAATAAAACAAACAACCCAATCAATAAATGGGCAGAAAATCTAAATAGGCATTTCTCCAAAGAAGACATATGCATGGCCAAGAGGCACATGAAACACTGCTCACCATCACTAATTATTAGAGAAATGCAAATCAAAACTACAATGAGGTATCACTTCACAGCAGTTAGAATGGGCATCATCAGAAAATCTATAATCATTAAGTTCTGCAGAGGGTTTGCAGAAAAGGGAATGCTCTTGCACTGCTGGTGGGAATGTCAATTGATACAGCCACTATGGAGAACAGTATGGAGGTTCCTTGCAAAACTAAAAATAGAGTTACTGTATGACTCAGGAATCCCACTACTGGGCATATACCCAGAGAACACCATAATGCAAATAGACACATGCACTCCAATGTTCACTGTAGCAGTATTTACCATAGCCAGAACATGGAAGCAACTTAAATGTCCATCAACAAATGAATGGGTAAAAAAGATGTGGTACATACATACAATGGAATATTACTCAGCGGTAAAAAGCAGTGAAACTGGGACATTTGTAGAGACATGGATGGACCTAGAGACTGTCATACAGAGTGAAATGTGTCAGAAAGAGAAAAACAAATATGGTATATTAACACATATATGCAGAATATAGAAAAATGGTACAAATCAACCAGTTTGCAAGGCAGAAATAGAGATATAGATGTAGAGAACAAACATATAGACACAAATTGGGGAAAGCATGGAGGGTTGGGGGGGAATGAACTGGGAGATTGTGATATCAAATTGTACACTCTAAATATATGCAGTTTATTGTATGTTAACTGTATCTCAATAAAAGTTCTTGTAAAAAAATTAAACAACCATACAATCCAGCAATCCTACTCCTGGGTATGTATCTGAAAGAATTGAAATCAATATCTTGAAGAGACATCTGCATAGACATGTTCATTCCAGCATTGTTCACAATAACCAATATATGGTAAAACCTAAATATCCTTTGGTAGATGAAATAATAAAGAGGACACACACACACACACACACACACACACACACACACATACACATAAAATAATGTTACTCATCCATAAAAAAGAAGGAAATCCTTCCATTTGCAATGCCATGGGCAAACCTGGAAGGCACTATGCTAAGTGAATAAGTTCGAAAGGGAAAGACAAATACTGCACAGTACCACATATATGTGGAATATAAATAAAAAAGCAAACAAAATGCCAATACCATAGATACAAAGATTACAATGATGGTTGCCAGAGATGGGGGTGAGAAGGGTCATGGAGTGATGTAGGTCGAAGGGGACAAATTTTCAGTTATACAAGAATAAATTCTAAGTATCTAATGTACAGCATAATGACTATAGTTATTACAATATTGTACCCTTAAATTTTTCTGAAAGTAGATCTTAAGCATTCTCACCACATTAAAAAAAATGAGATTTACCTATATTAACTATGTGAGGTGATTGATGTGCTAATTATCTTGAAATTAGTAATCATTCTTCAATGGATATGAATATAAAATCATCACACTGTACACTTCAAATATATAAAATTGGATTTTTCAATTATTCTTCAATAAAGTTAAAAAACAAATTCAAAAAAGTTACAGGGTACAAGATCAACACATAAAAATAATTATATTTCTGTACACTATGATTAATCAATGTGAAAATAAAATGAAGTATACAATCTAATTTACAACAACATAGGGAGAAATAAAATATTCACAAATAAAGTTAACCAACTGGGTGAAATATTTTTATGCTGAAAAATATAAAACATTTCTTAAGTATTAAAGACCTATAAATAGTAACCCATTTCATTTTAACAGATTAGAAGTTTAGTGTAATTATGACAACAGATACTTCCCAAAGTGATCTGCAGATATTCCACAGAATACCTATCAAGATACACTTAGAGTTTTTTGTCAAAAAGTGAAAGTTGATCCTAAAAAATCATAAGGCACTGCAAGGAACCCTAAATAGTCAAACACTTGAAAACTGAGAAACAAACTTGTAAGACACACTTCTCTACCTAAACCTACTAAAATTTACAGTAATTAAAACAGTGTACTAGCACAAAAATACACACAGATCAAAAGAATAGAATTGAGAGTCCAAAAATAAACCCATACATTTACTGTCAATTGTTTTCACAAGGTTGCCAATATTATTCAATAGGAATTGAATAGTCTCTTCAGCAAGTGATGCCCAGAACCTGGTGTCAAAATACAGAAGAATGAATTTAGAACCCTACCTCACACTATATATGAAAATTAACTCAAAGCAGATAAAGGAACAAAAATACAACTAAAAACATAATATAGTAGAAAACACAGGGAGAACATTCCATTACCTTGAATTAAGCAATGTTTTCTAAAATATGACCAAAAAGCACAACAACAACAAATTTTAAAAATTTGGATTCCATCAAGACTAAGTTCCTGTGGATCACAGGACACTAGCAAGAATGTGAAAGCTAGAGTACATTGCTCATAAGAATGTAAAATGATGTCAAGTTGTGAGTACACAATTGGTGTTACTCAAATTTTTTTATATAGAATTGCCCATGACACAGCAATTATACTCCTAGATAAATACACAAAAGAAATTACAGACAGCTGTTCAAACATGTACAAATATTCACAGCAACATTATTCACAATAACCAAACAAACCAAATTTCTAACTGATGAATGAATAATAAAATTGGGTTAGATCCATTAGTTAGTTATTTTTTCACCATAATATAAATGAAGTACTAATATATGCTATAATATAAATGAACTTTGAAAACATGCTAAACAAAAGAACACCGAAGATCTCACACTGTTTCTTTTTATATTATGAAATGTACAAAATAACCAAATCCATAGGAACAGAAACTGATTAGTGATTTCCAGGTGGTGGGAGGAGGGAAAAATTGTAATATAGTAATTGATTACTTAACTGGCAAAGGTGACAATGATGCTCTGCAATAAGCAATTTGTGATTTTTGCAAAACATTGTGAAAGTATTAAAAGTCAATGGATTACACATTTTTAATATGTTAAAATGATGAATTTTATGTTATATAAATTTTACCTCAGGTAAAAAAAAAGTACAAATAAAATGAAATTTAAATAACAGTGTATCTTAATTTTTAGGAAGCTGCAAAATCTTTACAGGGAAATTTGTACCGTATATATATATGTATAATATGGCATATAATATTAAAGGTAAATATGTGTCATTTTACACATATTATATATGTTACATTATAACAGTAATATATATAATACTCATGTTAAGGATGAACTTACATCCTGCATTACAGATTGAAATTCTACAGATATTAAGATAGTAGAAATATTGTGAAAAAAGCCAGAAAATTTGACAGCTTAAAAACCTATTGTTTGTAAAAATATAAGAAAATTTAACTAAAGAATGAATAAAAACTTCAAATAGTCCTATTCCAAAAGAAATTAAACTTACACATAAAACCATTCTCAAAAACAAGCCCAGGCCCAATAAATTGAAATTATGAATTCCACAAAATATTTGTAAATAAGTAATACAAATTCTACACAAATAGTATCAGAAAATAGAGAACACTAAGAACATCATTTTATAGAACCAGCATTACCTAAATGCTATGTTGCATTACAAGAAAGAAGATGAAAAATATCTCTCACAAACATATGCAAAAATCTATTTAACAACATACCAATAAATAAAATCTGTCAGTTTTTAAGTAATAATTAGCCATAGCCATGTGTATTTTATACCAGAAATAAAACACAGTTTAACATTCAAAAAATAATTAATGGTACTCACTAAATCAACAGAATAAAGAAGAATCTCATGACAATTTCAACCAAAGCATACAAGTTGATAAATTTTAATTTAGATTTATGAATAAAAATATTTTAGCAAATGAAGAATAGAAAGAAATTTGTTCAACCTGATAAATAGCCACTGTACAAACCTTATAGCTATCATCATACATAATGGTGAACAGTCTCCAAGATTGGAAAAAACACAAATGTATCCACTCCCAATTTCTGTTCTGCATTTTACCCTAGATTCTAGCTATTGCAATAGTAAAAGGACTAAAGACTTCCAAAATAGAAAAGGAGAAGCAAAATAATAAAAATGTATTTCTGTGGAAATAACATCATTACATAGATAGAAAACACAAAAAAATCTAATAGACCTAAACAGTTAATTTAAGAATATTTTGTGTCAATATACACAAAATATTGAATATATTTTTAGCAAAATAACAATTAGAAGTTGAAATTAGAAACAAAATACTATGATAATTATATAAAAATGTGAAATTTGAGGTACACTTTTAAAATATATATTTAAGACTTCTATATGTAAACCAGAAAACACAGCTGAGGGAAAGTAAATATATAAGTAAAGGTGGTGATATGTCATTTTGATGGATTAACAGGCTCAACATTTTCACCATATAATTTTTTTAAAATATCAGTGAAAGTTCAATAGCCATCCCATAGCATGTTTGAAGAAATACACAATTCTATTCTGAAATCTCTATAAACATATACACAATTTAAAAAATCTTAAATAGAAAATTACTCTCAAAAAAGGAACACAGTTGGAGAACATATTCTATCTAAATTTAAGACTTACTATAAAGCTAACATAAACAATGCTGTGTGCTACTCACATAAGGATAAATATATAGATGGTTTCAACTTAGCATAATGCTCAGAAATAAACCTAAATGTAAAAAAAAAAAATTACAATGATGTCAGAGGGATTCATGTAGAAAGAGTGAATTTTTCAACACATTACTTCAGATCAATTGGGTATACATATGAAAAAATAAACAAACCTGAAACACTATACACAGAAATGAACTCAAAATGGGTGAGAGACCTAGATGGTAAAGCTTTTTGTCTACAAGAGACCCATTTCAGATCTAGGGACACACACAGATGGAAATTGAGGGAATGGAAAAGGTATTCCAGGCAAATGGAAATCAAAAGAAAGCTGGAGTAACAATACTCATATCAGAAAAAATAGACTTTAAAATAAGGACTATTACAAGAGACAAGGAAGGACACAATGTAATGATCAAGGGATCAACCCAAGAAGATCTTGTAAATTGTAAAGATATATGCACTCAACACAGGAGCACACCAATATATAAGGCAAATAGTGATGGTCGTAAAAGGAGAAATCAACAGTAACACAATAATTGTGGTGGAATTTAACACCCTACTTTCACCAAAGACAGATCATCTAGACAGAAGATCAATAAGAAAACACAAGCATTAAATGACAAATTAGAGTGGATGAACTTAATTGATATTTATAGAGCATTCCATCCAAAAGCAGCAGAATACACATTCATCTCAAGGACACATGGAACATTCTCCGGGATTAATCATATGCTGGACCACAAACGGAGCTTCAGTACATTTAAGAAAATTGAAATCATACCAAGCATCTTTTCCAAACAGAACACTGTGAGGATAAAAATCAACTGCAATAAAAAAAAAAAAAAAAAAAAAAAAAAAAAAAAAAAAGAAAGAAACTGTAAAAGACACAAGCTCATGGAGGCTAAATGAGATGCTACTAAACAACCAATAGATCACTAAAGAAATCAAAGACAAAATAAAAAAATACCTAAAGACAAATGAAAACAAAAGTACAATGATCCAAAACCTACGGAACACAACAAAAGCAGTTATAAGAGGGACGTTTATAACAATATAATCTTACCTGAGGTAACAAGAAAAATCACAAATAAACAATCTAACCTTACCCCTAATGCTACTAGATAAAGAATACCAAACAAAACTCAGAGTGAGTAGATGGAAAGCAATCATAAGTATCAGAGCAGAAATAAATGAAATAGAAACAAATAAAATAATAGAAAAATATCAATGAAACTAAAAGCTGGTTCTTTGAAAAGATTAAAAAAAAAAAAAACATCATAAGCCTTTAGGCAGCCTCATCAAGAAAAAAGAGAAGCCTTAGGTCAATAAATTTGGAAACGAAAATGGAGACACCACAGAAATATAAAAGATCATAAGAAACTTCTACAAGCAACTATGTGCCCATTAAATGGACAACCTGGAAGAAATCCACAAAGTCTTAAAAAGGTACAGTCTATGAAGACTGAATCAGGAAGAAGTACAAAGTATGACAAGACCAATCACAAGTACTGAAATTGAAACTGTAATTTAAACTCCCAACAAACAAAAGTCCAGGACCAGATGGCTTCACAGGCACATTTTAACAAACATTTACAGACGGGTTAACACCTATCCTTTGGAAATTGTTCCAAAAGATTGCAGAGGAAGGAATACTCCCAAATTCTTTCTATGAGGCCACCACCCTGACACCAAAACCAGAGCAATATACCACAAAAATAAAATAACATGTCAATATCACTAATGAACTTAGACACAAAGTCCTCAACAAAATACTAGTAATCCAAATCCAAAAATACATTAAAAGATCATATACCCTGATCAAGTGGAATTTATCCCAGGGACACAAGGATTTTTCAGTATCTGAAAATCAATTAGCATGGTACAACACATCAACAAATTGTATAATAATAACCATATGATCATCTCAACAGATGCAGAACAAGCTTTTGGCAAAATTCAACACCCATTTATGATAAAAACTCTCCAGAAAGTGGGCATAGAGGGAACATAATTCAACATAATAAAGGCTATATATAACAAACCTATAGCCAATGTCACATTCAACCACAAAAAGCTGAAAGCATTTCATCTAAGATCAGGAACAAGAAAAGGATCTTCCTGATAAAAGGGCTTTCATCACTTTTATTCAACATAGTTTTAGAAGTCCTAGCCACAGCAATGAGAAGAAAAAGAAATTAAAAAAATCCAAATTGGAAAACAAGAAGTAAAACTGTCACTGTTTGCAGATGACATGATATTGTACGTAGAAAATCTTAAAGATAATACCAGAAAACTACTAGAGTTCATCAATAAATTCAGCAAAGTTGCAGGATACACAATTAACATACAAAAATCTCAGGTATTTCTATACACTAATAACAAAAGATCAGAAAGAGAAATTCAGGAAACAATCTCATTTGCCAACACATGAAAAAGAATAAAATACCTAGGAATAAACCTACCTAAGGAGACAACAGACCTGTATTCTGAAAACTCTAAGAGGCTGATGAAAGAAATCACAGATGACACAAACAGATGAAAATATATCCCATGTCCTTGGTTTGGAAGAATCAATGTTGTCAAAATGACTCTACAACCCAAGGCAATCTATAGGTTCAGTGCAATCCCTATCAAAATATCAGTGGCATTTTTCACAAAATTAGAACAAAAATCTTAAAATTTGTATGGAGACACAAGAGACCCTGAAAAGCCAAAGCCATCTTGAGGAAGAAAAACTGAGCTGAAGGAATCAGGCTCCCTTATTATATAAAGCTCCAGTCACCAAAACAGGAAAGAACTAGCATGAAAACAGAAATATAGATCAATGGAACAAGATAGAAAGCACAGGAATAAACCTATGCCCCTAGAGTCAATTAATCTACAACAAAGAAGGAAAAAATACAATGTAGAAAAGATAGTTTCTTCAATAAGTAGCAATGGGAAACTGAATAGTTACATGTAAAACAATGAAACTAGAACATTCTTTAACACCATACACAGAAATAAATTCAAAATGGATTAAAAACCTAAATGTAAGACTGGATTCTATAAAATGCTTAGTGTAAAATGTAGGCAGAACACTCTCTGACATAAATCATAGCAACATCTTTGTGGAGTTGTCTCCTAGAGTAATGGAAATAAAAACAAAATAAACAAATAGGACTTAATCAAACTCAAATGCTTTTGTACAGCAAAGGAAATCATAAGCAAACCAAAAGATACCCCACAGATTGAGAAAAAATATTTGCAAAAACGATGTAACTGACAAGAGATTAGTCTCCAAAATTTACAAACAGTTCATGTAGCTCAATTTCATAAAAGAAAAGAAAACAAAAAATCCAATTAAAAAATGGGTAGAAGACCTAAAGAGACATTTCTCCAAAGAAGATATACATATGGCCAAAAGGTGCATGAAAAAGAGCTAATCATCTGTAATTATTAGAGAAATGAAAATGAAAACTGCAATGAAATATCACACACACAGAATGTCTATCATCAAAATGTCTACAAAAAAATAAGTACTGTAGAGGGTGTGGAGAAAAGGAACCTTCTGGCAGTGTTGGTGGGCATGTAAATTGGTACAGGCCCTATGGAAAACAATACAGAGTCTCCTTAAAAATCTGAAAATAGAGCTACCATATGATCCATCAATCCCACTCCTGGACATATATCTGGAAAAAGACATGGTTTGAAAGGATACTTGCATGCCAATGTTCATTGCAGCACTATTTACAATAGCCAAGGAATGGAAACAACCTAAATGTCCATCGATAGACACATAAAGAAGATATAGTACACATACAGAATGGAATAACACTCATTAAAAAGAATGAAATAATGCCATTTGCAGCACCATGGATGGAGCTGGAAATTATCATGCTAAGTGAAGTAAGTCAGATAGAGAAAAACAAATATCATATGATATCACATACGTGGAATTTAAAAAAAAATGATACAAATGAACTCATTTATAAAACAGAAACAGACTCATAGACTTGGAAAACAAACTTATAGTTATTGGGTGGGGGGAGTGTTTGTGGTGGGGGGATAGATTGGGAGTTTGGGAGTGATATGTGCACACTGCTATATTTAAAAGAGCAAAGACCTACTGTATAGCACAGAGACCTCTGCTCAGTATTCTGTAATAACCTAAATGAGAAAATAATTTGAAAAATAATAGATACCTTTATACATATAACTGAATCACTTTGCTATACACCTGAAACTAGCACAACATTGTAAATCAACTATCCTCCAATAAAAAAAATAAAAACATAATATGAAACAAAATACACTTGAAAAAAATGGAGGGAATCCATAGATAGAAGAAAATTATTTTTATATATATATACATATATATATACACAAATATATAATGTATATATGTATAAAATTATATATGTATATTTTTGTATAAAATTTTATATATAAATATATTTTATACATATTATATATAACATATGTAACAAAAGACATATATCTAAAATACATACAAAACACTTACAAATTAGTAATAAGAAATCCAGAAATACTAATTTTAAATTATAAAAAGGACTTGATAAAATTTTTCCAAAAAAGAGGTACACAAATTACTAATGACATTAAAAAAAAAATCTCCACATCATTAGTCATCAAAGAAACAAAATAAAACCTCACTGCATACCTCCTAGAATGACTAAAAGGAAAATAATTCCAAGTGACTAGAGTGTGAAACAATTCTCCTGTTTGAAAATTGAAATCTCTTCTTGTGTTTTAGACATATCTCCACATTTGTAATCTTGCCTAGTGGTCCTTGCTAACCATCACATAGGTCCCAGAGAACTTATCTAAAGCCTTCAGAGTCTCTGTTTACTTTTATAGCTCTCTAATGAATTTAAAAAACAGGTTTGGAGTCAAGTATTTTTAATGGCTGCCATTAATTTTGTGCCCTCACTGATATAACTCTCAAGCAATTAATACCAGTTTCCCAAAAAAATATGGATAAGAAGACAACTTCTCTCTCTGACATGAGTCCCCAGGTTAACTACATCTCAGGTCCTCAAGACATAATTATCCCATCCTTGCTATTTACATGATATTCAGCTTTCTTAGAAACCCAGGTGTAGACAGAGAAAGAAACCTCACATTTTGGCCAAATGCAGGAAATACAATTCCCCAATCAAGAATGATTGTTTCTCAAGCATATTTCTCCAGAATACCTGCTTCTAAGACAAAGCCTTTCCATTGAAAGAGATAATTAATTCCTGAGAGAGAAAATTGCAGCTACAAGGCAAGGTCATTGACCTTTGCTGGAAACCCCTTTAAATATCCATGCATTGCAGGTGATAATGTCTTTCTTGGTTGCTTACATCTACAGAGCAAGATTCATCAAGGATAGAATGACCCATCTGAATGTGTTTCCACCACACACTCTGCCTCCTGCCTATGGGACCAGAGCCATCTACAGAAGATTATTTTTCCATAATGATCCAAATAAATCTATTCTAAATACAATTCCAGGGTTTTCTGTGAAAATTTTTTGAGGATTTAGGCTAAAAGTACAGATTAAAAAAGACATACTAATCTACTGTGGATTTGATATTGAGTTAACTGAATAATCTCTTTCTGAAAGTATCATACATTTCATACTAAAAGTTACCTATCCCACAAGGAGATCAGTTTGAAGATGGGATTATTTCTGATCACCCCCAAACAGCATTAAGACCCTCTAAGCTGGTAAGGTAAGTTTGCCCAACTGCTGATGCTTATTAAAGATTGTTACTTTCCATATATAGTAATCATCATCTTTCAACACTTTTCTAATAGAGTAATAGAGCATTTTATCTTAGCCTCTTTCTTCAAAATATGGTTGGTAAATATTATTAACCTAGTTGGACAGATGAAAATTTTGAGGCTCATAGAGGTTAAGAAAACTGTAGGACCCAGTTCTCTAACAGGAGATACCCTTCTTTTGCCTTGAGATGCTTCTTTTAATAAATAAGCATGATCATGAGAATAAAAACAAAATTTAAATACACTTCAAACACAGAAAGACAAATATTAAAATTAAATGATATAAACTATCACTTGTTTACTTCAAACATGGATGTGGAGCATTCTTCCTGGGGTCAACTGCTATGGATAATATGAGCCTCTATGTCTTTTTTTAAAGTAATATTGGAGATGATTCTTCTGCAGTTTATTGCATGGTTAAGTGTTTCCCTGTACTATTGCTCAGACTGTCAATTCTTCCTACTCTAGGTGCACAGACAGCCAAAAAATAAGTAAAGGTCCTCTGTGTGTCCACAGCAGTGTGGTGGATATGTTCATATGTTTCCTCAGTCAATTCTCATAACAGCCTGTGAGGTGGACATCATTATTCTCACTTGATTTTAGAAAAACAAAGATGTAAGTTGACAGGAAATGTACCCCAGGTTAAGTATTTGAAAGTGGGAAAAGGCAAGACTGTAACCAGGTCTTTTGGATTCTGAAACCAATATGCTTAACCAGTAGGATTGTCATTTTCAACATTTTGCAGGAGTCTGTGGCTTCATGCTTCATAGTGGAATTGGGAGAGAAGAAACATGGCAGAGAAAGAGACAATGATAAAAAGGAACTTCATGAAAACAGTGCCACATTGTTATTAATACTTGAGAATTTGCATATGTTGTACTCTGTGTGTGTGTGAATCTGTGTGCATAAGCAAATATTTTTATGCCTGTTGATAAATTCACTTTACATAGGATTGCCTCTGAAGTAGTATTTAAGTAACTATAATTATTATGATCATATCAAAAGGAGTTTACTCATTCAAAATTGTTTATTATAACAATTAAAGGCATGGTTTAGGAATTTAAGGGAAAAATATAAGAAGTATTATTTGAACTAATTTTAGACCTGCCTGTTATTAGTTGCTTGATTTTGGGTAGAATCCCTAGCTTCTTTATGCTTCTACTTCCTAATGTGTAAAATATGTATACAAATGATAGTAGTAATCATTTCATCTATGATGAGGATTAAATAAGGAAATGTCTGCAAAAACACTTGGAGAACAGTAAGTGTTCAGTAAGTTATATAATACCATCCACACAGGTTGCCATCTTGTCATGTACATATCAATCAATCATTAAAATATATTTATAAGCTATCATAAAGTAATAGGATATAGGCAACGTGCTTTATAAATTCTATTATAATAGTTCCTGTTCTTTTCAGTATTTTCCCATTGTACATGCCCTTTCACACTTTAGGGCAACTATTATAAATAGCCTGGTACTGGGAATCCATTGTCTGTCTTGCATCACCTTACAGAACCTCAGCACACTCATTCAATCCCACATTACTAGAGTTATATCCAAGATTCCATCTTTCTCAAATCCCTCTTCATCCTTACAGTCATGTTCTCAATTACCTTGCATGGTTTTCCATTTCCTAAAAGTAAAGGGGAAATTACTTGGCTTTGCTTTCATAGCCTTTACATCTATTTCTGCCTCTCTTTTCTGGATTAGCTGTAACTATGCATGAAATCTACTGCTTCACATTAGGCTGGGAGTCATTTCACGGGATTAACTATGCACAGGTTATTTCCTGCCTGTGTGTTCATAGAGTTCCTCATGTCTACTCTTTAAAGATCGCTTTCCCCCAGGAGATAATTTGAGTACACTTCAAGAATTAAGAATGAGTTTTTCTCTCTCAAAAATAAAATAAAATAAAATAAAATAAAATAAAATAAAAAACTCCTAACACTTTGGAACTCAGTAGAGGCAAGGCATTTACTATTTGTTAGATTGAGGAGCTTAATAAATTCAAGGTTGCACTAAGAAAAAGTGACTATTTTTCAGGTAATGTAATTAATCTTAATGAGATACATGGAGAATAGGAACAACATGACAGAGTTTGTTCTACTGGGGCTCACACAGAATCCAAAGATGCAGAAAATCATATTTGTTGTGTTTTTGGTCCTCTGTATCATCTCTATGGTAGGAAATGTGCTCATCATGGTCACCATCACTGCCAGCCCATTATTGAATTCCCCCATGTACTTTTTCCTGGCCTATCTCTCTTTTATTGATGCCTGCTATTCTTCCATCACTACCCCTAAGCTGATTGTAGATTCACTCCATAAAAAGAAGACTATCCTATTCAATGGATGCATGACCCAAATCTTTGGGGAACATTTCTTCGGTGCTGCTGATGTCATCTTGCTTACAGTGATGGCCTACAATCACTATGTGGCCATCTGCAAGCCCCTGCACTATACAACTATCATGAATAGGCAAGTGTGTGAACTGTTCATGGGAATGGTATGGTTGGGAAGCATCCTTCATGCAACCATACAAATGGTCTTCATCTTCAGGTTACCCTTCTGTGGCCCTAACATCATAGATCACTTTATGTGTGACCCGAACCCTTTGCTCAATCTTGCCTGCACTGACATTCACACTCTAGGACTCTTTGCTGCTGCCAACAGTGGTGTCATCTGCCTGTTAAGCTTCCTCCTCTTAATTGACTCTTATGTGGTCATTCTGTCTTCCCTAAGGACCCACAGCATGGAGGCCAGACGCAAGGCCCTCTCCACCTGCGTCTCTCACATTACAGTGGTCATACTATTCTTTGCACCCTGCATATTTGTGTACATGAGACCTGCTGCTACTTTACCTATTGATAAAGCAGTTGCTGTATTCTACACTATGATAACTCCCATGTAAAATCCTTAAATCTATACCTTGGGAAACGACCAGATGAAAACTGCCATTAGAAAATTGTGTAGCAGGAAATCTATTTCAGGTGATAGATAAATGTGCTTCGAGCCTGACATTCTACCAATATGAAGCTGAAAAGGACATTGTTGATGACCTCATGAAAGAATACCTATGAGATAAAGAAAAATATTGACTAGTAAAAATCCTAATTTCTGCAAGGAGGGAAGAATATACAGTTATAAGAAAAGGGAGAAAAATCTAGCTGGAGACTACACTTTGCATATTTGGAAAATTCTACCAAATTGGAGTTTAGTTTTACTGACTTCATCAATGTATACAGATTAGTAAATGTCCATTCTAATAAAACAAGGAAATATAAATGAAAACTATATTAGTATTGAGCAATAATCTGTATAAGAATCCAAAGGAGTAGGCACTGCTATGACCCCTATTTTATAGGTAAGGAAACAGAAAGGAGAAAGTTCCAAAATAGAAATAAATACCAACCAGAAACCAGAATCTAACTGATCTTTCAGATCATGTTCTTAACTGCTATGATATACTGGCAAGCAATGATGATAGAATGGTAACATAATTAAAATTAAAATGTTATATTTTTATTTGTATATATATGCATATTCATTACCTATAAAGAAATTCTAATATGTTTTGTTAATTACTCTGCCCATTTTTTATATCATAGTTGACAGTACTAGGTTGACTGTACCACTGTGCTATGTAACTACTTTAGGAATATAACAACAATGGTCCATTTAACCTCTAAAGGGTAAGTAAGGAGTATTATACGATATTACCAAATGTCTTTGCAGTATTCAGAATCATTTTCTATCACTCATGTCACCATCTTGTCCTGATAACACAGCAGAAAAATTGATGATTGAAATAAAAGAATATTTTAATCCCAGATAGGAATTTCAATTTATAACATAAAGAGTCATCACTCAAAAATACTTGCATATGTGCTAACACAATTTGTGCAAATATCACAACATCCAGCTTATGCAAAACACAGAATTAATAACTGTAGGAATAAAGGATGATGAATAAATCCAACAAAATACAGAGTCAGAGTGAGTGATGGAGGCTAGGAGCATGTTTCTACCTTTATCTGTTTCAGACTCTGAAATGAATGCTAGCTATCTCTCTTTGAGAAACCATAATCTGCTTTTACCTCCTGTTTAATATAGGAATAGGAAAGAGATTGAAACTGAACATGTCATCATATCAACAAGCAGTTTCCCTAGATAGTCTTCCTGCTCTGAGCAAGAATTCTTCATCTTATGAATGTGGACTGCTTGGCTATATTTCTCTGTTAATCAAATTTTTGGTAGTGTTTCATTATAAAAAGCTGTTTTTAAAAATTTGAAGCCCTGTCAACACAAAAAGCAACTTCAGGATAAATACATTCCTTCGTTTATTTCATTCTTCATTCATTAGCCAATAATATTTTCCCATGGAATGTATCAAGTACATTGCTGGTCACTGGGCCTTCAGTAGTGAATAAAAAGAAACCTGAATGATGCCCTCACTGAGCTGAGATCCAGTGACTGACTCCCAAAAAAGAGCAGAAAGTTACAACACAGTGTTATAAATGGTACAAGAGCAGAAGAACAGGGTACTTACTATGAAAGCATATTTGAGGGACACAACAAACACCCAGGGGCTCAGAAAAGATACCAGTGTGAAAACACATAAAAAATAGGACTCAAAGGGGATAAAAGAGTCAGCTTAGTGAGTAGACATCACATGGAATAAGAGTGTTCTTAGGAGATGGAATATTTAACAAAGGCCAGAAGGTGAATGTAATTATGCAGGAATCCTAATTAATTTGATATAGCTGTGGTTGTTAAATCAACTACTCATTCAAAAATTATTTCTTAAGTGACCATTTTTTGCAAGTCCACATGCTGTTCAGCACTTTGTTTATAAAGAGTAAATAGCAAGATATGAAGTTAGAGAGAGATAAAGAATCAAGGTCAAGAAGGGTCTCATAATTGTGTTAAGGCATAATGCTAAGTACTATGGGCAAACTATTGGATGATCTTTTAAGCTACCAAATGAGGCAGTTATATTAAGAGTTTTAGAGTGATAATTCTAGCAGGATTGCAAACAAAACAAAGCAAAAGAAAAAAAAAAAACACACACACATTGAAGGGGGCATCACATGCAGCAGAAGAGCATTTAGGAGGTTGCTGTAATGACTTTTTAAATTAATTTATTTATTTATTTTATTGGTGCATTGGGTCTTTTTTTTGTTTTTGCTGTGTGCGGGCTTTCTTTTAGTTGTGGTGAGTGGGGGCTACTCTACTTTGTGGTGCGCGGGCTTCTCATTGCTGTGGCTTCTCTTGTTGCGGAGCACGGGCTCTAGGCAAGTGGGCTTCAGTAGTTGCAGCACATGGGCTCAATAGTTCTAGCTCATGGGCTCTAAAGTGCAGGCTCAATAGTTGTGGCACATGGGCTTAGTTGCTCCTCAGCATATGGGATCTTCCTGGATCAGGGATCGAACCCATGTCCCCTGCATTGGCAGGCAGATTCTTAACCACTGTGCCATCTAGGAAGCACTGCTGTAAATGATTTGAAAGTGAAATGATGGAGACAAACTTTGGTGGGGCCAGTGATGATGGGGAATGTTGTGGACACTGCTGCATTCAGCCCAAAACTCCATCACTGAGCCACTGCACCCAGGCCCCAACTGCTGTGTATTTGATTTGATGACAGCTCACAGCCCCATCCTTTCTGGACAAGTGCCAGACATAATTGAAACTGTCTTACTAGGGGATTATGCCCACTATCCTAGGGCCTACCACTGGCCAATGAATGCCTGGAGCAGAAGAAAAAAGCACTGGTCCCCTTGCCTTAAACTGGAACCAGTTCCATAGTACAATTTGTGTACTCCAGAGTTTACAGAGCTCCAGCCTAAGCCAAACTCTAACTGAAATTGTATCCTTTTTCCCCCTACCATAGGCAGCTTCCATCAACCCTTCTCCTAATACATTTCTTTCGTAAAAATTTCCTCTCTGTGTCTGCATCATGGGGAACACATACTGTAATATAGAGATAGAAAAGGGTTCAAGAAATATATAGGAGTTATTAAACAAAAGAATTGAATAGAGGATGAAGATTTGAGAAAGAAGAGTCATGAATCAAATCCAAATTCTGGCTTAGATGACTGGAGTTTTGAGGAAACTGAGAAGAAGGAACAGGAGAAGCTTGAGCCTTCTTTGCTAGATGAAGAGCTTTCTCTACCCCAGAGGGCATACCCCCTTATCCTCTATCTGAAGAATTAACCCTGCATTGGCTAAGGAAACTATAATGTACCCCCTGCAACAGTTGCCATGAAAGACAATTCTCCTCAGGACCACCTCCAACGCGCCTCTTTGCTTTTAGCTTTGTAACTAGTCATAGGTCCCAGCAGGCACCTAAAATTGTACTTCAAAGTGGGACAGCTAAGGAGGTACTACACTCCAAAACAACTACTTGACCTTTCTAAATTATACAAGTAGAAATCTAGGGAACATATATGGAAATGGATAATCATAGAAAAAACATAACCACTGATCAGGGCTTGCTTATTGACATTGAATCAGTTGCAAAGATTCTGCATTCAATGTTGCACCTGGGGGAGTTAGGAAAGGCTCTAACAATTTGTGTGGTGGTGATAACACATTAAACAAAAGATGGCCCCCAGTGAGCAGCTTAGAAATGCCTGGCCTAAGCTTGGTTTAACATAGAGAATGTTTCAAAGGCAGGGGTTGATTGGAAAGTTAGAATGGATTTGTCATTTCAGATCTATACAGCCACAGTTGGTGGGTCCAGAAAACATATCTTCTGTCACAACCATGAGAAATAAATTGGTAGGGGGAGACAGCATGCTTGAAGAGTTCTGTGTTGCCTCTTATATACAGGCAAGTTATCCCATGGAAACTGTAGTCACTAATTTGGGAAATCCAAATGCAATGGGAGTGATTTGATCCCAGGTAACAGCAGCGAAGTGCTGGCACTCAACCCCAAAGGCAAGGTGGGTGTGGTTACCATAATGAACAGCAGAGTCAAAAAAAGCAATCAGGATAATCAACACAAGAAGATGGATGTATAGTGTGGTCTAGCTGATCATGGTGTTCATAAAAGTGAAATAAACAGGAAGTCTACTCAATCACTACCTAGTTCATCAGTGTCAGCAGAAAAGTTCTAGGTCAAGTAAACAAAATTGTAACTCAAGTCATTTAAACAAAGATTCATGTTATTGCAGTTAATTCCAAGACTTGAGCCAGTTTACATATTCAGAGTCCCTTGAATAAAGCAGAGATTGAATCTATCTGAAGAAGGACACTGGTACTCTGCTAAAATTTTACAATTTATCATTCTCTCAAACTTCCCCCAAAGGACCTAGCACTTTTTATCAGAGTAACTATGCAATGTGGAAAAGGAAAACAGAATTTGACTTTGACCTGAAACTGTTTTCAGGAGATCCAAACCAGTACTGTGGTCCACCAATCATAGAAGTAATGTACGCAACTCTGGTGTTGATGAAATTTTAGCTCAGGTCTATTTACAGTGGGTGCAGTGGTTACCAAAGCCATGTGGTGGTTGGTTATTTCCCCAGTTCCAAAATGCATACTTGGGATAGACAAAATTAGCAACTGGCAGTATCCTTAGACTGGTTGGCTGACATGTGAAGTTAGGGATTTTATGGAAGGAAAGGACAAGTGGAAAGAACTAGCACTGTCTCTACCTAAGAAGATAATAAGCCAAAAGCAATACCACATTCTTGGTAGGATTGTAGAGATCAAAGCCATTAAGGACTTGAAAGATGCAGAGGTGGTGATTCCTACCATGTACACATTCAACTCTCTTATTTGCCTATGCAGAAGATAGGTGGATCTTTGGATCACAGTGGATAACCGGAAGCTTAAGTAGGTGGGTGGAGACTCCAATCTCAGTTGCTGTAACAGATGTAGTATGATTGTATGATCAAATGAACAGAGCCTCTGGTACCTGGTATGTAGCTAGAGGTCTGCTTTTTATCTCCATGTTAATAAGGATTATTAGAAGCAGTTATATTTTAGATTGAAAGGCCAGCAATATTTCTCCACTGCCCTATATCAGGAGTATATCAACTCTCTCCAGCACTATGTAATAATATAGGTACTAGGATCTTGATTGTCTTTCATTCTTCAAAATATAACAATGATCTATTACATTGTCTTTGTGCTGATTGGCCCTACTGCTCAAGAAGTAGCAACTCCTCTAGATTTATTTGGTAAGATAATTCTGCGTCAGAAAGTGGGATAAATCCAACTAAAATTAGGAGCCCCAAACTCAGTGAAATTTCTAGGTGCCTCATGATGTGGAGCATATCAAGCCATCCATTTTAAGGGGAAGGATAGCTTGTTCCATCTGTCCTCTCCTATTAGCAAAGGAAACGGGAAATGCCCAGTAGAACTCGTTGGCTATTCCAGGTAACATATTCTTCATTTGAGTTTATTTCTCTGGCCCAATTAAAAAAAGACTGGAAAAAATATATATTTTTTGTGGGGCTCAGAAACAAGAATAAGCTCTGGGACAGGTCCAGGCTTTCATGCAGGCTTCTCTGACACTTGAAAAAAATGATCCAGTAGATTCACCGTGCTTGATGTGTCAATGGCAGATAAGACTGCTGGAGTCTTTGCCAGGCCTCCACATGTGAATTGCAGTGCAGGCACTTAGGATTTTGAAGCAAAGCTTTCCATACTTTGCAAATAATTACTCTCTTTTTAAGAAATATCTCTTATTGTGCTTCTGGGCCATTGTAGAGTCTCAGTGCTTTACTGTGGGCTACCAAGTTACTATAAAATCTGGGCTGCCCATCATGAGTTGGTGTTATCTGATCTATCAAAGCCATAAAGTTGTGTGTGCACAGCAGTACTCCATCATCAAATGGAAGTGCTATAATCGTGATCTGACCCATATATGACCTGAAGGCAGTTACATGGAGAAGTGACAAAAATGTGCAGTATACCCACTTCTGCTACACTCCCTTCCTCTCCTGGTCTGCATCTATGGATTCATGGGGGTTGAGTATGCTCAGTTGACAGAGGAAGAGAAGACTTGGAACTTGTATCCAGATATTTCTGCAAGGATATGCAGGCATAACTCAAAAGTGGAGAGCTGCAGCACTACAGCCCCATTCTGGAAAATCCCTGAAGATCAGTAGTGAAGGGAAACTCTCCCAATGCTAAAAACTCCATGGAGTGTACCTGGTTTTCTACTTTGCTTGCAAGGAGAAATGTTGAAATGTGAAATATATACTGATTCACGCTTTTGGCAAAATATTTAACTGGATGGTCAGGGACTTGGAAGGAACATAATTAGGATATTGGGAAAAATAATTGAGGAAGAAGTGTTTTTATACACTTCTCTGAATGGGCAAAACATATGAAATTATTTGTGTCCCTTTTGTCACAAAGGTATAAAATGGGAATTGCCACCATTCACCACCACCTATAGTAAACTATTAGTAGAATTTTTGCTTCCTGTTTCCATCAACTTATTCTCTGCTTACTTAGAGGTCTTAGTCCCAAAGGGAAAAATATTTCCACCAGGAAAAAAATGAAATATAACAAATGTTAGTGAGGATGCAGAGAAGAGGAAACTCATTCACTGTTGGTGGGAATGTAAAACAGCACAGCTGATATGGAACACAGTATGGTAATTCATAAAAAAAAAATTGAACTACTGTACAATCCAGAAATCCTGCTCCTGGGTATATATCTGAAAGAATTGAAATCAATATCTTGAAGAGACATCTGCACAGCCAGCCATATTCATTGCAGCTTTATTCACAATAGCCAAGACATGGTAAAGCTTAAATATCCTTTGACAGATGAAGTAATAAAGACCACACACACACACACACACACACACATACACACACGAATATTATTCATCCATAGAAAAGGAGGAAATGCTGCCATTTGCAATGACATGGATGAATCTGGAAGGCATTATGCTTAGTGAATAAGTTGGAAAAGGAAAGACAAATACTGCACAGTACCACATATATGTGGAATCTAAACAAACAAATAAAAAGTCAGTAATAGATATAAAGATTAAAATGGTGGTTGCCAGAGATGGGGTAAGAAGGGTGACAGAGTGATGTACATCAAACCCACAAATTTTCAGTTATAAGAAAAATAAGGGGCTTCCCTGGTGGCACACTGGTTAAGAATCTGTCTTGGGGACTTGGGTTCGAGCCCTGGTCCGGGAAGATCCCACATGCCATGGAACAACTAAGCCCATGAGCCACAACTACTGAGCCTGCACTCCAAAACCCGCAAGCCATAAATATTGAGTCCATGTGCCACAACTTCTGAAGCCCATGCGCCTGGAGCCCATGCTCCACAACAAAGGAAGCCACTGCAATGAGAAGCTTGCTCACCGGCAATGAGGAGTAGCCCCTGCTCGCCACAACTAGAGAAAGCCTGTGCACAGCAACAAAGACACAGCACAGCCAATAAATAAATAAATAAATTTAAGAAAAAGGAAAATAAGTTCTAAGCATCTAATGTATAGCATGAAGACTAGTTATTGATCCAAATTTTGCACTTGAAAGTTGCTGAAAGTAGATATTAAGTATTCTCCCCACATTAAAAAAAATGAGTTTCTTATATTAAAGATGTGTTACTTATTTTGAAATGGGTAATCATTCCTCAATGGATATGTATATAAAATCATCACACTGTACACTAAATATGTAACATAATATTTTTTCAATTATTCTTCAGTAGAATTAAAAACAAATTCTGAAAAGTTGCAGGATACAAGATCAACATATAAAGATAGTTGTATTTCTGGACACTATGAATAAACACTGTCAAAATAAAATGAAGAATACAATTCCTTTTACAACAACTTTGAAAAGAATAAAACACTTACCCATAATTTTAACTGAGTGGGTGAAGGATTTTGACACTGAAAACTATAAAACATTTCAGAAATAAATCAAAGATGTATAAATATAAATTCACATTAATAGATTAAAATATTAGTATAAGTAAGACAATACTTCACAAAGTGACATGCAGATTCAGTGGAATTCCTTTCAACATATTCTTAGCTTCTTTTAGAAAAAAAACATAAAGTTGATCCTAAAAATCATATAGCACTGCAAGGTACTCCAAATAGCCAAACACACACTTGAAAAATGAGGAACAAAATTGGAAGACCCACACTTTTCCTATAGTTACTAAAATCCACAGTAATTAAAGCCGTGTACTAGAACAAGGGTACACAGAAAGATCAAAAGAATAGAATTGAGAGTCCAGAAATAAACCCATATATTTGCTGTCAATTGTGTTTTTACAACATTGCCAGTACCATTCAATAGGAACTGAATATTCTCATCAACAAGTGATACTCACAAACTGGTGTTAAAATACAAAATAATTAATTTGGAGCCCTACCTCACACCATGTATAAAAATTAACTCAAATTAGATCAAGGAACAAGTGTACAACTGAAAATACAAACTTCCTAGTAGAAAACAGAGGGAGGAATTATCATGACCTTTCTTAAATATGGCATCAAAAGTACACGCAACAAAAGAAAAATTTTAAAAAATTGGATCTCATCAAAATTAAAAATTCTTGTGCATCAAAGGGCACTCTCAAGAAAATGAAAGCTTGAGAACATTGCTGATGAGAACATAAAATGATGTCAAGTTGTGAGTACATAGTTGGTGTTCCTCAAAATTTTAAATATAGAATTGCCCTATGATCAAGCTATTCCCCTCCTACATAAATACACTAAAGAAATCACACACATGGTTGGAAAGGATGCATGCACCCCAACGTTCAAATTGCAGTGCTGTTTAAAATAGCCAAGACATGGAAGCAGCTTAAATGTCCATTGACAGAGGAATGGATAAAGAAGATGTGGTACATATATGCAATATTACTCACTCATTAAAAAAAATGAAATAATGCCATTCGCAGCACCACGGATGGACCTAGAGATTGTCATACTGAGTGAAGTAAGTCAAACAGAAAAAGAGAAATATTGTATGATATTGCTAATATATGGAATTTTAAAAGGAATGATACAAGTGAACTTACTTACAACAAAGAAACAAATTCAGGGACTTTGAAACAAACTTATGCTTACCAGGAGGGGAAGGGTGGGGTGGGGGAGGGATAGATTAGGAGTTTGGGAGTAACATGTACACACTGCTATATTTAGAAGAGACAGTAAACAAGGACCTACTGTATAGCATGGGGAACTCAGTACTCTGTAATAACCTAATAGAAAAGGAATTTGAATAAATAAAATAAAAAAAAGGAATTTGAAAAAGAATTGGTACATGTATATGTATAACTGAAACACTTTGCTACACACCTTAAACTAACACAACATTGTTAATCAAATATACTCCAATATAAAATAAAACTTTTAAAAAGTAAAATAAAGTATACATGAAAAAACTGAAGAAGGAATTCACAGAATAGAAGAAAAGTAAATGTGTGTGTGTGGAGATATATATATATATATCTCCATATATTTATATATATATATATCTCCATTATATATATATATATATATATATATATATATATAAAACGTGTAAAATGTATACATACATTTATAAATTAAATTTTACATGTATTTATATTTACATATTTATACATATATATGTTATATATATAAAACATATACAAACAAAAGACCTATAACTAAACTATATAAAAACACTTAAAATTAGTAATTAGAAACAAAGAAATTTTAATTTTAAATTACACAAATGACTTGAAAAAATACTTCCAAAACATATACTATGGCCAATAATATTTTTACAAAATGCTCTGCCTTATTTTTAACAGAGAAAGCAAGATAAAACCTCACCACATACCTCCTAGAATGACTAAAATAAAAGTAATACCAAGAGACCAGAGTGTGGAACATTCTCCTGTTTGAAAATTGAACACTCTTGTGTTTTAGACATCTCGCCATGTCTTTAATGTTGCCTAGTTATCCTTACTAACCATCATGTGAGTCCCAGAGAACTTATCCAGAGCCTTAGAGTTTCCTTGTTTTTCCATAACCCTCTAATGAATTTAAAAAACAGGTTTTGAGTCAAGTACATTAAAATGGTTGCCACTAATTTTATGCCCTCCCTGCTGTAACTCTCAAGCAATCAACACTATGCTTCCATAAAAGGTTTACTACTAATAAAAGGATAGAAGTTTTCTACTTGAGATGAGTCCACAGGTTAACTACATCACAGGTTCCCATTTTGGAATTATGCCATCATTGGTAGTCACACGGCATTCAGGTTTCTTAGAAACCCAAGTTCAGACAGAGAAAGGGGACTCACATGTTTTGGTTGTAAGTGCAGGAAGTACAATTCCCCACTCAAGAATTAGCATTTTTCTAACATGTCTCTCCAGAATACCTGCTTCTAAGACAAAGCCTTTCCATCAAAATTGGTAATTAATTCCTGAGAGAGAAAACAGCAGCTACAAGGCAAGATCCTTGACCTTTTGTGAAAACCTCTTTAAATATCCCTGCACTGCAGGTGAAAATGTCTTTTTTGTTATGTACATCTCCAGAATAAGATTCATCAAAGGTGAAATAAACCATCTGAATGTGTTTTGACTACACACTCTTCCTCCTGTCTATGGGACCAGAGCCATCTTATAGAAGATCCTTTCTCCATAATGTTCCAAATGAATTCATAATAAACTCAATTCTGGGTTCTTCTGTGAAACCTTTTTGAAGTTTTAGGTAAAGATTTAGACATATAAAAAGACAATAAGCTACTGTGGATTTGATATTGAGTTATCTGAATAACCTTTTTCTGAGAGCATCATACCTTTCCTATTAAAAGGTACCTATCCCAAGAGGAGATCAATTTGAAGATGGGATTATTTCTGATCACCCCCAAATAGCATTAAGACCCTCTAAGCTGGTAAGGTGAGTTTTTCAATAGTGCTGATGCTTATTAAAGATTGTTACTTTCTGTGTATAGTAATCATCATTTTTTCAAAAACTTTTCAAATAGAGTAATAAAGCATTTTATCTTAACCCCATTCTTCAAAATATGGTTGGTAAATATTATTAACCTAGTTTGACAAATTAAAATTTTGAGGCTCATAGAGATTAAGAAATGTGTAGGACCCAGTTTTCTAACAGGAGATATTCTTCTTTTGCCATGAGATACTTCTAATAATTAAGAGTAATCACGAGAATTAAAAATAATATTTAAATACACTTCACACACAGAAAGACATAAATGTGAATATTAAATGATATGAACTATCACTTGTTTAGTTCAAACTCAAATGTGGAGCATTCTTCCTGGGATGAACTGCATGGATGATATCAGTCTCTGTATCTTTTTTAAAAGTAAAATTGGAGATGATTCTTCCTCAATTTATTGCATGGTTAAATGTTTCCCTGTATTATTGCTCAAACTGTCAATTCTTCCTACTCCTGGTGCACAGACAGCCAAAACAATAAAAGTGAAGTTTCCTTGTGTGTCTGCAACAGTGTGGTGGGTATGTTCGTATGTTTCCTCAATCAATTCTCATAACATCCTGTGAGGTGGACATTATTATTCTCACCCAGAGTAAGTAATTGAAATTGGTAAAAGACAAAATCCAAATCTGATCTTTCTCATCTCAAACCAATATGCTTAACTACTGGGATCATCATTTTCAAGATTTCGTAAAAGAGGCTGTGGCTTCATGCTTTGTAAGAGAATTGGGGAGAGAAGATATGTTGGTGAGGAAAAGACAAAGATAAAAGGGAACTTCATGAAAACAGGAGTTATAAACATAGTTATTAGTACTTGGGGATTCCAATATATTATTCTGTGTGTATTTGTCTGAGTCTGTATGTATGAGTGAATATTTGTATGCCTGTTGATGAATTTGCTTTATATATGATTGCCTCCGAAGTATCACTAAAGTAACTATGATTATTACCATCATATTGAAAGGAATTTACTTGTTCATTATTTATTATAATATAAAAATATGAAGCATGGTTTAAGGATTTGGAGGAAAAAATATAAGAAGTATAATCTGAAGTAATCTTAGACCTACCCCTTATTAGTAGCTTGATTGGGGGAAGAATCCTTAACTTCTACTTGCTTATAATTCCTAATGTGGAAAATATGTATAATGGTAGTAGTAATCATCTCACAGGTTTGTAGTGAGGATTAAATAACCAAACGTCTAGGAAAAAACACTTAGAGCACAGTAAGTGATATGATCATTACTATTACTATTAAAATTGGTCTCTGAGATTATTTCTCAAAAGCAAAGTGGATGAAATAATACCATCCACAAAGGTTCCTATCTTGTCATACAGATATCAATCAATTATTAAAAATATATTTATGAAATATCATAAAGTAGTAAGATTTAGGCAACATGCTTTATCAATTCTATTATAGTAATTCTTCTTTTCATTGTTTTCCTATTGCTTGTGGCCTGTTATGCTTTATGTCTATTATTATAAATATTCTGGTACCAGGGTTCCTTCCTCTGGCTTCTATCTCCATATAGAACCTCAGCCCACTTAATTCATCACACAAAGAACTTTACTAGAATTATATCCAAGATTCCATCTTTCTCAAATCCCTCTTTCTCCTTACACTCATATTCTCAATTACCTTTCATGGTTTCCCATTTCCTGAGAGTAAAGGGAAAATTACTTGGCGTGCCTTCAAAGACTTTACATCTATTTCTGCCTCTTTTTTCTGTCTTAGCAGCCAATATGGGTGAGATTTACTGCCTCACATTAGGTTCTGAGCCATTTCACATGATTAAATGTGCACAGATTCTCTCCTGCCTGTGTATTCATGGAGCTCCTCATGTCTACTCTTTAAAGATCACCTTCCCCCAGGGGAGAGAATTTGAGTACTCCTCAAGAACTCAGACTTTTTCTCTTGCAAAAAAAAAAAAAAATCTCCTAACATTTCAGAACTCAGTAGAGTCAAAGCATTTACTATTTGTTTGATTCAGGATCTTAATAAATTCAATGTTGCACTAAGAAAAAGTGATTGTTTTTCAGGTAATGTAATTAATAATTACATGACATACATGGAGAATAGGAACAATGTGACAGAGTTTGTTCTACTGGGGCTCACACAGAATCCAAAAATGCAGAAAATCATATTCGTTGTGTTTTTGCTCATCTACATTGTCACCATGGTAGGGAATGTACTCATCATGGTCACGATCACTGCCAGCCCATTACTGAATTCCCCCATGTACTATTTCCTGGCTCATCTCTCTTTTATTGATGCCTGCTATTCCTCTGTGAATGCCCCTAAAGTGATTGCAGATTCACTCCATAAAAAGAAGACCATCTTATTCAATGGATGCATGACTCAAATCTTTGGGGAACATTTCTTTGGTGCTGCTGATGTCATCCTGCTTACTGCGATGGCCTATGACCGCCACGTGGCCATCTGCAAGCCCTTGCACTATACAACAATCATGAATCGGCGGCTGTGTGCCCTGCTAGTGGAAGTGTCGTGGGTGTTAGGATTTCTTCATGGATTCATACAGATACTCTTCATCTTCAGGTTACCCTTCTGTGGACCTAATGTCATAAATCACTTTACGTGTGATCTGAGCCCTTTGCTCAATCTTGCCTGTGCTGATACCCACACTGTAGGGCTCTTTGTTGCTGCCAACAGTGGTTTCATCTGTCTATTGAACTTCCTCCTCTTGATTGGCTCTTATGTGGTCATTCTGCGTTCCCTAAGGACCTATGGCTTGGAGGCGAGACACAAGGCCCTCTCCACCTGCATCTCTCACATCACAGTGGTGGTCCTATTCTTTGTGCCCTGCATATTTGTGTACATGAGACCTGCTGCTACTTTACCTATTGATAAAGAAGTTGCTGTATTCTACAGTATGATAACTCCCATGTTGAATCCCTTAATCTATACCTTGAGAAATGACCAGATGAAAACTGCCATTAGGAAATTGTGTAGCAGGAAAGATATTTTAAGTGATAGATAAATGTTCTGGGAGCCTGATGTTGATTCTCCAGTTCAAAGCTGAAAAGGATATTGTTGACAATCTCAGGAAAGAAAACCTATGAGATAAAGAAAAATATTAACCAGTACAAATCCTAATTTCTGCAAGGAGTGGAGAAGAAATGGTTATAAGAAAAGGGAAAGAAATCTAGCTGGAGACTACACTTTGCATATTTGGAAAATTCTACCAAATTGGAGCTTAGTTCTTCTGACTTCATCAATGTATATGGATTTATAAACTTTCATTCTACAATAATTAAACAAAATAAAAGAAATAAAAATATATTAGTATTCAGCAGTAATCTTTCTAAAAATCCAAAGAAGTAGGAACTACTATTTTCTTCATTTGTAATTGAGGAAAAAAAGAAAACAGAAAGGAGAAAGTCCCAAAATGGAAATAAAAACCAAGCAGTAAACAGAATCTGATTTCTCAGACCATGTTCTTAACTGCTGTGATATACTGCCAGGCAATCATGATTGAAAGTTAACATAATTATAATTAAAATTAGTTACAATATTATTAATGCTTATATACTGTATATGCAAGAGTGAGTCAAAATTATCTGCACTCTGGCTGCAGAATTTATAGAAGTCTTAATATAACCAGAGTGCAGATAATTTTTGACTCACCCTCCTGTGTATGTGTGCGTGTGTGTATGTCCATCCCACATGACTAAATTCTAATAACTTTAGTTAATAAATCTGCCCCTTTATATATATCATAGTTGATGGCAAGAGTTGACTCTGACACTGTGGTGTGTAACTACTTTAGGAAAGTAAAAGCAGTGGGCCACTGAACCTCTAAGGGGTAGGTAAAGACTATTACACACTACACACACAATTTAACCAAATTTACTTGTAGTAATAAAAATAATTTTCTCTCACTCATGTCACCATTCTATGCTGATAATACATCAGAAAAGGTGATAGTTCAAACAAATTATATTTTAATTCCAGACAGGAATTTCAATTTATAACATCAATAAACAGTCATACTCCAAAAATTACTTGCGTACTTGCTAACAGAGTTTATATATACAGTGTGATGTCTGATTCATGAAAAATATACTGAATTATAAATATAGGTATAAAAGTGATGAATAAATTCAATAAAACACAAAGTAAAAATTAGTGATGGAGAATAGGAACATTTCTTTCTACTTTCATCTATTTCAGACTCTGAGATGAATTCTAGTTCTATCACTTTGAAAAACCATAATTTCTTTTTATCTCCTGTTTAAAATAAGTATAAGAAAGAAATTGATACAGAACATGTCATCAGATGAACAAATTGTTTATCTTGATATTCTCCCAGCTCCAATTCTTATGAATGTTGACTCTTTTGCTATATTTATCTGTTAATCAAGTTTTTGGTAGTATTTCATTATAAAAAGCTGTTTTTAAAAACATGAATCTCTATCAGCACAAAAAATAACTTCAGGATAAATATATCTCATTCATTTATTCTATTTTTCATTCATTAACTAATATGTTTTTTTCCATGGAATGTATCAAGCACATGATGGTTGCTGGGGCTTCAGCAGTGAACAAATAAAAACCTGATTGATGGCTTCACTGAGCTGAGATCCAGTGAAAGACTGTCAAAGAGAGCAGAAAGTTACAACACAGTGTTATAAATGGTACAATAGAAGAAGCACAGGGTACTCACTATGAAAACGTGTTTGAGGGACACAACAAATACCTGGGGACTCAGAAAAGATTCCAGTGTGAAAACACATACAAAAATGGGACTCAAAGGTTGTAAAAGGGTCAGCTTAGTGAGCAGGCATCACATGCAATAAGTGTATTCCTAGAAGATGGAATAGATAACAAAGGCCAGAAGGTGAATATAAGAAAGGAGAAATCCTAATTAATTTGATATAGCTGTGGTTGTGAAATCAATCACTCATTCAAAAATTATTTATTAAATGCCCATTGTGTGCCACCACAGGCTGAACAGTTCGTTTATAGAGTAAATACCAAGACATGAAGTTAGAGAGAGAGGACCGGAGAAGGTCAAGAAGGGTCTCATAATTGTGTTAAGACATAATGCTAAGTACTATGGGAAAACAATTGGATGATCTTTTAAGCTACCAAATGAGGCAATTATATTGTTTTAGAGTGAAAATTCTAGCAGGATTCAAAAAAAAAACACACATTGAAGGGGGCATCACATGCAACAGAAGAGCATTTAGGAGGTTGCTGTAATGATTTGAACGTGAAATGATGGAGACTTAAACTCTGGTGGGGCCAGTGATGATGGGGAATGTTGTGGACACTGCTACATCCTGGCCAAAACTCCATTACTGGGCCACTGCACCCAGGCCCCAACTGCTGTGTGTTTGAGAGAATGATAGCTTACAGCTCCATCCTTTCTGGACAAGTGCCAGAGATAATTGAAACTGTCTTACTAGGGGATTATACACACCATCCCAGGGTCCACCACAGGCCAATAAATGCCTGGAGCAGGAGTAAAAAAGACTGGTCCCCTTGCCTTAAACTGGAACTAATTCCATAGTACAATATGTACTCCAGAGTTTACACAGCTCCAGGCTAAACCAAACTCTAACTGGAGTTGTATCCTTTTCTCCCCTACCATAGACAGTTTTCCTCCACCATTCTCCTTATAAATTACTTTCATAGATATTCCATCTCAGTGTTTGTATCATGGGGAACACATACTATAATATAGAGATAGAGAAGAGTTCAAGAAACATTTAGGAGTCATAAACAAAAGAACTGGAGAGAGGATGAAGATTTGAGAAAGAAGAGTCATGAATCAAATCCAAATTCTGGCTTAGATCACTGGAGGTTTGAGGAAACTGAGAAGAAGAAACAGAAGAAGCTTGAGCCTTCTTTGCTAGATGAAGAGCTTTCTCTACCCCAGAGGGTATACCCCCTTATCCTCTATCTGAAGAATTAACCCTGCATTGGCTAAGGAAACTATAATGTATCCCCTGCAACAGTTGCCATGAAAGGCAATTCTCCTCAGGGCCACCTCCAACACCCCTCTTTGCTCTTAGTTTTGTGACTAGTCACAGGTCTCTGCAGGCACCTGAAAGTGACGTTAAAGGGTGACATCTGAGGAGGTACACTATACTCCAAAACAACTACTTGACTTTTCTTATATATATAAACAAATATCTAGGAAATATATGTGGAAATGGATAATCGTAGGAAAAAAATACTATGATCAGGGCTTATTTATTGATATTGGATAACTAGCAGAGATTCTGCATTTAATATTGCACCTGGGGGGGTTAAGAAAGGCTCTAACAGTCTGTGTGGTGGTGGTAACACATTAACCAAATGTGGCCCACAGTGAGCAGCTTAGAAATGTCTGGCTTAAGCTTAGTTTAACATAGATAAAGAGATTCAAAGGCAGAGGTTGATTGGAAGGTTAGAGTGGATTTGTCATTTCAGATCTATACAGCCACAGTGGGTGGGTCCAGAAGATGTATCTTTTGCCACAACCATGAGAAATAAATTGGTAGGGGGAGACTCATCATCCTTGAAAAGTTCTGTGATAGCTCTTTTCTACAGGCCAGATATCCAGTGGAAAGTATGGTCACTGATTTGGGAAATCCAAATACAATGAGAGTGATTTGTTCCCAGGTAACAGTGGCCAAGTGATGGCACTCAACCTCAAAGGCAAGGTGGGTGTGGTTACTGTAATGGACAGCAGAGTCAAAAAAAAGCAATCAGGATAATCAACACAAGAAGATAGTGTTGTCTAGCTGATCATGATGTTCATAGAAGTGGAGAGGAAGTCTATTCTTAGTTCATCAGTGTCAGAAGCAAAGTTCTAGGTTAAGTAAAAAATAAACGTAACTCAAACCATTAAAATGGAAAGCCATGTCATTGCCATCAATTCCCAGACTTGAGCCAGTTTACAGATTCAGAGTCCTTTAAATAAAGGGGAAATTGACACTATATGAAGAAGAACCCTGGTACTTTGCTAAAATTTATGATGTGTCATTGTCTCAAACTTCACTGAAAGGACATATGGCCTTTTATCAGAGTAACTATGCATTGTAGAAAAGGAAATAAGCAGAAAAGTCACTTAAAATTGGGCATTGACTTTGACCTGAAGCTGATTTCAGGGGAACCAAGCCAATGTGTTGATCCACCAATCAAAGTAGTAGCTTAGAGAAATCTGATGTTGATGGAGTTTTATCTCAGGTCTATATAGTGTGTCCAGTGGTCACCAAAGCTGTGTCATGGTTACTTCCCCACTTCCAGAATGCATAATTGGAAAAAACAATATTAACCACTGGCAGAATCCTCACATTTGATAATTGAAAGCTTAACTAGGTGGAGACCTCAGTGTCAGCTGCTATAACAGATATAGTTGGATTGCATAATCAAATTCACAGAGGCTCTGGTACCTGGTATGCAGGTACCAATCTGCTTTTTATCTCCCTGTCAGTATGGATTATGAGAAGCTATTACATTTCAGATTGAAAGGCCAGCAATATTTCTTCACTGCCCTACCTGAGGAGTATATCAACTCTCTCCAGCACTATGTCTTAATGTACTTTATAAGGCTATTCATTGTCCTCCATTCTACAAAATATAATACTGATCCATTATATTAATGTCTTTATGCTGATTGGCCCAAGTGATCAAGAAGTAGCAACAGCTGTAGATTATTTTGGTAAGATAATGCTGTGTTAGAAGGTGGGAGAAGTCCAACTAAATTTAGAAGCCCCAAACTCAGTGTAATTTCTAGCATATCAAGCTCTCTCTTTTACGGTGAAGGATAGCTTATTCAATATGTCTTCTCCTATAACCTAAGAAAATTGTACAATGTCCAGTGGACCTTATAGGATTTTCCAGGGAACATATTTTTCTTTTGAGTTTGTTTCTCAGGCCCAGTTATAAAGGGACTGGAAAAATATTAATTTTGCGTAGGGCTCAGAAAAAGAATAAGATCTGGGACACGTCCAGGCTTTCATGCACGCTTCTCTGACACTTGGGAAAAATGATCCAGAAGTTCTATGGTGCTTGATGTGTCAGTGGCAGATAAGAATTTTGGAGGCTTTGCCAGTCTTCCATATGTGAATTGAAGTGCAAGGACTTAGTATTTTAGAGCAAAGCTTGCCATACTTTGCAGATAACTATTCTCCTTTTAAGAAATATCTCTCATTCTGCTTCTGGGCCATTGTAGAGTCTCAACGCTTCACCATGGGCCACCAAGTTACTATGCAACCTGGGCTGCCCATCATGACCTTGGTGTTATCTGACCCATCAAAGCTATAAAGTTGTGTGTGCACAGCAGTAATTCATCATGAAGTGGAAGTGCCATATACGTGATCTGGCCCAAGTAGGATCTAAGGCAGTTAAATTCCATTTGGAGAAGTGGCAGCAATGCCCATGGTCCCCACTCTAGCTACACTTCCTTCCTCTCCCAGTCTGCATCTATGGATTCATGGGGGTTGAGTATGCTCAGTTGACAGAGGAAGAGAAGACTTGGAACTTGTATCCAGATATTTCTGCAAGGATATGCAGGCATAACTCAAAAGTGGAGAGCTGCATCACTACAGCCCCATTCTGGAAAATCCCTGAAGATCAGTAGTGAAGGGAAACTCTCCCAATGCTAAAAACTCCACAGAGTGTACCTGGTTTTCTACTTTGCTTGCAAGGAGAAATGTTGAAATGTGAAATATATACTGATTCATGCTTTGGGTGGATTATTTAACTGGATGGTCAGGGACTTGGAAGGAACATAATTAGAATATTGGCAAAAAAATGAGGAAGAGGTGTTTTTGCACACTTCTTTGAATGGGCAAAAAGCATGAAATTATTTGTGTTCCTTTTGTCATAAAGGTTTAAAATGAGAGTGTCACCATTCACCACCACCATTAGTAAACTATTAGTAGAATTTTTGCGTCCTGTTTCCATCAACTTATGCTCTGCTTACTTAGAGGTCTTAGTCCCAAAGGGAAAAATGTTTCCACCAGGAGACACACAAGTTTCTGTTGAACTGAGTGTTAAGACTCCTGCCTCAACACTTTGGGCTGCTCATGCCTCTGAATCACAATAAGTTACTGTGATGGTTGGGGTGACTGATCCTGAGTAACAAGGGAAAAGTGGACCACTCCATAAAGAATGGTATGCCTGGAAAGAGAAGTTCCCATGGGCTTATCTTAGTGTTATCACATCTGATGATAAAGATCAATAGAACACTATAGCAACCGAATCCAGGCAGAACTACAAATGGCCCAGGGTTTTTATCAATGAAGGTCTGTGCCACCCCACCAGGTAAAGATCACAGTCAGCTTAGTTGCTTGCTGAAGGCACAGAGAATACAAAATGAGTAACCAAAGATATTAGTTATAAAGACCAGCTACAACCATGTAACCATTTACAGAAATGAGGACTGTAATTGTATGTACAATTTATTTTATGAATATGTTTGTGTTTGTACTGTATTTATATAAACAAATATATATGTAATTTGTTTTATTTCTCTTAGTATTTTATTATGTAATATTATGCTACCTTTCTATCATAGTATTTAGTTACTATTTATTTTCATCACAGTATTTTAGTTGCAGGATACGGATGAATTTACCTCCCAAGGACTTTACGTCCCCTTCTCGGGATAGACAGTACATTTCACCTATTCGCAGGAGAGTTGTGCCACGTTGGAGGAACTATGACTTCAGTATTGTCTTTATTTTGAGATTAACCATGGTTTTAGGAGATGCATACAGATACCAAATTGACATGCAGTAGACTTGAGATGGCTAATTATTTGTGTTAACTTGTTTAGGCCACAAGGTGAACAGATATTTGCTGAAACAGTTATTGTTTTGAGTAGTGTTTGTGAGTTCTTTTCTGGATGGTATTAATATCTGAATTGATAGACTGAGTATAGCGGTTTGCCCTCTCTACTCTGGGTGGTCCTCAACCTTTCAGCCCAATTAGTTGAAAGTCTGAAAATAACAAGAACGTGAACTCCCTTAAATATTAGAGAACATTCTTGCCTGAAAACCATCAAAATGAAATATCAGCTCTTCTTTTGTGAAGGCCTGCATGCAGGCAAATTAGCTCTTCCTGACTTTACAGCAGCTTTCTGCCTATGGACCTGAACTGGGACATTGACTGTTACTAGTTTTCAGCAGTTTCTGGCCTCTAGACACAAACTGGGATGTTTTTGTGCAAGGATTTTGCACTTGACAGCTCCCATAATCACTATATAAGTTCCAATTCCTTATAGTAAATCTCTTCCTATGTATATTGCTGTTGGTTCTAAAATATATCACATTTTCATGGTTTGTCAAATTTAATTTTGTTAAGATATCAATAATACCTGAAACAACACAGATTCAATATAATTCTTACCAAAGTCCCAGTGATACTTTTTACATGTAAGTAAAAATCATCTGAAATATTCATGTAGAATTTCAAGGGACTCCATAGCCAAAGTAATCTTAAAGAGAAAAACCAAGTTGGAGTTCTCCCTCTTCCTGATTTCAAAACTTCTTCTAAGACTACAATATTTGAAACAATTTGGTACTGACATAAAGACAGATGTATATGCCAATAGAATAGATTACAGAGCCAAGAAATAAACCATCACATTAACACTCAATGACTTTCTACAAGAGTGCCAAGACCATTCAATGGGGAAAGGGCAGTTTTTTCAACAAATGGAGATGACAAAACACATGGCCATAAGCAAAAGAATGATGGTGGACCCTTAACTTTTACCATATACACAATACATTCAAAATGGATCAAAGACCTTAACATAAGCACTAAAGCTGTGGAGCACTTAGAAATGTTAGAGAAGAAAAGATTTAGAGTGTTAGATTAGGCAAAGTTTTTTTGAATATGTAACCAAAAACACAGGTAACAGAAGAAAAATATAAGTAAGTTGGACATATTAAATTTAAAAACTTCTATGCATTAAGGAACAGAGAGAAAAGGTAACCCACAGAATGGAGGAAACACTTGCAAATAAATATTTGATAAGGAGTTAATATCCAAAATATGAATTTTTGCAATTCAATAACAAATTACAACCCAGATAATAAATGGACAAAACCTTAGACATGTTTTCCAAAGAAGATATACAAGTGTCCAATAAACACATGAAAAGTTGCCCAAATCATTAATCACACTCATTCCCTGTTCATGGGGATGTAAAATGGTACAACCAATATGAAGAGAGTATGACATTCCTCAAAAAGTGAATAATAGTTTTAGCGTATGCTCCAGCATGTCCACTTCTGGCTATATATCCAAAAAAATTGAAAGCAGACTCTCAAAGAGGTAATTATACACTTGTGCTCATAACAGCATTATTCAGAGCAGACAAAATGTTTAAGCAACGTAAGTATCCAGCAACACATGAACAGATAAATGTGATATACATGCAATATAATAGTATTCAACATTAAAAAGGAAGCAGATTCTGACACATGCTACATCACAGATAAAGTGTGAGGACATGTTAAATAATATAAGCCATTCTTGTTTAAAGAACCTTACATGTTATAACAAGTTTATATTTACCAGTAAATTGTGAAAATAACACAGAGAGTTTCCATATACTCTACATTCAGTTTCCACTACTATGAACTTATATTAGTATGGTACATTAGTCAAAACTAATTAATCACCATTATTTTCTTCTTCAGAGTCTGATCCAATACACCACACTATATTCAGGTGTCAAGATTTCTTCATCTCCTCCAGTGATGGTTTCGCTGAATTTTCTTGTTTTGATTGACCTTCAGAGAATTGACAACTAGTCGGACATTTGGTATAAAAGCACTCCATTGGAGTTTCTTGATATTTTAGTCAAGATTGGACAAAGATTATGGGTGTTTGGGGGAGAGACCACAGAAATAAAGTTCCATTTTCTCATGACATCACATCAATGGTTACATAGTGTCAATGTGACTTTTCACTCTTGATGTTTCCTTGCTCACCTGACTGAGGTAGTGTTTGTCACATTTCTATCTGTAAATTTACATTTTCCCTCATTCCATAGTGTTATCTTCGCAAGGAAGTCACTTTAAGTGTATGGACAGCTCACTCTTGAGAGGTGGAGAGTCTGAAGACGGTATCCACATAAATCATTTGAGGTTTGTTTGCTTATTCTCCCATATTTATTTATTTATTTATTTATTTATTTATTTATTTATATCATTTTAACTCCTGGATATTTATTTTGCATTTTTGAGTTTATTTCTGTTCCATGTTATTTATTTTGTTGCTGCATCTTTTTCCAGCTTTGTAAGCTGTGTCTCTTTCATTTAACTGCTGTGTCCCTTTGGCAGATCTTCATCACTATGTGAGTGTGTGTGTTTTAGAACTTCCTTATTTTCTAAGCATTTGTAGCTGCTCCGGTTCCTCTTTACATTCACTGACGAACACCTAAAATCAGTCATTTCTTCAAGAAGTGCTAATTCCTTTTACTGGAGTACAGTATTATAAACCAAATCCTGTGTACTAGAAAATCATCATTTTGTTTTTTATTCTAATCTAAAGACATAATTTATGACCCATATAAAGATCTTTATTTTTTAAATAATGCACCTTTTTTCCTAATAATATGATAAGACAAATTGAAGATTAAGGTCTTTATCACATGTGGCTCATATCTCCTAATTGGAAGAGAAGGGACACTTTAGGGAATGGCCTTCCCCAGACTCCTGTATTTTGCATCATTCATGTTTGAACACTTCTCCAGGGAAGGCAAAAGAGATGTACTTGCCATTCATAATCTTATGTGAGAGTGAATTTCAGAAAGTGAGGGATGCATCTGGAATCAACTTATTCTGGCATGCAGGTGAGAGCTGTCTCCTTGTGAGATTAAAGAGATCCTAGTTCTAGGTAGGCAAAAGTAATTTTAGGATTTTTTTTTCATTTGAATAAAGGGTTCCAAATTGCCTTGGGAAGAAAAGAGGACAATTGAACATCTTAACCTGTGCATAAACTCTTACAAAACTGGTAAGATTTTTATTGGGGATTAACTTAGTTTTACACAATACTTTGAGAAAGTGAATCTGATCAATGTCACTATAAGTATCTAATACATACAACACATGTGTGGAAGGATAGAACATTCAGGACATCTGTAGCTGTATTCTACATTCTCAAGTGAGATGAAGGCAATAAAGGATGTGCACAGCAGCTCTTGATGGAAATGAGCACTGATGGGTAAGGGGCACTGGAAGTGAGGGTGTGAGATGTAAGCAAATAGGAATAATATCTACTTAGGAGTTTCAGGATGTGCTTCATAGACAAGATTTTTTGGCAGATATAGTAAGATTCGGACTTCCCTTTTCCTCAATGGCATTTCAGTATAGCACAGTGCGGAACACTCTTGCGTTTTATCCGCAGGATATTTTCCTAATTATTTTCATTCATTCAAAAAATATTTGTTAAGTAGCTACTTTTTTCTACACACTGAAATACAGTCCTTTATGGACAAAAATTCCCATTCTTATGATGCTGCATTTTAATAGGTGTCAACTGTATATATGTAATTCTAATACATGTATATCTCTATGTATTCATAGGTACTTAGATATAAATATGTGAATTATACAGATTTGCCTATCTTTCTATATATCATGTATAAATATACAAATATAGATAAGGAGAGATATTTCTATAATATTCTTAAATGATATAAACTGCAAAAAATTTTTCATATTTTGGTTAAAGGGCTTTGACCAGATTATACTGGGAAAACATCGAGAAAGTCAGTGAACTTGTAGTTGAAGGTGGTGTGATGGTGTGTGATGTGATTAGAAAGCACCATAACTAGCTCTGTAGTTGACTTTACATCTTACTCATGCTCTTGAGTCATATGGTTGCCCCCAAAACTTTGCTGTCCTTCCTGCCTACCTCAGAAGACAGTTCTTATGGCTCCGAGATTTGCCATTGTGAATAATAGTCCATCACCTAAGATAAAGTTTCAAAAAGCTTTACTTTTCAACACAACACTTCATAATGATGCACTGTTAAATTTCTCCAAAGAGCACATCTTAAAAAAATGGGTATTGCTCATATTTCTGTTGCCAAGAATGAAGTTTCCTCATACCCAGAGTACAAAAACATGTTTTTGTTGGCATTCTTCTTAAGGCAATTCATTTATATATGAGTTTATGTTTGTGCAATATGTATCATCCTGCTTTTAATTAACACGTACCATCCTAGCACACAATGCAGGCCTCTTATTTTACATTTTAAAATATAGAAACCATTGTATATATATCTTCATTCTTTTCATCAATTGCTTTATCAATGTGTGATATCAGTAAAAGTACTCTCCCTTATAAATTCAGCTCCTTTCAGATGTATTTTAAGTCCTTTCTCATCTTTTTCTACCATAGAAAATGATGCAATTATAGTCTCCATCCCTGTGAGACTACATCTAGGAAGTGGAATCACTGTACCCATGTCTATGTGCAGTTGTAATGTTATAATTGTTAAAAATAACCCTTAAGAGATTGTGTACACTTCCACTCCTACCAAAATGAGTGGTACTGACTGTTACCTACAACTTGTCAGCACTCTATGTCAACAGACTGGCACGACATTAAAATTATGAAAATAATAGGTGAAAACATCTAATTGGGCACTTCATTTGAATATATTTAATTGTGAGTGAAACTGAGCATATTTTCATATGCTTAATTATGTTTAATAAGGAAGAGTATCTCTTAAAATTTATTCTTTTGCCCATTATTTATTTTACTGTACTTTTTTAAGATTGACATGTAAAATCAATTTGTGCTTGAAAATTATGCTTATGTTTGGCATAGGAGTTGTAAATATACCATATCAGTTCATCACTTATAATTTGTTACTGACTTTGCTACTATTTGGAGACTATAAGGGCACATAAAAGAACTTGTGCAGTGTTTGGCATATAGGTATATATGAACAAATAATGTATTTTTATTTTTATCATCTCTTACTTAAAATGAGAGTGCAGGACATTATACCTATATCTATATCTATCTACTAGGGTGAGTCAGATATTATCTGCACTCTGGTTATATTAAAACTTCTGTAAATTCTATAGCCAGAGATCACATTTTGGACTGACCCTCATATCTATCTATCATCTATCTATCTACCTATCTATCTATCTATCTATCCATCTAATCACAATAATTCTATTGAAAAGTCTCAGATATGACTTGGAGCCTCCTGAGCTCATTTTCTAAATTCTTGGTCCTAAGCTTTAAACCTGCAATTTAAAAGAATGTTGTGATTTATGTAAAAATTTCTCCTTCCACATATATATATATTTTTAACTTCTAGAATCAGTGAGTCCATGTGTCTTAAGAAAACATACTGAAAGGCTTAGAAAAATAATAAATGAGGGGACAAATTTAACTTTAGACAACATAGTATAATTTAAAAACTATACATTTTAATAATAAAAGTTGGAGTTAAAATTATAAACAACTAGAAGATTTTGAAAAGTAAAGTAAAAGGAAGTAAACTTAGTCAAGGCAACATATTAAAATAAATCTCATGATGGACTGGACCAACTGACCGGGTATTCAATGCTAAATTTTATATTTATTGTTTCCTTCTCTCTACCTCACTTTCTATCATCTGTATCTTTGTGTGTATGCATTTGTGTGTGTGTAGGTCCCGTTTCAGAAGACACGCTGAATTCATTAAACAATCATTCTTTGATACTCAGACTATCTACTAGAATAATAGAGAGTACAGGACATTTGGGTGGTTCAAGAAATGTAAAAGCAGATTAGGTAAATCACGCAAAATTTTTCTTTACTTCTGCACACACCTACCCTCATATAGATATATTCTTGATTAAAATTGAATAAATCATTCTGCTGAAAAAGTAAGTTCGAGCAAATAACCCAAATCAGCGTTTATTGTTTCTGAAGAATAATTTGCTTTTTCATTATTTTCTTATTTTATGTCATTATTTTCATACACAATGACGGAAATAAATTGTGTTGGGAATTCCATTTTTTCAGATAAAAGCAGTACATGGCAGGTAAATGATTACCCATTGGAAGGTGTCAGTTTCATGATCAAGCACATTGTATTCTACCTCCAAATTTAGTATTTAATTTTTTTTTTCTTTTCTTCTTTGCGTATTTTTTCTAACCGGTGCTTTCCCCTCAAGCAAAACAATGCAGCAAAATAACAGTGTCACTGAGTTCATACTGTTAGGATTGACACAGGATCCTAAGAGGCAAAAAATGGTGTTTGTAATCTTCTTCACTTTCTATGTGGGAACCATGGTGGGGAATTTGCTTATTATTATGACCATCAAGTTCAGCCAAACACTTGGGAGCCCCATATACTTCTTCCTATTTTATTTGTCCTTGGTTGATACCTGTTTTTCAACTTCCACAGCTCCTAGACTAATTGTGGATGCCCTGTCTACAGAGAAAAGCATATCTTATAGTGAGTGCATGACTCAAATCTTTGCATTGCATTTATTTGGCAGCATGGAGATCTTTGTCCTTGTCCTCATGGCCATTGACCGCTGTGTGGCCATCTGCAAGCCTTTGCGTTATTCAAACACCATGAGGCGTCAGGTGTGCGTCATCCTGATTGCTCTTGCCTGGTTAGGGTCTTTCATACATTCTATAGCTCAGATCTTCCTAGCCTTGAGATTGCCCTTCTGTGGATCCAATATGATTGATCACTATTGCTGTGATATGCAGCCCTTGTTGAAACTCGCCTGCATGGATATTTATGGGATGAACCTACTGGTGGTGTTTAATAGTGGGGCCATTTGCACAAGCAGTTTTGTAATTCTGATGATCTCATACATTGTTATCCTGCATTCACTGTGGAACCACAGTGCAGAAGGGAGGAAAAAAGCTCTCTCCACTTGCACTTCCCACATCATTGTGGTTGTCTTATTTTTTGGTCCATGTATATTTATATATACCCGCCCCCCAATCACTTTCCCCGTGGACAAGACGATAGCAGTATTTTATACTATTGGAACACCCTTCCTCAATCCACTCATCTACACACTGAGGAATGCAGAAGTGAAAAATGCCATGAGAAAGTTATGGCATGTCAGAATTACCTCAGAAAGCAAAAGATGAATTGAAGGCTTGGCCTGATTATCTATTGAGTCATGGTTTTATTGGATCTGTACAGGTATCAGATATGATAATATCTGACTATTGTGGGAATAACATAAATCAAAAATAAGATTGTGAGTTGCTGTTTGTTTTTCTAGTTCACAGGCAAGTTGAATGCCATGGTTTCTATTTCTTTAAGTAGACAAAAGATACAACAATAACTACTTTCTCCTGTCAAAGATTGTTTTGAAATAAACTTAGTAAAATAGCAAAAGTTTTCTGTTCACATTTCTTTTTACTTTCTGGGACATTGCAAAATTCAGTGGAGCCTCAAACCTGGCATGTCATTCATGAGGAGGGCCATATATATAAAAGAGAATAGAAGCATTATGATTCCATCATAAACTCATCTAGTATACATCCCCCTAACAGCAACAGACACAGAGACACATGCACAGACACACAGACACACACACAATACAAGGAGTAGTGGTTATTTGCATTTCATATGAAGAAACGAATTCTGTAAGAGGTACAAAATAGAATAAAATAAAATAGCTAACTTGTAAGTAAAAAAAAATACCTATGTGTTATTAGATAATAGAATAAGCAGCTATATAGAAAAATAAACTTAGAAAGTTTTATTTGGTTCAAAGTACTTGTAGTCAAAATAAACTAGGAAATTATATAATTCTAAAAGTTTTGGTAAAATGATATCCATCCAATATATAATTATTGGAGTGGTCACCTGCCCTCAAAAGCAGTTCACCTAGAAAATATACCATTCCTTGTAATTATCCTTTCATTTTATTTTTTATCATTTTTAAACATTTTTCATTTTATATTGGACTATAGTTGATTAAGAATGTTGTGTTAGCTTCAGGTATACATCAAAGTGATTCAGTTATACCTAAAAAGGTATCTATTCTTTTTCAATTTTTTTCTCTTTAAGATTATTACAGAATATTGATCAGAATTCCCTGTGTTATACAATAGGTTCTTGCTGCTTATTTTTTTTAATATAGAACTGTGTGCATATCATTACCAAACTCCCAAAATATCCCTCTCTCCAACCTTTCCCACCCTGGTAACGATAAGCTTGTTTTCAAAGTTTGTAAGTCTGTTTCTGTTTTGTAAATAAGTTCATTTACACCATTGTTTTTAGATTCCATATATAAGCGATATCTTATGATGTTTGTCTGTCTTTCTCTGTCTTAAACTTCACTTAGCATGATAATTTCCAGTTCCACCCATGGTGCTGCAAATGGCATTATTTCATTATTTTTAATGGCTGAGTATTATTTTATTGTATGTATGTACCACATCTTCTTTATCTATTCCCCTGTTGATGGGCACTTAGGTTGCTTCTATGTCTCAGCTCTTGTAAACAGTTCTGCAACACTGCTGAACACTGGGGAGCATGTATCCTTTCAAACCTGTTTCCCTCTGAATATATGACCAGGAGTGGGATTGCTGGATCATATGGTAGCTCTATTTTAGTTTTTTAAGGAACCTCCATACTGTTCTCTGTAGTGGCTATAACAATTTACATACCAACCAACAGCATAGGAGGGTTCTCTTTTCTCCACCCCCTCACCAGCTCTTATTTTTTAGTAGATTTTATAATGATGGCCATTCTGAATGGTGTAAAGTGATATCTCACTGTAGTTTTGATTTGCTTTTCTCTAATAATCAGAGATGTTGAGCATTTTTATGTGCCTCTTGGCCACCTGTATGTCACCTTTGGAGAAACGTCTCAAGATCTTCTGCTCATTTTTTTTATTGGATTGTTTATTGTTTTGATATTGAGCCACATGATCTGTTTGTAAATTTTGGAGACTAAATTTCCCTATCAGTTGCATCATTTGTAAATATTTTGTCCCATTCTCTGGGTTGCCTTTTTTTTTTTTTTTTCCTTATGCTTCCGTTTGCTATGCAAAAGCTTTTCAGTTTAATTAGGTCCCATTTCTTTATTTTTTTTGTTTTCATTTCTATTAATATTGGAGGTGGCTCAAAAGAGATGCTGTAGCAATTTATGTCAAAAAGTGTTTGGCCTATGTTTTTCTCTACGAATTTTATAGTATCCAGTCTTACATTTAGGTATTTAATCCATTTTAAGTTTATTTTTGTGTATGATGTTATATATTGTTCTAATTTTATTCTTCTACATGTAGCCATACAGATTTTCCAGCATGATTTATTGAAAAGAATGTCTTTTATCCATTGTACATTCTCAGCTCCTTTGTCATAGATTAATTGACCATAGGTGTGTGGTTTGTCTTTGTTTTTTTTTTTTTTGTTTGTTTGTTTGTTTGTTTGTTTTTTGTTATTTCCTGGGCTTTCTAGCCTATTTATATTTGTGTTTTTGTCCTGGAACCATACTGTTTTGATGACAGTAGCTTTGTAGTATAGTCTGAAATCAGGACGCTTGATTCCTCCACCTCTATATTTCTTTCTCAGAATTCTTTGGCTATTCAGTGTCTTTTGTATCTCCATAAAAACTTTAGGATTTTTTGTTCTGGCCCTGGGAAAAAAAGGCCATTGTTAATTTGATAGAGATTGCATTGAATCTGTAGACTGCCTTGAGTAGTATATTCATTTTAATAATACTGATTTTTCCAACTTTAGAACATTATATCTTTCCATCTGTATCATCTTCTATTTCTTTCATTGACATATTATAGTTTTTGGAGTACAGATTTTTTGTTTCCTTAGGCAGGTTTATTCCTAGATATTTTATTCTTTTTGATGCAATTGTAATTGTGACTAATTCTTTAATCTCTCTTTCTGAACTTTCATTGTTAGTGTATATATGCAACAGATTTCTGCGTATATATTTTTTTATCCTGAAACTACTTAATTCATTGATGAGCTCTAGTAGTTTTCTAGTACAATCCTTATGAATTTCTATGTATAGTATTATGTCATTTGCAAAAAATGACACTTTTACTACTCCTTTTTCAATTTGGGTTCTTTTTATTTCTTTTTCTTCTCTGATTGCCATGGCCAGGACTTCAAAAACTATGTTGAATAAAAGCAATGAGAGTGCACACCCTTGTCTTGTTCCTGATCTTTGAGAAAATGCTTTCAGCTTTTCACCACTGAGTATGAGGTAGCTGTATGTTTGTCATATATGGCCTTTATTATATTGAGGTCTCTTCCTTCTATGCCCACTTCCTGGAGAGTTTTTATCATAAAAGGGTATTGAATTTTGTTGAAAGCTTTTTTGGCATCTATTGAAATAATTGTATGATTTTTATTCTTCACTATGTTGAAGTGGTGTATTGCATTCATTATTTTGCAGATGTTGAAAAATCCTTGAATGCCTAGGATAAATCTCACTTGATCATTTTCCTTTTAATGTATCATTGGATTCAGATTGCCATTATTTTCTTGAGGATTTTTGTGTCTATGTTCACCAATGATCCTGGCCTGTAATTTTCTTTTATTTTGTGTTATCTTTCTATTGTTTTGGTATAAGGGTGATTATGGCTTCAAGCAATAATTTTGGGAGTATTTCTTCCTCTGCAATTTTTTGGAATACTTTATGGGTCTGTGTTAAGTCTTTTTTTTTTTTTTTTTTTTAAGAACTTTTATGGAGATACAGTTAACAGACAATAAACAGCATATATTTAGAGTATACAATTTGGTTTCACAATCTCCCAATTCATTCCCCCCCAACTGTCCCTGCTTTCCCCACTTGGTGTCCATATGTTTGTTCTCTACATCTGTGTCTCTATTTCTGCCTTGCATTTCCTCTCTCATAGTTGTTAGCATTTGCCTTATGTATTGAGGTGCTCCTATATTGGGTGCATATATATTTATAATTGTTATCTCCTCTTCTTGGCTTGATCCCTTGATCTTTATGTAATGTCCTTTCTTGTCTCTTGTAAAATTTTTTAAAGTCTACTTTACCTGATATGAGTATTGCTGCTCCAACTTTCTTTTGATTTCCATTTGCATGGAATATCTTTTTCCATCCCCTCACTTTCAGTCTGTATGTGTCCCTAGGTCTCAGGTGGGTCTCTAGGAGACAGCATATATATGGGTCTTGCTTTTGTATCCATTCAGCCAGTCTGTGTCTTTTGCTTGGTGCATTTAGTCCACTTACATTCAAGGTAATTATTGATATGTATGTTCCTATTACCATTTTCTTAATTGTTTTGTTTTTTGTTTTGGTAGGTCCTTTTCTTCTCTTATGTTTCCTGCTTAGAGAAGTTCCTTTAGTATTTGTTGTAGGGTTGGTTTGGTGGTGCTGAATTCTCTTAGCTGTTGCTTGTCTGTAAAGCTTTTGATTTCTCCATCGAATCTGAATGAGATCCTTGCTAGGTAAAGTATCCTTGATTGTAGGTTCTTCCCTTTTGTCACTTTAAATGTATCATGCCTCTCCCTTCTGGCTTGCAGAGTTTCTGCTGAGAAATCAGCTGTTAACCTTATGGAAGTTCCCTTGTATGCAATTTGTCTTTTTTCCCTTGTTGCTTTTAATAACTTTTCTCTGGCTTTAATTTTTGTCAATTTGACTACACTATGTCTTGGTGTGTTTCTCCTTGGGTTTATCCTGCCTGGGACTCTCTGCACTTCCTGGACTTTGGTAGCTGTTTCCTTTCACATGTTAGGGAAGTTTTCAACTATAATCTCTTTCAATATTTTCTCAGGTCCTTTCTCTCTCTCTTCTCCCTCTGGGACCCCTATACTGTGAATGTTTGTGTGTTTAACATTGTCCCAGAGGTATCCTAGGCTGTCTTCAGTTCTTTTCATTCTTTTTTCATTATTCTTTTCCACATCAGTGATTATCACCATTCTGTCTTCCAGGTCACTCATTTGCCTTTCTACCTCCATTAACCTGCTATTGGTTCCCTCCAGTGTATTTTTCATTTCAGTTATTGTGTTGCATATCTCTGTTTGTTTGCTCTTTGATTCTTCTAGGTCTTTGGTAAACTTTTTGATCTTTGCATCCAGTTTTTTGTTTTTGTTTTTTTTTTCAAAGTCCTGGATCATCTTGACCAACATTATTCTGAATTCTTTTTCTGGAAGGGTGCCTATCTCCTCTTCATTTCATTGTTTTTCTGGGGTTTTATACTGTCCCTTCATCTGGTACAAAGTCTTCTGCTTTTTCATTTTCTCTATCTTTCTGTGGCTGTGGTTTTCAGTTTCACAAGATGAAATACTGCTGATACTGCTTGATCCTGCTGTCTGCCCTCTTGTGGAGGTAGCTACCTAGGAGGCTCATGAGTGTTTCTTAATAGGAAGGACAGATGGTGGGTAGGGCTGGGTGGGCAGAGCTGAGTAAGACTTTAATTTGCTTGTCTGCCAATGGGTGGGGCTGTGTTCCCACCTTGTTGATTTTTTGGCCTGAGGCCACCTAGCACTGGAGCCCACAGGCTCTTGGTGGGGCTAATGGCAGACTCTGGGAGGGCTCATGCCAATGAGCACTTCCCAGAACCCCTGCTGCCTGTGCCCCCATCTTCTCAGTGAGCCACAGCTGCCCCCCACCTCTGCAGGCAACCCTCTAACACCAGCAGGTAAGTCTGGTTCAGTCTCCTATGCTGTCACTGCTCCTTCCACCGGGTCCTGGTGAGCACACTTTTTTGTGTGCCCTCCAAGAGTGGAGTCTCTGTTTCCCCCCGTCCTGTGGAGGCACTGTAATCAAATCCCACTAGCTTTCAAAGTCTGATTCTTTGGGGATTCCTCTTCCCATTGCTGAACTCCCAGGTTGGGAAGACTGACGTGGGGCTCAGAACCCTCACTTTAGTAGGTGGACTTCTGCTGTATAACTGTTCTTCAGTTTGTGAGTCACTCAACCAGCATTTATGGGATTTGATTTTAACATGATTGTGCCCCTCCTACTGTCTCATTGTGACTTCTTCTCTGTCTCTGGATGTGGGGTGTCTTTTTTGGTGAGCTCCAGTTGGTGTTAAGTCTTTTTTAAGTATCTGATAGAAGTCACCTGAGAAACCATCTGGTCCTGGACATTGATTTGTTGGAAATGTTTAAATCACAGTTTAAATTTCACTACTTGTGATAGCACTGTTAATGTTTTCTATCCCTTCCTGGTTCAGTTTTGGGAGATTGTACCATTCTAAGAATTTGTCCATTTCTAATAGGTTGTCCATTTTTTTGGCATATAGTTGCTTGTAGTGGTCCCTTATGTTCCTTTGTATTTCTGTGGTGTCCATTGTAACTTCTTTTTCATTTCTAATTTTATTGTTTTGAGCCCTCTCCCCCACCGCCTTTTTTTTTTTTTTAATGATATTGGCTTAAGGTTTATCAGTTTTGTTTATCTTTTCAAAGAATGAGATTTTAGTTTCATTGATCTTTTCTATTGTTTTCTCCATTTCTATTTCATTTATTTCAGCTCTGAATCTTTAAGGTTTCTTTTTTTCTACTGACTTTGGTTTTGTTTGTTTTTCTTTCTCTAATTTCTATACGTATAAGGTTAGGTTGTTTATTTGTGGTTTTCTTGTCTCCTGAGGTAAGTTTGTATTGCTATAAACTTCCCTCTTAGAAGTGCTTTTGCCACATCACATAGGTTTGGATTTCTGTGCTTTTGTTTTCTTTTGTCTCTAGGTAATTTTTGAGTTCCTCTTTGATTTATTTAGTGATTCATTGTTTTTTTTATACCATATTCCAGGTACAAAATAAGTCACAAGGGTAAAATGTACAGTATGCTGAATATAGCCAATAATTTTGTAATTATTTTGTATTTTGATAGATGTCACCTAAACATTGTGGTGGTCATTTTGTAATGTATAGAAATATTGAATCACTATGTTGTAGTTAAGAGACTAGATCTTAAATGTTCTCACCACAAAAAAGAAAATGTAATTATGTGACATGTTAGAGGTGTTAGCTAACACTATGGTGGTAATCATATTTTAATATACAAAGGTATCAAGTCAACACAGTGTGTACCTTTAAGGCACACAATGTTACATGTCAATCCTATCTCATTTTTTTAAAAAAGTGGGCAAAGAACTTGAACAGATGTTTGTCCAAAGAAGATATACAAGTGGCCAATAAGCAATGAAAATATGCCCACCATCACTAATCACACACGTGTACCATTCATGAAAATGCAAAATTGTGCAGTCACTATGAAAGACAGTGTGGCGTTCCTCAGAAAAATAACAAATGACCCAGCAATTCCACTTATAGGTATATACCCTTCAAAATTGAAAACAGGGACTCAAAGAGTATACTAATGTTCATAGCGACATGACTCACAGTAGTCAAAACATGTAAGTAACCCGTGTTCTTTAAGACATGAATAAACAAAATGTGGTATACATACAATGGAATATTAGTCAACATTAAAAAAGAAGGGATTTCAAAATAGCATTTGATATCACTCTGTGGAATCTAATTTAAAAAATGATATGAATGATCTTATTTACAAAACAGAAACAGACTCACAGATTTTGAAAAGAAACTTATTGTTACCAAAGGGGAAATGTTGGGGGGGGGAATTAAGAGTTTTGGATTGACATGCACCCTACAATTCATAAAATAGATAACCAACAAGGATCTGCTATATAGCACAGGGAACTCTACTCAATATTCTGTAATAACCTATATGGGAAAATAATCTGAAAAAGAATGAATGTGTATATGTATAACTGAATCACAATGCTGTACACCTGAAAATAATACAACATTGTAAATCAACTATACTCCAATAAAATTTTTAAAATAAAAAAAAAATTTTAAAAACTAAACATAAAACAGGAAAGAATTTCTAACACATGCTACAACATGAATAAACTCTGAAAACCTATTAAGTGGAATAAACCATTAATTTTTAACAAAACTTATACTTTATAACAGATTTATATATACAAGGAAGTTGTGAAACTAATACAGAGAGTTCTTATATAATATAACCCAAACACAGTTTCCCCTGGTACAATCTTCAGTTGTGTAGTATATTAATCACAACTAATTCATTGATATTAACACATTAGTTTTAACTAAAAATTCATACTTCTGTCAGATGCCTTACTTTTTAACTAATAATTATGTTTTTCTTCTCCAGAATTTGATCCAGGATACCATACTACTTTTAGCTTTCATGTTTTTCCTCAGCTGCTCCAGACAGTGACAGTTTCTCTGACTTTTCTCATCTTTAATGATCTTGACAGTTTTTAGGAGGAATAGTCAGACATGCTTTACAAAAGTCCTACACTGGATTTTGTCTGATATTTTACTCAAGATTAGACTGGGGTTACAGGTTGTTGTGAGAAAGACAGAGAGGTAAATGACCCTTTTCCTCACATTATATCAGTGTGCACATACTCTCAATGTGACTTATCACTGTTGAAATTAAAGTTGGTCACCTGGCCATGGTAGTGTTTGTAACATTTTTCTCTGTATTTTTTCCCCCATTCCACAGTGCACCTATTGAAGGAAGTCACTGAATACAGCCCATGAAAAATAGATGGTGATAACTCTTTGAGAGCAGAGTATCTACATAATTATTATGAATTATTTTTGGTGTGAGATTTATTACTTCTCCCCTATTATTTGGTTATTCAATTATTTATGTCATTATGAACTCATGGATTTTTTTTTTTCTTATTGTGAGTTCTATTTCAATTCAATGCTATTTCTTTTGTTGCTCAATTTTTTTTCCAGCTTTGCCCACTAGGTGTGCTTTCACTCAACTCTTATGTCCCTTTGGCATATCCTCATCACTATGTGAGTCTCTGTGTGTGTGTTAGCACTTGAATATTTTCCAGCACTACAAAATGCTCCAGTTTATCTTGTATATTCCCTGCCCCAGACCTGCAATCAGCCATTTATTTAAGAGGCCTTAATTTATTTTCTTGGAGTACAGTATTAGAAACTAAAACCTGAATTCCAAAACACCGTCATTTTTATTCTAGTTAAAATATGTCATTTATGGCACAAATGAGCATTTTTAATTGCAAAAAAGGGCCACGTTTTTCCCCATAACCTAATGACATATATTGAAGGTTAAGTTTTTTAATCACATCTAGCTCATGTTTCTAAATTGGAAGGAAGTGGATACTTTAGAGAATGACCTTCCCTAGACTCCTATATTTTGCATCATTCATGCTTAAATAGTCCTCTGGGAAAAGCAAAAGAGAAGCATTTCCCAGTCAAAATCTTGCATGACAGTGGATTTCAGAAAGTGTGAGATGAATCTGGGATCAGCTCTGCCTGCCTTTTGCCATTCAAGTGAGAACTTAAGCCTCTTTATGATGTGAAAGAGCTCTTGTTACAACTGAACATCCTAACTTCTGCATAAGCTCTTATTAAAACTGGTAAGGTTTGTATTTGGAATTAACTTGGTGGCAGTTAATACTTTGAGAAAATAAAGCTGATCAATGATATAGTACACATTTATTACACAAAAGACACTTGTGGAAGCAGAGGAAGTTTAAGGAATTTTCTATATGCACCTTAGAATTTCAAATAAGAAGACAGAAATGGAAATGTGCACAAAAGCACCTGATGGAAATGGGCACCGCTATTGGCAGAAGTGGTGTGAGAGATAACCAACTAGAAATAATACCCGTTTGAATGTTTCAGGAAATTCTCTATGAATGTGATGATTTTGCTGAGGATATAGGAGGACAGATGTTTCCCATAATAATGGATAAGTACAGAATAGTACCAACAACTGTTGAATTGCATCTATGGGAAATTCCCTTAATGTTTTCACTCACTCAACATATATTTATTATAAAACATCTACAGTTTTTCTAGATATATTCAGCAGTAAGCAGATAAAAATTACCTTCCTTGTGTTGCTTTGTTCTAATGTTTCTCATTCTTATATCTATTATTCATATATATATATATACAAATATGTCATTCTGTTTCTACCTCTATCTGGATAGATAGATGATTAGAGATATAGATATCTATTTACAACACTTAATTGTTAGAAACTACAAACAAGGTTTCATTTCTGTTTGCTGAAGAGTTATGACAAAAAGCATATTTGTGAAACCATACTGCAAGTAAACCTGTAATTAATGGCAGTGTGGAGGTGTATGATGTGGTAAAGAACACTGGGTTCCAGAATGGTCTCTATAGCTCACTCACCATCTTACTCAGATCTTAATACTGCCCTGAGATTTTTACTGTCCCCACTGCCTACATCAGAAGACTGTTGTAGATCAGTAACATCCCAAAACAAATAAACCATTTACTAAGATAAGATTTGTAAAAGTTGTATTTTTAATGCAGCATAATTATTGCATATTTTCAAATATTACCAAAGGAAATATTTTAAAGGGCAGAACATCCTCTCATTTCTTTGTTTTTAATTTATTTATTTATTTATTTATTTATTTATTTAATTGGCTGTGTTGGGTCTTTTTTGCAGTGCACAGACTTTCTTTAGTTGAGGTGAGTGGGGGCTATTCTTCATTGTGGTGTGTGGAATCCTCATTGCCGTGGCTTCTCTTGTTGCAGAGCACAGGCTCTGGGCGTATGGGCTTCAGTAGTTGCAGCACATGGACTCAATAGTTGTGGCTTATGGGATCTAAAGCACAGGCTCAATTGTTGTGGCACACAGGCTTAGTTGCTCCTTGGCATGTGTGATCTTCCTGGAGCAAATTGAACCTGTGTCTCCTGCATTGGCAGACAGATTCTTAACCACTGTGCCACCTAGGAAGCTCCATCCTCTCATTTCTGAAAGCAAGATGCAATTTTCCCATCAATTGACCATAAATTTTATGCTATTTTGGTGCTCTCTTAAATATAATTAATTTGTATGAGTTTACCTATATGTGATATATATTATTCTGCTGTTAATACAAATATTACCTTCCTAAGCATACAGTTTTGAACTCTTTCACTTTACAACATATTTTAGAAACCACTGCATATATATTTAATTCATTTTTAGTAATGATTGCATAAAATACCATCCCTGCTTTATTCAGTTCCCTGTGATAGACATTGAAGTTGTTTCCTATCTTTTGTGTTACCCAGGGAAGGGGCTGCAGTGATTAAGTTTGTGCCTGTAAGTGAGATTGTCTATAGCAAATGGAATCACTAGACCTATGTATACAAGCAGTTGTAATATCATCAGTGTGGGAACTCACTCCTAGGAGATTTTCAACACTACTTGTTAAAAGACACTTACTAGAAGATTATTTTGTTGATCTGCTGGGTAAAAAAATATCTGGTTGGTTTTTAAATTTGAATATATTTAACTAGAATTAAATTGAGCATCTTTTCACATGCGTAGTTACTTTTAATAAGAAGTTTCCTTTTGAAATGGGTTCTTTTGATCATTATTCACCTGTGTTTTAAAAGATTGATCTCTGAAATCCATTTTTATTTGAGGAAAGTACGTGGGTTTCTGGTATTTACATTTTAAACTTATTTCACCAGCTTGGCACTATGTTATGCTTTAAACTGTGCTATCATTTGGAAAATATTTGCGATGAGGTTCATAAAAGAATTTGTCCATTATTGGATACACATGAATAATAATAACTCCTTTTTTATCTCTCTCTTCTCTCACTGAAGTCAGGGTATTGGATACATAAATAATATAAATACAAAGAATTCTATCGGATGGTTTCAATTATAACTTGGAGCTTCCTGAGCTCATGTTCTAAATTCTCTGGTGCTTAATGTGAATAAAATTTGAAAGAATATTCAGATTTATGGCAAGTGTTCGCACTCTATTTATCCTTCAGTTTAGTCTTATTATCATTTTGTGTCTTAAGAAAATATGTTGAAAGATTCAGAAAAATAATAAGGGGAAGACTTGAACTTTGGATTACATGGTAAATTTTAAAACTGTAATGTTTAATGATAGAAGCAGAATTTAATACTCTAAAAAGCTAGCAGTGTTTGAGAAGTAAAGTAAAAAGAAATAAACTTTGTCAAAGGAAAAAGTTTAAAGTAAGTCTCATGATGAACTGGACCAATTGACTGGATTTTTATTGATAAAACCGTGCTTATTTGTCTTTCATTCCCTCCCTCATAACCCCACCTTTCTCTGCTTTTAGTTTTAATTAAGGAAGACACTATCGAATATTACAACATAATTCTTTAAATATACAGAATATTTACTAGAAGATATTCTATAACTGGACTACCAGGTTCAAGTAATGTGAAAGCATATTAAGGTAAGTCATGCATAAGTAATCTCTATTTATACAACATTCTACCCTGATAGTATTAACTGAAAACTTAAAGAAGTTGTCTACTCATACACAGAAAGTAATCTAGTCATGCCAAATCCCCTAAATTCATGTCTATTTTACCTGAAGAATCTTTTTCCCCATTATTTACATATTCCATTGTTTGCATAAGCAATCATGATAAATAGTTTGAATAAATATTAGGATTTTGCTTTTATTCAGAAAACAGCAATACAGAAGGTAAATGATTAAAAGTTGGAAAGTGGCACTTCCATGATCTAGCATATGTATTTGGACTCCAAATGTAGTATTCATGTTGTATTTTTTTTTCCTTTGCAGATTCACTATTTCTCTCCTGCGCTTTCTCCATCTACTTTTTTAACTATTTATTGGATTATAATTGCTTTACCTGGTTGTGCCAGTTTCTGCTGTACAACAAAGTGAATCAGCTGTATTTATACATATATCCCCATATCCCCTCCCTCCCGCAACTCCTTCCTACCCTCCCTATCCCATCAATCACCATGTTGATCCACCTTGACTGAAACAATGCCACCAAATAACAGTGTAACTGAGTTCATACTGTTAGGATTGACACAAGACCCTAAGAGACAGAAGATGGTGTTTGTAATCTTCTTCATATTCTATGTGGGAACCTTGGTTGGGAATTTGCTTATTATTGTGACCATCAAATTCAGCCGGACACTTGGTAGTCCCATGTACTTCTTCCTATTTTATTTGTCAATTGCTGATACCTGCTTTTCAACTTGCACAGTTCCGAGACTAATTGTGGATGCCCTGTCTGCCAAGAAAATCATATCTTACAATGAATGCATGACTCAAGTCTTTGCACTGCATTTATTTGGCTGCATGGAGATCTTTGTCCTCATCCTAATGGCTGTTGATCACTACGTGGCCATCTGTAAGCTGCTGTGTTACCCAACAATCATGAGGTGCCAGGTCTGCATCATCCTGATTGTTCTTGCCTGGATAGGGTCTTTCATACATTCTATAGCTCAGATTATCCTGGCCTTGAGATTGCCTTTCTGTGGATTCAATTTGATTGATCACTATTGCTGTGATGTGCAGCCCTTGTTGAAACTCGCCTGCATGGACACTTATGTGATTAAACTACTGTTGGTGTCTAACAGTGGGGCCATTTGCTGAAGCAGTTTTGTAGTTCTAATGATCTCATACTTTGTTATCCTACATTCACTGCGGAACCACAGTACAGAAGGAAGGAAAAAAGCTCTCTCCACTTGCAACTCCCATGTCATTGTAGTCATCTTATTCTTTGGTCCATGTATATTCATATACACACGCCCCCCAACCACTTTCCCCATGGACAAGATGGTGGCAGTATTCTATACTATTGGAAAACCCTTCCTCAATCCACTCATCTACACACTGAGGAATGCAGAAGTGAAAAATGCCATGAGAAATTTATGGCACATCAGAATTACCTTGGAAAGTAAAAGATAAATTGATGCCTCATTTCTTATTAGGTCACAGTTTGACTGAATCAGTACAGAGATCATATATGATAATGTCACATTATTGTGTGAATTACACAGAATCATATTTAAGACTGTGAGTTGCTATATTTTTTTTTCTAATTCATAGGAAAGATAAATGCCAAGGCTTCTTCTTCATTGTGTGCCAAATTTACCAGTTCTAAGCATGTCCTCCTGGTAAAGTTTATTTTGAATAAATTCAGTAATAACATGAGTTTTCTTGTTTTCATTCTTTTTAAATTTCTAGGGCATTACAATGTTCAGTGTTCATTGTCTAAACTTGTGTCTCACAGTTGAGATATTATGCATGAGGATATATATATATGACTGGAAATGCCATAATTCCATTATAAACTCATCTAATCTACACTTCCTTAATACCAGCACATACACACACACACACTACACAGGGAGTCATTGTTATCTGCAGTTCAGATTAGTAAATGAAGCAAGGTAAGAGGTATAGAAGAAAACAAAATAAGATATCAATCAGGTGAAAAAAATAAAGTTAAGATAAGAGAATAAGAAAACATCACATAAGGAAAGAAAACAGGAGTTTATATGTGGGTCTAAATTATTTGCAGTCAAATTAAAACTGAGAAAATGATGTAATTTTTAATAACTTTTGAAATATGATATCCATCTAATGTATAATTTTGAAGTGTTCATCTGCCCACAAAAGTGATCCCCCTAAAGGAAAAATTATGAATTCTAAGTATCCTTCCATTTCAGGAAGAAGTAGAATGCCTGATATGTGTCCAGAATATTTCTGCTACCATGCTTTAGCCTAAAAAATAGTATAATGTTAGGTATATCTATTGAAAATATAAAATCGTAAATCTGAAGTTCAGGAAAATGAATAAATCTTTGAGGTTGTTCTGCTAAGAAGTATCAGAAGCAAGGTTATAGACCAGTTCTGTATGCCCCCCATGTTAATAATAAATACCTCTAATTCACTTTATCCCTTAATTCAAAAATCTGCAGTGTGGCCTAAAACACAGGAAACGTTAGGAATTGATTCAGTGATTATGATCTGTACTTATTTTAGTTTTAATATGGATGATATAATGTAATGATTAAGAATACAAACTTTAGACTCCAACTTGATGAATCCGAATTCTGGCTCCATCAGCTTGTAGCCCTGTAACTTCAGGAAAGACAGATGAATTCCTGGGCTTCAATGTTTGTTTGTGAACAGGAAACAAAACTAACCTCTATTTTATTGGCTTATGATGAGGGTTAAATAAGACAATACACATAAAGGACTTTGAATCAACAAGAAAATCTAATATGTGTTATCTATTTATCATAAAATGGGTTTTAACAAATATTTACTAAAATTTAATTTTTTAAATTGTTACCAACAGTATATATACCAACAATATTTTTATTTTATTCAGAGAATGCAATTTAATTAGAATGGAAGGTAAATTTTAATGGAACGTATCAGTCAAGTACTGTTTTAATAATATTAGATAGAAATATAGGAGAATGTTAAATACATTGGTATTGCTTAAATTAAGAAAAAAAAGGAGGCTTTAGTGAACAGGCCTCAGGTTCTTTGCATTTCACATCATTAGCTTTAAATCTTCAAATATGGCTTATACATATCTGTAATCTTAAAAAAGAAAATTAGAAGTGATATAACAAAATCTAGAAAAGTGGTTGTTAGGAGCTGGGGGTAAGGGAAATAGGGAGAGTTTGGTAAAAGGGTACAAATGTTCAGCCATAAGATGAATAAGGTCTGAGGAGCTAATGTAAAATACGGAGACTACAGTTAAAAACCAACCGCAATCAAAACAAGCAGACACATTTATGGCATTCACCATAGTTCCTTTAGATTTCCAAGTGAGTTTTATACATTTATGAGCTTTCGTGTTGCAAATAGTCGATTTTTGTTTCACACTGAAGGACTATAAAACATCAATGGAGAATGCCATTCATAATTTGATATGATTAAATTCAAATTCAATTCAACTGCATTGAATCTGTAGATTGCCTTGGGTAGTATAGTCATTTTGACAATATCAATTCCTCCAATCCAAGAACGTGGTATATATTTCCACCTGTTTGTGTCATCTTCAATTTCTTTCATCAGCCTCTTCTAGATTTCGCAGTATAAGTCTTTTTCCGTCTCAGGTAGGTTTAGTCTTAGATATTTTATTCTTTTTGATTCGATGATAAATGGAATGGTTTCCTTATTTATCTTTCTGATCTTTTGTTGTTAGTGTATAGAAATACAAGAGATTTCTGTATATTAATTTTGTATCCTTCAACTCTACTGAATTCATTGATGAGTTCTAGGAGTTATCTGGTAAAATCTTTAAGATTTTCTATGTGTAGTAGCATGTCATCTGCAAATAGTGATGTTTTGACTTATTTTCCAATTTGGATTCTTTTTTTTTTTTTTTTCTCTGATTGTCATGGCTAGGACTTCCAAAACTATGTTGAATAAGAGTAGTGAGAGTGGACATTTTTGTCTTATTCCGGCTCTTAACAGAAATGCTTTCAGCTTTTCACCGCTGTGTATGATGTTAGCTGTGGGTTTGTCACATATGCCCTTCATTATGTTGAGGTAGGTTCCCTGTTTGCTGACCTTCTGAAGAGAATTTTTATCATAAATGCATGTTGCACAGCAGAGCTACACGGCATCATTTTACTTACCTTCCGTCTAAGGCCTAGAGCAGCAGTTTCCTCTGTACAGCCTCACTGCTCCCCCGACGTGGGTCGCAACACACAGCTATCTCCATCCGCCCTTGGTGAGTCTCGGCTTCCCTGGAGCTTCTGTAGCTCTGTCCGAGACACTAGGGGCTTTGGAGGACACCAATATGGATGCGGTTTGCCATAGTAAAACAGGCCTTCAAGCTCTGTGGTGGGTTTTCAGTTAAATTAGGAGATAAATATGGAGCTGCGGAAATGTAAAAGAAACTTTGAAATACTGTGACCCCGATCCATCGCCCAGGCTGCCTCCCCTGCTGTCCAGTGTTTCCTTTCCTAAGCTGTGCAGTCCCTAGAGAAACACAAAACATGATGAAGAATTGTAGGCAAGCTGGGGTCCTTCTGAGCATAGAGGGGAGTCTAGCGGAACGTGGTTTGAAGAAGGAAAGGGTGTTGAATAGGCATCTAGCAGTCCAGGACGAGTGGAAGACACACAGGCAGGCCTCGTCTCTTGTGCTTTTTTTGCAGATACTCTATTTTTTTACAGATTGAAGGTTGTGGCAATCCTGCTTTGAGCAAGTCTATTGCGGCCCTTTTTCCATCAGCATTTGCTCACTTTGTGTTTCTGTGTCACATTTGGTTTTTCTCACAGTATTTCAGGCCTTTTCATTATAATTATATTTGTCATGGTGATCTTAGACTCGCTGAAGGCTCAGAGGATGATTAGATTTTTTAGCAATAAAGTATGTTTTCATGTCATAATTTATTCTAGAATAAATTCATGAAAATAACACGTGTTGAGTGTTCTCACTTTTCTTTTTGGGATACTTCAAAGCTCAGTTCCTGCACTATGTTCCAAAATTAGTATGTGATGCATGGGGAGGGTCATATAATTAATGCAGGATGGGAATGCCATGATCTTTTATAAGCTTAGCTAATAGATTCCTATATAATGCTAGCACAATAAACACACACACACACACACACACACTGCAGGCTTTTATGGTGATTTGCATTTCAGGTGAATAATTGAAGGTAGGAGGCAAAGGAGAAAAAAAAATACTTAAAATCTAAATTTAAAAAATCAAGGCTGGAAACACAAGTAAAAAGTTACATAGGAGAAAAAAAAATGATAAGATTTGTGTGGTTCAAGAGTAATTTTACTCAAATTTAAACTGGGTTTAAATGAGGTAAATTTTTAATTCTGGGATACAATATCCATTCAATAGATAATTTTACAGTGACCACCCCACTTCAAAAGTAATTCATCTAAAAGAGAAACTATAAATTCTAGTTTTCCTTCATTTTAGAAACAAATAGTATCTTATATGTGTTCAAAGCTTTTTTGTTGTTACCATAGTTGTTATCCACAAAAATAATACGAGGTCGTATTTTTTACTGCAAATATACAGATGAAAATTCTGCAGGTGAGAAATAAACATTCCTGGAAGTTGTTTTGCTTAGAAGTACTAGAAGCTTTAAAGCAGTTCTATATGTCTCCCAAGATAGTAACAAATGTCTCTATCCCACATTATTACTTATTTCAAACATCTTTGCAAATAGCCAAAAACAGACAATTTTAAGAAGTCGATACATTAATCATAAGCTGCACTTAATTTACCCTCAAGGTAGGTGATATAATATAATAATAAACAGTGTGACCTCTGCAGTCAGGTTGTGTGAATTCAAATATAGGCTCTACCACTGTTTAGCAGCTTTATTGAGATATTTTTGACATCCAAAAATTGTATATGTTGAAAGTGTACAGCTTGATGTTTTGATGTTTGTATAAGGTGAAAAGATCACCACAATTAAACTAATGAACAAATCCATCAACCCATCCTTACTACATAATTACCATTGTGTGTGTGTGTGTGTGTGTGTGTGATGGGAAGATTTAATTTGAGATCTACTTTGAACTTTCGAGAATACAATATATTGTTAACTACAGTCACCATGTTATATATTAGTCCTTTTGAATTTACTCTTTATGTAAATTCTATGTAAAGACAAAGTCCAGTCTTGTCCCATTTGGTCAACATCTCTCTACTTCCCACAGTCTTTGGCCCCTGCTAACCACCATTCAACTCTCTAATTCTACAAATTGGACTATATTATTTTCACATATAAGTGAAATCATGCGGTATTTTTCTTATCATGTCTTGCATATTTAACTTAACATAATGCCTTCCAACGCAATCCATTTTGTTGCAAGTGGCAGGATTTTCCTCTTCTTAAAGTCTGAATACTACTCCATTGTGTCTGTGTATGTGTGTGTATCACATTTATAATATCCATTAATCAATCTTGAGAATAAGATTGTATCCATACTTTCGCTATTGTGAATAATGCTGCAATGGACACAGGAGAGCAGATATTCCTTAATGATCATGTCTTAAGATGCTTTTTGGATATACATCCAGCAATAGGATTAATGGATACTAACTCTATTTTAATTTTTTGAGAAACCTCCATAAACTTTTCCATAATGACTCTACTAGTTTACATTCCCATCAGGAGTGCAGGGGGTTCCCTATACTTTACATCTTTACTAACACTAGTTATCTTGAGTCTTTCTAATAATAGCCATCCTGACAGGTGTGAGTTGCTATTTCTCTTTTTTCCCAATGTTATTGTGATATAATTGACATATAACATTGTGTAAGTTTAAAATGTACAACCTGTTGATTTGGTACACTTATATATTGCAAAACGATTACCACCATAGCATTAGTTAACATCTCTATCATGTCACATAATTACCATTTCTATGGTAATAGCATTTAAGATCTACTCTCTTAGCAACTTTCAAGTCTATGATAGAGTAATATTAGCAGTATTTCAAGGATCTTATTACAGTATAATCACCATGCTGTAATTAGATCACAGAGTTTACTTGGTTTAAAACTGAACATTTGTACCCTTCACCAGAATCTCCTATTTCCCTTACCTCCCAGCCAGTTGTTATCACCAATTTATTTTCTGTTTCTATAAGTTCAGTTATTTTCAATTCCACATATAAGTGAGATCATGCAGTGTGTGTTTTCCTCTTTCTGACTTATTCCCCTTACCATAATGACCTCAAGGTCCAACCATGTTGTCACCAATGGCAGAATTTCATTCTTCCTCATGGATGAATAATATTTCATTACACATCAGGCAGAGGATTGAGTAGGCATTACTCCAAATATGATATACAAATGGCCAACAAATATATGAAAGGTGCTCAACATCATTAATCATTAGGGAAATGCATATCAAAAATCACTTCTCAGTTGTGAAAATGGACTTTGTTTTAAAGAATACGAGTAAGCAAAGATGTACACAAATGTGAGCCTTTGTACACTGTTGATAGGAATGCACCTTTTGCATCCCTTATGGAAAACAGTATGGAGGTCCTCAAGAAACTGAAAAAATATAACTACCATACAATCCAGTATTCCCAGTTCTTGGGAATATATCTTAATGAAATCAGGGTTTTAAAGAGATACCTGAACTCCCAAGTTCACTGCAACATTATTCATGATAAGCAAAACATGGAAACTATATAAATGGCTATTAACAGCTGAATGAAGATATACACACCAAGAAATATTATCCACCTTCTAAAAAGAAGAAAATCCAGTCATCCATGACAACATGGGTAAATGAGCAGGACATTATGCTCCATGAAACAAGCCAGGCACAGAAGGACATGCTACTTGATACCACTCATGTGATAAATTTACAGTGTTTATAAATTCAGAGTATGTTGATGGTTGCTGAGATACAGGAAGGGAGAAATAGGGAGGTATCTGTGAAAAGGTGCAAAGTTTGGTTATTCAAGACATATAAGTCCTAGACATCTACTGTACAGCATTGTATATATAGTGAACCACATTATTTGTTTAATTAAAAAATGCTAAGAGGGAAGATCCTATGCAAGTGTTATTATGAAAAATAATAATAATAAACAAGAGAGTGGAAGGAAATATTTATAGATAATGGATACATTTATGGCATAAATTGTGATGGTTTTAAGGGTGTATACTAATTTCCAAATTCATCAAATTGTGTACATTGATACAGCTCTTTGCATGTCAAAACTGATTTAAAAATTTAAAAAGGAAGTGAGTTTGGATGAATCAACGTGTCCTCTCATGCCCATTCTGAAATTGTTTTTGGACGCACTCTTAAGAATCTGACCAATAGTAATGCACTCCATTCTCTTTTCCTGAAATATCTGTCACAAAACCAGAATTAAGATAAGGCAATTAATGTAACTGATGTATTGAAATGCCAAATGTTTGTATCATTATCTGTCAAGTTTTTAAATAATTTTTATTTGACATTATTGTGTCAATGTTCCCTTCTTTTAATGTTTTCTATTATGCATTATCTGTATCAGTTGGAGATAAGTTTTAAATGTAATTTCAATATATAAACTTTTCGGAATGAAAATGAATATTCTTATCCAGCTAATAATAGAAATAAATTTCCTCAGTGTATTAAAGTCCACATACGAGAATCCATGGCTAACACTGAGGCAGGAAACACAAGGCTGGGCCCAAGGAGAGCCTCCTAATGTACATGCATTAGGCAGAAGGCAAAGCCGCCTCCTTGTTTTGCACTTAATGAAGCAATGATGCCTGGAAAAATGGCATCTAAAACAGAAACTTTGTAGCATCTGAGCAAGAAACTCTGACTATGAAAACTGTGGAGAATGTGCAATAAAAATGCACAGGTTGCCTACTCCCTCTGTATGACCTTCCATGTGTGGCACTTGACTAGTAAGGGGAAATTTAAGGGAAATCAGCTCTTACAGTGTGTGTACAGTAGCTTCAGGAGACAAATGTGCAGGACAGCAAGCTGGTGTAACCTGGTGCAATCCAGGCCACACCTCGACCTCCTCCACTACATGACTATCTCACCCCTAATTAAAAAGACCTCCACCCTTTCAAAGGGCTAAAAATAAGATATAAAGGGGGGTCAACAACTCTCAGGGTGATCTTACTTGCGAAGACATTGGCATTCTTCTCCTTCCATTCTGCAATTTTGCTTCTGCCCTGAGTAAGCTGTTTCTTTATTCTCTTTATTCCTCAGCCTCAGAGAGAGTGTGTGTGTGTGTGTGTGTGTGTGTGTGTTTATTTTTCCTTGGTGCCTTGTGTTCCTTGTGCAAAGTCTTTTGGTCAAGCTGAACAAGAGCCTAGACTTTTAATAAAGCTTTTCTGGTATCAACATCATATTCAACAATGAAAAATTGAAAGATTCTTCTCTAAGATCAGGAACAGGGCAAGAATGCTCATTCTAGCCATTTATTTCACCATAAAATTGGAAGTGCAAGCCAAAGCAATTAGACTATAAAAAATAAAATAAAATGCATCCAAATCAGAAAGGAAGCAGTAAAATTATCTCTGTTTGAATATGGCATAATCTTGTATGAAGAAAAATCCTAATATACCACACACACACACAGCAACTAATAAATGAATACAGTAAAGCTGCATATTGTTAATTCAGCAAACAAATCTCAATTGTGTTTCTGTACACTAACAACAAATTTCCTTTTATAAAGGAAATTAAGAAAACAATCTCATATAAAATAGCATCAAAAAGAATAAGTTACAATAAGCTTAACAAAGGAGGTAAACAATTACACCTAACACTAAGACAATCAATGAAAATAAAATAAAGAAAATACAATAAACGGAAAGACACCATGAACTGGAAGAATTAATATTGTGAAAATGTCCACTACTCAAGTAATATCAGATTCAGTGAAATCCCTATCAAAATCTGAATGGTATTTTTATTTAAAATTCTAAAATTTATAGAGATTCATAAAAGTTCCTAAAAAGCCAAAGCAGTCTTGAGAAAAAAAGAAAAAAAAAAAAAACAAGCAAAACAGGTTGGAAGCATCATACTCCCTGATTTCAAAATATAATAAAGGCTAAAGCAAATAAGACAATATAATACTGGCATAAAAGCAAACCAATAGTACAAAGTAGAAGACCAGAAACACCCATATGTATACTGTAAACAGCTCTTTGACAAGGATGTTAAGAAGGCACTATGTATTTCAACAAATATGTTGAGGAACTCTATATCCAAAACAAAGAATGAAATTGGGCTCATCTTACACCATACACAAAAACAACTTAGAATGGATTAAAGATTTAAACATAAGACATGAACTGTAAAACTTTAAAAAAAAGTAGGTGACAACCTTTGTGATGTTTAACTAGCTATGATTTCTGAAAATGAAACAAAAGCCCAAAGAACAAAATCAAAATTATATGTGAAACCATATCAGACTAAAAACTTTCAACACAGAAGAGAAAATAATCAAAAGAGTGAAAAGGCAACCTATGGGATGGGAGATACTAATAGCAAAAGATATATATATGATAAGGAATTAACATTAAAATTGTAGAAAAAATTCGACACTAGCAAAAAACATATAACTCTAAAAGGAAACCTACAAAATGGGAGAAACTATTTGTAAATGATATACATGGTAAGGAATTAACATAAAATATACAAAAAGCATATACCTCAATAGCAAAAAACATCTAACAATTAATAAATGAGCAAAGAACCTGAATAGATATTTCTCCAGAGACTTAAATATTGCCAACCTGTATATAAACAGATGCTCAATATCACTAATCATCAGGGAAATGCAAACCAAAACCACAATGGAATATCACCTCATACCTTTTAGAATGGATTATGAGAAAAAAATGATAGAAAATGTTGGCTAGGATATGGAGAATTTGAAACTATTGTTCACTGTTGGTGGTAAAGTAAAACAGTGCAAACACTGAAAAAAAAAGACTATGGTGGTTCTTCAAAACAATTAAAAATAGAGTTACCATATGATTCAGGTTTCCCACGTGTGGGTCTATATAGCCAAAATTATTGATAAAGAAGAGATAGCTACACTCCCATGCTCAGTGTAGGATTATTTACAATGAACCATATTATTCAGTCTTTAAAAAAAAAATAAGGAAACCCTTCCTTACAGAAATGTGCATGTATCTAGAGCATGTTACGTCAACTGAAATAAGCCAGACAAAGAGAAACAAATACTGCATGATTCCATTTATTTGAGGTATATAAGAAACAGACAATAGAATGTTGTCAGCTTTTGCAGGGAAGGGCAAACCGATAATTGTCTTCAATGGATATTTAGTATCAATTACCAAAGGTAAGTTCCAAAGAAGTACTTTAAAATATGGGCCCATAGTTAATAATAATGCATTGTGCACTTTAAACATTACAAAAATGAATAAAAGGTGATCTCATCTCAAAAAATAAAAAGGCACCAAGTATAAAAAGGAAAATATACAGATGACAAATAAGATATGAAAAAATGGTCAACATCATATGCCATTAAAGAGTTGCAAATTAAAACAACATTAAGATACCACAATGAACCTATTAGAAAGCCAATTTACAAACACTCACAGCATGAAATACTGGTGATGATGTGGAGAAACATGAACTCTCACCCATAGCTGGTAAGAATGGAAAATGGTACAGTCATTTTGGAAGACATTGTGGAGGTTGTTACAAAACTAAACATACTCTTACCATACAATCTGGTAATCACATGACGTGGTCATTACCCAAAGAAGCTAAAAACTTACATCTACACTAAAAAAAAAAAATACTGCACACAGTTGTTTATAACAGCTTTAATTCATAATTCATGAAAGCTTGGACTCAATCATGGTGTTCCGTAGTAAGTGAATGGGTAGATAAACTGTACTATGTCCACAATGGAATACTATTGGGTATTAAAAAGAAATAAACTATCAAAACATAAAGAGACATAGAAAAAAACTTCAATGCATATTACCACGTAAAAGAAGCCAATACAAAAAGGCTATATACCTTATGATTCAAATACAGAAGTTTTTGATAAAACAGGTAAGAACAGTGAAAACAGTATGAAGATTTGTGGTTGGCAGGAGTACTTGGGAATGAGGAATAAATAGCCAGAACAGAGTGCATTTTGAAGGCAGTGAAATTATTGTGCATGATACTAGAGTCGTGAACACATAGAATTACAGCTCCAAAAGTGAACGCTTATTTAATCTATGGCTTTCATGACAATGGTGTGTCAATGCTAATTCATTAACTGTAACAACTGTGCCAAGCTTGGTACAAGATGTTAATAAAATGGGAGATTTGAGGAGAGCAGAGCATATATGTGAACTCTCTGTACATAATGCTCAATTTTGTTGTGAACATAAAATCACCCTAAAAATAAAATTTATTAAAAGTGTTATGTTAAAATTAGAATTTAAAAATTGGTAAGTTGGACTTCATCAAAATTAAAATGTTCTGTGCTGTGAATGACACTGTTAAGACAATGAAAGGGTAAGTCACAGACTGGGAGAAAGTATTTACAAAACATAGTACACAGGCGACTGATATCTAAAATATACAAGATACATTTAAGACCAACAGTAAGAAAACAAACAACCCAGTTAAAAATGGGCAAATGATCTAAACAGACATCAGAGAAAATGTATTGATGGAAAAGAAAAGTCTATGAAAAGATTCTCAACATCATCTGTCACTAGGGAATTGCAACTAAAACAATGAGATATCACATAAACTTAGGCTAAATCCAAAATACTTTCATCACAACCAAATTTTGGTGAGGATGCCTTCTTTTTAGTTGGGTTTCTCGACTGATGATGGGCAGGAATTCCAGAAATTACATTCTTAGAAATTCTATTAGGAAAAAAAAAAAAAAAAAAGACTTTTCTCCATAGTCCAAACAAAGGTAATAACTTTGTTTCTCATTTTGAAGAGGAAAATTAGAAACTTGCACTCAGCTAAACATAACTCCATGCTTGTTCTGCCTTGGTAAAATATGCTTGCTGTGCTGAGAAAAACAAAACAAAACAAAAAAACAGGATGACCTAGCAATCCAAAGTAACCATAAGGTGTTTTGCTAAAAATGGAATGTTTTGCACCTGCTCTTGTAAGTTTCTGTTTGGAAACTTCCATGCTCTGTAAACCAAGTAACCAATCTACCCATGCTAACTGTAAACATGTGCACTGACCCCTATGAAAGTAAAGCTCACCTTGAGCTTGGGGCCCAGAACTTTGGAGTGTTAGCTATCTGGGGCCACCGCCTAATAAACCTGAGTTATTTAACCCTCTGAGTGTGGTGCTTGGTTTCTCGATGGACTGATTTCTACAACATTTCTAGAGGCCCCAGCAAGATTCAACCACACCAGCCCCTTTAGCTGCCAGACTGGTGGCTTGGCTGAGTCCAAGTGAAGTAGCTCCAAGACAAACAAGGAGGCACCCCACCTGATGGTATTCTGGGTTCTTTTTTGGACCGACGCTCTAACTCTCTGGATGGCCTGGTGCTGACTGGACTCATTGGGGGGACAGACCAACTCACCAGGAACAGCCACAGGATCAGGTAAGGCCCTGGGGCACTGAACCCAGTCAGGTCCCACCTCCAGGTGGAAGAGGAGCTTGATCACCTCCTATGGTCTTCAGTAAGAAGACCACCAGTTAGGGACCTTCCCAGAGGGGGGAGGCACTGTGACAGACTCTGGTCTGAATGTGTGTGTGTGAGTGAGTGCCCTGGCTCATCCTCATTCCAGGGCGACTGTGTGGCTCCAAGGCCTTCATGGCTATGGAGTCTGAATGGGCCCTAACCTGCGGTTCTGTGGTGACCTCACATGGCTCAGGGCAGTGTCTGTCTTTGGGGGACCCAGTCCCTCCCTGAGAGTCAGATCCAGGCCAGGAGTTTGCACTGGACCACCAAAGATAAGAGGCACCAAAGTTCCCCATGGGGATGTGGGCAGATGGGGACCTGAATGGTCTCCTCTTTTGAGAGGGCACCCACCCTTGTTAGAGGGTTGGCACCAAGAAGGAGGGCTTCTGATCAATCGGACACAAATTACAAATCTAGAACGTCTGGTGTCAGTACACTTTGATGTGTATGCTGCTATTAACAAGAACCCCTGGACAATTATAAAATGTGGGGGCTTGTCATGGAAACAAGAGTATAGACCCAATGACAAATATATGTGTGAGCAGGCCCCAGCTCCATCCACCTGCTATTGTTGCCCTTACTGGAGTTGTGTCACAGGGCAACCTGGGAGAATGAAAGCAAGATGGCTCTCCTTCAAAAGGAATCTGTTGACCTCAATTGCAAACTAGAGATGTGTAATCCTGTCAATTTGACTATCTTCAACCCTGGAGACTCAAAATGGAAAAATGGTCTCAAGATCAGTATTTATATCGATGGGCAGGGTATTGACCCAAGATCTGTGTTGGGTTTCCAGAGTAATTCTGTTCCACTCTGGATTTCTACACACAAGCTCTTCCATTCTTTTTATGAAGAGGTAGAAAGTGGTCCTCCACCTATTTCAGTCAGAACTAAAAACCTATTCATAGCCCTAGCAGAAACCATAACCCAGACATTGATGATTACTTCTTGCTATGTGTGTGGAGGAACTAATATGGGAGACCAATGGCCCTGGGAAGCTAAAGAATTAGATCCCCAGAGACCCTTCAACAACTCAGGGGCATTCAAGAAAACCAGGGTCGGGGTTTGGCATTTAAAGACTTCAGTCATCAGCAGGAACTGCCTGGCATGGTGGGGCCCATTATTCAATATTCCAGTAGGAAACCTCACTGGCCTAAGCCCAAAGCACTATAATACATCTACTCATACTTCTGGCTGGTGGGGAAGCCCAAACTATACGGAGCCTAATCCTCACCCTCTAGCAAGCTTCCCCAATTTAAAGAACAGATGGAATGACTTGTCCACCAAAGGCCAGGGGCCTGCTCCAGAAGGATTATATTGGATTCATGGGTCTAACACATATTTAGCCTTGCCAGCCAATTGGTCAGGGGAATGCATATTGGGGACTATCCACCCCTCTTTTTTCCTATTTCCCTTAGCCCAAGATGAATCATTAGGGGTCCCAGTTTATGAAGGCAGAGGTCTCACCAGGAACCACAGGTCTGTACAGATTGGAAACTGGAAAGATGATGAGTGGCCTCCTGAATGCATAATCCAATATTATAGGCCAGCCACTTGGGCAGAGGATGGGTCCTGGGGCTACCAAACCCCAATTTACATGCTTAACAGAATTATCTGGCTCCAGGCAGTGGTTGAAATCATTACTAATGAAACAGCCAAGGCTCTTAATTTGTTGGCAGGACAACCACCAAACCAAGACACATAATGCTATTTATCAGAATCACCTAGCCCTAGGTTACTTACTGGCTTCAGAGGGGGATGCTTGTGGGAAGTTCAATCTCAGTAACTGCTGCTTACAGATAGATGATAAGGGCAAGTTTATGGAAGAAATACCTACAAGATGACTAAAATAGCTCATGTTCCAATCCAGGCTTGGAAAGGATGGAATCCTGGAGAGCTATTTGGGGGCTGGTTTTCTTACCTAGGGGGATTCAAAACTCCTGTGGGAATAGTCCTACAACTCCTTGGGACCTGTCTCCTTTTACCTTGTCTCTTGCCATTATTCATGAGGATAGTTTCTAGTCTAGCTGAGGCCACTGCAGATAGAAGGGCCACAGTGGATAGAAGGGCCACCACACACCTCCCAGCCCTAAGAGGTTATCATCCTCTTGGCTTAGAAGATCAAGAGGTTGATGCTTTATAAGATTTAAGGGGCATCGAGAGGAAGGATTGAAGAGGAAAATTGGAAACTTGCACTCAGCTAAAAATAACGCCATGCTTGTTCTGTCTCTGTAAAATATAGTTGCTGTGTCAAGAAAAACAAAAAGAAACAGTATGACCTAGCAATCCAATATAACCATAAGGTGTTTTGCTAAAAATGGAATGTTCTGCATCTGCTTTTTAAAGTTTCTGTTTGGAAACTTCTGTGCTCTGCAAACCAAGTAATCAACCTACCCATGCTAACTGAAAACATGTGCTCTGACCGCTGTAAAAGTAAAGCTCACCCTGAGCTTGGGGCTCAGAACTTTGGAGCGTTAGCTTATCTGGGGCCACTGGCTTAAAAAAACCTGAGTTCTCCAACCCTCTGAGTGTGCTGCTTGGTTTCTCAACAGAACACTTTCTGTAACATTTTGATAATATAACTTTGGCACAATTATTACAGCCTTGGGAAAATGTTTTCTGATTGACTCATGTCCCCACCTCTGAGAGATAACACTGCCTAAAACCTGATATACTGAAAGCAGAGCAGTTCTGTTTCCTCAGAAGAAAATCAGAGTTACAGGTTCTGATATTCAAGAAGAACAATAGATTCTTGTCAGGTATAAACAATAAGGACCCACTAAGGCAGTTTTTACATCTCGTCTTTAGCTATAGTAAGAACTACGCAGGCTTATCTGTAAAGCTGTTTAGATATTGTGCATCAAAATAGCAGATGTCCTCCAAAGGTTGAATGCATCCTCATTATTAGTACCATGTTTCATACTACATCATGAAAAATATGTACTCTGTTATGGGGGCAACCTGTCACTTTCTATGTTCCATTTGTTGCTACCTCCCAGTGTTGTTGATCCTAAGTCCTCTTAATTCACATAGAGAAAGATACTCCTAGATGATTACTTATTGTGTTCTAAGACCTGAGCTCTACCTGCTGTCCTTCCAAATGAGTGGTCTTAGTTGAGTTCAATAATTTCTTACATTTGTTTTATTTACCATGAGCTAGGTAATTCTAGAAAAGGTAATCCTAAAGTGTTACTCAATATCTGTTTATAATTTTATTTCATTTGCTTTATTTGTTCATTCATTTACTAAACAATTGATTAAAATTGTACACTCTGGGTGATGCAATGTATAGAGCCAGCACATTTGTTCAAACATGCATGATAATATGAATAAATGATAATTAATAGTGTATAACTCTAACTTTAGTCATTACTTTGTTGTCCACTTCTTAATGGGGGCTTTTTATCAAGAGTGCTGTTGACCAGTTGGCCAAACTGGCTGTTTTTAGTACAATGTCCTTTTAATCCGTCTTTTCCCTTTCTCAACAGTACTTGTTCTACACTGCCCTGATCCCACTCACAGGAGATGACTTATTTCTCTGAAAAGATAGGGACCTTCCGATGCAAACTCCCACACCCCATAATATCCTTGTATATTGTATTCTTCATTTCTGAGCAATAATTATGTTCCCTTCCCCATGCCGACCCTTCTTCCTAGGTCAGTGTTCCAACTCTTCTCCCTCATCCCTCTGTCTTCATCTTTCTCTCAGTCCATTACATCAGTCTAGCTCTTTCCACAGAATCCTCCTCTCTACCTTCAGACATATGTAAGCATCCTATCCCATTGTTAACAGCAACTTTCTTTGACCCTGCTGCCTCTTCAAGTCAACTTTTCAAGCTATTTTTATATCTCTTGGCCCCCCCACATTGAAAGAAGAAAGAAAGAAAGAAAGAAAGAAAGAAAGAAAGAAAGAAAGAAAGAAAGAAAAGAAATTGCATACTATAAACTGTTTTTTACTAAAAAAACTTACAATGATAAAGATATGATGGAGAACAAAATAGTCATGATCTCTGTCCTCAGTGAGTCCTACAGGTTACAGAGCTTACTAAGAGTTTGAGGAATGAAAATGAAATCCCTTGTTTCTAGCCATTATGCAAAACTTTTCTATTGTAAATTCTTCTTCTTATTGGTCATGTCAATCAGGATTTGCATGTGTCTGAGTTTTAGCCATGAGTATCAATGTGGCCTTCTTATGCAGAACACTCACACCTTTATGAAAGTTCACTCATTTGGGTGCTATATCACTACTTTTGATGATTTTACTTATGATTTTTGAGCAAGCTTCTTGAGACCACTCTGAGAATCTTAGTTTGTATAACCTTGCATATTGTAGTTGGTTTATTTTCCATTATCTTTGTTTTATTGGGTGATCTTTCCCAATCTCCAAATAATTTAAACTATCATTTACAATATTCCTAAAACTAGTTCTAGATCCTGACACAAAGTTCAAACTTTTTAAAAAAATGCAATTGTCTACTGAACATTTTAACTCACATTTCCTATGACTGCCTGAACTTTAAGCTCTCCTTATTATCTTCCTATTAATTCTAATCTCAACCAGAGAGGCCACTACTCAGACATTAGAAGTATCTTTTGTTATAATTCTTAATACTCCTCTTTTTCAACTTAGGATACTGTAAAATAATGTGGAAAGAGGAGAAACCATGAAATAAAACAAACTTTAATATAATTCTCAGTGTTGAATTTCCCAAATATTCAAATTGGTAAGCTTCTTGACTCCTGTGAGTTTCAGTATTCTCTCATAAGAAATGCCATTGTTAATTCCTATCTGGTGGAATATTTATGTGAAATAAAAGCCATGCTTGTAAAGTCAAAAAGAAAAAAAAATACAGGCTATAGTATAAAATGTATTCAATAAATGTATGGTAAGTAAAATTACTTAAATAAAATACATTCCTTATTAAGAGTATACTTACTAACAGAAGTTAAAAAAACAATTGGATTTCAATGTGAAAAAAATAAGAGGTATCAATTCAGTTTGCAAAGCAACTAGGTATAGATGTTAATAAAAGAACCACTTGCTCTATGTCTATAGTTCATGGTTGAAGATGTGTGCAGCCCACAGCATAGAAACTCGTCCCAAATATTGCACTAACATCCCTGGAATATACTGGAAAATATATTACAAGAGCTATAAAATTTGTCTCCTTACACAAAGAAGGGCACCTAAGGGTGGAAGTGATCTACTTCCTTTTTTATCAATGACTTTTTTTCTTCTCTCTATTCTCCAATTTCTTCCATCATCCAGTTGTATTTCTTCCTCTATTTTTGGTCATGGAGTTACTAACAACTCCAAGTCCTTGTTTCTATCTGAGTATTGAAATGACTTAAGTTGGTATATGTATATGTTAAATACACAAATCAAAAGTTGACTTTATTATGTCCATATAATGCTGACTGGCAAAGGAAAGAAAGCTTTAGAAAATTATACATCTAGAATGCCAATATCTTACATCATCATTTCTTAAGATATTCCCCCTGGAAAGCAGACAAGAACATTTTTTCAATGTTTTGTGAGAGGGCTGCTATCAACAAAGGATGGGTTGACTTTAAAATTGGGACAATGTGCTGGGCAGAGTAACTATACTTTGCCTCATACTATGAGAAAGAAACAGGGAAAAATGACAGCCTAACTTTTTCAAAATTTGCCATTAATATAGGAAATTAATAGGATGAAACATAAGCATCAGGATGGGGCATGATTTTGTAATCAACAAATTTCTCATGAACACCAGGTATGTGAAAAGCTCATCTTTGTTGTGTGGAGATAGAAGGATTTAGTCCATGAATTAAGTCTTAGTACATTTTCTTGCTATGACAGAGTGTAGAAATGTCTACAAATGTTTAATACATAAGATAGCTTAGCAAGAGAAGTTTTGTTAAAACAATGGGTACTGAAATGTTAGAAGAGATTATTTTTGGTTCACAATTAGAGAAAAGGTTAATGGAGGTAGTGACCTTCACACAGCTTCTGGAGAATGCCAGCTTCTCCAGCTCTAAGTGACAGCTTCGGACAGAATATTGTACATCACAGTATAGCATTCTTGCACTTTGCCTTCTTACAAATAATGCCATATGATTATAGTTTCCAGTTGGCCACTTCAGAGATTGAATCTGATGGATAAATAACTACTTCTCAGAGAAAGATCAGAGGGAACCCAACAATGAAGAGGTTTAAATCTATCATTAAGGTAAAAACAACCTGCCTTATATATGAAGAGGAGTTCCTGTACATATTTATGGTAAGAGCCTCCCTTTCATCAATATTTGTCCCTGTCCAATGTTCCTCCATGTGTGATCTTATCTACTGTTGCCCCTTCAAAGTTTCCTTCTTGTTCTAATAAGATTTTCAATGAGGAAAAGTAAATATTAATTTTATGACATATTGATCAATCAGATACGGGAAGCATAAATAGTAGGTATGGAGTTTTATGGTGACCTTTTGATTTTCATCTTACACTGTCTTCTTGGGAATCCCCAGACCAGATAATCAGGAATCATAGGATTTAGTTATTTATACAAAGTGAGGAGCTCAAGGAGCTATAGATTTTATATGTAGGTATCTTGGTCTTTAAGGGATGGGACAACTGTTAACCTTTCCACAAATAATGGAAAATTCTGCAGAAAAATAAAGTGAATGTAGCTTCTCACCCCCAAAAAGGCAGTTAGTGTAACTGAGTTAGGGAGGGGTGGATAGCTTAAGAGAGAATCTTTAAAGAAAGCAATGCTTCTCACCGTGGTCTTCCTAGCTGTACAGACTTTTAAGCATAGAAAGATCCACCAAACACTTTATATTCCATCCTCTTCTATTGTGCACCTTCATCTGCCTGCTTTGCTTTCAGCTCTTCCCTGTTCTCCCTACACCAAAAATACTCTGTTTGTTATGTTTGACAAATTTAGCCAATATAAAGTTGGCTAATTTTGTTTGGAGAGTTGAGGTTAAGACAGTAGTTATTAGAAGATGTGCCTTGCTGGACATTTGGTCCCTTCCAAAACACCCATAAAGATATTTGGTCTGCACCAAAAAAGTCCTTGAGATTTTAACCAAATGCCCCAATGGATATTTTAGATAGGATCAAAGGTCCACTGACCAAAGATATGCTATATTACTGATGCTGTTTTGTTTCCAAGCTACTGTAATCTTCATTTGTGTCAGATTCCTGTGAGAATATGAGGAAAGGTGTTAACCCTCCTCTTGAAAAATAACCTTGGATATGTGGTCATATACATACCACACACAAAAGTGTTACCAGGATGATAGGAAAAATGGCATGTTCTAAGGGACAATGATTCATGTAAAAAATACTCTAAATACTTCAGATGATCATTTGTGTAGGTATCCAGATATCATGTCTCATATGGCCTTATTTTATCTGTAATACATATTCTATTTGAGGGTTTATAGCTGATTCATAAGTTACTCAAAATTGATCTCACTGTTGTTGTTGCTTCTGGCTTTATAAATAGTAAGCATGTTTGTCTGTCTACATATATGATAGAAGACCCTGTAAATTTGATGTAAGCCTCTATAAATTTGATGTTAATGTGTTTTATAAACAGAATAGTACTAGAACAATGACATAGATCATCATATTTTCAAGAGAAGTAGGAAAATATTCAGTTTCAAGACACAACACCTACATGGTACAAGGCAGTTAGATTAGAACTGTGGATAATAATACCCTGAGAATACAGAGTTTTCCAATATTCTCTTTTTCAGAATGGAAAGTAAAATATTCACACACATTCTTGTGTGCAAGCAATAGTTATTCTTATATTGTAAGGAAAGCTGTAATGAAAGCCTTCAGAGAGCAGGAGAGTAGATTTCCCTTCTCATGGGCAATCATTGAAGGCCATCTGGGGGATGTTTCTGGGAAGTTCTGTCCTAAAGTTCAAGGAAAATAGAAGTTCCTAAAATGGTGCCAGAGTATAAGAAGAGGGTAAGATGATTTTGAAAAGGCTATACTTATTTATTTTTTAATCCTTGGTTTCTACATTAGTTTTATTATGAGCCTACTATCTCGATATATTTAGTAATATTTAAGTGCTTCCATTGCAACTTGATTCTGATTATACAAAGAATTAATATACACTTGCTGATTTGAGAACTGTGTTTTCCCTAGAACGTGGGATGTTGTAGGATAAAAAATAGATTAAAACCCTTTTTTTTTTCCAAGAATCAAAAACATTCCCTATATTGACAGTATAGAAAACTGTCTTTTTTTAAAGGCACTGATATATGACTAAATGAGTCAAGATTCCTTGGAATATGTATGTATAGAAATGGACTTTACTGCTGCAGATTGGATAAAGATCTTGGCGTCATACTGAAAACTATCAATTAAATATTTAATGAAGATGAACAATTATAAATGAGTTAAATTATATGTATGTATGATTCTCAATTGACTACATAAACAAGTAAAAAATAAATAAGATCTTTCTAGAGGTGAATAGACTAATGAGAATGATGACATACTACTCAAAATCTATACGGACTCAAAGGAATGGCCAAAATCAAGATGATTAGAATAAGAAAGACATTCACATCATCTTACGCTACCTACTATATGTTCAAGCCCCAATATTTTATAAAACATTACTCCCTTAAATGAATAAAGAAAAAAAAAACTTCCTGTAAATATTAAGATACACAGGTTCAGTTATATTTTATTTATTTTTATTTTTTAAGCTCTTTATTGGAAAATAATTGCTTTACACTCTTGTACCAGTTTTGAGGTACACCAAAGTGAATCAGCTGTATTTATACATATATTCCCGTATCCCCTCCCATGAATCCCTCTCGCTCTCACTGTCCTGGCCCGCTAAGGTGTCACCCATCATTGAATTGATCTCCCTTTGTTATACAACAGCTTCCCACTAGCTATCTATTTTACAGTTGGTAGTGTATCTATGTCTATGCTACTCTCTCACTTTGTCCCAGCTTCCCCTTCACCCCCCACCCCCCCTCCGCAACTGCATGTCCTCCAGTCCATTCTCTGCATCTGCATCCTTATTCTTGCCCTGTCACTGGATTCATTAGTACCATTTTTTCCCCCTAGATTCCATATATATGAGTTAGCATAAAGTATTTGTTTTTCTCTTTCTGGCTTACTTCACTCTGTATGACAAACTCTAGGTCTATCCACCTCATTACATATAGCTCCATTTCATTCCTTTTTATAGCTGAGTAATATTCCATTGTATATATATGTCACATCTTCTTTATCCATTCATCTGTTGATGGGCATTTAGGTTGCTTCCATGTCCTGACATTTTTTTTTTATTCTATTTTTATTTTTAGCATTTTTCTATATTTCTATTTTTAGCTAAGTTTTTTTGTAGTGCTGACTGTATCTCTCCTACATTTTATTTTAGGATCCTTGACCAAGATCACATAGTCCAAATAAATTTTTTTCCCTCTTTGACATTCCAGACTGAAAAACTTTCAGATATTTTCCAAAGAGTTGTCTGTAATTTGGAGGAAGATAGTGTATATTTAAAGTTTATTGAAGAGAAGTAAATTTGTCAAGGAAGAGAAAAACTTATAAGGGAAATTTTGTTTGCTTAGTCTATTATTGTCTGTGACTGGATAAAACACACCTTTAATGCCATGTATTAGTGGTATGGGTGGGATTCAAAAAGGAACTCAATAGGATAAATCAATCTTCCAGGTTACATTTAAATACATAAGATTTCAGTTTATTTATTTATTTATTTTTTACCTAAAAAGTGTCTCTTCTAGTGTCATCTTCACAAGATAGATCTAGAGAAAAAGTCTTGATCATGGAATGACCCATGCTAATATATTTTTCCACATCTGAAAAAATAAATCTTAGTTGAAAAAATGACATTTCAAAGTTGAATAATAATTGACTTTGCCAACACAAAAAACGAATTCAATGAAGGCAGTTACTGATTATCTACTATGCATCTTTTAGAAAAATCTAATTTTCTTCTTTTATTCTGCTTCTCTGCTCTGTTCAGGGGATGGGGGCCTGTCATAGACCTGAAATATATAAACTCTACTGGGAATGCAACCATGATCAATCAGGTCCTACACAAACTGCCTGGTGATACAAACACCAAAAAACCCAAAATTCCAAATCTAAGATGCTTCAGCTAAAACCTGAATTGGAAAGCATGAACTATTAATAACTCATGGTTGTTTATTTCTAAATATAAATTCAGGGACACAGATCTCTAAGCAAAGATTTTCAGAAATTGGAGAAATAAAAATAGATACAAATAAAATTCAGATATTACCAAATATGATATACCATTCATTTCCATTCATCATCATTAGTCAACTTAAAATAGTGGCAATCATTGAGCTCACAACAGATTATTTAAATACTATAGTGTTTCCTGTTGCTGTTTTTGTGCTGTAATTCATGGGAGTAAGTATACAGTGAAGAGGTAGAGCATGCTATATATTTAGGATTAAAAAACATTAATATATATGTAAAATAAATATATGAAACATAAATATATGCATAAATAAGATATTATTTATCTGGTACAAGAGTTTTATGACTTTGTATCATAAACCTCCAAGGACAGACAAATGTATTCTAAGTGCAGACTGATCACCATGCAAGACATAAGACATATATTATTGACTATGAAACAATTTAGAGAAATCACAAAACAGAGCCACATCTCTAAACATGCATTCATAAAATTGGAAAAGTTAATCACAATCATACTTAAGCCAATAAGAGGATTTATTTGAAAACTGTTGTTGGAAAGTATCACATTCATAAGCATATTGAGACTCATAATAACCTATGAAGCAGTCGTTAAACTGAGGAACAAAGTGGTAGAGAAAATTACTAAGACACAACAGTTTGTCCCTGATGAGGAATACTTATTTTTTTTTCTAAAATGTCCCACAAAAGCACATATCACATCATAAATTAATACCTTTATTTTTTACAGATAACCCATATTATTCTCATCCCTTCTCCTCCTTCATGGAGTCATGCAGCTGAAACATAATGTGACTGAGTTTATCCTACTTGGGTTGACCCAGGATCCTGTTAGGAAGAAAATGGTTTTTGTCACCTTCTTGATTTTCTTTGTGGGGACATTACTGGGTAACCTGCTGATTACTGCTACCATCAAGACCAGCAAGGCTCTTGGGAGTCCAGTGTACTTCTTCCTTTTCCAGTTATCCTTATCAGATGCCTGCTTCTCTACTTCCATAGCACCTAGGATGATTGTGGATTCTCTTTTGAAGAAGATCACTATCTCTTTCAATGAGTGCATAGTCCAAATTTTTTCATTGCATTTCTTTGTCTGCCTGGAGATCTTCATCCTAATCCTCATGCCTGTAGACTGCTATGTGGCCATCTGTAAGCCCCTGCACTACACAATCATCATGAGTCATCGAGTCTGTGGTGTGTTGGTGGCTGTGGCCTGAGTGGGGTCCTGTGTGCATTCTACACTTCAGATTCTTCTAGGCTTGATTCTACCTTTCTGTGGTCTCCATGTGATTGATCATTATTTTTGTGAATTGCATCCTTTGTTGAAACTTGCCTGTGCAGACACCTATGTAATCAACCTACTCTTGGTGTCCAACAGTGGGGCCATCTGTACAGTGAGTTTTTTCATGCTGACCTTCTCCTATGTTACCATCTTGCATTCTCTGAGAAACCACAGTGCTGAAGGGAGGGAAAAAGCCCTCTCCACCTGTGTGTCCCACATCATCATGGCCATCCTTTTCTTTGGTCCTTGCATATTTATATACACACACCTGCTACCACCTTCTCCATGGATACGATAATAGCTGTATTTTATACAATTGGAACCCCTTTGTTCAACCATCTGATTTATACACTGTGGAACACAGAAGTGAAAAATGCCATGAGGTTGTTGTGGAACAAGAATCTGATTTCAGATGACAGAAGATGGAATTTTTCAATGTTTTTTCACAATCTGGGTTAACTTTGAAAAAGTCTGTATTGAATATTATGTTCTTACTGTGGTGATGATATAATCCCTTCCTTGGGCATCAGTTTAGTTCCTTCAGGAAATAGGCAATGTGAACACATACACTGGTTAGTGTTCAAGTACAGTAGAGGAAGACACAGCACCTGGTAAATAGGTATGTAAGGCTCATTGCCTTAGATACTTTCACTGCAGTATCTCTGCCTCTTTTGCCTGCCTAGAGTCACTGTGGTTCTGATCTAATATATTTTCCTGTCCCTTTTCATGAAGATTTCTTGTGTTCTCTGCTTCTAGATATCCATTTATATGCTTATATTCACAGACTGTCAGGTTTCATCTCTTCCAAACTCTTTGCTTTATTAGACACTTTAGTCTCATTATATCTGATAGTAGGCCTTTTACTTAGTAGTTCTTTCTGGTAAAAAAAAAAAGTATCAGATTCAAATAACTGTAAAAACTTCTTGTTGTCAGAAGGATTTATATTTATATATTATCTCCAGTACATTTCTTGAGCTTTTACTTCAATTTCTCACATAGACCTTTCCAGAACAGTGATATAACAGTGAGAAAATTCAGTCTTCTCAAGTAGCTCTTTGAACTTAAAAGGTTTGCCTTTAGGAATTATCATTGTAATAGCATTATCTTCGTAAAACCTACTTTATGCTCCTAATTCGATTCTTTTTAATTTTGGGAGGTTATTATTAAGATTTTTTGAATCATGTCAATTGTAGTAATATTTTTATGGTATTAGATTATTATGACTGTAGCATAGATGGTCCAAATTAAGGAAGATACATTTATGTGAGCAAGAGGTGGAGAGGGCAAACTGTTGATGTTAGTCATTTTTAAACTTTAATAGAATAAAACAATTAATGAGATAAATCAGAGGGTTTTTATATCTTAAAACAGAAATATTTACTTAATAGATGTATGAAATTTCTCTCTGGAAAAGTTTAAAAATTTCAAAATATTAAAAATATATGCGGTTGCTAGGAATTTAACTAGGAGGAATAAAAGGATTCATACTTTGAGTGTGGGGTTATTTGTAAGGAAGGAAAGCTATTCTGTTTGATACTCTAATGGTAGATAGTGTCATATTGGGTATGTCAAAGCCCATAATACAATTCTACAAAACATAGAGTAAACCCTAGTGTAAACTATGGGTTTTAGTAAAAATTGATTAGTATCAACTCCTCATCTGTAATGTACATATCAGAATAATGCAAGTTGTCATTAAATAATCTGTGATGGGTACAGAGGGTTTATGGGAATTCCCTGTACTTTTTGTGTAATTTTTAGTAAACTTAAAATTATTCTAAAAAATAAAGTCTTTCAAAAAGGTTACATCCACAAGAGAGCTCAATTTCTCAGTACCTATTTCAGAAATACATTATTTGAATTTTTATACAAATTTCCTACATAAATACATCTTTTATGAAACCATATATTTATACCCTCAATTACTCTACAGTTTACCCTAGTACACTGTACAAAATCATTGATGAGTATGCAATATTATATTAACTGCGTGAAAATTTTTTTAAACTTGAGTATTATAATATGGTGAACATTACTTTGAATGTTTTCACATTGAGAAAAATTTGTGTTAAAAGGTTTTAGTTTTATTCCACATGATAATCTTCAGTACTTTTATATTTACATATTTAAAAAGCACTCTTACTGTTTACTTACTTTCACTCTTTTTTAAACATAACATAAGCATTAAACTTTTAGTGTTACTAACCACAGAAGATTATGTAATTTTTGTAGGAGGAGTTTAAATCTTTCATAATAACAAAATAATTTTGGATATTGCTATCAATATATCTTCTATAGATTTACATAAGGTTCTGAAAGAAAGTAAATGTAAAACAAACACTTTCAAAGGCCCAGGTAGGATTTTCTGTGCTAAAATTGGCTGAGAGGGTTAGTGTCAAAAATTAATGTTAAACACACCAGAAAAATACATACAAAATGAAGATGAACTGAGTAATATTACACACCCCTTTTTGCTATGTGCTATTCTAGGAGTTGAAAATATAGTAGTGAAGTAAATAAGCAACATCCATTCTACCAGAGAGTCTACTAAGGTGTATAGTGAACACGGATAATAAAAACTGGGCAAATACTGATTACACCAGGGGTTTTAAAAAATGCCAGAACCAAAAGAGCAAGATAATTGAGGAGTGTGATGGTGGCCCAGCTCAGGACATGGATGTATACTATGTAGAACAGGATGGTCAGGAAAAGCTGATATGACTTTTCCACTAAGATGGAAATCAGTGGTTCTTGCCATGGAAAATTTTGCTCCCAGGAGACAGTGGAAAGTCTAGTTACACTGTGGGTTGTCATAGAAATGAGGGTGTGCACTGGTCACTGTTATTGGCATCTGGCAGGTAGAGCTTCAGGATGCTTTGGAACAGCTCCTAATGCACAGGGCAGGACATCACTACAAAGAACTATCTACCTGGCTCAAAAGTTCAGTAGTGCTGAGGCTGAGAAATTCTGACCAATATGAAAATATCTTGAATATTTACAATAAATACAATTCTAGGTAGATGGGACAGCATGTGCAAATTGAATACACTTATTTTATAAGAAATATAATCAAGAAGCCCAATGTGGCCAGAGAAGGGAATGAGAGTGAATATTTGAAAATGAGACCAGAAATATAATAGAGAATCTCAGTATAAAGTGCTTATGGGATTATTCTGGAGAGAAATGGGTAGGCATTTGACATATATCTGACATGATTTAATTTATGTTTTAACAGGATTATTTTGACTGCTTAATTGAGCATCAGGAATGGAAACTGTGATTTTCATTTAACAATGAGAAAAGAGATCATGGTAATTTAGACTAGGTAGGTAGCATATGTGGTGAGAAAAATTCTGTTTATGGATACAGTTTTCACTGTTGATGGGAATATAAAATGACACATCCACACAAGATAAATTTCTGATTCTTCATTTTAACACTAAACATACATTTACCATGTTCTATCTCTTGTTGGTTAAGGTGTTGCCAGTCAAGGAGAAAACCTTTCTTCCTTCTGATGGTGGTAATAAGTAGTATCACATCTTGCCAGAGGTGTAAGATACATCTTTTTCCTTTAGAATCTATACTGATGACATGTGCATGAAAGCTCTCCCTCTGGCTTCCTGACTCCATTTTAGTGAGGTTTTCCTTTACTAAGTTTCACAAAAGGGATGATTAGGCAGAACACAGATTTTTAAGGCACTGAAGTATGATACTACATGGTGGATACCTGCCATTCTACACAGATCAAAAGCCAAAGATGTACTACACTAAGAGTGAACCCAAAGACAACCTATGGAACTGAGTAATTACTCTGTGTCAATGATGTGTCAGGTTCATTGATTACAACATAGTTCAGAACGTTTATAGAGGAAAAGATTCTGTGTGTGAGGAGTGGAGAGGGAGATGGTATATTTTCCTCTCAAACTTGCTGTGAACCTAAAATAGCACAAAAAAGGGAAGTTTATAAAAATGTTACGTTTACATCAAAAACTGAAAAAAATGTTAAGCTGAATTCATTAAAACTAAATGTGCCTGCTCTGGAAGACACCCTGCTCAGACAATAAGAAAACTAGCCACAGACTGAAAGCAATTATTTGTGAAATCCTTATCTGACAAATGACTCATATACAAAATGTTCAGAGAACACTTAAGACCAACAATAGGAAAACAAGCAACCCAATTTTGATAAATAGGCAAATGACCTGCACAAACATCTCACCAAAGAAGATACAGTGATGGAAAGTAAGTGTATGAAAAGATTCTCAATATCATATGTCATTAGGGAATTGCAAATAAAACATTGTGATACCACACACACAGTTTTTAGATTGACTACATACAAAACACTAACATTACCAAATGTTGGTGAGGATATGGAGACATGGGAGAACTCATTCATTACAGTGGGAATACAAAACGGTACAGTCATTTTGAAGATAGTTTAGGAGTTTCTTACAAAGCTAAGCATAAACTTACCATATGATCCAGCAAGGTGTTTCTAGGTATCACCCAAATTAGTTAAAAACTTTGGTCCAGATGAAAAATACACTCTGGTTCTTTCCATAGATGACTGGATAAACTAACCATGAAGCACACATATAGTGAAATATTATTCAGCAATAAAGGGAAATGAACTATCAAACCACAAAAATCATGGAGAAACATTAATCCTGTTGCTGAATGAAAGAAGCCAATATTACAGTCTGTATACTGTATAAATCCAACTGTACGATATAGGACAGAGAAAACTATCAGTCCAGTAAAAAAAGCAGTGTTTGCCAGCACTTGGGTGGGAAGCAGAGAAGGGCATGGTTAAAAGGAACATGTGGGTTAGTTAGGACAGAGAATCTATCTATGTGATACTGTAAAGGCAGATATATTATACATTAGTTAAAACCCATAGAATGTGTAACATCAAGAGTGAATGCTAATATAAATTATGGACTTTGGGTGGTAATGATGCATCAGTGTAGTTTCATCAATTATAAAATATATAATGCAAGATGTTAATAATGAGGGGTTGGCATATGGGAACTCGTACTTTCCATTCATTTATCTTTAAAACTAAAACTGACCTCTATAAATACCAGAGTATTGGTTACCTATAGAATGAAGCACGGACAGGTAGGAAGGTGCTCAGAAAGAGATTTAATTATGGGTAATGTTTTAGTTCTTGGTTGGAAAGTTTACAAGTGTTTCTGCTCTTATTGAAAAATGGGGAAACAAAGTATAAAATGTATGAAATGTGGTAAAATAATTTGGATGTGGGTGAATTCTACAGATGAAATTCTATTGTAAAAATTGTTCTCTCTTTTAGCTCTGCCTTCATGTTGTCTTTCTGCACTCATGGGGGGCAAGTGTTCCAGATCTGTACTCTTTTGGGAAAAACACTGACTTTTCAAGTTACTCCAAATGAAAGTCATGGCTCTATCTCAATTGCTAATAGATCCCTGACACAATCATTACAGCCTGCGTAAAATGTTATTGATTAAACTAGCTGAATTCATATTCCAAACCTTGTGAGATAACATCACCTAAACCTTATATACTGATGAATTGAGAAATTCTGGTTGCTCAGAGAAAAATCAGGATTCAGTTATTCAGGAGAAAAAAAAGACATTCTCCTGTCAGGTAAAAAACCAGGGTCCACAAAGGCATATTTTACATCTTATCTTTAGCCATCACTAGGAACCACACTAAATGTATCTGTAAAGCTGTTTGGATATTGTGCAGCAAAACAGCAGATATCCTACAAAGGTTGCATGCATCCTGCTTATTGATGCCACATTCCATACTGTATCATGAAAAACATATACGCTCTCATGGGGACAACCTGTCATTTTCTATGTTCCATTTGATGCTGATTCCCAGTGTTGTTGATCCTAAGTGCTCTAACTCACATCAGAGAAAGGTATTCCTAGAGGACTACTTGTTGTGTTACAAGACCTGAGCTTCCTCTGCTGTCCTTCCAAATGAGTGGTCTCAGTGTAGTTCAGACAGAATTTGTTAAGCTTATTTCATTTACCATGACCTAGGTATTTTTGGAAAAGGTAATCCCAAAGTGTTACACAATTTCTGTTTTCAATTTGATTTCATTTTATTTATTCATTAATTCTACTAAGCAATTTATTAGAATTGCACACTCTTGAGTGTACAGTGTGCAGAGCCAACTCATTGGCTGAAACATGCAGGATAATATGAATAAATGACAACTAATCCTGTGTAACCATAACTTTACTCATTTGATTTTTCTCTCCTTCCTCAATGACTAGTTGACAAAATTGGCCCTTTTTCAGTACAATGTCCTTCTAATCCCTCTCTTCCCTTATCTGCAGTACTTGTTCTACATGGTTTTCACTACCCTGATCCACTCCCAGAAGACGACCTATTTTGCTGAAAAGATCAAAGCCACATGATGCAAACTCTCACACCCCATAATATCCCTGCATATTCTATCCTTCACATCTTTCTGAGCAATAACTATTCCCCTCCCCCCTGCTGACCCCTCTTCCTGGGCCAGTGGCTATATCCTCTCCCTCAATTCTGTCTTCATCTTCCTCTCAGTCTCTCACATCACTCTGTCCATTTTCACAGAATCCTTCCCTTTGCTGCAAACATAAGCAGGTCTCCTGTCCCATTATTAAAAATACCTTCCTTCCTTCTTTCCTTCTTTCTTTCCTTCCTTCATTTCCTTCCTTCCTTCCTTTCTTCCTTTCCTTCCTGCCCTCCCTTCCTCCCATCTTCATTCTTTTCTTCCGTCCTTTCTTTTTTCTTTCTTTCTTTCTTTCTTTCTTTCTTTCTTTCTTTCTTTCTTTCTTTCTTTCTTTCTTTCTCTCTTTCTCTTTCTTTCTTTCTTTCTTTCTTTCTTTCTTTCTTTCTTTCTTTCTTTCTTTCTTTCTTTCCTTCCTTCCTTCTTTCTTTTTCTTTCTTTCTTTCTTTCTTTCTTTCTTTTTTTCTTTCTTTCTTTCTTTCTTTCTTTCTTTCTTTCTTTCTTTCTCTTTCTTTCTCTTTCTTTCTTTCTTTCTTTCTTTCTTTCTTTCTTTCTTTCTTTCTCTTTCTCTCTCTCTCTCTCTCTCTCTCTCTCTCTCTCTTCCTTCCTTCCTCCCTCCCTCCCTCCCTCCCTTCCTTCCTTTCTTCCTTCCGATACTTATTGGGATATAGTTGCTTTACAATGTTGTGTTCCTTTCTGTTGTACAGCAAACTGAATCAGCTATATGTCTATATATATCCCTTCTTTTTTGGATTTACTTCACATTTAGGTTGCCACTGAGCATTCAGTAGAGTTCCCTGAGCTATACAGTAGGTTCTCATTATCTATCTACTTTTTTAAGCTCTTTATTGAAATATAATTGCTTTACAATCTTGTACCAGCTTTTGAGGTACACCAAAGTGAATCAGCTGTATTGATACATATATCCCCATATCCCCTCCCTCTCACAACTCCCCACACCTGCCCTGTCCTGGCCTTCTAAAGCATCACTCATCATAGAGTTGACCTCCCTTTGTTATACACCAACTTCCCACAAGCTATCTATTTTACAGGTGGTAATGTATATATATCTATGTTACTCTCTCACTCGTCCCAGCTTCCACTTCCCCCCTGCCCCCCCAACCCTGTGTCCTCCAGTCCATTCTCTACATCTGCATTCTTATTCCTGCCCTGTCACTGGATTCATCAGAATGGGAGAATATGTATCTACTTTATACACAGTAGTTACATATGTCAATCCCAATCTCCCAATTTATCCCACCCCCTCTGCTTCCCTTGGTATCCATGCAATTGTTGTCTATGTCTGTGTCTCTTTTACTGCTTTACAAATAAGTTCATTTGTATCATTTTTCAAGATTCCACATATAAGGGGTATTATACGATATTTGGTTTTCTCTTTTTGGCTACTTCTTTCTGTATGACACGTCTCTGCAAATGACAGCATTCTGTGACATCACTGTTTTCTCATTGTACCTTTATATTTCTTTGCTTTTTCAATAATTGAAAGGAAATTGGATACTAGAAAATTTTGTTTACTAAACACTTACTGTGATAAAGATATGATGGAGAAAAAACTAGTCATGATCTCTGATCTTAGTGAGTGTTGTATTCGACAGAACATGTGAAGAGTCTGAGGAGTGAATGTGAAATAACCAGTTTCTGGCCCTTATGTGAAATTTTCCTAGTTTAAATTCTCTAGTCAAGGGTCATTTCAATCAAGATGTGCAAGTATCTAAGATTTAAACACTAGTACTCATGTGGCTTTCTTATGAAGACCACTCACTCAAATCTTTGGACAATATACATTTTTGGGTGTCACAACACTATTTTTTCATAATTTTACTCATGATTTTTAAATGTTCATCTTGAGACTGTTGTGAGGCTTTTAAAACATTGGTGTAACCCTACATTGTGTATTGGGTTCAATTCTCCTTTTTCTCTGTTTACTTGGGTCAGCTTCTCTAATATCATAATTTAAAACATTACTTATAAGTATTTTCAAATCTAACTCTAGAGCCCTGACACAATTTTCAATCTTAAAAAAAATACAACTCTTTACTGAACAGCTTTGTTTATATAGCCTGTGGTTACAAGTATTTCAACCCCTGCTTATTGTCTAAGTATTAATTCTAGTGTCTTTCATTATTCTTATTTTCCAGTAATCCCCGGTTTTAAACTTAGGCTAGTGTAACAAAAATGTATGCAAAGAGGACAGACCATGAAATGAAACAGGCATTAGTACAATTCTCACTATTCATCTTCCAAAACGTGTAACCTGGCAAGCTGCTTGACTTCTGTGAGTGTTAGTTTTCTCTCATATGAAATATCATTGATTTCTATCTGGTGGAATATTTATGTGACATAAAAGACATAACTTTTGTAAAGTGACAAACATCCAGGCTATTGTATAAAAGATACATAAAAGATAAATATATGGTAAGTAAACTTATTTCAATAAGAACACATTCTTTAATAAATGTATATTTACTAACATAAGTTAGAAAAAGCACTGGATATCAATTTGAAAAGATATGTAATATCAATTCAGGTTGAAAAAATAGCTAGGTATATAGATTAATTAAAAAACCACTTGCTCTAAGTGTGTAGTTCCATGATCAGGGATGTGTGCAGCTCACAGCATAGAAACTGTTTCCAGGCACCCCACTACCTTCCCTGGATTTTACTTGTAAATGTTATAAAAGCTAAAATGTTTGCCTCCTTATTCACAGAAGGGCACTGAGTGAGAAGATCTACTTCCCCTTTTAACAAGGACATCATTTTTTTCTTCTTTCCATTCTCCACCATCTTCCATCATCTATTTATATTTCTTCCTCTATGTCTCTGGTACCTTTGGTCAGCTAATTACTAACAACTCCAGGTCCTTGTTTCTAACTTTTTACTGAGTATGAAGAGGATTAAGTTGCTATACCTATAGGTTAAATAGACAAATCAAAAGTTGGATTTATATATCTTGATAATTCTGACCAGCAAAGGAAGGAAAGCTTTGGAGAATTATACAAGTAGGATGTCAATATCTTACATCATCCTGTCTTAACATATTCCCCCTGGAATGCAGAGAAGATATTTTTCAGTGTTCCTGGAGAGAGCTGCTATTAAACATGGATGGGCACTTGAGAATTTGGAGCATCTTCTAAGAAGTAAGTGATGTTGAATTTCTCAATTTTTATACTCACAGAGGTATCATTGTAAATTCACACAATATTACTTTGTAGTATGTTTCCATACATCTCATAACTATATTTTCCCTCATACTCATAAGAGAAGAGGGAAAAAGAATAATCTAACTTTTTGTATTTCACAGAAGAGAATTAATGCACTTTGCATTCTTCCAAATGATACCATATGATTATTATTTGCAGTTGGCTCACTTCAGAGATTGAATTTGATTGGTAAATAACTACTTCTCAGAGAAAGTTCAGAGGGAACACAACAGTGAAGAGGTTTAAATCTATCACTAAGGTGAAAAACAACTGGCCTTATATATGAAGAGGAGTTCCTGAAGATACTTATGGTAAGAGCCTCCCTTTCATCAGTATTTGTCCCTGACCAATGTTCCTCCACAGGTGATCTTATCCACTGTTGCCCCCTTCAAAGTTTCCTTCTCTGTTTAATAAGAATTTCACTGAAGAATAAATAAATATTAATATCATGACATGCAGGGCAGCAAGATATGGGAAGCATGAGAGTACTGGGTATTGTGTTTCATAGTGACATTTTGATTTTCACCTCCACCTATTTTCTTGAGAATTCCTAGCCAAGAGAATCAGGAATCATAGGATTTAGGTACACAGAGTGAGGCGCTCAGGAGGGTCAAATTATATTGGGTTGGCCAAAAAGTTCATTTGGATTTTTCCATAAGATCTCACAAAGAATGATAAATTCTACAGAAAAATAAAGTGACTGTAGCTTCTCTCCCCCAAAAGGCAGTTAGTGTAACTGAATTAGGGAGGGGTGAATAGCTTAAGAGAATCTTTAAAGAAAGCAATGCTTCTCACCGTGGTCTCCACAGCAGTGCAGACTTTTAAGCATAGATGGATCCACCTAACCCTCTATGTTCTCTTCTCCACCTTCACCTGCCTGCTTTGCTTTCAGCTCTTCCCTTTTCTCCCTACACCGAAAATAGTCTGTTTATTTGTTTGACAAATTCAGCCAGTCTAAGCTTGGCCAATCTTGTTTAGAGAGTTAAGACTGTAGTTATATTTTATGTCAATTGTATCTCAATAAAAGTTTAAAAAAATACTGTAGTTATTAGAAGATGTGACTTGCAAGACATTTGGTTCTGTCCAAAACATCCATAAAGCTATTCAGTCTGCACCAAAAATGCCTTGAGATTTCAACCAAATGTCTCAATGAACATTTTAGATAGGACCAAAATTCTACTCATCAAAGATGTGCTGTATTACTGATACTGTTTAGTCTCCAAACTATTGTAATCTGTGTTTGTGTCAGATTCCTTTGAGAATATGAGGAAAGGTGTTAACCCTATTCTGGAAAAATAATCTTGGACATGTGGTCATATATACCACACACAAAAATGTTACCAGGAGGATATGAATAATGGAACACTTCTTCAGGCATGATGTAAGGCAAAATGATTCATGTAAAAAATATTCTAAATTCTTCAGGTGATCATTTGAATAGGTATCTGGATATTAGTGTCTCACATGGCCACATTCTATATGAAATACATATTCTATTTGAGGATTTATAGCTGATTCATTAGGTATTCCAAATTGATCTCAGTGTTATTGGTGGTGTTGTTGTGGTTGTTGCTGTTTCTGGCTTTATATATAGGAAGCATGTTTATCTGTCTACCATATAGAATAGAGAGCACATCCTGTAAATTTGATGTAAGCCTTTATAAATTTGATGTTAATGTGTTTCATAATCAGAATCATACTACAATGACATAAATCTTAACATATTTTAAGGAGTAGTAAGGAAGTATTCAATTTCCAGGCACTTAACACTTGCATTGTACAAGGCACTGAGATTAGAACTGTGGAGAATAATATCCTGAGAACAGAGTTTTCCAATATCCTCTTTTGCAGAATGGAAAGTAGAATAAGCACATGTTCTTGTGCACAAGCAATAATTATTCTTATATGGTAAGAAAAGCGGTAATGAAAGTCTTTACAGAGCAGGAGAGTGGATTTCCCTTCTCACAGGCAATCACTGAAGGCCAGCTGGGGGATGTTTCTGGACAGCTCTGTCCTAAAGTTCAAGGAAAATAGAAGCTCCTAAAATGGTCCCAGGGTAGAAGGATAGCACAAGATGCCTTGGAAAATGCAACATATGTATTTTTAATATTTGGTTTCTAGAGTAGTTTTTGTTGTTGTTGTTGTTGTTTTGTTTTTTGTTTTTTTTTAATAAATTTCTTTCTTTCTTTCTTGGCTGGGTTGGGTCTTGGTTGCTGCATGCAGGCTTTCTCTAGTTGTGGTGAGCTGGGGATACTCTTCATTGTGGTGCACAGGCTTCTCATTGTGGTGGCTTCTCTTGTTGCAGAGCATGGGCTGTAGGAGCACGTGGCTCAATAGGTATGGCTCATGTGCTCTAGAGCACAGGCTCAGTAGTTGTGGTGTACGGGCTTAGTTGGTCTGAGGCATGTGGGATCTTCCCAGACCAGGGCTCAAACCCATGTCCCCTGCACTGGCAAGCAAATTCTTAACCACTTTGCCACCAGCAAAGTCCTCTACATTAGTTTTATTATGGAGATACTATCTCATTACATTTGCTAATCTTTATATCTGTCCAATACATCTTGATTCTGATTATACAAAGATTTCAATATACATTTGTTGATTTGAGAACTATATTTTCCCTAGAATGTGGATATTACAGATTACAAAATAGATTAAAAATCTCCTTTTTTAAGAATCAAAAAAGAATCCCTGTACTTGAGAGGACAGATAGTGTTTTTTAGAAACATTAATATGTGACTGAAAGAGTCAAGTTTCCTTGCAATATGTTTAGAAATGGACTGTATTGTTGCAGATTGGATAAAGAACTATGATCTCATACTGAAACTATTGATTAAATATTTAATGAGACCAACAATTATAAATGACTTAATTAAATTATATGTATTTTTGATTCTTAATTCATTAAATATATATGTACAAATTAAGAAAGAAAAAAGATATTTCTAGAGATGATAAGACTAATGACATTGATGACATACAATCCAAAAGCTATACGCACTCAAGGGAATGGCTAAAATCATGGACTATTGGAATAACAGAGACTTTCACATCATCTATGTCCACTACCTACCATATAATAGTGTCAGTACTTTATAAAAACATTACTCCTTTAAATGAATAAAGGAAAAAATAAGTTTTCTGCAAATATTAAGATACCAAGGTTCAATTCCCTTGTATTTTAAGATCCTTGACCGAGATCACGTAGTCCAAGGAGATTTGCATTTTTCCTCTGTGACATCCCAAACTGTTTAATTATCAGATATTTTCCAAAGAGTTGTTTGTCATTTGGAGGAAGGTAATGTATATTTCAACTTTATGGAAGAGAAGTAAATTTGCCATGGAAGGGAAACATATGAGGGGAATTTGTGTTTACTTAGTCTATTATTGTCTGTGTATGTATTATCCACACATACCTTTTAATAATATGTATTAGAGGTTGTGGGTGAGATTCAGGAAGGCACTCAATAGGATAAATAAATCTTCAAGATTGCATTTAAAAACAAACATTACAGTTTAAAGTTTTTACATAAAAAGTGTCTATTCTAGCATCATCTTTACAAGAAATATCTAGAGAAAAAGTCTTGATCATGGATTGCCCCATGATAATGAATCTTTCCACATTTAAAAAAAATAAATCTTAGTTGAAAATTGACATTTTAAAGCATAATAATAATTGACTCTGCCCTCAAAAAAAAGAAAAACAAATTGAATGAAGAATTCAGTTACTGATTAACTACTATGCCTCTGTAAAAAAAAATCTCATTTCCCTCTTTTTTTCTGCTTCTCTGCTCTGTTCTGGGGATGGGGGAGGGGTTTCAGAGACCCGAAAAATGTAAGGTCTACTGTGAATGTAACCATGATTTACCAGGTCCCATAGCAATTGCCTGGTGATACACACATCAAAAAAACCACTCCAGATCTAAGATGTTTAAGTTCAAATTTGAATTGTGAAAACATTAACTATTGATTAATAGCTCACAGTTGTTTACCTCTAAATGTAAGTTCAGAGACACTGAGTGCTCTAAGAAATGATTTTCACAAATTGGAGAAATAAGAATAGAAGTAAATGTATTTGAGATATTACAAAATATAACATTCACTTCTGTCCATCATCATTTGGCAACAAATGATTGTGAAGAACAATCTTAAAGCTTACAACAGATTGCTTAAATTCTATGGAGTTTCCTGTTGCTTTTTTCAAGCTTAATTCACAGAAGCAAGTATAAAGTGAAGAGGTGGAACATGTTATATATTTATGAATAATAAATATATATCTATAAGAAATAAGTGAAACATAAATATATGTATAAATAAGATCTTATGAGGTAAAGGATTAGTATGACTTTACATTTATATCATAAGCCTCCAAGGACAGACAAATGTATTCTAAGTGCAGACTAATGCACTACACAACATATAACATAAATTTTATTGAATATGAAAAAATTAGAAAAATTACAAAACAGAGCCACATCTCTAAATATGCATTCATGAAATTGGCAAAGTTAATCAGAATCATACACAAGCTAATAAGAGGTTCTATTTGAAGACTGTTGTTGAAAAGCATCACATGCATAAGTTTGTAGAAATTCATTATAACCTATGAAGTGGTCATTGCTGATAGAGGAACAAACTAGTAAAGAATATTAAGACAACACAGTTATAATGTCCCTGATAAATAATATGTATGTTTTCTAAAGTATTACATAACATTACATATCATATCATAAATTAATACCTTTATTTTTTACAGATAATCCGTTTCAAACTCATCCTTTCTCCTCATTTATGAAGTCATGTGGCTGAAACATAATGTGACTGATTTTATTCTGCTTGGGTTGACCCAGGATCCTGTTAGGAAGAAAATAGTGTTTGTCATTTTCTTGATTTTCTATTTGGGAACATTACTGGGTAACCTGCTGATTATGGCTACCATCAAGACCAGCAAGACATTTGGGAGTCCAATGTAATTCTTTCTTTTCTACTTATCCTTATCTGATACTTGCTTCTCTAATTCCATAGCACCTAGGATGATTGTGGATTCCCTTTTGAAGAAGATCACTATCACTTTAAATGAGTGCATAGTCCAAATTTTTTCTTTCCATTTCTTTGTCTGCCTGGAGATCTTCATCCTAATCCTTATGGCTGTTGACCACTATGTGGCCATCTGTAAGCCCCTGTGCTACACAACCATCATGAGTCATCGAGTCTGTGGTGTGTTGGTGGCTGTGGCCTGGGTGGGGTCCTGTGTGCATTCTTCAACTCAGATTCTTCTAGCCTTGAGTTTACCTTTCTGTGGTCCCAATGTAATTGATCACTATGTTTGTGACTTGCATCCTTTGTTGAAACTTGCCTGTGCAGACACTTATGTAATCAATGTACTCTTGGTGTCCAACAGTGGGGCCATCTGTACAGTGAGTTTTGTCATTCTGACGTTCTCCTATGTTATCATCTTGCATTCTCTGAGAAACCACAGTGCTGAAGGGAGGAAAAAAGCCCTCTCCACCTGCATCTCCCACATCATCGTGGTCATCCTGTTCTTTGGTCCTTGCATATTTATATACACACGCCCTGCTACAACCTTCCCCATGGATAAGATGATAACTGTGTTTTACACACTTGGAATGCCTTTGCTCAACCCTCTGATCTATACAATGAGGAATGCAGAAGTGAAAAATGCCATGAGGTCCTTGTGGTCCAAGAAGCTGATGTTGGATCACAAAAGATGAATGGAAGTTTCCAATTGTTCCTAATAATTTAGATTGACCTATAAATAGTCCTTGCAGAATATTATCTCTTATGGTGGAGTTAATATAATTCTATCATGAGGCATTAATATTAGTTTCCCTTAGGAATATTAGCACCAGAAACACACTGATTTTTTTTCTTCTTAGTTGGTTGGGTTTATTAATTTTATGTTCATATAAACAACTGCAAAATATTTAAACATAGAAAACAATGTACCATTATATCTAAACTTTTTCCAAACTTATTCATGCTCTTACTTAGAAAAGTAGCAAGAAGGAAATTAAGCTAATTTGTTTAAAAAAAAAACTAGCAGTCTGTGTAAAAATGCTTTTGTTTACAAGTTCCATTTGAGCTTATAGAATCAAAGGGAAGTTTAATTTAGAGGGAACATGAAAATACCTAGTGTAATAGATTTTTGGTCTCAGTTCTACAACTCATTTTTCTGCTTTGACTTTCAAATTCATTTGTTTTCCATACCTAAATGTCAACCTGTGAAAGAGCAAAAATTATTTATTTCCTACCAAATTCCTGGATGCTGTGAGGAAATAAGGGGGTGACGACTTTAATTCTGTGGCTTTATTAATGTGGGTCACAAAACTGGGCAGCTGTAGAGCTCTGGATCTATTGTGATCCTGTGTCACAAAGACAAAATCATGGGCTCTATAAAACATGTGTGTAACTGATCACAATAATTTTTTTTGCTTTAGGAATGTGATGCTAACATATGTATTCTTTGTGAGGTTACAATTGTTCTAGAGCCAAACCTACATATTATTATGTATTCTTCTTTTTCTTTTTTTTTCTTTTGGGGGGGGTACACCAAGTTCAATCAGCTGTTTTTATACACATAGCCCTGTATTCCCTCCCTTCCTTGACTCCCCCACCCTCGAGTCCCCCCCACCCTCCCCTCCCCAGTCCTCTAAGTCATCTTCCATCCTTGAGTTGGACTCCCTTTGTTATACAACAACTTCCCACTGACTATCTATTTTACAGTTGGTAGTATATATATGTCTGTGCTACTCTCTCGCTTCGTCTCAGTTTCCCCTTCACCCCCCGCCCCCTCCCATACCTCGAGTTCTCCAGTCCATTCTCTGTATCTGCATCCTTGTTCTTGTCACTGCGTTCATCAGTACCATTTTTAGATTCCGTATATGTGAGTTAGCATACAATATTTGTCCTTCTCTTTCTGACTTACTTCACTCTGTATGACAGACTGTAGTTCTATCCACCTCATTACATACAGCTCCATCTCATCCCTTTTTATAGCTGAGTAATATTCCATTGTGTATATATGCCACATCTTCTTTATCCAGTCATTTGTTGATGGGCATTTCGGTTGCTTCCATGTCCTGGCTATTGTAAATAGTGCTGCAATAAACATTATGGTACAAGTTTCTTTTGGGATTATGGTTTTCTTTGGGTATATGCCCAGGAGTGGGATTACTGGATCATATGGTAGTTCTATTTGTAGTTTTTGAAGGAACCTCCAAATTGTTTTCCATAGTGGCTGTACCAACTTACAGTCCCACCAACAGTGCAGGAGAGTTCCCTTTTCTCCACACCCTCTCCAACATTTGTGGTTTCCAGATTTTGTGATGATAGCCATTCTGACTGGTGTGAGGTGATACCTCATTGTGGCTTTGACTTGCATTTCTCTGATGATGAGTGATGTTGAGCATCTTTTGATGTGTATGTTGGCCATCTGTGTGTCTTCTTTGGAGAAATGTCTATTTAGGTCTTCTGCCCATTTGTGGATTGGGTTATTTGCTTTTTTGGTATTAAGCTGCATGAGCTGCTTGTATATTTTGGAGGTTAATCCTTTGTCCGTTGTTTCAGAGGCAATTATTTTTTCCCATTCTGAGGGTTGCCTTTTAGTTTTGTTTATGATTTCTTTTGCTGTGCAAACGCTTTTAAGTTTCATGAGGTCCCATTTGTTTATTCTTGATTTTATTTCCATGATTTTAGGAGGTGGGTCCGAAAGGATCTTGCTTTGATGTATGTCATAGAGTGTTCTGCCTATGTTTTCCTCTAGGGGTTTTATAGTGTCTGGCCTTCCATGTAGGTCTTTAATCCATTTGGAGTTTATTTTTGTGTATGGTGTTAGGAAGTGTTCTAATTTCATTCTTTTACATGTTGCTGTCCAATTTTCCCAGCACCACTTATTGAAGAGGTTGTCTTTTTTCCATTGTATAGTCATGCCTCCTTTGTCAAAGACAAGGTGCCCATATGTGTTTGGGCTTACTTCTGAGTTCTCTATTCTATGCCATTCATCTTGCTTTCTATTTTTGTGCCAGTACCATACTGTCTTGATCACTATGGCCTTGTAGTATAGTTTGAAGTCAGGAAGCCTGATTCCACCAACTCCATTTTTCCTTCTCAAGATTGCTTTGGCTATTCGGGGTCTTTTGCATTACCATACAAATCATAAGATTTCTTGCTCTAGTTCTGTGAAAAATGCTGTTGGTCATTTGATTCGGATCACATTGAACCTGTAAGTTGCTTTGGGTAGTACCGTGATTTTCTCTATGTTGATTCTTCCAATCCAGGAACATGGTATGTCCCTCCATCTGTTTGTGTTGTCTTTGATTTCTTTCAGCAATGTCTTAAAGTTTTCTGCATACAGATCTTTTGCCTCCTTAGGCAGGTTTATTCCTAGGTATTTTATTCTTTTTGTTGCAATGGTGAATGGGAGAGTTTCCTTAATTTCCCTTTCTGCTCTTCCATTGTTAGTGTGTAGAAATCCAAGAGATTTCTGTGCATTAATTTTGTATCCTGCTACTTTACTAAACTCATCAATGAGTGCTAGCAGTTTTCTGGTAGAGTCTTTAGGGTTTTCTATATATAATATCATGTCATCTGCAAAGAGTGACAATTTTACTTCTTCTTTTCCAATTTGTATTCCTCTTATTTCTTTTTCTTCTCTGATTGCTGCGGCTAAAACTTCCAAAACTATGTTGAATAATAATGGTGAGAGTGGACACCCTTGTCTTTTTCCTGTTCTTAGAGGGAATTCTTCCAGTTTTTCCCCATTGAGAACGATGTTGGCTTTTGGTTTTTCATATATGGCTTTTATTATGTTGAGGTAATTTCCTTCTATGCCCATTTTCTGAAGAGCTTTTATCATAAATGGATGTTGAACTTTGTCAAAAGCTTTTTCTGCATCTATTGAAATGATCATATGGTTTTTATCCTTCAGGTTGTTGATATGATGTATCACATTGATTGATTTGTGTATATTGAAGAATCCTGGCATCCCAGGGATAAACCCCACTTGATCATGGTGTATGATTTTTTTAATGTGCTGTTGCAGTCTGTTAGCTAGTATTTTGTTGAGGATTTTTGCATCTATATTCATTAGTGATGTTGGTCTGTAGTTTTCTTTTTTTGTGACATCTTTGCCTGGTTTTGGGAACAAGGTGATGGTAGCCCCGTAGAATGAGTTTGGGAGTGTTCAGCCTTCTGCAATATTTTGGAAGAGTTTGAGAAGAATAGGTGTTAGCTCTTCTCGAAATGTTTGATAAAATTCGCCTGTGAACCCGTCTGGTCCTGGGCTTTTGTGTGTTGGGAGATTTTTAATCACTGCCTCAATTTCCATACTTGTGATTGGTCTGTTCATGGTTTCTATTTCTTCCTGGTTCAGTCTTGGAAGATTGTATTTTCCTAAGAATGTATCCATTTCTTCCAGGTTATCCAATTGATTGGCATATAGTTGCTTATAGTAGTCTCTCATGATGTTTTGTATTTCTGAGGTGTCCGTTGTTACTTCTCCTTTTTCATTTCTAATTCTGTTGATTTGAATCTTGTCCCTTTTTTTCTTGATGAGTCTGGCTAATGGTTTATCAATTTTGTTAATCTTCTCAAAGAACCAGCTTTTAGTTTTATTTTTTTTTCTTATGGTTTTCTTCCTTTCTTTTTCATTTATTTCTGCTCTGATCTTTATGATTTCTTTCCTCTGCTCACTTTGGGGTTTCTTTGTTCTTCTTTCTCTAGTTGTTTTAGGTGTAAGTTTAGGTTGTTTATTCGGTAATTTTCTTGTTTCTTAAGGTAGGACTGTATTGCTATAAACTTCCCTCTTAGAACTGCTTTTGCTGCATCCCGTCAGTTTTGGGTTGTTGTGTTTTCGTTGTCATTTATTTCTAGATATTTTTTGATTCCCTCTTTGATTTCTTTAGTAATTCCTTGGTTGTTTAAGAGTGAATTGTTTAGCCTCCATGTGTTTGTATTTTTTGCAGTTTTTTTTCCTGTAATTGATATCTAGTCTCATTGTGTTGTGGTCTGAGAAGATGCTTGATATGATATCAATTTTCTTGAATTTGCTGAGGTTTGATTTGTGACCCAAGATGTGATCTATCCTGGAAAATGTTCCGTGTGCACTTGAGAAGGAAGTGTAGTCTGTTGTTTTTGGATGGAATGTCCTATAAATATCAATGAAGTCGAGATAGTCTAATGTGTCATTTAAAGCTTGTGTGTCTTTATTTATTTCCTTTTGGATGATCTGTCCATTGATGTAAGTGGGATGTTCAAGTCTCCCACTATTATTGTGTTACTGTCGATGTCCCCTTTTATAGCTGTTAGCATTTGCCTTATGTATTGAGGTGCTCCTCTGTTGGGGGCATAGATATTTACCATTGTGATATGTTCTTCTTGAATGCATCCCGTGATCATTATGTAGTGTCCTTCCTTGTCTCTTGTAATAGTCTTTACTTTCAAGTCTAATGTGTCTGATATGAGTATTGCCACACCAGCTTTCTTTTGACTTCCATTTGCATGGAATATCTTTTTCCATCCCTTTCCTTTCAGTCTATATGTATCCCTTGGTCTGAAGTGGGTTTCTTGTAGGCAGCATATAGAAGGGTCTTGTTTTTGTATCCATTCAGCCAGTCTGTGTCTTTTGGTTGGAGCATTTAATCCATTTACATTTCAAGTGATTATTGACATGTGTGTTCCTATTACCATTTTCTTAATGTTTTGGGTGTGTATTTGTAGGTGTTTTCCTTTTCTTGTGTGTCCTACTTAGAGAAGTTCCTTTAGCACTTGTTGTAAGGCTGGTTTGGTGGTGCTGAACTCTCTTAACTTTGGCTTGTCTGGAAAGCTTTTGATTTCCCCCTCAAATCTGAATGAGATTCTTGCTGGGTAGAGTATTCTTGGCTGTAGGTTTCTCTCTTTCAGGACTTTCAGTATATCCTGTCATTCCCTTCTGGCCTGCAGAGTTTCTGTAGAAAGGTCAGCTGTTATCCTGATGGGTTTTCCCTTATATGTTGTTTGTTGCTTTTCTCTTGCTGCTTTTAATAGTTTTTCTTTGTGTTTAATTGTCGTTAGTTTGATTAATATGTGTCTTGGTGTATTTCTCCTTGGGTTTATTCTGTATGGGACTCTCTGTGCTTCTTGGACTAGGTTAATTATTTCCTTTCCCATGTTGGGGAAGTTTTCCACTATAACCTCTTCAAATATTTTCTCAGACCCTTTCTTGTTTTCTTCTTCCTCTGGGATGCCTATAATTCGAATGTTGGTAAGCCTAATGTTATCACTGAGGTCTCTGAGACTGTCTTCTATTCTTTTTTCTTTTTCCTGCTCTGTGGCACTTATTTCCCCCATTCTATCTTCCAACTCACTTATTCATTCTTCTGCCTCAGTCATTCTGCTGGTTATAGCATCTAGAGTATTTTTAATTTCAGTTATTTTGTTATCCATTGCTGTTTGTTTTCCTGAGTTCTTATGAACTGTTTCTTGTACTTTCTCTATTTTGTTATCGAGATTTTGTATCATTTTTACTATCATCACTCTAAATTCTTTTTCAGGCATTTTTTCCTATTTCCTCCTCATTTATTTGGTCTTGTGGGTTTTTTTCCTGCTCCTTTGCCTGCATGGTGTTTCTTTGTTTCCTCATGATTGTCCAAACTTTTGGAGTTGCTTGTCCTGGTGATAGAGGTGTTTATAGAAGACTGTCCAAGCCTCAGACTAATGTCCAAGTATTGGATTAAGCAAATATTAAATCTAGGAAACGCATACATGTATAAGACTCACCATTACTGAATCCCTTAGGACATAAGGCTCTAGAAAGACCTGAGAGAACCGCAGTGTGCTATCAGATATTCAAAGAGAAAGCCAACAGAAATTGACAACTCAAACAGAACAAATCAGAGACAAAAGCAAAAGCAAACAAACAAACAAATAACACCTTACACATACAAACATTAATCCAGGGAGGTTTTGTAAGCTAGGATCAAATATAGAAAAGAGCCAGAGTACCACCAGAGAGAATGGAGATTCTCAGAATGTAATTAGACAAGTGTACTAAGAACTAAGATAAAGACAAAAGCCTAATATTAAATACCAAGGTAGTGCGTCATCTGGAGAATAGAGCAAGGAGTCTGAGCAGACCAATAGTGTTGCTTATAAGTATGTTAAGATAAAATAAACTTAAAATGGCTGTAAGAAAGGGGAACAGAAGAGCGTAATGTGGTTGGAAATATGCAAATAAAAAGAAAGAAATAGAAATGTATAAAAGATAGGGATGAAAGGAAAGTATGAGAGATATTTTGTCCGTACTACCAAAAACTTAGCTAGATATAGAAGTATATAAAAAGGCAAAAAAAAAAAAAGAATAAAAAATATCATTAAAAAGTTATGTTATAAAACTTGTAGATCCCTTAGGCCTAAGATCGTATTTAATAAAAAAAAAAAAAAAAAAAAAAGAGAGAGAGAGAGAGAGAAAAGGAAAAAAAAAAAAAAATCCAGAACTGATCCCAGAATGGACCAGTTCAATAGGTATTGATACTACTATTTCTGTTTCCTTAGCGTCTCAGCTGTAAGTGTCCTTCTCCTTGCCTTGGGTTTTTTTGCATTATTCTGTGATCAGCAGAGGTTCCTTTATTGTTCGTCTGTAAGCATCGGTGTGTGGGGAGGGAGAGGGTACAATAGTGACTCCTTCTCCTGGGAGTGAGTGAACAGTGGTGCACTGTTTCAGTTGGGCTTGTAGGTGCCTCTTGCAGGGGGACGCCAGTGGCTCAGGCGTAAACAGAAAATCTTAGAGTTGGGCCTCTCTCGGGTTTTGTTGTTGTTGTTGTGGTTGCTGTTGTTTTTTTTTTTTTTTTTTTCTCTTGGCAGACTCCTTGCTGCTGGTGTTGCAAGGGGTTTTAATCTAGCCCCGCCCGAGTGACTGAGGGTGCTTGTTATCCCTGAGCGCCTTAGGTGGCCCACGGGCGTCTCTCCACTGCCTGTTGCAGAGGTGCCGAAAGTGAGAGAGAGGCTATGTGCACAGCTCCTCCCCCCTGCCCGTGAGCCTGCAGCCTCCAGCCACCATCATGGCCGGGCAGCTCTCAGGGACGGGCACTCCTCTCCACGGACCTCCTCCCTCCTGTCCTCTCGGTCCGTCACCTTACCGGCAACAATATTTCTCACCCTGAACGAGCTCTCCGGTTCCCATGCTCCCGCTCCTGGACCCTCCGTTCAGCCGCGGATCGATGTCTCGGTCCAGGAACGCTGAGCTGCGCTGAGGACCCTCCGTATGTTTCTCAGTCCCTCCCATCTGCCACAGCTCCGCCACTTCACCCTCTTTGAGCCATCGTAGATGCCTCCCTAGCAGCTATGTTGGGCTCCCCGCAGTCCTTTCTGGTGTCCGAGGCCGTCTGCTGGTGTTCAGCTGGTTCTCTGTGGGAATTACTGCATCCTTCCGTGTATTCCCAATGCATCTGTAGAGAGGGATGCACTCCACATCTCTCTACTTCGCCGCCATCTTTTCCTCCAGAAACACATACACTGATTATTGTTTGGTCAGTTTTATTTAGAGGAAGAGATTGCACCAGGTAAACATAAGTATTTAAGGTTAATTGCCTTAGATGGTATTCAGTGCTCTGTCTCTGCCTCTCTTGCCTGCCTGGTGTCACTCTGGTTTTGATCTCCCATTTTTTCTGCTCTTTCTCATGACAACTTCTTGTGTTCTCTGCTTCTGGATACTTGTCTATATGCTTATATACATAGGCTGGTAGCTTTCACCTCTTTCAACTGTTTCCTTTTTTAGACAGTTTGGTCTCATTATTTCTGATCATGGACCTTTAACTTCACAGTTCTTTCTGATCAAGAGAAATTATTAGATTCAAATAGTTGCACAGACTTTATGTTGTAAGGAACATCATATAATCTAGGTCATCTCCCATACATTTCATATGCTTTTTTGCCATATTCTTACCATATGATACAAATATGATTAATGAATATGCAATATTATCTGTGTGCAAATAGTATTTTAAAATACTTGAGTATCATTATAACATTGCAAACAATAACTTGAATGTTATATTATGGAAAGTATGCATTTAAAGGTTTTAGTTTTGTTCCACATGGTTATCTTCATAATTTTATATTTAATAACTAAAAAGTGCTTTTATCTTTTCCTTTCCTTTTATTACTTTCTTTCCTTTTTAATATACCATCTTTATCAAACTTTTTAATGTTAATAAAAATAGAAGATGATATAATTTTGGTGAGCAATTTAACACTCAAATAATAATAAAGGGAGTACAGGTTTTACTGTCAATATAGCTTATATATATTTACTTTAGGTTCTGAAAGGAAGGTAAGGGAAAACATACATTTTCAAAGCCTCAGTTAGGATTTTCTGGGATAAAAATTGTGACAGAATTAGTGTCCAAAATTAATTTTAAGAGTACAGGAAAAAATTTTATACAAAACACAATTGAACATGAAATATTCTACCATGTTCTCTTGGTTATGAATTATTCTAGGAACTGAAAACATGGTAGTAAAGTGCATGAGCAGTACCCGTGGTCCGATGGAGTTTAACATATTATTGCATAAAGGTGAATATTAACACCTAGAGTAGTACCGAGTATGCCAAGGAATTTTTTTTAATTTTTTTTAAATTTTATTTATTTATTTATTTATTTATTATTTTTTTGGGGGGTACACCAAGTTCAATCAACTGTTTTTATACACATATCCCCGTATTCCCTCCCTTCCTTGACTCCCCCCGCCTCGAGGGGGGGACTCAAGGCCAAGGAATTTTTAGAGTTCCATGATCTATCATAGAGCAAAATAATTGAAGAGTATGATGGTAGCAAACCTACGGGGATGGGTGTGCACTATTTAGAACCAGATGGTCAGGAAAGACACATATGACTTTTCTACTAAGATAAAAAATAGTGATTCTCATCATGGAAAAATTTGTCACAGGGGAGGGTTGGCAAAGTCTAGGTACACTGTTGGTTGTCACAGACATGAGGGTGTATAGTGGGCACTGCTCCTGGCATCTGGTGGGTAGAGTCTGGAGATCCTACTGAACAGCTTAAAATGCACAAGGCAGGTCATTACTACAAAGGACATTCTATCTGACTCAAAATTTTAGTAGTGCTGTGGTTGAGGAAGGACGACCACTATGAATCTTGAATATTTCAACAGAAATAGAGTTTTAGGTACCTGGAGATGCAAGTGCAAATAGAATATGCTTATCTTACAAGAAGAAAATCAAGGAGTTCAGTGTGTCCAGAGAGAGTAATAAAAGAAAATGGAGGGAATAATTGAAAATGAGACCAGAAATATAGCAGAGCTACTAAGTATAAAAGGCTTATTTGATTCTTCTAGAGAGAAATGAGCGAGTATTTGAGATATTGTGACATGACCTGACTTATGGTTTGATGGGATTACTCTGACTGTTTTATTGATTGTCAAGAGTGAAACTGGGATCTTCATTTTGACACCACTGTAATAAACTAGAAGAGAGATTATGACATTTTGGACCAGGGGGCAGCACTGTGTATGGTGAGAAAACATTTCTTTATGGATACAATTTTCATTGTTGATCTGAATATAAATTATACATCCACATGGGATAAACTTCTGACTCCTCATTTTTAAAAGTAAACATACACTTAAGCATCCATCCAACAATTTCATTCTTAACTGCTTATCTAGGTGACAAAACATGTTCACAAAACTTGTACTGCAATGTTCATACCAGCCTTGTACATAATAGTCAAGAAGCTGAAATAACCCATGTGCACATGAATAAAAAAAGGATAAATTGTGGTTTATAAAAGCACTGAAATATTCCATGGTAATAAACTGAATGGACTACTGATACACATAGCAGCACTGATAAGTCAAAAAACATTTATCTGAGTAAAAGAGGCTTACATAAAAGAGTACATTCTTTATGGTTTCATTTTTATTAAGGTCCACAAAACTCAGAAGTAATTAGTGGTGGAAACACGAACCAAAACAGTGGTTTTGCATGTGGAGTGAGGTAATGGGCATTATCCAAGCGTCAGCATAAGGGAAATGTCCAGGGTTGTGGAAATTTTGTATCTTGACAGTAAGAGATTGCATATGTGTATTTATTTTTAAACTTTGTTATAGTTTGAAAATATTCCTAATAAAGTATGAAAAATACATTTTCTTTGGCATCGTAATGCTGTTTAGTTTTCTGTCTGATAGAAAAAAAATGGCTTTTTTGTTGTGTTTTATTACACTATTGGGGGCATATTTTTATGAAGAACAATTTCCTACATGGTTTCTTTTTTGTAATAACATAACAATATACTCATTTTCCAAACTTATTATAAACACTCTGTGGATTATTTTCCACACTTATAATCATTTGGATGGCAACACTCCACTCAGTCAGTTCTATTCAACAGAGCATAAGATGCACAAGATATTACAAATGACTCTTTAAATAATCTCTAAGCATTAGACTCAAAAACTCTCTGGTATGTTACACTCAATGAACAAGGTATGCCTTGCCCTTTGACTCAGGCTGAAACTTCCAACAAAGAAAAGCCCAAGAATAGAGAGCTTCACAGGTGAATTCTACCGAACAGAACCCTTCAAACTCTTCCAAAATTAGAGGAGAATAATTTGGAACTATTTATGAGGCCAGTATCACCCTGCTTCCAAAGGCAGACAAAGACATCATAAGAAAAGAAAGTTATAGGCCTATATCCCTCATAAAATTTTGTCCAAAATCCTAAACAAAATACCAGCAAGCTGAAATACAAAGCATGCTAAAAGTGTACACCATGACAAAATGTGACTAATCCCTGGAATGCAAGATTGATTCATCATAAGCAAATTTTAATGTGATACACCACATTAATAGAATGTAGGTTACAAATCTTATTATCATCTAAACAGATGTAGAAAAAAGAAAACTTTTGATAAAATTAAACATGATGTTATGATAAAAACTCTCAACAAAATAGGAATTTAAAGAACTTACCTCACTATAGTAAAGGTCATGTATTAAAAGCCCACAGCTAATATGCTCAAAGGTAAGAAACTGAAAGCTTTTCTTCTAAGATCAGGAATAAGGCAACGATGTTCACATTCACCATTTTCATTCAATGTGGTACAGAAGTCCAAGCCAGAATAATTAGGAAAGAAAAAGAAATAATGGGCTTCCAAACCACAAAAGAAGTAATATTATCTCTGTTTGCAGATTACATGATCTTGTGTGTAGAAAATCCAAAAGACTCCACAAGAAATAACTATTGGAACAAGTAAATAAATAATAAGTAACTTTTCACATTAAAATATTTATATACAAAATATGTTGTTTTAATATGCACTAAAAACAAGTTTCTGAAAATGAAATTAAGCAAACAACCTCATTGTAATAGCATAGAAATACTACTTACAAAAACACCTATCAAATGAGGTAAATATTATCCCACTGAAAACAACAAATCATTAAATTAAAACAAATTAAAGAAGAAAAATAAGTGAAAAGATCTCTAATGCTCATAGATTGGAAGGAAGACAATTTTTCTAGAGATCCTGTACTATCCAAAATGATCTACAGAGCTAATCCAATCCCTATCAAAATTCCAATGGCATTTTTTATGCAAATAAAAATAAATCCTAAAATTAATATGGCATAGCAAATGTCCCCAATTGGCCAAAGTGGTACTGAAAAACTAAAGTAAAATTAGAGGCATCACACTTACTGATTTCACAATGTACTACATAGCAAACATTTATGTGCCCACAAAATGCACAACGTACAAAAAATAGAAAAAATTTCTAGAAACATACAAACTGCCCAGAAAAAATCAGGAAGAAACAATCAGAACAGACAAATCATTAGTAGTGGAGTTAAATGTATAATATAAATACTCTCAGTAAACAGAAGTCATGGATCAATGGCCTTATAGAGAAATTATCACTATAATCAATACCTTTGTATTGTGACAGAGGGCAACTAGATTATCATGGTGATCATTTTGAGCAAACAAAAAAACCCACAAAAAAAAAAGATTCTTTTTGTTGAGGATTTTTGCAGCTATATTCGTCAGTGACATTGGCCTGTAATTTTCTTTCTTGTGTGACATCTTTGTCTGGTTTTGGTATCATGGTGATGGTGGCCTCGTAGAATGTGTTTGGGAGTGTTCCTCTTTATGATATATCTTGGAAGAGTTTGAGAAGGATAGGTGTTCACTCTTCTCTAAATGTTTAGTAGAATTCACCTGTAAAGCCATCTGGCCCTGGGCTTTTGTTTGTTCGGAGATTTTTACTCACAGTCTCAATGTCCATGCTTGTGATGTGCCTGTTCATATTTTCTATTTCTTCCTGGGTCAGCCTTGGAAGATGGTACTTTTCCAAGAATTCAACCATTTCTTCCAGGTTATCCAATTTGTTGGCACATAGATGCTTATAGCAATCTCTCATGATCTTTTGTATTTCTGTATTGTCAGATGCTACTTCTCTTTTTTCATTTCTAATTCTGTTGATTTGTGTCTTCTCTTCTTTTTTTTCTAATGAGTCTGGCTAATGGTTTATCAATTTTATTTATCACCTCAAAGAACCAGCTTTTAGTTTTATTGATCATTGCTATTATTTCCTTCATTTCTTTTCCGTTTATTTCTCATCTGATCTTTATAATTTATTTCCTTCTGCTTACTTCTTTTTTTGTTGTTGTTGTTCTTCTTTCTCCAATTGTTTTAGGTGTAAGTTTAGGTTGTTTATTCAAGATATTTCTTGATTCTTGAGGTAGGATTATATTGCCATAAATTTCTTTCTTAGAACTGCTTTTGCTACATCCCATAGGTTTTTGGTCATCGTGATTATATTATCATTAGTGTCAAGGTATTTTTTAATTTCTCTTTGATATCTGTAGTGACTTCTTTATTATTTAATATCACACATCATGATCTAGTGTGATCTATCCCTGGAATGCAAGGATTCTTCATTGTATGCAGATCAATCAATGTGATATATCATATTAATGAATTGAAGGATAAAAACCATATGATCATCTCAATAGATGCAGTAAAAGCTTTTGACAAAATTCAACATCGATTTACAATAAAAATTCTCCAGAAAATGGGCATAGAAGGAAGTTACCTCTACATAATAAAAGCCATATATGACAAACCAAGAGCCAACATCATTCTAAATGGTGAAAAACTGAAAGAACTCCCTCTAAGAACAGGAACAAGACAAGGTTGCCCACTCTTACCATTATTATTCAACATAGTTTGGAAGTTTTAGCCACAACAATCAGAGGAAAAAAACAAATAAAAGGAATCCAAATTGGAAAAGAATAAGTAACATTGTCAATCTTTGCAGTTGACATGATATTATACATAGAAAACCCTAAAGAAAACTGTTATCACTAATCAATGAATTTAGTAAAGTAGCAGGATACAAAATTAATGATCAGAATCTCTGGCATTGCTATACACTCACAACAAAAGATCAGAAAGAGAAATTAAGGAAACAATACCACTTACCATTGCAACAAAAAGAATAAGATACCTAGGAATAAACCTGCCTAACTAGGCAAAGGACCTGTATGCAGAAAACTATAAAACACTGATGAAACAAATCAAAGAAAATACAAACAGATGGAGGGACACTCCATATTCTTGCATTTGAGGAATCAACATTGTGAAAATGACTATCCCACTCAAAGCAATTTACAAATTCAATTCAATCCCTATCAAATTATCAATGGCATTATTCACAGAACTAGAACAAGAAATTTTATGATTTGTATGAAAACGCAAAAGAACCTGAATACCCAGAGCAATCTTGAGAAGGAAAGATGCTGGAGGAATCAGGTTCCCTGACTTCAAAATGTGCTACGAGGCTCCAGTGACCAAGACAGTATGGTACTGGCACAAATACAGAAATATAGATCAATGGCACAGAATAGAGAGCACAGAGATAAACCCACGCACATATGGGCACTTTATCTTTGACAAAAGGGGCAAAAATATACAATGGAGAAAAGATAGCCTCTACAATAAGTGGCACTGGGAAAACTGGAAGGATACATGCAAAAGAATGAAATTAGAACCCTTCCTAACACCATACACAAAAATAAACTCAATATGGATTAAAGACCTAAATGAAAGGCCAGACACTCTAAAACTTCTAAAGGAAAACATAGGCAGAACACTCTATGACATATATGAAAGTAAGTTCCTTTTTGAACCACCTCCTAGAATAATGCAAATAAAAACAAAAATAAACAAATGGGACTTAAATTTAAAACGTTTTGCACAGGAAAAGAAACCATAAACAAGACAAGAAGAAAACCCTCAGAATGGGAGAAAATATTAGCCAACCGAACAACTATCAAAGGATTAATCTCCAAAATATACAAACAGCACATGCAGCTCAATATCAAATAAGCAAATAACTCAATCCACAAATGGGCAGAAGACCTAAACAAACATTTCTCCAAAGATGATATGCAGATGGCTAACAAACACATGAAAAGATACTCAACATAACTAATCATTAGAGAAATTCAAGTCAAAACCACAATGACATATCACCTCACAGCAGTCATAATGGCCATCATCAAAAAATCTAGAAACAATAAGTGCTGGAGAGAGTGCAGAGAAAAGGGAACCCTCCTGCACTGTTGGTGGGAGTGTAAATTGGTACAGCCCTATGGAAAATAGTATGGAGGTTCCTTGAAAAACTAAAAATAGAAATACCATATGACCCAGCCATCCCACTACTTGGCATATACCCTGAGAAAACCATAATTAAAAAAGAATGTTCATTGCAGCACTATTTACAATATCCAGGACATGGAAGCAACCTGAAAGCCCATCAACAGATGAATGGATAAAGAAGATATGGCACATATATGCAATGCAATATTATGCAGCCATAAAAAAAAATGAAATTGAGTTACTTGTAGTGAGGTGGATGAACCTAGAGTCTGTCACACAGAGCAAAGTAAGCCAGAAAGTGAAAAACAAATACCATATGCTAACTCATATATATGGAATCTAAAAAAATGGTAGTGATGAACCCAGTGACAGGCAAGAATAAAGATGCAGATGTAGAGGAAGGACTTGAGGACACAGGGTGGGGGGCTGAGGGGAAGCTGAGACGAAGTGAAAGAATAGCATTGACATATATACACTACCAAATGTAAAATAGATAGCTAGTGGAAAGTTGCTGCATAACACAAGGAGATCAACTTGATGATGGGTGATGACTTAGAGGGGTGGGATAGGGAGGGTGGGAGGGATCTTGGGTGGGAGGGTATATGGGGATATATGTATAAATACAGATGATTCACTTTGTTATACAGCAAAAACTGGTACAACAGTGTAAAACAATTATATTCCAATAAAGAGCTTTAAAAAATAAAAAAAAAATAGATATTTTTTTGTGGTTAAAAACATAAAAATCAGAGAAAAAATGTCACATTTGTGGTTACAGGAGGTGGGGGATTGAATGAAATTAGTCAAAAAGTACTAACGGAAATTCTACATCCAGAGTGCAGATAATTTTTGATTCACCCTTGTATATGAGATGATGGAATTTCACTAAATTTATGTAGTAATCATGTTGTGATGAATGCAAGTCAAACCATTATGCTGTAGTATATCTTATATGGTGAAGTATGTCAACTACAATTATATTTCAATAAAACTCAAAAACAAATGCCATTTGACATGAAACTAAGGTCAATTGCATGTAAGTCTGGTATAGTAAAGAGGAAAATTCAAATTTTTGAAGGGGCTATTATAAATAAAATGTGCATTAGGGGAAATTGGGAGCTTTAAGCCTAGTGGCTTTCATTGGATGAGTTGTAACAGTCTCTCACAGGCTAAGGTGTTCCCAGGCAACTGCTGCTAGTCATAGTGAAGTAGTGTCACTTCCTGCTGCAGATGCTTGGTACCCTTTTTCTGTTGGGTTCTGTATTGATGTGCAGTGGTACACACAGGAGAGATCACTCTTCTGGTCCTACCAACTCCACTTTAGTTATGTTTCCCTTTAATTTTCAAAGAAGAGTGGATAAGCAGAACACAGAGAATTTTTATGGCAGTGAAATCATGTGTGTGATACCATAATGGCATAGACATGTCATTATATATATGCCAAATACATAGAATGTACTACACTAAGAGTGAATACTAATGTTGACTACAGACTTTGAGTGATAATGACATGTCAATAATGTTTCTGATTCCTTGACTGTAACAAGTGTAACATTCTAGTTCAGGATGTTCATAGAGCAAGAGATTGTGTGTCTGTGTTGGTTGGGCAGGCAAATGGTGCCTGCAAACTCTCCATGTTTTCCTCTCAAATTTGTGTGAACTTAAAACTGACCTGAAAAGACAAAATCTACTAAAGACATTATGTTTATAACAGGAATTGAAAAAAAATCAAGATTAACTCCATGAAAATTAAAACTTATATGCTGAAAAAGACACTTGAGACACTGAAAAGACTAACCTCAGACTGGGAGAAAGTATTTAGAAAACATATATCTCATAAAGAACTTATATCCAAAATGTACAAAGAACACAATGACATAAATAAGAAAACAAGAAACTCAATAGTAAAAAAAGGGCAAGTGATCTGTAGAGACGTCTCACCAAAGAAGATATATTGATGGAACATAAGGATATGAAAAGATTCTCAAGATTGTATGTTATTAGGGGATTGCAAATAAAATAATGATAAGCTACCACACAACATTATTAGGAAGGATGCATCCAAAATGTTGACATTACCAAATGTTGGTGAGGAGATTGGGGACATGGGAAAATTCATTCACTATAGTTTGTATACCAAATGAAAAAAGGTACAGTCACTTTGAAGATGGTTTGGGAGTTTCTTACAAAGCTAAACATAGACTTGCATTTTGATTCAGAAATATGTTTCACTAAAATAGGTATCACTAAAATGAGTTAAAAACTTAGGTGCAGGTGAAAAATATGCTCTGAGTCCTTCAATAGATGAGCACATAAACTAACTGTGAAGTACACATACAGTGGAATACTATTCACCAATATAGAGAAATAAATTCTCAAACCACAAAAAATCATGGGGAAACATTAAACACATATTGGTAAATAAAAGTAACCTGTCTGGAGGGGTGGAAAGATAGTGGCTAAGTAGAAGGATGTAGAATTCATTCCTCTCCATAGATGCATCAGGAATACACCAAAAGATGTAATACTTTCCACAGAGGACCAGCTGCGTACCAGCAAACGACCTTGGACACCAGAAAGGACTGCAAAGATCCTGACATAACTGGGTAGGAGAGAGGGAAAAATTAAAAAAAAAAAAAAAAAGGAGAAAGAGGAGGAGAAGAATGGAAAGGGATGGTTCCCACACCCTGGGGCTAGGAGATCTGAAAAAGAGAGGAGATTGCTGAATTTGGGGAAACATCCCTTAGCTGATGGGGAAGCCTCTTCTCCAATGGAGAATTTCCCTGGGTCAGAAGGGAGGCATTTGGGACTGTTCAAAGAGGGTGAAGTGGCTGAGCTGTGGCAGATGGGAAAGAGTGAGAAACACATGGAGCATCTGCACCATGGCTCAGCATGTCCAGACTGAGACATCAGTTCACAGCTGAACAGGGTGTCTGGAAGCCGGAACATGGGAATCAGAGAAATGGTTCAGGATGAGAAACATTGTTGGTAGTGGGGAGATGGACTGAGAGGATAAGTGGGAAGAAATCAGCAGCAGAGATAGCCTACCATGGAAAGATGGGTGCCCATTGCAGTGGCTCAACACTGCTGACTCACAGGCAGGGGGGAGGAGACACAGTTGTAGCCTCTTTCTCTCTCAGGGCCTGCAACAGACAAAGGAAGGACCCCTCTGGGCCTGGCTAATGCACTCAGGGATAACAAAGACCCCCAGGTGGGGCTGGCCTAGAGTGCCTGCAGCTGAAAGCCAAAAGTCCGCAGAGTGGCCCAGCTCTGGAGACATTCTGTTTACACCTGAGCCACCGGAGTCCCTCTGCAACAGGCAACACCATGACCAAATGAGCTGCCGTGATCCAGGCAGGGTGGCCTGAGTCATAGTAGGGGGGAAGAGCTATGGTTGTAGTTGCTCTCTCAGCCTGAGCTGCCAGTGTCCCTCTGTAACAGGCACCACCTAAGCTGCTGCAACCCAGGCAGTGCTCCACTGCTCACTCACCCTCAGGGGAAGGAGCCACTATTGTACCCTCTCTCTTCCCACACACCTGCACTTACAGACGAACAATAAAGGAAGCTCTGCTGGTCACAGAGTAATACAAAAAACCCAAGGCAGGTAGAAGGACACTTACAGCTGAGACCTCAAGGAAAAAGAAATATTATTAATTCTATTCATCTGATCCATTCTGGGGTCAGTTCTAGTTTTTTGTTTTTGTTTTTGTTTTTGTTTTTTTTTATTAATTGTGATCTTAGTTCTAAGGTATCTACATGTTTTGTAAAATATTTTATTCTATTTTAACTCTATTTTTATTTTTAGCCTTTATGTATATTTATATTTATAGCTAAGTTTTTGTAGTGCTGACTATATTTCTCCTACCTTCTTTTCATCTCTATCTTTTATACATTTCTATTTCTTTCTTTTTCTTTTAACATTTCCAGTCACACTACATTCTGCTGTTGCCCAGTCTTCTATCCTTTTTTAGTTCCTTTTATCTTAATATACTTATAATCAATATTATCAGTCTGCTTTGTTTCCTTGCTTTATTCTCCAGATGACACATTGCTTTGGTTTTTATTTTTAGTTATGGTCTTTATCTTAGTTCTGAATATAATTGTCTGATTTTGTTTTGGAAATCTTCAGTCTGTCTGATTGTACTCTCACTCTTTATTATATTTGATCTTAGCTTTCAAAATTTCCCTGATTATGTGTTTGTGTGTGTGTGTGTGTGTGTGTGTGTGTGTGTTTTAATTAATTATGATCTTAGTCCTAAGGGATCTACACCTATTATAACATATTTTTTCTTCTTTTACTCTATTTTTCTTCTATTTTTATTTTTAGACTTTTAACATATTTCTATTTCTATCTAAGTTTTTTATAGTGCTAACTTTATCTCTTCTACCCTCTTTCCTTCTCTATCTTTTATACATTTCTATTTTTTTCTCTCTTTTCTATTTCTTTTCATATTTCCAGTGACAATACGCTCTTCTGTTGCCCTGGTTTCTATCTTTTTTTAGTATATTTTATCTTAATATACTTATAAGCAATATGATCAGTCTGTTCTGTTTCCTTGATTTATTTTCCAGAGGGCACACTGCTTTGGTTTTTATTATTAGATTTTGTCTTTAACTCAGTTGTAAGTATAATTGCATGATTTCATTCTGAGACTCTTTAGTCTGTCTGGTGGTACAGTTGTTCTTTGTTATATTTCATACTAGCTTTCAAAATATCCCTGGATTTCTGTTCATGTATGTGTGTGCATGTGTGTTTTTTTGGTTTGTGGTTTTGTTTTTTATTTTTCATTTTAAATTTCTGTTGGTTTTTTCTTTGATTGTTGATGGTATCCTGGGGTACTTCTGTCAGGTCTTTCTAGTGCCTTATATATTATTGGATTCAGTATTTGTGTGTCTCATACATTTATGTGTTTCCTTGACTTATTGTTTGAATCAACAGTCTACCATTAGCCTGGGGCTTGGACAGTCTTCTTTAAAAACCTTTATTGCTGGGGCAAGCAACCTCTGAGGTCTGGACTACTCCATCAGAAGTCAAGTAGGAGCATATGGGGAGGGGGCACTGAATCCAGGATGCTAGACTACTAGGGAGTCCTCAGCCCCAGAGAAGATTAACTGCAGAGAACTCTCACAGAGACCTCTATCAGATTCTAAGACTTGGCTCCATCTGACTGTCTGCAACTGCCAGTGCTGAACACCTCACACCAAACTACAATTAAGACAGGAACACAAACTCTCCCATCAGCACACAGACTACTTAAAGCCATATTATCCTCACAGATACCCTAAAACACACCACCTGACATAACATGGCTTATCAGAGAGAAAAGACACAGAGCCACACACCAGAGAGCAGACACCAGAACACCCCACCAGGAAGCCTCCTCAAGACACTGGACAAAGGCAACCACAGGGAGCAGAGGGCAGAAACAAAAGGAATTACTACTAGGCAGTGTAGGGAAAGGAGACAGCAAATTCTATAAATTAGACACAATGGGAAAACAAAGAAACACCATACAGGCAAAGAGGCAGGAAAAAACCCACAAGATGAAATAAATGAAGATGAAATAGGAAAATTGCCTGAAAAATAATTCAAAGTAATGATAGTAAAGATGGTCCAAAATCTCAATAACAAAATAAAGAAAATACAAGAAACAGTTAATAAGGACTCAGAAGAACTAAAGAGCAAACAAACAGTAAAGGACAACAAATTAATTGAAATTAAATACATTCTAGATGGTATAAACAGCAGAATAACTGAGGCAGAAGAACGAATAAGTGAGTTGGAAGATAGAATAGGGGAAATGACTGACACAGAGAGGGAAAGAGAAAAAAAGAATAAAAAGAAGGGAAGACAGTCTCAGAGACCTTGATGACAACATTAAGCACACCAACATTTGAATCATAGGCATCCAAGATGAAGAAAGAAAGAAACTGTCTGAGAAAATATTTGAAGAGGTTATAGTGGAAAACTTCCCCAACATGAGAAAGGAAATACTTAATCAAGTCCAGGAAGCACAGAGAGTCCCCTACAGAATAAACCCAAGGAGAAATACTCCGAGTCATATATTAATCAAACTACAAAAAATTAAACAGAAAGAAAAAATATTAAAAGTAACAAGAGAAGAGCAACAAATAACATATATGGGAAAACCCATAAGGAAACCGCTGACCTTTCTGCAGAAACTCTGCAGGCCAGAAGGGAGTGGCAGGATATACTGAAAGGCTTGAAAGAGAAAAACCTACAGCCAAAAATACTCTACCCAGCAAGAATCTCATTCAAATTCAACAGAGAAATCAAAAGCTTTACAGACAAGCGAAAGTTTAAAGAATTCAGCACCACAAAACCAGCCTTACAACAATTGCTAAAGGAACTTTTCAAAGCAAAAAACAAAAGAGAAGCAAAATACCTACAAAAGCAAATGCAAAACAATTAAGAAAATGGTAATCTGAACACATGTCGATAATCATCTTAAATGTAAATGGATTAAATGCTCCAACCAAAAGACACAGACTGGCTGAATGGATACAAAAGCAAGACCCTTCTATATGCTGCCTATAAAAAACCCACTTCAGACCAAGGGACACATATAAAGTGAAAGTAAAGGGATGGAAAGAGATATTCCATGCAAATGGAAGTCAAAAAAATCTGGAGTAGCAATACTCATATCAGACAAATTAGACTTTAAAGTAAAGACTATTACAAAGACTAGGAAGGACTCTAAATCATGATCAAGGGATCAGTCCAAGAAGAACATATAACAATTGTAAATATCTATGCCCCCAACATAGGAGCACCTCAATACATAAGGCAAATGCTAATAGCCATAAAAGGGGAAATTGACAGTAACACAGTAATAGTTGGAGACTTTAACACCCTACTTACATCAATGGACAGATCATGCAAACAAAAAATAAATAAAGACAAACAAGCTTTAAATGACACAGTAGACCATCTCGACTTAATTGATATTTATAGGACATTCCATCCAAAAACTATAGAATACACTTTCTTCCCAAGTGCACACAGAACATTTTCAATGATAGATCCCATCTTGGGTCAAAAATCATGCCTCAGTAAATTCAGGAAAGTTGAAATCACATCAAGTATCTCCTCTGACCACAATGCCATAAGACTAGATATCAATTACAGGGAAAAAATAGTAAAAAATACAAACACATTTAGGCCAAAAAATATGCTTTAAACAACCAAGAAACCATTAAACAAATCAAAGAGGAAAGCAAAAAATATCAGGAAACAAATGACAATGAAAACACAACAACCCAAAACCTATGGGGCGCAGCAAAAGTAGTTCTTAGAGGGAAGTTTATAGCAATACAGTCCTACCTTATGAAACAAGAAAAATATCGAATAAACAACCTAACCTGACACCAAAAACCATTAGAGAAAAAAGAACAAAGAAACCCCAAATTGAGCAGAAGGAAAGAAATCATAAATTTCAGATCAGAAATAAATGAAAAAGAAATGAAGGAAACAATAACAAAGATTATTGAAACTAAAAGCTGGTTCTTTGAGAAGATAAACAAAATTGATAAACCATTAGCTAGACTCATCAGAAAAATAGGGGAGAAAATGCAAATCAACAGAATTAGAAATGAAAAAGGAGAGGTATCAGCTGACAATGCAGAAATACAAAAGATCATGAGACTAATACAAGCAACTATATGCCAACAAATTGGGTAACCTGGAAGAATTTGATAAATTATTAGAAATATAAAATATTCCAAGATTGAAACAGGAAGAAATAGAAAATATGAACAGACCAATCACAAGTATGGAAATTGGGACTGTGATTAAAAATCTCCCAACAAGCAAAAGCCCAGGGTCAGATGGGTTCACAGGCGAATTCTATCAAACATTTAGAAAAGAGCTAACACCTATCTTTCTCAAGATCTTCCAAAATATAGCAAAAAGAGGAACACTCCCCAACTCATTCTACGAGGCCACCATTACTCTGATACCAAAACCAGACAAATATGTCACACACAAATAAAAGTTACAGGCCAATATCATTGAAGAATGTAGATGCAAAAATCCTCAACAAAATATTAGCTAACAGAATCCAATAGAACATTCAAAAGATCATACACCATGATCAAGTGGGGTTTATCCCTGGGATGCTAGTATTCTTCAATACATACAAATCAATCAATGTGATACATCATATCAACAAATTGAAGGAAAAAATCCATATGATAATCTCAATAGATGCAGAAAAAGCTTTGACAAACTTCAGAATCCATTAATGATAAAAATTCTCCAGAAAATGAGCATAGAAGGAAATTACATCAGCATAATAAAAGCCATATATGACAAACCAAAAGCCAACATCATTCTACATGGCAAAAAACTGAAAGAGTTCCCTCTAAGAACAGAAACAAGACAAGGGTGCCACTCTCACCATTATTATTCAACATAGTTTTGGAAGTGTTAGCCACAGCAATCAGAGAAGAAAATGAAATAAAACTAATCAAAATTGGAAAAGAATAAGTAAAATTGTCACTCTTTGCAGAAAACAAGATATTATACATAGAAAACCCTAAAGATGCTACCAGAAAACTGCTAGCACTAATCAATGTATTTAGTAAAGCAGCAGGATACAAAACTAATGCACAGAAATCTCTTGCATTCTTATACACTAACAACAAAAAAGCAGAAAGAGAAATTAAGGAAACTCTCTCTTTTACCATTGCAACCAAAAGAATAAAATACCTAGGAATAAACCTGACTAAGGAGGCAAAAGATCTGTATGCAGAAAACTATAAGACACTGATGAAAGAAATCAAAGACAACACAAACAGATGGAGAGACATACCATGTTCCTGGAATGGAAGAATCAACATTGTGAAAATGACTGTACTACCCAAAGCAATTTACTGATTCAATGCAATCCCTATCAAATTAACAACAGTACTTTCCACAGAAGTAAAAAAGAAACTTTACAATTTGTATTGAAATGTAAAAGACCCTGAATAGCCAAAGCAATCTTGAGAAGGAAAGCTGGAGTTGGTGGAATTAGGCTTCCTGACTTCAAACTTTACCACAAGACTACATTGATCAAGACAGTATGGTACTTTCACAAAAATAGAAAGGAAGATCAATGGAAGAGAATAGAGAATTCAGAGGTAAATTCAAGCATATATGGGCACCTTCTCTTTGACAAAGGAGGCAAGAATATAACAATGTAAAAAAGACAGTCTCTTTAATAAGTGCTGCTTGGAAAATTGGACAGCAATATGCAAAAGAATGAAATTAGAACACTTCCTAACACCATACACAAAAATAAACTCAAAATGGAATAAAGATTTAATATAATGCCAGATACTCTAAAACTCTTGGAGGAAAACAGGCAGAACACTATTTGACATACATCAAATCAAGATCCTTTTGAAACCACCTCCTAAAATAATGGAAATAAAATCAAGAATAAACACGTGGGTTCTATGAAACTTAAAAGTTTTTGCACAGCAAAAGAAACCATAAACAAGACAAGAAAACAACTCTCAGAATGAGAAAATTACTTCTAACCAAGAAACAAACAAAGGATTAGTCTCCAAAATATGCAAGCAGCACATGCAGCTTAATACCGGAAAAGCAAATAACCTGATCCACAAATGGGGTGAAGACCTAAATAGAGATTTCTCCAAAGAAGACATACAGATGGCCAACAAACACATGAAAAGATGCTTAACATCACTAATCATTAGAGAAAGCCACAATGAGGTATCACCTCACACAAGTCCCAATGGCCAACATCAAAAAATCTAGAAACAACAAATGTTGGAGAGGGTGTGGAGAAAAAGGAACTCTCCTGCACTGTTGGTGGGAATGTAAATTGGTACAGCCATTATGGAAAACATTTGAGGTTTCCTTAAAAAACTAAAAATGGAACTACCATATGATCCAGTAATCCCACTACTGGGCATATACTCAGAGAGAACCATAATCAAAAAAGAAACATACATCATAAAGTTCATTGCAGCACTATTTACAACAGCCAGGACATAGAAGCAACCTAAATGTCCATTAACCAATGAATGGATAAAGAAGATGTGACATATATATACAATGGAATATTAGCCATAAAAAGGAATGAAATGGAGTTATATGTAATGAGGTGGATAGGCCTAGAATCTGTCATACAGAGTAAAGTAAGCCAGAAAGAGAAAAACAAATACTGTATACTAACTCATATATACGGAATCTAAAAAAAAAAAAAAAAAAAAAAAGTACTGATGAATCCAGTGAGAGGGCAAGAATAAGGATACAGATGAAGATAATTTACCAGAGGTCACGGGTTTGAGGGTGTGGGGGGTGAAAGAGATGGAAGGATGAAGTGAGAGAGTAGAATAAACATATATATACACTACCAAATGTTAAATAGATAGCTAGTGGGAAGTTGTTGTATAACAAAGGGCGATCAATGGAAGCTGCTGTATAACAAAGGGAGATCAACTCGATGATGGGTGATGCCTTAGAGTGCCAGGAGAGGGAGAGTGGGAGGGAGTCATGGGAGGGAGGGGATATGGGGATATATATATATATATATAAATACAGCTGATTCACTTTGGTGTACCTCAAAAGCTGGGACAAGAGTGTAAAGCAATTATATTCCAATAAAAAGCTTTAAAAATTAAAAAAATGAACTTGTCTGTAATTCTATATACTTTATAAATGCAACTGTATGTGATAGGCCAGAAAAATCTATGGGTCCAGTAAAAATGTCAGTGTTATAGAAGAATCAAGATGGCAGAGAAGGAGAATGTGTGTTCACTCCCTTCTGCAAGAACACCGGAATTACAACTAACTGCTGAACAACCATCGACAGAAAGACACTGGAACTCACCAAAAAAAAAAAAAAAAAAAAAAAAAGCAAAAAACAAAAAAAATACCCCACATCCAGGGACAAAGGAGAAGCTGCAATGAGACGGTAGGAGGTGCACAATCGCATTAATATCAAATCACATAAATGCTGACTGGGTGACTCACAAGCTGCAGAACAGTTATACCACAGAAGTCCTGAGTGTTCTGATCTCCATGTCAGGCTTCCTAACCTGGGGGTCTAGCAACAGGAGGAGGAATTCCCAGAGAATCACATTTTGTAAGCCAGTGGGATTTGATTGCAGGATCTCCACAGGATTGGGGAAAACAGAAACTCCACTCTTGGAGGGTACACAAAAAATGTGTGCTCACCAGGACCCGGCAGAAGGAGCAGTGACCCTATTGAAGACTGAACCAGACATACCTGCTGGTATTGGAGGGTTGCCTGCAGAGGTGGGGGGCAACTGTGGCTCACCAAGGAGACTGTGGCACTTGCAGCAGGGGTTCTAAGAAGTGCTCATTGGCATGAGCCCTTCCAGAGTCCACCATTAGTACCACCAAAGAGCCTGTAAGCTCCAGTGCTGGGTCGTCTCAGGCCAAACAACCACCAGGGTGGGAACACAGCCCCACCCACTGGCAGACAAGCAGATTGCAGTGTCACTGAGCTCCACCCACGATTTCGGATTAAAATTTTACTGAGCTCTGCCCACCCAGCCCAACCCACCATCAGTCCCTCCCATCAGGAAGCACCCAGGAGCCTCCTAGACGGCTTCCTCCACAAGAGGGCATACAGTAGAATTGAGCAGTATCAGCAGTATTTCATCTTGTGGAACTGAAAATCACAGCCACAGAAAGACAGAGAAAATGAAAAGGCAAAAGACTTCATACCAGATGAAGGCACAAGATAAAACTCCAGAAAAACAACTAAATGAAGAGGAGATAGGCACTTTTCCAGAATAAGAATTCAGAATAATGATGGTGAAGATGATCCAGGACTTTGAAAAAAGATTGGATGCAAAGATCAAAAAGTTGCAAGAAAAGCTTACCAAAGACCTAGAAGAATTAAAGAGCAAACAAACAGAGATATGCAACACAATAACTGAAATGAAAAATACACTAGAAGGAACAAATAGCAGGTTAACTGAGGCAGAAGGGCGAATAAGTGACCTGGAAGACAGAACAGTGATAATCACTGATGCAGAAAAGAATAAAGATAAAAGAATGAAAATAACTGAAGACAGCCTAAGAGGCCCCTGGGACAACATTAAGTGCAACACCATTCGCATTCTAGGGTTCCCAGAAGGAGACAAGGGAGAGAAAGGATCTGAGAAAATACTGGAGGAGATTATAGTTGAAAACATCCCTAACATGCGAAAGGAAATAGCTACCCGAGTACAGGAAGGGCAGAGAGTCCCAGGCAGCAAAAATCCAAGGAGAAACAAGCCAAGACGTAGAGTAGTCAAGTTGACAAAAATTAAAGCCAGAGAAAAGTTATTAAAAGAAACAAGGGAAAAATGACAAATAACATACAAGGGAATTCCCATCAGATTAACAGCTGATTTCTCAGCAGAAATTCTGCAAGCCAGAAGGGAGTGGCAGGATATATTTAAAGTGATGACAGGGAAGAACCTACAACCAAGAATACTCTACCCAGCAAGGATCTCACTCAGACTCGATGGAGAAATCAAAAGCTTTACAGACAAGCAACAGCTAAGAGAATTCAGCACCACCAAACCAGCCCTACAACAAATACTAAAGGAACATCTCTAAGTGGGAAACATAAGAGAAGAAAGGCACCTACAGAAACAAAAACAAAACAATTAAGAAAATGGTAATAGGAACATACATATCAAGAATTACCTTGAATGTAAATGGACAAAATGCACCAACCAAAAGACCCAGACTGGCTGAATGTATACAAAAACAAGACCCGTATATATGCTGTCTACTAGAGACCCACTTCAGACCTAGGGACACATACAGACTGAAAGTGAGGGGATGGCAAAAGATATTCCATGCAAATGGAAATCAAAAGAACACTGGAGTAGCAATACTCATATCAGGTAAAATAGAATTTAAAAAATGTTACAAGAGACAAGAAGAGACATTACATAAAGATCAAGGGATCAATCTAAGAAGAAGAGATAACAATTATAAATATATATGCACCCAATTTAGGAGCACCTCAATACACAAGGCAAATGCTAACAGCTATGAAAGAGAAAATCAACGGTAACACAATCATAGCGGGGGACTTTAACACCCTGTTTACAACAATGGACAGATCATCCACACAGAAAATTAATAAGGAAACACAACCTTTAAAAGACACAATAAATCAACTTGATTTAATAGATTTATATAGGACATTACATCCAAAAACAGCAGATTACACATTCTTCTCAAGTGCTCATGAAACAGTCCCCAAGATAGATCATTTTTTGGTCCTAAATCAAGACTTGGTAAATTCAAGAAAATTGAAATCGTATCAAGCATCATTTCTGACCACAATATTATGAGATTAGAAATCAATTACAGGAAAAAATGTAAAAAAACACAAACACATGGAGGCTAAACAAGATGCTACTAAATAACCAACAGATCACTGAAGAAACCAAAGAGGAAATCAAAAAATACCTAGAGACAAACGACAATGAAAACACAACAATCCAAAACCTATGAGATGAAGTTCTAAGAGGGAAGTTTATAGTGATACAATCCTACCTCAAGAAATAAGAAACATCCCAAATAAACAATCTAACCTTATACCTAAAGAAACTAGAGAAAGAAGAGCAAACAAAACCCAAAGTTAGTAGACAGAGAGAAATCATAAAGATCAGAGCATAAATAAATGAAATGGAGACAAAGAAAACAATAGCAAAATCAATAAAACTAAAAGCTGGTTCTTGAAGAAGATAAATAAAATCAATAAACTTCTATCAAGACTCATCAAGAAAAAGAGGGAGAGGACTCAAATCAATAAAATTAGAAATGAAACATGAGAAGATACACAGGACACCACAGAAATAAAAAGCACCATAAGAGATTACTAAAAGCAACTATATGCCAATAAAATGAACAACCTGGACGAAATGGACAGATTCTTAAAAGAGTAAAAACTTCCAAGACTAAATCAGGAAAATAGAGAAAATATGAACAGACCAATCACAAGTCATGAAGTTGAAACTGTGATTAAAAATCTCCCAACAAACAAACATCCAGGACCAGATGGATTCACAGGTGAATTTTATCAAACATTTAGAGAAGAGCTAACACCCATCCTTCTCAAACTCTTCCAAAACATTGCAGAGGAAGGAACACTCCCAAACTCATTTTATGAAGCCACCATTACCCTGATACCAAAACCAGACAAAGATACTACAAAAAAAAAAAAAAACAAAAAAAAACTACAGACCAATATCACTGATGAATATAGATGCAAAAATCCTCAACTAAATACTAGCCAACAGAATCCAACCACACATTAAAAGGATCATACACTATGATCAAGTGTGGTTTATCCCTGGAATGCAAGGATTCTTCAATATACACAAGTCAATCAATGTGATACACCATATTAATAAATCGAAGGATAAAAACCACATGGTCATCTCAATAGATGCAGAAAAAGCTTTTGACAAAATTCAACACCTTTTTATGATAAAAACTCTCCAGAAGGTGGGCATAGAGGGAACCTACCTCAACATATAAAGGGCATCTATGACAAACCCACAGCAATCATCATTCTCAGTGGTGAAAAACTGGAAGCATTCCCTCTAAGATCAGGAACAAGACAAGGATGTCCACTCTCGCCACTACTGTTCAACATCATTTTGGAAGTCCTTGCCACAGCAATCAGAGAAGAAAAAGAAATCAAAGAATCCAAATTGGAAAAGAAGAAGAACAACTGTCACTGTTTTCAGATGACATGATACTATATGCAGAAAATCCTACAGATGCCACCCCAAAACTACTTGAACTAATCAATGAATTTGGTAAAGTTACAGGATACAAAATTAACACACAGAAATCTCTTGCATTTCTATACACCAACAATGAAAGATCAGAAAGAGAAAGTAAGGAAACAATCCCATTCACCATTGCAAAATAATAATAAAATACCTAGGAATAAACCTATCCAAGGAGGTAAAAGACCTGTACTCAGAAAAATATTAGACCTAATGAAAGAAATCAAGGAAGACACAAACAGGTGGCGGGACATACCATGTTCTTGGATTGGAAGAATCAACATTGTGAAAATGACTATATTACCAAAAGCAATTTACAGATTGAATGCAATCCCTATCAAATTACCAATGGCATTTTTCACAGAACTAGAACAAGAAATTTTACAATTTGTATGGAAACACAAAAGACCCCGAATAGCCAAAGCAATCTTGGGAAGGAAAGATGGAGTTGGTGGAATCAGACTTCCTGACTTCAGGCTATACTACAAGGCTACAGTGATCAAGACAGTATGGTACTGGCACAAAAAAAGAAATATAGATCAATGGAACAGGATAGAAGGCCCAGAGATATACTGCGGTCAACTAATCTATGACAAAGGAGGCAAGGATATACAATGGAGAAAAGGCAGCCTCTTCAATAAGTGGTGCTGGGGAAACTGGACAGCTACATGTAAAAGAATGAAATTAGAACAATTCCTAACACCATACACAAAAATAAACTCCAAATGGATTAAAGACCCAAATGTAAGGCCAGACACTATAAAACTGCTAGAGGAAAACATAGGAAGAACACTCTTCAATTTAAATAACAGCAAGATCTTTTTTGATCCATCCCCTAGAATAATGGAAATAAAAACAAAAATAAATAAGTGGGGCCTTCAAAACTTCTGCACAGCAAAGGAAACTATAAGCAAGACGAAAAGACAATCCTCAGAATGGGAGAAAATATTTGCAAATGAATCAACAGACAAAGGATTAATTTCCAAAATATATAAAATACTTATCCAGCTCAATATCACAAAAACAAACAACCCAATCCAAAATTGGACAGAAGACCTAAATAAGCATTTCTCCAAAGAAGACATATGGATGGCCAAGAGGCACATGAAAGGCTGCTCAACATCACTCATTATTAGAGAAATGCAAATCAAAACTACAGTGAGGTATCACCTCACACCGATTAGTATGGGCATCACCAGAAAATCTACAAACAGTAAATGATGGAAAGGGTGTGGAGAAAAGGGAATGCTCTTGCACTGCTGGTGGGAATGTAAATTGATACAGCCACTATGGAGAACAGTATGGAGTTTCCTTGCAAAACTAAAAATAGAACTACCATAAGACTCAGCAATACCACTGCTGGGCATATACCCAGAGAGCACCATCATTCAAAAAGACACATGCACTCCTATGTTCACTGCAGCACTATTTACAATAGCCAGGACATGGAAGCAACCTAAATGTCCATCCACAGATGAATGGATAAAGAAGACTTGGTACACACATACAATGGAATAGTACTCAGCTATAAAAAGCAATGAAACTGGGACATTTTTAGAGAGATGGTTAGACCTAGAGACTGTCAAACAGAGTCTAGTGAGTCAGAAAAAGAGAAACAAATACTGTATATTAACACATATATGTGGACTATAGGAAAAGGGTACAAATCAACTCATTTGCAAGGCAGAAATAGAGACGTAGTTGTAGAGAAAAAATATACGGACATTTTATCCTCTGCTTCTTGTGAATTTCTTGGTTGTTATGTTTTTAAGAATTAAGGATAGACAAGCAAACAAAAGTTACCACATGAGAATGGGCTAAATACATACGAAGAGATCAATTTCAAATTATTCAAAATATAGAGTAGCAGAAAAACATACCAATAATAGGAATGCAGATTCAGAGGCATCAACGGGTTGTGACCCTATCAACTGTGAAGTTAAAATTCCAATGTTTAGTCTGCAAAAGTGACAGGCCCAGCACAATTCAGAACAAAGAGATGTTGTCTGAAATCAAAGAAGCAAAAAAAGCTACACTTGATGTCAATGCAGACAATATGGGGTAACCAATGATGTGCTCATGGCCATAGGAGCGAAGCATAACTTTTTTTTATTATGAATTATATTTTAGGTATAAAAATGTTACAGAAACAGTCACAGCCTCACCCTGAAAATCACACAGTACTTAAGAAAGTGGGGAAAGTTGGGGGGGGATGAATTATGAGATTGGGATACCAAATTGTACACTCTGAATATATGCAGTTTATTATAAAAATAAAAAAAAATAAAGAAAACTGTGGAGGGAAAAAAAAAGTCAGTGTTTGCCAGGAATTGGGAGGGAAGAAGAAAAGGGCATGTTTAATAAGAGCATGCAGGTTATTTAGGAAAGAAAATCTATCCTATATGATACTGTAAAGGTGGACACATTATACATTAGTTACAACCCGTTGAATGTGTAATACCAAGAGTGAATTCTAATGTAAATTATGGACTCTGAGTTGTAATGATAGGTTAGTGTATTTTCATCAAATGTGTATATATATATATATACATATATATATAACATTAATGCAAAATGTTAATAGGGAATTGTTATATGGGAATTCCTTGTACTTTCCCTTCATTTTTCTTTAAAACTAAAAGAGATCTCTCAAATTATCAGGGCATCATTTCCCCTTAGAGTGCAGCATGGACAGGGAGGTAGGTGCTCAAAAATAGTGTAATTTATGGGTAGTCTTTTAGTTCCTGAGATGATTGGCAAGTTTATAAGTATATGTACTAAATAAATGTAAAACAAATAAATGTAAAAAACTCAAAATATAAAATGAATGAAATATGGTAAAATAACTTGGTCAAGGTTAAATTCTAACAATGAAATTATATTGTAAACATTGGTTTCTCTCTTAGCTCTGCTTTCATATTGGCTTTCTCCATTCATGCTGGGTAGGAATTCCAGATCTGTATTCTCATAAAATCTTTCAGGAAAACAAAAAACAGAAACATGACTTTTCAAATTACTCCAAATGAAAATAATGACTGAATCTTATTTGCTAATAGATACCTGACACAATCATTACAGCCTGCTTGAAATGTTTTTATGAAACTAGCCGAACTCATATTCCAAACCTTCTGAGAAAACATCACCTAAACCTTATATGTTGAAAAATTGAGAAATTCTGCTTGTTCAGAGAAAAATCAGGATTCAGTTATTCAAGAAGTAGAATAGACTCCTGACAGGTATAAAAAATCTGGACTCACAAAGGCAGGTTTTACATCTAATCGTCAGCAATTACTAAGAACCATACCAAATGTATCTGTAAAGCTGTTTGGATATTGTGCAGCAACACAGCAGATGTCCTCCAAAGGTTGAATGCATCCTTGTTATTGATACCACATTCCATACTACATCATGAAAAACATGTACTCTCTTATGGGGACACATTGTCATTTTCTATGTTGCATTTGATGCTGCCTGCCAGTGTTGTTGATCCTAAGTGCTCTAAGTTACATCAGAGAAAGGTACTCCTAGAGGACTACTTGTTGTGTTACAGGACCTGAGGTTTCTCTGCTGTCCTTGCAAATGAGTGGTCTTTGTTGAATTTAGGATGAATTTCTTATTTCCCATGACATAGGTAACTTTGGAAATGGAAATCCTAATGTGTTACTCATTAATTCAGGATTGCAAGTATCTAAGATTTAGCCACTAGTATTAGTGTGGCTTTGTTATGCAGTACACTCATTCACATCTTTGGATAATCTAATCTTTTGGGTGTCATACCACTATTCCTTCAAGATTTTATTCATGATTTTTAAATGTTCATCTTAAGACCATTCTGGGATTTTCATGAGAATGAGTCAAAATATATCCACACTCTGGCTGTAGAATTTATTTTAATTAACTTTCAGAAAAGACAAATATATCATTTTTCAACATAATCTCCTTGGTTTTCAATACACTTTATCTGTCTCTCAACAAGCTTTGTATCTTCTCATTTAAAAATATTTTAGGCTGAGCTGTGAGCGAAGAATGTACCACTATCTTCACTTCTTCATCAGAAGTGAACCTTTGTCCTTCTAAGGCTGCTTTCAGGAGAGCAAACAGGTGAAAGTCCAATGGAACAAGATCAGCATTGTAGGGAAGATGCTTTAACACCTCAAAATGCAGTTGTTGCAGAGTGTCAAGAGTATGGGCAGAAGTGTGTGGATGTGCATTGTCATGAAAGATTACAACAACCTTGCATAGCAGTTATCTGCATTTAATCCGTGGACTTGAATGTGTTTCTGTCTTCTTGATGGCTAACAGTTGCGTGACCTTCCTGAACTTCTCTATCCATTCATATACACTTCTTTGTGATGAAACACTTTCTCCGTTCTGTGCACAGTCTTTGATAAATAACAGCACCAGGTACACCCTCAGAGCACAAAAAATGAATCACTGCATGCTGCTCTTCTTTCATAAAAATCAGAAGTGGGGCATCCATTTTTGCTCGCACTGCAATTACAAATGAACTGATGTAGCGCATTCACACCTGCACAGCAGTGACTGGGGAGACAGTAGCCTTGAACAGAAAGTGCTGATAAGACAGTGTGGCCAACAGAAATTTTAATACAACCTAAGTGCAGACTCACCCTCGTAAATGTTGTATAACCCTCCATTTTGTAGTTGGTGAATTCTCTGTTTTCTCTGTTTTCTTGTGTGACCTTCCTTAATATCACAATTTACAATATTACTCATAAGTATTTTCACATCTAATTCTAGAGCCCTGACACAATATTCAAACTTAAACTTTTTTTTTTCTACTGAACAGTTTGGTCATAACCTATGGCTAAAAGAACTTCAAACTGTGCTCATTGTCTTACAACTAAAGCTAATGTCTTTCATCATCATTACTTTTCAGTACTCCAAAGTTTTAAACTTAGGCTAGTATAAGAAAAACATATGCAAAGAGAACAACCCACAAAATGAAACAGTCATTAGTACAATTTTCAGTAATGATCTTCCAAAATGTTGAACCTTGCAAACTGATTGACTTCTGTGAGTCTCAGGTTTCTCTCAAATGAAATGTCATTGTTAGTTCCTATCTCATGGAATAATTATGTAAGTTAAAAGTTATAACTTTCTTAATGTGCTGAACATATAGCCTATTGTATAAAAGGTGTTCAATTAATATGTGGTAAATTAAATTATTTCAATAAAATGTCTCTTAATAAGTGTATATTTAGTAATATAAGTTAGCAAAACAATTAGATATCAATTTGAAAAACCATGAGATATCAACTCAGATTGCAAAAATAGCTAGATATGTATGTTAACCCATGAACCCCTTGCTACTAGTCTGTAGTTCTATGGTTGGAGATATGTGTGGCCCACAGGACATAAACAGGTTCCAGGCACCACGCTACACTCCTTGGACTGTACTTGCTAATAAATGAGAAGAGCTATAAATATTTTTCTCCATCTATAGAAGGGCACCTTAGGGCACTGGGTGGGAGTGATATGCTTCCTCTTTTACCAATGATGTTTGTTTTTTCTTCTTTCTATTCTCCACCATTTTCCACCATCCACATGTATTTCTTCCTCTATTTTTGGTCAGCGAGTTACTAACAACTCCAAGTCCTTGTTTCTATCCTGCTAATGAGCATGAAGAGGATTATGTTGATATCCTTATAGGTTAAACAGACAAATCAAAAGTTGAGTTTCTTATATTAGGATAATTCTTACTAGCAAAGGAAAAAAATCTTTAGGGAATAATCATCTTTAGCTTGCCAATACCTTACATCATCTTGCCTTAAAATATTCTGCAGGGCATGCAGAGAGTAAGACTTCTTTTCAGTGTTCTGTGTGAGGGCTTCTATCAAAAGTGGGTGGCCACACTTGACACTAATTCAGTTTTCTTACAGGTAAGTGACATTGTTTTAATATTTGTACTCAGAGATGCATTGTTACCAAAATATCCAACATCACTTTCTACTATATCTGCATACATCTTGTGACTATACTTTCCCTCATGCTCTTAGAAAGGAACAGGGGAAAATGAACAATCTAAATTTTCTAAGATTTACCATTGAAATTGGAAAGGACTAGAATCAAAGATAAGCAACAAAAGGAAAATGATATTTTGAATTCAACAAATATTTTATGAGCACCAGGTATGTGCAAAGCCATCACTGTTGTGTGGGAATAGAAGGAGTCTGTCCATGAGTTAAACTATATGACAGTTTCTTGAGATGGCAGAGTGTAGGAACATACAAGTGCTTTTCATACAAGGTAGTTTTCCTAAGAGCTAGGGGTACTGAAATGTTAGAAGAGATTATTTCTGTTTAGAAATTAGAGAAAAGGTTGATGGAATTAGTGACCTTCATTTAGCTTCTGGAGAATACCAGCTTTTCCACCTTCAGTCAGCAGCTTAGAACAGAATATTGTATCACTGTATAGAATTAGACTCTTTGTATCCTTCTAAATGATACCATAACAATGTAACGTGCAGTTGGCACACTTCAGGGGTTTAACTACTTCTCAAAGAAAATTGAGTGGAAACATGACAATGAAGAGGTCTAAAACTATGATTAAGGTGAAAAATAAAATGCCCTATATTTGGGAGGGGAGTTCCTGAAAATATTTTGAGTAAAATGTTTCCTTGACATTAATGATTGTCCCTGCCCAATGTTCCTTCATTTGGATCTTACCTGCCCTTGTGCCCCCACAATCCTACTTCTCTCTTGTCTAGTGAGATGAGATTCTGAGAGAGGAATAAATCAGAATTAATTTCATGATGCAGAGGGTAATCAGGTATGTGAATCATAAAGAATGCATATATTGAGTTTTATGGCAACATTTTGATTCTCAGGTCAGGCATCTGGACCAGATGAAAAGGAATCATGGGATTCAGTTACACAGAATGAGAAGCTCAGATTATATGTATATGTATGTGTATATTCGCCAAAATCACGAACTAGAGGAATAACAGAGACTTTCACACAGCTTTACCTCCACTGCCTGCCATATTCTAATGTGACAATATTTATAATACCTCACTTTTTTAGCTGCATAAAGGAAAGAATAACCTTGCTGTAATGATTAAGATTCTAAAGCTCACTTCCCTTATGTTTTAAAAGAAGTTTTGATCATGGGTTGGCCCGTGAAAATATACTTTTCCACATTTGAAAAAAAAGAAATCTTAGTTGGAAAAGTAACATTTCAAAGTTGAATAATAATTGACTTTGCAGGGACAAAAAAAAAGAAATTGAATGAAGAAGTCACTTACTGATTATCTACTATGCTTCTTTAAAATAAACTGATCTCCCTCCTTTTTCTGCTTCTCTGTACTTTCAGGGAAGTGGGGCTTTTTAGAGACCTGAAAAATATAAACTCTTTTGGGGATGCAACCATGATTTGATCCTAGATCAGTTGCCCAGTGACACCAAAGTCCTAAAATAATCAGTGTAGATCTAAGATGAATGGGCCAAAAACTTGAACTCTGAAAACATTAACTATTGAGTACCAATTCACTCTTTTTTAGTCAGAAATGTAACTTCTGAGACATTGACTTTTCTAAGGGATGATTTCCAGAAAGTGGAGAAAGAAAAATAGAAATGGGGATATGTTAGGGATTACCAAATATGAAAAAAAATTCAATTCTGTTCATTAGTATTCATCAACTACTAATTCTGACACACAATTTTAAAGCTTACAACATATTACTTAAATTTTATGTGTTTCCTATTCCTCTTTTCAAGATGTAATTCAGGGGAGCAAGTATGCAGTGAAGGGGTAGAGCATGTCATAAATTATAAATAACACACATTTCTATATATGTGTATAGAATAGGTGATACATAAGACAATAATTATGGGGAAAAGGATGCTGTATGACTTTGTATTTCTATCATAAACATCCAAGAACAATCAAAATGTATCCTAAATGCAGAGTGATACAACAGCAAAACAAAGGACACAGATTTTATTAAAAATAAAAGTTAATCAACTACAAATCAAGCAATATCTCATAGGTACATATTCATAATAGTGGCAAAATTATTTGGAATAATACCCAAGCTAACAAGTGGTTTTCCTTGAAGGCTGGTTTTGGAAAGAATCATATACTTAAGCTTATTGAAACACAGCATGTTTGATGCAGTATTCATTACAAATTGAGGAAAAGCTGGTTAAAGTAAATTATTAAGAAACCATAGTTAGAATATTCCTGAGGAAAAACACTTTTTTTTCCCTAACATATCCCATGACACTACATATCACACCATGAACTACTGTCTTCATTTTTTACAGATAATCATTCTCACCCTCACCCCTTCTCCTCAGTCATGAAATCATGCAACTGAACATGAATGTGACTGAGTTTATTCTGCTTGGGCTGACACAGGATGCTGTTATGAAGAAAATAGTATTTGTCACTTTCTTGCTTTTATATTTGGGAATATTACTAGGTAACCTGCTGATTATGGCTACCATCAAGACCAGCAAGGAACTTGGGAGTCCAATGTACTTCTTCCGTTTCCACTTATCCTTGTCTGATACCTGCATTTCTACTTGCACAGCCCCTAGGATGATTGCAGAGGCCCTTTTGAAGGATCCCACTATCTCTTTCCAAGAGTGCATAATCTAAGTCTTTTCTTTCCATTTCTTTGGCTGCCTGGAGATCTTCATTCTAATCCTCATGGCTGTTGACTGCTGTGTGGCCATCTGTAAGCCCCTGTGCTACACAACCATCATGAGTCATCGAGTCTGTGGTGTGTTGGTGGCTGTGGCCTGGGTGGGGTCCATTGTGCATTCTTTAAGTCAAATTTTTCTAGCCTTGAGTCTACCTTTCTGTGGTCCCAATGTGATTGATCATTATATTTGTGACTTTCAGCCTTTGTTGAAACTTGCCTATGCAGACACCTATGTATTCAACCTACTCTTGGTGTCCAACAATGGGGCCATCTGTATATTGGGTTTTGTCATGCTGACATTCTCCTATGTTATCATCTTGCATTCTCTGAGAAACCACAGTGCTGAGGGGAGGACAAAAGCCCTCTCCACCTGCATCTCCCACATCATCATGGTCATCTTGTTCTTTGGTCCTTGCATATTTATGTACACACACTCTGCTACCACCTTCTCCATGAATAAGATGATAACTGTGTTTTTACAATTGGATAACCTTTGTTCAACCCTTTGATCTATACCCTGAGGAATGCAGAAGTGAAAAATGCCATGAGGATATTTTGGAGCAAGAATCTGACTTTAGATGACAGAAGATGAAGGGAAGTTTTCAATGTTTCTTCATAATCTGGGTTGACTTTGAAAAACTCTTTATAGAATATTATGTTCTTATTGTGGTGATGACATAATCCCATCCTTGGGCATGAGGTTACTTCCTTCAGGAAATAGGCAGGGTGAACACATACACTGGTTAGTGTTCAGCTTCAGTAGAGGAAGACACAGCATCATGTAAACACAGCATCATGTAAACACACTGCAATGTCTCTGCCTCTCTTTCCTGCCTGGTGTCACTGTGGTACTGATCTTATATTTTTTCCTGCCAATTCACATGATGACTTCTGGGTTTCCCTGCTACTAGATATCCATTTATATGCTTATATTCACAGACTGTCAGGTTTCAGCTCTTCCAAACTGTTTCCTTTATTAGACACGCATCTCATTATGTTTAATAATAGGCCTTTAACTTAGTAGCTCTTTCTGGTCAAGAGAAAGTATCAGATTCAAATAATTGTAAAAACTTTTTGTTGTCAGGAGGAGTTATAATCTATATTATATTCAGTGCATTTCTTGAGCTTTTAATCCAATGTCTCACATCTGTTTATGTCGACCCTTCCAGAACAATGACATAACAGTGCGAAAATTCAGTCTTCTGAAGTAGCTCTTTGAACTTAAAAGGTTTGCCTTTGGGATTTTTGGTCATAATAGCATTCTCTTTGTAATGTCTACTTTATACTACTAATTAGATCCCTTCTAACTTTTTGGGGGGAGTATTAATGTTTCTTGAGTCATGGCAAGTGTAGTAATATTTTTTATGATATTAGGTTATTATGATTTTAGCATAGATAGGCCAAATTAAGGAAGATACATTTATGTGAACAAGAGGTGGAGAGGGCAATCGGTTGATGTTGGTCATTTTTAAACACTAATAGAATACAACACTTAATGAGATAACATAACTGAGGGTTTTTAGATCTTGGAACAGCAATATTTACACGATAGAATTGTGAAATTCCTCTCTGGAAAAGTCAAAAGTACGGAAAGAGTAAAAAAAAAAAAAAATCAGTGGTTGCTTGGAATTTAAGTATGGAGAGTAAAAGGATGCAGAATTTGAGCATGGGATTTTTTTTTTTAATTTTATTTATTTATTTATTTATTATTTTTTTGGGGTACACCAAGTTCAATCATCTGTTTTTATACACATATCCCCGTATTCCCTCCCTCCCTCGACTCCCCCCCACCCTCCCCATCCCAGTCATCTAAGGCATCATCCATTCTCGAGTTGAACTCCCTTTGTTATACAGCAATTTCCCAGTGGCTATCTATTTTACAGTTGGTAGTATAAAAATGTCTATGCTACTCTCTCACTTCACCCCACCCCGCCAAACTTCGAGTTCTCCAGTCCATTCTCTGCATCTGCATTCTTGTTCTTGTCTTGTCACTGAGTTCATCAGTACCATTTTTAGATTCCGTATATGTGAGTTAGCATACAATATTTGTCTTTCTCTTTCTGACTTACTTCACTCTGTATGACAGACTCTAGGTCTATCCACCTCATTACATACAGCTCCATCTCATCGAGCATGGGATTATTTTTAAGGAGGGAAAACTATTCTGTTTGATATTCTAATGGTAGATAATGTTATAATGGGTATGTCAAAGCCCATAACACAACTCTACAACACAAAGAGTAAACCCTAGTGTAAACTATGTGTTTTAGTAAAAATTGATGAATATTGACTCCTCATTTGTAACATATGTATCAGAATAATGTAAATTGTCATTAAATAGTCAATCTGTGATGGGGACAGAGGGTTTTATGGGAACTCCCTCTACTTCCTGTGTAATTTTTTTGTAAACCTAAAATTATTATAAAAGATAGAGTCTAACAGAAAGGTTATATCCCTGAGAGAGCTCAATTTCTCAGTACCAAATTCAAAAACACGTTATTTGAATTTTTATACAAATTTCCTATAGAAACACACCATGTTTTTAAGCTCTTTATTGGAATACATCTTTTATTGAGCCACATATTTCTATTCTCAAATGCTCTACAGTTTACCCTAGTATGCAGTACAAAATCATTAATGAATATGCAATATTATATTTACAGCATGCAATTTTTTTCAAAACATAAGTATTATTATATTATGGTAATAATTAATTTGAATGTTATTACATTAAGAAAAATTTGCATTAAAAGATTTTAGTTTTATTCCACATGATAATCTTCAATACTTTTATATTTACAAATCTAAAAGTTGCTCTTTTCTTATTGTTTTCCATTTACTTTTGCTCCTTTTTAAACATACCATATGCGAGAATCTTTTAGCATTAATTACCATGAAGATTATATAATTTTTGTAGCAGGAGTATAAATCTTTCATAACAAAAGAATTTTGGATATCACTATCAATATATCTTCATAGATTTACCTAAGGTTCTGAAAGAAAGTAAATGTAAAACAAACACTTTCAAAGCCTCAGTTAGGACATTCTGGGCTAAAATTGGCTGTGTGGATTAATGTAAAAAAATATTTTTAAACATACCAGAAACAATATATACAAAACAAAGATGAATTGGGTATTATTACCCACCTCTTTTTGCTATGCCATGCTCTAGGAGTTGAAAATATGGTAGTGAAGTAAATAAACAACATCCATTCTACCAGAGAGTTTGCTATGTTGTATATTGAACATGAATAATAAAAATTGGGCAAATACTGATTATACCAGGGATTTTAAAAGTGCCATGAACCAAAAGAGCAAGATGATTGAGAAGTGTGATGGTAGCAAAGCTAAGGAATGAATGTGTACTATGTAGAAGAGGATGGTCAGGAAAAGCTGATATGACTTTTCAATTAAGATCGAAATCAGTGGTTCTCACCATGGAAAGTTTTGCTCCCAAGAGACAGTGGAAGGTTTAGATATACTGTGGGTTGCCATAGAAACGGGGGTGTGCACTGGTCACTGTTATTGGTATCTAGCGGACAGAGGTTCGGGATGCTTTGGAACAGCGCATAACACATAGGGCAAAACATCGCTACAAAGAACTATCTACCTGGCTCAAAAGTTCAGTAGTGCTGAGGCTAACAAATTCTGACCAATATGAAAATATCTTGAATATTTATGCAGAAATACAATTCTAGGTAGATGGAATGGCATATGCAAATTGAATATACTTATTTTATAAGAAATATAATCAAGTAGCCCAGTGTGGCCAGAGAAGGGAATGACAGTGAATTTTTGAAAATGAGCCTGGAAATAAAGTAGAGAATCTCAGTATAAAGTGCTTATGGGTTTTTTCTGGAGAGAAATGGCAAAGCACCGGAGATACACCTGCCATGACTTGAGTTGTGATTTAACAGGGTTACTTTGACTGCTTTATTGAGCATCAGGATAGAAACTGGGATATTCATTATGAGGATGCTATAACAACTAGAAAATAGATCATGGTAATTTAGACCAGGAGGGTAGCATGTGTGGTCAGGAAAATTCTGCCTAGGGATACAGTTTTCACCATTGATGGGAATATAAAGCGATACATCCATACAGGATAAACGTCTGACTCTTCATTATAAAACTAAATATACATTTATCATGTTCACAACTTTTCCATTCTTAGCACTTTATCTAGGAAAAAATATATTCACAAAGACATAAGCTATAAGATTCATAGCAGCTTTGTACATGAGTCAAGAAGTTAAGCCAAGTGCACATAAACAAAAAGAAGGAAAATTTATTTTTATGAATACAATATAATATATCTCAGCAATAAAAAGGAATGGACTACTGATACACACATCAGCATTGATGATTCCAAATATTTATTTCAGTGAAAGAAGTCTTACATAAAATAGTACCTTCTTTATGATTTCATTTATATAAAGTTCTGCAGCAGGCAAGAGTAATTAGTAGTGGAAAAATGAAATAAAACTGAGGTTCTATATATAGAGTGAGGTTGTGGGAATTACCTAGGCATCAGCATAAGGGAAAGGTCTTGGATCGTGCAAATGTCTTTATTTTGGTAGTAACAGTTTGCACACATATACTTATTTGTAAACTTTGCTGCAGGTTTGAAAATGTTCATAATAAATTGCTGTGAAAATGTAATTTTCTTCAGCATCCTGCTGCAACTGCCATGTTGATTAGTTTAGTATAGTTTTGTTTGTTCTGGGAGAAAAATTGTTTTTTTTTTTATTGTGATTCATACTGGGCTTTTTTGGTATGTTTTTATGAAAAGCACTTTCCTGTTCTTTTATTATTATTCTAATGGCATAACATAAGCATTTTCTAAAATTATTACAAATTCTCCATGGAACATTATTTTTAATAGACATACACCATTGCACTTTACATATCACAGCAGTATTTTGGTCATTCCTTTCTTGTTTGAGTGATAAGTTGTGTGCTACTTTTGACCTGAATGAAGGCCTTTGTGAAAAGATTCCTTTCCAAGTTTATGATCAATTGGACAGCAATAGCCCACTCAATCACTTATATTCAACTGAGCCTGAGGCTCAGTAGATATTACCAAGGATTCTGTTTTCATAGTCACTGCATTAGACTTAGAAACTCTCTGCTATGTTACAGGGAATGGCCACAAGCTATGCTTTGCCCTTTGACCCAAACAGAAACTTGGGAGTCAGGAATGACAAAGCTGGCCTCCACAGATGCAAAACAATTAGAAAAGGAAGTCAAGTTCCCAGATAAGGGGCCAGTCCTGCTCTTATTATGGACTGTGTCACTAAGGGCAGGTACTTGTTACCTTGGTACCAGGCAAAGGTAACTGGAAGGGTAGAGATAGACAAAATCATAACAGCAATTAACTTAGAAAGTTTTGCTCAATATAATAAGTAAATAAGGGCTTAAGAGTTGAAGTCTCCAGAAAACCATCCTAAGATGTTTGAAAATGAATCAGGAGCACAAAGAGTAGTGATAATGATGCTGAGATGGATTGGGCACATGGTAGTCAGTGCCTTTTTCAAGTTTCTTGATGCCTTAAGTTATTTCTTCATGTTTCAAGTCTGATATCCATTCCTACAGCAGTCAGTCCATTCTAGGTTCCTTACTTCTCATTAGACTGGGCACAACATTGGAGATCATATCAGTGGGGCTGTCACCATCACTGAAATAAAATAACTCATGTCTAACTTATTATTACCATCAGTGATTCCATTAAATGTAATATTAACCTGTATTCACAATAAATGTAACCATAAAAATTGTCTAAATAAAGATAAACATCATCAGAATGGATTAGAAACATAACTAAACTCTTCGTGCCTACAAGAAACTCATTTGAAATATAACTACATATGCTGATATAAAGTAGGTGGATGGAAAATATATTATGAAAACAATAATTGGAAAGAAGTTGAGTGGATTTATTATTAACAGTAGACACCAGGATAAAACAAAAAATAAAAAACAGAGTCAGTGAGGAGTGCTACATAATCACAAAAGAGTCTATCTATCCAGAAGACACAACAATCCTAAATGCTTCCACCAGTTAATAGACTGCAAAATGTGAAAATCAAAAAATGACGAAATTGAAAGCAGTAATACCCCTTCACATCAAAACTTCTTCCTTAAAAAAAAAAAAGTAACGTAATAATCAGCAACCATATAGAAGAAATCAACATCATCTACCAAGTGACACTTACAGAACATTCTGCATAACAGCAATATATACTTTTTTTCAAGCGCCTACAATACATATACAAGATCAACCATATAGCAAGCCCTAAAATTTGCTGATGTAGTTGAAATAATTAAAGCAAGAGTGTTCTCTCCAAACTCAATGTTGTAAAAATGTTGATGAAACTACAAGGTGATTCTATGAAAAGACAAACAATTCAATAAACTTAGAGAGCTTAACAAATTTAAAAAGAGAGAAGAACCAAACAGACAAAAATTAAAAGAGGGCCCACTGCAGCCAATGTTACAGAAATTTTACTCAGATCATGAGATTATTATGAGTGGCACACTGACAAATAGGTAATCTTTTTTTTTTTTTATTTTTTTTTATTTTTTGGGGGGTACACCAGGTTCAATCATCCATTTTTATACACATATCCCCATCTTCCCTCCCTTCCTTGACTCCCCCCCCCAAACCCCCCCCAGCCTCCCCGCCCCAGTCCTCAAAGGCATCTTCCATCCTTGAGTTGGACTCCCTTTGTTATACAACAACGTCCCACTGACTATTTTACAGTTGGTAGTATATATATGTCTGTGCTACTCTCTCGCTTCATCTCAGTTTCCCCTTCACCCCCCGCCCCCTCCCATACCTCGAGTTCTCCAGTCCATTCTCTGTATCTGCATCCTTGTTCTGGTCACTGAGTCCAACAGTACCATTTTTAGATTCCGTATATGTGAGTTAGCATACAATATTTGTCCTTCTCTTTCTGACTTATTTCACTCTGTATGACAGACTGTAGTTCTATCCACCTGATTACATATAGCTCCATCTCATCCCTTTTTATAGCTGAGTAATATTCCATTGTGTATATATGCCACATCTTCTGTATCCATTCATTTGTTGATGGGCATTTAGGTTGCTTCCATGTCCTGGCTATTGTAAAGAGTGCTGCAATAAACATTATGGTACAAGTTTCTTTTGGGATTATGGTTTTCTTTGGGTATATGCCCAGGAGTGGGATTACTGGATCATATGGTAGTTCTATTTGTAGTTTTTTAAGGAACCTCCAAATTGTTTTCCATAGTGGCTGTACCAATTTACAGTCCCACCAACAGTGCAGGAGAGTTCCTTTTTCTCCACACCCTCTCCAACATTTGTTGTTTCCAGACTTTGTGATGATGGCCATTCTGACTGGTGTGAGGTGATACCTCATTGTGGCTTTGACTTGCATTTCTCTGATGATGAGTGATGTGGAGCATCTTTTCATGTGTTTGTTGGCCATCTGTGTGTCTTCTTTGGAGAAATGTCTATTTAGGTCTTCTGCCCATTTGTGGATTGGGTTATTTGCTTTTTTGGTATTAAGCTTCATGAGCTGCTTGTATATTTTGGAGGTTAATCCTTTGTCCGTTGTTTCATAGGCAATTATTTTTTCCCACTCTGAGGGTTGCCTTTTAGTCTTGTTTATGGTTTCTTTTGCTGTGCAAAAGCTTTTAAGTTTCATGAGGTCCCATTCATTTATTCTTGATTTTATTTCCATGATTCTAGGAGGTGGGTCAAAAAGGATGGCGCTTTGATGTATGTCATAGAGTGTTCTGCCTATGTTTTCCTCTAGGAGTTTGATAGTGTCTGGCCTTACATGTAGGTCTTTAATCCATTTGGAGTTTACTTTTGTGTATGGTGTTAGGAAGTGTTCTAATTTCATTCTTTTGCATGTTGCTGCCCAGTTCTCCCAGCACCACTTATGGAAGAGGCTGTCTTTTTTCCATTGTATACTCGTGCCTCCTTTGTCAAAGATAAGGTGCCCATATGTGTTTGGGCTTACTTCTGAGTTCTCTATTCTATTCCATTGATCTTCCTTTCTATTTTTGTGCCAGTACCATACTGTCTTGATCACTATGGCCTTGTAGTATAGTTTGAAGTCAGGAAGCCTGATTCCACCAACTCCATTTTTCCTTCTCAAGATTGCTTTGGCTATTCGGGGTCTTTTGCGTTTCCATACAAATCGTAAGATTTCTTGCTCTAGTTCTGTGAAAAATGCCATTGGTCATTTGATCGGGATTGCATTGAATCTGTAAATTGCTTTGGGTAGTACAGACATTTTCAGGATGTTGATTCTTCCAATCCAGGAACATGGTAGGTCCCTCCATCTGTTTGTGTCGTCTTTGATTTCTTTCAGCAATGTCTTAAAGTTTTCTGCATACAGATCTTTTGCCTCCTTAGGCAGGTTTATTCCTAGGGATTTTATTCTTTTGGTTGCAATGGTGAATGGGAGAGTTTCCTTAATTTCTCTTTCTGCTCTTCCGTTGTTAGTGTATAGGAATGCAAGAGATTTCTGTGCATTAATTTTGTATCCTGCTACTTTACTAAACTCATCAATGAGTGCTAGCAGTTTTCTGGTAGAGTCTTTAGGGTTTTCTATATATAATATCATGTCATCTGCAAAGAGTGACAATTTGACTTCTTCTTTTCCAATTTGGATTCCTTTGATTTCTTTTTCTTCTCTGATTGCTGTGGCTAACACTTCCAAAACTATGTTGAATAATAGTGGTGAGAGTGGACACCCTTGTCTTGTTCCTGTTTTTAGGGGGAATTCTTCCAGTTTTTCTCCATTGAGAACAATGTTGGCTTTTGGTTTCTCATATATGGCTTTTATTATGTTGAGGTAATTTCCTTCTATGCCCATTTTCTGGAGAGCTTTTATCATAAATGGATGTTGAACTTTGTCAAAAGCTTTTTCTGCATCTATTGAAATGATCATATGGTTTTTATCCTTCAATTTGTTGATATGATGTATCACATTGATTGATTTGCATATATTGAAGAATCCTTGCATCCCAGGGATAAACCCCACTTGATCATGGTGTGTGATTTTTTTAATGCGCTGTTGCAGTCTGTTAGCTAGTATTTTGTTGAGGATTTTTGCATCTATATTCATCAGTGATATTGGTCTATAGTTTTCTTTTTTTGTGACATCTTTGCCTGGTTTTGGTATCAGGGTGATGGTAGCCTCGTAGAATGAGTTTGGGAGTGCTCCGCCTTCTGCAATATTTTGGAAGAGTTTGAGAAGGATAGGTGTTAACTCTTCTCGAAATGTTTGATAGAATTCGCCTGTGAATCCATCTGGTCCTGGGCTTTTGTGTGTTGGGAGATTTTTAATCACTGCCTCAATTTCTGTACTTGTGATTGGTCTGTTCATGGTTTCTATTTCTTCCTGGTTCAGTCTTGGAAGATTGTATTTTTCTAAGAATGTATCCATTTCTTCCAGGTTATCCAATTGATTGGCATATAGTTGCTTGTAGTAGTCTCTCATGATGTTTTGTATTTCTGAGGTGTCCGTTGTTACTTCTCCTTTTTCATTTCTAATTCTGTTGATGTGCATCTTCTCCCTTTTTTTCTTGATGAGTCTGGCTAATGGTTTATTAATTTTGTTAATCTTCTCAAAGAACCAGCTTTTAGTTTTATTTATTTTTCTTATGGTTTCTTTCCTTTCTTTTTCATTTATTTCTGCTCTGATCTTTATGATTTCTTTCCTTCTGCTCACTTTAGGGTTTCTTTGTTCTTCTTTCTCTAGCTGTTTTAGGTGTAAGGTTAGGTTGTTTATTCGATCATTTTCTTGTTTCTTAAGGTAGGACTGTATTGCTATAAACTTCCCCCTTAGAACTGCTTTTGCTGCATCCCATAGGTTTTGGGTTGTTGTGTTTTCGTTGTCATTTGTTTCTAGATATTTTTTGATTTCCTCTTTGATTTCTTTAGTGATTCCTTGGTTGTTTAAGAGTGAATTGTTTAGCCTCCATGTGTTTGTATTTTTTGCAGTTTTTTTCCTGTAATTGATATCTAGTCTCATGGCGTTGTGGTCTGAGAAGATGCTTGATATGATTTCAATTTTCTTGAATTTGCTGAGGTTTGATTTGTGACCCAAGATGTGATCTATCCTGGAAAATGTTCCGTGTGCACTTGAGAAGAACGTGTATTCTGTCGTTTTTGGATGGAATGTCCTATAAATATCAATGAAGTCGAGATGGTCTAATGTGTCATTTAAAGCTTGTGTGTCTTTATTGATTTTCTGTTTGGATGATCTGTCCATTGATGTAAGTGGGGTGTTCAAGTCTCCCACTATTATTGTGTTCCTGTCGATGTCCCCTTTTATAGCTGTTAGCATTTGCCTTATGTATTGAGGTGCTCCTATATTGGGTGCATAGATATTTAGCATTGTGATATGTTCTTCTTGGATGGATCCCTTGATCATTATGTAGTGTCCTTCCTTGTCTCTTGTAATAGTCTTTACTTTCAAGTCTAATTTGTCTGATATGAGTATTGCTACTCCAGCTTTCTTTTGACTTCCATTTGCATGGAATATCTTTTTCCATCCCTTTCCTTTCAGTCTATATGTATCCCTAGGTCTGAAGTGGGTTTCTTGTAGGCAGCATATAGAAGGGTCTTGTTTTTGTATCCATTCAGCCAGTCTGTGTCTTTTGGTTGGAGCATTTAATCCATTTACATTTAAGGTGATTATTGACATGTGTGTTCCAATTACCATTTTCTTAATTGTTTTGAGTTTGTATTTGTAGGTGTTTTCCTTTTCTTGTGTGTCCTACTTAGAGAAGTTCCTTTAGCACTTGTTGTAAGGCTGGTTTGGTGGTGCTGAATTCGCTTAACTTTTGCTTGTCTGGAAAGCTTTTGATTTCTCCCTCAAATCTGAATGAGATTCTTGCTGGGTAGAGTATTCTTGGCTGTAGGTTTCTCTCTTTCAGGACTTTCAGTATATCCTGCCATTCCCTTCTGGCCTGCAGAGTTTCTGTGGAAAGGTCAGCTGTTATCCTGATGGGTTTTCCCTTATATGTTGTTTGTTGCTTTTCTCTTGCTGCTTTTAATAGTTTTTCTTTGTGTTTAATTGTCGTTAGTTTGATTAATATGTGTCTCGGTGTATTTCTCCTTGGGTTTATTCTGTATGGGACTCTATGTGCTTCTTGGACTTGGTTAATTATTTCCTTTCCCATGTTGGGGAAGTTTTCCACTAGAACCTCTTCAAATATTTTCTCAGACCCTTTCTTGTTTTCTTCTTCTTCTGGGATGCCTATAATTCGAATGTTGGTACGCTTAATGTTATCAGTGAGGTCTCTGAGACTGTCTTCTAATCTTTTTATTATTTTTTCTTTTTCCTGCTCTGTGGCAGTTATTTCCCCCATTCTATCTTCCAACTCACTTATTCGTTCTTCTGCCTCAGTCATTCTGCTGGTTATAGCATCTAGAGTATTTTTAATTTCAGTTATTTTGTTATCCATTGCTGTTTGTTTTTCTGAGTTCTTATGAACTGTTTCTTGTACTTTCTCTATTTTGTTATCGAGATTTTGTATCATTTTTACTATCATTACTCTAAATTCCTTTTCAGGCATTTTTCCTATTTCCTCCTCATTTATTTGGTCTTGTGGGTTTTTTTCCTGCTCCCTTGCCTGCATGGTGTTTCTTTGTTTCCTCATGGTTGTCCAAACTTTTGGGGTTGCTTGTCCTTGGGTTTTTTTGCGTTATTCTGTGACCAGCAGAGGTTCCTTTATTGTTCGTCTGTAAGCGTTGGTGTGTGGGGAGGGAGAGGGTACAACAGTGGCTCCTTCTCCTGGGAGGGAGTGAGCAGTGGCGCACTGATGTCTCAGTCAGGCTTGGAGGTGCCTGTTGCAGAGGCAAATAGGTAATCTTAAACAAATGGATATATTCCTAGAACATATAACCTACCAAGACTAAATCAAGAAGAAATATGAAGACTGAACAAAACAATGACAAACAGCAATTTGAATCTTGAATGACTAATGACAAGCTTCCTGCAAAGAAAGTCCCAGGAATAGATAGCTTCACAGGTGAATTCTACCAAATATTGAAATCCATCTTAAACTCTTCCATAAATGAAGAAGGGAACAAATTTCAAACTCTTTCTATGAGGCCAGGATCATCCTGCTTCCAACAACAGAAAAAGGTATCATAAGAAAAGAAAATTATAGGCCTAAATTCCTGATGAAAATAGGTGCAAACTTCTAAATAAAGTACTAGCAAGCTGAGATACTAGCATGATAAAAGTATCATACACCATGACTAAACAGTACTAATCCCTGGAATGCAAGATTGGTTCATCATAGACAATTAGTTACTGTGGATACACCACATTAATAGAATGGAGGTTAAAAATCTTATTATCATCTAAACATAGCAGAAAAGATCATTTGACAAAATTCAACATTGATACTATCATAAAAACTCTCAACAAATTAAGAATAGAGAGAACTTACCTCAAACAGTAAAGGTCATATACTAAAAAAAAAAAAAAAAAAAAAAAAAAAAAAAAAAAAAAAAAACAAACACAGCTAACATCATATTCAATGATGAAAAACTGAAAGCTTTTCTTCTAAGACCAGGAATAAGGCAAAGCTACCAACTTTTATGAGTTACACTCAATAAAGTACTGAAAGGACAAGCCAGAGCTATTAGGCTATAAAAAACAGGCTTCCAAACCACAAAAGAAGTGAAATTATCTCTGTTTGCAGGTGACATGATCTCATATATACAAAATCCAAAAGACTCCATGAGAAAAAACTGTCAGTACTAAGGAATCAATACAGCAAAGTTGCAAACTACAAAATAAAAATAAAAAAATCATTTGTTTTGATATGCACTAAAAACAAATTTTCTGAAAATGAAATTAAGAAAACAAACCTATTACATTAACATAGAAACCCTACTTCCAAATAAAGCTATCAAATGAGGTGAAAAATTATTACACTGAAAACAACAAATCTTTAATGAAAGAAATGGAAGCAGACAAAATAAATGAAAATATGCCCTGTGTTCATAGATTGCAAGATTAATATTGTTAAAATGACCATACTACCCAAACTGATATACAAAGTCAGTGAAATCCCTATCAAAATTGTAATTTCATTTCTTATAGAAATAAAAATAAACCCTAGAATTCATGTGGAACCACAAATTCCCCTATTTGTCATAGCAGTATTGAGAAATAAAAATAAAGCTGAAGGCATTATACTTTTTGAATTCAAAATACATTAACAAGCTACAGTAATTAAAACAGTATTATACTGGTATAAAAATACATCTATAGACCAATGGCACAGAATAGGGACTCAAAAAATCCAAGCATACACTATAAGCAGCTCTTTAACAAGGAAGCTAAGAATTCACAGTGGGGAAAGGAGAGGCTCTTCAAGAAATTCACTGAGAAAGTGGATAACCAAACCTCACAAAATAAATAGTACCCTCATGTTACTCCATATAAAAAAAAAATCAGTTCAAAATGGATTAAATACTTCAGTGTTGGAACTGGAATCATAAAAAACCTTGAAGAAAACAGAGGTGAAAAGCTTCATGACACAAAGTACAAGCAGCACAATCAAAGTTAGACAAGTGAGACAACATCAGTAAACACAGCAAAGCAACGTATGAACATGGTGAAAAATCAACCTTCAGAATGGGAGAAACTATCTGTAGTCACATACATTCAATACAATAAGAGATTAAGTTTTAAAATGTGCCAAGAACTCTGCAGCTAAACAGGCAAAGAACTAACAACATGATAATTAAATGAACAAGGACTTGAATAGACATTGCTCCAAAGAAGACAGAAAAATGGTCAACTGGTATATGAATATATGGTTAATATCATTAATCATCATGGAAATGCAATCAAAACCCACAAAGAGATATCACCTCACACTGAGTAGAATGGATTTATCAATATTACCAAGATAACAAATGCTGGAACACTTGTGGAGAAATCAGAACCCTTGTACACTGCTGGTAGCAACATAAAACAATGCAAACCCTAAGAAAAACAGAATGGCAGTTCCTCAAAAAGTTGAAAATAGAGTTGCTGTGTCATTCCACTTTTCACTTCTGGGTCTCTATATCCACATGTGTTGATACCAGGAATGCAGAGAGACTATCTACACTCCCATTTTTATTGTAGCATTATTCACAATAACCAAGATATGCAAAAACCTGTTTATCAAAACAAGAAATGAAAACAAAAATGTGGCATATATAATGGAATATTATAGTCTTTAGAAAATAAGGAAATCCTACCATATGCAAAAACTTGGATGAACCTGGAGGACATTGTGTCAAGTGAAATAAGTCATATTTAGAGGGGAAAATACTGCATGATTCCACTTCTAAGCAGTATACACAATAGTCAAACTCATAGAAACAGACAGTAGAATGGTTGTTGCCAGAACTATGGGAAAGTTTTATTTATGTAAGATGAATAAGTCCCAGAGTATGTAAAACATTGTGCCTATAGTTAAGAAAACTGTGTTATGTAATTTAAAGGTTTTTGAGAGGGTGTGTCTCATGTTGTGTTCTTATTACAATAAAATTTTATAAAAATAAATAAACATTTAAAAATTACCTTCTCTCAAAAAATAATAAAAGTATAAAATATAAAAAGGAAGCTATACAGATGACAAATAAGATACAAAAAAAAATAACGTCCAATGTCATTAAAGATGTGCGACTAAAACAATGAAAAGTTAGCACTGTGCACCTATAAAAAGCCAACTCGAAAACACTGACAATCTGATAGTCCATGTACTGTATAAATCCAACTGTATGATATAAGACAGAGAAAACTATGGGTCCAGTAAAAAGATCAGTGGTTGCCAGGGGTTGGCAGGGAAGAAGAAAAGCACATGATTAAGAGGAGCATAGGGGGCTTCCCTGGTGGCACAGTTGTTAAGAATCTGCCTGCCAGTGCAGGGGACAAGGGTTCAATCCCTGGGCTGGGAAGATCCCACATACCATGGAGCAGCTAAGCCCTTGTGCCACAGCTACTGAGCCCATGTGCCATAGCTACTGAAGCCTGCATGCCTAGAGCCTGTGCTCCACAACAAGAGAAGCCACCGCACTAAGTGTGAGCACCACGATGAAGAGTAGCCCCCACTCACCACAACTAGAGAAAGTCTGTGTGCAGCAACAAAGACTCAATGCAGCCAAAAAATTAATTAATTCATTAATTAATTTTAAAATAATAATAAAAATAAATAAGTAAAAGAAAGAGGAGCACGGGGGTTATTTTCGTCAGTGAATATATTCTATATGATACTGTAAAGATGGATACATTACGCATTAGATAAAACCCAAAGAAATAAAACAGTAATGTAAGATGATAATAATGGGGGGGTTGTTTTATGGGAACTCACTGTACTTTCCATTCATTTTTCTTTAAAACTAAAACTGATGTCTAAAAACATCAGTGTATCAGTTACCTAATTTATTTTTTTTATTTTATTTTTTTTCAGTTACCTAATTTAGAGTGAAGCATGGAGAAGTGTGAAGGTGTTCAGAAATAGATTCAATTATGGATAACCTTTTAGTTCTTGGGATGGTTGGCAAGTTTACAAGTATTTGAGCTATTATTTAAGTAAATGTAAAAACTCAAAATATAAAATGAATTAAATATGGTAAAATAACTTAGACATGGGTGAATTATACAGATGAAATTCTATTGTAAGAATTTAGCCTTTGTGTTGTCTTTCCCCCCTCATGGCAGGGGCAGGAGTTCCAGATCTGTACTCTCATTGACTCTTTGGGGAAAAACACTAACTTTTTAAATTACTCCAAATGAACATAATGGCTGCATCTCATTTGCTAATAGATTCCTGACACAATCATCACAGCCTGGGTGAAATGTTGATTAAACTAGCCAGACTTATATTCTAAACCTCATTAGGTAACATCATCTAAACCTTATGTACTGAAAAATTAAGAAACTGCATTTTCTCAGAGAATAATCAGGGTTGAGCTATTCAAGAAGTAAAATAGACTCCAGTCAAGTATAAAAAACCAAAATCTACAAAATCAGTTTTTATGTCCCATCTTTAGCCATCACTAAGAACCGTACCAAAGTATCTGTAAAGCTGTTTGGATATTGTGCAGCAAAACAGCAGGTGTCCTCCAAAGGATGAATACATCCTTGTTGTTGATGCCATGTTCCACACTACGTCATGAAAACATGTTGTCTCTTATGGGGACAACCTATCATTTTCTATGTTCCATTTGATGCTGCTTCCCAGTGTTTTTGATCCTAAGTGCTCTAAGCCACATCAGAGAAATATTCCTAGAGGATTACTGGTTGTGTTACAAGACTTGAGCTTGATCTACTGTCCTTCCAAATGAGTGATCTTAGTTGAGTTCAGAAAGAATTTCTTATGCTTATTTCATTTACCATGACCTAGGGAATTTTGGGAAACATGATCTTAAAATGTTACTCTATTTTGTTTTCAGTTTGATTTCATTTTCTTTATTTATTACTTCACTTACTAAGCAATCGATTAGAAACTTCACACTCTAGATAGGGCAATGTATAGAGTCATTGGATCAAACATGCAGAATAATATGAACAATTGGCAGTTAATAATGTCTAACCCTAAGTTAGTAATTAGGTAGTTGTCCCCTTTCTCAATGACTTATTGACCAAATTGACCATTTTTAGTGCAACATCCTTTTAATCCCTGTCTGCCCTTTCTCTGCAATAATTGTTTTACATGGTTTCCACTGCCTTGACCCCACTCCCAGGAAATGACCTGTTTTGCTAAAAAGATCAGAGCCACATGATGCAAACTCCCACATCCCATAATATCCCTGCATATTCTCTCCTTCACATCTTTCCAAGCAATAACTGTTTCCCTTCCCCATGCTGACCACTCTTCTCAGGCCAGTGGTCAACTCCTGTCCCTTAATGTTCTCTTTGTCTTCCTCTCAGTTTCTCACATAAATCTCTCCCTTTCCACAGAATTCTTCCCTTTGCCTGAAAACATAAACAGGTCTCCTACCTTATTGTTAAAAGCATCTTTGACACTGCTACCTCCTAGTGTACCTTTGTATCATTTTCTTTCCATAATAAAGAAAAGAAATTACATACTAGAAATCATTATTTACTAAATACATAAAGATATGATGGGAAACAAAATAGTCATGATCTCCATTCTCAGTAAGTCTTACGTTTTAAGGAACATGTGAAGAGTCTAAAGAGTGAAACTGAAATGCCTGGTTTCTAGCCCTTATGTGAAATTTTTCTATTTTAAATTCTCTACTTGTTGGTCATTTCAATCAGAATTTGCAGATATCTGAGATTTAGCCACTAGTAATCATGTGGCTTTCTTATGCAGCCCACTCACTCAAATCTCTGGATAAGCTACTCTTTTGGGTGTCATACCACTATTTTTGCGTAATCTTACTCATGATTTTTATGTTCATCTTGAGACCATTCTGGGATTTTTTAAAATGTTAGTATAACCCTACATTTAGTACTTGTTTCAATTCTCTATTACCTGTGTGTTCTTGGGTGACCTTCCCTAATATAATGATTTAAAACATTACTTATAAGTATTTTCAAATCTAATTCTAGAGCCTTGACACAATTTTCAAACTTAAAAAAAATTGTCTGCTAAACAATTTTGCTGATATAACCTATGGCTACAAGAATTTCAACCTGTGCTTATCATCTTACTATTAATTCTAGTGTCTTTCATCATTAATTTCCAGTATGCCCAGGTTTTAAACTTAGGCTACTGTACAAAAAATGTACACAAAGAGGACAAACTATTAGTCATTAGTTCAATTCACAGTATTGATCTTCCAAAACGTGTAACCTGGCAAGCTGCTTGACTTCTGTGAGTTTCAGTTTTCTCTCATGAAATATCATTGAAAGTTCCTATCTGGTGGAATATTTATGTGAAATAAAACACATAACTTCTGTAAAGTGAAAAACATACAGCCTATTGTATGCAAGGTATTCAATAAATATATAGTAAGCAATGAATATATAGTAATATGTATATAGTAAATACAATTATTTCAATAAAATGTTTCTTTATAAGAAACATGTTAGTATATTTACTAACAAGTTAGAAAAACTATTGCATATCAATTTGAAAAAAATAAGACATATCAATTCAGTTTGCAAAAATAGCTAGGTATATATGTTAATCAGTGGACCACTTACTATTAGCCTGTAGTTCTATGGTTGGATATGTGTGTATCCCACAGAATAGAAACAGATTCCAAGCACCACACCACCTTCCCTAGATTGTACTTGCAAATAAATGACAAGAGCTATAAATTTTGTCTCCTAATGCACAGAAGGGCACCTAAGGGCAGTGGGTGGGTGTGATCTACTTCCTTTTTTAACAATGGCATTATTTGTTCTTCTTTCTATTCTCCACCATATTCCACCATCCATTTGTATATCTTCCTCTATTTTTGGTCAACAAGTTACTAACAACTCCAAGTCATTTTTTCTATCTAGTTACTGAGTATGAAGAGGATTAAGCTGCTATCCTTATAGGTTAAACGGAAAAATCAATAGTTGAATTTATTATGTCAGAAAAATTCTGACTCGCAAAGGAAAAAAATCTTTAGGGAATAATCATCGTCAGATTGCTAATACCTTGCATCATCATGCCTTAAAGTATCCCCCTGTCATCCAGAAAGGAAGTTTTTTTCAGTGTTTTGTGAGAGGGCTTCTATTAAAATTGGATGGGCAGATTTGATACTAATTCAGAGAGTCTTCTTACAAGTAAGTGACATTATTTTAAGGTTTCCACTCAGAGTAGCATCTCTACAAAATAATACAGCATCACTTTCAAATGTATCTCCAGACATCCTGTGACTCTACTTTGCCTCATACTCTGAAAACGAAACAAGAAAAGAAAAAACAATCTAAATTTTTCAGGATTTACCATTCATACTAGAAATTAATAGAATAAAATATAAGCAATAAAAGGAACATGATCTTTTGAGTTCAACAAATATTTTATGAACACGAGGTATGTGAAAAGCCATTATTGTTGTGTGGGAATAGAAGGATTCAGTTGATGAGTTAAACTATATTACAGTTACTTGTGATGGAAAAGTGTAGGGATGTTTACACATGCTTTTTACACATAAGGTAGTTTATAAATATATGTTTTCCTAAGAGCTAAGGCTACTAAAATATTAGGAGAAATAACATCTGTTTAGAAATTAGAGAAAAGTTTGATGAAGGAAATGACCTTTGTATAGCTTATAGAGAATGCCAGCTTTACCATCTTCAATTGACAACTCCGAACAGAATACTGTATTACTGTGTAGAATTATGACTCTTTGTATTCTTCCAAAGGATATCATAACTATATAATGTGCAGTTCTACACTTCAGGAGTTTAAAATGGTGGATACACTTCTCAGAGAAAGTTCAGAGGGAACATGACAATGAAGAGGTCTAAAACTACAATTATAGTGAAAAATACCAGGCCCTATATTTGGGAGGGAAGTTCCTGGAAGTATTTTGGTTAAAATATTTCCTAATGTGTGTCTCTTCCTCATGTTCCTCCACTTGTAATCTTATCTACCTTTGCCCTCTACAAGTCTCCTTCTCTTTGTTTAGTAAGATTCTGAAAAAGGAATAAATAAATACTGATTTCATGATATAAAAGGCAATCAGATAAAGGAAGCATAAATAATGGGTATTGAGTTTTATGGCAACAACTTGATTCTCAGTTCAGGCTGCTTTCTGGGGTATCGCTGGATAAGATGAATAGGAATCATGGGACTCCATCATACGGAATGAGAAGCTCACATTATGTATTAGATTAAAACTTTTTTATTTGGGCTTTTGAGGGATAAATAATCTTGGGACAACCTGTTAACTTCTGCACAAAGAATGGTAAATTCTGCAGAGAAATAAAGTGAGTGCAGTGTTTCTCTTGGAGATAGAATTCTAGTGTAACTGAGTCAGGGAAGAGCATACAGCATAAGAAAGTGTCCTTAAAGAAAGCTGAAACTGGGTCATTTGTAGAGACATGGATGGACCTAGAGACTGTCATACAGAGTTAAGTCTGAAAAACAAATATATATTAATGCACACATGTGGAATCTAGAAAAATGGTTCAGATCAACCGGTTTGCAAGGCAGAAATAGGGACACAGATGTAGAGAACAAACATATGGACACAAAGTGGGGAAAGTGGAGGTGGGGTTGGGGTGAGATGAATTGGAAGATTAGAATTGCCATATATACATTAATATGTATACAATAGATGACTAATAAAATATCAAATTGTACACTTAAATTTATGCTGTTTATTGTATGTCAAATATATCTGAATAAAACTCTTTTTAAAAGGAAAAAAATGAAAGCTGAATTTTAAGCATAGAAGGACCCACCTAACACTTCACATTCCACCTCATCTATTCCCCTCCTTTGTCTGCCTGCTCTTCTTTCAGCTCTTCTATTTTCCCCACACACCAAAAATAGTATGTTTATTATTTTTGCCAAATTTAACACTTTTAATTTGGCTAATCTTGTGTGAAGAGTTGAGGCAAAGAATATAGTCATAGACAATCTGCCTTGCATGACATTTGGTCCTGTCCAAACCATCCATTGAGACTTTTGGTCCAAACCAAAAAGGTCCTTAGTATTTGGATCAAATGTCTCAAGGGACATCTTAGACAGACCCAAAGGTCCATTAATTGAAGATGTGAATTGCTGATGCTATTTTGTCTACGAACTATTGGAACTCATGTTTGTACCTTATTCTTTTGTTAATGTGAGGAAAGGTGTTAGACTTTCTTTGGAAAAAAGAAACTTAGGCATGCGGTCACATACATACCACACATAAAATTGTTAATAAAGAAATATATGAATAATGTAAAGCCTCTTATAGATTCTGTAAAGGTTAATAATTCATGTAAAAATCCAAATGCTTTAGAAGATCATTTTTATGGGTATCAGTGTCCCAATGTCTCACATGGTCAAGTACTACACTGCAAAGTACATCTTCTAGCTTGTAGCTGATTCACAAAATTATTTAAAGTTGATCTCAGGGCTGTTGCTGTTGTGATTGTTGTTGTCTGAAGACCCTGTAAATCTGTTGTAAGACTCTATAAATCTGTTGTTGTGCATTTTGTAATCAGAGTAGTAATAGAACAATGACATAAGGATGATCATATTTTTAGATGTAGTAGGAAATGTTTAGTTTAATTGCACTTACTGAACACCTACATTGTACAAAGTGTTGGATTGTCACTGTGGAGAATATATACTGAGGACACATAGTTTTACAAGATTCTTTTTGCAAAATAGAAACTAGAATAAGCACACACATTCTTGTGTTATAAGCAATACTAAGTCATGTCATAAAAATCCTATAATAAAAGCTTTTAGAGAGCAGAGGGGTTAATTTCTCATCCCACTGGCAATCACTGAAATCTCTCTGTGTTTATTGACATTTCAGTCCTAAAATTTACAGAAGACTACAAGGCAAGTTTGAATAGGCTACACCTATTTACTGTTAATCCTTGGTTTCTACATTATTTCCATTATGGAGACCCCACATTATTAAATTTACTAATTTTTAAGAGCTTCCATGGTGCCTTGATTCTTATTAAATACTGAATTTAATAAATACTTCTTGATTTGAGAACTATAATATCGCTTTCCCAGAATGTGAGGTATTGTAGATTACAAAAGAGATTAAAAAGCCCTTAGTTCAAGAATCAGAAAGAATGCCTGAAATGCACTTGAGAGCACAGAAAATGTTTTTCAAAAACATTAAGAAATAAATGACTAAAAGAGTCACAATTGTTTGGACTATGTATGGGCTTTATTGCTGCAGATTGAATAAAGACATTTAATGTTGTACTAAACTATTGATTTGACATTCAATGGGATATGAGAGTCCTAAAAAATAAAAATAAATAAATAAATAAAACCAGGTATGCTAAACTCTAAAGCATTATATGCTGAATTACAGGGGTAGGTGCAAAGATAAGAATGATATAATCCAGAATAAATCAGCTAAGACATGGCAGAGATTTTAAAAAGTATTCATCTTGCTAAATGATAAAATAAAAGTATCAATGATGTGCTATGGGAAGAAATCCAGTTTTTCCATTGCAGTTATTGCAAAGTGGTATATTTTTCTGATGTTGCTTGATTAAAGATGGTTGCTAATGAGAAAAAATATTTAAAGGGATTGATAATTATTAAAAGTTGATTAAATTGCATGTATCCATAATTCTTAATTTACTAGATACACATGTCCAGATGTAAAAAGAAATGTTATCCCTAGAGATGGGTAGACTAATGGAACTGATTACATACAAATCAAAACTGTACACTCTCACAAGAAAGGCAAAAATCATGAACTAGAGACTTTCATATCATCTTATCTCCACTGCCTACCATATTCTCAAGTGAAAATGTTTCATAATACCTCACTCCTTTAAATGAACAAAGGAAAGAATAATCTATTGTAGTAATTAAGATTCCAAGGCTTAATTTCATTATATTTTAACATCCTTACCCAAGATCACATAATCCAAAGACATTTATTCCCCCATGTGGCATTTGAAAGCAAATAACTTCATAGACATTTTCCAAAGAGTTGCTTGTAATTTGGAGGAAGATAATATATATTTGACATTTGTTGAAGAGAAGCAAATTTGTCAAGAGAAAAGAAAATGTATACAGAATATGTTATATCTACTTAGTCTATTATTGTCTGTTTTAGATGTTTAGAACAACATTTTGCAAGTATGGGTGGGATTCAGGAAGGAATGCAATCAGATAAAGAAATCTTCTAGATTACATTTAAATACATGACATTTCAGTCTATATTTTACTTAAAAATGCGTCCCTTCTAGCATCACAAACACAACAAAGATTTAAAATTTTGATCATAGATGGGCCCATGATAATATATCTTTCCACATCTGAAAAAATAAATCTTTCTTGAAAAAAAAATGACATTTCAAAGTTGAATAATAGTTGATTTTACAAGGACAAAAAAAAAATGCTGAATGAAGAAGTCAGTTACTGGGCTTCCCAGGTGGAACAATGGTTAAAAATCGGCCTGCCAATGCAGGGGACACAGGTTCGAGCTCAAGTCCTGGAAGATCCCACATGCCGCGGCTACTAAGCCAGTGCACCACAACTACTGAGCCTATGCTCTAGAGATCATAAGCCACAGCTATTGAGCCCTTGTGCCACAACTACTGAAGCCCATGCACCTAGAGCCTGTGCTTAGCAACAAAAGAAGCCACTGCAATGAGAAGGCTTTGCACCTCAACAAAGAGTAGCCTCTACTTGCCACAACTAGAGAAAACCCTCATGCAGTGCTGAAGACCCAACACAGCCAAAATAGTAAATAAATAAATAAATAATAAATAAAATGTATTTTTTTAAAGTCAGTTACTGATTATCTACTATGCCTCTTTAAGAAAAATCTCATCTCTCTTTTTTTTTTTTTTTTTTTTCTGCTTCTCTTTTCCGTTCTCGCAAATGGAGCTTTCCAGAGACACAAATAATGTAAACTCTAATGGGAATGCAACCATAATCTGGTCCTATACCAGTTGCTTTGTGACACACACTCCTAAAAAAAAAAATCACCCTAAATGTAAGATGCTTAAGCTAAAAAACTTGAACTGTGGAAACATGAAATACTAAGTAACAACTTACCTTATTTTATACGTAAATATAACTTCAGAGGCACTGAGTATTCTAAGGGATGCTTTTCAGAAAATGGAGAAAGAAAAATAGAAATGGGAAGACTTTAGGTATTACCAAATATGAAAAAACATTCATTTCTGTTCTTTAGTATTCATTAACTACTAATTATAACACACAATTTTAAAGCTTACAAAAGATTACTTAAATGGTATAAGTGTTTTCTATTTCTCTTTTCAGGCTGTAATTCAAGGAAGCAAGTATTCAGTGAAGGGTTAGATCATGTTATACAATTATAAACAACATATATTTCTACATATGTGTATAAAAAGATATGACATAAATATATGTATAAATTAAACATTACTTATGGGGTAAAGGATGTTGTATGACTTTGTATTTATATCATAAACCTCAAAAGGAAGTCACATGTATCCTAAATACTGAGTAATACATCAGTAAAACATGGGACACAGATTGCATTAAATATAAAAAGTTAATGAACTACAAAACACAGCAATATCTCGTAAGTATGTATGCATAAAACTGACAAAGTTAATCAGAATCTTACCCAAGTGAGCAAGTGGTTTTATTTGAAGACTATTTTTGGAAAGAATCATATTCATAAGCTTATTGAAACACAAAATGGTCAATGATGTGGTCATTACAAATTGAGGAACAAAGTGGTTAAAGTAAATCATTAAGAAACCACAGTTAGAAAGTTCCTGTTGAAAAACACTTATTTTTCTAACGTATTCCATGACATTACATATCACACAATGAATTAACTGCTTTATTTTTTACAGATAATCCATTTCACACTCATCCCTTCTCCTCAACATGAAATCATGAAACTGAACAATAATGTGACTGAGTTTCTTCTGCTTGGGTTGACACAGGACCCTCTTAGGAAGAAAATAATTTTTGGCACTTTCTTGTTTTTATATGTGGGAACATTACTGGGTAACCTGCTGATTATTGCTACCATCAAGACCAGCAGCACACTTCAGAGTCCAATGTACTTCTTCCTTTTTCACTTATCCTTATCTGATACTTGTTTCTCTACTTGCGTAGCACCTAGGATGATTGTGGATGCCCTTTTGAAGAAGGCCACTATCTCTTTCAATGAGTGCATACTCCAAGTCTTTACATCCCATTTCTTTGGCTGCCTGGAGATCTTCATCCTGATCCTTATGGCTGTTGACCGCTATGTGGCCATCTGTAAACCCCTGCACTACACGGCCATCATGAGTCATCGAGTCTGTGGTGTGTTGGTGGCTGTGGCCTGGGTGGGGTCCTGTGTGCATTCTTCAGCACAGATTCTTCTAGCCTTGAGCTTACCTTTCTGTGGTCCCAATGTGATAGATCATTATGTTTGTGACTTGCAGCCTTTGTTGAAACTTGCCTATACAGACACTTATGTAACCAATCTACTTTTGGTGTCGAACAGTGGGGCAATCTGTGTAGTGAGTTTTGTCATACTGATGTTCTCCTATGCTATCATCTTGCATTCTCTAAGAAACCACAGTGCTGAAGGGAGGAAAAAAGCCCTTTCCACCTGCATCTCCCACATCATCGTGGTCATCTTGTTCTTTGGTCCTTGCATATTTATGTACACACGCCCTGCAACCACCTTCTCCATGGATAAGATGATAGCTGTGTTTTATACAATTGGAACACCTTTGTTCAACCCTCTGATCTATACCCTGAGGAATGCAGAAGTGAAAAATGCCATGAGGATGTTATGGAGCAAGAAGCTGATTTCAGATGACAAAAGATGAATGAAAGTTTCCAATTTTCCTTCATAGTGTAGATGGAGTTAGAAAATGTCCTTATGGAATATTATGTTCTTACTGTAGTGTTGATATAACCCCATCCTTGGGCATGGGACTAGTTCCTTCAGGAAAAAGGCAATGTACATTGGTTTGTCTTCAACTTCAGCAAAGAAAGACAGAGCACCAGGTAAACACAGGTATGTGAGGTTAATTGCCTTAGATGCTTTTCGCTGCTCTGTCTGCCTCTCTTACCTTCCTTGTGTCACTGTGGTTCTGATCTAGCATTTTTGCTGTCCCTTTTCAGGGTGTTCTCTGCTTCTAGATGTCAATCTACATGGTTATATTCACAGACTGGCAGGTTTTTTCTCTTCCAAACTGTTTCCTTTTCAGACATGTTAGTCTCATTATGTCTGATCATGGACCTTTAAGTTAGTAGTTCTTTCTCGTCAAGAGAAAGTATCAGATTCAAATAATTGTAGAAACTTTTTGTTGTCAGGGAGGTTATATGAGGGTGAGTCAAAAATTATCCACACTCCAGTTATATTAAACCTTCTATAAATTCTACAGCCAGAGTGCAGATAATTTTTTACTTACCCTCATATAATATATACTATCTCCAATGAATTTGCTGAGTGTTTACTCAAAGTTCTCACATCTGTTTATCTAGACCCTTTCAGAATGGTGATAGAATACTCACTTTTGTGAAGTAGGTCTTTGAACTTAAAAGGTTTGATTTTGGGGTTTAGGTCATAATATCATTCTTCTAAAATCTACTTTATACTCCTAATTAGAGTCCTTTTATCTTGGGGGTTGGTGTTAAGGTTTTTTGAATCATGCCAGTTCTAGTAATATGCTAATAATATTAGGTTATTATGATTGTAGCATAGATGGTCCAAATTAAGGAAGATGTATTTATGTGAGCAAGAGGTAAACAAGACAAACTGTTGATGTTAGTAACTTTTAAACATTAATAGAATAAAATAATTAGTAAGATAAAACAAAAGTAGGTTTTTAGATTTTGAAACAGCAATATTTACATGACAGGTATTAATTATGAGTTTCTTCTCTGGAAAAGGCTGAACAGTGGAAACAGTAAAGTAAAAAAATCAGTTGCTTTTCAGTGGAATTTAAGTAGGGGGAGCAAAGGGATACTTAAGTTGAGCATGGGGATTTTTTTAATTAATTAATTTATTTATTGGCTGTATTGGGTCTTCTTAGCTGAACTCGGGCTTTCTCTAGTTGTGGTGAGTGGGGGCTACTCTTCATTGTGGTGTGTGGGCTCTTCATTGCCATGGCTTCCCTTGTTGTGGAGCACAGGCTCTAGGTGTGTGGGCTTCAGTAGTTGTGGCACACAGGCTCAGTAGTTGTGGCTCACGGGCTGAAAAGTGCAGGCTCAATAGTTTTGGCATGCCGGCTTTGTTGCTCTGCAGCATGTGGGATCTTCCTGGAGCAGCGATCGAGCCCATGTCCCCTGCATTGACAGGTGGATTCTTAACCACTGTGCCACCTAGGAACCCCGAGCATGGGGATATTTTTAAGGAGGGAAAACTATTCTGTTTGATACCCTAATGGTAGATACATGGCATTATGGGTTTTTCAAAACCCTTAACACAATACTACAATGGAAAGAGTAAACCTTAATGTAAACTATGAGTTGTAGTAAAAATTGATTAATATTGACTCCTCACTTGTAATGTATATATAAGAATAATGTAAGTGGTAATTAAATAGTTAATTTTTGAAGGGGACAGAGGGTTTATATGGGAACTCTTTGTACTTTTTGTGTAAATTTTTGCAAACCTAAAATTATTCTAAAAAATAAATTCTATTAAAAAGGTTATATCCACAGAAGACAGCTCAATTTCTCAGTACCATGTTCAAAAATACGGTCTTTGAAATTTTATACAAATTTACTATATAAATACATCTTTTATTAAACCACATATGAGGGTGAGTCAAAAATTATCTGCACTCTGGTTATTAGTAAAACTTTTGTTGGCCTTACTGTCTTATCAGTGCTTTCCATTCAGGGTTATAGTCTCCCCAGACACTGCTGTGCAGGTGTGAATGTGTTACATCAGTGCATTTGTAACTGCGGTGCAAACAAAAATGGACGCCCCACTTGTGATTGGCATGAAAGAAGAGCAGCATGCAGTGATTCACTTTTTTTGTGGTCTAAGTGTGTACCTGGTGCCATTATTCATCAAAGGCTTTGTGTGCAGTATGGAGAAAGTGTTTTGTCGTGAAGAAGTATGTATGAATAGGTAGAGAAGTTCAAGGAAGGTTGCACTAGTGTTAGCAGCCCTACAAGGACAAAGATCCACTTCTGATAAAGAAGTGAAGACAGTGGTGCATTAGGCTGAGCTCCCAGCTCAGCCTAAAATTATTTTTTAGTGAGGGAATATGAAAGGTTGTTGACAAATGGACAAAGTGTACTGAAAAGAGAGATTATATCAAAAAATACAAAAATGTATTTGCCTTTTCTAAAAGTCAATTAAAATTAATTATCCAGCCAAATTGCAGATAATTTTTTGCTTACTAATCCTCATATTTACATCCTTAAATTTTCTATAGTTTACCCTAGCATGTTGTATAAATATTATTAATAAATATGCTATATTATGTTACCTGTGTCCTAATATTTTTAAAAACTTGAGTCTTACTATAGCATTCTATGCATTATAACAATGTGAATGTTGTTACATTAAGAAAAATTTGCATTGAAAAATTTTAGTTTTATTCCACATGATAGTCTTCAATACTTTTATATTTACACATATAAAAAGCACTTTTATTCTTTCCTTTTTAATTTCTCTCTTTTTTAAAGATACCATCTTCATGAACCTTTTAGTGTTAATAATTACATAAGTTCAAGTCTCTAATAATAATGAAATGATTTTGCATTTTACTATCTGTACATCTACAATAGATGCACCTTAGGTTCTGAGAGAAAGTAAATGTAAAACACACTTTCAAAGTGTTGGGTGGTATTTTCTGTGCTAAAGTGGCTGAGAGGATTAGTGTCAAAATTAATTTTAAACACACCAGAAAAAATGTATACAAAACAAAGATGAACTCTTATTCTAGGAGTTGAAAATATGATAGTGAAGTAAATAAGCAACATCCATTCTACCAGAGAGTTTACTATGCTGTGTAGTGAACATGGATAATAAAACATGGATAATAAAAACTGGGCAAATACTGATTGTATAAAGTGTTTAAAAAGTGCCATGAACCAAATGAGCAAGATAATTGAAGAGTGTGATGGTGGCCAAGCTAAAGAGATGGATGTGCACTACTTAGTATGATAAAAATTAATGGATCTCTTCATGGAGAATTTTGCTCTCCAGAAGTCAATGGCAAGTTCTAGATACAATGTGGTTTGTCATAGCAACGGGGGTGTGATCTGGTCACTATTATTGGCATCTGGCAGGTAGAAGTTCAGGAAGCTGTGGAACAGCTCATAATGCACACAGTAAGACATCACTACAAAGAACTATCTATCTGACTCAAAATTTCAGAAGTGCTGAGGCTGAGAAATTCTGAGCAATATGAAAAATTCTTGAATGTTTACAAAGAAACATAATTCTAGGTAGATGGAGCAGCAAGTGCAAATTGAATATGCTTATTTTATAAGAAAAAAAAAATCAATGGGTGATGCCTTAGAGGGCCAAGACAGGGATGGTGAGAGGGGGTCATGGGAGGGAGAGGATATGGGGATATATGTTTAAATACAGTTGATTCACTATGGTGTACCTCAAAAGCTGGTACAAAAGTGTAAAGCAATTATATTCCAATAAAAAGCTTAAAAAAAAGAAAAAAGAAAAAAATCAGAAGCTAAGTGGTCAGAGAAGGGAATGAAAGTGAATAATTGAAAATGAGACTAGTAATAAAATAGACAACCTCAGTATAAAGTGCTTATGGGATTTTTCCATAAATAAGTGAGAAAGTATCTGAGATATATCTGACATGATTGAAGTTATGGTTTAATAGGAATACTTTGACTGCTTTATTGAGCATCAGGATAGAAACTGGGATGTTCATTATGAGGATGCTATAACAACTAGAAAATAGGTCATGGTAATTTGCACCAGGTGGGTACTGTGTATGGTGAGAAAAATTCTGCTTATGGATACAGTTTTCACTGTTGATGGAAACATAAAGTGATACATACACACAGGATAAATTTAGGACTCTTCATTTTAAACCTAAACATACATTTAGAATGTTCCCAACTATTTCATTCTTAGCACTTTATCTAGAAACAGAAAAAAATGTGTTCACAAAGACTCCAACTTTGTTCTTAGCAGCTTTGTACATAATAGTCAAGAGTTTAAACTAAGCCAAGTGCATATGAATAATAAAAAAAGAAAAATTTGTTTTGTAAGAATACAATGAAATATTTATCAGCAATAAGAAGGAATGAACTACACACATCAGTATTGATGATTCCAAAAATATTTGAGGGAAAGAAGTCTTACATAAAATAGTGCATTCTCTGTAGTTTTGTTTATGTAAAGTTCTGCAACAGGCAAAAGTAATTAGTAGTAGAAAAATGAAATAAAACAGCAGGTTCTGTATATAGAGTGAGGTAGTGGGGATTACATAGAAATAAGCATGAGGTAAATGTCTGGGATCATAGGAAAAATGTCTACATTTTGATAGTAGGAAGTTGTACACATGTAGGTATTTGTAAACTTTGTTGTGGGTTTGAAAATTTTCATAGTAAAATGTTGTGATATATAAATTTTCTTCAACATGCTATGACACTTGTCACTTTATTTAGTATAGTTTTGTTCTGGCAGAAAAAGTGGCTTTTTTATTGTGTTTCTTACAGGGTTTTTTGGTATATTTGTATAGAGAAAACTTTTCTGATTTTTAAAATTATTTTAATATAACACTTATTTTCCAAAATTATTATAAATTCTCCTTGGAACGTTATGTTTAATAGACACATACCATTGAATTTTACAGATAACAGCAGTGTTTTGGTCATTCCTTTAAATGTTTGAATTGTAAGTTGCGTTTTAGTTTTCAGTTGAATAAAGATCTTTGTGAAAAGGGATTCTTTTCCACATTTATGACCATTTGGATGGCAATACCCCACTTAATCACTTATACTCAACTGAGCCTGAGGCTCAGTAGATATTAACAATGATTCTCTCCTCCTGGTCTCTGCATTAGACTGTATAACTCTCTGATATATTAATATTGGATGACCAAGGTATGCCCTGCACTTTGACCCAGACTGAAACTTGGGAGTCAGGAATGACAAAGCTGGCCTCCATAGATGTGAAACAATTAGAAAAGGAAGTCAATCTCCCAGATAAGGGGCCAGTCTTACCATCATTATGAACTGTGTCACTAAGGGTACTTGTTCCCTAGGTACCAGGCAAAGATAACTGGAATGGTAGAGATAGACCAAATCATGAATTCCAAGGGAGAAAACAGAGAAAAACAATTAACTTAGAGAGAAAGTTTTGCTCAAGATAGTAAGTAAGATAGTAAACATGGATTTAAGAGCTGAAGTCTCCAGAAAACCATTCTGAGATGTATGACAATGAACCAGGGGAACAGAGAGTATCGATAATGATGCTGAGATGACTTGGGAACAGGGTAGCCAGGGCCTTTTTTATATTGCTCAATCCCCTTAAGTTTATTTCTTCAAGTTTCAACTCTGATATTCTTTCCTACAGCAGCTAGTCCATTCTATCTTCCTTACTTTTCATTAGACTGGGCACAATAATGGAAATTGTATCCAGTGGGGATGTCACCACCACTGAAATAAACTAACTCAAGTCTAACTTATCATTAGCATCAGTGATTTCATTAAACATAATATTAGCCAGTATTCACAATCATTGTAACTGTAAGTAGAAATATTATACATAAAGATAGGTATTGTGAGAATGGATTAAAAACATGACTAAACTCTTGCTGACTACAAGAAACTCACTTGAAATATAACTACATATGCTGATATGTGCTCCTACTTTAGTAGGAGGATGGAAAATATATCATAAAAACATTAATAGAAGGACATTAAGAGTGGCTTTATTATTAATGGTAAAGTAGACACTAAGATAAACCATAATATAAAAAACCAAAACAGAGAGGAACACTACATAATCAAAAAACAGTCTATCCATCCTGAAGACAGAGTAATCCTAAATGCTTCCACCAGTTAATAGGCTGAAAATGTGAGAATCAAAAAATGAAGAAACTGAAAGCAGTAATAAACACATCAAAACCCTTTCTTAAAAAAATTAGTAGACAAACAATCAGCAAGGATATGGAAGAGATCAACATCAACATCAACCAACGGACACTTACAGAACACTCTGCTTAACAGTAGCCTATACTGTTCTTTCAAGGGCCTACAATTCATATACAAAATCAAGTGTATATCAAGCCATAAAATCTGCTGATGAAGTTAAAATAATTAAAATAATAAAGTATGTTCTCCAAACACAATGTTGTAAAACAATTATAAATATTAATGAAATTAAGAGATGATTCTTTTAAAAGAGAAAGAAATCAACAACAAAAAACCCTTAGAAAGATTAACAAACATAGAAAAAGAAACAGACAAAAATTAAAAGAAGAGGAAATATTGCACCCAATACTACTGAAATTTTAAAAAGGTCATGATATATTTATGAATAAGGACACACTGAAAAGCAATCTAGAAAAAATGGATATATTCCTAGAACATAAAACCTACCAAGACTAAAGCAAGAAAAAATAAGACTGAACAAAACAATAACAAACAGGAAATTTAATCTTGAATGACTAATGACATTCTTCCAACAAATAAAAACCCAGGACTAGATAGCTTCACAGGTGAACTCTATCAAACATTGGCATTAAGAAGTTTATCCTTCTTAAACTCTTCCAAAAATAGAGAAGGGAACAATTTCAAACTCTTTTTTATGAAGTCAGTATCACCCTGCTTCCAAAGGCAGATAAAGCCATCATAAGAAAAAAAAAAATTATAGGCCTATATCCCTAATGAAAATAGGTGTAAAATGCTAAAAAAAATTCTATCAAGCTGAAATACATAGCGTGCTAAAAGTATCATACAACATGACCAAATGGGGCTAATTCTTGGAATGCAAGATTGGGTCATCATAGGCAAATTAATTAATGTGATACACCACATTAACAGAATAGAGGTTAAAAATCTCACTATCATCTAAACAGATGCAGAAAAATCATATGAGAAAATTCAACATTGATTTTATGATTAAAACTCAACAAATTAAGAACAGAAAGAATTTACCTCACTATACTAAATGTCCACCTAGCAAATATCATGGAATAGTTGTATTTCAAATCACATATATTACCAGATATAATTTAGAATGAAATGTAAAGAAATAAATACATAAAGTTAATTAGAAAAAAGAAAAAAACAACCTACAGTTAACATCATATTCAATGGTGAAAAACTGAAAGCTTTTCATTTAAGATCTGGGATAAAGCAAAGATAACCACTTTATGAGTTACATTCAATAAAGTAATGAAAGTCCAAGCCAAAGCTATTAGGCAAGAAATAAAAAGCTTCCAAGCCACTAAAGAAGTGAAACTGTTTGCAGAAGATATGATCTCATATGTAGAAAATCCAAAAGACTAGGCAAGAAAAAACTGTTCAGAAATGATAAATGAATACAGCAAAGGTGCTAATTACAAAGTCTGCACAAAAATAAGTTGCCTTGATGTGCTAAAATAAAATTTTCTGAAAATGAAATTAAGAAAACAAACCTATTACAAAAGCATAAACCTATCAAACAATAAACCTATCATGTGTGGGGGAAAAATTACACTGAAAACAACACATCATTAATGGAAAAAATCAAAGCAGACAAAATAAATGGAAAGACACCTTGTGTTAATAGATTGAAAGATTAATATACTTACAATGTCCACACTATCAAATTGATAAAGAGATTCCATGCAATCCTTATCAAAATTCCAATGGCATTATTTATGAAAATAAAAACACTCCTAAAATTCATATTGATCCACAAATGTCCCATTTAGTCAAAGAAGTACTGAGAAATAAAAACAAAGCCAGAGTCATTACATTTCCTGACTTCAAAATATATTAAAAAGCTACAGTAATTAAAACACTATGATACTGGCATAAGAACATATGTCTAGACCGATGGCACAGAATAGGGACTCAAAAAATCCAAGCATATACTGTAAGCAGCTCTTTGACAAGGAAGCTAAGAATCCACAGTGGGGAAAAGAGAGTCTCCTCAAGAAATACATTGAGAAACTGGATAAACAAACCATGCAAAATAAATTGTGCCCTTACATTACTTCATATTCAAAATCAATTCAGAATAGATTAAATATTTCAATGTTGGAAATGGAATCATAGAATTCCTTGAAGAAAACCAAGGTGAAAAGCTTCATAATACCAAAGCACAAGCAGCAAAATCAAAGTTGGACAAGTGAGACAACATCACTAAGTACAGCAAAGCAAACCATAAACATGGTGAAAAATCAGCCTTCAGAATGGGAGAATCTATTTGTACATATAAAATAAGAGATTACAACTGAAAATATACCAAAAACCCTACAACTAAATAGGCAAGGAATTAACAACATGATTAATAAATGAACACAGGACTTGACTAGATATTTCTCCAAATAAGACATAAAAATTGTCAACTGGTATAAAAAATACATGGGCGACATCACTAATTATCAGGGAAATGCCATCAAAACCCACAGTAAGATATCACCTCACACTGAGTAGAATAGATTTATCAAAATAACAGAGATAACAGATGTTGGGATGTATGGTGAGAAATCGGAACTCTTGTACACTGTTGGTAGCAATGTAAAATAATGGAACCCCTAAGAGAAACAGAATGGTGGTTCCTCAAAAAGTTGAAAATAGAATTACCATATGGTTCAACTTTCCACTTCTGGGTCTATACATCCAAATGTATTAATATCAGGAATGCAAAGAGATATCTACACTCCCGTCTTTATTGTAGCATTATTAACAATAGCCAACATATGAAAACAACCTGTTTATCAAAATATTAAATGATGAAATGTGGTATATAGTTATGGTGGAATATTATATAGTCTTTAAAAAATAAGGAAACCCTGCCATATGCAACAACTAGGATGCATCTGGAAAACATTATGCCAAGTGAAATAAATTAGATTTAGAGGGACAAATACTGCATGATTCCACTTGTAAGAGGTATACACAATAGCCAAACTCACAGAAATGGACAGTAGAATGGTGGTTGCCAGGACTAGGGGAAAGTTTTATTTATGCAAGGTGAATAAGCTCCAGAGAGAGTGTAAAACATTGTGTCTGTAGTTAATACTGTGTTGTGTCATTTAAAGTTTATTAAGAGGATGTGTCTCATGTTGTGTTCTTATTACAATAAAAAGTTTGTAAAAATAAATATTTTAAAAGAATTACCTCCTCTCAAGAAACAATGAAAGTACTAAAATATAAAAAGGAAGATTTACAAATGGCAAATAAGATACAAAAATTAATCAATGTCAAATATCACTAAATAATTACAAATAAAATGATAAGACACCACTATGCACCTATAAAAAGCCAACTCCGAAACACTGACCACAGTAATTGCTGACAAGGATGCAGAGCCACAGGGACTCTCATGAATTGCCTATGGGGATGCAAAATGGTACAACCACACAGAAAGACACTTTTGTGATATTCTTAAAAAACTAAACCTACTTTTCCTATACAATCCCACAATTGCACAACATGGTATTTACCCAAAGGAAAATATGTCTATGCAATAACCTGAACACAGATATTTACAGCAACTTTAACTCATAATTAGGAAAACTTGGAACCAATCATGATGTTCTTCAATATGTGAAAAGGTAAATAAACTGTGCTGTACTTACAATGGAATATTTTCAAGCACACACAGAAAAAAAAAAAATCTAGCCATGAAAAGACACAAAGTAATTTCAAATTCATAATACTGAAATAAAAGACAATAATCTGAAAAGGCTATATACTGTATGGTTCCAACTAAAAATTCCATAAAAAACCAAAAAGAGGAGAAAGATAAAGATTGGTGGTTGGTAAGGGCTGGAAAGAGGGAGGAGTTAACCTAAAATCCTAAAGCAGCCAGTTATTTTTCCAGTAAAACAAGTTTATTCAGGAACAGAAATTAATTGCAATTAGAAATAGCTGACAAATGACTCATAGTCAAACTGTACAAAAAACTCTTAAGATAGACTGTAAGAAAACAAGCAATGCAATTTTTAAAAACAGGCAAATGATCTGAACACACATCTCACCAAAGAAGAAATATTGATGGAAAATAAGGGTACAAAATGATTCTCAATATCGTATGTCATTAGGGAATTGCAAATAAAACAAGGATGAGATATCACACAAGATTTTTAGACTGACTACATCCAAAACACTAACATTACCAAGTGTGGAGATATAAGAACACATTCATTATCATGCGAGTGAAAAATCGTACAGTCACTTTGAGGATAGTTTGGGAGTTTTCTCAAAAAGCTAAGCATAGGCTTACCATATGATCCAACAAAGTGTTTCTAGGTATCACACAAATGAGTTAAAAACTTTGTTCCAGGCAAAAAATACACCCTGTGTCCTTCAACAGACAACTGGATAAACTATCTGTGAAGCATCCATACACTGGAATATTATTCAGCAATAAAGATAAATGAGCTATCAAATCACAAAAATCATGGAGAAACATTAAATGCATGTTGCTAAGTGAAAGAAGCCAATCTTACAGTCTATATACTATATAAATCCAACTGTATGATACGGGACAGAGAAAACTATGGGTCCAGCAAAAAGATAGTGGTTGCCAGGGGTTGGAAGGGGAGAAGAAAAAGGCATAATGAAGAGGAGCATGGGGGACATTTAGGACAGTGAATTATTCTGTATGTTACTGTAAAGTTGGTTATATATCATTATATATTTGTTAAAACCCATACAATACACAACACCAAGAGTAAATGTTAATGTAAATTATGAACTTTAGGTGATAATGATATATCAATATAAGTTCATAAATTATATAAAATTGTATAATATTAATGGAAGATGTTAATAATCAGGGATACCAGGGGTTGTTATGAGGGAAATCACTGCACGTTCCATTCATTTTTCTTAAAACTAAAATTGATCTCTAAAAATATCAGAGTATTGATCACCATTAGAGTCAGGCAGAGACAGTTAAGAAGGTGCTCAGAAACAAATTTAATTATGGGTAGCATTTTAATTCTTTAGATGGTTTACCGCAAAACCATCGGTGCAAAAAAGCTTTTGTTTCATTATGTAACATTTGTTTTTTTGTTTGTTTGCTTTCATTTCTTTTGCCTTACAAGACAGATTCAAATAATATCTCTGCAATTTATGTTGAATAATGTTCTACCTATGTTCTCGTCCATAAATTTTATGGATCCCAGGCTTAAATTTAGGTATTTAATTCATTGAGTTTAGTTTTGTATAGGATGTGAAGAAATGTTCTAATCTTATTTTTGACATGTAGTTGTCCGGTTTTCCCAGCACAACTTATTGAAGAGACTGCCTTTCTCTATTGTATATTCTTGCCTTCTTTGTCATAAATTAATTGACTATAAGTATGTGAGTTTATTTCTGAGCTCTCTATTCTGTCCCTTGATCCATGTGTCTGTTTTTGTGTCAGCACCTCACTGTTTTGATTATGCTAGCTTTGTAGTATAGTCTGAAGTCAGGGAGAGTGATACTTCTAGCTTTGTTCTTTTTTCTCCATATTGCTTCAGCTACTCAGCAACTTTTGGTTTCACATAAATTTTAGGATTACTTGTTCTAGTTCCCTGAAAAATGTCATGGGTATTTTGACAGTGATTGCATTAAATTTGTATGTTGCTTTAGGTAGTATGGATATGTTAACAATATTAATTCTTCCAATTTAAGTCCAGTATTATTATTGTATTATTTTCAGTTTCTCCCTTTATGTCTGTTAATATTTGCTCTATATATTTAGGTGCTCCTCTATTGGGTGCATGTATATTAACATGTATAATATCATCTTCTTGTAAAGACCCCTTTATAATTGTATAATTTCCTCCTTTGTCTTTCATTATAAACTGTTTTGAAGTCTATTTTTTCTGATATGATTACTGTTGCCCCTGATTAAAACTATTATTTACCAGTAATGATTCTCAAATATACAGGCTTAACTTGAAATTCATACTTAAAAAAAAAAAACACATCTAACAACATTTTTCACCTGTATAGCCTATGGCTATCTGAATTTCAACCTGCTTTCCTGCCTTAATGTAAATTCTAAGCACCTCAACCTGACATACCATTAATAACCAATTAGAAATATTTTTCATTATCATTATTGTCCAATACTCCCTGGTTTTCAATTTAGGCTAGTGCAAGGAAAATATAAGGGATGAGAATAAAGGATGGAATGAAAGTTTTACTACAGTTCTCATTATAGAAATTACTAAATGTATAACCTAGGCAAGCTTCTTAACTTCTGTGAGTTTCAGTTTCCTTTTATATGAAATGTCATTTTTAATACCTATCTAATGAAATCCCATGTGAATTAAAAGATATTTGTTCTGAAAAGTGACAAACGCAGAGCCTAGTGTATGAAAGGTATTCAATAAACATTTGGTGAAAATATTTATTTCCATAAATTGTTGCATTTAATATGTGTCTTATTACTAACATGTATTAACAAATAAATGAAAAAAATGAAACATATGAGATATGTATTCAATTTGCATAAATAACTCAGTATACCTATTAATAATAAGACCACTTGCTATATGTCTGTACTTCCTTGGTGGGGGATATTTGGAGCCCATGGCATAGGACTTACGTTTTCAAGCACCATAGTGCTTTCACTGGATTGTATTTACAAAAGAATTATAAGGGCTAGAAAATTTTGTTTCCTAATGCAGGGGTGGGTAACTTAGGGCACTCATTGGGAACATACTAGTTTTGATGGTTTACTTTCTCATCTACCAATGAAAAATTTCTTCTTCCTGTTTCCCACCACTCTCTTTTCCTCTTTTTACCTGGTACCTTTTTTTTTTCACACTAAGGAAAGTAATAACTACAAATCTTTATTTGTATTTGGTTCTGAGCACAAGGTGGATTAACATACTATACTTACAGGGTGATTGGACAAACCAAAAGTTGAGTTTATTACATCTGGGACAAATCAGACTGAAGAGAAATTTTGGGGAATAAACTCTCAGGAATGCTAATACCTTACATCACTAAAACATTCCCTCCAGATTACAGAGAGGAACCATTGTTGTTGTTGTTGTTGTTGTGTGTGTGTGTGTATGTTTCAGTGTTCTTTTAAAAAGCTGGTAACAAAAAAGGACAGGCACACTTGATGTCAATTCAGAGAGTCTTCTAACTGTAAGTGATAGGTTATCTTCACCTTTGTATTTGTTTTATTCCTTCTTTTTTGGCTACATAAAATTGGAGCATATTTGTCTATCTACCATACATGATAGATAGAAGATCACTGTAAGTTAATAATGCTAATGTGGCTTTGTAATCAGCATAATATGAAAACAATGAGATAAATACTACCTTTTATGGGGTATTGGAAAATGTTCAATTTAAAAGCTCTTGCTGCACAAGGCATTGCATTGGAACTGTGGAGAACAATACCCAAAGAACATAGTTTTATGATACTCATTTCAGGAAAGAATCTAAATAGGCATTCTTACTATGAGCAATGAGATGTAATGCTATAAGAAAAGTTATAGAGAAAGCCTTTAGAGAGCAGAAAAGTGAATTTCCTTTCTCACAGGTAATCATAGAATGCTATCTAGAGGTTATTTCTCAGCTATTTGGTTCTGAAATTCCCAGAAGGTTGAAACAGCTAGATATGGAAAGGCATTCCAGGAAGAAAGAAGAGGGCAAGAGGAGTTTATAATCTCTATACCTATTTATTTTTAGTCCTTGGCTACTACATTGGTGATATTATAGAGAGCCCACATGATGCCTCTACTAATGTTCACATGCTCACACTGCATCATGAATACACACTGATCATACAAAGCCTTCCATACAGTTCACTTGAGAACTATAGTTTCACTTTTCTATATGTTGAAGCATTGTAGATTACAAAATAGGCTAAAATCCCCTCTTTCAAGATACAAGGAGAATACCTGAAATGTACTTGAGGACACAGAAAATGTTTTTCAATTAATTACTAAATATGTGACTAAAGTAGTCTGGACTCTTTGGAACATGAATGCATAAAAATGAGCTTTATGGCTGTAGGTGTGGGGTGGAGACATTTAATGTCTTTCTGAAGATTAAATATTTGATGAGGACACATAATTATTAACAAATTAATAATCATATGTATTTATGATTCTTAACTTATCTTAAATACACAAGTCCAAGTGTAAAAAAGAGAAATAAACTTGTCCTAGAAAATGATAGGAAAATAGATTTGATAACATACAAACCAAAAAATACATACTCAAAGGAGTGGCCAACATCAGGGAATGTTGATGTGACACAAACTTTCACATTATCTTACTTCCAATGTTCAGCATATTTCCAAGTGTTAGTATGTTATGATGCATCACTATTTTAAGTAAATGAAGGAAAGAAGGATCTTATTGTAATGCTTACAATATCAATACTGTTTCCTTATAGTTTAAGATTATGCACAATCCAAAGAGATTTTTTTTTAATATTTGGAAACCCAAACTGAATAACTTTATTAGACCTTTTCCCAAGAGTTTTGTTTCTTGTTGTTTGTCTTTAATTTTTGTACTTTTTTTCTTTGTTTTGCAGGAATAAGGGATACTTTATCTCTGTTGAAGAGAAGAAAATTAACCATGGGAAAGGAAATATATATTTAAGGGAAATCTCCTTCCTAGTTAGCTTATCATAATCTTGTTTTGGCTGTTCACAACTTTCAAGACAATGTATCGAAGTTTGGACAGGATTGAGGAGAAGCACAGTGGAATAAGTAATTCTTTCAGATGATATTTAAATACCTTACATTTCAGTTTATATTTATATTTGCATATATAGCCACTGCCAGCATCACCTTCATAAGAAAGAACTAAAGAAAAAATGTGTATCATGGGGAAATGACCCCATGATAATATTTCTTTCCAAATGTGAAGAAACATAACAAAACAAAACAACCTTCATTGAAAGAAGGGACATTTTAAGTTGAAAACTTATTTTCCATAACAAAAGCAAATTGAGTGAAGACGTCACTTACCTACTCTCTACTATGACTCTTGGAAAACTACATTGCTGTCCCTCTTCTGCTTTTCTACTCTCTTCCAGGAATGTGGTGCTTTCAGGTACCTAACAATGCAAACTCTACTGGAAATATAACCAGGATCAGGTTCTACACCAACTGCCAGGTGACTTTCTCCCCTTAAAGAAAACCATCCCACATTTAAGATGCATAGGTAAAGCTTGAATTTCTAAAACATAAACTGTTGATTAATAAACTCACTTTCATTTAGAAATTTAACTTGAGGAAATCATTTTGAAATGTAACTTCAGGAAATCTGAGTGTTCTAAAATGTGCTTTTCAGACTGGAGAATGAAAAATACTAATGGGCATTATTGAAATATTATGAAATAACAGAGAACATTCATTCTGTTCATCATATACATCAAGGACTAAATATAAATGTGCTTCAAGTTTGAAACAGATTATTTAAGGCAATACGTCTTTTCTCTTTTCAAACTGGAGTATCTGGGAAAGATTTTGTACTGAAGATATGATATATATATATATATATATCATACTCTTTAAGTAAATATGTAAAGTATCAGTGTAGGCATAAATAAGATATTCTTTAATGTGCTAAGGGAGGTATATGACTTTATATTTACGTCATAAATCACTAAGGGCAGTCAAATATTTCCTAAATGTTTTGAGATACAGAATACTTGGGATTCTGAATCTATTAAATATGCCCAAAAAATAACAAAGGAAATAATGAAATTGAGCCATATATATAAACTATATATATGGATAAAATTAATCAGAATAATGTCAGATCTAACAGGGAGTTTTATTTAAGGAGTTTTATAGGAAAATTTAACATTCACAAGTTTATTTACAACTCATCATAACCCTACAAAGTGGCCATTACAACTTGAAGAACAAATGTTATTATTAACAAAAAAATAAAGAATATCCCTGGTTAGCAAATTGTTTTAGTTAAAATATTTCATAATATCTTATATCACACCATATATTAATTTCATTATTTTTTGCAGATAATCCATTTCACACTCATCCTGTCTCCTTATTTATGAAATGATGCAGCTGAACAATAATGTGACTGAGCTTATTCTGCTTGGGTTGGCACAAGACCTTCATAGGAAGAAAATAGTGTTTGTCACTTTCTTGCTTTTATATTTGGGGACGTTACTGGGTAATGTCTTGATTATTACTACCATCAAGACCAATGGCACACTTGCAAATCCAATGTACTTCTTCCTTTTCCACTTATCCTTATCTTATACCTGTTTCTCTACTTCCATAGCACCTAGGGTGATTGTGGATGCCCTTTTGAAAAACGCCACTATCCCTTTCAATGAGTGCATAGTCCAAGTCTTTTCATCCCATCTCTTTGGCTGCCTGGGGATCTTCATCCTTATCCTCATGGCTGTTGCCTGCTATGTGGCCATCTGTAAGCCACTGAGCTACACAACCATCATGAGTCATTGAGTCTGTGGTGTGTTGGTGGCTGTGGCCTGGGTGGGGTCCAGTGTGCATTCTTCAGCACAGATTCTTCTAGCCTTGAGTCTACCTTTCTGTGGTCCCAATGTGATTGATCACTATGTTTGTGACTTGCAGCCTTTGTTGAAACTTGCCTGTACAGACACCTATGTGACCAACCTACTCTTGGTGTCCAACAGTGGGGCCATCTATACAGAGAGTTTTGTCATGGTGATGTTCTCCTATGCTATCATCTTGCATTCTCTGAGAATCCAAAGCACTGAAGGGAGGAAAAAAGCCCTTTCCACCTGCACCTCCCACATCATCGTGGTCATCTTGTTCTTTTGTCCTTGCATATTTATATACACATGCCCCGCTATCACCTTCTCCATGGATAAGATGATAGCCGTGTTTTATACAATTGGAACACCTTTGTTCAACCCTCTGATCTATGCACTGAGGAATGTAGGAGTGAAAAAAAACATGAGGAGGTTATGGAGCAAGAATCTGATCTCAGATGACAAAAGATAAATGGAAGTTTCATATTTTTCTTATATTGACCTAAAAGAATTCCTTAGAGAATATTATCTTTTATTGTTGTGTTAATAGAATCCTATCATAAACTATTAGTATTAGATTCCTCTATAAAATATAAGCACTGTAAACATATGCAATGATTACTGTTCAGTCAATTTTATGTAGAGAAGGAGACAGCACCAAGTATATACCGGTATGTAAGGTTCACAGCTTTAGAAGCTTTCCACTTCTGTGGCCCTGCCTCTCGTAGAGCCTGCCTAATATCACAGTGGGGTTAATCTAAAGTTTTCCCTCCCCTTCTTCATTTTTACTTCTGGTCTTTTCTGTACAGTTACACTAAATTCTTATATCCAGAGCCTGGCAGGTTTTTCCTCTTTAAAATGGTTTTGTTTGTTAGACAATTGGTCACATCTGTCTGATCATGTGAACCTTCAACTGGGTTGTTCTTCCTGACACAGCAGAAAGTACCAGATTCAAATAATATAGAATTGTAACGTTGTAAAGGACAGTATGTAACCTAGACAACCTCCCGTCAATTTATTGGTGTTATACTTTGAATTCTTACTGTATGTTTCCTAGATCCTTCTAAAAGTGACAGACTATGGAGATAAAATTCCACATCTGAAGTATTTATTTGACCTTAGGAAGGCCTTGACTATTGAGTTTATATTTATAATGGTATTCTTTTGCTAAAATTTATGTTTGTAATTTGAGTCCTTCTGAACTTGGGAGTGGTATACATTTTCTCTCGAATCATACACATTTTAGTATTTTATTTTAATATTGACTTACTGTAATTATAAAATTGATGGCCCAAATTAAGGGTGATATATTTATATGGTAGAAGTAGGGAGTGTAAGCAGTTGATGTTAGCAAATATTAACATATCGACAGATTGAAACAAATAATGAAATGCCCAGAGGAGGATTTTATGCTTTGAAACAGCAATACTTGTATCATGGGTAAGAATGATGAACTCCATCCAGCAAATCACACTCTTTGGCATTTAACACAAGAGTTGAAAACGTAGGTCCACATAAAAATGTTCATTCCTACTTAAGCAATTTTGATCTTTTTTTTTTTTTTATTTGAGCTCTTTATTGGAATATAATTGCTTTACAATGCTGTGACAATTTTTAAGGTACACCAAAATGAATCAGCTGTATTTATACACGTATCCCCACCCTCCCACGAATCTTTCCCACCCTCCCTATCCTGGCCCTCTAAGTCATCATCCGTCATGGAGTTTGTCTCCTTATATTATGCAGGAACTTCCCATGAGCTATCTATCTTACATTTCGTGTTGTATATATGACAAAGTTGCTCTCTAACTTCATCCCAGCTTCCCCATTGTTCCCCCTCAACCCTGTGTCCTCAACTCCATTCTCTACATCTGCATGTTTATTCTTGTCCTGTCACTGGGTTCATCAGTACCATTTTTTTTAGATCCCATATATATGAGTTAGCATACGGTATTTGTTTATCTCTTTCTGTCTTACTTCACTCTGGATGACCGACTCTAGGTCTATCCACCTCATTACATATAGCTCCATTTCATTCCTTTTTATGGCTGAGTAATATTCCATTGTATATATGTGCCAATCTTCTTTATCCATTCATCTGCTGATGGGCACTTAGGTTACTTCCACATCCTGGCTATTGGTAACAGTGGTGCAATGAACATTATGGTACATGTTTCTTTTTGGACTATGCTTTGCTTCAGGTATATGCCCAGTATTGGGTTTACTGAGTCATGTGGTAGTTCCATTTTTAGTTTTTTAAGGAATCTCCAAACTGTTTTCCATAGTGGCTGTACCAACTTACATTCCCACCAATAGTGCAGGAGGATTCCCTTTTCTCCACAACCTCTGCAGCATTTATTGTTTTTAGTTTTTTTGATGATAGCCATTCTGATTGGTGTGAGGTGATACCTCATTGTGGCTTTGACTTGTATTTCTCTAATGATTAGTGATATTATGCATCTTTTCATGTGTTTATTAGCCATCTGCATGTCTTCTTTGGAGAAATGTCTATTTAAATCTTCCACCTATTTGTGGATTGGGTCATTTGCTTTTTTGGTATGAAGCTGCATGAGCTGCTTGTATATTTTGGAGTTTTATCCTTTGTCAGTTGCTCAGTTGACAAATATTTTCTCCCATTCTGAGTGTTGTCTTCTTGTCTGGTTTTTGGTTTATTTCACTGTGCAAAAGCTTTTAAGTTTCCTGAGGTCCCATTTGTTTATTCTTGATTTTATTTCCATTATTCTAGGAGGTGGGTGAAAAAGGATCCTGCTTTGATGTATGTCATAGAGTGTTCTGCTTATGTTTTCCTCTAAGAGTTTTATAGTGTCTGGCCTTACATTTAGGTCTTTAATCCATGTTGAGTTAATTTTTGTGTATGCTGTTAGGAAGTGTTCTAATTTCATTCTTTTACATGTAGCTGTCCAGTTTTCCTGGCACCACTTATTGAAGAGGCTGTCTTTTTCCCATTGTATATTCTTGCCTCCTTTGTTGAACATATGGTACACGTATGTGCGTGGATTAATCTCTTGGCTCTCTAATGTGTTCCATTGATCTATATTTCTGTTTCTGTGCCAGTACCAAACTGTTTGGATCACTGTAGCCTTGTAGTATAGTTTGAAGTTAAGGAGCCTGATTCCTCCAGCTCCGTCTTTCCTTCTCAAGATTGCTTTGGTTATTCGGGGTCTTTTGCATTTCCATACAAATTGTAATTTTTTTTTGTTCTAGCTCTATGAAAAATGCCATTGGTAATTTGAAAGGATTGCATTGAATCTCTAAATTGCTTTGGGTAGTATAGTCAGTTTCACAATGGTGATTCTTCCAATCCAGGAACATGGTATGTCCCTCCATCTGTTTGTGTCATCCTTGTTTTCTTTCATCTGTGTCTTATAGTTTTCTGCATACAGATTTTTTGCCTCCTTAGGCAGGTTTATGCCTAGGTATTTCATTATTTTTGTTGCAATGATGAATGGGAGAGTTTCCTTAATTTCTCTTTCTGCTCTGCTGTTGTTAGTGTATAGGAATGCAAGAGATTTTTGTGCATTAATTTTGTACCCTGCTACTTTACTAAAATCATTGATTAGTGCTAGCAGTTTTCTGGCAGAATCTTTACGATTTTCTATGTATAATACCATGTCATCTGCCAAGAGTGGCAATTGTACTTCTTCTTTTCCAATTTGAATTCCTTTTATTTCATCTTCTTCTCTGATTGCTGTGGCTAAAACTTCCAAAACTATGTTGAATAATAATGGTGAGAGTGGACAGCCCTGTCTTGTTCCTATCTTTAGAGGGAATGCATTTTGTTTTTCACCATTTAGAATGATGTTGGCTGTTGGTTTGCCATGTATGGCTTGTATCATGTTGAGGTAATTTCCTTCTATGACCACTATCTGGAGAGTTTTAATCATAAATGGATGTTGAACCTTGTCAAATCTTTTTCTGCATCTATTATAATGATCATATGGTTTTTATCCTTCAATTTGTTAATATGATGTATCACGTTGATTGATTAGCACATATTGAAGAATCCTTGCATTCCAGGGATAAACCCTACTTGATCATGGTGTATGATCTTTTTAATGTGCTGTTGGATTCTGTTTGCTAGTATTTTGTTGAGGATTTTTGCATCTATATTCATCAGTGATATGGTCCTGTAATTTTCTTTTTTGTGTGTGACATCTTTTTCTGGCTTTGTTATCAGGGTGATAGTGAACTCATAGAATGAGTTTGGGAGTGTTCCTCCTTTGGCTATATTTTGGAAGAGTTTGAGAAGGATAGGTGTTAGCTCTCCTTGAAATGTTTGATAGAATTCACCTGTGAAGCCATCTGGCCCTGGGCTTTTGTTTGTTGGGAGATTTTTAATCACTGCCTCAATTTCTGTACTTGTGATTTGTCTGTTCATAATTTCTATTTCTTCCTGGTTCAGTTTTGCAAGACTGTACTTTTCTAAGAATGTATCCATTTCTTCCAGGTTATCCAATTTATTAGCATATAGTTGCTTGTAGTAGTCTCTCATGATCTTTTGTATTTCTGCAGTGTCAGTTGTTACTTCTTTTTTATTTCTAATTCTGTTGATTTGTGTCTTCTCCCTTTTTATCCTGATGAGTCTGGCTAATGGTTTATCAATTTTGTTAATCTTCTCAAAGAACCAGCTTTTCGTTTCATTAACCTTTGCTATCATTTCCTCCATTTCTTTTTCAATTATTTCTGATCTGATCTTTATGATTTCTTTCCTTCTGCTCACTTTGATTTTGTTGTTGTTGTTCTTTCTCTAATTGTTTTAGGTGTAAGGTTAGGTTGTTTATTCAAGATTTTTCTTGTTTCTTGAGGTAGGATTGTATTGCTATAAACTTCCCTCTTAGAAGTGCTTTTGCTGTGTCCCATAGGTTTTGGGTCATCATGTTTTCATTGTCATTTGTTTCCAACTGTTTTTTGATTTCCTCTTTGATTTCTGCAGTGACTTCTTGCTTGTTTAATAGCATATTGTTTCACCTCTTTAGTGTTTGTATTTTTTTTTACAGTTTTTTTTCCCTGTAATTTATATCTAATCTCATGGCATTGTGGTCAGAGAAGATGCTTGACATGATTTCAATTTTCTTGAATTTACTGAGGCTTGTTTTATGCCCCAAGATGTGGTCTATCCTGGAGAATGTTCCATGTGCACTTGAGAAGAAAGTGTATTCTGTAGTTTTTGGATGAAATGTCCTATAAATATCAGTTAAATCAAAGTGGTCTAATGTCTCTTTTAGAGCTTGTGTTTATTTATTTTCTGTTTGGATGATCTCTCCATTGGTGAGAGTGGAGTGTTAAAATCTCCCACTATTATTGTGTTACTATTGATTTCCCCTTTTATGGCCTTTAACATTTGCCTTATGTATTGAGGTGTTTCTATGTTGGGTGCATAGATATTTACAATTGTTATATGTTCTCCTTGGATTGATCCCTTGATCATTATGTAGTGTCCTTCTTTGTCTCTTGTAATAGTCTTTAAAGTATCATTAGTCTGATATGAGTATTGCTACTCCAGCTTTCTTTTGACTTCCATTTGCATGGAATATCTTTTTCCACACCCTTACTTTCTGTCTGTATGTATCCCTAGGTCTATAGTGAGTTTCTTGTAGACAGTATATATAAGGGTCTTGTATTTGGATGTATTCAGCCAGTCTGTGTCTTTTGGTTGGAGCATTTAATCTATTTACATTTGAGGTAATTATTGACATGTATGTTCCTATTACCATTTTCTTAATTGTTTTGACTGTGTTTGTGTAGGTCTTTTTCTTGTCTTGTGTTATTGTCTGAAGGAATTCCTTTAACAGTTGTTGTAAAGCTGGTTTAGTGGTTCAGAATTCTCTTAACTTTTGCTTCTCTGTAAAGCTTTTGATTTCATTGTCCAATCTAAATGGGATTCTTTCTGGGTAGAGTACTCTTGGCTGTAGGTTTTTCTCTTTCAAGACTTTAATTATCTCCTGCCACTCCCTTCTGACCTGCAGAGTTTCTGCAGAAAGATCAGCTGTTATCCTTATGGATTTTCCCTTATATGTTATTTGTTGCTTTTCTCTTGATGCTTTTAATATTTTTTCTTTGCGTTTAATTTTCATTAGTTTGATTAATATGTGCCTTGTTGTATTTCTCCTTGGTCTCCTTCTATATGGGACTCTCTGCACTCCTTGGACTTGGTTTACTATTTCCCTTCCAATGTGAGGGAAGTTTTCCACCATAATCTCCTCAAATATTTTCTCAGATCCTTTCTGTTTTTCCTCTTCTTCTGGGATGCCTATGAGTTGAATGTTGTACACTAAATATTATCCCTGAGGTCTCTGAGACTGTCTTCCATTCTTTTCATTCTTTTTTACTTTTTCCTGCTCTGTAGAAGTTATTTCCCCCATTCTATCTTCCAGGTCACTTACTTGTTCTTCTGCCTGAGTTAATCTGCTGTTTATACCATCTAGAGTATTTTTAATTTAAGTTATTATGTTGTACATTACTGTTTGCTCTTTAGTTCTTCTTGGTCTAACTTTTCCTTCTATTTTCTCTATTTTGTTATTGAGATTTTGGATCATCTTTATTATCATTACTCTGAATTATTTTTCAGGCAATTTTCCAATTTCTCCTTCATTTATTTGTTCTTGTGGTTTTTTATCATGCTCCTTTGCCTGCAAGGTGTACCTTTGTTTTCTCATTTTGTCTAATTTATCATGTTTGCTGTCTCCTTTCCTTATTCTTCTTAGTAGAAATTCCTCTTATCTTTGTTCTGTTTGGCTTGAGGTGCCAAGCACTGGAGGTTGCTGGCCTTTGATTGGGTTTGGAACTTGTTGTTGAGAATGAGAACTCTCAGGGAGCACTTGCTGCTTAATATTCCATGGGGTCAGGAGTTCTCTGGTGTTCCAATGTCCTAGGCTCCACTCTACTGTCTCAAAGGTGCAGGTTTGACCTTAGCCATGGCACCAAGACCCTGGAAGCTGCACGGCATGGAGGAAAAGGAGGTAGAAGGAGAGCAAAGCAAAACAAGGAAGAAGAAAGGGAAAAAAGGGAAAGGGCAGACACATCCCCAAGATTGATGGTGATAACAACACTTATAAGTCAAAATCACACAAGGAGATGTACACACTTGCACTGCCTCATGCTTAGACTTCTAACACCCATCTGGCAGGGCGCGAGCTGCCTTGAAGCCTGTGCCACGGTCTTCTGCGGGAGAAACACCAAACCCAACAGAAGCCCTCAAGACAAAAGCAACTCAATGAGATCCCCCAGCAGCTAAGAGCACATTTTCTTCCTCTTTTTCTTTTATCTGTTGCTACACGCACCCTGCCCAAGACAACGTCAAGTTTCAGCAGTTTTATTCTTAATTGCCAAAACTTAGAAGCAATCAAGATGTCCATCAGCGGGTGAATTGATAAACTGGTATCTTCAGACAAATGAATATTATTCAATGCTGAAAAGAAATGATCTAGCAAGGCATAAAACAATATGAAGAAAATTTACATGCATAGCCTTAAGTAAAAGAAACCAATCTGAAAAGGATACATACTGTACAATGGCAACTGTATGACATTCTGGAAATGACAAATTCTGGAGACAGTAAAAACTTCAGTTGTTGCCAAAGATTGTAATGGAAGGAGGGATTGATAGTTGGAACACAGAGGACTTTTAGAAGAGTGAAACCACATTGTGTGACACTATAATGATGGATACACATCATTATACATTTGTCCATACCCACAGGATGTACAACACCAAGAGTGAACTCTAATGTAAACTCTGGACTTTGGGTGATGGTGATGTGTCAATATAAGCCCATCAATTGAACAAATGCACCATATTTGTGGGATTTAACAATGGGGAAGGCAATGCATGCATGGACCAGGGATATATGGGATATCTCTATGTCTTTTGTTCAATTTTGCTGTGAACCTAAAACTACTCCAAAAAAAAAAAGAATAAAGTCTGTTTTAAAAAGATGTCAGTAGAGAAGAGATAATTTAATAGTAAACAAAAAAACCTATTCAGCTGAAAAGAATAAAGGGAAGAAAGAAAATAAGTTATAAAAGGGACAAAGAAAAAGTAAACTAAAATAAGATGAACTGAAATTCAAAACAATTTTGCAAATATATTAAGTGTAAATACGCTGCATTTAAAAGCATTTAATCTTCCTATGCAATAAAGCTTGGCCCCAATACTAGCTGTGAGATGGGGAAAGTTGGCCCATCACTGAGTCTCTCAATTACACCACCATTTTACAATTGCATCTGCTATGTCAGAGACAAAAGAAATGGGATGAAATTCCCTATGTCCAGGTTTTTATGGCCTTGTATCAGAAGTAAGGCCTTCAAAAGGGAAGTGGGCTCCCCCTTACTGAGGTAATACCAGTCTTTGACACCCTCTCTGAGGACCTTCTTCTAGCAACCTCACAAGGTGGGACTAATTACCAGGCAGGGTCTAACAACCCACCAGGAAAAGTATTTCCTTTGAGGCAGGTCCCCAATGGAGAAGGAGGCTCATCCAGATATATATCCCATTTACTGCTTCCAATTTGCATAACTGGAAAAGTCATAGTAAGGGGTAAAAAGCAGATCCAGAGGGATTCTTGAACCTGATTAGGTGAATCTTTCAGACCCATGACCCTACCTGGGCTGACATCCAGAGTTGTCTTAATGTTTTCCTGATGGGGGAAGAAAAGGCTATGTTTTTTGTGTGTTTTGTTTTGTCTTTTTTGTATTTTTCAAAACCCCTAGAAAAGGCAGTTAAATAGAATAGAAACAAAGCAAGTCATACTATTTTCAGACTTTGGAATCAAGTGTTCCCAGGTAACAAACCCAACTGGGACCACCAAGAGAGTGGAGAAGGGAGTGGAAGACAGGTGCTGACACATTATAAATATATAATCTTAAGGGGAATCCAGGCAGCAGCAAAGAAACTTGACAATTGGAATAAGATACAGGATGTCAAACAGGATGCAACAGAATGTCCTTCCACACTCCTAGAGCACCTCAGGGAACGCCTCTGCATCCATACTACCACAAACCCTGAGTCCTTGGAAGGCAATGCAATTTTGATATCCTATTTTATTTCTCAAAGTGACACCAAAATTAGGTGCAAACTTCAGAAGCTGGAACTAGAACCAGATACCCTTATTTCTAGCCTGGTTGATGTTGCCTACCAGATGTTTAATAACCAACATATAGAGGAAGAATTGTCACAGAATTTCTGAAAAAGTCACAGCGGCAAGCTTACGCACAGTCTGAGACTCTCGGCTCTGGTGAGGGTTCATGGCCCCTGCCCCCCTCTGAGGAATAGGAAGGCAAAGAACTAGGGTCCAATTGTAACAGGGTAAAGCTAAATTGGACTCCATTTTGGATCTGTTTATTTTACATTAATCTTTCTATTCTGTTGCTTTTGCTACAAGTTTAGAATGTTGCTTTATGGCCTGAAATATACAGGGTATTCCATTCTCAAGCCTCTGACCTTTAAAGGTATAACACTTTTCCAATCATTAAAGTTGCAGAACAAAGAATGACATTTGCCTTGTTGAAAGTTTACAAGAACATCATGACCTGACCTACATGGACAGTTGCAAGAACAAAGGATTCTGACATCAAGAAGTCTCCAACAACCAACACCACCCCCTTCCCCCACTTCCTTTTTTAGTATAAAAGAAGCCTGAATTCTAACTCAGGCAAGATAGATTTTTGACAGATACTAGTGTGCCATCTTCTCAGTCTGTCATCTTTCTGAATAAAGTCACATTCCTTGTCTCAGTGCCTCATCTCTGATTCATTGGCCTGTCATGAGGCAAACAGAGTGAAGAAGAGAGAATGTCCTTGCCACCCCCAAAGGGGTCAGAAATGGCAAATCCTGGCCACTACCCTCAAAGTCAGAGGTGCAAAAAGATGAACCATGATAAGGCCAGGGGCTCCTAATAGAGCGCTCCAATTCACCTCTGAGGAGCCCAAGCTGACATTGGACCTAAGGGGAAAGCCTGCCAAATTCATACTCGGTTCTGAACACCAGATCAGGGACACTTGGCAATTACTTCAGCCCCCTGCCCTGGCTCTCCCAAAAGTAGCTAAACCCTTTGACATTTGTGAGAGAAGGGGAATCACCCTTGAGGTATTAACTCAAAAACCACTAAGGGGATGGCCTTCTTGCCTAAGAGTAGCTGCCACAACAACCCTGCTAATGGAGGCTGAGAAGTCAACATTTGGTTAATCAATCACTACATAGACTCCACACCAGGGTAGGCCTTTAGTAAATTTTAAGGGAATAGAATGGCTATATCCCCCAGAAGGTAGATTCAAGTTCAGGCTAGGCTTTTAGACAACCCAGCAGCTACCAAAACAAAACAAAACCTGTCACAAGCTAAGTCCTGCCACCCTGATACCCACAGAAATGGGGCCCTTGGAACATTATTGTATAGAGACCAAAGGCATGATCCATTCCAGTTGTCCTGACCTAGAAAATGAGCCTTTCCCAAACTCCAAAGAGGAATGGTTCACCAATAGCAGCAGTTTTATGAGACAAGGGAAAAGGCTGGTGGGCTATGCAGTAACCTCCCAGACCCAAATCATAGAAGCAAGAAGCCCACCCCCCAGGGACTTCTTTCCAAAAGGTGGAGCTGATATCCCTCACTAGAGACTTAGAGCATGGGCCAGGGAACATCTTAAATGTTTACTCATATTCCTGGTATATGTATGTTATCCTACATGCACCTGGGGCTATTTGGAAGGAAAAAAGAGTGCTTACTGTGGAAAATAGACAGGTGAAACATGGCTTAAGCGTCTTGAAGCTCTTAGAAGCAGCACAGTTTCTAAAAAGGTGTCAGTGCCTCATTGTAGTGGGTGGTGGCAATGGGTCACCAAAAGAGGGATGCAAAGCTCATAAAAACGAAACCACAAGGTGGATGCAACTGCCAAAATGGCAGCTCTAGAACCAGTAACTTTGCAACATTGTCTCATACCCCAAAGGCTAGATCCATCCAATTATTCCCCAATATACACAAAGCAAAAATCAGACAAAGCCCCAAAATGGGGCTTCAATAGATATCCAGGAGTCCATGGGTAGCTAGTTAAATGAACATGGGCAATATATCTTTCCCCAAACTGAAGCTTAATAAACCATCAGGAAAGCTCAACAAGGAGGTCACTACTGGAGAGAAGCCCTATAGAATTGGTTAGTTGAGGTCATGGTAACTCCTTGCATAAAAAGTATAATCAGTCAGATAGTTGAGACGTGCCCTATCTGCACAATGAATGATCCCAACACCATACATCCCAAAAGACCCTGAGATAAGGCCCATTCAGAGAAAGAGAAGATTGGCAGATTGATTTAGGTGTCATGCTCAGAGTACTGAGCAATTTCAGGTATCTCTTTGTGATAGTAGACACATTTTGGGGTGGATAGACGCATTCCTGGCTAGAACTGAAATGGCAGCTCAAGTGGCTAAGGCATTACTAAAAGAAATAATCCCCAGGGGACTTCCCTGGTGGTCAGTGGGTAAGACTCTGAGCTCCCAATGCAGGGGACCTGGGTTCTGTCCCTGGTCGGGGAACTAGATCCTAAATGCATGCTGCAGCTGAGTCTGCATACCACAACTAATGATCCTGTGTGCCACAACTAAAAAGACCCAGCACAGCCAAAATAAATAAATTAATTAATTTAAAAAAAAATTAATCCCCAGCTTTGGGCTCCCAGAATCCTCAATAAACTATAATGGTCCAGCACTTGTCTTTCACATGACAAAGGGATAACGAGTGCCCTGGGCCTAAAATGGACCTTGCACTCAGCCTGGAGACCCCAATCCTCGGGGAATTCAGACCTTGAAAGAGGCCTTAGACGAACTATGTTAGGAAACTCAAGAAAACTGTAAACAACAGGACTATAAAGCATAGGGAGCAATATTCAATATCCTGTGATCAACCATAATGGAAAAGAATATGAAAAAGAATACACACACACACATATGTATATATATATATAAACTGGAATCACTTTGCTGTACAGTAGAAATTAATGCAACATTGTAAATCAATTCTACTTCAATAAAATATTTTAAAAAAAGAAAGAAAACTGAATTAAGTTGCTTCTGACTGCTCTTTTCTGCATGCAGTTAGCCCTAAGGGATACGATAAAATTAAATGCATTTGAACACTTACATGGTAGACTCACTCCTCAAGCCTGAGAAGGGACACCTTAACACCCTTGAAATGGAACAACTCAAGTATGCCCTCCAGGTAGGAGAAACCATGAACTTACTCACCCAATCTGATAACCAGATGCTGCCTGCATCTGTGACTTGTCCCTACACCACTTCCAGTCTGGAGACTGGGAACTTCTAAAAACCTGGTAAACTGGCAGCCTGCAAAACCAGCTCAGCCCACTTGGTGATCCTAACCACCCATTCTGCCCTGAAGCTGTAGGAATTACTCTGTGGGACATAGCACTTGATTGAGGAGGGGGCCCAAGCCCCAACCTCTGGCCAAACAACCTGTGGCAATGGCCCCCTTGACTACTCATGTGAAACTCTCTGACCTGAAGCTTCTCTTCCAAAAAACAACAAAGTGTGACCAGGGACATTCTGGCCCTGGCAGTGAGCCTGGGCATCAGGGAACACTTACCCACAGGCAAACCTAGATACCTTTGTTTTTCCATGTATCTGAAAGTGTCTCGTGTCTTTTTCTCCAAAAAGGGGTCAGGCAGGGACATGAACTGTGAGGATTGAAGCCTGGTAACAACCAAACATATCTAAAGGCAGCCAAAGGGAAGTTCTGCTTCTTTACACAGGGGTATGACTATGCCTGAAACCAGTTGGAAGCAGTTACAGAGACGGATCATCATCCCTCTGTGCCCCTAGAGAATGAGGAGCAGGACAGAGGAGGGATTTGTCACCCATAAGACCATTAGCAATTCCCTGGAAATAAGAATAGAACCTGGACTTCCCTGGTGGTGCAGTGGTTAAGAATCTGCCTGCCAATGCAGGGTGCATGGGTTCAATCCCTGGCCAGGGAAGATCCCCCATGCCAAGGAGCAACTAAGCCCAGGTGCCTCGACTACTGATTCTGTGCTCTAGAGCCTGAGAGCCACAACTATTGAGCCTGTGAGCCACAGCTACTGAAGCCAGCATGCCTAGAGCCCATGCTCCTCAACAAGAGAAGCCACTGCAGTGAGAAGCATGAGCACCACAACAAAGAGTAGTCCCCACTTGCCACAACTAGAGAAAGCCTGCACACAGCAACAAAGACCCAATACAGAGAAAAATAAATATTAATTAAAAAAAATCTGGGTAATAAAGTCTAAAGTTTCTCCTTCCCTTTGGGCTACATCAGGTTTCACTTGTTCATAGGCTGCTGCGTACAGAAGCTTCTTACTGCGAACTTCAGATCAGAGTTCCTCATGTGGAATGAGTGCACAGACACCTCAGCTCAGGGCCACATGCAGAAGCACCAAGCAGGACACAGAGATTGAAGATGGAGACGGCAGGCCATGTGCAGGGATGCTGCACCAGCCCTGCCACCTGGAGCCTGAGCAGTGCAGCTGCACCCTCCCCGCAAGAACTCGCCCCTCCCCACTGGCAGACTCCTATAGAGCAGCCCAGCCCACAGCCTGTCTGTCAGGGAGACCTTGTGTTGTAGAGCCAGCTCACTCCTCTACATTTTTTTAAATCAATTTATTTGTTTGTTTGTTTGTTTATTTATTGGCTGTGTCGGGTCTTCATTGCTGTGCGCAGGCTTTCTCTAGTTGCAGAGAGTAGGGACTACTCTTTGTTGCAGGGCACAGTCTACTCATTGCAGTGGCTTGTCTTGTTGGAAAGCACAGGCTCTAGGCATGTGGGCTTCAGCAGTTGTGGCACATTGGCTCAGTAGATGTGGCTCACGGGCTTAGTTGCTCCATGACATGTGGGATCTTCCCAGACCAGGGATCGAACCCGTGTCTCCTGCATTGGCAGGCAGATTCTTAATCACTGCACCACCAGGGAAGTCCCTCCTCTACATTTTTTCAACAAAGAACAAAGCTTTCCCTCCTTTGCTTCTGAGCCTAACTCTGTCTCATTCTATTGGCTCAGACAACAGGGGCAGGGGGACCCTTTTTGGAGCTCAAAAGGTCGGTAACAATATGACATATAAACTTTTAACCACATGAGCATAATGTGGAAAATGTGATGTTGTGCAATTCCTGAAGCTTGGCTTGAGAGGCCTTGAAGATTTTTCTTCTGTGAAGCAACTACTGCCCTGAAACAACCATGATGTGATAGAGCCCAATAGGTGCTATTGGAGAATGAAAGAGAACTGAGGTACCTAAGCCAATTGCCAGGCATATGAATGAGGCCATCCTGGAGAATCTACTGCATTCAAACTATCAGAGTGTTGCCAGGTGAAACCAGTGGAAGAACCACCCAGGTGAATCCAAGGCAAAATACAGAATTATAATCAAATAAAGTGTTTATGTTTTAAGCCTGTAAGTTTTGGGTTTATAATTTTAAACTACTAATTTGTGGATTAAATTTTGTGGTGGCAAGCCACTAATTTTTGGTTTAGTGCTGTTTGCCAACATACAGCAATAGCTATCATATGCACACAAGGCAGAAAGTGGAAGAAAAACTCTGTAAAGTTTCCTGGGACTGTCACATATGTAGAGTTCCTAGGAGTCCTGGGGTCTGGGAGATACAGAGATTTCCTCAATGAAAAAGAAATATGTTCTATTTAATCTCTTATCATCAGGAAAGAGACACAGAACTTGAAAGCCTTTAAATTTGGAGATAACTGGGCATACTGTTTGTGCAGGTGCAACTCCATCTCATTTATTAGGTGGGTATGCAGATTATGAGTTTTCAGTAGGATCCACTGGCTTGGGCAAAGCAAGAAAGAGTCAAATTGCTTTGGGGTGAAGTTAAGCAACTGAGAGTTAACAGCTGAAAATGAGAGGGATTTTTATTGAGGCTGGATGGTTGGAAGACTAAGTTGATGACTATCAGTTATAGCTCAAAGAACAACTAGAGCAATAGCAAACATAGCCCAATCTTCTAACCAAAGTAAGTCTTCTGAACAAACTAGAAACAGAACTAGAATAACTTAATTTAGATATCTGATCTCATCTCCTTTCATAGAAGGAGGTAAAGTATTTTACTCTCCAATAAGATATCCTATGATTAGAAAATACAAACAGAAAGAAAGGGTACCAGGGTAAAGTGCACTGGACTCCATTTTTATGTCACTCATATCCCTGTACTTGCCTTGCTTGTAGCCAAAGATGCCCTACCAATGGCCTGCCCTTTGCCAGGACATCAAAAGACCACAGATGAAAAGAACTATGGAAACTATTTTTCACTTTTAGGTCACTCATGGGCTTGATAGGACCATGGCTCACAGCCATGTGGACACTTCTGGAATCCTTCCCTGTTACTGATGAGGGGTAGATACCGGGTGATATGACTGCAGCTTAAATATGCTCAGTGGTTTTCCCATCAAACTCCCTCCTGCTGTGAATGCCCCAATGCTCTTTGGACTCTTGTCTTCACCTACAACTACAGGAAGGGCCCAGTGACATGGCCAGAGATTGCAGGGAAAATGGCCCACTGTGTGGTAAACTTTGGCCAATGGGAAAGAAGAGTCAATGAATATGTACATCTTTCCCTTTGCTAACTGTTTACAAATTGTTTGGAAAAGGAACACATAGTTTCTGTTAAAAGCTCCAGTGAGATCAAGATATCAGCTCCAGTAGGCAGATCATAAGTTCTCCCTAAAAGTATAAAAGAGTTGCTTTTGAACATTTTATTAAAAAAGGAAGAAGGAGGTGAGCTGAAGGTAGGAAGGAGAAAGTAAAGCAAGAATCAGGGGAAAGGAAAGAGTAGAAATACAACAGGAATAAGAAAGAATATTAGTGGTCAAGAGTTGATTGTAACGGTTTGCAATTCAAAAGTAAAAGAATAAAAGCCTGCACTATGATTATTCCAGGTATAGGCTGCAAGTGAACTTTTTCCCGTCAGTTTCTCCAGAAATCAGCAGAGGCTCAATTAAAAAAAAAAAAAAAAAAAAAAACTGTGATAGCAGTATTGAATCCACTATTTTCTAATCAAACAGAACTTTCAAAAGAGCAAGACAATTAAAATTTGATAAAGACATACTTCCAAAGAGAGATCTTTTAAATAGGTGTTATGTTAAATATCAAATAAATCATATTAAATTTATATACATGCACATTATTCCAATGAACAAGATAAACAATCATAAAACAATCGTATACCTATGTTTACTGAAATTCTTTGGATTAGTGTTATGGTTCTAGGTGTAAGAATTAATTGCTTTTCAAATTCAGCAAATTAAAAGCTTTTTTATATCTATTTTCTTAAATTGAAAAGACATTTGGAAATTAAATCTCACTGTTTGTTCTCTGAAGCAGTTCTGATTATTGGGGGAGACTCTGGGAGAAAGGCTTTCCCCAGAGTCATTAATATTTTCTATTATTCTCTTTAAGATGACCATATAAGAAGTAGAGAAAACAGCATTTGTTGCCAACAGAACTGGGGAATGGCAGATTTCAGTTGATGAGACACAGACCAAGGGCAATAAAGACATGACTTCCACCAATTTTTGAGTTTCTGGGCTCAGGGATTCTCTAAAATTAATTATCCACAAAGCAATTCTTAAGACACCACAAAGCAACTTTATTTTAGAACGCTGCACCCAAATTATCTCAGGAGAGAGAGAAAAATGAAGCAAAACTCAAGCCCTGAACAATACTGGTGAGATTTTATTTTTTTTAATTCTAAAACTAACATTGAAGTTTTGTAAGAACAAGAGAATTTTATCAAATTTCTATATTTTGAATACTTATAATTGCATGACACTGTCCTCATAAATAAGAAGAAGGTAAAATTTTAAGATGATGATAAAATGATGCAAAGCATCCATACACATGAGACAGGATACTCACGATGTCTGAGTAGGAAAACACCATAGTTTCAAAGGAAAATGTGATCCTATCCTATTTGAAATGCTCAGAAAGTGGAGGAAGGAATTCCTTGAGAAGGATGTTGATTCAGGGAGAAAGAAGCATTCCTCCTGGACTTTACATTATAGATGATGGAGACACAATGCCCAGGCTTGTGTTTAAAGAGCCAGTTTCTTTTAGACGAGAACCAAGTAGCATGATTCACAGCTGTCAAAGACTGCTATGATTTGAGCTCTCTTAAACTGAAGGGCTCTCTGAGTGGAAAAGAACATATTTTGTTTAATTCAGGAGGAGAAACAAGAGGGGAATGAGCCTGTAAAAACAGGGAGATGTGTTTGCGTCTGAATTGGAATGATCATTATTACCATTACTATTATTACTATTATTATGGTTAGCACTGTTTTGTTCTGGGTAAGGGAAGGCACACCTGGAATGACTACTTCACCACGTCTAATACACAGACCTTAGGAAACACAGCCCTGCAGTTTCCCCAAAGCTGGAAATGCCAGGTACATCAATGCTGCAAAGGATAGCTGAGAGCACAGAGTTCAGTAGGAACTGACAGATCTTTGGGGGATGTGTCCTCAGGTGGACAAAATTCCTGATGATTACCTAAGACACGATGCAATACTATCCTAACACAGAATGAAAGGAATCATTTACAGAGTGACTTGAGAGCCCCTTTAATCAAAACTATCCCCCATACCCCTTTTCCACAGATACATTGCAGTGACCCCACTAGAGTGTCTGAAATTCCCACCACTGGAGGGTCACCCATTAAAATTAAATATGAAGGAGTGGTGAGATGAAGGGCAGAGTCATCTCTATTTATTTATGCATTTATTTATGCATTTCATGCATTTATGTATTTATTTATCTTAGTTAACAGACAAATGTTTAAAATACCAAGACAAAGCAATTCCTGGGGGATGCTCAAACCACTGACTTTGAAGAGATTTCCCTTCCCATCTGTTCAAATCAAGCAGATCTTGACGTGTCTTCATTGTTTTGTCTTCTTTTGTCTCTGCCTTCTTTTCAGGTTTTTATGGGTGTTGTGAGCTGAAAGAATTGAGTTGATTTCATAGTAGAAATAACTGTTTATACTATAGATGATAGTGATATTTAAACGTTCTCATTTTCCAAGTGGGATAATAGAAGCACCATGAAGGTAAACAATTTATCTGAATGTACAGCACCAATATCTCATATTAAGATTTGAATTAATTTTTGCTTTCCTTTTACTATACCACATCACTCTTGATTATGAAAGCCTGATATCAGATAGAGGACCAAGAATTCATGTACACAAAGATCAGAATTTCATAAGAAGAAGAACAATCAAGGTCACCCAGTCTCAGCTGTTTGAACACTCATGGCAGTATTCAGACAGGAAAATGTGGGCATATTTTTACATTTCTGTGTCAAAAATAAGATGAACATTTTCAGGGTGTAAATGTTACCACATTCCCAAACTCAAAGGTGTTTCAAATTTAGGCTGAGTGCTTTAGACAGATTAGAAAGAAGTAAATTGCTAGAAACAAACAGATGAAAGAACCTTTATGAGAGGTAAGGGAGGTGAGAATTTTGGTTAGATGTGTGACTTGGAAGATTTACTCTGTCTCTTTGGACTTTGTTTTCTCATCTGAAGTAACAGAAGGACTATCATATTGATGTAAGATGATCAGAATATGTGCACTTCCATTTCTTTAGCTATACATGCCAAGTAGCTGTAAGTACTCATTTTTCCATTTTTTGTGGTTCCTGTTATTCCTTTTTTTGACTTAGAAATAAATGTTGTTGGTCCTTGTTATGTTTTTCTTTCAGGTAATGTAATTGTCTCTTGGGAACTTGGCCTGCTAGACAAATTCCATGGAAAAAATAAACAATGTGACTGAATTTGTTTTCTGGGGTCTTTCTCAGAACCCAGAGGTTGAAGAAGTGTGTTTTGTGGTGTTTTCTTTCTTTTACACAGTCATTCTTCTGGGAAACCTCATCATCATACTGACAGTTTATAAGGGCAACCTTTTCAAGTCTCCTATGTATTTCTTTCTCAACTACTTATCTTTTGTGGACATTTGTTACTCTTCAGTCACAGCTCCTAAGATGATTATTGACCTATTAGCCAAGAGGAAAACAATCTCCTACATGGGGTGCATGCTGCAACTCTTTGGAGTACATTTCTTTGGTTGCACTGAGATCTTCATCCTTACTGTAATGGCCTATGACCGTTATGTGGCTATCTGTAAACCCCTGCACTATATGACCATCATGGACCGGGACCGATGCAATAAAATGTTGCTGGGGACCTGGATAGGTGGGTTCCTACACTCCATCCTCCAAGTGGCTCTAGTGGTCCATCTACCCTTTTGTGGCCCCAATGAGATTGATCACTACTTCTGTGATGTTCATCCCATGCTAAGACTCGCCTGCACAGACACATACATTGTTGGTGTTGTTGTGACAGCCAACAGTGGTACCATTGCTCTGGGGAGCTTCGTCATCTTGCTCATCTCCTACACCATCATCCTGGCGTCCCTGAGAAGGCAGTCAGCAGAAGGCAGGCGCAAAGCTCTCTCCACCTGTGGCTCCCACATTGCCGTGGTCATCATCTTTTTTGGTCCCTGTACTTTCATGTATATGCGTCCTGATACTACCTTTTCCGAGGATAAGATGGTGGCTGTGTTTTATACCATTATCACCCCCATGTTAAATCCCCTGATTTATACAATGAGAAATGCAGAGGTGAAAAATGCAATGAAGAAACTGTGGGGTGGGGGGGTTTCTGGGAGGCTAATGGTAAATAGTTGAAAGTAACAATTCAAGGTGGATGATCTTAAGTTTTCTCATCTGCACAATGAAGACAATAATAGCAACTTCACAAGGTCTTCTGGAGGAACAAATGAGAGAATAAAACATTCTACAGAAGCAAGGTATTATCTGCCATCTTGATTCTATTTGTTCTAATCTTTCAAAATCATGATTTTCTGAAATATCAGGGGAAAGAGCCTTATTAAACTCAGAAGCTGAGCACGACCATGCCTAACACCATGATTTTTTCCTCCTCATTTTTCCCTTTCTGAGATTTTCTTTAAAGAATGAAAAGTCCACTGTTACATACTTAAGGCTGTTTTCTAGTGTTTACAACTATGGCTGTTATATGTTAAGCACTCGATATGTGTATGTTATATGAATAAAAAGATTAATGAAAAATGACAGAGATCTGAGCTAAGGCCTTCTGATACAAGTCCTCCAAAACAGCAAAAACTAAGCCACATAAGGTTGGGATGGGGAGGGAGGTGTGTTCAGAAAATCAAAGAAATAAAACACAGGCTTAGAAAACAAAAGGCCTGTTCTTACCCTCTTGGCTTGGGAAAAACCTTCCTTTCACTAGGACTCATTTTCTTTACCCAAACAATAACTAAATTGGAAAAACTTACCTCTAAGATCACCATTTTTACAGTAACATCCCATTTGCATGTTTCTGCTAACTGACTCTTTACTTGTAGTCTGTAGTCAGCCATCCCTATTAATGTAAAACAATTAACAGGAAACACTAAAGAAACTGAAAACAAAGACATCTGTGATGAATACATGATTGTGTGTTAATCATAGGGTAAGTGTAATTTGCTGAAATGCATGTTTGGGAAACCATGTTCCCTTCAATGTTTGAACCAAGTAGCTTTACTGAAAACAGTGAGCCATTTATCACTGCTTCCTTAACTATCACAAACTAATTTCTAGCTGTGGATTCCAGAGAGATTCATTCTGGACAAATAAACGTGTCTTTCTTATGTGAACTGATACTTGCCCTGGTGATACATTCCTCTTTCTCTTTGCCCAAACTAAGCTTTATTTTTCCACAGCAATAAATGCATCAGTGATTCTCTCTCTGACATTTTTTTCATTGTCTTTTTCACAAGTCTGATTATTTAACTTACTGTCAATACCTGGGTATGTGTTTATAGTTGTGGAGCGTGTGTGCACACATTACGTTAAGCACTGCACATTGTCAGTGCTTTATACAATGATCTCTGATGCTGGAGTATTCACAGAATTAAAGATAATAAATATCAAAGGCAGTAAGACATCTAGATTAAAAGTTGTAGTTAACACCTCTTGCCCTGGACCACATGAATCCGTGTTTATTGTGTCAGCTTGGACATATACTTAATGGATCTCTATGAACCTCCCTTTGCTCAATTTAAGATGGTTACCAGGTCAGTGCTCTTCAAACTTGTCTGATCATTGAAGTCATCTTGAGATGTTTTTGAAAAAATGACACTATCTGTTCTAAGAATTTCTCATCCAATAGGCCAGTGTTAGAGGGCATACAAATATCTGTATTTTTAACAAGCTCTTCTGGTAATTTTTATACAGGAAGTGGCACATTAAAGATCTTAGATTTGGAAGCACTGGGACTAGATGATATTTGATGATCTTAGAGCACAAGGTTATCTATGTATTAATGAAACCCAAAGAGCCCTACCTTCAGATATATATTCCCATCTGTTCTGCTATAACACTAGGGGAACTAAACCTGAACTGAATTTAGAAAACTGTGGAATAAAGTTATCCATTTATAAGTTTTCTCCACAATACTCTTTCCTTTATGTCTCTGCACTAAAGCCTTGACTATCAAGGGATATTAGTGATATTGATGTCCTAGAGAAGGGAAAAGCTGACAGATTCAATACACTCAAAAGCCAAGAAGTGGACCATATGAAATAGTATTCAAGTTTCTATCACTGTCTTTATGAACTTACTCCTGTTCACAAAAGTTCCTCAGAGTCAATCCCAATGATAAAGGAGCTCAGGAAGACCGCCCTTGGTTCCTTGTAAAGAAATGACCAAGAACCATAATCACTCAGACTCTCCTGAGTTCCAGTGGGGGTAAGGCTCATGCACAACATCCTTTCATTTCACAGATGTGTGACCACAACCCTGGCTGCCGGCTTCATAGCTTTATAATCCTGCTGTTATATGATGGCAGATGTGGCTTTGATTATAGCTTCACTGATGAAAATAAGTGTCACCCCATCTCATGTTACACATGGATAGACTAGTTTATTTCATAGTGGAAAACAATAAAAATATATACCTATCTGTATCTTCTAACCAGTGGTTATACTTCTGTCCCCTGGAATAGCATAAAACATTTTAAACATTTTCCATGCACTGCTCAATTGGATATGTAAAGATAGTTTTCATGGTCTTCATATGCTATCCCTTTTCTACTTTAAGCATACCCAGGAGATTAAAACATGTGTCATGTGTCAGAGCCTTCATGAAGAACTTCACTATTTTTTTTATAGTAACTGAGTGGTAATACCTCTTTTTGACAGTGTCCTGATGTGTCCAGTTCTTACACGGTAACCTGGTTTGTTTTGAGATTTGAGGTGTAATGCAACTTTATTACTTAATTTGAATCTTCAAAATAGTCCTTATTCTACATGTTTAGTATAAAAAATCCACAAGTTAAGTGCACTGCAGTGTAGAGAGAGATATGCAATACTGTACTTCCATAACAGACAATGGTACAGTCAGACATCACATGTACAGAGCATAACATTTCAGTTTCAGCAACTAAGATAGCACTTCCATTGTCTTCATGAGAAAAAATTAAAAAAAAACACAAGGTATATATGAACCTACTCTGAGGTTTGCAATTAACCCCAGTCAAGCCTGACCTAGGTCAACTGAACCCCAGCTGACACAAAGACACATGAGCAAGAATTTGAAATGCTTATTATATAAGCCATGAGTTTTGGAATGGGTGTTACATGGCATTCTTGAACTAACTGATCCAAGAATAGCATGGTCAAACTGTAGGAGTGGGGGTTCTGAGGCATATTATTGAATTAATAAAACCTTGATTATATTAAGTACAAACTAATTGAAAGGAGCAGTATAAAAGGCCAAGCTACAGAAAATGGGCATCAGGGACAGCTCATAACTTTGGTTATATACATAAAGGACAGCTTCTAGATACCTAAGTATACAGCCAGCCTCCTTCCCTCTATGCCATCCATGGATAACATATAGGAAGAGAAGGACGTAATACTAACCACGTTTGGGTAGATTCACTGTCACTCCTCCTTTGTTGATAAATTAGAAGGAGAGAGTTAACACAAGATAAATATGAACTATGTGCAAACAGACCTTTTTTTAAATTAATTAATTATTTATTTTTTATTTTTTGGCTGTGTTGGGTCTTCATTGCTACATGCGGGCTTTCTCTAGTTGTGGAGAGTGGGGGCTACTCTTCATTATGGTGTGCAGGCTTCTCATTGCAGAGGCTTCTCTTGTTGAGGAGCATGGGCTCTAGGTGTGCAGGCTTCAGTAGTTGTGGCACACAGGCTCAGTAGTTGTAGCACACGGGCTTAGTTGCTCCGTGGCATATGGGATCTTCCCAGGCCAGGGATTGAACCCATTTCCCCTGCATTGGTAGGTGGATTCTTAACCATTGCTCCACCAGAAAAGTCCCCAAACAGACTTCTTAAAGACCTGTCTTCTTTTGGAAGAAATCAAACATTGAATTTGTCACAATAAGAAAATGTAATTCATTACTGGAGAAAGTGGCCTATCTAAGCATTAATAACAGGCTTACCAAAAATAAACACTGAAATTAGACAGCTACCCATGGAGCTATAGACATTTCTGTTTTCCTTCATCTTCTTGAATTGGATAACCCCACGAGGAGGTAATCGCTGCCAGACCTACATCAAAACAAAACCCTGACTTGCTTTGGTGTTGTCTTTCTTATTTCCTTTTTAGTGTACTTCATTATCTATCTGCCTCCACTTATATTTCATAAATTTTCACAAAGTATACATATCAGGATCTTGAAAGAGAAATACTATTGCTGAAATATTCATCAGCCTGCAGCTAATTTTGCACATGTAGATTTCACTTTAAAATGTGGATTCTTGTTGAACAAGGGACAATAATTCTTTAAGAATACACATACAAGACTTCCCAGATAGTGCAGTTGTTAGGAATCCACCTGCCAATGCAGGAGAAATGGGTTCAAGCCCTACTCTGGGAAAATTCCACATGCCGTGAACCTGCTGAGCCCATGCATCACAACTACTGAGCCCATGTGCCACAGCTATTGAGGCCCATGCACCTAGAGCCTGAGCTCCACAACAAGAGAAGCCACTACATTGGGAAGCCTGTGCACCACAATGAAGAGTAGCCCCCACTCACTGCAACTAGAGAAAGCCTGTGCCCAGCAATGAAAACACAGCTAATAAATAAAATAAAAAAATAAATTTATAAAAAAAAAGAATACACATACAATTTCTTAGTGTGGTCTATGTAAAGGACAGAAAGGGAGTAGCAGAGGGGCTTTCACTTCTCAAGGCTTGCCAATTTTTTTTTTTCAGATATTTATGGGAGTATAATTGCTTTACATTGCTGCATTAGCTTCTTCTGTACAACAAAGTGAATCCTCTCTATTTATACATATATCCCCTCCCAATTGAGCCTCCCTCCCACCCTCCCTATCCCACTCTTGTAGGTCATTACCAAGCACTGAGTTGATATCCCTGTGCTATGCAGCAGCTTCCCACTAAGGGCTCACCACTTTGGATGACAGCACATGCCTCTCTATACCTGCTGCATTTGTCAATACTAAGGGTTCTGGGAATAGAATGAGATCCAGCGAAGTGTGCAAACACCAGAGGCTTCATTTCCCTTCAGAGAGTTGATCTTGGCACCACACTTTCCTCATGGCAGTCTTCATGTCTGTGTTTCTCAGTGTGTAGATGAGAGGGTTGAACATGGGGGCAATCATGGTGTAAAAGAGGGCAAAAACCTTGTCGTTACTGACCGAATCTGCCGCCAAGGGGACATAGGTGAAGATGAGGGGCAGGAAGAACATGAACACGACAGTGATGTGTGAGCCACAGGTGGAGAGGGCTTTGCGGCAGCCCTCGGAGGAGCGAGTCCTCAGGGTGGACAGGATGATGATGTAAGAAATTACCAAGGTGACAAAGGTCAAGATGGACAGCACTCCTGTGGTGGTAATGATTGCAATAACCGACAGGCTAGTGTCAATGCAGGCCAGCTTCAGCAAGGGGAATACATCACAGAAATAGTGGTCTATCTGATTGGGACCACAGAAGGGAAGTCCAGTAATAATCAATACATGCAGGATTGAATGGATGAAAGCTCCCATAGCAGACACCATTACAAGGACATAGCACACCTGTCTGTTCATGATGAGCATATAGTGAAGAGGTCTGCAGATGGCCGCATAGCGGTCATAGGCCATGGCCACCAAGATGAAGATCTCAGTGACACCAGAGAAGTGGGCATAAAACATCTGGGCCAGGCAGCTGTTGTAGGAGATGGTCTTCTGCTGGGCCAACAAGTCAGTGATGAGTTTGGGGGCCACTGTGGAGGTCAAGCAGACATCCATGCAGGAAAAGTAGCTGAGGAAAAAATACATGGGCTGCTCACCCAGGCGGCTGCCCCTGATGGTGAGAAGAATGAGCAGATTTCCTGAGAGAATCGCAATATAGCAAAGTGAGAACAGCACAGAGCAGGCAACCTTCACATTCTCATCACTAAAAAGTCCCAGGAGGACAAATTCTGTGACGTTTTTATGTCCCATTGTTTCTGTGGGTTTGGTCATTTAGAGGGGGAAGATAGTATACCTGAAACACACAACTTTTTGAAGTTATTTATTTTAAAAGTCATTCTTTTTTCAAAAATATTGAAAGTTTAATAAGTTTAGTATCAATTATATATTGATAGTTTAATATGATACAATTACTATAATTAGTGCTGAGGGTACAGCAGTGTACAAAATGCACAGTCTCTACCCGTAAGTGAAGTTTAGAGCAGAAATTCACTGACAACAATAGCACAAATAATCAACTGATTGCAAATATGATAAATTCCAAAGTCTCATAATTATCAAGAGTAGCAGGATGAATATTTTAAAAGATGAAACTTTCTTTTTTGGGTGAATTTTAAAACATGAAACTTCCTTTTTTGGGTCAGTTTTGAGATATGTTTTCAGTATGATTCTTTGAGTGAATTTTGAATCTCTGGTATATATGAAACAGCACTGAGGCTCCCTTTTCTTCAAGTTTCCAGTTCACTTTCCAGTCTAATACAGGAGATCTCATCATTTTTGGCCTTCAGGCACACTTTCTGTTACTTCCTTTTAAGACAGCACCTTTGCAGCGGCAGACTGCATTCAGAGACTCTTTTGCACTCAGTCTCTTCCATCATCTTGTTTCTCTTTGAATTGAATCTCCTTTCTTATCAGGCTTGTTACACACTCATGGGACCAAGTCCTGGAATATTTTAGTTAAAAAGGAAATATTTATTTGGTGCAAAATATAACAGTACATCTCTTACTTCCTTTCTGCAACTTGATCTAAATTATATCACAAAATTGTTAAACTGAAGGCTCAGTTTTATAAAAAGATAAACCCTGCACATTGATAACATCTGTTAGCCTGTTTGTGAAGGGTTATCATAGCAGTTGGACACTGCACTTTTCTACATCTCACTTTTTTTTTAAGAATGTCAATTTTTTTCCTAAATGAATCAATACATTCAATAATTAAAACAAAAGTTCTGACCAAAGTCTAATGTTTCGAGAATCTAATTCCAAAATTTAGAAGCAGTTAATATTCAAAGTAGTTAACCTAACTTTCTTAAAGAAAGAACAAAAATAATAGACATACCTTTCAGAATAAAATTATGTTATAAAACTGGCAATTAAAGGGTTGTTGTAAAGACAAGTTTCTGTACTTGAAGTCAATAAAAGAATACATAATATATTGGAATTGTGTCTATGTTTAATTTGTTTAATCTATGTTTAATCTTAATTTAATAATAGTCTATGTTAAATTAAATTTCAAATTGATGTGAAATAATGGACTTTTCAGTAACTGCTGTTAGGAACAAAATATCTCACAAGGCAAAAAAATGATATTTGAGATGGTTAAGAGATAGGTGTATAAAAAGAAAACTAGAAAAATTTTGAGAAATAATTAGAAAGGATTTATATCTTAAGATATGGAAATTTTAAAGCAAAGCACTAAAGCAAATTCTTAAAGAAAATATAATACATTTAATTTTTGTATAAGAAAATCTCAAATGAACAAAGTAATTTAGAACGTAGTAAAATGAGACTAAGTGTAAATCCTACAAATCAATGATATAAAAATAAGTAAGCTGATTCTCTTAAAGAACAAAACATTTGACTAGGCAATACATAGAAAGGAAGTTATTACTAGCCAATAGGAGTTATATATATATATTTCCACTCCTTAACTTTGTGAAAATAAAATTAAAAAGCCTGTCCATATAGCATTTTGATGAGGGACCCAGTGACATTTTCCCAGGAATCAAAAAAATGGACATTCATTCCAGATTTGTTCCAATTTGGAAATTGGAAATGATTTAAATATCTGGAAATAAAATGGAAGTAAGATGTAGTACGTTCTTATTATGAAAAACTAGGCAAAATTTTAATGTTGAATCCACATGACAAATCTACTATGACACAAATTACTAAAATACGTTTTGAATGAAAACATATTAAAGTGCACAAAGATAATCACAGTGAGACCTGTATTAAAAAAAAATAAATCACACATACTGAATACCATGTAGTTTCTATGAGAATATTTGTGCTTATAAATTAATAGGAAAGCATGTGGAAGAAAAGATTTACTTCTCAGAAATAAAGAGAATGATGGCCAAAGGGGATTTTAGTGGTATACAGTATTTTGATTTCTTTATTAAAGACAGCATATTTCAGTATTATTTCCATAACTGAAATTAATTTTAAAACTCATTATTTGTAGTGTGGTTTAAGAAAAATACAGTACCTAATTAATGAAATTAAAATAAAACATAAACCACAATCCTTTATTGGAATTCAATAAACAAATATAACTTGTTCCTCAATATCTACCATGTTATTTCCTCAATTACTTCAATAAATCTAGACATGGATGTTATGCCCCAAGCATTATATGCTGTCAATTGTCATAAAAAATGTAAACTTAACAAACATGCATATCTATCCTCCTCACTCTCCTCCACAAGGATATATTTGAGATAAGGAAACAGGAAACACATCTATATATGCATCTACGTGTATACTAATATCTGCTTCTCTTTTTACATGGTATGGTTTACAAATTAGCATTAAAAATCTAGTTATACTTTTGTAATCCTGATAGGATTTAAATGAATTCCAAAATCATAGCTTAAATTTAATAGCTATTATTATTGAAGACTCAAATTTGTGATTTGCTCTTTTTCAAAGCTCTTTGTTTTGCTCAACTAACACTGACTCATTTAGTTTTAGTGGAAGATAATACATTTGAAACAGAAGCTGCTGAATAATTATCAAAGGTGTTACATGAAAGGTATCTGGTGGTAAACTCACTAGAAAGGCCATCATACTTACAGCTTCTAATTAACCGAAAACATGAGCTCTACTACAAGTTTATTTGAAAATTCTACACTGAAGAGCATCCTAAAAAGGACAGTTAAGATACTAAGGTCCACCTTGCCTTATCACAATATCTAAAAAGTAATAAAAAATGAAAAAAAAATCCACAATTAAACCCCAGATTGTCAGGGTCATCTTGGTTTCTCCAGTCTCACAGAAAATGTTTCTTAGGAAACAAGACTGACTAATCTTCAATTCCTAAAATAAAATTGGCTGCTGTATCCACAGGGAAGTTGGGTTAGCATAGTAAGTGAGATGCTTGAGTTAGAGTAAATGAGTTCTGATATGTGACCCACTACTTAACTGTTGAATCATCTTAGGCAAGTAACATCTTCTCTGAGCCTTGTTTTATTTTCACCTGAAAACAGTGAAAAACAGTGAAAAAAGTAGTATCTATTACAAAGGATTCTTGTGAGAATCCAATTAAAGGATCCATATAAAATATTTACGTACAGATATGTGCATCTAATACATTGCAAGAATTAACTAAATATTAACTCTTTCAAAAAAACTAATATTCTATAAATGCTTCACCATTTATAAGACAAAAGGAGCTCAGGAATATAATTGCTTCAATGAGTTTAACATGCCACTGGATATAGATTTCCATAGAAGTTATAAAGTATTTTGACAATAATCACTACTGAAAATCCCAAATTAACTACCAGGATATGAGGTAGATAATAGGATTTCACACTTCATAAGTGAGAGAACTGAAATCAAGGTAGACATTTATTTATGAAGACCTCCAGGACTCTACAAAAGATAAAATCTTTTACAATTAAGAATAATTGACCCAAACTCTTCAAGAAAATAATTATTTCATTCAAACATTTTACTTAGTTCATTTTGTAGTTTTCAGTAGTTCTTTCTTCAATTTTAATAATATATGCATGATCTACCTTTGTTAAAGAAATAGGGATTAATCATATACTTTGAAATTCTCTGACTGTGGACACTGAAATGTGTTTCTATATCATTCCTATTCATTTCAAATATCAGGCATTATTACAAAGTATTACAGACCTATGACACAGGAGGGAAGGAAACGTAGGTTCTGGTCCTGATCTGCTATGCCCTGATTATGTGATTTGGGAAAACTCTCACTTTTGAGGGGTATCTCTTTCCTCTTAAGAAAATGAGGAATTGTAGTTTTAACGTTTTTTTTCCACAATTAATTTTAATCATTTTATCACCTTTTTTTCTGCTTCCTTCTTGTCTTATTTAACTATTTAATATTCTTCCAACTTTTATTTTTATCATTGCTTTTCTATCCAAAGTAGATTGCAAAACCTTCCAGAATCCTCTATGCCTGCTCTCCTAGAATCTAACATCCCCTAGTTTGAAACCAGGATTTCAGGATAGCATTAGTATTGTCCATTTTCTGTTCAAACAGACTTGGAGTTGTTTTGTGAACTATTAAAATGCCAGATTGTGACATGACACAACTTATAGGCTTAGAAGCCTGTAAAGGTTATAAAAGAAATAGTTACCAAGCAGATAATTTTTTTAGAATACATATTCATAGAAAAATAATTTCCTTGGGGAAAAAAGCAGATGAGGATAGGTGATGCTATAGCAATTCAAACAGTTGACTTTACATGGACTCATGCATGCAAGTATTAGACAATGAAGAAAGAAAAGATGGAAAAAGGAAAAAAGAACAAGAACTCACAAAGTTAGTATCAGCCAATTCCAATCAATATTTGATGGGATATCCTTGTCTTTGTGAACTCAAGACAGCAGATGAAATGTACATGTATATTCTAAATCTAAATATTAAATAGATTTCTTAGGGGGGAAAAGCAACGAAAATGTCTCATGCTTTGTATAAATTATATTTAAAGTAAATATGTCCCAACAACTAGTTTTGTGTATACTGGGTATGGGAGTGAAGATTTTGTCATAAAACTACAGAGAAAATGTCAAATACATTTGGGCCTTTCTCTCGTGTCTTGTTCCCTTTGGTGCAATAATGATCAGGAAGGTCCAGTTCCCTAAATGCAGGAGGTTTGGGACCTTCTGGAGAATCTGCACTGAGAAAGTCAGGAGGAGTATTTAAAGGCAGTATAGTATCTAGTGCAGTCCCAATGGCAGTCCCTATAGTAATTCTTGGACTAGGTAGATAAAAATAAACTCTGGTGATTTTAATTTGCTATTGCTCTGGTTTCTTAAATTGTGCTTTAAAAAGTATATTTAAAAATATATTCTTTTAGTTCACTTCAAATATATGACATTAAATACCAAATGAAGGTTTTATGGTCAGTGAACAAAAAGTTTTAAAATTATTCTTTGACTCTCTATATAGGGAATAAACCCTGATGCATTCTTATATTTATTGAGTCTTTCTCTGCTAATTATTTATTGAAACTGAAGGTATTCAACATTTTCTTAATGTAATTAGGTCAAATGTAAATGTATCAATTTCCACAAAGCTTATCCTCATTATACTGTCTTTTCAGCAACCTAATTCCACACACCAAATTATCCCATAACACACCCAGCAGGTAATTTCTCCAGATTATTTGATTCCCCTTTCATAGATAGTCAGAGGGTTTTTTGATTTGGGGGGAGTTGTGTTTTTTTTAAATATTGGTGTTCTCTTATCTTTTCTTTAGTCTATTAACTCAATGACGTCAGGGTCTACTCTTTCCCTTTCATATCTAATAATTTAAATTTTAATAATGAAAAGTTTAATAAAAATAATTGAAAACAGTCATTACAATCTGCTAGTAACTGTGATAAGGTAACTACTACTATTTCCACAGAAGCCCCAAAGAGGTAATTTGACAACAGCAACTAGTATGTTAGAATTTGACTATGGATAAAATGCTTTACTAACAGTACAATAACTGAAAAGTACTCCTCATTTGACACACAGTAAGCACTTAATATTTCTGGATATTCAATTTAAAGGAAGATAAAATAATATGTTGAATATTTCAAAACCATGTTTAAAGTTTTAATCATATAGTTAGGATTCAAGATATACTCTAGTTTCCAAATTATACAGTCCCTTCTAATAGAACTTCAATTGCAGCAACAAAAAAAAATTACTAACACAATTTTTGTAGTTTTGATTATTTGATGATAGCGAAGGAACATAAAATTGAAAGGATTTATTTTTACATGTTAGTTAAACTAAGCTTATAATTGTGTTTCACCTCCTAAATAATTTAATTTTTGTGCTTTTGATGTCCAAAATGTTGCAAGGAGGAATGGTTATTTTTGAGCACGCATGTGTGTGGGGTGTGTGTGTGTGAATGGTAACAGGAAGGCAGCTGAAAGGGGCAACAGAGCAACATTGTCAAAACTAATGAGATATACAACTAAATACTCAAAAAAGAAGCAATTTTATGTGAGAAGCCAGATGTCCAGGATGGTATGATGTCTACCACGTCAGATGTTGAAGCCAGAATGTCTGAGTTTGAATACCAAATGTGCCTTTAACCAGAGATATGACTTTGGGAAAGATACTTATCTCACTGAGATTCAGAGTCTTCATTTATACACACAATGAGAATATACATTTATTTTATTTTACATAAATAATATGTATTTTATTATTGTACATTAATAGTGTTGATATTATTATTATCACTATTATTATTATTTTTATTATTAGAAACTCAGGTGTAATTTCCAAGAAAATTAATATGGGAACTTGGAAATATTTAGAAGACAAAACATTCAGATCATAATCTTTAGACTGAAGTAAGTGTTATGTGAGGATGAGTGAGCTCAGTATGAATGACTATGTGAAACTGAATGTTCACTTCTCCGCAAGAGGGAGAGAATGGGATTTACATGCTCATGCATGAAGACAATTTGTATAATGAAATTGATTGTATAAGATATTCAATGACAATCATACACTTACTTGGATTCAAGGATTGTTTAAATTGATATAAAATGTCACCTATACTTCTTCTAAGACTCACTTCCATGCCCAAGGTAATGTCATATTTTCTCTTGGATAACAGTTTGATGGAGAATGCAAAAGTGGCATGTTTAACAGAAGTAGTAGAACTATCCTCATATTATTAATGTTGCCTTATAGATTCCCTGATTCTCATGTTAAAGGTAGGTTTTTTTCAAAACTCCTTTATTGCTGTAGCAGGATAATTCCAAAATGCCCCTAAGATTCCCTGCCCTAGCTGCTGAGACTGTAAATATGATAATATATCATATCTATGTTAAATTACATGTCATAAGGGATTTCAAAAATTTAATTACAGTTTCTAATTAGTTGATTTTTCATTATATTTGAACTCTATGTAATCCCATAAACTCTTTAGAAACAAAGACTTTTTTCCTGACTGATAACAGAAGAGGAAGCTCCAGAAATTCAGAGTGCATTCAGGAAGAATTAAATGCACCATTGCTGGCTTTGAAGACACAGGAGCCACATGCAAGGGAGCTGAGAGTGACCCCCAGCTGACAGCCAACAAGGAAATCAGAGCCTCGGTCCTCCCATCCCAGGAGCTGAATTCTGCCAATAACCTGAATGAGCCTGGAACCAATTCTTCCCCAGAACCTTCAGATAAAAGACCAGCCCAGTAGATCCTTGATTTAGACCTCATCAAAGACAGAAACCAGCTTACTCAAACTCCTGACAAGAAGCACTGAGAGAGTAAATGGGTGCTGTTTTAGGATATTACTTTTGTGGTAGTTTGTTTCACAGCAATAGAAATAAAAGCAATCAAAAGAATTAATCAATTTCTATATTTATAATCTAGAAGTTTTGTTTAGTTTATTATCTAAATTTAGTTTAAACTTTGTGTCTAGATTTGTTATCTATATACCTGAACTGTAGCAAAGAATATTAGATTAATGGTAATAGAAATTCTCTTATAGTTTTCTTTAGAACAGCTGAAGACTTTTAGAAGAATAAAAGATTTACTTTTACTATATAGTCTACACACACACACACAAACACACAGCCCAAGTGTATCAATATAATGTGCTGATAAAAATATGATAAGGGCAATAATACTGGGTCTTGAATCAGCAATTTATAGGTGTAAAAGACAGCTGGATAGTACTAAAATATGAAACAAAAGAGTGAGTCAAATGATGTAATACTAACAAGAAAAATTGTCAGTTACATTTGACAATACATTAAAATGTTATTTGATAAGACTATCAGAATGACAAGTAAGTGAAAGATTTGAAAATATAGGAGAGTGGATCAGAGACTATAAGAATTCTTGAATGTCAGGACAGTTAATAGTGTGGGAAGGTTACATAACAATATTCAGTTGTTTTATGTGTATTTCCTTCCCTCTCTTTTCTATCACTAGTATACTTTTTCTGCCCTTTCGCAGCCCACGGAAAAGAAAAAGCAAAAAGTAAAGAAACTAACCTGCATATCAGAGTATGATTCCCTGACAACTGTGATTCCCTGATGCCAGATTGTCCTTTCCTCCAGCCTAAATGAGACTAGCTCTACGGGAAAGGGAGACAGAGGGCTTAATGGAAGATAAAGAAGAAGCATTATTGTAACAGGTGTGATAGACTTTAATGTTTTACTAATTTTTCTCAGCATGCTTGGCTAATGGTACATGCTAGATAAATGTGATAAGTTGTTACATTTGTTATCCCATTATCCTCCCCTCCCGTCCTTCTAAATCATAGCAGATGGTAACAGGGATGACGCCTAACTTGGGGAGTAACTTCATGTATTGGCCAATGACCTGAGTTTATTCTATTCAACTCAACTACAAAGCAGGTTTGCTCAGATTTCTTCTTTGGAATTCTGAGCAGGGAACTTGACAGGCTGGAGGGAAGTGGAAGAATGTTGTATGAAACATGGAGAAAGAATCTGTGTCTCCACAACCGAGAGCCACGTGAAGGCAGACATTTTGAGTGAACTAACATGAATTAGATAGAGTCTAATTAATAGAGTCTAAAACATAAATTAATAGAAAAGAGATTAATCACATCCAAGCTTAGAGAATAGCAGTTATGGTAGGAGACTGTGATCCCAGGACCTGGAACTGCTAATGATGTTCTAGTTTATCCTGAGGAACAACTTGATTTTATAATAAAACCCAAAAAGATACATTATTTGTTTTCAGGAAAAAAGTGAGGCTGATTGAACTCCATTGCCTGATTCATTTTCTCTAAAATACTAACAGCAATTTGATTATGATAAACAAGAAATAAAACAACTAAATTCTACTTAGCATTCTGTCCTGATGGAGAGCACATAGGAGATGAACATTCACTAGAAAATCTGTGTTGAACAGCCTAACACGTGATAGGCAGAAATACATCATCTGGTTCCTTGGGAGGCAGGATAAGATGAGGACCTTTACATGGTTTTAGATTAATAATTAGATATTGGTAGGTGACTACTAACTTTAGAAAGTTGTAAGATGATGAGTCTGGTCAATTATAGAGCATGAATGTTGTAGGTTTAGGATCAGAGCTAAAATATTGAAGAAAATAGAGAAGTTGCTGGACCCAATGTGTGGACCATCAATCCAATTCCCCACTTGCTTTCATTTGAAGACAGGTTTCTATTGCTCTGTCTCCCCATTCACCAGTCTTGCCAACATCCCTGAAAGCAGAAGCTATTTGTGTTTAAAGCAGAGGAAATAAAAAAGTTATTTGGAATCTCCACATTATGGATGAGGATTACATATTTTGGGGTGTAATTTTTAGATGATTGGCAGTATAATACTGGTCTTATATTTCCTCCTTCCCCCAAAAAAGATCCCACCCTCTTTCTTGGGCTATGTACACAGTAGTAGGAATTGGTGAGATTGTGATATATACTGACTGCTGGCATCCTGGGAGCCATGAGAAGAAAGCATCCTGCATTTTACAAGGTAGATTTTCACTTACTCCTAGTACATGCTGCTGCCCATTTTATCACTGCCCTTCACAATGATACCAGAAATCCTTTAGTTCATTCATCCGTTTATTAATTTTTAAAAAACAATAAACCTTTAATCTTCGGTGGGACGGTGTAGAGGAAGTATCACTTGACTATTAGAAAGTGGCCTGAGAGAATAATCTTCATGTAATTCAATGTATGTTTCACCCATGCATTTTGTGGAACTTGCTTCTGTAAACTTTAAGCATCTCAGGAGTTTTGCAGGTGAACTACCTCCTATTTTTCTCTGCCCTATCCTATGTGTCTCTCTTCTCATATGGTTGTAACTTGTACTCTGCTAAGTTAATTACCTACCACTCTTCTCTGTGTTTCAAAAAACATGTGAAAATCTTTCACCAACCGATATTTCCTGTATGGTTCTTTTTGTCATTGTGGATTAACACATAATTTTATGTTTTTTACTTATTTTAATGAGAAATTATAGGGATAGGGAATGCAATTTTATGGATAAAGCAACATGATTAACAGAATTTATATTTTTAAGTATATATGTTTTAGGATTGGTTTCTATAATATGATATAAAAAGAAGAAAACCCAAAAGGAATAGAATGTCATCACACAGATGAGCTATTTACTGTGGCAGCTGTGATCAATGATAAACTACTTGAGATGGATCAGCCTTGAAATGCTCAGAATCTAAAAAAAAAAAAAATTGGGATATAAATATGTCACTAAAGTTCATTGTGGAAATCACAGATTTCCAATTCCACACAGAGAAATAAATGATCTTTTTCGCAAGGTGAAAAAAAAAAAACATAAATTTCCTGGTACAATAAAATCAATGAAAATTGAGTAATCTTAGTATAATTTAGTAACTTGTGAATTGAAACAGAAGTTCAAAATAAATAAAATTATTCGTATTGGATTTTCTGCATGAATAATAATACAAATAAGAAAACACACTGAAATCAGAATGATTCTTATTGATCATGTAATTAGAGCCTGCAGTGATGATGAATGGTGACGAAAGATGATATACATCTCCATTGTATAAATATAATTTTCATCCAAATATCTCAGTCTCTCTTAAGTTTCTCTTCTGGATTGTATTAGAACTCACTAAACAATCCATATCCATGATGTAACTATTTATGATTCAATATCTAAAACCCCTCATCTGGGTTATAACATTCTTTATTTAATTAATTATTATTTTCAATTTCCCTAGTATCAACTACATATATGGTTTACTTCTAGCTCACATAAATATATCTACTTTAATTTGGGCCATCTATAGTACAATCATAATACCCCAATATTGTAAACATGTTATTATAATTGGTATGACTCAAGAGAAAACTTAATACCCAAAAGAAAAGGGATCATTTTAATAGCAGAAAGTATTTTTCACAGAAAGAATGTTAAAATGAGGTGAACCCCACACTCAGAAACTTTCTAAGGAAAAATACTCCTACAAAAGGATAAACTTTCTTGTTGTGTTCTGTCACTGTTCTAGAAAGATCTAGGTAACAATATATAAGAATTTGAAGTATAACCCCAAGAAAAAGAAGGGAGGTTTCCTAGAGTAAATATATTGCCCTTTAAATTGTGAAGATGCTATGGTTATTTGACCCTGGTACTTTTTGCTGAGTTAGGAAGAACAAACAAATTGGAGGTCCATGGTAAGTCATGAGATGACAGTGTCTAATAAATAAACTTTTTGGAAGGAAAATCTGTCAGGTTGTGGATATAAGCACATAGAACAGAGAACAACAGAAGTCAACACAAAAGGCAGGGAAAACAGTGAATAAAAACCACAGTGATATTAGACAAACTAGAGGCAGAGACACAGCAGTGCATATCTAAGGCCATGTTCTTACATGACTCTGTGTCCCTGGTGCTGTCCCTTCTACATAAATTTGACTGAACACTAAGTAACATGTGTGTTCACATTGCCTACATTCCTGAGGGAACAAAAGTTAATGCCTCGAGTTAGGATTATGTTAACTCTGCAATAAGAAGATATTATTCTCTAAGGACTTCTCTTTGATCAATCAAAACTATGAAGAAAACTTTGAAACTTCCATTCATCTTTTATCATGGGAGACCAACTTCTTGGTCCATAACTTCCTCATGGCATTTTTCACTTCTTCATTCCTCAGGGTATAAATCTGTGAGTTGATCAAAGGTGTCCCAACTGTATAAAACACAGCTATCATCTTATCCATGGAGAAGGTAGTTGCAGGGTATGTGTATATAAATATGCAAGGACCAAAGGGCAGGATGACCACAATGATATGGGAGATGCAGGTGGAGAGGGCTTTTTTCCTCCCTCCAGCACTGTGGTTTCTCAGAGAATGCAAGATGATATCATAGGAGAACACCACTATGACAAAATTCATTACACAGATGGCCCCACTGTTGGACACCAAGAGTAGGTTGGTCACATAGGTGTCTGTACAGGCAAGTTTCAACAAAGGCTGCAAGTCACATAAATAGCGGTCAATCACATTGGGACCACAGAAAGGTAGACTCGAGGCTAGAAGAATCTGAGCTGAAGAATGCGCACAGGACCCCACCCAGGCCATAGCCACCAACACACCACAGACTCGATGACTTATGATGGCCATGTAGTGCAGGGGCTTACAGATGGCCACACAGCGGTCTACAGGCATGAGGATTAGGATGAAGATCTCCAGGCAGCCAAAGAAATGCAATGAAAAAATTTGGACAATGTACTCATTGAAAGAGATAATGGCCTTCTTCAAAAGGGCATCCACAATCATCCTAGGGGCTATTCAAGAAGAGAAATAAGTATCAGGTAAAGACAAGTGAAAAAGGAAGAATTACATTAGACTCCTATGTGCCCAGCTGCTCTTGATTGTAGTAATGAGAAAGTTCCCCAACGAGGTCCCCAAATAGAAAATCAAGAAAGTGACAAACATTATCTTCTTCCTAACAGGATCCTGGGTCAACCCAAGTAGAATGAACTCAGTTACATTATTATTCAGCTGCATGATTTCATGAATGAGGAGAAGGGGTGAGAGTGAAATGGCTCATCTGCAAAAAATTGAAAAGAATTAATTAATGGTGGGATATGGGATGCTAGTAATATTTTATGTAAAATAAATATTGTTCATCATGGACATTTTAGCTGTGATTACTTAAAAGTCGCTTCATCACTTTTTTCCTCCTTTGTAGTGAGCACTTCATACAGCCACTCTGAGTCTCGCCTAAGATTGTGAAAAGTAGATTTTTCCACAGCACCCTTCAAATCTAAACCTTTGTGGGTATTACATGATTCTTGTTAATATTGCTAATTGAATATAAAGCTAATGTGTTTTATTAAATTCATTACTTCGTGTTCAATAATTCTAGGGCCCCATGTTTGGATGGTATATCTCTGAGCATTTTGGATATATATACTGCCTTTGGAAATACATAATATAAATGTGAAATAACAGCTCATTACCATCTTCTAAAAATGTCTTCTTTATACTTATATTTATCTTCAAATATTCGTTCCACTTACTTATAGAAATATATGTTCTTATTAGTCTATAACATGCGAGGAGGGAAGAGGGTAGAATATTGTAAGAAACATGGAGAAAGATTCTGTGTCTTGACAACCCAGAGCCATGTGAAAGCCCTCCTGTTGAGTGAATAGAGAACATAAAGACAATTGAGAGTAAAAAATGTTAATAAATAGAAAAAACAAGAATCGCATCCAAGCTCAGAGAACAGCAGTTATAGCAGGAGTCTGGACTCCAAGAACCCTGAACTACTAATGACTTTCTAGGTTATCCTAAGGCAGATTAGATTAATTTTCTCCAAAATACTGATTATACTTTTATTATGACATGCAAAAAATAAAACAACTAAATGCTGCTTAGCATTGTTTTTCTTTCTTGGTAAAGAAAACAGGAAATGAACATTCACTAGAAAATCTGTTTTGAACAGCATAATAAGTGATAGGCAGAAATACAATGTCCGCTTGCATGGCAGGAAGATAAGATGAGGCTTTTTTGTAGGTAGTAATAGATTAATAATTAGATATTAATAGATGACCAGTAACTTAGAAATTTGTAGGATAATTAGGCTAGTCAACTACATAGCATGAATTTTATAGGTTTACAATCAGAGCTAAATTATTGAGGAAAATAGAGAAGTTGCTGGATCCAATGTGTGGACCAGCAATCCAATTCCCCACTTGCTTTTGTTTGAAGACAGGTTTCTATTGCTCTGTCTCCCCATTCACCAGTCTTGCCAGCTTCCCTGAAAGCAGAAACTATTTGTGTTTAAAGCAGAGGAAATAAAAAAGTTATTTGGAATCTTCACATTGTATAGGCAAGGATTAAATATTTTGGGGTGTAATTTTTAGGTAATTAGGCAGTATAACACAGATCTTATATTTTCTTCCTCTTCCCCCCAAAAAATTCCCACCATCTTACTTGGGCTATGTGCACAGTAGTGGAAGCTGGTGAGATCATGATGTATACTGACTGCTGGCATACTGGGAACAGTGAGAAGAAAGGGTCCAGCATTTCACTATCTAGATTTTCACTTACTCCTAGTACATGCTGCTGCCCATTTTATCACTGCCCTTCACAGTGATACCAGAAACTCTATAAACTATTTCATTTTATTTTATTTTACTTTATTTTAATTTATTGACTGTGTTGGGTCTTCATTGCTGTGGGCTGCCTTTCTCTAGTTCTGACAAAGGGGGTGGGGTGTGGGCTCCTCATTGCCATGGCTTCTCTTGTTGTGGAGCACAGGCTCTAGGCACGCGGACTTGAGTAGTTGAGGCACATGGGCTCGACAGTTGTGGCCCACGTGCTCTAGAGCACAGGCTCAATAGCTGTGCCGCACGGACTTAGTTGCCCCGTGGCATGTGGTATCTTCTTGGAGCAGTGCCCAAACCAGTGTCCCCTACATTGGCAGGTGGATTCTTAACCACTGCACCATCCAGGAAGTCCTCTTTAGTTTATTTTAAAAATAATAAACCTCTAATCTTCTGTGGGATTGTGTAGAGGAAGTTGCACCTGGCTATGTAAAAAGTGGCCTGGGGAAATAAGGTTCATGTAATTCAATGTATGTTCCAGCCCTACATTCTGTGGATCTTGGGCCTCTAAGCTCTTAGCATCTTAGTTTTTCAGGTAGACTGCATGCTATTTTTCTCTATCCTATTCTATGTATCTCTGTTTTCAGATGATTGTAACTTCTTCTACTCTGCTAAGTTAGTTACCTATCACGCTTCTCTATGTTTCAAAAACACATGAAGATCTTTCACCAACTGGTACCTCCTGTCTGGATCTTTGTGTCATTGTGGACACAATTTTTTTTCTTATTTTAATGAGAACTTATTAGGAGAGGAAATACATTTGTATGGATAGTTCAACAAGTTTAACCAAAATATTCTATGAATAATTGAAAATGGTGTTCTTTGGTGAGTCAAGAAGAACAAACAAGTTGAATGTCCATGATCAGACATGAGTTCAGACTGTTTAATAAAGACTCTTTTGGGACTTCCCTGGTAGCACAGTGGTTAACAGTCTGCCTGCCAATGCAGGGGACACAGATTCGAGCCCTGGTCCAGGAAGAGCCCACACATGGTGGAGCCACTAAGCCTGTGCACCACAACTACTAAGCCTACTCTCTGGAGCCTGTAAGCCACAACTATTGAGCCCATGTGCCACAATGTCTGAAGCCCATGCACCTAGAGCCTGTGCTCCTCAACAAGAGAAGCCACCACAATGAGAAGCCTGTGCACCACAATGAAGAGTAGCCCCCACTTGCTAAAAGTAGAGAAAGCCCGCACACAGCAACAAAGACCCAACACAGTCTATAAATAAAATATAAAACTAAATTTATAAAAAAAAAATATTTGGGAGGAAAACCTGTCAAGCTGTGGAAGTAAGCAAATAGAAATGTAACTAGAAACAGAAATCACCAGAAGTCAATGAGAGAGCAGGGAAAACAGTAGATCAAAACAACAGTGATATCAGACAGACTAGAGGCAGAGACACAGCAGTGCATACCTAGGGCCATGTTCTTACACGACTGTGTGTCCCTGGTGCTGTTTCTTCTACATAAATTTGACTCAACCGTAACTAGCATATATGTTCGCATTATCTATATCCCTGAAGGAACAAACCTTCACACCCCGAGCTAGGATTATATTAACTCCACAAGAAGAAGATATTATTCTCTATGGACTTATCTTAGATCAATGCAAACTGTGAAGAAATTTTGAAACTTCCATTCATCTTTTATCATTCTGAGACCACCTTCTTGCTCCATAACTTCCTCATGGCATTTTTCACTTCTGCATTCCTCAGGGTGTAAATTAGAGGGTTGATCCAAGGTGTTCCAATTGTATAAAACACAGCTATCATCTTATCCATGGAGAAGGTAGTTGCAGGGCGTGTGTATATAAATACACAAGGAACAAAGAACAAGATGACCACGATGATGTGGGAGATGCAGGTGGAAAGGGCTTTTTTCCTCCCTTCAGCACTGTGGTTTCTCAGAGAATGGAAGATTATACCATAGGAGAATATCAGCATGACAAAACTCACTACACAGATGGCCCCACTGTTGGACACCAAGAGTAGGTTGGTCACATAGGTGTCTGTACAGGAAAGTTTCAACAAAGGCTGCAAGTCACAAAAATAGTGATCTATCACATTGGGACCACAGAAAGGTAGACTCAAGGCTAGAAGAATCTGAGCTGAAGAATGCACACAGGACCTCACCCAGGTCACAGCCACCAACACACCACAGACTCAATGACTCATGATGGCCATGTAGTGCAGGGGCTTGCAGATGGCCACGTAGCGGTCAACAACCATGAGGATTAGGATGAAGATCTCCAGGCAGCCAAAGAAATGGGCTGAAAAAACTTGGACTATGCACTCATTGAAAGAGATAGTGGCCTTCTTCAAAAGTGCATCCACAATCATCCTAGGGGCTATGCAAGTAGAGAAGCAAGTATCATTTAAAGATAAGTGGAAAAGGAAGAAATGCATTGGACTCCCAAGTGCCTGACTGCTCTTAATGGTAGTAATAACCAGAAGGTTCCCCAACAAGGTCCCCAAATAGAACATCAAGAAAGTGACAAACACTATTTTCTTCCTAACAGGATCCTGGGTCAACCCAAGTAGAATGAACTCAGTCACATTATTATTCAGCTGCATGATTTCATGAATGAGGAGAAGGGGTGAGAGTGAAATGGTTCATCTGCACAAAATAGAAAAGAATTAATTCACGGTGGGATGTGTGATGTTCAGGAATTTTTTTTAGTATAAATATTCTTCATCATCAACATTTTAGTTGTGATTCCTGAGCAATTTGTCTCAACACGTTGTTCCTCAATTTGTAAAGACCACTTTGTAGGTCATTATGAGTTTCCGCTATGCTTGTGAATACTAGACTTTACTCCAACACACTTCAAATGGAACCCTTTGTGGATTTTACAGTATTCTCATTATTTATGCTAATTGAATATAAAGTTAAGAAATAGAGCTCCATGTTATTAACTTAATTACTTTTCCATATTCAATAAATCTAGGGGCCCATGTGCATGATGTATCAGTTGTCATTTTGGATATATATTACTGCCTTTGGGAGTTCATAATATAAATTTAAAATCACAGCCCACTCCAGTCTCCTAAAGATGTCTTTTTATGTGTACATTTATCATGATTTATTTGTTATACTTACTTAAAAAATGTATATTTTTATCAACCTATAATATGCCCCACTTCACTGTGCATTCCCTTCTAGCTGTTACAGCTTAAAAAGAGGATAGGAAACACTTTTAATCTCTAAACAAAATATCCATGATTTGAAGCACCCTTATGATATTTAGTATTTGTCATCCACAAATGTAGAGATGTGAACATTCTTCAATGGTTGGTAATATCTCAAATATCTCCCTTTTTATTTTTCTTTTTTCCAATTTCTGAAAAGCACCCTTCAAATGATGCAAAGTTCCAAAGTTTACATGTAAATTATGGGGTAGGGGGGTGATTAGCCCTCAATAGTTCATGCTTTTGTACTTCAAACATTTTGCTTAAGCATTTTAGTTCTGAGGTGCTTTGGGGAGATGTCACCAGGCAGTTTCTTTCAGGCCAGATCAGGGTAGTAATCAGGGTAGTTTTTTCTAGGTACCCAAACTCCTCACATTATTGTAACAGACCTGACATTCAGAAGAGGGAGGAACATAAAATTTTAGAGGTGAGGCATAATGGATACTCAGCTACTGACTTTATTCAATTTGTTTTCTGTCCTTGCAAAATCAAAGATATTCAACTTTGAAACGTTTCTTTCAATGAAGACATTTTTTTTTCAGATATGGAAAGGAATATTATCACTGGCTTCAATTCAAAGACCAAAATCCTTCCTCTAGGTCTTTGTTGTCAAGATGATGTTGAAAAGAATGCCATTTGCAAGGAAAATTATAAATTGAATGTGACAAATTGAAATATAATTTGGAATACTTACACTATTGTAGTCCTTCTCAATCCCACCTTCAATGCATTATCTTGATAATTGTGAGTGGCCAAAGCACAGACTGTGATAGAGCAAGTAGACACTAAATGACCCGTCTTTTTTTTTTTTTTTTTTCCCTCTCCCTCAGTAAATTTTCTTCTCCTTCAGGAAGTTGAAACATGTGTTATCTTCTTGCAAATCTAAAACTACTCCTGGGAGAGTGTCAGATGAAGCTTTTTACTTTATTGTCCTTGATTTTTAAAAAATCTGTTTGGGCCATGTAATTTTTGCAGGGACTTAAACTTTAGGGAACTGAGTCTTAGTATTTTAATTAGTACAATAAGCTCTTTCTTTTAATATTCTTCAGAATGATCTATCATGAAGTATTTGTAGTTGAAAATACGACCTATGTTTGTGGCTACTTCTTTGAGTGGACCATTTTTGGTTTGTATATTATCAATCCCTTTAGACTGTCCATTTGTAAAACAACCTTAGTTATACATTAGAACATATATTTTTAAGATAAATCAAGAATTGTGAAAACATATAGCTCCATCTCATCCCTTTTTATAGCTGAGTAATATTCCAATAGCCTGTCAATAATTGTGACTTCTCATCATATATTATTCAATAGTGTCTTCCTTCCCAGATTATAATTTCATTTCTAGCTAGTTTTAACTGCATCAACACTTCAGGACACAACTGCTGAAAAATTTCTTCTGACAGCCTTCACTGATTAATTTGTGATAAAGAAAATTCTCTCTCCTGTTCCCTAATGGCTTCTTTTATAGATTTTCTTATAGTATCACACAGGATGCTTAAATTCAACTGAGTGGGCTTTCCTTAACTTCTTTCTTGGAATGAGAATCTTTGAATACTACATATTCTCAGAATTTTATTTCCCACAGTTCCAAACCAAATGCCTTGCACAATATAAGTGCTTTGTAAGTGTTTTAAAATTGAATTTTCTTAGTTATTTCTTAAAATTACCTGATTGTTTTAGTACAATTATGATTACAGAACAAATTCACATCTTTACTGTGGCCATCTATATGTTATGTATGGTGAACAAATATGTTCCCAATTTATAAATTCAGAAAAGATGGGATAATTTTTTAATAGCTTAGTTAATCAGCTCCACTCCTGAGGTAGGAGATGTTGTACTCAGAACAGCATGAGTGGCCCTGTAAGATTCTGGGGGTCTGGCACCATAGGAAAAATCATCTTGAGCATCTGACATTTTTTACATGAATTTTTGGCCCTTCAAAAATGCACAGAGAGCCTTGACATTCTTCCTGTCCTTCTAACATTGATCTGTGCTTTTCTACATGTTTCTGTGTATGACCTTATGTCCACTTTTTCCAGAGGTGTTAACATGTTTCATCAGGTTCTCAAAGGAATCTAACATAAAAACAAATTGCAATAATCTGGAGATAAAACAGCACTGATAAAATAGCATATCTTCTAATAACTACTGTACTTACCTCAAGTTTTCAAATAAGGTAAGCCAACTTTGGAATGGCTAGATTTCTCAAAACAATAATGAAGAATCAATATGTTAATGGGAGGTAACAGAGATGAGTTGAAAGAAAACCACATAGAAAACATGAAGAATAGAAGAGAGTGGGATACAGGGTGTCAGGTGTATGCTTCTACCCTACAAATCTGTTTTATTGCAGAAGCCACAGTGAAAGCATTGCTTGCCTTAGGACGCTCTTCAACTACCCAACACCCTCTGATTTGGTTACCCTACACTTCTGTCTTTGGGAGAATCCCTACATTCATTTGATTTCTATGAAAAATTTACCTTTCTCTGTGGGAAGGTGAACAGATCAACCCAATTATTTTTACCCTAAAAGCCCAAATTAAAGAATGGTGGAAATTCCCCTCCCACATGTACATCACATTTCCTCTCACCATCATTATACAGCTTTTAGCCTCCACATTGTCTTGTTTCCTGTGAACTTTCCATCAGGAATATTTCCTCAGCTTTTCACACTAACTCTCCGATGGGTGTCAACTGCAAATTGTATTCTTAACATATTTCAGAAACATGCAGAGTAATAATTATAATCTGTGATATACAGCATTTAAAGCTGTCTCTTGGTTGTGGAAACGCTGGCATTCTCCAGAAGCTATGTCACAGTCACTACCTGCATTTTTTTCTGTTTCTTTCTCAAAGAAAGTAGGAGCAACAAAGTCACAAGACATATAGCAATATGTTTTTAAATTATGTAAGATTATTCTGTAATGAATGATGCCTCTCTCAGTACAATGTTGTAAGCAGTCTGTCACTTACCTGTCAGCACACCCTAAATTAGTCTCAAGACTTTCCATCCCATTTTGAAAGCAGCCTTCTCATAGAATACTGGAAGGAAAATAGTCCTTTCTGCATTCTAAAGGGAATATTTTAAGACATGATGATGTAAATTACTAGCATCCTAGAGAGAGTATTCCCTAGAGATTCCCTTCCTTTCCTCATCAGAGACATCCCCAATGTTGTAAAAAATTTAACTTTGGTTTGTCAATTTAGTTCATAGAAGAGTAAGTTACCCCTCCTCATAGTCAAGAACCATGTACAGAAAAGGGTTTGAAAGCATTCGGTGCCTCAGGCTGACCTAAGAAACCAGGGAAAAGAAGGAAAATTCAAATGGATGGCAGAGAGGGTGATAGAGAAGAGGAGAAAGAAAAAAAACATGTCTTTGGTAAAAGGAGAAGTGGATCACCAAGAAATTACTCTGCTCCCACCCAGTACCCTAAATTGCCCCTTTGTGCTTGAGAAAACAAACTTCTCTAACTATTGTAAATCTGTTTGTAAATACAATCTAGGGAAGGCACCATGGTGCCTGAAATCAGAGGTTCTATTCTATGTCCTAAAGCCATCCCTCACCAAGGATTTGTAGCAAGTGGTCAGAGGATTAAAATATATATGAATAGACATCTTGTATTTTTTCTGATTCATTTCCATTTATTTTGCTACCTAATGTTAAGGAAAAGATACTTATTGAGAATACATTATATATTAAATTAAGATAATCTTCATAGTTGGGATTATTTGATGATGGCACAGTAACATAAAATTTAAAAGACTTATTTCTACATTTTTTCTTGAACTAAACTTATCATTGTGTTTCATTGTCTAAACAATATGACTTTTGTTCTTTGATGTCAAAAACATTGCCAGGAGGGATGATTATTTTTGTGGGAGTGTGTGTGTGGTGTGTGCTCACATGAATGTTAAGAGGAAGATTACTGTAAGATGCAACAGAGCAACAGTGTCAAAACTAATTAGATACACATCCAAGTACTCAAGAGAAGAAATTTTATGTGAGATCCAGGGGGCCAAGAGGTTGAAGCCAGAGTGTCTCAGTTTGAACATCAAATGTGCCTTATCAGCCATGTGACTTTGGGAAAGATACTTATCTCACTGCTATCAGATTTTTCACTCATAAATACAATAAGAATATATATTTATTTTATTGTACATAAGTAATATGTATTTCCTATTAATACATTAGTATTGTTGCTATTATTTTTAATATTATTATTATTGGAAATTATCTGATACAATTTCCAAGGAAATTAGCATAGGGAACTTGGAAATATTTAAAAGACAAAGCATGAAGTTCACAACTTTTAGAGTGAAGTAAAAGTTATATAAGGACAGATTTAGGCAATAGCTCACTTTTAAAAACTATATGTTATCTATGCATACCCCAAATTTATGCTTACCCCTTTCTAATTCCTATATACTGGCCCACCCTGTGTCCTGCATGACATTACCAGGAGACTAGTGATCTGATTTCTGTCACTATAATTAGTTTGCATTCTCTAGAAATTTTTACAAATGGAGCTACATAGTATGTACATTTTTGGTCTGTATGGATATACCACATGTTTGTATATTTACATGTTGATAGGCAATTAGATTATTTTTCAATGTGGCTATTAAAAATATACCTGCCATAAAAAATTTTAAAAAATGTGAAAGTTAAATTTCAATTCTCTGCTTGAGGCAGGGAATGTCCCATATTCATGCATTGATACATTTTGTAAAAAGGAATTAATTGTATAAGATATTTGATGACAATCATATGTTTAGTTGGATTCAATGATTGTTAACATTGATATAAAATGTCACCTATACTTTTTCTAAGACTCGCTTCCATGCCCAAGGAAATGTCATATTTTCTCATGAATAATGTTTTGGTAGAGAATGCAAAGGTGTCATGTTTAATAGAAATAGAACTATCCTCATTTGAGAAATATTGACTTATACGTTCTCTGAGTCTTATGTTAAAGCTATGGCTTTTCAAAACTCCTTATCACTGTGATAGGCATAATTCTAAAATGCCCCCCAAGATTTCCTGCCCTAGCTCCTGGGACTGTAAGTATGATAATATAACACATCTACATTAAATTCCATGTCATAAGGGATTTCAAAAATTCAATTAAGTTCCTAATCAGGTTGACTTGGAGTTATATTTGAACTCTATATTTGAACTCTTTAAGAAAAAAAAAAAATTCCTGGCTGATAACAGAAGAGGAAGTTCCAGAAATTCAGAGTAAATTCAGGAAGAATTACATGCACCATTACTGGTTTTGAAGACCAAGGGGCCTCATGCAAGGATTTCAAGGAGCTGAGAGTGATCCCAGCTGACAGCCAGCAAGGAAATCAGGGCCTCAGTCCTCCAATCCTAGCAGCTGAATTCTGCCAACAATCTGAATGAGTCTGGAAGCAATTCTTCCCCAGAACCTTCAGATAAGAGCTCAGCTCAATAGATCCTTGATTTTGACCTTATAAATGACAAAAACCAGCTTACTCAAACTCCTGACAAGAAGCATTGAGAGAGTAAATGGGTATTGTTCTAGACTATTACTTTTGTGGTAACTTGTTACACAGCAATATAAATGTAAAACAATAAAGTTAATTAATTTCTGGATTTAGTTCCTTGAATTTTACCTCAGCTTATTATCTAAATTTAGTTTAGTTTAAACTTTGCATCTGGATTTGTTATCAACATATCCAAACTGTAACAAAGGTTAAATGTGATAGAAACTGTATAGAAACTGATAGAACTGTAACTGTAGGTTAAATGTGATAGAAATTCCATTACAGTTATAATTAAAACAGCTGAAGGCTTTTAGAAAAAAAATTCTTTTTTCTGTATAGTCTACACACACATACACGCAGAAACACACACATACACACATATAACCCAAGCATATCAATATAATGTGCTTGTAAAAATACGATAAGGTCAATACTGGACCTTGAATCAACAACTTATTTGTGTAAAAGACACTGTTGGATGGTATTAAAGTATAAAAACAAAACAGTGAGACAAATAAATTAACAATAACAAAAATTATTGTCAGTTATATTTGTCAATAGGTTGAAAAGTTATCCATTAAAACATTGTCAGAATGGCAAGAAAATGAAAGACTGAAACTATCAGTGGATCAGAGACTATTAGAATTCTTGAGCCAGGACAGTTCACTCTATAGACTCATGTGGGAAGGCTACATAACAGAATTCAGTTGTTTTATATTATTTCCTTCCCTCTCTTTTCTATCATCAGTACCTTGAGTATGTTTTCCCCTCTTCCAGCTCACACAAAAGAAAATAAAAATACTTAAAGAAAACTAACCTTCATATCAGAGTATGATTCCCTGACACCTGCGGTTTTCTGATGCCAAATTGTGCTTTCCTCTAGCCTAAATGAGCCTCGATCTATGGGAAAAGAAGTCCGACCGAGGGCTTAATGAAAGATGAAGAAGGGACATGATTGTAACAGGTGGGATAGAGAAGATCTTTTGAAGTGTGAGCTTGTAAGGAGATTCTTAGACACCAGCACTAAGGAATGGCACAGAAGAAAACTGAGGTGACAGGGGCCCCTTTTTGTGCAGACTAACCCGCCTCCATTAACTTATCACATTTACTGAACTTTACCAGTCCTAAAATTGTGCAAACCTTCCTATAGGAAGGGTTACAAGAGACAAGTGTTTGTGAGGATTAGGAGAAAAGAGAACCCTAGCACATTGTTGATGGGAATGTAAATCAACGTAGCTGCTATGCAAAACAGTATGGAGGTTTCTCAAAAAACTAAAAACAGAACTACCATATGATTCAGCAATCCCACTTCTGGGTGTATATCCAAGGAAATGCAAACACTATCTTAAAAAGATATTTGGGGGGCTTCCCTGGTGGTGCAGTGGTTAAGAATCCACCTGCCAATGCTGGGAACATGGGTTCAAGCCCTGGTCCAGGAAGATCCCACATGCCGCAGAGCTACTAAGCCTGCACGTCCCAACTACTGAGACTGCACAATAGAGCTCGCGAGCCATAACTCTTGAGCCCACTTGCCACAACTACTGGAGTCTGTGTGACTAGAACCTGTGCTCAGCAACAAGAGGAGCCACCACAATAAGCAGCCCTCACACCTCCAGGAAAAATAGCCTCCGCTCTCCTAAGCTAGAGAAAGCTCATGTGCAGCAACAAAGACCCAACACAGCCAATAAATAATAAATGTATGTATATATGTATGTATGCATGTATGTATGTATTTATTTATTTATTTAAAAAAGATATTTTTACACTGATGTTCATTGTAGCATTATCCACAATAGCCAAATATGGACACAACCTAAGTATCTGTCAAAGAATAAAGAACATATGGTATGTATATGGAATGGAATATGATTAAGCAGTAAAAAGAAAGGAACCCTACCTTTTACACCAACATGGCTGGAACCTGAAGGCATTATGCTAAGTGAAATAAGTCATACAGAAGAACACAAACTGCATGTTTTCACTTATATGCAGAATCTGAAAAAGCATAACTTAGAGAAATAGTAGAATGGTTGTTTCAGGGGCTGAAGGTTAGGGGAAATGGGGCAATGTTAGGCAAAGAATGCATACCCCCATTTAAAAATGAATAAGTTCCGGGAATCTAATGTGTAGCGTGGTAACTATAGTTAACAGCACACACACACGAACACACACACACACACAGGAAGGTAATTATATTAGGGATGGAGGCATTAACTAAACTTATTGTGGTACTCATTTTCCAATATATACATGTAGCAAATCATCACAAACTTACATATGTTGTATGTAAATAATATCTCAATAAAGCTAGAAAAAAAAGGGAACAAGTGAAATTTACCTAAAATGTCTAGGTAAATTTTTGATTGGATATTATAATGTTTTCCTAATTTTTCTCAACATGCTTGGGTAACAGTGCATGCTAAATAAATGTAGTAAATTGCCACAATCTTTTTACCCTACCAACCTTTCCTCCCTTTCATTCTAAATCATAGCGGATTGTACCAAGGATAACACCTGACATAGGGAGTTACTTCATGTGTTGGCCAATGACCTGACTTTAGTTTATTCAACTCAACTGCAAAAGTAGGTTTACTCAGATTTCCTCTCTGGAATTCTGAATAGGGAAACTGACAGGCTGGAGGGAAGGGGGAGAATATTTTAAGAAACATGGAGAAAGAATCTATGTCTTGACAGCCCAGAGCCCTGTGAAATCACGCATTTGGAGTGAACTGAGAATATGAATTTGATAGAAGTTAAATATTTGAATTAATAGAAAAAAGGTGAATCACACTCAAGCTCAGAGAATTGCCGTTATGGCAGGAGTCTGGGCTTCCAGAACCCTGGACTACTAATGACTTTCTAGTTTATGTTAAAGCACAAGTTAACTTGATTTTATAACAACAACAAAAAACACATACTGTTTTCAAGAAATAAGTGAGTCTGATTGAACCTTTGTGCCTGATTCATTTCTCTAAAATACCAATTGCAATTTTATTAAGATACACAAGAAAGAAAGAAAAAAAATAAATGCTGCTTAGCATTCTTTCTTGATAAAGAGCACATAGGAGATGAACATTCAACAGAAAATCTGTGTGGAACAGTATAGTAAGTGATAGGCTGAAATACAATGTCTGGTTCTTTGGCACGAAAGGTAAGATGACAATCTGTATATAGTTTTAGATTAATAATTAGATATTAATATATGACCACTAACCTTAGAAATTTCTATGAAGATGATTTTGGTAAGCTACAAGATAAGAACTTAATTACTGAGGAAAATAGAGAAGTCACTGGATCCAATGTGTGGACCAGCAATCTAATTCCCACTTGCTTTCATTTCAAGACAGGTTTTTCTTGCTCTACCTTCCCATTTAGCCATCTTGCCATCTTACCTGAAAGCAGAAACTTTTTATTTATGGTTAAAGCAGAGGAAATAAAGAAAAACAAGCAAACATGCTCTTTCTTGGGTTATGTGCATAGTAGTGGGAGTTGGTGAGACCATGATGTATACTGATAGCTGACATCCTGGGAACAGTGAGAGGAAAGGGTTCCTCATTTCATTGTGTAGATTTTCACTTACTCCAAGGAAATGCTGCTGCCCATTTTATCACTGCCCTCCACAGTGATACCAGGAAACTTTTAGTTCAATTTTTAAAAATAATAAGCATCCAAACTTTGGTGGGATGGTGTAGAGGAAGTGTCACCTGCTTATGTAGAAAGTGGCCTGGAGGAATAAGGTTCATGTAATTCAGCATATGTTTCACCCCTACATTCTGTGGAAGTCGATGCTCTAACTTATCTCTATTCTCAGATGGTTGTACCTTCTACTCTGCTAAGTTACTTAGTAGCATACCACTCTTCTCCATATTTCAAAAATCATATGAATATCTTTCACCAATTGGTATTTCCTGTCTGGTTCATTTTGTCATTGTGGATTAACATACAATTTTTGTTTTTTACTTATTTTAATGATAAATTATAAGGAGAGGGAATACATTTTTATGGAGAGTTTAACAGAAATTGATATTAAAAATATATATATCAATATTGCTTTTCATAATATGACATACAAAGCAGAAAATCCAAAAGGAACATTATGTCATCACACAGATGATCTATTTACTGGAGCAGCTGTGATCAATGATAAACTGTGTGAGATGGATTAGGCTTGAAATTCTCAGAATCTGAAAAAAATAATGGGATATAAATATGTCACTAGAGTTCATTTTAGAATTCACAGGTTTCCATTCCCACACAAAAATGTTTTTCTCAAGTTAAAAAAAAGTAAACTTTATTGTACAATAAAATTAATACAAATTTAGTACTCAATAAAATCTAGTAATTTGTAAATAGAAATAAAAGTTCAAAATAAACTAAAATACTCATATTGGATTTTCAATATGGATAAAAATACAAATAAGAAAAACTGAAATCAGACAGATTCTTATAGATTATGTAATTAGAGACTGCAGTGATGATGAATGGTGACCAAAGATGATATCCATCTCCATTGCATAAATATAATTTTCCTTCAAATATCTCAGTCTCTCTATAGTTACTTTCTTTTCTGGATTAAAATAGAACTCACTAAAACAACTCATATCTGTGACATAACTATTTATGTTTCAAAGCCTAAAAACCCTCCTCTAGGTTAGAATATTCTTTATTTAATAAATTATTATTTTCAAATTTCCTACCATCTACTATATATACTCTTTACTATTAGCTCACAGAAATACAGTTCCCTTAATTTGGGTCATCTCTAGTATAATCTTAATACCTAAATATTATAAAAATATTATAATTGGTATGACACAAGAGAAAACTTAATACTTTGCTCAAAATAGAAGGGATCATTTTAACAGTAAAAAGTATTTTTTATGGAAAGAATATGAATATGAGCTCAACCCCAACAGTCAGAACCTTCTTAAGGAAAAAATACTCCTACAAAAGGACAAATTTTCTCATCATGGTCTGTCACTGTTATAGAAGGAGCTAGGTAAATATATGACAAGAATTTGAAATATAACCCCAAGGAAAAGAAGGGAGGTCTCCTAGATTAAATATATTGTCCTTTAACATATGAAGATGCTATGATATTTGAACCTGGTGCTTACTGCTGTTCAGGAAGAACAAGCAAGTTGAAGATCCATGATCAGACATGAGAACACAGTGTCTAATATATAAACTCCTTGGGAGGAAAACTTGACAAACTGTGGATATAAGCATATACAAGTGTAACTATAAACAGAGATCACCAGAAGTCAATGTGAAGGGCTGGGAAAACAGTAGCATGAAATCACAGTGATATTAGACAGGCTAGAGGGAGAGACATAGCAGTGAATATCTAAGGCCATGTCTTTACACGACTATGTCTCCCTGGTCCTGTCTGTTCTTCATAAATTTGACTCAACACTAACTAGCCTGTGTATTCACACTGCTTGCTTTCCTGAAAGAACAAACATTCATGCCCCGGATTAGGATTTTATTAACTCCACAATAAGAAGATATTATTCTCTATGATCTCCTTTTAGATCATCCAAACTATGAAGAAAACTTTGAAGAATCCCATTCATCTTTTGTCATCTGAGGACAACTTCTTGCTCCATAACTTCCTCATGGCATTTTTCACTTCTGCATTCCTCAAGGTGTCAATCAGAGGGTTGATCCAAGGTGTTCCAAGTGCATAAAACATAGCTATCAACTTATCCATTGAGAAGGTGGCTGCAGGGCGTGTGTATATAAATATGCAAGGAACAAAGAACAAGATGACCATGATGATGTGGGAGATGCAGGTGGAAAGGGCTTTTTTCCTCCCTTCAGCACTGTGGTTTCTCAGAGAATGCAAGATAATACCATAGGAGAATATCAGCATGACAAAACTCACTACACAGATGGCCCCACTGTTGGACACCAAGAGTAGGTTGGTCACATAGGTGTCTGTACAGGCAAGTTTCAACAAAGGCTGCAAGTCACAAAAATAGTGATCTATCACATCGCGACCACAGAAAGGTAGACTCAATGCTAGAAGAATCTGAGCTAAAGAATGCACACAGGACCCCACCCAGGCCACAGCCACCAACACACCACAGACTCGATGACTCATGATGGTCATGTAGTACAGGGGCTTGCAGATGGCCACGTAGCGGTCAACAGCCATGAGGATTAGGATGAAGATCTCCAGGCAGCCAAAGAAATGGGCTGAAAAAACTTGGATGATGCCCTCATTGAAAGAGATAATGGCCTTCTTCAAAAGGGCATCCATGATCATCCTGAGGCTATGCAAGTAGAGAAGCAAGTATCATTAATGCTAGTAATAACCAGAAGGTTCCCCAAAAAAGTCCCCAAATAGAACATCAAGAAAGTGACAAACACTATTTTCTTCCTAACAGGATCCTGGGTCAACCCAAGTAGAATGAACCCAGTCACATAATTATTCAGCTTCATGATTTCATGAATGAGGAGAAGAAGTAGGTGTGAACTAACTTATCTGCAACAAAGAGAAAAGAATTAATTTGTGGTGGTATGTGTGATGTTTAGGAATATTTTCCATAAAATAAATATTCTTCTTCATGGACATTTTAGTTGTGGTTTCTTAACACGTTGCCTCAACACTTTGTTCCTCAGTTTGTAGTGACCACTTTATAGGGTTCTTATGAGTCTCAGCTAAGATTTGAATAGTAGACCTTGCTACAGCACTCTTCAAAGCAACCATTTGTGGATTTTACATGATTTTCATTTATTTTGCTAATTGATTATAAAGTTAAGAGATATGGCTCAATTTTATTAACTTCTTTATTTTAACATATTCCATAAATCTAGAGGTCCATGTTTGAATGGTGTATCAGTTGGCATTTTGAATATATATTACTGGGTTTGGAAGTTCATAATATAAATGTAAAATCACAGCACACTCCCATTCCATAAAAATGTCTTCTTTATATGTATATTTATCATCATATATTTATCATACTTACTTACAGAATGTATATTTTTATCAGTATACAATATGCCCTTTTCCACTTTTTGCACTCCCTTTCAGCTAAGCACTCATGATCTCTAAGTAAATTGCCATTACTTTGAAGCACCCATATGATATTTAGTATTTGACATACACTAATGTAAAGAAGTGAACATCCTTCAGTGGTTAGTAATCTCTCAAGTATCCCCTTTACTATTTTCATTTTTTTCAAATTTCTAAAATGCCACCCTTCAATGATGCAAAATTCTAGGAGTTATATGTAAATTACAGGGGGTTACATATAAATTACTCAATAGTTCATGGTTTCACACTTCAAATGTTTTATGTAAGCATTTAAGTCTGAGGTCATTTGAGGAGATGTTACCAGGCAGTTCCTTTCAGGCCAGCTCATGGTCATCATGCCCAGTAGAGTTTGTTTTTTCCAAGTACCCAAAATTCCCAATTATTGTAACAGAGTTGATATTCAGAAGAGGGAGGGACATATAATTTTAGACAAAGGTGATGATGGGTAATCAGTTACTGAGTTTATTCAATTTGTTTTCTGTCCTGGTAAAACCAATGATTATTCAACTTTGAGAAGTCATTTCTTTCAATGAAGATTTTTTTTCCCTAGATTTGGAAAGGAATGTTATCACTGGCTTCACTTAGAAGAAAAAAATCTTTCCTCTAGGTCTTTCTTGTCAACATGGTGTTGCAAACAACACCATTTGGAAATAAAAATATTAACTGAATGTGAGAAATTTAATTTGGAAGATCTACCCCATTGTCTTCATCTTTAATCACATCCATGCCTTCAATGCATTATGTTGAAAGATGTGGATGGCCAAAGCACAGACTGTGATAGACCAATTAGACACAAATGACCCTTATGCATATTTTCCTCTTCCTCAGTAAATTTTGTTCACCTCAATAAATTTGAAACATGTTATCTTCCTCCTAATCATAAACTTCTCCTGGCAAAGTGTCTAATGAAGCTTTTGACTTTATCATTCCTGATTTTTTTTTTTTAAGTCTGTTTGGACCATGTAGTCTTGCAAAATCTTAAACTTTTAGGGAATTGAGTCTTTATATTTTCAAGAAGCTCATTCTTTTCATGTTTTTTACACTGATCTATCATGAAGCATTTGTAGTTGAGAATATGTCCTGTGTTTGTGGCCTCTCCTTTGAGGGCATAACTTTTGGCTTGTATATTATTGATGCCTTTAAACTCCCCATTTCCAGAACAACATTATTTATACATTAAGACATATATTTATAAGATAAATTAAGAATCATAAATACATATGTTTTCATTAACTTGTTAATAATTGTGAGTTCTCATCAAGTATTCAATCAATACCTTAATCAATGGTCTGCTTTCTCAGAGTGTAATTTCACTTCTAGCTAGTTTCTACTGTCTCAAAATTTCAGGGCCCAACTGCAAGGAAATCTCTTCTGATACTCTTCAGTGATTGCTTTATGATAAAAGAAATTCTCTCTCCTGTTCTCTAATTGCTTCTTTTATAGCTTTTCTTGTAGTATCACACACTATGATTAAATTTAATTGTGTGTGCTTTCTTAACTTTTTTCTTGCAATAAGAATCTTTGAAAACAACATATTCTCAGAATTTTATTTTCCACATTTCCAAACCCAATGCCTTGTGCAATATATGTTCTTGGTAAGTATTTTTAAATTGAACTCTCTTAGTTACTTCTTATAAAAATTACCTGATTGTTTTACTACTAATTTGATTACAAAACACATTTAAATTATTAATTTACTGTGGCCATCTATATATTATGTTTTGTGAACAGGCAAACATTCTCCCAACTTATAAATACATGGAAAAATGGTACAAATTTTAATAACTTGGTAAATCAGCTCCATGACCTGGAGTAGAAGATGTTATCCTCAGAACAGACCACAAGGTGATGTAAGATTTTGAGACACTGACACCCATAAGAATGATTGTCTTTAGCAGTTGACATTTTTTATATGAATCCTTGGTTCTTCAAGAATGCTAGGAGTTGGAGGGATAAATTGGGAGATTGGGACTGACATATACATACTACTGCATATAGAATAGGTAACTACTAAGTGTCTATGGTATAGCACAAGTATCTCTACTCAATACTCTGTAATGGCCTACATGGGAAAGAATCTTAAAAAAAAAAAAAAGAAGTGTGTATATATATATATATATGTATATATATATATATATACATATATATATATATGTATATGGAACTGATTGACTTTGCTGTACACCTGAAACTAACACATTATGAATCAACTATATTCTAATAATTTTTTTAAAAAAAATGAATGCAAGGAGAGCCTTGAAACTTTTCCTTTCCTCAAAACATTGATCTGTGTTTTTCTACATGTCTCTGTGTATGACCATATGTCCGTGTTTCCTAGAGGTGTGTTGACACCTATCACCAGGTTCTCAAAGGAATGTAATGTAAAAACGGGTTGCAATGATCTGGAGACAAAAGAGTACTGTTAAAATAGAACACCTTCTAATAATTTCTGTATTTTTCAAACAAGTATGGTGAACTTTAGAATGGCTAAGTTTGTTGAAAGAATAATAATGAAGAGATAATGTGTTGAGTTAGGAGGTAATGGAGATGAGCTGAAAGAAAACCACACAGAAAAAGTAAAGAATAGAAGAGCATGAAATACAGAGTGTCAGGTAAATGCTTTTACCTTACAAATCTGTTTTATTGCAGAAGCCACAGTGAAAGCATTGCTTTCCTTAGGATGCTCTTAAACTACTCAACCCTCTCTGATTCAATTTAGGCTATACTTCTATCTTTGGGAGAGTGCCTACATTTATTTGATTTCTATCAAAAATGTACCTTTCTCTGTGGGAGGGTGAACAGATCAACCCAAGGTTCTTTATCCTCAAAAGCCCAAATTAAAGAGTGATGGAAACTCCCCTCCAACATACAAGGCACAATACCTTTCACCTTCGTTATACAGCTTTCAGCCTCCCCATTGTCACGTTTCCTCTGAACTTTCCATCGGGAGTAGGTATTCAGCTTTTCAAGCTAAATCTCAGAAGTGAATCAACTGCAAATTATATTCTTAAAATATTTTAGAAACATGAAGAGTAATAATTATAATCTGTGTTATACAGCATTCTATTTAAAACTGTCTCTTGGAAGTGGAAAAGCTGGCATTCTCCAAGAAGCTATGTCACAGTCACTATCTGTGGCGGGTTTTTTTTGTTTGTTTGTTTGTTCCTTTGTTTCTTAAACATAGTAAAAGCAATAAAGTCCAAGACATATGGAAATATATTTTTAAATTATGCTAGATTATTTTGTAATGGTGCCTCTCTCCGTACAATGATGTAATTAGTCTGTCACTTACCTGTTAGAACATCAAGACTTTCTATCCCTTTTTGAAAGCAGGCTTCTTATGGAATACTAAAAAAGAAAACAGTCCTTTCTACATTCTAAAGAGAATAAGTTAAGACATAATGACGTAAGATATTAGCATCCCAGAGAGCAGTATTCTCTAAAGTTTCCCTTCCTTTGCTCATCAGAAACATGCTCAATGTTGTAATAAATTTAACTATTGCTTTGTTCATTTGGCCTATAGTAGAGTAAGTTACCCCTCCTCAAACTGAGAAACCAAGTACAGAAAAGGGTTTGAAGGTGTTAGGTGCCTCAGGCTGAACAAAGACACCAGGGAAAAGAAGGAAAATTCAAATGGATGGCAGAGAGGGTGACAGAGAACAGGAGGAAGGAAAAAAACAAACATCATGTTTTGTAAAAAAAAGAAGAGGATCACCAAGACACTACTGCTTGCACCCATTCCTGTAAGATGAATTTCTGTGCTTTAGGAGACAGTCTTCTCTAGCTCTTGTAAACTATTTGTAATTACAATCCAGGGAAGGCACCATGGTGCTTGAGACCAGAGTTTCTATTCTGTGTGCTAGAGCCATCCTTCACCAAGGAACCGCAGATTTGTAGTAAGTGGTCTGAGGGTTATAATGTATATGAGCACTGAGTAGATATCTAGTATTTTTTTCTACTTCATTTCCATTTGTTTTGGTAAATAATGTTAGAAAAAAGACAGTTATTAAGGGAAACATTTTACTGAAATAATTTTTCTTCACTATTGAGAAAGTTGCTAATTTTTTCCTAATAGCATTTCTGAAAGTATAGACCCAGAACTCCTGCTAGATTTTACATTAAGTGGAGACAGCCTGATCAAAACTGGAGCTAGCCCAGAAAGAAGTAGAGCCAACAAACATATGAGACACTTTCTTATAATAAGTTTTCAGCTATAGATTTCATTCATTTCCAAACAATTTTACTATCTTTTATTCATTTTATATTACTGCTTTTTTACACTTATGTAAGTAATAAGTGAAACTTAGTAAACTTACTAACATCTAAAGAACTAAAATATTACCAATAATTAAATATATTTTTACCTCTTCTCTACCCGCCACCTGCCTCACCCTAAAAGTAACCAATATTCTAATTTTATCCTATAAAAAATTTTATCTATATGTATTTTATTGACTTTCAATTTTAGACAACTTAGCATTGTATGTGCAGAATTCTAGGAATTGCTTTTATTTTTTCATCCAACATTACTCTACCAAGTTTTATGTTGGTTGTTAAATATAGTTGTAGACTCATTTTCATTGCTATATCACACCTCTTTGTGTGATTATTTCAAAATATGTTTATTCATTTTTCCAACCAATGTATATTTGACTACTAGGAAGAGTAACTATGAACATTTTAAAATATGTCTTCTAGGAGTGTAATTGATAGGCTTCAGGATGTGCCAATATTCAGCTTTACAAAAGAGTGTCATAAATTTCCACAAGGCGTGAGGAGATGCAGTCTAGTTATATGTCAAAGAAGAGAACTAGAAGATTTGTGAACAGATCTATAATCTTCACAAGATTAGCAAAGGATTAAGTAGAAGAATGTTCTTTTCTGTTGTTATTGTTTTAATTAAGAATATGAATAAAATTATAATCCACAAAACCCCCTGAGCTCATATTTTTCAATGTCAGTTTAAAAAATATCAATTTTAGCCTCTTTTTCCTTATCATTTGGAAGACAGTTCTTTGAACACTAAAGTAGACCAGTGTCTTGTGAAGAGAAGAGAGTTTCTTTGAGGCAGAAAGACTTACCCTTATTTATTACATATTATTAAAATATGTGATCTATAAAATTAGATCTGAGGTTTACGATTATGCTTCTCTTAATGAGGAGCATATTTATAAAAGCATCTTGACCTTCTCCTACATACCTGTGTTAATTAAAGACAACTTGCAGAGTGTGGAGGAGGCATCATAATAAAGGATCTTAGTGTATTTCATGATTCCGTAGTTCTTTGTCCCCTAGATTATTGCCTGGATTCAAAAGCCTAGCCAAGTACAATAAAATCTTCTGGTGGTAAAATGATAATGAGATGTATCATCTTTACACTCTCATTGATTTGTTAAAGAGCTCTATAAATAGATGAACTTCCAGGACCTTGAGTACTAAGTAAACCTGGTACCTTCCAACGGTAAGCACTCTCTGCAACTACTTTAACATAGGACAAATTCTTTACATGGAGTGAAGAACTCAAAAAGACAGCCTAATTAATGACAGATTTACTTTTATTCTATTTCATAATCTAACAATGCAATATGAAGTGGGAGGAGGGAGATGAATAGTTGAAGTACAGAGGATTTTTAGGGCAGTGAAAACACTGTATAATACTATTGAGTTGGCCAAAAACTTCACTTAGCTTTTTCCATAACATCTTACAGAAAAACCCACACAAATATTTTGACCAGACCAATATAATGACAGTTGCATGTCATTATACATTTGTCCAAATTCATGGAATGTATGACATCAGGAGAGAACCCTAAGGTTAGTTCCACACTTCAGGTTATTATGTGTCCATGTAAGTTCATCAATGGGAACAAATGCATCACTCTGCTAGGGGAGATTGTTAATGGGGGAGGCTCTGCATGTACAGGGGCAGGTGGTATGCGGGATATCTCTGTATCTTCTTCTTAATTTTACTGTGAACCTAAAATTGCTCTAAAAATATTATTTAATAAAATTAATCCAATTTGTTTATTTGCTGATGTATAGACTTCTACATGCAAATACAAAGTATTTCTCTAGGGTGCAATTTCCTGGGCTCATGAGCTACATTTATGCAATGATTATGATATATTCTTTAGATCAGCCTTACTTAGAGATGCCTTGGATCTCCTTTGGCTCATGAAGCAGGGAAGGAAAAAGTGCATTCCCTGAGGTATATGGCCAACTGTGGTCACTACCACCTTCCAAAGCAGTCTCTTGGTCTCTAAGGCTGATGCAATGCTTACTGATTCAGAATGCTTGGTGCCAAAACTACTTCCACACTAACAGGCACTTTTGTTTATCAATTCCCCAGGGATAATTTCTTTTAGCAACCAATGGTTTCTTGACAAGAAGCTTCGGAGCTGAATCCTACTATCGAGCTACTGAACATGTCTCCTACTAGCAGGCCTCAATTACCCTAACATAATAAAAGATTCTCTGAAGACATTACATCAGCCACCTTGAATTCTTCCTCTGTCTCCAGTGCCCTGCCCAGTCAAGTATGGAGACTAAAGCCTCTTCCCTTTCTCCCCATCTGTGAGTTCATGCCAAATGTCTGCTTTTACATGGAACATCTTTCTCACATCATTCTTCTCCCCCTTCCTCTCACTCAGGGCAAGGGGCACAGTGCCACCTTCACAGTCAAGACTGTGTGTCCCTTTGATGTTTCCACTGTGTATATACATGACACCTAAGGGTAACTTTTCATGTGTAGCCAGTTATTTCTGTATGTTGCAGAAGACTTTTAAACAGGCAATCTCTGAAGTTCAGCTTCAGCCTTGGTCTTCAGCCAAAATCATTTATCAGCTTAGACTGCAGCATTTGAAAGGCTGAAGAGCTAAATGTCTGTATCAGTGTCATTTCTGACCTATCTGCCCTTCAGAGATATGATTGTATAGGTTACTGCTTGCATAATCTCCATAATGGTGCTATCACAAATTTGGCACAGGATTCAGATTTATTGTTAATATATACATATTTACTCTCAAATATTGGTGAATATTCTAGGTGTGACTTGGAGAAAATATCTCCCTATTTTTTTCATTTATTTCACTTCAGTTCTCTTTTGGATATGAAACATTAAACAAATTGGCATTCTTCTAAAATCAATGATTATAATAATAACCTCCTTTGCAAAATGTGAAGATGCACATCACAGTCACAGCTGCAACTGATGACAATTCACCTCAGCAACAAGCACAGATAAGATCACAAAGTGAAATTGTACCACTTTTTTCCTCCTTCATTTTTTTAACCTAACACCTCATTGATAAAGAATGGAATTTTAATTTGTTCTTACTACAAATTAATTAATTAATAAAATTACCTGATAAAGATTTCACAGTTCTGTAGAATTTAATTGTGTGTGTGCATATACACACACACAAAATCCCTTAAAGTATATGAAATTTATCTTTAAATATGTTAGTTTTTATTTGGTTTGGAGATTTTTTATACAATGATGACCATTGGAAGGTGTCTTAGTGAATTCCTTTTATGAGATGTTGAAAAAAGTCATCAGAATAAGGCAGGATGGGGAAAGCGGAGAAAGAAAAGTTAAGACACAGAATGGTCCAGATTTAAAATGCAGTCTGTAGAGGGAAGGAATATAAGTTCTTCATGGAACTAAACGAGGATGATGGATGCTCTAGGTACCATGTCTGGTACCCACAAATATTTCTAGAAGGATCACTCTGCATTGATTCCCAGCAGGGCATTGTATAACAGAAATTAACCTTGGGTTCCCAGCTACTGAAATATGACCAAAGAACTGACAATTGCCAAGATTTCTATTCTTGGTGTGTGGTGTCATTGAAGGACGCTAGCACAGCTGAGTATATAGGAAGATTGCTGTTGTATCAGTGGTGTGTGGTAAAGCTAACCCATTAGGCTCCCTCCTTCTATTCCATCCATGGATAACACGTAGCAAGAGAAGGGCATAATACTAAACACACTTGCTAGATTCCTTTTCACTCTTCTTTTGCTGATAAATTAGAAGAAGAGTGTTAAGACAAGATAAATATGACCCATGTTCAGACAAACTTCTTAAGTTCTTTTGAGAGAGACCAAATAGTGAACGTGTCACAGTAAGAAAACTTAATTAATTACTAGAGAAAGCAGCCTACCTAAGCAACAATAACAGGCTTACCAAAAATAAACACTGGAATTACACAGTTGCCCATGCAGCTATAGACATTTTCTGTTCTCCTTCATCTTCCTGAATCCGATAATCCCACCAGGAGGTAATCACCACCAGACCTACATGAAAACAAAACCCTGACTTGCTCTGCTGCTGTCTTTCTTATTTCCTTTTCAATATTCTTCTTTGCTTTTCTGCTTCCCCTTATGTTTGAATTTGCCTAAATTTTCAGGCAGTACACATGTCCAGATCTTGTTGGAAGAAAAACACCATGGTTGAAATCTGCATCAATGGGTAGTTAATTCTGCTTATGTACACCACACTTTAAAATGTAGATTCCTGTTGAACAAGGGACAATAATTCTTTAAAATACACAATATAATTTCTTAGTGGGGTCTATGGTGAAGATGATGGAGCACCAGAAGATAAGTGATCAGTGTCTCTCATACTTGAAAACTTGGTGAACACACCTTCCAGGTCTCAGATGACCCTAGATGACTTCTGAAGTCTCTTTCAATCATAAAGCCTGAGGATTACTGTGTAAATTGGAGAAACACCTCAATGTACCAAAAATGATCTTGGCATATGCCCCAGTTTTCAGTCGATTATATCTGCTTCTTAGTCTAATCTCTTTTATTTCTTCCTAGTATGAGGTCATGGCTGAGTGTAAATTAGACAGATTTACATAGTTTGAATGATGGAAGAAACCATCAAAATACACTGTTAGCATGAGGAACAGTGATGATTAACAAAATGCACTCCAGGAACATTCATCTCTTCAGCTATGTGCCTTCCTAAGCTCACGGCATTTCAGAGAATGGGAGATTTTCCATGTTGCACATTTACAAAGGGCATCAATCTGTACACTCATGAAGACTTTTAAAATAAGTTGATAAAGATGGTCATAGAGTTATACTTATAGTAATTAAGAAAAATTCATATACAAGTTGAAACTTTTAATTACCACCAATACATTTTAATTGCAACAACTTCTGTAAGTACAGTGTGAGTAGTATAATTACACCCTATTGCACTATTTTAGAAACATGATTTGTTAAGGTAAAATTTTTGGCATTGGTTTTCTAAAATTATTGCAATGGAAACCTCAACAGTATGAAATTGTTTGGGACTGCTCTGTCTGTGAGAAGTCAAGATTGTCTGTTTCCTAAGGGAGGCCACACTGTCAAACCATGCAGTCTTCACAATTTGCCTTAACAAAACTGTTAACATGCCCATTATGTCACAGATTATGAAGGACAGAATGTTCCAGAAGGTCAATCATAAATTCCAGAGGGTCAGAGCTGGAAGTGACCTGGAGGTCATCTGATCCACTCCCCTTGTATACAGTCTCAGAAAAGTAAAGGGCAGAAAGCGAGTATCTGAGGGGACTTCTCTTCAAGGCTCGCCACTTTGGATGACAGAACATGCCTCTCTGTACCTGCTGCATTTGTCAACACCGTGTTCTGTAAATAGACCAAAACCAGCAAAGAGTGCAAACAGCAGAGGCTTCATTTCCCTTCAAAGAGTTGATCTCGGCACCACACTTTCCTCATGGCAGTCTTCATGTCTGTGTTTCTCAGTGTGTAGATTAGAGGGTTGAACATGGGGGCAATCATGGTGTAAAAGAGGGCAAAAACCTTGTCATTACTGACTGAATCCACTGTGGGGACATAGGTGAAGATGAGGGGCAGGAAGAACATGAACACGACAGTTATGTGTGAGCCACAGGTGGAGAGGGCTTTGCGGCGGCCCTCGGAGGAGCGAGTCCTCAGGGTGGACAGGATGATGATGTAAGAAATTACCAAGGTGACAAAGGTCAAGATGGACAGCACTCCTGTGGTGGTAATGATTGCAATAACCGACAGGCTAGTGTCAATGCAGGCCAGCTTCAGCAAGGGGAATACATCACAGAAATAGTGATCTATCTGATTGGGACCACAGAAGGGAAGTCTAATTATAATCAGCACTTGCAGGATTGAATGGATGAAAGCTCCCATAGCAGAAGCCATTACAAGGACATAGCACACCTCTCTATTCATGATGAGCATATAGTGAAGAGGTCTGCAGATGGCTGCATAGCGGTCATAGGCCATGGCCACCAAGATGAAGATCTCAGTGGCACCAAAGAAGTGGGCATAAAACATCTGGGCCAGGCAGCTGTTGTAGGAGATGGTCTCCTGCTGGGCCAACAAGTCAGTGATGAATTTAGGGGCAACTGTGGAGGTGAAGCAGACATCCAAGAAGGACAAGTAGCTGAGGAAAAAATACATGGGCTGCTCACCCAGGCGGCTGCCCCTGATGGTGAGAAGAATGAGCAGATTTCCTGAGAGAATCGCAACATAGCAAAGTGAGAACAGCACAGAGCAGGCAACCTTCGCATTTTCATCACTAAAAAGTCCCAGGAGGATAAATTCTGTGATGTTTTCATGTCCCATTGCTTCTGTGGGTTTGTCATCTAGAAGGTGAAGATAATATACCTGAAACACACAACTTTTTGAAATTATTTATTTATTTAAAAAGTCATTCATCTAACCAATTAATAAATATTGACTGTTCAGTATGGTACAACTACTATAATTGGTGCAATGGGTACAGCAGTGTATAAAATACACACAATCTCTACCCAAAATAAAGTTCATTAGCGCAGACATACAGATAATAATAGCACAAATAGTCAACTCATTGCAATTATGATAAATTCCAAAGCCTCACACCTACAATGAAGAGCAGGATAAATATTTAAAAGATGATTTAGCTCCTGACCATAGGACCAGGATTCATGTGCAGGTTGAAGATGATGAAGTACATGTGCTGAGCTCTGTGAACACCTTCAGTCCCTTTGACAGCAGGACCCAGGTCAGTGATGCAACTATGCTGAATAACTGCTACTACACAACTGAATATCCTGCTTTCTACTTCCTGCATCCTCTGTGGTCATTCAAAGAAAGTTCTGAAGCCAAGAGACTGCTCCCTCAGTGAGAATTATAGGAAGAAACCACTTGAATCAAATCTGAAACATTCAGCCCAATCATGGCAACCATCAAGAGCTGAGTGACCACAGCATTTGAGAGTCCATGCAAGTGGTGAGCTCCTGAATTGTACTAAATACCAAAGTCTCTGATTAGAGAGTGAAAAGTCATGTGATCCTGGGCTCAGGAGAGACACTGCCACTGTTTCCAGAGAAAAGTTTGTGTGCCATCCACTCTAGTCTCCTTAGCTCCAATCCAGATGAAGAAACAGAGGCCCAGTAGGATTAAGTGATTTATCAAAAATCAATCACAGACGGTGGCAAAGTAGAAGGACAAGGAATGTATACCTCTCCGCATATGCATCAGGAATACATCAAAAGAGGCAATAATTCTCACAGAAAACCAGCGGAACACCAGCAGAAGACCTTGGAAAGCAGGAAGGACTACAAAGATCCTGACATAACTGGGACAACTGACCTCTGAATTCTGGATTACTTGACCAGAAATCAAAGTGGACACTCTGGGGAGTGAGAAATGAATCCAAAACACTAGACCACTAGAGAGTCCTCTGCCACAGGGAAGATTAACTGCAGAGAATTCTCACAGAGCCCTCTATCAGAGTCCAAGACCTAGCTTCGCACTGCTGTCTGTAACTGCCAGTGCAGGATACCACACACCAAACTACAAACAAGACAGGAATGTAAACCCACTCATTAGCACACAGATTACCTAAAGCCTTATTAAGCTGACAGATACCCTAAAACACACCACCTGACATGGCACTGCTCATCAGAGAGAAAAGACTCAGATACACACTCCAGAAAGCAGGCACCAAACCCTCCCACTGGGAAACCTACTCAAGACACTGGGTGAATCCCAGCACAGGGAGCAGAGAGCATAAATAAGAGGAAATATTACTAGGCAGCATAGAGGAGGGAGACAGCATATCCTACAAATTAGACAAAATGAGAAAACAAAGAAACACCTTGCAGGCAAAGGAGCAAGATAAAAACTCACAAGACATGAAGAAAATAAATGAAGAGGAAATAGGAAAATTGCCTGGAAAATACTTCAAGTAATGACAGTAAAGATGATCTAAAATCTCAAAACCAAAATAGAGAAAATACAATAAACATTTAATAAGTACATAGAAAAAGAGAAGAACAAAAACAAAAAACAGTAATGAACAATACAAAAACTGAAATTAAAAATATTCTAGGTGATATAAATGGTGGAATAACAGAGGCAGAAGAATGAGTAAGTTAGCTGGAAGATAGAATGCTGGAAATAACTGCAATAGAGCAGGAAAAAAAAAGAAAAAGAATGGAAGACAGTCTCAGAGACCTTGGTGACAACATTAAGTGCACCAACATTTGAATCATAGGCATCCCAGAAGAAAAAAATAAGAAAGGGTCTAAGAAAATATTTGAAAAGTTCATAGTGGAAAACTTCCCCAACATGGGATAGGAAATAATTAATCAAGTCCAAGAAGTGCAGAGAGTCCCATACAGAATAAACCCAAGGAGAAATGCACTGAGGCACATATTAATCAAACTAATGAAAATTAAACACAAACAAAAAAAAAATATTAAAAGCAGCAAGAGAAAAGCAACAAATAACATATAAGGGAAAATACATAAGGATAACAGCTGATCTTTCTGCAGAAACTCTGCAGGTCAGAAGGGAGTGGTAGGATATATGAAAAGTCTTTAAAGAGAAAAACCTACAGCCAAGAATACTCTACCAGGTAAGAATCTCATTCAGATTTGACAAAGAGATCAAAGCTTCACAGACAAGGAAAAGTTAAGAGAATTCAGCACCATCAAACAAGCTTTACAACAATTGCTAAAGGAACTTTTCTAAGCAGGAAACACAGGAGAAGGAAAAGACCTACAAAAACAAATCCAAAACAATTAAGAAAATGGTAATAAGAACAAACATGTCAATAATTACCTTAAATGTAAATGGATTAAATGTTCCAATCAAAAGACACAGACTGGCTGAATGGATACAAAAACAAGACCCCTATATATGCTGTATATAAGAAACCCACTTCAGACCTAGGGACATACAGAGACTGAAAGTAAGGGGATGGGAAAAGATATTCCATGCAAATGGAACTCAAAAGAAAGCTGGAGTAGCAAAACTCATATCACACAAATTAGACCTTAAAGTAAAGACTATTACAAGAGACAAGGAAGAACCCTCCATAATGATCAAGGCATCCATCCAAGAAGAATATATAACAATTGTAAATATCTATGCACCTAACATAGGAGCACCTCAATACATAAGGCAAATGCTAACAGCCATAAAAGGAGAAATTGACAGTAACACAATAATAGGAGGCCTTAACACCCCACTTACACGAATGGATAGATCATCCAAACAGAAAATAAATAAGGACACACAAGCTTTAAATGACACATTAGACCATCACAACTTAATTGATATTTATGGGACATTTCATCCAAAAACCACAAAATACACTTTCTTCGCAAGTGCACATGGAACATTCTCCAGAATATATCACATCTTGGGTCACAAATCAAACCTTGGTAAATTCAAGACAATTGAAATTGTTTCAAGCATCGTCTCTGACCACAATGCCATGAGACTAGATATCAATTACAGGAAAAAAATAACTGTAAAAAATACAAACACATGGAGGCTAAACAATACGTTATTAAACAGCAAGAAATCACTGAAGAAATCAAAGAGCAAATCAAAAATAACCTAGAAACAAATGACAATGAACACACAGCAACCCAAAACCTATGGGAAGCAGCAAAAGCAGTTCTAAGAGGGAAGATTATAGCAATACAGTCCTACCTCAAGAAACAAGAAAAATTTTGAATAAATAACCCAAACTTACAACTAAAACAATTAGAGAAAGAAGAAAAAATAAATCCCCAAAGTGAGCAGAAGGGAAGAAATTATAAGGAGCAGTTCAGAAATAAATGAAAAAGAAATGAAGGAAACAATAGCAAAGATCAATAAAACTAAAAGCTGGTTCTTTGAGAAGATAAACAAAATTGATAAACCATTAGCCAGACTCATCAGGAAAATAAGGGAGAAAATGCAAATCAAGAGAATTAGAAATGCAAAAGGAGCGGTATCAACTGACACTGCAGTAATGCAAAAGATCATGAGAGACTACTGCAAGCAACAATATGCCAACAAATTGGATAACCTGGAAGAAATGGATAAATTCTGAGAAAAGTACAATCTTCTAAGACTGATCCACGAAGAAATAGAAAATATGAACAGACCAATAACAAGCACAGAAATTGAGACTGATTAAAAATCTCCCAACAAACAAAAGCCCAGAGCCAGATGGCTTCACAAGTGAATTCTGTCAAACATTTAGAGAAGAGCTAACACCTATCCTTCTCAAACTCTTCCAAAATATCACAGAAGGATGAACACTCCCAAACTCATTCTATGAGGCCACCATCACCCCGATATCAAAACCATGCAAATATATCACAAAAAAGAACATAACAGACTAACATCATTGATGAACAGAGATGCAAAAATCCTCAACAAAATTCTAGCTAACAGAATCCAACAGCACATTAGAAAGAGCATATACCATGATCAAGTGGGATTTATCCCTGGAATGCAAGGATTCTTCAATATATGCAAATCAATCAGTGTGATACATCATATCAACAAATAGAAGGATAAAAACCATATGATAATCTCAATAGATGCAGAAAAAGTTTTGACAAAATTCAACATCCATTTATGATAAAAGCTCTCCAGAAAATGGGCATAGAAGGAAATTACCCCAACATAATAAAAGACATATATGAAAAACCAAAAGGCAATATCATTCTAAATGGTGAAAAACTGAAAACATTCCTTCTGAGAACAGGAACAAGACAAGGGTGTCCACTCTCACCATTATTATTCAACATAGTTTTGGAGATTTTAGCCACAGCGATCAGAGAACAAAATGAAATAAAAGGAATCCAAACTGGAAAAGAAGTAAAATTGTCACTCTTTGCAGATGACATGATATTATACATAGAAAACCCTAAAGACTCTACCAGAAAACTGCTAGCACTAATCAATGAATTTAGTAAAGTAGCAGGATACAAAATTAATGTGCAGAAATCTCTTGCGTCCCTACACACTAACAATGAAAGAGTAGAAGGAGAAATTAAGGAAACATTCCCTTTTACCATTGCAATAAAAAGAATAAAATACCTAGGAATAAATCTGCCTAAGGAGGCAAAAGACCTGTATGCAGAAAACTATAAGACACTGATGAAAGAAATCAAAGATGACACAAACAGATGGAGAGACATACCATGTTCTTGGATCGGAAGAATCAATATTGTGAAAATGACTATCCTACCCAAAGCAATTTACAGATTCAATGCAATCCCTACCAAGTTACCAATGGCATTTTTCACACAACTAGAATGAGAAATCTTACGATTTGTATGGAAAAGCAAAAGACCCCGAATAGCCAAAGCAATCTTGTGAAATGCAAAAGACCCCGAATAGCCAAAGCAATCTTGTGAAGGAAAGAGGGAGATGGTGGAATTAGGCTTACTGACTTCAAACTACACTACAAGGCCACAGTGATCAAGACAGTATGGTACTGGCACAAAAATAGAAACATAGATCAATGGAACACAACAGAGAGCCCAGAGATAAATCCACACACATATGGGTACCATATCTTTGACAAAGGGGGCAAGAATATACAATGGAAAAGAAACAGCCTCTTCAATAAGTGGTGCTGGGAAAATTGGACAGCTACATGTAAAAGAATGAAATTAGAACACTTCCTAACACCATACACAAAAATAAACTCTAAATGGATTAAAGACCTAAATGTAAGGCCAGAGACTCTAAAACTCCTCGAGGAAAACATAGGCAGAACACTCTATGACATACATCAAAGCAAGATCCTTTTTGACCCACCTCCTAGAATAATGGAAATAAAATCAAGAATAAACAAATGGGACCTAATGAAACTTAAAAGATTTTGGACAGCCAAAGAAACCATAAATGAGACAAGAAGACAGTCATCAGATTGGGAGAAAATACTTGTCAACGAAGTAATGGACAAATGATAAATCTCCAATATGTATAAGCAGCTCATGAAGCTTACTACCAAAAAAGCAAATAACCCAATTCACAAATGGGTGGAAGACCTAAATACATTTCTCCAAAGATGTCATGCAGATGGCCAACAAGCACATGAAACGATGCTGAACATCACTACTGATTAGAGAAATGTAAATCAATTCCACAATGAGGTCCTCATACCAGTCACAATGGCCATCATCAAAAAATCTAGAAACAATAAATGCTGCAGAGGGTGTGGAGAAAAGGGAACCCTTCTGCTCTGTTGGTGGGAATGTAAGTTGATACAGCCACTATGGAGAACAGTTTGGAGGTTCCTTAAAGGCTAAAAATAGAACTACCCTGTGACCCAGCAATCCCACTACTGGGCATATACCCAGAGAAAATCATAATCCAAAAAGAAACATATACCATAATGTTCATTGCACCACTATTTACAATAGCCAAGACATGGAAGCAACCTAAATGCCTATCAACAGATGAATGGATAAAGAAGATGTTGTTCATGGATACAATGGAATATTACTCAGCCATAAAAAGGAATGAAATTGAGCTATTTTTAATGAGGTGGATAGATCTAGAGATTGTCATACAAAGTAAAGTAAGCCAGAAAGAGAAAAACAAATACCCTATGCTAACGCATACATACAGAATCTAAAAAAAAAAAAAAAAAAAAAAAGGTACTGATGAACCCATTGACAGGTCAATGAATATGCAGATGTAGAGAATGGACTTGAGGACACAGGGTTGGAAGCGGGTGAAGGGGAAACTGGGCCGAAGTTAGAGAGTAGCATTGACATTTATACACTACCGAATGCAAAATAGATAGCTAGTGGGAAGTTGCTGCATAGCACAGGGAGATAAACTTGATGATGGGTGATGACTTAGAGGGCCAGGATAGCGAGGGTGCCAGGGAGTTGCAGGAGGGAGGGGATATGGGGATATATGTACAAATACAGCTGATTCACTTTGATGTACCTCAAAAACTGGCACAAGAGGGTAAAGCAATTATATTCCAATAAATAGCTTAAAAATAAAGATAAATCTTTTTCCAGTCAATTTTGAGATATGATTTCAATATCCTACCTGAAGTGTGAATTTTGAATCTTTGGTATATATGAAATATATGATATAACCCTGAGCTATTTGTCCTTCAAGGGCAGAAGGGTCACTATAATTCTTAGTGCTTCCCAGTGACTGTATCTGTGTTAAGTTCTGACAGTTCCATAATGTCATTATGTTTCAATGATGTCATAATTTTAAATATTGAACCTCTGGGTGATAATTTCAGAAAGTGCCTTAATGACATTTTTCACAATATTTAGAAATGAAGGGAGAGAAAGAGCAACAATCACATCTTTGAGGGGAAATGTCGCTCCATTGTGTGGACGTCTACATTTATGGCTTCCTGAATGCAACATTATTTCCCAGTTCACTTTCCAGTCTAACGCAGGAGATCTCATCATCTGTGTCCTTTAGGCATACTTTCCAGCACTTCATTTTAAGATAGCGCATTTGGAGCGGCAGACTGCATTCAGAGATTCTTTCTCACTCAATCTTTTCCATCATCTTGTATATCTTTGTATTGAATCTCATTTCTTACCAGGCTCATTATACACTCATGGGGCCAAGTCCTGGAATATTTTAATTAAAAAAAGAAATATATTTTTGCTGCAAAATATAACACTACATCTCTTCCTCTCTGAAACCTGATACAAAATGTATCACAAAACTGCTACACTCAAGGCTCAGTTTTAGAAAAAGATAAACACTGCACATTGATAACCTTTGTCCTTCTGTCTGTGAAGGTTTATAAGAGCAATTGAACACTGCATTTTACTCCATCTGACATTACAAAAAAGATGTTAACTTTTCCTAAATTATTTAACACATTTAACAGCAATTAAAACAAAAATTCTGACAAAATTTTTCATGAAATTTGAGAATTTGATTTTAAAATTCAGACACAGTTAATAACCAAAGTAGTTAACCTAATTTTTTAAAAGAAGAACACTAAAGAAAGACATACCTTTCAGAATTGAAGTATATTATAAAACTATGGCAATTAAAGAGTTGTTGGTAAAGACAAATTGTTGGACTTGAACACAGTAAATAAGTAAGCACATAAATATATTGGAATTTAGTCCATACTTAATTTGAAATTTCAAGTTGATGTGAAATAATGGACTTTTCAGTAAATGATGTTAGGACTTTGAATCTCTCTCTGGAGGAAAAAAAGTACTTCACGAAGCACACAAAAAAATCATATTCCAGATGGTTGAAAGATAGAAATGTATGAAACAAAACCATAAAAAGTGTATGAAAAATAATTAGAAAGGATTTATACCTTAGGATAGGGAAGTTTATTAAGCAAAGCACTAAAGCAAATTCATGGAGAAAAATATAATACATATAAATGTTCTGTATGACAAAATCCCACATGGACAAAGTATTTTAAAAAGCAACAAAGTGAGATAAATATAAATCCTACAAATCAATAAAATAAATGTAAGAAACCTAATTTTCTAAAAGAACAAAACATTTGACTAGGCAATATACAGGAAGGAAGTTACTAGTAGCCAATCGGATATATATGAAAATACTCAATCTCATTAGAATCAGAGAAATGCACAATTAAACATTAAGATACTATCTCCACTCACCAACTTCATAAAAATGAAATTAAAAAGTCTGTTCATATAACATTTTGATGAGTGACCCAGTGCAGCCTCCCCAGAAAGCACACAAAAGGATATTCAGTGCAGACTTTTTCTCATTTAAAAAAATGAAAGTGATCTAAATACCTGAAAATAGAATGGAAATAAGGTGTGCTACATTCTTGTTATGGAAAACTAGGCAGAAATGTTAATATTGGATCCATGTGGCACATCTACCATGATATGAAACACTAAGATATATTTTTGAATGGAAAACATAATAAACTGCACAGAGATAATCACAGTATAACCTGTATGTTAAAAACTTCACACCCACTGAATACTGTGTAGTTTCTATTAGACCCTCTGTGCTTAAAAATTAATATGGAAAGGTGTGGAAGCAAAGATTTACTTCTCAGAAATAGAGTGATGGCCAAAGGCAATTTCAGTGGTAAACAGTATTTCCATTTCTTTACTAAAGAAGGTGTATTTCAGTATTGCTTCCATAATCTAGGTTAATTTTAAATCTCATATTTTGTAATATGGTTTAAAAAGAATATAATATATAATGAATGAAATTAAAATAAAATATAAACCATAATGCTTTACTGGAATTCAGCCAACACACATAACTTATTTCTCATGAGCTACATCATTTTCTCAACTACTTTAGTAAATGTAGACATAGATGTTATTCCCAAGCATCATATGCCATCAATTGTCATTTAAAAATGTGAACATAACAAACTGATACATTTCTATCCCCCTCACTCTCCTCCACAAAGAGGCATTTAGATAAGGAAACAGAAGACACATTACACATGCATCTATATTTATACCAATATCTGCTTCGCTTTTTATATGGTATGGTTTTCAAATCAACATTAAAAAATCTAGTTATATTGTTGTAATTTTGATAGGATTTAAATAAATTCCAAGATCATAGCTTAAATCTAATAGCTGTTATTATTGAAGACTGAAATCTATAATTTTCTCTTTTTCATGGCTCCTTGTTTTGCTGAACTAACAATTATTCTTATAATTTTAATGGAATATAACAATAAATTTTAACAGAAGATGCTGAATAATTAGGGTGTGCTACATGAAAAGTATCTGATATGTGATGGAATCACTGGAAAGGCCATCATATTTACAGCTTCTAATTAACTGAAAACATCAGCTCTGCTACAAGTTTATTTTAAAAATCTACACTGGAGAGCATCCTAAAAGGGATAGTTAAGAAACTAATGTTCACCTTGCCTTATCACAATATTTTAAAAGGAATAAAAAATGAAAAATAAAATATCAACAACTAAACCCCTGATTTTCAGGGTCATATTGGTTTCCTGAGTCTCACAGAAAATGTTTCTTAAAAAAACAGGACTCACTAATCTTTAATTTCTAAAATAAAATTGGCTGCTGTATCCACAGGGAAGATAGGTTATTATGATGTGAGATGCTTGAGTAAGAGTAAATGGGTTCTGGTATGTGACCCACTGCTAAACTGTTGAACAATCTTAAGCAATTTACATCTTCTCTGTGCCTTGGTTTTTGTTTTTGTTTCTTTTTGTTATCTGGAAAAAAAGTGTTAATAATAGTACCTATTACCTAGGATTCTTGTGAACATCTAATTAAAAGACCCACATAAAACATTTAGGTATAGATATGTGCATCTAATACATTGCAAGAATTAACTAAATATTAACTCTTTCATTATTAATTCAAAGAGGGCTAATATTCTATAAATGATTAAATGCTTCACCATTTATAAGGCAAGAGGAGCTCAGGAAATACAGTTTCTTCAATGAGTTTAACATGGCACTCAATACAGATTTGTATAAAACTCATAAAATATCTTGACAACTAATCACTACTGAAAATCCCAAATTAACTACCAGGATATGAGGTAGGTAATAGGATTTCCCACTTCACAAGTGGGAGATCTGAAATCAAGGTAGAAATTTATTTATGAAGACTTCCAGGGCCCTAAAAAAGATAATCTCTTTTTTAATTAGGAATAATTGAATCAAAATCTTCAAGAAAATAATTATTTCACTCATATATTTTACTTAAGTCATTTTGTAGTTTTCAGCATTCTTTTTTCAATTTTAATAATATATGCATGTTATACCTTTGCTAAAGAAATAGGAATTAATTACATAATTTGAATTTCTCCGACTGTGGACACTGAAATTTATTTCTATACTATCCCTATTCATTTCAAATGAGGCATTATTGTAAAGTATTATAGACCTATGACACAGGAGAGAAGGAAATATTGTTTCTGGTCCTGATCTGTTACTCACTGATTATGTGATTTAGGAAAAAAATCTCTTACATTTTAGGGATATCTCTTTCCTCTTAAGAAAATGAGTAATTGTAGGTTTTTGTTGTTGTTGTTGTTTTTGTTTTTGTTTTTCCAGCTGCAAAGAACTATTTTTTTTAAAGCAAGTGTTTTACTAGGTCATTTATCAATTAATTTTCATCATTTTTAACATCTTTATTCTGCTTTCTTGTCTTATTTAACTAGTTAGTATTCTTCCAACTTTTTTTATTATTGATTTTCTATGCAAAATAGATTGCAAAACATTCCAGAATTCTTTTAGCCTACTGTCCTAGCATCTAACAGTCCCCAAGTTTGAAACTAAGATCTCAGGATAGCATTCCTATTGCCCATTTCTGTTAAAACAGACTTGAAGTTGTTTTGTGAAATGTTAAAATGCCAAATTGTGACATGACACAACTTACAGGCTTAAAGACTGTAAAAGTTATAAAAGAAATACTGATCAAGCAGATAAGTTTTTTCAATACATATTCATGGGAAAACAATTTCCTTGGGGAAAAAAAGCAGGCAAGGATAGGTGATGCTATAGCAATTCAAAGAGATGACTTTACATAGATTCATACATGCAAATATAAAAAAAAAGAGAGAACAAAAGATGGAAAAAGGAAAAAACAAAGAACTCACATATTTAGTATCAGCCAATTCCAATCAATATTTGATGGGATATCCTTATCTTCTTGAACTCATGACAACATATGAAAAAATATACATCTATATATTCTAAATCTAAATAAATATATATCTTAAGGGAAAAAAAGCAATGAAAAAGTCTCATGCTTTGTATAAATTATATATAAAATAAATATGTCTTAATAACTAGTTTTACCTATATCCAGAATAGGAATAAGAATTATATCACAAAACTGAAGAGAAATGTCAAATACATATGAATCTTTCTCTCTTGTTCCTTTTCCCTTTAACACAATAATGATCAGCAAGGTTCAGTTCCATAAATGCAGGAGGTTTGGCAGCTTCTGGAGAATCTGCACTGAAAAAGTCAGGAGGAGTATTTAAAGGCACTGGAGGGATCTGGGTGCAGTCCCAGAGGTAATCTGTCTGGTAACTCTTGGACAAGATACAGTAGATAAAAATAAACTCTGGTGATTTTAATTTGCTATTGCTCTGCCTTTTTAGGTGAGCTCTAAAAAATATGTTATTTTAGAATGCTTCAAATATATGATGTTAAATTTCAAATGTAGGTTTTATGGTCAGTAACCAAAAAGTTTTAAAATTAGCCTTTGACTTTCTACACAGGGAATAAACCCTAAGGCATTCATTATATCTACTGAGTCTTCCTCTGCTTCCAATACCAAAGATAATTATGTATTAAAATTGAAGGTATTCAGCTTTTTCTTAATATAATTAATGTCAAGTTAAATGTCCCCATTTCCACAAAGCTTATCCTCATTAAGTTGTCTTTTCAGCAACCTAATTCCAAAACCCAAACCATCCTATTATACTCCCAGGATGTAATTTCACCAGATCATTTAATTCACATTTCATAGATAATCTGAGGGTTTTTTTTTGGATTTTGGGGGTTGTGTGTGTGTATGTTTAAATATTGGTGTTCTTTTATTTTCTCAATAGACTATTAATTCAATGACATCAGGGTCTACTCTTTCAATTTTGCATGTAATTTAAATTTTAGTGATGACAGGGGTAATAGCAATAATTGAAAACAGTCTTTACAATTTGCTAGTAACTGTAGAAAGGGTACTAGTACTATTTCCACAGAAGCACAAAAGAGATAATTTGACAAGAACAGTAACTAATAACTAGTATACTAGAATTTGACGACGGATAAAAAATCCTTTACTAACAGTACAATAACTGTGAACAGTACTCCACACTTGACACATAGGAAAGACTTTTAGTACTTCTGGATATTCAATTTAAAATAAGATAATAAAATAATATGCTGAATATTTGAAAAGCATGTTTAAAGCTTTAATTGCATATTTAGGGTTCAAGTTATACATTTATTTCAAAATTATACAGTCCATTCTAATAGAACTTCAATAGCAACAACAAAATTAATAAGATAAATTTCATAGTTTTCATTTTTTAATGATGGCAAAGTGATGTACAATTTAAAGGATTTAGTTTTACATTTTTCTTGAACTAAACTTATAATTGTGTTTCACCATCTAAACAATTTAATTTCTGTGCTTTTGATGTCAAAAACATTGCAAAGAGGAATGATTATTCTCATGAGTGTGTGTGTGTGGTGTGTGTTCATAGGTGGTAACAGGAAGATAGCTGAAAGCGGCAACAGAGCAACAATGTCAAAACTAGTTAGGTATTCATCTAAGTACTCAAAAGTAGAAGAAGCAATTTTATGTGAGATGTCAAATGTCCAGGATGATTTGATATGTATCATCACAGATGTTGAATACTGGATGTGGCTTTAAGGAGTTATGTGACTTTGGGAAACAAAACTATCTCACTGAGATTCATATTCTTCACTTATAAATACAATAAGAATATATATGTATTTTATTATACACAAGTAAGATGTATTTTCTATTATTACACATTAATATTGTTGATCTTATGATTATTTTATTATTTGTATTATTAGAAACTCTCTGATTCAATTTCCAAAGAAATTAGTATAGGGAACTTGGAAATATTTAAAAGACAAAACATTCAGAACACAGTCTTTACAATGAAGTAAATGATACATAAGGAGGAAATAAGCCAATAATTCAGTATGAAAAACTATGTTTAAATTGATATAAAATGTCACCTATACTTCTTCCAAGACCCTCTTCCATGCCCAAGGTAGTGTCATATTTTCTCACGGATTTTTGTAGAGAATGCAAAGATAGCATTTTTAATAGAAATAGTAGAAGTATCCTTATTTTATTAATATTGATGTATATTCTCTGATTCTCATGTTAAAGGTATGATTTTTCAAAACTCCTTTATCACTATGGTAGGCATAATTCCAACATGCCCCTCAAGATTTCCTCTCTAGCTCCTGGGACTGTAAATATGATAATATATCACATCTATGTTAAATTACATGTCATAAGGGATTTCAAAAATTTAATTAAGATAACTGATCAGTTGACTTTGAGTTATATTTGAACTCTATGTAATCCCATACACTCTTTTTTTATTTTTAAACTTTTATTGAGATACAGTTAACATACAATAAACTGCATATATTTAGAGTGTAATATTTGGTATCTCAATCTCCCAATTCATTCCCCTATAAAAACAATGAATTTTTCCCTGGCTAATAACAGAAGAAGTTACAGAAATTCAGAGTACATTCAGGAAGAAGCAAATGCCCCACTGCTGGCTTTGAAGACAGAGGCAGCACAGGCAAGGGAGCTGAGAGTGACCCCCAGCTGACAGCGAGCCTGGAAATCAGAGCCTCAGTCCTCCAATCCCAGCAGCTTCATTCCGCCAACAATCTGAGTAAGCCTGGAAGCAATTCTTCCCCAGAACCTCCAGATAAGAGCCCAGTCCAGTAAATCCTGGAGGTTGACCCCGTCAATGACAGAAACCACTTATTCAAACTCCTGACAAGAAGCACTGAGAGAGTAAATGGGTATTGTTCTGTACTATTACTTTTGTGGTACCTTGTAACAAAGCAATATAAATAAAAAGCAATCAAAAGAATTAATTAGTTTCTAAATTTATTATCTAGAAGTTTAGCTTAGTTTATTATCTAAATTTAGTTTAGCTTAAACTCAGTGTCTAGATTTCTTATCAATATACCTGAACTGTAGCAAAGAATCCTAGGTTAAAGGTGACAGAAATTTCATTACAGTTTTCTTTAAAACAGCTGAAGACTTTTAGAAGAAAAAAGATTTGTTTTTACTATATGGTTCTCTCTCTCTCTCTCTCACACACACACACACACATATAACCCAAGTGTATCAGTATAATGTGCTGGTAAAAATATGATAATGTCAACACTGGACCTTGAATCAGCAACTCATATGTGTAAAAGACACAGATGGATGGCACTAAAACTAAACAACAACAACAACAACAGCAACAAAACCAGTAAGTCAAATGATTTAACTATAACAAAAAAAGTTGTCAGTTATACTTGTCAATAAGCTAAAATATTATTTGATAAGACATTGTCAGAATGGCAAGTAAATGACAGATTTGAAGATATACCAAGAGTGGATCAGAGACTAATAGAATTTTTGAATGCAGGACCATTCTCTACATAAACTAGTGTGGGAAGATTACATAACAAAATTCAGCTGTTTTATGTGTATCACTGGTAACTTGAATACTTTTTCCCCCTCTGATGACTCATGCAAAAGAAAACAAAAATAAAGAAACTAATCTGCATATCAGGGTATGATTCCCTGACACCTGTGATTCCCAGATGACAGATTTTCCTTTCCTCCAGCCTAAATGAGACTGGCTCTATGGGAAAAGGAGATGGAGGGCTTCATGGAAGATGAAGAAGAAACTTTATTGTAACAGATGGGATAGAGAAGATTACTTGAAGTGTGAGCTGGTAAGGAGATTCTTAGACACTATTACTAAGGAATGGCACAGAAGAAAACTGAGGTGACGGGGTCCCTTTTTTGCAGGCTAGCTCACTTCCTTTAATCCATCACATTTACTGAAATCTAAGAGATCTAAAATCATGCACGCCTTGCTATAGGAAGGATTACAAGAGACAGGTGTTTGTAAGGATGTGGAGAAAAGGGAACCCTAGTGCACTGTTGGTGGGAATGTAAATCAATTCAGCCACTATGGAAAACAGTAGGGACATTCCTCAAAAACTTAAAAAACAGAACTACCATATGATTCAGTAATCCCACTTCTGGGTGTATATCCAAGGAAAAGAAAAAAACACTATCTTAAAAAGATATTTTTACCCCCATGTTCATTGCAGCTTATCCACAATAGCCAAATATGGACACACCTTAAGTGTTTGTCAAAGGGTAAATTGATAAAGAAGATGTGATAGGTATATGCAGTGGAATATTATTAAGAAATAAAAAAGAAGGAACAACATTGCTGGAACTTTCTGCAACACCATGGCTGGAACTTGAGGGCATTATGCTAAGTGAAATAAGTCAGGCAGAAAAAGACAAACTATATTTTCTCAATTAAATGCAGAACCTGAAACAGCTGAACTCATAGAAATAGTAGAATGGTGTTTTCTAGGGAATGAAGGGTAGGGGAAATGGTGAGGTCTTAGTCGAAGAATACAAACTCTCACCTGAAAAATGAATAAGTTCTAGGGATCTAATGTGTAGCGTGGTGACTGTAGTTAACAATATTGTATTATATACTGGAGAGTACATCTTAAATGTTATCACCACCCACCCCCCCCCACACACACACATACACACAAACAAAGGTAATTATATTAGGGGTGGAGGTGTAACTAAACTTATTGTGGTACTCATTTTCCAGTATATACTTGTATCAAATCATCACAAATCTTACATATGTTATATGTAAATAGTCTCTCAGCAAATCTAGGGAAAAAAAGCAAAAAGAAAACCAGTGAAATTTTCCTAAATGTCTAGATAAATTTTTTATTTGATACCATAATATTTTTCTCATTTTTCTCATTGTGTTTGTCTAACAGTCCATGCTATACAAATGTGATAGGTTACCATAATTTTTTCCCATTACCATTTCCCCAACCCCTGTCCTTCTAAAAATCATAGCAGATTGTAGCAGGCATGACATCTGCCTTGGGGAGTTACTCCATGGATTGGCCAATAACCTGAGTTTAGTCTATTCAACTCAACTACAAAACCAGGTTTACTCAGATTTCCTCTCTGGAACTGTGAATAGGGAACCTGACAGGCTGGAGGGAAGAGGAGAATATTGTAAGAAAAATGGAGAAAGAATCTGTTTCCACAACCCAGAGCCACGTGAAAGCAGACACTTTGGGTAAACAGAGAACATGAATTTGATAGAGAGTGAAAAATGTAAATTAATAGGAAAAAGGGGAATCGCTTCCAACCTCAGAGAGTAGCAGTTATGGCAGGAGACTGGGCTTCCAGAACGCTGAACTGCTAATGACTTTCCGGTGTATCCAAGGCACAAGAACTCATTGTTAACTTGATTTTATAACAACAGAAAAAGATACATTCTTTGTTTCCAATAAATAAGTGAGCCTGATTAAACTCCAGTGCCTGATTCATTTCTCTAAAATACCAATTGCAATTTTATTATGACACACAAGAAATTAAACAACTGAATGCCACTCACCATTCTTTCTTGATAAAGACCACATAGGAGATGAACATTCACTAGAAAAATCTGTGTTAAACAGATATGTTAAACTCCATAATAAGTGATAGGCTGAAATACAATGTCCGCTTGCATGGCAGGAAGATAAGATAAGGATTTTTATGTAGGTGGTAATAGATTCATAATTAGATATTAATAGATGACCACTAATTTAGGAAGATGTAGGAAGGTGAGTCTGGTCAACTATAGAGCATGAATTTTATAGGTTTAGGTTGAGAGCTAAATTATTGAGTAAAACAGAAAAGTTGCTGGACCCAATATGTGGACCAGCAATCCAATTCCCCACCTGCTTTCATTTGAAGACAGGTTGCTATTGTTCTATCTTCCCATTTGCCAGTCTTGCCTTCCTACCAGAAACTCTTTACATTTAAAGCAGAGAAAATAAAAACGTTATTGCGTAGTGGTTGGGAGTCTGCCTGGGTTTGATCCCTGGTCTGGGAGGATCCCACATGCCACAGAGTAGCTGGGAATATGCACCACAACTATTGAGCCTGCACTCTACAGCCTGAGAACCACAACTACTGAGCCCATGTGCCACAACTACTGAAGCCCACATGCCTAGAAACTCATGCTCTGCAGCAAGAGAAGCCACACAATGAGAAGCCTGCACACCACAACGAAGAGAAGCCGCTGCTCACCACAACTAGATAAAGCCTGCATGCAGCAATAAAGACCCAACACAGTTAATAAATTAATAAAGTAATAAATTAATTAAAAATAATAAAAATAAAAAGTTATTTGGAATCTTTACATGTATGGACAAGGATTGCATATTTTGGGGGTATAATTTTTAGGTGATTAGCAGTATAATACAGATCTTATTTTTTCTACTTCCCCCATAAAAAATCCCACCCTCTTACTTGGCTATGTGCACAGTAGTGGGAATTGGTGAGATCATGATGTATACTGACTGCTGACATCCTGGGAGCAGTGAGAGGAAAGCGTCCTGCATTTCACTATGTAGATTTTCACTTACTTCTAGTACATGCTGCTGCCCATTTTATCACTGCCCTCTACAGTGATACCAGAAACACTTTAGTTCAATTTTTAAAAATAATAATCATCCAATCTTCAATGGGATGGTGTAAAAGAAGTGTCAGCTGACAATGTAGAAACTGGCCTGGGAAAATAATCTTCATGTAATTCAATGTATGTTTCAGGCCTACATTCTGAGGAACTTAATGCTCTAACTTATCTCCATTCTTAGATGGTTGTAACTTCTACTCTGCTAAGTTAGTAACCTACCACTCTCCTCTAGGTTTCAAAAAACATGTGAAAATCTTTCACCAACTGGTATTTCCTGTCTCATTGTTTTTGTCATTGTGGATTAACACATAATATTATAGTTCCTTCTTATTTTAATGAGAATTTATAAGGAGAGGTAATGCATTCTTATGGATAATTCAACACAAAATAAATTTCTATTTTTTGATATATATTTATTTGTTTTGTTTTTTTTATAATGACATAAAAAGATGAAACCCAAAAGGAACAGAATGTCATCACACACATGACTTATTTACTGTAGCAGCTGTGGTCAATGATAAGATGATTGAGATGGATTAGTCTTGAAATTCTCTGTATCTGGAAAAAAAATAGGAGATACACATGTCGCTACTTGGAATTCACAGGTTTCCATTCCCACATCAAGAAATAAAGGACGGGATGGTTTTCTTAGGCTAAAAAAAATGCAAACTTCTTGGTACAACAAAATTAGTACAAATTTAATAATCTTAATATAATTTAGTAACTTGTAAATAGAAATAAAAGTTCCAAATAAACAAGAATACTTGTATTTTCTGTATGGAAAAAAATACAGATAGGAAGACACACTGAAATCGGACAGATTGTTAGTGACCATGTGATTAGAGCCTGCAGTGATGAGGAATGGTGAGAAAGATGACATTCATCTCCATTGCATAAATACAATTTTCATCTAAATATCTGTCTTTCTTAAGTTACTCTCTTTTCTGCATTGCATTAAAACTCACTAAAACAACTCATGGCTGTGATGTAACTATTTATGTTTCACAGCCTAGAAACTGTCCTCTTGGTTATAACATGATTCATTTAGTTACTCATTATTTTCAAATTCCATACCATCGATTACATGTATTCTTTACTTCTAGCTCACATAAATATACCTATCTTAATTTGAGTAATCTATGCTACAATCATAATAACCCAATATTATAAAGAAATTATTATAATTGGTATGATTCAAGAGAAAACTTAATACTGCTCTCATAATAGAAGTGATCCTTCTAAGAGCAAAATGCATTTATTACAGATAGAATGTTAATATGAGTTCAACCCCAACAGTTAGAACATTCCTAAGGAAAATATACTTCTACAAAAGGGTGAATCTTCTCATCCTGTTCTGTCACTATTCTAGAAGGATCTAGGTAAACATATGTAAGAATTTGAAGTATAACCCCAAGGAAAAGAAGGGAGGTTTCCTAGATTAAATATAGTGTCCTTTAAAATACGAAGATGCTATGATTATCTGACCCTGGTGATTTTTGCTGAGTCAAGAGGAACAACCAAGTTGAAGGTCCATGATCAGACATGAGACCACGGTGTCTAATAAATAAACTCTTTGGAAGGAAAACATGTCAGGCTGTGGATATAAGCATATAGGGGTGTAATGTAAACAGAGAACACCAGAGGGCAGCACAAAAGGCAGCGAAAACAGTAGCACAAACCCACAGCGGGATTATGCAGACTAGAGGCAGAAACACAGCAGTGACTATCTAAGGCCATGTTCTTGCATGACTGTGTGTCCCTGGTGCTGCCTCCTCTACATAAATTTGACTCCACACTAACTAGCATATGTGTTCACATTGCCTATATTCCTGAAGGAACAAACTTTCATGCCCTGAGTTAGGGTTATATTAACTCCCCAATAAGAAGATATTATTCTCTATGGACTTCTTTTAGGTCAATCCAAACTGTGAAGAAATCTTTGAAACTTCCATTCATCTTTTGTCATCTGAGAACAAGTTCTTATTCCATAACATCCTCATGGCATTTTTCACTTCATTCCTCAGTGTGTAAATCAGAGGGTTGATCCAAGATGTTCCCAGTGTATAAAACACAGCTATCACCTTATCCATGGAGAAGGTGGTTGCAGGGCATGTATACATAAATTTGCAAGGACCAAAGAACAACATGAACACGATGATGTGGGAGATGCAGGTGGAAAGGGCTTTTTTCCTCCCTTCAGCACTGTGGTTCCTCCAAGAATGCAAGATGATAACACTGGAGAACATCAGCATGACAAAACCCACTACACAGAAGGCCCCACTGCTCAACACCAAGAGTAGGTTGGTCACATAGGTGACTGTACAAGGAAGTTTCAACAAAGGTTGCAAGTCACAAACATAGTGATCAATCACATTGGGAACACAGAAAGGTAGGCTCAGGGCTAGGACAATCTGAGCTGAAGAATGCACACAGGACCCCACCCAGGCCACAGCCACCAACACACCACAGACTCGATGACTCATGATGATTGTGTAGCACAGGGGCTTGCAGATGGCCACATAGCAATCAACAGCCATGAGGATTAGGATAAAGATCTCCAGGCGGCCAATGAAATGGAATGAAAAAACTTGGACTACGCCCTCACTGAAAGAGATAGTGGCCTTCTTCAAAAGGGCATCCATAATCATCCTAGGGGCTACACAAGTAGAGAAGCTGGTATCAGATAAGGACAAAAGGAAAAGGAAGAAGTACTTTGGAATCCCAAGTGCCCGGCTCATCTTGATGGCAGTAATAATGAGAAAGTTCCCCAACAAGGTCCCCAAATAGAACATCAAGAAAGTGACAAACAGTATCTTCTTTCTAACTGGATCCTGGGTCAACCCAAGTAGAATAAACTCAGTCACATTATTATTCAGCCGCATGTTTTCATGAATGAGGAGAAGGGGTGAGTGTGAAATGGTTCATCTGCAAAAAACAGAAAAGAATTAATTCGTGGTGGGATATGTGATGTTTAGGAGCATTTTTTTTTTTTTTTTCCTATCTTTTCCTCTAGGAGTTTTATTTATTTATTTTTTCTGCTTTTATTTTTTTTTTATTATTTTTTGGGGGTACACCAGGTTCAATCATCTGTTTTTACACACATATCCCCGTATTCCCTCCCTTCCTTGACTCCCCCCCCCTCGAGCCCCCCCACCCTCCCCGCCCCAGTCCTCCAAGGCATCCTCCATCCTCGAGCTGGGCTCCCTTTTCTACACAACAACCTCCCACTGACTATTTTACAGTTGGCAGTACACACATGTCTGTGCTACTCTCTCGCTTTGTCTCAGTTTCCCCTTCACCCCCACCCCCTCCCATACCCCGAGTTCTCCAGTCCATTCTCTGTATCTGCATCCTTGTTCTTGACACTGAGTTCATCAGTACCATTTTTAGATTCCATATATGTGAGTTAGCATACAATATTTGTCCTTCTCTTTCTGACTTACTTCACTCTGTATGACAGATTGTAGTTCTATCCACCTCATTACATATAGCTCCATCTCATCCCTTTTTATAGCTGAGTAATATTCCATTGTATATATATGCCACATCTTCTGTATCCATTCATTTGTTGATGGGCATTTCGGTTGCTTCCATGTCCTGGCTATTGTAAATAGTGCTGCAATAAACATTATGGTACAAGTTTCTTTTGGGATTATGGTTTTCTTTGGGTATATGCCCAGGAGTGGGATTACTGGATCATATGGTAGTTCTATTTGTAGTTTTTTAAGGAACCTCCAAATTGTTTTCCATAGTGGCTGTACCAACTTACATTCCCACCAACAGTGCAGGAGAGTTCCCTTTTCTCCACAGCCTCTCCAACATTTGTGGTTTCCAGATTTTGTGATGATGGCCATAGGAGCATTTTAAACAAAATAAATACTCTTCTTCATGGACATTTTAGCTCTAATTTCTTAACATATTACCTCAACAATTTGTTCCTTAATTTGTAATGACCACTTCTTAGGACAGTTATGAGTCTCAGCTAAGCTTGCGAATAGTGGACTTTACTCTAGCACTCTTCAAATACAACTCTTTGTGAATTCTACATGATTCTCATTAATCTTGCTAATTGAATATAAAATTAAGAGATACCGCTCCATTTTATGAACTTCATTACTTTTCCATATTCAATAAATATAGGGACCCATGTTTGGATGGTGTATCACCTGGCATTTTGGATATATATTACTGCCTTTAGAAGTTCACAATATAAATGTAAAATCACAGCCCAGTCCCATCCCCTAAAAAATGTTTTCTTTATATGTATATTTATTATTATATGTTTTTTATAGTTACTGACAGAATTGTATGTTTTTATTAATCTATAATATGCCACACTTCACTGTGCACTTTCTTCCAGATATTACAGATTAAAAAGAGCAAAAGGAAGTACTTATAATCTATCAATAAAATATCCTTACTTTGAAGCACCCGTATGATCTTTAGTATTTGACATACACCAATGTGGAGAAGCGAACGTTCTTTTTTTTTTTCATGGTTTATTTAGTTAGTTAGTTATCTAGTTATTTATTTATTTATTTTTGGCTGTGTTGGCTCTTCATTGCTGTGTGGGCTTTCTCTAGTTGTGGCGAGCAGGGGCTACTCTTCATTGTGGTCCAAGGGCTTCTAGGTGTGATGGCTTCTCTTGTTGGGGAGCACGGGCTCTAGGCGCATGGGCTTCAGTAGTTGCAGCACATGGGCTCAATAGTTGTGGCTCGTGGGCTCTAGAGCACAGGCTCTGTAGTTTTGGCACATGGGCTTAGTTGCTCCATGGCACATGGGATCTTCCCAGCTCAAGGATGGAACTAGCATCCCCTGCATTGGCAGGAGAGTTCTTAACCACTACACCATAAGGGAAGTCCTGAATGTTCTTTAATAGTTGGTAATATCTCAAATATCTCCATTTCTATTTTTCATTTCTAATTTCTAAAAACATCCTTCAACAGATGCAAAGTTCCAGAGGTTACATTTAAATAAGAGGGAGGGTATTTTACTCAATAGTTCATGTGTTCTCAATTTAAATGTTTTGTTTAAGCATTTTAGATCAGAGGTCCTTTGGGGAGATGCCACCAGGCAGTTCCTTTAGGGCCAGATCATGGTCATAATCCCCAGTAGAGTTTGTTTCATCCAGTTACTCAAAACCCCTGCATTTACTGTAACAGAGCACATACTCAGAAGAGGGAGGGAGATATAATTTTAGACAAAGAGTGATATTGGACGGCTTCCTAGGTGGCACAGTGGTTAAGAATCTGCCTGCCAATGCAGGGGACATGGGTTTGATCCCTGTTCCAGGAAGATCCCACATACCGCAGAGCAGCTAAGCCCGTGCACCACAACTATTGAGCCCATGTGCTGTAACTACTGAAGCCCATGTGTCTAGAGCCTGTGCTCCACAACAAGAGAAGCCACAGCAATGAGGAGTCTGTACACCACAACGAAGAATAGCCCCCACTCACAGCAACTAAAAGAAAGCCCACGCACAGCAAAAAAGACCCAACACAGCCAATAAAATAAATAAATAAATCTAAAAAAAAAAAAGTGATAGTAGATAATCGGTAACTGACTTTATTCAAATCTTTTTCTGTCTTTGCAAAATCAATGATTATTCAACTTTGAAACATCATTTCTTTCAATGAAGATTTATTTTTTTTCATATTTGGAAAGGAATATTATCACTGGCTTCACTTCAAAGAGCAAAATCTTTCCTCTAGGTCTTTCTTGACAACACGATGTTGAAAAGAACACTACATGCAAGTAAAAATATTAACTGAAGGTGACAAATTTAAACATAATTTGGAAGACTTACCCCATTGTAGTCCTCCTCACTCCCATCCATACCTTCAATACATTATGTTGAAAGCTGTGAGCAGCCAAAGCCCAGACTGTGATAGACCAAATAGCTACAGTATGACTCTTATTTATTGTTTCCTCTCTCTCAGTAAATTTTCTTCTCCTCATCAAAGTTGAATCATGTGTTATCTTCCTCCAAATCAAAAATTTCTCCTGAGAAAATTTTATGAATTTATTTACTTTATTATTTCTGATTTTAAAAAATATCTCTGTGGACCATGTAATCTTTGGCATGTATCTTAAACATTCAGGGAACAGAGTCTTGATATTTTAACCAATACAATAAGCTCATTCCTTCCACATTCATTTGAAAGAGTGATCCATCATGAAGTATTTGTAGTTGAAAATATGGCCTACGTTTGTGGCTACTCTTTGGCATGTATGGATTTTGGTTTGTATGTTAACAATCCCTGTAAACTGCCCATTTCTTGAACAACCTTATTTGTACATTAGGACATATATTTGCAATATAAATTAAGAATCATAAATACATATGGTTTCATTTACTTGTTAATAATTGTGAGTTCACATCTAATATTTAATCAATAACATACTCAATAGTGTCCTTCCTTTCCTGAATGTAAATTTTTTTCTAGATACTTTTAACTGTCTCGAAACTCGGGATCCAACTGCTAAGATATCGCTTCTGAATGCCTTCAGTTATTGATTTAGAATGAAGGAAATTTTCCTGTTATCTAAGGGCTCCTTTTATAGCTTTTCTTATAGTATCACATACTATGCTTAAATTCAACTGTGTGTGCTTTCTTTAGCTTCTTTCTTAGAAAGAAAATCTTTGAAAACTAAATGATTTTATTCTCCACAGATCCAAACCCAATGCCTTGTACAATGTGGTTGCTTAACAAGTGTTTTTAAGTTGAACTTAGTTACTTCTTATAATAATTATCTGATTGTTTTAGTACTATTCTGATTAAAAAACACATTCACATTTTTAATCTGGTGGGGCCATCTATATAGTATGTATGGTGAACAAACATGCTCCCAACTTAAAATTCAGAAAAAAGATGGGATAAATTTTAAATAACTTAGTTAATCAGCTCCATACGCTGGAGTAGAAGATGTACTCAATACTGAACCACAAGGCCATGTAAGATTCTCGGAGTCTGGCACCCATAAGAATGATTGTCTTGAGTATTTGACATTTTTTTGCATGAATTCATGGCCCTTCAAGAATGCAAGGAAAGCCTTGAAAATTTCCATACCTTTCTAACATTGATGCATGTTTTTGGTCATGTCTCTGTGTATGACCATGTGTCCACTTTTTCCAGAGGTGTTAACATCTCTCATCATGCTCTCAAAGGAATCTAACATAAAAATGGGTTGCGATGATCTGGAGACAAACAGTACTGGTAAAATAGCATGTCTTCTGATAACTACTGTACTTACCTCAAGTTTTCAAACACATTTAGCCAAGTTTAGAATGGTTAAATTTTTCAAAACAGTAATGAAGAGATAATATGTTGATTTGGGAAGTAACAGAGGTGAGCCGAAAGAAAACCACACAGAAATGGTGGAGAATAGAAGAGGGTGGGATGCAGGGTGTCAGGTGGTGATTCTACCCTACAAATCTGTTTTATTGTGGAAGCCACAGTGAAAGCATTAGGACTCCCTTAAACTACCCAACCCTCTTTGATTTGGTTACCTTATACTTCCGTCTTTGGGATAATTCTTACATTCATTTGATTTCTATGAAAAATGTACCTTTCTCTGTGGAAAGGTGAACAGATCAACCCAATGTTCTTTATCCTGCAAAAGCCCAAATTAAAGAATGATGGAAACTCCCCCCCACACCCATGGCCCGTTACCTCTCACCTTCATCATACAGCTTTCTGCTTCCACATTGTCCTGTTTCCTCTGAACTTTCCATCAAGCTTTTCACACTAAATCTCAATTGCATGTCAGCTGCAAATTATATTCTGAAAATGTCATTTTAGACACATGCAAAGAGTAGTACTCAATCTGTGATATAGAACATTCTATTTAAAGCTGTCCTTTGGATGTGGAAAAGCTGGCATTTTCCAAGAAGCTATGTCACAGTCATTACTTGTATTTTTTTCTGTTTCTTTTTTAAAGGAATTAGGAGCAATAAAGCCACGAGTCATATGGAAATATATTTTAACTTATGTTAGATTTTTCTGTAATGATGCCACTCTCAGCACAACAACGTAAGCAGTCTGTTACTTACCTGTTAGAACACTCTACATTACTGTCGTGTCTTTATATTCCTTTTTGAAAACAGCCTTCTCAGGGAATACTGCAAAAAATTTCCTTTCTGCATTCTAAAGAGAATATTTTAAGACATAATGATGTAAGACATTAGCATCCTAGAGAGTACCATTTCCTAAAGTTTCCCTTCCTTTGCTCATCAGAAACATGCCCAATGTTGTAATAAATTTAACTTCTGGTTTGCCTATTTAGCCAAAGAAGTGTAAGTTACCCTTCTTCATACACAGGAACCAAGTAGAGAAAAGGGTTTTGAAGGTATTAGGTACCTCAGGCTGAGCAAAGTTATCAGGGAAAAGAAGGAAATTTTAAATGCATGGCAGAGAGGGTGCTAGAGAAGAGGAGGAAGAAAAAATATTGTCTTTGGTAGAAGGAGAAGTGGATCACCAAGAAACTACTGCTCCCACCCAGTAAGTTTCATCTCTGTGCTTTAGGGGACAAACTTCTCTACCTCTTATAAATTATTTGTAATTATGATCAACAGAAGGCACCACAGTGCCTGAAACCAGATGTTCTGTTCTGTGTTCTATAACCATTCCTCACCAAGGTACCACAGATGTGTAGCAAGGGGTCTGAGGATTAAAATGTATATGAGCACTGAATAGATACCTCATTTTTTTCTAATTCATTTCCATTTGTTTGCTAACTAGTGTTAGTAAACAGGCACTTGTTAAGGAACACAGTTTATTGAAATAATTTTTCTTCCCTATTAAGTTGCCATTTTTTTTCCTAATAGAGTTTCTGAAAGTATAAACCTAGAATGCCTGCCTGTTTTTACCATAAGTGGAGACAGCCCAATAGAAAATAGAGACAGCACAAAAGAAAGAAGAGGCAACAAACAGAAGAGACCCATTCTTATAATGTTTTCAACTGTAGAATTCAACCATTTGCAAACAATTTTACTATCTTGTATTTTATTTATTTTATATTATTATTCTTTACATTAAGTAAATAATAAAATGAATCCTAGTAAACTTACTACCATCTCGAGAACTAAAATATTATCAATAATTAAATCATTTTTAACCTCTTGCCTATCTGCCCCCTGCCTCATCCAAAAAGTAAACAATATTTTTATTTTATCCTAAAAATAGGGACTTCCCTGGTGATCCAGTGGTGAAGACTTGAGCTCCCAATGCAGTGGGCATGGGTTCAATCCCTGGTCAGGGAACTAAGGTCCCTCATGCTACACAGTGTGGCCAAAAAGAGAAATGCACTACTATCCTAAAAATAAAATATTTGTATTGATATATTCAGAATTCTAGGAATTGCTTTTATTTTTTCATCCAACACTACTAAGTTTTATGTTCATTGTTGAATATCATTGTAGACTCTTTTTCACGGTGATATCACACTGCATTGTGTGATGATTTCAAAATATGTTTATTCATTTTCCAGCCAATGGGCATTTGACTACTATGAACAGTAACTATGAACATTTTTAAATATGTCTCCTAGGAGTGGAATTGATAGGTTGTGGATTGTGGCAACATTCAGCTTTACAAAATAATACTATAAATTTCCACAAGGGGTGAGGAGATGCAGTCTAGCTATGTGCCAAAGAAGAAGAGAACAAGAATATTTGTGAACAGATCTAATAACCTTTCCAAGAGTCTTAAAGGATGAAGTAGAAGAATGTTCTCTTTTGTTGTTGTTGTTTTAATTAATAGATACAATTATAATCCTACGAAACAACCTGAGTTTGTATTTTTCAATGTCAGTTTAAAATTGTCAATTTTCAGCCACTTTCCCCTGTCATTTGTAAAACAGTTATTTGAACAGTAAGATAGGCTTGTGTCTTCTTGTGAAGGGAAGAGAGTTTCTTCAAGGCAGAAAGGCTTACCCTTGTTTATGACTTATTGTTAAAGTATGTGACCTATAAAGTTAGAATTGAGGTGTATGATTATACTTCTATTAATGAGGGACATATTTATAAAAACATTTCCATCTACTCCTACATAGCTGCATTAATTAAAGACAACCTGCACAGTGTAGGGGAGGCATGATAATAGAGGATATTAGTGTATTGCATGATATCATAGTTCTTTGGCCCCTAGATTATTACCTGAATTCAAAAGCCTAGCAAATAGGATAATACCTTCTGTTGGTAAAATGATAATGAGATGTATCATCTTTGCTCTCTCATTGATTTTTTTAAAGAGCTCTATAAAGAGATGAACTTCTAGGACTTTGAGTCCTAAGTAAACCTGGTACCTTCTAATGGCAAGCACTGTCTGCAAGTACTTTAACCTGTGACAAATTCCTTATAGTGAGTAAAGAAGTCAAAAAGATGGCTTAATTAAACACAGATTTCCCTCTATCTTATTTCATAATTAAAAAATTCAGCATGAATTGGTAAAAGGGAGATGAATAGGTGAGATACAGAGGAGTTTTTAGGGCAGTGAAAACACTCTGTATGGTACTATAATGATGAATGCATGTCATTATATTACATTTCTCCAAAATCATGGAATATACAACATGAGTAGAGAACCCTAATGTAAACTACGGACTTCAGGTTATTACAATGCGATGATGTAAGTTCATCCATCAGAATAAATACATAAATCTGGTAGGGGAGGTTGATAATGGGGGAGGCAATGAATGTGGAGAGGTAGGTGGTATGTGGGGTATCTCTGTACCTTTCTCTCAATTTTACTGTGAACCAAAACTGCTCTAAAAAAATAAAGTCTTTAATAAAAATTAATCCAATTTATTTACTTGCTGATTATAGACTTCTACATGCAAATGCCAAGTGTTTCTTTCTCTAGGGTGTAATTTCTTGGCATCATAAGCTACATTCAGGCAATGACTATGATATACTCTTTAGATCAGCCTTACTTAGAGATGGCTTGGAACTGCAGTCCCTGCCTCTGGCTCACGAAGTAGGGAAGGAAAAAGTGCATTCCCTGAGGTATTTGGTGAACTGTGGTCACTCTCCTTCCAAAGCAGTCTCTTGGTCTCTAAGGGCTGATGCAATGCTTTAATTATTCAGAGTGCTCAGTGCCAAAACTAATTCCACACTAACAGGCACTTTTGTTTATCAATTCCCCAAGAATAACTTCTTTCAGCAGCCAATGGTTTCTTGGCAAGAAGCTTTGGAGCTGAATCCTACTATTGAGCTGCTGACAATGGCTCCTACTAGCAGGCCCCAATTCCCCCAACATAATAAAAGATTCTCTGAAGACATTACATCAGCCACCTTGAATTTTGCTCTGTCTCCAGTGCCCTGCCCAGTCAGAAAAGGAGACTAAAGCCTCTTCCCTTTCTCCCCATCAGTGAGTTCTCGCCAACTCTCTGCTTTTACACAAAACATCTTCCTCACATCACCCTTCTCCCCCTTCCCATCACTCAGAGCAAGGGACACAGTGCCATCTTCACAGTCAAGACTTTGTGTCCCTTTGATGTTTCCACTGTTTGTATACATGACATCTAAGGGTAACTTTTTAATGTGCAGCCAGTTATTTCTCAAGTTTTACCTATTTAAAAGTCTTCTGTATGTTGCAGAAGACTTTTAAATAGGTAAGCTCTGAAGTTCAGCTTCAGCCTTGGTCTTCAGCCAAAAATCATTTATCAGCTTAGACTGTAGCATTTAAAAGGCTGAAGAGTTAAATGTCTGCACCACTGTCGTTTGTGACTTCTCATAAGTTACTGCCGTGTACACTCGCCATAAGGGTGCTAATGCAAATTAGTTACAGGATTCAAATTTATTGTTAATATATACATATTTACTCTCAAATGTTGGTGAACATGCTAGGTGTGACAGAGAGAATATTTCCTTGTTTCATTTCTTTTCATTTTGCTTTTCTTTAGGATATGAAACATTAAGCAAATTGGCAATCTTTTTCTTTAATTTTTATTGGAGTATAGTTGCTTTACAAGGGAGTGTTAGTTTCTGCTGTACAGCAAAGTGAATCAGTCAGCTGTACATACACATATACCCCCTCTTTTTTGGATTTCCTTCCCATTTAGGTCACTACAGAGCACTGAGTAGAGTTCCCTGGCTATTCAGTAGGTTCTCAATAATTGTCTATTTTATACATAGTATCAATAATGTATATATGTCAATTCCCATCTCCCAACATTCTTATAACATCATTGATTATAATACTAACCTTTTTTGCAACACGTAAACATAGACACAACAGCCATAGCTGCAAATCACAGTTAATCACCTCAGGAACAAACACAAATAAGATCACAAAGCAAAATGAAATTGTACCACTTTTTTCTTCCTTCATTTTCTTAACCTCACACCTCATTGATAAAGAATGGAATCCAATTTTTTTTCTTGAAGCAAATTAATTAATAAAATTATCTGATAGGGCTTTCAGAGTTCTGTGATATTTAATTGGGAGTGTGAGCATGTACAATACAAACCCTTAAAGTACAATATATGAAATTTATCTTTAAAAAATTTACTTTTTGTTTGGTTTGGAGATTTACATAGAATGATGCCCATGTCTCAGTGAATTCCTTTAGTGAGATATTGAAAAAAATTACCAGAGAATGGCAGGATGGGGAAAGAGGAGAAAGAAAAGTTAAAATGCAGGATGGTTGAAGGTTAAAAATGAACAAGGACGCAGATGCAGAGAATGGACTGGAGAACTCGAGGTTTGGGAGGGGGCAGGGGGTGAAGGGGAAGCTGAGACAAAGCGAGAGAGTAGCACAGACATATATATACTACCAACTGTAAAATAGATAGTCAGTGGGAAGTTGTTGTATAACAAAGGGAGTCCAACTCAAGGATGGAAGATGCCTTAGAGGACTGGGGTGGGGAGGGTGCGGGGGACTCGAGGAGGGGGGGAGTCAAGGAAGGGAGGGAATACGGGGATATGTGTATAAAAACAGATGATTGAACTTGGTGTACCCCAAAAAATAATAAATAAATTTTAAAAAATGTACTGTCTTTAGAGGGAAGGAAAACAATCTCTTCATGGAACTAACTGAAGCTGGTGGATGCTGTAGGTACCACTTCTGGTACCCCCAAATACTTCTAGAATGATATCTCTGCAGGGAGATCATTCTGGAAATATTTGTTTCCCAGCAGGGCATTCTGTAACAGAAATTAACCTGAGATTCCTTGCTACTGGAATATGATCAAAGAACTAACAATTGCCAAGATTTCTATTCTTGCTGTGTGGTGTCAGAGAAAGATGCTAGCACACCTGAGTGTGTAGGGAGGTCACTGTCATCTCAATGGTGTGTGGCGAAGCTAGCTTGTCATGGGTGATCATCTGAACCAGCTCTGTGGGGAACATTTTGAGAGGACCTAGTCCAATTGCTGTCTCTCTTTGCCACCTGAATGTAATAAACTTATTGGAAAACCAGCCCAGAGCAACAGCTTCTACAAATGCCCCCTTCTCCAACCACCACCCCACCCCGTATCCTAGAGTTTTGGTACATCTGAGACATGAAGAGTTTCTGTGCACAGTTAAATATTCAAACACATTGGATCATAGGAAGCTGAGCTCTTCTGAGAACATAAGGCTAGGTTTCCTTGATTATTCATGTCTTTTCCTAAATACACAACTAGAAGATGTCCCTAAATACATAAAGTACAGATCCTTTCCCTCACTGTAATTTTAATAAAATTACCACTTTTATCATCCTTCTTTCTTTCTCACTTGTTCTCAATGCTTAACTTTTCCACTTTCTGCCTTGACAACTGGGGATGGGAGCAGAAGTGCCAAAATATGTTGTGAATAGTAGTTACTTCCATTCCAAGAACCCATACGGCTTGAGGTTAGTTTGTCAGAGTCAAAACCAAAATGACCAAGAGAAAACTAATGAAAACTCCAAATCAAATCCAAAGCCACCCCAATCCTCTCACCTCCAACTGCCACTGCATCATTATTAGAAAAGCCTTCTCCACTGCAAAGTCACAAAACAGTTTTGCCACAGTTTCCTCTACCACATTGACAGATATTTTCCATTTAAACTTTTATCTATTTTTTCCTCCATGGCAAAAGGAATATGTTTCCAGATAGCTACACATTATTCCAGCAACTTTTTTGAATAATCTATATTTTTCCAGTAATTTGAGATACCACCTCAATCTTATTCCCAAATATCTCATCCATTATGTTCTCTTTCAGGGGTTTGTGTGCAGTGTAAATGATGTGCTTATTCTATTGCTAATGCCACATGTTTATAATTACTGTAGCTGTCGGCTATATTTTAGCATCTGCTGGGCTTTTCCCTCATTTTTTTGTCCAAAGTTACCTGCCCATGTTTTGGATACTTATCTTTCCATATGAACAAACTTGTCTGGTTAAAAAGTGTATTATTAATGATTTTGCTGGAGAACTCTTTAATGTGCAGGTAACTTGGTGGAGGTTTCAGATCTTTAGGATGTTGAATATCTTTAGGACATCAGGCAGTATTAGTGATATTAGAGAAAGTAATCTTAGGAACTCACACAGTACCTATAAGAGTTTGGATTTCCTACCCATCAGAATAGAAAACTGCATAATTCGCTGAGCACAAGGTATAGTGCTCAGAAAAGCGTTGTCTCAGCAGTGAGGAAAGTTCACCATAATCTAATCGTTAGCTAAATGCTGTTCTGCCCCTGCTAACCGAACTCAAGCATAATTATGAAAATGCAAAATATCCAGCAACCGAGGTGACATTCAGCGTCAGTCATTCAATTAGAAATTACCAAGTATGTAAAGAGGCAGGAACACATAATCCGCCATATGGGGAGAAAACAAAGACAAGTAAAAGCCACAAACAAAAATGACAATGATTACAGAATTAGTAAGTCGTTACATTAAAACAATTATTATGACTACATCAAATATTTTCAAGAAGGTAGAGAGAAGACTGAACATGGTAAGTAAGGAAATGGAATACATATAGAAGACCCAAGCTGAAATTCTAGTGATGAAAAATACAATAACTTAAATGAAAACCTTACTGGATGGCAGATTAACAGAAGATGGTACACTGCAGAAGATTGTACGTAACAGCAGAGAAGGTTACTACCTTGAAGACACAGCAATAGAAATGATCTGAAATGAAAAACAAAGAAAATAAGGGACTGGAAAACAAATTCACAGAATATCAGTGGGCTACAGAAAAACATCAAACTGCCTAACATATGAGTAATTGAAATTCTCAAAAAATAGAATGTGATAAGTGACAAAAACATATTTAAAGAAATAAAGGCCATATTTTTTCAAATTTAATAAAGTCTATATTATATATATATATATATATATATATATATGTATATATATATATATCTCCACAGATCCAAGAATCCAATAAACCCCAAGCACAAAAATCATGGAGAAATTTGCAATAAAAGATACATTATAATACATTGGTCAAAAGCAATGATAAAGAGAAAATGTTAATAGTAGCCAAAGAGAAAAACATCTTTATGGGGACTTCCCTGGCAGTCCAGTTGTTAAGACTCAGCACTTCTACTGCAGGAGGCACAGATTTGATCCCTGGTTGGGGAACTAAGATCCCCGATGCTGCAAGGCATGGCCAAAAAAAAAAAATCTTTATGTACAGAGTACTGAAGATAAAAATTATAGTGGATTTATCATCAGAAACAATATATACCAGAAGACAGAACAACATCTTTTAAGTTATTCAAACAAAAATTTCTGACTAGAATTCAATATTCCTCAAAAATATCTTTCAAAACAAAGGTGAAGTAAAGACTTTCAGATATTCAAAAGTCAAAGAATTTATCAACATCAGATTTCCTTATAAGAAGGTTAAGGAAGTCCTTCAGTCAAAAGATAAACAGTAGTGGGACTTCCTAGGTGGTGCAGTGGTTAAGAATCCACCTGCCAATGCAGGGGACACAGGTCTGAGCCCTGGTCTGGGAAGATCCCACATGCCATGGAGCAACTAAATCCGTAAGCCACAACTATTGAGCCTGTGTGCTGCAACTGCTGAAGCCCATGCGCTTAGAGCCTGTGCTCCACAGCAAGAGAAGCCACCACACTGAGGAGCCTGTGCACCACAATGAAGTGTAGCCCCTGTTTGCCACAACTAGAGAAAGCCCATGTGCAGCAATGAAGACCCAACACAGCCAATAAACAATTTTTTTTTAAAGAAGATAAACATTACCAAAGGGAAATCTGGATCTCCTAAAAAGAATGAAAGCCCCAGAAGTGGTAAATACACATGTAAATACAAGTAACATGATTTGTATGTCAGAAAATGTCAACATTAATTCATTTTTCTTTACCATAAAATGAAATTCTTGCCTCAAATAAATTTCCATCTTAATGCTTTCCTATCCATATGCCAAATATTAAAAATCCAAATTTAAATGTCCATTTGATAGAGCCACAAACTACCTCATAAATTCCTTGAAAATTAAGCTTGTTTATGCCTATGAAACAGCCCAAAACCAGGCTAAAAACTGAATGTATTATAATATTTAAAGCCTCATGGACTATGGGAAATGTATCAAAAATGTCCTCATCTTTAAGCAATAGCTCTGTACTGAAATAATTCTGCTTTGTCAGATATCTTTCAACTTGGGTAACTGTCCTGCCCTCTGAGATTGGAAATGTCATCAAAAAGCAGAAGCTAAATAAACCAGCTGTATGGTGCTGGAATTATAAGACATTTGAGGTGGTAAATGAAACTGTGAGAGAAAAGTGATTTTAACAATCTATCTCATGAAAACTGATTTGAGCCATATTTACAATTATAGGTACTACAAAGCAGAATCTTGCTATTATAGGAATAGTTAGAAATAAATATTTGGGATAAAATCAGGAATAAATGGTGCTCTAGAGACTCCTCCCAGGGCAGTAGTAAGTAATAGCTTTCTGCCAGCCTTAAGATATTTTGAAATCTGTTTGGAAAAGATGCCAAATACATCATTTGCAGAATGTTTAATTGAAGGACAACCCTGCTGTTCAGGCCTTTCAGAGAAAAATAGAGACAAAGACTCTTAACCTGGAGGGAGAAGGAAAAGCTCATTATTAAAGAGAGTTGACAATACATTTTTTTAAGTGGAGAATTTGTCACATCTGAGGACAAATAAGCTAAGGCAGTGTTATGATAAATGCTCAAATAAAGGTCAAGTCCCAGGACGATTTCCTAAACAGGTAGGGGAACAAGCCATACAGCCTTATTCCTGCACAGATTAGGGTAACCCAGTTAATAATTTCAGCAGTTTTCACCCTTTGATTAATTTGGCCCTTATGCTATCTTCCCACCAGGTGGCGCTCAAGTCAAATAGTACGCTAGATCCAGTTCCCTCAACATTCACCTAGAAATTTTGTACATTTGCCTGTCTTCAGAAAATGCTAATGGACTGTCTGAATTTCTAGCTAAGTTTTCCTTCATCCTGTGGGTGGTATTTCAGACCACACTAACCAATCTCTCTTTAAACTCCTGACATGTATCTCGAGTTGATGCTGCTAGACCATCACACTGCAATTCCACCATCCATCTATTCTCTCATGTTCTAAAGTGCACGAAAAGCTATTAGGACTGATAGTGATAAAGGAGTATATGTGCTAGAGATATAGTTCCATCTTTTCCTCTACCCTTAAAATCCCAATACTTTCTTCTCTTTCTTCAGTCCCAAACAAGAACTTCACTTTCTAACTCAAAGAAACTTTGAAGCAATTAGTAATGTGTTAGTAATTGAATAATTTATCTCTCCTTTACTGGAATCTAAATTCACAGGGAAAGAATATTTACTTTTTCTGTTTGCTGTATTATCTCAAGTACCTAAAATATGTCTGACACATCGTAGTTAATCAAAAAATATTTGTGGAAAGAATCAAAGTTTTCTAAAATGTGTAAAACCAAAGAATGAAAAAACTTGGTAGACTCAGATCTTTACTCATGCATAGTGAAAATAAGTTAAACTGAAAATCTAGACCAAACTTCAAAGAGCCACCGAAATATTTGCAGAAATTTTCAATTTTCTTTTCTTCTTTTTTTTTTCAAAACAACCCATTGTGTATAACTGGCTGTGAACTATATGAATATTTTAAAATATTGGTTACTTAGTAAATTTGGAAAATTGATGATTAGATAAGATGATCACTTAATTACTATATTTTTTTAGCAAAATGACAGAATTCAGTGCTAGGCACTAAGGATGGAAACTATTCCAATTTCCAAGGAATTCTCATTTCTGCCCTTTTTCCCCCCTTTACTACTTTAATAAAGCCTTTATATAACTCCTTGTATGAAAAATGGATTATTCCCTGTGAACAGCTATAGTACGTGTTAAACTTGTACTTATCACTTTGCATTGGCTCTCTTGAGCTCCATTCTACCTGTCTTCACTTTGGAAGGCTTTGGGATGCTGAAAGCCATGCTCTTCACACTCCCGAGATCTTGGTCTGTGGATGTAAATTGGATTGCTTCCTTTACACGCACTCCTGAGGAAATGGGAAGGTGATACTGAGAGGCCTCTTCATTCAGCTCTTGGCAACGTATGCACAAATGAGACTAAGAGGTTAGTAATTTGCTTTGGGCCCAAATGTTCCGCAGCTGGTAAGGAGCAGTTAAAGTATTCCAATTCATATTTTTAAACTTCCATTCGATGCTCTATGTGCTAAAATACAGGGTTTCTCAGTGTGTAAATTCCTGTGGATAATTTTTGCTAATCCAACTTCAGTCATTAAAAATAATTTGACTAACTTGTTAGAAAAGTATGACAAAGTTGCCAAAGCACTTCATCATCCATAACTTTTGGCAATAATGTAACAGGGAAAAGCCAAATCTGACTACATGTTGGATCTGTTTCTTTTACTTTAACCTTTGCTTCCCATTGTTTTTGATCACTAGAAGGATACTGTCTATACACAATGTCCTGCCTCAGGGAACCCTGCCCCTCTGCCTGAATGTTAAACCAAAGTGCCTTTGTTCAGGGAAACTAGTGGATCCTGTTCCACCTGTGGATGGCTGCAAGAAAGAAGAAATGAACACATCCCTTCCCTGAGGCTGGCCATTCCAGGAGGTATTTGCAAAACTTACGCACTTTTTACTTTACATCCTCATCTCCTCCCCGTCTCTGTGCTATAAAAGAAACTGGCATCCAAACCCCGAGACGATGGTTTTTCAGACACTAGTCTGCCATTTGCTCAGTCTGCCTGCTTTCCAAATAAAGTCGTATTCCTCACCTCAACACCTCACCTTTGATTTATTTGCCTGTCAAGCGGTGAGCAGAGCGAGCTTGTACTTGATAACAATAATGTTTATCCATGAAGATGCAAATTTCCTGGCAGGTCATTTGATAGTCACGTCCTACCTGCAAGGCTTCAGTAGGATCAGTCAAGGGTCAGCACTGGAGAACTATTGAAGAAATACCATTTAATCAAGAGTATAAGAAAGTATTATATAGTATCAAACCAATGAATGGTAGTCTGATTGAAAAGCACCAAGAGCTCAGCGGGGGAGGTGTTAACATAATTATGAATGAGAAATAAACACAAAAAATAGCAACAGCAGATCAGTAAGTATAAGGACTCTAGGAGGTAATATAAGTCAGTCTGACTATCTCAGGGTCAAGAATCATCGATAAGTTGGGAATTCTCTTAAGGAACCAAGTCTTTATCCCCACTTCTGTTGTGCAACTGTTCAAGGATACCAACTGCCATCAAATAACTACATCAGCTTTAAAAATAAGTTTTCCAAAAGGAGAAAAGAGCCAATGCCTGTCAGGAAGCACATGGCCCTGTTGGATGACAGCAGGTGTGGCCACTCTGTGACTGAGGTACAGATCACAGTGCGGGAACAAGTGACTGAAGAGCTAATGCTGTGATCTAGACTTCTGCTTGTGGAGCTGCATGTGGATCTGGCCCCAGCAATGTTCTTGCCCCTGGAAACACCCTATTATTAATGTAGAGGGGTGGAAATTCAGTGGCTTAGGAATTAGTACCCCCATCGGTGGAGAATCTGCCTCAAGGGGGCAACTAGAATGATGTAAGTCTGTGCCACATCTCAGCTGCTCAGACAGGCACTGAACTCTTATAGCCCAGGTTCATCACCCAAAGGACAACAGTACGTTTGTAACATAATTTCTAGAAGCTGAAAGGAAACTATTTCTACTTTGGCCTAAGACTACACTCAATTAGGATGCAAAAAGGGACCCGAATGATTTGATGAACATTGTACTTAGATGCTGTTTAGCAATTGTCCTTCATTAGAGAGAATATAAATCCTTTGGTAAACCAGAAAGTTTATTTTTTCATTAGGACCATAAATACTTAAGCTTCTGTTTTAAGTCTCTCTTTGAAGCAATAACAATTCTAGTTCTGCAAATTTGACCAAGAAGTAATTTTACTTCATTAATATCCCAGACAGCTTGTCTTCACAGATAAAAAAAACAAGTTGGAATAATTTCTCCCAGTTCTTGAACTCCCTAAAGCTACCTCTGGTGAATGAATTTTGAGTTGGTAAGATCTTAGGTTAGACCTTAGATGACCTTAGAATCTTTATTTATATATTTTTTTCATTTTTGATCAACTATTAAAATTATCTCTAAGAATTACCTTAATTATCTGATAGTATTTCATATGTAGATTTTTAGTTATTTCATGGTATTATAGCATAGAAATTACTTTCAAAATATAGCACTCATTAATTGAATTAATTACAATGAATAAGTACATACATATCTATTACTCTTAAAATATGTAAAGAATTCATGCTTAATATCTCTTTGCTTTATCTGTAATCAATATTTATTTTCTGGGTTAAGAACCCTGAGTTACAAACTTGAGTCAGATTAAGTTATTTTGCTTGATCCACTTTTGTATTCTTTTGAGCAAATTTTAAAAATTAAATGAATGGCTCTACCAGAAATGCAAATTGCTAAATAAAGTAAAATGTGTATGTTTTAAAAAAGTGCACACAGGTAGCATGAACAAAAGTGGACAATGTATCAAGAAATAGTTACCAGGAAATTCTCTGATACCAATTTCACCTCTCTCTCTCCCCCACCCTCTCTCTCTCCGTTTTTCTCTCTCTTCCTCTCTCCTCTGCCCCCTTTCTCTCTCTCCCTCTCTCTCCTTTGCCCACGTTCTCTCTCTGCCTCTCTCCTTCTTTTTCCCTGTGTGTTTGCATCTGGATCTCCCACCTATGTGTCCCACTCTCTTTCCATTTCTTTCTGTCTCTTTCTCTTTTATCCTATATCCCCCAGACTTTTCTCTTTTTTCTTTCCTACTTTTGACCTCTAATCTCTGCTTAAGAAAAACCTAAACTAAAGTACTATTTTTTTAATGTGTTATATTTAGTCAATAATACCTTGGATGGATGGCTTTAAGAATAAGAACAATTTTTGTATTTCTCTAGATGTCAAAACATAAGTACTAAGTTTAGTTGTAAGTAGACCCACCCACAGGAATGACTGTAGTGACAGTGACAATGATGGTAATGCTGGTGGTTTAGTGATGGGAACCACAGAGGTAACTTAGGAGCATCTTGGAAAAGCACTAATAAGTTATTGTAAACCTTCATTTTTTAAATCACACCTTTATTGCCACTTTAATTCTGCAAAATTCTCCTGGAGTTATTTGCACCCCACTAGCTAGTGCTTCATTTTATGAAAAGAGAAGGGAATTTGGAAGATATATGTATGAAGGGATTGTTCTGAAATCCTTTAGTGATAAATCTAGCTGTCGAGTTGAAGACTCACAGTGTTTTATAGGCCAGAGAACCACTGACTGCACATAAAATTGACAATCCAAGTGCAAGCACTAGAACCATCTAGTTGCTCCGGTGTTCACTGGAGAAATTATATCTTTGTATGTCAAACAGAATTGAGAAAGAGAGATAAGCCACAGAGTCAGGCTTCCTGGAATTCATATCCCAGTTATGCGAATCACTAGCTCTGTAACCTCAAGGAAGGGATAGTCTATAATTAATAAATGCTAATTATTCATATTATTATTACAGTTATTATTTTAGAATGGGTATATTGATGAATTGACCAAAAAAAAACAATTCTCACTGTCTTTTATCTATGAAACTAGATTAAATGTGGAAATTTTTTCTGAATTATTTTATAACATACAATGCATTCTTATAAGATATAAGTTAGAGAAAGAACAAAGCTCTCTGATACAATATTGGTGGGAATAAACATTTTGAAAGAAGAATATAACAGTACCTGTTCAGGTTAAAATGTTTATACTCTTTGATTCTGCAATTCCACTATAAAAATGTATCTTGTGGAAACATACATATGCATATATACACAAACACAATAAGAAGATTTTAACGGCAGTATTGTTAAAATAGCAGAAAATTGAAATAAGGTAAATCTTCATATTGTGTCATGGAGTGGTATCAATGATAATTTTTTTTGTTAAAATGTAGAGTACGGTGTATATATGTGGGTATTGTATAATCATATTATTAAATTTCATATATAAATATTCAAATTCAATATTTCTAAATACAGATGTGCACCTGAAAGAATAAATTACATAGATAAAATAATTGCATAGCTAAAAAGTGTTCCAGAAATCAAAACTAGAACTGGTGTATGTGACCCAAGACCCTGACTCTCTATTTTAATTACACAATGTCTCTTCAGCCCATCTCTGGGCCTTTGTATATATTGTTCCCTCTGCTGGAAGACCTCGTCTTCCTTTCTCTTGGCTGTGGTCCTGCTTTAAGGTTTACAATTTCTTACATATTTTTTTCTGTTATTTATTCACTTCACAGTGATTCCTATTGTAATTATTTTAAATTTACCAAATTTGCCTTTGTTTAAGGAAATGGATCACATCTGACAAACTTTCAAAATATTTGTCATCTATTTAAATAATCAAGGAAAAGTGAGGGAAGTAGACTGGCAAAGAAAAAAAGTGTTAATTATAATTGTTCTTGTCTTCACTTAAACAGCCTAAAAACAACAACAGAAAGCAAAAACAAAAACAAAACAAAAACCAAACCAAAACAAAATGAAACAAAAACCCTCCTTACTGACACATTGTGAAAGAAATATCGAGAATGCAGCTGATGGTGTGATTCAACACTGGACTGAAGTTCAAGGTACTGTTTAATTCTAGGTTTTGGCTGAAGCATGTCTAGGAACATAAATGGTAAAGATGACAGCCAATAAATGGCATCATTGTGCCTGGTTAACTGAGAAATAGTAACCAGACTCTGATAGCAGATTTGCTATCAAACATGGAGGGTGAGCCGGCATCAGCATTACCTGCGCCCTACAGCTCATCGTAGCTTCCTTCCAATTGGTGAAATGCCTTGTTTGTATGGATATGATTGCATCCTTACTAATGTATTAAGAACTCGGAGAAATGTGAAAGAAATAGCAATCTTTAAACATGTCCCTATGGAAATAAGAAAAATATAAAATAAACATGAAATAATAATATAAAGAAAAATGTTTTATGACTAAGTAGAATAAATATTCAGGCTGGTGAAGGTGAAGGCAGGCATTGGGGGTAGGGTAGCAGGTAGGACACTGGGTGATGGATTGGTTGGTAAAAGGAAATGGACAGAGGCAGTAAGCAAAACTAGATCTTATAGACATAAAGGTATGATCAGGAAAAAATGTGTGAGTCCTGCTTTCCAAAGTTTTCTTGTATGCCTTACCTCCTTGGACCTTCATGGCAGCTCTGTGAGGCTAGGGGTTAGTACAGGGGGCTGGAACTTATAGTAGTCAATAGTATGTACTTTGGAATTAATCCGTATGCCTGCCTAGAAACTGCAAGGAAGTTACACAACTTCTCTAAGGCTCAGTTGCTGCTTCAGAAAATCCACAACATTAAAATACATACATCATTTGGTTGTTTGTGATGATTAAGTGAGGGGAAAAAAAACCTGTGTACATTCCCCTCAAATAGTAAGCAGTACAAACATGGCACTACGATTTCTCTTTTACCTATTGTGCTGCTGCAGAAATTGAGGCTTGAGGAGGCTGAGATTACTTACTAAGCAGTAAGTGGCCTGGCTGTGACTAAGAGGTAAGGTTGCTGTGTCTGGATCCAGTGATGTTCCCTGCAAACAGAAGGGCAGAGGTGGAAAGAAATGATGTGAGTCTGGCAGGAAGTGGATGGGATGACAGTGAAATAAACAAAGTGAGGGAAACAGAGAAACAACTTTGAATAAATAAGGGAGGGGGTATTGGTGACAGGAGTTGAATGTCAGGTAGGAGTCGCTCTGGCGTAAGGAGAGATGGGGCACTAGATATTACTTAGAGCAGTGACTTTTTTCTTTTTTCTTTTTCTTTTTTTTAACATGAATCAAATCACCTCTCTAAGGAAATCTTGCCCAGAGGCATAAGCAATGAACACAATTAAGAGTCGAATGCTTGTGTATGAAGAGGACAGATTCCCTTCCATTGCCATTCATCTAGTGAACCATCCTTACACTGCAATTTAGGAAACTGAGGCTCAGAGATGCCAGCAACATTCTCAAGTAACAGACTAGGTTAGTGACACAACCTAGAATAAACCCACTTCTCATTTCCTGACTCCTGAGCCAGTGCTCCGTATAATTCACAAGGAAGGGAGAGGATGAGATTAAGTAATGTGAATAAAATGGTACTTACATGGTCTCTTGAGTATGCTCTGCATTTTGTGTAATGGATTGGGGAGAAAGTGGGGTTGTTGAACAGCAAGAGTGACCTCTCGTCATTTGCAAAGCATTATAGTTCAAATATCAGTTTGAAGCTATCCTACTTGCAAAATTCCTAAAATGTGGCAGCCAGCCTCTGCTTAAAAATCCCATTAAGAGGAAGCATGTTTTCATTGTAAATTTTTCCCTAGATTGCAACAGTAACTCTCCTGAAACACCATACAAATCTGTTCTCTTTTCTAGTACTGGAACACAGTAGTTGAGACTGTGAGCTGTGTGCTCAAAATGCCAGCTTCATAGCATGCTAGTTGTATAATCTTATGCAAGAGATTTAACTCCTCAAGGCCTCAATTTCTCTTTTTAAAAAAGGAATAGTAATGGTACCTACTTCATATGGTATCATGAGGTTTAAATGAGGTAACACATACATCATGCTTGGCACCTTGCCCAGCAACATGGTTAGTGAACCTAAAAGCTAATTATTTAATTGTCACTACTATGGTCCAGAATCCTTTTCTCCATTTAGAGAACAGAGGAAACTGAAAGGAATGACTTGGACTGATTGAGGTTTCAGTAGATGATATTGTGACCTGGGTCTTTGCTGGATCATCATGCTTTGTATTCTTCATTAATGAGCAATATATTAGTGAATGATTATACAATCCCTTGCTTTAGATGTATTTTAACAATATTTATAAGTAAGGCACTGAATTACAAAAGAATTGTCATAACGTTTGAGAAGAGCAGAGAAAGAAGAAACCATATTTATTTGAAGATAAAACAGGATAATACACTGTAATATATTTAGCACAGTGATTGGTAAATGATAAAATTGCAGCGTAATGACTAGAGAAGAAATACTGATGTTTGAGGGATCTGATTCTGGAGTCAGAAAATACAGTCTGTATTCTGGCTTCACTACTCACTTGCTGTGCAACCTTGGTTAAGTTGCCTAAACTCTATGAGAATCAGTTCCCTCATCTGTAAACTAGAGTGAGCCATAGGGTATCCTAGTGCCTGGAGCAAAGTAGGTGCTCAACAAAGCTATCAATAGTAACAGTAAAAGGGGGAAATGTATTTCACATGGAAGCACCGTTTAAAGAGAGACAAAAAAAAAACTTGGGGAGAACCTAGTATTTTTTTTTTAATTTTATTTTTTTGGGGGTACACCAGGTTCAATCAACTGTTTTTATACACATATCCCCATATTCCCTCCCTTCCTTGACGCCCCCCCCCCGAGTCCCCCCCACCCTCCCTGCCCCAGTCCTCTAAGGCATCTTCCATCCTCGAGTTGGACTCCCTTTGTTATACAACAACTTCCCACTGACTATTTTACAGTTGGTAGTATATATATGTCTGTGCTACTCTCTCGCTTCTTCTCAGTTTCCCCTTCACCCCCCGCCCCCTCCCATACCTCGAGTTCTCCAGTCCATTCTCTGTATCTGCTTCCTTGTTCTTGTCACTGAGTTCATCAGTACCATTTTCAGATTCCGTATATGTGAGTTAGCATACAATATTTGTCCTTCTCTTTCTGACTTACTTCACTATGTATGACAGATTGTAGTTCTATCCACCTCATTACATATAGCTCCATCTCATCCCTTTTTATAGCTGAGTAATATTCCATTGTATATATATGCCACATCTTCTGTATCCATTCATTTGTTGATGGGCATTTAGGTTGCTTCCATGTCCTGGCTATTGTAAAGAGTGCTGCAATAAACATTATGGTACAAGTTTCTTTTGGGATTATGGTTTTCTTTGGGTATATGCCCAGGAGTGGGATGACTGGATCATATGGTAGTTCTATTTGTAGTTTTTGAAGGAACCTCCAAATTGTTTTCCATAGTGGCTGTACCAACTTACAGTCCCACCAACAGTGCAGGAGAGTTCCCTTTTCTCCACACCCTCTCCAACATTTGTTGTTTCCAGACTTTGTGATGATGGCCATTCTGATTGGTGTGAGGTGATACCTCATTGTGGCTTTGACTTGCATTTCTCTGATGATTAGTGATGTTGAGCATCTTTTCATGTGTTTGTTGGCCATCTGTATGTCTTCTTTGGAGAAATGTCTATTTAGGTCTTCTGCCCATTTGTGGATTGGGTTATTTGCTTTTTTGGTATGAAGCTTCATGAGCTGCTTGTATATTTTGGAGGTTAATCCTTTGTCCGTTGTTTCAGAGGCAATTATTTTTTCCCATTCTGAGGGTTGCCTTTTAGTCTTGTTTATGGTTTCTTTTGCTGTGCAAAAGCTTTTAAGTTTCATGAGGTCCCATTCATTTATTCTTGATTTTATTTCCATGATTCTAGGAGGTGGGTCAAAAAGGATCTTGCTTTGATGGATGTCATAGAGTGTTCTGCCTATGTTTTCCTCTAGGAGTTTGATAGTGTCTGGCCTTACATGTAGGTCTTGAATCCATTTGGAGTTTATTTTTGTGTATGGTGTTAGGAAGTGTTCTAATTTCATTGTTTTACATGTTGCTGTCCAATTTTCCCAGCACCACTTATTGAAGAGGCTGTCTTTTTTCCATTGTATACTCGTGCCTCCTTTGTCAAAGATAAGGTGCCCATATGTGTTTGGGCTTATTTCTGAGTTCTCTATTCTATTCCATTGATCTTCCTTTCTATTTTTGTGCCAGTACCATACTGTCTTGATCACTATGGCCTTGTAGTATACTTTGAAGTCAGGAAGCCTGATTCCACCTACTCCATTTTTCCTTCTCAAGATTGCTTTGGCTATTCGGGGTCTTTTGCGTTTCCATACAAATCGTAAGATTTCTTGCTCTAGTTCTGTGAAAAATGCCATTGGTAATCTGATCGGGATTGCATTAAATCTGTAAATTGCTTTGGGTAGTACGGTCATTTTCACAATGTTGATTCTTCCAATCCAGGAACATGGTAGGTCCCTCCATCTGTTTGTGTCGTCTTTGATTTCTTTCAGCAATGTCTTAAAGTTTTCTGCATACAGATCTTTTGCCTCCTTAGGCAGGTTTATTCCTAGGTATTTGATTCTTTTTGTTGCAATGGTGAATGGGAGAGTTTCCTTAATTTCTCTTTCTGCTCTTCCGTTGTTCGTGTATAGGAATGCAAGAGATTTCTGTGCATTAATTTTGTATCCTGCTACTTTACTAAACTCATCAATGAGTGCTAGCAGTTTTCTGGTAGAGTCTTTAGGGTTTTCTATATATAGTATCATGTCATCTGCAAAGAGTGATAATTTTACTTCTTCTTTTCCAATTTGGATTCCTTTAATTTCTTTTTCTTCTCTGATTGCTGTGGCTAAAACTTCCAAAACTATGTTGAATAACAGTGGTGAGAGTGGACACCCTTGTCTTGTTCCTGTTCTTAGAGGGAATTCTTCCAGTTTTTCTCCATTGAGAACAATGTTGGCTTTTGGTTTGTCATATATGGCTTTTATTATGTTGAGGTAATTTCCTTCTATGCCCATTTTCTGGAGAGCTTTTATCATAAATGGATGTTGAACTTTGTCAAAAGCTTTTTCTGCATCTATTGAAATGATCATATGGTTTTTATCCTAGTATTAATGAAGTAACTCTCTTGTAAACTCTTTATTTAGCAGGTTATTAAAAGCCAAATGCTGGACAGTGAGTAAATTAAAAAGAGAAAACAAAACAAACACAAAAAGTAAGTTCCCTGAGATCCTGGAAATACATGAAGTCAAATAATCACTAGTTTTAAGTCATATGTTGCTTTTTCAGGTTTTCTAACTCTTAGCTGCAGCTCACATCAGCCCCTGATACATGGGAAGTCAAAGCAATGTGACAGAATTCATTCTCTTGGGCATTATGAGGAATCTGGAGCTGCAGAAAATACGCTCCGCTGTATTTCTAATTATGCATGTGTCCACCGTTTTGGGAAACCTCCTCATTGTGGTAACCATGGTTACACGTCAGAGTCTAATATCACCTATGTATTTTTTCCTTACATCCTTGTCTCTTTTGGATGTCACTTTCTCTTCTGTCATTGCCCCCAAGATGATTGTGGACTCCCTCTCTGAGAGCACTACCATCTCCCTTAAATGTTCTATGGCCCAGCTCTTCACTGAGCACTTCTTTGGTGGTGTGGGTATCATCCTTCTCACTGTGATGGCCTATGACCACTACATGGCCATCTGTAAGCCCCTGCACTACCTGACCATCATGAGGCCTCAGGTGTGCTACCTGTTGCTGGGAGGGGCCTGGGTTGGGGGATTTATCCATGCAATAGTTCAGCTTCTCTTCATGTATCAAATACCCTTCTGTGGTCCCAATATCATAGACCACTTTCTATGCGATTTGTTTCCACTGTTGAAATTGGCCTGCATGGACACCTGCATCCTGGGCCTCTTAGTCATCCTCAACAGTGGGTGATGTGTGTGGCCATCTTCCTTATCCTCATCACCTCCTATGTGGTCATCCTTTGCTCCCTGAAGTCCTGCAGCTCTGAAGGGCGGCATAAAGCCCTCTCTACCTGTGGCTCCCACCTCACGGTAGTCATCATGTTCTTTGTGCTTTGTAATTTTTTGTATGTCAGTCCTGTGGCCACCTACCCCATAGACAAGGCAATGGCTGTGTCGGATTCTATCATCACACCCATGTTAAATCCCTGGATCTACACCCTGAGGAACACAGAAGTGAAAAATGCCATGAGAAAACTGTGGATGAAACAAGCGAATTTGGTTGGCAAGTGACTGTCATGCTCAGAACATCATGTTTCCCTTAAGGAGAATGTGGTTGCAAGGAAATGTAAAATAACAGAGTGAATGGAATGTAATGATTTAGGCAGAGGAGGCAGAAAGCAAGATCATGTACAAAGGGCTCAGATTATGAATGTGATGCTGATACTTCTAGATTTCTCTGATGCCCCAAACAACATGGATGTTGTTACTGTCTCTTAAAAATGACTGAAAATCAAAAAAAAACTTTAAGAACACAGATTTACTCTAATTTTTGTGCTTCGGAGGAGTTGGGAAACATGGTGTGAAAAGCTTTTGCAGTTAGTTTTAAATTGCTCTTTAATTTTCAATTGTAGAGAAAACTTTACAGTATCATTTGAAATTATTTCAGAGTAAAGTACTCCTCTTAACACCACGCTTCTCTATTTCTTTTCCATGTATAAATTCATGAGACTAAATACATAACAGTGTGATTACTTGGGTCTTTAGAACACTCTTAGACTGATCTTTATTTTATGTTAATCATATAATGTGAAAAGAGTAAGGACATTGGGATGAGGTCCCTGACTTTACATTTGTTTGATATGTGAGGTAATAACTTGATAAAGGTCAATCAAAGAAATAATAGTGTAATGTTAGCTTAGTATTATATTTCTTATTGTATTGTTGAGAGATTTTATAGCTCTGCTATCCTATAATTTAGGGTAACTGCCAATTTACTCACATCTTTTTTGAAGATGACTAAAACAAGTTCTCATATAACAGGGTACCTCCTTTTCTCATTGAACACATTTTAGCAGAAAAGGCTGGCGATTTTTTTTTTTTTTTTATAAATTCTGCTTTCTGATACAACTTTTGGTTTACTGATTTTTGTTACCAGGGTTTTCTGTTAATAAACTTATACTGTTTTAAAAAAGTCGTTATTGAGATGCCAAAATGGAATTTGATAAACATTTAGTTTGGAAAACACAGCAAACTAAAAGTGAAGTGAAATTCTTTAACTTGATGAAAGAATATGTTTCAAAAACCTAAAGAAAACATCACAATTAATTATAAAAGAGATCCTATGAATTCAGGGATAAGACAAGGCCATTTTGTAACTGCAGTTACTAAGTATTTTACTAAGTAAGGGTTTTAATTCGGAGTTCTCAAATTCATATACCTACAGAGGCCAGAAAGAGATGACAAATGAATAAAGCCAAATTGTGCAAAGACATTTAAGACATTTATTTCCTCACAGGGAGTAGACCGCACCCCCCCACAAGTGTCTGTCAAGGATCAGCTCTCGTGCCATATGGAGAGTGATGCCCAAATCTGCCACACACGCAGATTTTCAAGGGAAATCAGGCACCCATATGTAGCATGAATTTAAATCCTTTGAACATGTTGATAACTAATTACATTTTAACACTTTATGCTGAACAACAATTTTTGGATCGAACTAATGAATCTTCAGGTAAATTCAGTCCATGGGATGTCACTTTAGAAACTCTGCGTTAGCAACTTCACTGGCAGTGAAGTGGTTAAGAATCCACCTGCCAAGATCAACTAGACGATGGATGATGCCTTAGAGAGCCAGGACAGGGAGAGCGGGAGGGAGTCATGGGAGGGAGGGAATATGGGGATATATGTATAAATACAGCTGATTTACTTTGGTGTACCTCAAAAGCTGGTACAAGAGTGTAAAGCAATTATATTCCAATAAAAAGCTTAAAAAAAAAAAAGCAAACAAACAAAAAAAGAATCCACTTGCCAATGCAGGGGACACATGTTCAATCCCTGGTCTGGGAAGATTCCACATGCCACAGAGCAACTAAGCCAGTGCGAAACAACTACTGTGCCTGCACTCCAGAGCCCGCAAGCCACAGCTATTGAGGACCGCATGCCTAGAGCCTGTGCTCCACAAGAGAAGCCCCCTCAACGAGAAGCCAGAGTACCGCAACAGAGTAGCCCATGCTCCGCGCAACTAGAGAAAGACTGTGTGCAGCAATGAAGACCAAATGCAGCCAAAAAATAAATGAATGAATGAATAAATAAATAAATAAAATAATTTAAAAAAAGAAAGAAAAAAACTCTGTGTCAGCAACTCTACTCAATGCTATGTGGTGAACTAAATGTGAAGGAAATCTAAAAAAGAGGGGATATATGTACACAAATAACTGATTCAGTTTGTTGAGCAACAGAAACTTACACAACATTGTAAAGCAACTATACTCCAACAAAAATTTAAAAAAAAATTGACTCACTTTTTTTTTTGAGATAAAAAAATATAAATAAATAAATAAACTGTGTCAACCCGTGAAATAGCACAGAAAAGTAATCAAAAATCAAATTGAGTCAACCAAATTAATTATTGGCTGACATGCTCATTTACTTAGAAAATCCAAGATAATCACTTGACAAATTTTGATGTTTATTAAAAGACTTTAGTCAAAAATCAGTGGAATATTACTTTTAAATATAATTACAATGAACAATTATAAGTTGTCTGTTTCACAATAACAATAAGGCTATAAAGAACATAACAAAATGTGTAAAGTCTTCATGAAGAACACTAGACATCTTCACAAAGACATACAACTGAATAAAGTGAGTTACATAAAACATGATGGGAAGATACCATATTTTAAAGTTGCTATTTTTCCCAATTAATTAGCAAAATGAGTGAAATCCCAATAAAAATCACAAGAAGATTATTTTCATGGAAACAGAAAATGATCCTAAACGCCACATAGCTGAATATACATACATTTATATATATATATGTATATATACATACATGAAATAGTCAAAAGATTTTTTTTGGTGAGAGAGGAAGAATTAAGAGCAGATATCTCGTAAATCTATAGAAGTTTTAAAAATATGCTATGCAGGAGAAGAAAAGATGACGGCGAAGTAGAGAGTCGTGGAGTGCATCCCTCTCCACAGATGCATTGGGAATGCACGGAAGGACGCAGTCATTCCCACAGAGAACCAGCTGAACACCAGCAGATGGCCTCGGACACCAGAAAGGGCTGCGGGGAGCCCGACATAGCCGGTAGGGAGGCATCTGCGAGGGCTCAAAGAGGGTGAAGCGGCGGAGCTGTGGCAGACGGGAGGGAGTGAGAAACATACGGAGGGTCCGCAGCGCAGCTCAGCGTTCCCGGACTGAGACATAGATCCGCGGCTGAATGGAGGGTCCGGGAGCGGGAGCGTGGGAACCGGAGAGCTGGTTCAAGGTGAGAAACATTGTTGCCGGTAGGGTGACGGACCGAGAGGACAGGAGGGAGGAGGTCCGCAGAGAGGAGTGCCCGTCCCTGAGAGCTGCCCGGCCATGATGGCGGCTGGAGGCTGCAGGCTCACGGGCGGCAGGGAGGAGCCGCGCGAGTAGCCTCTCTCTCTCTTTCGGCGCCTCTGCAGCAGGCAGTGGAGAGACGCCCTGCGGCCAACTAAGGCGCTCAGGGATAACAAGCACCCTCAGGTGCTCGGGCAGGGCTAGATTAAAACCCCTTGCAACACCAGCAGCAGGGAGGCTGCCGAGAGGAAAAAAAAAAAAAAAAAAAAAAAAACAGCATCAAAAAGAAAAAAACCCCAAGAGAGGCCCAACTCTAAGACTTTCTGTTTACGCCTGAGCCACCAGCGCCCTCTGCAGGCACCTCCAAGCCTGACTGAAACAACAGTGCGCCACTGCTCACTCACTCCCAGGAGAAAGAGCCACTATTGTACCCTCTCCCTCCCCACACACCAACGCTTACAGAAGAACAATAAAGGAACCTCTGCTGGTCACAGAATAATGCAAAAAGACCCAAGGCAAGGAGAAGGACACTTACAGCTGACACGCTAAGGAAACAGAAATAGTAGTATCAATACCTATTGAACTGGTCCATTCTGGGATCAGTTCTGGATTTTTTTTTTCTTTTCTTTTTCACTCTTTCTTTTTTTTTTTTTTTTCTTTATTAAATACGATCTTAGCCCTAAGGGATCTACAAGTTTTATAACATAATTTTTTAATGATATTTTTTATTCTTTTTTTTTTTTTTTTGCCTTTTTATATACTTCTATATCTAGCTAAGTTTTTGGTACTACGGACAAAATATCTCTCATACTTTCCTTTCATCCCTATCTTTTATACATTTCTGTTCCTTTCTTTTTATTTGCATATTTCCAACCACAGTACACTCTTCTGTTCCCCTTTCTTCCAGCCTTTTTAAGTTTATTTTATCTTAACATACTTGTAAGCAACACTATTGGTCTGCTCAGACTCTTTGCTCTATTCTCCAGATGACGCACTGCCTTGGTATTTAATATTAGGCTTTTGTCTTTATCTTAGTTCTTAGTACACTTGTCTAATTACATTCTGAGAATCTCCATTCTCTCTGGTGGTACTCTAGCTCTTTTCTATATTTGATCCTAGCTTACAAAATCTCTCTGGATTGATGTTTGTATGTGTAGGGTGTTATTTGTTTGTTTGTTTGCTTTTGCTTTTGTCTCTGATTTGTTCTGTTTCAGTTGTCCATTTCTGTTGGGTTTCTCTTTGAATATCTGATAACACACTGGGGTTCCGTCAGGTCTTTCTAGAGCCTTATGTCCTAAGGGATTCAGTAATGGTGTGTCTTATACATGTATGTGTTTCCTAGACTTAATATTCAGTTAATCCAATACTTGGCCATTAGTCTGAGGCTTGGACAGTCTTCTATAAACACCTCTATCGCCAGGACAAGCAACCCCAAAAGTTTGGACAACCATGAGGAAACAAAGAAACACCATGAAGGCAAAGGAGCAGGAAAAAAAGCCACAAGACCAAATAAATGAGGAGGAAACAGGAAAAATGCCTGAAAAGAGAATTCAGAGTAATGATTGTAAAAATTATACAAAATCTCGATAACAAAATAGAGAAAGTACAAGAAACAGTTCATAAGAACTCAGAAAAACAAACAGCAATGGATAACAAAATAACTGAAATTAAAAATACTCTAGATGCTATAACCAGCAGAATGACTGAGGCAGAAGAACGAATAAGTGAGTCGGAAGATAGAATGGGGGAAATAAACGCCACAGAGCAGGAAAAAGAAAAAAGAATAAAAAGAATAGAAGACAGTCTCAGAGACCTCAGTGATAACCTTAAACGTACCAACATTCGAATTATGGGCATCCCAGAAGAAGAAAAAAACAAGAAAGGGTCTGAGAAAATATTTGAAGAGGTTAAAGTGGAAAACTTCACCAACATGGGAAAGGAAATAATGAACCAAGTCCAAGAAGCACAGAGAGTCCCATACAAAATAAACCCAAGGAGAAATACACCAAGACACATAGTAATCAAACTAATGACAATTAAAAACAAAGAAAAAATATTAAAAGCAGCAAGAGAAAAGCAACAAACAACATGTAAGGGAAAACCCATAAGGATAACAGCTGACCTTTCTACAGAAACTCTGCAGGCCAGAAGGGAATGGCAGGATATACTGAAAGTCCTGAAAGAGAGAAACCTACAGCCAAGAATACTCTACCCAGCAAGAATCTCATTCAGATTTGAGGGAGAAATCAAAAGCTTTCCAGACAAGCAAAAGTTAAGAGAATTCAGCACCACCAAACCAGCCTTACAACAAGTGCTAAAGGAACTTCTCTAAGTAGGAAACACAAGAAAAGGAAAACACCTACAAATATAAACCCAAAACAATTAAGAAAATGGTAATTGGAACACACATGTCAATAATCACTTTAAATGTAAATGGATTAAATGCTCCAACCAAAAGACACAGACTGGCTGAATGGATACAAAAACAAGACCCTTCTATATGCTGCCTACAAGAAACCCACTTCAGACCAAGGGATACATATAGACTGAAAGGAAAGGGATGGAAAAAGATATTCCATGCAAATGGAAGTCAAAAGAAAGCTGGAGTAGCAATACTCATATCAGACAAATTAGACTTGAAAGTAAAGACTATTAAAAGAGACAAGGAAGGACACTACATAATGATCAAGGGATCCATTCAAGAAGAACATATCACAATGTTAAATATCTATGCCCCCAACATAGGAGCACCTCAATACATAAGGCAAATGCTAACAGCTATAAAAGGGGACATCGACAGTAACACAATAATAGTGGGAGACTTGAACACCCCATTTACATCAATGGACAGATCATCCAAACAGAAAATAAATAAAGACACACAAGCTTTAAATGACACATTAGACCATCTCGACTTAATTGATATTTATAGGACATTCCATCCAAAAATGACAGACTACACTTTCTTCTCAAGTGCACACGGAACATTTTCAAGGATATATCACATCTTGGGTCACAAATCAAACCTCAGCAAATTCAAGAAAATTGAAATCATATCAGGCATCTTCTCAGACCACAACGCCATGAGACTAGATATCAATTACAGGAAAAAAACTGCAAAAAATACAAACACATGGAGGCTAAACAATTCACTCTTAAACAACCAAGGAATCACTACAGAAATCAAAGAGGAAATCAAAAAATATCTAGAAACAAATGACAATGAAAACACTACAACCCAAAACCTATGGGATGCAGCAAAAGCAGTTCTAAGAGGGAAGTTTATAGCAATACAGTCCTACCTTAAGAAACAAGAAAATGATCGAATAAACAACCTAACCTTACACCTAAAACAACTAGAAAAAGAAGAACAAAGAAACCCCAAAGTGAGCAGCAGCAAAGAAATCATAAAGATCAGAGCAGAAATAAATGAAAAAGAAAGGAAGGAAACCATAAGAAAAATAAATAAAACTAAAAGCTGGTTCTTTGAGAAGATTAACAAAATTGATAAACCATTAGCCAGACTCATCAAGAAAAAAAGGGAGAAGATGCAAATCAACAGAATTAGAAATGAAAAAGGAGAAGTCACAACGGACACCTCAGAAATACAAAAGATCACGAGAGACTACTACAAGCAGCTATATGCCAAGAAATTGGATAACCTGGAAGAAATGGATACATTCTTAGGAAAATACAATCTTCCAAGACTGAACCAGGAAGAAATAGAAACCATCAACAGACCAATTACAAGTACGGAAATTGAGGCAGTGATTAAAAATCTCCCAACACACAAAAGCCCAGGACCAGATGTGTTCACGGGAAAATTCTATCAAACATTTCGAGAAGAGTTAACACCTACCCTTCTCAAACTCTTCCAAAATATTGCAGAAGGCGGAACACTCCCAAACTCATTCTACGAGGCTACCATCACCCTGATACCAAAACCAGGCAAAGATGTCACAAAAAAAGAAAACTACAGACCAATATCACTGATGAATATAGATGCAAAAATCCTCAACAAAATACTAGCTAACAGACTGCAACAGCACATTAAAAAAAATCATACACCATGATCAAGTGGGGTTTATCCCTGGGATGCAAGGATTCTTCAATATACACAAATCAATCAACGTAATACATCATATCAACAACTTGAAGGATAAAAACCATATGATCATTTCAATAGATGCAGAAAAAGCTTTTGACAAAGTTCAACATCCATTTATGATAAAAGTTCTCCAGAAAATAGGCATAGAAGGAAATTAGCTCAACATAATAAAAGCCATATATGACAAACCAAAAGCCAACATCATTCTCAATGGGGAAAAACTGGAAGAATTCCCTCTAAGAACAGGAACAAGACAAGGGTGTCCACTCTCACCACTATTATTCAACATAGTTTTGGAAGTTTTAGCCACAGCAATCAGAGAAGAAAAAGAAATCAAAGGAACCCAAATTGGAAAAGAAGAAGTACAATTGTCACTCTTTGCAGATGACATGATATTATATATAGAAAACCCTAAAGACTCTACCAGAAAACTGCTAGCACTCATTGATGAGTTTACTCAAGTAGCAGGACACAAAATTAATGCACAGAAATCTCTTGCATTCCTATACACTAACAATGGAAGAGCAGAAAGAGAAATTAAGGAAACTCTCCCATTCACCATTGCAACCAAAAGAATCAAATACCTAGGAATAAACCTGCCTAAGGAGGCAAAAGATCTGTAAGCAGAAAACTTTAAGACATGGATGAAAGAAATCAAAGATGACACAAACAGATGGAGGGACCTACCATGTTCCTGGATTGGAAGAATCAACATCGTGAAAATGACTGTACTACCCAAAGCAATTTACAGATTCAATGCAATCCCGATCAAATTACCAATGGCATTTTTCACAGAACTAGAGCAAGAAATCTTATGATTTGTATGGAAACGCAAAAGACCCCGAATAGCCAAAGCAATCTTGAGACGGGAAAATGGAGTTGATGGAATCAGGCTTCCTGACTTCAAACTATACTACAAGGCCATAGTGATCAACACAGTATGGTAATGGCACAAAAATAGAAAGGACGATCAATGGAATAGAATAGAGAACTCAGAAATAAGCCCAAACACACATGGGCACCTTATCTTTGACAAAGGAGGCACGAGTATACAATGGAAAAAAGACAGCCTCTTCAATAAGTGGTGCTGGGAAAATTGGACAGCAACATGTAAAAGAATGAAATTAGAACACTTCCTAATACCATATACAAAAATAAACTCCAAATGGATTCAAGACCTACATGTAAGGCCAGACACTATCAAACTCCTAGAGGAAAACATAGGCAGAACACTCTATGACATCCATCAAAGCAACATCCTTTTTGACCCACCTCCTAGAATCATGGAAAACAAATCAAGAATAAACAAATGGGACCTCATGAAACTTAAAAGCTTTTGCACAGCAAAAGAAACCATAAACAAGACTAAAAGGCAACCCTCAGAATGGGAAAAAATAGTTGCCTATGAAACAACGGACAAAGGATTAACCTCCAAAATTTACAAGCAGCTCATGAAGCTTCATACCACAAAAGCAAATAACCCAATCCACAAATGGGCAGAAGACCTAAATAGACATTTCTCCAAAGAAGACATACAGATGGCCAACAAACACATGAAAAGATGCTCAACATCACTCATCATCAGAGAAATGCAAGTCAAAGCCACAATGAGGTATCAGCTCACACCAATCAGAATGGCCATCATCACAAAATCTGGAAACCACAAATGTTGGAGAGGGTGTGGAGAAAAGGGAACTCTCCTGCACTGTTGGTGGGACTGTAAGTTGGTACAGCCACTATGGAAAACAATTTGGAGGTTCCTTATAAAACTACAAATAGAAACACCATATGATCCAGTAATCCCACTCCTGGGCATATACCCAAAGAAAACCATAATCCCAAAAGAAACTTGTACCATCATGTTTATTGCAGCACTATTTACAATAGCTAGGACATGGAAGCAACCGAAATGCCCATCAACAAATGAATGGATACAGAAGATGTGGCATATATACACAATGGAATATTACTCAGCTATAAAAAGGGATGAGATGGAGCTATATGTAATGAGGTGGATAGAACTAGGCTGTCATACATAGTGAAGTAAGTCAGAAAGAGAAGGACAAATATTGTATACTAACTCACATATACGGAATCTAAAAATGGTACTGATGAACTCAGTGACAAGAACAGGGATGCAGATACAGAGAATGGACTGGAGAACTCGAGGTATGGGAGGGGGCGGGGGGTGAAGGGGAAACTGAGATGAAGTGAGAGAGTAGCACAGACATATATATACTACCAACTGTAAAATAGTCAGTGGGAAGTTGTTGTATAGCAAAGGGAGCCCAACTCGAGGATGGAAAATGCCTTAGAGGACTGGGGCAGGGAGGGTGGGGGGGACTCGAGGAGGGGCGGAGTCAAGGAAGGGAGGGAATACGGGGATATGTGTATAAAAACAGATGATTGAACCTGGTGTACCCCCAAAAAAATCCAAAATAAATAAATAAAAATATGCTATGCAGCAGAATAGACAAATATCTTGATAGCAGAGAATATTGAGACTAGAAATTCAGTAATACATATTTGGTAATTTACATATGAGGAGGTTGGAAGTCTCAATCAATATGCAAATAAACTATATTAAGAAAAGTAACTATCAATTTGAAAAAATGTTAGAACTTATAAAGTCAATAGAAAAACACTTCTGATAGAATTTTATGTCTAGGATACAGTAAAAACAAAGAAAGGATGCAGTATACATTAAAAATATTTTGAAAATCCAGTCACAATGAGACTGGAGGCATTGGAGATTGTGATGCAAGTGGAAGTGATGCTTAAAGTTGATTATATTTTCACTTGTAATTTTTTAAAAGGAAAGTGTAGCAGTTTTCTTTTCTGTAATTAGATTAGCTTTAAAAAAATAATAGCAAAAAAGAAATCTGATACAAATACTTTCAGAAAACATAGTGCTTAAAATTCCTGGACATAATAGATTAATTGGACTTTCTTTTTGCTGAAAGTAGCTAAAACCTGGACAAAATATATGAAATGATTGTTTTCAATATTGAACAGCAGGTAATATAGTATTGATATCCCTTAGGAAAAAGGGACACTAGGAAATCTACAGGCTTCTGGTAGAGCACGTTGTGGACTTCAGTGTAGGAAGGGAGGACCCCAGAAAGGAATCACAGTTTTCACTGAGGTGAGGATACAGAGATCAGAGTTCAGGGTGGCTGAAGAGGTTGCAGTCTGAGGCAGAGTACTGGAGCAGAAGGAGCTCCTCAGAGGAGAAATATCAGAAGTCTTCAAAGGGCCCTGTGCAATCTCAGTTGCTCAATGCCAAGAATACTAAATTGTGTATTGTGTGGTGAAATTCCACAAGACAGAAAGAATGGAAATAAAAAATTATTTCTCATTCATCCTACATATTCCTTGCAATTTGGGCCTCTGCTTCACAGTCACTTAGGCACAGGCTGACAAAACTCTATTATCTTGTAACCGAATAGATGGTCTTTAGCTGTCACTGCAGAAGACAAGAGAACCAGGAAATTTAAGCATGTTTTCTCTCAGCCTCAAAGAGGCGCTCATAGCTTCCACTCACATTTCTTGGGCCTCAAATTCTAAAATATATCTGAAACACTTATAGAAGCCAAGCCGATACTTTCTAAAATAGTTCCAATGAACTGAAAGAAAGCTGGGAAAAGAAACAGAGCAAATGAAACATTTCCTGTGAATTACTGTCTCCAGTATAATTTATCAGCCAAATATGTATCCTTCTCTTCCCCACATTTGAAGTATCTCAGCTAATTCCTCTAAACAATATAATTTCAGAACAACACCTTGGTTGTCTCATAAAGATGATCCCTGCTTTTTAACATTTTTAGACCTTTTCAAAGAGTCTTTTAAATCTTTTAGTTTATTTAAACATTATGGATTATTTCTATTGTGCTAATCAAAGTATAAATTATAGTGATATAGACAGATTAAGGAATTTTCTGAAAATAATTTGCTAAACTCAATTCCAAACCCACCCTGGCTCTAAGCTTGTAAATTTCTTTATACCAATTCCCTGAGGAAAGAAATGTGAAATCAATGGAAGAAGTAAACAAATTAATTAAATTTAACATTATGTGACACATATAGTGACAAAGAAATTTACAAGTATTAAAAGAGTGTAGATAAAGTACCTTTGGCAGAGCCATTTGTGTCAATGGAAAGCTTCCACTGAAATTAAACAAAATTGAAATTAGTCCGCAAACACGAGTAAGATGTTTTACAAATTATCTAAATTATAAGACATTCAGGTAATGAGAATAGCATGAAGTTGTAGGGCATAAAGCAGTATATTATGTGCACTGTAAAGGATTAAGTAAATTAAATTATATAAAACACTTTGAAAAATACCTGGCACATAGTAAGCATTTGGTGTAAATATATTACATTTTGAACAGAATTATTAGGCTGCCTATATTTAAACCATTTTCCTTGTAACTTTGTGGTCTCTTCTCATTCTGACTCTGGGAAATTCTTGTGACTCACTGTTCATGCTAGACATGAACAGAATGCCAGCTCTGAGCCTATACCTCAAGAGGTCTTTCTCACTTCCATTTGCTCTGTTAAAACCTCTGCCAAGAGAACAAGCTCAGATTAGCATGCTGGGTGACAGACCACCAGAAGGAGAGTTCCATTGGCCTAATCAAGATCCTATTAGATCAGGACTTCCCTGGTGGTGCAGTGGTTAAGAATCCGCCTGCCAATGCAGGGGGCATGGTTCAATCCCTGGTCCAGGAAAATCCCACATGCCTCAGAGCAACTAAGCCTATGCGCCACAACTACTGAGCCTGCACTCTAGAGACTGCGAGCCACAACTTTTGAGCCTTTGTTCCACAACTACTGAAGCCTGTGCACCTAGAGCCCGTGCTCATCACCAAGAGAAGCCACCACAATGAGGAGTAGCCTCTGCTTGCCGCAACTAGATAAGGTCTGAGAGCAGCAACCAAAAAAATAAATGTATAAGAAAATACATAAACAAACAAGATCCTATTAGATCAGACCATGGCTGGCTCAACATAAAACATGTGAAAGCTCCCAGGGGAAGTTCCCAGCCAGGATCATAGAGCCATTCACCCAACATGCAGCTCACCACAGATGCATAAAGGAGCTCAGCTGAAAGTAGGACAGTCCAGCTCATCCACAGAGGAGCAAACAATAACAACAAAAATACATTGTTTCCCGCCACAGTGGTCACGTGGTTATTTGTTATGCAGTGATAGCTGACATACACAGGGTTTTATAATAACCCTTTTCTAGGTATCTAATTTATAATATTTTCTAATTTGTGCAAAGTCACCATATGGACAGGAGGCAGTCATGGGGGCATAACACTGTTGTGAAAATGGGTAAACAGAGTGATCCAATTCTGGTGTGGATGCTTCTTGTTTGTTTTTTGCCTGCTGTACAATCATTTCCTTTGTTTGTAATACTAGACCGACCCTTCTCCCACTATCAGACCTCAAAGTTTAATTGGTGTCTCCACCCAGGCTCCAAGGGTAAGCATGTGACCTAGGCTTGGAAAATCAGAGTAGGATGCTGGCCCTAGATGGTTAAGGTGCATATCAAAGGAATGATTTCAGTGAGCCCAAACTCTTGCATTTTCCCACACATAGAAAAGAACTAAATTAATTAACTTGAGATATCCAGTTTTCTTTAATTAACAGTAATCTTTTGAAGTTCCTACTGTCTGGTTTTTGTTGCAAAAACTCCTATATACCCTGGGCTCCTCCCTTACCTCTTTGGAGCAATCTCTCAGAGTTATCTGACAGGCTGCCTTCTAGGCTAAAGTCCTCATTTTTTTCTGCCAAATGAAACACTACTCTCAACTTCAAGACTGGGCTTTTTTTTTTTTTTTTTTTTTCAGTACACAATATGCTTGGAGTGATCCTTCCCCCTTTCCTCATTACTGCTTCCTAAAGTCAGTCTCCACCCAATTCACTTTGAAGTTTTCCCTGTTTATAGATAATTGTACAAACTTTTGTCCATACAATGTATCTTTTATGTGAGTGCAAATTCCTCTCTAATTAGAGTAATGTACAATCCCTTTCTAAAAGAAAATAAATTCTCTTGAAGCCCGGTGTGAATACAAAGTATTTGTGAATAAACATTTCTTATGTAACAAATGTTAAAACTGAAATTTTGGCTGGATGGAATAGATGTAAAATAGCAAAGTTGTGTTCAAATCACTCTATGTCTGTCTCTAAACCAGGAAATAGTGAAAATAAGTATCCCACAACTAGATTAAGGAAAAATCTGGTCAGAGTGTAAAGGGTGGAGTCAGGTGAGGGTGGGTGGTTGACATCAGTGTACATTAACAGTGTTTCTGCATCAACAGTGTTCCTCAGGGCAGAGATGCATGGATGTTTCCCCACAGAGTGCCATAGTGCAGCCAAAAGTAGGTTTTCTAAGGACCAAACCAATTGAGTCATGTGGAAGCATGCAGAATTTTGAAGGTAACCACTGGCTTTCAAAGGGCTAAGCAAGGAGTCACCAGTGATCATAATAGATATTTTCCTCCTACACCAAGGTTGCCAGAATTAAAAGACTTACAAAAAGTGGCCAAAAGGAAGGGAAATAAAAAGCTTTCAACATCCTTTAAGCCCAGAGGCAATAAGCCAGGTTGCTAAGATACAAGGTCATACAGTAAGACTTTTTGTCCTCTGATCACCTCTGTATTTAGCCCTTATCTAAAAGCTAGGGTAACCTGGGCTCTGTACTATCTAATAAAGAGAGGAAAATTCCTGAAGCTTTCTGAGTTTTCATTCAGGCAAGGGTAATTTTTCCTACTATGTTAAATTTGAAGAAACAACAGGAGATAAGAATGAAGTTTTATTTGGATTATGTCTTGTTTACTTAAGAAGTAGTCACACTTAAATATAATCCTTATTGGACCAGATTCAAATGCTTTAAAAACTGAACTGTGAATTTCTAAATACAATTTAAAAAAAACCAAAAACAGAACTGTTAGACATAAGTTAGAAAAATTGGGAGGGTTCATCTGGAGAGAGTATGAAATGAAATTGCCACTTGTGAATATGGTATTGAAAGCTCTGACAAATGTCCTTTCTGGTCCTAAATGTTTTATTATTTTTTTTTTTCTGCCATACTTTCTATATCAGAGCTATTAGGGATCTTTGGTGTAACATGATAACATCTTATCTTCACTTGATAGAAATGCTTCTCATCCTTATGAAGTTCATTGTGTTCTTTTCTCAACAGCCTTTATCACTTACAGTAATACTCTTCATGCCAATTTGATAGGAATTGTAAACCCAGGTACTAAAATAGCATGACAGAACCTGGTTTTGAGATTATAAGGTGGTTGTGGTGGTAGTGATGGTGAGTGTGTATTATATATATATAAATTAGGTTATCTTTAACAAAGGGAGCTCAACTCGAGGATGGAAGATGACTTAGAGGACTGGGACACGGAGGGTGGGGGGGACGCGAGGGAGGGTTGGGGGGGGGAAGTCGAAGGAGGGAGGGAATACGGGAATATGTGTATAAAAACAGATGATTGAACTTGGTGTACCCCCCAAAAAAAAAGTAAATTAAAAAAAAACAAAACATCTGGAGTAAAGCAGAAATATAATGCCACTAAAAAAAAAAAATTAGGTTATCTTATCAAAAAAATGAGAATACAGATTTTTAAACAATATCATATAAAACTAAAGGACCAAATTTGAGAAGCACTAGAATTGACTTTTCAATTTCAGGTTCTCCCCCAAAATCTGAATTTTGAGTTTTCATATGTTATTGGGAAGTAAAAATACAAAACAAACAAACAACAACAACAAAAAAACAGCTTCTTTCCTTTTCCTGATACCCAAATAAACATAGCAAACATGGAAGCTTAATGATACAGAAATACCCTGAAACTTCATTATTTCCTGCAAACGTTTATATACCCAAAAGTGATTCTCAAAGTATAAGGAAGATGAAGCTCGTTCTCTCCCACTTGGGCAAAATTACCACTTCTTTTCACCCTTTCTCTCTTCATCATACATCATTCTCTGTCCTCCCTCCTTCCCATCTCCCCCCACCCCTGCATATCCCTGCTGCTGTCAAACTCTCTTACTTCCTCTTCCCTCTCCTTTATGAAGAGCTATTTGAAAGACTCTGAAGGGCAATTGACTGGTTCTTATTGCCTATTATGCCAAATATGTTTCTTCCCCACCTCACTATTCACAGATTTTGAGACATTTTTCAGTGCCAGTCTAGGTTTGCACTGAAATTTCCATCTTTTACTGGAATTTGAGGGTACATCAATGTAGATGCTCAATGAGGCAGGCTCAGGCATGGATTTCCAGAGCAGCATTTTCTTGGAGCATCTTCTCTAACCCTCAGGTTTTCAAGACAGCAACCATGATTTTGTAAAGCTCCAGTCCCTTATGGATTAGCTCTTATGACCACATTCATAGGAACTAGATTAAAACCAGGAAAAGAATCAATGTGCACACACACATTTCTTTCTGAAGAAATATTTATACAGGAAACTAAATTATCATGTGAATATGGTCCAATATTGATAAAATTCAAGAGTCATCAGAGGTTGTTCAAAATTGTTATGGACTTTATATTCTAATACAATCCTCTCACAATACGGATACTCTGTATCTCTACCTATGTCTACATCTACATCCACATATTTCTTAGTTCTTTGTTTCTGAACAAAAATATGTTATCCTGCTGTCCATAAAACAAAACTAACCTATTAAGGAAATACAAATCAGGATTCCTGTATATCATTTATCAACTGAAGTCACATTTGCTCCACATAACTTTTTCGTGGCACTTTTCACTTCTGCATTCCTTAGTGTATAGATTAGGGGGTTGAGCAAGAGTGTCCAGATTGTATAAGTTACAACCACCATCTTCTCTATTGGAAATGTGGTTGGGGGGCATGTTTATGTGAATATACAAGGACCAAGAAATATGACAACCACAATGAAGTGGGAGGAGCACGTGGAGAGTGCTTTCTGCCTTCCGTCTGCACTCAGCAAGTACAGGATGACAGCATAGGACATAAGCAGGACTATGAAACTCACCATGCATATGGCCCCACTATTAGAGACAGCAAACCAAAGTTATTACATAAGTGTCCATTGCAGGCAAGTTTCAACAAGGGCTGCAAGTCACAGAAATTGTGGTCAGTCACACTGGGGCCACAGAAGGGCAATCTCAGAGCCAGGAAAATCTGGGCTGAGGAGGGAATATAAGATCCCACCCAGGCCAGAGTCACCAATACACCACAGACTTGCCAGCTCATGATGGCTGTATATCTCAAGGGCTTACAAATGGCTACTTTCCATAGTTTAATTATCAATTTAATAGTATAATAATGTATACATTTTAGATGATTTTGCAGAAAAGTTGATGCATGTGCAGGCAAAACTAAGCAAGGAAAGAAGTTTATCTTTTGACGTTATTATCTCTTGGTTAACAAAAAAGGTATTTTTATTATATGTGTATTAAATTATATTACCAGCCAAATTTTACATTTTTACCACATTATTTATGAAAATATTGCCCTTCTGAGGATATTTTATCTTTTGTCACCTTATATTTTGCGATCTTGGTATTTTACCTGCAATTGATATTAATCTACCAAGATAATTATACTTCTTGGTGAAAAGTACAGTAGCTGGAGACAGCTGGTCTGGGTTCAAATCCCAGCTCTACTATTTACTAGTTACAGGACGTTGGGAAAACCACTTTAGACATAATCTTGGTTACTATGCAGATAAAATGAAAAAAGGATCTGGCTCATAGTAAGTAAGAACTCTGTAAGTCTCAGCCTCTGCTACTTCCACTCTTATGATTTTGCTTCTTCTGTGACTTTTTTTTTCCTTTTTATACAATCCAAGTTGTCAATTTTCCCATTTCAATGCAGTCTATTTTTTCAAATTTTTTAAAATCATAACATAATATTTATTCACTTATCTTCCATAATTCCATAATTATCTTTCATTTTAAATACTGAATCAGAATTATCTGGTTTTATTGTGAGGAATGGAGAAAACATCCCCCGTTCTTAACAATTTAATATGAGTTTTAAGGTAACTGTAGATAAGATCATTAATTATGTAACTCACTGTATGATCAGTGTTATAAGAGTGGAAACCATTCACAGAGAGAAGAGTACAAATTCCTAAAGGATACAGTGGCCAGTGAAAAATTCAAAATTTCATTAAGAGATGCACTATAGGACTTTCCTGGTGGCACAGTGGTTAAGAATCCACGTGCCAATGCAGGGCACACACGAAGATCCCACATGCCTCGGAGCAGCTAAGCCCTTGTACCACAACTACTGAGCCTGCGCTCTAGAGCCCATGGGACACAACTACTGAGCCCGTGTGCTACAACTACTGAAGCCCAGCCACCTAGAACCCATGCTCTGCAACAAGAAAAGCCACTGCAATGAGAAGCCCGTGCACTGCAACAAAGAGTAGCCCCTGCTCACAGCAACTAGAGACAAGCCCACACGCAGCAACAAAGACCCAACCCAGCCAAAAATAAATAAATAAATGTATTAAAAAATAAAAAGAGATGAACTATAACTTTAATTAAAGAAGTCAGGAGTTGAACCAGGTCTGAGAGGTGAGTTAGCACAGAGTCTGAAGCCACACTGCCTAGATTCACACCCCACCTAGTGCCCATTATGGTGTAATATTTAACAAGTTCCTAGAGTCTCCACATTTCATTTTCTTCAGCTGTCAGCATAAATAATAAAATAATCCACCCTTTAGGGTTGCTATGAAGGTTGGATAATGCAATATGTGAAAAGCATACGGAAGATGCAGGTATGCAGCACCTGCAATCGCAGTGGTTACTTCCATTATGATCATTAGCGTTGACTTTTCAAAGAGGGATTTTCCATTTTCCAAGAATATCAATCTGAATTGCTTACTTACCTGTAATACAACTGCACAACTGTTTTAAATGTTAAATTCCTTTTCTGAGTAGCTGAAATCATAACAGTACTGTGGATCACACTAGTTTCCTCATGGTGATCAGAAGCTGAGAATGATGGTTTCAAATATCTTTAATAAGTATTTAAAAATAAATAAAGTGCATAACAGCTTTAATAAATGGGGCCTATGATGAGAGGAAAGTAGAAGAAACATAGGCCCTTGGTTATGAAAAAGTCTAGGATCCAGAGATATGAATTCAGAGGAGTGAAGGCTTTGGAATGACAGAAAGGAAAGCAGTATTTTCTTGGACAGGAAAAAGCAAATGCTTTACCAAGCAAATAAAAAGATGATCCATCTGGAACCTCTAGTTTAGCTGGATTCTAAAGTCATAGTAGTAAATCTTGGAAAGTTAAGTTTTCCTCCTAGCCAAAGGCCATTCAAACAATTGTTTGAATATACTTTTATTAGTGATATATAAATTGTAGAGGCTTAAAAACACTAGAACAGCTTTTATTATGATATTTTCGTTACCTAAGAACAAAAATTACTCAAAGTTGTTTAACAAGTGTCTTTTTTTTTTTTTAAACCCGGTTGGACTTTCAGCTCATCTGTAATGAAATGCATACTTCCTTCAAGATGTCAGGCTTCCAAGAAAGATATGTCTTCCTATCCCCTGCCCTTAGAAACTCAGTGGAAAGTATACAAGTAGATTCACTGTGGCCCCAACATAATAAAGTCTGGGCCCGCAGCCATCCCAAATGTGATTCATTGCTGGATCCAGGCTGATTACATCCTATCTTAGAGAAGGATCTTAATGCTCACTCTCAATTCGTCTCTGCACAAAATAAGAAAATTAAATATCTCCCCTCAGACTTAATTGGATCATTTGTTGCCTTGTTGTCATTTTGAAGACTTTATTTTTTATAGCAGTTTTAGGTTCACAACAAAATGAAGAGAAAGGTACAGAGATCTCCCACATAGTCCCTCCCAGGCACATGTATAACCACCACCCCACTGACAACATCTCCCACCAAAGTGGGGCAACTGTTGTAACTGATGAAGCTGCACGGACACATCACAATCACCCTAAGTCCGTGGTTTCCTTCTGGGCTCCCTCTTGGTGGGTACATTCAATGGATTTGGATAGATGTGTAATGACATGTTTCTACTATTATACTATTATGGAGAGTACTCTCACTGCCCTAAAACAGGATCCTTTTTCTATTCCCAAAATATAGAACATAATAAGTCCTTTCACACAGTATTTAATATTCATTAAATTCTAAATAGGATGTCTCGCACACTTCAGTGGAAGAAAAATAACACTTTGAATGAGATATCTCTGTGGATTTTCATTGAGAGAATGATTAGTTCAAACACACCACAAAGTCAGGCTGATATTTCATAAGCATCTGTATTACAAATGGTCAATCTTACAATTCTTTAAGTGGATCCTCAAGGCCTTGTCTATGTTTCTAAATAAAAAATCTCAGATATTCCCTTTTCTCACTCTTTCCATGATCCCTCTTTTTACCTCCTTGCTATCGCTTGAAAAGGAAAGGTGGGCATTTTAAAAATATGATGAATCATAAATATAATAAAATGTTTACTTTGATTTTTAAGTACAATGGCTGAAATGCTCACTGCAGCTTTCAAAGTCATTTCATTTGGTGCCATCATCTGCTCTCCCCTTTTCCTCCCAGCCCTTCTGCTCATGCATGCCCCAGCCATGCCTGTCACTGTCAAAGAACTTGCCTGCTAATGGCCATCTGCTTTAAAGGGTGTGTATGTGTGTGTGTGTATGTGTGTGTGTTTACTAATTATGCAGTCCTTAATTATATCCTTCTTTCATGTTTGCTTTAATATTTTTTGTTCATTTGATTTTACCATCTCATGCAAGTTCACATTATTCTATTTTGTTCACTTCTGGCTTGGCAGAGAGTAGTCACAGAGAAACCAGGACCAGGACTGAAGTCTGTGTTCTGTGGCAATCTCTCTCTAACATTCCACCCCACAGTGCCATGCAAAGCATCAGTCCCCAGCCATCTAGGAGGAGCCAGCATAAAGCCAGAAATCATAAGCAGGTAAAGAAAACCTCTGACATGTTCAGTGCCTGTCCTGACTAGCAGATGGATGCAAACTTCAGGATGGGTCAAAGAGATCAGCATTTTTTATGTGTATTTGAAAAATAATAGTAAGGAGGAGGGGATAGAGAGCTTAGAAAATGGTGGTAGGGTGACTTTCCTGGTGGTGCAGTGGTTAAGGATCCACCTGCCAGTGCAGGGGACATGAATTTGAGCCCTGGTCTAGGAAGATCCCACATGCTGAAGAGCAACTAAGCCCATGCACCACAACTATTGAGGCTGTGTGCTGCAACTACTGAAGCCTGTGTCCCTAGGGCCCATGCTCCACAACAAGAGAAGCCACCGCAGTGAGAAGCTCACTTACCACAAGGAAGAGTAGCCCCTGCTTGCCACAACCAGAGAAAAGCCTGTGCGCAGCAATGAAGACCCAATGCAGCTAATTAATTAATTAATTGATTAATCAGTTAATAAAAAAGAAAATGGTGGCAGAAATCAGAGCAAAAGGGGCAAATATTATTGTGGGAAAGAGTCAGAAAAGGAAGAAGGAGATGAGACAAGGAAAAATTCACAATGCAAGGGTGAGCAAAGACCCATGTTAGGAATAAGGAGGAGTTTGTCCTAGGGTTTCACTAGAGAGTTTGTTTCTCTCTTCTCCACTCTTCACGTTATCCCCTTACTCCAATCTGAGAAAGAGAATTTAATTCGGGGCTGTAAGCAGAGATGATGGTGGGTCCTGGGCAGCAAATGTTAGTATGATAATCAGGGCACTCAGTATCATAGCATCACAGAACCATAGCTTCATCAGTATCAGTGCACACTCACTGCATATCATCAATACTAACCTCTATCTTTTCCTGTCCCTATGCTTTGCAAATAAGAAATCTGCGCATATAGAATACCTTACATCTGCTCCCTTTGATATGCCCCCTTTTTTGATAAGAATTGGCCTGAGCCAGTGCTGTATTAAGCAGAGTCCAGTGAAAACTGAGGAACCCCAAAACTTCAGAGTCTTCTCATCACTGAGGGAAATGTGTTTCCTGAACTTCAGGTTTCTCAGGAGATGGAACTGGATAAAGGCAACTGCCCTAAAACCCAGTCTTGGATGGGAGGCAAGAGAAAGGAAATTGTTCAGTTGGGCTTGAAAACTTACCTTTTTTCTTTGTAAAAAAGATATCCAACAGAGAGCTTACTGCTTTTGCTCTTTCAAATCTGATTTACTTTGAAGATGAATCATGTGCAGTGTTTGCAACACATAAACTGTACTTCAAATCGATCCACTCTGCTTTCTGTTGCAGGACCTGTGGGGAGAGAAGATACTCCACAGGTAACCAACCGTTCCTAGCAGGTCTGGGTTAGACTCTTCAAAAGGGTCTGTGATGATGGCAGAACGTTTCTTACCTTGCTCTTAGAAATCTCCAGAATAAATAGGAAATATCCCCACTACTCTGTGATAGAAACGTCTTTAAATAGCCAGCTCCATTACCCCAAATCATTCCCTCCTAGAGTATGTGAATTAAACATTCCTTTCTCCATCAGATATTTATAGGAGTTTTGGAAAATGTTCATGAATGCCCAGGCTTTGGAGGAACAAGAACTCCACCCTTCCCACCCAACCCTGAAGGATTTGTTAAATAAGCCACTTAGTTCAGTTCATCCAGAATCACAGCAAACCATGGGGCTAATTAATCCCAGACAAGGTTGTCAAAAGGAAGATTCTGTCCACAGAGCTTCCTCCCCTCCTACTCTGTCTTAAGGGACACCTCCCATTTCAGTTACCAAGGCCTCCACCCATGCACTCTACTCCAAGGAAAAGGCACACTTTCAAAGTCACACTGAGGTATACACTACTAAAAGGTACCAAAGGCTCTGTCCTTTAAACCAAATCTTCCCTAATGGCAGAAAAAGCTCTGAGCACAGATAAAGGTTCAAATAGATGTGATCTAATCGAATTCTCGCTTCATGATTTATGGTTCTGTGACTTTAAGCAAGTTTTCTTACCTTCTCCTAGTTTCATATTCTAGAAAACATTTTTGTTAGATATATTAATTATTGTACACCCAAATGATACTGGTAAAATATATTGTAAATAATTACATGAAACCTACTAATTAAAATTTCTATAATTTCTATAATATTTTGAAGTCTGTCACTAAAGGAAGGGAGTGGAGAAAAAATGGAAAGAAAAATGCTTTTACATATTTTTATTTTTAAATCAATTCCTTAAGGTATAATTTACATACAATAGACTGCACCATTTTTAAACATACAGTAAATGACTTTTGACAAATGTTTACACTCATGTAAATACCACCACATGGCAGGAGGTTATTAATTTTATTCTTCTATTTGAAGAACCAAATTTTGGCTTTTTGATGTGTCCTCTCCATATTTACATTCTATTTCTTTTGCTTTCTGCTCTTTATAATTTGGTGCTATAATGTGGTTCCTTCTGAAAGTATGAGGGACCGTCTATTCCATGCTGCTCCCTAGCTTCTGGTGGTTTATATATTTGTATAATCATTCATTTATTAATTCAACAAATATTTGTTGACATTTACAATATGCCAGGTGCTATTCTAAGCACAAGAAATTTAACAGTATTTTTAAGACACAAATTCCTACCCTCACATAAATTGTGTTCTATTATATATGCCAGAAAATAAAATGAATAATTAAGCTGTATGATCCATTAGAGAATGATAAGTGATAAGGAGAAATATTAAGCAGAGATGGAGGAAAAAGAGATACAGAATGTTAGGAATAGGAGGTACAGAATGTGAGTGGGTTAGTGCGTTACACAGAATAATTGAGACACAGAAAACAGCCTTGTGAAGCTTCTTAGAAATTATCACCACAATGAGACCAGTTGCCATCTGTCACCATATGAAGTTGTTATGAAAGAGAATATAATCAGATCTTCTACACTTTTATCATCAAGGTTTGAAGGTGCATCAGTGACGTTATTCAAAAAGAGCAATGCCCATATAAAGCATCTCAAAGTGGCATTATATGTGTTCATCTGCCATAGTTTAGGGTCCAGTCCTCAGATCTGTAGAAAAATAGTCTTGATTATATTTATTCTCAGAGATGGGCTCGATGTCCACTACCTCATGGACTGACTTTTATTCTCTATATTCAGTTAACAGTACCTGAACCAGAATGCAAATGTAATGAGATACATGAAAAATACAAATCAAAACATCAAAGTACTCATCCCAGTCACTTACCAATATCTTTCTATCAATATCTAAGCAAACTTAAATTTGCCTGATAAAGGTAAAATTCTGGTATCCATAGTTTGAAATGTTTTTTCCTAACTCATGAATGTACTGTCAGGCAAATGGCCAGTCCTATCCACTAGTCTGTAAAATACTTCTCTGAAGTAGAAATGTGACTTATGCCTAATGAGATGTTTAGCTTCCTTGATATATTTTGTTCTGCATTTCCAAGGTCTGAATCTCACTTCTGTGAACATCATCTCCTTTTGGATAGGTTGTTATGACATTAGCTCTGTGTTATGTGTCAGTTGTTGCCTCTTTCATGTGTGTGATCTCATCCATGGGGTGTTGGCTTTTATAACACAATGCTAACAATTTTATACAATGACGACCCACTCAGTAACCAAAGATTAGGGAAGTGTCCGTGAACTTAAATTACAGAAATAGATATGTATATAAAACTAAAGAATATGAAAATAATGCTCAACCCAATAAACAAAAATGATATTAATGTACCTAGAGAGAAATTATGGATCAATATGGAGAGTATCTTTATTATAACTAGAATTGTCCTATTTGAATAAAATGTGATGAGTTATTTCTCTGTACATACACAGGCAAAGGAAAGGCCAATTTTAAGGGTGTTACCAAGAGGAGACAAGTATCAAATAGGGGCTTAACTAGTTGCTCCTTGGGGAGCACATGTCTCTGAGAGAGACTTCATGCTATTGTCTCTTGAGCCAGAAAAGATATGGTACAAACTCAATAGTGCCAGAGCTGGTTTGCCAACAAAATGGATGATAGAAATCAGGGACAAATTATAAAACTTAGATAAGAAACATGAAAGAAAAAAACAAAATTGTGTGCAAAACCAGAAGGTAAACCAATGAACAAAAGGATCTGGCTCACAAGCTTCAAAAGAACAGAAGTATCAAAGCAGAAGCAGAAGTGAGAAATAGGCTTGTGCTCCCACAGATATGGTTGTACTTCATATTCTCTTACTGTGTGTGACATTGGCTTAAAATAATACAGATTTGTGCTCTATACATTCTGTCTATTTCCTCAAACATCCTACTGGAAGAGGATTATATTGTCCACACTGGAATGAGAACATTTTCTCTTTTTCATCAGTCTCATTTTATTTATTTATTTATTTTTTAAGAATTTTTATTGAGATACAGTTAACATACAATAAACTGCATATATTCAGAGCATAAAATTTGGTATTTTTTTCTTATTAGTAATGTATATATGGCAATCCCAATCTCCCAATTCATTCCTCCCCAACCCTCCCTGCTTTCACCACTCATTTTATTTAAACAGTGACAGAATTAGCAATTGGCATCTTCTGCTCTTTGCTTCCTTGAGTCAGAGTTTGTTGCACCATAACTTTCTCATGGCATGTCTGACTTCTGCATTCCTCAGAGTGTAAATCAGAAGGTTGAGCAAAGGTGTCCCAATAGTGTAAAACAGCCACCATCTTGTCCACTGGAAATACAGTTAGAGGGTGAGTGTATGTGAATATACAAGGTACGAAGAATAGGGTGATAACGATAATGTGGGAGGTGCAGGTAGAAAGGGCCTTCCTTCTTCCTTCTGCACTATGATTACTCAGAGAACATAAGATGGAAACATAGGAGAGTAGCAGCAATATGAAACTCACCATGCATATGGCCCCACTGTTAAACACTATGAGTAGATTCATGACATATGTGTTCATGCAGGCAAGTTTCAACAAAGGTTGCATATCACAGAAATAATGGTCAATAGCCTTGGGGTCACAGAAGGGTAATCTCAAAGCCAAGAGAATCTGTGCTGAAGAGTGGATACAAGACCCCACCCAGGTCAGCTTCACCAATGCACTGCAGACACGCTGGCTCATGATGGTTGTGTATTGCAGAGGCTTATCAATGGCCATGTAGTGATCAAAAGACATGAGGATGAGCAACAAGGTCTCCATGCACCCAAAGAAGTGAACTGCAAAGACCTGGGTCATGCACTTGTTGTAGGAGATGACTTTCTTGTCAGATACAGAATCTACAATCAACTTAGGGGCAGTGGTTGTTGAAAAACAGGCATCAGCAAAGGATAAGTAGAAAAGGAAGAAGTATGTGAGGCTCCCAAATGTCTGGCTATACCTTATGGTCTTCACAATTTGGAAGTTTGCCAACAGAGTTGTGACACATAGGAACAAGAAGATCACAAATACTACTTTCTCCTTTAGTAGGTCCTGTGTCAGTCGAAACAGAATGAACTCATTCACACTGCTATTCACCTGTATGGTTACAGTGAACAGACAGCTGAGAAGTGGTTCATCTGCAAAGCAAGTTGAGGAAATGGTAACTTGGTAATAGCCGTGTATTTGGACATGGAATTACAACTTTTAGAGTTCTACTTTCATCAGCATGTATGACTGTGTTTCTCACAGTTTTCATGCGTTATACTCACTTCGGAAACTTTTTTTTTAATATTGACCATGCTTTAGCCATGGGCATTGATTCAAGTTCTTCCTATGTAGAACAAACATTTTTTTGGGGGTAGGGAAAACCCTCAAGTGATTGTTTTCTCTTGCCAAGTCTGAGAACTAGTGAATTTGTTTTATAATCTTGATTAGGTCATTTCAATGTCTTGAAGTTCTTTCTTCATATGACAGAGATTCTAATAAATACATTATTAAGCATATGTATATGCATATGATATATGTGTACATATTATGTGCCTCAATTACTGACAAATCATATCCTTCTATAATTTAGAAATAGTATATTTAAAGATTCTCTCTCGAGCAAACACATTTCTTGGTTTGAAGACCAGTATTTCTATCTACGTACAAATTGGATCATTTTCTATTGTTTCTAAAACTATAGCAATAAGGCATAAATTACAAACAAAAATCTAACTTGGTGCATTATTATATTTGCTGAGTTAACAGAATTAAAATTATGATATATTTTTTGATTCGTAATAGAGTATAATATTTTTGTATATTTAATTTCTTATATTTCATCTATTTTGAAGTTATATATATCTTTTGTCAGCTACATTTTGATATATTTAAGTTTTGGGCTCTTTTTTTGTCTTTTTCAATTTTATCCAATAAAAATCTATCAATTTTACATTCCTGTTACCATTTTAGTCAATTAATTTGATTTGAGAGATGTCATCTTTATTCTCTCATAATATTTCTATGCCTTTTATATTTAATATCCAATGAGCCAGAATTTATTTTAATATGAGTTTTGAGATACACTGATTAATCAACAATCCTTTAATGAATCAACACCATCAATTCAGTCATCATGTAAGTACTGAGAACCTACTTATATCTGGAGTCAACTGATAGGGCATAGAAAGATGTCCTCAAACCTCTTTACAACCAAGTTGGAGGGATAACATTTCTCTAGATAAAATCACTAATTATGTAAAAATTACACACAACTCTATGTGGTAATACCAAGTGAATTTTGACTCCAAAAGCATAATGATTCCTAGAGAATAATTCGACTGGTCATTGAAGTTTCAAAGTGAAAAATAAGTGCAGTTATGGCTTTAAATATGTTAAACTGAAGTTTCCAACAAGGTTCTCTGAGACTCAAATATTCAATAAGTTTATACAGGGTTTCCCTAAGTAGAATAAATATTTCAACATCAGTAAGTTAAATCATTCATTTACCTCTAATAAAGTTACACATCTAAATAAAATTGTTTCCTTGCAGTGTAGCTAAAATATTAGTCAGTGTGAGAAATTAGAAATGGTATAATAACTACAAGCTCTGCTTGGCAGTTCCAATTATCTCTGATGACTATAAAAAAGAAAATATATTAATGACTTTAATTTAAATACATTAGGTTTCTAGTACAGTATAAAGACAAAAGATAGAGAGCACTTTGCTGTGAGAAGAGGAGCAGTTTGGAGAGAAGTGGTTAAATATCATTAGCAGGGGAATACAGGAATTGCTTCAGGAAAATTAACTACAACTACTCTGGTCTGTGTTATATCAAAGCATGAATTATAGGTATTGTAAATATCAAAGGGCTAATATCATCAATAATTATATTTCTTTGCCAAAATTAAAAATTACTATGTTAATGCTTTTCTTTCTATTATTTATTTATTCATTCATTCATTCATTCATTTATTATTGAAGTATAGTTGATTTACAAAGTTGTGTTAATTTCAGGTGTACAGCAAAGTGATTCAGATATATATATGTATATATGTATATATATATACTTTTTCAGAGTCTTTTCCCATATAAGTTATTAAGTTATTACAAAATGCTGAGCATAGTTTCATGTGCTATACAAGTCCTTGTTTATCTATTTTTTATATATATATATAGTAGTTTGTATATTTTACTCCTACATTCCTAATTTATCTCTCCCCTTCTACCTTTCCCCTTTGGTAACCATAAGTTTGTTTTCTATGTCTGTGAGTCTGTTTCTGTTTTGTAAATAAGTTCATTTGTATCATTTTTTTTTAGATTCCACATATAAGTGTTATCATGTAATATTTACCTTTCTCTGTCTGACTTACTTCACTTAGTATGATCATCTCTAGGTCCATCCATGTTGCTGCAAATAACATTATTTCATTCTTTTTTATGGCTGAATAAGTATTCCATTGTGTGTATGTGTGTGTGTATCACATATTTTTATCCATTCAGTTGGTGATGGACATTTAGGTTGCCTCCATGTCTTGGCTATTGTAAATAGTGCTGCAATGAACATTTGAGTACATATATCTTTTTGAATCATGGTTTTCTCCAGATATATGCCCACGAGTGGGATTGTGGGATCATACAGTAGCTCAATTTTTAGTTTTTTAAGGAACCTCCATACTATTCTCCATAGTGGCTTCACCAATTTACATTCCTATCAACAGTGTAGGAGGGTTCCCTTTTCTTCACACTCTCTCCAGCATTTATTATTTGTAGACTTTTTGACAATGGCCATTCTGACTGGTGTGAGGTGATACCTCACTGTAGTTTTGATTTGAAAAATCAAAACTATTGTGTTAGTGTTAAAGATTGTTTTAAATTTTAATATGAGGAGATATCTCATTTACTCATTTATTCAACAGTCATTTACTGAACTGCTACATCAGGCTGCTCTAGACACTAATTATACATCAATAAACAAAAGAAAAAATAATTTCCTGCCGCATAGTTTACATTATATGAAAGAGGGTGATAAAAATAATAAAAATAAGTAATAAATTATATAGTATGATAGAAAGTGATGAGGTCTTTACAAAAATAAAGAGTAGATGGGCAGGGGGTTCCTAAAATCCAAGATGTCAGTTGCTATTTTTAAACACTTGGAGTAGCCATGTGATACAAGACCCACAGCAGAGGTTCTGCAGATGCTCTGACCCATCCCATTCCTGAGTCAGTGTTTGTCATCAGTCACTGAAATCAGCAACCTAAATATAAATGTTTTTTCATGTAAAATGGTTTAAGTAAATTTCTGTTTATAATCTCTAAGATAGTTTTGTCTTCCTTCCACAAAAGTTTTCCAAGGCATCAAATGAGTAGCAAGACATCTGAGAGGTAATTTCTTTCCTCATTCTTTTTCTGATTTTTAGATTCCAAGCAATGTAAAATTCAACTCTTTTTAATTTACATGAGGATACTAAGTTGCCAAATCAGATTTCATAAGTGATCTAAGACTGAATCTGGCTCTTATTTTAATGCTTTTTATATTACATTACTTTACCACCTGTCAAACAAGGCCCATCCACACTGTTTTTGTCTAATAAGAAAATCTGACATTTTTACTCAATTTTTTCAAATTTTAATGTTTTATTTTTCCTTAGAAACCACCATTATTCTGTTCCGCACTTTCCTCATGGTGCTTTTCACTTCATTATTCCTGAAAGTATAAATCAAAGGATTGAACAAGGGAGTTAGGATGGTGTAAAATATGGCTATCATTTTGTCAAAGGAGAAAGCAGATGGAGGTCGTGCATACACAAATATGCATGGCACAAAGAACAAAATTAAAACAGCGATGTGGGATCCTCAGGTACAGAGGGCTTTCTGCTGCCCTTCAGTGCTATGGGTTCTCAGAGACAGCAAGATGACCCCATAGGAGACAAGCAACAAGGAGAAGATTAGGATGCTGAAAAACCCACTGTTGGTGACCACCAAAAGGCCAAAGACATGAGTGTCAGTGCAGGCAAGCTCCAGTAATGAGAACAAGTCACACATGAAGTGATCAGTGACATTGGGGCCACAGAGGGGCAGCTGGAAAGTGAAGAGAATTTGTATCATGGAATGCAGGAAGCCCCCTGTCCAGGCTACCTCCATCAGAAGGATACAGAGCCTGCTGTTCATGATAGAAGAGCAGTGCAAGGGTTTGCAGATGGCCACATAGCAGTCACAGGCCATGGCAGTGAGGACAATCACTTCCACTCCAGCAAGGAAGTGCTCAGCAAAGAGCTGGGTCATGCAGCCTTCGAAGGAGATGGTTTTCCTCTCATAGAGAGAGTCCACCATCACCTTTGGGACAATGATGGAGGAGCAGCATGCATCCAGGAAGGACAGAAGAGTCAAGAAGAAGTACATTGGGGAGCCCAGGAGTACTGGGCTGCTACTGATTAGCAAGTTGCCCCAGACAGTTGTAATGCAAATGGACAAAAATACAACAAATATCATTTTATGCACATTTGGATTCTGTGAAAGCCCCAGGAGGACACATCCAGTTACAAAGCTTTGTTTTTTTCATAATTTCCAAGGGAAAGGTGAAAAGTAGCACAGTGAGCACGTAGAATCTACAATTACAAGAAAGAAAATTTTGTCTCCAACGAGTTGACGGTACTTCATAGCCATCAGCAGGTTGGTGCATCCACATGAAAAATTACCTTATGTTCTTGTGCTGGTTTTGTCACTGAGACACAAAACTAGAAATTTGCTGAAGGTAGTAAGTGGATACCAGGAAGAACTGACCTGCAGATAAAATATTAAATATTTTAAGATAGAGCTTCAATATAGGGGAAGGGTAGGGATCCACCTGTGGCAGGGACAAGACATAGTTTTATCTCAGCTGCCAACTCTGATCACTTAGTAGTGGTTTCCTGGAGTGAATAGTGGGAAGAGTTCTGAGGCCACATCCAAGTTCTGAGGAAAGGAAGAGAGTGATTTATTAGTCATCCCTGCCATGTGCGTGGATGGGAGCAGGGCCATCCCTGATCAGGTGACTCCCTTACCTGCAAATAGAAGGAGAAATAACACCCAGTTTAAGAGATGCTTGGAAACCATGACTATTCCCCGAGTTATTTCTTTAAAAGTCTAAAATGAATTGAGCTTTTAAGATCAATTCATTCTTTATAAAAGAGAAGGATCATTAGGAATGCACCTGGCTGTGGTCTAAGACATAAGTATGCATGTGTTGAGTTTTTTTCCTTCACTCATCATTTAAAAACAAGAATAAAAGTTTACAAAAATTAATAATACCTACTAATGAGTATTGTTATAATGACTAAGTTAAATAATGCAAGGAAGGTCAGGGTCTAGTGTGTAGGAAACAGTCCATGTTAGATATTATCACCCAATTTTAATGATAGGACACTCATACTTGAAGAGATAAAATCAACAAAATAACAGGTGCTGAGTCTGGAATTTTAACCCAGAGCCTCTGGCTCCAACACCCAAGACCTTTTTACTGGATCTACAGGGAAAGAAGCAAACATTTTTCTAGCAAGAACTTCACAGCAGGCGTGGCCTTTCCAGAGTTTCCTTTCACTGCAGAGGTTAAAAACTTCTGATTCCTTTGATCATGTTGAATGATGCCTCCTAATGAAGGACGCAGGGAAAATGATGTAGACTCAGAAAGTAATGGCCCCATTACTTACAGATGCAATTTGGCAGCAACCACACAGGTAAGGAATAGAGACAATGTGTTTAATATAGCCAGAGCCTGAGGCTTTATAGATTAGTTGCTAAGTATGTATTCAATGTTGCTGAATCAGATCAAGTAGTACTCACCAATGTGTATCTGTTTCAAATTTATATGACTTATTGTAATATAGGGATGTTCACATACAAACTCCCTACTAATTTCATAGGATGATAATGAAGGTCAAATTGGAAAATGTTGCTTTTGATACAATGCCCTTATCAATTTTAGTTATTCTTCTCTCACTTAAAACGCCAGATAACTTACCCACAGAAAGCATTTCCAGGAGTCATCCAGATATTACTCCAACTTTTGACTTAATTTCTCACAGCAAGACACAGCTTTGAAGAATAATTGTGTCCATATTTGTACATATATGAGAAATTCATCAGTTAAATGGCATGTGAGTGTGTGTGTATGTACATATGCATATAATCTATGTTGGTTAAGTAGGCAAGTAAGAGGATAATTAGGATCCCTTTAGGAATTAAAAATAAGTTGATTTTGGACTTCCCTGGTGGCACAGTTGTTAAGAATCTGCCTGCTAGTGCAGGGGATTTGGCTTTGATCCCTGGGCCGGGAAGATCCCCCATGCCTTGAAGCAACTAAGCCCGTGTACCACAACTACTGAGCCTGCGCTCTAGAGCCCGCAAGCCACAAATACTGAGCCCATGTACCACAACTACTGAAGCCTGTGTGACTAGAGCCCATGCTCTGCAACAAGAGAAGCCACCACAATGAGAAACCCATGCACCACAAGGAAGAGTAGCCCCACTCCCCACAACTAGAAAAAGCCTGTGCACAGCAAAGAAGACCCAACACAGCCAATAAATAAATAAATTTATTTAAAAATGTTGATTTTTATGAATGACACTGACAGCTAACAGAAATAACTGAAAATGTTAATAAAGCAAACAAACATACAGACATATATACTAATATGTCATTTTACTTACCTTAAATTAACTTTTTCCATTTTATTTCCAGGATACTAGACATTCCTAAACAGTGCCTGCACTCTGAACTCCATATCCAGCTATAGACTGTCATCAAGAAAACAAGAATAGGGCTCCCCTTGTGGCACAGTGGTGAAGAATCCGCCTGCCAGTGCAGAGGATATGGGTTCAATCCCTGGGCTGGGAAGATCCCACATGCAGCAGAGCAACTAAGCCCATGAGACACAGCTACTGAGCCTGTACTCTAGAACCCGTGCACCACAGCTACTGAGCCCATGTGCCACAACTACTGAAGCCCACATGCCTAGAGCCTGTGCTCCACAACAAGAGAAGCCACTGCAATGAGAAACCTGTGCACCACAACGAAGAGTAGTCCCCACTCTCCACAACTAGAGAAAGCCTGTGCACAGCAATGAAGACCCAATACAGCCAAAAAGAAAACAAATAAATAATAAAATAAATCTTTAAAAAATAAAGAAAACAAGAATATAAAACAAACCTTATAAGATCATTGGATCAATTAATGACTACTTATTAAAAAGTAAGGAATATCAGTATGTGATAAGAGACAATGAAGTGAAATGAGTAAGAACATCAGCTCCAGATTCATGGAGCCCTAGGTTCAAATCCAGGCTTTTGTACTAAGTTACATTATATGATGAGAAAAGTTACTTAAAATTCTCAAGAGCTCAGATTCTATTCTATAACTGAGTATAATAACAATACCTATTGATAGAGAATCAGGTAAGGCAATAACACTCATATCAATAAAACCATTTTTGCAGTTAGATAATGGAGAAGATTACCATAAATAGTAAGAAGCTCCCAGAGCCTTTGACACAAAGCAGCAATGACAATGTTTTTACTCCTAGTTTCTGCTTTACCATGTCCAAGGCTGATAAATATCTTTACTCATCCTTTTATATATTCACAAATATAAAATATTTTTATTGGTCACAGTGCAGATACGGTATTGTTTAAATGTCTTTGATAGTCCCTGAATAAATTATTATGGCCTTCAGACCCTCATGTGTCCACTTCTTTTTCAGGTAGCTTCATTGTACAAAGAAAATCAAATAGCCCGAAGGGTGGAGAGGAAGATCAAGGCTCTTTTAATCTAACAATTAAATAATTCTTAGGCTCTCTACCTCTCTTATCTGGGGAGTTCCTTAAAGAAACTCAAAATGCTGATTAAATATGAAGAAATCAACCCTCTCTTCTTTTACATGAAAGGAATTTCCAGAATTATTGTTAAAACAGGCAATGGAGAAGACAGTGTCCTTGGAGAGTATAATCACAAGGTTTATGATTTGAAATGAATAAAAGGTAATTAAATGCATTGTGTTGTCCTGGATTGAATCCTAGAAGAGAAAAGGGACAGTGGTGGAAAAGTTAGTGAAATATGAATAAAATCTTATGTTTCCTTAAGAGTAACATATCAACATCCATTTCACAGTCTTGACGAATATACTCCTGGTAAAGCTAGATGATATTTATTAGGGAAAGATAACTGAAGAGTAGACAGGAACTCTGTATTATCTTGGCAACTTTTCTATTAATCTCAAATTACTCCAAAATGAAAAGTTAATTAAAATAATACAATAATTGTCCAGTTTCTAATATAAAAAATCTAGCAACTATAGCTTCATAGCCATGTATCGTTGAAGAAACCACAAAGCTTCTTGAGTCCTCTCCCATAAAATAGGTAGAGTAACACTGGTTCAAGCTGCTGGTCAGTGAGTGTCAAATAAGGCAGTTATTATGAGTGTGCTTTGTAATGTATAATTCAAGAGGAAGATATTAAATATTGATATAAGCTTTATTTTTAAATAGTGTCTACACACACCAAGGGAACTGAAGAATTGTATCTATCATAAGAATAAAATGTTTTTTTAATTGTATCAATTATAAATTGCGATGAAACTGCTTCATTCATACAATCATATTGGGAAATGTTTTAGCAAATATTTTCAGATTCATAAAAATGTCTGTATTCTTTATATGAGTAACCCCAACCCTAAAAATTTTTCTAAAAGTGAAATCAGGTGGTCTAAGTTTTATAATGAAAGACAATGTGTCATTTATAATAATAAAAATTCAGAAATATCAAAAAAGCCAAATAATAAGTTTATGCAATTTGGTCTTCTATGAATTAATAGCAAAATATGCTATAAGTTAAACAGTAATAAATAACATAAGGACATAGATGGTGAAGAATTTTTACAACATGGTAAATGAGAAAAACAAAAAAAAAGTGTAATAACCCTGCTCATATATACAGACATCTTAATATAATTTTAAAATCACAGAGGGAACATATGAAAATAGTAGAGATTTTTTCTTTTCAATATGTATTTTGAAATAATTATAAGAAAGTTTAACATTAAAAATCAAGTATAAAACCCACATCACCATATTATTCATCATCTAAACATTTGTTCAGAAAATGAAGATGAGGTTTGAGGATAATGTTGTTATTTATCCAGTGTAATTAATTTGCGTAGGTGGAACCGACATACTAACATAGCATAGGATCTTGTACTACAAGTGTTTACCTGCTGTAAAGAATCCACAGATATTCAAATCATGGGTCCAGTCCTCCCTGTCAATGTTCACTTCATATACTCTTCTAGAGCTTGTTCTGTTCATGTTTCTGATAGAATATTTCACCATCTTTCTTTCCCTGTTAGCCATATCCTTCAAATTCTGGAGATGCATAGGCGATTGCTCAGGGTTCCTCAAACCGTGAACTGTGTGCTCTAGGCCATGTCTTGGACCTGCGACCCTGGAAATTTTGCATTCCGACAATTACCATTGCCCACTATTTCCTTCCCATTCGTTTTGGCAACAAAACTATTCTAGCATCAATCATTCTGAAAATAATGCAGAAATCCATGTTTCAACTTTGAAGTTGATAGAATATAACTATTATATAATAGTTTATATAATAGTATTATATAATCAGTATGTTATTCAAAATTATATGAGAAATTAGTAATATGGTTGTCATATATAGTGTTTTCTAATTATATTTTTAATATTAAATTAACAGATTAAAACCCTATTCTAATTACCATCTGTGTTAAATTCCTTGAATCGACTGAATTTTTGATCCAGGATTATTATTTACTCCAGCAATAAAAAATTTATTTTTTGTCTCTCAGATCTTTTCCTCACCCCTAAATATTGCTCTGCTGATTTCCCTAAATGCTTCAACTTTTACTATTTCTGGAATTTGGAAAGAAAAAATATATTTCTATGTTTCCACATGTGTCCTTCCTGATGGGTGCCTGAGTCTTCTTTCCTTCTGTTGTCTTAGGGATTTAGTTCATTTTAAAAAAAGAGACAAAGCCACAACGACTAGCACCAAGGCAGTTCAAATCTTCAACCATTTATTCTTGAACAATTCTACGGCAGAAATCTAATGTTATTTATGACATCAAGTGCACGTAGAGAAAATTAAATGTGCAAATTTAAAATCAGAAGACTCTGCTCTGTTGCTTGAGTAAGACACTTACCATTCACGTCCTTCCCTGGGTCATTCCTTAGCATTTTGTTGTGGGAAATTAAGTGCCGTAATATACATCAATAGCTCTCTAAGTGGTAAACGGCACTGGAATTACAGGGCTCCTACACTGGCACTATGTATATACACTAAAAAATATACTTTTTTGTCGAAAAAACCAGGATGAGGGCCAGTGTTAGAGGATGAATGATAAATGGTAATATATTAAGAAATAATAAATAAAATGCTATTGACTAGCTATAACAACAGTATTCCTTTGTTGCATTTTATAGTTATTAGGATTTAACTTGAAGATGAAAAACTGAAGATATGTCTAATTTCATTAGACTTGAATAGGTATTCCTAGCTCTCCAAAAATGGTTGCATTCAAATAGCTATTTATTAAGCTCTTAAATGGTCAGGTCCTGTTCAAATAACTCCACATGTATTATTTTACTTTATTTCAAATACTTTGACCTTGTTAACATATAATCTCCATTAAAAATGAACATTCTGAGGACAAAAAAGTTTATATAGCTGGCCCAAGTATACACAATTAAAGTGATAGATCCTAGCTTGCCTTAAACTTGGTAACCGGACCACAATACCCATACTTTTAAGTAACACATCACAATTTAAAATCCTCTCTGAATATGCAAAAATGTGAATTATAAATCTCACCATGTGTCAGTTCCTTGAAAACTCTGGTAATGACAATTTTTATTCTCTGTGGAGAAAGAAGTCTGTTCAATAGCTGGCCAAAATGTGAAATATATTTCTAAGTCTTACTTCTACATCTAAGAGACAGAGGAAGTTGCAACTCTGGTAGAGGAGGCAAATAATTTTCCCCACTGATTCTTAAGAACAGTCTTCAACACGGCCTCAAGCTAAAAATAAATGAAGAATAATGTTTCCTCCCTGACTTCTAAGTGGAATTTAAAGAGATTTCCCTGAGAGGTCAGGAACCTGAAGAACTACCCTCAGTTCCCCTCAGGGTTTTAACACTCCCCATCATTATGATTTTCCAAGACAGTTATCTGTGGTTTGACTTGCTCAAGTGTTTGTTAAATTTTATGTCCCAAATCAGAGTTTTTTTTTAATTATTTTTTATTTTTTTAGCTTGTGCTGGACTTCTATTTGAAGATGCTTCAATTTCCCTTCATATTCAGAAATAGAAAACTGTGTATACTGGGATGGAATATAGTGCCTTTGCAGAATTGGGGTGAGATGCCTGTGTACCAGTTAAATGCAAAAATGGATTATGGGATAAGGCACAGCATCAATCCATAAAGACATGTATTGTTTGGGGATGAAAGCAGCAGTCATGTTTATTAAAGAATAACAATTTTATGTATAAATGTGCAAAAACATATACATTAATCCAAAATGTGCCTGATCTTAATGTGCCATAACTTTAAAATTAAAAGCACAATTTCTAGAGATTAAAGGGATTTTTCTTTTTTCTTTCTTTTCTTTTCTTTTTTTTTTTGAAAAGAAGGATTGACAAGTTTGTTTACACTGATGGAATGTAGCATTGTGATTGAAGCTTGAGGAAAAATCTGGACTTAGCTCAGAGAGTCCATATCAAGGAGATTGTCGATCTATACACTCTTGTATTTTACCTATTTTTTATGTTTATTCACACCCCACAGAAAGAAGAGTTATTGAAGTGATTCACCAGAAAAGTAAATGTCCATAATTACCTAGAGTTCGTTTGCATATGGTATTAAGCAACAAGTGCTATTTTTGTTTCACTGAAATTTTAGATGGTTTTTGTGACACAGAAGAACCATTTGACATGGCCCACACTCCTGGAGGGGATAATGTTTTAAAATTGTGACTCAACAGCAGAACTCCAGCAATTAATCCTGGAATCCTGGTTCCTACTTCAGACCACACTTAGCATCTTCTGTTTTATTCCAAGACGTGCTTTGCTTAATCCTTTATTATTTGTTTCTGTTAGAAGAAGAAGATGGGATAAGAAATAATAGTGTGATGATGGGGTGGGGTAGATAATGTAACAGGCATGTTATTTGTGCAAAAATGGGGTGCATTAAAAAAAACTTTTCAAATCAGAACAGAGAGAGAAAGACAGAGACAGAGACAGGTGTAAAGCGTGTGTGAAAGGAGGGGATGAGGCAGAGGGGAGAGAATTGACAATATGTCCTCCCAGAATTTATCTAGTAGTCCATGCTTCCCAACAGGTTAAAATTCCACCCTTATCATTAATTAAATTATACAATGCATACTAAATCTACAATAGAGAGAGGGCTCAATTCTGGGCCATTTCTTCTATTCTTTAAAATTCTTTATTAATGGGAATATAGCAAAATTTTTACAAACCAAAACTTTATGATATATTCTTATATCTAGTAAATCTAGTTCCCTATCTCTTTTCTTTTCTTCTGTCACCAAGGCTATTCAAAGACAGGCATGCATGCATATAAATGTTAGAATTGTTATGGCAATTTCCATGAAAATATGGTTTGCCACTGGGGTGGGGGCTGTTGTTAACTCATCACAGAAGAGATGTCATTAAAGTCAGGGTCTCCCTTAGGGTGTGTAGAATCAACCACATATTTTTTACAGGATCCATAATTATATAAACAGCTTTGTGTCAAAAAAATTAATAATAATAAACAATTGGACCAAAACTCATGGGTCAGTGTGAGATATGGGGGTTTATGGATGGAGATTTAGAATCACAGGTAGAGAGGAGGTACTTATTTGTTTATTGTCCAGTCAGAGCACAGAAAGAAACTTCCTGGTGTCCCAGCATCTCTCTTCCTGTTCAGTTCCAGAATCCTTCTCTTCTTGTTCTGTTTAGAATCTTGGTATTTTGGAATCATGCCTCTGAAATTCCTTAAAACTATGTATTTAGTGGTGTTTTACATCACAGCTAATGATGCTCCATCTTTTATTGGACTGCCCATGAACACTGCCTTCCATTTACTCTCTCAACAATACTTCTTTGTTAATGGGCACAAATGCAAATCTCAGGACCAGAGTCTGAAAGAAAATGTGAACAGTAATTCATTTCCTGGCCATGTTAAATTGACAATTTGTACTTTCATAGCATAAGTATAGAATTACTCATCTTCCCACCATGTTTTCCTTCAAACTCTTTAATCATTCTTTACTCAGTGCATTCCTAGAAGGGGATGTTTATGATGCTGACCACAGCCCTGCCTTCCACATGCCACCGCCAGCAGGTAGGGTAGATAAAAGACCTGACTGCAAAGAAACGTGCTCACACTCAAGCTTGTTGTTCCCCTCATCACCTATGGCTTAGAAACAACACAGGAGAGCACAATGCCACCACATCCATGGAGGGAAGAGAGGACCAGTCCTCATCACAGAGCAAAGGTTTTAAAGCCCTTGCAGGAGTTAAGCATGGTCACCTCTGAAGAACTGACTGACACATGGCACAGAGCCTGTGGAAGGGCTGGGTGACCTTCCTGGGTGTCAGCAGGAGAGATGCACAGAACAAAAGATGTCCATCCATACCACTGTAGATAGTGGTACAGTAAATTCCCCTACATGTGAACCTTCAAGTTGCAAAATTTCAAAGATGTGAACATGCATTCGCATGTCCAATCACATGTTAGTTTTCATGTCTGATGCATGTTGTCACATGCGTGCATCCTCTACAAGTGGTTGTGATTTGTTTATGTTACTGTACAGTACTGTATAGAATACAGTAGTACAGTGTCTTTATTTCAAGCCCAGCATGTCTGGAAGCAAGCGTAAAAGCAGAGGTGATGTGGCTGACACTATTGTACTTTTCAAGGTACCGTACTGTAAGATTAAACATGTTTATTTTTTGTGTTTGTTTTTATGTATTATTTGTGTGAAAATTATTATAAACCTATTACAGTACAGTGTTATAGTCAATTGTGTTAGATACCTAGACTAACTTTGTTGGACTCACGAACAAATTGGACTCAAGAAGGCATTCTTGGAATGGAATTCATTTGTTTGTAGGAGACTTACTGTACTGCAGTCAGACATGGGCAGGTGAGAGCTGAGAGGGCCCAGACACCTGGCCCAAGCCCAGATCCTTGAATGTGTCCTGCGTTACCCAAACTCAGCATGTAAACATCATTTTAGTAATCAATTTAGTACAATAATATGGAAGAAATAATGAATCAGCTTGTGGAAGCCATTTCCTAGCTAGACTGCCCTGCTGGAAACAAGGCACTTCATAGGTGCAGAATCTACCAGGTGCAGTATTTGGTGGACCCCATGGGTGGAATAGAGCATCAAAGAGCATCCAGAAGAGGAAAGACAGGGATGAGACCCATGCAGTCTAATCCAGGCTGGAGTGTCCCATTAGAAGGCACTTCCCAGTCCCAGACTCTAGAAGAGAACTTGGGAAAGTTCTCAGAAGACACTTTAAGGTGTGGAGCTAAGAACAGTTGCCCTGCTTGCCTGAGTCCAAGGGCAGCAGTACCTAAAACATTGTTTTTTTCCCATTTACTAATATAAAGTAAATTAGTTATGCAGGCAACTGGGAGAACGTGTACTAGGCAGAGAGAGCAGCCTATGTGAAGGACCTACAGCAAATTTATACACACCTTACCAGTAAGAGGAAGAGAATGCTGCCAGGCTAACCAGAGGAGTCAGATAGGGGTGGTCGTAAGGGAGGAGTTATAGAGAAATAACAGGGCAGCCAGATAAGCCTGCCTGATTTTTAGTAATTGAAAGGGTTTAGTTTTTACCCTGATAGATATGGAGGATATTTTCAGGATACTGAGTAGAGCTGTGATACAATCTGACTTATGAGTTTAATGGATAATTCTGAGGCTGTGTTGAGGATAAATTATTAGGGCAGAGGATGCTAAAATAAAAGCAAGAAAAATAGATATGAGGGAATTGCAACAATTCAGGTGAAAGACAATAATGGTTTGGAACTAAATAACAGATATAAAAGTGGTTAGACATGGTTGAAATTGGAATATATATTGAAGGTTGAGCCAACAGGATTCCCTGATTGACTAGATGTGGGGTATGAGGAAAAGAGAGACCAAATTGTGCCATTAGCTGAGACAGTGAATATAATAAGTGGAACAGGTTCGGGGATGAGGGAAGAACCAGGGCACTGCTTTAACCTTATTCAGCATAAAATATCTATTAGTCATTCAGGAGAAAATAGCCCAGAGGAAGCTGGATTTCCAGGCCTCAACCTCAGCGGATCCTGGTCACATAAAGAGAGTATGCCAGGGAAGACTGGGTGAAATGCTGCTGCTGAAGATGTATGAGGAGAAGTGAGTGATGACAGTTATGTTTAGTGATGCAGATATCCTTGTTGACATTGAGAAGAGCATTTTCAGTAGGTGTTAGTAATTGAAGTGTGACTGAAAGTGTTTAAAGAGAACAGAAAGAGAAAAACAGAGACAGCTGTTAGAGAATCTCTTGAGTTTTGCAACAAAGAGGAGAGAATGAAATGAAGTCATAGCTGATAAAGGAAAAGGAATCAATAGAAGATTTTACTTTAAAGATGAAGGGGATAACAGATTGCTTCTTTGCTAATGTAAAATGATATAGTAAAAAGGGACGTGGATAAAATATGAAGCATAGAAGCTATTTTTAGACCAATGTTCTCATGTAAACAAGAAGGAAATGAGGTCCAGTGTATTAATAAAGAGGTTGATTGCCTTTGGATAGGAACATGAATAATGAATGCATTTTTAAGAGTATGTAGGAAGATAGCATATAACTGAATGGGTGCTGGCAAATTGGTAGATAGAGTTGTAAGAGTCTGAGGATGTTCTCTTTAGATAGCTTAAATATTCAGAGTGAAACAGAAAGTTCATTTAATGTCTCCCAATAAGTTTGATGTTTACAATAGTTTTTTAGGCCGATACCATCCTTCAAATTAAAATGCCATTTTATTCCTACTTTGTAGTGTTTTTGTATCATGGATACTATTTAATTATTCAATTCTGTTATAGAGACTATATGATTTACAATCTAATATTAGCCTTAGCAAGTTACTTTAAAAAAGCAGTGAGAGGAAGACTTGTTTCAAAATAAGCGTGTTAAAGAAACAAACAAAAAAAAGTGGTCATTGAGCTGAGAAGTAATACATTTAATGAGTAAAGCTATTTCACATGAAGGAATTAGGGAGACCTACAGAACAGTTATGAGAAGAGATTTGACAGGTAATAATTTCAGCATGAATGGTCAGAATGGCCCTTTCCTGTGTAATAGAAAATGTTAATTCTGGACCTACTTTTCATGCTGGATAATTAGCAAAACGATTACAAATATTTAAGTTTAGGGATCTCATTATGATCCTTCCAGTTCTTTAATTGTATAATTAAAATAGAAAAATTATATTCATAATTTTCTTAAAAAGATCAAAGTTTTTACTGTGAGCAGCCTTTTCTTCTTCTTTGATGTGAGTCAAGGTGAAGAATTACGAGGGCGAGCCAAAAATTATCTGCACTCTGGCTGTAGAATTTACAGAAGTTTAAATATAACTGGAGTGTGGATAACTTTTAACTCACCCTCATATAAAGAGAATGCAGGAATTCAATTTTCAGATATTGTAAGCTGGCCATAAAAATTATGTTCTGCTATTGACATAGCAAAGCTAAATGGAAACTCTATGCAAAAATGATTGATGCCAAATTGCTGAGTCATCTATAAGCTCAAGAAGGATTTGATTTTTAATTATTAATCTAAGCAAAGTTACTCTGATGCCCATGTTCTTTTTTGAACTTAAAAGTTAAAAAGTAACAGATGCCTTGATCAGGGCCCTGCATACCTTTCACATCTCACCTTGCATCATAGTCCCTTTTTTCCACTATGCTCTGATTATCCTGACCATCAGTTCAGCTTGGTTCCTACCTTAGAATTTCTGCACAAGCTTTTCTCTGTTGCCTTGAATGCTCTTCCTACTGATGTGCTTAAGGATGGTTCTGCCTCATCATTCAGGTCTCAGTGTAGAAGTAACCTCTCAGAAAAGGCCCTTTGTCCACCTAACTAGAGCTGTGCAGTCACATGCGCATCACTCCACTACAGTTTTCTGACAATCAGTTAACTCTCCATGACTTTCTTTACATTCCTGTATATTGTCTGCTACACTAGAATGCAAACCCCGATATAAAAGAGAAACATTGCCTTACTTGTCACTGTGTACCCTGATCTTAGAAGAGTGAGAAATATTCCTCAATAAATAAATGAACCTTATAGTTTTTGAAAATAGTTGGTGATAATTAATATGAAATGTACATACAGATTTTGTATACAAAAATAAAAATACTGGTTTAAATGTTGTGCTTCTTTGAAATACTGTAACTGATATTGTAATTATTGTCATCAGATATGTCATTTTTAAAAATAAGAAAACTATAACAGAACACTAAATCAGTCTAAGACATTAGACTTCCCATATGCCTAGTTAAGGGAGGTAGTTTAAAAAAGTACCAGTGTCAAATACAATATGCTAACACACAGATATGGAATCTAAAAAAATGGTATTGATGGACTCAGTGGTAAAGGAAGAATAAAGATGCAGAGGCAGGGAACAGACTTGAGGACATGGGGAGGTGGGGAAGGAGAAGCTGGAACAAAGTGAAAGAGTGGTATTGACATTTATATACTACCAAATGTAAAATAGATAGCTAGTGGGAAGCAACTGCCTAAGGCAGGGAGATCAACTCGATGATTGCTGATGACCTAGAGGGGTGGGATAGGGAGGATGAGAGGGAGGCTCAAGAGGGAGGGAATATGAGGATGTATGTATAAATACTGCTGATTCGCTTTGTTGTACAGCAGTGACTGGCACAACAGTGTAAAGCTATTATACTCCAATAAAGATCAAAAAAAAAAAAAAGAAAGAAAGAAATCCACAAGAGAATCCTTTATTCTGTATGCAATGAAAGGTCCTTTTGAGAAGAAAAAAAAATTCTAAAGTGTTGTTTTTCCATTTATGGTTCAGGACATCATATTTATAACTCTTCATTTTTTGTGATTTAAAGGTAAATCACGTGACATATGAGAGCAGCTGATTATTTTAAAGTTGGGTCATGTGATTTAAAAATCAGTGGCAGATGACTGATTTAAACCCCAGTCACATGACATAATAGGGGTATGCTAAAAACTGCTTTTTCATTTCTGACTCTGAATATCATATTTATAACTTGGATATTGTGGGGAACCAGAAAGGATGCAGAGGACAGTAACTAGGAGAAACCTGAGGAGGGCGCATGAGGGCTGTGTGATTGCAAACATGTTCTGAAAACAGAACCAATCTCAAAGGAAAACCAACTGAGATAAGGCAGTCACGTAGCTGGTGGCACTGGCCCTCTGTTAAAGCTGAGCTATCCTCCCTAGTAGTCATAATATATACAAGGGGCGTTCTGTTTTGGCTCTTCTAAAATCTTATGCCTTGTGTTATTCATTATTTTGTTTCATAATTTGGTCTCTGTTAGAATGCTTTTGATCTTTCTCAATAAATATGCTATGGGAATCAGAATATGCTTGGGGCTCCTGACTGACTTGGTCTTGAGTCCCCTGACCCCATGCTTTTCTATACTCTTGTGTGAATTTTCTTAATTCCGCTGTGCCACTCACATTCAGGTTTGTTCGTGTGGATGTCATCTTCACAGATATTTTTATTTTAAAAAATAAATTTATTTCTTTATTAAAAAAAATCAGTGTCTCTAGTGACAGACAAAGCAAGATCTGGAGGAAAATAAACATCCTTTGGAATTAGGAATCCAACTCTATGATGTAACAATGACAGCAAGAATCACTTTCCACAGGCAAAGAAAAATTTAGGTCTACAGAGTTACTATTTTTCATAAAAGGTAGAGCTACAGACACTAGATTGTGAAGTATGTAGTCTTCAAAGTGAGTGATTCTTATTCTCTTCTCTAAAGGAGGAAAAACAGCAGCAGAGAATTTTGGTTGTGTTGTCTCCCATATTAAATAGTAAACTAGTAATCTGAGATTGTCCTTGCTTCTAAAAGCTTCCCAGAAGGACTTTTGGAAGCATGCAAACCAGATAATTCTAACTCCTATATTGTTTATGTTTATTTATTCTCCTCTACTTTTTACTCAAGATATGAATTTGTAAATATCAAAAAAAGCTGTTACTTTTAGACATATTTATTCAATAATATTTATTAAGCAGCTATTAGGCAACTGGCAGTGCTATACCCATAGCATGAGTGAATAACCATAATCTGTGACACGACAGGGATTACAAACTTGTGGGGGAAACAGAGAAAATAAAAGTCAAGAAATAATTTTTAAAGTCTAGTTTGTGGCATTGATAATAAGGATGTAAACAGATGAAGAGTTAAAGAGTAACTAAGGGAAATGACTAAAGAAAGTCATCAGGGAAAACATGTCTAAGGATGTGATGGTTCATCTGAAACAGGAAAAAATGAAATGGAGCCAGACAAGCAAAAACTCTGGGAAAGAGAATTCCAGCAGTGAGCAGAGTAAGAAGAACAAAAGCCCTGAATTGGGAAATGTTTGAATTATTCAAAAGAAGGGATGAAAAAGAAGAGATAGAGAGACAGAGGGAGTGGCCAGAGCCCTGTAAGAAAAGGGATGGGGCACAAGAGGTACTGGAGAGGTAGGCAGTAACAGGATTGTATGTAGTATCTTAACTGGATTTGAATTTTTAAAAGATGCTAGTGGCTGCTGTGTTCCAGAAGGATTGGCATGAATGGGGAGGGTAAGAGCCATTGTCCTTATAAGAAGATGTGCTCTTAGCATATAAGTTAATGACAAAATGAATCAAGACTGTAGATAATTTCCTTATCTATAGACATAAGCATATCACAGACAACCAAGTTTCATTTGAAAGAAAGTAACTGAGTTTACAGACTTGAATTGGAAGTTTCTAGGTAAAACTTTGGAAAGGAAGCTGCATTTCAGTGTAATAGTTTCTGACACACTTTGTAGGGGAAGATTGTGTGATGTGAGTCAATTAAATTAGTAAACCTCTCTTGGCTTCAACTTGCTTCTGTGTAAAATGAGGATAAAGATAATGGGACCATCATTTGCATTATGTGTGACAAAGTAGAGCAAATTAACAACAAAATTAATTTATTCTGCCTTCACTCAAATGACCCTTCCCCATGTATCTACCTAAGAATGTCTATGCCTTATTTGCTTTACCACAGGCTAAGCAAAAATGGAAGAAGTTCTGAGATCAAGGTCCTATGAAAAAGCCAGTTTCATCCAGTTAACAGTATGAAGAATTTAGCAAAGTAGCCGTAAGACTCTTGAGAAAAACATACTCTACAATCATCACATTAGGCATTTATAGATGTTCTCTCCGTTGCCTAACCAGAATCTATGAACATGAACACTGAAGCTTTGGGAAAGTACAGTAAAAATTATCAAAATGCCTAAAAAATGCCTAGCCAATAATAAATAATCAGCAAATGTTAGTTTCTGGGCCTTTTTTTTTTTTTTTGGTCAAAGATTGCAAAATTTCTTCATTTTTTTCAAAATTTACTTCAGGTGTAATCCTCCCTATGTACACAAATAATCACTGTCTTGGCATCCTGAACACCCTAACTTACTCTCCTCTTCAACAAACTCCTCATGGCATTTTTCACCTCTGTGTTTCTCACTGTGTAAATGATAGGATTTAACATGGGAGTGAGGATTGCAAAGAACACAGTCACCAACTTGTCCTCAGGGTAAGTGACCACAGGTCGAGTGTAGGTGAAAATACAAGGGACAAAAAAGAGCACCACTACTGTAAAGTGGGATCCACATGTAGAGAGGGCTTTGCGTCGTCCTTCAGAGCCATGGGATTTCAGGGAGCTCAGGATGACTATGTAGGAAATAAGTAGCATGAAAAAAATGAGCAAGACCATGCAGCCAGTGTTAGCTGCTACCACCATTCCAAGCCTGTAGGTGTTGCTGCAGGCAATTTCCAACAGTGAGAAGAAATCACACATGAAGTGGTCAATGACATTGGGACCACAGAAGGTCAAGTCCATAGTGAAAAGAATCTGCACAGTGGCATGTAGGATCCCCCCAATCCAGGCCACCACCATCAGGAGCTGGCAGATCCCCTGTCGCATGATGGTCGTGTAGTGCAGAGGCTTGCAGATGGCCACAAAGCGGTCATAGGCCATGACGGTGAGGACGATGACCTCTGATGCCCCCAGGAAGTGCTCCATAAAGAGCTGAGCCAGGCAGGCACCCCAGGAGATGGTACTCCTCTGGTGCAGCAGGTCAATGGTCATTTTGGGGGTGGAGACAGAGCTCAAAGAGGCATCTATGAAGGACAAGTGAGTGATAAAGAAGTACATGGGAGCAGAAAGTGTGGGGCTGAGGGAGATGGTCATGATAATGAGCAGATTGGCCAGCACAGTAAATAGGAAGATGAACAGAAAGACAATGAAAAGCATTTTCTGCACATGTGGATTCTGTGTGAGTCCCAGGAGAACAAATTCAGTCACATTGTTGGGAGGCATGAAGACATCCATTTAGAAGTAAAACCTTCCAGGGGCCTGAATTTCCTACAAAGGAATAAAGAATGATGGTTGTTAATCATTAAAACATTGTAGCATGCATTTCTTAAAAAAAAAAATAGAGTCACTGTAACTGTGGAGCATGTTTATGTTTTCCATGATGCTTTCCATCTCTTCAGATACATAGTACCTGCCACCTGTAAAACGATCTATAGGGCAACATTTAATGTGTAATTTATTGAGAAAACAGTGAGCTATCTACATGAGATCTGGATTCTCTTTCTGGTTCCAACTCCATGTGACTCTGCAAAGTTATCTCCGTGCCCCATACTTCTGCACCCTCCTCTGTGTCTGTGACATTACAAATTGTCATTATCAGGTGTATCTTATAAGCTGAGAGGTGCCACACACAGGTAAGAATTATTCCCTCTTCCATGAGAATTTACATTTGAACCCTCAGTTCAAACTGCCGAAAGAAGGAAAATCTGGAAACCACAAATATTGGAGAGGGTGTGGAGAAAAGGGAACTCTCCTGCACTGTTGGTGGGACTGTAAGTTGGTACAGCCACTATGGAAAACAATTTGGAGGTTCCTTAAAAAACTACAAATAGAACTACCATATGATCTAGCAATCGCACTCCTGGGCATATACCCAAAGAAAACCATAATCCCAAAAGAAACTTGTACCATAATGTTTATTGCAGCACTCTTTACAATAGCCAGGACGTGGAAGCAACCGAAATGCCCATCAACAAATGAATGGATACAGAAGATGTGGCATATATATACAATGGAATATTACTCAGCTATAAAAAGGGATGAGATGGAGCTATATGTAATGAGGTGGATAGAACTACAATCTGTCATACAGAGTGAAGTAAGTCAGAAAGAGAAGGACAAATATTGTATGCTAACTCACATATACGGAATCTAAAAATGGTACTGATGAACTCAGTGACAAGAACAGGGATGCAGATACAGAGAATGGACTGGAGAACTCGGGGTATGGGAGGGGGGGGGGTGAAGGGGAAACTGAGATGAAGCGAGAGAGTAGCACAGACATATATATATACTACCAACTGTAAAATAGATAGTCAGTGGGAAGTTGTTGTATAACAAAGGGAGTCCAACTCGAGAATGGAAGATGCCTTAGAGGATGGGGGCGGGGAGGGTGGGGGGGACTCGAGGTGGGGGGAGTCAAGGAAGGGAGGGAATACGGGGATATGTGTATAAAAACAAATGATTGAACCTGGTGTACCCCCAAAAATAATTTAAAAAATAGGTATCTATCATAAGCAGGGAGTTTATGGAAATATAAAGGAGCCATTGGTGGTATATTCCACCTTGTTTCAGCCAGAAACCATAGGCTATTCACCTGTGTTTCCTCACTTACCATAGTACCTGGCATGATGTCTGCAGTATCTGAACCTATTAGGTAAGGAGTAAATTCTTGGTGAATTGTCATTTTCCATGAGTAAAATATGATTGCTTCCCCAGACCATAAACTTAGGAGGAAATCAAGTGCCCTTTTTCCCCTGCTCTGCTTTTCATTACTGTCTACTTTATGAGAAACATAAACAAACATCTGAAAGGAAGCTGCACTCCAGGTTAATAGTTTCTGACACGCTGTATGGTGTAAGTATGAAAATATTTAAATGCCTCTTAGAAACAGTATGTTACTGGTCATTTTACTTTGAAGATAATTATCATGTTAGTTTATTGTAATTTTTATTCTTCAAAATTCTGTTCACCATACAGTTTAACATATTCATATTCAGTAAATGTACAGCTTCTGTAGATGGGGATAAAAGACCCTTGCGCAGGTTTTCAGCACACAAGGGTCTTTCACGGAAAGGAAATCCTTATTCTCAAAGTTCTAAAAGTAAGACTTGAACGTGGAAAACAGAAAGAAATTGTTTTCTAGGTAAGACAGAGAGAGAGTGCACTCTACATATATGGGTGTATACACAGAGTAACACAAACATATAAAATCTTTTATTTAAGATAAATACCCATTACAAGTTCACTCATTCAATAAATATTTGTTGATGTTACTGTGCATGTTAATGCATATTTGTTTACACAGTCAGGAAGACTGTTCCAGTTAAGTACAATCAATGCCTTCAATTTCATTACCAAACAGCAGCCAGAAATCCATCCAAGATAGGAATGACATTTCCACTACTTTGTTTCTGTTACATGCCTTCTTCTCTATCTTCCCATAGCATCCATTACCCATCATTCCTGGTTACAGGATTACCAAAGGAATGAGAAATTTGGGGATGTAAATTTCCTAAAGAAAAGAGAAAATGAATATAATTGTATTCTGCAAAAAATGTCATCCCTTTCAAAGACAAAAAGCTTTATTTTTTTAATTATCCACATGAAAATTTTATTCTTGGGTGGAAACAAACTGCAGCATCTTCATTGCATTTCCCTATTCTGAGGCAGCATCCCCCAACAATTCAGAAAAATTTTACAGTGTACATAATATAAGAGTTAGACAAAATTAATAAAAGTGTATTAGAAATAACTATGAAGAAATATAAATTACTTTTTCATTTTTCTTTGGCTCACAGTATTCATTCTAGGAACAAGCCCTGATGGAAAATGTTTTCAAAGGAGAAAAATTATTATTTACAATTGAGTTGTATAACATTTAGAAATGATATGGAATGTTCAGCATCAGAGTAATGGATAATTTAAATCTAGGGCATCTCTCTGACTAACGTGTAGTTTTTAAAATCTTATACAATATCATAGAAACATTCTTAAGTTGTAATATGAAGTTGAGAATATTTTGGATGCAAATTTGAATTGTATCATTGTAACTAATTTAATTCTAATCATTATTCAAACTAAATTTAAATATATATCAATAAGAGAAAAAGACTGAAACTTTTTACTTCTAAATTAATGGCATTTTATTTGAGTCTATCTTTTTTTTCTGTTTTGTATGCTGAAAAGGGATTTCAGTGTCAGGTGAGGATGAGGGGTGGTTCTATGATTTGTAAGATCTATTTAAACTTGAGAGCCTAGGATTATATGATTTCCTGGAAAAAAAATCTCACCTGTGCACTTGTCTGACATAAGTCCACGGCCAGGGCCCCAGGCAGCACTTAGTTCACCAAGAAAGAAGTAAAGTTGTAAGAAGTGAAAATGCCAACTAGCTCAGCTTCAATAAGTGTCTTTGTTGATGTATAAATGGTACCTTTAGATAAGCCTTAAAAGTCCTGCCACATACCCTGTTTGTAGGCAAAATCTGTAAAGTTTCATAGCTGTGGCTAACAGGATCTCAAAGGTATTTCACCATAATTGGCAGACCTTGCCAAGAGCCCAATTATTTCATGTAAGTTAACTGAGCAGTAGAGGAGAACTTCACAGCACTCATCTTTCATTTTTATCTCCTCTTAAGTCTACATGAAGACAAAACATTGTGACAAGACAAAAAAAAAATAGCTTATATATCTAGGTATTTGAAAACATGAGTTTATTATGAACTCAGTATTTAATATTGTGTAAATAAAACATTTAAGTGGGTAACTATGCGATTTTTAAATATTATTATAATAATTGGTTTCCTTAAATTGATCTACCACTTATACAAATCATAATTTTAAACATTATTTTTAGCTGCACATTAATTTATAATTATGAATCCTACTATAGTACTGCCACTTCACATCAGGTAAAGTGTACAGTACTTCTTTGACTTAGTTCTTTCTCGTGCCAGTTCTGGAATTAGATTAACATGATAATGATGAAAATAACTCTATTCTTCAATTATACTTAGAGATGGTAAAGTGCATTTTTTCAGTCATTTAAATTTAATTGTACAATATCCATGTAGAGTAGAAAAAATAGGCAATAATATGCACCGTGTATAACAAGGAAATGTAAGACAGGGAATAAGAATGTCATTTGCCAAGGGATAACAAGAAACCAGGGCATTAGATCCTGGACCAGGACACTTAAATTATTGTTTTACAGTTAAAGAGGCATGACAGGTTTATGCCGCCACTGACCATAAGGTCCATTACAATCATCTATGAAAATAAAGAAGTTCCAATATTTGAAATCATTTTGTAAATAAATTTAAATACATTCAACTCAGGAGTATTCCTATATAGATCAACACTCATTCACCATGCTCAAATATGCTTGCATTAATAAGAAGAAAAATAAGTTGTACATAACTCTCAACTGGCTCCCGAGAATGTGTCACTTTGATCAGCATGTGGCATGAAGGAAAAGAGTTTAAGAAAGCTGAAACCACAGGCTCAAATCTAGTTTGACTGGGCATTCCAATATTAGAGTCCAGTAATAGTATGTGTGATGGCAGATGTCAAAGACAGTCTGAGTGAGGATTTGAAAGTACCTAAAGAACCATAAGGAATATGGATTTTGCTGAAGTGTCATCATGAAAGTGTCATGAATTTGTCATTCAACTCTGGAATGAAAGCCAGAGTCAAATCAGAAAATTAGCATGTACTGACAGAGTCATCATTCCCAACCTTATAAAAGATTGAAATCAACTCAAAACAGCCCATTGAGTGGCCATCCAGCCTCCCCTTAAGTAGTTACAGTTCTGGGTAGAGAGACTGGTTTAGAACCCCTACAGACCTTTCTAGTCCAACTCCCCAAGATCTAGAGAAGCATAAAAGGGAAAGAGTGGTGTTAGGTCTAAAGCAGTGAAGGTTTCCGTGAAAATGATTCTTCCAATGAAGAGTTCCTGGAACTATACCGGTAAAATCTGTTTCCAAAAAACAAATTGAAGAACAGAGTGGTTTAACACTCTGGAGAGTCAGCCACACAGATTCTCAAACTTGACAGGTAAACCAGAATGAAAACAGGAGAAACCACATATAGATCTTATCATAGTTGATCAGAAATTAGTTGAAGGATGGTTTGATCTTTGATAGATTCAGGGAGTAATTTCACAAAACCAGGTACCTGCCAAAGTGTTCTTGATGCATTTCAATAGGCAGAGAAACATGTTCTCAAAGAAACAGAGCACTCAAGAGCAGGGCTCATATTGTCTTAGTCCAATCCAAGGAATCTTTCATCCCAGAAGGATATCTCCTAAGTTGTTTACTAGGAATGGAAAGGTTTTCGGAGGTGGGTTGTCATCTCATAACTCCTCCAATTTTACTTCTAATTGAGGTAGAAGCAAATGCAACAATATTTATGGCAATAAATATATTACCTTGGGCAGAATCATCAAACTTGGAAACCTTCTAATTTACCTAGGTAAAGCACTTGTAGCTATTGGGAAGCTGTTTAAGGTTATAGAAGATGATGGCATGGTGAGAAAGAAAACTCCTGTCTCCTGATCCTGAGGCTAGTGTTATTACTCTCCATCACACATTCATAACAATAGTATGTTTCTTATATATTTTTATATCATAAAGTCTATTTATTTCTTCTATAAATGATGTGGTACCCATGAGTGGGAGCCTGGAACTTTCTGTCAAAACAGGAGATTATGAACACATCTATGACATATACACACATTTATATTTTGTTAGCCAACTTCATTTATGAAGAGAGCCAAATTTAATTTACAACAAAATCTCATAAATTAAGCACTGTTTCACTGAGAAATACTTTCTTTGGACAACTGTGGAGTAATGATTCCTAGTATTTTATTTATAAAATACATTTTATATATCCGTATGAAACCTCCTAAAGCATTTTTCAAAGAGGATTCCAGATTCAATAACTAAGAAAAGTTTGCTTAGAAAGTAAAGCAAACTTTCTAAGAGTGAAATTGTTTTATGAATTTATTTTACTGTGTGCTTCTGAAAAACATCCGCATTTAAATACTAGTAATATCTGTTAAACCAACAAAGTATCACCTCCTATGACATATAATCAGAAAGCACTTTTTTTATCACAAACCATAATGAAATACCTGCCTGAAGGAATTCTGTATAACGTGAAGAGCATAGGACGTGGAGTAAGAGTATTTGGGCTCAAAGATGAATTACAAGTACTATGATCTAATGATTTAACTTTTCAGATTCTTGATTTAATCTGTAAAATAAGAACATTAAACTTTAACTTTATAATGCTGTTGTGACCATTTGAGAACACTAAAATTTTCAACTCAGTTTAACTACAGTACAACTAATATTCCTATTTACTGACAATTTGTACCCAACATCAATAAATACAATATAATTTTTGTAAACAAAAGAAATCCAAAGAGGATTTTTACCTTTACAAAAAAAAATCGTACTAATGTTAGTGGGTTTTAATTTTTTTATTGAAGTAGAGTTAATTTACAATGCTGTGTTAAATTCAATTGTACAGCAAAGTGATTGTTATACTTATATATGTATATATATTCTTTTTCAGATTCTAATCCATCATCATAGATAACCATGGCCATCCTAATGTTGGTCTTTTGTGAAAGTGAAGCTGCATAACTTGAACTTTCAAAAATGAATAAACATGTACAGCTGAAACCTATAGTGCTACATGTGAGACAAGCCTACAACAAATTTGACACCATCTTCTTGAAGGACAAAGTGAATCATTAAGGCTGCAGATAATTTTATTATCTATAGACCTAAACATACCACAGACAATCATGTCTTACTTAGAAGAAAGTCAGACTGAGTTTTAAAGACCTGGACTGGAAGTTTGTTGCTAAAACTTTTGAAAGGGAGCTGCATTCCAGTGTAATAGTTCCTGACACACTTTATGGGAGAAGCACCTGTGATATGAGTCAAGTAAATTAGTAAACCTCTCTTGGCTTCAATTTGCTTCTCTGTAAAACAGGGATGATGATAATATTGAAACTACCAGTTTAGTACATGCATAAATCAACTGAGGTGACTATGCCTGAGAGATAATAAGGGGTTTATCTAGTGTAAATATATGTATCAGACCTACAGAGCAATAATAGCTTTGGAACATAACCATATGCCTTCTTGTTGAAATTTGGTAGAAGATGTTTACCTTTCTTGTTTTAAATGTCTCCTCAAATCTTGGCATGGAAAATGAAAACATTTTATTTATATTCAAGAAAAACTGTGAGCCATAAGGATAATTAAAAAAAAAGCAGATTAAGCCCAATTTCAACATTTTGGCCTTAAATTTCTTATGCCAAGAAAAGAATTAGAGATAGATTGTGAATTATTCTTTCCAGCTTTTGGGGATATCTCTCTTTTTGCCTTTGGTAAATTCATAGTTCAGAAAAAAAATTCAGCAGTGATTCCCTCAGTCATCTGTCCTTTCCCCATGAATCTATGAAAGACTTTCTATCTATTGTTCACTTTACCACAGGCTAAGCGAAAATACAAGTTCTGAGATTCCATGGAAAGTCCAATTTCATCTAAGCAACATATATGAAGAACTTAGTAAAGTAGCAGGAAGACTCTGGAGAAAAACATGCTCTAAAATCATCAAACTTGGTGTTTATAGTTCTTTTTAGTACCTATCCTGAAGCTGTGAACATGAAAATTGAAGCCTTGGCAAAATACATTAAAGTTATCAAAATGGGAAATAAATACCTAGCCATTATATTTATAACACGCAGCAAGTGTTTGTTTCTGGCTTTTTTTTTTTAACCATAATTGATCTAAAAAATTTCTTAGTTTTCTTTCACAATTTAAAACAGGTATAATCCTCCTCATGTATATAAATCCTCCCTTTCTTGGCACCATGAACAGCCTAAGTTACTCTCCTCTTCAACAAACTCCTCATGGCATTTTTCACTTCATTGTTTTTCACTGTGTAAATGATAGGATTAAACATGGGAGTGAGGTTGGCAAAGAACACAGTCACCAACTTGTCCTCAGGATAAGTGGTCACAGGACGTGTGTAGGTGAAAATACAAGGGACAAAAAAGAGCACCACTACTGTAAAGTGGGATCCACATGTAGAGAGGGCTTTGAGTCGTCCTTCAGAGCCATGGGATTTCAGGGAGCTCAGGATGACTGTGTAGCAAATAAGTAGTATGAAAAAAATGAGCAAGCACATGCCCCCGCTGTTAGTTGCCACCACCATTCCAAGCCTGTAGGTGTTGCTGCAGGCAAGTTTCAACAGTGAGAAGAAATCACATATGAAGTGGTCAATGACATTGGGACCACAGAAGGTCAAGTCTACAGTGAAAGAATCTGCACAGTGGCATGTAGGATCCCCCCGATCCAGGCCACCACTACCAGGAGCTGGCAGAGCCCCTGTCGCATGATGGTCGTGTAGTGCAGAGGCTTGCAGATGGCCACGTAGCAGTCATAGGCCATGACAGTGAGGATGATGACCTCTGATGCTGCCAGGAAGTGCTCCATAAAAAGCTGAGCCAAGCAGGCACCCCAGGATATGGTACTCCTCTGGTACAGCAGGTCAATGGTCATTTTGGGGGTAATGACAGTTGTATAACTGGCATCTAATAAGGCCAAGTGAGTGAGAAAGAAGTACATGGGAGCCGAAAGAGAAGGGCTGAGGGAGATGGTAATGACAATGAGCAGATTGGCCAGCACAGTTAATAGGAAAGTGAACAGAAAGACAATGAAGAGTATTTTCTGCAAGTGTGGATTCTGTGTGAGTCCCAAGAGAACAAATTCAGTCACATTGTTGGGAAGCATGAGGACCTCCATCTAGGAACTAACACCTTCCTGGGGCCTGAGTTACCTACAATGGAATAAAGAGTGATGCATATTAAGCATGAAAGAATGGTGGCCTGAATTATTTAGAACAAAATTAGAGGTGTCACTGTACACCGATAGCATGTCCTTGGCACTTTTTCCGCAGTACTTGTCTCAAGTCTTTCTTATTTTCTCCATGATGCTTTCCATCTCATCAGACACCTAGTACATATCACCTGCAAAACATGTATAGGGCAATATTGATTGTGTGATATACTGAGATAACACCAGGCTGTCTACATGAAATCTGGATTCTCATTCTGGTTCCAACAACTCCCATGCTTCTGAGCCCTCCTCTGAGTCTGTCAGTTTACAAACTGTAATTCTCAGATGTAACTTGTAAGCTGAGATTTGCCCCACAGCAATGAGAGTTATTGCCTTCTTCATGCTAATTTACATTTGAACCCTCAGCTCTAACTGTGGAAAGAAAGACACATTCAATAAATATCTATCATAAGCAGGCACTTTAGGGAAATGTCTATGAGTTGTTGCAACACACTCTCCCTGGTACCTGTCAAAACACACAAACTATTCAAGTGTGCTTCTTCACTTTCCACAGTGCCTGACATAATGTCTGCAGTGCCTGAAACCTATTATGTGATGAGGAAATGCTTGGTGAATTGCCTTCTCCATGGGTAAGAATGATCCTGCTTCTCCGACCATACACCTAGGAGGAATTTAAGTGCACATCTTCTCCTGCTCCATTTATCATTATTCTCTATTTCATGAGAAATATAAACTTTGTAATGAAATCTACATTCCAGTTTAATAATTTCTGACACACTTTGTAGGGTAAGTGTGACAGTATTCTTGCCTCTAGAAAAGAGTAGGTTACTGGGTCATTTTACTTCCAAGATAATTATGGCGTTTGTTAATTGATATTCCTTGTTCTTCAAGACTCTGATCCACATACAGTATAAATAGTGATATAGTGATATAAAGTAAACGTACAGTGTTAGTAGAACATGAATAAAAAACTTTTGCATAAGTGTTCAAAACAATAGGATCTATCAAGCAAAGGAAATCATTATTTTCCAAATTTTAAAAATAAAAAAAATTAATGTGGAGAACAGGAAGAAATAGTCTGCTAGATTAGATAAAGATATATAAGGTACTGGACATATATAAAGAGACTAACACAAACTTATCACATCCAGTACTTATGGTAGGTACCTATTACAAGTTTATTCACTCAACAAATACTTATTTTTCATTACCATGTATATTACTGTTTTGCATACACAAAGTCATAAAAATTGCCCATGTTAAATGTCCTTAATTCCTAAAATTTTATTACCAAACAGCAGCAACTCTTCCATCCACAACGTGAATGACCTTCCCGCTCTGTTATATCTCTGCTATGTGCATTCCCATGAATTCTTCTCCCATCTTCCCATAGCAAACATCTTCCATCCTTCCTGGTTGGAAAATACTGTATTACTAACAGAATGAGAAAGTTAGAGACATCAATTTCCCAAAGAAAAGGGAAGAGAAAGCATACAGTACAATGTACTCTGCAAAAATGTCTTTCCTTTCGATGGTTAAAGGATAAAAAGCTTTATATTTTAACTATCCCAAATGAAAAATTTATACTTATGTGAAAACAAAGTGCAGCAGCTTCACTGCATATCCTATTTTGAGTAGGGATCCCCCAAGAGATCAGAAAAGAGAATAGTGTACATAAGGTAAGAATTAGGCATAATTAATAAGTGTTTTGGAAATAACTCAGAAGAAATAAAAATTCCTTTTTTCAGTTTTCTTTGGCTCCACAATACTCTTTCTAAAAAAAGAACCCTAATGGAAAATATTTTTAAAAGAGGAAATTCATTATTTCAACATGATTATTAAGAGCTGTTGAAAACTTAGAAACTACATAGAATGATCAACATTGGAGAAATGGATAATTAAAATGCAGTGCATCTCTGTGATAAATGTGTACTTTTCAACAGAGATGCTAAAAAAATTGTACAATATGTTAGGAAAATTCTTATGTTATGTTAAAGTGGGAAAATTTTTGGATGCAAATTTGAAATATACAATTATTCCAACTAACTTATCTCTAACTAATTATATTATTCTTCTAACTAATATATATATGTATCACTAAGGAAAAATAAAACATGTATTTTTACTTCCTAGTTGGTAATATTATAGTTGAGTGTATCTTTCTTGATTTTTGCATGCTGAAGAAGGGACTTAATTTCAGAATCATGAGGGTGAGTGGTGGTTATATAATTTGTAAGATCCATTTAAACCTGAGGGTCTATAATTATATGATGTCCTTGAAAAAAAAGAATCTCACCTGTGAACTCATCTGACATAGGTTCATGGCCAGAGCCCCAGGCAGTGTTAGTTCACCAAGAAGCAAATTTGTAAGATTAAAAATGTCAACTAATCAGCTATGCTTCCTTGATTTATAGATAGTACATTTGCATAAGGCCTTTCTCTTGAGCTTTAAAGTGCTACCACATATACTGTTTGTAGGTAAATTCTGTGAAATTCCTTAATATGTCTAATTTGACCCCAGGGATTTTTCATCATCATTAGCAGATCTTGCCAAAAACCCAATTATTTTATGTACCTTATCTGAACTTCAGAGGATAACTTTACCACTCATCTTTAAGTTTGAACTCCTCCTTCGGTCTACATGAAGACAAAACACTATGACAGGAAAAGAAAACAACAAAAACAAGTTGACCATGTCTGAATTCAGATATTTGGTAACAAATGAGAGTAATATGGAGTCCGAATATTGAGTACTGAATATCTTTTTTCTTTTTTTAGCTCTTTGTTGGAATCTAATTGCTTTACAATGTTGTGTCAGTTTTTGCTGTACAACAAAGTGAATCAGCTGTATTTATACATATATCACCATATCTCCTCCCTCATGCAACTCCTTCCCACCTTCCCTATTCCAGCCCTCTAAATCATCAACCATCATCAAGTTGATTGCCCTATGTTATGCAACAGTTTCCCACTAGCTACCTATTTTACATTTGGTAGTGTATATATATATATATATATATCAATGCTACTCTCTCACTTTATCCCAGCTTCCCCTTTGCCCCCCAGCCCATGTCCTCAAGTCCATTCTCTATGTCTGCATCTTTATTCTTGCCCTGTCACTGCATTCATCAGTACCACTTTTTTTACACTCTATTGTAGTGCTATAAACTTCCCTCTTAGAAGTGCTTTTGCTGCATCTCAAAGGTTTTGGGTTGGTGTGTTTTCATTGTCATTTCTTTCTATTTATTTTTTGATTTCCTCTTTGACTTTTATAAGGGTTTCTTGGTTGTTTATTACCATATTGTTTAGCCTCCATGAGTTTGTATTTTTTTACAGTTTTTTTCCTGTAATTGATATCTAGTCTCATGGCGTTGTGGTCAGAGAAGATGCTTGATATGATTTCAATTTTTTTGAATTTACCAAGGCTTGATTTGTGACCCAAGATGTGATCTATCCTGGAGAATGTTCTGTGTGCACCTCAGAAGAAACCGTATTCTGTAGTTTTTGGATAGAGTGTCCTAAAACTATCAATTAAGTTCAGAGGGTCTAATTTAAAGCTTGTGTGTCCTTATTTATTTTCTGTTTGGATGATCTGTACATTGATGTAAATGGGGTGTTAAAGTCTCCTCCTAATATTGTGTTATTGTCAATTTCCCTTTTTATGGCTGTTAGCATTTGCCTTATGAATTGAGGTGCTCCTATGTTGGGTGCATAGATATTTACAATTGTTAAATCTTCTTGGATTGATCCCTTGATCATTATGGAGGGTCCTTCCTTGTAATAGTCTTTACTTTAAAGTCTAATTTGCCTGATATAAGTATTGCTATGCCAGCTTTCTTTTGACTTCCATTTTCATGGAATATCTTTTTCCATCCCCTTACTTTCAGTCTGTATGTGTCCCTAGGTCTGAGGTGGGTTTCTTGTAGACAGCATATATATGGGTCTTGTTTTTGTGTCCATTCAGGTGGTCTGTGTCTTTTGGTTGGAGCATTTAATCCATTTATATTTAAGGTGATTATTGACATGCATGTCCCTATTACCATTTTCTTAATTATTTTGGATTTGTTTTTGTAGGTCTTTTCCTACTCTTGTGTTTCCTACCTAGAGAAGTTCCTTTAGCAATTGTTGTAAGGCTGGTTTTGTGATGCTGAATTCCCTTAACTTTGTTTGTCTGTAAAGCTTTTGATTTCTCCATCAAATCTGAATAAAATTTTTGCTGGGTAGAGTATTCTTTGCTTTAGGTTTTTCTCTTTCAAGACTGTCAGTATATCCTGCCACTTCCTTCTGGCCTGCAGAGTTTCTGCAGAAAGATCACCTGTTATCCTTATAAGTTTTCCCTTTTTGTTATTTGTTGCTTTTCTCTTGCTGCTTTTAATATTTTTTCTTTGTGTTTGATTTTCATTAGTTTGATTAACATTTGCCTTGGTGTGTTTCTTCTTGGGTTTCTTCTGTATGGGACTCTCTGGGCTTCTTGGACTTGATTAATTATTTCCTTTCCCATGTTGGGGAAGTTTTCCACTATAACCTCTTCAAATATTTTCTCAGCTCTTTCTTTTTCAATTCTTCTTCTAGGACACATATGATTTGAATGTTGGTGCACTTAATCTTGTCACCAAGGTCTCTGAGACTGTCTTTCATTCCTTTTATTCTTTTTTCTTTTTCCTGCTCTGTGGCAGTTATTTCCCCCATTCTATCTTCTAAATCACTCATTCTTTTTCCTCAGTTATTCTGTTTTCACCATCTAGACTATGTTTAATTTCAGTTATTGTGTTGTTCATTACTGTTTGTTTGCTCTTTAGTTATTCCAGATCCTCATTAAATGTTTCTTGTATTTCCACTCATTTGTTCTTGAGATTTTGGATCATCTTTACTATCTTTACTCTGAATTCTTTTCCAGCAATGTGACTACTTCCACTTCATTTATTTGGTCTTATGAGTTTTCATCTTGTCCCTTTGCCTGAAAGGTGTTACTTTTTTTTTTTTTTTCATTTTGCCTCGTTTATAGGATTTGCTGTCTCCTTTCCCTATGCTGTGTAATGGTAATTCCTTTATATGTTTACCATCTTTTTTCCCCAACGATATATATTGAACATACTCTCCTAATATTTTAAAGGAAATTTAGATAAGACCACAATCAAAGTAGGTTAATTCATTACATCAATAACTTCATACATTTCTGGCTCAAAATAAGAAGCTTTGGAGAATATGCAAGCTGTGGTAAATGTCATTAGTCAAGTATAACTCTATGGATTTAGCCAAAATAAAGGGCCTGGATCAATTAGGCAAGTTTCTGGGAGTAACATGGTTCAGGATCATTAGAGAACTTTTACAAACCCTACCAAATTCATCACTTATCCTTTTCACAACCTAGCAACAAGAAATAAATAAAACCAGGTCTAGGAGATTTGCAGTGGGAGTCTACTTTTGCTATTCCATTGGAACTCCATAATAATAGTGGCCAGATATTTTTACATGTGTCTATTTGTGAATACTTACAACCTAATGGCTGGGGCAGAAGCTAAATACTGCCACCCAGTATTGACAATGGGATTTGGGTTTCATAACTCCTTGCTACAGGGGTTAGATGCAGCAAGTTGAAACAAATCCTAGAAGTCATTGGATTTTTGTAGAAACAACTTAAATTCATCACAAATGTCCTTTACATCATAGATCATGTTAGAGTTTCATCTCCAAACTGATGGAGTAGCATTACAAGCTTCTCAGTGAAATAGAACTAGTATATACAGGAATGTGCTGTAGGAGATGGCTCAGGAGAAGTACATTATATTCATGAGCATAACTTTCAGAACAAAATAGAAACTTGGGCAGCGTTTGACACTTCTTGGCTGAGTGATGTGAAAGAAGCTATTTATTTCTTGTAAAGAAACACAACATGCTTAATTTCCCAATGGGAGTTCTCAAACTGAATGGTGTGATTCACATGGAAATCTGCTGTAATTCCGTCTGCAAGATAAAAGTTGGACAAATATGACAAAGTCCACCCTACAGTGAGATGTATAAGCAGCATATCTACTGGTGCAAGAAGATCTTGGTTCTCACCTTCAGAGAAATGTTTGGATATTTACAGGCACAGGGGTTGTATGTAACAGCCTTACATTTTTTTTCAGACAAATAAGCCCTTAATGAGTGGATGATCATGATGTCTAGTGATAGAGAATGCTGTTATGGAAAGCTTCAGAGTATTCAGAAAAAACTTTAAAGTGGGCCATGTGGATCCCCCAAATGATCAATGTTTTGACTCAAAATATTGATAAATGCACAGAATGCCTTTTACCTAGACTCTGACAGAAGCTACTTGGATATATGAAATGAATGACACATAATGATAGGTGTAATAGCAACATATTTCATCAACTCAACCAAACTCAGTAATGTGATAGAGACTACTATGCTATAAAAATAACAGAAAAGCTGTTTAAAATAGCTTTGAGGAGAATTAGCTACAGCCAAGGACCACCAAATAGCTTGCAGAGAATTTACATAAGACCACAATTGGTTTAGATGGATTTATCTTGAGATATACTTTTAATTCCACTTTGGAATTCACTTAGCTTGTGGTCCAAATAAAAAATGAACACATTATCAAGCTGTTGGTACAGTATATTGTGTACCAATTTGCTCCCCCAATTAACGTCTTGTTGAATTAAGGCACAAATTTCCCCATGACAAGTGGACACAAAATGAATAAGAAGTATATCACATCAACATATTCTACCCTCTACAACCCACATAATAATGGCTGAATTGCAATCTGAATTTGGGTTCATATGGGTAATAAATAGTTAAAAGGGAAAAGCATGGCAAGTGGAAAGGAACACACAAATGGGTGAATCGTCTTAAAAAAGGACACTAGTATTCTTTTCCCATGAGATTACCTTCACTTTAGAGAATAAAACTCAATAATTTCTCTCATATATGACATTAAGTCAGTTGATGCTAGGAAAAGCCACTCCTTCCCTTTTTACTTGAGTGAGAGAATTTGACTGAAGCTTATTTATTGCTCTGCATGAGAATTATATTATTGTAAGAAAAATATGCAATGCTTCTGTTGACCCAGCTGAGTGACAAGAGTTTGGAGGTATAACAAAACAAACAAACAAAAAAGTGGAAATGATAAATGGTAAAGAAGGAAACGGAAGCTGTCCAGTTGGTAAAGAAATGCCTAAAACTACTGTATACAGTCTGTATTCCCGCTATAAAGACAACAGTCCTGAGGAATGGGCCTTCCTGTGTTTCAATGGAAAATCTGACGCATTTAGTAAGTCACTCTAAACTGGCAGAACTTGAGCTCCAAACATTTTTTCCATAACTCTACATTGAAAATATGCTAGGAATTCTGCTCACTTTATCAGCTCTTCAGCTTCTTTTTTTTCTTTTCCTGAGATGAGTGTAGTCACAACCTGCCTATATGCAAGGTATTTTTAGACCAATGCCCTCATATAACCAAGAAGAAATTGAGGCCCAGTGTATAATAAAGAGGTTGATTGCCTTTGGATATGAGCACATATAATGAATGCATTTTTAAGAGTAGCTAGGAAAGTAGCGTATAACTGAATGGGTGCTGGCAAATTGATAGAGTTATAAGAGTTATAAATTATCTCCAAAGAGATAGCTTAAATTTTCAGAGTGAAAATTTAAGAATCCTTTATAAAAGCAATGAGATGAAGACTTGTTTCAATATAAAAGTGTTAAAGAAACAAACAAAATAAGGTGGGCATTGAGCTGATAAGTAATACATTTAATAAGTAAAGTTATTTCATGTGAAGGAATTAGGGAGACCTACCTAAAGAACAGATAAGAGAAGAGATTTAACTGACAGGTAATAATTTCAGCATGAATGATCAGAATGGCCCTTTCCTGTGTAATAGAAAATGTAAATTCTGGACCTACTTTTCATGCTGGAGTAATTCTCCAGCAAAACTATTACAAATATTTAAGTTTAGAGATCTCATTATGATCCTTCCAGTTCTTTAATTGTATAATTAAAATAGAAAAATGATCTTCATAATGTTCTTAAAGAGATCAAAGTTTTTACTATGTCAGCAGCTTTTTCTTCTTTGATGTGAGGCAAGGTGAAGAATTATGAGGATTAGCCAAAAATTACCTGCACTCTGGCTGTAGAATTTACAGAAGTCTTAATGTAATTGGAGTGAGGATAAATTTTGACTCACCCTCATATAAAAAGAATCCAGGAATTCAATACAATTTGATACTGTAAGTGGGCTATAAACATTATGTTCTGCTATTGACATAGCAAAAGTTAAATGGAAGCTCTATGCAAAAATGAATGATGCCAAATTTCTGAGTCACCTATAAGCTCATGAAGGATTTGTTTTTAATTATTAGTATAAGCAAAGTTCCTACCTTAGAATTTCTGCACAAGCTTTTCTCTACTGCCTTGAATGCTCTTCCTGCTGATGTGCTTAAGGATGGTTCTGTCTCATCATTCAGGTCTCAGCTTAGAAGAAACATCTCAGAAAAGCCCTTTGTCCACCTGAGTACAGTTGTGCAGTCACATATGCACCACTCCACTACAGTTTCCTGACAATCAGTTAACACTCCATGACTTTATTTTCATTTCTATATATTGCCTCCTGCATTAGAATACAAACCGCAAGATAAAGAGAAGTATTACCTTATTCATTACTGTATACCCTGATCTTAGACTAGTATCTGACACTTCATGCAAAGTGAGCAAATATTCTTCAGTAAATGAATGACCCTCATATGTTTTGAAAATAGTTGGTGATAATTAACATGACATGTACATACAGATTTTGCATATAAAAATAAAAATACTGGTTTAAATGTTGTGCTTGTTTGAAACACTGTAACTGATACTGTAATTGTCATCAGATATATCATATACAATGGTGAGTCAAAAATTACTCACATTCTAGTTATATTAAAACTTCTATAAATTCTACAGCCAGAGTGCAGATAATTTTCAACTCACCCTCGTATATTTTTTTTGTGGGTTATCATGATTTAATTATTTTTAAGAACTTTTATTGAGATATAGTTGACATAAAATACACTGCATATAAAGTGTACAAGTTGATTTTTTTTCTTATTAGTAATGTGTACTTGGCAATCCCCATCTCCCAATTCAACCCCCCCAAACCCTCCCCATTCTCCCCACTTGGTGTCCATATGTTTGTTCTCTACATCTGTGTCTTTATTTCTGCCTTGCAAACTGGTTGATTTATATCATTTTTCTATATTCTGCATATATCTGTTAATATACGATATTTGTTTTTCTCCTTCTGACTCATGTTACTCTGTATGATAGTCTCTAAGTCCATCCATGTCTCCACAAATGTCCCAATTTCATTCTTATTTAGAGCTGAGTAATATTCCATTGTATATATGTACCCCATCTTCTTCATGCATTCGTCTGTAGATGGACATTTAGGATGCTTCCATGTCCTGGCTATTGTGAATAGTGCTGCAATGAAAATTGGAGTGAATGTGTCTTTTTGAATTATGGTGTTCTCTGGGTATATGCCCAGTAGTGGGATTGCTGGGTCATATCATAACTCTATTTTTAGTTTTTCAAGGAAACTCCACACTCTTCTTCATAGTGGCTATATCAACTTACATTCCTACCAACTGTGCAAGAGCGTTCCCTTTTATCCTCACCCTCTCCAGCATTTACTGTTTGTAGTCTTTCTGATGATGCCCAATCTAACTAGTGTGAGGTGATACCTCACTGTAGTTTTGATTTGCATTTCTCTAATAATTAGTGATTTTGAGCAGTTTTTCATGTACCTCTTGGCCATCTGTATGTCTTCATTGGAGAAATGCCTATTTAGGTCTTCTGCCCAATTTTTGATTTGGTTGTTTTTTTGTTTTTTGTTGTTTTTTTTTTTTTTTTTGATATTGAGCTGGATGAACTGTTTATATATTTTGGAGATGAATCCTTTGTCTGTTCATTTGTTTGCAAATATTTTCTCCCATTCTGAGAGTTGTCTTTTCATCTTGTTTATAGTTTCCTTTGCTGTACAGAAGCTTTGAAGTTTCATTAGGTCCCACTTCTTTATTTTTGTTTTTATTTCCATTACTCTAGGGGGTAGATCAAATAAGATCTTGCTGTGATTTATGTCAAAGAGTGTTCTTCCTATGTTTTCTTCTAGGAATTTTACAGTGTCTGGCCTTATATTTAGGTCTTTAATCCACATTGAGTTTATTTTTGTGCATGGTGTTAAGCAGTGTTCTAATTTAATTCTTTTACATATAGCTGTCCAGTTTTCCCAGCACCACTTATTGAAAAGGCTGCCTTTTCTCCATTGTATATCCTTGCCTCCTTTGCCATAAATTAGTTGATCATAATTTATCTCTGGGCTATCTATCCTGTTCCATTGATCTACATTTCTGTTTTTGTGCCAGTACCATACTGTCTTGATCACTGTGGCCTTGTAGTATAGCCTGAAGTCAGGAAGCCTGATTCCACCACTCCGTCTTTCCTTCTCAAGATTGATTTGGTATTTCAGGGCCTTTTGCCTTTCCATACAAATCATAAAATTTCTTGTTCTAGTTCTGTGAAAAATGCCATTGGTAATTTGATAGGGATTGCGTTGAATCCGTAAATTGCTTTGGGTAGCATAGTCATTTTCACAATGTTGATTCTTCCAACCCAAGAACATGGTATTTCTCTCCATCCATTGTGTTGCCTTTGATTTATTTCATTAGTGTCTTATAGTTTTCTGCGTACAGGTCTTTTACCTTCTTGGTTAGGTTTCTTCCTAGGTATTTTATTCTTTTTGTTGCAATGGTGAATGGGATTGTTTCCTTAATTTCTCTTTCTGTTCTTTCATTGTTAGTGCACAGAAATGAAAGAGAGTTCTGTGTGTTAGTTTTGTATCCTGCAACTTTACCAAATTCATGGATTAGCTCAAGTAGTTTTCTGGTGGCATCTTTAGGATTTTCTATGTATAGTATCATGTCATCTGCAAACAGTGACAGTTTTACTTCTTTTCCAATTTGAATTCCTTCTATTTCTTTTTCTTCTCAGATTGCTGTGGCAAGGACTTCCAAAACTATGTTGAATAGCAGTGGAGAGACTGGAAATCCTTGCCTTGTTCCTGATCTTAGTGGGAATGCTTTCAGTTTTTCACCACTGAGAATGATGTTTGCTGTGGGTTTGTTGTATATAGTCTTTATTACGTTGAGGTTGATTCCCTCTATGCCCACCTTCTGGAGAGTTTTTATCATAAATGGGTGTTGAATTTTGTCAAAAGCTTTCTCTGCATCTATTGATATGATCATGTGGTTTTTATCCTTCAATTTGCTAATATGGTATATCACATTGATTGATTTGCGTATATTGAAGAATCCTTGCATTCTAGGGATAAACTCCACTCGATCATGGTGTATGATCCTTCTAATGTGTTGTTGGATTCTGTTAGCTAGTATTTTGCTGAGGATTTTTGCACCTAAATTAATCAGTGATATTGGTCTGTAATTTTCTTTTTTTGTAATATCTTTGTCTGATTTTGGTATCAGGGTGATTGTGGCCTCATAGAATGAGTTTGGGCATGTTCCTTCTTCTGCAATATTTTGGAAGATTTCGAGAAGGATGGGTGTTAGCACTTCTCTAAATGTTTCAAAAAAGTCAGCTTTGAAGCCATTTGGTCCTGGACTTTTTTTTTGTTGGAAGATTTTGAATTACAATTTCAAGTTCATTACTTGTGATTGGTCTGTTCATATTTTCTATTTCTTCCTGATTCAGTCTTGGAAGTTTCTACCTTTCTAAGAATCTGTCCATTTCATCCAGGTTATCCATTCTATTGGCATATCATTTCTTGTAGTAGTCTCTTATGGTGATTTTTATTTCTGGGCTGTCCATTTTAACTTCTCCTGTTTCATTTCTAATTTTATTGTTTTGAGTCCTCTCCCTCTTATTCTTCATGAGTCTTGCTAGAGGTTTATCAATTCTCTTTATCTTCTCGAAGAACCAGATTTTAGTTTTATTGATTTTTGCTTTTGTTTTCTTTGTTTCTATCTCATTTATTTCTGCTCTGATATTTATGATTTCTCTCTGTCTACTTATTTTGGGTTTTGTTTACTCTCCTTTCTCTAGTTTCTTTAGGTGTACGGTTACATTGTTTAGTTGGGATTCTCTTGTTTCTTGAGGTAGAATTGTATTGCTGTAATCTTCCCTCTATGAACTGCTTTTTGCTGCATCCCATAGGTTTTTGGATCATTGTGATTTCACTGTCTTTTGTCTCTAGGTATTTTTTGATTACCTCTCTGATTTATTCAGTGATCTCTTGGTTATTTAGTAGTGTATTGTTTAGCCTCCATATGTTTGTGTTTTTTACAGTTTTTTTTCTTTAATTGATTTCTAATCTCAGAGAGTTGTGGTTGGAAAAGATGTCTGATACAATTTCAGTTTTCTTAAATTTACCATGGCTTGATTTGTGACCCAAAGTGTCATCGATCCTGGAGAATGTTCCATGTGCACTTGAGAAGAATATGTAATCTGCTGTTTTTGGATGTAATGACCTATAGATATCTAATAAATCAAGCTGGTTTACTGTGTCATTTAAAGCTTGCGTTTCCTTATTAATTTGCTGTCTAGATGAGCTGTCCATTGGTGAAAGTGGGGTGTTAAAGTCCCCCACTATTATTGTGATACTGTCAATTTCCTCTTCCACAGTTGTTAGCATTTGCCTTATGTATTGAGGTGCTCCTATATTGGGTGCATATATATTTATAATTGTTATCTCCTCTTCTTGGATCGATCCCTTGATCTTTATGTAGTGTCCTTTCTTGTCTCTTGCAACATTTTTTAGTTTAAAGTCTATTTTATCTGACATGAGTATCACTATTCCAGCTTTCTTTTGATTTCCATTTGTATGGAATATCTTTTTCCATCCCCTCACTTTCAGTCTGTATGTGTCCATAGGTCTGAAGTGGGTCTCTTGGAGACAGTCTATATATGGATCTTGCTTTGTGTCCATTCAGTCAGTCTGTATCTTTTGGTTGGTGCATTTAGTCCATTTACATTCAAGGTAATTATCAATGTGTATGTTCCTATTACCATTTTCTTAATTTTTGTTTGTTTGTTTTTGTAGGTCCTTTTCTTCTCTTATGTTTCCCGCTTAGAAAAGTTCCTTTAGCATTTGTTGTAGTGCTGGTTTGGTGGTGCTGAATTCTCTTACTGTTGCTTGTCTGTAAAGCTTTTGATTTCTCTGTCAAATATGAATGAGATCCTTGCTGGGCAGAGTATTCTTGGTTGCAGGTTCTTCCCTTTCATCACTTTAAAATATGGTACCACTCCCTTCTGGCTTGCAGAGTTTCTGCTGAGAAATCATCTGTTAACCTATGGGAGTTCCCTTGTATTTTATTTGTCATTTTTTCCTTTGTTGCTTTAATAACTTTTCTCTGTCTTTATTTTTTGTCAATTTGAATACTATGTGTCTGTTTCTCCTTGGGTTTACCCTGCCTTTACTCTCTGGGCTTCCTTGACTTGCGTGGCTATTTCCTTTCCCATGTTAGTTAAGTTTTCAACTATAATCTCTTCCAATATTCTCTCGGGTCCTTTCTCTATCTCTTCTCCTTCTAGGACCCCTATAATGCAAATGTTGGTGCATTTAACATTGTCCCAGAGGTCTCTTAGGCTGTCTTCAGTTCTTTTCATTCTTTTTTCCTTATTCTTTTCTGCATCAGTGATTTTCACCATTCTGTCTTCCAGGTCACTTATTCACCCTTCTGCCTCAGTTAATTTGCTATTTTTTCCTTCTAGTGTATTTTTCATTTCAGTTATTTTGTTGCATATCTCTGTTTGTTCTTTAATTCTTGTTGGTCTTAAACTTTTCTATCATCCTTTCAATTTTTGCTTCAAGTCTTTTTTCCAAAGTCCTGGATCATCTTCACTATCATTATCCTGAATTCTATTTCTGGAGGGGTATCTATCTCCACTTCATCTAGTTGTTTTTCTGGGGGTTTATCTTGTCCCTTCATCTGGTCCAAAGTCCTCTGCCTTTCCATTTTCTCTATCTTTCTGTGGCTGTGGTTTTCAGTTCCACAAGATGAAATACTGCTGATACTGCTTGATACTGCTGTCTGCCCTCTTGTGGAGGAAGCACTCTAGGAGGTTCCTGGGTGCTTCCTGATAGGAGGGACTGATGGTGGGTTGTTCTTGGTGGGTGGAGCTCAGTAAAATTTTAATCTGTTTCTCTGCCATCAGATTGGGCTGTGTTCCAAACCTGTTGGCTGTTTGGCCTGAGGCTACACAGCTTTGGATCTTACAGACTCTTTGGTGAGGCTAATCTCTGACTCTGGGAGGGCTGAGGCCAATGAATACTTCCCAGAAACCCTGCTGCCAGTTTCTCTGTCCCCTCCTTGAGCCACAGCTGCCCCCCACCTCTGCAGGCAACCCTCCAACATCAGCAAGTAGGTCTGGTTCAGTCTCCTATGGGGTCACTGCTTCTTCCCCCTGGGTCCAGGTGAGAACACTATTTTTTGTGTGCCTTCCAAGAGTGGAGTCTTTACTTCAAAGTTTGATTCTCCGGAGATTTCTCCTCCCATTGCTGGACCCCCAGGTTGGGAAGCCTGAAGTGTGGCTCAGAACCCTCATTTAGTGGGTGGACTTCTGTGGTATAACTTTTCTCCAGTTTGTGAGTCAGCCCCCCAGCATTTATGGGATTTGATTGTTATGCAATTGTGCCCCTCCTACCATGTCATTGGGGCCTCTCCTTTGTCTCTGGCTGTGGGCTGTCTTTTATGGTGTGTTCCAGTGTCTGTTGATGATTGTTGAGCAGTTAGTTTTAATTCCAGTGCTCTTGCAAGGGGGAGTGAGTGCATGTCCTCCTACTCTGCCACCTTGAACCATCTCCTCATCCTCATATATTTTTAAGGATAAGAAAATTGTAACAGAATGCTAGATTAGTCTAAGAGAGTAGACATCCTATATGCCTAGTGAAGGGAGGCTGTCTAAAAAAGTATCAGTGTCTTTCTAGTGATAGACAAAGCAAGATCTGGAGGAAAATACACATCCTATGGAATTAGGAATCCAATTCTACAATGTATCAATAACAGCAAGAATTATTTTCTCATAGTTAAAGAAAAAGTTAGGTCAATAGATTTTTTTCTTATAAAGGATATAGCTACAGGCTAGATTCTGAAGTATGTTGATGCCAGCTTGAGTGATCCTTATTCTGCTTCTCTAAAGAAGGAAGAATGGCAGCAGAGAATTTTGGCTGTGTTGCTCCCATATCAAATAATAAACTAGTAATGTGAGATTGTACTTGCTTCCAAAGGCTTCCTGGAAGGACATCTGGAAGCATGCACAATGGATAATTCTAACTCCAATATTGCTTATGTTTATTTATTCTCCTCTGCGTTTTACTCAATGTGTGAATTTGCAAATATCAGAAAACCTAAGTTACTTTTAGACTTATATTCATTCAATAATATTTATTAAACACTTACTGGGCAACTCCCAGTGTCCTATCCACAGCATGAATGAATAAACATAATCTGTGACCTTACAGGGATTACAAATTTGTGGGGGAAATGGAGAAAATAAAAGTGAGGAAATAATTTTTAAAGTCTACTTTGTGACACTGATACTAAGGATATAATCAGATGAAGAATTAGAGAATAAGTGACAGGAATGTCTAGAGAAAGTCATCAGAGAAAACATGTCTAAGGGGGTGAGGGTTTATCTGAAAGAGGCAAAAATAAAATGGAGGCAGCCAGCAAAACTCTGGGAAAGAGAATTCCAGCACTGAGCAGAATAAGAAGAACAAAACCTCTGAACTGGGAAATGCTTGAATTATTCAAAAGATAGGATTAAAAAAAGAAAAAGAGGAGAGAGATATAGAGAGACAGAGAACATGACCAGAGCCCTGTGAGAAAAGGGATGGAGCACAAAATGTACTGGAGAGATAGGCAGTAACAGGATTGTAGTATCTTAACTGAATTTGCATGTTTAAAAAGATGCCAGTGGCTGCTGTGTCCCCGAAGGATTGGGATGAATGGGGAGGTAAGACCTCATTGTTTTTGTAAGAATTTCTCTTAGTATATAAGTTAATGACCACACAAGATCCCTTGTTTCATCCATAGTTTCCTCATGGCATTTTCACCTCTGTATTGCTCAATTGTAAATCAAGGGATTTAACATGGGTGTAACACTGGTAAAGGACAGGGCCATTGCCTTGTCTATGGGGTAGGTGGCCACAGGCCTTACATACAAGAAAATAGAAGACACAAAGAACATGACAACTACAGTGAGGTGGGAGCCATAGGTAGAGAGGGCTTTATGCAGCCCTTCAGAGCTGCATGACATCAGGGAGCAGAGGATGACCACATAAGAGGTGATGAGGATAAGGAAGATGGCCATACACATCACCCCACTGTTGAGGATGACTAAGAGGCCCAGGATGCACGTGTTCATGCAGGCCAGTTTCAAAAGTGGAAACAAATCACATATAGAGTGGTCTATGATATTGGGACCACCGAAGAGTATCTGGTACATGAAGAAAAGCTGTATTATTGCGTGGGTATATCCTCCCACCCAGACCTCTCCCAGCAACAGGTAGCACACCTGAGGCCTCATGACGGTCAGGTAGTGCAGGGGCGTGCAGATGGACATGTGGTGATCATAGGCCATCACAATGAGAAGGGTAATGCCCACATCACCAAAGAAGTGCTCAGTGAAGAGCTGGGCCATGCAGCCTTTGAGGGTGATGGTAGTGCTCTCAGAGAGGGAGCCCACAATCATCTTGGGGGCAATGACAGAAGAGTAGGTGGCATCCATGAAGGAGAAGGAGGTAAGGAAAAAAATACATAGGTGATCTCAGACTCTCACTTGTGACCACGGTTACCACAATTAGGAGGTTTCCTAAAATGGTGGATCATACATGATTAGAAACACAGCAGAGAGTATTTTCTGCAGCTCTAGATTCTTCATAATGCCCAACAGAATGAATTCTGTCACATTGTTGGGATTCTCCATTTACTGTGGGCTGATATAAGCTTATCTCTCTGAGCTGGAAAAGCTGCAAAAAATATTATTCTTAATTAGAAATCATGGGGAATTTGGGATTTTATTTTATTTTTTGGACTCTGTCTCTCACCCTCTTGACCTAGTTTTTTCTCCAAGCCATCAATGCAACAACCAGCTGCAAAAAATTGATCCTGATAACAGCTTGATCCTGTGATCCTACCTACAAATGTGATCCTCTCACCAGTGTATCTCTTGCTTCCCTACTTGATGCTTGCTGCTTAAGGTACTTAGAAGACTTTGCTTCATCACCCTGGTGCCTAAACACACGCAGCAATATGAAGAATTAACATACCTTAAGGAAACCGGAGATCTTCAGTAGATAGCAGCCAGTGGATAAATGGTAACCTGCTTAACCCAATCTTAGATTCACTTTTGCTCCTTCCATTTCTCTCTTCCACATTCACTCCCTTCATTCTGTTTTCCAAAATGAACCACCCACACACACACCCTTCTCTCAGCCACTGCCTTTTAGGAACCTCAAGCTAAGAAGCTAAACTTAATTTATCACTGGACACACCTGATAACCAAGAACTTGGAACAATTCACCTCATCTCATTCATTTATGCCATATACTTACTGAGCACTTAGAATGTGCTAGTTGAAGAGTCTGCAAAGCAGATAGGTCATATCCCAAGGGCTCTCCACTTATTAACAACTAAACTCTTTCCATCTATATTTCTTCCTCTGAGATTGGATTATTATTATGTGCTGTGACTATTCAATGAATCCCTACTATGTTTCAGGCACTAGAGTATCCTATGAGGTATTTTCTTCATTTTAGAGATAAGATATTGAGGCAAAAAGAAGTGAAAAAATAATACCAAGTTCCCACAGCTAATAAATATTGAAGCCAAATTCAAGTCTGGCTTTTCCTGAATCAAAATCAATACCAATAACAACTGATATTGCTCCTCTTAATGATAATATTGGGTGCTCAATATGAAAAAATTACTGAGAAGTTGATAATTTCTATATCATAACAATCCAATGAGATAAATTTATGCTTCCTGTGCTTATTTCACTCAATAATTCTACAATAAAATTCAGTGACAAATTCAATGATAATTCTATAATGAAGAATGTTTTAATTGTAAATATAATCCAATCTTGAAACCATAAATTATAACCTGTAACTAAACTCCCAAGGTTCTATACACTTTCCAGATATGCTAATTGAAGAAATCAATTAAATCTCTTAAATCTCTTTCTCTGCTACAGGAAGATCCAGGTCCAACTTGGCCAGCACCATCCGTGCAGATGAGCCTGAATCAGTGTAAATCCTTCCTTCTACTTTTTTCCTGTGAAGGGGTACACCCAGATGAAGCCAAGGATTATAAAGAATAAAAAATTATTAATAAAACAACTAATTTATTTTGCACTCACCATGTGCCAGCAAGGTGCGTGGCCTGCTATTTGCATCATTGCATGTATTTTCATATCACATGGGATGAGTACTATCACAGACCTCATCTTGCGGATGAGGAAACAGACTTGGAGACATTAAGCATCTCATCTAAAAGGGCGGTAATTACAAATCCAGGTAATCTCATTTTGAAACATAAGTTCTTAGTCTTTACACTATACTACTGAAGAAGTAAACAGTGGCCTCCATTGGCTGAATATTATACAATTGTTGCCAGAGTAGGATGATATAGTGAAAGAACTGCTTCATTAGCAAAGCTCTCTTTACTAGGGATACTTAAGCAGAGGCTGTCCTGGTGGAAGTATATTAGAAGTAATAGCTTTAAATGGGGCTGTAAACTACATCTTCTCTAAGACTCCTCTAAACACCCAAAAACCCATTCTTAGGATTATCCCTCTTGTTAAACAAAGCATACAACTTCCAGGATATTCTTTGCAAATCTACAATGTAGTTTAAATTCAACCTCTCTCATCTCCAGCCCAAGAACTTCAAAAAAAAAATTGTAATAGCCCAGATGAAGGAGAAGGGGCATATTCTTAGAAATCAGGGTAACTGGGTTTTATTCCAGATTGTCCCTCTTACTCCTAGGATGTGTTGTTACATTGTTCACCACTCTGGGCCTCAATTTTCTCATCTAGAGAATGAGGCAGTTGTGGTAGATTATTAGAGAACTGGGGTTCAAAGGATCCAGCATAGGGACTCTGTTCCTTTCAAGCACAGCAGCTCAGCTCTTATCTGCATGAAATGTTTACACTTCCTTCCAAGTAATATTTCCTCTGAGCCATCTTAGGACTTAAAATATTTTAAAACAAAATACACTATAATAGATAATAATGCCTCCCTCTTTGAAAATATATTGACAAATCACTTGTTGACTACTTGTTCACATTTCAACTTCCTAATTTGAGATTCCTAAATTCTCTCTCCCAAAGTAGTCAAACTCATCTTTTTCTATGATTCCCTCCAACTGCAGTCAAACCCATGTCTTACTGCCAGAACACACCTCAGTCTGTTTTGTACCTTGGAGTCAAGAATGAACAACTTAACTCTCTACTGCATCAGACCATTTACTGACTACATAATCTTCAAATCCTACAAAAATAAAACAATGCAGCAGCAGTTAAAGTCAGTATGTGTCAAGGAGTTGTTATTTGAGGATACGGTGCTAAGATCTTCATGGTTTTCTTTTTTAATTCCCACAAAAACCATATGAAATAGGAACTCTTATTATCCTGATTGTCTAATGCAGTGGATAAGGTTTGGAGAACTTGTACAACTTGTACAAAGCCTCTTGATGTCTACATGAATAAGTTCATAGCTCAGGTCACAGACCCCAACCCCTCCAAGAATTGTATGCCCTGCATCACAACACTTTCGTGAGAATCTAAGGAAGTAACAGGCATGACAATGTTTGGAGAGCACTATCCAAATAGTCACCATGATTACTTTCCTATCCTACAAGCTTCCGGCTTCCTGCTTCCTATGCTTACATCATCTGTGAAACAAATCCATGACCACTCTTTTCTCAGCCTCACTTCATCCCCCAAATCCCTCTCACCTGTTCTTCAGGATATTTGTTACATGCACCTGTATAGCTTGCATATCAGCAGTGATGCAATTATCTCATTACTTACCTATATTTTTTTAAAATTTCATGTTACTTTTAGCTCTTTGTCTGGATGTTTAGGGACAGCTAATTTAGTCTCTTTCTACCAAATTTTGAATGCTGTACTGTATACACACTAGTCATTTAATTCAATGGAATTGAATTCATCTGAAGAAAACTGTACTAAACTTTGGGGCACAGACAAACCAGTGACAGCCTCTGCCTCCAGAATTGAGACAGTACCATTGTCAGAGCCTGGCTGATATTCCTTTGAAGCCAGGCTCAAATATATGACTTACCACCTTCCATCTTTACCATTTTTCTTCCTAGACATGCTTTAGCCAAAACCAAGAGCTGCACCACACTGTGGACTTCCAGTTCAGTGTTGAATTACTGCCATCTGATCCTCTTTGCAAAGTTGTTTATTTCTTTCCAGTGTTTGTGTGAAATACCATTGTGCAAAAGACTGTTCATATTGAGAAGTGAAGAATTACATTTCTTCAGTTGCCTAATTATTACCTAAGCTGTACATATTTCTCATTTAATGGCATGTGTGATAGTGAGAGGGATACAAGGTGGTACCTTCTCCATAAAGAGGGAGACAAAATGAGCACTCCTGAAACAATGCACATAGAAAATAAGTTCCAGAAGGGAAAACATCAGTATGATCTAGAGACCTCAAAAAAGATGAAATAAGCTAGTCTTTGATATGGCATTTGAGACAATTCTATATTTATAAATTTATAATTTGGAAAGTGAATAAGACAGGCAACTGCATGAACAAGGGAGGAAGAAAAAAGTTGAAAATATGGTGTGCATAGTCAAAACTTATGGACATTGATATAAGAAAACCTGGATTTCACTACAGAACTTCCAGGGATGTAATTAACTAGAAGTTATTTATTTTTTCTAAATCTCAGTTGCTTTTTTCACAGTTATTATAGTAAATATATTAAGTTCCTAGCATTATAATTTAAGTGTTAATATTCAACATTATAAACATTAAAATGTGAAGTTAAATTATAGTTTAAATATTTATTAAATATTACAATGTCCTGGTATCTGTTGTGTGTCTCATGAAAGTTCATCACATACACCACTATTAATTTCAGGTATGAGATGCTTCAGTAGATTCACCTAACCAGGCTGGAGTTCAATTGGGAATAAGTAGTAAGAGCTATCATCTTAAAAAAGCCTATGTAAATTCTTGATTTCTCACATTGCAGTTAGTTCTTTCTTCTGAGTACATATAATATGTCAGACAACCTCTCTGTGCCTCAGTTTCTGTCTATGAAAAATGGGAACCTACCCGAAATGGTTGTTGTAAAGATTCAATAATTTTATAAATGTAAAGGGCTTAGATGAGCATTTTTATTTATTTCCCCAGAATAAGGAGAATTCTACTGACTGTAAACTATTTTAAAACAGATCCCCTGCCTTTGGATCATGTGTTTACCTACGTATCTATTAAATACTACATTGGTTAAAATGATATCAGCTTAATGACTCCTGAATACTTAGTAGGATGTAAGTTTTTGAATTGACTTTAAAAGAAACCTCTTCCACACTGTTTTATAAGACACAGTTCTAACCAACAGTAGAATATTTCAAATGAAAATAATTTATTTTTATAAATTTTAAAAGTAAAACATGACCCATGGAAACTAGTTTATATAGATAGAGTGATAGAAAGTTTAAAGTCAAAAATCTTCTTCCAACCATAAGTACTCATCATCATTTGACCCTCTGTTAACAGTTCGGTAAATGCTCCTTAGAGATGCATTTGTATGTAGGTATATATACAATCATTTATGTGTTTTACTGTCTATATAAATACACAAAAATATAATAATGCACTTGAAGTTTTAATTACAGTTTGTATGGGCACTATTTGTTGATATTTATGAAATTTCCTTGATTTTAATTGCTACATTATTGCATATTATGGTTACAACATAATTTATGTAACTGGTTCATTTTTGCTTGAAATTTATTTTATTTCTAATATTATGCCTTACACACAGGGACACAATGAACATCACTTAGAGACATCTTCACTTCTTTCTGTTGGAGAAATCTATGTCATCATCAAGACAAACAATATGCATATTTTAAAATTTGACAGATTCTGTAACATTGCTTTCAAAATCCTGAAGCATCTTTTATTTCCAAAAATAGTCTTAAAAAGTAATTTTTCCCACAGCCTTAACAACACTAAGAATTATCAACATTGAATATGTTTAAAAAAAACCAATGAAGTGAAAAATCATCTTGTTTTAATTTGCATTCACTCAATCATTCATTCATAGAACTTTATTGGTGTCATAAACAATGAATGTTCATCTCCAGAGTTAAATTAAAGCAATTTGATGTCTATATGGAGATATATGATCTATATAAATATCCAAATCTCACTAACAATAATAATAAATTATTTAGTATATTCCATGTGTCAGACATTTTGCTAATACGTCATACATGTTTTCTCAATCCTCACACCCAGCTATGATGAGACACGTTTTATGGCTGAGATAAAGCAAAGTAATTAGTTTGCTTAAGACTATACAGTTACTATACTAGTTAATAAAGCCTGGATAGGAACCCAAGAAACCAACTTGGCAGTTGGTATGTGTTTCTTGTGTCTGAATTACTAATGGGCTAAATAATTTATTCAATAAAATCCTGGATAACAGGAAGGTGATAGCAATGTATTTAGGGAGAGTCCCTGTGTAATCATTTTCTAGGAGTTGCAGTGCCCTGTGTTCCTCAGAAGACCCATGCCCCTAGCACAGGCATCATCAACAGACTATGTCTCTAATAAAGGGCTTTAAAAGTGTCATTTCTGTCCCTGTCATCCCAACTCACTTGCTTTCCTTGAAAGATGAGTGAACATGGAATTACATACATTAGCACATTTTAGGATAGAAATTACTATACCATTGTAGATACAAAAATTAATGCTTTCTTGGAATGCTTCCAGAGAGAGGGGACTTCAACCCTGAACAACCTTTTGCATCACCCTTGGGACCAATGCAAAAACCACCCCTTTAGGCAAGGCTGCTCACAATTAAATATCTGTGTTTTTACATTTTTTTTTGTGTGTGTGTATATACACATATATATTTTTTAATCCAACTTATTAGTTTCATTAAATAACTAGAAACATTAGCTGATCAAAACAGGAAGAAAAACACTAAATAAATTCCTTTTCAAAGGTGATTAGTAGAAAAAGAAAGTTAAAGAAAGTTGGTACAAGAGGAACACAGAGACATATATATATATATAATACATATAATATATATTACTTATATAATGCTTACACACATAGAAAATTGCTTGAAAGAAGGCAAACAAAAAAATCTGTCTAAAACGTTCCTGCACATACAAGCTACTCCTGTTCCTCCCTGTTCGATGACACATCCCTGAAACATAAACATACTCTTTTACTTGCTCATCTCATGATCTGGATAGAGACCAAAAGGTAGACACTTAAGTTTTGACAGTTTGCCAAAAGAGATTAAAGTATATCAAGCTAAAAATTGTTGATAACTCAAGACTCTTCAACCTGAGGCTAATTGTTTTTATAAAGACAAAACAGGTGAACTACTAACATATTTTAAACATAATCATGCATGCATATATGTGATTCAATTATTCCAATGATTTCAAAATAGTACATCAAATTAATAAGACCATGTTTAATACTCAAAATAGTTGTTAAAATCACATCCAAAACACAGTCTCATGTCATCTCTGTGACCTCTAAAAGCCTCAGTAGAAGGCAGACATTGTGTAAGTAAATTTTCCAGGATCATGCGGGAGTAACCAAAGGTCTGGCTCCATCCAGGATGTACTTACATGAATTTTTCTCTACAAAGATTTACAAATATGACACATTAGAGTTACAACTTAGCAAATCTAAGTATGATGTGAAGTAAATCAGGACCACACTGGGAGCAAATCATCTAATCGCTTAATGGGAAGTTATTTTGATAGGACCAAAGTTTTTAATGATTTGAAGAAAGATTTAAATCATGTTCTAAGTGCCCAAGGATTTATATAGGAAATGACCTTTGTGGTTGGGAGCAGAATTTAAATTTCACTTAAATTGGAAAGGTTGCCAAAAAAGGTTATCAGATAAGCTGTTTGTAAAATCATTCACAGAACTGTACCTGTCATGTAGCTGTATTTAAGTTTAATTTGTAAGCATTTTCCAATCCATATCTTAGAAAAAACATCATTACTAAGATGTTCTCCTTTGGGCTATAGACCTGGGCTAAAGAAGGCAGAATGCCTTTTTCAAATGGCACAGGATTTTGAAATGTATAGACTTGCATCATTTCAACTGCATCCCTTTGAGGCTGTGTCTCTACTGACTGAGGCACTAATCACCATGCCAGTGAATTCCCATCCATCCTTGAAATAATCCACTTTTCCCAGGAGCAGAGCTTCACTGGAGTCAGGCCAAGCTGATGCTCCACAAACACAAAACCAGCTCATGGTGTTAACCATTCAGTTATTTGTTCTATACCTGAGCTCTCCTCTTCAGTAGAAGAATGGCCACACAGTGATACATCTGCCTGATAATATAGATGAAGAAAAGTCAACAGGACTTATTCTTGGCTACCAAGTTAGTGCCAAGTTTGAATTTTTCCATCATTCCAAAAGATTCCAAATAATCTTTTAAGATTATTATTAAAATCATATCACATCTAACTGCAGGAGAGTTGCCATTATAAAGCATTTTTAATGATCCTCAGCAAGAAAAAATGACTAGATTCTTTCTCACTCCAAAAAAAATTAGTATTCTTAAATGACATGTTTTCAACTTAGAAATATTTGGGGTTATGGCCTTTATTCTTTTTGTACCTTTAATAGTAAAAAAAAAAAAAAAAAATGATATCCTACATTTACAACACATTTCACAGACTACAACTGGTTCATTAACATAGTTGACCACACACTTTGGGAAATTTCTTGAGAAGCAGGAGCCCCTCAATTTTTCTGAATATGATCCTCACCGGTGATGTGCAGCCTCTGTGCTTGGATGATGTTTCCTAACATTCTAAAGTCACTCCATGCTCTTACCTAACAGTATAGACCTGAGTTAGGGCAGTTTATCTCAATTTTTTTTTTCACTAATGCCCCCCAAAGGCACTTTTATAATGTTCTGTTTCCTTAGTCACTTCCCCCTCTAAAATAGGAATGCCACAAATGTGCTACCTGTTTGTGTAATTTATGTATATCTGTGCATTATATATTAAAACAGTAAGAAATGTTCATCCCCCATGAAACCATTTTTACCTACTTGGGAGAGATAATGCTCCAATTTGAAATGCATATTTTTAAATATGGAAGGGGGATAATGTGGTTATTTAAACTTTGACCAATTGGAATTCTAGCTGTGCTTCAAACAACTACACAAATCTATATCCAGTTCTTCTCTCCTGCATCGCCCTCTCATAAGATATTTCTCATCTTACCCATTACTAACAAAATTACATTTTTCATTTGTTTGTTTACTTGCTTATTATCCATCTATTCCCCACTGGAATTTAAGTTCCACACAAATGCACCCCTTGATTGTGTAATTCAGCATTGCATACCCAGCTTCTATAACTCTTTCTCACTGTAGACAATGAACAGTACTTTTGAATAAATTAAATAGGTCTAATTTTCCTAAACTGAATTGACTGGGAAGCCATTTTTCCAGTAGTAAATGTTAACCCTCTGAGATAACAATGGGAAAGGCCCTATGGAAACGGCACCTATTTAGCTCTTCAAATGCTACCCTAAGCTCAAATAGAATATCAGTCCCCTCAGTGACTAAGCTGCTTCTTCTTCCACCAAACATCATTCTCACCCAAGTGTCACTTTCTTTGCAATTCAACCATTTGAATTTCGTTTCTTGAGCCCATTACATTTCACTTTCCATGTTTCCCATGAAGGGTAAAATATCTTCAAAACTGAGATCATCAGATGACTTGTCTCTAAGAAAAGAGGGATCAAGAAAATGCAAATAGCCTAAGAAATGGAGGTAAAGGGAGAAGTGAACATAGGAAAGTTCCCCCACATCCCCCAAAATGGGAAGAATGTCTCAATGACAATCTCCACAATGTGGCCAATGATCAGATCTGTGCTTTGGTATTTTCACATCGTAACAAGGACTATTGTCAAGTGGGAAGAGAGGAAGGAAGCAAAGTCTAAAAGATTTGATATGTTGCTTAACTTCATTGAGTTTTACTTTCTTCTCTGAAATGGAGTAAAAACCTTCTTAATTATACTTGTTGCTAAAAGGGTGTAAAGAACCTATCAAAATATATGCTTCATAGTTTGCCTTCAACAATATTTTCACTTCCCTCACTTGATGCCTAATATTATCAGTAAATTATGAATCTGGAGCAAACCAAAGTATCCTTATACAATGGATCCAAACATTCTATCTCATTGATTTTAGGAGAAATATACTTACTCTCCTATATGATTTTTGTTGTTGTTGTTGTTTTTGTTTTTTTAAGAATCAGAAATAATCAGGTGGCAGTTGTTCCTCAGGAGAGATTCTTGATGATGGGTGTAAAGGAGCATCTTAACATGCCTTAAACTTACTCACAAAATAACAAGACTCTATCAACCGAAAATCCCATACAGATTTATGTTTCCATCTTCAATACTGACACCTTCCAAGTTTCCTGTTGACAACTTATAATTTGTGCCTCATTAATCTTCTCACCCCTCCACTGAGCCCCTGGTATAGCCCCTAAGACACAACCATTGGCCTTAGTTTCCCTCTTCAAATCCTCCCTTTGGTTGCAGAGCAGAAACCATGTTTACTCAATACTTTTTCTATCTTTTCTCCTGGATTATTCTCATCTCCTCTCTAACAGTCATAAAACAAAATAAACCATATATCATTTAGTCTAGAGTCTGTTGAAATGTTTAATTATCAACAGCAATTGTAAACTTGAAAATTTTAATAGATTAAGTGCTGATTTTATCATCTTCCAGGACTTGACTTTGTGGGAAAATGTTCTGTTTCTTATGAATTGGAGATAGACAAGCACAAGTTAATAAACACAGTCACCCCAATCACACATGCTAGGGCATTACTGTTTATTCAAATTATGGAAGAAGTAGCTACAGTTGATCAAGTTTGAGAAAGGGACATTTCTGAGAAGTAACACGAATTAGAGTATTATAGTCAAAGAAGCTTTGATTTATAAGAATTATACAACGAAGATGACCAGATATTCTATACATGTAAAAAGGAGCATTGCAGGTATCCCCCACCTTCTGAAATGTCACCTTAGCCATTTTGCTTTTGTGAACACCTACATGAGTACTTGATTTCACTAACAGAAAGAAATCACAGGGAATTTTTGCTTAAAAAAAAGGAAAGAAAGAATGAAAGAAGAAATAAAAAGAAAGAGAAAGAAAGAAAGAAAGAAAGAAAGAAAGAAAGAAAGAAAGAAAGAAAGAAAGAAAGAAAGTAAGTTCTGACACCATACTATTGTTGGTCTTTTGTAAAGGTGAGATGACATAATTCAAAATTTCAAACTGGAAAAAACTTGTATTGCTGAAATGTATTGTTACCTGTGAATAAAGACTACAGCAAATTTAACACCATCTCCTTGAAAGACAAAGTGAATCATTAAGACTGCAGATAATTTTCTTATCTATAGATCTAAGCATACCAGAGACAATCATGTTTCATTTGAAAGAAAGTAAGACTGAGTTTTAAAGATCTGTATTGGATGTTTGCAGCTGAAACTTTTGAAAGGAAGCTGCATTCAGTGTAATAGTTCCTGACACACTAATAGTGGAAGCACGTGCGATGTCAGGCAAGTAAATTAGTAAACGTCTCTTGGCTTCAATTTGCTTCTCTATAAAATGGGGATAATGATAATGGAATTATCAGTTTAGTACATGGGTAAATCGACTGAAGCAAATATAGCTGGTAGATAATAAAGGGTTCCTTTAATGTAAATATGTGTAACAGACCAACACAGCAGCAGCTTTGGAACATAACCATGTGACTTTCTATTAAAATGTGATGAAAGGTGTTTACCCACTAGTTTTAAGTGGCTCCTCAAGTCTTTGTACAGAAAAAGAAAGCATTTCCTTCATATTCATGAAAATCTGTGAGCCATCAAGATATTTAAGAAAGTAGGAGGAAATAAAGAGTAATTTCAAAATTTCTGGCTGAATTTTAGTGCCAAAAAAAAAAAAAAAAAGAAAGATTTCGATTATGAATTATCCTTTTCTCCTTTTGTGGTTGTTTCTACTTTTGCTTTTGGTAAATTAATAGCAGAAAAATTCAGTACTGATTCTTTCACTCCCCAACTCTCCCATCCCCATGTATCTATATAAGAATTTCTATCCCTTACTGGCTTTACAACAGACTGAGCAAAAACAAGGGTTCTAACATGAAGGTCCTATGGAAAAGTCAATTTCTTCCAAGTAACATATGTGAAGAATTTGGAAAAGTAGCAGTAAGACACTGGAGAAAAATATACTCTATTATTATTGAACTACAGATATATTGCTGTTTTTTCCATTGGTTATTCTGAAACTATGAACATGAATATAGAAAGCCTGACAAACTACTTAAAAAGTTATCAGAATACTTAACTAATGCCTAGCCATTATAAAATACTCAGCAAATATTATTTTCTAGGCCTTTTTCATCAAAGATCTGCAAACTTTGTTAATTTTCTTTCATAATTTTCAAGATGTATAATCCCCCTATATATATAAAACATCACTTTCTTGGCATCCTGAGCAGCCTAAGTCACTCTCCTCTTCAATAAATCCTTCATGGCATTTTTCACCTCTGCATTTCTCACTGTGTAAGTGATAGGATTTAACATGGGAGTGAGGATTGCAAAGAACATAGTCACCCACTTGTCCACAGGGTAAGTGGCCACAGGATGCGTGTAGGTGAAAATACAAGGACCAAAAGAGAGCACCACTATTGTAAAGTGGGAGCCACATGTAGAGAGGACTTTGCACTGTCCTTCAGAGCCATGGGATTTCAGGGAGCTCAGGATGACTATGTAGGAGATGAGTAGCAGGAAAAAAATGAGCAAGCACATGCCCCCACTGTTGACTGCCACCACCATGCCAAGTCTGTAGGTGTTGCTGCAGGCAAGTTTCAACAGAGAGAAGAAATCACACATGAAGTGGTCAATGACACTGGGACCACAGAAGGTCAAGTCCATTGAGAAGAGAATCTGCACCGTGGAATGTAGGATTCCCCCGATCCAGGCCACCACTACCAGAAGCTGGCAGAGCCCTTGTCGCATGATGGTCGTGTAGCGCAGAGGCTTGCAGATGGCCACATAGCGGTCCTAGGCCATGACAGTGAAGACAATGATCTCTGATCCCCCCAGGAAGTGCTCTAAAAAGAGCTGAGTCAGGCAGCCATGCCAGGAGATGGTTCTCCTCTGGTAGAGCATGTCAATGATTATTTTCGGGGTAGTGACAGAGGAGAAGGAGGCATCTAATAAGGCCAAGTAAGTGAGAAAGAAGTACATGGGAGATGAAAGGGTGGGGCTGAGGGAGATGGTCATGACAATGAGCAGATTGGCCAGCACAGTAAATAAGAAAATGAACAAAAGGACAATGAAGAGTATTTTCTGCAAGTGTGGGTTTTGAGTGAGTCCTAAGAGAATAAATTCAGTCACATTGTTGGAAGACCTGAGGACATCCATTAAGCAAGCAGCACCTTCTTGGGGCCTGAAATGCCTACAGAGGAATAAAGAATGATACCATTAATCATGAAAGGTTTGTGCTCTGAATTTCTTAGAACAAAAACAGATCAGTCACTGTAACTGTTGAGCATGTCCTTGGCATTTTTGTCCCAGTACTTGTTTTAATTCCTTCTTATTTCTCCATGACACTTTCCATCTCTTCAGACACCTAGTACCTGTCACCTGTAAAACATTCGAAGGGCAACGTTTGATGTGTAATTTACTGAGAAAACACTGTTTTCTACAAGAGATCTGAATTCTCCTGCTTATTCCAACTCCATCGGACTTGGATACATCATCTCAGCATCCTATGCTTCTGAGCCCTCCCCGTGCCTATGAGGTTACCAATTGTAATTCTCAGATGTATCTGGTAAGCTGAGAAGTGCTGGATACAGGTAGAAGTTATTCCCACTTCCATGAGAATTTACATTGGGAACCTCAGCTCTAATTGTAGAAAGAAAAAACATGGTCAATAAACACCTGTCATAAGCAGGGATTTTAAGGAAATGTATATAGGTCCTTGGTGACACTCTCTGTGCTCTTTCCATGGGTAAGAATACGCCTGCTTCCCTAGACCATCAACTTAGCAGGAATTCAATTGCTCTTGTCCTCCAGCTCTGTTTATCTATAATCTCTCTACTTTATGAGAAATATAAATAAAGATTTGAAAGGAAGCTGCACTCCACTTTAACAGTCTCTGAAGCACTCTGAAGAGTAGGTAAGAAAATATTTAATTACTTCTAGGAAAGTGCGTGTTATGGGTCATTTTACTTTCAAGATCATTACTGTGTTTGTTAATTGATATTTTCTATTCTTTAAAATTCTATTCTACATACAATTTAACACAGCCATATTGTGTAAATTATAGCTTCAGTAGACTTGGGTAAAGAAAATAACTCTTGCATAGGTGTTCAATACACAAGGACTTATCAAGCAAAGGAAATCCTTATTTTCAAAGTTCTAAAAATAAAAATTTAACGTAGGGAACAGAAAGAAATAATCTGCTAGATAAGTTAATGAGATAGATAATGCACTATACATATAAACATATATACACTAACTACCCAAACACGTATGAAATCCATTACTTACTATTAGTACCTATGACAAGTTCATTCATTAAACAAATATTTATTGGAGACTTACTATGTATAGTAATGTATGTTTGTTCACACAAAGTCATAAAAAGTGTTGCTATTAAATGCCCCTAGTGTCTGAAATTTTATTCCCAAGCAGAAGCAGCTCACCCATTATGAGAGGAATGACCTTCCCACTCCTTTAGATTCTGCTACATGCTTTCTCATGCCTTCATCTCCCATCTTCCCATAGCATCCATCATCCATCATTCCTGGTTACAGGCTACTGCATTCCTAATAGAATGAGAAATTTGGGGATATAAATTTGCCAAAAAGAAGAGAAATAAATATAATAAAATATATTCTGTAAAACATGTCTTTTCCTTTCTAAGATAAATTAATAAAGGAATTTATTTTTTAATTATCCAAGATGAAAATTTTATACATATGTGGAAACAAAGTGCAGCAGCTCCACTGCATTTCCTCATTCTGAGGTGGGATCCCCCAACAAATCAAAGAAGAGTATAGTGTAAATGAACTGAGAATTAAACATAACTTTTTAAAGTGTTTTTTTTTTTTTTTCATTTCTCTTTGGCTCCACAATACTTTTTCTAGGAATAAACCCTAACGTAAAATATTTTTAAAACAGAAAAATCATTATGTACAAATATGTTCAACACAATTATTAAAAGGTGTGGAAAATGTACAAATGACATGGAATGTTCAACAGTGGAGAAAAGGACAATTAAAATATAGTGCATCTCTTGGAAAAATGTGTAGTTTTTAAGAGAGATGTTTTTAAAAATTGTGCAATATCATAGAAAAATTCTAAACTTGTAATATTAAGTAAGGAAAATTTTGAATACATATTTGAATTGTCTAGTTATCCTAACTTATTTATATATAATTAATTATACTATTATCATTCCAAATAATTTAAATATATATCAATAAGAAATAAGAAGACACCAAAATATTTTTACTTCTAAACTGTTAGTACTGTAGTTGACTCTAACTTTCTTGATGTTCTGTATGCTAACGAAGGGATTTAAATCTCAGGTAGGTGTGTGGTTTGCAATATCCATTTAAACTTGAGAGTAAATGATCATATATTTAAAAAGAAAACAATCTTACCTATGAACTTGTCTGACATTGTTCCATGGCCTGGCCCCAGGCAGATGTTAGTTCACCAAGAAAGAAGTAAAATTGTAAGATTAAAAATAGCAAGTAGTTCAACTACAGTAAATGTCTGTTGATTTATAAATGGTACCTTTGCATAAGCCTTAAAAGTACTACCACGTATTCTCTTTGTGGGAAAAGTCTATAAAGTTACTTAGCTGTGGCTAATCAGACCTCAGGGGTATTTCCCCATCATTAGCAAGTCTTGCCAACAACCCAATTATTTCCAGTGAGGTAACTGAACATCAGAGAATAACTTTTACAGTATTGATCTTTAATTTTAAACTTCATCCTTAAGTCTATGTGAAAACAAAACATCATCACAAAATAAAAAAAAAAAAAAGCACCAAGTTGACCACTTACAAACTTGGATATTTGGTAGTAAACAAGATGAAATATGGAGCCTGAATATTTGATACTGTATAAACACTTAGGTGTGTAACTATATGATTTTTAAAATTGTATTATAATATTTTACTTTTAATTGATCTACCACTTATGGTAATCATAATTTCTAAATATTGTTTTCAGAAATATGTTAGTGATAATTATGAACCCCATTATGATATTAGCACTTCATACCACATAAAGGTGACAGTACTTCTCCAAAGTAGTTTTTTTTGTGCCAATTTTGGAATTAGATTAACGTGTGGATGAAAGTAATACTATTCTTCGGTTATATTTAGAGATGGTAAATGCATGTGTCTTTTTAAATTTAATCCTATAATGCTACGGAATATTAAAAATAGGCAATAATATTCACAATTTATAACAAGAAAATATAAAAACCTGAGTAAGGACATCATTTACCAAGGGGAAATAAGAAGCCACACCAATGAATCCTGGGCCAGGACACTTATCTCTAAATTATGTTTCACAACTAATGTGGCATGACATGTTTATGCTACCACCAACAGTAAGGCTCGTTATAATTAACTACTAAAGGAAATAAATACTGATATTTGACATTATTTTGTAAGTAAATTTAATTGAATCAATTGAATTCAATTCAGGAATATCCCTATATAGAACCGCACTTACTCAAGATTTTCAAATATGCCTTCTTTAATAAGAAGAAAAATAAATTGCACATAACTCTGGATTGACTCCAGAGAATGTGGTCACTGTGAGCAGCATGTGTCATGAAAGAAAGGAGCTTAAGAAAACTGAAACCATATGACTAAACCTAGTTTGACTAGGCACTTTAATATAGTTCTGCAATAATATTTGTGATGGCAGATGGTAACATATTTCATTTTGGAAAAGAGACAAAATTAATTCACAGCAAAGTCTTGTAAGCTAGTAATTTGTTCTGGTGAGAAGTTATTTTTTTGGTTAACTGTGAAATAATGATTCCCATTTCTTTCTTTCTTTTTTCTTTTAATGTTGTTTATAAATAATCTCCTATAGTAGTTTTCAAAGAGGATTGCAGATTCTAGGAACTAAGCATAAAGCCAAAATTCTAATACCAATATTGCTTTATGGATATATTTTAGTGTGTTCGTTTGAAAATCAACTGCATTTAATTTCTACTAATAATTGTTAACCTAATGCAGTGTCACTTCCTATGGCACATAAACAAAAAATTGTTTATATAGCAAACCATAATCAAATACCAGTCCCAAGGAATTCTGTATAATGAAAAGATCACAGGATGTGGAATAAAAGTATCTGGGCTCAAAGCTGACTTACATATTCTATAATCTAACTTTTTAACCTTTCTGATCTTCCATTTTCTTCTGCAAAATAAGAACACTACATTTTATTTTTATGATGTTCTCATGACCATTTTAGAACAATTTAAATACAGTACAATTAATTTTTATAATTATTAACAACTTTTACTCAACAGAACAAGAAATCAATATAATTTTGTATATTAGGTGTATCATGTATGTGCCGAGAGAGTACTGGCAAGTATCTTCTTTCTGTTCTATATTCCACACCCTCCTAGACACAAACAGGCAGTACAGTTTTCTGAGAACCAACTGCTTATTATGCACAGGCCCATTAGATATGCATGTAAGTAGAAAAGAAAAATTTTCAATTAAAGCAAAACAAGAGAGGTTCTGATGAAATGCTGTCTTTTTTTCTGATATCCTTTGAAATGGTTGAAAGAGTATCAGATTTGTATTTAGAAGAATGCAGGTCTGAAAACTAGCTCTGTCTATAATATTGGGTGGATTACTGAACTTTTTTGAGCTTTGTTTTTCCTCATATGTGAAATGGGAATAGTCATAAAAACACCTGCCTTGCAGAAGTGCTGTGAGTATCAGGTGAGAGGTATGGCAATGGCTTTGTAGTAATAAAATGTGAAGATAGCAATAGAAATAAAATCTCATATTGGGTCATTTATCATTTGATACTGCATTCCTGTTCAAAAACATTCTAAAGGCATATTTTTTTACTTTTATCCTCCAGCCCTCAGTAATCAACATTCTACTCTCTGCATCTGCATTTTTTTTAATTCCACCTACAAGTGAGATCATACAGTATTTTTTGTTTTTGCAGATTCACTCAGCCTGATGCATTTAAAGTTCTTTCATGCTGTCACAAATGGCAGGATTCCCTTCTTTTATATTGCTGAATAATATTCCATCATATATATATATATACGGAAGTACAGATGTCCCTTCAGATTCCTAATTTCATATTCTTGGATATATACACAAAAGCAGGATTGCTTAATAACACAGAAGTTTTATTTTCAATTGTTTGAGAAACCTCCATAATGTTCTCTATAGTGACTCAGCAAAATTACAAGAGTTAGTAAAAAATTAGCCACACTCCAGTTATATTAAAACTTCTGTTGGCCGCACTGGTTTATCAGTGCTTCCTGTTCAAGGCTACTGTCTCCCCAGTCACTGCTGTACAGATGTGAATGTGTTACATCAGTTCATTTGTAACTGCAGTGCAAGCAAAAATGGATGCCCCACTTGTGATTTGCATGAAAGCAGAGCAGGGTGCACTGATTGTTTTTTGGTGGTCTGAGGGTGTACCTGGGGCCGTTATTTATCAAAAAGACTTTGTGTACATTATGGAGGAAGTGTTTTGTCACAAAGAAGTGTGTATGAATGGATAGAGAAGTTCAAGGAAGGTCGCACAAGTGTTAGCCAACAAGAAGGAGCTGGATGCCCATCCACGTGAAGACTTGAAGACAGTGGAGCATTCATGGCTTGGAGCTCAGCCTAAAACACTTTTTAATGATGAAATATGAAAGATTGTTGACAGATGGACAAAGTATATTGAAAAGTGAGGAGATTATGTCAGAAAATGATGTATTTGTCTTTTCTTAAAGTTAATTAAAATAAATTCTCATCAGAGTCTCAATAATTTTTAACTTACACTTGTATATTCCCAATAACAGTATAGTAGGGTTCCATTTTCTCTTTGTCCTCACCAAAATTTGTTGTCTCCTATAGATCTCATATAGCCATCCTAACAGCTGAGAGGTGATATCTCTTTTTTGTTATGATTTGCATTTCTCTGGTGATTAGTGATGTAGAGCACCTATTCATGAACCTAAGGCCATTTGGATACCTTCTTTGAGAACATATCTATTCAGGTTCTTTGCCCATTTTTAAATTGGATTATTTGTTTTTATATTATTTAATTGTAGAAGTTCCTTATATATTGTAGATATTAACTCCTTATGAGTATATGATTTGCAAATGTTTTCCCCCTTTCTATGCATTACCTTCTCATTTTGTTGATTGTTTCTTTCAATGTGTAGAAGCAGTCTGGATGTAGAACTTGAGATCCTGGACTTCAGGGCGATGTCGTCATGGGATGATATTTAACTGACCTGATAGCTTTTGCCTCCTCCATCTGGGAGCCCTTAGCTGCCCTTTTACAAGTCTGACAACCTCAGTGGACAGACAATGTCTACATAGTCCTATATCTACATGGAGAAGGAAAGAGACCCAGAAGGGCCCCATCTTTTATCCATACCTACCAAGGCACCATTCATATAAGTGTAGTCATCTTTGACCCTCCTTAAAAGCCCAGCAATATACTGATTACCAGAGAGTAACCTTGGTCCATGCCACATAGAACGGAGGAATTGTCAGTCAAGTTCTACCTAAATTCATTACAGTCAGATACAGAGCAGTGAATGGAAAGATACAGCCCTGTGTGTGAACAGATACTGGGTGTGATCATATCAAATACATATACACATATACATAAATATATACAAACATATCTGTACTGGTAGTCAAATACTGATCCATGTGTTGTCATATAAAGACCTGGGTGACTTCACATACAGACACATACATGCAATTCAGTACAGACCTACATAACATTGAATATGTATGTACAAGTGACCATAGAGATTCATACAAGGTTGGATACAGATCTGAGTGTGTGGTAGGATGCACATTTGTGTATTGTTGGGTTCAGACCAGTGAGTGTTTGGATAGACATATACCATAGGTTTGGGCATTGTACTCTAATTCATGCCAACAAAAGCCATTAAGACTTTTCTGACCAGCTCATTGAAAATGTGAATCAAATGTAAACATGAGAGTCCTCTTTTTCAAAAAAGGAAACCAAAGGCAAGATTCATCTGCACTCTATGGCGATGATTATAAATTTTAATTGAGATGACTACTCCTTCACAATATGTATCTTATTCTAGGTGGAAAAACTAAATATTGAAACATAGTTTTCTCCAAAATAAATATGTTGTGTTATGACATGCTAAATATAATTTTATGGAAAATTTTTCAAAATTTGTGTAATGAACCTAAAGTTTAAAGGAGGGGGAAGTGGGGGAGAAGGTGGAAAAAGAGGATGAGAAACTGCCCCAGAACTGAACTTTCTAGATGATGAAAAACCTGACATACATATAGAAAATTTTCAGACTACCTGAAATGAATAATTATGTCAGTGGATTATTTACCTGTTTAGGGAAAATAGTCTTAGATATTTCCCCAAACAAACAAAAATAAATTCCAGATGGGTTACAAAATAAAGTGTTTTGAAAAGTTATTTTTAAAAATACAAGATGTTAAAAGTTACAAAATCATTGGAACAAAATGGAATCTTTCAAAGGTCACATGATAGAATAATCAAAAAGTAAAATAATATAAAAATAGCTTTAATTAAAAACACACATAATTATAACATAAATAATGTAACAAAGTAAATATTTGTAGCAAGTTTCAAAGAAGAGTAAATCTTTGAAACCAACATATGCATATTTATATATTTAATGTAGAAAGAGTTAATCAAAGCATATCAGTAAAAATTCTCACTCCAAAAAATCAAGAATTCAAGTAATTGACAAAATCTATAGAGTGGATTCTATGTCCCACACATTATGCAAGGAACACAGAACACGAAGACAATGAAGTAAATTTCCCTGACTTCAGGGAGCTTATAGACCAATGGATATAGACAATTAACAAAGCTTTACCTCATCAGTTGAAATAACTACATGAGTTTGATAATTAAATTTCTGTCTTGGTCCATTTGGGCTATATTACAGAATACTGCAGACTCGATGGGTTAAATAATAAACATTTATTTTTAATAGATTTGGAGGCTTGGAAGTCCAAGATTAAAGTGCTAGCAGATTCCATGTCTGGTGAGGTCTCCTCCCTACTTCATAGACAGCCATCTTTTCCCTGTGTCCTCACATGGCAGAAAGGTCAAGTGAGCTCTCAGAGGTCTCTTTATAATGGCATAAATCCCATTTTTCAGGGTACTACCTTCATGACCTAATCATTTCCCAAAGGGCCCCCTCCAAATAAAAGCACATTAGAAAGGATTTAACTATGGTTTTGGAGAGGGACACAAAATTACAGTCTATGACCACATCCCAGAGTGGAAGAAAAAATTATATAAGTTTTGATAAACCAAAATTCTTTCTATTAGTTGGTATAGTGTTGGGTTTGAGAAGACTTTGAGATAGTATAAGAAATCTCCGTGTAAAAGGGATACAAATGAGGATATGAGGTCTCTTACGCAGCGTGATTGTGATTTACTAGTGAAAAGAACTCATCACCCCATAGCCTTAACCCCTCATGAATCCAGACTAAGTAAGGGTGGCAGAAAAATAAGTTTCTTGGACCATATGCTTCTGATGACATTAGAGGCAGACAATATTTTGTTTCAAATCTGATTCAGAGGAGAATGTTATGAATGATTTCTCTGTCAAATAAAACAATATATACTGGCCTCTTTATCACCTAGTAATCTGTATTTCATTAACGAGAGTGATAAGAATGTCATATATTTTCAGCATTTTTCTTAGTAATGATATCACCCCAAATTTCTGGTGTCAAGTTCTGTACTGAATATTTGAAGCTCAAGGATGATGGATTGTGCTAAATTTACACATGAAAGTCAGAGCTTGGGTCTTTACAGAAGACTATGAAACATTATAAGCAAAAAAACGAGATGGGGGTATTGAAAAATAGCAGAGGTTTTACCAGATATTCTAAAGTACCTAGGAAGATGAATGGATCATCTTTATGAAAATGTAACTCCAAGCAAAGTGAGTAAACCTGAGGTGATGACATGATTGCCCAATTGGGAAAATAAGTAAGATTTGGTTATTTTTCTGCATATACATCTGGTTCATATTATTTTATAAACTTATCCTCCCTATTAATATTACAACCCTGAAACATTATTCTTCAACATTAACATGCTATGCAATAGAAACAAAATAATGTGTATGAAGTGTCTTGCAAATAGAAAAATAAGATATATACTTCAAATATTAATATGGGCTTTCTTTGTGTATGGAGGAGCAAACCAAGCTTTTATGTCATATTTTTAAAACTATTTTTTCTAAACTCTCTAAAATTTTTTGTAAAATGATCCCTATTGATTCTGAAAAAAATATTATATTATTTAAGAGAGAAACATGGGGAAATCTTCCCTTAATTAAATAAATTTACAGTTTTAGCTGTAGCTTAACTCATCCTATAAAACATAAATCTGTAGTCTCAATAGAGACATTTTACACCCAAAAATGATACATATTTTCTCAAGAAAATGTGGAAATCATAATAATGTATTTCAACCTAAACACATACTTTGAACTAGGAAATTATGAAAATGTTAAAAGTATATTTTTATCATTGGAAATATTCAGATGATAAATGTTTTTTTTGTCATACCCAAGCTATTTAACCTGAGGAGACATTTACTACAGTTAGAAAATCACACATGGCTTTCCTGAAAAGAGCCATTGTTCATTGAAAATAGGTGATATATTTCTCTGCTGCCTCATTTTCTTTTTCTGGTCCAGAGTTTTTTCATGGCATTTTGCATCTCTCCATTTCTCAGAGTATAGATTAGAGGATTCAGCATAGGGGTGACAATGGTGTAAAACACGGCCAAGGACTTATCAATGGGTAAGGTAGAGGGAGGTCTCACATACAGAAAAATACAAGGCACAAAGAAGAGGAACACCACAGTGATGTGGGAGCCACAGGTGGATAAGGCTTTGCACCTCCCTTCTTGACTAATATTCTTCAGGGAGTGCAGAATCACCCCATAGGAGATGAGTAAGAGTGTAAAGAGGACCAGACAGATTACCCCATCATTGGCCAACACTGTGAGGGCAATAATGTGGGTGTCAGTGCAGGCAAGTTTTAATAAAGGGTACATGTCACAGCCGAAGTGGTCAATGACATTGGGACCACAGAAAGGAAGGTTGTAAACAAAAAGAATATGAACTATAGCATGTAAAAATCCACCAGCCCAGGACAAGAGCAGCAGCAGAACACACACTCGCTGATTCATGATTGTCAAATAATGCAAGGGTTTGCAGATGGCCACGTAGCGGTCATAGGCCATGACCACCAGGAGTAAAATCTCAGCACCACCAAATAAGTGCTCTGTAAAAAGCTGGGTCACGCAAGCTTGGAATGAAATGTATGTTTTCTCACAGAGTAAGCCTATAATCATATTTGGGGTGACTGTAGTAGAATAAACAGCATCCATAAATGACACGTAGCCAAGAAAGAAGTACATGGGGGCATCCAGGGTTGGGCTGAACACCACAGTCAGGACAATGAGTAGGCTGCCCACCATCGTCACAATGTAGATGAGCAAGAACACGACAAATAATATTTTCTGACCCTGGATGCTGTGAGTGAGCCCCAAGAGGACAAACTCAGTCACATTGTTCCTTTGTTCCATAGGTCCTTCTCTATGTCTTATTTCAGAGTTCAGGTCAAAATTACCTATAAATATAATTATTATGACTGACTTCCTGATGTTTTAAGATAATTTGTTCATTCACTTAACAAATAAGCAGTATGGTTTATTATGGTCTGTACTTTCAGATATTATACTACAAGGCCGATTAAAACATTGTCCCTAAACTCAAGAATCCTATACAGTAATGGAGAGGCAAATGATGAGAGACCTGTGTGGCAACAGGACACATTTTAAATAAATTAGGTGCCATAGCTAGCTTTCCAACTGGAAGATAATTAAATTGTACACATAGCTAATACCTTATACAAAAATAAAAATTGATTAAAGATTTCATTAAAAAAGTAAAGCAAAATTTACTTCATATTTATTTTCCAGTTAATGAAGGAGGAGTCTTTCTACATTCTGGGGGTGGAAAAATCTTCTTGAATTTCCAAATAGACATTGTCAACAATAACTAATCTTTTTAAGGATTTAGGAAATGATATCACAACACAAATAGAAAATAGTAGTTTGGAGAAAGATTTATAAGTTAGAGTTAAAACTAAAATAGAGAAAGATCTCTAAGCAATTAACTAATAAAAGATAGAAATAAAATATTTAATCTAATAATTAAAGGAAGAATACCTTTAAATGGCCAACAAACATATGATAGGATCCTGACCTGTGAACAGAAAAGTAGGAATTGAAGTAACGGCTTTTTTACTACAGTATTAACTTGGTTTCTTGAAAGCCACTTAGTCAAGGTCTACAGATGCTACCTTATCTTTAAATTTTTAACAGATTAACAGGCTATGTTTAGAGAAGATATAAATTGAAACTATGATCAGATTTACAAATATCTGCCCATGAAAATATCTCCAAATCATTACCCTTGAAATTAATTTCTAAGAATACCTTTTCTTCGAGAAGATAAATTTTTACCAGATCATTAGAATATGAAATTATCCAAAAGGAGTAATATAGAGTAGAATCAATCCTCACATATTTAATAATCACAAAGGATTCCTAACATGGCTGATTATGATAACCACACAGGAAAACTCTTAAAAGACTGAAGTCTTACCCCACCAATACACTATTGCTAACTGGAAAGCCTAGCTCAGTATTTTGTGTCTAAATACACTTCCTGGGTTACCTGCATAAGGAGAAAGCTGTTCAATCATTGTCCATATTCTGGGCTCTGGTGCCTTCTCCCTTGTCTTTCATGCACTGATACCATCTCTGGGAACACAGAGAGTAATATAACACGCACCACCCCTGGACCTTGTACTGGTTCCATGTGACCAACTCTTTCCATGCTTGCAGGAAATCAAATTCATCTCAGTCATCCAGAAAAATATTACTTTTCAAATTGTTGGGATTTTCAAAATAAATATAAATGTTCTGTTACCTAAGGAGCTCTGAATCTTGATTGTGAACAGAAACTCAAAATTTTCACCGTTGGCAGGATTTGCCCTGATAACAAACAAATGTTAAATCAGCATTTTAATCTGGGAGAGAGAGAAAACTTCAAATTGTGTAAGAATTGTTTACAATAAAACATTTGCTGTTTGTGTTTATACCGATGAAAGTGAAATAGTGAAATAGTCTTTGTGACATTTTGATTCTCAGTCAGTTATACTGTCCTGTCTTCATACAGCATTGCTGAATTTGGGTTTCCTGAAGGATGGAGAATAGTTTCATACATGTACTTTATTATGTTTTGAGTCTATGATTTCAATTCAAGAAGAAGCCTGTCATGTGATTACTGCTACAGACAAATACTCCTCAGGTAAGGGCAAAAGTTCGTAAACATTTTGTCTATATTTAAGTGCAGTACATACAATTGAGTCATTTAATTGATGTATCTCCAAAGGTGATCCTTGTCTAATTAAATTCATTGGGACCTTAATCATTATTTTGAGGGTAGACTCTATATATCTCCAGAGATGCCACCAGGATAATCACCACGTAGAACAGGACTTATAGATCCCTGTACTCTGGGGGAAAATCACAAAAAAACAACTTGAGGTCATATCACCAAAAGGGAAAAGTCCAGTCTGGGCAGAAATGAAATATGTAAAAGTTTTCTTGTTTAAATCATGACCTTTAAAATATACAAATCTGTTTAAGCTTTATCTTTGAAGATGATATCTGGACTAACTTCCAAATATTATGAATGTTAATTTCAGAACAAATCATTTAAAGTTTACTTCAAATGCAGATAAAGCTTGTCACATAATTTCAGACAGGCAAGTTGATAGAATCTGTGTTGGTATCAAAGTGAGGAAATGGAAAATATTTGTGGGACTGTTCCATTCATCCCAAAGTACTCATGGGGCATTAACCTAGGGTAGAAAATACCCTAGGCCATGACACAAGTGACAATATATTTCTAAGAACTTAAATCTTACAGCATACATATATATATATATATATATATACATAGTAATAATGCAAGTCAACCATAAATTGATAACAAAAATATAACATTTTCCAATTACTTACAAATTAAGCAAGAGCCTAAAATTACTGTGAACACTTTCAAAGATATATTTTCAACAGAAATATAATAATATACATCTATACAAAAGCTATATGAAACATAGCTATAAGACATTATATATATAAAGAACTATATATAATATAATATAATACAATATATGTATAAATTAACTGGATGCAGCTACAGGAGTGCTTAGAGAAAAATTTATAGCTTTAAATGCAAATATTAGAGAACAATAAATATTTTAAGGAATGAACTAAGCTTCTGTCTCAAGATGTTAAAAAAGAAAAATTAAAATAAACCTAGAGAACATTGTAGTATGGAAACAGTATTGAAAAGAGATACATCATTAAAAGAGTAATTGATATAAAATAAAGAATCTGTTTAAAATCAGAAATTGATTCTTTGAAATTAAATAAGCTGATAAGTTTCTAGCCAAATAAACTAAGAGAAAAAAAAGAGAAAAAAGAAATTATCAGAATCAAGATTGAAGAGAGGGTCATCACTGCAGATTCTACAGATCTTAAAAAGATAATAAAATGATATGATAAATGAACTTATGGCAGTATACTTGCCAAGAAAAGGAAATGGACCACTGCTATGAAAAACACAAGTTTCTTAACATACACAAAAGAATAATGAAAAACTGGGATAATCAAATACCTAAATAAATTGAATGTTTAGAATCCTACCATTCTCCCACAAAAAAGTTCATTCCCATGTAGCTTTAAACAATCAACTCTATATGACAACTAATCCAGAAATAGTTTCATTCTTAATATAGACACACTTTCACAGAAGGGAGGAAATTGATATACTTCCTAATGTAACTTATGCACCTAGCAAAATCCTTATACTAGCATGACACAAGGGCATCACAAGGAAATAATCAGATCAATATCTCACATTAGCAAAGACACATTATTCTGAACATGATACATATTTTCATTCCTTTGGATGTTTTCTTTTAGGATTTATTTTTTTAATTTTTGTTGATACATTTTTCGAGGCAGGTCTTGAGAAGTGCTCAACCATGTCCTACTGCTGATGCAAAATCTTTCTAAGTATTCAACCAACAGCACTATCCTGTGAACTATGAGGTTTGTTAGCTGGTAAGAATAGGCATTATTCCTGGCCCAGTGTGAGGGCCAAGCATCCTTCTCTGTAACCCATCTAGGTAAAAATTTGCCCAGTCTCATTTTCCTCAAATGCATGCACTTATTAGTACTCTGATGAATAGTTGAGAGGGATCCTCTTTAGTTTTGCAGAATTCTCTCTCTCTCTCTTTCTTTTTCTGCCCCCGCCCAGGACTATAGGTGTAACCTCTGCAGTATTCTATTCTCAGAATTCTAGCTGCCTTGGTGTCCTCAACCCTGAACTTCTCCTCCTTAACTCAGAGACCCTATCAAGATCTTTTGAGGTATCCCTCACTGTGCCACAAGTTGGAAATTTTTCAAAGATAATAAACTAGAAAAATCCTACAGCTCAACTGGTTTCCCATGTCTCAGTGTACACTGTCACATCTATTATTCACATCTAGTGTCTTGAAAATAGTTATTTCTGATTTTTTTCTGTTTTGTTTGCTTGTTTTTCAAAAACTTTACATGTATATTTAGAGCAGTTTTAATAATAAGTTCAAATAGCTGGAAACAGGCAAAATATCTCAAAATTTGAGAAAAGGTTAAAGGAACTATGATACACCCATAAAAGGGAATTGTAACCACCAATAAAAGGAATGAACTATTGATAAACACATTGATATGCATAAATCTCAAATGCATAATACCATGAACCAAAACCATATTTAAAAGTGTACAGAGTAGACATAATTTTACATATGGAAAATGCAAGTAATTGCACCAAAATTGTTAGAAGTAGTAAACAAAGTCAACAAATTTCACAATATGAAATCAACATGCAAAAGTGATTTATATTTACATATATTAACAACTATCTAAAAAGAAATTAAGAAAATAATCCCATTTACAGTAGCATCAGCAAGAATAAAAGACATAGGAATGAATTTAACCAAGGAGGTGAGAGATTTCTACACTAAAAAGTATATGAAATTGATGAAAGAAATTAAAGACACAAAGAAATATATCCAATATTCATGAATTGGAAGAATAAAGAAGAATATTGTTAAAGTGGCCATTGCTTCCAAATCAGTATGGGAAAGCTCAGCAATCAAAGAAAATATGTGAAATTCATTCATAAGCAGTCCATGGAAAAGGAATATAAATCATTTTAAACCTGTGAATAGATGCCCAAATGTATGGCCTTCTGGCAACAACTATGAACACCAACATTTTAAGTACATAAAAAAATTGACAATAATTCCACTTCTAGCAACTCATATGTACAAACTTTCAAAAACTTCATTGAAGATTTATTTAACATTTAAAAAGACTGGGGAATACACAAAGATGACCAGATACATCAATTTTAGTGCAGCTTTATAAAGGAGTTAATCAGTAGGAACAAACTAGAATGAGTTCCATCTATACAAATAGGTATGTAAAGATCTTCAGGAGGCTGTGCAGTAAAATACAAAGTTTATACACTGAAATATAAACACTTAGATGAAAATATGCTTGTATTTTCAGATTATTACTTGAAGAATATTAGGAACAGAGTATCATGACTGCATCTGGAAGGACTGGGAGAATCAAGTTTGGGATGGAGAGGAGGTTTATGTCATGGTATTTCATTTTGCATAAATTTATTTTTAGTATTTATTATTAACCATCATACTCTCTGTTTTTATTTGAAAAATTAAAATATTACACTAAAATTTCATATGTAATAAAATTAAATTGAATTAAAATGATACATTATACAGCACTACATATTTGACCAGTACAATAAGCAGAAAGAAAAGATAAAAATCTGACTAACTATAAAAGTAAAAATGAGAAACTAATAAAAGTAAATGCAGAAATTAATTTAAAATTAGAAAGTCTATAAAAATTTCATTGACTAATTCATTACATATTATTTATTGATTCCCTACTATAAATGCATCCTACCTTTTGAGGTATAGTAATAATTCAGATATTATACAGTTTACCTTAAAGCAGAAAATTGTTATTAATAGCATTAACATATACTTTATTCTTTAGGTGTAATTATCATTAATCCTTTAAAGAAATGGAAAGTTTGCATCAGATTTATGAAGTCTTTTACATTCCATAGAGTTCGGCCCTAAAACTAGATTACTAACTTCATGATGAATAACGCACTAATTTCAAACTTGATTTGTCTTTTTTTGTCTAGAACTTCTTCACAGCATTAATCAACTCAGAATTTCTTAGACTGCAGATTAATGGGTTCAGCATGGGGGTTATGACTATAGAAAACACACTCAATGATTTATTGATGGGGAAGGTCTTAGAAGGTCTTCCATACATGAAAATACAAGAACATAGAAGCACACAACCACAGTGATGTGGGAACCACAGGTTTGGAGGGCTTTCCACCTCCCTTCCTGGCTCAGCTTCCTCAGAGAGTGCAAGATGACTCCATAGGAGGTGAGTAAGAGAAGAAACAAAATAGTGCACATCACTCCTCCCTTGGCCACCTCTAAGATGCTAATGAGATGGGTGTCAGTACAGAAGAGTTTCAATAAGGAACATATGTCACACATAAAGTGATCAATGATATTAGGGCCATAGAATGGGAGTCAATAATTAGTGCTAAGTTGACTTACTGAGTGCAGAAAACCTCCCACACAGCACACCACCAGCAGCACAACACACACCCTTTGCCTCATGATGACTAAATAATGCAAGGGCTTACAGACAGCCACATGGCAGTCATATGTCATCACCAACAGAAGGGCGATCTCTGATCCACCAAAAATATGCTCAGTAAATAGCTGGGTTTTTACATGCAGGGTTCAAAGAACATGGTATTTTCCCTAGATCAAAAGATGATAATCCAGCACAAAAAAAATTACATTGGTGAGCTCAGGGCCTTACTGACGGTTATCGTCATGACAATGTGCTGTTTGCCCACCATGGTCAAAATACAGACCAGCAAGACAAAACTGAAAGGGTTTTCTGCTCCTTTGGATTCTGTGTGAGGCCCAAGAAGATGAATCAAGTTACATTGTTTTTTGGGCCATCTAGTCTGTACAGGAGCTGAGTTCACATGTTAGATGCAGTTAACCTACAAAACAAGTGGGAAAACTTTTAAATTCATTATAAGTTAATCTTTTTCTTTATCCATTCAGTGAAAACAATGTGTAAGAAGTATCAGTTTTTGTCCAATGTGACACAGACATTGTGATGACCAAGTTAAAAAAGGCATAGTTCCTTATCCCCAGTGATATTAAGGTAGGAGATAAGTCCCTGGGCTGGACAGCTGATGTTTGTCAAGCGGAGTCAAACTGAAGCTTTGTTCTTACCCACACCCTCCAAGGACAAAGCTAGTGGCAGAAGTTGAGCTCTGCTAAAGTAAAGAGTTAAGGTGCCCATGTCTGAGGTCAAGGAAACCTTTCCTGTTTGCACATGCGTAGGAAGGCTCCTTGGGGGTCAAAAAGTAAAGAGTGCCCCCCTGGAATATGTATGGACATGCACTCATAGGCCTCTGTGGTGAGATTCATCTTAGAAAAGAGTTGTGCATGCATCTTGGAGGGTTCTGGGACCAGGCAGGTGTGAAAAATGAAAGAAGATAATTGGCCAAAGGTAAACAAACACCCAGAAGGACTGTCCTATATAAGTAATTTAAATCCCCTCTCTCCTGCACTCCTCATGCAGGACGCCCACACTCCTCTCCAGGTGTGTATTTCTACCGAGTTTCTGACTTACTACACTCTTTGTTCAGAACACCCATACTCCTGCCTGGGTGTGTATCCCTGCCAAGTTTCTGATTTACTGCACGCCTCCTCATTAGAGAGGATGCCTATACCCTTTCTCTCCGGGTGTGTATTTGAATTTTTTTTAAAGAGCTTTTTACTTGTTATTTCTTGTACATAATCAATTAGTACAATGTAAAATCTGAGAAATTTCAAATGAGGCCACTTCAGAGCAAAAAGAAAATAAAACACTGAATTTTTTAGCTGCTACTAGCATGAACACAACTGTACAAGAAATAACTTCTGAGTAACAAGTAGCTAACCAAATGAGTTGATTCCAATTAGAGCAACACAATTGTGATTAGTTAGTATTTCTTAAAGAGTGATTTTCCTTAAATGTAATGAAAACGTAGGAGTCTCTGTGATTATATTTAATTCCACTTGGAATTTAAACAATATGACCTTTTATTCCACGCAGCCTGTAGCTGTTGGAATGGATTAAATATTACTACCAGTTGCCAGCTGTGATAAGAGTTAAAGCAATGGGCATTCTATTATGAAATTATAAATTTCTATTGCCTCACCATTAGGAAGGCAAAAAAAAAAAAAGTCAGTAGGGTCATAAATGTATTTTATTAAAGTTCAATCATCAGTCTCCACAAGTGATTGAAGATTTTGACATTCTATCCAGCGGGTGGTAGTAAGAAGCCTAAAATCTACATTTGGATGCGTATTTCTGCCTTGCTTCAGTCTTAGAAATACAAACTGTTTCTCTGTGTGCTCTCCCATGCATTGTGTTCTGTTGCTAATAATAAACTTTTTACCTGTTTTACAGTTTTTGCCTCCTTGAAACATCCTTGCTTTCAAACAAGGGAAAGAGCTAGGGCCACTTTGCTTCCAGCTTCTAGCCCCCAGTGGAGTAGCGGTTAAGATTCCTGGTTTTCATCCAGGCTACCCAGATTCAGTTCCTGGGCAAGGAACTAACATCTCTCTTCAGGACTGCTCACTGCTGTCTCTCTGAGATCGATATGACACAGAAAGATGTATCAAACAGTTTCACACCAATGTAAAAAGTGCTATTATAAGAATATTGGAAAAATGCTAAGGGTCACAGTGTAGGAATATATCAATCAAACTGGAAACAGAATTCTTCCCAGGAAAAGCAATGCTTTAGTTGAGATTTAAAGAAATAGTGATAGAACAAATAAAAATGAGAAGGGAATTACATGAAAGTGTACATCATTTATGAGGTTGAGTCAAAAATTATCCACATTCTATTTGTAGAATTTATTTTAATTAATTTTTAGAGAAGACAAATACTTCATCTTTCAATATAATCTCCTTCCTTTTCAATATACTTTGTCCATCTGTCAACAAGCTTTCATATTCCCTTATTAAATTTTTCTTTTAGGCTGAGCTGTGAGCTGTGAAGGCACTACTGTCTTCACTTCTTCATCAGAAGTGAATCTTTGTCCTCATAGGGCTGCTTTCAGGGGGCCAAACAGATGAATGTTTGGTGGAGCAAGATCAGGACTATAGGTGAGATGCTTTAACAACTCAAAATGAAGTTTTTGCAGAGTGTCAAGAGTGTGGGCAGAAGTGTGCAGATGTGCATTGTCATGCAAGATCACAACACACTTGGATAGCAGTCCTGTGCATTTAATCCAAAGTTTAGGCTTCAGCTTTTCAATAAGCATCTCACTGTAACAAGCACTGCTCAATTTATTCTGCCTTGACATTTTGTCAGTATATAAAATATTGTCATCAATTCAGATATAATAAGTATTTATCCAATTATTAAATTGGATTTAGAGTACCTATTTTAATATGCTATGGGTGAGGACACAGGAATTAATAAAACACGGAAAAATCATATAAAAGTTTCTTGTTGTATGGATTGTATATTCTTATAATACATTTGAGAATAAGAAAGGAGTCAATTTAATAAAGTAGTTGTAGTCTTATGCAGTAATTCTAAGAAAACAGAGTACTGTGACAGAAATAAGAGGGAGAATTCTACCATGGATAATATAATTAGTGATGACCTTTACTAAAAGATGTGTTTAAGGTGAGCTCCAAAGGATAGGAGTGGCCTCCTTCAGAAGCAGTTATTAACAGTAAAATTAAGTAAAATTTAATTTTAAAATATTATCTCATTTCAGAGATGAGCCCTTGCATATGTAGATGACACTAAATATTTAACAGGAATTTTTATTGCAATATTAAGTTGCAAAGGATTGGTCAGAATATGCACTCTTGTCTTGTTTCTGATTTTAATGGAAAAGCTTTCAAACTTTCAATGTTTAGTATGATGTGTGTGGGGATCTCTCATGTACAGACTTAATTATGTTGATATACTTTCCTTCTATACTCAATTTGTTGAGATTTTTTTTTTTTAGTCATGAAAGGATGCTGAATTTCTGCAATATCAATGAACAACTTAAATAGGAAATTAAGAAAACAGTTCTGCTGACAATAGCATTAATAAGAATAAAACACTTGAGTAAACTTAAACAAGAAGGCAAAAGTCTTGCTGCACTGCAAACTCCAAAACGTTGCAGAAAGATATTAGAGAAGACCCACATAAATGGAAAGACATTCACTAAGTAGAATATTTAATATTACTAAGATATCAAGCAAACTAAAATGATCTATAGGTCCAGTGCAATCTCTATGAAAATCCCAAAATCTTTTTTTGCAGAAATAGAAAACTCCATCCTAAAATTCATATGAAATCTCTAGGGATTCCAAATGCCATAAACAACCATACTTCTTGATTCTGAAACATACTATAAAACTATGGTAACCAGAAGCATGTGGTATCATAAAAACAGACACATATGGTGAAGTGGCCACGATGGTGGAGTAGAAAGACCCTGAACTCATGTCTTCCCATGGAAACACCAAAATTATGATCATTTAGGAGCCACTATTGATGAGAACAACCTGAAGACTAGTGGATCCTCTATTACTGAAAACATAAAGCAAGAACCATGACAAAACAGATAACAGTGAGAGATACAGGGTATAGTCAAGTCCCACACCTCAGGTGGGCAACACACAAACAAGGGAGAATCCAGTTGCAGAGGTTCCCCCAAAGGATGAAAGGAGTCTGATCTCCACACAGTGCTACTCAGCCCAGGAGTCCTGCACTGGCAAGGTGATATCCCCCAAAACATATGACTTTGAAAGCCAGTGGCAAATCATTTTCAGAGATCAAGGGGGCTATAGAAAATATAAACCCCAGCCTTAAAGGTCACACACAAAATCATACACAGTCCAAGACCAATGGAAGGAATAGAAATTTGACAGGAGCCTGAGTCAAAGCAAGTTGCTGTTATTGGACAGCACATGCCAGAGAGATAGGAGAAAACTGAACCTTACCTTGGGGACATAGATGCTGGTAGCAAATATTTTGGGCAACTATCTCATGACAAGGGCATGGTGCTGGCAAGCACCATGTTGGAATCCTTCTTCTAGCTTTACAGTGGTGGGACCCAGAGCCACTCACCAGCCAGGTAACACCAATCTTGAGGAGCCTCAGGCCCAGCAGCTAGCTAGGCAAGGACAAAGTATCACCCACCAGCCACCAGACTGGCTACCTTAAGATGTCTTGAGCCCATAGCTGACCTGGAACCCACCCACCAGTTGGCCAGCACTAGCCTTGGACCAGCCTCCTTTCCAATTTTTCAGGGCTGAAATTTTCTATCACCTAATCTCGTGCTCTCTACATCTTTCAAGACTGTTATTATGACTGTGCAACATCTAACTACAGGATAGTTTCCATTATAATGGACTTTAAAATGTTCTTCATCCAGAAAAATAAGAACTAAATTCTTTCTCATTGGATAACAATTGGTACTCTTAAATTACATACTTTCAATTTAGAAACATTTGGGATTAGAGCCTTAATTATTTTTCTAACTCCACTTGTGTAAAATATCAATTTTATAACAACACGTCACATATTACAACTGGTTCATTAATGTAGTTGACAATACACTTCAGGAAATCTCCTGGGAAGGAAGAGCCTTTCAATTTTACTGAATGTGATCCTCACAGGTTATGGGACAGCCTCTGTTCTTGGATGACCTTTACTAATATTGTGAAGTTACTCCATGGTCTTACCTAACCATTTAGACATGAGTTAGGGCAGTATTCCTCATTCCTTTTCTCACTATTGCCTCTAAAGGTGCTGTTTTAGACATTCTTTTTCTGTAATCACTTCCCCCTCTAAAATGGTAATGCCATATATATACTACCTATTTATGTGCTTTATGTATATCTGTGCATTATATATAAAAACAGTAAAAAATGTTCATCCCATAAGGAACTATTTTCACCTTTTTGGTAAGAGATATTGCCCCCATTTCAAACACATTTTTAAATAACCTACTTAAAAAAAAAAAGCAAGGGGCATAATGTGATTGTTTATATTCAGACCAAAGTGAAATTCTAGGTGGGCTTTACACAACTACACAAATCTATATCTAATTTTCTCTCGTGCATTACTATCTTATAAAATGTTTTTCATCTTACCCATTACTAACAAAATTACACTTTGCATTTACTTATTTCCTTGCTTATCATCCATCAATTCCCCCCCTGGAATTTTTGGTTCCACATAAGCACAACCCTTGTTTGTATTACTCAGCATTGTATACCCAGCTCCCATAGATATCTGGCCCATTGTAGTCACTGAACAGTACGTTTTGGATTAAAAAAGAGGTAAAAATTTCCTATTGTCTCTTTTTCTCCAGTAATAAATGTTAACACTGTGGAATAATAATGGAAAAATCCCAATGGAAATAGCGCCTATTTAGCATTTCAAGGTGCTACCTTCTGCCCAAACCAGGTATCAATCTTCTCAATGATTGAGTTGCTCTGTTTTCCTCTAAACATCTCTTTCACCCATGTCGCTTCCTTTGCAGTTTGAATTTCATTGAATTTCTGAATTGAATTCATTGAATTTCATTTCATGAGCTTATTACATCTCTTTTCATGATGCCTATGAAGGGATATGTATCTGCGGAAAAGAGATCATCAGATGCCTTACTTCACACAAGAGTACTCAGGAGAGTACAAGTAACTTAGGAGATGGAGGTCAACAGAGAGACAAAGGCAAGAAAGCTCCAGCTCCCCCCAAAAGATAAATAAATAGATAAATAAATGAACAAATAAATAAATAAATAAATAAATAAGGGAAGAGTACCTCAATGACAGACTTCACAGTGTGGCCAATGATCAGATCTGTGTTTTCGTATTTTCATATCATGACAACATGGAGTATGGTGAAGTGGTTAGAGTAGAGGAAGCGCAGTGTAAAATACTTGATATTGTTGCTTAACGCTATTGTCTCATTTTCCTCATATAAAATGGGGCTAAAACCTCTCTAATAATACTTGTTGCCATACTAAGAAAGTTAAAGTATGCAAAGAACCTATCAAAATGTATGCCTCATAATTGGCCTCCAACAATAGTGAGCTCACTTCCTTCACTTAATGTCTAATATTTTCACTTGTAAAAAGTCCAGGTTAAACTGAACTATCCTTATAAAGCATATTCAAACATTATCTCATTGATTTTTGGGAGATGCATACTTACTTCCATATTTTTTTCTATTTTTAATGAATCAGGAAGAATTACATGGCAGTATGTTCTCAGGAGAGATTCTGGTTGAGGACTGCAAAGGAACATCTGAAGGAGCTTTCAGCTTACACACAAACCAGCAAGACTCTATCCACTGAGACATCCAGACAGCCTTGTGTTCCCTTCTTCATTTCTTACAGCTTCCAGGTTTTCTGCTCACAATTTATAATGTGTGCCTCATTATTCTCACCCCTCCCCTGAGCCCCTGGTATGGGCCCTAAGACACAATCATTGGCCTTAGTTTCCCTCTTCAAATCCTCACTTTGGTCTTAGAGATGACATTTACTCAAGACATTTTCTATTCTTATCCCTGGATTACTCTTATCTCCTCTCTAACAGTCACAAGACAAAATGAACCACATAACATTTAGTCTAGATTCTGATGAAATGGTTAATGTTCACTGGCAATTGCAAACTTGGATATTTTAATGGATTAAGTGTTGACTATATATCATCTTTCTGGCTTAGCCTTCATTGGAAAAGGTTTTGTTTATTAGGAATTGGAGACGGCCATATACAACTTAATAAACACAGTCACTCCAGTACCATGCTCATACATTACGGTTTGGGCAAATTAGGGAAGAAATAGCTCCAGTTGATCATTGGGTTGGAGGAAGTAACACTTGTGATGAGTCACACACATTGGAGTGCTGTAGTAAGATAAGCTTAGGTTTTAAAAGATTTATTAATATTGTAGGACAACCTGGTATTCTCCACATGCAAGGAGGAGTATTGCCAGTTTCCTCTACTTTCCAAAAGTTTACCTTAGCCACTTGGTGTTTTTGAAGACCAATATTAGTACTTGATTTCACTAATGGAAAGATATCAGAAGGGGGTTTTTACTTTTCAAAAAAACAAAAAACAAAAAACAAAAAAAAGGAAAGAAAAGAAGAAATCACTTACCATACTAATATTGGTCTTCTATAAAAGTGAGGTGCAATAAATCAAAATTTCAAAGAGAGGATAAAACTTGAATTGCTGAAATGTATTCCTACATGTAAGAAAAGGCTACAACAAATTTAACATCATCTTCTTGAAGGACAGAATGAATCATTAAGACTGTAGATAATTATCTATAGACCTAAGCATGTCACAGACAACCATGTTTCATTTGAAAGAAAGTAAAACTGAGTTTACAGACTTGAATTGGAAATTTCTAGGTGAAACTTTTGAAAGGAAACTGCATTCCAATGTAATAGTCACTGACACACTTTGTGGGGGCAGCATGTGTGATGTGAGTCAAGTAAATTAGTAAATCTCTCTTGGCTTCAATTTGCTTTTGTGTAAAATGGGGATAAAGAAAATGGAAACATCAGTTCCATTATGTGTAACAAAAAAAAAAGCAAATTAAGAGTAATTTCAAAATGTCCAGCTTATTTTCATGCCAAGAAAAGAATTAGAGATAGATTGTGAATTTTTCTTTCCTCCTTTTGTGGGTGTCTCTCATTTTGCTTTCCATAAATTCATAGAAAAACAACAAAAAAATTTACTCATTATGGCCTTCTCTCACATGTCCCTTCCCCATGTATCTACTTAAGAATATCTATACATTATTAGTTTTATCACAGGCTAAGCAAAAATGGAAGAAGTTTTGAGATCAAGGTCCTTTGAAAAAGCCAGTTACATCCAGTTAACAGATATGAAGAATTTAGTAAAGTAACAGTAAGGCTCTTGAGAAAAAACATATTCTACAATCATCACATTAGGGGTTTATAGTTGTTCTCTATATTGCCTAACCTGAATCTATGAACATGAACGCTGAAGCTTCGGGAAAGTACATTAAAACTTATCAAAATGCCTAAAATATGCCTAGCCAATAACAAATAATCAACAAATGTTAGTTTGCTGGCCTTTTTTTTTTTTTTTTTTTGGTCAATGATTGCAAAATTTCTTCATTTTCTTTCACAATTTACTTCAGTATAATTCTTCCTACGTACATAAATCATTGCTTTCTTGGCACCATGAACAGCCTAAGTTACCCTCCTCTTCAACAAACTCCTCATGACAGTTTTCATCTCTGTGTTTCTCACTGTGTAAATGAGAGGATTAACATAGGAGTGAGGACTGCAAAGAACAAAGCCACCAACTTGTCCACAGGGTAAGTGGTCACAGGAGTCCTGTAGGCGAATATGCAAGGACCAAAAAAGAGCACCACTACTGTAAAGTGGGAGCCATATATATAGAGAGATTTGCACTGTCCTTCAGAGCCACGGGATTTCAGGGAGCTCAGGATGACTATGTAGGAGATGAGTAGCAGGAAAAAATGAGCAAGGACATGACCCCACTGTTAGTTGCCACCACCATTCCAAGTCTGTAGGTGTTGCTGCAGGCAATTTCCAACAGTGAGAAGAAATCACACATGAAATGGTCAGTGACATTGGGACCACAGAAGGTCAAGTCCACAGTGAAAAGAATCTGCACAATGGTGTTCAGGAACTCCCTGATCCAGGCCACCACCAGCAGGAGCTGGCAGAGCCCCTGTCGCATGATGGCCGTGTAGTGCAGAGGCTTACAGATGGCCACATAGTGGTCATAAGCCATGACAGTGAGGACAATGACCTCTGATCCTCCCAGGAAGTGTCCAATAAAGAGCTGAGTTAGGCAGCCACCCCAGGAGATGGTCCTCCTCTGATATAGCAGGTGAATTGTAATTTTGGGGGTGGTGACAGAGGTGAAGGAGGCATCTAAGAAGGACAAGTGAGTGAGAAAGAAGTACATAGGAGCTGAAAGAGTGGGGCTGAGGGAGATGGTAATGACAATGAGCAGACTGGCCAGCACAGTAAATAGGAAAATGAACAGAAAGACAATAAAGAGTAGTTTCCGCAAGTGTGAGTTCTGTGTGAGTCCCAAGAGAACAATTTCACTCACATTTTGGGAGGTGTGAGGAGCTCCATTTAGGAAGTAACACCTTCCTGGGGCCTGAGTTACATACAAAGGAATAAAGAATAATGCATGTTAATCTTGAAAGCATTGTAACCTGAATCTTAGAAAAAAAGACAGTGCAGTCTCTGTAACTGGAGCACGTCCTTAGCACTTTTGCCCTAGTACTAGTTTCAGGGTTTTCTTATTTTTTTCCATGAAGCTTTCCATCTCTTCAGACTCATAGTACCTGCCACCTGTAACACATCTATAGGGTGACATTTAATGTGTAATTTAGTGAGAAAACACTGGGCTATCTATTTGAAATCTAGATTCTCTTTCTGGTTCCAACTCCATGTGACTCTGCAAAGTCATGTCGGTGCCCCATGCTTCTGCACCCTCCTCTGTGTCTGTGACATTACAAATTGTCATTATCAAGTGTATATTGTAAACTGAGAGGTGCCACACACAGGTAAGAATTATTCCCTCTTCCATGAGAATTTACATTTGAACCTTCGGCTCTAACTGTCGAAAGAAGGACACCATCAATAGGTATCTATTATAAGCAGGGAGTTTACGGAAATATATATGAGCCATTGGTGACACATTCTACCTTGTTCCAGCCAGAAAACATAAGCTAGTCACCTGTGTTTCCTTACTTACCATAGTACCTGGCATGATATCTGCAGTACCTGAACCTATTAGGTGAGGGGTAAATTCTTGTTGAAATGTCACTTGGCATAAGTAAAATATGACTGCTTCCCCAGACCACGAACTTAGGAGGAAATCAAGTGCTCTTTTTTCCCTACTCTATTTATCCTTACTGTCTACTTTATGAAAAACATAAACATCTGAAAGGAAGCTGCAGTCTAGGATGATAGTTTCTGACACACTTTATGGTATAAGTATGAAAATATTTAACTGCCTCAGAAATAGTATGTTACTGGGTCATTTTACTTTCAAGATAATTATGGTGTTTGTTTATTGTTATTTTTTTCTTCAAAATTCTGTTCAACATACAAATTAGCATATTCATATTCAGTAAATGTACAGCTTCTGTAGATGTGGATAAAAGACTCTTGCATAGGTGTTCAATACACAAGGGTCTTTCATGCAAAGGACATCCTTATTCTCAAAGTTCTAAAAATAAGAATTTAATGTGATAAACAGAATGAAATTGTTTTCTAGGTAAGATAGAGAGATAACATACTATACATATACAATACATATATAGGTGTATACACAGACTAACACAAATACATATAAAATATTTTACTTAAGATAGGTACCCATTGTAAGTTCACTCATGCAATAAATATCTGTTGATTGCTTACTATGTTAATGTATGTTTGTTTATACAAAGTCATGAAGAGTTTTCCAGTTAAGTATATTCAGTGCCTGAAATTTCCTTAGCAAACAGCAGCCAGAAATCCATCCATGATAGGAATGACATTTCTATTCCGTTATGTTTCTGCTACATACCTTCTCAAGCCTTCTTCTCCATCTTCCTGTAGCATCCTTTATCCATCATTCCTGGTTACAGGATACTACATTACTAAGAGAATGAGAAATTTGTGGACGTAAATTTCCCAAAGAAAAGAAAAAACATAAATATCATTGTATTCTGTAAAACATGCTTTTCCTTTCAAAGATAAATGGATAAAAAAGGTTTATTTTTTAATTATCCACATAAAAATGTTATACTTGGGTGGAAACAAAGTGCACCAGCTTCATTGCACTTCCTTATTCTGGGGCAGCATCCCCCAACAGAGCAGAAAAATTTTACAGTGTACATAATGTAAGAGTTAGACGTAATTAATACCAGTGTATTAGAAATAACTATGAAGAAATATAAATTACTTTTTCATTTTTCTTTGGCTCACAGTATTCATTCTAGGAATAAGCCCTGATGGAAAGTATTTTCAAGGGAGAAAAATTATTATTTACAATAATGTTCAACATAAATATTAAGAGCTGTGTAACATTTAGAAATGATGTGGAATGTTCAAAATCAGAGCAATGGATAATTTAAATCTAGGGCATCTCTCTGACTAACGTGTAGCTTTTAAAATCTTATGCAATATCATAGAAACATTTTAAGCTGTAACATAAAGTTGAGAAAATTTTGGATGCAAATTTGAATTGTATCATTATTGTAACTAATTTAATTCAAACTGTTATTAAACTAAATTTAAATATATATCAATAAGCAAAAAAGACAAACTTTTTACTTCTAAATTAATGGTATTTTATTTGATGCTATCTTTCTTGCTGTTTTGTATGCTGAAAAAGGGATTTCAACGTCAGGTGAGGATGAGGGGTGATTACATGATTTGTAAGATCCATTTAAACCTGAGAGTCTAGGATTATATGATTTCCTGGAAAAAAATCTCACCTGTGCACTTGTCTGACATAGGCCCATGGTCAGGGCCCAGGCAGCACTTAGTTCACCAAGAAAGAAGTAAAGTTGTAAGATTTGAAAATGCCAACTCGCTGAGCTTCAATAAGTGTCTTTGTTGATTTACAGATTGTACCTTTGGATAAGGCTTAAAAGTCCTACCATATATCGTGTTTGTGGGCAAAATCTGTAAAGTTTCATAGCTGTGACTAATAGGACCTCAGGGGTATTTGACCATCACTAGCAGACCTTACCAAGAGCTCAGTTATTTCATGTAAGATAACTGAACAGCAGAGGAGAACTTCATAGCACTTATCTTCCATTTTGAACTCCTCTTGAGTCTACATGAAGACAAAATAGTGTGATGAGAGAAAAAAATAGCTTATATATTTAGTTATTTGAAAACATATGAATTTATTATGAAGTCAATATTTACTATAGTGTAAATTAAACACTTAAGTGGGTAGCTATGTGTTTTTTAAATTTTATTGTAACTTTTTTTTAAGTTGATCTACCACTTACCCAAATCATAATTTTTAAACATTATTTTCAGCTGCACATTAAATTGTAATTATGAATCCTACTATAGCACTGCCACCTCACACCAGGTAAAGTGTACAGTACTTCTTTGACTTAGTTCTTTCTCGTGCCAATTCTGGAATTAGATTAACATGATAATGATGAAAATAACTCTATTCTTCAATTACACTTAGAAACAGTAAAGTGCATTTTTTCAGTCATTTAAATTTAATTGTACAATATCCATAAAGAGTAGAAAAAATAGGCAATACTATTCACAATGTAGAACAAGGAAATGTAAGGCAGGGAATAAGAATGTTATTTACCAAGAGATAATAAGAAACCAGGGCACTAAATCCTGGACCAGGACACTTAAGTTATTGTTTTACAGTTAAAGAGGCATGACAGGTTTATGCCGCCACTGACCATAAGGTCCATTACAATCATCTATGAAAATAAATAAGTTCCAATATTTGAAATCATTTTGTAAATAAATTTAAATCCATTCAACTCAGGAGTATTCCTATATAGATCAACACTCATTCACCATGCTCAAATATGCTTGCATTAATAAGAAGAAAAATAAGTTGTACATAACTCTCAATTGGCTCCCAAGAATGTGTCACTTTGATCAGCATGTGTCATAAAGGAAAAGAGTTTAAGAAAACTGAAACCACAGGCTCAAACCTAGCTGGACTGGGCATTCCAATATTAGAGTCCAGTAATAATATGTGTAATGGCAGATGTCAGAGATCATCTGAATGAGGATTTGAAAGTACCTAAAGAACCATAAGGAATATGGATTTTGCTGAAGTTTCATCATGAAAATGTCATGGATTTACCATTCAACTCTGGAATGAAAGCCAGAGCCAAATCAGAAAATTATCATGTACTGACAGAGTCATCATTCCCAACCTTATAAAAGATTGAAATCAATTCAAAACAGCCCATTGAGTGGCCATCCAGCCTCCCCTTAAGTAGTTACAGTTCTGGGTAGAGAGATTGGTTTAGAATCTCTACAGATCTTTCTAGTCCAACTCCTGAAGCCCTAGAGAAGCATAAAAGGGAATGAGTGGTTGTTAGGTCTAAAGCAGTGAAGGTTTCCATGAAAATGATTCTTCAAATGAAGAGTTCCGGGAACTATTCTGATAAATTCTGTTTCCAGAATACAAATCCAAGGACAGAGTGTTTGAAAACTCTGAAGAGACAGCTGCACAGATTCTCAAACTTGAAAGGTAATCTAGAATGAAAACAGGAGAAACTACAGATAGATCTGATCATAGTTGACCAGAAATTAGTTGAAGGATGGTTTGATCTTTGATAGATTCAGGGACTAATTTCACAAAAACTAGATACCTGCCAAAGTGTTCTTATGGCAGTTTCATGCATTTCAGTAGACAGAGAAACATGGTCTCAAAGTAGCAGAGCACTCAAGAGCAGAGCTCATATTGTCTCAGTGCAATCCAAGGAAACTTTGATCCCAGAAGGACATCTCCTAAGCTGTTTACTAGGAATGGAAAGGTTTTCGGAGGTGGGTTGTCATCTCACAACTCCTACTTCTAATTGAAGTAGAAGCAAATGCAACAATACTTATGGCAATAAATATGTTACCTTGGGCAGAATCACCGAACTTGGAAACCTTCCAATTTACCTAAGTAAAGCACTTGTAGCTATTGGGAAGCTGTTTAAGGTTATAGAAGATGATGGCATAGTGAAAAATAAACTCTTGTCTCCTGATCCTGAGGCTAGTGTTTTACTCTCCATCATATTTTCATAACAATCGTATGTTTCCTAAATATTTTTACACCATAGACCACATTGATTTCTTCAATAAAATATATGGTACCCACAAGTGGGAGGCTGGAACTTTCTGTCAAAACAGGAGATTATGAACACATCTATGACATATACACACATTTGTATTTTGTTAGCCAACTTCATGTATAAAAAGAGCAAAATTTAATTGACAACATAGTATTTGTTTAAGTGAGAAATACTTTCTTTTGTCAACTGAGTGATAATTCCTAGTATAGGTAGATAGATAGATAGATATTATATATCCATATAAAATTTCCTAAAACACTTTTCAAAGAGGATTCCAGATTCAAGTAACTAAGTGTGAAGCAAACTTTCTAAGAGTGAAATTGTTTTATGAATTTATTTTACTGTGTGTTTCTGAAAACCATCTGCATTTAATTGCTACTAATAACTGTTAAACTAATAAAGCATCACCTCCTATGACATATAATAAGAAAGCATTTTTTATACCAAACCATAATGAAATAACTGCCTGAAGGAATTCTGCATAATGTAAAGACCATAGGACATGGAGTAAGAGTATTTGGGCTCAAAGCTGACTTACAAGTTCTATGTTCTAATTATTTAGCATTTCACATCCTTCATTTAATCCGTAAAATAAGAACATTAAACTTTATAATGCTGTTGTGACTATTTGAGAACACTAAATTTTTCAAATTAATTTAGCTACAGTACAACTAATTTTTCTATTCACTGACAATTTTTACTCAACATCAACAAATACAAGTTTTGTAAAAGAAAGAAATCCAAAGGGGATTTTTACATTTACTAAAAAAAAAAAAAAATATATATTACTAATGTTAGTGGGTTTTTTTTCATTTTTTATTCAAGTATAGTTAATTTACAATGCTGTGTTAAATTTATTTGTACAGCAGTGATTGTTATACGTACATATGTATATATATGTAAATATATATGTATATATATTTTTTTCAAATTCTGATCCATCATAGATAAACATTGCCATCCTAATGTTGGTCTTTTGTGAAAGTGAAGCTGCATAACTTGAACTTTCAAAAATGAATAAACTTGTACAGCTGAAACCTATAGCACTACATGTGAGACAAGGCTACAGCAAATTTGACACCATCTTCTTGCAGGACAAAGTGAATCATTAAGGCTGCAGATAATTTATCTATAGACCTAAACATACCACAGACAACCGTGTTTTACTTGGAAGAAAGTAAGACCGAGTTTTAAAGACCTGGACTGGAAGTTTGTTGCTAAAACTTTTGAAAGAGTGTTGCATTCCAGTGTAATAGTTCCTGGCACACTTTATGGGAGAAGCACCTGTGATATGAGTCAAGTAAATTAGTAAACCTCTCTTGGCTTTAGTTTGCTTCTCTGTAAGACCGGGATGATTATAATATTGGAAATACCAGTTTAGTACATGCAAAATCAACTGAGGTGACTATGCCTGAGAGATAATAAGGGGTTCATCTAATGTAAATATACATATCAGACCTACAGAGCAATAATAGCTTTGGAATATAACAATATGCCTTCTTACTGAAATTTGGTAGAAGATGTTGACCTTTCTTGTTTCAAATGTCTCCTCAAATCTTGGTATGGAAAATGAAAACATTTTATTTATATTCAAGAAAAACTGTGAGCCATAAGGATAATTAAAACAAAAAAGATTATACCCAATTTCAACATTTCAGCCTTAATTTTTTTTTTATGCCAAGAAAAGAATTAGAGATAGATTGTGAATTATTCTTTCCAGCTTTTGTGAGTGTCTCTCTTTTTGCTTTTGGTAAATTCATAGTTCAGAAAAAAAATTCAGCAGTGATTCCCTCAGTCCCTTCCCCATGTATCTATCAAAGAATTTCTATCCCTTGTTCACTTTACCACAGGCTAAGCAAAAATACAAGTTCTGAGATTCAAGCTCCTATGGAAAGTTCAATTTCATTCAAGTAACATATTATGAAGAATTTAGTAAAGTAGCAGTAAGATTCTGGAGAAAAACATGCTGTACAGTCCTCAATCTCAGGGTTTATACTTCTTTTCAGTACCTATCCTGAAGCAATGAACATGAAAGTTGAAACCTTTGCAATGTACATTAAGTTATCAAAATGAGGAATAAATACATAGCCATTATATGCATAGCACTCAACAAGTGTTCATTTCTGGTCTTTTTTTCTTTCATTGATCTAAAAAATTTCTTAGGTTTCTTTCACAATTTAAAACAGGTATAATCCTCCCTATGTATATAAATCATCACTGTCTTGGCACCACGAACAGCCTCAGTTACTCTCCTCTTCAACAAACTCCTCATGGCATTTTTCACTTCACTGTTTTTCACTGTGTAAATGATAGGATTAAACATGGGAGTGAGGATTGCAAAGAACACAGTCACCAACTTATCTGCAGGGTAAGTGACCACAGGACGTGTGTAAGTGAAAATACAAGGACCAAAAAAGAGCACCACTGCTGTAAAGTGGGAGCCACATGTAGAGAGGGCTTTGCGTTGCCCTTCAGAGCCATGGGATTTCAGGGAGCTCAGGATGACTGTGTAGGAGATGAGCAAAAGGAAAAAAATTAGCAAACATATGCCCCCACTATTAGTTGCCACCACGATTCCAAGCCTGTAGGTGTTGCTGCAGGAAAGATTCAACAGAGAGAAGAAATCACATCTGAAGTGGTCAATGACATTGGGACCACAGAAGGTCAAGTCCACAGTGAAAAGAATCTGCACAGTGGCATGAAGGATCCCCCCGATCCAGGCCACCACCACCAGGAGCTGGCAGATCCCCTGTTGCATGATGGTCGTGTAGTGCAGAGGCTTGCAGATGGCCACATAGCGGTCATAGGCCATGACAGTGAGGACAATGACCTCTGATCCTCCCAGGAAGTGCTCCATAAAAAGCTGAGTCAGGCAGCCACCCCAGGAGATGGTACTCCTCTGGTACAGCAGGTCAATGATCAACTTAGGGGTGGTGACACAAGTGAAGATGGCATCTAAGAAGGACAAGTGAGTGAGAAAGAAGTACATGGGAGCCGAAAGTGTGGGGCTGAGGGAGATGGTAATGACAATGAGCAGATTGGCCAGCACAGTAAAAAGGAAAATGAACAAAAAGACAACAAAAAGTATTTTCTGCACGTGTGGATTCTGTGCGAGTCCCAAGAGAACAAATTCAGTCACATTGTTGGGAGGCATGAGGAGCTCCATTTAGGAACTAACACCTTCCTGGGGCCTGAATTATCCACAAAGGAATGAAGAATGATGCATATTAATCATGAAAGGATGATGGCCTGGATTTCTTAGAACAAAATTAGAGAAGTCACTGTACATGGAGAGCATGTCCTTGGCACTTTTGCCCCAGTACTTGTTTCAAGTCTTTCTTATTTTGTCCATGATGCTTTCCATCTCTTCAGATACATAGTACCTGTCACATGCAAAACATCTATAGGGCAATATTTATTGTATAATATACTGAGAAAACACTGGGTTATCTACATGAGATCTGGATTCTCATTCTGGTTCCAACAACATGATTCTGCAAAGTTATTTTTGTATCCCATGCTTCTGAACCCTCCTCTGAGCCTGTCAGTTTACAAATTGTAAATCTCAGATGTATCTTATAAGCTGAGATTTGCCCCATGGAGGCAAGAGTTATTGCTTTCTCCATGCAAATTTATATTTGAACCCTCAGCTCTAACTGTGGAAAGAAAGACACATTCAATAAATATCTATCATAAGCAGGCACTTTAGGGAAACATCTATGAATCCTTGCAACACACTCTCCCTGGTACCTGTCAGAATACACAAGCTATTCAAGTGTGCTTCCTTACTTATCACAGTCCCTGACATGATGTCTGCAGTGCCTGAAACCCATTAGGTGATGATGAATTGTGTGGTGAATTGCCTTCTCCATGGGTAAGAATACTCCTGCTTCCCCAACCATACACCTAGGAGGAATTCAAGAGCACTTGTTCTCCTGCTCTGTTTCTCATTACTCTCTATTTCATGAGAAATATAAACTTTTTAATGAAATCTACATCCCAGTTTAATAATTTCTGACACACTCTATGGGGTAAGTGTGACAGTATTCTTGCCTCTAGAAAAGAGTAGGTTACTGGGTCATTTTACTTCCAAGATAATTATGACATTTGTTAAGTGATATCTCTTGTTCTTCAAGACTTTGATCCACATACAATATAAATAGTGATATAGTGACATAAAGTAAATGTACAGCGTTGGTAGACATGGATAAAAAACTTTTGCATAAGTGTTCAAAACAATAGGATCTATCAAGCAAAGGAAATCATTACTTTCAAAGTTTTAAAAACAAAAAAAAAATTAATGTGGAGAACAGGAAGAAATAGTCTGCTAGATAAGATAAAGATAAATAATGTACTGGACATATATAAAGAGACTAACACAAACTTATCACATCTATTACTTATTATAGGTACCTATTACAAGTTCATTCATTACAACAAATATTTATCATTAGTATGTACATTAATGTATGTTTGCTTACACAAAATGACAAAAATTATTCTTGTTAAATGTCCTTAATCTCTGAAATTTTATTACCAAACAGCAGCAACTCTTCCATCCACAACGTGATCTTCCCACACTGTTATGTTTCTGCTATGTGCATTCCCAAGAATTCTTCTCCCATCTTCCCATAGCAAACATCTTCCATCATTCCTGGTTCCAAAATACTGAATTACTAATAGAATGAGAAAGTTAGGGACATCAATTTCCCAAAGAAAAGGAAGAGAAAGCATAAATACAGTACAATGTACTCTGCAAAGATATGTCTTTCCTTTCCAAGATAAATGGATAAAGAGCTTTATATTTTAACTATCCCAAATGAAAATTTTATACTTATGTGAAAACAGAGTGCAGCAGCTTCACTGCATATCCTTATTGTGAGCTGGGATCCCCCAAGAGATCAGAAAAGAGAATAGTGTACATAAGGTAAGAATTAGACATAATTAATGTGTTTTGGAAATAACTCAGAAGAAAAAAAATTCCTTTTTTCAGTTTTCTTTGGTTCCACATACTCTTTCTAAAAGGGAACCCTAATGGAAAATATTTTTGAAAGAAAAAATTGATTATTAACAATTACTGAGAGCTGTTGAAAATTTAGAAACTACATAGAATGATCAACATTGGAGAAATGGATAATTAAAATGTAGTGTGTCTCTTTGATTAATGAGTACTTTTTAACAGAGATGCTAAAAAAATTGTGCAATATCTCAGCAAAATTCTTATGTTGTATTATTAAGTGGGAAAATTTTTGGATGCAAATTTGAAATATACAATTATTCCAACCAACTTATTTCTAACTAATTATATTATTCTTCTAACTAATATAAATATGTATCACTAAGGAAAAAAACACATATTTTTACTTCCTAGTTGGTAATATTATAGTTGAGTCTATATTTCTTGGTCTTTTGCATGCTGAGGAAGAGACTTAATCTCAGAATCATGAGGGTGAGGGGTGATTATATGATTTCTAAGATCCATTTAAACCTGAGGGTCTATAATTATATGATTTCCTTGAAAAATAAAATCTCACCTGTGAACTCATCTGAGATAGGTCCATGGCCAGAGCCCTAGGCAGCTGTTAGTTCACCAAGAAAGAAGTAAAGTTGTAAGATTAAAATGTTAACTAATCAGCTATACTTTGATTTATAAATATTATGTTTGCATAAGGCCTTTCTCTTGAGCCTTAAAGTGCTACCACCTATCTTGTTTGTAGGCAAATTCTGTGATATTTCTTAGCTCTGTCTAATTTGACCCCAGGAGTATTTCATCATCACTAGCAGATCTTGCCAACAACCCAATTATTTCACGTAACTTAACTGAATTTCAGAGGATAACTTTACCACTCATTTTTAATTTTGAACTCCTCCTCAGGTCTACATAAAGACAAAACACTATGACAAGAAAAAAGAAAAAACAACAAGAAGTTGACCACTTCTGAATTCAAGCATTTGGTAAAAAATGACAGTAATATGATTCTGAATATTGAGTAATTCATATCTTAAACATTTAAGTGGTTAACTATCTGATTTAAAATTTTTTCACTATAATATTTTATTTTGTAATTGATCTACCATTCACACTAATGATGTTTTAAATATTGTTTTCAGATTTACATTAAGTGATAATTATAAACACTACTATAATGTTGCCACTTTACACCTGACAAAGTTTACAATACCTTTTCTTTTCTCAAAATTTAATTTAATTTAATTTTTTATTTTTTAAATTTTTGACTGTGTTGTGTCTTCATTTTTCTGCATGGGCTTTCTCTAATTGTGGTGATCTGTAGCTACTTTTCATTGTAGTGCACAGGCTTCTCATTGCAGTTACTTCTCTTGTTGTGAAGCATGGTCTCCAGGCTCATGGGCTTCAGTAGTTGTAGAACGAGGAATCAGTAGTTGTGGCTCACAGACTGTAAAGCACAGGCTCAGTAGCTGTGGCCCATGGGTTTAGTTGTTCCGTGGCATGTGGGATCTTCCCAGACCAGGGCTTGAACCCATGTCCCCTGCATTGGCAGGTGAATTCTTAACCACTGTGCCACCAAGGAAGTCCCAATAGTTTTTCAAAGTAGTTGTATTTGTATCTTATATCAATTCTGGAATTAGATTAACATAATAACGATGAAAATAATTTCATTCTTTAATTATATTCATAGATGGTAAAAACATTTGTCATTTAAATTTAATCACTCAATAGCCCTATGGAATAGAAAAAATAGGCAATAATATTCAGAGTTTACAACAAGGAAATATAAGACAGAGATTAAGAATGCCATTTGCCAAGGGGAAATAAGCTAGGGTACAAAATCCTGGACCAGGACTCTAATATTTTAATTGTTATGTACAACTAATATCTTAAGATACTCTCATGCTGACACCAACGGTAAGTCTCATTACAATTATCTACTAAAAGTAATAAATACCAATATTTGAAATGATTGTGTAAATGAATTTAATTCAAGTCAACTCCGGAGCATTTCTATATAGATCAACACTCACTCACCATATTCAAATATGCTTGCTTTAATAAGAAGAAAAGTAAATTGTACATAACTCTGGATTGGCTCTGGAGAATGTGGTCAGTGTAAGCATCATGCATCATGAAGGAAAAGAGGTTAAGAAAACAGAAAGCAGGTGACTCACCCTAGTTTGACTGGATACTCCAATATAACAGTGTCGTAATATTATATACGATGGCAAATGTCAAAGACAGTCTGAAGGAGAATTTGAAAAAATATAAAGAACATAAGGGTTACGGATGTTGCTGAACTGTCATTGTGAAAATATCTTAAACTCTTCTTTCAACTCTGGATGATAAGCAGAGTCTGATCAGATAATTAGCATGTGCTGACAAAGTCATGTTTCCCAACCTCATAAAAGATTGAAATTCATTCACAATGGCCCATTGAGTGGTCATCCATCTTCTACTGAAATAGCTAAAGTGCTGGGTAGAGAGATTGGTTTAGAACCCCTTCATCTGTCTAGTCCAGCTCCCCAAGCCCTAGAGAAGCATAGAAGGGAAAGGGAGTGAAGTTAGGTCTAAATCAGTGAAGATTTCCATGAAAATAATGTTTCAAATAAGGAGTTCCTGGAGCTAAACCAGCAAAGTCTGTTTCCAGAATACAAATTCAAGGACAGAATGGTTTAAAACCCTGGAGAGACAGCCACACAGTTGTTCAAACTGGAAGGATAAGCCAGAATGAAAGCAGGAGAAATTATATTTGAATCTTTTCATGATTAATCAGAAACCAGTTGAGGTGCAGTAAGACCTTTGATAGGTTCAAGGTCTAATTTCACAAAAATCAGATACCTACCAAATTGTTCTTATGGGCAGCTTCACACATTTCAATAGGTAGAGAAACATGTTCTGAAAGTAATAAAGCACTCAAGAGCAGAGAATGTATTGTACTAGTCCATTCCGTTTCATCCCAGAAGGACATCTCCTAAGTCGTTTACCAGAAATGGGAAAGTTTTGGGAAGTGGACTGTGGTTGCATAATGCTTTCAATTTCACTTCTAATTGAAGTAGAATCAAATAAACAATACGTATGTCAATATTAATATTGACTTGGGCAGAATCACAAGACATGAAAACGCCCTTCAATTTACCTAGACAAACTATGTGTAGAAATAGGGAATCCTCTTTAAGGTTATAGAAGAAGATGATGGCATACTGTGAAATAAAACTCATGTCTCCCAATCCTGAAGCTAGTGTTCTTACTCTCCATCATATTTTCATAACCATAATATACCTACCAAATATTTTTACAACATGAAGTTCATAGATTTCTTCAACAGAACATATGGCAGCCATGAAGTGGAAGGCTACATATTTTAACACCTCTATGACATATACACACATTGGTATTTTGGTATCAGGCATCATTTTTGAAAGGAGCCAAAATAAATTCACAGCAAATTCTTATAAGTTAGGTAAGTTATTTAGCTGGGATATACTTTCTTTGGTCAACTGTGGAATAATGATTCCTGCTTTGTTTGATATATCCCCATATGTAATCTCCTAAAGCAGTTTTCAAAGAGGATCCAGATTCAAGAATTTAAGTGTAAAGCCAACTTTCTAATAATGAAATTGTTTTACAAATCTATTTTACTCTATGTACTGTATGTATATATATAATGTACCTGCAAAATATATATATATATATGTAATCAGAAAGGAAAGTTTTCAGTTAATAGAAATCAAGAGGTTCTAATGAAGTACTGTCTTTCTTCTGATATCCTTTGAAATGGTTGAAAGAGTATTAAATTTGGATTTAGAATAGTGCAGATCTGAATACTAGCTCTGTCTCTGATAATTGGGTGGCTTATTTAACTTCGAATTTCATTGTTCTTCATCTGTGGTATGGGAATAATCATCATAATAATACCTGCCTTGTGGAGGTGACATTACTGCCAGGTGAGAGGTATGTGAAGGGCTTTCTAGTAATAAAATGTGAAAATGTAAAGACCATAATAGGAATGAGATCTTCATATTGGGTCATTTATTATCTGAAATTGCATTCCTGTTTAATAACATTCTAATGGCATTCTTTAACTCTGTACTCCTTACTGTGCAGATAACAGGGTTTAACCTGGGAGTAATAAGAGTATAGGATACTGCTATGGCTTTATCCACTGGAAAAGCAGCTCCTGGTAGCAGATACACAACAATACAGGGCACAAAGAGCAAGACAACAGCTGTGATGGGGGAGCTACAGGGAGACAGGCTTTCTTCCTCTTGGCAGAGCTGAGTCCTCAAGGAGCACAGGAGGACCACACAGGATACCAACACCATTATGAAAGTGATCACAGGGATTCCTCCACCATTGGCAGCAACTAAGAGACCAGCAAGGACAGTGTCAGTGCAGGCAAGTTTTATCAGGAGGAAAATGTCACACTTGAAGTGATCCATGATGTTGGAGCCACAGAATTGAAGTCAGAAAGTGACGAGGATCTGTCCCATAGTGAGCAGAAAACCCACTGCCCAGCACACGGGCACCAGGAGGCAGCATGTGTGCTGTTTCATGGTGGCCACATAGTGCAGAGGTCTGCAGATGGACACGTAGTGGTTACAGACCATGGCCACAAGGAGGGCAATCTTTGAAGTTCCCAAGAAATGTTCAATAAAGAGCTGTGTCATGCACCCTTGAATGAGACAGCTTTTGAATCAGAGAGCAAATCAGGTAGCATCTTAGGAATTATAGAAGAGGAGTAGCAGACATCTCTCAAGGACAAGAAGGCAAGGAATAAATACATCAGGGAGTCCAAAATCTGGCTGCAGATTTTATGAGGGTGAGTTGAGAATTATCCACACTCCATTATATTAAAACTTCTGTAAATCCTACAGCCAGGGTGCGGATAATTTTTGACTCATCTTCACAGTAACCATAAGGAGCAGGTTGCCCATGACACTGAGAATGTAGGTGATAAGTCATACCAAAAATATGAGTAGAATTCTCTGCATCTGAGAATTCTGGGTAAGTCCCGTTCAAATGAATATAGTCACAGTCATCCTGTCTTCTTCCATTTCAGTGCTGATGATGCATTCAGAAGTGGGGAATTAACCTGAAAAACTATTTTCCTCATGGAAGGCTAGAGGAGAATGGTTAGGGGAATGAACTCTGTCTCTTGCTGCTGCAGCTTATTGTAGGGTTGCAGTGCCTACTTGTTATCTTCTTCCTTCACGATCAATTCTATTCTTCTCCCTTCAGCTTCTGTGAGCACCACAACTGATCTCAGTAACTAAGCTAGAGGTGTAGCCCATAATTTTACTCCTGAAAGGTCTAATCACATCTTCAATGTGTCATTCTTGGGCCAGGGTTCCTGTATTTTCTCATTTACTGTCACAATTGGACAAGAGTAGCAAGAGGTAGCCAAGTACATCACCTGAAAAACAAAAATGTTCTTTCTTGCCACCACTATGATACCGCATCTGAATTTCTACCTGATAATCAGGGTCAATTACCTTTGCCAGAGTCATAGAAAGAGGCTTTTCTCTGAATTGTTACAGAGAGCAATCCTTCTAGGGCTAGGGGATTCAGATCTAAGTTAGATTGTTGCAAGGGGCATTTGATGAAAAAAGAAAAGGAATCTTTTATGACATAATTGATCCAATAAACTAACTCTGAAGCTTTCCAGAATTTTGAAGTTTGCAGTTATGTGAGCCAATCAACAAACATCCTGAAATTTCAAAACAATTTCAATTGATTTTTGTGTCATATACAACCAAAAGTATCCTAACTGAAATCTCCTGATTTTAAATGTATATGTGAAATTGGGCTAATTTATAAGTCATTTTACTCATTTACATTATATCTATCTTTGAACCAGTACAACATAATTTTAATTGTAACAGTATAATTTGTGTTGTCATCTAGGATGACTGATTACTCTTTCAAAATTTAATTGTCATTAGTATGTTTTAAGCTTCCAAATGAACTTTGAGAATCAAAGGAACATCAGGCATAGTTTACTTTTACGTGAAAAAGAGTACACTATAGGTTTACCATTTTCCCTCCAAATATATATATATAGAACATACTGTCAATATTTTAAAAGATATTTAGATAAGACCACAAAGTAAGTTAATTAATTACATTGATTACTTCATATATTTCTATCTCAAAGGAAGAAGCTGTGGAGAATATGCAAGCTATGGTAAATGTCATTAGTCAAGTCTAACTCTATCAATTTAGCCAAAATAAAGGCCCTGGACCAATTAAGCAAGTTTTTGGGAGTAACATAGTCCATGAACTTTAGAGAACTTTATGAACCCTACCAAATTCACCACTTATCCTTTTCACAACCTACTAACAATAAATAAATAAAACTAGGTCTAGGAGATTTGTAGTGGGAGATTACTTGTACAAGTCCATTGGAACTCCATAATAACAGTGCCCAGATGCTTTTGTGTCTATTCATGAATACTTACAGCCTAATGACTGGGGCACAAGCCTAATACTGCCACCCAGTGGTGACACTGGGATCTGGGATTCAATAATTCCTTACTACAGTGGTCACATGCAGCTCAGTTGAAAGACAAATCCTAGAAATCATTGCATTTTCTTAGAAACAACTTAAATTCATCACAAATGCCCTTTACGTCATGGGTTATGCAAGGGTGTCATTTCCAAAATGATGGAGTAGCATTGCAAAGCTTCTTAATGAAAGAGAACTAGTATATACAGGAATGTGCTGTAGGAGATGGCTCAGGAGAAGTGCATTATATTCATAAGCATAACTTTCAGAACAAAATAGAAACTTGGGCAGCTTTTGACACTTCTTGGCTGAGTGATGTGAAAGAAGCTATTTATTTCTTGTAAAGAAACACAACATGCTTAATTTCCCAATGGGCGTTCTCAAATTGAATGGTATGATTCACATGGAAATCTGCTGAAATTCCATCTGCAAGGTAAAAGTTGAACAAACAAGACAAAGTCCACCCTGTAGCCAGATGAATAAGCAGCATGTCTACTGGTGCAAGAAGCACCTGGTTCTCACCTTCAGAGAAATGTTTGGATATAACAGGCACATGGATTGTAACAGCCTCACCATTTTTTTCAGACAAATAAGCCCTTAATGAGTGGATGATCATGATGTCTAGTGATAGGGAATGCTGTTATGGAAGGCTTTAGACTATTCAGAAAAAACATTAAAGTGGGCCATGTGGATCCCCCAAAGGATCAAGGCATTGACTCAAAGTACTGATAAATGAACAGAATGCCTTTGACCTAGACTCTGGTGGAAGCTACTTTGATATATGAAATGAATGACACATAATGACGTGAGTAATAGCAACATATTGTACTGTTAACCAAAGTCACTAATGTGATAGAGACTAATGTGCTATAACAATAACAGAAAAGCAATTTAAAATAGTTTTCAGGAGAATTAGCTACAGCCAAGGACCACCACATTGATTGTAGGGAATTTACAAAGGACCATAATTGGTTAAGATGCATTTACCTTGAGATAGACTTTTAATTTCAATTTAGAATTCACTTAGCCTGTGATCCAAATCAATGAAGAACACATTATCAAGCTATTGGTATAGTAAATCGTGTACCAATTTGCTCCCCCCCTTTACATCTTATTGAACCAAGGCACAAATTTCCCCATAACCAGTGTACACAAGTAGGATAAGTACACCACATGAACATATTCTACCCCCTGCAACCCACATAATAATGGCTGAATCACAATCTGAATTTGGGTTCATATGGGTAATAAATAGTTAAAAGGGAAAATCAGAGCAAGTAGAAAGTAACACACAAATGGGTGAAACATCTTAAAAAAGGACGCTAGTATTCTTTATAGAGTAGAGAGGTTTATAACATATGTGGCAACAAAATATATGACAACAATTTCGAGGGTAGTGAGATGTAATCAGAATAATAATTTGACAAGTATTTGAATTTATGTTGAAAAACTGAATCCTGCCAACATCCGTATGCAGAACTAGGAAGTGGATCCTTCTTCAGCTGAGCCTTCATGTGAGACTATAGCTCCAGCCAGCAGCTTGATCATAGACTCATGAGAGAACCCAAAGTGGAGGAACCAGCTGAGCCATGCCCAACTGGCTGACCCACAGAAACTGTGACATAATAAGTGCTTTTTATTTTTTAATTCATTAGGTTTCATGTAATCTGGCATGCAGAAATAGAGAGCTAACATAGATATCTAGAAAATCTTCCAAATGTTTATAAACTTAGCAATAAATATTTAAAGAACCCATGAACCAAAGAAGAAACCATAATGCCAATTATCAAATATTTATATCTAGATTACAAAAATGATAAAAAAATGAGTGGAATGCAACCAACGCAGTACTTAGAAGAAAATTTAAAGATTTAAATGCTTATGTTAAAAATAAAGGTTTAAAATAAACTATTTAAGCTTTTATCTTAGGAAGCTAGAATGCGAGGAGGAAATTAAAGACAAAAAAAGGATATAATAAAGATAAGATTAAAATTCAGGAGAATAGAAGCATAAAATAGAGAAAATCAAAATAACAAAAAGTTGATATTATTATAATGCAATTTACGAAACTCTAGTCAGGGTGATCAAGGGAAAAGTGAGAAAAATAATTCATCAATAACAAAACTAAAAGCAAATAAACATCAGACAGAACTCACACACCTTTAAAAAATAATAAAGGTTTTTTATAAAAAGCATTATTCCAGTGAATTGGATAACTAGATAAAGTGGATAAAATAAGGAAAAAATACAACCATCTAAAAACAACTCAAAAAGAAACTGAAAGGCTAAATACCCCATCTCCCAAAAGACTATCCTTTTTTGTAGAGAGCATGATTATGACATATAAAACCCTAACACATCTACATATAGAGAATATGAGAATTATTAAGTGAAGTTAGGGAGTCTGTAGGACTATAGACCCAGGAAAATTAACTTGCATTTCTATATATTAACGTCAATAGCAATTGGAATATAAAAACAATTTCAGCATCTTGTATTGATACAACATCTAAAAATGTTAATTCTTAGGAAAAGATGAGAAAGAAACCTACAGTAAAACTACAAATCTTTTCAAAAATAAAATCTTAAAATACCAAATTAAATAGACGTGAATCATGTTCAGGAAATAGAAAATTCAATATTGGTCAGATGTCGTTTATTGTAAAGTGATTTACAGATTTGACTCAATCAGAATAAAATTTCAAGCATGCCCTTATGGAGATGTGAACTGTAATTTCCAAATTTGAATATAACATCTCCCATCCCACTTGTACTGTGGTGTGACTTCACAACTTTCCGTCAGATGATGGCATCTATTTCTCCACCACCTCAAATCTGGGTAAGCCATGTGACTGCTTTCACCAACTGAAGACTGTGAAAATGGAAGTAAGCTCATTTTGGGCATAGATCTTAACTTGCTTGACACCTTCTGCTTTCCTCCAGTGGGATCTCTGAGCATCATGTTAAAAGTCTGACTATTCTACTAGAGAGAACTTTCAGTCCTGCATCTAAATAGATATGAGAGGATCCCATTATGTCCCTTCCAGCCAGGCCTTCAAAGATACCATTCATGTGAAGTAACCTGTCCTGAATCCCACAGATCAGTTATCAGTAGAACAACACAGAGTAACTTCAGTCTGATATCGAGCATGGCCCTGTGGGTCTCCTGGGCACAAAAGCCGTTCTGTGTCCCCCATTTCTTTGGTTACAACAAATAAGCTTCTTCAGCTTCCAAGACCTTCCCTTAGTTCCCATGGGCAGATTCAAGCACTCCTTTATTAAGGAAGGGAGGGAGGGGATGCAAGACAAGGGAGAAACAGTCAAAAGAAACAATAGTGCAGCCTTGGAGAATGTTCCTGGTTCCCCATCAAGGGATACACACAACAATATGTTTGAACTGTTTTGAAGATACTGAAACCCCCACCAGGTGAGAGAAGTTAATGGTTAATGACGGTATGCTATCCACAAGAGCTTAGACCCCAGACTGGTTGGAACCAGAAGGTTGATGACATTAACTCCCACTTACGTCAGCACAAACAAATCAGAAGAGTGTCCACAAGCTGATCATGCCCTCTTTAAACCATTACTATAAAATATCTCACTGGCCTCTCCCAGTTGGGGACACACAGCTATGAGGGCATTTGTCCATTTTTGCTCCCTTTGCCTGGCAAAGAAATAAAGCTATTCTTTTCTATTTCACCAAAAAGTCAGTCTCTGAAATTGAATTTGGTGTCAGTGTACAGAGGCCAAATTCAGCTTCACATTGATGTATTTGTCTTTTCTAAAAGTTAATTAAAATAAATTCTACAGCCAGAGTGCAGATACTTTTTGACTTACCCGGCATACAGAGTAATATATATATATTTGTTCAGATTCTTTTCCTTTATAGGTTACCATTACCATAATAATGTTGGCCTTTGTAAAAGTGAAGTGCCATGACTTGAACTTTCAAAAAAGGAATAAATTTGTACTGCTGAAATGTGTTGCTACATGTGAGACATGGCTACAATATATTAACATCAACTACTTGAAGGACAAAGTGAATAATTAAGACTGAAGATGATTTTATTATCTATACACCTAAACATATCACAGACAACCTTGTTTCATTTGAAAGAAAGTAAAACTGAGTTTTAGAGACTTGAATTGGAAATTTGTAGGTGAAACTTTTAAAAGGAAGCTGCATTCCAGTGTGATAGTTCCTGACAAAACTTGTGGGGGAAGCACGTGTGATGTGAGTCAAGTAAATTAGTAAACCTCTCTTGCCTTCAATTTCCTTCTGTGTAAAATGGGGATGATGATAATAAAACAGTTTAGTATAAGGAAAATCAAATGAAGTGAATATGCCTGATAGACAATAAAGTATTAATCTAATATACATATATATATATATATCAGATCTACAGAGCAATAACTTCAGAACCTAACCATATGCTTTTTTGTCCAGATTTGTAAAAGATCTTCACCCTTGTTTCAAATGGTTCCTCAATTCTTGGTATGGAAAATGAAAACATTTACATTATATTCAAGAAAATTTGAAAACCATAAGATTGTTTAAAAAAATACAGCAGGACTTCCTAAGTGGCACAGTGGTTAATAATTCACCTGCCAATCCAGGAGACATGGGTTCCACCCCTGCTCCAGGAAGATCCCACATGCTATGGAGCAACTAAGACCATGTGCCACACCATTGAGCCTGTGTGCCACAACTACTGAAGCACGCATGCCTAGAGCCTCTGCTCTGCAACGAGAGGCCACCACAGTGAGGGGCTTGTGCACCACAATGAAGAATGGCACCCACTCACCACAACTAGAGAAAGACTGTGTTCAGCAACAAAGACTCAATGCAGGCAATAAATAAATAAATGAACAAGCAAATAAATAAAATGTTAAAAAATACAGCAAATTAAAAGTAATTTCGAACATTCTGAATTATTTTTTGTGTTAAGAAAAGAATTAGAGATAGATTGTGAATCATTCTGTCCTCCTTTTGTGGGTGTCTCTCATTTTGCTTATGGTAAATTCATAGTACAAAAAACAATTCATCTATTATTCTTTCACTCAACTGTCCCTTCCCCATGTATCTACCTCACAATTTCTATGCCTTATTTGCTTTACTGTAGGCTAAGCAAAAATGGAAAATATTCTGAGATCAAGGTCTTATGGAAAGTCCAATTTCATCCAGTTAACATATATGAAAAATTTGGCAAAGTAAGAGTAAGACTCTGGAGAAAACTTAATCAAAGTAGGGGTTTATAGCTGTTGTTACCATTGCCTATTCTGAATCTATGAACATGAACATTGAAGCCTTGGGAAAGTACATTAAAAGTTACCAAAATATCTGAAACATGCCTAGCCATTATTAAATAATCAACAAATATTAGTTTCTAGATTTTTTCATTTGGTCAGAGATTGCAAAATTTCTTGCTTTTCTTTCACGATTTACAACAGGTATAATCCTCCCTATGTATTTAAATCATCACTTTCTAGGCACCATGAACAGATAAAATGACTCTCCTCTTCAACAAATTCCTTACAGCATCTTTCACTGCTGTGCTTCTCACTGTGTAAATGATAAGATTTAACATGGGGGTGAGGATTGCAAAGAACAAAGCCACCAACTTGTCCTCAGGTAAGTGGTCACAGGACATGTGTAGGTGAATATACAGGGACCAAAAAGGAACACCACTACTGTAAAGTGGGATCCACATGTAGAGAGGGCTTTGTGTCATCCTTCAGAGCCATGAGATTTCAGAGAGCTCAGGATGACTGTGTAGGAGATGCCTAGGATGAAAATCATGAGCAAGCACATGCCCCCTCTGCTAGCTGCCACCACCATTCCAAGCCTATAGGTGTCACTGCAGGCAATTTCCAACAGTGAGAAGAAATCACACATGAAGTGGTCATTGACATTAGGACCACAGAAGGTCAAGTCCACAGTGAAAAGAATCTGCACAGCGGCATGTAGAATCCCCCCGATCCAGGCCACCATCAGCAGGAGCTGGCAGAACCCCTGTCGCATGATGGTCGTGTAGTGCAGAGGCTTGCAGGTGGCCACATAGTGGTCATAGGGCATGGCAATGAGGACTATGGTCTGCGATCCTCCCAAGAAATGTACCAAAAAGAGCTGAGCCAGGCAGCCACTCCAGGAGATGGTTCTTCTCTGGTACAGCAGGTCGATGGTAATTTTGAGGGTGGTGACAGAGGTGAAGGAGGCATCTAAGAAGGACAAGCGAGTGAAGAAATACATGGGAGCAGAAAGTGTGGGGCTGAGGGAGATGGTAATGATAATGAAGAGGTTGGCTAGCACAGTAAATAGGAAAATCAACAAAAAGACAAGAGTATTTTCTGCAAGTGTGGGTTCTGGGTGAGTCCCAAGAGAACAATTCCAGTCACAATGTTAGGAGGCATGAGGACATCCATTTAGGAAATAACACCTTCCTTGGGCTTGAATTACCAACAAAGTAATACAGAATGATACCTGTTAATCATGAAAACATTGTAGCCTGCATTTCTTAGGAAGAAATAGTATTGTCACTGTAACTGTGGAGCATGTTCTTGACAGTGTTGCCTGAGTTTTTTTCAAGTTTTTGTTATTTTTTCCCTGAATGCTCAATCTCTTCAGACATGTAGTACCTGTCATTTGTAAAACATCTATGGGGCAATATTTGATGTGTAATTTACTGAGAAAACACTGTGCTATCTACATGGGATCTGGATTCTCATTCTGGTTCCAACTCCATGTGACTCTGCAAAGCCATCTCAGTGCCCTATGCTTCTGAATTCTCCTCCATGCCTGTGAGGTTGCAAATTGTAATTCTCTGATGTACCTTGTATGTTTAAAGTTGCCTCAAAGAGTTAAAAATTATTCCCTCTTCTATGAGAATCCACATTTCAACCCTCAGCTCTAACGTGGAAGGACACTATCAATAAGTATCTATCATAAGCAGGGAGTTTAGAGAAATGTATATGAATTAATGGAGACACATCCTACCTGGATCCAACCAGAGCACATAAGCTATTCAGCTGTGTTTCCTCACTTACCATAGATACTGCATGATGTCTGCAGTGTCTGAAACCTATTAGCTGATCAGTAAATTCCTGGTGTGTTGTCGCTTGACATGAGGAATACATGACTGCTTCCCAGACCAAAACTCTAGGAGGAAATCAAGTGCTCTTTTCCTCTGCTCTGTTTATCAGTACTCTCTTCCTTATGAGAACCATAAATAAACATTTGAAAGGAAGATGCACTCCAGTTTAATAGTTTCTAACTATTGGGTAAGTATGAAAATATTTAATTGACTCTAGGAAAATGTATGTTACTGGGTTATTTTACTTTCAAGATAATTATGGTGTTTGTTTATTGCTATTTTTATTCTTCAAAATTCTCTTCCACATATAGTTTAACATAGTCATATTCAGTAAATACACAGCTTCTGTACACATGGATAAAAACTCTTGCATAGGTGTTCAGTACACAGGGATCTTTCTCCTTATTTTCAAAGTTCTAAAAGTAAAAAATTTAATGTGGAGTATAGAAAGAAATAATTTTCTAGCTAAGATAGAGAAATAATGCACTATACATATATATGTGTATATGAAGAATAACAAACACATATAAAATCTTTAACTTTAGAGAAATATGTATATCAATTTCACTCATTCAATAAGCATTCATTGGACACACTGTGTATATTAATATATGTTTGTTTACACAAAGTCATGAAAAGTAGCTGAGTTAAATGCCCTTAATTCCTGAAATTGCATTAGCAAATAGCAGCAGGGCATCCATCCATGATAGGAATGACCTTCCCATTCCTTTATGTTTCTGCTACATGCATTCTCATGCCTTCTTCTCCCATATTCCCATAACATTCATCGTCCATCATTTCTGGTTACAGGATACTGCATTACTAAGAGAATGAGAAATTTGGGACATCAATTTCTCAAAGAAAACAGAAAACATAAATATAATATATTATATTTATATACATAATATATACATAAATAAGCCAGAAAGAGAATAACAAATACAGTATGCTAACTCATATATATAAAATCTAAAAAAATTGGTACTGATGAACCCAGTGATAGGGCAAGAATAAAGACACAGATGTAAAGAACGGACTTGAGTACAAGGGGTGGGGGGAGGTTGAAGGGGAAGCTGGGACAAAGTGAGAGAGTAGCATTGACATATATGTACTATCAAATATAAAATAGATGGCTAGTGGGAAGCTGTTTCATAAAACAGGGAGATCAACTCAAGGACGGGTGAAGACTTAGAGGGGTGTGATAGGGAGGATGGAAGGGAGTCATGGGAGGGAGAGGATGTGGGGATACAGCTGATTCACTTTGTTGTACAGCAAAAACTGGCACAACACTGTATGTAATTATATTCCGATAAAGAGCTTAAAAAAAGAAAAAAAGTATTTACAGAAATTAAAATTCATAAAATTAAACAACAACAACAACAACAACAACACAAGCCTGAATTACCCATAAACATTTTCAAAGATATTTTCTTTTTTCTTTTTTCTTTTTTCTTTCTTTTTTTTGTTTCTTCTAATTTTTGGCTGTGTCGGGACTTTGCTGTGGCACACAGGATCTTCGTTGCTGCATGCAGGATCTTTTGTTGTGGTGCAGGGGCTCTTTGCTGAAGTGCATGGGCTTATCTCCAGTTGTGGTGTGCAGGCTCCAGGGAGCATGGGGCCTGTAGTTTGTGACACATGGGCTCTCTATTTGAGGCATGTGGGCTCAGCAATTGTGGCTCACACGGTCTTAGTTCTCCAACCAGAGATTGAACCCAGGTGCCCTGCATTGCAGGATGGATTCTTTACCACTGGACCAGCTGGGACCTTCCTCAAAGATATTCTTATTAGAGAAATAATGATATACATGTATACAAATGGTATATAAAATGTATCTATGAAAGATATATACATACATAAGACTATATAAAATACAATATAATATTATGTAATATAATATGTATAAATAAACTGGATGCAGCTAAAGGAGTACTTATAGAGAAATTTGTAGCTTTAAATGAAAATATTAGAAAAAACAATTAATATTTGAAGGAATGAACTAAGCTTCCATTTCAAGATGCTAATAAAGTAAAATTAAAATAAACCCAGAGAACATTGTAGAATGGCAATAGTAAAGAAAAGACAGATACCAATGAAAGGGTAATTGATTAAAAACAGAGAAAGTATTTAAAACCAAGAATTGATTCTTTGAACGTTAAATAAAGTTGATAAGTTTCTAGCAAGATGGACTAAGAAAAGATAAGACAATAACAAATTATTAGAATCAAGATTGAAGAGAGGGTCATCACTACAGATTCTACAGATCTTAAAAAGGTAATGAAATGATATGAAAAATGAATTTATGGCAGTATACTTGCCAACTAAAAGAAAATGTACCACTGCTATGAAAAACACAACTTTCTAAACACACTCAGAAAAATAATTAAAAACTGAATTAATCTAATAACTAAATAAATTAAATTTTTAGAATCTTACCATCCCCCCCAAAAAAAGTTCATTCCCATGTAGCTTTAATCAATCAATTCTATACAACAACTAATCCAGAAATAGTATTCTGACATAAACACTTTCACAGCAGAGAGGAAATTAACATACTTCCTAAAGCATTTTATGAACCCAGCATAACCCTTATATCAACATGACACAAGGACATCACAAGGAAATAATTAGATTAATATCTCACATTAGCAAAGACACAAAATTTGGAACATGATATTTAGTTTGAATCGTTTGGATTGTTTCTTTGTGAATTGTTAAAAAAATTCTTGATGATACAGTTTTTGAGTCAGGTCTTGAGAAATGTTCAGTCTAGGGCTAATCTTGTCCCACTACTGGTGCAAAATTTCCTGAAGTATTCAACTGCACTGCCTCTGTGAACTATGATGTTTTCTAGCTGGTGAGAATAGACACTCTTCCTGGCCCAGCGTGTGAGTACTAAGCACTCCTCTCTTAATCGATCTGGGTAGCTCTTTCTCCAGCCTCAGTTATTTTCCTCAAATGCATGCACTGATCAGTATTCTGATGAATAGTTGAGAGGGATCCTCTTTTGTTTTCCGGAATTCTCTCTCTCAGTCTCTCTTTCTCTCTCCCACACACCCCACGCCAGGTCCATAGGTGTATTCTCTGCAGTATTCTACTCAGAATTTTAGCAGCCTTGGTGTCCTCAGACTCTTAACTTAATCTCCTCAACTCAGGGTGTCTACCAGAATCTTTTGTGGTATCCCTCTCTGTAGCACAATGTGGAAACTTTTAAAAGGTAATAAACTGGGAAAATCCTAGAAGTCATTTGGATTCCCATCTCTCAGTGATCACAGTCACTTATTTCTCATATCTAGTGTCTTGAAAATAATTATTTCATTTTTTTCTGGTTTGTTTGCTTGTTTGTCAAACACTCTATATGATTACTTTGAGCAGCTTTAATCGTAATTCCAAAGAGCTGGAAATAGCCAAAATATCTCTTAATTGAGAAAAGGATAAAGGGAATGTGATGCATCCATAAAATGGAATATTACTCAGCAATAAAATGAATAAACTACAGATTAAAACATTGATATACATAAATCTCATATGCATGATACTAAAAGCAAGAAACCATATTCAAGAATACAGAGTAGACATAATCTTCCATACAGAAAATGCAAGTAATTGCACCAAAACTGTTAGAAGTACTAAACAAATCTAGCAATGTTTTGGAATACAAAATCAACACACAAAAATGAGTTGCATTTACACATAACAACAAACTATCTAAAAAATTAAGAAAATAATCCCATTTATAATAGCTTCAAAAAATACATAGGGATCAATGTAACCAAGGAAGTGAAAGTATTGTACACTGAAAAATATACGACTTGATGAAAGAAATTAAAGACACAAATAAAGATATCCCATGTTCATGAATTGGAAGAATAAAGAATATTGTTAAAGTGGCCGCACCATCCAAATAGGTATGGAAGAGATGAGCAATCCAAGAAAACATGTAAAATTCACTTATAAGCATATCATGGAAAAGGAATACAAATCATTTGGAACATGTGATTAGATGTCTAACTGGATGGCATCCTGGCAATAACTGTGAACATCATTTTAAATACATGTAACAACTGACTCAACAATTCTACTTCTTGGAACTCATACGTACAGAATTTCAATAACTTCATTGCAGAATTGTTTAACATTGAAAAAGACTGGGGAAAACATGAAGATGACCAGATGAATCAGTTTTATTGTAGCTTTATAAAGGAGTTAAGCAATAGGAGGAATTCAGCATGAGTTACATCTATGTAAGCTTGCATGTGGAGATCATCAGGAGACTGAGCAGTAAAATGCAGTTATACTGAATTCATTAAAATGAATTTATACTGAAACATAAATACAAACATATAGATGCAAATATGCTTGTATTTGCAGATAACTACTTAAAGTATCTTAGGAACAGTGTATAGTGACTGCATTTGGAAGGAATGAGAGAATCATATGGGATAGGAAGAAGCTTTATTCTACATTACATCATTTTGCATGGATTTTTATAACACTTATATTAAGGATCATGCTATCAATTTTTATTTAAAAATGTAAAAATACACTAAAATTTCATTTGTAAGACAAAAGAAATTAAATAAAAAGGATACTCTATACTGCACTAAATATTTTCACTAGCACAATAAATAGAATGAAGGTAAAATTAAGATCAGACTGAAAATAAAAGAAGGAAAGAGAAGATAACAAAGTACATGCAAAAATTAATATAAAATTAATGTCTATAAAATTTTTATTGATTAATGCATTACATATTATTTACTGACTCCCTGTTTTAAATCGCATACCTTTCTAGGTGCAGTGATAAACCAGACATTATACAGTTTATATTCTAGCAGAAAATTGATATTAATGACATGAATGTAGAGTTCATTCTTTAACTATAATTACCACTAACCCTTTAAAGAAATGGAAAGTTTGCATGAAATTTATGAAAACTTTTACATTCCAAGGAGATTGGCCCTTATGCTAAATTACTAACTGCACGATGCATAATGTACTTATTTAAGACTTGATCTGCCTTTTATTTTTCTCCCAAGCTTCCTCATAGTATTAGTTATTTCAGAATTTTTTAGACTGCAGATGAATGGGTTCAGCATTGGGGTTATGACTGTATAAAGCATGCCTAAAGATTTGTCAAAGGGGGAGGACTTAGCAGGTCTCACATGCTTGAGAATACAGGGAACAAAGAAGCAGACAACCACAGTGATGTGGGAACCACAGGTCTGGAAGGCTTTCCACCTCCCTTCCTGACTCAGGTTCTTCAGAGAGTGCCAGGTGACACAATAGGAGATGAATAAGAGCACAGATACTATAGTGGAGGTCAGTCCTCCATTGGCCACCACTAAGATGACAATGACATAGGTGCCAGTATGTATAAGTTTCAATTAGGGGTACGTGTCACACATAAAGTGATCAATGACATGGGGGCCACGGAATGGGAGCCCATAAATAGTGCTAAGTTGAATTACTTAGGGCAGAAAACCTCCAACCCAGGACACCAGCAGCAGCACAGCACACACCCATGGCCTCATGAAAACCAATTAATACAATGGCTTACAGATGGCCACACTGTGTTCACAGGCCATCACTAACAGAATTGTGATCTCTGATGCACCAGAAAAGTACTCTGTAAAAAGCTGGGTCATGCAAGATTCAAAGATCAAGTCTGAAATCAATCTGGGGGAAATAGAAGAGGAATAAATTAGATTAAAAATGATAAGCTGGTAAGAAAAATGTTCATAGGCAAATTCAGTGTCTTATTGACAGTTATAGTCATGACAATGAGAAGTTTGCCCACCATGTGCAAAATATAGAAGAGCAAGAACATAACAAAATGGATTTTCTGTTCCTTTGCATTCTGTGTGAGGCCCAAGACAATGAAGTAAGTTACATTTTTCCTTGCTTCCATGTAGTCTGTAGAGGAGCTGAGTTCACATATTAGAAGCAGTTAACATACAAAACAAGGGGAAACAATTTTAAATGCATTATAAATTAATCTTTTTCTTTATCCATTCAATTAAAACAATGTGTATGGAGTATCAGTTGTGTCCAATATGGCATAGACATTGTGACGACTAAGTTAAAAAAGGCCTAGTTTCCTATCACCAGTGACATGACACACAATGATGCATCAAACAATTCCAGACCAATGGAAAATGTGCTATTAAGAGAATATTCAATAAATGCTAAGGGTCACAGTGTAGAAAAAGCTCAATAAAACTGGAATCAGAGAATTCTTCCCAGAAAAAGCAATGCTTTAGTTGAGTTTTAAAGGGAAAGTGAAATAACAGGAAAAGATGGCAAGACAATTCTGTGAAAATGTACATTGCTTATAAAGTTACAAAGGTGTGATTCTTGAGACCAACTTAATCTAATTTACATATTCAGTGAAAGTAGCTGAAACTATGAATAGGTAGTTGCTGCCCTGGATTGTCTCAGAACTCAGAGAGACATCTTTCTGAGGGTCTTTAGTTGGATGTTCCCTGTTTCCTGATCTATAAATACTGATGTCTTCCAGATAAAAACCACATGATCATCTCAATAGATGCAGAAAAAGCTTTTGACAAAATTCAACACCAATTTATAATAAAAACTCTCCAGAAGGTGGACATAGAGGGAACCTACCTCAACGTAATAAAGGCCATATATGACAAACACACAGCAAACATCATTCTCAATGGTGAAACACTGAAAGCATTCCCCCTAAGATCAGGAACAAGGCAAGGATGTCCACTCTCTCCACTACTATTCAACATAGTTTTGGAAGTCCGTACTACAGCAATCAGAGAAGAAAAAGAAATAAAAGGAATCCAAATTGAAAGGAAGAAGTAAAACTGTCACTGTTCACCGATGAAATGATGCTATACATAGAAAATCTTAAAGATACCACCAGAAAACTACTTGAGCTAATCCATGAATTTTGTAAAGTTGCAGGATACAAAATTAACACACAGAAATCTCTTGCATTTCTCTATACACTACAAATGAAAGATCAGAAAGAGAAATTAAGGAAACAATCCCATTCACCATTGCAACACAAAAATAATAAATACCTAGGAAGAAACCTAACCAAGGAGGTAAAAGACCTGTACTCAGAAAATGATAAGACACTAATGAAAGAAATCAAAGATGATACAAACAGATGGAGAAATATACCATGTTCTTGGATTGGAATAATCCACATTGTGAAAATGACTATACTACCCAAAGCAATTTACAGATTCACTGCAATTCCCTATCAAATTACCAATGGCATTTTTCACAGAACTAGAACAAGAAATTTTATGATTTGTATGGAAAGGCAAAAGACCCTGAATAGCCAAAACAATCTTGAGAAGGAAAGACGGAGTTGGTGGAATCAGGCTTCCTGACTTCAGGCTATACTACAAGGCTACAGTGATCAAGACAGTATGGTACTGGCACAAAAAAAAAGAAATATAGATCAATGGAACAGGATAGAAAGCCCAGACATAAACTATGGTCAACTAATCTATGACAGAGGAGCAAAGGATATACAATGGAGAAAAGGCAGCCTCTTCAATAAGTGGTCCTGGGAAACTGGACAGCTACATGCAAAAGAATGAAATTAGAACACTTCCTAACATCATACACAAAAATAAGCACAAAATGGATTAAAGACCTAAATGTAAGGCCAGACACTATAAAACTCCTAGAGGAAAACATAGGAAGAACACTCTTTGACATAAATCACAGCAAGATCTTTTCTGATCCACCCCCTAGAGTAATGGAAATAGAAACAAAAATAAATAAGTGGGACCTAATGAAACTTCAAAGCTTCTGCACAACAAAGGAAACTATAAACAAGACGAAAAGACAACCTTCAGAATGGGAGAAGATATTTGCAAATGAATCAACAGACAAAGGAGTAATCTCCAAAATATATAAACAGTTCATCCAGCTCAATATCGAAAAAATAAGCATCTCAATCAAAAAATGGGCAGAAGACCTAAATAGGCATTTCTCCAAAGAAGACATACAGATGGCCAAGAGGCACATGAAAAGCTGCTCAACATCACTAATTATTAGAGAAATGAAAATCAAAACTACAATGAGGTATCACCTCACATCAGAAAATCTACAAACAGTAAATGCTGGAGAGGGTGTGGAGAAAAAGGAACGCTCTTGCATTGCTGGTGGGAATGTATATTGATACAGCCACTATGAAGTACAGTATGGAGCTTTCCTGCAAAACTAAAAATAGAGTTACCATATGACCCAGCAATCCCACTGCTGGGCATATACTCAGAGGACACCATCATTCAAAAAGACACATGCACTCCAGTGTTCATTTCAGCACTATTTATTATAGCCAGGACATGGAAGCAATCTAAATGTCCATCAACAGATGAAAGGATAAAGAAGTGTGTGCATATATACAATGGAGTATTACCCAGCTGTAAAAAGGAATGAAATTGGGACATTTCTAGAGACATGGATGGACCTAGAGACCGTCATACAGAGTGAAGTGAGTCAGAAAGAGAAACACAAATATTGTACATTAACACATATGCGGACTATAGAAAAATGGTACAAATCAACCAATTTGCAAGGCAGAAATAGAGACATGTACTTTCAGTATATGATGCAATATTAACTCTTGTCACCACACTGCGCATAAGATCCCCAGAACTTGTTCATCTTATAACTGGAAGTATGTACCATTTGAACAACAGTTCTCAATTTCCCTCATCCTCAGCCCCCAGTAATCAATATTCTACTCTCTCCTTCAGAGTTTTGTTTTAAATTCCATACATGAGTCAACCCATGTAGTATTGTGTGTGTATATATATATATATATATATATATATTTTTTTTTTTTTAATTTCTGCTTGTTTCACTTAGCACAATGCCCTTAAGGTCCCTTCATGTTGTCACAAATGGTAGGCTTCCTTATTTTATATGTCTGAATAATATTCCAATAGGTAGATAATAGAAAGAGGATAGGTAGATAGATAGGTAGATAGATAGATAGCTAGGTAGATAGATAGGTAGATAGGTAGATAGATAGATAATTTCCCTACCACAGACAAAAATGAATTTTAGATGGTTAATAAATAGTTTTTAAAAAAAGTATTTTTGAAGTGTAGTTGATTTACAATGTTGTGTTAATTTCTGCTGTACAGCAAGGTGATTCAGTTATACATATATATACATATACTTTTTCATATTCTTTTCCATGATGGTTTGTCACAGGGTATTGAATATAGTTTCCTGTGCTATGCAGTAGGACTTTGTTGTTATACATTACATATATAATAGTCTCCATCTGCTAACCCAAAATTCCACTCCATTCCTTCCCCCAACCTCCCCCTTGGAAACCACAAGTCTGTTCTCTGTGTCTGTGTGTTTGATTCTGCTTTGTAGATAAATTCATTTGAGTCATATTTTAGTTTCCCCATATGAGTGATATCATATGTTACTCGTCTTTCTCTTTCTGACTTCCCTTAGTATGATAATCTCTAGGTCCATCCATGTTTCTGAACATGGCATTATTTCATCCCTTTTTATGGCACTGTAGCATTCCATTGTGTATACACACATACACACACACATATATATATATATATATATATATATATATATATATGTATATATACAACTTGTTGAAAAAAGAAAAAGAAGTTAAAATTTGTAAAACTTTTGGGAGGAAAGGGAATTTTTCAAACATGATATTAGAAGAAATAAATAATGAAAAGAATATAAAAATAACATCTTTATATACAAACACTCATAATTTAACATAAATAACAAAATAAATAATTGTAGAAAATGCCAAAGGAGAGTAATATTTGTAACTATATTTAATGTAGAAAGAGTTAATTAAAACTTATCAGTAAAAATTCTCACTCCAATAGATCAAGAATTCAAGTAATTGAGAAACTCTCTAGAGTGGATTCTATGTCTCATACATTGTGTGAGGATCAGAGAACACACAGATAATTAAGACACTGTTCCTGGGACTTCCCTGGTGGTGCAGTGGTTAAGAATACACCTGACAACGCAGGGGAACAGGTTCAAACCCTGGTCCGGGAAGATCCTACATGCTGCAGAGCAACTAAGCCCCTCTGCCACAACTACTAAGCCCATGTGTCACACTGAGGCACATGTGCCTAGAGGCCAAACATCACCACAAGAGAAGCCACCACAATGAGAAGCCTGTGCCCTGCAAGGAAGACTAGCTCCTGACTGCTGCAACTAGAGAAAGTCCCCACACACCAATGAGAATCCAACACAGCCAAAAATAAATAAATAAAATTTTATATATATATATATGTATACATAAAGACACTGTCCCTGACTCCACAGAGCTGATAGACCAAGGGACATAGACAATTAACAAAGATTTTTATCTCATCACTTGAAATAACTACACAAATTTGAAAATTAACTAAAATTCTGGCTTGGTCCATTTAAACTGTATTACAGAATACCATAGACTAGATGGATTAAATAATAAATATTTAATTTTCATAGGTTTGGTGCCTAGAAAATCCAAGATTAATGTGCTGACCAATTTCTTATTTGGTGTGGCATACTGCCTAGTTCATAGACAGTCATCTTTTTCCTGTGTCCCCATATGGCAGTAACGTCAAGTGAGTTCTCTGAAGTATCGTTATAAGTGCATTAGTCCCATTCATCAGGGTGGCACTTTCATGACCTAACTATTTTCCAAAGGGCCCACTGCAAATACCAACACATTAGAAAGGATTTAACTTAAGATTTTGGAGAGGGACACAAACTTTCAGTCTATAGCAATATCCAAAAGTGGAGGAATAAATTACATAAGTTCTGATAAAACCAAATGCTTGTTATTATTTGCTGCATAGTATTATGTTGAAGAAGATTTTGAGATGATGTAAGAAATCTCCATGTATTAGGGATAAAAATCATCAAGATATGAGGTTTCTCCTATAGTGTGATTACGAATGAAAAGACCCCAACACCCCATAGGTGTTACTAGTGAAAAGACACCAACAACTCATAGGGCCTTAGCCCCCCATGAATCCAGACAAAATATGGGAGCCATACAAATAAGATTCTTTGACCACATGCTTCTGACCATATTAGAGGCAGATCATAAGTTGCTTCAAGCTGATTCAGAGAGAGAGAGAATTTTATTAATGATGTTTCTGTCAAATAATACAATATATTCTGGCTTCTTTATTACCTAGTTTTCTGTATTTCATAAATAAGAGAGATAAGAGTGGGATATAGCGTCACCATCTTTCTTAACAATGATATCACCCAAAATTTCTTGTCTCAAGCTCCTTAGTGCATATTTGAAGCTTATGTGCCATGGATTGTGCCAAATTTACACATGATGGGCAGAGCCTGGGTCACTATAGAAGGCTACGAAACACGGTAAGCAAAAAAGGAGATGCAAATATTGAAAAGCAGCAGAGGTCTTACCAGATATTCCAAACTCTCTGAGAAGATGAGTGTCATTTTTATGAAAATATAACTCCAAGAAAGCTGGTAAACTTGCGGTGATGATATGATTACCCAACTGGGATAATAAGTATGATTTGGTTATTTTTCTGCATAAACACCTTGTTCATTCAGATTATTTTTATAAAGACAGCCTCATTATGATGAATATTACAACACTGACACATTCATCTTCAACCTTAACATGCTAAGCAATACAAAGAAAATAATATATGTATAGTATCTTGTAGACAAAAATAAGACATATACTTCAAATACTAATATGGGTTGTCTCTGTATGGGGAGGAGTGAACCAAAATGTTGTGTCATATTTCTATACTATTTTTTGATATCTATAATGAGCCCTATTAATTCTGAAAATAGATTACATTATTTAAGAGAAATATATGAGGAAGTATTCCACTAATTAAATTTACAGTATTAACTACAGCTTAGCCAATATATAGAACATAAATCTGTAATCTCAATAAAGACATTTTATTTTGTCAACATTTTTAATTGTGGAACTTTTAAAAATGTATTTTAAACAAAATATAGACTTCAAACTAGGATATTATTAACATCTTAAAAGTATACTTGATCATTAGAGCAGTATCAAGCAGTATCAGCAGTATTTCGTCTTGTGGAACTGAAAACCACAGCCACAGAAAGATAGAGAAAATGAAAAAGCAGAGGACTTTGTACCAGATGAAGGGACAGGATAAAATCCCAGAAAAACAACTAAATGAAGAGGAAATGGGCACACTTCCAGAAAAAGAATTCAGAATAATGATGGTGAAGATGATCCAGGAGTTTGAAAAAAGACTGGATGCAAAGATCAAAAAGTTTACCAAAGATCTAGAAGATTTAAAGAGCAAACAAAGAGATGCAACACAATAACTGAAATTAAAAATTCACTAGAAGGAGCCAACAGCAGATTAACTGAGGCAGAAGGGCAAATAAGTGACCTGGAAGACAGAATAGTGAAAATCAGTGATATGGAAAAGAATAAACAAAAAAGAATGAAAAGAACTGAAGACAGCCTAAGAGACCTCTGGGACAATGTTAAACGCACCAACAGTTGCATTATAGGGGTCCCAGAAGAAGAGAGAGAGAAAGGTCCCAAGAAAATATTGGAAGAGATTATAGTTGAAAACGTCCCTAACATGGGAAAGGCAATAGCTACCCAAGTCCAGGAAGTGCAGAGAGTCCCAGGCAGGATAAACCCGAGGAGAAACACACCAAGACATAGAGTAGTCAAACTGACAAAAATTAAAGACAGAGAAAAGTTATTAAAAGCAACAAGGGAAAAATGATAAATACCATACAAGGGAACTCCCATAAGGTTAACAGCTGATTTCTCAGCAGAAACTCTGCAAGCCAGAAGGGAGTGGCACCATATATTTCAAGTGATTAAAGGGAAGAACCTACAACCAATAATACTCTACCCAGCAAGGATCTCATTCAGATTCGACAGAGAAATCAAAAGCTTTACAGACAAGCAACAGCTAAGAGAATTCAGCACCACCAAACCAGCCCTACAACAAATGCTAAAGGAACTCCTCTAAGCGGGAAACAGAAGAGAAGATAAGGACCTACAAAAACAAACCCAAAACAATTAAGAAAATGATAATAGGAACATACATATCAATAATTGCCTTGAATGTAAATGGACTAAATGCACCAACCAAAAGATGCAGACTGGCTGAATGGATACAAAAACAAGATCCATGTATATGCTGTCTACAAGAGACCCACTTAAGACCTAGTGACACATACAGACGGAAAGTGAGTGAATGGAAAAAGATATTCCATGCATATGAAAATGAAAAGAAAGCTGGAGTAACAATAGTCACATCAGATAAAATAGATTTTAAAATAAAAAATGTTACAAGAGACAAGAAAGGACATTACATAAATATCAAGGGATCCATCCAAGAAGAAGTGATAGCAATTATAAATATATATGCACCCAATATAGGAGCACCTCAATACATAAGGCAAATGCTAACAACTATGAAGGAGGAAATGCAAGGCAGAAATAGAGACACAGGTGTAGAGAACACACACATGGACACCAAGTGGGGAAAGCGGGGAGCGTTGCGGGGGAATGAATTGGGAGATTGGGACAACAAATTGTACACTCTAGATATATGCTGTTTATTGTCTGTTAACTGTATCTCAATAAAAGCTCTTTAAAAAAAGTATATTTGATCATTGGAATTATTCACATAATAAAACTTTTCATCATGCAAAAGTTATAAACTTGAGGAGACATTTACCACAGTTTAGTAATCACACGTGGCTTTCCTGGGAAGAACAGTTCTTCAGGGAAAATAAGTGATATCTTTCCCTGCTGCTTCATTTTCTTTTTCTGGTCCAGAGTTTTTTCATGGCATTTTGCATCTATCCATTTCTTAGAGTGTAGATCAGAGGGTTCAACATAGGGGTGATAACGGTGTAGAACACGGCCAAGGATTTATCAATGGCTAAGGTAGAAGGAGTTCTCACGTACAGAAAATACAGGGCACAAAGAAGGGAACCGCCATAGTAATGTGGGATCCACAGATGGATAAGGCTTTGTGACTCCCTCCCTGACTAAGATTCTTCAGGGAGTGCAGAATCACCTCATAGGAGAGGAGTAAGAGTGTAAAGAGGACCACACAGATTGTCCCATCATTGGCAACCACTGTGACAGCAATAATGTAGGTGTCAGCGCAGACAAGTTTTAACAAGGGGTACATATCACAGATGAAGTCGTCAATGACATTGAGGCCACAGAAGGGAAGGTTGTAAACAAGGAGAGAATGAAGGACAGCATGCAAAAACCCACCACTCCAAGCCAAGAGAAGCAGCAGAACACACACTCGCTGATTCATGATTGTCAAATAATGCAAGGGTTTGCAGATGGCCATGTAGCAGTCATAGGCCATGACCACCAGAAGTAAAATCTCAGCACCACCAAATAAGTGCTCCATAAATAGCTGGGTCATGTACGCTTGGAATGAAATGGCTTTCTTTTCACAAAGGAAGTTTTTAATCATGTTTGGAATGAAGGTAGTAGAATAAACAGCATCCATAAATGATAAGCAGCCAAGAAAGAAGTACATGGGGGCATCCAGGGTTGGGCTGAACACCACAGTCAGGACAATGAGTAGGTTGCCCACCATTGTCACAATGTAGATGAGCAAGAACAGGACAAATAATATTTTCTGACCCTGGATGCTCCCCAAGAGGTCAAACTCAGTTACATTGTTCCTTTGTTCCATTGGTGCTTCTGTATGTCTTATTTCAGAGTTCAGGAAAAAATCACCTTGAAATATAATTATTACTAGTGACTTACTGAAATCTTATGATAATATGTTCATTCATTCAACAAGTAGGCAGTATGGTTTATTCTGTTCCAGTAATTTCAGATATTATAATACAAGGCTAATTAAAACATTGTCCCTAATCTTAACAATTTTATAGACTAATGGAGAGTCAAGTAATTAGACATTTTTGGGAATAGACACATTATTACATAAATGAGTTTTCACAACTAGGTTTCCAGCTAGAAGCTAATTAAACTGTATGTATAGCTAATATCTTATACAGAAAGAAATACTCTTAAAGCTTTAATTAAAAAGTAAAGCAAAGTTTACTTCATATTTACTTTCCAATTAATGAAGAAGGTGAATTTCTACATTCTGTGGGTGGAATACTCTTAACCAATCATTGAAAACCCAAATCCAAGTATTTGATAATTTCAATATATATTTTTAAGGATTTAGGAAATGATGCCACAACACCAACAGACAAAAGTAGTTTGGAGAAAGATTTACATATTAGAGGATATACACAGAAATAATATCTAAAATAGACAAAGATCTCTAAGCAAATAGCCAATAAAATATAAAATTTTAAATGAATAAAAATATCAACAAACAAAAGAAGAATACCTTTAAGTGTCCAGCAAATATATGATAAGATGCTGAAGCCCAACTGTGAACAGAAAAATAGGAATTGATATAACGGCTTGCTTACTACATTATTACCTTGGGGTCTTCAAAGTCATTGAATCAAGGTCTACAGAGGCTACCTCATCTTTTCATTTTTTTTCAGCTTTTCATTTTTAACAGATTAATAGACTATGTTTAGAGAACATATAAATTGAACTTATGATCATATTTACAAATATCTGTTCATTAGAATGTTCCCAAACATTTACACTTGAAATTAGTTTCTAAGAATGTCTTCAAGAAGGTAAATTTATTGCAGATCATTAGACTATGGAAATATCCAGAAAGAGTATTATAGAATAGAATGAATTTTCATATATTTTAGTAATCACGAAGGATTCCTAACATGACTGATTATGAAAATCACAAAGGAGAACTCATAACAGATTGTATTCTTACACCGTCAATGTACTCTTGCAAAATGGAAAGCCTAGTTCAGAATTTTGTGTCTAATAACACTTACTGGGTTATCTGCATAAGGAAAAAGCCAGTCAATACACGTTCTGGACTCTGCTACCTTCTCTCTTGTCCTTCATGCATTGATGCCATGTCTGGGAATACAGAGAATAAGATACATGCAGTATTACTGAACCTTGAACTGCTTCCATGTGACCAACTCTTTCGATGCTTGCAGGAAATCTAATTCATCTTGTCATCAGAAAAATGTTACTCTTCAATTCGGTGGGATTATCACAATGAATTTGAATATCCTGTTATCTAAAGAACGGTGAATCTTGACTGTGAACAGAAACTAAAAACATTCATTCTTGCACGATTGGTCCTGATAACAAGCAAATGTCAACATTTTGATCGGAGAGAAAGAACACCAAATTAAATACGATTTGTTTACCATAAAAAAAGTTTGCTGTTTGTGTTCATAGAGACGAAAGTGAAATAGTGAAATAGCTTTTGCAGCATTTTGATTCTGTCTGTGATACTGTCGTGTCTTCACACAGCATTGTTGAACTTTGGTTTTGCTGAAGGATGTAGAATAATAATAATAATAAATATTTAAATATATTATAAATAATATATAATAATATATAATTTAACATAATATATAATGTATAATACAATTATATATGACATTATTATATATGATATAATTATATATAATAATATATTATATATAATATAAAATAACATATAATTATATTATTATCATATATAGTAATATATATTTATAATATATATCACATATAATATATATTATAAAGAATATATTTAAATAAATATATTAAAATAATATCTATAAATATACAATTTACATATTATAAATTGTATATTTATATATAATAAATTATGTTATGTGTAATTATATATAATTATTTATATATTTATAATATAAGTTATATAAATATATATTACATAATATATAATAATATATGTAATATATATAATATAATATATATTATATTATATATTAATATTTAATGTTAATATATTTTAAAATTTTAATAATATATATTATATGTTATATATAATTTATGTATAAGTTATATATTAAATGATATATAATGTAAATTATATATTATATACTATATATACTATCATATATTATATATCTACTATCATATATTTATATATTATATATGTTATATATTATATATATATACTATCATATATTAAATACATAATAGTATATAATAATTAAAATAATTATAATAATAATGCATAAAGTTTACATATGCATACTTTATTATGTTTTGAGTCTATCATTTCAGTTGGAGAAGAAGCTTGTCATGTGGTTATTGCTACAGACAAATTTTCCCTGAGGTGAGGACAGAGGGCCATAAACACTATGTCTACATCTGTAGCCCATACTATTGAGTCATTCACCTGGTGCATTTGCGAGAGTGATATTTGTATAATTAAATTCATTGGGACCTTAGTGATAATTATGAGGGTAGACTCTTTATCTCCAGAGAAGCCACCAGGATAATCACCGTGCAGGACAGGACTTATAGAACCCTGTCCTCTGGAGGAAAATTATAAAGAAATAAATTGAGGTCATATCACCAAAACGGAAAAATCCATTCTGCAAATAAATTAAATATGAAAAATCTTTCTTGTTTAAATCATAACCTTCAAAATCAGCAAATCTTCTTAAGTTTAAGTCTTGTCTTTAAAGATGATATCTGAACTGATTTCCAAAAATAATGATTGAAAATTTCAGAACAAGTCATTTAAAGTTTATATCAAATGCAGATAAAGGTTGCCACATAACTTTGGACAGACAAGTCGGTAGTGTTAGTGTTAGTATCAAAGTGGGGAAAGTGAAAATGTTTGTGGGACTATTCAATTCATCTGAAAGTGCTCACAGGGCATTCACCAAAGTATATAACACGCTAGGCCATGACACAAGTTGTGGTACATTTTTAAGGAGTTAAATCATAAAGCATATATATAAAGTAGTTCAACTAGAAATTGTAAACAAAAATATAATATTTTCTAATTATTTACAAATTAAGCAACTAAATCCTAAAATTACCTATGACTATTTTCACCTATATTTTTAACAGAAAGATAATGATGCACATGTATTTAAAAGAAATATGAAAGGTATCTATGAAATATATATATATACATACATATGTATAAAGGAGTAATTTATCACAAAGCCTAATACAATATAATATGTATAAATTAACTGGATGCAGCTAAATAAGTGCTTAGAAAGTAATTTATAGCTTTAAATGCAAATATAAAATAATAAATATTTTAAGGAATGAACTAAGCTTCTGTCTCAAGATGCTAGAAAAGGAAAATTAAACTCAGAGAACAATGTAGTATGGAAACAATATTGAGAAGACAGACTTCATTGAAAGAGTGAGTGATTGAAAATAACAAATATATTTAACACCAGGAAATGGTTCCTTGAATGTTAAATAAATTGATTAGTTTCTAGCAAAATGGACTAAGAAAGAATAAAAAAAAGAGCAAATGAGCAGAATCAAAACTGATGAGAGGGTCATCACTGCAGATTCTACAGACTGTAAAATGATAATTCAATAATGTGATAAATGAATTTACAGCAGTATATTTGCCATCTAAAAGAAAATGGACCATTGCTATGAAAAAGACAACTTTCTAAACACAGAAAATAGTTAAAAGCTGGAATAACCTAATACCTACATAAATTGTTTGTTTAGAATCCTACCTTACCCTCCAAAAGAACTTCATTCCCATGTAGCTTTAATCAATCAATTCTGCAAAACAATTAATCCAGAAATAATACCAATCTTACATAAACACTTTCACAGAGGGGAGAAAATTAATATACATTCTAATGCATTTTATTCACCCTGCATAACCCTTATTCCATAATGAAACAAGGGCATCAAAAGGAAAATAATTAGATTAATATCTCACATTAGCAAAGATACAAAATTCTGAACATGATACTCATTTTGATTCCTTTGGATGTTTTCTTTTAGAATTAAAAAAAAAAATTCTTGCTGATTTGGTTTTTGAGGCAGGTCTTGAGAAATGCTCAGTCTAGGGCTAATCATGTCCCACTACTGATGCAAAATCTTTCTAAAAATTCAACCAACAGCACTGCCCCTGTGAACTATGAGATTCTCCAGGTCATGAGAATAGGCACTCTTCCTGGCTCATGTGAGCACCAAGCATTCTTCTCTCTAATCATCCTGGGTGGATCTTTCCCCAGCCTCAGGTAGCTCCCTCAGATACATGCACTGAGTGGTACTCTGATGAACAGTTGAGAGGGATGCTCTTTAATTCTCCTGAATTCTCTCTCTCTCTCTCTCTCTCTCTCTCTCTCTCTCTCACTCCTCCCTCACCCCACACACCACCCTGCTCCCCACCTCTGACCAGGTCTCTAGGTCTATCTTTTGCAGTATTCTAACCTCAGAATTCTAGCTGCCTTGGTCTCCTCAGACTCTGAAATTCATTGCCTCATCTCAATTTTATGAGGTATCCCACTCCATACCACAACATGGAAACTTTTTAATGGTAATAAACTGGAAAAATCCCAGATCTCAGCTGGTTTCCCATCTCTCATTTGATTGCTGTCACTTATTTCTCACATCTATTGTTTTGAAAATAATCATTTCGTGTTTTCTTTTTCTGGTTTGTTTGCTTCATTTCCAAAACACTATGTGAATATTTAGAACAGTTTGAATTATAATTCCAAATAGCCAGAAACAGCCCAAATATCTCTCAATTGAAAAAAGGAAAAATGAACTGTGATATATCCATAAAATGGAATTCTACTCAGCAATAGAATGAATAAACTGCTGATTAACACGTTGATGTGCATAAACCTCATATGCATGACACTAAGAGCAAGAAGCCATATTTAACAGAGAACAGAGTATTCATAATCTAACATATAAAATTGCAAATAACTTCATCAAAACTGTTAGAACTACTAAACCAATCCAACAATATTTTAGGATACAAAACCAATATAAAGAAATGAGTTGTATTTACATTTGTTAACAGCGAACTACCTAAAAGAGAAATTAAGAAAGTAATCCCATTTACATGGCATCGACAAGAATAAAATACATAGGAATAAAATTAACCAAGGAGGGGAGTTCTGTACCCTGAAAAATATATATCACTGATGAAAGAAATTAAAGACACAAAGAAAGATATCCCATATTTATGTGCTGGAAGAATAAATATTGTGAAAGTGGCCACATCATCCAAATCAGGATTGAAAAAATCAGCAATCAAAGGAAACACCTCAAATTCATTCATAAGCAGTCCATTGAAAAGGAGTACAAATCACTTGAAACGTGAATAGGTGCCCAAGTGGATGGCATGCTGGCAATAACTATGAACGTGAGCATTTTAAGTACATAAAAACAATTGACTAAACAATTCCACTTCTTGGAACTCATATGTACAAAATTTCAAAAACTTCATTGCAGAATTGTTTAACACTGAAAAAGACTGGGCAAAACATGAAGATGACCAGACACATCCATTTTACTGTAGATTTATAAAGGAGGTAAGCAGTAGGAGGAAACTAGAAGGAGTTAGATCTACATAAAGTGGTGTGTAAAGATCATCAGGAGGCGGAGAAATAAGATGCAAAATTCAAACACTGAAACATAGACATAAACACATAGATGAAATATGCTTTAATTTGCAGATTATTACTTGAAGAGTCTCAGGAACAAAGTATAGTGACTGCAACTGGAAGGACTGAGAGAATTGAGTTTGGGGTGGGGAGGAGTTTTATTGTACGTTAATTCATTTTGCCTGGATTCTATTTTTAGTATTTATTAGTAAACATCATATCTTCAATTTTCATTTTAAAAAATAAAAATTACACTAAAACTTCATATGTAAGATGAATGAAATTGAATAAAAAGATTACTTTATACAGCACTAATTATTTTAGCTAGTACAATAAATATAATGAAGATAAAGATAAGAATCAACAAAAATTTAAAAAAAAAGAATGAGGTCATAAAAGTGAAAGTGTAAATTAATTTAAAATTAGCAACTCTATAAATGGTTCATTGACTAATTCATTACATATTATTTACTGACTCTCCCCGTAAGTGCATCCTAGCTTTCTAGGTGCAGTGATAAACCAGACATTATTCAGTTTCATTCTAGCAGGGAATTTTTAGTAATAGAATGAATATATACTTCATTCTTTAATTATAATTATCACTAATCTTTAAAAAAATGAAATGTTTGTATCAAATTTATGAAGATGCTTCCACTCTAAGGAGATTGGCCCCAATGCTAAATTACAAACTTCATGATGGATAATACACTAATTGTCTTGATCTGCCTTTTTCTCCTCCAGAGATTCTTCATAGTATTAGTCATCTCAGAATTTCTTAGACTGTAGGCTGTAATGGGCTCAGCATGGGGGTCATTAGTATATAAAACACACTGGATTTGTCAATGGGGAGGGTCTAAGCAGGTCTTACAGACATGAAAATACAGGGAACAAAGAAGCAGACAACCACAGTGATGTGGGAACCACAGGTCTGGAGGTCCTTCCACCTCCCTTCCTGACTCAGGCTTTTCATATAGTGCAAGATGTCTCCATAGGAGATGAGTAAGAGCAGAGACATTACAGTGGAGTTCAGTCCTCTGTTGGCCACCACTAAGATGCCAATGACATAGGTGTCAATACAGATGAGTTTCAATAAGGATACACGTCACACATAAAGTGATCAATGACATTGGGACCATAGAATGGGAGCCCATAAATAGTATGAAGTTGAATTACTGAGTGCAGAAAACTTCCAACACAGGACACCACCAGCAGCACAACACACACCTTTTGCCTCATAAGAACCAAATAATGCAAGGGCTTACAGATGGCCATAGCAGTCATAGGTCATCATAACAGGAGGAAGACCGCTGATCCACCAAAAAAAGTGCCTTGTAAAGAGCTGGGTCAGGAAAGATTCAAAGAATGTGGTATTTCCCCAAGATTAAGTCTGAAATCAATTTGCTGCAGGAAACAGAAAATAAATACATTAGATCTAAAAATGATAAGCTAATAAGAAAAATAGTACATTGGTGAGTTCAGGGTCTTACTGATAGTTATAGTCATGACAGTGAGCAGGTTGCCTGCCAGGGTCAAAATATAGAAGAGGAAGACATAACTAAAAGACTTTCTGCTCCTTTGAATTCTCTGTGAAGCTTAAGAGGATAAATTAAATTATATTGTTCCTTGGACCCATCTAGACTGTACAGGAGCTGATTCACATATCTGAAGCAATTAACTTACAAAACAAGTGGGAAAACTTTTGAATGAATTATAAGTTAATCCTTTTTATTTATTCATTCAATTAAAATAATGTGTATGGAGTATCAATTTGTTTCCAATCAATGTGGTTCATACTTTATGATGAACTAGTTAAAAAAGCTATGGTTCCCCTTTCCTCAGTGATATGACCCACAATGACACATTAAACAATTCCAGACCAATGTAAAAAGTACTATTATAAGAATTTTGACAAAATGTTAAGGTGTATGAATATATCAATCGAACTAGAATCAGAGAAGTCTTCCCAACAAAAGCAATGCTTTAGTTGAGTTTTAAAGGAAAAGTGATAGAACAAGAAAAAATGGAAAGAGAATTCCATGAAATGGTACACCACTTATAAAGTCACAAGTATGTAATTCTTTAGACAAACAAACATGCATGGTGAAGTGATAATGATGGTGGAGTAGAAAGACCCTGAACTCATGTAACTCCCAACAAAACACTAAAATTACAACTATTTACAAAACCACTATTGATGAGGATGACCTGAAGACTAGCAGATTCTCTATTACTAAAAACATAAAGCAGGATTCACGACAAGACAGATAAGAGTGGGGGATACAGGGTATAGTCAAATCCCATACCTCAGGAAAGCAACACACAAACAAGGGAGAATCCAGTTGCAGAAGTTCTCCCAAAGGAGCAAAGGGGTCTGAGCCCCACATAGTGCTACTCAGCCCAGGGGTCCTGCACTGGGATGGGAATCCCCCCTAACACAAATGACGTTGAAAGCCAGTGATGATTACTTGTGGGAGAACCAGGGGACTGTGGAAAAAAGACACTCCAGTCTTAAAGATCACACACAAAATCAGACATGATCCAAGAAGAAACAGAGATTGGAAAGAAGCCTGAATCAGACCAAGACGCTGATATTGGACAGAGCCTCTCAGAGAGGTAGGAGAAAATTGGGACTCACCATGAGACATGGATGCTTGTAGCAAACATTTTGGGTAGCTATTATTGCCTCCATTTCAAATACACATTTTAAAATAATCTACACTTTTTTCAAAAAAGAAAAAGAAAAGGGTATAATATGGTTATTTAAACTCAGACCAAACTGAAACTATAGCTGTGCTTCAAACAACTGCGCAAACCTATATCCAATTCTTCTCACTTCTATCATGTTCCTATAAAATATTTTTCATCTTACCCATTATGAACAAAAGTATTTTTTCATTTATTACTTTATTTGCTTACTATCCATCTATTACCCACTGGAATCTTAGTTTCACATAAAAACAACTCTGTTTTTATTGTTCATCTTTGTATACCCAAGTCCCATAACTCTCTGGCTGACTGTAGACAGAGAACAGTAATTTTTTGGATAAATTAAATAAGCCAAAATTTCCTACAGTGAATTGATTATACAGCCAAATATTCTAGTAGTAAATATTACCACTATAGGATAAGAATGGGAAAAGCCCTATGGAAATAGCACCTATTTATCTCTTCAATATGCTACCCTCATTCCCAAACAGATTATCAATTTTCTCAATGATTGTTTTTCCTCTAAACATTTCTTTCACCCAAGTGTATCCTCCTTTGAAATTCAATCAGCTTAATTTCATTTCTTGAGCCTATTACATCCCACTTTTTATGATGCCCCCGAAGGTTAATATATCTGCACAAAAGAGATCATCAGATGATTGTACTTGACACAAAGGAATCAAGAGATTATAAGTAACCTGGGAAATGGAGGTCAACAAAGATGAAGGGAAGAAAGTGCTGCCCCTGAAAAAAAATAAAAAAGAATGCCTCAGTGACAATTTTCATGATGTGGCCAATGATGAGATCTGTGTGTTGATATTTTCACAACATGACAACAAGCAGTATTGTGGAGTGGGAAGTGTAGAGGAAGCCATCTCTAAAAGACTTCCTATTCTTGCTTAACTTTATTGAGTAGTCATTTTCCTCTTACATAGAATCAAGGGAAAAAAATGTATCTACTAATACTTGTTCCTACAATAAGAGAGTTAAAGTATGTAAAGAACCCTTCAAAATGTATCCCTCATAGTTTGCCTTCAACAATAGTGAGCTCACTTTCCTTACTTAATGCTTAATATTTTCACCAACAGAAAATTCCAATTAGACCAATGCATCCTTACAGAATAGATCAAAACATTCTATCTCATTGATTTTTAGGAGAAACACACTTACTATATATATATATATATATATATTTTTCAATGAATCAAAAATAGTCACTTGGCAGTTAGTCCTCAGAAGAGAGTCTCGATCATGAGTACAAAGGAACATCTGAAAGAGCTTTAAACCTCCAGTCTCGCAAAACTTCATTGACCGAGAATGTCATACATCATTCAGCTCTCACACCTTCCAGGTTTTCTGTTGACATTTAATAATTTTATAATTTGCATCTCATTAATCTTCTCCCCCCCCTCCACTGAGGCCCTAAGACACAATCATTATCCTTTGATTCCCTCTACAAATCCTAGGTCTGGTCTTAGAGGAGAAACCACGTTTATTCAAGACTTATCCCATCCCTGCCTCTGAATTACACTCATCTCCTCTCTAACAGTCCTGAGACAAAATAAACCACATATCATTTAGTCTTGATTTTGTTGAAAAGTTTAATTCTCACCAGCAATTTAAAACCTGACCATTTTAATAGACTGAGTGCTGATTATATCATTTTCCAGGCCCAGACTTTGTTGGAAAACGTTCTGTTTTTGAAGAATTGCAGATAGTCATGAAAAACTTAGTAAACACAGTCACTCCAGTACCATTGTCAGATATTACTGTGTGGTTACATTACGGAAAAATGAACTGAAGTGAATATGCCTGATAGATAATAAAGTGTTAATTTTATATAAATATATGTATCAGAACTACAAAGCAATAGCTTTGGAAACTGTGCTTTTTTTTATTTTTGAGGTTTGTAAAAAATATTTACCCTTGTTTCAAATGGTTCCTCAAGTCTTGGCATAAAAAAATGAAAACATTTCCTTGATATTAAAAAAAAAAAATGTGAGCCATAGAGATAGTTAAGGAAATAGAGCAAATTAAGAGTAATTTCAAAATTTCTGTTTTATTTTTTATACCAAAAAAGAATTAGAGATATATCATGATGCATTATTTCCTCCTTTTGTGGATGTCTCTCATTTTGCTTTTAGTAAATTCACAGTTTAAAAAAAAAATGTTTAGCTGTTATTCCTTCACTCATCTGTCCCTCCCCACATATCTACCTAAGAATTTCTATCCCCTGTTTGCTTTACCACAGGCTAAGCAAAAATGGAAAAATTTCTGAGATAAAGGTCCTATGGAAAAGCCAATTTCATCCAAGTAACATATATGAAGAATTTGCTAAAGTAGCAGTACAACTATGAAGAAAAATATACTCTGCAATCATCAAACAGGGGGTTTATAATTGTTCTTTCCTTTGCCTACTCTGAAGCTATGTGTGAATATTGAAGCCTTAGTAAAGTATATTAAAGTCATAATAATGTCTAAAAAATGCCTTGCCAATGTTAAATAATCAACAAATGTTAGTTTCTGGTCCTCATTTTGGTCAATGATATGGAAAATTTCCTAATTTTCTTTCACAGTTTACAACAGGTATAATCCCTTCTATGTATATAAATAATCACTTTCTTGGCATCCTGAACAGACTAAGTCACTCTCCTCTTTAACATGCTCCTCATGGCATTTTTCACCGCTGTGTTTCTCACTGTATAAATTATAGGATTTAACATGGGAGTGAGGACTGCAAAGAACATAGCCACAAACTTGTCTGCAGGGTAAGTGACCACAGGACGTGCATAGGTGAATATACAAGGACCAAAAAAGAGCACCACCACTGTAACGTGGGAGCCACGTGTAGAGAGGGCTTTGCGTCGTCCTTCAGAGTCATGGGATTTCAGGGAGCTCAGGATGACTATGTAGGAGATAAGAAGCATGAAAAAAATGAGCAAGCACATGCCCCCTGTGTTAGCTGCCACCACCACTCCAAGCCAGTAGGCGTCTCTGCAGGAAATTTCCAACAGTGAGAAGAAATCACACATGAAGTGGTCAATGACATTGGGGCCACAGAAGGTCAAGTCCACTGTGAAAAGAATCTGCACAGTGGCATGTAGGATGCCCCTGATCCAGGCCACCACCATCAGGAGCTGGCAGAGCCCCTGTCGCATGATGGTTGTGTAGTGCAGAGGCTTGCAGATGGCCACATAGCGGTCATAGGCCATGGCAGTGAGGACGATGATCTCTGATCCTCCCAGGAAGTGCTCCACAAAGATCTGAGTCAAGCAGCTATCCCAGGAGATGGTTCTCCTCTGGTACAGCAGGTCAAGGGTAATTTTTGGGGTGGTTATAGAGGTCAAGGTGGCATCTATGAAGGATAGGTGAGTGATAAAGAAGTACATGGGAGCCGAAAGTGTGGGGCTGAGGGAGATGGTCATGACAATGAGCAGATTGGCCAGCACAGTAAATAGGAAAATGAGCAAAAAGACAACGAAGAGTATTTTCTGCAAGTGTGGATTCTGTGTGAGTCCCAGGAGAACAAATTCAGTCACATTGTTGGGAGGTGTGAGGAGCCCCATTTAGGACATAACACCTTCCTGGGGCCCAAATTACCTAAAAAGGAATAAAGAATGATACCTGTTAACCATGGAAACATTTTGCCTGAATTCCTTAGGAAAAAATAGTGCAGTCACTGTAACTGTGGAGCATGTCCTTGCCACTTTTGCCCTAGTACTTGTTTCAACTCTTGCTTATTTTCTCCATGATGGTTTTCATCTCTTCAAACACCTAGTACCTGTCGCCTGTTAAACATCTCTAGAACAACTTTTGTTGTGTAATTTACGGAGAAAACACTGGGCTGTCTACATGAGATCTGGATTCTCATTCTGATTCCAACCCCATGTGATTCTGCAAAGCCATCTTAGTGTAACTTTCTTTTGAACCCTCCTTTTTGTCTGTGTGGTTACAAAATGCAAGTCTCAGATGTATCTTGTAAGTTTAAAGTTGCCTCAAACAGGTATGAGTTATTCCTTCTTCCATGACAATTTACATTTCAATCTTCAGCTCTAACTGTGGAAAGAAAGCATCAATAAATATGTGTTGTAAGCAAGCAGTTTAGGGAAATGTATATGAGTTACTGGCGATACGCTCTACCTGGTACCAACCAGAATACATGAGATATTCAGCTGTGTCTTCTCACTTACCATAGTGCCTAGAATGATATCTGCAGTGTCTGAAACCTATTAGGTGATGAGTAAATGCTTGGTGAATTGCCATTTGCCTGCTTCCCCAGACCATCAACTCAGAAATTCAAGTGCTCTTGTCTCCCATCTCTGTTTATCTATTATCTTTGTACTTTAAGAGAAATATAAACATTTGAAAAGAAGCTGCATTACAGTTTAATAGCTTCTGACATACTTTATGGGGTAAGTATGAAAACATTTAATTGCCTCTAGGAAAGAGTATGCTCCTGGGTCAGTTTATTTTCAAGATAATTATTGTGTTCATTATTCGCTATTTTTTATTCTTCAAAATTCTGTTGCACATATGATTTAACATAGTCATCTTCAATAAACTTACAGTTTCAGTAGACTTGGTTAGAGAAAAAAAAAAACTCTTACATACGTGTTCAGTACAAGAGGATCTATTAAGCAAAAGAAATCCTTATTTTCAAATTTCCAAAAGAAAAAAATAATATGGAGGAAAAAAGAGATAGTTTACTAGACAAGTTAGAGATATAGGTAAGGTATAATACATAGAAACATATATACACCGACCAACACAAACACGTATAAAATCTATTACTTATGATAAGTACCTATTACAAGTTCACTCAGTCAACATATATTATCGAACACTTACTGTGTATGTTAATGTATGTTTTTTCACAAAGTCATGAAGAGTGTCCCTGTTAAATGCCCTTAATAACTGAAATTTCATTACCAAAGAGCAGCAGCTCATCCATCCATGATAGGAATGATCTTCCCACTCCTTTATGTTTCTGCTATATGCCTTCTCATACCCTCTTCTCCCATCTTCCCATAGTATCCATCATCCATCATTTCTGGTTACAGGGTACTGCATTACTCATCAAATGAGAAATTTGGTGACATAAATTTCCCAAAGAAAAGAGGAAGACTCTGCAAAAAATGTCTTTCCTTTCAAAGATCAATGAATAAAGAACATTATTTTTTAGTTATTTAACATGAAAATTTTATACTTGTGTGGAAACAAAGTGCAGCATCTTCATTGCATTTCCTTATTCTGAGGGGATATCCCCCAACAGATCAGAAAAGAATATAGTGTGCACAAAATAATAATCAAATATAATTAATAACACTGCTTTAGAAATAACTATGAAGAAATAGAAACTATTTTTTTCTTCATTTTTTGGCTCCTCAATACTCTATCTAGGAATAAATCTTATTGGAAAATATTTTTAAAAGAGAAAAATCATTATTTACAGATAGGCTCAACACATTTACTAAGAGCAGTGGAAAATTTAGAATCAACATGGAATGTCCAACGTTGGAGAAATGGGTAATTGAAATATAGTACATCTCTTTGATTAATGTGTAGTTTTTTACAGAGATGTTTTGAAAAATTGTGTGATATCATAGGAACATTCTTAAGTTGTAATATGGAGTGGAGAAAATTTTGGATGCAAATTTGAATTGTTTAATTATTCTAATTTAATTCTATCATTATTCTAATTAATTTAAATATATATCATTAGAAAAAAGACCCAAAATATGTTTGTTTCTAAATTGATAGTATTGTATTTGAGTCTATCTTTCTTAACATTTTGTATGCTGAAAGAGAAGTTTAAATGCTAGATAAGTGTGTATGAGGGGTGATTGTAAGATTTGTAAGATCAATTTGAACCTGAAAGTCCCTGATTATGTAATTGCCTAGAATAAAAAAAAAAATTCTCACCTATGAACTTGTCTGACATAGGTCCATGGCCAGGGCTCCAGGCAGCTGCTAGTTCTCCAAGAGAGAAGTGAAGCTGTTAAGATTTGAAAATGTCAACTAACTCAGCTACAATAACTGTCTTTGTTGATTTATAAATGTTACCTTTGGATAAGCCTTAAAAGTACTACCACATATTCTATTTGTGGGTAAAATCTGTAAAGTTTCTTAGGTGAGGCTAATAGGACCTCAGGGGTGTTTTACCATCATTCGCAAAGGTTGCCAACAAGCCAATTATTTCATGTAAGTTAACTGAACAGCAGAGGAGAACTTTTATAGTACTCATCCTTACTTTTGAACTCCTCTTTGAGTCTACATGAAGACAAAACACTATGACAAGAGAAAAAAAAATGTTGAGTACTTATGTATTTAGGTATTTGATTACTTTTGAGCTTAATATGAAGTCTTAGTATTTAGTATTGTGTAAATTAAACATGTAGGTGGGTAACTATCTTATTTTTAAATTCTTATAATAATAAATTTTGTTTTCATTGTTCTACCATTTATGCAAATCATAATTTTTAAATTTTATCTTCAGATGTACATTAACTAATAATTATGAATCCTACTATAGTACTGGCATTTTACACCAGGTAAACTGTACAGTATTTCTTCAGACTAGTTCTTTCTTGTGTCAATTCTGGAATTAGATTAACTTGATAGCAATGAAAATAAATCTATTCTTCAATTATACTTAGAGATGGTAAATTGCATTTATTTCAGTCACTTAAGTTTAATTGTACAATATCCATATGGAATAGAAAAAAATAGGCAATGATATTCACAATTTATAACAAGGAAATATAAGACAGGGAATAAGAATGCCATTTGCCCAAGGGAAATAAGAAGCTAGGCCACTAAATGCTGGACAAGGACTCTTATCTTAAATTATTGTCTTACAACTCAGGTATCATGACACGTTTATGCTGCCACCAACTGTAAGGCCTATTGCAATTATCTATGAAAAGAAATATTGATATTTGAAATTATTTTTGAAATAAATTTGAATCATTTCAACTCAGAAATATTCCTATGTAGATCAACACTCACTCACCATATTCAAATATGCTTGCATTAATAATAAGAAAAATAAATTGCACATAACTCTTGACTGGCTTCAGAGTATGTGGTCACTGTGAACGGCATGTGTCATGAAGGAAAAGAGTTTAGTAAAACTGAAACCACATGAGTAAACCTAGTTTGACTGGACACTTCAGTATTAGAGTTCAGTAATAATATGTGATGGCAGATGCCAAAGACAGTCTGCTTGAGGATTTGAAACTATCTAAAGAACTATAAGGGATATGGATTTTGTTGAAGTGTCATCATGAAAATGTGATGAAATTGCCATTCAACTCTAGGATAAAACACAGAGTCAGATGAGAGAATTAGCATGTGCTGACAAAGTCACCATTCGCAACCTCATAAAATATTGAAATCAATTTACGATGGCCCATTAAGTGGCCATCCAGTCTCTCCTAAAGTAGTTACAGTGCTGGATGGAGAGATTGCTTTAGAACCCCTACCCTTGTCTACTCTAGCTCCCCAGGCCCTAGAGAAGCATAAAAGGGAAAGAGAGTAGAGTTAGGTCTAAATCAGTGAAGGTTTACGTGAAAATAATTCTTCAAGAGAGGAATTCCTGGAGCTATGCCACAGAGAGCTCGTGGGCAGCTACGAAGACCCAATACAGCCAATAAATAAAAAATAAAATAAATTAATTAATTTAAAATTTCTCTTAAAAAAGATTGAAGTAGCAGCAGATACAACAATATTATGGCTATAAACATATTGGCTTGGGCAAAATCACAGAATTTGGAAACACCTTCCAATTTACCTAAGTAAAGTACTTGTAGAAATAGGGTAAGTTGTTTAAGGTTATAGAAGATGAAGGCACAGTGAAAAATAATACTTATGTCTCCTGATCCTGAAGCTAGTGTTCTTACTTCCATCATATTTTCATAACAATAATGTTTTCTAAATATTTTTACATCATAAAGTCCATCGATTTCTTCAATAAAACTTATGGTACCCATGAAGTGGAAGGCTGGACATTTCTGTCAAAAGAGGAGACTATAAACACATCTATGACATATACACACATTTGTATTTTGGTAGCAGACTACATTTACAAAAAAAGCCAAAATTAATTCACAACAAAATCTCATAAATTAGACATTTGTTTAGCTGAGAAATATTGATATGTTACTTGGTCAACTATAGAGTAATGATTTCTGGTGTTTTTTCTATATATGTATATACACACATACATATAACTAATCTCCTGTAGCAGTTTTCAAAGAGGAGTCTAGATTCAAGGAACTAAGTATAAAGCCAACTTTCTAAGGGTGAAATTGTTTCATGAATTTATTTTACTGTGTGCTTTTGAAAAACATCTGCATTTAATTGCTAGTAATAATTGTTAATCTAATAAAGAATCATCACCTATAGCATATCAATAAAAAACATTTTTTATATACAAAACCATAATGAAATATCAGCCCCAATACATTCTGTAAAATGTAAAGATCACAAGATGTGGAGTAAGAGTTCTTGGGCTTAAAGCTGACTTACATGTTCTGTGCTAATTATTTAAACTTTCAGATCCTTCATTTATTCTGTAAAATAAGAACATTAAATTTTAATTTTATAATGTCGTTGGGACCATTTGAGAGCACTAATATTTTCACATCAGTTTAAATACAATTAATTTTTATAATCACACAATTTTTACCCAATAAATCAAGAAACACAATATAATTTTAAATATTAGGTATATTAGATGTGTGTCAAGGGGGTAATGGAAAGCAACTTTTTTCTATGTTATATTCCGCACCATCCTAAATACCAGGAGGTCATACAGTTTTCTAAGAGCAAACTGCTTATATACACAGGCACATTATGTAAGTAGGTAGTTAGATTGGAAAATCTTCCAATACTACAAAACAACAGAGGTTCTGATGAAATGTTGTCTTTTCTCTGATATCCTTTGAAATGGTTGAAGGAGTATCAGATTTGGATTTAGGAGAATGCAGATCAGACACTAGCTCTGTCTCTGATATGGGGCAGATTATAACTTTTTAGAACTTTACTCTTCTTCACCTGTGAGATGGGAATAATCATAATAATACCTGCATAATAATCATAATAATCCCTCAGCACCTGCAGAGGTGCTGTTAGTGTCGGGTGAGTGGGATGGGAAGGGCTTTCTAGTCATGACATTTGAAAAGGTAAAGATCGTGATGCAAATAAAGTCTTCATATTGGGTCATTTCTTATCTGAAATGGCATTCCTGTTTAATAATATTCTAATGGCATTTTTGTCCTCTGTATTCCTTACAGTATAGATAACAGGGTTTAATGTGGAAGTAACAGGGATATAGAACACTGCCACAGCTTTACCCATAGGAAAAATAGCTCCTGGTCCCAGCTACATGTAGACAGGCCTTTTTTTCTTCCTGCACAGCCCTGAGTCCTCAAGGAGCACAGGATGACCACACAGGATACCAACAATATTGCAAAAGTGATCACAGGGTTTCCCCCACCATTGGCAGCAACCAAGAGACCAGCAAGGACAGTGTCAGTGCAGGTAAGTTGTATCAGGGGGAAAATGTCACACATGAAGTGATCCATGATGTTTGGGCCAAAGAATGGGAGAGAGAAAGTGACGAGGATCTGTCCAATCAAGTAGAGAAAACCCACTGCCCAACACACCCCCACCCGGAGGCAGCATATGTGGTTCTTCATGATGGTGACATAGTGCAGAGGTCTGCAGATGGAAACGTAGTGGTCAAAGGCCATGACCACAAGGAGGCCCATCTCTGAAGCTGCCAAGAAATGTTCAATAAACGGCTGTGTCTTGCAGCCTCTGAAGGAGACAGCTGTCGAATCAGAGAGCAAATCAGCTAGCATTTTAGGGATTATGGAAGAGGAATAGCAGGCATCTATCAAAGACAACAAGGCCAGGAAGATATACATTGGGGAGTCCAAACAAAGTCTGGCTGCAGAATGTAGTCACCACAGTGAGCAGGTTGCCTGTGATCGTTACACTGTAGGCGATAAGTGACACCAAAAGTAGAATTCTCTGTATCTGAGGATGCTGTGTAAGTCCCATTAGAATGAATTAAGTCACATTCATTCTGCCTTCTTCCATTTCAATACTGATGATAAATTCAGAAGTGGAGAATTAACCTGTAAAGACGATATTTTTAATAGCGAGGTGATGAGAAATATATATCTTACTTTTTCAGGTTAGTCCAAAGCATTTTAATAATAGAAGCTATTATTTTCCATGGTTGCAGGAGTAGAAGAAATATGCTATTTTCTACTTTTTGGAAAGAGTGAACTTTTTGTTTTTTTTCCCTGCTGTTTAAGAGTGAACTTTTGAAGCTGTTTTATTCAGCTTGTTATAAAGATGCTAAAATCCTTCTTCCACAACTTCTAACAAGTAGTTCCTGGTCTTTGCTGGAGGAAATTCAGGCACAGGGAGCTCACTATGTAATAAACCTGATTGCTTCTCAGCCAACAAGATATATTAAGGATTCTTCCTTAAATATTTTTTAAAAATGTACAAGTATTGGTTCTGGTTCTGCATACAGTTTATACACAGCTTAAATCTAATTCACCCCCCTCTTCCACTTAAAAGCCACTTAAATAAGTCTGAGACATTGATCTGTATCTGTTTTCACTCCTTTATCACCAGTACTTGGTTCAGAGTCTGACTCATACTGGTGTTCAATAAAATAGGTGAATAAATAAGTTGGAAGACTCTCATTCCCTCTGTGTTTTCCTTCTTTCCTGCTAATTCCAAAAATACCATTTACTCTTTTTCTTAAAACACAAAACAACAAACAAACAAAAAAACTAGGTAAACAGTTGGAACATTAATTAAATGTACTCTTCCACCCATTGAGATCTCTCTCTCTCTCCACCCTGAGAAGCTGTCTTCCCTGATCTGCTCCAACCAGCTCCCTTACATTCTGGCCAAGAGTTCACACTAACAATATTAGAGGGTAGATGAGAAGAAAAGGAAGAATATCACAGGGTTTACTGTCTTGGATCCCTGTTGTGGTTTGTCAATGGCTGGGTGCCTTTAACTGAGGCTGCGCTGTTTTGGATGGACCTCCTGGGTTCCTGAGATCTCTCTCCCCTGCTCTCCCAGGTCCCAATGTGGTGATGGCTTCCTACTGTTACCAGACCCAGGGGTGCTGTATCATCCTTCATTAGTTTCTCTCAACTCTCTCCATAGCTTGACAAGTAAACCTATTAAACTCTTTTTAATCTCCCATTTCAATTATGCTTTCTTGACAGGTTTCCAATGGATGTCAAAAGTTTGTGTTTTTAATTTGTGAAAAAAAAATAGATAAATAAATTAGAAAATACTTTTCTCCTTAATAAATGTATTTTATTCATAAATCATCTGTACTTCTTTTGATGTATAGCTGCTAAATATATTTAACTTTTGTGAAGAAAAAGTATTATAAAAGATTGAAATGTAACATAGAGATTATTGGATGTCTTCATGGAAATTTGTGTGTTATCTATAGCACTCATGGAATGATTGATTCTATGGGATTTATGTCTTTTACTGCCTTTTAACTATTTTATAAATCTTTAATTTGAAGAGAACTGATAAAAACTCAAATAATTCTTATTCATCAAAATGCAGATATTTTTGGTGGAAGTTTGATTGATTCCCCTGATCATTACAGGTAAAGACAGATTTTTTTGCATTTATTTGTAAATTAATTACACTTCCCTGATGGAACAGTGTTGAGTGTGCATTGGACTTTCCTTTTGACTGATTATAATATGTTACTAGTTCCCTCATTAATCAATGAGCCAAATAAAATCTTTGTCATATGTTCATTTTATATTTGTATGAGTCATGATTTCACTTTTTAAAAAAATATTTTTCCTCTGCTTATTAGAATGAATACCATTTTACAGAGAAAAGTTAAAAGACTCATGAAAGTCTAGATATTCTTACCCTATGCATTATTTCACCATGTTTTTTTTCTGTTTTTATAAAAATCTCTTTAAGACTTTGAAGTCAAAATTTCCAATAGAACACTCTCATCTCTGTTTCCACTTTCTGTGGTGTCCAAAAGATTACAAGTTCTGAGATGGTTAAGGAATAAGGAAATTAAGCCTACCTTACTCGAGAGATATTATTATTTAGTAAATTATAAAGTTCTTTTTGAAGATCAGAGATGATTATGGTAATGATCAAAACCTAATATTGACTGCATTATATATGCTAGGCATAGTGCAAAGAATTTTATATGAACTATCTCATTTGATATTTTTTAGAAAGAGTTACATGTGATTGAAAGTTAGGAAAATTGAGACATGAAGAAGTTCAACCTTGTACCCCAGGACATATAGTTAGTGAGGAGCAGACCTGAACATACAATTTGAGACAGTCTGACCTCAAGTCTTGATCTTGATCTTGGCCACACATTATCTCCCATCTAAAAACTTACCAAATAGCAAGAACTTTCTTTAACATCCATCTGTCAACAAAGGATTTCAGAAGACTGTCTCTCATCCTAATTTGTGGAGGAATTAACAAATGGATTCAAAAAAACTTGGAAATTTGAAAGATGTCAATTTCTTCCTCTGAGTATTTCCCATTTCCTCTCTCAGGGGGATTTAGAATTATTCATGTACTTTCCTTTCTTTGTTAAGTCTGTTAATAATATATTACTAACCCTGTCCATTTCTAATCTGTCCTAAATTTTGCTATTAAAAGGAAATGTCACACACCGAACATCTATTGTTCGCAAACCTCTTTCATATTTAATATCAAAATAACCCTAGGAGACAAATATATTATTCCCAATTCAAGATAGAAAAGCTGAGGCTGGAGGAGTTTATTATACTCGCCTAGGATGGTATAAAGAGTAGGTAGTAGAACTAAAAGCTTGCTTCTGTTGTTTCAGTTCTAAGCTGAATTAAGACCTCGTGAAAATCAGAAATCTCTAGAAAGTGTTGGACATGTTTCACCATATGCAGAATAACTATCCTGTATTTCATATTATATTAAAAATGAGCTTTCTGGGAATTCAAGTACACGGAGGCCAGAATTTGGTCTGCAAACAAATAAACAAATAACAAAATCTTATGCATTGAGAATTAATGGATTATTAGAGAGCATCTAATTCATTGTTTTTATTGTGCATACAAAGAATCTGATGGGGGGATTGGGAGGGGATGATTTGGGAGATTGGGATTGCCATATATACATTGCTAATAAGAAAAAAAAAATCAAATTGTACACTTTAAAAAAACAAAAACAAACAAACAAAAAAAGAATCAGAGATCAAGGAAAGAAAAGGGACATTTCCAAAATTGCACATTCTGATACTGGCAGATTAAAGATAAGAATTTAAGTTTTCTAAATTCCAACCTGTTTTATCTTTTCCCTATACGGAATAGCTAATATTGTCACTTGTTACAAAGTAAGGAAAGCAATAGACATTGTTTTGTTTGTATAATTGATCTATATAATTACTGCAATGAGCCTCATTGTTTCCCAAGTGAGACCTGTCTAGGGAAATGAAGATGTTAAGAGACCATAGACAAATACACACTTTGACTCAATCCAGTAGGATTTTTTTCATGTAAAGAGAAATCATACAAAGTAGAGATTAATGGGACAGAATTTTTTTAAGCTTCCATTTTCCACACTGATTTAGCCTCTCTCTCAATTTTATTCCTATAGCAAAGAAGTAAATTACGTGAGAATGGGGTGAGACTTACTCCCTGCATCTGTCAAATCTCTTTGGTAGCTGCTTTCTGCTCACTATTTTGGAAACGGAGATTTGTTTCCAATACTTCTACTCAGTCCTTTAATCTGATGAATTTACTCAAGCATCAGGGATCCAACATGGAAATTTATGCTCTCTGTAGAACACACATGGTCTACTCTACATGCAGAATTGGCACAATGTGAAAGTGTTGGGTCATATATTTGTCACCTTGTAAAAAACTAGTAAGCAGAAACTTGATTTAATGGAGCTGGGAGACTAGAAGGGGAAACATAGCAGAGCTCAACTGGAAGAATAGACTCCTTTCCTTAAAAGGGCTCAGCCAATGAAAGGGCATGGTCTTTTTATTTACTAGAGCCCCCTGAGAAGTGGAATATTTCCTGCTTTATTGGTAAACAAAGAATGTCAGAGTCATCAGCAATTGCAGCCCTCCAACTCTAGCCAGTGAGCCTTGAGGGAACTCAGGAAGGAAAGAATGCCTGCCATCTAACAGCCACCAGACTGCAGCCACTCCCTACAGTAAGCCCTGAGGGACCCAGGATGTGAAAATATAGGATACTAATTCCAGAGAGCTGAGGTGCATATCAAAGGAATGATGTCGGTGAGCCCAGAATCTTACATCTATCCATACATAGAAGAGTCCTCAATTCCTTAACTTGGGATATCTGGTTTTCTTTAATTAAAAATAATCCTTTGCTATTCCCTACTATCTGCCTTTCTTACAAAACATCTGTATAAACTGGCTGCCCTTCACTGCCCCCTCTTCCCCCCAAACCCCCCACCCCCACTGCCCTCCTCGGAGCAGTTATCTCAAGGTTACTTGAGATGCCTCCCAAGCTTGAATTCCTAAAAATTCCCATCAAATAAAACATAACTCTCAACTTTTAGATTGTGAATATTTTTGCCCACATCCCCAAATCCCTTTCCCCTCTATAAAAGCATTCTCATTCCCTTGCCTTGGGAGGGTGGGTATTGCACATTTTACCATGGTTGCAGGCCCCAAATTGCAATTCTTCCTGATCCTAAATAAATCCATCTTTGTGGAGAAATATCTGGGCTAACTTTTCAGGTCAACAGCCATCCATGGACCTTCTGACTAATGGAGGACAATGTCATTCTGGCACACCCAGCAGTTTGTTTTGGGTTAGAATATACAAGGGTAAGTCAAAATTATTCACACTCTAGCTGTAGAATTTATTTTAATTAACTTTTAGAAAAGATAAATACATCAGTTTTTGGCATAATCTCCTTGCTTTTCAATACACTTTGTCCATCTGTCAACCAGCTTTTGTATTCCCTCATTAAAAAATGTTTTAGGCTGAGCTGTGAGCCATGAATGCACCACTGTCTTCACTTCTTCATCAGAGGTGAAATCTTTGTCCTCATAGGGCTGCTTTCAGGGGACCAAACAGGTGAAAACCCGATGGAGCAAGATCAGGACTATAGGGAGGATGCTTTAACACCCCAAAACAAAGCTTTGCAGAGTGTCAATGGTGTGGGCAGAAGTGTGTGGATGTGCACACCCTCAGACTACAAAAAACAAATCACTGCACACTTCTCCCCTTTTGTGCAAATCACAAGTGGGGCATCCATTTTTGCTCATAGCGCAGTTACACATGAACTGATGTAATACATTCACACCTGCACAACAGTGAATGGGGAGACAGTAGCCTTTAAAGGAAAGCACTGATAAGACAGTGAGGGCGCACCGGAGTGTGGATAATTTTTGACTCACCCTCTTACTTCAAGTAATCTCCAGAAGATATGAACATTTCTGTTTTCCCAGAACACAATTACTCTGGTAAATGGTCTCAGACCCTTAAGAGAGAGATCAGGTTGGAGAGCTACACAACCTATTTCTGGTGCTATTACAGAGTTCTTATTCAAAAATACCTGATGTCTCCTTTGCTCAACTATCTCTGGATTTGGAAATTAGCCATAACTAGTGATTTGATGAGGAACCATGATTTTTTCTGAATTGAGTCCTGGTCATGCAATTCAGACCAGTGTTCACCAAACCCAGATGACATTTTATCACCATCGTCATCATCAACAATAGCAAATTAGTTGGCTTGTGTGGCCATAACTAAATAAAGAGACTGGGGAGCTTAAACATCAAACATTTACTTTCTCACAGTTCTGGAGGCTGGAAGTCCAGCATCAAGGTGACTTCAGGGTTGGTTTCTGGTGAGGCCTCTCTTCCCAGCTTGCAGATGGCCACCTTCTCAATCTGTCCTCACAGGGCCTTTCTTCTAGAGAAGCATGAAAGAGTGGGTTATGGTATACTTTCCATTTCTTATAAAGACAGCAATTCTTTTAGATTAGGGCTCCCCCCTTATGATCTCAAGGTGTACCAGCTATTCCAGTCCCTGTTGTTCAAGGCTTTCCAGCCTGTATATCAGGTATATGAGTGAAGAAACTTTTTAAATGATTCAGACTCAGCCAGTTTCTAACTGTAACCTCATAAGAGATGCTGAGCCTACAGTACTCAACTGAACTAGTCAAATTCCAGACTCAGTATAATCATCTGAAATAATAAAGCGAATGCTGGTGTTTTAAACCAGTACATTTTGGGGTAATTTTTTTATATGGCAGTGGTAGATGAAACACAGCAGTAACTTTGGCACAATAATATTGGCTTATGAATAGATAGACTAATTGAACAAAATAGAAAGCTAAGAAATAGAATAATAGATTTAGTATATGAAAATATTAGTATTGCAGGGCAGTTGGAAACTGAACTGTAATAACACAATCAGCTCAGGGTGCTTGTCCATTGAAAAAAATCAACATTCGTAAAAGTTGGTGGAATGGAAAGGTGTTTTTAATGAGAATGCAATATCAGTCAGACTTCTCATCCACTCATGTAGTGCCTGTGGTGGACATGAATGCTCTACATAGGCTCAATTTGCAGTGGGATGTGCCTGTCACCAATTCTGGCTACTGCTGAACATCCAAAATCCCATTAGTAAAGTCCATCACTGACTCCCTCATAGGGCAAAATGCTCTAGGCTAATCAGCCAAACACCTGTGGCAGCTCACTCCATTAAAACCTCTCAACCTGGAAGAGACAGCAACTTGTCATAATATATTCTGGGTATATAGTTGTCCCTTCTACCTGCAGTGCTTCAGCCTGCTTTATTACTCATGGAGCAGAATCCCTAACCCATTGCCATTGTACTCCCCACTCATGACTATCTTTAACCAAGACACACATTCTGTAGTAAATAAAGGAAAGCAAATCACTTGCCTTCATAGAGCACACTGGTGTAACTATACTCCCATCACCTAGAAACATTCACTGAATGGGAAATTGGTGAATCCTGGTGAAGGCTGAGTTGTGGTGCCATTTGGGTGACCCTGCCCTGAAAGTTTGGATGAACTATATTTGCCCCTTGCCACCACAGCAGATCTTAGAGTTGAACTTCTATTTACCATCTTCTTTCTGCACTACCAATTTTATTCTTATTGCTTCTCCTTCTGCCAGCACCTGGGTTAATGTCCGTGGTTTAGCTGAAGGTGTAGCCTAGGACTTTACCCCTAAAAGGTTTACTCACCTCTTCACTATGCCTTTCTCGGGGCAGAGTTCATGTACTTTCTCCTTTACTCTAACCATTGGAGAATAGTAGCAAGAGGTAGCCACGTGGATAAAATGAGAGCCAAAAATATTCCTCTTTGCCACCACTGTATTATAGCATCTCCATTTCCACCTAATATTTGGGGTCAGTTACCTCTGGCAGAGTCATAGAAAGAAACTTTTCTCTGAATTGTTATAGATAGCAAATCTTCTAGTGCTAGGGGAGTTAGATTTAGGAGAGATCCAACACTATGACAAATGGTACATGGTGAAAAAAGGAAAAGATTCCTTTAATGCATAATTGATCAGTGTTATCAACTAACTCTGAAGCTTTCCATAATTTTGAAGTTTGCAGTTATGTTAGTCAATCAACAAATATTCTTAAATTTCAAAACAATTTTAGTTGATTTTTCTGGCAGTTACAACAAAAAGTATCCTAACTGAAACATCCTTATTTTAAATATATATGTAATGTTAGACTAATTTATGTCTTTTTAATCATTTATAGTATATCTATTTTAGATCCATCACCACATTCTTTTTTTTTTTTTTTTTTTTGACCTGTGTGGCAAGGGCTCTTTTAATAACTTTTCTCTGTCTTTAATTTTTGTCAGTTTGACTACTATATGTCTTGGTGTGTTTCTCCTTGTGTTTATCCTGCCTGGGACTCTCTGAGCTTCCTGGACTTGGTGGCTATTTCCTTTCCCATTTTAGGGATGTTTTCAACTATAATCTCTTCCAGTATTTTCTCAGGTCCTTTCTCTCTCTCTTCTCCTTCTGGGACCCCTATAATGCGGAAGCTGGTGTGTTTAACATTGTCCCAGAGGTCTATTAGGCTGTCTTCAGTTCTTTTCATTCTTTATTCTTTTCCACATCAGTGATTATCACTATTCTGTCTTCCAGGTCGCTTATTTGTCCTTCTGCCTCAGTTAACCTGCTATTGGTTCCTTCCAGTGTATTTTTCATTTCAGTTATTGTGTTGCATATCTCTGTTTGTTTGTTCTTTAATTCTTCTAGGTCTTTGGTAAACTTTTCTTGCAACTTTTCGATCTTTGCATCCAATCTTTTTTCAAAGTCCTGGATCATCTTCACCATCATTATTCTGAATTCTTTCTCCAGAAGAGTGCCTATCTCCTCTTCATTTAGTTGTTTTTCTGGTATTTTATCTTGTCCCTTCATCTGGTACAAAGTCTTTTGCCTTTTCATTTTCTCTATCTTTCTGTGGCTGTGATTTTCAGTTCCACAAGATGAAATAGTGCTGCTACTGCTTGATTCTACTGTCTGCCCTCTTGTGGAGGAAGCTGTCTAGGAGGCTCCCATGTGCTTCCTGATAGGAGGGACTGATGGTGGGTTGGGCTGGGTGGGTGACGCTCAGTAAAACTTTAATCTGATTTGGTGGGTGGAGCTCAGTGACACTTTAAACTGCTTGTCTGCCAATGGGTGGGGCTGTGTTCCCACCCTGGTGGTCGTTTGGCCTGAGGAGACCCAGCCCTGGAGCTTACAGGCTCTTTGGTGGAGCTAATGGTGGACTCTGGAAGGGCTCACACCAATGAGCACTTCTCAGAACCCCTGCTGACAGTGCCCCTGTCTCCTCAGTGAGCCACAGCTGCCCCCCACCTCTGCAGGCAACCCTCCAACACCAGCAGGTAGGTCTGGTTCAGTCTCCTATGGGGTCACTGCTCCTTCCCCCTGGGTCCTGGTGAGCACACTTTTTTGTGTGCCTTCCAAGAATGGAGTCTCTGTTTCCCCCAGCCCTGTGGAGGTCCTGCAATCAAATCCCACTGGCTTTCAAAGTCTGATTCTCTGGGGATTCCTCCTCCCGTTGCTGGTCTGCCAGGTTAGGAAACCTGACGTGGGGCTCAGAACCCTTAGGACTTCTGTGGTATAACTGTTCTCCAGCTTGTGAGTCACCCACCCAGCATTTATGGGATTTGATTTTAACGCAATTTCGCCCCTCCTACCGTCTCATTGCGGCTTCTCCTTTGTCTCTGAATGTGGGGTGGTTTTTTTTTTTGGTGAGTTCCAGTGTCTTTCTTTCGATGGTTGTTCAGCAGTTAGTTGTAATTCCGGTGCTCTTGCAAGTGGGAGTGAGCGCACATCCTTCTACTCTGCCATCTTGATTCTTCTCCACCACATTCTTTTAATTGTAACATTTTAATTTGTGTTATAATCTAGAATGACTCATTACTCTTTAAAAATTTAATTGGAATTTGCATATATTTATGCTTCCAGATGAACTTTTAGAATCAACGAATTGTCAGGCATAGTTTACTTTTATGTGGAAAGGAATACATTATAGGTTTACCATTTTTCCCCAAAGATATATGCTTTACATACTGTCATAATTTTTTAAAAGAAATTTAGAAAGTACCATAATCAAAATAAGTTAATTCATTACACTGATAACTTCATAATAGTTTCCGTCTCAAAAGAAGAAGCTTGAGAGGATATACAGACTATTAAATAATTGGTCAGGTATAACTGTTCAGTTTAGCCAGGAGAAAGGGACTGGATTAATTAGGAAAGTTTCTGGGAATAACATAGCCCATGATCACTAGAGATCTCCTATAAACCCTACCAAATTCATCCCATCACTACACTTTTCATATCCTAGTAACAAGAAATAAATGAAAAAAAGAAAGAAAGAAAGAAAGAAAGAAAGAAAGAAAGAAAGAAAGAAAGAAAGAAAGAAAGAAAGAAAGGAAGGAAGGAAAAGAAATAAATGAAACTAGCTCTAGGAGATTTGCAGTGGGAAGTTGCTCATACAATGTCATTGGAATTCCTTAATACTGATGCTCTAATATTTTTGGAAGTTTCTGCTCCAGAACTACTTGCAACCTGATGACTGTGGGAGATTTGGAATTCAATAACTCCTTGCTACAATGTCCAGGGCAGTTCATTTGAAAGACAAAACCTAGAAGTTATGGATACTAGTAGACACAGCTTAAATTCATCACAAATGCCCTTTACATCATGGGTGATGTCAGAGAGTCATTTCCAAAATGATGGAGTAACATTATAAAGCTTCTTAATGAAATAGAAATAGCACATACAGTAATGTGCTGTGGTAGACGGTTCAGGAGAAGGACATTATATTCATAAGCATAACTTTCAGAACAAAACAGAATCTCTGGCAGAGTTTGCCACCTCTGAGTGATATGAAAGCAATTATTCATTTCTTGTAAAGAAACACAAAATACTTTATTTAGCAAGGGAAGTTTCCAAACTAAGGGAACTTCAGTTCCCTTGGAACTCTGATGAAATTCCCTCTGCAAGGTAAAACTTGGTCAAATAAGACAAAGTGTCCCAGTGGCCAGATGTGTGAGCAGCATATCTACTAGCACAAGGAGCACTCGATTCTCACCTTCAGACCAATGTTTGGATGTTAAAGACACATGGGTTATAGCTAATAGTCTCACGATTTTGTCAGATAAATAAGCCCTTGTTGAATGATCATGATACCTAGTGATAGAGAATGTTGACATGGAAGGCTTCAGAGTATTTAGAAGGAAGATTAAAGTGGGCCATGTGGATTCCCCAAAGGATCCAGGTTTTGACTCACAACAACAGAATGCCTTTGACCCAGACTTTGAGTTAGCCATTTGGATATATGAGATGAATGACACATAACGATGGGCAGAATAGCAACATATTCCATAAAGTCAACAAGGGTCACTAATGTGATAGAGACTAATGTGCTATACTAACCACAGAAAAGCTGTTTAAAATAGCTTTTAGGAGGATTTTCTAGGGCCAAGAACCACCGCATAGCTTGTAGTGAAGTTACAAAAGGCAAGGCCATGATGGATGTATCTTGAAATAGACTTTTAATTATACTTTGAACTTTGCTTAGCCTGTGATCCAAATCAAAAATGAAAACACCATCAAGCTATTCGTTCTTTATATGGTACACCAATTTGTTCCCCCAATTTACATCTTATTTAACCAAGAAAAATTTCCCCATGCCCATTGAACACAAATAGGGTAAGAAGTATATCGCATGAATATATTCTACCTCCTGCAACCCACATAATAATAACTTAATCAAAATCTGAATTCTGGCTCATATGAATAATAAATAGTTAAAAGGGAAAATCATGGCAATTGGAAAGGAATACAGAAATGGGTGGTAAGTCTTAAAAAAGTACACTATTATTATTTTCCCGTGAGATGATCTTGACTGTAGAGAATAAACCTCAAGTATATCTCTCATATGTGACATTAAGTCAGTTGATGCTAGGAAAAGCCGCTCATTCGCTTTTTGCTTGAGTGGGAGAACTTGACTGAAGTTTATTCAGTGCTCTGCCTGAGAATTATATTATTGTAATTATATTCAGCTTCTGTTGAGCCAGCTGAGCAACAATTTGTAACTATAAAAAAGTGAAAATGATAAGAGCTAAAGAAGAAGAAGTCCCATTGGAAAAGGAGTGTCTAAAACTCCCATATACAGTCCTTATTCTTGTGATGGAGATATTAATCCTGAGGAATGGACCTTGCTGGGTTTCGATGGGATATCTAATGCATTTAATAAAACTTGATAACCCGACAGAAATTGAGCTCCAAATTCCTTTTTCATACATCTTCTTTGGGGATATGCTGACTCTTCTGCTTTCTTTTTCAGACTTTCAGCTTTTGTTGCTGTTGTTTTTCTGTTGTTGTTGAGCTGAATGTAGTCACAAACCTGCCTACGTGCAACTCAGTAATCACCTGAGTATTTCAGGAGTGGGAAAAGTCATAGCCAGCAAACACACATTGCAAAAAGTTCAAAAATAGGTTATTCAGGCTGAAGCAAATTATATCGTATGGAAATCAGAACTGACAGAAAAGTAAGAAGAAAGTGGAAATCATATATGAAAATTAAGTATAGGTTATTTTTCTTTCCTCTTTAAATGTTTTTTTAATTTCTCTGTTGAATCTGAATGAGATCCTTCCTAGGTAGAAAAAATAAAATAAAATATTTTTAAACTAATCATTTAATGGAATATTAATATATTCAGGTATTTATAACATACATAGTGGTAAAATATACAAGGACAGTGAGATTAATTAGAATTATAATTTGATAAGCTTTTTAATTCATACTAAGAAACTGAATCCTGCCAACAACCATATACACAAAAAAGAGGATCCTTCCTCAGCTGAACCTTCATGTGATATTGCAGCTCCAGCCAGCACTCTGCTTATAGCCTCGAGAGAGAACCTGAAGGGGAGGAACGAGCTGAGTCCTGCCCAGTTTGCTGACCTATGGAAACTGTGAGATCATAATAGTGTTGTTTTTTTTTTTTTCTCAAGCCACTAGATTTTGTGTAATTTGACATACAGAAGAGGATAGCTAATGGAGATATTTATAAAATCTTCCAAATGTTTGTAAACAAGAATAAACATTTACAGAACCCATGAACAAAATAAGAAACTATAATATGCAAATGTTTATATCTAGACCACAAAGTCTTAACAAAATAGGTGGGATGCAACCAAAACAGTATTTAGAAGAAAATATAAAGATTTAAGTGCTTATGTTAAAAAAAAATAGTTTAAAATAAGCTATCTAAACTTTATCTTAAGAAGGAAAACACGGTGAATAAATTAAAGCCAAAGTAAAAGGAAGGGCATAATAAAAATAAGACAAAAAATCAACAAAATGGAAACATAAAATAGAGAAAATCAAACAGCTAAAAATTGTCTTATAATAAAATTTATAAAATTCTAGCATAGATGACAGAGTGAGAAAAAAATTTACCAATACCAAAAATAAAAGCAAATAAGTATCAGACAGATCTCTCATACCTTAAAAGAACAATAATAAAGAGCTTTTATAAAAACCATTGTTCCAGTGAATTGGATAACCAGATAAAATGGATAAAAAGAAGGGAAAAACACAATCGTCTAAAAATGACTCAAAAAGAAATTGAAAGGCTGAATATTCCTATCTCTAAAGAAACTATCCTTCTTATAGACAACATGATTATGGCATAGAAACCCCTAAGAAATCTACATACAGAGAATATGAGAATTAATAAGTGAACATAGGATGTTTATAGGACTGTAGACCCAAGTAATATATGAAGTTGCATTTCTATATATTAGCATCAATAACAATTGGAATATAAAAACAATTTCAGCACCTTGTACAAGAGCATCAAAAAATATAAATACTTAGGAAAAGATAAGAAAGATCCCTTCAGTAAAACTTCAAAATCTTTTCAGAAATAAAATCTTAAGGCAGTTTCCTGGTGGCCAAGTGATTAGAATTCCAGGCTTTCACTGCTGTGGCCTGGGTTCAGTCTCTGGTAAGGAAACTGAGATCCTGAAAACTGCGCGCCACGGCCAGAAAAAAAAAAAAAAAAAAAAAAGAAAAGAAAAGAAATAAAATCTTAAAACACCAAAATAAATAGATATGTATCATGTTCAGGAAATCTCAACTTCAATATTGTTCACATGTTCGATATTGTTGAGATCTAAAGTTATCTATAGATACACAGACACATCTAGTCCTGGAAAAGTTTGGCAATACTGTCAGCTATAGTAACATGGAAAGCAGAAAATATACTTACATGAAGAGGTAGATTGGATCAAGATTTCCAAGTATAGTATTGAAAGTGTCAGCTTTTTCTTTTAACAGTGCATATTATGATAAAGAATAGTTAAAGTGCGATGAGTCAAAACAGTAACTATTAAGGTTTCAAGCAGAAATCAGGAGAAACATAAAGGAGCCAGGACTGAATGATTCCAAATATAGAACTGGTTTGCCTTCCCAGCCTTTCCCTGGAGCAAAAGCTCTCTCAAAGGAAGAAATGGCATCAGAATAAATATGATCTCAATGTTGTAGATGTAAGACCCTTTAAGACTTCAGAAAGATACAAAGTTTCTCTCACAAATCCTTTAACCACTTAAAACTATTCCTAAGTAGCTTAAGGGCATTATCTCACTGCACATAGACTTTTAACACAAACCTGAGAAGCACTATTCTCCAAGATATTTATTCATGTGGCCATCGTGTAATGGAGTAAACTCCAATTAAAAAAATAGAGGGAAGTGGCTCCCGCGTTGGGACTGGAGTGTTTGTGTTTTGGTTCGCACAGGAGCCGGCGGCCGGCCTGAGGAGAGGAGGGAGAAGGTGGAAGAATTAGTGGGAACTCGCGGCGGCGGCGGCGGCGGCGGCGGCGGCGGCGGCGGCGGCGGCGGCGGCGGCGGCGGCGGCGGCGGCGGCGGCGGCGGCGGCGGCGGCGGCGGCGGCGGCGGCGGCGGCGGCGGCGGCGGCGGCGGCGGCGGCGGCGGCGGCGGCGGCGGCGGCGGCGGCGGCGAAAGGAAAGGGGAAGGCGGAGCGGAGAGAGGCGGAGACGGAGCCCGACGGGGGCGGTACCGCGGCACGAGCCCTGCACTGTCCAGTCTGAGGGGAGCGGCACGCGGAGAAGACGCGCCGCCGCCGCCGCCTCCTCAGCCTCAGCCTCTGCCTCAGCTGCCTCTCGGGCTCCGCCTGGGACCTGAAGCTGGAAGCTTCGACGCCGCGGCTCCGCGAGCTGCAGGCTCAGGTATTTTTACCTCCAGAAAGAAAAAAAATTGACACCTTGCATCCTGGAAGTTCATTTAAGAGACTGAAATTAGGGACTTCTTTCAAATTTGGACATGGCTAATCGAGGAGCAACAAGACCCAACGGGCCAAATACTGGAAATAAAATATGCCAGTTCAAACTAGTACTTCTGGGAGAGTCTGCTGTTGGCAAATCAAGCCTAGTGCTTCGTTTTGTGAAGGGCTAATTTCATGAATTTCAAGAGAGTACCATCGGGGCTGCTTTTCTAACCCAAACTGTGTGTCTTGATGACACAACAGTAAAGTTTGAAATATGGGATACAGCTGGTCAAGAAAGATCCCACAGCCTAGCACCAATGTACTACAGAGGAGCACAAGCGGCCATAGTTGTATACGACATCACGAACGAGGACTCCTTTGCCAGAGCCAAAAACTGGGTTAAAGAACATCAGAGGCAAGCCAGTCCTAACATTGTAATAGGTTTATCAGGAAACAAGGCTGACCTCGCAAGTAAAAGAGCTGTCGACTTCCAGGAAGCACAGTCCTATGCAGATGACGTTTATTATTTATGGAGACATCAGCTAAAACGTCAATGAATGTAAATGAAATATTCATGGCAATAGCTAAAACGTTGCCAAAGAACGAACCACAGAATCCAGGAGCGAATTCTGCCAGAGGAAGAGGAGTAGACCTTACTGAACCCACGCAGCCAACCAGGAGTCAGTGCTGTAGTAACTAAACTCCAGTTTAAACGAACTGGAATATTCTTCTGCTTCCTAATTGTTAATAACAGTGGAATTGGAGCATTTAACCAGCCCAGTATGACTTCCAAAAAGAAGAGACTTACTATAGTCGTTTCTAATACAGAATTATTTTAAGTGTTTTGAACTTAATTTTTAACAACATGCACGTGACCCTCTGACTAATGTTTCAGCAGTGGAAGGGAGAAATGAGAGCTATGTGTACGCTTGTTTCTTTGGAAGGTTAGCGGGACTCATTTCTCTTCACCAGGGATATAAACAAATGACTGAACCGGCAGTTAACTAGCCAGTTCCGTGAAAAATATTTGGAACTTACTCTTTGGGGCTTTTGAAAAAAAATATTTCTTTGGAGGGAGGTTCTAAAGATATTTATGCTTAGCTACCATGTTCAGGCAGCCTGTAATTTCTCTTAGTATCCTTATTTAAAGTATACATTCCACATTTTAACAGATTAGCCACAAGGAAACAATCCCACATCTTCAGGGGGAAAAATGAACATAAGTGGCATCTAAATTATAGCTAGTCCTATTATTTTATAAATGGGGTTTAAAAGAAGAGTCAACCCCGTCTTGTTTTAGGAATATGAAAACTGATAAAGTGCATCTTGAAGGATAGTGTTCCCTTCAAACATGTAAGTTCAACAAGAATGAAATAAACCAGGTGTCTGTGATTTCTGATTAATCACTGCTGGCCATTGCATAGCTTTTTGTTGTATGGGAGTAGGGAGGGGGCTTTTGTGCCCTTTGGACATAAATATAGTCAATGCACTAACAATTATGTACATTCAAACGATTATTTTAAATTCGATCTTCAGCTGTACTGTAAATAGGGTACTGCATTGTAGTCTCCATATATGTTTATTACTTTTCTGTAATATTTAAGAGTTGCTTAAAAGTATACAAAATGTACAGTTACTAAAACAGCTAATTTTTTCCTTCTCTCCCCCTTTGAAAGGAAGGGGTTTCAATTGTTCCTACCTGGCTAGAACCATAATAAACAATGTACCAGTAATTGTGTAACACAAGTATTGGATATGTTAGTAACGATCTTGCAGCCTTGTTTTCCAAAGTTCATTTTATTTTGATCTGTTCAGTATATTGCACTAATTGTTTTAGGTATTTTCATTATATGAAATCTACCGTGTGTCAGAGATGATTTAATCTATTTAAGTGTTGAACTGCTAGCAGAACTTGTACATTTACAGTAGTTCAAAATTAGTAAGGAAAACAGTTCACCAGAGTTTAGTTTTATATTGAGGTGCTCAGGTTGGAATAAAGTGGTATGAAAAACAAAAAAAAAAAACAAAAAAAAAATAGAAAGTTTACAAATATTTTAGAATATTGCACTAAAGGAATCACCATAGCCATTGTGAACAGCAGCGTCTATTTCAGTTATATCATGTCCTCCCCCCGAAAAAAAATGGTATGGAAGTCATATGGAAGAAATAGCTCATCTCTAGTTCATAGACCTTTATTTTTTAATTCATAAAAACAATTTTATTTATTTTATGTTTTTATCCAGCTTTGTGGAAATATAACATATTGTCATATAACATTGTGTAAGTCTAAGGATGATTTGATACACACACACACACACACACAAATATATACCTGGAAAAAAATCACCACAATAATGTTAGTTAACACATCCATCACCTTTCATAGTTACAATTTGTGTTTGTGAGGTGAGAATATTTAAGATCTACTCTCTTAGCAATTTTCAGTATATGATACAATATTAGCTCTTGTCAGCACCTTGTCCATGAGATCCCCAGAACTTGTTCATCTTATAAATGGAAGTATGTACCATTTGAACTACAGCTCTCAATTTTCCTCATCCTCAGCCCCCAGTAATCAATATTCTATTCTCTCCTTCTGAGTTTTCTTTGAAATTCCACATGTAAGTGACACCATATAGTATATGTACATATTTTTTTCTGCTTGTTTCACTTAGCATGATGCCCTTAAAGTCCCTTCATGTTGTCACAAATGGCAGTCTTCCTTATTTTATTTGTCTGAATAATATTCCAATAGATGAATAGATAGATAGATGATAGCTAGATAACTAGATGATAGAGATAGGTCTAGGATAGTTACAATGGTAAGTCAAAAATTATCCACACTTCAGTTATATTAATCTTCTATAAACTCTACAGCCAGAGTGCAGATAATTTTTGACTCAGCCTCGTACATAGATAGATATGATGTTTTCTTGATTCATTCATCTATCAATGCACATTTTGGTTGTTTCCATGTCTTGCCTATTGTGAATAATGCTGCAGTGAACATGGAGTACAGATATCTCTTCAGACTCCTGATTTCATGTTCCTGATACGTATACAGGGGTAAGATTATTTGTTCATAAGTTAGTTTTATTGTTAATTGTGTGAGAAACCTCCATAATCTTCTCTGTAGTGACTGAACTAATTTATATTCCCACCAACAGTATAGTACGGTTCCATTTTCTCTATAACCTCATCAAAATTTGTTGTCTTCTGTATATGTCATATAGCCATCCTATCAGGTTTGAGGTGGTATCTCATTTTGGCGTTGATATGCTTTTCCTCCTTGATTAGTGATGTTAAGCAGCATCTCGTGTCCCTTTTGGAATTTGTATATTTTCCTTGGTAAAACATCTATTCAGATTTTGTGTCCCTTTTTAAATGGAATTATGTGTTTTATGTTATTTACTTGGAGAAGTTCCGTATATATTTAGATATTGACTTTTTATGAGTATATGATCTGCAAATATTTTCTCCCATTCTATAGGTTTCCTTTTCATTTTGTCGATTGTTTCCTTCAATGTACAGAAGCAGTCTGTATTTAGGACATGAGATTCTGGACGTCAGTCTGATGCCATGATGGCATGAGACTTAACTGACCTGATAGCTGATGAGGTCCCCTCCCTGGTTCATAGACAGCCATCTTTTTCCTGTGTCCTCACATGGCAGAAGGGTCACATGAGCTCTCTGAGGGCATTGATCCCATTCAGCAGGGTGCCACCTTCATGACCTAAACATTTCGCAAAGGGCCCCTTCCAAATACCACCACATTAACAGGGGTTTAGCTTATGATTTTGGAGAGGATACAGACTTTCATTGTATAGCAACATCCAAAAGTGGAGGAATAAATTACATAAGTTCTGATAAACCTAAATGCTTGCTATTATTTGATGAATGGTATTGTGTTTGAGAAGACTTTGAGATAATATAAGAAATCTCCATGCAATAGGGATAAGAATCATCAGGATATGAGGTTTCTCATACAATTTGACTTACTAATGAAAAGACCGCAGCACACCATAGCCTTAGCTCCTTATGAATCTAGGCTAAATATGGGAGGCATACAAGTAAGCTTCTTTGATCACACGCTTCCAACCATATTAGAGGCAGATAATATGTTGTTTCAAGCCTGATTCAGAGAGAAAGAATTTTATGAATGATGTCTTTGTCAAATAAAACAATATATTCTGTGTTCTTTATTACCTAGTTATCTGTATTACATTAATAAGAGAGATGAGTGGCATATAATGTCACCATCTTTCTTAATAATGATATCACCCAAAATATCTGGTCTCAAGTTCCTTAGTGCATATTTGAGGCTCATGGGTCATGGATTGTGCTAAATTTACACATGATGGGCAGAGCCTGGGTCACTATAGAAGGCTATGAAACACAGTAAGCAAAAAAGGAGATGGAAATATTGAAAAGTGGCAGAGGTCTTCCCAGATATTCTAAACTATCTGAGAAGATGAGTGGGTCATCTTTATGAAAACATAACTCTCAACAAAGCTGGTAAACTTGAGATTATAATATAATTACACAGTTGCAATAATAAGTATGATTTGGTTATTATTCTGCATATACACTTTGTTCATTCAGATTATTTTTATAAAGATAGCCTCCTTATGATGAGTATTACAACTCTGAAACATCCATCTTCAACCTTAACATGCTAAGCAATATAAAGAAAATAATACATGTAAAGTATCTTGCAAAATAAGACACACGCTTCACATATGAATATGGGTTGTCTCTGCAGGGGGAGCAGTGAACCAAGATTTTGTGTCCTATTTCTATACTAGTTTTTCAATATCTGTAATGAGCCCGAATAATTCTAAAAAATGATTTATTATTTAAGAAAGAAACATGAGAAAATCTTCCACTAATTAGATAAATTTGCAGTATTAACTGTAGCTTAACACATCCTATGGAAAATAAATCTGTAGTCTCAAGAGAGACATTTTATTTTGTTGACATTTTAAATTGTGGAAACCTTAAACATTTATTCCCAAAAAATATGTACTTTGCAATAGGATATTATGAAAACCTTAAAAGTATATTTTGATCACTGGAGATATTCACGTAATAAATCTTTTCATCATGACAAAGTTATTAAACCTGAGAAGATGTTGATTACAGTTAAATAATCACACATAGGTTTCCTCAGAAGAGCAATTCTTCAGGGAAAATAGGCAATAATATTTCCCTGCTGCCTCATTTTCTTTTCCTGGTCCAAGCTTTTTCATGGCAGTTTGCATCTCTTCATTTCTCAGAGTATAGATTAGAGGGTTCAACACAGGGGTGATAACGGTGTAGAACACGGCCAAGTATTTGTCAGTGGGTAAGGTAGAAGGGGGTCTCACATACATAAAAATACAGGGCGCAAAGAAGAGGACCACCACAGTGATGTGGGAGCCACAGGTGGATAAGGCTTTGTGCCTCCCTTCCTGACTAAGATTCTTCAGGGAGTGCAGAATCACCCCATAGGAGAGGAGTAAGAGTGTAAAGATGACCACACACATTGTCCCATCACTGGCCAATACTGTGAGGCCAATAATGTGGCTTTCAGCGCAGGCAAGTTTTAACAAAGGGTACATATCACAGACGAAGTGCTCAATGATACTGGGGCCACAGAAGGGAAGGTTGTAAACAATGAGAGGATGAAGGACACCATGTAAAAACCCACCAGCCCAGGCCAAGAGCAGCAGCAGAACACACACTTGCTGATTCATGATTGTCAAATAATGCAAGGGTTTGCAGATGGCCATGTAGCGGTCATAGGCCATGACCACCAGGAGTAAAATCTCAGCACCACCAAATAAGTGCCCTATAAAAAGCTGGGTCATGCACGCTTGGAATGAAATGGTTTTCTTCTCACAAAGGAAGTTTTTCATCATATTTGGAATGAATGTAGTAGAATAAACAGCATCCATAAATGACAAGTAGCCAAGAAAGAAGTACATGGGGGCATCCAGGGTTGGGCTGAACACCACAGTCTGGACAATGAGTAGGTTGCCCACCATCGTCACAATGTAGATGAGCAAGGACACAACGAATAATATTTTCTGACCCTGGAGGCTCTGAGTGAGCCCCAAGAGGACAAACTCAGTTATATCATTTCTTTGTTCCATAGATTCTTGTATATGTCTTATTTCAGAGTTCAGGACAAAATTACCTGTAAATATAATTATTATTAAAGACTTACTGAAGTATTACGAGCATATATTCATTCATTCAACAAATATACAGTATAGTTTATTCTCTTTAAGTACTTTGAGATATTAAAATGTATTTTAATACTGATTATTATAATGTAGGGAAAATAGTTTTAAATAGCCTATCATATAATCAATATTATAGTATATTATTATAAGGTATTATAATGTTGATTATATAATAGGCTGATCAAAACTTTGTCCCTAAACTCAACAATCTTATAAACTAATAGAAAGTCAAGTAATTAGAGACATTTTTGGGTAAAGGATACATTATTAAATAAATGAGGTGCCATGACTAGCTTTCCATCTAGAAGCTAATTAAATACTACATATAGCTAGTAACTTATACAAAAATGAATAGTGAGGAATCATTTAATAAAAAAGTAGAGAAAGGTTTACCTCATATATACTTTCCAGTTAGTGTAGGAGGTGAATTTCTACATTCTAGGGGGGGAATAATCGTCTTAAGGAATCATTGAAATCCTAAATAGATATATTTGACAATTTCTAAATTTTTTAGGTGTGTAGGAAATGATGCCACAACACCAATAGACAAAAGTAGTTTGGAGAAAGGTTTGTGTTAGAGTATATACACAGAGGTAATAGCTAAAATAGAAAAAGATCTCTAAGCAACTAACTAATAAAATATTAAAAAATGAAATAAATAAAAATATCAACAAAGGAAGGATATATCTAAATGGCCAAAAATCATATGATAGGATGCTGAAGCTCATCTGTGAACAGAAAAGTAGGAATTTAAAACGTGGTTTGCTTACTACAATATTACTTTAGGGACTTCAAAGTCACTGAATCAAGGTCTACAGAGGCTACCTCATTTTTTCATTTTTAACAGACTAACAGGCTAGTTTAGAGAATATATAAAGTGAACTTTGATCAGAGTTACAAATATCTGTCCATGAAAATGTCCCCAAATATTTACACTTGTAATTAGTTTCTAAGAATGTCTTTGAGAAGGTAAACTTATTCCAGATCATTAGAATATGAACTTATCCAAAATGAGTATTATAGGACAGAATCAATCTTTAGATATTTTATTATTCATAAAGATTTCCTAACATGGCCGATTATGAAAATCTCAAAGGAGAACTCTTAAAAGATTGAATTCTCACACCACCAATGTACTCTTGCAAAATAAAAAAGCCTAGTTCAGAATTTTGTGTCTAAATACACTTATTGGTTTACCTGCATAAGGAGAAAGCCGGTCAATCCATGTTCTGTGCTCTGGTGCCTTCTCCCTTGTCCTTCATGCACTGATGCCAACTCTGAGAACACAGAATAAGATACACGCAGCATCACTGGACCTTGAACTGCTTCCACGTGACCAACTCTTTCCACGCTTGCAGGAAATCTAATTCATTTCAGTCATTCAGAAAACTATTACTTTTCAAATTGGTGGAATTTTCAAAATGAATATGAATATTCTGTTCCCTAAAGAACTGTGACTCTTAATTGAACAGAAACTCATAATATTCACTGCTGCACGATTTTTCCTGGTAACAAATATGTTAAACCAACATTTTGATCAGAGAGAGAGAAAAATTTAAGTTATGTAAGATCTGTTTACAATAAAGAGTTTGCTGTTTGTGTTTATAACAATGAAAGTGAAATAGTGAAATAGCCTTTGCAGCATTTTGATTCTCAATCACTTATACTGTCCTGTCTTCATACAGCATTGTTGAACTTTGCTTTTGCTGAAGGACAGAGAATAATTTCATATGCATACTTTATTATGTTTTGAGTCCATCATTTCAATTCAAGAAGAAGCCTGTCTTGCTGTTACTGCTACAGACAAATTCTCCCTGACGTAAGGGTGAAGGGCTGTAAACAGTTTGTCTACATTGAACTGCAGCACATACTATTGAGTCATTCATTTCCTGCATCTCCAAGGCTTAATTTGTCTAACAATTCATTGAGACTTTAGTCATAAATTTGAGTGTAGACTCTTTATCTCCAGAGATGCCTCCAGGATAATCACCATGCAGAACAGAACTTAGAGAACCCTGTTCTCTGGGGGAAAATCGCACACACAAAAAATTTGAGGTCATATAACCAAAAGGGAAAAGTCCAGTCTGGGAAGAAATTAAATATGAAAAATATCTTGTTTAAATCATGACTTTCAAAATAGGCAACTCTCTTTAAGTCTAAGCTTTGCCTTGAAGATGATATCTGAACCGATGTTCAAAAATAATGAATGGTAACTTCAGAAAAAGTCATTTAAAGTTTATTTCAAACGCAGATAAAAATTGTTGAATAATTTCAGACAAGCAAATTGATAGAATCTGTGTTAGGATCAACCTGGGGAAAAAGAAAACATTTGTGGGACGATTCCATTCAGGTCAAAGTGCTCATGGGGCATTCACAAAATGAGGAAAGGCCCTAGGCCATGACACAAGTTCCAGTACATTTTTAAGGACTTAAATCATAAAGCATATATATATATTATGATACTGTAGTTCAACTAGAAATTGATAACAAAAATATAACATTTTGCAATTATTTACAAATTAAGCAACAAAGGCCTAAAATATCCCATGAACATTTTCAGGTATATTTTCAACAGAAAGCTAATGATACACATGTATTAAAAAGAAATATGAAAGGTATCTATGAAATATCTATATATGTATATATGGGACATATAACATAATATAATATATAATACAATGCAATTTAATATGCATAAATCAACTGGATGCAGCTAAAGGAGTGCTTAGAGAGAAATTTTATAGCTTTAAATTCAAATATAAGAAAACAATAAATATTTTAAGGAATGAACTAAGCTTCTATCTCAAGACACTAGAAATGGAAAATTAAAATAAGCCTGGAGAACACTGTAGTATGGAAAGAGTATTGAAAAGACAGACTTCATTGAAAGAGTAATTGATGGAAAATAACAAATCTATTTAAAACCAAGAATTGGTTCTTTGAATGTTAAATAAATCGATAAGTTTCTAGCAAAATAGACTAAGAAAATATAGGAGAAAGAACACATTATCAGAATCAAGATCGATGAGATGGTCATTACTGCAGATTCTATAGACTGTAAAAAAGGTAATATAACAATATGATAAATAAATTTATGTCAGTATACTTGCCATCAAAAGAAAATGGACCACTGCCATGAAAAAGACAACTGTCTAAACAAACACAGAAAATTAGTGAAAAACTGGAATAACCTAATACCTACATAATTTATTTGTTTAGAATCCTACTGTTCCCTCCCCAAAATTTCATTCCCATGTAGCTTTCATCAATCAACACCCTTTGGCTCGTGATAACCAAATAATGCAAGGGCTTACGGATGGCCACTTAGTGGTTGTAGGGCATCACTAAAAGAAGGAAAACCTCTGATCCACCAAAAAAGTGCTCTGTAAAGAGCTGGGTCATGCAAGGTTCAAAGGATTTGGTATTTTGCCCTGAGATCAAGTCTGAAATCAATTTGCAGGAAATAGAAAAAGAATAAATTAGATCTAAATATGATAAGCTGACAAGAAAAAAGTACATTGGTGAATTCCAGGTCTTACTGACAGTTACACTCATGAGGAAGAGCAGGTTGCCCAGCATGGTCAAAATACAGAACAGCAAGAACAAAACTAAAGGACTTTTGCTCCTTCAGATTTTGTGCCAGGCTTAAGAAGATGAATTAAGTTACATTGTTCCTTTGTTCCACCCAGTAAGTACAGGAGTTGAGTTCACATATAAGCAGTTAGCCTACAAAACAAGCCGGCAAATATTTAAATGCATTGTAAGTTAATCATTTTTATTTATCCATTCCATTAAAATAATGTGTATGGATTATCAATTTATATGCAATGCGGCACAGACATTGTGATGACCTTGTTAATAAATGCCTAGTTCCCTATCCCCAGTGATATGATACACAATGATTCATCAAACAATTCCAGACTAATGGAAAAAGTGCTATTATGAGAATATTGACAAAATGCTAAGGGTCACAGTGTGGGAATATATCAATCTGGAAGCAGAGCAGTCTTCCCAACAAAAGCAATGCTGTAGTTAAGTTTTAAAGGAAAAATGAAAGAATAAGAAACCATGACAAGGGAAATGCATGAGAAATACACAATTTATAAAGTCACAAAGCTATAATACTTGAGACAGACATAAAGGGTGATGTGATCATGACGGTAGAGTAGAAAGACCCTGAACTCATGTAACTCCCAACAAAACACTAAAATTACAACTATTTATGGAACCACTATTGATGAGGATGACCTGAAGACAAGTAAATCCTCTGTTACTAAAAACATAAAGCAGGATTCATGACAAGACTGATAGGAGGGCGACTACAGGGTATAGTCAAGTCCAAAACCTCAGATGGGCAACACACAAATAAGGGAGAATCCAGTTGCAAAAGTTCTCCCACAGGAGCAAAGGGGTCTGAGCCCCACATAGTGCTCCTCAGTCCAGGGGTCCTGCACTGGGAAGGTAATCCCCCCTAACATATATGATGTTGAAAGCCAGTGGGGATTCCTTGTGGGAGAACCAGGGGGCTGTGGAAAATAGAGAATCCAGCCATAAAGGTCACACACAACATCACACACAGTCCAAGAAGAAATAGAAATCTGAAAGCAGTCTGAGTCAGACCAAGTTGCTGATGTTGGACAGAGCCTCCCAGAGAGGTAGGAGAAATTGGGACTCACTTTGGGACATAAATGCTTGTAGCAAACATTTTAGGTAGCTACTATTTCCCCCATTTCAAATACATGTTTTTAAATAACCTCTTAAAAAAAAAAAGTAAGGAGCATAATATGGTTATTTAAACTCAGACCAAACTGAAACTCTTGCTGTACTTCAAACAACTACACAAATCTCTTCAGTTCTTCTCAACTGTATCATGCTCTCATAGAATGTTTTCCATCTTACCCATTACCAGCAAAAGTATGTTTTCCATTTACTTGCTTACTATCCATCTATTACCCACTGTAACTTATGCCCACATTAAAAAAAAAAAAAAAAAAAAACACTTTTTTTTTTTTTTTTTTTACATTATAAAACATTGTATACCCAGCTCCCATAACTCTCTGGCCCACTGTAGACAAAGAACAGTATTTTTTGGTTGAATTAAATGTCATAATTTCCTAAAGTGGATGTATTATGGAGCCAAGCGCTATGGAAATAGCACCTATTTAGCTTTTCAAGGTGCTACCTCCAGCCCAAACAGAGTATCAATTTCCTCAATAATTGAATTGCTCTGTTTTCCTCTAAATATCTCTTTCACCCAAGGGTTACTTCCTATGAAATTTAACCATTTGAATTTAATTTCTTGAGCCTATTACATCCCACTTTTCATAATGCTCATGAAGGGTACTATATCTGCAGAAAAGAGATCATTGTAGGATAGTTCTTTGACACAAGAAGACTCAAGGGAGTGTAAGTAACCTGTGAAAGGGAGTTCAACAGGGAAATGAAGGGAAGAAAGTGCCCCCTCATTGCCCCGGCCAAAAATAAGGTAAAAACGCCTCAATGAAAATCTTCACAATGTTGTCAATAATCAGATGTGCCAATAGTTTCACATCATGATAACAAGTAATATTATGAAGTAGGAAAAATAGAGAAAGTTGACTCTAAAAGACTTCCTCTTCTTGCTTAACTTAATTTCTTTAAATAACTTTATTTTTTTATTGGCTGTGTTGGATCTTTGTTGCTGCATACGGGCTTTCTCTAGTTGCGGCGAAAAGGGGCTACTCTTCATTGTGGTGCACAGGCTCCTCATTGTGGTGGCTTCTCTTGTTGTGGAGCACAGGCTCTAGGCACATGGGCTTCAGTAGTTGCAGTGCATGGACTCAACAGCTGTGGCTCACAGGCTCTACAGCGCAGGCCTCAATAGTTTTGGTTCACGGGCTTAGTTGCTCAGTGGCAGGTGGTATCTTCCTGGGGCAGGGATCAAACCCGTGTCCCCTGCATTGGCAGGCAGATTCTTAACCACTGATATACCTAGGAAGTTCCTTGCTTAACTTTATTGTTTCATTTTAATTTTATACAACATGGACAAGAAAATTGTATCTACCAATACTTGTTCCTACAATAAGAGAGTTAAAGTATGTAAAGAACCTATCAAAATGTATGCCTCATAGATGGCCTCCAAAAATAGTGAGTTCACTTCCCTCACGTAATGCCTAATATTTTCACCAAAGTAAAATTCCAGAATAAACCAACGTATCCTTATACAACAGATCCAAACATTCTATCTCATTGATCTCTAGCAGAAACACACTTACTACATTCATATACATTTTAATGAATCAAAAATAGTCACAATGCTGTTGGCCCTCAGGAGAGATTCTTGATGATGACTGCAAAGGAACATCTAAAGGAGCTTTAAACTTGCTCACAAACCAGCAAGACTCTATCCACTGAGAATGCCATGAAGCCTATGCGTCCTCATTCAGTTCTCACAGCTTCCAAGTTTTCTGTTGACAATTTCTAATTCCTGCCTCATTAGTCTTCTCATCCCTCCACTGAGCCCTGGTACAGCCCCTAAGACACAATCACTGGCCTTAGATTCGCTCCTCAAATCCTCCCTTTGGTCTTCCAGTAGAAAACTCATTTACTGAATACTTTCTGCATCTGTACCCCTGGATTCCACTCATCTCCCCTCTAACAGTCACAAGACAAAATAATCACATATCATTTTGTCTAGATTGTGTTGAAAGGTTTAATTCTCATCAGGAATTTCAAACTTGACCATTTTAATAGATTAAGTGCTGATTATACCATCTTCTAGGCCTAGACTTTATGGGAAAAAGTTCTGTTTGTAATGAATTGGAAATAGCCATGCACAATTTAGTAAACACAGTCACCCCAATACCATGCTGAGATGGTACTGAATGTTCAAATGATGGACAAAATAGCTCCAGTTGATCACTGAGTTTGAGAAAGTGACATCTGTGAAAAGTAACATATATTGGAGTGCTTCAGTCAGGGAAGCTTAGAGTTATAAAGAGTTATTAATAACATAGGATGACCTGGGATTTTTCACATGCATAGAGGAGCATTGCAGGTATCCCCCAATTTCTGAAAGTTTACCTTAGCTACTTATCTTTTATGACATTCAACATTAGTACTTGTTTACAGTAACGGAAAGAAATCCAAAGGGGAGTTTTGATTTTACAATACAAAACAAACAAACAAAAAACCAAAAAAACAAAAGTCAAATCCATTATCATACAAATGTTGGTGAGTTTTAAAATATTTTTCCACTTTTGTTTGTTGAAGTAGTTAAGTTACAATGCTGTGTTAGTTTCAAGTGTACAGCAAAGAGATTAAGTTACCCATATATATGTATAGGTATACATACATATGTTCTTTTTGGATTCTTTTCTATTATAGGTTACCATTACCATACTTATGTAGCTCTTTTGTAAAAGTTAAGAGATACAACTTGAACTTTCAAACAAGGAATAAACTTGTTCCTCTGAATCCTATAGTGTTACATGTGAGACAAGTCTAAAAATATTTGACACCATCTTCTTGAAGGACACATTAAATCATTAAGAATGCAGATAATTTTCTTATCCATAGACCTAAACATACCACAAACTGTTTCATCTGAAAGGAAGACTGAGTGTTAAAGGCCTAGACTGGAAGTTTCTAGGTGAAACTTTTGAAAGGAATTTGCATTCCAGTGAAATAGTTCCTGATGCACATTATGGGGTAAGCAAGTATGATGTGAGTTCAGAAAATTAGTAAACCTCATTTGGCTTCAAATTGCTTCTCTGGAAATTAGGATAATAATAATACAAATACCAGTTTAGTATGTGGAAAAATGAACTGACTATGCCTGATAGAGAAGAAAGTGTTACTTTAATGTAAATATATGTGTCACACCTACAGAGCAATAGCGTCGGAACCTAACCATTGGCCTTTTTTGTTGGGATTTCTAAAAGATGCTTACCCTTGTTTCAAATAGTTCAAGTCTTGGTATAAAAAATGAAAACATTTCTGTCAATTCAACAAAAACTGTGAGCCATGAGAATATTTAAGAAAATAGAGTAAATTAAGAATAATTTCAAAATTTCTCCTTTCTTTTTTTGTTTCAAGGAAAGAATTAGACAAAATTTGGGAATTAATCTACCCTCCTTTTCTGGGTGTCACTTGCTTTGCTTTTGGTAAATTCATTGTGCACACATACACAAAAAAATCAGCTGTTATTCCTTCACTCAACTGTCCCTTCCCCATGGATCTACCTAAGAATTTCTATCCCTTGTTTGCTTTACCACAGGCTAAGCAAAAATAGAAGAATTTCTAAGATCAAAGTCCAATGGAAAAGTCAATTCCATCCAAATAACATATATGAAGAATTTGGTAAAGTAGCAACAAGACTATGAAGAAAACCTTACCCTACGATCATCACACTGGGGGTTTACAGTTATTCTTTCTATTGCCAACTCTGAGGTATGAGCATGAACACTGAGCCTCGGTAAAGTACATTAATGTCATAAAAATGTCTAAAAAAGGCCTAGCCAATGTTAAATAATCAACAAATATTAGTTCCTGTTCCATTGTTTTCATGGATGATCATGAAAATTTCTTAAATTTTTTTCACACTTTAAAACAGGCATAATCCTCCCTGTGTACATAAATCACCGCGTGCCTGGCAGCGTGAACAACCTAGGTTACTATCCTCTTCAGCAAACTCATGTCATTTTTTAACCTCTGTGTTTCTCACTGTGTAAATGATAGGATTTATCATTGGTGTGAGGACTGCATGGAACACAGCCATGCACTTGTCCTCAGGATAAGTGGTCACAGGATGAATGTAGGTGAATATACAAGGACCAAAAAAGAGCACCACTACTGTAACGTGGGAGCCACATGTAGAGAGGGATTTGCGTCGTGCTTCAGAGCCATGGGATTTCAGGGAGCTCAGGATGACTATGTAGGAGATAAGTAGCAGGAAATAAATGAGTAAGCACATGCCCCTTGTGTTAGCTGCCACCACCACTCCAAGCCTGTAGCTGTCGCTGCAGGCAATTTCCAATAGTGAGAAGAAATCACACATGAAGTGATTAATGACATTGGGACCATAGAAGGTCAGGTCAACTATGAAAAGAATCTTCACAGTGGCGTGTGGATCCCCCTCAACCAGGCCACCACCACAAGGAGCTGGCAGAACCCCTGTCGCATGATGGTCGTGTAGTGCAGAGGCTTGCAGATGGCCACATAGCAGTCATCGTCCATGACAGTGAGGACGATGACCCCTGATCCTCCCAGGAAGTGCTCCATAAAGAACTGAGCTAGGCAGCCACCCCAGGAGATGGTTCTCCTGTTGTACACCACATCAATGTTCAGTTTGGAGGTGGTGACAGAGGTCTAGGAGGCATCTATGAAGGACAAGTGAGTGAGAAAGAAGTACATGGGAGCAGAAAGTGTGGGGCTGAGGGAGATGGTCATGACAATGAGCAGATTGGCCAGCACAGTAAATAGGAAGATGAACAGAAAGACAATGGAGAGTATTTTCTGCAAGTGTGGATTCTGTGTGAGTCCCAAGAGAACAAATTCAGTCACATTGTTGGGAGGCCTGAAGGCATCCATTTAGAAACTAACACCTTCCTGGGGCCTGAATTACCTACAAAGGAATAAAGAATGGTACCTGTTAATCATGAAAGCATTTATCCTGAATTTCATCAGAAAAAAAAAAAATAATCAATTCACTATAATTGTGGAGCATGTCCTTGGCACATCTGCCTCAGTACTTGTTTCAAGTCTCTCTTATTTTATCTATTATGCTTTCCATCTCTTCAGACACTTGGGCAAAATTTGATGTGTAATTTCCTGAGATTACACTGGCTATCTACATGAAATCTGGATTCTCATTCTAGTTCCAATTCCATGTGCCTCTGCAAAGGCATCTCAATGTACCATTCTTTTGAGACCTCCTTTTTGTCTGATGGGTTACAAATTGTAATTCTCAGATGTATCTTGTATGTTTAGAGTTGCCTAAACAGGTAAGAATCATTCCCTCTTACAGGAGAATTTATATTTGAACACTCAACTCTAACTGTGGAAAGAAAGACAATAAACATCTGTCATAAGCTGGGAGTTTAGGGACATGTATATGAGTCACTGGTGACACACTATACCTGGTACCACCTAGAACACACAAGCTATACAGTTGTGTTTCCTCATTTATCATAGTGCCTTGCATAATGCCTGCAATATCTGAAACCTGTTTAGTGATGAGTAAATGCTTGGTGAATTGCCATTCTCAATGGGAAAGGCTATACTTGATTCCCCAGACCATCAATTGAGCAGGAATTCAAGTGCTCTTGTCCTCCAATTCTGTTTATCTATTACCATTCTACTTTACGAGAAACATAAATAAAAGTTTGAAAGGAAGTTGTATTACAGTTTAATCATTTCTGACACTTTATGGAGTGAGATTGAAAATTTTTAACTGCTTCTAGGAACAAGTATGTTCCTGGCTCACTTTATTTAATGATAATTAGTGTGTTTATTATGTGACATTTTTTATACCTCAAAATTATCTTCCACATACACTTAGACATAGTCATATTCAGGAAATTTATGGCTTCCATAGAATTGGATAAAAAAGCTTTTGTGTAGTGGTTCAGCACAAGAAGATCTTTCATGCAAAGGAAGTCCTTATTTTCAAGTTCTAAAAATAAAAATTTAATGTGGAGACCAGAAATAAATATTCTGCTTGGAAATATAGAGAGATAATGTACTACACATATATACGTTTATATACAGACTAACATAGACACATATAAAATTATTAGTTCTGATAAGTACCTATTACACATTCAATCATTCAACACATATTTATTGGACCCTTACTCTGTATGTTAATGTATGTTATTCACACAAGGTCATGAAGAGTGTCCCTGTTAAATGCTCTTAATAACTGAAATTTCATTATGAAAAAGCATCAATGCTTCCATCCATGATAGGAATAAAATTCCCACTCCTTAACATTTCTGCTACATGCATTCTCATGTTTTTTCTCCCATCATCCCATAGCATCCGTCATCCATCATTCCTGGTTACAGGCTACTGCATTACTAAGAGAATGAGAATGTTGGGAACATAGATTTCCCAACAAACAGAAAAGAGAAGACATAAATATAATAAAATGTATTCTGCAAAAAACTCTTTCAAAGAGTAATCAATGAAGAGCTTTCATTTTTAGTTACCTAAGATGAAAATGTGATACTTGTGTGGGAACAAAGTGCAGCAGCTTCACTGCATTTCCTTATTCTACATGTGATTCCCAACAGAACTGAAGAGAATATAGTGTACAGAAAGTAAGAACCAGACGTGATTAATAACAGTGTTTTAGAAATGATTATGAAGAAATAGACAATGCTTTTTAAATTTTTCTATGTCTCCAATATACTCTTTCTAGAAATAAGCCCTAATGGAAAATAATTTTAGGAGAGAAAAATATTTTTTTACAAATATGTTCAACACAATTAAGAGCTGTGGAAAATTTAGAAATTACATGGAATGTTCTACATTAGAGGAATGGATAATTAGTATATGGTACCTCTCCTTTTAATGTGTAGTTTTTAACACAGATGATTTTAAAAGTTGTGCAATGTCATAGGAACATTCTTAAGTTGTAATATAAAGCTGAGAAAATTTTGGATACAAAATTGAATTCTCTAATTTTTCTAATTTAATTCTAACTAACATTATTATTCTACCTAATTTAAATATATATCAATAAGAAAAAGACTCGAAACCTTTTTACTTCTTAATGGATAGTATTTTATTTGAGAATGTTTCTTGATGTTTTGTATGCTGAGAAGACGTTTAAATGTCAGATGGCTGTGGACAAGGGATGATTATAAGATTTGTAAACTCAGTTTAAACCTGAGAGTCTATGACTATATGACTTCCTGGGAAAAATAACCTCACCTATGAACATGTTTAACGTAGTTCCATGGTCAGGGCCCCAGGAAGCTGTTAGTTCACCAAGAAAGAAGTAAAGTTGTAAGATTTGGAAATGCCAACTACCCCAGCTACAATAACTGTCTTTACTGATTTATAAATGTTACCTGTGGATATGCCTTAAAAGTATTACTAAATATCCTATTTGTGGGCAAATTCTGTAAAGATTTTTGGCTGTGGCTAATAGGACCTCAGGGGTATTTCACTATCATTTACAGATGTTGCCAACAACCCAATTATTTCATGTAAGTTAAATCAACAGCAGAGAAGAAATTTTATAGAATTCATCTCTAAATTAGAACTCCTCTTTGTGTCTACATGAAGATTAAACACTATAAGAGAAATAAAAAACAAAAAAACTAGTTGACTACTTATCAATTTAGATATTTGATAACATATGAGCTTATTATGGTGTCTGAATATTTTGTATTATGTAAATTAAATATTTAGATTGGTCACTATCTGATTTTTAAATATATATTAAACTAATTTGTTTTTTAATTGATCTACCATTTATGTAAATCACAATCTTTAACTATTGTGTTCGGATGTACACTAATTTATAATTATGTATCCTACTAAAATACTGATTCTTCACACCATGTAAACTTTACAGAACTTTTTCAAATTAGTTCTTTCTCATGCCAATTCTGGAATTAGGTTAACATGAAATGATGAAAATAATTCTATTCTTCAACTACACTTAGAGGTGGTAAAATGCATTTATTCAACTCATTTAAGTGATTGTACAATATCTATATGGAATAAAAAATAGGTAATAATCACATTTTATAACAAGGAAATAAAGGCAGGGAATAAGATTGCCATTTGTCAAGCAGAAATAATAAGCTAGGGCACTCAATCCTGGACCAGGATGCTTATCTTAAATTCTTGTTTTACAACTAAAGTGCCATGACATGTCAATGTTGCCACCGATTGTAAGGCCTATTACAATTATCTATGGAAAGAAATAAATACCAATATTTGAAATTATTTTGTAAACAAATTTAAATTAGTTCAACTCAGAAATAAACCTATGTAAATCCACACTCACTCAACATGTTCAAATATGTTTGCATTAATAGGAAGAGAAGTAAATTGTACATAACTGTCGACTGGCTCCAGAGAATCCTGTCATTGTGAGCAGCATATGTCATGAAGGAAAAGAGTTTAAGAAAACTGACACCACTTGACCAACCCGAGTTTGACTGTACACTCCAACAGTATAGTAAAGTAATAATATGTGTCTTGGCAGATGTTAAAGACAGTCTGAATGAGGATTTGAAACTATCCAATGAACTATAAGTGATGTGGATTTTGCTGAAGTGTCATCATGAAAATGTTATAAACTTGTCTTTCAACTCTGGAATGAAAGCCAGAGTCAGATCAGCATTAGCATGAACTGACAAAGTTATCATTCCCAACCTCATAAAAGATTGTAATCCATTCACCATGGCCCCCTGAGTGGTCATCAGCCTCTACTTAAATAGCCACAGTGCTCAATAGAGAGATTGCCTTAGAATCCCTACACCTGTCTAGCTCCCTAAGCCCTAGAGAAGTATCAAAGGGAAAGAGAGCGGAGTTTGGTCTAAATCAGTGATGGCTGTCCATGAAAATAATGTTTCAGAAGGGGAGTTTCAGGAAATATACCAGGAAATTCTATTTTCAGAATACAATTCTGAGGACACAGTGGTTAAAACCCTGCAGAGACAGCCACACAGATTCTCAGACTTGAAGGGGAACCAGAATGAAAGCAGGAGAAATTATATATGGATCATGTTACAGTTGACCAGGATCTATCTGAAGATGGTTTGAACTTTGATAGATTCAGAGACTAATTTCACAAAACAAGTTATCTGCCAAAATGTTCTTATGGACAGCTTCATTCATTTCAATAGGTAGAGAAATGTGTTCTCAAAGTAACAAAGAACTCAAGAGCAGAGCTCATATTTTCTTAGTCCAATCCATGGAATCTTTCATCTGAGAAGGACATCTTCTAAGTTATTTACCAGGAATGGGAAAGCTCTTGGGAGGTGGGCTGTCATCATATAAAAGCTCCAATTTTGCTTCTAATTGAAGTAGAAGTAAATACAACAATATTTATGACAATAAACCTATTGGCTTAGGTAGAATAACAGAACTCGGACACACCTTCCAATTTAGCTAAGCATAGTACCTATAGAATTAGGGAAGCTGTTTAAAGTTATAGAAGATGATGGCATAGTGTAAAATAAAACTCATGTCTCCTCATCCTGCAGCTAGCATTCTTACTGTCCCTCATATTTTCATAGCAATAATATGTTGCTAAATATTTTTACATCAGAGAGTCTATTGATTTCTTAATAAAACATACGGTACCCATGAAGTGGGAGGCTGGAACTTTCTGTCAAAGAGGAAACTATAAACACATCAATGACATACACATATTTGTATTTTGGTAACAGAGTTCACTTATGAAAACAGCCAAAATTAATTTACCACAAAGTCTTATAAGTAAGGCATTTGTTTAAATGAAAAATACTTTCTTTGGTCAACTGTGGAGTCACAATTCCTGGGAGATATATAAATATATTTATGTGTGTATATATATGTATATATATATATATATATATATATATATATTTATGTGGATATATATATATTTATGTGGATATATATATCCACATAAATAATCTCCTAAAGCAATTTTCAAAGAGGATTCCAGATTCAAGGAAGTAAGTGTAAAGCCAAATTTCCAATAGGAAAGTTATTTGATAAATTTATTTTACTGTGTGCTTTTGAAAGATATCTGCATTTCATTGATACTAATAACTGTTAATCTACTAAAATATTGCCTCCTGTGTCATATAATCAAAATACATACTTAGACACCAGTAGGCCACACAGTGTTCTGAGAGACAACTGCTTATATACACATGCCCATTATGTAAGTATGTAATTAGAAAAGAAAATTTTCAATTACTACAAAACAAGAGAAGTTCTGATGAAATGTCTTTTCTCTGATATGCTTTGACATGGTTGAAAGAGTATCACTCTGGGATTTAGAAGCATGCAGATCTGATGCTAGCTGTATTTCTGATATTGCACAGATGATTGAACTTCTTTCAACTTTATTCTTCTTCATCTGAGAAATGGGACTCATCATAATAGTACCTGCCTTGCAGAGGTGCTGTTAGTGTCAGGTGAGAGTATGGGAAGGGCTTTAGAGTAATAAAATGTGAAAATGTAAAGACCTTGAGAGAAATAAAAACTTCATGTTGTGTTATTTCCTATCTGCAATGGCATTCCTGTTTAATAACATTCTCATGGCATTTTTGTCTTCTGAATTCCTTGCTGGGTAGATAACAGAGTTTAACATGGGAGTAAAAGGGTTTAGAATACGGCTATGGCTTTATCCATGGTAGAAGTAGCTACTGGTTGCAGCTACAGGTAGACAAGGCATTTTTCCTCCCTTGCAGAGCTGTGAGTCCTCAAGGAGCACAGGATGACCACACAGGATACCAACAATATTGCAAAAGTGATCACAGGGATTCCCCCACCATTGGCAGCAACCAAGAGACCACTAAGGAAAGTGTCAGTGCAGGCAAGTAGTATCAAGGGGAAAATGTCACACATGAAATGATCCATAATGTTGGGGCCACAAAATGGGAGCAAGAAAGTGACTAGGATCTATCCAATCAAGCAGAGAAAACCCATTGCCCAACACACCCCCACCAGGAGGCAGCATATGCTGTGGTTCATGATGGTGACATAGTGCAGCGGTCTGCAGATGGGTACATAGTGGTCACAGGAGGTGACGCCAGGAAGGACCATCTCTGAAACTGCCAAGAAATGTTCAATAAAGATCTGTGTCATGCAGCCCCTGAGGGAGAGACCTTTTGAATCAGAGAGCAAATTAGCTAGCACTTTAGGGATTATGGAAGAGGAATAGCAGGCATCTATCAAGGAAAGAAGGCCAGGAAGAGATACATTAGGGAGGCCAAAGTCTGGCTGCAGATTATAGTAACCAGTGAGCAAGTTGTCACTGACAGTGACAATGTAGCTGGTAAGTAATAGTACAAATAGAATTCTCTGCATCTGAGGAATCTAAGTCCCATTAGAATGAATTCAGTCACATTCATTCTGTCTTCTTCCATTTCAATGCTGATGTTGAATTCAGAAGTGGGGAATTAACCTGTAAAGACAATAGCGTTTTAAGCTCTTTATTGAAATATAATTGCTTTACACCATTGTGCCAGTTTTTGCTGTACAACAAAGTGAATCAGCTGTATTTATACATTTATCTCCATATCCCTTCCATCCTGCGATTCCTTCCCACCTTCCCTATCCCAGCCCTGTAAGTCATAGCAAGGTAATGAGAAATTTATATTTTGGGTTTTCAGGTAAGTCCAAATCATTTTAATTAGAGAAGGCATTTTTCCCATGGTGTGCAGGAGGAAAGAAACATGCTACATTTTCTATTTCATGGAAAGTATAAACTTCTGAAGCAGTTTTATTCAGCTTATTGAAGGATGCTCAAATCCTTCTTCCACAACTTCTAAACAGTGGTCGCTGGTCTTTGCTGGAGGATATCCAGGCACAAGGAGATCCCCATGTAATAAACCTGATTGCTTCTCAGCCAGTAAGAAATACAAAAATCTCCCTTAAATATTAAAAAATATTTATACACATATATGTGTGTACATGCACACACACACACACACACACAATTGATTCTGATTCTGAACACTGTTTATACGCAGATCAAGTCTTACATTTAAGCGCCTCTTACATTTAAGCGCCACTTAAATAAGTCTGAGACATTGGTCTGCATCTGTCTTCACATCTTTATCACCAGCATTTGGTTCAGTATTTGACTTCTACTGATGTTCAATAAAATTAAGTGAATAAAGAAGTTGGAAGATTCCCATTCCCCTGTTTTTTCCCACTAACTCCAAAAATAGCATTTGCTCTCTTCATAAAATGAAAACAAAAACAAAAAATGGCATAAATATTTGGAATGATAATTCCATCTTTCCAGCCATTGAAATCTCTCACACTCTCCACCCTAAACAGCTGTCTTCCCTGGTCTGCACCAACCAGCTCCCTTTCCTTCTGGCTAAGAGGTAGCCCTAGCTGAATATTAGAGGGCAGGTGAAAGGAAGAAGGAATGTCATGGTGTTTACTGCCCCGATTCCCTGCTGTGGTTTGTCAATGATTGGGTGCCTTTAATTGAGGCTGTGCCCTGTTAGATGGACCCTCTCCCAGGTCGCATTGTGGTGTCCTACTGCTTCCAGACCCAGGGTGCTGTATCATCCCTTATGAGTATTAGTTTCCCTTAGCTCTCTCTCTTGACAAATAAATATATTCAACACTTTTTAATGTCCCATTCAAAATATGCTGTTTGTTGACAGGTTTCCAATGGATGTAGAAAGCTTCTGCAGTATTTCCTTTAAAAAAAGTTAAAATAAATGACAAAATAGTTTTTCCTTTAATAAATTTATTTTATTCATACAGCATCTGTATTCTTTTGATGTATATCTGTTAAATAAACTAACTTTTGGTGGGAAAGAGTATTATAAAAGACTGAGATGTAAGATAAATGTTAGTGGGTGTTTTCATGGAAATCTATGTGTTATCTGTTATCCTCTCATCGAGTTATATGATTCTATGGGGTTTATTCCCTTTACTGCCTTTTAGCTATTTTGTAACTCTTTAATTTGTAGAAAATTGAGAAAAATTCAAAGAATTCTTGTTGAAATTGTAAGGCAAATGTTTTCTGATGGGAGTTTCATTGCTTTCACTGATCATTACAGATAAAGACAGCTTTGCCTTCAGTTGTAAATTCTTTACACATTGCTGACTGACCAATGGTAAGAGTGAGACACTGGAATTTCCTTTTTACTGATTATAATATGTATTATTATATTGCTCTTTCCCTCATTAATCAATAAATGGAATCTTTGTTATGTGTTGATTTTATATTTGTATGAGTCATGACTTCACTTTTTAAAAAATATTTTCCTCTGCATTTACTTTATATTGAGAAACTGGATTCTGCCAGAACCTGAAGGGGAAGATCTGTTACTGAGTCCAAGCTCACTTTTCTCGCTTCAGGACAGACCAATGAATCTGAGACTAGGTGTTGACACAAGGAATATGACTTTATTTAGAAAGCCAGCAGACCGAGAAGATCAGTGTCTCCAAAAAACTATCTTATCGGAGTCTGGATGGCAGTTTTTTTTTATAACATCAGAGAGGGAGAGGCTGTGAGGAAGTAAAGTAAATGGGCAGAAAAGAGAGGGAGAGTCTGTGAGGAAGTAAATTTAAAGGGCCATCAGTCTTACAAAAGATCTCCAGGAATGACCAGCCTAGGTGAGGGGATATATTAATATCTTCTTTTCAGCAGTCATTCACACAGGTGTGCAGGGCAGATTGTCTGCCTGTGAGCTGAACAGAGACACTTTAGTTTAACATTCAGGCAGAGAGGCAGGGTTCCCTGAGGCAGGCCATCATGTGTGATTATAATAACAAAGGCAACAAAAAGCAAAGGTTAAAGTCAAACAGATCCAACAAGGAGTCTGATTTAGCTCTACCAGGTTACAGAACCAGCTGAGTCCTGCCCAGTTTGCTGACATACAGAAACTGTGAGATCATAAGTGTCTTTTGTTTTCTTCAAGTCATTAGATTGTGTGTAATTTGACATGCAGAAGACGATAGCTAATACAGATATCTATGAAATCTTCCAAATGTTTGTATACAGCAATAAGTATTTAAAGAACCCATGAACCAAGGAAGAAACCATAAGATACAAATGCTTATATCTAGACCACAAAAACATAACAAAATGGGTGGGAGGCTGCCTACACATTATTTAGATTTAAGTGCTTATATTAAAAATAAAGCTTAAAATGTTATCTAAACTTTATCTTAAGGGGGAAAACATGATGAGTAAATAAAGGTCAAAGTAAAAGAAAGGGCATAATTAAAATAGGATAAAAAAATCAACAAAGTAGAACCATAAAATAGAGAAAATCAAAGAGCTGAAAGTTGATCCTATTCTAATAAAATTTATAAAACTCTAGCATGAATGACAGAAAGTGAGAAAACAATTTACCAACACCAAAAATAAAAGCAAATAGAGAACAGATAGATCTCTCATACCTTAAAAGAACAATAATAAAGAACTTTTATAAAAAGCATTGTTTCAGTGAATTGGATTAACAGGTAAAATGGATAAAAATAAAGGAAAAACACAATCATCTAAAAATGACCCCAAAAGAAATTGAAAGGCTAAATACTTCTATCTCTGAAGAAACTATCCTTTTTTGTAGGCAACATGATTATGACATAGAAACCCGTAAGAAATCTACAGGCAGAGAATATGAGAATTAATAAGTGAACATAGGATGTTTGTAGGAGTGTAGACCCTACTAAAATAGGAAGTTGCATTTCTATATATCAGTATCAATAATAATTGGAATATATAAACAATTTTAGCACCTTGTACAGTAGCAACAAAAAATGTAAATACTTAGGAAAAGATCAGAAAGATCCCTTCAGTAAAACTACAAATCTTTTCAGCAGTGAAATCTTAAGGGAGTCTCCTGGTGGCCAAGTGGTTAAGATTCCAGGTTTCTGCTGCTGTGGCGTGGGTTCCGTCTCTGGTTGCGGAACTGAGATCCTGCAAACCATGCACCATGGCCAGAAAAACAAAAAACAGAGCAAAGAAAAAGAAGAAAAGAAATAAAATCTTAAAACACCAAAATAAATAGATATGTATCATGTTCAGGAAATCTCAAATTCAATATTGTTCAGATGTTCAATATTGTTGGGATCTAAAGTTATCTATAGATCTACAGATATATCTAGTCCTGGAAATGTTTGGCAATAGTGTCAGCTATAAGTAGCATGGAAAGTAGAAAATATACTTAAATAAAGAGGTAGATAGAATCAAGATATCCAAGTATAGTATTGAAAGTGTCAGCTTTTTCATTTAGCATCACGTATTGTGATAAAAAATGGTTAAAGTGAGATTAGTCAAAACAGTGACTATTAAGGTTTCAAGTAGGAATGAGGAGAAACATAAAGGAGCCAGGATAGAATGATTCCAAATATAGAACCGGTTTGCATTCCCAGCCTTTCCCTGGAGCCAAAGCTCTCTCAAAGGAAGAAATGGCATCAGAATAAATATGATCTGAATGTTGTAGATGTAGGACCCTTTGTTAATACTTCAGAAAGATACGAGGTTTCTCTCACAAACCCTTTAACCACATAAAACTTCCTAAGAAGCTTAAGGCTATTATCTACTGCACTTGAACTTTCAGCCCAAACCTCAGAAGGGCTATTCTCAAAACTATTTATTCATGTTGCCATAGTGTAATAAACTCCAATTAAAAAAAAAAGTCTACACATTTTTAAGAAGACTGAACTAAAGGAAGCACCATAGCCATTGTGAACTGCATCTATTTCAATTATATCATCCCTCCCCCCCCAAATAAAATGGTATGTAGGTCATAGGGAAGAAATACCATGTCTCTAATTCATAGACTTTTATTTTTTTTAGTACATAAAATCAATTTTATTTTATTTTTTTCCAGGTTTGTAGAGATACATTGTCATATATCATTGTGTAAATTTAAGAATGATTTGATACACACACACACACACACACACATATGGAAAAAATCACCACAATAATGTTAGTTAACATATCCATCACCTTTCATAGTTACAATTTGTGTTTGTGAGGTGAGAACATTTAAGAACTACTCTCTTAGCAACTTTCAGTATATGATACAATATTAACTCTAGTCACCACACTGTCCATGAGATCCTCAGAACTTGTTCATCTTATAACTGGAAGTATGTACCATTTGAACTACAGCTCCCAATTTTCCTCATCCTTAGCTCCCAGTAATCAATATTCTACTCTCTCCTTCTGAGTTTTCTTTTAAATTCCACATATGAGTGAGAGCATATAGTATATATTTTGTGGCTGTTGTTGTTGTTGTTTTCTGCTTGTTTCACTTAGCATGATGCCCTTAAAGTCCCTTCTTGTTGTCACAAATGGCAGGCTTCCTTATTTTATATGTCTGAATAATATTCCAATAGATAGATAGATAGAAAGATAGATAGATGACATCTAGATAGCGAGATAACTAGAATAGATAGATAGATGATAGATAGATACAATGGTGAGTAAAAATTATCCGCACTCCAGTTGTGTTAAAACTTCTATAAATTCTACAGCCAGAGTGCAGATAATTTTTGACTCTCCCTCATAGATAGATAGATACGATGTTTTCTTAATCCATTCGCCCATCAATGTACATTTTGGTTGTTTCCATGTCTTGCCTATTGTGAATAACGCTGCAATGAACATGGAGTACAGATATCTCTTCAGACTCCTGATTTCATATTCTGGATACGTACATAGAGGTAAGGCTATTTATTCATAAGTTAGTTTTATTGTTAATTGAGAAACCTCCATAATCTTCTCTGTAGTGACTGAACTAATTTATATTCCCACTTACAGTTTGGTAGGGATCCATTTTCTCTATAACCTCATCAGAGTTTGTCATCTCCTGTACATGTCATATAGCCATCCTATCAGGTGTGAGGTAGTATCTCATTTTGGCATTGATTTGCTTTTCCTCCTTGATTAGTGATATTGAGCAGCGTTTAATGTCCCTATTGGAATTTGTATATTTTCCTTGGAAAAACATCCATTCAGATACATTTTCCCATTTTAAATGGGGTTATGTGTTTTTATATTACTTTGTTGTAGAAATTCCTTGTATATTTAGAGAATATATATATATATAGAGAGAGAGAGGGTATACATATAGTATAGAGTGTGTATATATATATATATATATATATATGAGTATATATACATATAGAGAGTGTATATATATATAGAGTATATATATAGAGAGTATATGATTTGCAAATATTTTCTCCCATTCTATAGATATCCTTTTCATTTTGTTGATTGTTCCTTTCAATGTGCAAAAGCAGCCTGAACTTGAGATCCTGGATTTAGGTCTGAAGCCATGATGGGATGAGACTTAACTGATCTGATGACTTTTGCCTCCTCCCTCTGGGGGCCCTGAGCTGCCCTTTTACAAGTCTGACAAACTCAATGGACAGGCATTGTCCACATAGTCATGTATCTACATGGGGAAGAGAGAGATCCAGAAGAGCCTGTTCTTCTAGCCATCCCTGCCAAGGCACCATTCATATATGTGCAGGCATCTTGGACCCAGCTTAAAAGTCCAGCAATACGCTGATGACTAGAGAGTGACCTCAGTCCATGCCACATGGAACAGGAATTCTACAGCCAAAATTCTGCCCAAATTCATTAAGGTTAGATACAGAGCACAGAATAGAAAGATATAGCCCTGTGTGTGGACATATACAGGCTGTGTGTGCTCAAACATAAACCTGTGCATGGCAAGCTACAGCCTTGTGTGTAGACAGATATAGGCCTGTGTGTGCTCATATCAGATAGATATGTATATGCATATACAAGTGCATCCATATCGGGAGCCAAATCCTGATCCATGTGTTGTCAGATACAGACCTGGGTGGTGTTCACATATAGACACATAGGTGCAATTGGACAGACACCTACATGACACTGAATATGGAGGTACAATTGGTCATAGAGATTCACTTGAGGTTGCATACAGATCTCAGTGTGTGGTGGGATACACAGTTGTGTGTTGTTACCTCAGGTCTGTGAATGTTTGGATACAGACATATATCTGTGGCCTTGAGGATTGGGCTGTAACTCATGACAGCAAAAGACACTGAGCCTTTTCTGAGCAACTCATTGAAAATGTGAGTCAAATGTAAATAGATCCTCTTTTTCTGCAACAAAACCAAAAGGCAAGATTTATATATGCTCTATGGAGATGATTACAAATTCTTATTGAGACAACAATGAATCCTTTACAATAGGTGTCTTATTCTGTATGGGAATACAAAATACTAAAATATGTAATTTTCCTCCAAAAAGATATATAGTATCATGATATTCTAAACATATTTTTATGGGAAGTTTTCAAACTGCAAAATGACTTTAAAGTTTAGAATAGGTGGAGGAAGTAGGGGAGGAAAAGGAGAAAGAGGAGGAAAAGGTGGCTCAGAATTCCATCTGGCATAGTACACAGAAAAACATCAAACAAACTGAAATTAACAGTTATGTTGGCAGATTATTTTACCTGTTGGGGAAAACAGGCTTAGATATTTCACTACCAGAGACAGAAACAAATTCTAGCTGGGTTAATAAATGAAGTGTTTTTTTAAACATTTATTTTATTGAAGTATATTTGATTCACAATGTTACAACCACAAGTCTGTTCTCTCTGTCTGTGTCTTTCTGTTTCATAGCTAAATTTATTTGTGTCATATTTTAGATTCTCCATATAAGTGATATCGTATGTTATTTGTCTTTCTCTCTCTGACTTCCCTTAGTATGATAATCTCTAGGTCCATCCATATTTGTGCAAATGGCATTATTTCATTCCTTCTTATGGTTCTGTAGCATTTCATTGTGTGTGTATACATCTCACAATTTGTTTAAGAAAGAAAAAGAGGTTAAAATTTATAAAATTATTGGGAGGAAATGGAATTTTTAAATGTGATGAGATAGAAGAAATAAATAATCAAAAGAATATTAAAATAGCACCTTTAATAAAAACACTTATAATTTAACATAAATAACATAATAAATAATTGTAGCAAATGTCAAAAAAGAGTAATACTTGTAAATATATTTAATGTAGAAAGAGTTAATTAAAATTTACTAATATAAATTGTCATTCCAATAGATCAAGAATTCAAGTAATTGAGAAATTCTATACAGTGGATTCTATGTCCCAGGCATTGTGAAATGATTAGAGAACACAGAGACAATTAGGATATTCTTCCTGACTTCACAGAGCTTACAGACCAAGGGACATAGACAATTAACAAAGATTTTTATCTCATCACTTGAAATAACTACACAAATTTGAAAATTCACTACATTTCTGTCTTGGTCCATTTGGGCTGCTATTATAGAACACCATAGAGTAGATTGATTAAATAAAAAACATTTATTTTTCACAGGTTTGGTGGCTAGAAAATCCAAGATTAATGTTCCAGCAGATTCCTTATCTGGGGGAAGACAGCCATCTTCTTCCTGTGTCCTCACATGGCAGAAGGGTCACATGAGCTCTCTGAGGTCTCTTTATAAGGGTGTTAACCTCAACCATTAGGGTGCCACCTTCATGACCTAATCATTTCCCAAAGGGCCCACTCCCAATACCACCACATTAGCAAGGGTTTAATTTATGATTTTGAAGAGGGGCATAGACTTTCAGTATATAGCAACATCCAAAAGTGGAGGAGTAAATTATATGTTTACTAAATGCTTGCTATTATTTGGTGAATAGTATTATATTTGAGAAGATTTTGAGATAATACAAGAAATCTCCATGCAATAGGGATAAAAATCATCAGGATATGAGTTTTCTCATAGAGTGTGATTTCCTAGTGAAAAGACCCCAGCACCCCATAGCCCTAGTTCCTCATGAATCCAGACAAATATGGGAGGCATACAAATAAGTTTATTTGATCACATTCTTCTGACCATATTAGAGGCAGATAATATGTTGCTTCAAGCCTGATTCAGAGAGAGAGAATTTTATGAATGATGCCTCTGTTAAATAAAGCAATGTATTCTGTCCTCTTTATTACCAAGTTATCTGTATTATATTAATGAGAGATGAGTGGCATATAGTGTCACCATCTTCCTTAACAATGATATCACCCAAAATATCTGGTCTCAAGTTCCTTAGTGCATATTTGAAGCTTATGTGCCATGGATTGTGCTAAATTTACACATGATGGGCAGAGCCTGGGTTGCTATAGAAGGCTATGAAACACAGTAAACAAAAAAGGAGATGCAAATATTGAAAAGTAGCAGAGGTCTTCCCAGATATTCTAAACTATCTAAGAAGATTAGTGGGTTATTTCTATTAAAATATAACTCCAAACAAAGCTGGTAAACTTAAGGTGATAATATAATTACCCAATTTGCATAATAAGTGTGATTTGGTTATTATTCTGCATATACACCTTGTTCATTCAGATTATTTTTCTAAAGATAGCCTCCTTATGATTAATATTACAGCTCTGAAATATCTGCCTTCAACCCTAACATGCTAAGCAATATAAAGAAAATAATACATATAAAGTATCTTGCAAAATAAGACACATGCTTCAAATATGAATATGGGTTGTCTTTGCAGGGGGAGCAGTGAACCAAGATTTTTATCCTATTTCTATGCTAGTTTTTTGATATCTGTAATCAGCCTTATTAATTCTGAAAAAGATTATATTATTTAAAAAGAAATATGAGAAACTCTTCCACTAATTAGGTAAATTTACAATATTAACTATAGCTTAACTCATCATATAGAACATAAATCTGTAGTCTCAGTAGAGATATTTTATTTTGTTGACATTTTAAATTATGGAAATCTTAAGAACGTATTTCAAAAAATATATGTATTTGAAATAGGTTATTATGAAAATCTTAAAAGTATATTATAATCATTGGAATTATTCACATAATAAAACTTTTCATCATGCCAAAGTTATAAAACCTGAGGAGACATTGATTACAGTTAAATAATTACACATAGCTTTCCTCAAAAGAGCAATTCTTCATGGGAAATAGGTGATAACATTTCCTGCTTCCTCATTTTCTTTTTTTGGTCCAGAGCTTTTTCATGGCATTTTGCATCTCTCCGTTTCTCAGAGTATAGATTAGAGGGTTCAGCATAGGGGTGATAATGGTATAGAACACGGCCAAGTATTTATCAGTGGGTAAGGTAGAAGGGCATCTCACATAAAGAAAAATACAGGGCACAAAGAAGAAGACCACCACAGTAATGTGGGAGCCACAGGTGGATAAGGCTTTGCGCCGCCCTTCCTGACTAAAGTTCTTCAGGGAGTGCAGAATCACCCCTTATGAGATGAGTAAGAGTGTAAAGATGACCACACACATTGTCCCATCATTGGCCAACACTGTGAGGGCAATAATGTGGGTGTCAATGCAGGCAAGTTTTAACAAAGGGTACATATCACAGATGAAGTGGTCAATGATATTGGGGCCACAGAAGGGAAGGTTGTAAACAACTAGAGGATGAAGGACAGCATGTAAAAATCCACCAGCCCAGGCCAAGAGCAGCAGCAGAACACACACTCGCTGATTCATGATTGTCAGATAATGCAAGGGTTTGCAGATGGCCATGTAGCGGTCATAGGCCATGACCACCAGGAGTAAAATCTCAGCACCACCAAATAAGTGCTCCATAAATAGCTGGGTCATACACACTTGGAATGAAATGGTTTTCTTCTCACAAAGGAAGTTTTTAATCATATTTGGACTGAAGGTAGTAGAATAAACAGCATCCATAAATGATAAGCAACCAAGAAAGAGGTACATGGGGGCATCCAGGGTTGGGCTGAACACCACAGTCAGGACAATGAGTAGGTTGCCCACCATCGTCACAATGTAGATGAGCAAGGACACAACGAATAATATTTTCTGACCCTGGAGGCTCTGAGTGAGCCCCAAGAGGACAAACTCAGTAACATTGTTCCTTTGTTCCATAGGTGCTTTTGTATGTTTTATTTCAGAGTTCAGGACAATTTTACCTGTAAATATAATTATTTCTATTGACTTACAGAAGTGTTATGATAATATGTTCATTCATTCAACAAATAGGCTGTTTACTTTATTCTATTCCAGTACTTCAGATATTATAATATATTATAATATTGATAATTATAGTTGAGGAACATTTTAAACAACATATTATTTAATCAACATTATAGTGTATTGTAATATAGTATAATATTATAATGTATTGTAATATTGATTATATAATGGGCTGATTAAAACATTTTCCCTAAACTCAAAAATCTTTTAGACTAATGGAAAGGTAAGGAAGTAGACACTTTTTCGGGAAAAGGGCATATTATTAAATAAATGATGTGCCACAACTAGCCTTCCCTCTAGAAGCTAATTAAATCCTACATACAGCTAATCCCTTACATAAAAATTAATAGTGATGAAAGGTTTAATAAAAAAGCAAAACAAAGTTTACCTCATATATACTTCCAGCTAATGTAGGAGGTGAATTTCTACATTCTAGGGGTGGAAGAATCTTCTTAACCAATCATCAAAATCCCAAATAGATATATTTCACAATTTCAATTTTTTTAAGGATTTAGGAACAATGCCACAACACCAATACCCAAAAGTAATTTGGAGAAAGATTTACATGTTAAAGAATATACACAGAGGTAATATCTAAAAGAGACAAAGATGTCTAAACAATTAACCAATTAAAGGTAAAAATGTGAAATAAATAAAAATATCAACAATTAAAGGAAGAATACATTTAAATGGTCAAAAGTCATATGATAGGATGCTGAAGCTCATCTCTGAGCAGAAAAATAGGAATTGAAGTAACAGCTTGGTTGTTACAATATTATCTTGGGCTCTTCAAAGTCACTGAATCAAGGTCTACAGAGGCTACCTCAACTTTTCATTTTTATCAGATTAACGGGCTATGTTGAGAGAATATATAAATTGAACTTCTGATCAGATTTACAAATATCTGTCCATGAAAATGTCCCCAAAGATTTACACTTGTAATTAGTTCTAAGGATGTCTTCCAGAAGGTAAATTTATTCCAGATTGTTAGAATATGAAAATATTCAAAAATAATATTATAGGACAGAATCAATCTTTAGATATTTTAGTAATCATAAAGGATTCCTAACATGGCTGATTATGAAAATCCCAAAAGAGAATTCTTAAAAGATTGAATTCTCACAACACCAATGCACTCTTGCAAAATTAAAAGCCTAGTTTAGAATGTTGTTTCTAATTACACTTCCTGGATTACCTGCATAAGGAGAAAGCTGTTCAATCCATGTTCTGGGCTCTGGTGCCTTCTCCCATGTCCTTCATGCACTGATGCCATCTCTGAGAACACAGAGACTAAGATGCATGCAGCATCACTGGACCTTGAACTGCTTCCACATGACCAACTCTTTCCATGCTTGCAGGAAATCTAATTCATTTGTCATTCTGAAAACTGTTACTTTTCACATTGTTGGAATTTTCAAAATGAATATGAATATTCTATTCCCTAAAGAACTGTGAATCTTAATTTTGAACAGCAACTCAAAATATTCACTATTGCACAATTTGTCCTGATAACAAACAAGTGTTAAACCAACATTTTGATTGGAGAGAGAGAAAACTCCAAATTATTTAAGAATTGTTTACAATAAAAAGTTTGCTGTTTGTGTTGATACCAATGAAAGTAAAATAGTGAAACAGCCTTTGCAGCGTTTTGATTCACAATATCTTATACTGTCCTGTCTTCACACAGCATTGTTGAACTTTGCTTTTCCTGAAGGATGGAAAATAATTTCATGTGCATACTTTACTATGTTTTGAGTCCATCATTTCAATTTAAGAAGAGGCCTGTCTTGCTTTTACTGCCACAGACAAATTCTCTCTGATGTTAGGGTGAAAGGCTGTAAATAGTTTGTCTACATTTAACTGCAGCACATACTACTGAGTCATTCACTTGGTACATCTTCAAGGCTCATTTGGTCTAATTAAAACATTGGGAATTTAGTCATAATTTTGAGGGTAGACTTTATCTCCAGAGATGCCTCCAGGATAACCACCATGTGAAACAGGACTTAGAGAACCCTGTCCTCCGGGAGAAAATCATGAGAAACAACTTAGCGTCTTATAACCAAAAGGGAAATGTCTAGACTGGGAAAAAATTAAATATGAAAAATCTCTCGTTTAAGTCATGACCTTCAAAATTGGCAAATCTCATTAAGTTTAAGCTTTGTATTGGAAGACGATATCTGAACTGATTTCCAAAAGTAACGAATGCTCTTTTCAGAACAAGTCATTTAAAGTTTATTTCAAATGCAGATAAAAGTTGTCAAATAATTTCAGACAAGCAAGTTAATAAAATCCGTGTTAGTGTCAACCTGGGGAAGGAGAAAATATCTGTCAGACAATTCCATTCATGTCAAAGTGTCGTAAGGCATTCACCAAATGAGAAATGCCCTAGGCCAGTACACAGATTCCAATACATTTTTAAGGACTTAAATCATAAAGCATACCTATATTATAATACTGTAGTTCAATTAGAAATTAATAACAAAAATATAACACTTTCCAATTATTTACAAATTAAGCAACAAAGGCCTAAAATTTTCCATGAATATTTTCAGGTATGTTTTCAACTGAAATCTAATGATACACATGTATTTAAAAGAAATATGAAAGGTATCTATGAAATATCTGTATAAATATATATTGGGGTTTATAATATAATACAATAAATATAATATAATATAATATACAATACTACACAATTTAATATGTGTAAATTAACTGGATGAAGCTAAAGGAGTGCTTAGAGAGAAATGTATAGCTTTAAATGCGAATATTAGAAAACAATAAATATTTTAAGGGATGAACTAAGCTTCTATCTAAAGATGCTAATAAAAGAAAATTAAAATAAACCCAGATAACACTGTAGTATGGAAATGGTATTGAGGAGATAGACGTCATTAAAAGAGTAATTGATTGAAAATAACAAATCTATTTAAAACCAGGAATTGATTCTTTGAATGTTAAATAAATTGGTAAGTTTCTAGCAAAATGGACTAAGAAAATATAAGAAAAAATTATCAGAATCAAGATTGATGAGATGGTCATCACTGCAGATTCTCTAGACTGTAAAGAAGATAATATAATAATATGATAAATAAATTTATGTCAGTATAGTTGCCACCTAAAAGAAAATGGACCCCTGCTATGAAAAAGACAACTGTCTAAACAAACACAGAAAAATAGTTAAAAACTGGAATAATCTAATACCTACATAAATTGTTTGTTTAGAATCCTACCTTTCCCCTCCCCAAAATTTCATTCCCATGTAGCTTTAATTAATCAATTCTGTATAACAACTATACAGAAATAGTACCAATCTTACATAAACACTTTCACAGAGGGGAGAAAATTAATATACATCCTAATGCATTTTATGCACCCTGAATAACCCATATATGAGAAACAAGGGCATCAAAAGAAAAATAATTAGATTAATACCTTACATTAGCAAAGACACAGAATTCTGAACATGATACTCACTTTGATTCCTTTGGATGTTTTCTTCTAGAATTAAAAAAAATCTTGCTGAAATGGTTTTTGAGACAGGTCTTGAGAAGCGCTCAGTCTAGGGCTAATCATGTCTCACTACTGATGCAGAATCTTTCAAAGTATTCAACCAACAGCACTGCCCCTGTGAACTATGAGGTTTTCTAGCTGGTGAAAATAGGCACACTTCCTGGCCCAGTGTGTGAGCACCAAGCACTCTTCGCTCTAATCCACCTGGATAAATCTTTCCCCAGCCTCAGGTATTTTCCTCAAATACACCCACTGAGTGGTACTCTGAGGAGCAGTTGAGAGGGATGCTGTTTAGTACTCCTGAATTCTCTCTCTCTCTCCTGCTCTCTAGCTCTCTGGCTAATCTAGCTCTCTTTCTCTCTGTCACCCCACAGACTACCCTGCCCTCTCACCCCCCATCACATCTATAAGTAGATATATCTTCTGCACTGTTCTAACCTTAGAATTCTACCTGTTTTGGTCTCCTCAGACTCTGAAATTCATCTGCTCAACTCAATGAGTCTACTGGGATTTTATGAGGTATCCCTCTCTGTACCACAGCATGGAAACTTTTGAAAGGTAGTAAACTGGAAAAATCCTAGATCTCAACTGGTTTCCAATCTTTCATTTGATCACTGGCACTTACTTCTCACATCTGGTGTCTTGAAAATAACTTCATGTTTCTTCTGGTTTGGTTGCTTCCTTTCCCAAACTCTATGTGATTATTTAGAGCAGTTTTAATCATAATTCCAAATAGCTGGAAACAGCTGTTGTCTATATCTCTTAATTGAGAAAAGGATAAAGGAATAGTGATATATCCATAATATGAAATATTATTCAGCAATAAAATGAGTAAACTATGGATTAACACATTGATATGCATAAATCTCATGTGCATGATAGTAAGAACAAGAAGCCATATTTAACAGAGTACAGAGTAGTCATAATCTTACATATAGAAAATGCAAATAATTGCATCAAACTCTTGGAACTACCAGACAAATATAAGAATGTTTCAGCATACAAAATCAACATACTGAAACGAGTTGCATTTACATATATTAACAACAAACTCTCCAAAAAGAAGTGTAAACAATAATCCTATTTACAGTAGCATCAACAAGAATAAAATACACAGGAATACATTTAACCAAGGAGGGGACATTTGTACACTGAAAACAAGATGACACTGATGAAAGAAATTAAAGACACAAAGAAAGATACCCCATGTTCATGTATTGGAAGAATAAATATTGTGAAAGTGGTCGCACCACCCAAATCAGTTTGGAAAAGATCAGCAATCAAAGAAAACGTGTAAAATTCATTCATGGGCATTTCATGCAAAAGGAGTACAAATCATTTGGAACATGTGAATAGACGCCCAAGTGGATGGCGTGCTGGCAACAACGATGAACATCAGCATTTTAAATCCATAAAACAATGGACTCAGTTCCACTTCTAGGAACTCATATGAACGAAATCTCAAAAACTTCATTGCAGAAGTGTTTAGTATTGAGAAAGACTGGGGAAAACATGAAGACGACCAGACACATCCATTTTACGGTATATTTATAGAGGAGGTAAGCAGTAGGAGGAAACTAGGAGTTAGATCTGCATAAAGTGGAGTGTAAAGATCATCAGGAGGCTGAGCAATAAAATGCAAACTTTAAACACTGAAACATAGACACAAACATAGATGAAAGTGTGCTTGAATTTGCAGGTTATTACTTGAAGAATCTTAGGAACAGAGGATAGTGACTGCATCTGTAAGGACTGAGAGAACAGAGTTTGGGATGGGGAGGAGGTTTATTCTACATAATTTCATTTTGCATGGATTCTACTTTTAGTATTTATTATTAACCAGCATACCTATAATTTTTATTTAAAAAATTGAAAATTACACTGATTTCATATGTGAAAGAAATGAAATTGAGTAAAAAGTATACTCTATATACTAATAATTATTTTAAATAGTATAGTGAATAAAATGAAAGGAAAATAATCTGACTAAAAATTAAAAATTAATGAGAAGGTAATAATAGTATAAGCAGAAATTAATTTGAAATTAGTAACTTTATAAAAATTCATTAATTCATTACATATTATTTACTTAGTCTCTACTGTAAATGCATCTTACCTTTCTAAGTGTAGTGATAAATCAGACATTACTCAGTTTACTTTCTAGCAGGGAATTTTTAGTAATAGAATGAACATATACTTAATTTTTCAATTATAATAATCACTAGTCCTTTAAAAAATGGAAAGTTTGCATCAAATTTATGAAGACTTTTCCATTCCAAGGAGATTGACCCTAAAGCTTATTACTAACTTCATGATCGATAATGTACTAATTTGTCTTGATCTGCCTTTTTTTCCCCTCCAGAGCTTCTTTATAGCATTAGTCATCTCAAAATTTCTTACATTGTAGGTTAATGGGTTCAGCATGGGGTTTATGAGTATATAAGGCACAGTCAATGATTTGTCAGTGGAGAAGGCTTTAGCAGGTCTTGCATTCAAGAAAACACAGGGAGCATAGAAGCAGACAACCACAATGATGTAGGAACCACAGTTCTGGAAGGCTTGAGCCTCCCCTCCTGACTCAGGTCCTTCAGAGTGTGCAAGATGACTCCACAGAAGATGAGTGAGAACAGAAACACAATAGCAGAGGCCAGTCCCCCACTGGCCACCACTAAGATGCCAATGACATAGCTGTCAGTAGAGATGAGTTTCAGTAAGGGCACATGTCACACATAAAGTGATCAATAACATTGGGGCACAGAATGGGAGCCCATAAATAGTGCTAATCTGAATTACAGAGTACAGAATACCTCCCACACAGGACATTATCAGCAGCACAAAACACACCCTTTGCCTCATGATAACCAAATAATGCAAAGACTTACAGATGGCCACATAGTGGTCATAGGCAATCATCAACAGAAGGATGATCTCTGATTCACCAAAAAATATTCTGTAAAGAGCTGGGTCATGCAAGAGTCAAAGTATGTGGTATTTTCCCAAAGATCAAGTCAGAAATCAATTTGGAGGAAATAGAAAAGGAATAAATTAGATTTAAAAATGATAGGCTAGCAAGAAAAAAGTACACTGGTGAGATCGGGGTCTTACCGACTGCTATAGTCATAATAATGAGCAAGTTGCCCACCACAGTCAAAATATAGAAGAGCAAGAACTTAACAAAAAGGACTTTCTGCTCCTTCACATTCTGTGTGAGGCCTAAGAGGATGAATTACATTACACTATTCCTTCAATCCATCTAGTTTGTACAGGAGCTGAGTTCACATATTAGAAGCAGTCAAGCTACAAAACAAGCAGGGAAAGGTCTAAATGCATTATAAGTTAATCTTTTTATTTATCCATTCAAATAAAACAATGTGTATAGTGTATCAATGTGTGTCCAATGTGGCACAGATATTGTGATGACCAATTTAAAAAAGTCCTAGTTCCCTATCCCCAGCGAAAAAGTGCTCTTACAAGAATATTGACAAAATGCTAAGGGTCAGAGTATAGGAATATATCAATCAAACTGGATTCAGAGAAGTCTTCTCAACAAAAGCAATACTTTAGTTGAGATTTAAAGGAAAGGTTAAAGAATAAGAAATGATGGCAAGGGAACTGCCTGTTAAGCACACAGTTTATAAAGTCACAAAGCTGTAATACTTGAGATAGACACACAGGGTGACGTGACCATGATGGTGGAGTAGAAAGACCCTGAACTCATGTAATTCCCAACAAAACACTAAAATTACAACTATTTATGGAACCACTCTTGATGAGGAAGACCTGATGACTAGTAGATCCTCTTATTAAAAACATAAAGCAGGATTCAGGATATGACTGATAGGAGTGGCAGATACAGGGTATAGTCAAGTCCCATACCTCAGGTGTGCAACACACAAACAAGGGAGAATCCAGTTGCAGAGGTTCTCCCAGAGGAGCAAAGGGTCTGAGCCCCACATAGTGCTCCTCAGCCCAGGGGTCCTGCACTGGGAAGGTAATCCCCCCTAACATATATGATGTTGAAAGCCAGTGAGGATTCCTTGTGGGAGAACCAGGGGGCTGTGGAAAATAAAGACACCAGCCTTAAAGGTCACGCACAAAATCAGACACATCCCAAGAAGAAACAGAAATCAGAAATCAGCCTGTCAGACCAAGTTGCTGTATTGGACAGAGCCTCCCAGGGAGGTAGGAGAAATTGGGACTTATCTTGATACATAGATGCTTGTAGCAAACATTTAGGGTAGCTACTATTTCCCCCATTTCAATAACACATTTTTAAGTAACCTACTCTTTAAAAGAAGGAAATAAAGGAAGGAAGGAAGGAAGGAAGGAAGGAAGGAAGGAAGGAAGGAAGAGAAAGAAAGAAAGGAAGAAAGAGGCATAATACTGTTATTTAAACTCAGACCAAACTGAAACTCTTGCTATACTTCAAACAACTACACAAATCTCTATCCAGTTCTGCTCACCTGTACATGCTCTTACAAGATGTTTTTTTTTTTCTTACTGTTTACCAAGAAAGACATATTATTCATTTATTTCTTTACTTGATTACTATCCTTCTATTACCCACTGGAACTTATTTCCACATAAAAACAACTCTGTTTTTTTTATTATTCAACATTGTATACCCAGATCCTATAACTCTCTGGCCCACTGTAGACACAGAACACTATTTTTTGGATAAATTAAATAAGTCAAAGTTGCCTGAAGTGAATTTATTATGAAGCCACTTTTTCTAGTAATAAATATTAACACTATTGGATAACAATGGGAAAAACCCTATGGAAATAGCACCTGTTTAGCTTTTCAAGTTGCTACCTCATGTCCAAGCAGAGTATCAATTTCCTCAATAATTGAGTTGCTGTTTCCCTCTAAATATCTCCTTCATCCAAGTGTTACTTCTTGTGAAATTCAATGATTTGAATTTCATTTCTTGAGCCTGTTACATCCCACTTTCCTGGATGCCCATGAAGGGTAATACATCTCCAGAAAAATGATAATTAGATAACTATTTTTTGATGAAAGAAGAGTCAAGAGAATGTAAGTAATCTGCGAAAGGGAGGACAACAAAGAGATGAAGGGAAGAAAAAGCCCCTCCCCCCAAAGAAATAAGGGAAGAACTCCTCAGTGACAACTTCACAATGTGGCCAATGATCAGATCTGTGTTTTGATATTTTCACATCATGATGACAAGGAGTATTGTGAAGTGGGAAAAACTAGAGAAAGCCGATGCTAAAAGACTTCCTGGTCTTGCTTAACTTTATTGAGTCTCATTTTAATTTTGTATAACATGGAATAAAAATTGTATCTACCAATACTTGTTCCTACAATAAGAGAGTTAAAGCATGTAAAGAACCTATCAAAATGTATGCCTCATAGTTGGCCTCTACTATAGTGAGCTCACTTCCCTCACTTAATGCCTAATATTTTCACCAAAGTAAAATTGGAGATTAAGCCAAAGTATCCTCATACAACAGATACAAACATTCTATCTCATTGATTTTTAGCAGAAACACACTTACTACATATATACACATTTTAATGAATCAAAAATAGTCACAATGCAGTTGGCCCTCAGGAGAGATTCTTGATTATGACTGCAATGGAGCGTCTAAAGGAGCTTTAAACTTGCTCACAAACCAGCAAGACTCTATCCACTGAGAACGCCATACAGCCTATTCTTCCTCATTCAGTTCTCACACCTTCCAAGTTTTCTGTTGACAATTCCTAATTCATGCCTCATTAGACTTCTCATCCCTCCACTGAGCCCATGGTACAGCCCTTACGACATAACCATTGGCCTTAGATTCTCTCTTCAAATCCTCTCTTTGGTCTTACAGTAGAAACCTCATTTACTCAAGACTTTCCCCATCCTTAACCCTGGATTCCACACATCTCCTCTCTGAGTCACAAGACAAAATGACCACATATCATTTAGTCTAGATTGTGTTGAAGGGTTTAAGTCTCATCAGGAATTTCAAACTTGACTATTTAAATAGAGTAAGTGCTGATTATATCATCCTCTAGGCCTAGACTTTATGGGAAAAAGTTCTGTTTTTAATTAATTGGAGACTGCCATGCACAATTTGGTAAACACAGTCACCCCAATACCATGCTGAGATGGTACTGAATTTTCAAATGATGGACAAAATAGCTCCAGTTGATCACTGAGTTTGAGAAAGTGACATCTGTGAAAAGTAACATATGTTGGAGTGCTGCAGTCAGGCAAGCTTAGACTTATAAAGAGTTATTAATAACATAGGATGACCTGGGATTTTTCACATGCACAGAGGAGCATTGCAGGTATCTCCCACATTCTGAAAGTTTTCCTTAGCCACTCATCTTTTATGACATTCAACACTAGTACTTGTTTTCACTAATGGAAAGAAATCCAAAGGGGATACTTGTTTCTACAATAGAAAAAAGAAAAACAAACAAAAAATCTAAAAAACAAAAAGCAAAATCTATTATCATACAAATGTTGGTGAGTTTTAAAACATTTTTCCATTTTTGTTTATTGAATTACAGTTAATTTACAATACTGTGTTAGTTTCAAGTGTACAGCAAAGAGATTTTGTTACCCATATATTTGTATAGGTATACATATATATGATCTTTTCAGATTCTTTTTCATTATTGGTTACCTTTACCATACTCACATAGCTCTTTTGTAAAAGTTAAGAGGCGTAACTTGAACTTTCAAACAAGGAATAAACTTGTTCCTCTGAATCCTATAGTGCTACATGTGAGACAAGTCTAAAAATATTTGACATCATCTTCTTGAAGGAAAAATGAAATTGTGAAGAACGCAGATAATTTTCTTATCTATAGACCTAAACATAATACAGACAACTGTGTCTTATTTGAAAGGAAGTAAGACTGAGTGTTAAAGGCCTGGATTGGATGTTTCTAGGTGAAACTATTGAGAGGAAGTTGCATTCCAGTGGAATAGCTCCTGATGCACATTATGGGGTAAGCAAGTATGATGTGAGTTCAGAAAATTAGTAAACCTCATTTGGCTTCAAATTGATTCACTGGAAATTAGGATAATAATAATACAAACACCAGTTTAGTATGTGGAAATATATACTGAATATGCCTGATAGAGAATAAAGTGTTACTTTAATGTAAATATATGTCACACCTACAGAGTAATAGTGACGGAAACTAACCATTGATGTTTTTCTGTTGAGATTTCTAAAAGATGTTTACCCTTGTTTCAAATGGTTCCTCAAGTCTTGGTATAAAAAATGACAACATTTCCGATTATTCAACAAGAAATATGAGCCATAAGAATATTTAAGAAAATAGAGCAAATTAAGAGTAATTTCAAAATTTCTCTTTTTTTTTTTGTTTCAAGGAAATAATTAGACATAAATTGGGAATTAATCTACTCTCCTTTTGTGGGTGTCACTTGTTTTGCTTTTGGTAAATTCATTGCACAGAAAAAAAGAAATCAGCTGTTATTCCTTCACTCAACTGTCCCTCCCCCACGTACTTACCTAAGCATTTCTATCCCTTATTTGCTTTACCACAGGCTAAGCGAAAATAGAAGAATTCCTAAGATCAAGGTCCAATGGAAAAGCCAATTTCATCCAAATAACATATATGAAGAATTGAGTAAAGTAGCAACAAGACTATGAAGAAAACCTTACCCTATAATCATCAAACATGGGGTTTACACTTATTCTTTCTATTGCCAACTCTGAGGTATGAACATGAACACTGAGCCTAGGTAAAGTACACTAAAGTCATCAAAATGCCTAAAAAATGCATGCCTAGCCAATGTTAAGTAATCAACAAATATTAGTTCCTTTTTCCATTTGTTTTGGTCGATGATCAGAAAAATTTCTTAATTTTCTTTCTCAGTATACAACAGGTATAATCCTCCCTGTGTATATAAATCACCAAATGCTTGGCACCCTGAACAGCCTAGGTTACTCTACTCTTCAACAAACCCAAACCTCATGGTGATTTTCACCTCTGTGTTTCTCACTGTGTAAATGATAGGATTTAACACAGGAGTGAGGACTGCATAGAACACAGCCACAAACTTGTCCCCAGGTTAAGTGGTCACAGGACGCATATAGGTGAATATACAAGGACCAAAAAAGAGCACCGCTACTGTAAAGTGGGATCCACATGTAGAGAGGGCTTTGCATCATCCTTCAGAGCCACGGGATTTCAGGGAGCTCAGGATGACTATGTAGGAGATGAGAAGCATGAAGAAAATGAGCAAGCACATGTTAGCTGCCACCACCATTCCAAGCCAGTAGGTGTCACTTCAGGCACTTTCCAACAGTGAGAAGAAATCACACATGAAGTGGTCAATGACATTGGGACCACAGAAGGTCAAGTTCACAGTGAAAAGAATCTGCACAGTGGCATGTAGGATTCCCCTAATCCAGGCCACCACCATCAGGAGTTGGCAGAGCCGCTGTCGCATGATGGTCATGTAGTGCAGAGGCTTGCAGATGGCCACATAGCGGTCATAGGCCATGGCAGTGAGGACAATGACCTCTGATCCTCCCAGGAAGTGCTCCACAAAGAGCTGAGCCAGGCAGCCACCCCAGGAGATGGTTCTCCTCTGGTACAGCAGGTCAATGGACACTTTGGGGGTGGTGACAGAGGTGAAGGAGGCATCTAAGAAGGACAAGTGAGTGAGAAAAGTGCATGGGAGCAGAAAGTGTGGGGCTGAGGGAGATGGTCATGACAATGAGCAGATTGGCCAACACAGTAAAAAGGAAAATGAACAGAAAGACAATGAAGAGTATTTTCTGCAAGTGTGGGTTCTGTGTGAATCCCAGGAGAACAAATTCAGTCACCTTGTTGAGAGGCCTGAGGAGAGTCATTTAGAAAATAACACCTTCCTGGGGCCTGAATTACCTACAAAGGAATAAAGAATGATACCTGTTAATCATGAAAGCATTTATCCTGAATTTCAATGGAAAAAAAAAAAAAAAGTTCAGTCCCTATAACTGTGGAGCATATTCTTGGCCCCTTTGCCCCAGTACTTGTTTCAAGTCTCTCTTATTTTATCTATTATGCTTTCCACCTCTTCAGATACTTGGTTCCTGTCACCTTTAAAACATTTATAAGGCAACATTTGATGTGTAATTTCCTGAGATCCCACTGGCTATCTACATGAAATCTGGATTCTCATTCTAGTTCCAACTCCATGTGACTCTGCAGTTATCTCAGTGTACCATTCTTTTAAGACCTCCTTTTTGTCTGATAGGTTACAAATTGTAATTCGCAGATATATCTTATACTTTTAAAATTGCCTAAACAGGTAAGAATTATTCCCTCTACAGGAGAATTTATATTTGAACCCTCAACTCTAACTGTGGAAAGGAAGACAAGAAATATCTGTCATAAGCTGGGAGTTTAGGGAAATATATATGTCACTGGTGACACACTATACCTGGCATGACCTAGAACACACAAGCTATTCTGCTGTGTTTCCTCATTTATCATAGTGCCTGACATAATGTCTGCAGTATCTGAAACCTATTAGGTTATGAGTAAATTCTTGGTGAATTGCCATTCTTCATGGAAAAGAATATACCTAATTCCCCAGACCATCAACTTAGCAGGAATTCAAGTGCTCTTGTCCTCCAGGTCTGTCTATCTATTATCTTTCTACTGTATGAGAAACACAAACAAAAGTTTGAAAGGAAGCTGCATTATATTTCAACAGTTTCTGACAGAAGTTATGGGGTAATTATGAAAATATTTAACTGCCTCTAGGAATGAGTATGTTCCTGGCTCACTTTATTTTCAAGATAGTGTGTTTATTATTTGACACTTTTTATACTTCAAAATTATCTTCCACATATAATTAAACACAATCATATTAGCAAAATTTTAGCTTCTGAAGACTTGGAGAAAAAGCTCTTGCATAAGGGTTCAATACAAGAGGACCTTTCAGGCAAAGGTAGTCCTTATTTTCAAAGTTCTAAAAATAAAAATTTAATGTGGAGAACAAAAATAGTTTGCTAGGAAAGATAGAGTGATAGATAATGTACTACACATATATACATATATACACAGACTAACCCAGACTCATAAAAAATCTATTAGTTATGATAAGTACCTATTACAAGTTCACTCATTCAATGAATATTTATTGGACACATGCTGTATATTAATGTATGTTGTTCACACAAGGTCATGAAGAGCATCCTTGTTAAATGCCCTTAATAACTAAAATCTCATTGCCAAATAGTATCAATTCTTCCATCCATGATTGGAATAAAATTCCCACTCCTTTATGTTTCTGCTACATGCAATCTCATGCCTTCCTCTCCTAGCTTCCCATAGCATCCATCATCTATCATTCCTAGTTATAGGCTATGGCATTACTAAGAGAATGAGAAATTTGGTGACATAAATTTCCCAAAGAAAAGAGAAGAGAAGACATAAATATAATACAGTGTTTTCTGCATAACATATCTTTCCTTTCAAAGATTAATTGATAAAGAGCTTTCATTTTTTGTTATCTAAGATGAAAATGTGATACTTGTGTGGAAACAAAGTGCAGCAACTTCACTGCATTTCCTTATTCTGTGTGGATCCCCAACAGAACTGAAGAGAATATAGTGTACAGAAAATAAGAATCAGACGTGATTAATAACAGTGTTTTAGAAACAGCTGTGAAGAAATAGAAAGTACTGTTTTATTTTTCTATTTCTCCAATATACTCTTTCTAGAAATAAGCCCTATTGTAAAATATTTTTAGAAGACAAAAATCATTATTTAGAAATATGTTCAACACAATTATTAGAAGCTGTGGAAAATTTAGAAATGACATTGAATGTTCAACATCGGATAAATGGATAAGTAAAATATACATGGTGCATCTCTGATTAATGCATAGTTTTCAACAAAGATGTTTTTAAAAATTGTGCAATAACAAAGAAGTTTCTTAAGTTGTATTATAAAGTGGAGAAAAGATTGGATACAAAATTGGATTTTAAAATTATTCTCACTAATTTAATTCTAACTTATTATTCTATCTAATTTAAGTATATATCAATAAGAAAAAGACCCCAAACATTTTTACTTCTAAACTGATAATACTTTGTTTGAGCCTATGTTTCTTGATGTTTTGTATGCTGAAAAAGGGATTTAAATGTCAGATAGGTGTGGAAGAGGGGTGATGATAAGATTTGCAAGATCAATTGAAACCTGAGAGTCTATGATTATATGATTTTATTAAATCTCACCTATGCACATCTCTGACATAAATCTTTGGCCAGGGCCCCAGGCAGATGTTAGTTCACCAAGAAAGAAGTTGTAAGATTTGAAAATGCCAACTAATTCAGCTGTAATAACTGTCTTTGCTGATGTATAAATGTTACCTGTGGATAAGCCTTAAAAGTACTACCACATATCCGATTTGTGGGCAAATTCTGTAAAGCTTCTTAGCTGTGGCTAATAGGATCTCAAGGGTATTTCACCATCATTATCAGACCTTGCCAATGACTCAATTATTTCATGTAAGTTAAATCAACAGCATAGAAGAACTTTTATAGAATTCATCTCTGAATTTGAACTCCTCTTTGAGTCTACATGAAGATAATACATAAGAGAAAAAAAACAAAAACACGATTTGACTACTTATCAATTTAGATATTTGATAATATATAAGCTTAATATGGTGTCTGAATATTTAGCATCATGTGAATTAAACATTTAGATGAGAATTATCTGATATTTAAATTTTTATCATAATATTGTGATGTTTTAAATGATTTACCATTCCTAGTTATACATAAATATCATATAAAATAAATTATTGTAGCAAATGTCAAAGAAGCCTAAATATTTGTAGCAAATACATGTATATATTTTATGTAAAATAGTTTATCAAAATTTATCAGTAAATATTCTCACTCCAATAGATTAAAAATTCAAGTAATTTACAAAGTCTATAGAGTGGATTCTATGTCCCATATGTTCTGCAAGGAACAGGGAACACAGAGTCAATGAAGTAACTTTCCTTGACTCCAGGAGCTTATAGATCAATGAACATAGACAATTAACAAGAATATATAACTCATCACTTCAAATAATTACATGTTTGAAAATTCACTAAATTTCTGTCTTGATTCATTTGCACTTCCATTACAGGATACCATAGACTAGATGAATTAAATAATAAACATTAATTTTTCACAGGTTTGGTGGCTAAAAAATCCAAGATTAATGTGCTGACAGATTCCATATCTGGTGAGGTCCCCTCCTAAGTTCATAGACAGCCATCTTTTTCCTGTGTCCTCACATGGCAGAAGGGTCACATGAGCTCTCTGAGGTCTCTTCTTTAGGACATTAATTCCATCCATCAGAGTGCCACCTTCATGACTTAATCATTTCCCTAAGGATCCACTACAAATACCACAATATTGAAAAGAATCTAACATGATTTTGGAGAGGGAAACAAACTTTCAGTCTATAGCAACATACAAAAGTTGAGGAATAAATTACACAAATTCTGATAAACTAAATGCTTGCTATTATTTGGTCAACAGTATTGTATTTGAGAAGATTTTGTGATAATATACAAAAAATCTCCATATAAAGAGGATAAAAAATGGATATGTGGTTTCTTATACAGTGTGACTTATTAGTGAAAGACTCCATCGCCCGATAGCCTTAGCCCCTCATGAATTCAGACTAAATATGGGAAGCATACAACTAAGCTCCTTTGACCACATGCTTCCAACCATTTTAGAGGCAGATAATTTGCATGATGTCTCTGTAAAATAAAACCACAAATTCCAGCCTCTTTATTACCTAGGAATCTGTCTTTCTTTAAAAAGAGCGATAAGAATGGCACATATTGTCAGCATCTTTCTTAACAATGATATCACCCAGAATACCTGGTGTCAAGTTCTGTAATGCATATTTGAAGCTCATGGATTATAAATTAAGCTTAACTTCCACATGAAAGACAGTGCCTGGATCTCTACAGTAGGCTATGAAACAATATAAGCCAAAAAAGAGTTGGGGATATTGAAAAATAGCAGAGGTTTTGCCAGTTATTCCAAAATATCTGGGAAGATGAATGGATCATCTTATGAAAATATAACTCCAAACAAATCTGGTAAGCTTCAGGAGATAATATAATTGCCGAATTGGAAAAAGAAGTAGGATTTGTTTATTTTTCTGCATATATGCCATATTCATTCAGATTGCTTCTATAAATTTAGCTTTCTTATGATTACTATTACAACCCTGAAACATTTGTTTGTAATATGCTAAACAATATAAAAATAATGTATGTAAAGTATCTTGCAGATATGAGGTATCAACTCACACCAATCAGAATAGCCATCATCACAAAATCTGGAAACAACAAATGTTGGAGAGGATGTGGAGAAAAGGAAACTCTCCTGCCCTGTTGGTGGGACTGTAAATTGGTACAGCCACTATGGAAAACAATTTGGAGGTTCCTTAACAAACTACAAATAGAACTACCATGTGATCCAGTAATCCCATTACTGGGCATATACCCAAAGAAAACCATAATCCCAAAAGAAACTTGTACCATAATGTTTATTGCAGCACTATTTACAATAGCCAGGACATGGAAGCAACCAAAATGCCCATCAACAAATGAATGGATAAAGAAGATGTGGCATATATATACAATGGAATATTACTCAGCTATAAAAAGGGATGAGATGGAGCTATATGTAATGAGGTGGATAGCCCTAGAGTCTGTCATACAGAGTGAAGTAAGTCAGAAAGAGAAAGACAAATATTGTATTCTAACTCACATATACAGAATCTAAGAATGGTACTGATGAACTCAGTGACAAGAACAAGGACACAGGTGCAGAGAATGGACTGGAGAACTTGAGGGGGCTGTGGGTGAAGGGGAAACTGAGATGAAGCGAGAGAGTAGCACAGACATATATATACTACCAACTGTAAAATAGATAGCCAGTGGGAAGTTGTTGTATAACAAAGGGAGTCCAACTCAAGGATGGAAGATGAGTTAGAGGACTGGGATGGGGAGGGTGGGGGGGGACTCAAGAGAGGGTGGTGGGGGAGTCAAGGAAGGGAGGGAATATGGGGATATGTGTATAAAAACAGATGATTGAACTTGGTGTACCCCCAAAAAATAATAAATAAAATAAAAAAAAACAAAAGTAGGATATATACATCAAATATTAATATATGTTCTTTTTGTGTGAAGAGCAGTGAACCAAGTGTTTATGTCATATTTCTTATACTATTTTTTTTGAAATCTGTAATGAACCCTATTAATTCTGAAAAAAGATTCCATTATTTAAGAAACATGAGAAAATCTTCCACTAATTAAATACATTTACAGTATAAACTAGAGCTTAACTAGTCACATAGGACATAAATCTGTAGTCTCAATAGAGACATTTTATACTGATAAACTATATGTATTTTTCCAAGAAATTGTAGAAATCTTAAAAATGTATTTCAAACAATGTCTATACTTTGAACTAGAAAATTATGTGTGTCTTAGTTCAGAGTTCAGGTCATAAATCCCTATAAATAAATATTATTAGTAGTGACTTCCTGAAAACTAAAGTTGTTTATTCAGCAAATAAGCATTATGGTTTATTATACTCTGGTACTTTCAGATATTATAATACAAAGTTGATTAAAACATCATCCCTAATCTCAACAATCTTATAGACTAATGAGGTGGTTTGTGATTAGAGACATATGTGGAAATAGGAATCATTTTAAATAAATGAGGTGCCATAACTAGCTTCCCATCTTAGAAGCTAATAAATTATACATATAGCTAATACCTTATGCAAAAATAAATATTGATTAAAGGTTTAATAAAAATGTGAAGCAAGATTTAATTCATAGTTACTTTCCAGTTAGTGAAGGAGGTGACTTTCTACATTTCAGTGGTGGAAGAATCTTCTTAACCAATCACTGAAAACTCAAACAAATATATTTGACAGTTTCAAAATTTTTTAACGATTTAGGAAAAGATACCACAACATCAGTAGACAAAAGTAGTTTGTGGAAATTATTTACATTTTAGATGATATACATGAGTTAATACCTAAAATAGACACAGATTTCTAAAAAAGTTACTAATAAAAGATATAAATAAAAATATAACCTAATATATCTATAAACAAAAAGTTAAAGGAAGAATCATCTAAATGGCCAGAAAACTTATGATAGGATGCTGAAGCTATCTTGTAAACAGAAAAGTAGGAATTGAAGTAACAGCTTGCTTACTATATTATTAACTTATGTTCTTGAAAATCACTCAATCAAGTCTACAGATGCTAAATCATCTTTTAATTTTTAACAGCTGAACAGACTACATTTAGAGACCATATTAATTGAACCTATGATCAGACTTATATGTATCTGCCCATGAAAATATCCCCAAATAATTACATTTGAAATTAATTTATAAGAATTTTTTGAAAAGGTAAATTTTTCCAGATTATTAGAATATGAAAATAACCAACAAGAGTATTACAGAATAGAATCAATCTTCACATATTTTAGGAATTACAAAGGATTCCTAACATGGGTGAATATGAAAATCAAAAAGGAAAACTCTTAAAAGATTGAATTCTCACATCACCAGTGTACTCTTGCAAAACATAAAGCCTACTTCAGATTTTTGTGTCTAAATACCCTTCCTGGATTATCTGCACAAAGAGAAAGCCATTCAACCCATGGCCTGGGCTCTGGTATCTTCTCCTTTGTTCTTCATGCACTGATGCCATCTGTGAACACAGAAAGATATATGCAGCATCACTGGACCTTGAACTGGTTTCATGCGACCAACTCTTTCCATGCTTGCAGAAAATCTAATTCATCTTGGTCACTCAGAGAAATATTACTTTTCATATTGTTGATATTTTCAAAATTAATATCAATGTTCAGTTACTTAAGTAACTGTGAATCTTGATTGTGAACAGAAACTGAAAATATTCACTGCTGGCAGGATTTGACCTGATAACAAACAAATGTTACATCAATATTTTGATCAGAGAGAGAGAAAACTTAAATTTAACAATAAAAAAATTAAAATAAAATTTTGCTGTTTCTGTTTATTCCAATGAAAGTGAAATAGTGAAATAGCCTTTCCAACATTTTGATTCTCAATCAGCCTTCTTACAGCATTGTTGAACTTTGTGTTTCCTAAAGGATGGAAAATAATTTCACATATATATTTTATTCTGTTTTGAGTCAGTCATTTCAATCAGAGAAGAGCCTGTCATGTGATTACTGCTACAGGCAAATACTGCTCAGGTAAGGGCAAAGGGCCATAAACACTTTGTGTACATGTAACTGCAGCACATACTACTGGGTCATTCAATTTGTGCATCTACAAGGATGATTCTTGTCTAATTAAATTCATTAGTACCTTAAGCATAATTTTAAGGGTAGATAGTTTTATCTTCAGATGCCACCAGGATAATCCTGTGTAGATCATAACTTACAGAACCCTGTCCTCTGGGAGAAAATCATGAGAAAACAACTTGAAATCATATAACCAAAAGGGAAAAGTCCAGTCTGAGCAGAAATGAAATATGTAAAAACTTTGCTTAAATCATGACCTTCAAATTAAGCAAATCTGTTCATGTTTGAGCTTTGTCTTTGAAGAGGATATCTGAACTGATTTCCAAATGATATGTATACTAATTTCAGAACAAATCACTTAAAGTTTATTTCAAATGCAGGTAAAGTTTGTCCCATAGTTTGTCATATGATTTCAGACAGGTAAGTTGATAGCATCTGTGTTAGTATCTAAATGGGAAAAGACTATTCCATTAACCTTAAAGTGCTCATGGGGCATTCACCAAAGTAGAAAATACCTTAGGCTGTGACACAAGTTGCAATACACTTTTAAGTACTTAAATCATACTATGTATATTATATATACACACACATATATAATACATACATATAACATATATATAAAGTAATTCAATTAAAAATTGGTAACAGAAATATACCATTTTCCAATTGTTTACAAACTAAGGAACACAAGTCTGGATTATTCATGAACAATTTCAAAGATATTTTCAACAGAATGATAATGATACACACGTATATAAAAATATATGAATGTTATTTATGAAAGATATACATATAAAGACTATATATAATATAGTACATTATAATATGTATAAACTGAATGCAGCTAAAGAACAACTTAGAAATTTATAGCTTTAAATGCAAATATTAGAAAATAATAAATAGTTTAAAGAATGTTCTAAGCTTCTGTGTCAAGATGCTAGAAAAGGAAAATAAAATAATCACAGAGAACACTGTAGGATGGAAACAGTAAGGAGAAGACAGACATCATTGAAAAAGTAATTGATTGAAAATAGAGAAAATATTTAAAACCCAGAATTTATTCTCTGAATGTTAAGTAACATTATTAAGTTATCAGCAAAATGGACTAAGAAAAAATAATAGAAAAAACAAATTATCAGAATCAAGATTGAAGAGAGGGTCATCAGTGCAGATATTACAGATCTGAAAAAGTTAGTACAGTGATATGATTAATTAATGCAGTATACTTGCCAATTAAAATAAAATGGACTGGCTTCCTAGGTGGTGCAGTGGTTAAGAATCCACCTGCCAATGCAGAGGTCACGGGTTCGATCCCAGCTCCAGGAAGATCCCACATGCCACGGAGCAACTAAGCCCATGTGCCAAAAAAAAAAAAAATAAAATAAAATAAAGTCTAGTAAATAAAGAAAAATTAAAAAACCAAACCAAACCAAAATAAAATGGACCAATGCCATGAAAAACATAACTTTCTGAACACATGCAGAAAAAATAATTAAAACTGGAATAATCTAATATCTAAATAAATTAATTGTTTACAATTCCCCATTCCCCCTAAAAAATTCATCCCCATGTAGCTTTAATCAATCAATTCTATATAACAACTAATCCAGAAATAGTATCAACATTACATAAACATTTTCACAGAAGGTACAAAATTAAAATACTTTATTTTATTTTATGCACCTAGCATAACCTCTATACCAGAATGAAACAAGGGCATCACAAGCAAAATAATTAGACAAATATCTCACAGTCACAAAAACACAAAATTCTGAACAGCATACTTAGTTTGATTCTTTTGAATCTTTTCTTTTTGTTTGTTTTTTTTTTTTTTTTTAGAAAATTCTTTTTCATATAATTTTTGAGACAGATCTTGAGACGTGCTCAGTCTAGGGTTAATCATGTCCCACTACTGATGTAAAAATCTTTCAAAGTATTCAACCAACAGCACTGCTCCTATGAGTTTTTCCAACTGGCAAGAATAAGCACTCTTCATGGGATAGTACATGAGCACCACACAATGTGTAATCCGTCAGGGTAAATCTTTTCCCAGCCTCAGATATTTTCCTCAAATACTTGCACAGATCAGTACTCTGATGAATAGCTGAGAGGGATCCTCTTTAGTTCTCCAGGATTCCCTCTCACATGTGCGCTCTCTCTCTCTCTCTCTCTCTCACACACACACACACACACACACACACACACACACACACACACACACATATGCATCCCACTCAGGTCTATAGGTCTATCCTCTGTAGTATTTTACTCTCAGAATTATAGCTGCCTTGGTGTCCTCAGACCCTGAACTCCATCTCCTCAACTCAGAAAGTCTACCTGGATCTTTTGAGGTATCCCTCTGTAAAACAATAAGGAAAATTTTAAAATGTAATAAACTGGAAAAATCCAACAGCTCAATTTGTTTCCCATCAGTCAGTGATCACTGTCACTTCTTTCTGACATCTAGTGTCTTGAAAATAATTATTTCATATTTTTTTTTGGTTTGTTTGCTTGTTTGCCAAAAACGCTGCTTGAACATTTAGAGCAGCTTTAATCATAATTCCAAGTAGCTTGAAACAGTCCAAATATCTCCTAATTGAGAAAAGGATAAAGGAAATGTGATACATCCATAAAAGGGAATTCTACTCAGCAATAAAATGAATAAGCTACAGACTAACACACTGATATACATAAATCTCATATGCATGATTCTAAGAGCAAGAAGCCATATTTAAGAGTATGGAGTGGATATAATCTTGGGTACAGAAAATGCAAATATTTGCACCAAAACTGTTAGAACTACAAAACAAATCCAGTAATGTTTCAGGGTTCAAAATCAGGGTACAAAAATGAGTTGCATTTACATATAATAACAACAAAATATCCAAAAAGAAAATTAAGAAAATAATCTCATTTTTAGCAGCATTACAAAGCATAAAAGACATAGGAATAAATGTAACCAGGGAGGTAAGAGATTTCAACAGTAAAAATACATGACGATGAAAGAAATTAAAGACACAAAGAGAGATATCCCATGTTCAGGAATTGGAAGAATAAAGAATAATACTGTTAAAGTGGCCACACCATCCAAATCCATATGGAAAAGATCAGCAATCAAAGAAAACATAAAATTCATTAAAAGCAGTCCGTGGAAAAGAAATACAAATCATTTGAAAAGGGAATAGATGCCTAAATGGATGGCATTCTGGCAGCAACTGTGAACATCAATATTTTAAATACATAAAACAATTGACTCAACAATTCAACTTCTAGGAACTCATATGTACAAACTTTCAAAAACTTTATTGCAGAATTATTTAACATTTAAAAAGTCTGGTAAAAACATGAAGACCACCAGATACATCAATTTTAGTGTAGCTTTATACAGGAGTTAAGGAGTAGGAGGAATTTAGAATGAGTGAGATCTCTATAAACTTTTATGTAAAGAACATCAGGAGGCTGAGCAGTAAAATGCAAAATTTATACACTAAAACATAAACACAAATACATAGATGAAAATATGCTTATGTTTGCAGATTATTACTTGAAGAATCTGAGCAAAAGAGTATAGTGACTGCCTCTGGAAGGGCTGGGAGAATCTGGTTTGGGATGGGGAGGAGGTTTATACTTTTTTTTTTTTTTTGAATTTTGCATGGATTCTATTTTTAGTGTTTATTATTAACCATCATACTTTCAATTTTTATTTAAAATTTAAAGTATTACACTAAATTGCATGTTAGGCAAATGAAATTGAATGAAAAGGATATTTCATATATCTCTAAATATTTTATGTAGTACAATAAAGAGAATGAAGATAAAAGTTGTGACTAAAAATAATGAGAAGGTAATAAAAGTAAATGCAGAAATTAAATTAAAATTAGAAACTCTAAAAATTTTATTCACTAATTCATTGTATATTTTTTGATGACTCCACACTGTAAATGCATCCTACCTTTTTAGGTGCAGTGATAAACCAGACACTATACAGTTTACATTCTAGCAGAAAATTGTTATTAACAGCATGAACATAGAGTTCATTCCTCAATTACAATTATCACAAATCCTTCATAGTAATGGAAAGTTTGCATCAAATTTATGAAGACTTTTACATTCCAAGGAGATTGAACCTAATGTTAAATTGCTAACCTCATAATGGATAATTCACCAATTTAAGATATGATCTGCCTTTTCTTTTTCCCCAGAGTTCTTCATAGCATGGTTATTTCAGAATTTCTTAGACTTTAATGAGTTCAGCATGAGAGCTATGAATGTATAAAACACACTTAATGATTTGTCAATGGGAAAGGTTTTAGCAGATCTTTCATACATGAAAATACAGAGAACAAAGAAGAAGACAACCACAGTGATGTGGGAACCACAGGTCTGGAGGGCTTTCTGCCTCTCTTCCTTACTTCCTTGCTTCTTTACTCCCTTCCTTCAGAGAGTCCAAGATGACTCCACAGGAGATGAGTAAGAGCAGAAAAACAGTACTGCAGAGCAGTCCTCCACTGGCCACCTCTAAGATGCAAATGACACAGGTGTCAGTACAGATGAATTTCAATAGGAGTGCATGTTACACAAAAAGTAACCAATGACATTGGGGCCGCAGAATGGGAGCCAATAAATAGTGCTAATTTGAACTACTCAATGCAAAACATTTCCAACACAGGATGCCACCAGCAGCACAACACACACCCTTTGTCTCATGAAAAACAAATAATGCAAGGGTTTACCAACAGAAGGGCAATCTCTGATTCACCAAAAGTGCCCTGTAAAGAGCAGGGTCATGCAAGATTCACAAGATATGGTATTTTGCCCAAAGACCAAGTCTGGAATCAATCTGGGGGAAACAAAAGAGGAATAAATTAGATGATAAGCTATCAGGAAAAAAAAAGTATGTCGGCAAGCTCAAGGTCTTACAGTTATACTCATGACAATGATCATGTTGTCCAAGAGGGTCAAAATATTGAAGAACAAGAACACAACAAAAATAATTTTCTGCTCCTTTGGATTCTGTGTGAGGCCCAAGAGGATGAATTAAGTTACACTTTTCCTTGGTTCCATCTAGTTGGATGGGAGCTGAGTTGATATTAGAAGCAGTTTACCTACAAAATGATGGGGGAAATTTTAAATGCATTATGAGTTAATTTTTTTCTTTATCCATTCAATCAAAACAATGTGTAAGGGGTATCAACTTGTGTCCAATAAGGCACAAGCACAAACTATGAATAGAAGGTCACTGGCATGGACTGTCTCAGAACTCACCAAGACTTCTTTCTGAGGGTCTTTAGTTGGATGTTCCCCTTTCCTGGCCTGAAAATGCTGACACCATTCAATGTTGTGTCTCCAGCCCCGAGCTCTACTCATTTTCTAATTCTGGTATGCAGTTGCTCCAGTTTGGGACATCTGCAGTTGGATATCAATTTAGTATATAAAACACAAAATTTATAATTTTCCACAAAACAGAAGGTGTTCCCCATCTTATTAAATGATACCACCTTCAATGTCATTGCTCATACAATAACTCTCATGGTGTTCTTCACAACCTTATTGATCTCTTAAGACTTGTTCATACCTTTAGCAAATCCTGTTGTCCCTATTTTCAAAACACATCACAAATTTGATCCGTCCTTACCCCATTTACTTCGTGGCTACTGGATCAGGCCCCTGCCATGTATGGCCACTTCTATTCTGCCTTCTAACAGCTTGTTCTCCTGAAGTGGCCCAAATGTTTCTCTTTCAATCTTGTTCTGATTATATCCCTCCACTGCTGAAAATGCCCACAGTGGATTTCAGTCAAGCACTCACAGTTTAATGTATCAATTTTAACAATTACAGTAACAAGAATGAAAATCCCCATTTTTTATTTGAAAAAACTAAAGCTCAGAACATCTCATTAGTTTACCCAAGGTCACCCATTTTTAAAAGATAAAGCTAGTATTGGAATCTAAGTTTGACTTCTTTAAAAATAATTTATTTGGAATTCCTTGCCACAGCAATCAGAAAAGAAAAAGAAATAAAAGGAATCCAAATTGGAAAAGAAGAAGTAAAACTGTCACTGTTTGCAGATGACATGATACTATACATACAAAATCCTAATGATGCCACCAGAAAACTACTTGAACTAATCGATGGATTTGGTAAAGTTTCAGGATACAAAATTAACACACAGGAATCTCTTGCATTTCTCTACAAACTAACAATGAGAGTTCAGAAAGAGAAATTAAGGAAACAATCCCATTCACCATTGCAACAAAAAGAATAAAATCCCTAGGAATAAACCTAACTAAGGAGGGAAAAGACCTGTACTCATAAAACTATAAGACACAATGAAATAAGTCAAAGATGATGCAAACAGATGGACAGATATACAATCATCTCGGACTGGAAAAATCAACATTGTGAAAATGACTACTACCCAAAGCAATCTACAGATTCAATGCAATCTCTATCAAATTACCAATGACATTTTTTACAGAATTAGAACAAAAAATCCTAAAATTTGTATGGATATACAAAAGACACCCAACAGCCAAAGTAATCTTGAGGGGAAAAAAAAATGGAGTAGAGGAATCAGACTCCCTGCCTTCAGACTATACTACAAAGCTACAGTAATCAAGACAATGTGATACTGGCACAAAAACAGAAATATAGATCAATGGTACAGGTTGCAAAGTTCAGAGATAAACTATGGTCAAATAATCTATGATAAATGAGGCAAGGATATAAAATGCAGAAAAGATGGAGTCTTCAATAAGTGGTGTTTGGAAAACTGGGCAGCTACTTGTAAAAGAGTGAAATTAGAACTCTCACTAACACCATACACAAAAGTAAACTCAAAATGGATTAAAGACCTAAATGTAAGGCCAGATATTAAAAAAAACTCTTAGAGGAAAACATACAACACTCTTTGATATAAATCACAGCAAGACCTTTTTTTGATCCACCTCCTAGAGTAATGGAAATAAAAACAAAAATTAACAAATGGGACCTAATCAAACTAAAATACTTTTGCACAGCAAAGGGGACTATAAGCAAGGCGAAAAGACAACCCTCAGAATGGGAGAAAATATTTGCAAGTGAATCAACAGACAAAGGATTAATCTCCAATGTATATAAACAGTACATGCTGCTCAATATAAAAAACAAACAAACAAACAAACAAACCACCCAATCCAAAAATGGGCAGAAGACCTAAATAGGCATTTCTCCAAAGAAGACATACAGATGGCCCAATGGCACATGCTCAACATCACTAATTATTAGAGAAGGGCAAATCAAAACTGCAATGAGGAATCACCTCACACCGCTTAGAATGGGCATCATCAGAAAATCTACAAACACTAAATGCTGGAGAGGGTGTGGAGAGAAGGGAACCCTCTTACATTATTGGTGGGAATGTAAATTGATACAGCCACTATGGAAAACAGTATGGCAGTTCCTTGAAAAACTAAAAATGAAATTACCACATGACCCAGTAATCCCACTACTGGGCATATACCCAGAGAAAACCATAATTCAAAAAGACACATGCACCCCAATGTTCATTGCAGCACTATTTACAATAGCCAGGACATGGAAGCAACCTAAATGTCCATTGACAGACAAATGCATGAAGAAGATGGGGTACATACATACAATGGAATATTACTCAGCCATAAAAAGAAACAAAATTGGGACATTTGTAGAGACATGGATGGACCTAGAGACTGTCATACAGAGTGAAGAAAGAGGAAAAACAATACTGTGTATTAACACATATATGTGGAAACTAGAAAAATGGTACAGATCAAAGGGTTTGCAACGCAGAAATAGAGACACAGATGTAGGGAATAAACATATGGACACTAATAAGGGAAAGCTTGTGGGAGGAGGCAGGTTTGGCATGCAATGAATTGGGAGATAGGGATTGCCATGTGTATGTTACTAATGAAAAAAATCAAATTGTACACTTTAAATACATGCAGTTTATTTATGTCAATTATATCTCAATAAATATTCTTGCTAAAAAGAAAAAAATAATTTATTTCTTATGTAATAAAGAAAGTTAGATAATTGTGAAGCCTGATTCCCACTATGTACTGTGAGTCTTACCTTGTGGAGGCTTGTTCACAGTCTGAATGAAGACTTTTTAAGCTACTTACGAAGTCCTGGAATGCTTCTTTCATCCAGTATGAAAACAGAATGTAAAATCCTGCATTATTTCTTGAGGAAATATTTTATTTCATTCAGCTGTCTGTCCATTTTCTCCAAGGAGTCTTCTGATTATTCAGAGATTATTTTTATTTGAACTGTAGATTATTTCAAAGAAATTCCACTGTGCCCAGGAAAACAACAAATGTTCACCATGTTAGGGTAATTTATCAGAAAGACCAGAAAATCCTATTTTTCCATAGTAGGATAGCAGCTACCCGTTTCTTAGGGAAATTTATCTTAAGTAATTTATCTTCTTACTAACTTTGAAGTAGAAAATACCCTTCAATTGTTTAGCCTGTCCCATTTTATCTTGTTGGTTTGACTGGACTATTTGACTTGAGATTTTGAGAGATATTCTTGTACTGTATTTCTTTCTTTCTTTTATGCATTAATTTAAGTCTCACAAAAAACCTCCTAAAAAATTTGCATCAGTCCTTAAAAGGGTATCATCTTTTTCCCAATAGAGTTGAAGTTCACTGGACCTTTTTTCCCTTACCATATTTATCAGTAAATCTTAGAACTGGAATATGTTCAAGACTGATTCTTTCTTAATTAAATTCACTGGGATTTTTCACTAAATTTTAAAAGTACATCTTTATTTAAAGATACTACAAATCACATCAAATATTAAGGTCCAAAATATGTGACAGAGGTAGAAAAAAACAGCTTTATAACCATTTTCAGATTATTGACAGGAAAGAACATAATATCAGTCCAATCATTTTTTCCTTTCTTTTTATTTAGTACTCAATTTATTCTGCCTTGGTGATTGGTCAGGTATATAAAAATTGATCATCATTTCAGATATAATAACAAAATATTTATCCAATCATTAAAATGGATTTAGGGTACGTATTTTAAAACATAAACTATGCTATGGGCGAGGACACAGAAATTAATAAAATGGGGGAAAATCATATATAAGTTTTTTCTTCCATGGATTTTATATTTTTATACTAGATTTGACAATAAAGAAAGGGATAATTTAATAAAGTAGTTGTAGTCTTATTTAGTGCTTCTAAGACAACATAGGATACTGTGACAGAACTAAGAGGGACAATGCTACCACGGATAATGTAACCATAGATGACCTTTCTTAAAAGGTGATGTTTAAGCTAAGATCTAAAGCATTAAAAGGGACTACCATCAGAAACACTGTTACAGGCAGTAAATTTAAGTAAAACAATTAACTAAAATTATCTTACTTCAAAAATGAACTGGTATGTATATAGAACACACTAAAAACTTAATAATTTCTATTGCAATGCTATGCTGCAAAGTAGTACTCAGAGTGTATTCTCTTGTCTTGTTCCTGATTTTAATGGAAAAGCTTTCATTTTTTATTTTATTTTTGAGAACTGTTATTGAGATATAGTTGCTATACAATAAACTGCATACATTTAAAGTGTACAATTTGATATTTTTTTTTCTTATTAGTAATGTATAAATGGCAATCCCAATCTCCAAGCTCATCCTACCCCAAACCCTCCCCCACTTCCCCCATTGGTGTCCATATGTTTATTCTCTACATCTGTGTCTCTGTTTCTGCTTTGCAAACCCTTTGATCTGTACCATTTTTCTAGATTCCACATATATGTGTTAATACACAGTATTGTTTTTCCTCTTTCTTCACTCTGTATGACAGTCTCTAGGTCCATCCATGTCTCTACAAATGTCCCAATTTTGTTTCTTTTTTATGGCTGAGTAATATTCCATTGTATGTATGTACCCCATCTTCTTCATGCATTTGTCTGTCAATGGACATTTAGGTTGCTTCCATGTCCTGGCTATTGTAAATAGTGCTGCAATGAACATTGGGGTGCATGTGTCTTTTTGAATTATGGTTTTCTCTGGGTATATGCCCAGTAGTGGGATTACTGGGTCATGTGGTAATTTCATTTTTAGTTTTTCAAGGAACCGCCATACTGTTTTCCATAGTGGCTGTATCAATTTACATTCCCACCAATAATGCAAGAGGGTTCCCTTCTCTCCACACCCTCTCCAGCATTTAGTGTTTGTAGATTTTCTGATGATGCCCATTCTAAGCGGTGTGAGGTGATTCCTCATTGCAGTTTTGATTTGCCCTTCTCTAATAATTAGTGATGTTGAGCATGTGCCATTGGGCCATCTGTATGTCTTCTTTGGAGAAATGCCTATTTAGGTCTTCTGCCCATTTTTGGATTGGGTGGTTTGTTTGTTTGTTTGTTTGTTTTTTATATTGAGCAGCATGTACTGTTTATATACATTGGAGATTAATCCTTTGTCTGTTGATTCACTTGCAAATATTTTCTCCCATTCTGAGGGTTGTCTTTTCGCCTTGCTTATAGTCCCTTTTGCTGTGCAAAAGTATTTTAGTTTGATTAGGTCCCATTTGTTAATTTTTGTTTTTATTTCTGTTACTCTAGGAGGTGGGTCGAAAAATATCTTGCTATGGAAGAAGCTTTCAAACTTTCAATGTTGAGTATGATGTGAGCTGTGGATCTGTCATCTAATCTGTCATATAATTATGTTGAAGTAAGTTACTTCTGCCAATTTGATGAGAGTTTATTTTTATTGTTATTTTTTACCATTAATGGATGTTGAATTTCTACTCTATGAATGAACAACACAAAGATGGAATTAAGAAAACAGTTTCATTTACAACAGCATTGATAAGAATAAAATACTTGAGTAAACTTAAGCAAGGATGCAAAAGTCTTGTGCACTGAAAACTCCAAAACACTGTAGAAAGATATTAGAGAAGACACAAAAGCAGGACATTCATGAGCTAGAATGTTTCATATTATGCAGATGCCAAGGCTACCTAAAGTGATCTACATATTCAATACAATCTCTATGAAAATTCCAAAATTTTTTTTTCAGAGATAGAAAAATCCATCCAAAAATTCATATGAAATATCAAGGGATCCCAAACCGCAAAAACAATCACTCTTCTTGATTCTAAAACATACTATAAAGTTATGGTAATCCAAAACATGTGGTATTGGTATAAAGACAAACACATGTGGTGAAGTGGCCATGACTGTGGAGTAGAAAGCCCCTGAAGTGTCCTCCCATGGAAACACTAAATTTAAGACTCTTTGTGAAGCCACTATTGATGAGAACAACCTGAAAGCTAGCAGATTCTCTATTACTAAAAAAAATATTTCAGAAAACACACAAAGACAGATAGGAATGGGGTATACAAAGTAGAGTCAAGTCCCATATGTCACATAGGCAACACACCTTGGGGGGGGGGGGGGCGGGTAATCCAGTTGCAGACATTCTCCCAAAGGAGCATGTGAGTCTGAGCCCCACATAGTGCTTCTCAGCTCAGAGTTTCTACATTTGTAAAGGAAACCCTCCTAAATTATAGAACTTTGAAATACAATGGGGATTCTTTTTAAGAGAGCCAGGGGGCTGTGGAAAATATAGGCTCCTTATAGTTCACACATAAAATCACACACAGTCCAAGAAGAAACAGAAATCTGAAAGGAGCCTGAGTCAGACAAGTTGGTGATACTGCACAGAACGTGAAGAGAGGTAGGAGAAAATTGGGACTCACCTTGGGGACATAGCTGCTTGTAGTAAACATTCTGGTTACCTATCCCATGACAAAGACATGGTCCTGGCAAGCACCATACTGGAATCCTCCCTCTAGCATTTCAATGGTGGGACCCAGCCCCACTCACCAGCTAGGTGGCACCAATCTTGAGAAATCCGAGGCCCAGCAGCTAGCTAAGCAAGGACACACTCCACCCACAGGACATCAGCCTGGCTACCTTTGGACACCTTGAGCCCATAGCTGACCTTGGACCCACCCACCAGATGGTTAGCACCAGTCCTGGACTAAGCTCCTTTCCAATTTTTAAGGGCTGAATTATTCTGCCCCTAATCTGGTGCTATTTACATCTTTCAAGGTGATTATTAGCATTGTGTCACATCTAACCTCAGGAGAGTTGACATTTAAAGGATTTTAAAATGTTCCTCAGCCAAAAATATAAGAACTAAATTCTTTCTCACTCAATAAAAATTAGTGTTCCCCAAAGAGTGGTTTTCAGTTTAGAAATATTTGGGGATATAACTATAATTGTTTTTCTACTCTGGAAAGTCTACTGATAAGGAAGAGCCTCTCAAATTTACTGAATATGACCCTCACAGGTGATGGTCCTACCTCTGTGCTTGGATGACCTTTACTAACATTCTAAAGTTACTCCATGATTTTACCTAATGGTTTAGACATAAGTTAGGACAGCATTCCTCAATCCTTTTTTTTTTTTTTTTTCATTATGGCTCCTTAAAAATTCTTTCTTAGACATTCTGTCCCCTTAATCACCTTCCTCTCTAAAATAGTAATAAAAAATATACTACCTATTTATGTGCTTTGTGTATATCTGTGCATTATACATATTTAAAAAAATAAGAAATGTTCATCCCCTAAAAAATTACTTTTACTTAGTGGTAAGAGATATTGCCCCCATTCCATATATACATTTTTAAATAAACTGATTTTATATTTAAAAAAGGGGGGGACATAATGTGGTTGTTTAAACTTGGACCAAATTGAAAGTTTAGCTGTGCTGCAAATAACTACACAAATCTATATCCAATTCTTTTTACCTGTATCACGCTCTTAAAAAATGATTTTCATCTTACCCATTACTAACAATATTTTTTTTCATTTATTTCTTTGCATGCTTACTATCTATCTATTCCCCACTGGAATCTTATTGTATAAAAATGTGTATAAAAACAACCCCTTTTATTCCTTTAATATTCAACTTTGTATACCCAGCTCTTATAACTCCCTGGCTCACTGCAGACACAGAACAATAATTTGGGGATAAATTAAGTCAAAATTTCCTAAAGCAAATTGATCATGGAGCCATTTTTTTTTCTGGTATAAATGTTAGCACTATGGCACCACAATGTGAAAAGCCCTATGGATATAGTACCTATTAACTCTTCAAGGAGCTACGCTCATGAGTAGAGGAATCCGACTCTAAAAGACTCCACATTCTTGCTTAACTATATCAAGCTTCATTTTCCTCTTGAGAAAATGAAGAAAAAATTTATTTACTAATACTTCAGCCTAACATAAGAGAGTATAAGTATGTAAAGAATCTAATAAAATGTATACCTCATAGTTGGCCTTCAACAATAGTGAGCTCATTTCCCTCACTTCATGCCTAATATTTTAACTGAATTAAAAGTTTGAATTAAATCTAAGTATCTTTATACAACAGATCCAAACATTATATCTCATTGATTTTTAGGAGAAACATACTTATGCCCTATATGTTTTTTGGTTTGTTTTGTTTGTTTGTTTTTTTCTTGTTATTTGGTTTGTTTATTTTGTTTTGCATTTTATGAATCAAAAATAGTCATATGGCAGTTGGTCCTCAGGAGAGATTCTTGATGGTGACTGCAAAGGAGAATCTAAAGGAGCTTTACACTTACAATCTATCAAAGCTTCATCGATTGAGAATGTCATACAGCCTACCCTTCCATCCTCAATTCTGATACCTTCCAGGTTTCCTGTTGATAATTTATAATTTGTGCCTCATTAATCTTCTCACCCCTTCACCGAACCCCTGGTATAGCCCCTGAGACACAATCATTGGTGTTAGGTTCCCTCTTCAAATCCTAGCTTTGGTCTTAGAGTACAAACCATGTTTACTTAAGACTTTCTCCACCCTTAACGCTAGATTAATCTCATCTCCTATCTAACAGTTACAAGACAAAATGAACCACATATCATTTAGTCTTGGTTTTATTGAAAGGTTTAATTCTCACCAGTAATTTCAAACTTGACCATTTAAGTAGATTAAGTGCTGATAATATCATCTTCCAGCCCTAGAATTTGTGTTAAAATGTTCTGTTTCTAATGAATTGAGACAGCCATGCATGACTTAGTAAACAGTCACCCCAGTACCATGTTGAGACATTACTGTATGTTCCAATTATCAAAGAAAGAGCTCCAGTTCATCATTGATTTTGAGAAAGTGACATTTGTGAGAAGTAACAAACACGTGTTGGAGGGTTGTACTCAGAGAAGCTTATATTTATAAAGAGTTATTAGTAACATAGGACGACCTGGTATTTTTCATATGGATAGAGGAGCACTGCAGGTATCCCCCACTTTCTGAAAGTTCACCTTAGCCACTTGGCCTTTATGAAGACAAATGTTAGTACTCGTTTTCACTAATGGAAAAAATCCAAAGGGAATTTTTGTTTTAACAATAGCAACAACAAAAAAATCCACTATCATACTAATGTTAGTGAGTTTTTAAAATATTTTTATTTATCTTTTATTGAAGTACAGTTGATTTACAATGCTATGTTAATTTCAAGTACACAGCAAAAGTGTTTCAGCTATACATATATATATATATATATTCTATATATATACATTCTATACATATATATTCTATTTGAGATTCTTTTCCACTATAGGTAACCATTACCCTACTCTTACTATTGTTCTTCTGTAAAAGTGAAATGGCATAAGCTGAACTTTCAAAAAAGAAATAAATTTTTGCTGCTGAAATATAGTGTTACATGTGAGACAAGACTACAACAAATTTGACCGTCTACTCTGAGGACAAAGTGAATTATTAAGACTGCAGATAATTTTATTATCTATACACCTAAACATGTCACAGAGCATAGTGTTTCATTTGAAAGAAAATAAGACTAAAGTTTAATGACCTGGATTGGAAGCTTGTACCTGAAACTTTTGAGAGGGAGCTGCATTCCAGTGTAATAGTTCCTGCCACACTTTGTAGGGGAAGTATGTATGATGTGAGCGCAATAAATTAGTAAACTTCTCTAGGCTTCAATTTGCTTCTCTGTAAAATGGGGATAATGATAATGGAGCCACCAGTTTAGTACATGGATAAATCAACTGAGATGAATGTGCCTATAGATAATGAATGGTTAATTTAATCTAAATATATTTAGCAGACCTACAGAGCAATAGCTTTGGAATCTAACCATACGCTTTGTTGTTGAAATTTGCAAAAGATGCTTACCTTTGTATCAAATGGTTCCTCAGTTTTATATTTCAGAAAAACTGTGAGCCATAGGGATATTTAAGAAAATAGAGCTAATTAAGAGTAATTTCAAAATTCCTGCTTTATTTTTTTCTGTCAGGAAGAGAATCAGAGACAGATTGTGAAATATTCTTTCCTCCTTCTGTCGGTATCACTTATTTTGCTTTTGGTAAATTTATAGACCTAAAAAAGAAAAAAATCAGCTGTTATTCCCTCATGCAACTGTCCCTTCCCCATGCATCTACCTAAGAATTTCTATCCCTCGTTTGCTTTAACACAGGCTAAGCAAAAAGTAAAAAAAAAAAAAAAAAAAAAGCTCTGAGATCAAGGTAATGTGGAAAAGCCAATTTCTTCCAAGTAATGTGTATGAAGAATTTGGAAAGTAGCAGTAAGATTATAGAGAAAAATTTACTCTACAATCATCAGAGAGAGGGTTGACACATGTTCTTTCCATTGCCTATTCTGAATACAGATGAACATTTAAACCTCGGCAAAGTACACTAAAGTTATCAAAATGCCTAAAAAACTGCCTAGCCAAGATTAAATAACCAACAAATATTAGTTCTTGGAACTTTTTTTTTTTTTTTTTTGGTCAATGATGTGCAAAATTTCATAGTTTTCTTTCACCATTTATAACAGGCATAATCCTCCCTGTAAATAATCACTGTCTTGGCACCGTGAACAGCCTAAGTTACTCACATCTTCAATAAATTCTTCATGGCTTTTTTCACCTCTGTGTTTCTCACTGTGTAAATGATAGGATTTAACATGGGAGTGAGGATTGTGAAGACCACAGCCACCAACTTGTCCACAGGGTAAGTGGTCACAGGACGTGTGTAGCTGAATATACAGGGACCAAAAAACAGTACCACTACTGTAAAGTGGGAGCCACATGTAGAGAGGGCTTTGCGTCGTCCTTCAGAACCATAGGATTTCAGGGAGATCAGGATGACTGTGTAGGAGATGAGTAGCATAGGAAAAATGAGCAAGCACATGCCCCCACTGTTAGCTGCCACCACCATTCCAAGCTTGTAGGTGTCACTGCAGGCAAGTTCCAACAGTGAGAAGAAATCACACATGAAGTGGTCAATGACATTGGGACCACAGAAGGTCAAGTCCAACATGAACACAATCTGTATAATGCCATGTAGGATGCCCCCAATCCAGGCCACCACCACCAGGAGCTGGCAGAGCCCCTGTCGCATGATGGTTGTGTAGTGCAGAGGCTTGCAGATGGCCACATAGCGGTCATAAGCCATAGCAATGAGAATGATGTTCTCTGATCCTCCCAGCAAGTGCTCCAAGAAGAGCTGAGTCAGGCAGCCACCCCAGGAGATTGTTCTCCTGTTGTACAGCAGGTCAATGTTCAATTTGGAGGTGGTGACAGTGCTCAAGGAGGCATCTATTAAGGACAACTGAGTGAGAAAGAAGTACATGGGAGCTGAAAGTGTGGGGCTGAGGGAGATGGTCATGACAATGAGCAGATTGGCCAGTACAGTAAATAGGAAAATGAACAGAAAGACAACGAAGAGTATTTTCTGCAAGTGTGGATTCTGTGTGAGTCCCAAGAGAACAAATTCAGTCACATTGTTGGGAGGCATGAGGACATCCATTCAGGAAGTAACACCTTCCTGGGGCATGAATTACCTACAAAAGAATAAAGAATGATACTTTTTAACCCTGAAAGGATTGTGGTCTGAATTTCTTAGGAAAAAAATAATACAGTTACTGTAAGTGTTGAGCATGTTCTTGGCACTTTTACCCCACTACTTGTTTCAAGTCTTTCTTATTTTCTCCATGATGCTTTTCATCTCTTCAGACACCTAGTACCTGCCACCTGTAAAACATCTGTAGGGTTACGTTTGATGTGTAATAAACTGAGAAAATACTGGACTATCTACATGAGGTTTGGATTCTCATTCTGGTTCCAAATCCATGTGACTCTGGTAAGTCATCTCAGTGCTCCATGCTTCTGAGGGCTCCACTTGTTTTGTGAAGTTATAAGTTATAATTCTTTGATGTATCTTGTAAGTTTAGACTTGCCTCAAAGAGATAAGAATTATTCCCTCTTCCATGAGAGTTTACATTTTAATCATCAGCTCTAACTGTAGAAAGAAGGACACTGTCAACACATATCTATCACAAGCAGGGAGTTTAAGGAAATGTATATTTCATTGATGACACACTCTACCTGGTTCCAACCAGAACACATAAGCTATTTGACTATGTTTCCTCACATACCATACTTCCTGGCACAGTGTGTGCAGTGTCTGAAACCTATTAGGTAGTGAGTAAATGCTTTGTGAATTGCCATTTGCCATAGGAAAGACTACGTCTGCTTCCCTAGACCATAAACCAAGGAGGGATTCAAATGCTCTTTTCTCATGCTGTGTTTATCAATACTCTCTTCTTTCTGAGAAACATGAATAAATATTTGAAAAGAAGCTGCACTCCAGTTTAATAGTTTCTGACACACTATATGAGGTAAGTTTGAAAATATTTAATTGCCTCTAGGAAATAGTATGTTCTGAGTCATTTTATTTTCAAGATAATTAGTGTGTTCATGATTTGATTTCTTCTTATTTTTCAAAGTTCTGCTTTATATACAATTTAGAATAGTAATATTCAGTCATATTCAGTAAATTTATAGCTTCCGTAGACTCATAAAAAACTCTTGCGTGGGTGTTCAGTACACAAGCATCTTGCAACTTTCAAGCAAAGGAACTCCTTATTTTCAAAGTTCTAAAAATAAAAATTTAAATAGTAGAAGACAAAGAAATAGATTGCTAGGTAAAATAGAGAGATTACATACTACACATACGTACATGTATACAGACTAACACCCACACATGTAAAATATTTTACTTATGATAAGTATGTATTACAAGTTCACTCATCAATATATATTCATTGGACACTTACTGTGTATATTAATATTCATTTCTTCACACAAGGTCATGAAGAGTTTCCCTTTCACTCACACTTAATGGCTGAAATTTCATTACCAAAGAGCAGCAGCTCACCCATTCATGGTAGGAATAAGCTTTCTATTCCTTATGTTTGTGCTACATGCATTCTCATAGTTTCTTCTCCCATCTTCCCAGAGCAGCCATCTCCATCATTCCTGGTTATGGGATACTGCATTTCTAATAGAATGAGAAATTTGGCAAACATAAATTTCCCAAAGGAAAGGCTAGAGAAAAAAATAAATATAATATGTGTTTTGCAAAAAAGTCTTTCTTTTCAAATATAATTGGATAAAGAACTTTATTTTTGAATAATCCAAGATTAAATTTTTATACTTGTGTGGAAACAAAGTGCAGCAGCCACATTTCATTTCCTTATTCTGTGATGGGATCCCCAACAGATCAGAAAAGGGTGTAGTGTACCTGAAGTATGAATTAGATGTTTTTAGTGTATTTTAGAAATAACTATAAAGGAATAGTAATTACTTTTTCACTTTTCTTTGACTTAACAATACCCTTTCTAGGAATACAGCCAAATGGAGAATATTTTTAAAGGAGAAAAAATACATTTACAATTATGTTCTATACAAAATTAAGAGTTGTGGAAAGTTTAGAATGAAGATAGAATGTTTACCAGTGGAGAAATGGATAACTAAAATATAGTGTATCACTTTGATTAATGTGTAATTCTTTACAGAGATGTTTCTAAAAATTGTTCAATATCATTTGAGCATTCTTAAGTTGAAATATAAAGTGCAGAAAATTTTGGATGCAAATTTGAATTGTATAATTTTTCTGACTAATTTAATTCTAATTTATTATTATGCTAATTAAAATACATCAATAAGAAATTAAGATCTAAAACACTTTTAATTCTAACTTAATAATATTGTATTTGAGTCCATCTTTCTTGAGGTTTTATATGCTGAAAAGGGGATTTAAGTGCCAGATAGGTGTGGATGAGGGGTGATTATTTGATTTGTAAGATCCATTTAAACCTAAGAGTCTCAGATCATGCGATTTCCTGGGGAAAAATAAAACAGGAAAAAAAATTTACATATGAACTTGTCTGACATAAGTCCATGGCAAGGCCACAGGCAGGTGTTAGTTCACAAAGAAAGAAGTAAAGTTTTAAGATTTGAAAACGCCAAATAGCTCAGCCACAATAAGTGTTTTTGTTAATTTATAAATGGTACCTTTTTATAAATGGTATCTTTCAATAAGATGTATAAGTTCTACCGCATGTCCTATTTGCAGATGAATTCGGTAAACATTCTTAGCTGAGGTTAATATAACCTCAGGGGTATTTAAGCATCATTAGCAGACCTTGCCAACAACCCAATTATTTCATGTAAGTTAACTAAAAAATAGAAGAGAATTTTTATACCATTGACCTTTAATTTTAAACTCCTCCTTGAGTCTACATAAAGGCAAAAACTATGACAAGAAGGAAAAAAAGTTGATCACCTATAAATGTAGGTATTTGACAACATTTGAGTTTATTATGAAGTCTTAATATTTAGTATTGTGTAAATTAAACATTTAAGTGGGCAATTATCTGATTTTTAAATTTTTATTATAATAGTTTGCTGTTTTAATTGATCTACCACTTACACAAGTCATAATTTTTACACATTGATTTCAGATGTACATTGTTAATTATGAATCCTATTTTAGTTCTGGCCCTTCACACCAGGCAAAGTCTTCACTGCTTCCTCAAAGTAGTTGTTTCTTGTGTCAGTTCTAGAATTTGATTAACATGATAATAATGAAAATAATTTTATTACTCAGTTGTACTTAGAGATGGCAAATGCATTTATTTCATTCCTTTAAATTTAATTGTACAATATCTATATGGAATAAAAAAATAGGCAATAACATTCACAGTTTATAACAAGGAAATGTGAGACAAGGAAAAAGGATGCCATTTGCCAAGGGAAAATAAGAAGCTAGGGCACTAGATCCCAGAGAAGGATCCTTATCTTAAATTATTGTTTTACAACTAAAGTGGCATGACATGTTTATGCTTCCACCAGCTGTAAGGCCCATTACAGTTATCTACCAAAAGAAATAAATACTGGTGTTTGAAATTATTTTGTAAATAAATTTAAATCAGTTCAACTCAGAAATAGTCCTATATAGATCAACACTCACTCAACATATTCAAATATGCTTGCCTTAACAAGAAGAAAAATAAATTGCACAGAACATTCATTGGCTCCAGAGAATGTGGTCACTGTGAGCAGCAAGTGTCATGAAGGGAAAAAGGTTAAGAAAACTGAAAACACATGACTAAAACTACTTTGACTGGGCACTCCAATATTATAGTGCAGTAATAATGTGTGTGATGGCAGATGCCAAAGACAGTCTGAATGAGTATTTGAAACTATCTAAAGAACTATAAGGGATATGGATTTTGCTGAAGTGTTATCATGAAAATGTCTTGAACTTGTCTTTCAACTCTGGAATGAAAACCAGAGTCAGATCAGATAATTAGCCTTTACTAACAAAGATAGCATTAGCAACCTCATAAAAGATTGAAATCTATTCAGAATAAAACATTAAGTGGTCATCCAGCCTCTACTTAAATAGCTACAGTAATGGGTAGAAAGATTGCATTTTAGAACACCCACACCTGTCTAGTCCAACTTTCCAAGCTCTAGAGAAGCATAAAAGGGAAAAAGAGTGGATTTAGGTCTATATCACTGAAGGTTTCCATGAAAAGTATTTTTTCAAAGAGGAGTTCTTGGAACTAGGAAGTCTGTTTCCAGAACAAATTTAAGGACAGAGTGGTTTAGAACCCTGGAATGACAGAAACACAAATTCTCAAACTTGAAGAATAAACCTGAATGAAAGCAGGAGGAATTATATAAGGATCATATCACAGTTGATCAGTAACTAGTTGAAGGATGGTTTGAAATTTGATAGATTCAAGAACCAATTCCATGAAACCAGATACCTGCCAAAGTGTTCTTATGGCAGCTTCATGCATTTCAATAGGTAGAGAAACATGTTCTCAAAGTAAGAAAGCACTCAAAAGCAGAGCTCATATTGTCTTAGAATGATCCAAGGAATCTTTCATCCCAGAAGGGTATCTCCTAAGTTGTTTACCAGGAATGGAAAAGTTTTTGGGAGGTGGGCTGTTATAACTCCTCCAACTATATTTCTAATTGAAATAGAAGCAAATACAACAATATTTATGGCAATAAATATACTGCCTTGGGCAGAATCACAGAACTCGTAAACCTTCCAATTTACCTAAGTAAAGTACTTGTAGCTATAGGGAAGCTATTTAAGGTTACAGTAGAGATGATGGCATAGTGAGAAAGAAAACTCATGTCTCCTAATCTGGATGCTAGTGTTCTTATTCTCCATTATATTTTCATAACAATAATATGTTTGCTAAATATTTCTACATCATAGAGTCCATTCATTTCTTCAATAAAACATATCTGACACATGAAGTGGGAGGCTGGAACTTTCTGTCAAAAGAGAAAACTATAAACACATCAATGACATATACACACATTTGTACTCTGGTAGCAGAATTCATTTATGAAAGAGACAAAATCAATCCAAAAAAATATCTCAAAGTTAGTCATTTGTTAAACTGAGAAATAGTTTCTTTGTTCAACTGTGGAGTAATGATTCCTGGTGTGTGTGTATACATGCACACACACACACACACACACACACATAAATAATCTCCTAAAGCAGTTTTCAAAGAAGATTCCAGATTCAAGGAACCAAGTGTAAATCCAACTTTCTAATAATGAAATTTTTTGATGAATAACTGAGGCAGAAGAACGATTAAGTGAGTTGGAAGATAGAATGGGAGAAATAACTGCACAAAGCAGGAAAAGGAAAAAAAAAGATAAAAAGAATGGAAGACAGTCTCTGAGACATTGTGGATAACATAAGAGTGCCAACATTCAAATCATAGGCATCCCAGAAGAAGAAGAAAAAAAGAAAGGGTCTGAGAAAATATTTGAAGAGATTATGGTGGAACACTTCCACCACATGGGAAAGGAAATAGGAAACCAAGTCCAAGAAGTGCAGAGAGTCCCATACAGAATAAACCCAAGGAGAAATACACCGAGACATGTATTAATCAAAGTAACAAAAATTAAACACAAAGAAAAAATATTAAAAACAGCAAGAAAAAAGCAACAAGTAACATATAAGTGAAAACCCATAAGGAAAAGACCTACAAAAACAAACCCAAAACAATTAAGAAAATGGTAATAGGAACACACATGTCAATAATCACCTTACATATAAATGGATTAAATGCTCCAACCAAAAGACACAGACTGCCTGAATGGATACAAAAACAAGACTCTAATATATGCTGCCTACAAGAAACCCACTTCAGACCAAAAGTAAGGGAATGGAAAAAGATATTCCACGCAAATAGAAATCAAAATAAAGCTGGAGCTGCAATACTCAGATCAGACAAATTAGACCTTAAAGTAGAGACTGTCACAAGAGACAAGAAAGGATACTACATAATGATCAAGGGATCAATCAAGAAGAACATATAACAATTGTAAGTATCTGTGCACGCAACATAGGAGCACCTCAATACATAAGGCAAATGCTAACAGCCATAAAAGGGGAAATCGACAGTAACACAATCATAGTAGGAAACTTTAACACCCCACTAACACCAATGGACAGATCATCCACACAGAAAATAAATAAGGACACACAAGCTTTAAATGACACATTAGACCATCTCGACTTAATTCATATTTATTGGACATTCTACCCCAAAATGACAGAATATACTTTCTTCTCAAGTGCACATGGAACATTCTCCAGGATAGATCACATTTTGGAGCATTAAACCAAGCCTCAGTAAATTCAAGAAAATTTAAATCCTATCAAGTGTCTTCTCCAACCACAACACCATGAAGCTAGATATCTATTACAGGAAAAAAAAAAAAAAAACTGTAAAAAATACAAACACATGGAACCTAAACAATATGCTAATGAACAAACAAGAAGTCACTGCAAAAATCAAAGAGGAAATCAAAAAATACCTAGAAACAAATGACAATGAAAACACGATGACCCAAAAACCTATGGGTCACAGCAAAAGCAGTTCTAAGAGGGAAGTTTATAGCAATACAATCCTACCTCAAGAAAGAAGAAAAAAAATCAAATAAACAAAATACCTTACACCTAAAACAATTAGAGAAAGAAGAAGAAGAACAACAAAAAAACCCAAAGTAAACAGAAGGAAAGAAATCATAAAGATAATATGAAGAACATCTGAAAAAGAAATGAAAGAAACAATAGCAAAGACCAATAAAACTAAAAGCTGGTTCTTTGAGAAGAAAAATAAAAAGGGTGAACCATTAGCCTGACTCATCAGAAAAAAGGGGAAAAGACACAAATCAGCAGAATCAGAAATGAAAAAGATATAACAACTATCACTACAGAAACACAAAAGATCATGAGAGACTACTATAAGCAACTATATGCCAATAATTTGGATAACCTGGAAGAAATAGATAAATTCTTAGAAAAGTACAATCTTCCAAGACTGAACCAGGAAGAAATAGAAAATATTAACAGACCAATCACAAGCACTGAATTTGAGATTGTGATTAAAAATCTCCCAACAACAAAAAAAGCCTACTGCCAGATGGCTTCACAGGCAAATTCTATCAAACATTTAGAGAAGAGCTAACACCTATCCTTCTCAAACTCTTCCAAAATATAGCAGAAGGGGGAACACTCCCAAACTCATTCTTTGAGGCCACCATCACTCTGATACCAAAAGCAGACAAAAATGTCACAAAAAAAGATTGCAGGCCCATATCACTGATGAATATAGATGCAAAAATACCCCACAGAATATTAGCTAAAAGAATCCAACAGCACACTAAAAAGATCATACACCATGATCAAGTGAGGTTTATCCCTGGAATGCAAGGATTCTTCAATATATGCAAATCAATCAATGTGGTCCATCATATGAACAAATTGAAGGATAAAACCCATATGATCATTACAATAGATGCAGAAAAAGCTTTGACAAAGTTCAATATCCATTTATGATGAAAACTCTCCAGAAAATGGGCATAGATGGAGGTTACCTCAAGAATAAAAGCCATATATGACAAACCAAAAGCCAACATCATTCTAAATGCTGAAAAGATGAAAGCATTCCCTCTAAGGACAGGAACAAGACAAGGATGCCCACTCTCACCACTATTATTCAACATAGTTTTGCAAGCTTTAGCCACAAAAAACAGAGAAGAAAATGAAATAAAAGGAATCCAAATTGGAAAAGAAGAAGTAAAATTGTCACTCTTTGCAGGTGACATGATATTATACATAGAAAACCCCAAAAATGCTACCAGAAAACTGCTAGCACTAATTGATGAATTTAGTAAAGTAGTAGAATACAAAATTAATGCACAGAAATCTCTTGCATTACTATGCACTAACAACAAAAGAACAGAAAGAGAAATTAAGGAAAAAACTCCCATTTACCACTGTAACAAAAAGAATAAAATACCTAGGAATAAACCTGCCTAAGGAGGCAAAAGACCTTTACGCAGAAAATTATAAGACAGTGATGAAAGAAATCAAAAATGATACAAACAGATGGAGGGACATTCCATGTTCTTGGATTGGAAGAATCAACATGGTGAAAATGACTACCCTACCCAAAGCAATTTACAGATTCAACACAATCCCTATCAAATGACCAATGGCATTTTTCACAGAAATAGAAAAAGAAACTTTAAGATTTGTATAGAAACAGAAAAGACCCTGAATAGCCAAAGCAATCTTGAGAAGGAAAGACGGAGGTGGTGTAGTCAGGCTTTCTGACCTCAATCTATACTACAAGGCCACAATGATTAAGACAGTATGGTACTGCCACAAAAACAGAAATATAGATCAATGGAACACAATAGAGAGCCCAGAGATAAACCCACTCACATATGGGCAACATATCTTTGACAAAGGAGGCAAGAATATACAATGGAAAAAAGACAGCCTCTTTAATAAGTCGTGTTGGATAAACCGGACAGCTATGTGTAAAATAGTGAAGTTAGAACACTTCCTAACACCATACACAAAAATAAACTCCAAATGGATTAAAGACCTAAATGTAAGGCCAGACACTATAAAACTCTTAGAGGAAAACATAGGTAGAACACTCTATGACATAAATCAAAGCAAGATCCTTTTTGACCCACCTCTTAGGATAATGGAAATAAAATAAAAAATAAACAAATGAGATCTAATGAAACTTAAAGTTTTTGCACAGTGAAAGAAACAATAAACCAGACAAGAAGACAACCCTCAGAATAGGAGAAAATATTTGCCACTGAAGAAACTGGCAAATTATTAGTCTCCAAAATATACAGGCAGCTCATCCAGCTTAATACCAAAAAAGCAAATAATAAAATCCACAAATGGCGGAAGACCTAAATAGACATATCTCCAAAGAAGACACGCAGATGCCTAATAAACACATGAAAAGTTGCTCAACATCACTAATCATTAGAGAAATGCAAGTCAAAGCCTAAGTGAGGTATCACCTCACACCAGTCAGAATGGCCATTGTCAAGAAATCTAGAAACAATAAATGCTGGAGAGGGTGTGGAGAAAAGGGAACTCTCTTACAGTGTTGGTGGGAATGTAAGATGGTACAGCCACTATGGAAAGCAGTTTGGAGGTTCCTTAAAAAACTAAAAATGGAACTACCCAGCAATCTCACTACTGGGCATATACCCAGAGAAAACCATAATCCAAAAAGAAACATGTACCATAATGTTCATTGCAGCACTATTTACAGTAGCCAGGACATGGAAACAACCTAAGTGCCCATCAACAGATGAATGGATAAAGAAGATGTGGCATATCTATACAATGGGATATTACTCAGCCATAAAAAAAGAATGAAATTGAGTTATTTGTAATGATGTGGAAGAAACTATAGTCTGCCATATAGAGCAAAGTAAGCCAGAAAGAGAAAACAAATATCATATTCAAACTCATATATATGGAATCTAAAAAAATGGTACGGATGAACCCAGTGACAGAGCAAGAATAAAGATGCAGATGTAGAGAATGGATTTAAGGACATGAGGTGCCGGGGTGGGGGTGCAAATGGGAAGCTGAGATGAAGTAAGAGAGTAGCATTGACATATATACACTATGAAATATAAAATAGATAGCTAGTGGGAAGTTGCTGCATAACATAGGGAGATCAACTCAATGATGGGTGATGACTTAGAGGGCCAGGATAGGGAGGGTGGGAGGGAGTCACCAGAGGGAGGGCATATGGGGATATATGTATAAATACAGCTGATTCACTTTGGTGTACCTCAAAAGCTGGTACAAGATTGTAAAGCACTTATATTCCAATAAACAACTTTAAAAAAGAAAGAAGAAAAGCAAGAAAGCAAGAAAGAAAGAAAAGAAAGAAAGAAGGAAAGAAAGAAAGAGAGAAAGGAAGAAAGAAAGGAAGGAAGAGAGAATGAAAGACAAATCCTAGAAGTTGTTGGATTGTTGTAAACACAAGTAAAATTTATCACAAATGCCCTTTACATCATGGATTATGTCAGAGGGTCGTTTCTAAAATTTTGGAGTAACATTAACAAGGTTTCCTAATGGAATAGAAATAGCATGTACAGGAGATAGCTCAGGTGAAGTACATTATACACATAAGCATAAGTTTCAGAACAAAATAAGTGTCTAACAGAGTTTGCCACTTTTGGGTGATATGAAAGCAATTATTCATTTCTTGTAAAGAAAAAAAAAAAAAAACTCTTTTTTTTTTTTTTTTTTTTTTTTTTACCATAGAAAGTTTCTAAACTGAAGGGTATGATTTACATTTGAACTCTGCTGAAATTCCTCCTCAAATGTAAAACTTAGTCAAATAAGACAAAGTCGCCCCGTGGCCAGATGTATGAGCAGAATAACTACCGGTGCAAGGAGCACTTGGTTCTAAGCTTCAGAGCAATGTTTGGATATTTGCAGACACAAGGGTTGTAGCTAATAGCCTCAGCATTTTGTCAGACAAATAAGCCCTTGATGATGAGATGATCACGATATCTAGTGATAGAGAATGCTGCTATGAAATCATGTGTGTATTCAGATGCAAGATTAAAGTGAGCCATGTGGATATCCCAAAGAATCCAGGTATTCACTCAAAATAAAGTTACAGGATGCCTTTGATCTAGACTCTGGGGGTAGCAGCTCAGATACATGAAACGAATGACACACAACGATGGGCAGGACAGTAACATATTTCACTAAGTCAACCACAGTCACCAATATGATAGAGACTAGTGTGCTATTACAGTAACAGAACAGCTGTTTAAAATGGCTTTGAGGAGAATTTGTTAGGGCAAAGAACAATCACATAGATTCTAGGGAAGTTACAAATGGCCATTATCCATAACTCCTGGTTGGTTAAGATGGATTTACCTTGAGATAGATTTTCAATTCTACTTTCACTTCTCTTAGCCTGTGATCCAAATCAAAACTGAAAACAGTATCAAGGTATTGGTACAGTACATTGTGTACCAATTTGCTCACCCAATTTACATCCAATTGAACCAAAGCATAAATATTCCCATGGCCAGTGGACACAAATAGGGTAAGAAGTACACCACATGAACATTTTCTACCCTCTACACCCCATGTAATAATGGCTTAATCAAAATCTAAATTTGGGTTCATATAGGTAATAAATAGTTTAAAGGGAAAATCATGGTAAATAGGAAAGGCACACACACATGAGTGTTAAGTCTTAAAAAAGGACACTTATTCTTTTCCCATGAGATTATTTTGACTCTAGATAATAAAACTCAACCATTTAGCTCATATTTGACATTGCCAGTTGATGCTAGGAAAGCTACCCCTTCCCTTTTTACTTAAGTGGGAGAATTTGACTGAAGCTTATTTAGTGCTTTGCCTGAGAATTATATTATTTTAAGAAAGATATGCAATGCTTGTGTTGACTCAGCTGAACAGCAGCTGTTTGGAACTATATAAAATGTGGAAATAATAAAGGATAAAGAAGGAAAAGGAGCATACAATTGGATAAAGGATTGTCTAAAATTCCTATATACGGTCCATGTTTTTTCAATAGAGAAATTAATCCTAAGGAATGGAACTTTCTGTGTTTCAATGGAAAATCTCATGTGTTTTATAAACTGATGAATATAGACAATTAACTAAAGTTTTGATCTCATCACTTGAAATAACTACACAAATTTGAAAATTAACTAAATTTCTGTCTTGGTCCATTTGGGCTGTTATTACAGAATATCATAGACTAAATGGATTAAATACAAAATTATTTTTACAGTTCTGGAGGCTTGGAAATCCAAGATTAAGGTTCCAACAGATCCTTATCTGGTGAGGTCCTCTCCCTAGTTTATAGAAAACCATCTTTCTCCTGCATCCTCATACAGCAGAAGGGTCACATGAGCTCTCTGAGGTCTTTTCATAGGGCCTTAATCCCATCCATCAGGGCATCATCTTCACAACCTAATCATTTCCCTATGGGCCTCTCCAAATACCACCACATTAGCAAGGGTTTAACTTATGATTTTAGAGAGGGACAAAAACTTTCAGTCTATAACAACATCCAAAAGTGGAGGAATAAATTACATAAGTTCTGATAAATGAAAATGCTTGTTATTATTTGCTGAATAGCATCAGGTTTGAGAAGATGTTGAGATAAAATAAGAAATCTCCATGTAACAGGGATAAAACTCTGGATATGAGATTTCTTACACCATGTGATTTAATAGTGCAAAGTACCCATCACCCTATAGCCTTAGCCCCTCATGAATCCAGCCTAAGTAAGAGAGGCAGACTAACAAGTTTCTTCAACCATATGCTTCTGAACACATTAGAGGCAGACAATATTTTCTTTCAGGGCTGATTCAGAGGAGGATTTTTTGAATGACGTCTCTGTCAAATAAAACAATATATTCTGGCCTCTTTATCACCTAGTAACCTATATTTCATTAATAAGAACAATAAGAATGGCACGCATTGTCAGCATCTTTCTTAACAATGACATCATCCAGAATATCTGGTGTCAAGTACTCTAGTGCATATGTGAAGTTCATGGATCATGGATTATCCTAAATTTGCACATGAAAAGCAGAGCCTGGGTCTCTATGGAAGGCTATGAAACACTACAAGCAAAAAAAAAAAAAAAAAAAAGGAGATGGGGGTTTTGAAAAATAGCAGAGATTTTTCCAGTTATTCTAAACTATCTGGGAAGATGAACAGATGAAATTTATGAAAATATAACTCCAAGCATATTTGGTAAACTTCAGGAGATGACATGATTGCCCAATTAGGAAATAAGTAAGATTTGGTTATTTTTCTCCATATACAACTGGTTAAATCAGATTATTTTTATAAACTTAGCCTCATAATTAATATTACAATTCCTAAACATTATTCTGCAACATTAACATGCTAAGCAATAGAAACAAAATAATATATGTAAAGTATCTTACAGATACAAAAGTAAGTCATATACATCAAATATTAACATGGGGTGTCTTTTGTGAAGAAGAGTGAACTGAGTTTTTATGTCATGTTTCGTATACTATTTTTCCAAAATCTGTAATGAACCCTATCAATTCTGAAAAAGATTACATTATTTAAGAGAGAAACATTAGAAAATCTTCCACTAATTAAATAAATTTACGGTATTAACTTTAGCTTTACTCGTCATGTAGAACATAAATCTGTAATCTCAACAGAGGCATTTTACACCCAAATCCATACATATTTTCCAAATAAATTATGGAAATCTTAAAAATGCATTTCAAATAAAATATGGACTTTGAACCACGAAATCATGATAATGTTAAAAGTATGTTTTGATCATTGGAAGCATTCACATAAGTCTTTTCATCATCATGTCCAAGTTATTAAACCTGAGAAGATATTTACTAAAGTTAAGTAATCACACATGGCTTTCCTGGGAAGAGCAATTCTTCATTGAAAAGAGGAGATACATTTCCCTGCTGTCTCATTTTCTTTTTCTGGTCCAGAGCTTTTTCATGGCATTTTGCATCTTTCTATTTCTTACAATATAGATTAGAGAGTTCAGCATAGGAGTGAGAGACATATAAAACATAGTTAAGGATTTATCAGTGGGTAAAGTAGAGGCAGGTCTCACGTATGTTAAAATACAGGGCACAAAGTAGAGGACCACCACAGTAACGTGGGAGCCACAGGTGGATAGGCTCTGTGCTTCCTTTCCTAATGTTCTTCAGGGAGTGCAGAATGATCCCCTAGGAGGTGAGTAAGAGCATGAAGATAACCACATCAGTGAAAACCACTGTGATGGCCATAATGTGGGTGTTAGTGCAGGCAAGTTTTAACAAAGCATACGTGTCACAGATAAAGTGGTCAATGACATTGGGACCACAGAAGGGAAGGTTGTAAACAAAGAGAATATTAAATATAACATGTAAAAACCCACCACCCCAGGCCAACAGCAGCAGCAGAACACACACTCTCTGATTAATGATTGTCATATAATGCAAGGGTTTGCAGGTGGCCACACAGTAGTCATAGGCCATGACCACTAGGAGGAATATATCAGCACCACCAAATAAGTGCTCTGTAAACAGATGGGTCACGCAAGTTTGGGATGAAATTTTTGTTTGTTTGTTTGTTTGCTTGTTTATTTGCTTTTGTTTTTTTCTCATAGAGTAAGTCTATAATCATATTGGGGATAACTGTAATAGAATAGACAGCATCCATGAATCATAAGTAGCCAAGAAAGAAGTACATAAGGGCATCAAGGGTTGAGCTGAACAGCACAGCGGCAACAGTGAGTAGGTTGCGCACTATTGTCACAATGTAGATGAGCAAGAACATGACAAATAATATTTTCTGAACCTGGAGGCCCCAAGAGGACAAACTCAGTCACATTGTTCCTTTTTTCCATAGGTCCTTCTCTATGTCTTATTTCAGAGTTCAGGACAAAATTACCTCTAAATATAATTGTTACTATTGACTACCTAAAGCCTTATGATAATTTGTTTATTCATTCAACAAATAGGACTTGTGGTTTATTATGTTCCTCTATGTTCAGATACTATAATGCTAGGCTTTGGGAGTACCCCTGTGGTGCAGTTGTTAGGACATTCGGTGTTTTCACTGTCATGGCCCTGGTTCAATCTCGAGTTGGGGAACGAAAATTCCACAAGCCATGTGGCAGAGCAAGATAAACAAACCAAACAAGTAAATAAACAAAAACCAAGGCTAATTAAAACAACTTCATGAACCAAAAAATCTTATAGACTAATGGATAGGCAAGTGATAAAAGACATATGTGTTGAGGACACATTTTTATTTTTATTTTATTTTATTTTTTATTTTATTATTATTATTATTATTTTTTGGGGGGTACACCAGGTTCAATCATCTGTTTTTATACACATATCCCCATATTCCCTCCCTTCCTTGACTCCCCCCGCCCCGAGTCCCCTCCACCCTCCCCGCCCCAGTCCTCTAAGGCATCTTCCATCCTCGAGTTGGACTCCCTTTGTTATACAACTTCCCAATGACTATTTTACAGTTGGTAGTATATATATGTCTGTGCTACTCTCTCGCTTCGTCTCAGTTTCCCCTTCACCCCCCGCCCCCTCCCATACCTCGAGTTCTCAAGTCCATTCTCTGTATCTGCATCCTTGTTCTTGTCACTGAGTTCATTAGTACCATTTTTAGATTCCGTATATGTGAGTTAGCATACAATATTTGTCTTTCTCTTTCTGACTTACTTCACTCTGTATGACAGACTCTAGGGCTATCCACCTCATTACATATAGCTCCATCTCATCCCTTTTTATAGCTGAGTAATATTCCATTGTATATATATGCCACATCTTCTGTATCCATTCATTTGTTGATGGGCATTTCAGTTGCTTCCATGTCCAGGCTATTGTAAATAGTGCTGCAATAAACATTATAGTACAAGTTTCTTTTGGGATTATGCTTTTTTTTGGGTATATGCTCAGTAATGAGATTACTGGACCATATGGTAGTTCTATTTGTAGTTTTTTAAGGAACCTCCAAATTGTTTTCCATAGTGGCTGTACCAACTTACATTCCCATCAGCAGTGCAGGAGAGTTCCCTTTTCTCCACACCCTCTCCAACATTTGTGGTTTCCAGATTTTGCGATGATGGCTATTCTGACTGGTATGAGGTGATACCTCATTGTAGCTTTGACTTGCACTTCTCTGATGATTAGTGATGTTGAGCATCTTTTCATGTGTTTGTTGGCCATCTGTAGGTCTTCTTTGGAGAAATGTCTATTTAGGTCTTCTGCCCATTTGTGGATTGGGTTGTTTGCTTTTTTGGTATGAAGCTGCATGAGCTGCTTGTATATTTTGAAGGTTAAACCTTTGTCCATTGTTTCATAGGCAATTATTTTTTCCCACTCTGAGGGTTGCCTTTTAGTCTTGTTTATGGTTTCTTTCACTGTGCAAAAGCTTTTAAGTTTCATGAGGTCCCATTCATTTATTCTTGATTTTATTTCCATGATTCTAGGAGGTGGGTCAAAAAGGATGGCACTTTGATGGATGTCATAGAGTGTTCTGCCTATGTTTTCCTCTAGGAGTTTGATAGTGTCTGGCCTTACATGTAGGTCTTTAATCCATTTGGAGTTTATTTTTGTGTATGGTGTTAGGAAGTGCTCTAAATTCATTCTTTTACATGTTGCTGTCCAATTTTCCCAGCACCACTTATTGAAGAGGCTGTCTTTTTTCCATTGTATACTCATGCCTCCTTTGTCAAAGATAAGGTGCCCATATGTGTTTGGGCTTACTTCTGAGTTCTCTATTCTATTCCATTGATCTTCCTTTCTATTTTTGTGCCAGTCCCATACTGTCTTGATCACTATGGCCTTGTAGTATAGTTTGAAGTCAGGAAGCCTGATTCCACCAACTCCATTGTTCCTTCTCAAGATTGCTTTGGCTATTCGGGGTCTTTTGCGTTTCCATGCAAATCCTAAGATTTCTTGCTCTAGTTCTGTGAAAAATGCCATTGGTCATTTGATCGGGATTGCGTTGAATCTGTAAATTGCTTTGGGGAGTACAGACATTTTCATGATGTTGATTCTTCCAATCCAGGAACATGGTATGTCCCTCCATCTGTTTGTGTTGTCTTTGATTTCTTTCATCAATGTCTTAAAGTTTTCTGCATACAGATCTTTTGCCTCCTCAGGCAGGTTTATTCCTAGGTATTTTTTTCTTTTGGTTGCAATGGTGAAGGGAAGAGTTTCCTTAATTTCTCTTTCTGCTCTTCCATTGTTAATGTATAGGAATGCAAGAGATTTCTGTGCATTAATTTTGTATCCTGCTACTTTACTAAACTCATCAATTAGTGCTAGCAGTTTTCTGGTAGAGTCTTTAGGGTTTTCTATATATAATATCATGTCATCTGCAAAGAGTGACAATTTTACCTCTTCTTTTCCATTTTGGATTCCTCTTATTTCTTTTTCTTCTCTGATTGCTGTGGCTAAAACTTCCAAAACTATGTTGAATATAATGGTGAGAGTGGACACCCTTGTCTTGTTCCTGTTCTTAGAGGGAATTCTTCCAGTTTTTCCCCATTGAGAACGATGCTGGCTTTTGGTTTTTCATATATGGCTTTTATTATGTTGAGGTAATTTCCTTCTATGCCCATTTTCTGGAGAGCTTTTATCATAAATGGATGTTGAACTTTGTCAAAAGCTTTTCTGCATCTATTGAAATGATCATATGGTTTTTATCCTTCAATTTGTTGATATGATGTATCACATTGATTGATTTGCATATATTGAAGAATCCTTGCATCCCAGGGATAAACCCCACTTGATCATGGTGGATGATTTTTTTAATGTGCTGTTGGAGTCTGTTAGCTAGTATTTTGTTGAGGATTTTTGCATCTATATTCATCAGTGATATTGGTCTGTAGTTTTCTTTTTTTGTGACATCTTTGCCTGGTTTTGGTATCAGGGTGATGGTAGCCTCATAGAATGAGTTTGGGAGTGTTCCACCTTCTGCAATATTTTGGAAGAGTTTGAGAAGGACAGGTGTTAACTCTTCTCGAAATGTTTGATAGAATTCACCGGTGAACCCATCTGGTCCTGGGCTTTTGTGTGTTGGGAGATTTTTAATCACTGCCTCAATTTCCATCCTTGTGATTGGTCTGTTCATGGTTTCTATTTCTTCCTGGTTCAGTCTTGGAAGATTGTATTTTTCTAAGAATGTATCTATTTCTTCCAGGTTATCCAATTGATTGGCATAGAGTTGCTTGTAGTAGTCTCTCATGATCTTTTGTATTTCTGAGGTGTCCGTTGTTACTTCTCCTTTTTCATTTCTAATTCTGTTGATTTGCATCTTCTCCCTTTCTATCCTGATGAGTCTGGCTAATGGTTTATCAATTTTGTTAATCTTCTCAAAGAACCAGCTTTTAGTTTTATTTATTTTTCTTACGGTTTCTTACCTTTCTTTTTCATTTATTTCTGCTCTGATCTTTATGATTTCTTTCCTTCTGCTCACTTTGGGGTTTCTTTGTTCTTCTTTCTCTAGTTGTTTTAGGTGTAAGGTTAGGTTGTTTATTCGATCATTTTCTTGTTTCTTCAGGTAGGACTGTATTGCTATAAACTTCCCTCTTAGAACTGCTTTTGCTGCATCCCATAGGTTTTGGGTTGTTGTGTTTTCGTTGTCATTTGTTTCTAGATATTTTTTGATTTCCTCTTTGATTTCTGTAGTGATTCCTTGGTTGTTTAGGAGTGAATTGTTTAGCCTCCATGTGGTTGTATTTTTTGCAGGTTTTTTCCTGTAATTGATATCTAGTCTCATGGCGTTGTGGTCTGAGAAGATGCTTGATATGATTTCAATTTTCTTGAATTTGCTGAGGTTTGATTTGTGACCCAAGATGTGATCTATCCTGGAAAATGTTCCGTGTGCACTTGAGAAGAAAGTGTAGTCTTTCGTTTTTGGATGGAATGTCCTCTAAATATCAATTAAGTCAAGATGGTCTAATGTGTCATTTAAAGCTTGTGAGTCTTTATTTATTTTCTGTTTGGATAATCTGTCCATTGATGTAAGTGGGGTGTTTATGTCTCCCACTATTATTGTATTCCTGTTGATGTCCCCTTTTATGGCTGTTAGCATTTGCCTTATGTATTGAGGTGCTCCTATGTTGGGGGCATAGATATTTACCATTGTGATATGTTCTTCTTGAATGGATGCCTTCATGATTAGGTAGTGTCCTTCCTTGTCTCTTTTAATAGTCTTTACTTTCAAGTCTAATTTGTCTGATATGAGTATTGCTACTCCAGCTTTCTTTTGACTTCCAATTGCTTGGAAAAACTTTTCCCATCCCTTTCCTTTCAGTCTATATGTATCCCTTGGTCTGAAGTGGGTTTCTTGTAGGCAGCATATAGAAGGGTCTTGTTTTTGGAAGCATTCAGCCAGTCTGTGTCTTTTGGTTGGCGCATTTAATCCATTTACAATTAAAGTGATTATTGAGATGTGTGTTCCAATTCCCATTTTCTTCATTGTTTTGGGTTTGTGTTTGTAGATGTTTTCCTTTTCTTGTGTTTCCTACTTAGAGAAGTTCTTTAGCACTTGTTGTAAGGCTGGTTTGGTGGTGCTGAATTCTCTTAACTTTAGCTTGTCTGGAAAGCTTTTGATTTCTCCCTCAAATCTGAATGAGATTCTTGCTGGGTAGAGTATTCTTGGCTGTAGGTTTCTCTCTTTCAGGACTTTCAGTATATCCCGCCATTCCCTTCTGGCCTGCAGAGTTTCTGTAGTAAGGTCAGCTGTTATCCTTATGAGTTTTCCCTTATATGTTGTTTTTTGCTTTTCTCTTGCTGCTTTTCATATTTTTTCTTTGTGTTTAATTGTCGTTAGTTTGATTAATATGTGTCTTGGTGTATTTCTCCTTGGGTTTATTCTGTATGGGACTCTCTGTGCTTCTTGGACTTGGTGAATTATTTCCTTTCCCATGTTGGGGAAGTTTTCCACTATAACCTCTTCAAATATTTTCTCAGACCCTTTCTTGTTTTCTTCTTCTTCTGGGATGCCTATAATTCGAATGTTGGTACGCTTAATGTTATCACTGAGGTCTCTGAGAGTGTCTTCTAATCTTTTTATTCTTTTTTCTTTTTCCTGCTCTGTGGCATTTATTTCCCCCATTCTATCTTCCAACTCACTTATTCGTTCTTCAGCCTCAGTCATTCTGCTGGTTATAGAATCTAGAGTATTTTTAATTTCAGTTATTTTGTTATCCATTGCTGTTTGTTTTTCTGAGTTCTTATGAACTGTTTCTTGTACTTTCTCTATTTTGTTATTGAGATTTTGTATCATCTTTACTATCATTACTCTAAATTCTTTTTCAGGCATTTTTCCTATTTCCTCCTCATTTATTTGGTCTTGTGGGTTTTTTTCCTGCTCCTTTGCCTGCATGGTGTTTCTTTGTTTCCTCATGGTTGTCCAAACTTTTGGGGTTGCTTGTCCTGGTGATAGAGGTGTTTATAGAAGACTGTCCAAGCCTCAGACTAATGTCCCAGTATTGAATTAAATGAATATTAAGTCTAGGAAACACATACATGTATAAGACACACAATTACTGAATCCGTTAGGACGTAAGGCTGTAGAAAGACCTGACAGAACCCCAGTGTGCTATCAGATATTCAAAGAGAAACCCAACAGAAATGGACAACTGAAACAGAACAAATCAGAGACAAAAGCAAAAGCAAGCAAACAAACAAATAACACCTTACACATACAAACATTAATCCAGGGAGATTTTGTAAGCTAGGGTCAAATATAGAAAAGAGCCAGAGTACCACCAGAGAGAATGGAGATTCTCAGAATGTAATTAGACAACTGTACTAAGAACTAAGATAAAGACAAAAGCCTAATATTAAATACCAAGGCAGTGCGTCCTCTGGAGAATAGAGCAAGGAGTCTGAGCAGACCGATAGTGTTGCTTATAAGTATGTTAAGATAAAATAAACTTAAAATGGCTGGAAGAAAGGGGAACAGAAGAGCGTAATGTGGTTGGAAATATGCAAATAAAAAGAAAGGAATAGAAATGTATAAAAGATAGGGATGAAAGGAAAGTATGAGAGATATATTGTCCGTACTACCAAAAACTTAGCTAGATATAGAAGTATATAAAAAGGCAAAAAAAATAGAATAAAAAATATCATTAAAAAATCATGTTATAAAACTTGTAGATCGCTTAGGGCTAAGATCATATTTAATAAAGAAAAAAAAAAAAGAGAGAGAGAAAAAGAAAAAGAAAAAAAAAATCCAGAACTGATCCCAGAATGGACCAGTTCAATAGGTATTGATACTACTATTTCTGTTTCCTTAGTGTCTCAGCTGTAAGTGTCCTTCTCCTTGCCTTGGGTTTTTTTGTATTATTCTGTGACCAGCAAAGCTTCCTTTATTTTTCGTCTGTAAGCCTCGGTGTGTGAGGAGGGAGAGGGTACAGTAGTGGCTCCTTCTCCTGGGAGTGAGTGAGCAGTGGTGCACTGTTGTTTCAGTCAGGCTTGGAGGTTCCTGTTGCAGAGGGACGCTGGTGGCTCAGGCGTAAACAGAAAGTCTTAGAGTTGGGCCTCTCTAGGGTTTTTTTTTGTTGTTGCTGTTTTTTTTTTTTTTTTTTCTCTCAGCAGCCTCCCTGCTGCTGGCATTCCAAGGGGTTTTAATCTAGCCCCGCCTGAGGGCTTGAGGGTGCTTGTTATCCTTGAGTGCCTTAGTTGGCCCGCAGGGTGTCTCTCCACTGCCTGTTGCAGAGGCGCTGAAAGAGAGAGAGGCTAAGTGCATGGCTCCTCCCCCCCCCACCCCGCCTGTGAGCCTGCAGCCTCCAGCCGCCATCATGGCCGGGCAGCTCTCAGGGACGGGCACTCTTCTCCGCGGACCTCCTCCCTCCTGTCCTCTCGGTCCGTCACCCTACCGGCAACAATATTTCTCACCCTGAACCAGCTCTCCGGTTCCCGCGCTCCCGCTCACTGACCCTCCGTTCAGCCGCGGATCAATGTCTCGGTCCGGGAACGCTGAGCAGCGCTGCGGACCCTCTGTATGTTTCTCACTCCCTCCCGTCTGCCACAGCAACGCCGCTTCACCCTCTCTGAGCCCTCGTAGATGCCTCCCTACCGGTTATGTCGGGCTCCCCGCAGTCCTTTCTGGTGTCCAAGGCCGTCTGCTGGTGTTCAGCTGGTTCTCTGTGGGAATTACTGCGTCCTTCTGTGCATTCCCAATGCATCTGTGGAGAGGGATGCACTCCACGTCTCTCTACTTCGCCGCCATCTTTTCTCTCCCCACCTTTTTAAATAAACGGAATGCGACAACCAGGTTTCCATCTGGCAGCTAATTAAATTGTACATATAGCTAATACCTTATACAAAAATTAATATTGATTAAAGTTTTAATAAAAAAATAAAGCAAGATTTATTTCACATTTACTTTCCAGGTAATGACAGTGGTGACTTTCTAAATTTAAGGTTGGAAGAATCTTCTTCTTCTTCTTCTTCTTTTTATAAATTTATTTATTTATTTTATTGCTTGTTTTGGGTCTTCTTTGCTGCACGCGGGCTTTCTCTAGTTGCGGCGAGTGGGAGCTACTCTTCATTGTGGTGCGTGGGCTTCTCATTGCAGTGGCCTATCTTGTTGCAGAGCATGGGCTCTAGGCACATGGGCTTCAGTAATTGTTGCACATGGGCTCAATAGTTGTGGTTCATGGGCTCTATAGTGCAGGCTCGATAGTTGTGGAGCAAGGGCTTAGTTGCTCTGCAGCATGTGGTATCTTCCTGGGGCAGGGATTGTACCTGTGTCCCCTGCATTGGCAGCTGGATTCTTACCCACTGTGCCACCTAGGAAGTCCCTGGAAGATTCTTCTTAAACAATCATTTAGATACCAAATATATATATTTGAAAATTTCAAAATTTTTTAAGTATTTAAGAAATGATACCAAAACACCAATAGACAAAAGTAGTCTGGAGAAAGATTTACACGTTATAGGATATACACAGAATTAATATCTAAAATAGACAAAGATCTCTAAGCAATTAACTAATAAAAGATAATAAAATATAACATAAATAACAATAGAAACAAACCATTAAGGGAAGAATATCTCTAAATGGGCAACAAATATATGATAGGATGCTGAAGCTCACCTGTGAATAGAAAAGAAGGAATTGGAGTAACAGCTTGCTTACTACAGTGTTAACTTGGGTTCTTGAAAGCCACTCAGTGAAAATCTACAAATGCTACCTTACCTTTTAATTTTTAACAGATTAACAAACAAAATGTTTGGAGAACATTCAAATTGGACTTATCATCAGATTTACAAATATTTGGCCATGAAAATATCCCTAAAAATTTACACTTGAAATTAATTTCTAAGGATATCTTTGAGAAGGTAAATGTACTTGATCATTAAATATGAAAATTTTCCAAACAGTATTACAGAATAAAATCAATCTTTACATACTTTAGTAATCACAAAGGATTCCTAACATGGCTGATTACAAAAATCACAAAGGAGGATTCTTAAAAGACTGAAATCTCACACCACCATTGTACTCTTTGAAAATGGAAACCCCAGCTCAGAATTTGCTGTCTAAATACACTTACTGGGTTACCTGCATAAGGAGAAAGCTGTTCAATCCATGTTCTGGGCTCTGGTGCCTTCTCCCTTGTTTTTCATGCACTGATGCCACCTCTGGGAACACAGAAAGCAAGATACATCAGCATCGCTGGACTTGAACTGGTTCCATGTGACCAACTCTTTCCATGATTGAAGGAAATCTATTTCATATCAGTTATTCAGAAACATATTCTTTTCATATTGTTGGGATTTTCAAAATAAATAAGAATGTCTTGTTACCGAAAGAAGTCTGAATCTTGATTATGAATGGAAACTCAAAATATTTACTATTGTCAGTATTTGTCCTGATAACAAACAAACGTTAAATAACCATTTTGATCGGAGAGAGAGAAAACTCCAAATTGTAAAAGAATTATTAATAATAAAAATTTTGCTGTTTGTGTTTATAGCAATGAAATTGAAATGGAGAAATAGCCTTTGCAATATTTTGATTCTCAATCACTTATATTGTTCTCTCTTTGTACAGCATTATAGAACTTTGGGTGTCTTGAAAGATGAAGAATAATTTCATATATGTACTTTATTATGTTTTAAGTCCATGATTTCAATTCAAGCAGAAGCCTGTCATGTGATTACTGCTACAGACAAATATACTCTGAGGTAAGGGCAAAAGTCTGCAAACACTTTATCTACATTTAACTGCAGCATGTGTTGTTGAGTCATTCAGCTGGTACATCTCCATGGGTGATTCTTATCTAATTAAATTCTTTGGGACCTTAATCATAATTTCAAGGGTAGACTCTTTATCTCCAGAGATGCCACCAACATAATCACAACATACAACAGGACTTATAGAACCCTGTTCTCTGGGAGAGAAATCATAAAAAACAACTTGAGGTCATATCACCAAAAGGAAAAAGTACAGTCTGGACAGAAATGAAATATGTATAGACTTTCTTGTTAAATCATGACCTTCAAAATAGGCAAATCTATTCAAAGTTTAAGTTTTGTCTTTGCAGGTGATATCTCAACTGCTTTCTAGAAATAATGAATGCTAATTTCAGAACAAGTCATTTAAAGTTTATTTCAAATGCAGGTAAAGGTTTTCACATAATTTCAGACAGACAAGTCAATAGAATCCATGTATCAAAGTGGGGAAAGAGAAAACATTTGTGGGACAATTCCATTCATCTCAAAGTGCTCACTGGGCATTCATCAAAGTAGAAAATACCCTAGGCCATGACACAAGTATCAATATATTATTGTGGACTCACATCATACCATATATATGTAAATATATATATGCATATATATACTTGTAGTTCAACTAGAAATTGATATCAGAATATAACATTTTCCTATTATTTGCAAATTAAACAACACAAGTTTAAATTACTTGTGGACATTTTCAAAGATATGTTTTCAACAGAGATATAATTATATACATGTACATAAAATATATATGAAAGGTAAATATAAAAGATATAAATATACATATATAAAGACTACATATAATATTGTATAATATATACAAAGTAACTGGATGTAGCTAAAGGAATGCTTAGAGGGAAATTTAAAGCTTAAAAGCAAATATTAGAAAACAGTAAATATTGTATGGGATGAACTAAGCTTCTGTTTCAAGATGCTAGAAAAGGAAAATTAAAGTAAACCCAGAGAATCTTGTAGAATGAAAGTTGTAAGGTGAAGACAGACATCATTGAAAGAGTAATTGATTGACAATAGAGAAAATATTTAAAATCCAGAATTGATTCTTTGAACATTAAATAAAATTGATAAGTTCCTAGCATAATGGATTAAGAAAAAATAAGAGAAAAACAAATTATCAGAATCAAGATTGAAGAGAGTGACATCACTTCAGATTCTACAGATTGTAAAAATGTCTTTCATTTCAAAGATAAATGAATAAAGAGCTTTCTTTTTTACTTATCCAAAATGAAAATTGTATACATATTTGGAAACAAAGTAGAACAGCTTTACTGCCTTTCCTTATTCAGAGATGGGATCCCCCAACAGATCAGAAGGAATAGATTATAGATAAAGGAAGAGTTAGGCATAAGTAAAGAAGTGTTTTAGAAATAACCATAAATAAATAGAAATTAGTTTTTTTCATTTTTCTTTGGCTCCACAATAATTTTTCTAGGAATAAACCCTAATGGAAAACATTTTTTAAAAAAGAAAATTCATAATTTACCAAAATCAAAATATTGATTTTGAACACAATTATTAAGAGCTGTGGAGAATTTAGAATGACATGTGATGTTAAACATTGGAGAAGTGGATAATTAAAATATAGTGCATATCCTTGATTAATGAGTATTTTAAAACATTTTTAAAAGTTGTGCAAGATCATAGGAACATTCTTTTTTTTTAATTTTATTTATTTATTTACTATTTTTTTGGGGGTACACCAAGTTCAATCATCTGTTTTTATACACATATCCCTGTATTCCCTCCCTCCCTCGAGTCCCCCCCACCCTCCCCGTCCCAGTCCTCTAAGGCATCTTCCATCCTCGAGTTGAACTCCCTTTGTTATACAACAACTTTCCACTGGCTATCTATTTTACAGTTGGTAGTATATATATGTCTGTGCTACTCTCTTGCTTCCTCTCAGCTTCCCCTTCACCCCCTGCCCCATCCCAGGAACATTCTTAAGTTGTACTATAAAGTGAGAAAATGTTGGATGCAAATTTTAAGTATGTAAGTATTCTAAGTAATTTAATTATAGATTATTATTATTCTAACTAATTTAAATATATATCAATAAGCAAAGACCCAAAACATTTTTATTTCTAAACTGATAGTGTTGTAATTGAATCTATATTTCTTGATGTTTCGTATGCTGAAAGAGGAATTTAAATGTCAGGTAGGTGTGGATGAGAGGTGGTTATAAGATTTGCAGAGTCAATTTAAACCTGAGAGTTTATGTTTGTGTGATTTCCTGGGAAAAAAATCTTACCTATGAAGGTGTCTGACATAAGACCCTGGCCAGGGCCCCAGGTGGCACTTAGTTCGGCAGGAAAGAAGTGAAGTTGTAAGATTTAAAAATACCAACAAGCTCAGCTATAATAAGTATCTTTGTTGGTTTATAAATAGTACCTTTGCATAAGCCTTTACAACTACCACCACATATCATTTATGTAGACAAATTTTGTGAAGATTTTAGCTATGACTAATAAGATCTCAGGGTATTTTGCTATCATTAGCAGAACTTGCCAACAACCCAATTATTTCATGTAAGTTAACTGAACAGCAGAGGAGAACTTTTATAGCACTCATCTTTAATTTTGAACTTCTCTTGAGTCTACAAGAAGACAAAATACTAGGGCAAAGGACAAAAAAAAGTTGACCACTTATGATTTTAGGTATTTGATAACATTTGAGTTTATTATGAAGCCTTTATATTTAGTATCATGTAAATTAGACGTTTAGGTGATTTTTAAATTTTTATTATAATTATTTTTAATTGAACTACCATGTACACACATCATAATTTTTAAATATTGTTTGTGGAGGTGGAGTCAAGATGGCAGAGTAGGGAGATGCAAAGTTCACATATCCTCACAATTAGGGCAACTACTAGGTACTGGTGGGGGACCACGGACACCAAAGGGGACAAGAGGAACCCTCATGCAAATGGATAGGATGTGGGGCGTAGGTAAAGAGGAAGAGAAGTAGAGGCAAGATGGGACCAGTGCCCCTGAGGGGCGGCTGCTTGTGAGCAGGGTTTTCTATGCCCAAAGGAGACCACCTACAATGAGGGGAGCAACAGGGTTGGGAAGAGACTCTCAGTAGATCTGAGGATTGAGGCCAGTGTTTCTTCTGCCCACTTGGGCCCCAGGTAGCTAGCTGAGGTCTGATCCTCTGCCCTCCAAGGTCCCCTCTGTTTGTGTGGATCCTGAGGGAGTGGGAGGGACAGTGGGGGATAATTGGAGGTGGGATGGGACTGGCACCCTTGAGGGGTGGCTGGGGTAGGGAAGGGGTACCCATACTGGGAGGGAGGGGTTCCCATGCTGGGAGGGCCCACACACAGTGAGGGACCATTGGGGACAGGGAGAGACACTCTGGGGGTCAGAGTAGCAGAACAGAACTTGGTCAGCATTTCCCTTGCCCACTTGGATATTTGGAAGCCTACTGAGGTTCTGGGCCTGATCCCCACCCTTTGAGACCCCTCCAGCACTCTGGGCCTCAGCACTGTCCGTCCCCAAAGCAAAGGCCATTTCCAGCCCTTTTTTCTTTTCCTTTCTTTTCCCCCGACGTTGTTGTTCTGTTTTACCTTGTTGTTGCTATTTCATCCATATTTTTATTTTTTCAAATATTTTTTTTTGTTTTGCTTATTTTATTTCATTTTTTATTCTTTGTTATTGTGCTGCCTTTTTTTTTTTTTTTTTTTTTTTTTAACTTTTGCTGTCCTGTATGGCTTCCAGGATCCTGGTGGTTCCCTGTCTGAGGGTTGAGCCTGAGTTCCTGTGGTGGGACTGCCCTGTCCAAACCACAGGTCTAACAGAGAACCTCAGACCCCAGGGAATATTAATCAGAGTGAGGTCCCTTGGAGGTCCTCATCTTAGCACCAAGACCCAGCTTTACCCAACTGCTTGCAAATTCCAGTGCTAAATGCCTCAGGCCAAACAACCAGTGAGTCAGGAACACAGCCCCACTCATCCAAAAAAAAAAAAAACTGTGAGAGATGAAGAAACAAGATAAAACTCTACAAGACCAAATAAATGAAGAGGAAATTGGCAAAATAACAACAACAACAAAAAAAGAAAATCAGGGTAATGATAGTAAAGACACTCCAAAATCTTGGAAATAGAATGGAGGCAAGTATAAGGAAAATACAAAATGTTTCACAAAGTCCTAGAACTAAGGAACAAACCAACAGTGATGAGCAACATACTAACTGAAATGAAAAATACACTAGAAGGAATCAATAGCAGGATAATGAAGGCAGAAGAACTATGAGATAGAATGGTGGAAATAACTGCTGAGGAGCAGAAGAAAGAAAAAAAGAATGAAAAGAACTGAAGACAGTCACAGAGACCTGTAGGACAACATTAAATGCACCAGCATTCAAACTATAGGGCTCCCAGAAGAAGAAGAGAAAGAAAAAGTGTCTGAGAAAATATTTGAAGAGACTATAGTCAAAAACGTCCCTCACATGGGAAAGGAAATAGTGAATTGAGTGGGGCCTGGTTATGGAGGCTTCCTTTTGTCCATCATTTCTATAAGCAAGACTCCAGCCCCCATGACCTTCCCGAGTTTCAAACAGTGGATTTGAACAGCTGCTAATCAAGAGAAGAGCAGCCAAGAAACTACCTGAGGCAAGTTTAAAGGGACCAGAGAAGCTCACCAAGATTAGGAAACTACCCCCTGAGATTAAGGGATTGCAAGCCTTGCTCATACCCTAATCTTGTCAGACCCCACCTTTGAACAACTGCTAAAAAACCCTTCACCAAAACCTCTGGGGTTGAGACACATAGTTTTTGAGGCAGAGGCTCAGTGCATCTCCCTTTGTATGGCAAAGCAATAAAGCTATCATTTTCTACTTCACCCAAAACTTGGGATTTTACTTGGCACCAGTGTACAGAGAGCCTGCGATTTCAGTAACAATAGCCACCCGAGTTCAGGAAGCACAGAGTCCCATATAGGATAAACCCTTGAAGAAGCACACCAAGACACATATTAATCAAACTAACAAAAATTAAGTTCAAAGAAAAAAATATTAGAAGCAGCAGGAAAAAAGCAACAAATAATGTAAAAGGGACTCCCCATAAGGTGATCAGCTGATTTTTCAGCAGTAACTCTGCAGTCCAGAAGGGAGTAGCAGTGTATATTTAAAGTAATATAATGGAAAAACCTACAACCCAGGTCACTCTACCCAGCATTATCTCATTCTAATTCAACAGAGAGATCAAAAGATTTAGAGAGAAAAAAAAAAGCTAAGAGAATTCAGCACCACCAAACCAGCTTTACAACAAATGCTAAAAGAACTTCTCTAGGTGGAATAAACAAGAGAAGAAAAAGACCTATAAAAACAAACCCAAAGCAATTAAGAAAATGATAATAGGAACATACATAGTGATAATTACCTTACATGCAAATGGATTAAATGTTCCAACCAGAGACACAAACTATCAAAATGGATACAAAAACAAGACTTCTACCTATACTCTGTACAAGAGAGCCACCTCAGATCTAGAGACATATACAGACTGCAAGTGAGGAGATTGAAAAAGATATTCCATGCAAAAGGAAATCAAAAGAAAGTAGGTGTAGCAATACTCATATCAGACAAAATAGAGTTTAAAATAAAGACTGTTACAAAAGATAAGGAAGGACATTACATAATGGTTAAGGGAGAAATCAAAGAAGAAAATATAACAATTACAAATATATATGTGCCCAACATAGGAGCACCTCAAGATGTAAAGCAAATGCTAACAGCCATAAAATGGGAAGTCAACAGTAACACAATAATTGTGGGGGACTTTAACACCTCACTTACACCAATGGACAGATCATCCAGACAGAAAATAAATAAGGAAACATAAGCTTTAAATGACATAACAGATTAGATAGATTTAATTGATATTTATAGAAAAGTCCACCTCAAAGTGGCAGAATACACATTCTTCTCAAGTGCACATGAAACATTCTCCAGGATAGATCACATCTTGGATCACAAATCAAGCATCAGAAAATTTAAGAAAATTGAAAACATTTCAAACATGTTTTCCAATCACAACACTATGAGATTAGAAATAAACTACAGGAAAAAAAGAAAAAAAAATAAAACTGTAAACCACACAAACACATGGAGGCTAAACAGTGCACTGCTAAACAAGAGATCATTGAATAAATCAAAGAGGAAATAAAAAAAAATACCTGGAAACAAATGGCAACAAAAACAGTGACCTAAAACCTATTGGATGCAGCAAAAGCAGTTCTAATAGGGAAGTTTATAGCACTTCAATCTCACCTCAAGAAAAAAGAAAAATCTCAAATAAAAATCTAACCTTACACATAAAGCAACTAGGAAAGAAGAACAAAGAAAATCCAAAGTTGGTAGAAGGAAAATAATCATAAAGATCAGAGAAGAAATAAACAAAATAGAAACAAAGAAAACAAGAGCAAATATCAATAAAACTAAAAGTTGGGTTCTTTAAGAAGAAAAACAAAATTGACAAAACTTTAGCTACACTGCTCAAGAAAAAAAGAAAGAGGACTCAAATCAATAAAATTAGAAGTGAAAAAGAACAAATTACAACTGACACTGCAGGAAAACAAGGGATCATAAGAGACTACTACAAGCAAGGTACAACTTTCCAAGACTGAACCAGGAACAATTAGAGAATACAAACAGAACAATCACAAGTAATGAAATTGACTGTAATTAAAAATCTTCCAAAAAACACAAGTCCAGGACTAAATGGCTTCACAGGCAAATTCCATCAAACATTTAGAGAAGCACCAACACCCATCCTTCTCAAACTCTTCCAAAAAATTGCGGAGGGAGGAACACTCCCAAACTCGTTCTGCAAGCCCATCATTATCCTGATGCCAAAACCAGACAAAGATATCACAAAAAAAAAAGAAAAAAGAAAAGAAAATTACCAACAAATATCACTGATGAACATAGACACAAAAACCCTCAACAAGATACTAGCAAATAGAATCTAACACCTTAAAAGGATCACACATCATAATCAAGTGTGATTTATCCCAGGGAGGCAAGGATTCTTCAATATATAGATATCAATTAATGTGATACACAATGTTAACAAATTGAAGAATAAAAAATATATGATCATCTCAATAGATTCAAAAAATACTTTTAACAAATTTCAACACCTATTTATGATAAAAACTCTCCAGAAAGTAGGCATAGAGGAAACCTACCTCAACATAATAAGGCCATATACAACAAACCCACAGCAAACACCATTCTCAAGGGTGAAAAACTGAAAACATTTCCTCTACAAGCAGGATAAAGACAAGGATGCCCAATTTTGCAGCTGTTATTCAACATACTTTGGGAAGTCCTGGCCATGGCAATCAGAGAAAAAAAGAAATAAAAGGAATACAAATTGGAAAAGAAGAAGGAAAACTGTCACAGTTTGCAGATGACATGATACTTATACGTAGAAAATCCTAAAGATGTCACCAGAAAACTACTTGAGCTAAATAATGAATTTGGTAAAGTTGCAGGATACAAAATTAATGCACAAAAATCTCTTGCATTCCTATACACTAACAATGAAAGATCAGAAAGAGAAATTAAGGAAACACTCCCATTTACCATTGCAACAAATAGAATAAAATACCTAGGAATAAATCTACCTAAGGAGGCAAAAGACCTGTACTCAGAAACTTATAAGACACTGATGAAAGAAAGCAAAGATGACACAGAGAGATGGAGAGATACACCATGATCTGGGACTGGAAGAGTCAACATTGTGAAAATGGCTATACTACCCAAAGCAATATACAGATTCAATGCAATCCCTATCAAATGACCAATGGCATTTTTCACAGAATTAGAACTTAGATTTTTACAATTTGTATGGCAACACAAGGGACCCCAAATAGCCAAAATAATCTCGAGAAAGAAAAAGAGAGCTGGAGGAAGCAGGCTCCTTGACTTCAGACTATACAGCAAAGCTACAGTAATCAAGACTGGTACTGGCACAGAAACAGAAATATAGATCAAAGGAACAAGATAGAAAGTCCAAAGATAAACCCACACACCTATGGTCACCTAACCTATGACAGAGCAGGCAAGAATATACAGTGCCGAAGAGAGACCCTCTTCAATAATGCTGCTGGGAAAACTGGACAGCTACATGTAAAAGAATAAATTAGAATACTGTCTAACACCATACACAAAAATAAACTCAAAATGGATTAAAGACCTAAATGTAAGATAGGACACTATAAAACTCTTAGAAGAAAACATAGGAACAACACTCTTTGACATAAACCACAGCAAGACCTTTTTGATCCATCTCCTAGAGTAATAAAAATAAAAACAAAAACAAGGAAATGGAAACTAATCATCTTAAAATATTTTGCACAGAAAAGGAAACCATAAGAAAAACAAAAAGACAGCCCTCAGAATGAGAGAACATATTTGCAAATGAAGCGACAGACAAAGGATTCATCTCCAAAATACACAGAGAGCTCATGCAGCTCAATATAAACAAAACAAAACAAAACAAAAAGCCATAATCCAAAAATGGGCCGGAGACCTAAACAGACATTTCTCCAAAGACATAAAGATGACCAAGAGGCACATGAAAAATGCTCAACATCACTAATTATTAGGGAAATGTAAATCAAAACTACAAAGAGGTATCACCTCACACTAGTCAGAATGGCCATCATCAGAAAAACTAAAAGCAATAAATGCTGGAGAGGGTGTGGAGAAAAGGGAACTCTCCTGCACTGCTGGTGGGAATGTAAGTTGGTAAGAGCCACTATGGAAAACAGTTTGGATGTTCCTTAAAAAACTAAACATGGAACTACCATATGACCCAGCAATCCCACTACTGGGCATATACCCAGAGGAAACCATAATCCAAAAAGAAACATGTACCATAATGTTCACTGCAGCACTGTTTACAATAGCCAGGACATGGAAGCAACCTAAATGCCCATTAACAGATGAAAGGATAAAAAAGGTGTGACACATATATACAATGGGATATTACTCAACCATAAAAAAGAATGAAATTGTGTTATTTGTAATGAGGTGGATAGACCTAGAGTCGCTCATACAGAGTGAAGTAAGACAGAAAGAGAAAAATAAATACTGTATGTTAACTCATATACATGGAAGCTAAAAAAGAAAAAAAAAAAAGGTACTGATGAACCTAGTGACAGGGCAAGAATAAAGACGGAGATGTAGAGAACGGACTTTAGGACACAGGGTGGGGGGCACAATTGGGAAGCTGGGATGAATTGAGAGAGTAGCTTTGACATATACACACCACCAAATGTAAAATAGATAGCTAGTGGGAAGTTCCTGCATAACATAAGGAGACAAACTCGATAATGGCTGATGACTTAAAGGGCCAGGATAGGGAGGGTGGGAGGGAGTTGCGGGAGGGTGGGGATATTTGTATAAATACAGCTGATTCACTTCAGTGTACCTCAAAAATTGGCACAGCAGTGTAAAGTAATTACATTCCAATAAAGAGCTTAAATAATAATAATAATAAAAAAACACAAAAAACAAAAAGTCACCTGCACCCCAGTGTTCATTGCAGCACTATTTACAACAGCCAGGACATGGAAACAACCTAAATGTCCATCGACAGATGAATGGATAAAGAAAATGTGATACATATGTATGATGGAATATTACTCAGCTAGAAAAATGAACAAAATTGGGTCATTGGTAGAGATGTGGATGGGCCTAGAGTCTGTCACATAGAGTGAAATAAGCCAGAGAGGGAAAAACAAATATCTTACTGCATATATATGGAATCTCAAAAAATGGTACAGATGAAACTTTTCAGGGCAGGAATAGAGACAGCTTTTGGACACAGGAGGGGAAGGGGAGGGTGGGATAAATTGGGAGATTAGGTTTAATATAAATACATCACCATGTGTTAAATAGACAGCTAGTGGTAACCTGCTGTGTAGCTCAGGGAGCTCCGCTTGGTGCTCTGTGATGACCAGACAGGTGGGGTGGGAGGGAGGTCCAAGATGGTGGGGCTATATGTGTAAGTACAGCTAAGTCACTTCATTGTACAACAGGAACTAATGCAATATTATACTCCAATAATAAATAAATAAATATTATTTTCAGATGTACATTAAGTGATAGTTAGGGATCCTATTATAGCACTGGCACTTCACAACACTGAAAGTTTACAGTATTTCCTCAAAGTAGCTGTTTCTTGTGCCAGTTCTGGGATTAGAGTAACATAATAATGATGAAAATAATTCCATTCTCCAAACACAGAGATTTGCACCTTTTTCAGTCATTTAGACTTAAGTGTACAATAGCCATATGGAATAAAAAAAATAGGCAATAATAGCCACAGCTTGTAACAAGGACATATAAGACAGAGAAGAATGCCACTTGCCAAGGGAAAACAAGAAGCCAGGACACTAAATCCTGGGCCAGGATCCTTATTTTAAATTATTGTTTTATAACTAAAGTGGCAGGACACTTTTATGCTGCCACCAACTGTAAGGCCTGCTACAATTACCTACTAAAATAAATAAATACAGATATTTGAAGTGATTTTGTAAATGCAAATAAATCAACTCAGAAATAGTCCTATATGGATCAACATTCACCATATTCAAGCATTCTTGCATTAATGAAAGGAAATATAAATTGTACATAACTCTGGATTGGCTTTGGAGAAGACGTCACTGTGAGCAACAAGGGTCATGCAGGAAAAGAGTTTAAGAAAACTGAAACCCATGAGTAACCTAGTTTGGACACCCCGATATTACACTGCGGTGATTATATTTGTAATGGCAGATGCAAATGACGATCTGAATGAGGACTTGGAATTATCTACAGAACTATAAGGAATATGGACTTTGCTGAAGTGTCATCGTGAAAAAGCCTTGAACTTGTCTTTCAATTCTATGAATGAAAAGCAGATTCAGATCAGAGAATTAGCACACACAAATTCATCAAGTCATCATTCCCAATCTCACATAAGATTGAAATCTATTCACAATGGCCCATTGAGTGGTCATCTAGCCTCTACTTAAATCGCCAAAATGCCAGATAGAGAGATTGCTTTAGAACCCCCACACCTGGGGGAGGATTTGGGGGGGGGGGTCAGGGGCGGGCTCGCGATCTATTTTCAGTCGGTGGACACTTACGGGGGAAGGTGCCTGGGTTGGGTCCCTGCGTAGGAGATCGGTGGGAACTAGGGGTGACGGGGCCCGGCAGCTACTCCGGGAAGGCGCCAAGTCGCCGCACAGGTGGCTGAATAGGAGCGCCTTGGGGATGGCCCTGCGCCCCGGGCGCTTGGGCGGCCGGTCTTTCGAACTCCGTTGAATTTACCAGACAGGGGGTACCCCGCTGCCCGGTATTCGAGGCCAGAGACAGTGCGTTCCTCTCCATCGCTTTCCCAAAGGGAAGGGCTCACATCCGAAAGTCACACCAATTACGAGTTGTTTCCTTTTTCTCTTAATTTTACAGTTTTTTTTATCAATGAACATATATTATTTTGATAATCAGGAAACAAACATCACAGCAAAAAAAAAAGAAAAAAAAAAAAAAAAGAACCCCCACACCTGTCTATCCAACTTCCCAAGTCCCAGAGAAGCATAAAAGGGAAAGAGAGTGGAGTTATGTACCAATCAAAGAAGGTTGTCCATGAAAATAATTTTTCAAAAGAGGAGTTCCTGGAATTATACCAGTAAAGTCTGTTTCCAGAATATAAATCCAATGACAGAGTGGTTTAAAACCCTGGAGAGACAGCAAAACAGATTCTCAAACCCAAAGTGTAAACCAGAATGAAAGCAGGAGGAATTATATACAGACCGTATCACAGCTGATAAGAAACTAGTTGAAGGATGGTTTGATCTTTGATAGACTCAGGGACTAATTTCACAAAAAACAGGTACCTGCCAAAGTGTTCTTATAGGCAGTTTCATACGTTTCAATAGACAGAGAAACACTTTCTCACAATAACAAAGCACTCAAGAGCAGAGTTGTTATTGTCATAGTCCAATCCAAGGAGTCGTTCATCCCAGAAGGACATCTCTTAAGTTCTTTACCAGGAATGGAAAAGTTTTGGGAGGTGGGCTGTCACCTCATAACTCCTCCAATTTTATTTCTAATTGAAGAAGAAAAAAATACAACAATATTTACAGCAATAAGCATATTGGCTTGGGCAGAAGCACAGAACTTGGAAACGCCTCCCAATTTACCTGAATGAAGTACTTGTAGAAACAGGGAAAGATGTTTAAGGTTATAGAAGAAGATAATGGTATACTGTGAAATAAAACTCATATCTCCTGATCCTAAAGCTAGTGTTCTTACTGTCCAGCATAATTTCATAAAAATAATGTATCTTCTAATTATTGTTATATCATAGAGTCCATTGATTTCTTCCATAAAAGATATGGTACCCATTAAGTGGAAGCCTGGAACTTTCTGTCAAAAGAAGAAACTGTAATATATCTATCACATGTACACATTTTTGTATTTTCGTAGTAGACTTTATTTACGTAAAGATTCAAAATTAATTCACAACAAAGTCTCATAAGTGTTTAGCTGAGAAATACTGTCTTTATTCAAATGTGGCAAAATGATTCCTGGTGTTCATGTATGTGTATATATCCCTTATAAATATTCTCCTAAATCAGTTTTCAAAGAGGATTCCAGATTCAAAGGAACTAAGTGTAAAGGCAACTTCCTAATAGTGAATTGTTTTATGTATGTAACTTACTGTGTGCTTTTCAAAAACACCTGCATTTGATTGCTACTAATAACTGTTAATCTAACAAAGTATCACCTCCTATGGCATATACTCAAAAAACAGTTTTATATACCAAACCATAATGAAATATCAGCCCTTAGGAATTCTGGATAATGAAAGGATCACAGAGTATGCAGTAAGAATGTTTGATCTCACAGGTGACTTACATGTTTATGATCTAATTATATAAACTTTTAGATTCTTCAATTTTTCTGTAACATAAGAATATTACATTTTAATTTTATAAAGTTGTTGTGACCATTTGAGAACACTAAAATTTTCACATCAGTTTAAATACAGCCAATGACAACTTTTATCCAACAGAACAAGAAATACAACATGATTTTAAACATTATATATATCATATGTGTGCCAAGAGAGTATTGGTAAGCATTTCTCTCTCTGTTATATTCCACACCATCCTGGGTACCAGTAAGCCATACAGCTTTCTGAGTACCAACTGCTTATATACACAGGGACATTATATAGCTAGGTAATTAGAAAGGAAAATTTTCAATTACTAGAAAACAGGAGAGGTTCTGATGAAATGTTGTCATTTCTCTGATATCCTTTAAAATAGTTGAAAGAGTATCAGATTTGGATTTAGAAGAATGTAGATTGAATGCTAGCTCTGTCTCTGATATCAAGTGGATTATTTAACTTTTTAAAATTTCACTGTTCTTCATCTGGGAAATAGGAATAATTATAATAGTACCTGCCTTGCAGAGGTGATGTTAGTGTCAGGTGAGAGGAATGGGAAGGGCTTTCTAGTAATAAAATATGAAAATGTAAAGATCATGATAGAAATAAAATCTTCATATTGGATTATTTCTTATCTGAAACTGCATTCCTGTTTAATAACATTCTAATGGCATTTTTGCCCTCTGTATTCCTTACTGTATAGATAACAGGGTTTAACCTGGAAGTAATAGGAGTATAGAATACTGCTATGGCTTATCCATGGGAAAAGTATCTCCCAGTCACAAATACATAACAATACAGGGTGCAAAGAACAAGCCAATAACTGTGATGGGGAGCTACAGGTAGACAGGGCTTTTTTCCTCTCTGCAGAGCTGTGAGTCTTCAAGGATTACAGGATGACCACACAGGATACCAACAATGTTACAAAAGTGATCGCAGGGATTCCCGCACCATTGTCAGCAACCAAGAGACCAGCAAGGAAGGTGTCAGTGGAGGCAAGTTTTATCCAGGGAAAATGTCACACATGAAGTGATCCATGATGTTGGGAACAGAGAACGGGAACCAGAAAGTGACTAGGATCTGTCCAACTGAGTGGAGAAACCCCACTGCCCAGCACACCCCCACCAGGAGGCTGCATATGCGGTGGTTCATGATGGCCACATAGTGCAGAGGTCTGCAGATGGACATGTAGTGGTCACAGGCCATGACCACAAGGAGGACCATTTGAAGCTCCCAAGAAATGTTCAATAAAGAGCTGTGCCATGCAGCCCCTGAAAGAGACAGTTTTTGATTCTGAGAGCAAATCAGCTAGCACTTTAGGGATTGTGGAAGAGGAATAGCAGACATATCAAGGACAACAAGGCCAGGAAGAAATACATCGGGGAGTCCAAAGTCTGGCTCCAGGTGATAGTCACCACAATGAGCAGGTTGTCCTTGACAGTGACAATGTAGCTGATAAATAACAGTGGAAACAGAATTCTCTACATATGAGGAATCATATAAATCCCATTAGAATGAATTTAGTCACATCCATCCTGTCTTCTTCCATTTCAATGCTGATGATGCATTCAGAGGCGGAGAATTAACCTGTAAAAAGTATTTTCAATAGCAAGGTGATGAGAAATTTACATTTTGGGTTTTCAGGTAAGTCTGAAACATTTTAATAGTAGATGATATTTACTTTCCTGGTGTGCAGAAGAAGAAACATGCTACATTTTCTATTTTATAAAAAGGGTGAACTTTTGAAGATGTTTTACTCAGCTTATTACATGATGTTCAAATCCTTCTTCCACACCTTCTGACAAGTGGTCCCTGGTTCTTCGCTGGAGGACATCCAGGTACAGGGAGCTCACCATGTAATAAAGCTGATTGCATCTCAGCCAATAAGAAATATTAAAAACTCTTCCTAAACATTAAAAAATATTTTACAATTATTGGTTGTGATTCTGCACACTGTTTATACACAGATTAATTCAAACTCATCCTCTCTTCCATTTAAAAGCACTTAAATAAGTCTAAGACATAGGTCTGTATCTGACTTCACCCCTTTACCACAAGCACTTGGGTCAGTGTCTGACTCATACTGGTGTTCAATAAAATTAAATGAATAAGTAAGTTGGAGAACTTTTGTTCCCTTTGTGTTTTCTCTTTTCTACCTAACTCCAAAAATAGTGTTTATTCTCTTCTTTCTTAAAGAAAAAAAAAAAAAAACAAAAACAAAAAAACAAAAGCAAAAAAACCTGAATGTTTGGAAAGATAATTACATATAATCCTTTCACCCATAGTCCTTTCACCCATTGAGATCTCTCACTTTCTCCACCCTGAGAGCTCTCTTCCATGTTCTGTTCCAACCAGCTCCCTCATCTTCTGGCCAAGAGGTAGCAAGAGCTCAATATTAGAGGGCAGGTGAGAAGAAAAGAAGCAATGTCAGCGTGTTTTCTGCCCTGGTTTCCTGCTGTGGTTTGTCAATGGCTGGGTGCCTTGGACTGAGGGTGCACCCTTTTGGGTGGAACTTCTGGGTTCCTGAGATCTCTCTCTCCTGCTCTCCCAGGTCCCATTGTGGTGATGGCTTCCTACTGTTACCAGACCCAGTGGTGCAGTATCATACCTTATTAGTTTCCCTAAGCTTTATCCATATATTGATAAGTTATCTTATTAAACACTTTTAGTCTCCCATTTTAAATATGCTGTTTCCAATGGAAAAAAAATACATGAGAAGTTAGTTTACCTTTAAAAATTATTTTATTTATAAAGCATTTCTACTTCTTTTGATGTATAGTTGTTAAATAAAGTTAACTTTTGTCAGGAAAAAGTATTATAAAAGACTTAACTGTAACATAAATGTTATTGGGTTTCTTCAGTGTTAATTTCTGTATTTATCTGTACCACTGTCTTTAGAGTTATATAGGTGAAATAAAACTCATATTTTATGTATAAACAGGAAAAATTTAAGCTTCAAAATTCTTGGCCTCCTCCCTTCCTCTTCTGTGCATTGTGTATCTGCATTATTCATTTACTAATCCTATCTCATGGGCAGGTATACCTGCTCAAGCATAAAGAGCAACATTCTCCTAGCATCAGCAAGATAACTCTTAAAAGATAGCATCCTTTCTTTATGTTGTAAGGGGCCAAGGGTGAGATATCATCCATAATTAGTTTCCCTCCATTCTCCATATCTTAAGTAAACATATTAAACTATTTTTAACCTCCCATTCTATTTTTATTCCTTTAATTGAAGTATAGTTGATTTACAATATTGTGTTACTTTCTGCTGTACAACATAGTGAAGGGCTTGGACCATTTAGGCAAGTTTCTGGGAATAACATGGTCCATGATCTTTAGAGACTTTCTACAAACTCTACCAAATTCACCGCTTCCCTTTTCACATCCTAGTAAAAATAAATAAATAAGTGAAACTAGCGCCAGGAGATTCATAGTGAGAAATTACTCCTGCAATGCTATCGCAACCCCCACACAAATGCTCAGATGTCTTTGGAAGTGTGTATTACATGAAAACTTGTAGGCTGAGGATCATGGCAGATGCCTAACACTGCCACCCTGTGGTGGACACTGGGATTTGGGATTAAATAATTCCTTGCTACCTTGGCCAGATGCAGCTCATTTGAAAGAAAAATCCTAGAAATCATTGGATTTTCATAGACACAATTTAAATTCATCACAAATTCCCTTTATATCATGGATTATGTCAGAGGGTCATTTCTAAAATAATAGCATTACAAAGCTTCTTAATGAAATAGAAATAGAATGTATAGGAATGTGTTATGGGAGATGGCTCAGGAGAAGTACATTATACTCATGAGTATATCATTCAGGACAAAATATAATCTCTGGTTGAGTTTGACACTTCTGAGTGATCTGAAAACAATTATTAATTTCTTGTAAAGACACTAAGATATTTAATTTACCAGAGGATGTTTCCAAACTGAAGTGTATGATACATATGAAATTCTGCTGAAATTCCCTCTGAAAAGTAAAATTTTGTCAAGTAAGATGAAGTACCCCTGGTGGCCAGATGTATGAGTAACATATCTACTGGTGGAAGGAGCACTTCTTTTTCACCTTCAGAGCAATGTTTGCATATTATTATTATTATTATTATTATTGTTATTATTATTATTGGCTGTGTTAGGTCATCATTTCTATGCACAGGCTTTCTCTAGTTGTGGCGAGTTGCGGTGCATGGGCTTCTCATTGCGGTGATTTCTCTTGTTGAGGAGCATGGACTCTAGGTGCGTGGACTTCAGTGGTTGCAGCATGTTGGCTCAGTAGTTGCAGCACATGGGCCCTAGAGCACGTGGGCTTCAGTAGCTGTGGTATGTGGGCTCAGTAGATGTGGCTTGCAGGTTCTAGAGCTTATGCTCAGAAATTGTGGTGCATGGGCTTTGTTGCTCTGCAGCATGTGGGATCTTCCCGGACCAGGAATCAAACCCATGTCCCCTGCATTGGCAGGCAGATCCTTAACCACTGCACACTGTGAAGTCCCAATGTTTGGATATTAAAGACACATGGATTGTAGCTAATAGCCTCATCATTTTGTCAGACAAATAAGATCTTGAGGAATACATGATGATGAAATCTAGTGATAGAGAATGCTGTTATAAAAGCCTTAGTGCATTCACAAGGAAGATTAAAGTGGGCCTTGTGGATCCCCCGCAGGATCCAGGTATTGACTCAAAATAAAGTAACAGGATGCGTTTGACCTAGACTCTGGGGGTAGCAACTTGGATACATGAAATGAATGACACATAACAATGGGCAAAATGGCAAAATATTCTACTAAGTAAACCAAAGTCATTAATGTGATAGAGACTAATGTGCTGTAACAATAACAGAAAAGCTGCTTAAAATAGCTTTGAAGAGGATTTGTGAGGGCCAAGACCACCACAAAAGTTGTAGTGAAGTTACAAAAAGCCATTATCCAAAGCTCCTGTTTGCTTAAGTTGGCTTTACCTTGAAATAGACTTTTAATTCATGTTTGACTTCACTTAGCTTGTGATCCAAATAAAAAATGAAAACACTTACAAGGTATTGGTACGGTACATGGTATACCACTTTGCTCCTCCAAATACATCTTATTGAGCCAATGCACAAATTTCCCCATGACCAGTGGAAACAAATAGGGTAAGAAGTGCATCACATGAACATATTCTACCCTCTACAAGGCACACAATAAAGGCTTAATCAAAATTTGAATTTGGGTCCATATGGGTAATTATTTTATTTTATTTTCTGTTGCAATGGTGAATGGGATTGTTCCTTAATTTCTTTTTCTGAGCTTTCATTGTTAGTGTATGGGAATGCAAGAAATTTCTGTGCATTAATTTTGTACCCTGCAAATATACCAAATTCATTGATAAGCTCTTAGTTTCCCGGTGCCTTCTTTAGGATTTTCAATATATAGTACCATGTCATCTGCCAACAGTGACAGTTTTACTTCTTCTTTTCCAATTTGGACTTCTTTTATTTCATTTTTTTCCTCTAATTACTCTGGCTAGGACTTCCAAAACTATGTTGAATAATAGTGGTAAAAGTGTACATCCTTGTCTTGTTCCTGACCTTAGTGGAAATGCTTTCAATTTTTCACCATTGAGCATGATGTTTGCTGTGGGTTTGTCATTTATGGCCTTTATTATAATGAGGTAAATTCCCTCTATGCCCATTTTCTGGAGAGTTTTTATCATAAATGTGTGTTGATCTTTTTATTTTATACTCAATTTATTCTGCCCTGCTGTTTGGTAGATTACATAAAACATTTATCATCAGTTCAGATATAGTAGCCAAATATGTATTCAATGTTTAAATTTGACTTAGGGTACTTATTTTAACACACAAAGTATAACGTGTGTGAAAACACAGCAATTAATAAAATGTGGAAAAATCACAAAAAGTTTCTCTTGCATGGATTTTATATTCTTATAATAGATTTAACAATAAAGAGGGGGGATCACTTAAAGTATCTGTAGTATTATTCAGTGCTTTTAAGACAACACATAGGGTACAGTGACAGAAATAAGAGGGAGAATTCTACCATTGGTAATGTAATCAGAGATGATCTTTCCTAAAATGTGATGTTTAAGCTGAGATCCAAAGGATAGAAAGTGGCTACCATCAGAAGCATTGTTACATACAGTAAAATTAAGTAAAAATTGATTAAAATTATCTCATTTCACAGATGATCTGGTTTATATGTAGAAAACACTAAATACTTAACAGGTATTTTAATTGACATACTGTGTTGCAAAGTAGTAGTCAGAGTGTGTGCTCTTGTCTTGTTCCTGATGTTAATGGAAAAGTTTTCAAAATTTCAGTGTTGAGTATAATGTGATCTGTGGGGCTGTCATGTATGGATGTATGGCCTAATTTATGCTGAGGTACTTTCCTTCTCTTCCTAATTTGGTGAGAAGTTTTGTTTTTTTTCTTTTTGTTTTTTTGTTTCTGTTTTTGTTTTTGTTTTTTATTCTGGCTATGAAAAGATGTTGAATTCCTGTACTATCAATGAATAACATAAAGAGGAAATTAAGAAAACACTTCCATTGACAGCAGCATTAATAAGAATAAAATGCTTCACCAAACCTAAGCAAGATGGCAATAGTCTTATGCACTAAGTCTAAAAATATTGCAGAAGGATGTTAGAGAAGACACACATAAATGGAAAGATATTCCTGGACTAGAATATTTAATATTATTAAAATATCAGGAAGACCTAATGTAATCTACACATTCAATTCAACCTCTGTGAGAATCCCAAAAGCTTTTATTGGAGAAATAGAAACAAAAATCTTAAAATTGATATGAAATCTCAAGTGATTTCAAATAGCAAAAATGATCAACCTCTTGATTCTAAAACATCTTGTAAATCTATGGAAATCAGGAGACTTCCCTGGTGGTCCAGTGGTTAAGACTTCGCCTTCAAATACAGGGGGTGTGGGTGGGATCCTTGGTCAGGGAGCTGAGATCCCACAGGTCTCGTGGCCAAAAAACCAAAATATAAAACAGAAGCAATATTGTAATAAATTCCATAAAGGCTTTAAAAATGGTCCATATTAAAAAGCTATAGTAATCAGACGTATGTGGTATTGGCATAAAGACAAACACACATGGTGAGGTGGCCATGATGGCAAAGTAGAAAGACGCTGAACTCATGTCCTCCCATGGAAACACAACAATTATGACTCTTTATGAAGCCACAATTGATGAGAACATCCTGAAGACTAGCAGATCCTCTATTACTAAGAACATAAAGAAGGAACTACAAAAAAGACAGATAGGAGTGGGGTGGAAAGGGTATAGTCAAGTCCCATACCTCAGGTAGGCAAAACACAAACAAGGGAGAATCCAGTTGCAAAGGTTATCCCACAGGAGCATCTGGGTCCGAGCCTCACATAGTGCTACTCAGCCCAGGGGTCCTACACTTGGCCTGGGGCTTACTTGGAAGGTAACCCCCCCATACTATAAGACTTTGAAATCCGATCAGGATTCCTTTTCAGAGAGCCAAGGGTTGTGAAAAATAGAGACTCCTTAAAGGTTACACACAAAATCACACACAGCCCAAGAACAAATAGAAATCTAAAAGAAGCCTGAATCAGACTAAGTTTCTGATATTGGGCAGAGCCTCCCAGAGAAATAGAAGAAAATTGGGACTCACTTTGGAGACATAGATTCTGATAGTGCATGTTTTGGGTAGCTATCCCAAGACAAGGACTTGGTGCTGGCAACCACCACATTGGAATCTTCCCTTTAGCATTTCTATGGTGGAACCCAGCCCCACTCACCAACCAGGCACCACCAATCTTGAGAAGCCCCAGGTCAAGCAGCTAGCTGGGCAAGGACACACCCCACCTGCAGGACATCAGCCTGGCTACCTTTGGACACCTTGAGCCCACAGCTGACCTTGGACCCAGCCACCAGATGGCCAGCACCAGCCCCAGACAAGTCTCCTTTCCAATTTTTCAGGGCTGAACTTTTCTGTCGCCTAATCTTGTACTCTCTACACTTTTCAAGATGATTATTACAATTATGTCACATCAAACTGCAGAAGAGTTGGCATTTTAAAAGATTTTAAAATGTTCCTCACCCAGAAAAGTAAGAATTAAATTCTTTTTCACTGCATAACAATTAGAACTCCCCAAAAAGCATGTTTTCAGTTTAGAAATATTTGAGGGTATAGGCTTCATTTTTTTCTACCAATAATGATAAAATAAAATCAATACCCTACATTTACAACACACTTCACAGATTAAAACTAGTACTTTAACTTAATTGACCACACACTGAGGAAAGTCTACTGAGAAGGAAGAGTCTCTCAATTTTGCTGAATATGATCCTCAGAGAGGATGGGCCAACCTCTGTGCTTGGGTTACCTTTACTAACATTCTAAAGTTACTCCATGGTCTTACCTAATGGTTTAGACATAAATTAGGACAGTATTCCTCCATCATTTTTAAACTATTCCCCCTTACAGGTTTTTTCTGAGGCATTCTGTGCTCTTAATCTCCTCCCCCTCTAAAAGAGTAATAGCATAAATATTCTACCTATTTATGTGCTTTATGTATATCTGTGCATTATATGTAAAAACAGTAAGAAATGTTCATCCTCTAAGAAACTATTTTTACTTTGTGGCAAGTGATATTGCCCCCATTTGAAATATGCATTTTTAAATAACCTACACTTAAAAAAAAAGGGGGGGGGCATAGTGTGTTTATTTAAACTCAGACCAAACTGAAACTCTCGCTGTGCTGCAAAGAAATAACAAATTTCTATCCAATTCTTCTCACTTGTAGAGTGATCTTAAAAATGTTTTTTTAACCTGATCCATTACTAACAAAATTATATTTTTCATTTATTTCTTTAAATGTTTGCTATCAACCTATTCCCCACTGGAATCTTTGTTTCACATAAAACAACCCTGTTTGTTTGTTTTTTTGTTTTATTCAACTTTGTATATCCAGCTACCATTACTCTCTGGCCCACTGTAGAAAGAGAAGAGTGATTTGCACATAAATAAGTCAAAATTTCCTAAAGTGAATTGATCATGAGCCATTTCATCCAGTAATAAATGTTTACACTATGGCAAAACAATGGGAAAAGTACTATGGAAACAGCATCTATTTAACTCTTCAAGGTGCTACCCTTATGCTTAAATGGAGGATCAATCTCCTTAATGATTGAGTTGCTTGTTTTCCTCCAAATATCTTTCACTGAAGTGGCACTTTCTTTGAAATTCAACCATTTCTTGACCCTATTACATCCCACTTTTCGTGATGCCCTTAATATATCTGCAGAAATGAGATCATCAGATGACTATTCCTCGACACAAGAGGAATGAAGAGAGTACAAGTACTTAGGAAATGGAGGTCAACAGAGAGATAAAGGGATGAATACCTCAATGATAATCTTCACAATGTGGTCAATGATCAGATCTGTGTTTTGATATTTTCACATTATGACAACAAGGGGTATTGTGAGGGGTGATGACTAGAGGAAGCCAACTAGAGGAAGACTTTATATTGCTGCTTAACTTTATTATGTCTCATTTTCTTCTTGTGTAAAATGGAGTAAAAAGCTATCTACTAATTCTTGTTTCTACGTTAAGAGAGTTAAAATATGTAAAGAACATATCAAAATGTATGTCTCATAGTTGGCCTTCAACAACATTTAGCTCACTTCCATCACTTAATGCCTAATATTTTCACCAAAGTAAAATTCCAGATTAAACCAAAGTATCCTTATACAACAGATCCAAACAGTAGATCTCACTGAATTTTAGGAGAAAGATACTTATGCCCTATTTGTTTTGTTTTGTTTTGCTTTGTTTTATTTTGTTTTGTTTTTTTATGAATCAAAAATTGTCACATGGCAGTTTCTTCTCAGGAGAAATTCTTGATGATGAGTGCAAAGGAACATCTAAACAGGCTTTAAACTTACTCATTAACCAGCAAGACTTCATCCACTGAGAATACCATACAGCCTACCCGTCTTTTTTCAATTTTGACCTCCCAAGGTTTCTGTCGACAATTCATAACTTATGTCTCATTAACCTTCTCACCCCTCCACTGAGCCCTTGGTATAGCCCCTATGACACAATCATTGGCCTTAGTTTTCCTTTTCAAATCCCCTCTTTGGTCTTGGAGTAGAGATGACATTTACTCAAGACATTTCTGGTCCTTATCCCTGGATTACTCCATCTTCTCTCCAACAGTCACAAGATAAAATGAATCACATATCAGTCTTCATTTTGTTGAATGGTTTAATTCCCACCAGCGATTTCAAACTTGACCATTTTAATAGATTAAATGCTGATTATATCATCTTCCAGCCCTACACTTTGTGGGGAAAAGTTCTGTTACTAATGACTTGGAGACAGCCATGCACAACTTATTGAACACAGTTACCCCAGTACCATGCTCAGACATTACGTTCAAATTATGGAAGAGATTGGTTCAGTTCATCAGTGAGTTGGAGAAAGTGACATTTGTGATAAGTAATATGAGTTGGAGTGTTGTAGTCAGAGAGGCTTAGATTTATAAAGAGTGATTAAAAATGTAGGATGACCTGGAATTCTTCATGTGCATAGAGGAGCATTGCAGGTATCCCTCCCTTTCTGAAAGTTCACCTTAGCCACTTGTCTTTGATGAACACCAACATTAGTACATTTTTTCACTAATAAAACACAATCCAAAAAGGATTTTTGTTTTAACAAAAAAAAAAATCCATAATCATAGTAATGTCAGTGAGTTAATTTTTTTCTTTTATTGAAGTACAGTTAATTTACAGAGTTGTGTTAGTTTCAAATGTACAGAAAAGTGATTCTTTTTCAGATACTTTGCCACTTTGGTTACCATTACCACACTAATGTTGGCCTTTGGGGAAAGTAAAGTGGGATAACTTGAACTTTTATGAAAGGAAAAAACATATACTGCTGAAATATATTGATACATGTGAGACAAGGCTACAACAAATTTGACACCATCTTCTGGAAGGACAAATTGAATCATTGAGACTGCAGATAATTTTCTTATCTCTATACCTAAGCATATCACAGATAATCATGTTTCATCTGAAAGAATTTTGTAGCTAAATCTTTTGAAAGGAAGCTGCATTCCAGTGTAATAGTTTCTGACGCACTTTATGGGGAAAGCACGTGTGATGTGAGGTAAGTGAATTAGTAAATCCCTCCTGGCTTCAATTTGCTACACTGTAAAATGGGGATAATGACAATGGAACCACCAGTGTAGTATGTGGATAAATCAACTGAAGAGAATATGCCCAATAGACAATAAACTGTTAATTTAATGTAAATATATGTAGCAGACCTACAGAGCAATAGCTTTGTAACCTAACCATATGCTTTTTTGTTGAGATTTTCAAAAGATGTTTCAAATTGTTCCTCAAGCCTTGATATGGAAAATGGAAATATTTCCTTTATATTTAAGAAGAATTGTGAGTGATAAGGATATTTAAGAAAATGGAGAAAATTTAGAGTAATTTCAAAATTTCTGCTTTATTTTTTCTGTTAAGAATAGAATTAGATAGATTGTGAAATATTCTTTGCTTCTTTAATGGGTGTATCTAGTTTTGCCTTTGGTAAATTCATAATGCAGAAGAACAAATTCAGTTGTTATTCCTTCACTCACCTGTCCCTTCCCCATGTATCTACCTAAGAATTTGTATTCCTTGTTTGCTTTACCACAAGATAAGCAAAATGAAAGAAGTTTTGAGATCAAGGTCCTATGGAAAAGCCAATTTCATCCAAGTAACATATATGAAGTTTTTCATAAAGTAGCAGTAAGATTCTGGAGAAATCTTACTCTGCAATCATCAAGCCAGGGGTTTATAGTTGTTCCTTCCATTGCCTATTCTGAATACAGGAACATGAATATTAAAACCTTGGTAAAGTACTTTTAAGTCATCATAATGCCTAAAATATGCTATCCAGGATTAAATAATCAACAAGTGTTAATTTTGGGACCTATTTTTTTTTTTTTTTGGTCAATGATCGCAAAATTTCTTAATTCCTCTCACAGTTTACAACAGGTAAAATCCTCCATCTGTATTGGGTTGGCCAAAAACTGTTTTCAGTTTTTAAGTAAAAATAAAAGACACATTTTTCATTTTCACTAAGAACTTTATTGAACAATGTACTTGCCCTTTTGTTCCACTAACTTCTGCCATTTTTCAGGCAACTTCATAATTCCATCTTCCCAAAACTTTTAATCTCGAGCAAAGAACTTTTCCAGGTGCCTTTTGCAGTCTTCCAGGGAATTGAAATTTTTTCCATTAAGAGAACTTTGTAAAGCCTAAATAAATGGAAATCTAAGGTGCAATATCTGGTGACTATGTCAGATGAATCAGCACTTCCTAGCCAAGCTGTAACAGTTTTTGCTTGGTCATCAAAGAAACATGCCATCTTGCATTATCCTGATGGAAGATTATGTGTGTTCTGTTGACTAATTCTGGATGCCTTTCATTGAGTGCTGTTTTCAGTTGGTCTAATTGGGAGCACTACTTGTTGAAATTAACTGTTTGGTTTTCCAGACAGAGCTTGTAATATAGGACTCTCTTCCAATCCCACCATATACACAACATCACCTTCTTTGGATGAAGACCAGCCTTTAGTGTGGTTGTTGGTGGTTCATTTTGCTTGTCCCACAATCTTTCCATTCCACATTATCATGCTGTATCCACTTTTCATCACCTGTTACAATTTGCTTTAAAAATGGAAACTTTTCATTACCTTTAAGTGGAGATTGCATTCAGAAATATGGTAGAGAAGGTTTTTTTCACTTAAATTATGTGAAACCCAAACATCAAAGCAATGAACATAACCATGCTAGTGCAAATGACTTTTGACACTTGATTTGAATATTTTGAGTGTGTCGGCTATCTCCCATGCAGTATAATGTTGATCTCAATTAATGTCTTGATTTAATCACTGTCAACTTCAACTGGTCTACTCAACTGTGGAGCATGGTCCAGTGAGAAATCTCCAGCATGAAACTTAGCAAACCACTTGTGACATGTTTGGTACGTCACAGCGCTTTCTCCATACACAGCACAAAGATTTTTTGTGTGTATGTGTTTCAGTTGCATTTTTACCTTTCTTGAAAAGATAAAGCATAACATGCTGAAAATGTTGCTTTTTTTCTTCCATTTTCAATTTTAAAATGACTCCACAAAAATCCACCAATTCTGATGTCTTTTTAAATTTTTATTTATCTTTTATTATTTTTAACTAGGGTATAGTTGATGTCTTTTTTTAAATATACACTGATATGACAGCTCTCATACAACCTACCAACATTGTTTCAAACTAAGTTAAAGACAACTAAATGCTACTAGCTCCATCTTACAGAAAAATGAACAAACAAAACCACGAAACTTTGACCAATGCAGTACACATATAATCACTTTTTTGGATAATTAACAGCCTAAGTAGCTCTCCTCTTCAATAAAATCCTCATGGCATGTTTCACCTCTGTGTTTCTCACTGTGTAAATGATAGGGTTTAACATGGGGGTGAGAACCGCATAGAACACAGTCACTAATTTGTCCACAGGGTAAGTGGCCACAGGACCTGTGTAGGTGAATATACAAGGACCAAAAAATAGCACCACTACTGTAAAGTGGGAGCCACATGTAGAGAGGGCTTTGCGTCGTCCTTCAGAGCCATGGGATTTCAGGGAGCTCAGGATGACTATGTAGGAGATGAGTAGCAGGAAAAAAATGAGCGAACACGTGCCCCCACTGTTAGCTACCACCACCATTCCAAGCCTGTAGGTGTCGCTGCAGGCAAGTTCCAACAGTGAGAAGAAATCACACATGAAGTGGTCAATGACATTGGGACCACAGAAGGTCAAGTCCACAGTGAAAATAATCTGCACAGTGGCATGTAGGATGCCCCCAATCCAGGCCACCACCACCAGGAGCTGGCAGAGCCCCTGTCGCATGATGCTCGTGTAGTGCAGGGGCTTGCAGATGGCCACATAGCAGTCATAGGCCATGACAGTGAGGACGATGATCTCTGATCCTCCCAGGAAGTGATCCAAAAAGAGCTGAGTCAGGCAGCCACCCCAGGAGATGGTTCTTCTCTGGTACAGCAGGTCAATAATCAATTTGGGGGTGGTGACACAAGCGACGATAGCATCTATGAAGGACAAGTGAGTGAGAAAGAAGTACATGGGAGAAGAAAGTGTGGGGCTGAGGGAGATGGTCATGATAATGAGCAGATTGGCCAGCACAGTAAATAGGAAAATGAACAGAAAGACAACGAAGGGTATTTTCTGCAAGTGTGGATTCTGTGTGAGTCCCAAGAGAACAAATTCAGTCACATTATTGGGAGGTGTGAGGACATCCATTTAGGACATAACAGCTTCCTGGGGCCTGAATTTTCTACAAGGAATAAAGAATGATACCTGTTAATCATGAAAGCATTTTGCCTGAATTCCTTTGGAAAAAAGATAGTGCAGTCACTGTTACTGTGGAGCATGCCTTTGGCACTTTTGTCCCAGTACTTGTTTCAAGTCTTTCTTATTTTCTCTGTGATGTTTTCCATCTCTTCAGACACCTAGTACCTGTCCCCTGTAAAACATCTATGAGGACAACATTTGATGTGTAATTTTCTGAGAAAATGCTGTACTATCTACATGAGAACTGGATTCTTGCTCTTGTTCCAACTCCATGTGACTCTGCCAAGTCATCTCATTGTCCCATGCTTCCAAGACCTCCACTGTGTCTGTGAGTTTCCAAACTGCAATTTTTAGATGTATCTTGTATGTTTAGAGTGGCCTCAAAGAGGTAAGAGCTATTCCCTCTTCCATGAGAATTTACATTTGAATGCTCTAAATGTGGAAAGAGAGACACCATCAGTAAGTACCTATTATAAGCAGGGAGTTTAGGGAAAGTGTGTGAGTCATTGGCAGCACACTCTTCATGGTACCAAGCAGAACACAGAGGTAACCTATTCACCTGTGTTTCCTCACTTACCATAGTGCCTGGCAAGATGTCTGCAGTGTCTGAAACCTATTAGGTGATGAGTAAGTGCTTGATGAATTGCCTTTCACCGTGGGTAAAATATGACTGTTTTCCGAGACTGTAAACCTAGGAGGGATTCAAGTGCTCCTTTTGTCCTTCTCTGTTTATCATTACTCTCTGTTTTATGAGAAACATAAATAAACATTTGAAAGAAAGCTGCATTCCAGTTAAATAGTTTCTGACACACAGTTTGGGATAAGTACGAAAATATTTATTTATGTCTATGAAAGAATATGTTCCTGGGTCACTTTATTTTCAAGATAATTACTGTGTTCATTATTTGATACTTTTATTCTTCAAAATCCTGTTCCAGATACAATTTAACATAGTCATATTCAGTAATTTACAGCTTATGTAGACTTGGATAAAAAACTCTTGCATGGGTGTTCAGTACAAGAGGACCTGTCAAGGAAAGGAAATCCTTATTTTCAAACTTCTAAAAATAAACATTTTATGTGGAAAACAGAAAAATTGTTTGCTAGGTAAGATAGATAATGTACTATACATACTATGCATGTACTATACATATATATATATATATATATATATATATATATATACACACAGACTAACACAAACACATAAAATATTTTCCTTATGATAAGTACCTATTACCAGTTAACTCATTCAACAAATATTTATTAGACATTTACTGCATATATCAATGTATATTTGTTCACACAAAATAATAGAGTGTCCCTGTTAAATGACTTTAATGACTGAAATTTTATTACCAAAGAGTAGCAGCTCATTCATCCATGAAAGGAAAGACCTTCCCACTCCTTTATGTTTCTATTACATGAATTCTCAATCCTTCATCTCCCATCTTCCCATAACATCCATCATCCATCATTCCTGGTTACAAGATACTGCATTATTAGTAGAATGAGAAAGTTGGGGATATAAATTTGCCAAAGAAAGGAGAAGAGAACACATAAATATAATAAAATGTATTCTGCAAAATATGTCTTTCTTTTCAAAGATAAATGGATAAAGAGCTTTATTTTTTAATTATCCAAGGTGAAAATTTTATACTTGTGTGGAAATAAAGTGCAGCATCTCCATTACATTTCCTTATTCCAAGGTGGGATCCTCCAATAGATCAGAAGATGGTAGAGTGTACATAAAGTAAGAGTTAGATGTAACTAATAAGTGCTTTAGAAATAACTATGAAGAAATAGAAATTAGGTTTTCATTTTTCTTTGGCTCTACAATACTCTTCCTAGGAAAAAACTCTAATGGAAAATATTTTTAAGGAGAAAGCATTATTTACAATTATGTTTAACACAATTATTAAGAGCTGTGGAAAATTTAGAACAACATGGAATGTTCAACAGTATAGAAATTAATAATTAAAATATAATTCATCTCTGATTAATGTGTAGTTATTAAAATTGTGCAGTATCATTGGAATATTCTTAAGTTATAAAGTGCAGAAAAGTTTCGATGCAAACTTGAATTGTATAATTATTTGGACTAATTTAATTCTAACTAATTTATTATTATCCTAACTGATTTAAATATATATCAATAAGAAATAAATACCCCAAACATTTTGACTTCTAAATTAATTGTATTGTATTTCAGTCTATCGTTCTTGATGTTTTGTATGCTGAAAAGCGGATTTAAATGTCAGATAGGTGTGGATGAAGGGTGATTATATGATTTATAAGATGAATTTAAACCTGAGAGTCACTGATAATGCAATTTCCTGGAAAAATAAAAATCTCACCTGTAAACTTGTCTGACATAGCTCCATGGCGACAGCCCCAGACATCTGTTAGTTCACCAAGAAAGAAGGAAAGGTGTAAGATTCGAAAATGCCAACTAATTCAGCAACAATAAGTGTCTTTGTTGTTTTATAAATGGTACCTTTGGATAAGCCTTAAATATTTATCCTGTTTCCAGGCAAATTCTGTAAAGTTTCTGAGGCTAATAGGACCACAGGGGTATTTCATCATTATTAGCAGACATTGCTAACAACCCAATTATTTCATGTAAGTTAACTGAACAATAAAGGAGAATGTTTATAGTATTCATCTTTAATGTTGAACTCTTTCTTGAGTCTACATGAAGACAAGACACTATGATAAGAAAAGAAAAATAGTTAACTGATTGTGAATTTAAGTATTCGATAACTTTTGAGTTTATGGTCTTAATTTTTAGTATTGTATAAATTAAATATTTAGGTGGGCAACTATCTTATTTTTTTAATTTTTTATAATAATTTGCTGTTCTAATTGATCTACCATTTACACAAATTATGTTTTAAGTATTATCTTTATATATGCATTAATTGATAATTATGAATCCTACCATAGCACTGGCACTTTACACCAGGAAAAGTGTACTGTACTTCTTCAGATTAGTTTTTTCTTGTGTCAATTCTGGTATTGGATTAACATGATAATGACGAAAATAATTCTATTCTTCGATTATACTTAGAGATGGCCAAGTGCATTTATTTCTTTCATGTGAATTTAATTCTATGATATCCATATGGAATAAAAAACAGGCAATAACATTTACAATTAATAACAAGCAAATATAAGACAGATAATAAGAATGTCATTTGCCAAGGGTTAATAAGAAGCCAGGGGACTAAATCCTGGACCAGGATCCTCAACTTAAATTAGTATTTTGCAACTAAAGTGGCATGACATGTTTATGCTGCCACCAACTATAAGGCCCATTACAATTATGTCCTAAAATAAATAAATACTGATGTTTGAAATTATTTTGTAAATAAATTTAAATCAATTCAACTTAGAAATATTCCTATATACATCAACTCTCACTCAACATGTTCAAATATGTTTTCATTAATAAGAAGAAAAATAAATCGTACATAACTCTGGGTTGACTCCAGAGAATGTGGTCATTGTGAGCAGCATGCGTCATGAAGGAAGAGTTTAAGAAAACCTAGTTTGACTGGCCACTTTAATACAAGTTTTATAATGCTGGTGTGATATTTGTGAAGGCAGATGCCAAAGACAGTCTGCATGAGGACTTGAAACTATCTAAAGAACTATAATGGATATGAATTTTGCTGAAGTGGTATCATGAAAATGTCATGAAGTTATCTTTCAACTCTGGAATGAAAGCCAGAGTCAGATCAGAGAATTAGCCTGTAATGACAAGTCATGATTCCCAACCTCATAATGACTGAAATCCATTCACAATTCCCCATTGAGGGGTCACCTAACTTCTACTTAAATAGCTACAGTGCTGGGTAGAGAGATGGCTGTAGAGTCCCTACACCTCTCTAGGGTAGCTCCCCAAGCCCTAGTGAAGCACAAAAAGGAAACAGAGTGGGGTTATGTCCAAATCAATGAAGGCTGTCCATAAAAATAAATTTTCTAGAGAGGAGTTCCTGGAGTTAGTTATACCAGGAAAGTCTGTTTCCAGAATGCAAAGCTAAGGACATAGTGGTTTAAAGCCTTGGAGGGTCAGCAACACAGATTTTCAAACTTGAAGGACAAACCAGAATGAAAGCAGATGGAATTATATAAGGATCATATCACAGTTAATCAGAAACTAGTTGAAGGATGGTTTGAACTTTGAAAGATTCATGGACTAATTTCACAAAACCAGATACTGGCCACATTGTTTTTATGGGCAGCTTCATGCATTTCAATAGGTAGAGAAATATGTTCTCAAAGTAACAAAGCACTCAAGAGCAGAGTTCATATTGTTTCAGTTCAATTCATGGAATCTTTCATGCCAGATGTCCTGCCAGGAATGGAAAAGTTTTGAGGAGGTGGACTGTAGTCCCATAATTCCAACAATTTTTCTTATAATGGAAGTAGAAGCAAATACAACAATATTTATGGCAATAAATGCATTGGCTTGGGCAGAATCTCAGAACTTGGAAACACCTTCCAGTTTACCTAAGTAAACTACTTGTAGTAATTGGGAAAGCTGTTTAAGGTTAAAGAAGAAGATGGCATAGTGTGAGACAAAACTCATGTCTCCTCATCCTGATGCTAGTGTTCATATTCTCCATCATGTTTTCTTAACAATGATATGTTTGGTAAATATTTTTACATGGTAGCATCCATTGATTTCTTCAATAAAACGTATGGTACCCATGAAGTGTGAGGCTGGAACTTTCTGTCAAAAGAGAAAACTATAAACACATCTATGACAAAACACACATTTGAATTTTGGTAACATTTCATTTATGAAAAGAGCCAAAATTAATTCACAAGAAGGTCTCATAAGAGACATTTGTTTAGCTGAGAAATACTTTCTTTGGACAACTGTAGTGTAATATTTATATGCATCACAAATAATTTCCTAAAGCAGTTTTCAGTGAGGATTCCAGATTCTAGGAAATAGGTGTAAAGCCAACTTTCTAAGAGTGAAATTGTTTCATGAATTTATTTTCCTGTGTGCTTTTGAAAAACATCTGCATTTAATTACTACTAATAACTGGTAATCTAATAATGTATCACTTCCTATGGCATACAATCAAGAAAACATTTTTATATAACAAATCACAATAAAATACCAGCCCCACGGTATTCTGTATGATGTAAAGATCACAGGATGTGAATTAAGAGTACTTGGGCTCAAAGCTGACTTTCATGTTCTATGACCTAATTATTTAACCATTGAGATTGTTCATTTTTTCTGTAAAATTAGAACATTAAATTTTAATTTTATAATGTTGTGACAATTTGAGAACACTTTAAAATTTTTATATCAGTTTAAATACATCACAAGTATTTTTTATAACCACTGACAATTTTTTACCCAACAAATCAAGAAATACAATATAATTTTAAATATTAGGTATATCAGATGGGTGCCAATAGAGTACTGGGAAGCATCTTCTTTCTATATTATATTCCACACCATCCTAGATACCAGTAGGCCATACATTTTTCTGAGAACCAAGTGCTTACATATACAGGTGTATTATATAAGTGTGTAATTAGAAAGGAAGATTTAAAATTACTACAAAACAAGAGAGGTTCTGATGAAATATCTTTTTTCTGGTATCCTTTGAATCAGTTGAAAGAATATCAAATTTGGATCTAGAAGAATGCAGATCTGAATACTAGTTCTGACTCTGATATTGGGCAAATTACTGAACTTCTTTGAACTTCATTGTTATCCATCTGTGAAATGGGAATAATGATGATAATATCTACCCTGCAGAGGTGCTGTTAGTGTCAGGAGAGAGGTATGAGAAGGGTTTTCTAGTAATAAAATATAACAATGTAAGAATCATGATAGAAATAAAATCTTCATAGTGGGTCATTTGTTATCTGATGTTGCATTCATGTTTAACAACATTTTAATGGCATTTTTGTCTTCTGTATTCTTTACTGTGTAGATAACAAGGTTTAACATGGGAGTAACAAGAGTTTAAAAACTGTTATAACTTTATCTATAGGAAAAGTAGCTCCCAGTCACAGCTACAGATGACAGAGCTGTTTTTCCTCTGTGCAGAGCTGTGAGTCTTCAAGGAGCACAGAGTGACCACACAGGATACCACCAACATTACAAAGTAATCACAGGGATTACCTCACAATTGGCAGCAAGCAAGGGACCAGCAAGGAAAATATCAGTGCAGACAAGTTGTATTGGGGGGAAATGTCACACATGAAGTGAGCCATGTTGGGGCCACAGAACTGGACCAGAGTAACTAGAATCTGTCCAATAGAGTGGAGAAACCCCACTGCCCAACACACCTCCACCAGGAAGCAAGCTATGCAGTGGTCCACGATGGTCACATAGTGCAGAGGTCTGCAGATGGTCACGTAGATGTCACAGGTTATGATCACAAGGAGGACCACCTCTGATGCTTCCAAGAAATGTTCAATAAAAAGCTGTGTGATGCAGGCACTGAAGGAGACAGCTTTTGAATCAGAGAGCAAATCAGCTAGCATTTTAGGGATTATAGAAGAGGAATAGCAGGCATCTATCAAGGACAAGAAGGCCAGGAAGAAGTACATCAGGGAGTCCAAAGTCTGGCTGCAGATTATAGTCACCAGTGAGCAAGTTGCTTGTGACAGTGACAATGTAGGTGACAAGGGACACCAAAAAGATAATTCTCTGCATCTGAGGAATCTGTATAAGTCCAAATAGAATGAATTCAGTCACATGAATCCTGTCTTCTTTCATTTCAGTGCTGATGATGAAGTCAGAAGAGGGGAATTAACCTGTAAAGACAGTATTTTTAATAGTTGGGTGATGAGAAATGTATATTTTGGATTTTCATGTAAATCCAAAGCATTTTGATAAGAGCTGCTACTTTTTCCATGGTGTGCAGGAGGAGAAGAAACATGCTACATTTTCTATTTTATAGAAAGAGTGAAATCTGTAGTTATTTATTCAGCTTATTATAAGGATGCTCAATTCCTTCTTCCGCAGCTTCAGACAAGTGGTCCCTGAACTTTTGATGGAGGACATCCTGGCACAGGGAGCTCACCATGCAATAAACCTAAATGCTTCTCAGACAATAAGAAATATTAAGAACTCTTCCTTAAATATTAAAAAAAAAGGTACAACTAATGATTCTGATTCTCCACACTCTTTATACACAGACTAAGTCTAATTCACTCCCCTTTTCTATTTAAAAGTCACTTAAGTAAGTCTGACACATCGACCTGTATGTATCTTCACTTCTTTATCACCAGTACTTTGTTCAGAGTCTGACTCACACTGGCATTCAATAAAATTAAATGAATAAATAAGTTGGAAGACTTTCATTCCCATAGGTTTTCTTATTTTCCCACTAACTCCAAAAATAGTGTTTACTCTCTTTCTTCAAAAGAAAAAAAAAAAAAAAAGAAAAGTAAAGGAAAGAAAAAGAAAAACTGAGTAAACAGTTGGAACAATAAGTAGATATACTACCTTTCCCTATTGAAATCTCTCACTCTCTGCAATCTGAGCAGCTGTCTTCCTTGTTCTGCTCCAACCAGCTCCCTTACCTTCTGGCCAAGAGGTAGCCCTAGCTGAATATCAGAGGGCAGGTGAGAAGAGAAGAAGGACTGTCAGGGTGTGTACTGTCCTGGTTCCCTGCTGTGGTTTGTCAATGGCTGGGTGTCTTTAACTGAGGCAGAACCCTTTTGGATGGATCTCCTGGGTTCCTGAAAACTCTCTCTCCCCTGCTCTCCCAGGTCCTATTGTGGTGACGGCTTCCTACTGTTACCAGACCCAGGGTGCTCTATCATCCCTTATTAGTTTCCCTCAACTCTCTGCATAGCTTGACAAGTAAACATATTGAACTGTTTTTATTCTCCCATTTTAAGTGTGCTGTTTCTTGACAGGTTTCCATTAGATGCAGAAAGTTTGTGTTTTATCTTTGTAAAGAAAATAAAACTACATGATAAAATAGTTTTCCCTTAAATAAGTGTGCTTCTTTTGATGTATATCTGCTAAATAAATTTAACTTTCATCAGGAAAAGTATTATAAAATACTGAAATGTAGTATAAAAATAATTGGGTGTCTTCATGGAAATATATTTGTTATCTATAGCACTCTCATGGAGTTATTGATTCTATAAGAATTATGTTTTTTAATGCATTTTAGCTATTTTATAAATCTTTAATTTTTAGAAAACTGATAAATAGTCAAATAATTTTTGTTCATGGAAGTGCTAATATTTTCTGGTGGAAGTTTGATTGATTTCCCTGACCATTAAACATAAAGAAAGTTTTGAATTTATTTGTAAATTTATTACACCTCCCTGATTGAACAATTTTAAGAATGTTCCTTTCCTTTTGACTGATTATAATATGTTACTAGTAGTTGTCTAGTAACATATTATAATGTGTTATTATAACATTAATATAATATTAACCAATAAACTAAATACAATCTTTGTCATGTGTTCCTTTTATATTTGTATGAAAGTCATGATTTCACTTTTTAAAAAACATTTTCCTCTTCATATTAGAATGAAGACCATTTTAGAGAGATAATCTAAAAGTCTCATAAAAGTCTAGATATTCTTATCCTGTGTGTTATTTCACCATGTTTTTTCTTTTCTATTCTGTTTGGGATTTGGTAGTATTTAATCAATTTGTAAAAATATCCTTTAAATTTTGCTTTGAAGTCAAATGTTCACATAGGACATTTTCATCTCTGTTTCCACTTTTTGTGGTGTCTAAAAGCTTACATGTTCTGAGATGGTTAAGGACTAAGGAAATTAAGCCTATTTTCCTCTTGAGTGATGTTATTGTTTGGTAAATTATAAAGTTCTTTTTGAAGATTAGAGATTATTATAAGTAATGATTGAAATCTAATATTGAGTACTTCATATATGCTAGGCATTGTGCAAAGAATTTTATTTCAATTATCTCATTTAATATATTTTTTAAAAGAATTAGGTGTGGTTGGAAGATAGGAAAGTTCAGCCTTGTACCCCAGGATGTACAGTTAGTGAGGAGCAAACCTGAAGGTACATATCAGACTTTCTGACCTCAAGTCTTTATTTTTTTCTTGGTCTTTTTAATTTTATTTTTATTTTTTTAATTGAGGTATAGTCACTTTACAATGTTGTGTTAGTTTCTCCTGTACAAAGATTGTGAATCAGCTATATGTATACATATATCCTCTCCCTCTTGGGTCTCCCTCTTCCCTCATCCCATCCATCTAGGTCACCATAGAGCACTGAGATGAGCTCCCTGTGCTATACAGTGAGTTCACACTAACTATTTTGCACATGATAGTGTATATGTCAGTCTCAATCCCCCAATTCATCCCACCGTCCCCTTCCCCCCTCCCTCTCTGGCACATGTCTGTTCTCTATATCTGCATCTCTATTCCTACTCTGCAAATAGGTTCATCAGTACCATTTTCCTACATTCCACATATATATTTTAATATACAATATTTATTTTACCCTTTCTGACTTACTTCACTCTGGATGCAGACTTTAGGTCCATCACATCTCTGCAAATGACCACATTTCACTCCTTTTTACGGCTGAGTAATATTCCATTGTGTATATGAACCGCATCTTCTTTATCCATTCTTCTGTTGATGGACATTTAGGTTGTTCCCATGTCCTGGGTATTGTAAATATTGCTGCAACGAACATTGGAATGTGTGTGTCTTTTTGAATTATGGTTTTCTCAGGGTATATGCCCAGGAGTGGGATTGCTGGGTCATATGGTAGTTCTGTTTTTGTTTTTTAAGGAACCTCCATACTGTTCTCCATAGTGGTTGTATCAAGTTTCATCCCCACCAACTATGCAAAGGGGTTCCCTTTTTTCCACACCCTCTCCAGTATTTATTGTCTGTAGATTTTTTTGATGATGGCCATTCTGACCAGTGTTAGGTGATAACTATTTGTAATTTTCATCTGCATTTCTCTAATAGTTAGTGATGTTGGGCATCTTTTCATTGCTTCTTGGCCATCTGTATGTCTTCTTTGGAGAAATCTCTGTTTAGGTCTTCTGCCCACTTTTTGATCAGGTTGTTTCAATCTTTTGTCAGCTGCTTCTTTTGCAAATATTTTCTCTCACCCTGAGATTTGTCTTTTCATCTCATTTATGTTTTTCTTGGCTGTGCAAAAGTTTTAAGTTTAATTATGTCCCATTTATCTATTTTTGGTTTTATCTTCATTAATCTAGGAGGTGGATCTAAAAAGATCTTGTGAGTTATGTCAAAGAGTGTTGTTCCTTTGTTTTCCTCTTAGAGTTTTATATTGCTCAGTCTTACATTTAGGCCTTTATTCCATTTTGAGTTTATTTTTGTATATGGTTGTAGGGAGTATTCTAACTTCATTGTTTTACATGTAGCTATCCAATTTTCCCAGCACCACTTATTGAAGAGGCTGTCTTTTCTCCATTGAATATTCTTGCATCCTTAATCATAGATTAGATGACCATAGGCATATAGCTTTATCTCTGGGCTTTCTGTCCTGTTCCATTGATCTATATTTCTGTTTTTGTGCCCGTACCATACTGTCTTGATTACTGTAGCTTTGTTTATAGTCTGAAATCAGGGGGCCTGATTACTTCACCTGTTTTTTTTTTTTTTTTTTTCTCAAGTTTGCTTTGGCTATTTGGGGTCTTTTGTGTTTCCATACAAATTGTAAATATTTGTTGTTCTAAATGCATGGAAAATGCCACTGCTATTTTGATAGGGATTGCATTGAATCTGCAGGTTACTTTGGGTAGTATAGTCATTTTCACAATATTGATTCCTCTAATCCAAGAATATGGTATATCTCTCCATCTGCTGTGTCATCTTTGATTCCTTTCATCAGTGTCTTATAGTTTTCTTCATACAGGTCTTTTGCCTCCTTAGATAGGTTTATTCCTAGGTATTTTATTCTTTTTGTTGCAGTAGTAAATGGAAATGTTTCCTTAATTTCTTTTTCTGATCTTTTATTGTTAGTGTATAGCAATGCCAAAGATTTCTGTGCATTAATTTTGCATGCTGCAACTTTATCAAATTCATTGATTAGCTCTAGTAGTTTTCTGGTGAAATCTTTAGGATTTTCTATGTATAGTATCATGTCATCTGCAAACCATGACAGTTTTATTTATTTTCCAATTTGTATTCCTGTTTTTTTTTTTTTTTTTTTCCTTCTCTGATTGCCCTGACTAGGACTTCTAAAATTATGTTGAATAATAGGGTCAAGAGTGGACATCCTTGTCTCATTCCTGATCTAAGAGGAAATGCTTTCAGTTGTTCACCATTGAGAATGTTTGCTGTGGGTTTGTTGTATATGGCCTTTATTATGTTGAGGTAGATTCCCTTTGTGCCCACTTTCTGGAGAGTTTTTATCATAAATAGGTGTTGAATTTTGTCAAAAACTTTTTCTGCATCTGTTGAGATGATCATATGGTTTTTATTCTTTAATTTGTTAATATGGCCCCGCATTACCTCCCATGTAAAAACTTACTAAATAGTTAACAGGCTCCTCCTTTAACATCCATCTGTCAACAAAGGCTTTCAGAAGACTGTTTCTCATTCTAATTCATGAAAATATTAAAAAAATTGATTCAAAAACACTTGGGAATTTGTAAGATGTGTCACTTTCTTCTTTTGAGAATTTCCCATCTCCTCTCTCAGGAGGATTTAGAATGATATAGGTATTTTCCTTACTTTGTTAAGTCAGTTATTAAGACACTACTAGCCCTGTCCATTTCTAATCTGCCCTAAATTTGCTATTAAAAGGAAGTACCATGAATTTAGCACTTATTGTTTGTAATCCTCTTTCATATATAATCTCAAAATAACACTATGAGATACACATTATTCCCAATTCACATAGAAAAGCTGAGGCTAGAAAAGTTTTTTTACGTGTCTAGGATGGTGTAACCAGTAAATAGGATAACTAGAAGACTGTCTTTGTTGTTTCAGTTGCAAGGTCTTAGCTGCCTAATTTAAGAGCTCTCCAATGTCAGAAATCTCTGGAAATTGGATATGTTTCACCAGAAGCAGAATAACTATCCTGGATTTCATATTATTTTGTAAGTTAGCTTTCTGAGAATGCAAGTACATGGAAGTCAGAATTTGATCTACAAATAAGTAAACAAATAATAAAATATTTGACATTGAGAATTAATGTTTTATTAGAGCTTATCTAATTCATTCTCTTTATTGCACATACAAGGAATCTGAGACCCAGGGAAGGAAAGCAACATTTCTAAAATTGCATATTCTGATACTGGCAGATTAATGATAAGGTTTCAAATTTTCAAAATTCCAAACTGTTTTATCTTTTCCTTATATAGAATAGCTGACATTCTCACATGTTACAGAGTAATGCAAACAATAAACATTGTTTTGCTTGTCTAAATGATCTGTGTAATTACTTCAATGAATCTCATTTCTTTTTCCAAGTGAGACCTGCCCATGGAAATGAAGATCTTAAGATGCCATAGCCAAATTCATCCTTTGACTCAAACCCATAGGATTTCCTCATATTGAGAAAAAATCATAGAAAGATGAATAATAAAATATTTTTTTAATCTTCCATTTTCTACACCAATTTAGCCTGTCTTTCCTTTTTGTTCCTAAACCAAAAACATAAATTACCTGGGAATGTGATAAGGCTTCCTCCCTTCATCTGTAAAATCTCTTTGGTAGCACAAAAATATGGTGCTCCTTTTTGATTACTAATTTGGAAAGGGAGAATTTTTTCCAAATAATTCTACCCAGTCCTTTATTGTAATGACTTTACTCAAGCATTAGGGACCCGATATGGAAATGTATGACCTCTGGAGAGCCTACATAGTCTACTACACAATGGGCAGAACTGGCCCATTATGAGTGTTGGGTAAATATGTGTCACTTTGTAAAAATTAATAAACAGATACTTAATTAAATGGAGTTGGGAGACCAGGAGGTGGAACTGTTATGTCCTGCAATGTAGCAGAGGCCAACAGGAAGAAGGAAGATTCCTTTTTACCATGGGCTGTTTCTTTACTGGAATCCACCTCCAACTCCCTGCTCCCCTCTGTAAAAGCATTCTCCTTCCCTTCCTTTCAGAGAATTGCACATGGTTCTCCATGGTGCAGGCCGCAAACTGAAATTCTTGGTGATCCCAAACATACCCACCTTTGTGGAGAAATGTCTGACAGTCTTTTTGTTTCAGGTCAACAACCATCAGTCAGCTTTCTAACCTGTGTCATCCTGGCACCCAGGAGTGAGCTTTAGCTTAGATACTACTTCAAGTAATTTCCAAAAATATTTGAGTATTTCTGTTTCCCTAGAGTCCAATTACACTGGTAAAGGGTCTTTGATCCTTAACAGAAAGTTTAAGTTGAAGTTCTATACCACTTATTTGTGGCAATATTACAGATTTCTTATTCAAAAATACCTGATGTCTCCTTACTCAAATATCTCTGGATTTGGAAATTATCAACAACATGATTGCATGAGAAGCCATGATTTTTCTGAATTTAATCCTGGTCATTCAATTCAGACCTCTGTACGCCACACCCAGGTCACATTTTATCATCATCACCACCACCACCATCACCACCATCATCACCACCATCGTCACCAAATTAGTTGGCTTGCATTACAATAACTAAATGAACAGACTGTGTAGGTTAAAAACATCAAGCATTTATTTTCTCACAGTTCTTGAGGCTGGATGTCCAAGATCAAGGTGACTGCAGGGTTAGTTTCCAGTGAGGTCTTTCTTCCCAGCTTACAGATGGTCACCTTCTCACCCTGTCCTCACAGGGCCTTTCCTCTAAGCAAACATGAGAGAGTGGGTTCTGAAGTACTTTACATTTCTTATTAGGACACCAGTTCTACTGCATTAGGGCTTCACCCTTATGACCTCAAAGTGTGCTTGCTAGTTAAGTCCCCACTGTTCAAGGCTTTCCAGCCTGTATATCAGGTATATGATTGAAGAAACTTGTTAGATGACTTCAGCCTCAGCCAATTTCTAATTGCAACCTCATAAGAGATACTGAGCCTGAAGTATTCACTTAACTCATCAAATTCCAGTCACACTGAAAACATCTGAAACAATACAGTGAATGTTGGTGTTTTAAACCACTAAATTTGTGTGGTGATTTTTTTACATGGCAATGGTATCTGAAACATGGCAGTAATTTAGACACTATAGCATTGCCTCATGGATAGATACACTAATTTAACAAAATAGAAAGCTAAGAAATAGAATAACAGATTAATAAACTTTATACATAAAAGGAGTCGTGTTGTAGGGTAGTTGGAAACAGAATTGCAATTACAGAATCATGTCAGGCTGCCTGCTCTTTGAAAAAAATCAATACTTGCAAAAGTTAGTAGAAAGGAAAGATGCTTTTAATCAGAATGTGATATCAGTCAGACTTTTCATCCACTTATGTGGTCACTGTGGCAGAGACAAATGGTCTACATAGGCCCAGGCACCAAGAGTATCCCCCTTTCACCAATTCTGATCAGGCTACTATCACTGGTGACTGTCTAAAGTTCCATTTGTAAAGTTCATCACTCCCTCCCTCACAGTGCCCAATTCTCTAGGGGAACCAGGTAAACACCTATGGCAGCTGACTCCATTAAAACTCCTCACCCTGGAGGAGAGAGCGTCTTGTCATAATATATTCCGGATATATATTTGTCCCTTGTACCTGTGGTGTTTCAGCCTGCTTTATTATTCATGGAGCAGAATCTCTGGTCCATTGCCATGGTACTCCACTCATCATCATCTCTAACTAAGACACAAATTTTATAGTAAATAAAGTGTTTTTGGTTGTTTTTATTTCTTAGTGTTTTTTATTTCAATTATTTTGGCATATCTAAATGTCAGTACATGCATACAAAATTCAAAACACCTTCCTAAAATGGTTTCAGTATTGTCCAGTCTCTGACATTTTTAATTTGAAACTTTGAACTGTCAAATATATGTTCTAAAGTACATTCTTGCAGCTTATCAACAGCAGCATTCGTTTTGTTTATAAACCCTTAATAATGTTCAGACAAGAGGTGGGGAAGGCACAATAAAAAGCAAGTGGGATCTAGATACATTCTTCCTTAATCACCCAAGACAAATGCATGCATGAATTAGTGTGTAAGTATACAAGAAATATACAAAAATAGCATTATAGAAAAGTTCACATGGCAATAAGAAAGAAGGGTCTTTCTCTGCTATTAATATTAAATATAGCAAAGTGTATAGTACAAAAATTTTGTAGAATTGTAGACATCTTTGGAACCATAGGGAAATCTTTGATGTAGGCCAGTATATGATGATATATCTGAGGTCTGAGATATTGAACAAAGCTATCTATAAGATGATTCATTCAGAAGACTCCTTCTGGCATTGCTTTGGAGAATCACCAACACAAATGAAAACATTCTTTTGTTATTGAGACTGTTGATATATGGCTTCTTGTGCTTGGGTTGTTTATGGTTCTGATACCCAGGCCCCAGCTGAGATCCTGCTCTCATCTCTACAGCCACAGAACACTTTTTTTCCATGTCGGTCCATTCAGACTCTGTTCCATCTGGCTGGGCAGGTGCTACTGTGGAACATCGTCATTTTTGTTCAGTTGATGATTCTTGTTTTAAAGTCTAAATTTTAGTAAACTGGATGGATTGTCCACTGCCCATTGTTTTATAAATATCACCCTTAATTAGCTTAGTTTCAATTTCCCCATCAGAGGCTAGTTTCTGGTGGGTCAGTACTTCTCACACTTAGCTAGTGCCTTTTCATCTGCAATAGATACAGTGATTGCCATCAAAATATTCACTGATGTAACCATACTGCCCATCATGTAGAAACATTAACTGAATGGAAAGTTGGCATGTCCTGCTGAAGGCGGAGTTATAGCGTCAGCTGGAAGACAGTACCCTGAAAGTTTGGAATACTTTCCTACATGTTTCCCATACAGTATGTGCTCAGTAAGCTTTATTCATCTTATAGTTTATGCCATGCATATTTACAGGAGAATATCTCCATGCTAATAAACTTTCCCACAAGAAGTCTTATATTTTCCTTACTCCAGTCCAATACCCAAAAGATCCATTTCCACATGTGTACCCAGATTCTGCAATTTTTGAATAAATGAAATATTTTCTTCTAGAACAAGACTGTGTTTCCTAATTGAGCCCTACCTAAACCTAATTATTGATTCAGAAGCAATGAGAGACTTCTCTGGGAAAAGGCATGAGGTCTTTGATGAGAAGATTTATGCAAACCTTGAAAAGGCTAACCTGGAAGAGGTTGTCTACTAATACGTCTCCCAGCAACAGGAACAATAAATTCTTTTCAACAGGGGAACTGGGTAGTACATCACTATACACACTGTAGCCCCCCACTTACGCCACTCGAATCCATTTCTTTATGTACATTATGGGAATGGCTCCTCTAGGAACCTGTTGTTGTGGGAAACATAGAAGAGATGGTGAGAGGGATGAACTCTGCCCCTTGCCACTGCAGCTGATCTTAGAGCTGCCACTTCTAAGTAACATCTTCTTCCTTCACTATCAATTCTGTTCTTCTTGCTGCACTTTCCTCCAGCACTGTGACTGATTTCTGTGACTTTGGTAGAAGTGTAGCCCAGAACAGTACCCCTGAAAACTCTAATCACCTCTTCACTATGCCTTTCTTGGCCAGAGTTTCTGTTTTTTCTCCTTTATTCTAACCATTGGAGAAGAGTAGCAAGAGGGAGCCAAGTGGGTTACCTGAGGGACAAAAATATTCTTCCTGGTTTCCACTGTGTTATAGCATCTCCATTTCCATCTGATAGTCAGGGTCAGTCACCCGGCCAGAGTCACAGAAAGAGACTATTCTCTGAATTGTTACAGAGTGCAATCCTTCTAGGGCTGGCAGAGCTGGATGTAAAATAATTCTAACACTGTGACACATGAGACAAGGGGAAGAAAGAAGAAGATTCCTTTATTGCATAATTGATCAGTTTTATCAATTAACTGTGAAGCTTTCCATAATTTTGAAATTTGCAGTTATATTAGCCAATCAACAAATATTCTTAAATTTAAAAACAATTTCAGCTGATTTTTCTGTCATTTACAACCTGAAGTATCCTAACTGAAGCATCCTTATTTACATATATACAAATATATATATATATATATATATATATATATATAAATATATATATGTGAAATTAGGTTAATTTATGTCTTTTTAATCATTTACCTTATATCTATTTTTGAACCAGTACCATTTGATTTTAATTTTAACATTATAATTTGTGTTATCATCTGGAATGACTTATTACCCTTTCAAAATTTACTTTGAATTTGCATATATTTATGTTTCCAGATGAATTTTTAACATCAAAGAACTGTCAGCTATTGTTTACTTTTATGTGGAAAGGAATTCATATAAGTTGACCATTTCTCTCCAAAGATGTATACTTAACATACTGTCATAATTTTTAAAAAGAAATTTAGATATGACCATACTCAAAGTAAGTTCCTTCATTATATTCATGACTTCATAATAGTTTCTATCTCAAAGAAAGAAGCTTGGGAGAATACATAAGCTATGGTAAATATAACTAGTCAAGTATAACTATTCACTTTAGCCAAACAAAACAAGGCCTTGGACCAATTAGGCAAGTTTCTGTGAATAACTTGGTCTATGATCATTAGAGAACTTCACTCACCTTATCAAATTCACCGCTACCTTTTCACATCCTAGTAACAAGAAATAAATGAAACTATATGAGATTTCATATGGGGAAATTACTCATGCAATGCCAAGGGAAGTGCTTAACACTAATGCTTAGGTATTTTTGGAAGTGTCTACTACACATATACTTGCAGCATGAGGACTGTGGCACAGTCCTGACACTGCCACCCTTTAGTGGACACTGGGATTGGGATTCAATAATTCCTTGCTACAGTGGCCAGAAGAAGCTTATTTGAAAGACAATTCCTAGAAGTCATCGGATTTTCGTAACCACAAGTTAAATTCATCACAAATGCCATTTACGTCATGAATGATTGCAAGGGTCATTTCCTAAATGATAGAGTAGCATTACAAAGCTTCTAAATGAAGTAGAAATAGCATATACAGGTGTGTGCAATGGGAAATGGCTCAGCAGATGTACATCATGTTTGTAAGAATGCATTTCAGAACAAAATACTATGTGGCAAAGTTTGTCACTTCTGGGTGATATGAAAGCAACTTTTCACTTCTTGTGAAGGAAAAAAGAATACTTAATTTACAAAGGGAAGTTTCCAAACCGAAGTTTAGGTTTCACATGAACTCTGCGGAAATTCCCTCTGAAAGGTAAAACTTGGTCAAATAAGACAAAGTCCACCCTGTGGCCAGATGTATGAGCAGCATAACTACTGGTGCAAGAAACACTTGGTTCTCAGCTTCAGAGCAATGTTTGGATATTTACAGACACATGGGTTGTAGCTAATAGACTCAGCATTTTGTCAGACAAATAAGAGCTTGATGAATAGATGATCGTGATATCCAGTGATAGAAAATTCTGGTATGGAAGGCTTTAGAGTATTGAGAAGGAAGATTAAAGTGGGCCATGCGGATTCCCCAAAAGTTCTAGGAATTGATTCAAAATAAAGTAACAGAATGCCTTAGACTTAACCACTTGGAAATATGAAATGAGATGAATGACACCAAAGTCACTAATATGATAGAGACTAATGTGCTGTAACAATAACAGCAAAGCTGTTTAAAATAGCTTTTAGGAGGGTTTGCTAGGACTGAGGACCACCGCATAGTTTGTAGGGATGTTAGGAAACACCATTAACCATAGCTCCTGTTAGCTTCATATGAATTTTTCTTGAAATAGTCTTTTAATTCCATTTTGGACTTCATGTATCCTGTGATCCAAACCAAAAACGAAAACATTATCCAGTTAATGGTACGGTACCTGTTGCACTGATTTGGTCCCCCACATTACATCTTATTGAACCAAGACACAGATATCCAGATGACCAGTGAACACAAGTAGGGTAAGAAGTACACAACATGAACATATTCTACCCTCTACAACCACCTAATAATGGCTTAATGAAAGTCTGAATTTGGCTTTGTTAGTGCAAGTTCGTGTGCCTGATGCACAGTGAGGCCAAACTGAAATGACAGAGTTTGCAGCAAAGAAAGGTTTATTGCAGGGCCATGCAAACAGATAGGTGGCTCATGCCCTAAAAAGCCCCGAGCTCCCATAAGGGTTTTGACAAAGCATTTTTATTTTACTTTTTAAATTTATTATTTATTTATTTATTTATTTATTTATTTAGCTCCTTATTGAGTTATAATTGCTTTACACCCTTGTGCAAGTTTTTGAGGTATACCAAAGTGAATCAGGTGCATTTATACATACATCCCCATATCACCTCCCTCTCATGACTCCCTCCCACACAGCCTATCCTGGCCCTCTAAGTCATCACCCATCATCAAGTTGATCTCCCTATGTTAGGCAGCAAGTTCCCAAAAGCTATCTATTTTACAGTTGGTAGTGTATATATGTCAATGCTATTCTCTCACTTCATGCCGGCATCCCCATCACCACCCCCGCCACCCACCGACCCTGTGTCCTCAAGTCCGTTCTCTGCATCTGCATCTTTATCCTTACCCTGTCACTGGGTTCATCAGTACCATTTTTTTAGATTCCATATATACATGCTAGCATACAGTACTGGTTTTTCTCTTTCTAGCTTATTTTGCTTTGTATGACAGTCTCTAGGTCTATCCACCTCATTACAAATAACTCAATTTTGTTCCTTTTTAATGGCTAATATTCCATTGTATATATGTGCCACACCTTCTTTATCCATTCATCTGTTGATGGGCATTTAGGTTGCTTCCATGTCCTGGCTATTGTAAACAGTGCTGCAATGAACATTATGGTACATGTTTCTTTTTGGATTATGGTTTTCTTTGGGTATATGCCCAGGAGTGGGATTACTGGGTCATATGGTACTTCCATTTTTAGATTTTTAAGGAACCTCCAAACAGTTTTCCATAGTGGCTGTACCAATTTACATTCCCACCAACAGTGCAAAAGGGTTCCCTTTTCTCCAAACCTTCTCCAGCATTTATTGTTTCAAGATTTCTGATGGTGGACCTTCTGATTGGTGTGAGGTGATACCTTATTGTGGCTTTGACTTGCTTTTCTCTGATGATTAGTGATGTTGAGCATCCTTTCATCTGTTTGCTAGGATCTGCATGTCTTCTTTGGAGAAATGTCTGTTTAGATCTTCTGCCCATTTGTGTATTGGATTACTTGCTTTTTTGCTATTAAGCATCATGTGCTGCTAACATATTTTGGAGATTAATCCTTTGTTTGTTTCTTTGTTGGCAAATATTTTCTCCCATTCTGAGGGTTGTCTTCTTGTCTTGTTTATGGTTTCTTTTGCTGTGCAAAAGCATTTAAGATTCATTAGGTCCCATTTCTTTATTCTTGATTTTATTTCCATTATTCTAGGTGATGGGTCAAAAATGATCTTGCTTTGATGTATGTCATGAAGTGTTCTGCCTATGTTTTCCTCTAAGAGTTTTATAGTGGCTGGCCTTACATTTATATCTTTAGTCCATTTTGAGTTTATTTTTGTGTATGGTGTTAGGAAGTGATCTAAATTCATTCTTTTACATGTTGCTGTCCGATTTTCCCAGTACCACTTATTAAAAAGGCTGCCTTTCCTCCATTTTATATTCTTGCCGCCTTTATCAAAGATAAGTTGCCCATATGCATGTGGGTTTACTTCTGGGCTCTCTATTGTGTTCCATTGTTCTTTATTTCTGTCTTTGTGCCAGTGCCATACTGTCTTGATCACTGTAGCTTGTAGTGTAGTTTGAAGTCAGCGAGCCGGATCCTCTAGCTCCGTCTTTCCTTCTCAAGTTTCCTTTCGCTATTCAGGGTCTTTTGAATTTCCATACAAATCATAAAATTTATTGTTCTAGTTCTGTGAAAAATGCCATTGGTCATTTGATAGGTATTGCGATGATTCTGTAATTTGCTTTGGGTAGTATAGCCATTTTCACAATGTTGATTCTTCCAATCCAAGAACATGGTATGTCCTTCCATCTGTATTGTCTTTGATTTCTTTCATCAGTGTCTTACAGTTTTCTGCTTACAGGCCTTTTGCCTCCTTAGACAGGATTATTCCTATGTATTTTGTTCTATTTGTCGCAATGGTGAATGGGAGTGTTTCCTTCATATGTCTTTCTGCTCTTTCATTGTTAGTGTATAGGAATGCAAGAGATTTCTGGGCATTAATTTTGTATCCTGCTACTATACTAAGTTCATCAATTAGTGTTAGTAGTTTTCTGGTAGAATCTTTAGGGATTTCTATGTAATATCATGTATTTGCAAAAAGTGACAATTTTACTTCTTTTCCAATTTGGATTCCTTTTATTTCACTTTCTTCTCTGATTGCTGTGGCTAAAACTTCCAAAACTATGTTGAATAATAGTGGTGAGATTGGGCACCCTTGTCTTGTTCCTGTGCTTAGAGGGAATAAATTCAGTTTTTTAACCACTTAGAATGATGTTGGCTTTTGGTTTTTCATATATGGCTTTTATTATGTTGAGATAATTTCCTTCTATGCCCACTTTCTGGAGAGTTTTTATCATAAATGGATGTTGAACTCTGTAAAAAGATTTTTATGCATCTATTGAGATTATCATATGGTTTTTATCCTTCAATTTGTTCATATGATGGACCACACTGATTGATTAGCATATATTGAAGAATCCTTGCATTACAGGGATAAACCCCACTTGATCATGGTGTATGATCTTTTTAATGTGCTGTTGGATTCTGTTTGCTAGTATTTTGTTGAGGATTTTTGCATCTATATTCCTCAGTGATATGGGTCTGTAGTTTTCTTTTTTTGTGACATCTTTGTCTGGTTTTGGTATCAGGTTGATGGTGGCCTCATAGAATGAGTTTGGGAGTATTCCTCCTTCTGCTATATTTTGGAAGAATTTGAGAAGGATAGGTGTTAGCTCTTCTCTAAATGTTTGATAGAATTCGCCTGTGAAGCCATCTGGCCCTTGGCTTTTTTTTTGTTGGGAGATTTTTAATCACAGTCTCAATTTCAGTGCTTGTGGTTGGTCTGTTCATAGTTTCTATTTCTTCCTGGTTCAGTCTTGGAAGATTGTATTTTTCTAAGAATGTATCCATTTCTTCCAGGTTATCCAATTTATTGGCATATAGTTGCTTGTAGTAGTCTTTCACGATCTTCTGTATTTCTGCAGTGTCAGTTGTTACTACTCCTTTTTCATTTCTAATTCTGTTGATTTCTGTCTTCTCCCTTTTTTTCCTGATGAGTCTGGCTAATTGTTTATCAAGTTTGTTTATATTCTCAAAGGACTAGTTTTTAGTTTTATTGATCTTTGTTATTATTTCCTTCCTTTCTTTTTCATTTATTTCTGATCTTATCTTTATGATTTCTTACCTCCTGCTCACTTTGGGGTTCTTTTGTTCTTCTTTCTCTAATTATTTTAGGTGTAAGGTTAGGTTGTTTGTTCTAGATTTTTCTTATTTCTTGAGGTGGGATTTTATTGCTATAAACTTCCCTCTTAGAACTGCTTTTCTGCTTCCCATAGGTTTTTGGTCATTGTGTTTTCATTGTCATTTGGTTCCAGATTTTTTTTTTGATTTCCTCTTTGATTTCTGCAGTGACTTTTTGGTTGTTCAATAGTGTATTGTTTAGACTCCATGTGTTTGTATTTTTACAGTTTTTTTTCCTGTAATTGATATCTAGTCTCATGGTGTTGTGGACAGGGAAGATGCTTGATATGATTTCATCTTGCTTGAATTTAATGAGACTTAATTTACTCCCCAAGATGTGATCTATCCTGGAGAATGTTCTGTGTGCACTTGAGAAGAAATTGTATTCTGTAGTTTTTGGATAGAATGTCCTATAAATATCAATTAAATTGATATGATCTAATGTCTCATTTAGAGCTTGTGTGTCCTTATTTATTTTCTGTTTAAATGATCCATCCATTGGTGAATGTGGAGTGTTAAAGTTTCCTACTATTATTTTGTTACCACCGATTTCCCCTTGTTTGGTTGTTGGCATTTGTTTATTTATTGAGGTGCTCCTATGTTAGGTGCACAGATATTTACAATTGTTTTATCTTCTTCTTGGATTGATCCCTTGATCATTATGTAGTGTACTTTCCTGTCTCTTGTAATAGTTTTTACTTTAAGATCTAATTTTTCTGATGTAGTATTGCTGTTCCAACTTTCATTTGATTTTCATTTGCATGGAATATCTTTTTCCATCCCCTTACTTTCAGTCTGTATGTGTCTCTAGGTCTGAAGTGGGTTTCTTGTAGACAGCATATAGAAGGGTCTTAGTTTTGTATCTATTCTGCCAGTCTGTTTCTTTTTTTGGAGCATTTAATCCTTTTACATTTAAGCAAATTATTTACATGACCATTTTCTTAATTTTTTTGTTGCGTTTTTGTAGGTCTTTTCCTTGTCTTGTGTTTACTGGCTAGAGGAGTTCCTTTCACAGTTGTTGTAAAGCTGGTTTGGTGGTGCTGAATTCTCTTAACTTTTGCTTTTCTGTAAAGCTTTTGAGTTCTCCATCAAATCTGAATGAGATTCTTGCTTGGTAGAGTATTCTTTGCTGTAGGTTTTTCTCTTTCAAGACTTTAATTATTTCCTGCCACTCCCTTCTGGCCTGTAGAGTTTCTGCAGAGAGATCAGCTATTTTCCTCGTGGGTTTTCCTTTATGTTTTATTTGTTGTTTTTCTCTGACTGATTTTAATATTTTTTTTCTTTGTGTTTTACTTTCATTAGTTTGATTAGTATGTGCCTTGGTGTGTTTCTCCTTGGGTTTATTCTGCATTTCTTGGGACTCTCTGCATTTCTTGGACTTGGTTTACCATTTCCTTTTGCATGTGGGGGAAGTTTTCCACCATAATCTCCTGAAATATTTTCTCAGACCCTTTCTCTTTTTCTTCTTATTCTGGGATGCCTATGATTTGAATGTTGGTATGCTTTATATTATCCTCGAGGTTTCTGAGACTGTCTTTCATTATTTTTATTCTTTTTTTCTTTTTCCTGCTCTGTGGCAGTTATTTACACCAGTCTATCTTCCAACTCAGTTACTCTTTCCTCTGCCTCAGTTATTCTATTGTTTATACCATCTAGAGTATTTTTAATTTCAGTTTTTGTGTTGTTCAGTACTGTTTATTTGCTCTTTAGTTCTTTTAGGTCCTTAGTAAATGTTTGTTGTATTTGATCTATTTTGTTGTCAAGATTTTGGATCATCTTTACTATCATTACTCTGAATTCTTTTCCTGGCAATTCTCCAATTTCTTCTTCATTTATTTCATCTTTTCCTTTTTTCTCTTGCTCCTTTACCTGCAAGGTTTTTCTTTGTTTTCTCATTTTGTCTAATTTATTCTACTTGCTGTCTCCTTTACCTCTGCAGCCTAGTAGAAATTCCTCTTAGTTCTGTTTTGTTTGGCTTGAGGTTTCAAGCACTGGAGCTTGCTGGCCTTTGATTGGATTTGGAGCTTGGAGTTGAGAGTGAGAACTGTGGGGGACACTTGCTGATTAATATTGCATAGAGTCAGGAGTTCTCTGGTGGTTCAATGTCCTGGAAGCTGCTCTCCTGTCTTAGAGGTCCAGGTTTGACCCCCAGCTGGGGCACCAAGACCCTGGAAGCTACAAAGCATGGAGAAAAAGTAGGTAGAAGGAGAGCAAAGAAAAAAAAGAAGAAAAAAGGAAAGGAAGAGATAGGACAGACAGATCCCCAAAATTGGTAGTAAAAGCAACTCTAATCAGTCAAAATCACACCAAGAGATGTGTACATTTGCACTTGCCAAAAGAGAAGAGGGAAGGAAACCAGTGAGAAGAAAAAATGGGATAGCAAAGAAAAGAAAGAAGAGGGTACTCATACCAACTACAAGCAAATCCACATACACATCTATACAATAAAAATTTAACTAACAAATACCTAAAACTGGAAACAAGATAAGCATACCAAAAAGTCCTCCAACGCTTCTAGGTATGGCTCTGCCCCTGCTGGGAGAGGACTGTAGAGAGTTCAGACTGTGATCTGGTATTAGTCCTGTGTGTATTTGTCCCCACAGTCCCCAGTTGTCACCTTTGTCTACAGTCTCTATTGTAGAAACACTCATGTATTCAGGTGTTCTGCAGATGCAGGTTCTTTCAAGCATAGTGTGGGCATTAAATCTGCTCCTCCTGCTGCTGTTTCTCTTTCTCTTCTTTGGTTCTGCAGACCTTCGGGATCAGTTTTGGTTTTTAGTTCCTACTTTGAATGTGGGTTGCTCTTAGATGTCAGTTCCCTGCACAGGAAAGAGGGGGTAAAACAGGGTGATTGGGGCTCACTTGCAACTTCAGGTCAGGGGTAGGGAGGGATATGACAATCTAACTGAAATCTGTGGGAGTGCTTGCAGCAGCAGAGGTCAGTGTGAGGCTCAGGTGTGCTCTGCATTCTCCCAGTGAAGTTGGTCCTGATTACAGGAAACTTGGTGTTTATGGGCTTCCCCTGATGTCTGGAGTATGTGGCCAATAACTTGCCTTACACACAGGACCCTTGGTGGCTGTGGGTGGGCAGGCCATGGGACCGGTGGGGTGGTGGCAGGGGTTGGGGAGAGGGGCAGGCGGGCAGGTGTTCAGTGGGACCCAGAGGTGCAAGGGGTGGGTGGGGGTGTTGGATAGAGGGCTTTTTGATCCATCAGCAGCTGCAAGTCACGCCACTTAGCAACCCATGCATTCTTGGAATTTCCTCCCAAACAAAAGTCCCTTTCCTCTCCATTTGGCCCAGGATTTTCCCCAAGCTCCCTATCTTGCTGGCACACCTGCCTCCCAGGCTTTTTCATGCAGCCAGCCCCTGCTCTCTCCCTGGGGTCTGTTCTCTGAAGCCAAAGCCTCAGCACCCAGCCCCCACCGATGCCACAGGTGAGCAAATTAGCTTCCCTGGCTGGTGAGTGCTGCCTGACTCCTCTGGGCAGGGATCTCTCCAATTTGTCCTTGGTAGACCTGTCATTACTCTCTCTTCTGGGGGTGCCAAGGCTCCCCCATCCTTCCCTGACCATGAGGGGGCTCCCCCATGTGTGGGAGCCTTCCCACCTCACAGCTCCCTCCCAGTGGGGCCGGTGTCCTCAGAATTCTTTTTCTCTCTTTTTCCCTTCTTTCCTTTGTGCTACTGGATTACATGCAATTTCTTTTGTCTTTTTGGCCGTCTGAGGTCTCCTGCCGGCATTTGGAAGGTGTTCTCCAGGAGCCCCTCCCCAAGTGGATGTGTTTTTGATGTATTTGTGTGTAGGAAGGTGATCACTACGTCCTACCCCTCTGCCATCTTTTTCCAGTTCCTACAATATTTTTAAGAGGTGCATTAAAGGGAGCACTATAGCCATTGGGAACAGGAGTATCTATTTCAGTTATATTGTTCCCTCCAAAAAAATTGTATGTAAGGCTTATGGAAGAAATAACATGGCTCTAGTTCACAGATCTTTCTTTTTAATTCATAAAAGCAATATTATTTATTTCAATGTTTTTTCCAGGTTTATGGAGATATTTTGACATATTGTTTTAAGTTTAAGGTGAACAACAATGATAATTATGTATGTGTATATATATAATTACAAGTATATTGTGTGTGGTGAGAACACTTGAGATCTACTCTCTTAGCAAGTTTCGGTATATAATACAATATTGTTAATTATTGTCACCATGCTGTACATTAGATTTGTAGAACTTTTTCATCTTATAACTGGAAGCATGTACCCTTTGAACAACATCTCTGCACTTCCCTCATCCTCAGTCCCCAGTACTAATCAATACTCTACTCTCTCCTGCTGAGTTTTGTTTTCAAATCCACTTAGGAGGGAGATCCATTATCATTTGTCTTTTTATTTCTGCTTGTTTCACTTACCTTGATATTCTTGAAGTCCCTTCATATTTTCATAAATGGCAGCCCTCCGTTATTTTACATGAGTGAATATTATCTTGATAGATAGATGGATAGATATATGTGATGTTTTCTTTATCCATTCATGCATCATTTTGGCTGTTCCATGTCTTACCTATCATGAATAATGCTGCAATGAACATGGAAGCAGATATCTCTTCAGATTCCTGACTTCATATTCTTGGATACATACACAAAAGTAGGGTTGCTTATTCATATGGTACTTTTATTTTTAATTATTTGAGAAACCTCCATAATGTTCTCCTTAGTGGCTGAACAAATTTATATTCTCACCAACAGTATAATAGGGTTCCATTTTCTCCATCCTCGTCAACATTCGTAGTCTTCTATATATGTCATATAGCCATCCTAACAGGTGTGAGGTGATATCTTATTTTGATTTTGATTTGCATTTCCTCCTTGATTAGTGATGTTGAGCACTTTCTCATGTTGCTATTAGCATTTGTATATTTTCTTTGGAAAAAAATATATTCAGGTTCTTTGCCCATTTTTAAATATAATTATTTGTTTTTATGTTATTTAGTTGTAGAAGTTCCTTGCATATTTAGACATTAACTCCTTATGAATATATGATTTGCAAATATTTTCTCCAATTCTACAGGTTTCATTTTCATTATGTTGATTGTTTCTTTTTTTTTTTTTAACTTTTTAAATTAATCTGTATTTGTTACAACTTTTAAAGCAGAATTTGACTTGAACACTACGTTTCCATTCACAAAACTTGCTTCGAGTTACTTTTCAAACAGCTTCACAACATGCCTAGGCAGGCTTATAAATTTGCTACTCTATGATTGTTTCTTTTGATGTGTAGAAGTAGTCTGGATTTAGAACTTGTGATTCTTGGACTTCAGGCTGATGTCATGATAGGTTGAAACTTAACTGACCTGATAGCTTTTGCCTCCTCCTTCTAGGAGCCCTGAGCTGCCCTTTTATAAGTCTGACAACTTCAGTGGACAGACATTGTCCACATAGCCCTGTATCTACATGGAGAAGGAAGAGAACCAGAAGAGCCTGGTCTTCCAGCCATCCCTGCCATGGCACCATTCATATAAGTGCAGGCATCTTGGACCCACCTTAAAAGTCCAGCAATCAGCTGAATACTAGAGAGTGACCTCAGTCTATGCCACGTGGAAGAGAAGAGTTGTTTAGTCAAGTCCTGCCTGAATTCATTATGGTCAGATACACAGCAGTGAGTGGAAAGGTATAACCCTCTATGTGGACAGATATAAGACTATGTGTGATCAAACATACATCTGTGTATGGCCTTGTGTGTAGAGAGATACAGGTTTATGTGTGATCACATCAAGTGCATATACAAATACATATAAAATGCATCCATATAGGTAGTCAAATACTGATCCATGTGTTGTGAGATATGGACCTGTGTGTGTTCACATATAAATATATAGGTGCAATTGGATAGAAGCCTACATCACGTTGAATACATATATACAAGTGGTTGTAGAGATTCATATGAGGTAGGATACAGATCTGAGTGTGTGGTGGGATACGTACTTGTGTGTTTTTGGCTCAGGTTTGTGAATATTTGGATACAGATGAATGTCTTTGTCCTTAAGGACTGGGCTGTAATTCATGACAGCAAAAGACACTGAGTATTTTCTAAGCAGCTTATAGAAAATGTGAACCAAATGTAAATAAGAGAGCCCTCTTTTTCAAAAAGGAAGCCAAGAGGAAAGACTTATATTCAGTCTATGGAGAAGATTGCAAATTTTTACTGAGACATCAATCAGTCTTTCTTGATAAGTGTATTATACTGCGTGGGAAAACAAATTATTAAAACATACCAATTTCCTCAAAATAAGTATGTAGAGTAATATTCTAAATATATTTTAATAAGAATTTCAAACTTTGCAAAATTATCTAAAATTAAATGGAGGAAGGCAAGGTTGAGGAGGAGGAGGAGAAAGATGAGGAGAAAGTGCCCCAGAATTGAACCTTCAAGATGATGTAAAACCTGACATATTAAATAGAAAATTATCAAATTAACTGAAGTTAATAATTATGGTGGCAGATTATTTTACCTGTTGGGAAAAACAGGCTTAGATATTTCCCAATCAGAAGCAAAAATAAATACTGCATGGGTACAAAAATAAAGTGTATTGAAAAGTTGTTTTTAAAAAAAGGTTAAAATTTATAAAATCATTGGAAGGAAATTAAATTTTCCAAAAGTGATGTGACAGAAGAAATCAAAAAGTAAAAGATTATTAAAATAACATGTTTATAAAAATATTTCTAATTAACATAAATAACATATAAAATAAAGTATATTATTGTAGCAAATGTAAGAGTAAATATTTGTAGCAAATATATATATATATATATTATGTAAAAGTAGTTCAAAATTTATCTGTCAACATTCTCACTCCAATAGATCTAGAATTCAAGTAATTGACAAAGGCTATAGAGTGGATTTTATGTCCCATACATTCTGCAAGGAACAGAGGACACAGGGACAATGAAGTAATTTTCTCTGATTTCAGGGAGCTTATAGGTCAATGAACATAGACAATTAACAAATATATTTATCTCATCACTTGAAATAACTGCACAAATTTGAAAATGAACTAAATTTCTCTCTTGGTTAATTTTGGCTACTATTAAGGATACCATAGACTAGATGAATTAAATAATAAACATTTATTTTTTCACAGATTTGGTGGCTAGGAAATCCAAGATTAAGGTGCTGACAGATTCCATATCAGGTGTGGTACCCACCTAGTTCATAGACAGCCATCATTTCCTGTGTCCTCACATGGCAGAAGGGTCACATGAGCTCTCTGAGGTCCCTTCATAAAGGCATTAATCCCATTCATCAGGGCACCACCATCATGACCTAATCATTTCCCAAAGGGCCCCCACCAAATACTAACACATTAGAAGGAATATAACTTACGATTTTGGAGAGGGACACAAAGTTTCAGTCTATAGCAATATCCAAAAGTGAAGGAATAATTTACATAAGATCTGATAAACTCAAATGCTTGGTCTTATTTGGTGAACAGTATTGTGTTTGAGAAGACGTTGAAATAATATAAGAAGTCTCCATACATAAGTGATAAAAATCAGGATATGAGGTTTCTTACACGGTATGATTCACTAGTGAAAAGTGGCAATTGACCCATAACCTTTGCCCCTCATGAATCCCAATTGAGTATGGGAGGAAGAATAATGAGTTTCTTTGACCACATGCTTCTGACTATGTTAGAGGCAATTAATATTTTCTTTCAAGCCTAATTCAGGAAGACAGAGTGAGGAGCTTATGAATGATGTCTCTGTCAAATAAAACAACATATTCTAGCCTCTTTATTACCTAGGAATCTGTATTTCATTAATAAGAGCAATAAGATTGCATATATTGTCAGCATCTTCCTTAATGATATCACTGAAAGTGCCAGGTGTCAAGTTCTGTAGTGCATATTTGAAGCTCATGGATCAAAGATTAAGCTAAATTTACATGTAAAAGACAGAGCCTGGATCTCTATAGAAGACTATGAAACACTATAAGCCAGAAAGGAGTTGGGGATATTGAAAAATAGCAGAGGTTTTATCAGTTATTCTAAAATATCTTGGAAGGTGAAAGGGTCATCTTTATGAAACTATAACTCCAAACAAAGCTGGTAAATGTCAGGAGATAATTGATGGCCCAAATGAAAACTGAGGAAGATTTGGTTATTTTTCTGCATATACACCATGTTCATTCAGATTATTTTTATAATTTTAGCTTCCTTATGATTAATATTACAACTCTAAAACATTCTTCTTCAACTGTAACATGCTCATCAATATAAACAAAATAACACATGTGCAGTGACTTACAGATACAAGAGTAAGTCATATACATCATATATTAATATGTACTGTCCTTGGGTGAAGAGGAGTGAACCAAGGTTTTATATCATATTTCTGATACTACTTTTTGATATCTGTAATTGAGCCCTTTTGATTCTGAAAATGATTATATTATTTAAAAGAAAATCTTAATAATGAGAAAATCTTACACTAATTAAATAAATATACAGTATTAACTACAGCTTAACTCATAATACAGAACATAAATATTACTCACAATAGAGATATTTTACATGCATAATCTATACATATTTTCTGTAGAAACTGTGGAAATCTTAAAAATATATTTCAAACAAAATATAGACTTTGAACTAGGGAATCATGAAAAGGTGAAAAGCATAGTTTGATCATTGGAAGTCTTCCCATAATAAATCTTTTCATCATACCCAAGTTACTAAACCTGAGGAGACATTTACTACAGTTAAATAATCACACATGGCTTTCCTGGGAAGAGCAATTCTTCACGGAAAATATGTGATACGTTTCCCTGCTGCCTCATTTTCTTTTTCTGGCACAGAGATTTTTCATGGCTGTTTTCATCTCTCCATCTCTCAGGTATAGAGTAGAGGGTTGAACGTAGGAGTGATAATGGTGTAAAACATGGCCAAGTATTTATCAACGGGTAAAGTAGAAGGAGGTCTCACGTGTGTAATAATACAGGGCACAAAGAAGAGGACCAGCACAGTGATGTGGGAGCCACAGGTGGATAAGGCTTTGTGCCTCCCTTCCTAACATTCTTCAGGGAGTGCAGAATGACCCCACAGGAGATGAGTAAGAGTGTAAAGATGACCACAGAGATTGTATCATCATTGGCAAGCACTGTGAGGGTGATAATGTGGATGTCAGTGCAGGCGAGTTTTAACAAAGGATACATGTCACAAATGAAGTGGTCAATGACGTTGGGGCCACAGAAAGGAAGGTTGTAACAAAGAGAGGATGAAGGACACCATGTAAAAACCCACCAGCCCAGGTCAAGAGCAGCAGCAGAACACACACGTGCTGATTCATGATTGTCAAATAATGCAAGGGTTTGCAGATGGCCACATGGCGGTCATAGGCCATGATCACCAGAAGTAAAATCTCAGCACAACCAACTAAGTGCTCCATAAATAGCTGGGTCATGCATGCTTGGAAGGAAATGGTTTTCTTCACACAAAGGAAGTTATTAATCATATTTGGGATGAAGTTAGTAGAATAAACAGCATCCAGAAATGATAAGTAGCCAAGAAAGAAGTACATGGGGGCATCCAGGGTTGGGCTGAACACCACAGTCAGGACAATGAGTAGGTTGCCCACTATTGTCACAATATAGATGAGCAAGAGCATGACAAATAATATTTTCTGACCCTGGAGGCTCTGAGTGAGCCCCAGGAGGACAAACTCAGTCACATTTTTTCCTTTTTTCCATAGGTCCTTCTCTATGTCTTATTTCAGAGTTCAGGACAAAATTACCTATAAATATATATTATTAATAGTGACTTTCTGAAATATTATGATAATTTTTATTCAGCAAATAGGCAGTATGGTTTATTATGTTCTGGTACTTTCAGATATTATATTACAAAGCTGATTAAAACACCATCCCTAACCTTGATAATGTTATAGACAAAGGGAGAGGCAAGTGATTAGAGACAAATGTGGGAACAGGACACATTATTAAACAAATGAGGTGTCACAACTAGCTTTCCATCTGCAAGCTAATAAATTGTACATATAGTTAATACCTTATGCAAAAATAAATACTGATTAAAGTTTTAATATAAAAGTAAAGCAAGGTTTACCTTATGTTTCCTTTCCTTTTAATCGAGGAGGTGACTTTCTACATTCTAGGGGTGGAAGAATCTTCTTAACCAATCATTGAAATACCAAATAGATATATTTGACAATTTCACATTTTTTTAAGGATTAGGAAACAATGCCACAACACCAATAGACTAAAGTAATTTGGAGAAAGATATACATGTTAGAGGATATACACAGATGTAATATCTAAAATAGAGAAAGATCTCTAAGCAATTAACCAATAAAAGATAAAAATAAAAACATGAAGTAAAAATATCAACAAACTATTAAAGGAAGAATAACTCTAAATGGCCAACAAACATATGATAGGATGCTGAAGCTCACCTGTGAACAGAAAAGTAGGAAGTGACATAGCTTGCTTACTACAATAATACCTTGGACTTTTGAAAGTCATGAATCAAGGTGTACAGATGCTACCTCATCTTTTAATTTTTAACATATTAACAGGCTATATTCAGACAACATATTAATTGAAACTATCATCAGATTTACAAATACCTGCCCATGAAAATATCTGCAAATAATTACACTTCAAATTAATTTCTAACAATGTCTTTGAAAAGTTAAATTTATTCCAGATCTTTAGAATATGAAAATATCCAAAAAGAGTATTATAGAATAGAATCAATCTTCACATATTTTAGTAATCACAAAGGATTCCTAACATGGCTGCATCTGAAAATCACAAAGGAAAACTCTTAAAAGACTGAATTCTCACACCACCAACGTACTCTTGCAAAATGTAAAGCCTAGTTTAGAATTTTGTGTCTAAATAATATACATCCTAGGTTACCTGCATAAGGAGACAGCCATTCAATCCATGCTCTGGGCTCTGGTACCTTCTCCTTTGTCCTTCATGCACTGATGCCGTGTCTGGGAACACAGAGAGTAAGATACAGGCAGCATCACTGGACCTTGAACTGGTTCCATGTAACCAACTCTTTCCAAGCTTACAGGAAATCTAATGCATCTCAGTCATTCAGAAAAAAAAAAAAATATTAGTTTTCAAATTGTTGGGATTTCAAAATTAATGTCCTCTTACCTAAAGAGCTCTAAAACTTAATTGTGAAAAGAAACTCAAAATTTTCACCCTTGTCAGAATTAGTCCTGATAACAAACAAATGTTAAATCCAAATTTTGATCAGAGAGAGTGAGAGATAACTCCAAATTGTGTAAGAATGGTTTACAATAAAATTTTGCTGTTTGCTTTTATACCAACGAAAGTGAAATAGCCTTTGCAACATTTTGATTCTCATTCAGTTATTCTGTCCTGTCTTCTTACATCATTGTTGAACATTGGGTTTCTGAAGGATGAAGAATACTTTCACATATATAATTTGTTATGTTTTGAGTCCATCATTTCAGTTCGAGAAGAAGCCTGTTATGTGATTACTGCTACAGGCAAATTCTCTCAGAGGTATGGACAAAGGGCCATAAATACTTTGTGTACATGTAACTACATCACATATCATTGTCATTCAATTGGTGCATCTCCAAGGGTGATTTTTGTCTAATTAAATTCATTGGGACCTTAATCATAATTTTGAGGGTAGACTCTTTATCTCCAGAGATGTCACCAGAATAATCCTGTGTAGAACATGACTTATAGAACCCTGTCCTCCAGGAGAAAATCATAAGAAACAACTTGAGGTCATAGCACCAAGGGGGGAAAGTCAAACTTGGGCACAAATAAAGTATATAAAATCTTTCTTGTTTAAATCATGACCTTCAAAATAAGCAAATCTGTTCAAGTTTAAGCTTTGTCTTTGAAGATGATATCTGAGCTGATTTCCAAATATTATGAATACTAATTTCAAAACAAGCCATTTAAAGTTTATTTCAAATGCACACAAAGTTTGTTCCATAGTTTGTCCCGTAAGTTCAGACAGACAAGTTGATAGATTCTGTATTAGTATCAAAGTAAGGAAATAGAAAACATTTGTGGAACTATTGTATTCATCTGAAAGTGCTCACAGGGCACTTACCAAAGTAGAAAATAACCTAGGGCATGACACAAGTTGCAATACATTTTGAAGGACTTAAATCATTTTATATATATATGTATATATGTATATATGTGTATATATACACACACACATATATAATGTTATTCAATTAGAAATTGATAACAGAAATATACCATTTCCCAATTATTTACAAATTATGGAACACAAGCCTGAATTATCTGTGATTTCAAAGATATTTTCAACAGAAAGATAATGACACACATATATAAAAGACATATGGGGACTTCTCTGGTGGTGCAGTGGTTGAGAATCTGCCTGTCAATGCGAGAGACATGGATTTGATCCTTGGGCAGGGAGGATCCCACATGCCCGGAACACCTAAGTCTGTGTGCCGCAGCTACTGAGCCTGTATTCTGGAGCCGGTGAGCCACAACTGCTGGGCCCACATGCTGCAATTACTGGGGCCCACAGGCCTACAGCCCATGCTCTACAACAAGAGAAACCACTGCACTGAGAAGCCAGCACACTACAGTGAAGAGTGTCCCCTACTTGCTGCAACCAGTGAGAAAAGCCTGCACTCAGCAATGAAGGCCCAGTGCAGCCAAATAAAATAATAATAATAATTAAAAATGATAATAATAAATAATACTTTAAAAAAGATATATGAAATTTATCTATGAAAGATATATATATATATTAGGCTATACATAATATAATACAATATAATACATATAAATTAACTAGATGCAACTAAAGGAGAATTTAGAGTGAAATTTATAGATTTAAATGCACATATTAGAAAACAATAAATATTTTAAGGAATGTAGTAAGCTTTTGTCTTCAGATGCTAGAAAAGTAAAATTAAAATAACCCAGAGGACATTGTAGAATGAAAATGGTAAGAAGAAGACAGACATCACTGAAAGAGAAATTGATTGAAAAGAGAGCAAATATTTAAAACCCAGAAATGATCCTTTGAATGTTAAATAAAATCGATAACTTTCTAGCAAAATGTACTGTGAAAACATAAGAAAAAAAATGATCAGATTCAAGATTGAAGACAGGGTCATCACTGAAGATTTTACATCTCTTAAAAAAATAGTACAATGATATGACAAGTTAATTAATGCAGTATATTTGCCAACTAAAATAAAATAGACCACTGCTATGAAAACACAACTTTCTAAACATACACAGAAAAATAATTAAAAATGAATAATGTAATATCTAAATACATTGTGTTTAGAATCCTACCATCCCCCCCAAAAAAAAAAATCCCATTTAGCTTTAATCAATCAGTTCTATATAATAGCTAATCCAGAAATAGTATCATTCTTTCAGAAAGACTTTCACAGAAGGGAGGAAATTAATATACTTCCTGGAGAATTTTATACACCCAGCACAACCCTTATATAAGAATGATACAGGGCACCCAAAGGAAAATAATAAGATTAATAGCTCACTTAACAAAGACACAACATTCTGAACAGGATACTTAGTTTGATTCTTTTGGATCACTTCTTTTTGAACTTAAAAAAAAAAAACTTCTTGTTGATAGGGTTTCTGAGTCAGGTCACAAGAAGTATTCAGTCTAGCGCTAGTCATGTCACACTACTGAAGCAAAATCTTTCTAAGTGTTCAACCAGCAGCACTGCCCCTGTGAACGGTGAGATTTTCTGACTGGTGAGGATAACCACACTTCATGGCCCAGTGTGAGGAACAAGCATTCTTCTCTCTCATCCACCTGGGTAAGTCTTTCCCCAGCCACAGGTATTTTCCTCAAATGCATGCACAGGTGAGTACTCTGATGAACAGTTGAGAGGAATCCTCTTCAGTTCTCCAGAATTCCGTCTCTCAATCTCTTCCTATCCCTCTCTCTTTCTCTGTCTCACCCACACACATCCCATCCAGGTCTATATATCTGTCCCGTGTGGTGTTCTACTCTCAGAATTTTAGCTGCCTTTGTGTCTTCAGACCCCAAAATTTCACCTCCTCAAATAAGAGAATTTACCAGGAAATTTTCAAGTATCCCACTCTGTACCACAATATGGAAAGTGTTTAAAGGTAATAAACTGGAAAAATCTAAGAACTCAATTTGTTTCCCATCACACAGTGATCACCATCACTTATTTCTGACACCTAGTTCTTGAAAATAATTTTTTCATACATTTTTTCTGATTTGTTTGCTTGTTTATCAAAAACTCTACTTGAACATTTGGAGCAGCTTTAATCAAAATTCCAAGTAGTTTGACACAGACCACATATCTCTTAATTGAGAAATGGATAATGGAACTGTGATACATCCATAAAAGGGAGCTCTATTCAGCAGTAAAATGAATAAACTACAGACTAACACACTGATATGCATAAACCTCATATGCATGATTCTAAGAGCAAGAAGCCATATTTAGGAGCATGGAGTGGACATAATCTTACATATAGAAAATGTAAAGGATTGCACCAAAACTGTTAGAACTACAAAACAAATCCAGCAACGATCCAGGATACAATATCAACATGCAAAAATGAGTTGCATTTACATATGATAACAAAGTATCTAAAAATGTTAAGAAAATAATCTCATTTACAGTAGCATCAAAAAGAATAAAAAACAGAGGAATAAAGTTAACCAAGAAGGTTAAAGATGTGTATGCAGAAAAATATATGATGATGAAAGAAATTAAACATAAATAAAGATATCCAATGCTCATGAATTAGAAGAAGAAATATTATTAACATGGCCACACTATCCAAGTCAGTATGGAAGAAGTCAGCCATCAGAGCAGATGTAAAATTCATTCATAAGCAGTTCATGGAAAAGGAATACAGATCATTTGAAACATGTGAATAGATGCCCAAATGGATGGCATTCTGACAATAATTGTGAACATCAATATTTTAAATAGAAAAGTCAATTGACTCAGCAATTCCACTTCTAGGAACTCATATAAGCAAAATTTGAAAACTTTATGGGAAATATGAAAAGGACCAGATGAATAAATTTTAGTGTAGCTTTATAAAGAAGTTAAGAAGCAGGAGGAATTCAGAATGAGTTAGATCTATATAAACTGGTATATAAAGATCACCAGGAGGCTGAGCAGCAAAATGCAAAATTTATACACTGAAATATAAACACAAATACATATGTGAAAATATGCTTGTATTTGCAGATTATTACTTGAAGAATCTTAGCAACAGAGTATAGTGACTGTATCTAAAAGGACAGGGAGAATCTAGTTTGGTATGGGGAGGAAGTTTATTCTATATTATATCATTTTGCATGGATTCTATTTTTAGTATTTATTATTAGCTATCATACTTTCAATTTTTATTTAAAAATTAAAGTATGACACTAAATTTCAATGTTAGACAAGTGAAATTGAATAAAAAGGGTATTCTACACATCATTAAATATTTTAACTAGGACAATAAATAGAATGAAGATAAAAGATGAATATCTTACTAAAAATAAAAGAATAAATGAGATGGTAATAAAAGTGGATGATAAAATTAGTAACTTTATAAAAATTTCATTGACTAATTTATTACATATTATTTAATGGCAACACACTGTTAAAGCACTCTACCTTTCTAGGTGCAGTGATAAACCAAACATTATACACTTTACATTCTAGCAGGGAATATTTATTAAGAGAATGAACATATAGTTCAGTCTTTAATTATGATTATCACTATTCCTTTAAAGAAATGGAAAGTTTGCATCAAATTTATGAAGACTTTTACATTTCAAGTGATTGGTCCTAATGCAAATGACTAACTTCAAGATGGATAATGCACTAAAATTTGACTTGACCTGCCCTTTTTTCCTTCAGGGCTTCTTCACAGCATTAGTCATCCAAGAATTTATTAGACTGTAGATTAATGAGTTCAGTATTGGTGTTAGGACTGTATAAAATATGTATAAAATACACTCAGTGATTTGTCAATAGGGGAGGACTTACAGGTCTCACATACATGAAAATGCAGGGAACAAAGAAGCAGACAACCACAGTGATATGGCAACCAGAGGTCTGGAGTGCCTTCCACATCCCTTCCTAACTCAGCTTCTTTAGAGAGTGTAGGATGACTCCATAGGAGATGAGTAAGAGCAGAACCACAATAGTGCAGATCAGTCCTCCATTGGCCACCACTAAGATGCCAATGATATAGGTGTCAGTACACATGAGTTTCAATAATAATAAATTGGGACTCACCTTGGGACATAGATGTTGGTAGCAAATATTTTGGCCAGCTACCCCATGACAAGGACATGGTACTGGCAAGATACCATATTGGAATCCTCCCTCTAGCGTGTCAATGGTGGCACGCAGCCCCACTCACCAGCCAGGTGGCACCAGTCTTGGGAAGCCCCAGGCCAAGTAGCTGGCTAGGCAAGAACACACCCCACCCATCCACTATCAGGCTGGCTAACTTTGGACACCTTGAGCCCATAACTGACCTGGGACCTACCCACCAGGTGGCCAGCACCAGCCCCAGACTAGCCTCCTTCCCAACTTTCCAGGGCTGAATTTTTCAGTCACTGAATCATGTACTATTTACATCTTTCAAGATGGTTATTACCACTGTGTCACATCTAACTTCAAGAGAGTTGACATTTTCAAGTATTTTAAAATGTTTCTCAGCCAAAAAACTAAGAACTAAATTCTATCTCAATGAATAACAACTAGTATTCCCAAAAGACATGTTTTCATTTTAGAAACACTTGGAGTTATAACATTCATTCTTTTTCTACCTTTAATAGTAAAAACCAAAAACCAAAAACCAAAACAAAACAAACCAAACAAAAACCCACAATATCCTTCCATTACAACACACTTCACATATTAAAACTGGTTCCTTAATGTAGTTGACCACACACTCTGGGAAGACTACTGAGAAGGCAGAGCCTCTCAATTTTGCTGAATATGATCCTCCGAGGTGATAGGCCAACCTCTGTGCTTGGATGACCTTTACTAACATTCTACAGTTACTCCAGGTTCTTACCTAATGGTTCAGACCCAAGTTATAGTAATACTACAAATATGCTACCTATTTATGTGCTTTATGTATATCTGTTCATTATATATAAAAACAGTAAGAAATCTGCATCCCCTAAACAATTACTTTTACATTAGGTAAGAGATATTGCCACCATTTCAAATACACATTTTTAAATAACTTACTTTTTTGAAAGAAAGAAAAGGATATAGTTTGGTTATTTAAACTTAGATTAAATTGAAACTCTAGCTGTGCTGCAAACAACTACACAAATCTATATCCAATTCTTTTTACTTCTACTTCTTCGAGTAGAAACCTCATTTACTCAAGACTTTCCCTATCCCTACCCCTGGATTACACTCATCTTCTCTCTAACAGTCACAAGACAAAATAAACCACACATCATCTAGTCTGGATTTTGTTGAAAGGTTTAACTCTCTCCTCAAACTACAAAATTGACTATTTTAATAATTTAACTGCTGATTATATCCTATTCCAGGCCTAGAATTTGTGGGGAAAAAAGTTTTGTTTGTAATGAATTGGAGACAGCCATGCACAACTTAGTAAACAGAGTCACCCCAGTACCATGTCCAGATATTACTACATGTTCAAATTATGGAAGAAATAGCTCCAGTTCAACACTGAGCTTGAAAAAGTGACATTTGTGAGAAGTAACACATGTTGGAGTGTTGTAGTCAGAGAAGATGATTTAAAAAGATTTATTAGTAATGTATGATGACCTGGTATTGTTTACTTGCATAGAGGAGCATTGCAGGTATCCCCTACTTTCCGAAGTTCACCTTAGCCACTTGGCTTTTATGAAGGCCAACATTAGTTCTTGTTTTCACTCATGAAAAAAAATCCAAAGGGAATTTTTGTTTTTTACAGGAAAAAAAAATCCATTGTAATACTAATGTTGGTGAGTTTTATTTTTTTTCAATTTTTCTTTTATTGAAGTAGTTAATTTATAATGCTTTGTTACTTTCAAGTATACAGCAAAGAAATTCATATATATATATGTATATATGAATCTCAAATATATATATATTCTATTTGAAATTCTTTCAATTACAGGTTACCATTACCATACTAATGTTGGTCTTTTGTAAAAGTGAAGTCGCATAAACTTAATTTTGAAAAAAGGAATAAATTTGTTCTGCTGAAATATATTTCTGCATGTGAGACAAGGCTACAACAAATTTGCCACCACCTACTCCAAGAGCAAAGTGAATCATCGATGGCAGGTGTTTTTCTTACTTATACACCTAAACATGCCACAAACAACCGTGTTTCATTTGAAAGAGAGTAAGATTGACTTTTAATGACCTGGGTTGGAAATTTGAAGCTGAAATTTTTGAAAGGGGGCTGCATTCCAGTGCAATAGTTCCTGGCATACTGTATAAGGGAAGCAGGTATGATGTGAGTCAAGTAAATTAGTAAACCTCTCTTGGCTTCAATTTGCTTTTCTGTAAAATGATGATAATGATAATGGAACTACCAGTTTAGCATGTGGATAGACCAACTGAGGTGAATATCACTAACAATAATAATGTGTTAATTTGATGTAAATATATGTAGCTGACCTACAGAGTGATAGCTTTAGAACCTAACCATATGCATTTTTTGTTTAGATCTGTGAAACATGCATACCCTTGGTTCAAGTGGTTCCTCAAGTCCTGATATGAAAAATGAAGACATTTCCTTAATATTCAAGAATAACTGTGAGCTATAGGGATATTAAAAAAAAAACAGTCCAAATTTAGAGTAATTCCAAAATTTCTGAAATTTTTTCTTTTAAGAATAGAATTAGAGATAGTTTGTGAAAAACTCTTTGCTCCTTTAGTGGGTGTACCCTTTTGGTTTTGGTAAATTCATAGTTCAGAAAAAAAAATCAGCTACTATTCCTTCAGTCAACTGTCCTTTTCCCATGTATTTACCTAAGAATTTCTATCCCTTGTTTGCTTTACTACAGGCTAAGCTAATATAGAAGAAATTCATTTGTGAACATTGAGATCAAGGTCCTATGGAAACCCCAGCTTCATCCAAGTAATATATATAAGATTTCGCGAAAGTCACAGGAAGCCTGGAGAAAAATGTGCTCTATAATCATCAAAATGTGGGTTTATAGTTATTCTTTCCATTGTCTATTCTGAATCTATGAACATGAACATTGAAACCTTGGCAAAATGCATTAAAGTTATTAAAATGCCTAAAAAATGCCTAGCCAAGATTAAATTCCAACAAATGTTAGTTTCTGGGCCTTATTTTTAATTTTCTGTCAATGATGAGGAAAATTTGTTTGTTTCCTTTCACACTTTACAACAGGCACAATCCCCCTGTGTATACAAACCATCACCGTCTTGGCAGCGTGAACAGCCTAAGTAACTCTCCTCGTCAATAAACTCCTCATGGCATTTTTTGCCTCTGTGTTTCTCACTGTGTAAATGATAGGGTTTAACATGGGGGTGAGGATTGTATAGAACAAAGCCACCAACTTGTCCACAGGGTAAGTGGTCACAGGACGCATGTATGTGAATATACAGGGACCAAAAAAGAGCACCACTACTGTGACGTGGGAGCCACATGTAGAGAGGGCTTTGCGTCGTCCTTCAGAGCCATGGGATTTCAGGGAGCTCAGGATGACTATGTAGGAGATAAGTAGCATGAAAAAAATGAGTAAGCACATGCCCCCAGCATTAGCTGCCACCACCATTCCAAGCATGTAAGTGTCGCTGCAGGCAAGTTCCAACAGTGAGAAGAAATCACACATGAAGTGGTCAATGACATTGGGACCATAGAATATCAAGTCCACTGAGAAAAGAATCTGCAGAGTGGCATGTAGGATCCCCCCGATCCAGGCCACCACCACCAGGAGCTGGCAGAGCCCCTGTCGCATGATGGTCGTGTAGTGCAGAGGCTTGCAGATGGCCACATAGCGGTCATAGGCCATGACAATGAGGACAGTGATCTCTGATCCTCCCAGCAAGTGCTCCAAAAAGGTCTGCGTCAGGCAGCCACCCCAAGAGATAGTTTTCCTGTGGTACAGCAGGTCAATGATTAATTTAGGGGTGGTGACAGAGGTCAAGGAGGCATCTATGAAGGACAAGTGAGTGAGGAAGAAGTACATGGGAGAAGAAAGTGTGGGGCTGAGGGAGATGGTCATGACAATGAGCAGATTGGCCAGCACAGTAAATAGGAAAATGAACAGAAAGACAATGATGAGTATTTCCTGCAAGTGTGGGTTCTGTGTGAGTCCCAAGAGAATAAATTCAGTCACATTGTTGGGAGGCCTGAGGACATTCATTTAGGGAGTAATACCTTCCTGGAGCCTAAATTACCTACAAAGCAATAAAGAATGATACCAGTTAATCTTGAAAGGCTTATGGTCTAAATTTCTGAGAAAAAAATATTGTTCAGTCACTGTAACTGGGGAGCAAGTCCTTGTCACTTTTGCCCCAGTACTTGTTTCAAGTCTTTCTTTTTTTTCCATGATGATCTTCATCTCTTCAGATAACTAGTATCTGTCACCTGTAAAACATCCATAGGGCAATGTTTGAAGTGTAATTTTCTGAGAAAACACTGGGCTACCTACATCAGATCTGGATTCTTATTCTGGTTTGGACTCCATTTGACTCTCCAAAGTCATTTCAGTGCCCCACACTTCTGAGCCCTCCTCTGTGTCTGTGAGGATACAAAGTATAATTCTCAGATGTACCTTGTAAGTTTACAGTTGCTTCAAAGAGGTAAGAATTATTCCCTCTTCCATTAGAGTTTACATATCAACCATCAGCTCTAACTGTGGAAAGAAAAACACCAGAAAGACACCATCAACTAACATCTATCACAAGCAGGGAGTTTAGGGAAATATACATTTCATTGATGACATACTCCACCTGCTACCAACCAGAACACATAAGCTATTCAGCCTTGTTTCCTCACTTATCATACTACCTGGCATGATGTCTGCAGTGTCTGAAACCTATTAGATGATGAGTAAATGCTTTGTGAATTGCTATTTGCCATGAGTAAGAATATGATGGCTTTCCTAGACCATGAACCTAGGAGGAATTCAAGTTCTCTTTTTCTCCTGCTGTGTTTATCATCACTCTCTACTTCATTAGAAACATAAATAAATATTTGAATGAAGGTCCACTTCAGTTTAATACTTTCTGACACATTGTATGAGGAAAATATGAAAATATTTAATTGCCTCAAGGAAATAGTATGTTCTGGGTCATTTTAATTTTAGGATAATTAGTGTGTTCATTATTTGATTTTTTTTTCAAAATTCTGGTCCACATACAATTTAACATAGTAATATTCAGTAAATTTACATTCTCTGTAGATTCAGATAAAAAATTCTTGCATGGGTGTTCAGTACACAACATCTTTTAAGCAAAGAAATCCTTATTTTCAAAGTTCTAAAAATAAAAGTTTAATGAGTAGAAGAGAGAGAAATAGATTGTCAGGCAAAATGGAGAGATAATGTACTACACATATATACATGTGTACACTAACATCAGCACATATAAAATAGTTTACTTATGATAAGTACCTTTTACAAGTTAACTTGTTCAAGAAATATTTATTGGACACTGTGTATATTAATTTATATATGTTCACATAAAGTCATAAAACCTGTCCCTGTTAAATGCTCTCAAGTCCCTAAAATTTTATTACCAAACAGCAGCAGCTCATCCATGGTAGAATGAACTTCCCCCTCATGTTTCTGCTACATGCATTCTCGTGGCTTCTTCTCCCATCTTCCCATAGCAGCCATCATCCATCATTCATAGTAACAGGAATATTATGAATAGAGTGAAAAATTTGGCGAACATAAATTTCCCAAAGAAAAGACAACAGAAAACAGAAGTATAACAAAATATATTCTGCAAAAAAATGTTTCTTTTCAAACATAAATGGATAAAGAGCTTTATATTTTAATTATCCAAGATTCAAATATTCTAGTTTTGTGAAAACAAAGTGCAGTACCTTCATTGCATTTCCTTATTTTGTGATGCAATCCCCCAACAGATTAGAAAAGGGTATAGTGTACATGAAGGAAGAGTCAGATGTCATTAAGTGTTTTTAACTATGAAGAAATGGAAATTACTTTTTCATTTTTTTGGCTCAAACACACTCTCTAGGAATATACCCGAATGGAAAATATTTTTAATGGAGAAAAATTATTATTTACAATTTTGTTCTACACAATCATTAACAGCTGCGGAAAATTTAGAAACAACAGGAATGTTCAACAATGGAGAAATGAATAATTAAAATATAGTGCATTTCTTTGATTAATGTGTAGTTTTTTACAGCCATGTTTTTAAAAAATGTGCAATATCATTGGAACATTCTTAAGTTGTAGTATAAAGTGTAGAAAATTTTGGATGCAAATTTGAATTGTATAATTATTGTGCCTAATTTAATTCTAATTTATTATTATCATAACTTTTAAATATCTATCAATAAGAAATAAAAACCCGAAACATTTTTACTTCTAAATTGATAGTAGTGCATTTGAGTCTATCTTTCTTGATGTTTTGGATTCTGAAAAAGGGACATAAATGTCAGATGGGTGTGGTTGAGTCATGATTATATGATTTGTAAGAGCAATTTAAACCTGAGAGTCTCTGATTATGTGATTTCCTAGGGAAAAAAACAAAAAACAAAAAAACCAAAAACCTTACCTGTGAACTTTTCTGACATAGGGCCATGACCAGATGACTAGCTCACAGGCAACTGTTAGTTCACCAAGAGAGAAGTAAAGTTGTAAGATTTCAACATGCCAACTAGCTCAGCTACAATAAGTATCCTTGTTTATTTATAAATGGTACATTTGAATAAGCCTTAAAAGTACTACCACATATCCTGTTTGCAGGCAAATTCCATGTAGTTTCTTAGCTGAGGCTAATAGGCCCTCGAGGGTATTTCACCATCATTAGCAAACCTTGCCAACAACACAATTATTTCACATAATTTAACTGAACAATAGGGGAGAACTTTTATAGCACTCATCTTTCATTTTTAAGTCCTCTTTGAGTCTACATGCAGCAAAAACCTATGACAGAAAAAAAGGTTGATTGCTTATGAAATTAGGTATTTAATAATATTTGAGTTTTTTTTTGAAGTCAATATGTACTATTGTATAAATCAAACATTTACTTAGGTAACTATCTGATATTTAAGTTTTTATTATAAGAATTTGATCTTTTAATTGACCTACCATTTATACAAATCATAATTTTTAAATATTGTTTTCAGACTTACATTAATTGATAATTATGAATCCTGTTACAGCACTGGCCCTTCACACCAGGTGGAGTCTACAGTACTTCTTCAAAGTAGTTGTTTCTTGAGCCAATTCTGGAATTAGATTAACATGATAATGATGAAAGTTATTCCATTATTCAATTACACTCAGAGACAAGGAATTCTCTTATTTCAGTCATTTAAAGTTAATTGTGCAATATCCATATGGGATGGGAAAAATAGGCAATAATAGTCACAATTTATAACAAGGAAATATAAGACAGGGAATAATAACACCATTTGCCAAGGGGAAATAAGAAACCAGGCCACTAAATCCTGGACCAGGATCCGTATCTTAAACTGCTGTTTTTCAGCTAAAGTGGCTGCCACCAACTCTAAGGACCATTACAATTATCTATGAAAAGAGATAAATATTTATATTTGAAATTATTTTGTAAATAAATTTAAATTAATTCAACTCAGAAACATTGCTGTACAGATCAACACTCACTCATTGTATTCCAATATGCTTGCCTTGATAAGAAGAAAAGTGAATTGTACATAACTCTGGATTGGCTCCAGAGAATGTGGTCACTATGAGCAGCATGTGTCATGAAGGAAAAGACTTTAAGAAAACTGAAAACACATGAATAAACCTGGTTTGAATGGACACTCCAATATTAGAGGGCAGTAAAAATATGTGCAATGGCAGATGCAAGAGACAGTGAAAGTTTGAATTCTTGTATTTGATCTGCCAGCATCAGAATGTGCCATTTTAGAAACACCCCTTCCCTCCCTAGTCTCAGATTCTTTGTGTGCACAGTAAAAAGAGTGAATTAGGTACTCTCAAATAAAACTAATTCTCAATGTCTAAGATTTTATTTGTCTATTTGTAGATCAAATGGGGCAGGGCTCCTGTATTTTCTCCTTTACTCTAACCATTGGAGAAGAGTAGCAAGAAGTAGCCAAGTGCATCACCTGAGAGACAAAATATTCTTCCCTGCCTACCCTGTGCTATAGCATCTTCATTTCCACCTAATATTTAGTGTCAATTACCTTTACCAGAGTCATATACCAAAGTCACAAGACAAAATTTCGGAGTTAACCCGACCCCTACAGCAACCTAATTCCAGAGTTGACTTGACCCCCATACCAACCTTTGATTCATGACTTGGGCTAGCAGATGACCCGACCCCATATTAGGGAAGATATTCCCCTATAGGACCCCAGTCTATCACCTAATGACACCTTTTGCCTTATGGAGCACTGACTAATCAATTAATGCCATTCTCTCAGCAGGAATTTCCTTGCTCTTAGGGTTATAAAAGCTGGCTGGGAGCCCACAAGTGGGTTGGCTCTCCCTGGCTACCTGAAGGTCAGTATGCTGTCTTTACAGCGTCTCTTCTCTCTAATAAACTCCATCTTCCTTAATTTATGCCTTGTGTCTGGAAATTACTTTCCAACCTACACTCAGACCCAACAGTTATCTCTGCCAGAGTCATAGAAAAAGACTTTTCTCTGAAATGTCAGACTGTCAGAGACAGCAGTGCTGCTACTGTTAGGAAAGCCAGGATCATCAGGAGGCTGAGCGGTAAACTGCCAAATTTGTTCACTGAAACATAATCACAAACACATAGATAAAATATCCTTGTATTTGCATATTATTACTTGAAGAATCTTAGCAACAGAGTATAGTGTATGTATCTGGAAGGATTGGGAGGATCTGGTTTGGGATGGGGAGGGAGTTTATTCTATATCAGTTCATTCTATTTTTAGTATTTATTATTAACCATCATACTTTCAATTTTTATTTAAAAATTAAAGTATTACACTAAATTTTATGTTAGACAAGTGAAATTGAATAAAAAGGATAGTTTATACATTATTAAATATTTTAACTAGGACAATAAACAGAATAAAGATAAAAGATGAGTATATGACTAAAAACAAAAGAAAGGAGGGCCTCCCTGGTGGAGCAGTGGTTAAGAGTCTGCCTGCCAATGCAGGGGACATGGGATCAATCCCTGGGCCAGGAAGATCCCACATCCCTCAGAACAGCTAAGCCCGTGTGCCATAACAGCTGAGCCAGTGCTCTGGAGCCCACGAGCCACAACTACTGATCCCACATGCCACAACTACTGTAGTCTGTGCACCTAGAGCCCATGCTCTGCAACGAGAGAAGCCACTGCAATGAGAAGCCCGTGCACCGCAGTGAAGAGTAGCCCTGCTCACCACAGCTAGACAGGGCCTGTGCACAGCAACGAAGTCCCAAAGCAGCCAATAAATAAATAAATTAAATAATTAAAAAAAAGAAGAAAGAATGAGATGGTAATAAAAGTAAATGCAGAAATAAATTTAAAATTAGTAACTTTATAAAAGTCTCAATTAATTTATTACATATTAAATGACTACACACTGAAAATGCATTCTACCTCTCTAGATGCAGTGATAAACCAGACATTATACACTTTACATTCTAGCAGGGAATATTTATTAAGAGAATGAACATATAGTTCATTCTTTAATTATAATTATCATTATTCCTTTAAAGAAATGGAAATTTTGAATCAAATTTATGAAGACTTTTACATTCCAAGGCGATTGGCCCTAATGCTAATTACTAACTTCATGATGGATAATGCACTAAAATTTGACTTGACCTGCCTTTTTTTCCTTCAGGGCTTCTTCATAGCATTAACCATCTCAGAATTTATTAGACTGTAGATTAATGGGTTCAGCATGGTGTTAGGGCTTTATAAAATTTGCTCAATGATTTGTCAATGGGGAAGGTCCTAGCAAGTCTCACATACATGAAAATGCAGGGAACAAAGAAGCAGACAACCACTGTGATGTGGGAACCACACGTCTGGAGGGCTTTCCCTCCAAGCCAGTTGGGCCTCCCTTCCCAGTTAAGGTTCTTTAGAGAGTGCAAGATGTCTCCATAAGAGACAAGTAAAAGCAGAAACAAATAGTGCACATCAGTCCTCCATTGGCCACCTCTAAGATACCAATGACACAGATGTCAGTACAGGCAAGTTTCAATAAGGGATACCTGTCACACATAAAGTGATCAGAGACATTGGGGCCACAGAATGGGAGCCCATAAACAGTGCTAAATTGAATTATTGAGTGCAGAAAACCTCCAACACAGCACACCAGCAGCAGCACAACACACACCCACTGCCTTATGATAACTAAATAACGCAAGGGCTTGCAGATGGCCATGTACCAGTCATAGGCCACCACCAACAGAAGGATGATCTCTGATCCACCTAAAAAGTGCCCTGTAAAGAGCTGAGTCATGCAACATTCAGAGGATATAGTATTTTCCTCAAAGATCAAGTCTGAAATCAATCTGGGGGAAATAGAAAAGGAATAAATTAGATCTAAAAATGATAAGCTAGCAAGAAAGAAGTACATTGGGAGTTCAGGGTCTTACTGACAGTTATAGTCATGACAGTGAGCAGATTGCCTGTCAGGGTCAAAATATTAAAGAACAAGAGCATAACTTAAAGCATTTTCTGCTCCTTTTCATTCTGTGTGAGTTCAAGGGGAAGAAATAATTTACATTTTTCCTTGTTTCCATCTTCTGTATAGGAGCTGAGTTCACATATTAGAAGCAGTTTACCTACAAAACAAGGGGGGTAATTTTAAATGCATTAAAAGTTAATCTTTTTATTTATCCATTCAATTAAAACAATGTGTATGAAATATCAGTCTGTGTCCAATGTGGCACAGACATTATGATGACCAAGTTAAAAAAGTCATAGTTCCCTACCTTCAGTGACATGACACATAATTCATCAAACAATTCCAGACCAATGGAAAAAGTGCTATTACAAGAACATTGACCAAATGCTAAGGGTCACAGTGTAGCAACATATCAAACTGGAATCAGAGAGGTTTGCCCAGAAAATTCAATGCTATAGTTGAGTTTTAAAGGAAAAGTGAAAGAAGAAAAGGTGGCAAGAGAATTCCATGAAAAGGCACACCATTTATAAAGTCAAAAAGGTGTGATATCTGGGACACTCAAACTAATTTACATATTCAGAGTGAAAATATCAAACTATGACTCTAAGCTCACTGCCCTGGATTGTCTCAGAATTCACTGAGTCATCTTTCTGAGGGTCTTTAGTTGAATGTTCCCCCTTTCCTGACCTATAAATACTGAAGCTGTCCAACATTGGGTCTCCAGGCCAGACCTCTACTCTTATTTTCAAAGTTTTGTATGTAATATCTCCAATTTTGGACATCTAGAATTGGATATCAATTTAATACATAAAACACAAAATTTATAATTTCCGCAATACAAAAGGTGTACCCTATCTCATTAAATGGTACCATTTTCAATGTCATTGCTCAGACAATAAATCTCACAGTGTTCTTCACACTCTTATTGATCTCCTATGACTTACTCATAAGTTTAGCAACTCCTGTTGTCTCTACTTTCAAAGAGTATCAGAGATTTGATCCTTCCCTACCCCATTTCCTCGCTGGTCACCGTAGCAGCCTTGTTCATGTATGTCCACTTCTATTCTGGCTTCTAACCACTTGTTCTCCTGAAGCAGCCCATGTGATTCATTTCTGTCTTGTTCTGATGATATCCCTCCACTGCTCAAAACTCCCACAGTGGATCCCAATCACACCCTCACTGTTTAATGTATCACATTTAACATTTATGGTAACAAGAATGGGTATTCCCATTTTTATTTGAAGAAACTAAAGCTCAGAACATCTCATTAGTTTACCCAAGGTCACACATTTTTAAAGGATAAAGCTAGAATTGGCATCTGTTTGACTTCTTTCAGAATAATTTAATTTCTAACATAATAAAGAAAGTTACACAGTTGTGAAGTGTGGTTCCCACTATGTACTGTGAGTCTTACCTTGTGGAGGCTTGTTCACAATCTGAAGGAAGACTTTCTAAGTTACTCACAAAGTCCTGGAATTCTTCTTTCATCTAGTATGACAACAAAGGGTGAAAGGCTGCATTATTTCTTGAAGAAATACTTTATTTCACTCAGCTGTCTGTCCATTTTCTGCAAGAAGTCTTCTGATTTTTCAGAGAATGTTTTTATTTGCACTGTAGATTATTTAAAAGAAATTCCCCAGCACCCAGGAAAAACAAAACAGAACAAAAATAAAAAAAAAGTTTTCCATGTTAGGATAATTTATCAGAAATACCAGCAAATCCTGTGTTTCCACAGGAAGATAGAAACTAGACATTTTTCATTCATCTCAAGTAACTTTTTCTCACACTAACCTCAAAATAGAAAATACCCTTCAATTGTTTAGCTTGTCCCATTCTATCATGTTGATGTGGCCAAGACTATTTGAGTTGAGATTTTGAGAGATATTCTTGCACTGTTTCTTTCTTTCTTTCTTTCTACTTTCTTTTTCTTTCTTTCTTTTTCTTTCTTTCTTTCTTTCTTTCTTTCTTTCTTTCTTTCTTTCTTTCTTTCTTTCTTTCTTTCTTTCTTTTCTTTCTTTCTTTCCTTTCTTTCTTTCTCTTTCTTTCTTTCTTTCTCTTTCTTTCTTTCTTTCTTTCTTTCTTTCTTTCTTTCTTTCTTTTCTTTCTTTCTCTCTCTCTCTTCCTTCCTTCCTTCCCTCCTTCCTTCCTTCCTTCCTTCCTTCCTTCCTTCCTTCCTTCCTTCCTTCCTTCCTTCCTTCCTTCCTTTCTTTCTTTTTCTTTCTTTCTTTCTTTCTTTCTTTCTTTCTTTCTTTCTTTCTTTCTTTCTTTTCTTTCTTTCTCTCTCTCTCTCTTCCTTCCTTCCTTCCTTCCTTCCTTCCTTCCTTCCTTCCTTCCTTCCTTTTTCTTTCTTTCTTTCTTTCTTTCTTTCTTTCTTTCTTTCTTTCTTTCTTTCTTTCTTTCTTTCTTTCTTTCTTTCTTTTTGCATTGCTTTAAGACTCACAAAAAACCTCCTGAAAAAATTATATCAGTCCTTGAAAGGATATCATCTTTTTTGAAATAGACCTGAAGTTCACTGGACCCTTTATCCCTTACCATATTTATCATTAAATCTTAAAATTGGAATATGTTCTAGACTGATTCTTGTTTAATTAAATTCACTGGGATTTTCCACTAAATTTTAAAAGTATAACTCATTGTAAAGATACTACAAACCATATCATAGATTAAGGTCAGAAAGATGTGGCAGAGGTAGAAAAATACAGCTTTATAACCATTTTCAGATTATTGCCAGTCAAGAACAAATTATCAGTCCAATCATTTTTTTTCCAGTGGAGATTAATTTATCACTTATTTTCCCACTTGCCATAGCAACTTTTTTCTTTCTTTTTATTTAGTACTCAGTTTATTCTGCCTTGGTGTTTGGTCAAATATATAAAAATTTATCATCAGTTCAGATATCATAACTAAATACTTATCCAAGCATTAAATTGGATTTAAGGTACCTGTTTTAATACAGAAAATATGCTGTGGGTGGGTACACAGCAATTAATAAAATAGAGGAAAATCATCTGAAAGTTTCTTCTTGTATGGATCTTATATTCTTATAATAGATTTGGCAATAAAGGAGATAATTTAATAAAGTAGTTGTGGTCTTATTCAGTGCTTCTAAGACAACACATAGAGTACTGTGACAGAAATAAGAGGAAGAATTCTACCATGGCTAGTATCATCAGAGGTGACCTTTCCTAAAGTGGGGATCTTTTTTTAGAGAGCCAGGGGGCTGTAGGAAATAGGGACTCCTTATAGGTCACACACAAAATCATACACAGTCCAAGAAGAAATAGAAATCTGAAAGGAGCCTGAGTCAGACAGGTTGCTGATATTGGACAGGCTCCCCAGAGAGGAAGGAGAAAACTGGGATTCACCTTGGGACATAGATGTTGGTAGCAAAATATTTTGGCCAGCTAGCTCATGACAAGGACACGGTACTGACAAGCACTATATTGGAATCACCCAATCATCCCTCTAGTATGTCAGTGGTGGGACCCACTAAGAACTAAATTCTTTCTCACCGAATAACAATCGGTATTCCCAAAACACATGTTCTCATTTTAGAAATATTTGGGGTTATAACCTTCATTCTTTTTCTACCTTTAACAGGAAAAAATAAAAAGAAAAGAAAAAGTCAATATCCTCCATTTACAACACACTTCACACATTAAATCTGGTTCCTTAACGTAGTTGACCACACACTGGGAAGTCTCCAGAGAAGGAGGAGTCTCTCAGTTTTACTGAATATGATCCTTAGAGGTGATGGGCTAACCTCTGTGCTTGGATAATGTTTACTAATATTCTAAAGTTATTCCATGGTCTTAACTAATGAGTTAGACAGAAGTTAGGGCAAATTCCTCAATTTTTTTTTTTTCACTATTGCCTCTTAAAATTCTTTTCTTAGACATTCTGTGAGCTTAGTCACCTCGTTCTCTAAAATAGTAATACCACACATATACTACCTACTTATGTGATTTATGTATATTTGTGCATTATATATAAAAACAGTAAGACATGTTCATCCCATAAGAAATTACTTTTACCTTGTGGTAAGAGATATTGCCCCCATTTCAAATACACATTTTTAAATAACTTACTTTTTCTAAAAACAGAAAGGGGCATAATGTGGTTATTTAAATTCAAACCAAACTGAAAATATAGCTGTGCTGCAAAGAGCTAAACAAATCTGTATCCAGTTCTTCCTCTCTGTATCACACTCTTAAAAAATGATTTTCATCTCATGCATTACTAAGAAAATTATATGTTTCATTTATTTCTTTGCATGGTTACTATCCAACTATTCCCTACTGGAATCTTAGTTCCACATAAAAAACAATCATTTTATTATTATTATTATTATATTTATTTATTTTTTGGGGGGTACACCAAGTTCAATCATCTGTTTTTATACACATATCCCCGTATTCCCTCCCTTCCTTGACTCCCCCCCCACCCTCCCTCGAGTCCCCCCCACCCTCCCCGTCCCAGTCTTCTAAGGCATCTTCCATCCTTGAGTTGGACTCCCTTTGTTATACAACAACTTCCAACTGGCTATCTATATTACAGCTGGTAGTATATATATATATATATGTCTGTGCTACTCTCTTGCTTCGTCTCAGCTTCCCCTTCACCCCCCGCCCCCTCCCAACTTCGAGTTCTCCAGTCCATTCTCTGCATATGCGTCCTTTTCTTGTCACTGAGCTCATCAATACCATTTTTAGATTCCGTATATGTGAGTTAGCATACAATATTTGTCTTTCTCTTTCTGACTTACTTCACTCTGTATGACAGACTCTAGGTCTATCCACCTCATTACATATAGCTCCATCTCATCCCTTTTTATAGCTGAGTAATATTCCATTGTGTATATATGCCACATCTTCTTTATCCATTCATTTGTGGATGGGCATTTAGGTTGTTTCCATGTCCTGGCTATTGTAAATAGTGCTGCAATAAACATTTTGGTACATGTTTCTTTTGGGATTATGGTTTTCTTTGGGTATATGCCCAGTAATGGGATTACGGGGTCATATGGTAGTTCTATGTGTAGTTTTTTAAGGAACCTCCAAATTGTTTTCCATAGTGGCTGTACCAACTTACAGTCCCACCAACAATGCAGGAGAGTTCCCTTTTCTCCACACCCTCTCCAACATTCATTGTTTCCAGATTTTGTGATGATGGCCATTCTTTTTTTTTTTTTCTTTTTTTTTTTAAATTTTTATTTTATTTTATTTATTTACTGGCTGCGTTGGGTCTTCATTGCTGCACATGGGCTTTCTCTAGTTGCTGAGAGCAGGGGCTACTCTTAATTGTGGTACGCGGGCTCCTCATTGTAGTGGCTTCTCTTGTTGCAGAGCAAGGGCTCTAGGCACGCGGGCTTCAGTAGTTGCGGCACGTGAGCTCAATAGTTGTGGCTCACGGGCTCTAGAGCACAGGCTCAATAGTTGTGGCGCACGGGCTTAGTTGCTCTGTGGCATGCAGAATCTTTCCAGAGCAGGGCTCGAACCCGTGTCCCTTGCATTGGCAGGCAGATTTTTAACCACTGTGCCACCTAGGAAGTCCTGATGATGGCCATTCTGATTGGTGTGAGGTGATACCTCATTGTGGCTTTGACTTGCATTTCTCTGATGATGAGTGATGTTGAGCAACTTTTCATGTGTTTGTTGGCCATCTGGATGTCTTCTTTGGAGAAATGTCTGTTTAGGTCTTCTGCCCATTTGTGGATTGGGTTATTTGTTTTTTGGTATGAAGCTTCATGAGCTGCTTGTATATTTTGGAGGTGAATCCTTTGTCCATTGTTTCATAGGCAATTATTTTTTCCCATTCTGAGGGTTGCCTTTTAGTCTTGTTTATGGTTTCTTTCACTGTGCAAAAGCTTTTAAGTTTCATGAGGTCCCATTGGTTTATTCTTAATTTTATTTCCATGATTCTAGGAGGTGGGTCAAAAAGGATCTTGCTTTGATGGATGTCATAGAATGTTCTGCCTGTGTTTTCCTCTAGGAGTTTTATAGTGTCTGGCCTTACATGTAGGTCTTTAATCCATTTGGAGTTTATTTTTGTGTATGGTGTTAGGAAGTGTTCTAAGCTCATTCTTTTACATGTTGCTGTCCAATTTTCCCAGCACCACTTATTGAAGAGGTTGTCTTTTTTCCAATGTATATTCGTGCCTCCTTTGTCAAAGATAAGGTGCCCGTATGTGTTATGGCTTACTTCTCAGTTCTCTATTCTATTCTATTGGTCTTCCTTTCTATTTTTGTGCCAGTACCATACTGTCTTGATCGCTATGGGCTTGTAGTATAGTTTGAAGTCAGGAAGCCTGATTCCACCAACTCCATTTTTCCTTCTCAAGATTGCTTTGGCTATTCGGGGTCTTTTGCATTTCCATACAAATCATAAGACTTCTTGCTCTAGTTCTGTGAAAAATGCCATTGGTAATTTGATCGGGATTGCATTGAATCTGTAAATTGCTTTGGGTAGTACCATCATTTTCACTATGTTGATTCTTCCAAGCCAAGAACATGGCATGTCCCTCCATCTGTTTGTGTCGTCTTTGATTTCTTTCATCAATGTCTTAAAGTTTTCTGCATACAGATCTTTTGCCTCCTTAGGCAGGTTTATTCCTAGGTATTTTATTCTTTTTGTTGCAATGGTGAATGGGAGAGTTTCCTTAATTTCTCTTTCTGCTCTTCCCTTGTTCGTGTATAGGAATGCAAGAGATTTCTGTGCATTAATTTTGTATCCTGCTACTTTACTAAACTCATTAATTAGTGCTAGCAGTTTTCTGGTAGAGTCTTTAGGGTTTTCTATGTATAATATCATGTCATCTGCAAAGAGTGACAGTTTTACTTCTTCTTTTCCAATTTGGATTCCTTTTATTTATTTTTCTTCTCTGATTGCTGTGGCTAACACTCCCAAAACTATGTTGAATAATAGTGGTGAGAGTGGACACCCTTGTCTTGTTCCTGTTCTTAGAGGGAATTCTTCCAGTTTTTCCCCATTGAGAATGATGTTGGCTTTTGGTTTCTCATATATGGCTTTTATTATGTTGAGGTAATTTCCTTCTATGTCCATTTTCTGGAGAGCTTTTATCATAAATGGATGTTGAACTTTGTCAAAAGCTTTTTCTGCATCTATTGAGATGATCATATGGTTTTTATCCTTCAATTTTTTTTTCTCATTTATTTATTTATTTATTTATTTTTTTTGGGGGGTACACCAGGTTCAATCATTCGTTTTTATACACATATCCCCATCTTCCCTCCCTTCCTTGACTCCCCCCCCCAAGCCCCCCCCACCCTCCCCGCCCCAGTCCTCAAAGGCATCTCCCATCCTCGAGTTGGACTCCCTTTGTTATACAACAACTTCCCACTGACTATTTTACTGTTGGTAGTATATATATGTCTGTGTTACCCTCTCGCTTCGTCTCAGTTTCCCCTTCACCCCCCGCCCCCTCCCATACCTCGAGTTCTCCAGTCCATTCTCTGTATCTGCATCCTTGTTCTGGTCACTGAGTCCAACAGTACCATTTTTAGATTCCGTATATGTGAGTTAGCATACAATATTTGTCCTTCTCTTTCTGACTTACTTCACTCTGTATGATGGACTGTAGTTCTATCCACCTGATTACATATAGCTCCATTTCATCCCTTTTTATAGCTGAGTAATATTCCATTGTATATATATGCCTCATCTTCTGTATCCATTCATTTGTTGATGGGCATTTCGGTTGCTTCCATGTCCTGGCTATTGTAAATAGTGCTGCAATAAACATTATGGTACAAGTTTCTTTTGGGATTATGGTTTTCTTTGGGTATATGCCCAGTAGTGGGATTAATGGATCATATTATCCTTCAATTTGTTGATATGATGTATCACGTTGACTGATTTGCGTATATTGAAGAATCCTTGCACCCAAGGGATAAACCCCACTTGATCATGGTGTATGATTTCTTTAATGTGCTGTTGCAGTCTGTTAGCTAGTATTTTGTTGAGGATTTTTGCATCTATATTCATCAGTGATATTGGTCTGTGGTTTTCTTTTTTTGTGACATCTTTGCCTGGTTTTGGTATCATGGTGATGGTGGCCTCATAGAATGAGTTTGGGAGTGTTCAGCCTTCTGTAATATTTTGGAAGAGTTTGAGAAGGATAGGTGTTAGCTCTTCTCGAAATGTTTGATAGAATTCACCCGTGAACCCATTTGGTCCTGGGCTTTTGTGTGTTGGGAGATTTTTAATCACTGCCTCAATTTCTGTACTTGTGATTGGTCTGTTCATGGTTTCTATTTCTTCCTGGTTCAGTCTTGGAAGATTGTATTTTTCTAAGAATTTATGCATTTCTCCCAGGTTATCCAATTTATTGGCATAGAGTTGCTTGTAGTAGTCTCTCATGATCTTTTGCATTTCTGTGGTGTCCGTTGTTACTTCTTTTTCATTTCTAATTCTGTTGATTTGCATCTTCTCCCTTTTTTTCTTGATGAGTCTGGCTAATGGTTGATCAATTTTGTTAATCTTCTCAAAGAACCAGCTTTTAGTTTTATTAATTTTTGCTATGGCTTCCTTCCTTTCTTTTTCATTTATTTCTGCTCTGATCTTTATGATTTCTTTCCTTCTGCTCACTTTGGGGTTTCTGTGTTCTTCTTTCTCTAGTTGTTTTATGTGTAAGGTTAGGTTGTTTATTCGATCATTTTCTTGTTTCTTAAGGTAGGACTGTATTGCTATAAACTTCCCTCTTAGAACTGTTTTTGCTGTGTCCCATAGGTTTTGGGTTGTTGTGTTTTCGTTGTCATTTGTTTCTAGATATTTTTTGATTTCCTCTTTGATTTCTGTAGTGATCCCTTGGTTGTTTAAGAGTGAATTGTTTAGCCTCCATGTGTTTGTATTTTTTGCAGTTTTTTCCTGTAATTGCTATCTAGTCTCATGGCGTTGTGGTCTGAGAAGATGCTTGATATGATTTCAATTTTCTTGAATTTGCTGAGGTTTGATTTGTGACCCAAGATGTGATCTATCCTGGAAAATGTTCCATGTGCACCTGAGAAGAAAGTGTAGTCTGTCGTTTTTGGATGGAATGTCCTATAAATATCAATTAAGTCGAGCTGGTCTAATGTGTCACTTAAAGCTTGTGAGTCTTTATTTATTTTCTGTTTGGATGATCTGTCCATTGATGTAAGTGGGGTGTTCAAGTCTCCCACTATTATTATGTTACTGTCGATGTCCCCTTTTATAGCTGTTAGCATTTGCCTTATGTATTGAGGTACTCCTATATTGGGGGCATAGATATTTACCATTGTGATATGTTCTTCTTGAATGGATCCGTTGATGATTAGGTAGTGTCCTTCCTTGTCTCTTTTAATAGTCTTTACTTTCAAGTCTAATGTGTCTGATATGAGTATTGCTACTCCAGCTTTCTTTTGACTTCCATTTGCATGGAATCTCTTTTTCCATCCCTTTCCTTTCAGTCTATATGTATCCCTTGGTCTGAAGTGGGTTTCTTGTAGGCAGCATATAGAAGGGTCTTGTTTTTGGAAGCATTTAGCCCATCTGTGTCTTTTGGTTGGAGCATTTAATCCATTTACATTTAAAGTGATTAGTGACATTTGTGTTCCAATTCCCATTTTCTTCATTGTTTTGGGTTTGTATTTGTAGGTGTTTTCCTTTTTTTGTGTTTCCTACTTAGAGAAGTTCCTTCAGCACTTGTTGTAAGGCTGGTTTGGTGGTGCTGAATTTTCTTAACTTTTGCTTGTCTGGAAAGCTTTTGATTTCTCCCTCAAATCTGAATGAGATTCTTGCTGGGTAGAGTATTCTTGGCTGTAGGTTTCTCTCTTTCAGGACTTTTAGTGTATCCTGCCATTCCCTTCTGGCCTGCAGAGTTTCTGTAGAAAGGTCAGCTGTTATCTTTATGGGTTTTCCCTTATATGTTGTTTGTTGCTTTTCTTTTGCTGCTTTTCATATTTTTTCTTTGTGTTTAATTGTCATTAGTTGGATTAATATGTGCCTTCGTGTATTTCTCCTTGGATTTATTCTGTATGGGACTCTCTGTGCTTCTTGGACTTGGTTCATTATTTCCTTTCCCATGTTGGTGAAGTTTTCCACTTTAACCTCTTCAAATATTTTCTCAGACCCTTTCTTTTTTTTTTCTTCTTCTTCTGGGATGCCTATAATTCGAATGTTGGTATGCTTAATGTTATCACTGAGGTCTCTGAGACTGTCTTCTATTATTTTTATTCTTTTTTCTTTTTCCTGCTCTGTGGCGTTTATTTCCCCCATTCTATCTTCCAACTCACTTATTCGTTCTTCTGCCTCAGTCATTCTGCTGGTTATAGCATCTAGAGTATTTTTAATTTCAGTTATTTTGTTATCCATTGCTGTTTGTTTTTCTGAGTTCTTATGAACTGTTTCTTGTACTTTCTCTATTTTGTTATCAACATTTTGTATCATTTTTACTATCGTTACTCTGAATTCTTTTCCAGGCATTTTTCCTATTTTCTCCTAATTTTTTGGTCTTGTGGGTTTTTTTTTCCTGCTCCTTTGCCTGCATGATGTTTCCTTGTTTCCTCATGGTTGTCCAAACTTTTGGGGTTGCTTGTCCTGGTGATCGAGGTGTTTATAGAAGACTGTCCAAGCCTCAGACTAATGTCCAAATATTGGATTAAATGAATATTAAGTCTAGGAAACACATACATGTACAAGACACAGAATTACTGAATCCGTTAGGACATAAGGCTCTGGAAAGACCTGACGGAACCGCAGTGTGCTATCAGATATTCAAAGAGAAACCCAACAGAAATGGACAACTGAAACAGAACAAATCAGAGACAAAAGCAAAAGCAAACAAACAAACAAATAACACCTTATACAGTGGAACACTAATCCAGGGAGATTTTGTAAGCTAGGATCAAATATAGAAAAGAGCTAGAGTACCACCAGATGGAATGGAGATTCTCAGAATGAAATTAGACAATTGCACTAAGAACTAAAATAAAGACAAAAACCTAATATTAAATACCAAGGCAGTGTATCATCTGGAGAATAGAGCAAGGAGTCTGAGCAGATTGATAGTGTTGCTTATAAGTAGGTTAAGATAAAATAATCTAAAAATGGCTGGTAGAAAGGAGAACAGAAGAGTGTAGTGTGGTTGGAAATATGCAGATAAAATAAAGGAATAGAAATGTATAAAAGATAGGGATGAAAGGAAAGTGTGAGAGATATATTGTCCGTACTACCAAAAACTTAGCTAGATATAGAAGTATATAAAAAGGCAAAAAATAAAAATAGAATAAAAAATCATTAAAGAAATTATGTTACTAAGATGGTAATTAATGAAGAAAAAAGTAAGGAGAGAAAAAGAAAAAAAAATTATCCAGAACTGATCCCAGAATGGACCGGTTCAATAGGATTGATACTAATATTTCTGTTTCCTTAGAGTCTCAGCTGTAAGTGTCCTGCTCGCCTTGGGTGTTTTTGCATTATTCTGTGACCAGCAGAGGTTCCTTTATTGTTTGTCTGTAAGCTTCGGTGTGTGGGGAGGAAGAGGGTACAGTAGTGGCTCCTTCCCCTGGGAGTGAGTGAGCAGTGGTGCACTGTTGTTTCAGTTGGGCTTGGAGGTGCCTGTTGCAGAGGTATGCTGGTGGCTCAGGTATAAACAGAATGTCTTAGAGTTGGGCCTCTCTTGGGTTTGTTGTTGTTGTTGTTGTTGTTGTTGTTTTCCTCCGCAGCCTCCCTGCTGCTGGCATTGCAAGGGGTTTTAATCTAGCCCCGCCCGAGTGCCTGAGGGTGCTTGTTATCCCTGAGTGCCTTAGGTGGCCCGCAGGGCATCTCTCCACTACCTGTTGCATAGGCGCCGAAAGAGAGAGAGAGGCTACGCCTGAGACTCCTCCCCTTCACCCCCCCTCCATGAGCCTGCAGCATCCAGCCGCCATCATGGCTGGGCAGCTCTCAGGGATGGGCACTCCTCGCCATGGACCTCTTCCCTCCTTTCCTCTCGGTCCCTCACCTTACTGGCAACAATGTTTCTCACCCTGAACCAGCTCTCCGGTTCCCATGCTCCCGCTCCCGGACCCTCTGTTCAGCTGCGGATCAACATCTATGTCTGGGAATGCTGAGCTGCGGTGCGGACCCTGCATATGTTTCTCACTCCCTCCTGTTTGCCACAGCTCCGCCGCTTCACCCTCTTTGAGCCATCGTAGATGCCTCCCTACCGGTTATGTCGGGCTCCTTGCGGTCCTTTCTAGTGTCCGAGACCGTCTGCTGGTGTTCAGCTGGTTCTCTGTGGGAATTATTGTATCCTTCGGTGCATTCCCAATGCATCTGTGGAGAGGGATGCATTCCACATCCCTCTACTTCGCCGCCATCTTTTTCCAGTGTTATTATTATTATTATTATTATTCAACTTTGTATGCCCAGCTCCCATAACTCTCTGGCCCACTTCAGAAATAGAACAGTAATTTGGGGATAAATTAAATAGGTCAAAATCTCCTAAAGTGAGGTGATCATGGAGGTATTTTTTTTCCAGTATAAATGTTAGCACTATGGCATCACAATGTGAAAAGCCCTATGAACATAGTACCCATTAACTCTTCAAGGTGCTACACTCACGCTGAAACAGATTATCAGTCTCCTCAATGATTGAGTTGTTTGCTTTCATCTAAACATCTGTTTCACCCAAGTGGCACTTCCTTTGAAATTCAACCATTTGAATTTCATTTCTGGAGGCTATTACATCCCACTTTTCATGATGTCCATGAAGGGTAACATAGCTGCAGAAAAGAGATCTTTGGATGGCTTTCCCTTGACACTAGAGGGATTGAGAGAGTGTTGGTAACCTGGAAAATGGAGGTCAATAGAAACTGAAGGGAATAAAGTGCCCCTCCCCACAAAAAAAAAAAAGAGTAGGAGGAGTTCTTAGTGGCAGTCTTCACAACATGGCCAATGGTTAGATCTGTGTTTTGATATTTTCACATCATGACAAAAAGGAGTATTATGAAGTGGAAAGAGTAGAGGAAGCCGATTCTAAAAGACTTCACATTCTTGCTTAACTTTAGTTTCATTTTCATCTTGTATAAAATGGAGAAAGAATTATTTACTAATAGTTCACCCTACAATAGGAGAGTCAAAGTATGTAAAGAACCTGTCAACATATATGCCTCGTAGTTGGCCTCCAACAATAGTGAACTCACTTCCCTCACTTAATGCCTAATGTTTTCATCAAATGAAAATTCCAAATTAAACCAAATTATTCTTATGCAACAGATCAAATATAATACATCACTGATTTTTAAGAGAAACATACTTATGCCCTATATGCACCCTACATGTTTTGTTTTGTTTTGCTTTGTTTTATTTATTTTATTTTGTTTTTTATGAATCAAAAATAGTCACATGGTAGTTGGTCCTCAGGAGAAATCCTTGATGTTGAGTGCAAAGGAACATCTAAAGGAGCTTTAAACATACTCACCAACCAGCAAGACTTCATCCACTGAGAATGCCATACAGCTTGCACGTCCATCCTCAGTTATCACAACTTTCAAGCTTTCTGTTGACAATTTATAATTATGCTTCATTAATCTTCTCGCTCCTCCACTGAGCCCCTGCTATAGCCTCTAAGACACAATCATTGGCCTTAGTTTCCCTCTTCAAATCTTCCCTTTGATCTTAGAGGCTTCAGAGGCAACAATAGGCCTTTGACTAAGCAAAGACCCTGAAAGAGCTACTTACGGAACTGCTGGACAACATGCAGGTCAGTGGAAATGGTGCTAGCAAGTCTTGGAAACCAACAGGTGATGAAGGGAGTAAGTCACGCAACTTCCTGGGCCCTGGGAATCTGTCCAGTTCCCGGGGATTAGCGAACATTCTGAGATTTAAGATTAGAAATACAAGAATATTTAACATAATAGCCAGAGCTGCACATTTGCACATAAGCTGATCATTATCAGCTTGCAGCTTGGCAATAGAAGCAGGACTCCTTTGGATGACACCCTGAAGTCTCATCCATGGGGTGGACCCATTGCCCGAGAGCTTCCCAACTGGGACTCTAGATTGTTGTTCCACGCACTTCCAGCATTGCTTGCATCTGGATGTAAGGGTTTCCTCAATTCGGTGATATATAAACTTCTGTCTTTACTATTCTTCCTTAGTTAACTATATATTTTTTTCTTAATTAGTATATTATAATCTTTATTAATTCAATAAACTCTCTTTAAATCCTTGTTTAACTGAGTGTAGAGTGGTTACTTGCCAGCAAATCCTACAAAACTTAAAACTGAAAGTAAGGCTTTTGGTTTTAGAAATGACATTTACTCAAGACTTTCCCCATCCTCACTCCTGGATTATACTCCTCTCTTCTCCAACAGTCACAAGACAACTGAACCACATATCATTTAGTCTAGACTCTGTTGAAATGTTTCATTATCATCAGCAATTGTAAACTTGACCATTTTAATAATTTAAGTTCTGATTATGTCAGCGCTTGTGGGAAAAAGTTCTGTTTCTAATGAGTTGGAGAGAGCCTTGCACAACTTAGTATACAGTCACCCCAGTACTATGCTCAGATATTACTATATGTTCAAATTATGGAAGAAATAGCTCCAGTTCATCACTGAGTTTAAAAAAGTGACATTCGTGAGAAGTAACACATGTTGGAGTTTTGTAGTCAGAGAAGTTTAGATTTATAAACAGTTATTTATAATGTATAATGACCTGGTATTCTTCATGTGTATAGAGGAGCATTGCAGGTATCCCCACTTTCTTAAAGTTCACCTTAGTCACTTGTCTTTTATGAGGACCAATATTAGTATTTGTTTTCAATAATGGAAAAAAACCCAAAGGGAATTTTTGTTTTTTACCAAAAAAAAAAAAAAAAAATCCAGTATCCTATTAATGTTGGTGAGTTTATTTTTTTTTTATTTTTCTTTTACTGAAGTACAGTTAATTTCTAATGCTGTGTTAGTTTCAAGTGTAGAGAAAAATGATTCAAATACACACACACACACACACATTTATATATATATCCTATCTGAGACTCTTTTCCATTATAGGTTGCCATTACCATGCTAATGTTGTTCTTTTGTATAAGTGAAGTGGCATAACCTGAACTTTCAAAAAAGGAATAAACTTGTGCTGATGAAATATAGTGCTACATGTTAGGCAAGGCTACAGTAAATCTGACACCATCTACTCCAAGGACAAAGTGAGTAATTAAGACTACAGATAATTTTATCTATACACCCAAACATGCCATGGACCATTGGGTTTTATTTGAAAGAAAGTAAGACTGAAGTTTAATGACCTGGGTTGGAAGTTTGTAGCTGAAACATTTAAAGGGAACCACATTCCAGTGTAATAGTTCCTGACACACTTTATGGGGGAAGCACGTATAATATGAGTTCAGTAGATTAGTAAAACTTTCTCAGCTTCAATTTCCTTCTCTGTAAAATGGGGATAATGATAATGGAACCACCAGTTTAATATGTGGATAAATCAACTGAGGTGAATATGCCTGATAGCTAATAATGTGCTAATTTAATGTAAACATGTAGCAGACCTACAGAGCAATAGCTTTGGAACCTAACCATATGATTGTTTTTTTGAGATTTGTAAAAGATGCTTACCCTTGTTTCAAATGGTTCCTTAAGTCTTGGTATGAAAAATGAGAACATTTCCTTCATATTCAAGAAAAACTGTGATCCAGAGGGATATTTAAAAAAAATAGAACTAATTAAGAGTAATTTCAAAATTTCTGGCTTATTTTTTCTGTTAAGAATAGAATTAGAGATAGATTGTGAAATATTATTTGCTCCTTTTGAGGGTGTACTCTTTTTGCTTTTGGTAGATTCATAGTGTAGAAAAAAAGAACCTGCTACTATTCCCTCACTCAACTGTCTCTTTCCCATATATGTACCTAAGAATTTATGTCCCTTGTTTGCTTTACCACAGGCTAAGCAAAAATGAAAAAAAAAAAATTCTGAGATCGAGGTCCTATGGAAAAGCCAATTCCATCCATGTAACATATAAGAGAATCTGGTAAATTAGCAGTAAACTCTGGAGGAAAAATATATTCTACAATCATCAAACTAGGGGTTTATACTCATAGTTATTCTTTCCATTGCCTACTATAAGGTATGAACATGAACACTGAGCCTTGGTAAAGTACATTAATTAAAATTATCAAAATGCCTAAAAATGCCTAGTCAAGATTAAATAACCAAAAATGTTAGTTACTGGACCTCTTTGTTTTCTTTTCTTTCTGTTAGTGATGGGCAAAATTTCCTTGTTTCCTTTCACACTTTACAACAGGTGTAATAAATAATCACTTTCTAGGCACTTTGAACATCCTAAGTTACTCTCCTCTTCCACAAACTCCTCATGGCAGTTTTCACCTCTGTGTTTCTCACTGTGTAAATGTTAGGATTTAACATGGGAATGAGGATTGCAAAGAACATGGCCACCTACTTGTTCCCAGGATAAGTGGTCACAGGACGCGAGTAGGTGAATATACAGGGACCAAAAAAGAGCACCACTACTGTAAAGTGGGATCCACATGTAGAGAGGGCTTTGTGTTGTCCTTCAGAGCCATGGGATTTCAGGGAGCTCAGGATGACTACGTAGGAGATGAGTAGCAGGAAAAAAATTAAGAAGCCCATGCCCCCTGTGTTAGCTTCCACTATCGTTCTAAGCCTGTAGGTTCTGCTGCAGGCAAGTTCCAACAGTGAGAAGAAATCACATATGAAGTGGTCAATGACATTGGGACCACAGAAGGTCAAGTTGACAATGAAAAGAATCTGCACAGTGGCATGTAGGATCCCTCTGACCCAGGCCACCACCACCAGGAGCTGGCAGAGCCCTTGTCTCATGATGGTGGTGTAGTGCAGAGGCTTGCAGGTGGCTACATAGCAGTCATAGGCCATAGCAATGAGGATGATGACCTCTGATCCTCTTACAAAGTGCTCCACAAAGATCTGAGTCAGGCAGCCACCCCAGGATATGGTTTTCCTGTGGTACAGCAGGTCAATGATTAATTTAGGGGTGGTGACAGAGGTCAAGGAGGCATCTGTGAAGGATAAGCAAGTGAGAAAGAAATACATGGGAGAAGAAAGTGTGGGACTGAGGGAGATGGTCATGACAATGAGCAGGTTGGCCAGGACAGTAAATAGGAAAATGAACAGAAAGACAGCGGAGAGTATTTCCTGCAAGTGTGGATTCTGTGTGAGTCCCAAGAGAACAAATTCAGTCACATTGTTGGGAGGCATGAGGCACTGCATTTAGGAAATAACAGCTTCCTGGGGCCTGAATTACCTTCAAAGGAGTAAAGAATGATACCAGTTAATCATGAAAGGCTTGTGGTCTGAATTTTTTAGAACAAAAATAGAGCAGTCACTCTATCTGTGGAACATGTCCTTGGCATTCTTGCCCCAGTACTTATTTCAAATAGTTCTTATTTTTTCCATAATGCTTTCCATGTCTTCAGACACCTAGTACCTGTCACCTGTGAAGCATCTATAGGGAAACACATGATGTGTAATTTTCTGAGAGGTTTGGATTCTCTGTCTGGTTACAACTCCATGTAACTCTGCAGGGTCATATCACTGTCCCAGTGCTTCTGAGCCCTCCTCTTTGTCTGTGAGGTTACAGATTGTAATTCTCAGATGTAACTTGTAAGTTCACATTTGCCTCAGAGAGGAAAGAATTGTTCCCTCTTCCATGAGAGTTTACATTTTAACCCTCAGCTCTGTCTGTGGAAAGAAAGACACCAAAAAGACACCATCAACGGATATCTATCACAAGCAAGAAGTTAGGGAAATGTATATTTCATTGATGACATACTCCACCTGGCACTGACCAGAACACATAAGCAATTCAGCCTTGTTTCCTCACTTACCATAGTGCCTGGCATGATGTCTGCAGTGTCTGAAACCTATTAGCTGATGAGTAAATTCTTTGTGAATTGCCATTTGCCATGGGTAAGAATATGTCTGCTTTCCTAGACCATAAACCTAGGAGGAATTCAAGTGCACTTTTTTCTCCGCTGTGTTTATCATTACTCTCTACTTCATGAGAAACATAATTAAATATTTGAAAGGAAGCTGCACTTCAGTTTAATAGTTTCTGACACACTATATGAGGTAAGTATGAAAATATTTAATTGCCTCTAGAAAATAGTGTTCTGGGTCATTTTATTTTCATGATAATTAGTGTGTTCATTATTTGATTTTTTTTTCAGAATTCTGTCCCGCATACAATTTAACATAGTCATATTCGGTAAATTTACATTTTCCGTAGATTCACATAAAAAACTCCTGCATTGGTCCACAGTACACAAGCATCTTTCAAGCAAAGGAACTCCTTATTTTCAAAGTTCTAAAAATAAAAATTTAATTAGTAGAAGTGAAAAAATAGATTGCTAGGTAAAATAGAGATAATGTACTACACATACATACATGTATACATAGACTAACACCAACACATATAAAATATTTTACTTATGATAAGTACCTATTACAAGTTAACTCATTCAAGAAATATTTATTGGACACTTAACTGTGTGTAGGAATGTAAGATTTTTCACACAATATCATGAACAGTTTCCCTGTTAAGTACACTTAATATCTGAAACTTCATTACCAAACTGCAGCAAGACATCCATCCGTGATAGAATGACCTTTCCTCTCCTTTATGTTTCTGCTACTTGCATTCTCATGCCTTCTTCTCCCATCTTCCCATAGCATCTATCATCCATCATTCCTGGTTATAGGCTACCACATTAATAATAGAATGAGAAATTTGGCAAATGTAAATTTCCCAAAGAAAACAGCAGAAAACATAAACATAATTGAATATATTCTGCAAAAATATGTCTTTATTTCAAAGGTAAATGGATAAAAAGCTTTATTTTTTAATTATCTGAGATGAAAATTTTATGCTTTTGTGGAAACAAAATGCAGCAGCTTCATTGCATTTCCTTATTCTGTGGTGGGATCCCCCAACACATCAGAAAGGATGTAGTGTGCATGAAATAAGAATTAGATGTTTTTAATAAATGTTTTAGAAATAACTGTGAAGAAATAGAAATTACTTTTTCATTTTTCTTTGGCTCAAAAATACTCTTTCTAGGAATACAGCCTCATGAAAAGTATTTTCAAAGGAGAAAAATTATTTACAGTTATGTTCTACACAACTATTAAGAGCTGTGGAAGATTTAGAAATGACATGGAATTTTCAAATTGGAAAAGTGGATAATTAAAATATAGTGTCTCTTTGATTAATGTGTAGTTTTTATCAGAGTATTTTTTAAAATTGTGCAATATCATTGGAACATTTTTAGTTGTAATATAAAGCGCAGAAATTTTGGATGCAAATTTGAATTGTATAGTTATTCTGACTAGTTTAATTATAGCTAATTTATTATCATTCTAACTAATTTAAATATATATCAATAAGAAGTAAAGACCCAAAACATGTTTACTTCTAAATTGATAGTATTGTATTTGAGTCTGCCTTTCTTGATGTTTTGTATGCTGAAAAAAGGATTTAAATGTCATATGGGTGTGGATGAGGGGTGATTACATGGTTTGTAAGATCAATTTAAACCTAAGAGTCTCTGATTATGCAATTTCCTAGAAAAAAATAAAAAACTTGTGAATAAAGTTGTCTGACATAGTTCCATGGCCAGGCCTCAGGTAGCTGTTAGTTCATCAAGAAAGAAATAAAGTTGAAAGATTTCAAAATGCCAACTAGCTCAGCTACAATGAGTATCTTTGTTGATTTATAAATGGTATCTTTGGATAAGTCTTAAAAGTACTACTACATATCCTTGTTCATAGGCGAATTCTATATAAAGTTCCTTAGCTGTGGCCAATAGGACCTCAGAGGTATTTCACCATCATTAGCAAACCTCACCAACAACCCAATTATTTCATGGAAGTTAGCTAAACAATAGAGGAGAAATTTTATAGTACTCATCTTTAACTTTTTACTCCTCTTATCTCTACAAGAAGACAAAAAAAAAAGGCAAGGGAATAAAAACAAGTTGACTGCTTATGAATTTAGGTATTTGATAACATTGAGTTTGTTATGAAGTCTGAACATTTAGTATTGTGTAGATTAAATATTTAGGTGGGTAACTATCTTATTTTATAATTTTATTATAATAATTTGTTGTTTTAATTGATCTACAATTTACATAAATGATAAATTTTAAATATTGTTTTCAAAAGTACATTAATGGATAATTATGAACCCTATTATAATATTGGCACTTCACACCAGGTAAAGTCTACAGTACTTCTTCAAAGCAGTTGTTTCTTGAGCCAATTCTGCAATTAGATTAACATGATAATGATGAAAATAAATCCATTAATCAATTACACTCAGACATGGGAAATGTGTTTATTTCAGTCATTTAAATTTAATTGTACAGCATCCATATGAATAGAAAAAAGAGGCAATAATATTCACAATTTATAACAAGAAAATATAAGACAGGGAATAAGAATGGCATTTGACAAGGGTAAATAAGAAACCAGGCCACTAAATCCTCGACTGAGATCTGTATCTTAAACCACTGTTTTACAACTAAAGTGGCATGAGATGTTTATGCTGCCACCAACTGTAATAACCATTACAATTATCAATAAAAATAAATAAATAATTACTTGAAATTATTTTGTAAATAAATTTAAATCAGTTCAACTCAGAAATATTCCTATATAGATCAACACTCACTCACCATGTTCCAATATGCTTGCACTGATAAGGAAAAAAATAAATTGTTCATAATTCTAGATTGGCTCCAGAGAATGTGGTCACTGTGAGCAGCATATGTCATGAAGGAAAAGAGATTAAGAAAACTGAAACTTCATGAATAAACCTAGTTTGAATGGACACTCCAATGTTACAGTGCCGTGATAATATGTGTGATGGCAGATGTTAAAGACAGTCTGAATGAGGATTTGAAACTATCTAATGAATCACAGGTATATGGATTTTGCTGAAGTGTCAATATGAAAATGTTGAACTTATCTTTCAGCTCTGGAATGAAAGGCAGAGTCAGATCAGAGAATTTACACTTACGGACAAAGTCATCATTCCAAACCTCACAAAAGATTGAAATCCATGGAGAATAATGCATTAAATGGTCATCCAGCCTCTACTTAAATAGATACAGTGCTGGGTGGAGAGATTGCTTTAGAACCCCCACACCTGCCTAGTCTAGCTCCCCAAGCCCTAAAGAAGCATAAAAGGGAAAGAGAGTGGAGTTAGGTCTAAATCAGTGAAGGTTTCCATTAAAATATTTTTTCAAAGGAGGAATTCCTGGAGTTAATCAGGAAAGTCTGTTTCCAGAATACAAATCCAAGGACAGAGTGGTTTAAAACCCTGGAGAGACAGCAACACAGATTCTCAAACTTGAAGGGCAAATCAGAATGAAAGCAGGAGGAATTGTATACGGATCATATCACAGTTGATCAGTACCTAGTGAAGGATGGTTTGAACTTTGATAGATTCAGAGACTAATTTCACAAAGCTAGATACCTGGCAGATTGTTCTTATGGGCAGCTTCATGCATTTCAATAAGTAGAGAAACATGTTTTCAAAGTGACAAAGCATTCAAGAGCTCATATTGTCTTAGTCCAATCCAAGCAATTTTTCATCCCAGAAGGTCACCTCCTATGTTGTTTACCAGGAATGGAAAAGTTTTTGAGATGTGGGCTGTCAACTCATAATTCCTCCAATTTTTCTTCTAACTGAAGTAGAAGCAAATACAAAAATATTTAAGGCAATAAACCTAGTGAATTTAGCTAAGTAAAGTACTTGTAGAAATAGGGAAGCTCTTAAATGTTATAGAGGATGTTGGCATAGTGTGAAATAAAACTCATATCTCCCAATCCTGAAGATAGCATTCTTACTCTCCATCATATTTTCATAACAATAATATATTTGCTAAGTACTTTTACATCATGGCTCACATTGATTTCTTCAATAAAATATATGGTACCTGTGAAATGGGAGGCTGGAACTTTCTGTTAAAAGAGGAAACTATAAACAAATCTATGACATAGACACACATTTGTATTTTGGTAGCAGTCTTCATTGACAAAAAGAGCCAAAATTAATCCACAACAAAGTTTCCTAAGTTAGGTATTTATTTAGCTGAGAAATACCTTCTTTGGTCAAATGTAGAGTAATGACTCCTCATGTTTTATATTTGTGTATATATATACACATACATGTAACTAATCTCCTAAAGCTGTTTTCAAAGAGGATTTCAGATTCAAGTAACTAAGTGTAAAGCCATATTTCTAACAGTGAAATAATTTTATGAATTTATTTTACTGTGTGCTTTTGAAAAGCACCTGAATTTAATGGCTACTAACAACTTAATCTAATAAAGTATCACCTCCTATGGCTTGTAATCAAAAAACATTTTTATATACCAAACCATGATGAAATACTAGCCCCAAGGAATTCTGTATAATATAAAGATCATAGGATATGGAGTAAGAGTATTTGGGCTCAAAGCTGATCTACATGGTCTATGAACTAATTATTTAATGTTTCAGATCCTTCATTTATTTTGTATCATAAGAACACCAAAATATTAATTGTATAATGTAGTTGTGATCATTCTATAATACTTTAAAATTTTCACATCAATTTAAATACAGTATGATGAATTTTTCTAACCACTGACAATTTTACCCAGCAAATCAAGAAATACAATATAATGTTAAATATTAGGTATATCAGATATGTTCCAAGAGAGTACAAGTAGGCATCTTTTTTCTGTATTATGTGCCACAACATCCTAGACACCAGTAGGACATACAGTTTTCTTAGAACCAAAAGCTTGCATACACAGGCACATTATATATGTGTGTAATTAGAAAGGAAAATTTTAAATTACTAAAAAACAAGATAGCTTCAGAGGAAATGTTTTTTCTCTGATAGTCTTTGAAACAGTTGAAAGAGTATCAAATTTGGATTTAGAAGAATGCATATCTGAATACTAGCTCTGTCTCTGATATTGGGCAAATTATTGTACTTCTTTGAACTTCATTGTTCTTCATCTTTGAAAAGGGAATAATCATAACAGTACCTGCCTAGCAGAGGTGCTGTTATTGTCAGGTGAGAGGTATGGGAGGGGCTTTATAGTAATAAAATATGAAAATGTAAAGATTATGATATCAATAAAATCTTCATATAGGGTCATTTCTTACCTGAAATTGCATTTCTGTTTAATAACATCCTAATGGCATTTTTGCCCTCTGTATTCCTTACTATGTAGATAACAGGGTTTAACATGGGAGTAGCAAGAGGATACAGACTACGGCTATGGCTTTATCCATGGGAAAATTAGCTCCTGGTCTCAGATACATGACAATACAGGGCACAAAGAACAAGACAACAGCTGTGATGGGGTAGCGACAGGTAGACAGGCTTTCTTCCTCTTGGCAGAGCTGTGAGTCCTCAGGGAGCTCAGGAGGAGCACACAGGATACCAACAATGTTACAAAAGTGATCACAGGGATTCCCTGACCATTGGCAGCAACCAAGAGACCAGCAAGGACAGTGTCAGTGCAGGCAAGTTGTGTCAGAGGGAAAATGTCACTCATATGGTGACCTATGATGTTGGGGCCATATAATGAGAGCCAGAAATTGACTAAGATCTGTCCAATCTAGGGGAGAAAACCCACTGCCCAACACTCCCCCACCAGGAGGCAGCATATGTGGTGGTTTATGATGGTGACATAATACAGAGGTCTGCAGATGGACACATAGTGGTTGCAGGCCATGACACCAAGGAGGACAATCTCTGAAGCTCCCAAGAAATGTTCAATAAAGAGCTGTGTTATGCAGCTCTTGAAGGAGACAGCTTTTGAATCAGAGAGCAAATCAGCTAGCATTTTAGTGATTCTGAAAGAGAAATAGCAGGAATCTATCAAGGACAAGAAAGCCAGGAAGAAATACATTAGGGAGTCCATTGTCTGGCTGCAGATTATAGTCGCCACAATGAACAGGTTGCCCACGAAAGTGACAAAGTAGATGGTAAGTAACACCAAAAATAGAATTCTCTGCATCTTAGGAATCTAAGTTCCATTAGAATGAATCCAGTCACACCAATCCTTTGTTCTTCCATTTCAATGCTGATGATGAATCCAGAAATGGAGAATTAACCTGTAAAGAGAATATTTTCTATAGCGTGGTGATAAGAAATTTACATTTTGGGTTTTCAGGTAAATCCAAAGCATTTTAATAATAGATGATAGTGTTTCCCTGGAATGCAGGAGGAAAAGAAACATGCTACTGTTCTCTTTTATAAAAAAAAAATGAGTGAAATTTTGCAGCTGTTTAATTCAGTGTATTACAAGTATGCTCAAATCCTTCTTCCACACCTTCTGACAACTGGTGTCTGTCTTTGCTGGATGCCTGGACATCCAGGCACAGGGAGCTTATCATATAATAAACCTGATTTCTTCTCAGACAATAAGAAATATTAAAAACTCTTCCCTAAATATTAAAAAATTTGTACAACTATTGGTTGTGATTCTGCACACTGTTTATACACAGATTAAGTCTAATTCCACACCTTCTTCCATTTAAAATCCACTTTAATAAGTCTGAGACAAAGGTCTGTATCTGTCTTCACCTCACTATCACCCCAACTTGGTTCAGTGTCTGACTCAAACTGGCGTTCAATAAAATTAAGTGATGAATAATTTGGAAGACTCATTTCCCTTGTATGTTCCTTTTTTTCCCTGCTAATTCCAAAAATAGAGATTTTTCTGATTCCTCGGGGAAAAAAAAGAAACTAAATAAACAGTTGAAATGATAATTAGATATACCCCTTTCAGCCACTGAGGTCTCTCACTCTCTCCACCCTGAGCAGCTGTTTTCCCTGGTCAGCTCCAACCAACTCCCTTGCCTTCTGGCAAAGAGGTAGCACTAGCTGAATAGTAGAGGGCAGGTGAGAAGAAAAGAAGCAACATCAAGGTGTATACTGTCCTGGTTTCCTGCTGTGGTTTGTCAATGGCTGGGTGCCTTGAACTGAGGCTGCAACCTTTTAGGGGGACCTTCTGGGTTCCTGAGATCTCTCTCCCTTGCCCTCCCAGGTCCTATAGTGGTGATAGCTTCCTACTGTTACCAGACTCAGGGGTGCTGTTTCATCCCTTACTAGTTTCCCGCAACTCTCTCCATAGCTTGACAATAAACATATTAAACACTTTTCAACCTCCCATTTTAAATATGCTGTTTCTTGACAGGTTTTCAATGAATGAAGAAAGTTTGTGTATTTTAATTTTTAAAAAATAATAAATTAAAAGAAATGATAAAATAGTTTTAGCGTTAATAAATTCATTTTATTCATAAGGCATCTGTGTTTCTTTTGATGTATAGCTGCTACATAAATTTAAATTTTGTCAGGAAAAGGTATTATAAAAGACTGAAATGTAACATAAAGATTATTGGGTGTCTTCATGAAAATCTGTGTATTATCTATAGCACTCTCATGGAGTTATACGATTCTATGGGATTTTTGCCTTTTATTGCCTTTTAGCTATTTCACAAATCTTTAATATATAGAAAACTGATTCAATAATTCAAATAATTCTTTTCCATCAATATGCAAATACTTTTTGGTGAAAGTCTGATTGCCTTCCTTGACCATTACCAGTAAAGACAGTTTAGCTTTATTTGTAAATTCATTGCATACCCCGGACTGAACAAAAGTGAGAGTAGTATACTGGACTTTTCTTTTGACCAATGGTAATATGTTACTAGTTCCCTCATTAATCAATGAGCTAAATAAATCTTTGTCATGTGTTCATTTTATATTTCTATGAGTGTCATGATTTCACTTTTTAAAAAATATTTCCCCTGCATATGAGAATAAAGGCCATTTTAGAGCAATATGCTAAAACAGGGGTCCCCAACTCCCAGGCCAGTACTGGTTCGTGACCTGTTAGGAACCAGGCTGCACAGCAAGGAGGTAAGAGGCAGGCAGGCGAGTGTGTAAAGCTTCATCTACTGCTCCCCGTCACCTGCTCACATTACCGCCTGAACCACCCCCCCACCCAACCCATGTTCGTGGAAAAATTGTCTTTCATGAAACTGGTCCCTGGTGCCAAATGTTTGGGGACCACTGTGCTAAAAGACTCATAAAAGTCTAGATATTTTTAGCTTATGTGGTATTTCACCATGGATTTTCTGTTCCATTTTGTTTGGGATTTGTTTCTATTTAGTCAATTTGGAAAAATCTACTTTAAAACTTGCTATAAAGTCAAACGTTCCAATAGGACTTTCTCATCTCTATTTCCATGGTTTGTGATGTCCAAAAGATCACAAGTTCTGAGATAGTAAAGGATTAAGAAAATTAGGACTACTTTCCTCTTGAGAGAGATTATTTGATAAATTATTAAGTTCTTTTTGAAGATCAGAGATTATTATGATGAGTAATAATCAAAACCTAATATTGACTGCTTCACATATGTTAGGCAGTGTGTGAAGAATTTTATTTCAATTATCTCATTTAATATTTTTTTTAAGTGTGATATGTGGTTGGAAGATAGGAAAATAGAGACATGGAGAATTTCAGCCTTGTACCCCAGGACATACAGTGAGGAGCAGAACTGAAGGTACAATTCAAAACAGTATGACCTCAGGTCTTGATCTTGATCTTGGCCCCACATTTCCTCCCAATAAAATCTTACCAAAATAGTTAGCAGGAGCCTTCCTTAACACCCATCTTTTTTTTTTTTTCATTTATTACTTTTTTTTGGGGGGTACACCAAGTTCAATCATCTGTTTTTATACACACATCCCCGCATTCCCTCCCTCCCTCGACTTTCAGCGTGACTTTCAGAAGACTGTTTCTCATCCTAATTCATGGAGGTATTAAAAAATGGATTTGAAAAACATTTGGGAATTTCAAAGATGTCACCTTCTTCCTCCGGGAATTTCTCATCTCCACTATCAGGAGAATTTAGTTATATAGGTATTTTGCTTACTTTCTTAAGTCAGTTTATAATACATTACTAACCCCATCTTTTTCTAATCTGCCCTAAATTTGCTATTAAAAGGAAGTATCATGCATTGAGCACTTCTTATTTGCAATCCCTTCATATTTAATCTCAAAATAACACTATGAAATGAATACATTATACCCAATTCGTAGAGAGAAGAGCTGAGGCTAGAAAAGTTTATTACACCTGTCCAGGATGGTGTAACCAATAAATTGTGAAACTAAAAGCCTGTTTCTATTGTTTCACTATCAAACTCTTAGCTGCCTAATTTAAGAGCTCTCCAAAATTGGAAATCTCTGGAAAGTCTTTGACATGTTTCACCATAAGCAGAATAACTATCCTGGATTTCCTAATGTATTATAAATGAGCTTTCTGAGAAATCAAGGAAATGGAGGCCAGAATTTGATCTACAAATAAATAAGCAAATAATAAAATCATAGACATTGAGAATGAATGTTTTATTAGAGAATATCTAATTTTCTCTTTTTATTGTGCATACAAGGAATCTGAGACTTAGGGAAGGAAAGGAACATTTCTAAAATTTCACATTCTGATACTGGCATATTAAAGATAATTCAAATTTTCTAAATTGCAGCTTGTTTTATCTTTTCCCTATACAGAGTAGCTGATATTCTCACTTGTTATAGAGTAATGCAAACAATAGACATTGTTTTGTTTGTCTAAGTGATCTATGTAATTATTTCAATGAGCCTCATTGTTTTCCAGGAGAGACCTGCCTAGTGAAATGAAGATGTTAAGAGGCTATAGGCAAATACATCCTTTGACTCAATCCAATACAATTTCCTCATATAAAGAAAAATCACACAAAGTAAAGATTAATGTTCCAGGATTATTTTAAATCTATTTTCCACACTTATTTAGCCTGTCTGTCCATTTTATTCCTAAAACAAAAAAGTAGATTACATGGAAATGGGTAAGACTTACTACCTGTATCTGTCAAATCTCTTTGGCAGAAGAATGTGGTGTTGTTTTTTGCTCACTAGTTTGGAAAGGGAAATTTGTTCTAGATAATTCTACTCAGTTCTTTATACCATGATAATTTTAATCAAGGACCAGGGACCCTATATGGAAATGTATGCCCTCTGTAGAATACACACCGTCTACTAGATATGCAGAACTGTTGCACTGTGAAAGTGTTGGGCCAATATTCCCTCACCTTGTAAAACATAATTAACAGAAACTCAGTTAAATGGAGCTGGGAGACCAGAAGGAGGAACTCTTATGCCTGGCAACATAGCAGAGCCCAACAGAAAGAACGAATACTCCTCTTCTTTCCTGGCAAGGGCTCAGCCAATGAAAAGCCACGGCTATTTATTTAGTAGACCCCCCTCCCAAACTCCCTTTTCCCCTCTATAAAAGCATTCTCCTTTCCTTGCCTTGGGAGGAACTGAACATAGTTTACTATGGTTGAAGGCTCCAAATTGCAATTCTTGCTGATCCCAAATAAACCCATCCTTGCGGAGAAATGTCTGGCAATCTATTTGTTTCAGGTCAACAGCCATCAGTGGCTTTGTGACCATGGAGAACAGTGGCATTTTGCCACCCAGAAGTGAGCTTTAGTTTAGAATCTACTTCAAGTAATCTCCAGAATGATTTGAGTATTTCTATTTGCCGAGAGCACAATTACCTTTCTAAATGGTCTCCGATCCTTCAAAGAAAGATTAAATTGAAGTTCTACACCATTAATTTGTGGTGATATTACAGAGTTCTTAGACAAAAATAATTGATGTCTCCTTATTCAAACATCTTTGGATTTGGAAATTATCCACATCTGGTGATTGGATGAGGAGCCATGATTTTTCTGAATTGAGTCCTGATCATTCAGTTGAGACCTCTGTACACCACACCCAGGTCATATTTTATCATCACCATCATCATCATCCTCATCAAATTAGTTGGCTTGTGTTGCCATAACTAAATAAACAGACTTGGTAGCTTAAACAACAGACATTTATTAGTTTCACAGTTCTGGATGCTTGAAGTCCAAGATGAAGGTGACTACAGGATTGGTTTCTGGTGAGGCCTCTCTTCCCAGCTTGCAGATGGCCACCTTCTCACTTTGTCCTCAGGGCCTTTCTGCTAAGCAAACGTGAGAGAGTGGGCTCTGGTGTACTTTCCATTTCTTATTAGGACATGAGTTCTATTGGCTTTACTTTTATGATCTCAAGGTGTACCTACTATTCCATTCTGCACTGTTTAAGGCTTTACAGCCTGTATATCAGGTACATGAGTGAAGAAACTTGTTAAATGACTTCAGCCTCAGCCAGTTTCTAACTGGAACCTCATAAGAGATGCTGAGCCTGAAGTACTCAACTGAAATGGTAAAATTCCAGACTCAATATAATCATCTGAAATAATAAGGTGAATGTTGGTGTTTTAGACCACAAAATTTGGGAATAGTTTTTCATGTGGCAATGGTGTCTGAAACACAGCCATAATCTACACACTAGAGTCTCAGCTCCTGGATAGATGCACTAACTGCACAAAATCTAAAGCTAAGAAATAGAATAATAGATAAAGAGATTTTATATAAGAAAGTAGTAGTATTGCAGAGCAGTGGAAAACAGAATGGTTGTTACAGAACCAGTTCCCACTGCTCACTGCTTGAAAAAAATCATTACTTAAAGAAGTTGGTAGAATTACTCAGCTATAAAAAGGGATGAGATGGAGCTATATGTAATGAGGTGGATAGAACTACAGTCTGTCATACAGAGTGAAGTAAGTCAGAAAGAGAAAGACAAATATTGTATGCTAACTCACATATACAGAATCTAAAAATGGTACTGATGAACTCAGTGACAAGAATAAGGACACAGATACAGAGATGGACTGGAGAACTTGAGGTTTGGGAGGGGGCAGGGGGTGAAGGGGAAGCTGAGACGAAGCGAGAGAGTAGCACAGACATATATATACTGCCAACTGTAAAATAGATAGTCAGTGGGAAGTTGTTGTATAACAAAGGGAGCCCAACTCGAGGATGGAAGATGCCTTAGAGGACTGGGGTGGGGAGGGTGGGGGGGACTCGAGGTGGGGGGAGTCAAGGAAGGGAGGGAATACGGGGATATGTGTATAAAAACAGATGATTGAACTTGGTGTACCCCCCCAAAAAATAAATATATATATATATATATATATATATATATATATATATATATAAGAAGTTGGTAGAAAGGAAAGGTGCTTTTAACCAGAATATGATATCAGTCCACCTGCACATCCCGTTTTGTGGTCACTGTGGCAGAGGTGAATGCTCTGCATAGGCTCAGGGAAGAACAGTATTACGTTTCACCAATTCTGACCTGGCTACTGTCACTGCTGAATGTTGACAATTCTATTAGTAAAGTCCATCACTGACTCCCTCATAGGGCACAATTCTCTGTGGAAACCAGCCAAAAACCTGTGGCAGCCTACTCCATTTAAACTCCTCCATCTGGAGGAGACATCATTTGTCAAAATATATTCTGGATATATATTTGTCCCTTATCCCTGTGGTGCTTCAGCCTGATTTATTATTCATGGAGCAGAGTCCCTGATCCATTGTCATGGTGCTCCACTCATCACCATCTCTAACCTGGACACACATGTTATAGTAAATAAAGGAAAGCAAATGACTTGCCATCATAGAGTACACTGCTGTGACCACACTACCCATCACCTAAACGCACACACTGAATGGAACCATTGGTGTGTCCTGCTGAAGGCTGAGTTATGGTGCCACCTGGGAGGATCTACGCTGAAGGTTTGAAATACTCTTCTATATGTTTAGCACAGAGTATGTGCTCAGCAGGCTTTTTCATTTTATACTTTATGCCATGCATATCCATGGTAGAATATCACCATGCTAAAAACTTTTCTGCATGAAACCTCATATTTGTACTCCTCCATTCCAGTATCCAAAAGGTCCATTTCCACACATGTCCCCAGATCTGCAATTTTTGGTAGAAAAAACTATTTCAACAAGACTGTGTTTCCTACTTGAGCTCTACTGATACCTGAACCTAATTATTGGTCCCGAAGCAATGAGAGGCTGCTCTGGAAAAAGGACTTTGAACTTTGATGAGGAGGCTTATGCAAACCTTGAAACTGTAAACCTTGAAGAGCTTGTCTACTAACACCTCTCCCAGAAACAGGAGCAATTAATTCTTCTTTGCAAAAGGGGAGCAGGGTAGTGCATCACCATATACACCACAGTCCACTCCTTATGTCACTCAAATCCATTTCTTACACACCTTGTGTTGTAATGAGTTCCTGTTCATAAGGAAAACTTAGAAGAGATGGTGAGAGGAATGAACTGGGTCCCTTGCCACTACAGCTGGTCTTAGAGCTGCAACTTCTATGTATCATCTTCTTCCTACACCATCAATTCTGCTCTTCTTGCTTCACTTTCCGGCAGCACCTTGACTGATCTCCATCACTTAGCTGGAGGTGTAGCCTAGAGCTTTACCCCTCAAAGGACTAATCAGCTCTTCAGTTTGCCCTTCTTGTGCCAGGGTTCCTACACTTTCTCCTTTACTCTAACCATTGGAGAACAGTAGTGATAGGTAGCCAAGGGTAACCTGAGAGACAAAAATTTCTTCCTTGTTACCACTGTGTTATAGCATCTCCATTTCCACCTAATATTTAGGGTCACTTACCTCTGCCAGAGTCATAAAAAGCCTTTTTCTCTGAATTGTTACAGACAGCAATTCTTGTAGTGCTAGAGGAGCTGCATGTAAAAAAAATCCAACACTGTGACAAATGGGACAAGGTAAAGAAAGAAAAGGATTCCTTTATTGCATAATTGATCAGTGTTATCAACTAACTCTGAAGCTTTCCATAATTTTGAAATTTGCAGTTATGTTAGTCAGTCAACAACTATTCTCAACTTTCAAAACAATTTTAGTTGATTTTTCTGTCATTTATAACCCAAAATGTCCTAACTGAAACATCCTTATTTTAATTATATATGAGAAATTGGGTTAATTTATGTTTTCTTAATAATCTACATCATACCTAGTTTTGAACCATAACCACATGATTTTAATTATAACATTATAATTTGTCATCATCTAGAATGATTCATTACTCTGTCAAAATTTAATTGGAACTTGCATATATTGATGCTTCCAGATGAAACTTTAACATCAAATACTGTCAGATGTAATTTAATTTTATGTGGAAAGGAATACAATATAGGTTTACCATTTTTACCCAAAGATGTATATTTAACATACTGTCATAATTTTGTAAAGGAAATTTAGATCTGATCATACTCAGTGTAAGTTAATTTATTATATTTGTAACTTCATAATAGTTCCTATCTCAAATAAAGTATCTTGGGAGAACATGCAAGCTATGGTAAATATAACTAATCAAGTATAACTGTTCATTTTAGACAAAATAAAGGGCTTGGACCAAATACGCAAGTTTCTGGAAATAACATGGTCCGTGATAACTAGAGACCTTCCACAAACCCTACCAGACTCACCACTACCTTTTTCACATCCTAGTAACAATAAATAAATGAAACTAGTTCTAGGAGATTCTTAGTGGGAAATTAATCATGCAATGCCATTGGCTCAGATGTTTTTGAAAGTGTCTACTGTGTGAATACTTGCAGCCTGAGGACTGTGGCAGAAGATTAACACTGCCACCCTGTGGTGAACACTGGGATTCGGGATTCAATAATTCCTTGCTACAGTGGCCAGACGCAGCTCATTTGAAAGACAATTCCTATTTTATTTTTAAACTCTTTATTGGAATATAATTGCTTTACACTCTTGTACCAGTTTTTGAGGTACACCACAAAGTCAATCAGCTGTATTTATACACATATCCCCATATTCCCTCTCTCCTGCAACTCCCCCCCACCCTCCTGGTCCCGGCCCTCTAAGGCATCACCCATCATCGAGTTGATCTCCCTTTGTTATACAGCAACTCCCAATGGCTATCTATTTTACAGCTGGTAGTGTATATATATCTATGCTACTCTCACACTTTGTCCCAGCTTCCTCTTTGCCCCCCGCCCCCCCAACCTCGTGTCCTCCTAGAAGTCATTGGATTGTTGTAAACACAAGTAAAATTTATCACAAATACACTTTATGTCATGGGTGATGTCAGAGGGCATTTCCAAAATGTTGGAATAGCATTACAAAGCTTCTTATTGAAATAGAAATAGCATGCACAGAACTGTGTTATGGGAGACAGCTCAGGAGAAGTTCATTATACTTATGAAAATAACTTTCAGAACAAAATAGAATCTCTGGTAGAGTTTGCCACTTCTAGGTGATATGAAAGCAATTATCCAATTCTTGTAAAGGAAAAAGAACTACATTTTTTTTTAACCAATAGGAGTTTCCAAAATGAAGGTTATGATTCACTGCTGAAATTCCTTCTGAGACGTAGAATGGTCAAATAAGACAAAGTCCCCCCAGTGACCAGATATATGAGCATCATATCTACTGGTGCAAAAAACAGTTGGTTCCCAGCTTCAGAGCAATGTTTGGATATTTACAGACATGAGGGTTGTAGCTAATAACCTCAGCATTTTGTCGGACGAATAAGCCCTTGAAGATGAGATGATCATGATACCTAGTGATAGAGAATGCTGCTATGAATCCAGAGTGTACAGAAGCAAGATGAAAGAGGACCATGCGGATCCCCCAAAGAATCCAGGTATTGATTCAAAATAAAGTAACAGAATGCCTTTGACCTAGACTCTGGGGGTAGCAACTTGGATACATGAAATGAGTGCCACATAAAAATGGGCAGAACAGCAACATATTCCACTAAGTCAAACAAAGGCACTAATGTGATAGAGACTAATGTGCTATTACAATAACACAGACAATGTTTAAAATAGCTTTGGGGAGAATTTTCTAGGGCCAAACACCACCACATAGCTTGTAGGGAAGTTACAAAAGGCCATTATCCATAGCTCCTGATTGGTTAAGATGAATTTACCTTGAGATAGACTTTTAATTCCTCTTTGATTTCACTTAGCCTGTGATCCAAATCAAAACTGAAAACCCTATCAAGGTATTGATACAGTACACGGTGTACAATTTGCTCCCCCAGTTTACATCTTATTGAAATAAGGCACAAATTTCCCCATGACCAGTGAACACAAATGGGGTAGGAAGTACACCATGTAAACATATTCTACCCTCTATAACCTATATGATAATGCCTTAATCCAAATCTGAATTTGGGTTTATATAGGTAATAAATAGCTGAAAGGGAAAATCATGGCAAATAGGAAAGGAACAGACAAATAGGTTGAGAGTCTTTAAAAAGACATTATTTTTCTTTTCCCATGAGTTATCTTGACGGCTATTATTCTCATATGTGGCATTAAGTCAGTTGATGTTAGGAAAAGGCACTTGTTCCCCTTTAACTTGACTGGGATAAGTTTTTTTTGTTGTTTTTAACTTTTTACTTTGTACTGGAGTATAGTTGATAAACAACTTGTGATAGTTTCAGGTATAGAGCAAAGTGATTTAGTTATAAACATATATGTATCTATTCTTTTTTCAAATTCTTTTCCCATTTAGGTTGTTACATAATATTGAGCAGAGTTCCCTGTGCTCTACAGTAGGTCCTTGATGGTTATTTCAGCCAGAGAAGTTGACTGAAGCTTATTTAGTGGTCTGCCTGGGAATAATATTATTGTAAAGAAGATATGCAATGTTTCTTTTGACTCAGCTGAACACGAGTTTGAAACTATAAAAAGGTGGAAATGATAAAACATAAAGAAGGAAAAGGAGCAGACCAGTGGGGACAGGAATGTCTACAACTCCTAAACTATGGTCCTTATTCTTGTAATAGAGAAATGAATCCTGAGGAATGGACTTTGCTGTGTTTCAAAGGGAAAGCTGATGTGTTTAATAAGTCACTCTAACCAGGCAGAACTTGAGCTCCAAACTCTTTTTCCATATATCTGCATTAAAATATGTTGAATATACTGCTCACTTTTTTTCCTGATTTCATATTCTTGGATATGTACACAATAGGATTGCTGAATCATATGGTAGTTTTATTTTTAATTGCTTGAGAAATCTCCATAATGTTCTTCATAGTGGCTGAATAAATTTATATTCCCACCGACACTATGGTAGGAATCCATTTTCTCTACAAACTAACCAAAATTTATCGTCTCCTATGTATGTCATATAGCCATCTTAACAGGTGTGGAGTGGTATCTTGTTTTGGTTTTGATTTGTATTTGCCTGATGATCAGTGATTTGAGCACCTTCTCATATTCCTATGGCCATTGCATATCTTCTTCGGAAAAATAACCATTCAGGTTATTTCCCCATTTTTAAAGTGGCTTATTTGTTTTTATGTTATTTAGTTGTGGAAGTTCCTTATATATTTAGATATTAACTCCTTATGAGTGTATGATTTGCAAATATTTTCTCCCACTCCACAGGTTTCCTTTTCATTATGTTGATTGTTTCCTTTGATGTGCAGAAGCAGTCTAGATTTAGAACTTGAGATCCTGGACTTCAGGCTGATGTCATGATGGGATGGAAGTTAACAGACCTGATAGCTTTTGCCTCCTCTCTCTGGGAGCCCTGAGCTGCCCTTTTACATGTCTGACAACCTCAGTGAACAGACATTGTCCACATAGCCCTGTACCCTGTATCTACATGGAGAAGGAAGAGATCCAGAAGAGCCTAGTCTTCTAGCTATCCCTGCCAATGCACCATTCATATACATGCAGGCATCTTGGATGCACCTTAAAAGCCCAGCAATGTGCTGATGATTAGAGAGTGATACCTGTCCATGCCACATGGAACAGAAGAATTTAGTCAAGTCCTGCCTACATTTATTACGGTCAAATACAAAACGATGAATGGAAAGATATAGCCCTGTGTGTGGACATATACAGGCTGTGTGTGATCAAATACAGCCTTGCATGTAGATAGACACAGGCCTATGTGTGATCACATCAAATACATATGCAAATACATATACAAATGCATTCATATCAATAGCCAAATCCTGATTCATGTGTTGTCAGCTACAGACCTGGATGTGTTCACGTATAGACACATATGTGCTGTTGGATAGAAACCTACATACCACTGAATATGTAGGTACAAGTCATAGAGTTCACATGCTGTTGAATACAGATCTGAGTGTGTGGTAGGATACACAGTTGTGTGTTGTTGCCTCAGGTCTACGAATGTTTGGATACAGACATATGTCTGTGGCTCTGAGGATTGGGATGTAATTCATGACAGCAAAAGACACTGAGCCTTTTCTGAGCAGCTCATTGAAAATGTGTATCAAATGTAAATGTGTCCTCTCGTAGGATAAGAAAACCAAAAGGAAAGATTCGTGTACACTCTAGGGAGATGATTGTAAATGTTTATTGAGACAATCAACCCTTTATAATATATCTTATCCTGGATGGGAAAAAATATTTATACATATTGTGTTCCTCAAAATAATTGTATAGAGGCATGATATTCTAAATATATTTCTATTGGAAGTTTTCAAGCTTTGCAAAATGACCCTAAATTTTAGTGGAGGAGAGGAAAGTAGAGGATGATGAGGAGAAAGAAGGGGAGAAAGGGCATCAGATTTGAACTTTCTAAATGATATAAACCCTGGCACACTAAATGGAAACTTTTCAAATTACCTAAAATTAATAACTATGTTGGCAGGTTATTTTACCTGTTTTGGAAAACATGCTTAGATATCTCCCCATCACACATAAAAATAAACTCTAGATGGGTTAAAATAAAAAGTGTTTTGAAAAAACTGTTTTAAAAAAAAGCAAGATGCTGAAATTTATAAAATTATTGGAAATTGAATTTTCCAAAAGTGATGTGATGGAAGAAATCAAAAAGTAAAATAATATTAAAATAACATAATTAAAACATAGATAATGTATATAAGTTAAATATGTAGCAAATATCAAATGAGTAAATATTTATAGCAAATAAAGACATATTTAATGTATAAAGAGTTAATCAAAACTTATCAGTAAAAATTCTCACTCCAATAGATCAAGAATTCAAATAATTGACAAAGGCTATAGAGTGAATTCTATGATCCTTACACTGTGCAAGGAACAGAGAACACAAAGACAGTGAAGTAACCCTCCCTGACTTCAGGGAGCTTATAGATCAATGAACATTTACAAGTAACAAGGCTTTTATCCTATCACTTGAGATAACTACATAAATTTGAAAATTAACTAAATTTCTGCCTTAATTCATTTGCAGTGTTATTACAGAATACCATAGAAGAGATGGATTAAAAATAATACACATTTATTTTTCACAGGTTTGGTAGCTAGGAAATCCAAGATTAAGGTGCTGACAGATTCCATATCTGGTGAGGTCTCCTCCCTAGTTCATAGACGACAGTCTTTTTCCTGTGTCCTCACATGACAGAAGGGTCAAGTAAGCTCTTTGAGGTCTCTTCATAAGGGCATTAATCCCATTACCAACTGGGAAAATATGTAAGGTTTGGTTATTTTTCTGCATATACACCTGGTTCACTCAGATTATTTTTATAAACTTAGCCACCTTATAATTAATATTACAACTCAGAAACATTCTTCTTCAACCTTAACATGCTAAGCATTAGAAAGAAATAATATATGTAAAGTATCTTGCAGATATAAAAGTAGTCATATATGTCAAATATTAATATGGGCTGTCCTTTGTGAAGAGTGAACAGAGTTTTTGTGTCATATTTCTTACACTATTTTTTTGAAATCTATAAGGAGGCCTATCAGTTCTGAAGAGGTTACATTATTTAAGAGGGAAACATGAGGAAATCTTCCACTAATTAAATTTACAGCATTAACTACAGTTTAATTCATCATATAGAACATAAATAAATCTGTAGTATTAATAGAGACATTTTTACATCCAAAACTATACATATTTCCCAAAGAAATTGTGGAAATCTTAAAAATGTATTTCAGGCTTCCTCCAGAAGAGGGCAGACAGCAATATCAAGCATATCAGCAGTATTTCATCTTGTGGAACTGAAAACCACAGCCACAGAAAGATAGAGAAAATGAAAAAGCAGAGGACTTTGTACCAGATGAAGGGACAGGATAAAACCCCAGAAAAACAACTAAATGAAGAGGAGATAGGCACCCTTCCAGAAAAAGAATTCAGAATAATGATGGTGAAGATGATCCAGGACTTTGAAAAAAGACTGGATGCAAAGATCGAAAAGTTTACCAAAGACCTAGAAGAATTAAAGAGCAAACAAACTAGATATGCAACACAATAACTGAAATGAAAAAATACACTAGAAGGAACTAATAGCAGATTAGTTGAGGCAGAAGGGTGAATAAGTGACCTGGAAGACAGAATGGTGATAATCACTGATGTGGAAAAGAATAAAGAAAAAAGAATGAAAAGAACTGAAGACAACCTAAGAGACTTCTGGGACAATGTTAAATGCACCAACATTCGCATTATAGGGGTCCCAGGAGGAGAAGAGAGAGAGAAAGGACCCGAGAAAATATTGGAAGAGATTGTAGTTGAAAACGTCCCTAACATGGGAAAAGAAATAGCTACCCAAGTCCAGGAAGTGCAGGGAGTGCCAGACAGGATAAACCCACAGAGAAACACACCAAGACATACAGTAGTCAAATTGACAAAAATTAAAGACAGAGAAATGTTATTAAAAGCAACATGGGAAAAATGACAAATAACATACAAGGGAACCCCCATAAGGGTAACAGCTGATTTCTCAGCAGAAACTCTGCAAGCCAGAAGGGAGTGGCATGATATATTTCAAGTGATGACAGGGAAGAACCTACAACCAGGAATACTCTACCCAGCAAGGATCTCATTCAGATTCGGTGGAGAAATCAAAAGCGTTACAGACAAGCAACAGCTAAGAGAATTCAGCACCACCAAACCAGTCCTACACCAAATGCTAAAGGAACTTTTCTAAGTGGGAAACATAAGAGAAGAAAAGGACCTACAAAAACAACAACAAAACAATTAAGAAAATGGTACTAGGGACATACATCTCGATAATTACCTTGAATGTAAATGGACAAAATGCACCAACCAAAAGACACAGACTGGCTGAATGGATACAAAAACAAAACCTATATATATGCTGTCTACATGAGACCCACTTCAGACCTAGGGACACATACAGATGGAAAGAGAGGGGATGAAAAAAGATATTCCATGCAAATGAAAATTAAAAGAAAGCTGGAGTAGCAATAATCATATCAGATAAAATAGACTTTAAAATAAAAAAGGTTACAAGAGACAAGAAAGGACATTACATAAATATCAAGGGATCCATCCAAGAAGAGGAGATAACAATTATAAATATGTATGCCTCCAATATAGGAGCACCTCAATATATAAGGCAAATGCTAACAACTATGAAAGAGGAAATGCAAGGCAGAAATAGAGACACCGATGTAGAGAACAAACACATGGACACCAAGTGGGGAAAGTGGGGAGGGTTGAGGGGGATGAATCTGGAGATTGGGATACCAAATTGTACACTCTAAATATATGTTGTTTATTGTCTGTTAACTGTTTCTCAATAAAAGTACTTAAAAATGTATTTCAAACAAAATATAGACTTTGAACTAGGAAATCATGAAAATGTTTAAAATACTGGAAGTATTCACATAACAAATATTTTCATCATGTCCAAGTTATTAAAATTGAGGAGACATTTACTACAGTTAGATAATCACACATGGATTTCCTGGGAAGAGCAATTCTTAAGGGAAAATAGGTGGTACATTTCCCTGCTGCCTCATTTTCTTTTTCTGTTCCAGAGCTTTTACATGACAGTTTTCACCTCTCCTTTTCTCAGAGTATAGATTAGAAGGTTGAACATAGCAGTGATAATGCTGTAAAACAGGGCCAAAGACTTATCAATAGGTAAAGTAGCAGGAGGTCTCATATACATAAAAATACAGGGCACAAAGAAGAGGACTACCATGGTAATGTGGGTGCCACAGGTGAATAGGCTCTGTGCCTCCCTTCCTGACTAAGATTCTTCAGGGAGTACAGAATCACCCCACAGGAGATGAGAAAGACCATAAAGAGGACCACACAGACTGTCCCATCATTGGCAACCATTGCAATGGCAATAAGGTAGGTGTCAGTGCAGGCAAGTTTTAACAAGGGGTACATGTCACACATGAAGTGTCAATGACATTGGGGCCACAGAAGGGAAGGTTGTAAACACAGAGGAGTTGAAAGACAGCATGTAAAACCCACCAGCCCAGGCCAAGAGCAGCAGCAGAGCACACACTCACTGATTCATGTTTGTCAAATAATGCAAGAGTTTGCAGATGGCCACGCAGCGGTCATAGGCCATGACCAGCAGGAGTAAAATCTCAGCACCACCAACTAAGTGCTCCATAAATAGCTGGGTCATGCAAAGTTGGAAGGAAATGGTTTTCTTTTCACAGTAAGTCTATAATCATATTTGGAGTGACTGTAGTAGAATAAACAGCATCCCTGAATGGCAAGTAGCCAGCAAGAAGTACATAGGGGCATCCAGTGTTGAGCTGAACACCACAGTCAGGACAATGAGTAGGTTGCCCACTATTGTCACCAAGCAGATGAGCAAGAACATGACAAATAATATTTTCTGACCCTGGAGGCTCTGAGTGAACCCCAGGAGGACAAACTCAGTTACATTGTTCCTTTTTTTCCATAAGTGCTTCTGTATGTTTTATTTCAGAGTTCAGGAAAAAATTACCTATATATATATTATTAATAGTGACTTCCTGAACTCATGATAATCTGATTATTCATTCAACAAATAGGCCTTGTGGCTTATTGCAGGGAGCAGCCCTGAGAAAGGGGTCCTGCTCCCAGGACATGGCCCTGGGAGCTGCCTTAATTCAAGGATTTGTGTAAAACAAACATAGCTCTCTGTCCCACCACCCCTGACCTTGAGTATTCCTTAAACAAAGAGCATGTGATTCCTTGGGCTGCAGTGTGTGTTCCCACAGACTCCTTATCGTATGAGAACATCCTGAGACCATGTAGGGTACAGGCTACTACGCAAGTTCCTGGTGCCCTTGAAGAGATAGAACAAGTTACAACAAAGAAGGAGTCATTTCTTTTGATGTCCCCCTTTGTTCTGAGAGTGTATTAAAGGCCACTGCATAATAAAGAAGTTTGTCAGTTGCCCTAGAGGCTTCTGATCCTCTCGACCCCATCTTTTGTCTGTCTTTCTTTATTTCCTAGCCGCATCGTATTTGCCTATGGACCTGATCGATTTTGCCGGCAGGCTCCGGCAGCTTATTATGTTCTGAGATTTCCAGATAGTATAATACAAGGTTGTGGGAGTTCCCACAGTTCCCTGGTGGTCCAGTGGTTAGGACTGGGTGTTTTCACTGCCACAGCCTGTGTTCAATCCTTGGTTGGGGAACTAAGATCCTGCAAGCCATGCAGCATAAATAAGTAAGTAAGTAAATACATACATACATACATACATACATACATACATACATACATACAAAAAAAGGCTGATTAAAACATCTTTCCTAACCACAATAAGCTTATACAATTATGGATAGGCAAGTGATAAAACACATATGTAGGAGAAGTGAGATGCCAGAACTAGCTTTCCATCTGGAAGCTAATTAAATTATACATATAGCTAATACCTTATACAAAAATAAAATTGATTAAAGCTTTAAAAAAAAAAGTAAAGCAAGATTTATTTTCCAGGTAACAAAGAAAGTGACTTTCTACATTCTAGGGTTGGAAGAATCTTCTTAACCAATCATCGAAATCCCAAATATTGGGTTGGCCAATAATTTGTTCCAGTTTTCCCATTACATCTTATGGAAAAACCCAGATGAACTTTTTGGCCAACCAATAGATATATTTGACAATTTCAAAATTTTTTAAGGATTTATGAAACGATACCAAAATGCCAATAGACAAAAGTTATTTGGAGAAAGATTTACATGTTAAAGGATACACAGAGTTAATACCTAAAATAGACAAAGGTTTCTAAGCAATTAACTAATAAAAGATAACATTAAAAATATAAAATAAATAAAAATACCAACAAACAATTATAAGAAGAATACCTCTAAGTGGCCAACAAACATACGATAGGATGCTGAGGCTCACTTGTGAACAGAAAAGTAGGAATTGAAGTAACGACTTGCTTACTACAGTGTTACCTTGGGTTCTTGAAAGTCACTCCATCAAGATCTACAGATGCTACATCATCTTTTAATTTTTAACAGATTAACAGGCTATGTTTAGAGAACATATAAACTGAATGATTAGATTTACAAATATCTGCCTATGAAAATATCCCTAAATAGTTACACTTGAAATTAATTTCTAAGAATTTCTTTCAGAAGGTGAATTTACTCCAGATCTTAGACTATGAAAATATCCAAAAAGAGTACTACAAAATAGAATCAATCATCACATATTTTAGTAATAACGAATAATTCCTAACATGGCTGATTCTGAAAATCACAAAGGAAAACTCTTAAAAGACTAAATTTTCACACCACCAATGTACTCTTGCAAAATAAAAAGCCTAGTTTAGAATTTTGTGTCTAAATACACTTCCTAGGTTACCTCCATAAGGAGAAAATCATTCAATGGATATCCACATTCTGGGCTCTGGTACCTTCTCCTTTGTCCTTCATGCACTGATGCCATCTCTAGGAACACTAAGAGTAATATACATGCAGCATCACTGGACCTTGAACTGGTTCTGTGTGACCAACTCTCTCCATGCTTGCAGGAAATCTAATTCATCTCCAACATTCAGAAAAATATTACTTTTAAAATTCTTGGGATTTTCAAAATGAACATGAATATCCTGTTTCTTAAGGAACTCTGAATCTTGATTGTGAACAGAAACTCAAAACTCATTATTGGCAAGATTTTTCCTGATGACTAACAAATATTAAATTGACATTTTGATTGGAGAGAAACTGCAAATTGTGTAAGATTTGTTTACGATAAAAATTTTGCTGTTTGTATTTATACAAATGAAAGTGAAAGTAAAATAACATTTGCAGCATTTTGATTCTCGATCACTTATACTGTCCTATCTTCATAAAATATTGTTGAACTTTGGGTTTCCTGAAGGATGGAGGATAATTTCATATGCATACTTTATTATGTTTTGAGTCCATCATTTCAATTTGAAAAGAAGCTGGGCATGCAATAACTGTTATAGGCAAATGCTCTGAGAAATAAGGGCAAGGGCCGTAAACATTTTGTCTACATTTAAATATAGCACATACAATTGAGCCACTCAACTGGTGCATCTCCAAGGGTGATTCTTGTCTAATTCAATTCATTGAGACCTTAATCATAAACTTGAGGGTAGACTCTTTTATCTCCTGAGATGCCACTAGGGCAATTACCATGTAGGACAGAACTTAGAGAACCATTTCCTCTGGGAGAAAAATCATGAAAAACAACTTGAGGTCATATCACCAAAAGGGAAAAGTCCAGTCTGGGCAGAAATGAAATATTTAAAGACTTTCTTTTTCAAATCATGACCTTCAAAGTAGGCAAATCTCTTTGTTTAAGTTTTGTCTTTGAAGATGATATCTGAACTGATTTCCAAATATTATGAATGCTTATTTCAAATGAGTCATTTAAACTTTACTTCAAATTCAGATAAAGTTTTTCCCATAGTTTGTCACATGATTTCAGACAGAGAAGTTGATAGAATCTGTGTTAGTATCAAACTGGGGAAAGAGGAAACATTTGTGGGACTATTCCATTCATCTCAAAGTGCCCATTGGGCATTCAGCAAAGTAGAAAATACCCAGGGACATGACAGAAGTTGCAATACATTTTTAAGGACTGAAATCATACAGTATATATATATATATATATATACACACACCCACACACCCATACACACACACATATATGTTTTTTAAATTTTATTTATTTTTATAAAATTTTATTTTATTTTATTTTTTGTCTGCATTGGGTCTTTGGCTGCATTGGGTCTTTGTTGCTGCATAAGGGCTTTCTGTAGCTGCGGCAGGTGGGGGCTACTCTTTGTTGTGGTGCACGGGCTTCTCATTGCAGTGGCTTCTCTTGTTGCAGAGCACTTGCTCTAGGCACACAGGATTCAGGAGTTGTGGCACATGGGCTCAGTAGCTGTGGTTCATGGCTCTAGAGCACAGGATCAGTAGCTGTGGGGCACAGGCTTTGTTGCTCCACAGAATACGGGATCTTCCTGGATCAGGATTGAACCTATGAACCCTGCATTGGCAGGCAGATTTTTAACCACTATGCCATCAGGGAAGTCCTCATATATTTTATAATAATGTAATTCAACTAGAAATTGATAATAAAAGTATAACATTTTTTAATTTACAAAGTGAGCAACAAAAGCCTAAATTACCCATGAAAATTTTCACAGATGTATTTTTAACAGAAAGATGATACACATGTATATAAAATATATCTATATATAAAAGACTAAATATAACATAATATCATATCATATCATATAAAATTATGTGTATATAAAGTATATAAATTAACTGGATGCAGGTAAAGGAGTACTTAGAGAGAAATTTATAGATTTAAATGAAAATATTAGAAAACAATAAATATTTTAATGGATGATATAATTTTGTCTCAATGTTCAAGAAAAGAAATATTAAAATAAATGCAGAGAACATTGTAGAATGGAAATAGTAAAGAGAAGACAACCATTATTTAAAGAGTAATTGATAGAAAATAAAGAAAATATTTAAAACCAGGAATTGATTCTTTGAATTTTAAATAAATTGATAAGTTCCCAGCAAATTGGACTAAGAAAAATTAAGGGAAAAAACAAATTATTAGAATTAAGATTGAAGAGAAGTTTATCGCTGCAAATTCTACAGATCTTAAATTGGAAATACAATGATATGATGGATGAAATGATGACAGTATAGTTGCAAAGTTAAAAAACAAAATGGACCACTACTGTGAAAAACAATTTTCTAAAACACAAAGAAAAATGATTAAAAATTAGAGTAATACAATACTTAAAATGTTTAGAATACTTCCATTACCTCCCATAAAATTTCTTTCCCATGTAGCTTTAATCAATCAATTCTACATAACAACTGATCCCAAAATAGCACCAATCTCACATGAACACTTTCATAGAGGGGAGGAAACTAATAAAGTTCCTAATGCATTTTATGAAAAGAGCATAACCCTTATCAGAGAATGAAACAAGGGCATCACAAGGAAAATAATTAGAGTAATACCTCATTAGCAAGGACACAAAATTCTCAGCGTGATACTTACTTTGATTCCTTTGGATGTTTTCCTTTAGGATTTTTTTTTTTTTAATTTTTGCTGATCTGGTTTTTGAGGCAGGCTTTGAGAAGTGCTCAGTCTAGGGCTAATCATGTTCCACTACTGATGCAAAATCTTTCTAGGTATTCAACCAACAGCACTGCCCCAGTGAACTATGAGGTTCTCCAGCTGGTGAGAATAGGCAGGCACTCTTCCTGGCCCTGTTTGTGAGCACCAAGCATTTGTCTCTTTAATCTGTCTGTGTAAATCTTTCCCAGTCCCAGGTATTTTCCTCAAATGCATGCACAGATCACTATGATGAAAAGTTGAAAGGGATCCACTTTACTTCTCCAGAATTCTCTCCCTCTGTCACACACACCTATAATCTGTCCTCTGCAGTGTTCTAACCTCAGAATTCTAGCTGCCTTTCTCTCCTCAGACCCTGAATTTCATGTGCTCAACTCAGGGGGTCTGCCAAGATCTTCTGAGGTATCCCTCTCTGTTTCACAACATGGAAACATTTTAAAGGTAATAAACTGGAAAAATCCTAGAGCTCAATTTTTTTCCCACCTCTCAGTAATCACTGTCAGGTATTTCTCGTATCTAGCGTCTTGAAAATAATTATTTCATATTTTCCTGGTTTGTTTGCTTGCTTTTCAAAAACTCTACATGCATAGTTAGAGTAGGTTTCATCATAATTTCAAATAGCTAGAAATAGCCAAATATACTTTAATTGAGAAAAGGTTTAAAGGAACTGTGACACATTCATAAAATGGAAAACTAGTCAGCAATAAAATTAACAAACTATTGATAAACATGTTGATACACATAAATCTGAAATGCACAATACTATGAGCAAGAAGCCATATTTAAAAGTGTACAGAGTAGACATAATCTTACACAGAGAAAGTGCAAGCAACTGCACCAAAATGGTTAGTACTATAAACAAATCCAACAACTTTTTAGGATACAAAATCAACATACAATAATGGGTTGCATTTACATATATTAACAATGAAATATACAAGAAGAAAATTAAGAAAATAATCCCATTTACAGTAGAATCAAAATAAATACAATACATAGGAATAAATTTAACCAAGGATGTGAATGTATTCTACACTGAAAAACACGACTTGATGAAAGAAATAAAGACACAAGTAAAGATATTCCATTTTCATGAATTGGAAGACTAAATATTATTTAAGGTGGCCACACTATTCAAATCAGTCAGTATCGAAAAGATTAGCAATCAAAGAAAACATGTAAAATTCATTCATAAGCAGTCCATGGAAAAGGAATAGAAATCATTTTAAACACGTGAATAGAGCTGAAATGGATGGCGTGCAGCAATAAAGATGAACATCAAGATTTTAAATCCATAAAACAACTGACTTGACAATTCTACTTCTTGGAACTCATACGTACAAAATTTCAAAAACTTCATTGCCAAATTAATTAACATTGAAAAAGACTGGGGAAAACATGGAGAGGAACAGATATATCAATTTTAGTGTAGCTTTGTAAAAGAGGTAAGAAGTAGGAGGAATTTAGAGTGAGTTAGGCATATAGAGACTGGTATGTATAAAACGTCAGAAGGCTAAGCAGCAAAATGCAAAATTTATACTGAAACATAAACACAAACACACAGATGAAAATATGTTCATATCTGCAGATTATTACTTGAGGAATCTTAAGAACAGAGTACAGTGACTGCATCTAGAAGAGCAGGGAGAATATGGTTTGGGATGGGGAGGAGATTTATTCTCCATTATTTCATTTTGCATGGATTGTAGTTTTAGTATTTATAATTAACCCTCATACTTTCACTTTTTATTTAAAAAAGCTAAAATATTACACTACAATTTTATATGTAAGAAAATGAAATTGACTACAAAGTATACTCTATACAGCACTATTTTAACTATATACTAAATACAATGAAGGTAAAAGATAAGAATTTGACTAAAATGAAAGTAAAAATGAGAAAGTAAATGAAGATATTAATTTAAAATTAGTAACTATAAAAATTTCATTGACTAATTCATTCCATATTATTTATAGACTGCATATTATAACTTCAACCTACCTTTTGAGGTGCAATGGTAAACTACACATTATACTGTTTACATTCCAGCAAGGAATTGTTATTAATAGCATACAAATATAGTTCACTCTTTAATTATAATTATGACTAATCCTTTAAAGAAATGGAAAGTTTGTATCAAATTTATGAAGACTTTTCCATTCCAAAGAGATTGGCCCTATTATTAAATTATTAACTTCATGATGGATAATGCACTTATTTAAGACTTAACCGGCCTTTTTTTTCTCCGGAGTTTCCTCATAGCATTACTTATATCAGAATTTCTTAGACTGTAGATTAATGGGTTCAGCATGGGGGTTATAACTGTGTAAAACACACTTAATGATTTGTCAAAGGAGAAGGTTTTAGCAGGTCTTCCATACATGAAAATACAGGGAACAAAGAAGCAGACAACCACAGTGATGTGGGAACCACAGGTCTGGAAGGCTTTCCTCCTCCCCTCCTGACTCAGGTTCTTTAGAGAGTGCAAGATGACTCCATAGGAGATGAGTAAGAGCAGAAATACAATAGCGGAGGTCAGTCCTCCATTGGCCACCTCTAGGATGCCAGTGACATAGGTGTCAGTACAGACCAATTTCAATAAGGGGTACATGTCACACATAAAGTGATCAATGACATTGGGGCCACAGAATGGGAGCCTGTAAATAGTGCTAAGTTGAATTATTGAGTGCAGAAAACCTCCAACACAGGACACCACCAGCAGCACAACACATACCCTCTGTCTCATGATAACCAAATAATGCAAGGGCTTACAGATGGCCACATAGCGGTCATAGGCCATCACCAACAGAAGGGCGATCTCTGATCCACCAAAAAAGTGCTCTGTAAAAAGCTGGGTCATGCAATATTCAAAGGATATGGTATTTCCCTCAAAGATTAAGTCTGAAATCAATCTGGGGGAAATAGAAGAGGAATAAATTAGATCTAAAAATGATAAGCTAGCAAGAAAAAAGTACATTGGTGAGTTCAGGGTCTTACTAACAGTTATAGTCATGACAATGAGCAGATTGCCCATCACAGTCAAAATATAGAAGAGCAAGAATATAACAGAAAAGATTTTCTGCTCCTTTGGATTCTGTGTGAGGCCCAGGAGAACAAAGTAAGTTACATTGTTCCTTGGTTCCATCTAGACTCTACAAGAGTTGAGTTCACATATTAGAAGTAGTTAACCTGCAAAACAAGGGGGGAAACTTTTAAATGTATTATAAATTAATCTTTTTATTTATCTATTCAATTAAAACAATGTGTATGGAGTATCAGTATGTGTCCAATGTGGCACAGACATTGTGATGACCAAGTTAAAAAAGGCGTAGTTCCCCATTCCCAGTGTCATGACACACAATTATTCATCAAACAATTCCAGACCAATGGAAAAAGTGCTATAATGGGAATATTCACGATATGCTAAGGGTTACAGTGTAGGAAAAGATCAATCAAACTGGAATCCAACAAGTCTTCTCAGAAAAAGCAATGCTTTAGTTGAGATGTAAAGAAATAGTAATAGAACAATTGAAGATGACAAGGGAATTCCATGAAAATGTACAGCATTTATAAAGTCACGTAGGTATAATTCTTGAGATCCACTTAAACTAATTTACACATTCAGTGAGAGTAGCTGAACCTATGACTAGAAGAACACATATTGGATTGTCTCAGAACTCACTGAGGCTTCTTTCTGCGGGTCTTTATTTGGATGTTCCCCTTTTCCTATATCAATAAATACTGAATCTGCCCAATGCTGTGTCTCTAGCCCCTATCTCTACCCTTATTTACAATTTTGTTATGCAATATCTCCAGTTTTGGACATCTTCAGTTGGATATTAATTTTGTATATATGACACACAATTTTAAAATGTCCACAATATAGAAGGTGTTCCCCATCTCGTTAAAAGGTACCACCTTCAATGTCATTGCTCAGACAAAATAAAATCTCAGGATGTTATTCACTCCCTTATTGATCTCCTATGACCTTATTCATACCTTAAGCAAATCCTGTTACCTCTACTTTCAAAATGTATCACAAAGTTGATCATTCCCTACCCCATTTCCTTCCTGGCCACTGTGGCAGCCTTCTGCCACATATGCCCACACCTATTCTGGACTCTAACAATTTGTTTTCCTGAAGCAGCCTGTGTGATTCTTTTTCAATCTTGTTCTGATTATAGCCCTCCACTGCTCAAAACTCCCACAGTGGATTCCAATCATTTACTAACAGTTTAATGTATCACTTTCTACATTAACAGTAACAAGAATGGGAATCCCCCATTTCTTTATTTGAGGAAACTAAGGCTCAGAACATCTCATTAATTTTGGTAAAGTCACACATTTTTAAGTGATAAAATCAGAATTGTAACCTAAGTTTATTTTATTTCAAAATATTTTAATTTATTATGCAATAAAGAACGTTACACCTTTGTGAAGACTGGTTCCTGGTATTTACTGTCAGTCTTACCTGTGGAGGCTTATTTACTACCTGAACAGCAACTTTTTAAGTTACTCACAAAGTCCTGGAATTCTTCTTTCATCCAGTATGATGACACAGGGTAAAAAAGCTACATTATTACTTGAAGATATTGTTTCTCTTATTCACTTGTCTGTTCATTTTCTACATGGAATCTTCTGATTATCATACTGTTTTTATTTGCACTGTTTTTCATATTAAAGAAATTCCAAAGTGCCCAGGAAAAAACAAATGTTCACCAGGTAAGGATAATTTATGAAAAAAGTTCCAGAAAATCCTATGTTTACATAGGAGGATAGCAACTAGCCATTTCCCAGAGAAATTTATCTCAAGTAACTCTTCTCCTACTAACTTCAAAATAGGAAATACTATTCAATTGTTTAGCCCATCCCATTCTATCAATATTATGTTGGTGTGGTCAGGCTAGTTGACTTGAGATTTTGAGAGTCATTTTTGTGCTTTTTTTTTCTTTTTAATTTTCTGCATTGTTTTAATCTAACAAAGGACCTCCTGAAAAATTAACACCAGTTCTTGAAATGATATCATCTTTTTTTTTCCCCAACAGAGTCGAAGATCACTGGACATTTTATTCCTTCTAACCTCATTTATTCCTTCTAACATCTTAGAATTGGAATGTGTCCAATGCTTATTCTTGCTTAATTAAATTCACTGGGATTTTCCACTAAATTTTTTTAAACTCTTTATTGGAATATATTTGCTTTACACTCTTGTACCCATCTCTGAGGTACACCAAAGTGAATCAGCTGCATCTACACACATATCCCCATATCGCCTCCCTCCTGCAACTCCCCCCACCCTCCCTGTCCTGGCCCTCCAAGGTATCTCCCATGAAGTTGATCTCCTTTTGTTATACAGCAACTTCCCACTAGCTATCTATTTTGCAGCTGGTAGTGTAAATATGTCTATGCTACTCTCTCACCTCTTCCCAACTTCCCCTTTGCCCCTCACCCCAGCCCCATGTCCTCAAGTCCATCCTCTACTTCTGTATCTCCACTCTTGCCAGATTCCACTAAATTTTAACAGTACATCTGAAAGTAAAGACTCTACTAAACTACATCACAGGTTATGGTCAGGAAGATGTGATAGGGATAGATAACAAAAAAGCTTTATAACAATTTTTGTACTATTGCCATTCAAGAACAAAATATTATTTGACTATTTTCCCACTTATCATAGTAAGTTTTTTTTTTTAATTTTAGTTAGTACTCAATATATTCTGCCTTGATATTTGGTTGAGTATATTAAAAAATCATCTAATTATCATTAGATAAATATTATCTAATTATCAAATTGGATTTAGGGTACCAATTTTAATACATGAACTGTGCTATGGGCGAGGAGACAGCAACTAATAAAACAGAAAAATAATATAAAAATTTCTTGCATTGATCTTATATTCTTACAATAAATTTAACAATAATGGAGACAATTTAATAAAGTACCTGTAGTCTTATTTAGTGCTTCTAAGACAACAAATTGGGTACTGTGACAGATATGAGGGAGAATTCTACTATGTACAATGTAATCAGAGATGACTTTCTTGAAAGTTGATGTTGAAGCTGAGATTGAAAGGATAGGATGTGGCTGCCATTGGGAGCTCTGTTACAGTCACTAAAATTAAGTAAAAGTTAATTAAGTAAAAGTAACTTATTTCAGAGATGACCAGGTCTATATGTAGAAAACTCAAAAAATTTAACATGAATTTTTATTGCATTACTATAATACAAAGGAGTGGAGAGAGAGTGTTCTCTTGTCTTGTTCCTAGTTTTTATGGAAAAGCTTTCAAATTTTCAGTGGTGGGTACAATGTGAACTGTGGATCTGTGCTGTATGGTGTTAATTATGTTGAGGTACTTTCCTTATATACACACTTTGTTCAGTTTTGTGGGTTTTTTGTTTTTGTTCTTTTTTGGTTTTTTGTTTTGTTTTCTTTTGTTTTACCATGAAAGCATGTTGAATTTCTATACTATCAATGAATAACACAAAGAAGAAATTCAGAAAACAATTCCATTTACAATGGCATTAATAAGAATAAAATACTTGAGTACTTGACTAAACTTAAGCAAGGAGGAAAAACTTGTACACGAAAAGCTTCAAAATGTTGCAGAAAGATATTAGAGACAAGACACGTAAATGGAAAGACATTCATGAACTGGAATATTTAATGTTATTAAGATATCAAGACTACCTAATTGATCTACAGATTCAATGCCATCCCTATGAAAATTCCAAAAACTTTTTGACAGAAATAGAAAAATCCATCCTAAAATTCATATGAAATCTCAAGGGATTCCAAATAATGAAAACAATCATACTTCTTGATTCTGAAACATCTATAAAGCTATGGTAATCAGAGGAATGTAGTACGGGAATAAAGACAAACATATATGATGAAATGGCTATGATGGTGGAATAGAAAGACCCTGAACTCATGCTTTCCCAAGGAAACACCAAAATTATGTCTATTTGCAGAGCCCCTATTGATGAGAATGACCTGAAGACTATCAGATCCTCTATTACTAAAAACGTAAAGCAGGAACTAGGCCAAGACAGATAGGAGTGGCAGATACAGGGTATAGCCAATTCCCATACATCAAGTAGGCAACAAACCAGCCAGGGATAATCAGGTTGCAGAGCTTCCTCCAGAGGAAAGGGGTCTGAGCCCCCCATAGTGCTACTCAGCCCAGGGGTCTGGCACTGGGAAGGTGATCTCCTCTAAAATATGTGACTTTGAAAGTCAGTGGGGATTCCTTTTCAGAGAGCCAGGAAAGTGTGGAAAATAGAGACTGCAGCCATAAAGGTCACACATTAAATCACACATAGTCCAAGACTCATGGAAGAAATAGAAATTTGAAAGGATCCTGAGTCAGAACAAGGCTCTGATATTAGACAGAGCCTCCCAGAAAGGCAGGAGAAAATTGGGACTTATCTTGTGGACATAGATGCTTGTAGTAAACATTGTGGGTAGCTATCCCATGACAAGGACGTGGTGCTGGTAAGTACCATATTGGAATCCCCCCTCTAGTGTTTCAGTGGTCGGACCCAACCTCATCCACCAGCCAGGTGGCACAAATCTTAGGAACCCCCAGGCCAAGCAGCTAGCTGGGGAAGTACACAGCCTCACCCACCATCATGCTGGCTACCATAGGACACCTTGAGCCCATAGCTGACCTGGGATCCACCCACCCAATGGCCAGTACCAGCCCCGGATCAGCCCCTTTTCCAATTTTTCAGGGCTGAATGTTTTTATCATCTAATCTGGTGCTCTCTACATCTTTCAAGAATTTTATTACAATTTGTTTCACATCTAAGTATAGGAGAGTTGCCATTATTAAGGATTTTAAAATGTTCCTCAGCCAGAAAACTAAGAACTAAATTCTTTCTCACTGCATAACAGTTAGTATTCTCAGATGACAAATTTCAGTTTAGAAATATTTGGGGTTATAGCTTTCACTCTTTTTCTACCTTCAAGTTTAGAAAATATCAATTTACAACACATTTCACAGATTAAAACTGGTTCATTAATGTAGTTGATCACACACTCTGGGAAGTCTCTTAAGAAAGAAGAGCCTCTCAATTTTACTGAATGTGATCCTCACAGGTGATGGACCAATCTGTGTTCTTAAATGGCCTTTACTAACATTCTAAAGTTACCCCCATGCTCTTACCTAGCATTTTAGAGATGAGTTAGGGCAATATTCTTCAATCTTTTTTTTTTTTACTATTGCCCCCTAAAGGTGCATTTTTAGACATTCTGTTCCCTCCCCAATCTAAAATAGTAGTGTGTGTCTGTGCATTACTTGTAGAAACATTAAGAAATGCTCATCCCTTAAAAAGCTATTTTTATCTTGTTGGTAAGAGATATTGCCCCCATTTCAAATATACATTTTTAAATAACCTACATAATAGAAAAAAAAGAGAGATAGGGTCTTAATGTGGTTATTTATATTTAGACCAAAGTGAAGTTCTAAGTGGGCTTTAAACAACTACACAAATCTATATCCAATTTTTTCTCTCCTGTATAATGCTCTTATAAAATGTTTTCCATCTTACCCATTACTAAGAAAATTATACTTTTCGTTTATTTGTTTGCTTGCTTATTATCCATCTACTTCCCCTGGAATTTTAGTTCCACATAAATACAACCCATTTTGTATTATTCAACATTGTATACCCAGCTCCCATAACTGTCTGGCCCACTGTAGACAGTGAACAGTATTTTTTGGATAAATTAAATAAGTCAAAATTTCCTAAAGCAAATTGACCAAAAGCCACTTTTTTCCAGTAATAAATGTTAGCACTATGGGGTAACAATGAGAAAAGCCCTATGGAAATAGCACCTATTAGCTCTTCAAGGTGCTACCTCATGCTCAGACAGAGTATCAATCTCCTCAATGATTGAGTTGTTCTGTTTTCCTTTAAAGGTCTCTTTCACCCAAGTGTCACTTCATTTGAAATTCAAACATTTGAATGTCATTTCTTGAGCCTGTCACCTTTCACTGTTCATGAGGCCCATGAAGGGTAATCTGTCTGCAGAAAAGGGATAATCAGAAGGCTTTACCTCATAAGAGAGGAAGCGAGAGAGTGCAGGTAACCTGGGAAATGGAGGTCAATGGAGGCTAAAGGGAAGAAAGTGCCTCCCTGGAAAAAGAAAAGGGGCGGGGGGAAGAATGCCTCAGTGACCAAGTTCACAATGTGGCCAAGCAACAGGTCTGTGTTATGGTATTTTCACATCATGACAGCAAGGAGTATGGCCAAGTGGGAAGAGTAGAGGAAGCAAAGTCTTAGATACTTGATGTGGGAGTTCCTTGGTGGTCCAGTGGTTAGGACTCAGCATTTTTCACTGCCGTGGCACAGGTTCAATCGCTGGACAGAGAACTAAGATTCAGCAAGCCGCACAGCACAGCCAATATATATATATAAAATAAAAGATGTGCTATGTTGCTTAACTTCACTGAGTCTCATTTACCTCATTTTCCTACTTGGTGATGCATTAAGAGAGTCAAAGTATGTAAAAAGCCCATCAAAATATATGCCTCATAGTTGGCCTCCCACAATAGCAAGCTCTTTACCCTCACTTAACACTTAATATTTTCACTGAATTAACAGTCCAGATTAAACCAAAGTATCTTTATACAACAGACCCAAATATTATTTATCTCACTGATTTTTAGGAGAAACATAGTTACTTCCCTATATGTTTTTATAAGAATCAAAAATAATCAGATGAGTGTTGGTCATCAGGAGAGGTTCTTGATGATGAGTGTAAAGGAACTTTAACCCTTACTCACAAAGCAACTCTATCCACTGAGAATGCCATAGGGCGTTACATTTCCTTCTTCAGTACTTACAGTTTCCAAGTTTGCTACTTACAATTTTATTTGGTACCTCAATAATCTTCTCACCTCTCCACTGAGCCCCTGGTATAGCCCCTAAGACACAATCACTGGCCTTAGTTTCCCTCTTCAAATCCTCCTTTTGGTCTTAGAGTAGAAATGACATTTACTCAATACTTTTCTCATCTCTACCCCTGGATTACACTCCTCTCCTCTCTAAGAGTCACAAGATAAAATGAACCACATACCATTTAGTCTAGATTTTGTTGAAAGGTTTAGTTCTCGCTAGCAATTGCAAACTTGAACATTTTAATAGATTAAGTGCTGATTATATCATCTTCCAGACCTAGACTTTGTGTGAAAATGTTCTCTTTCTTTTGAGTTTGGGTCAGCCATGCACAACTTAGTAAACAGTCACCCCAGTACCATGCTCAGACATTACTGAATGTTCAAATTATGGAAGAAATAGCTCCAGTTGATCATTGGGTTTGAGAAAGTGACATTTGTGAGGTGTACCATGACTTGGACTGTTGTAGTCAGAGAAGCTTTGATTTATAAGAGTTATTAATTAAATAGGATGACCTGGTATTCTTCACAGGCATAGAGGAGCATTGCAGGTATTCCCCACTCTCCCAAATTTCAGCTTTGTCACTTTCCTTTTATGAAGACCATAAGGAAAAAAATCAGAAGGGGATTCTTGCTTTAACAAAAGTCTATTAATCCATTATCCATTATCACAGTAGTATTGGTTGGTTTTTACAATTTTTTTACATTTTTAATTGAATTAACTTAATTTACAATTTGTATTAGTTTCAAGTGTAGAGAAAAGTGATTGTTATATTATATATATATATATTTTTTTTTTGAGTTCAGCAACTTTTTTTCCTCATATCTTTATTGGAGTATAATTGTTTTAGAGTGTTGTGCAGTTTCCGCTGTACAACAAAGTGATCCGGCTGTATTTACACATATACCCCCATATGTCCCACCTCTTGAGCCTCCCTCCCACCCTCCCTATCACACCCCTCTAGGTCATCACCAAGCACAGAGCTGATATCCCTGTGCTATGAAGCAGCTTCCTACCAGCTATCTATTTTATATTTAGTAGTGTATATATGTCTATGATACTCTCTCACTTCATCCCAGCTTCCCCTTCTCCCCATGTCCTCAAGACCATTCTCTACATCTGCATCTTTATTCTTGTCCTGCCCCTAGTTTCATCAGTACCACTTTTTTGCTTTGTTTTGTTTTGTTTGTGTTTTTACATCCCATATATATGTGTTAGCAAAGGGTGTTTGTTTTTCTCTGTCTGGCTTACTTCTCTCTGTACGACAGACTCTAGGTTCATCTGCCTCACTACAAAAAACTCAATATATAAATTATTTTTCAGATCATTTTCCGTTATAGGTAACCATTGCCATACTAATGTTGGTCTTTTGTAAAAGTGAAGTGGCTTAACTTGAACTTTCCAAAAAGAAATAAGGAATAAACTTGTGCTGCTGAAATATATTGCTACATGCAATACAAGGCTGCAACACATTGACAACATCTTCTTGAAGGGTAAAGTGAATCATTAAGACTGCAGATAATTTTCTCTTCTATAGACCTAAACATACAACAGGCAGGTCTGTTACATTTGCAAGGAAGTAAGACTGAGTTTTAAAGACCTGGATTGGAAATTTGTAGCTGAAATTTTTGAAAGGGAGCCGCGTTGTAGTGTAATAGTTCCTGACACACTTTATGTGGGAAGCATGTGTGATGTGGGGCAAATAAATTAGTAAACCTCTCCTAACTTCAATTTGCTTTTCTGTAAAATGGGGAAAATGATAATGGAGCCACCAGCTGAGCATGTGGATGAATCAAATAAAGGGAATATGCCTGATAGAAAATAAACTGTTAATTTAATGTAAATATATATATATATATATATATATAATGTAAATATATATATATCAGACTTAAAGATCAATAGCTTTGGAAACTAACCATATTCTTTTTTGGGTTGAAATTAGATAGAAGATATTTACCTTTCTTGTTTCAAATGGTTCCTTAAATCTTGTTATGGAAAATGAAAACATTTATTTTATATTCAAGAAAAAATGTGAGCCATAAGGATATTTAATAAGAGCAAATTAAGGTTAACTCCAAAATGTCTGGTGTAATTTTTGTGCCAGGAAATTAATTAGAGGTTGATTGTGAAATATTCATTCCTTCTATTGTGGGCATCTCTCTTTTTGCTTTTGGTAAATTCATAGATCAAAAAAAATTTCAGCAGTGATTCCATCACTCAACTGTCCCTTCCCTGGGGTATCTATCAAATAATTTTTATCCCTTATTTACTTTACCACAGGCTAAGCAAAAATAGAAAAAAATTCTGAGATGAATGTTCTATAGAAAAGTCAATTTCATCCAAGTGACATATATGAAGAATTTAGTAAAATATCAGTAACACTCTAGAGAAAAATATATTCTGCAATCATCAAACTAGTGGTTTACAGATGTTCTTTTTATTACCTATCCTGAAGCTATGAACATGAACATTGAAGCCTCTTGAAAGTGTATTCAAAGTTATAAAAATGCTGAAAATATGTCTAGCCATTAATAAGTACTCAACAAATGTTAGTATTGGGACTTTTGTTTTTTCCTATCATTGATATACAAGATTTCCTAGCTTTCTTTCACAATTTACCACAGTTATAATCCTTCCTACGTATACAAGTAATCACTGTCTTGGCACTGTGAACAGCCTAGGTTACTCTCCTCTTCAACAAACTCCTCATGGCATTTTTCACCTCTGTGTATCTCACCGTGTAAATGATAGGATTTAACATGGGAGTGAGGATTGCAAAGAACACACTCACCAACTTGTCTGCTGGGTAAGTGACAACAGGACGGGTGTAGGTGAAAATATAAGGGACAAAATAAAGTACCACGACAGTAAAGTGGGATCCACATGAAGAGAGGGCTTTGCGTCGTCCTTCGGACCCATGCGATTTCAGGGAGCTCAGGATGACTATGTAGGAGATGAGGAGCATGAAAAAAATGAGTAAACACATGCCCCCACTGTTAGTTGCCACCACCATTCCAAGCTTGTTGGTGTCGCTGCAGGCAAGTTTCAACAGTGAGAAGAAATCACACATGAAGTGGTCAATGACATTGGGACCACAGAAGGTCAAGTCCACTGTGAAAAGAATCTGCACAGTGGCATGCAGGATCCCCCCATCCAGGCCACCACCACCAGGACCTGGCAGAGCCCCTGTCGCATGATGGTGGTGTAGTGCAGAGGCTTGCAGATGGCCACATAGCAGTCATAGGCCATGACAGTGAGGACAATGACCTCTGATGCTGCCAGGAAGTGCTCCAAAAAGAGCTGAGTCAGACAGCCACCCCAGGAGATGTTTCTCCTCTGGTACAGCAGGTCAATGATCATTTTGGGGGTGGTGACAGAGGTGAAGGATGCATCTAAGAAGGACAAGTGAGTGAGAAAGAAGTACATGGGAGCAGAAAGTTTGGGGCTGAGGGAGATGGTAATGACAACGAGCAGATTGGCCAACACAGTAAATAGGAAAATGAACAGAAAGACAATGAAGAGTATTTCCTTCAAGTGTGGGTTCTGTGTGAGTCCCAAGAGAATAAATTCAGTCACATTGTTGGGAGGTGTGAGAAAATCCATTTAGGAAGTAACACCTTCCTGGGGCCTGAATTACCTACAAAGGAATAAAGAATGATACCTACAAATCATGAAAGCATGGTAGCCTGAATCTCTTAGAACTAAAATAGAGCAGTCACTGTAACTGTGGAGAATGTCCTTGACCCTCCTTTCCCAGTACGTGTTTCAATTCTTTCCTACTTCTTCCTCCATGATGCTTTTGATCTCTTCAAACAGCTAGTACTTGTCACTTACAAACATCTATATGGTAACATCTGAAGTGCAATTTATTGAGAAAACACTGTGCTATCTACATGGGATCTGGATTCTTCTCCTGGTTTCAACTCCATGTGAGTCTGATAAGTTATCTTAATGTCCCATGCTTCTGAGCCCTCTTATGTGTCTGTCAGTTTACAAATTGTAATTCTCAGATATCTCTTGCAAGCTGAGCGTTGTCCTACAGATGTAAGAGTTCTTCCTTCTTCCATGAGAATTTACATCTGAACCCTCAGCTCTAACTGTGGAAAGTATACATCATCAATAAATATCTATCATAAGCAGACAGTGTAGGGAAATACATGTCTTTGGTAACACTTTCCCCCTGGTACCTATCAGAACACATAAGCTATTCAACTGTGTTTCCTCACTTATCATAGTGCCTGGCATAATGTCTGCAGTGCCTGAAACCTATTAGGTGATAAGTAACTGCTTGGTGAATTGCCATTCTTCATGGCTAAGAATATTACTGCTTCCCCTAACCATAAACCTAGGAGGAGTTTAAGTGCTCTCATTCTCCTGCTCTGTTTATGAGATGAGAAACATAAACTTTTGAAAGAAAGCTGCACTGTAGTTTAATAATTTTTGGCACACTTTATAGGGTAATTGAGAAAATATTCTTGCCTCTAGGAAAGATTATGTTACTGGGTCATTTTACTTTCAAGATAATTGTGGCAGTAGTTAACTGATATTTTTATCCTTCAAAACTCTGATCCATATACAGTTTAACAAAGTCAAAGTAAATTTACATAGATATTCAAAACACAGGATCCATCAAGCAAAGGAAATCTTTGTTTTCAAAGTTTTAAGAAAATTTAATGTGCAGAAATAAAATAGTCTGCTAGATAAGATAGAGATAAAGTACTATGCATATATACACAGACTACCACAAACACATATCAAATTGTTACTTAAGTACCTATTCCAAGTTATTTCATTCAACAAATATTGGACACTTACTATGTATTTTAATGTATGTTTGTTTACACAGAGTCATAAAAAGAGTGCCCCTGTTAGATGCCCTTTATAACTGATATTTCATTACCAAACAGCAGCAAGGCATCCATCCATGATAAGAATGATCTCTCCACTCCTTTATATTTCTGCTACCTGCATTCTCATGCCTTCTTCTCTCATTTTTTCTTACTATCATTCCTGTTTACAGGATATTGTAGGACTAACTGAATGAAAAATTTGGGGACATATTTTTCCCAAAGAAAAGAGAAACCATAAATATAATACAATACACTCTGGAAAAATATGTATTTTCCTTTCAAGGATAAATGGATAAAGAGATATATTGTTTTTAATTATCCAAAATAAAAACTTTACACTTATGTGGAAACAAATTGCAGCAGCTTCATTGCATTCCCTTGAGTTGGGAATGCACAACAGATCAGAAAAGTTAATAGTGTAAATAAAGTTAGAATTAGACATAATAAATTTTTTTAGAAATAACTCTGAAGAAATACAAATTACCTTCTCATTTTTCTTTGGCTCCATAATACTTACTCTTTCTAGGAATAAGCCCTAATGGAAAATATTTTTAAAAGGGGAAATTCATTATTTACAAAAATGTTCAAGACAATTATTAAGAGCTGTGGAAAGTTTAGAAACTACATGGAATGATCAACATTGGAGAAATGGTGTTTTTAAAAAATGTGCAATATCTTAGGAAAATTCTAATGTATTAAGTTTTTCAATTAATTTATTTTTTTTATTTATTACTTATTTTATTGGCTGTGTTGGGTCTTTTTTGCTGTGCGCAGGCTTTCTTTAGTTATGGTGAGTGGAGGCTACTCTTCATTGTGGTGCGCAGTCTCCTCAATGTCATTGCTTCTCTTGTTGCAGGGCATGGGCTCTAGGTGCATGGGCTTCAGTAGTTGCAGCACATGGGCTCAATAGTTGTGGCTCATAGGCTCTAAAGCACAGGCTCAGTAGTTGTGGCACATGGGCTTAGTTGCTCCGAGGCATGTGGGATCTTCCTGGAGCAGGGATTGAACCCATGTCCCCTGCATTGGCAGGAGGATTCTTAAGCACTGCACCACCTAGGAGGCCCCTTTAATGTATTATTAAGTGGGGAAAATTTTGGATGCAAATTTGAAATATATATATATATATATATATATATATATATATATATATGTTCTAACTATATTATTCTGCTAACTAATTTAAATATATATCACTTAGGATGAAAAAACAAATATTTTTGCTTCTAAGTTGGTAGTATTGTAATTGAGTCTTTCTTTCTGGATGTTCTGCATGCTGAAAAAGGGATTTAAATCTCAGATCAGTGAGGATGAGGGGTGATTACATAATTTGTAGGATCAATTGAAACCTAACAGTTTATGATTATATGGTTTCCTGAAAAAAAAAATATCTCACCTATGGATGTGTCTGACATAGGCCCAAGACCAGGGCCCCAGGCAGCTGTTAGTTCACCAAGAAAGAAGTAAGTTGTAACATTAAAAATATCAACTAGCTCAGCTACAATAAGTGTCTTTGTTGATTTATAAATGGTAACTTTGGCCATTCTCAATGGTATAAGGCCATTCTCTTGAGCTTTATAAGCACTACCACAAATCCTGTTTGTAGGTAAATTCTATGAAGTTTCTTAGCTGTGGTTAACTGGCCCCATGCGTATTTCATCATCATTAGCAGATCTTGCAGTAACCCAATTATTTCATGTAACTTAATTGAACTGCACAGGATAACTTTTATAGTACTCATCTTTAATTTTGATCCCCTCCTTAGGTCTACATAAAGACAAAATACTATGACAAGCAAAAAAAATCAACAAGTTGAGCACTTCTGAATTCAGGTATTTGATAAAAAAGGAGCATAATAGGGAGTCCAAATATTATTATGTATCTTAAATATTTAGGTAGGTAACTATCTGATTTAAATTTTTATTATAATATTTTATTTTTAATTGATCTACCATTCACACTAATAATTTTAAAATATTGTTTTCAGATGTACATTAAATATGAACCCTATATAATATTGACACTTTATACCTGGTAAAGTTTTCTGCAGCTTTTCAAATTAATTGTCTTTTGTCAATTCTCAAATTAGATTAACATGATAAAGATGAAAATAATTGCATTCTTCAATTGTATTCAGAGATGGTAAAATGCATTTATTTATCACTTAAATTAATCTCACAATAGCTCTATAGAATAAACAAACAGGCAATAATATTTACAGTTTATAACAAGAAAATATAAGACAGGGAATAAGAACACTATTTGCCAGGCAGAAAAAAGAAGGTAGGCCACTAAATCCTGGGCCAGGACTCTGATCTTTAAATTATTATTTACAACTATTATGTCATGACACTCTTATGCTACTACCAACTGGAAAGCCTATTACAATTATCTACTAAAAGAAATAAATACAGGTATTTGAAAATATATTATAAAGTTAATTCAATTCAACTCAGGAATATTCCCATATAGATCAACACTCACTCATCATGTTCAAATATGCTTTCATTAATAAGAAGAAAAATAAATTGTACATAACTCTGGGTTGACTTCAGAAAATGTGGTCACTGTGAGCAGCATGTGTTATGGAGGAAAATAATTTAAGAAAACTGAAATCACATGACCAAACCTAGTTTGACTGGACACTCCCGAATTATAGTTCCCTAATATTATTTGTGATGGCAGATGCCAAAGACAGTCTGAATGAGGATTTGCAACCATCTAAGAACTATAAGGGATATGGATTTTGCTGAAGTATCATAGTGAAAATGTCTTGAACTTATCTTTCAACTCTGGAATGAAAGCTAGAATCAGATCAGAGAATTAGTATGTATTAAAAAGTCATCATTCACAAACTCATAAAAGATTGAAATTCATTCCCAATGGCCCATTGAATGGTCATCCAGTTTCTATTTGAATAGCTACAGTGCTGAGTAGAGAAATTGCTTTAGAACCTCCACACTTAGGTCTAGTCCAGCACCCCAAGCCCTAGAGTGGCACGGAATGGGAAGAGAATAGAGTTAGATCTAAATACAGGAAGGTTTCCATGAAAATAATTTTTCAAAAGAGGAGTTCCTGGAGCTATACCAGGAAAGTCTGTTTCCAGGATACCAATCCAAGGGCAGAATGCTTTAAAAACCTGGAGAGACAAGAATCTCAAACCTGAAGGGTAAACCAGAATGAAAGCAGGAGAAATTATACATGGATCTTATTACAATTGATCAGAAATTAGTTGAGGTGCAATTTGACCTATGATAGTTTCAGGGAATAATTTTGTTACCCAAACACAGTTTCATGTGCCCAACACAAAGTGAGGCCAAACAATACCAAAACATTGGAGTTTGGAATAGAGAAAGGTTTATTTCAGGGTCATGCAAGGAGATGTGTGACTCATGCCTGAAAAACCCCCAAGCCCCAAAAGCTTTTAGCTAAGCCCTCTTACAGGAAATGTGAGGGAGGGGTGTGGTTAGTTGTTGCAAACTTCTCCATGTCAGGTCCTTTGTTCTTGAGGTCAGGTTGTGGTCAGGTAAAGATGCTCTGTAAATCTCCACCAAACAAATGCTACTCTCTGTTCTGACAAGGACCCAAGGCACAACTCTCACCCTCTGGAGGTCCAGACCTGGCTAAGAGAAAGGGGTCCCTGCAGGGGGAAGGAGAGTGTGGTAACCCTGCCCCAGAGCATTCATAGGGCGCCCAGTCTGGGTCCTCTCCCCAGTGTCCAGGCCTGGCTGAAGAGGCAGATCTGAGTTTGTGGCTTCTTCAGGGCCAGGTCTCCAGACCCTGCCCAGCTGTCATCACTTAGGGACCCAGGTGCCCAGGACCCAGTCCACCCAAACAGTGGGGGCCAGGTCCCCCAGACTGTGTCCCATCAAAACTGCCATTGCCATTAGGTCACAGATGCAGTGTTGGGGGGATGGATCACCACTGTCTCAGGGCCTGGGCCTGGCCAGTGGGTGGTCTAGGCGAGGGCTCTGGAGCCATGCAGGACACACCCCCAGCCTGTTCCCTGGGTCCCCCAGCTCACCAGCCTGCCCAAGACTGGGTGAGCTAGAGGGCCCCCAGGGGAGAAGGCTGGGATCTGCCTCTTACCTCACTCTCCATCTGACAACCATCACTCCACTGAACCTTGGCTAGAAAAAATTGCCCCCACTAACTGTCACTCTCTGACAGTTGTTCACTTGGGGGAGGGGCCCACCATGGCTCCGACCAATGGCTCAGCAGGACAGTTAGAGTGGCATTAGTGGTCTCCCAGTAACCATTGCCTGGTAACAGAGTAAGGGGTTAACAGCCCACAGCAAGAGCTGCATGCTAAGGGCTGGACACTGGTGGCTCTGTTACAATTTCACAAAACCCAGATACCTATCAAAGTGTTCTTATGGCAGCTTCATGAGATTCAATAGGTAGAGGAATGTGTTCTCAAAATAACAAAGATGTAAGCACTTAGTCCAACCCAAGGATTCTTTCATCCCAGAAGGACATCTCCTAAGTTGCTTACAAAGAATGGAAAAGCTTTGGAAGGTGGGCTCTGGTCTACTAATGCCTCCAACTTTACTTCTAATTGAAGTGGAAGCAAATTTAACAATATTTATGGCAATAAACATATTAGCTTGGGCCAGAATCTCAAAACTTGTAAACATCTTCCAATTTGCTTAAGTAAACTACTTGTAGAAATAGGGAAAACTGTTTAAGTTTACAGATAAAGATGATGGCCTAGAGTGAAAGAAAAATTATGATTGGTCTCTTGATCCTGAAGCTACTGTTCTTACTCTCCATCATGTTTTCCTTACCATAATATGCTTGCTAAATATTTTTATATCGCAGAGCTCATTGTTTTAATCAATGGAACATATGGTACCCCTGAAGTGGGAGGCGGCTCTTTCTTTCAAGAGATGGAGATATGAACACATCTATGACATATGGACACATTTGTACTTCAGTGGCAGATTTCATTTCTGAAGAGAAAAATTTAATTCAAACCACAAAGTCTAATAAAGTAGGTAAGTAGTTTAGCTAAGAAATACATTTTCTGGTCAACTGTGGAATAATGATTCCTGTTTTGTTTTTATATATCCCTTATAAATGATCTCCTAAAGCAGTCTTCAAAGAGGATTCCAGATTCAAGGAACTAAGTGTAAAGTTAAATTGTTTTACAGTTTCGAATAGTGAAATTGTTTTACAAATATATTTTACTGTGTGCTTTTAAAAAACACTTGCATTAAGTTGGTGCTAATAATTGGTAACCTAACAGTATGTCACTTTCTATGGCATATAATCAAAAATATTTTATATAGTACCAAACAATAATCAAATATCAGGCTCAAGGAATTCTGTGTAAAGATCACAGGATATGGAGTAAGAATATTTGGGCTCAAAGCTGCATGTTCTATGATCTAATTATTTAACCTTTCTGATCTACCATTTTTTCTGTAAATGAGAAAACTAAATTTCAATTTTATAATGTTGTTGTGACTATCTGAGAACACTAAAATTTTCACATTAACTTAAATATAGTACAATTAATTTTTATAATCACTGACAACTTTTGCTCAAAAGAACAAGAAATATGGAATAATCTTAAATATTAGGTGTATCAAGTGTGTGCCAAGAGAATATTGACAAATATCTTCCATCTATTTTATATTCCACACCATCCTACATACCAGTAAACTATACAGCTTTCTGAGTATCAACTACTTATATATGCAGGTGCATTATATAAGTGTGTAAGTAGAAAGGAAAATTTTCAGTCACTACAAATCAAGAGAGGTTCTGATTAAATGTTTTCTTTCCCCTGATATCTTTTGAAAATGTTGAAAGAGTCTCTAATTTGGATTTAGAAATGTGCAGGTCTGAATACTAGCTCTGTTTCTGATTTTGGGTGGCTTACGTTGCATTCCTGTTTAATAATATTCTAATGGCATTTTTGACCTCTGTAGTCCTTACTATGTAGATAACAGGGTTTAACATGGGAGTAACAAAAGTATAGAATACTGCTATGGCTTTATCCATGGGAAAAATAGCTACTGGTCATAGATACATAACAATACAGGGCACAAAGAACAAGACAACAGCTGTGATGGGGGAGCTACATGTGGACAGGGCTTTTTTCTTCCCTGAAGAATTGTGAGTCCTCAAGGAGCACAGGATGACCACACAGGATACCAACAATATTGCAAAAGTGATCACAGGGATTCCCCCACTAATGACAGCCACCAAGAGACCGCTAAGGAAAGTGTCAGTGCAGGCAAGTTGTATCAGGGGGAAAATGTCACACATGAAGTGATGCATGTTGTTGGGGCGAGAGAACGGGAGCCAGAAAGTGACTAACATTTGTCCAATCAAGTGGAGGAAATCCACTGCCCAACACACCCCCACCAGGAGGCAGCATATGCGGTGGTTCATGATGGCCACATAGTGCAGAGGTCTGCAGATGGCCACGTAGTGATCAAAGGCCATGAGCACAAGGAGGACAATATCTGAAGCTCCCAAGAAATGTGCAATAAATAGCTGTGTCCATGGAGGCACTGAAGCAGACAGCTTTTGAATCAGGGAGCAAATCAGCTAATATTTTTGGGATTATGGAAGAGGAACAGCAGGCATCTGTCAAGGACAAGAAAGCCAGGAAGAGATAAATCAGGTATTCCAAAGTGTGGCTGCAGATTAAGGTCACCACAATGAGCAGGCTGCCTGTGACAGTGACAATGTAGATGATAAGTAACAGCAAAAATAGAATTCTCTGTATCTGAGGATTCTGTTAAGTCCCATTACAATAAATTCAGTCACAGGCATCCTGTCTTCTTCCATTTCAATGTTGATGGTGAATTCAGAAGTGGGGAATTAACCTGTGAGGCCTGTTTTCAACAGCAAAATGATGTTAACATTTTAATAATAGAAGTTATATTTTTTCTTAGTGCAAGAGGAGTAGAAAAGAAAGTAGAAAGGTGCTACTTTTCCTCCTTTATAAAAAGAGTGAACTTTTGAGGCTAATTCATCTTATTACACAGATGCTCCAAGCCATCTTCAAAGTATTCTGACAGTTGGTCCTGAGACCTTTGCTGGAGGACATCCAGGCACAGGGATCTCACCATCCAGTAAACCTGATTGCTTCTCAGACAATAAGAAAAGTTAAAAACTCTTCCTTAAGTATTATATATATATATATATATATTCTTCTACAACTACTGATTCTGGTTCTGCACATTGTTGATACAAACATTAAATTTAATCCACCCTCCTCTTTCATTTAAAAACCACCTAAATAAATTTAAGAGACAGGTCTATATCTGTCTTCTTTACCTCTTTATCACCATTACTTCATTCAGTGTCTGACTCATATTTGTTTTCAGTAAAATCAAGTAAATAAGTTGGAAGATGCTCATTTCTACTGTTTGCTTTTGTTCAAACTAACTCCAAAAGTAGCATTTACTTTTTTAAAGAAAAAAAGAAAAAATGAGTAATTTATTGGAATGATATAGATAAACTCCTTTCACCCATTAAGATCTCTCACTCTCTCCACCCTGAGCAACTGTCTGCCCTGGTCTGCTCCAATCAGCTCCCTTACCTTCTGGCCAAGAGGTAGCACTAGCTGCATATTAGAGGGAAGGTAAGAAGAAAAGAAGCAATGTCAGGATGTTTACTGTCCTGGATCCATGTTGTGGTTTGTCAGTGGCTGGGTGCCTTTAACTGAGGCTTCACTGTTTGGAAGGACCTTCTGTGTTCCTGAGATCTGTCTCTCCTGTTCTTCCAGGTCCTATTGTAGTGATGGCTTCCTATTCTTACTGGCCCCAGGGTGCTTTATCATCCCTTATCAGTTTCCCTCAACTCTCTCCATAGCTTGACAGGTAAACATATTAAACTTTTTTTAATCTCCTATTTTAAGCAGGCAGTTTCTTTTTAAAACTCCAATGGATGCAGAAATTTTGTGTTTTTTCCTTTGTAAAAATATAAATGTAAATGAGAAAATAATTTTCTGTATAAATTCATCTTATTCATATGGCATCTTTACTTTTGATGTGTAGCTGATAAATAAATTTCATTTTTGTCAGGAAAATATGTTGTGAAAGACTGATATGCAACATAAGAAAAAGTCTTTGTGTTTTCAATAGCATACCCTTGAGGTCATAATTCAATGAGATTTATGCTTTTTGCTAACTTTAATAATTTTACAATTATTGAAGTAGTAGAAAATTGACAAGAATGCAAGTAATTCTTGTCCACAGAAATGCAAATGTTTTCAGGTGAAAGTTTGATTGATTTCCCTAATCATTATAGATAAAGCCAGTTTTGCATTTATTTATAAATTCATTACACATCTCTGATTGAACAATGTTAAAAATGGTACATTGCATTTTCCTTTTGACTAGTTATAATGTCTTACTAGTTCTCTCATTAATCAATGAGCTAAATAAAATCTTTGTCATGTGTTCATTTTATGTTTTATAAAAGTCATGGTTCGACTTAAAAAAAATCTTTCTCTTCCAGATATTATAATAATGAATGACCATTTTAGAGAGAGAAGCTAGAAGCCTCATAAAAGGGAAGATATTCTTACTCTGTGTGCTATCTCATTCTGTATTTTCTGTTTTATTTTGTTTGGGATTTGTTTCTATATAACCAGTTTGTAGAAACCTCCTTAAAACTTGCTTTGAAGTTCAATAGCTCTTTCTCATCTCTGTGTCTATTTTGGTGGTGTCCAAAATATTACAGGTTCTGAGACAATAACAGACTTCAGAAATTAAACCTACTTTCCTCTTGAGAGATATTATTACTTGGTAAATTACAAAGTTCTTCCTTAAGGTTAGCAATTATTAATATATGTAATGATCAAAACCTAATATTGCTTCATGTTTTCTAGGCATTGTGTGAAGAATTTGTATAAATTATTTCATTTAATACTTTTTGAAGAGTTATTTGTAGTTGGAAGATAGGAAAATTGAGACATGGAGGAGTTCACCCTTGTACCGCAGGACATGCAGTTAGTGAGGTGCAGACCTGAAGATACAGCTCAAGACTGTCTGACCCCAAGTCTTCATTTTGATCTTGGTCCTACATTGCCTCCCATGTAAGAACTCACCAAATAGTTAGCAAGAGCCTTCTTTAACATCCATCTTTCAACAAAGTTTTTTGGAAGACTGTTTCCCACCTGAATTTGTGGAGGCATTAAAAAATGGATTCAAAAAACACTTGGGAATTTGAAAGATGTCAACTTCTTCCTCAGAGAATTTTCCATCTCCTCTCTCAGGAGAATTTAGAATTATATAGGTATTTTATTTACTTGTTTAGTCAGTTAACACATAATCCCACCCATATCTTATCTGTCCTAAATCTCTTATATAAAAAGTATCCTACATTGAGCACTTATTCTTTACAATCTTCTTTCATATTTAATCTCAAAATAATTCAATGAGATAAATAGTCAATACATAATTCCTAATTCATACCTAGAAAATCTGAGGCTTAGAATACTTTATTTCATTTGTCCAGGGTGGTGTAACCAGTAACTAGTAGAACTAAAAGTCTATTTCTGCTGTTTCAGTTCCAAGCTGAATTTAAGAGCTCTCTAAAATCAGAAATCTCTGGAAAGTGTTGGACATGTTTCACCATGAGCAGAATAATAATCCTGGAGTTCATATTATACTATAAACAAGCTTTTTGAGAATTCAAGCTCATGGAGGCCAAAATTAGATCTACAAATAAACAAATAATAAAATCTTATACATTGAGAATTAGTGGTTTATTAGAGAGTAGCTAATTTACTCTTTTTATTGTGCAGGCAAAGAATCTGAGACCCAGGGTAGGAAAGGGACATTTCTAAAATTGCACATTCTGATACTGGCATATTAGAGATAAGAATTCAGGTTTTCTAAATTCCAACATGTTTTATTTTTTCCCTCTATGGATTAGCTGATAATCTCACTTGATACAGAGGAATTTAAAAAAAATACATTTTTGTTTGTATAATTGACCATTTAATTAGTTCAATGAACCTCATTGTTTCCCAAGTGAGACCTGCCTAGGGAAATGAGAATTTTGAGAGACCATAACCAAATGCATCCTTTGACTTATTCCTATTGGACTCTTTTATGTAAACAGAAAATGTACAGAGTACATATTTATGACACAGGATTTTTTTAAGCTTCCATTTTCCACACCCATTTAGCCTGTGTCTCCACTTTATTCCTAAACTCAAAAAGTAAATTAAGTTGTAATGTGATAAGACTTAGTCCATGTATTTTTCAGTTCTCTTTGGGAGTCCAGGAATATAGTGATGCTTTTTGCTCATTATTTAGAAAGAGAGATTATTTCCAAATACTTCTACTCAGTCCCTTACACTATGATAACTGAAGCATCAGGGAGCTAATATGGAAATTTATGCCTTCTGTAGAATACACCTAGTTTACTAGATATGTAGAACTGGCCTACTAGGACAGCATTGGGCCAATAGTCTCTCACTTTGTAAAAACTTAATAAATAGAAGCAATTAAATATAGTCAGGAGACTAGAAGGGGGAACTCTTATGCCCCACAACACAGCAGAGCCCAACAGGAAGAAGAAAGACTCCTCCCCTTTCCTGGCAATGGCTGATGAAAAGTCACGGGCTCTTTATTTACTAGAGCCCTCTCAAATTCTTTTCCCTCTCTATAAAAGCATTCTCATTCCCTTGCTTTGGTGAGGAATTGCACATTGTTCACCTTGGTTGCAGGCCCCAGACTGCAATTCTTGCTGGTCCCAAATAAACCTATGTTTGCTGGAGAAATATCTGGCATTGTGTTTGGCTCAGGTCAACAACTATCAGTCAGCTTTCTGACCATGAAGGACCTGGCATTCTGCCACCCAGAGGTGAGTGTTATCTTAGAATATACTTCCAGTAATCTCCAGATAAACTGGAGTATTTCTATTCTCCAGAGTACAATTACCCTGATAAATAGTCACACATCTCTTAGAGAAAGATTAGGTTGAATATTTACACAGTCTATTTGTAGTGATAGTACAGAGTTCTCAGTCAAAAACATCTTATGTCTCCTTTATTCAAAAACCTCTGTATTTGGAAATTATCCACATCTGGTGTTTGGATGAGGAAATGTGATTTTTCTGAATTGGATCCTGGTCATTCAGCTCAGACCTCTGTTCACCAAACCTGGATTATATTTGACTATCATCCTCCTCATCCTCTCCTCCTCCTCCTCCTCCTCATCATCATCATCAACATCACCATGTATTAGCCAGCTTTTATTTCCATAACAAAATACTACAGTCTGAGTAGCTTAAACAACAGACATGTATTTTCTCACAGTTCTGGAGGTTGGATGTCCAAGGTCAAGGTGACTTCAGGGTTGTTTTCTGGTGAGTCCTCTTTTCCCAGCTTGCAGATGGCCACCTTCTCACTCTGTCCTCACAGGGCCTTTCCTCTAAGCAAACATGGGAGCGTGGCTTTGGTGTACATTTCATTTCTTATTAGGACACAAGTTCTATTGGCTTAGGGCCCTACCCTTATGGTCTCAAGGAGTACCACATGTTCCATTCTCCACTGTTCAAGGCTTTCCAGCCTCCTTATCAGGTACCTGAGTGAAGAAACTTGGTAGATGACTTCAGCCTCAGCCAATTTCTAACTGCAACCTCATGAGAGATGCTGAGCCTGAAGTATTCAACTGAAATGACCAAATTCTAGACATACTATAAGCATCTAAAAAAATAAAAAGAGTGTCCATTTTTTAAACCACTAAATTTATGGGTCATTTTTTTATATGGCAATCGTATCTCAAACATAGCAGTAATTTAAACACTTTACTATTGGCTCATGGATAGATATACAAATTGAACAAAATAGCTAAGAAATAGAGTAATAGATAAATAGATTCTATATATGAAAGTAGTGGTATTTCAGGGTATTTAGAAACAGAATTTTGTTACTGAGTCAGGTCAGGCTGCTTGCTGAATGAAAAAATCAATGCACACAAAATTTGGTAGATAGGAAAGCTGCTTTTAATCAGAATGCCAGCAATCTGTGGAGATGGTGGACTCAGTGTCCTCAAAAACTACCTCCAAAGATTCTGCTGACAAATTTAAATGGAAAAAGGGAAGTAATATCAATCAATCATTGAGACAGGGGGTCAGATTCATCAACATCTGCCACTGCACACAGGCTTGTTGGCTTCTTTTGACTTTCCTGGAGAGATTATCTTGTTCACACAGTTTGTTGACACAGTTTGTTTGTGAGATTACTGAAGGGGAACCTAGGAAAGAGATCTGGTGATCTTTTAATTACTCATTCTTCATTTCTACTTTGCTCTACAGAAAAAAAAAAAACAACAAGTTAGGCATGGTATTGTTTGATTAAAAGATTTGAAAGGTGTGCTTGGATATGAACAGAGCATGGGGGTGCCTGGTTAAAAGTTACTTACAATATAAACTTCGCTAAAGTGGCTTCCTGCTGAGGACAGTTTCCTGAAAAGAACTGCTTATAATTGTATAGATACATATTCAAATATCTGCACTCACAGTGAGGAAGCTACATGTGCATTTTTAATGGAAAATAAATACTCACAGTTCATAGGACTTGCCTGAGCATTCAAAAGATAACTTCCAGTAGGAGAGTCTAACCTTTTCACCTGTTGAGCACTTACAACACTTGGGTGTTTCTAGCTGGTTTTACACTATTTCTACTGTCATGTGTTGGGTCTGTCGGAGCCATAAACATATTTTAATAATAATTATTGAAACTTTTGAGATTCTCTTTGTAAAAAGAAGCTACTAGTTAAATATAAAAAATGTTATTGAGGTTTTAAACAGAAAATAATAGGTAGCAGAGACACTAGCAGATATTTGCCAGTGTTCATAGCAGCATTACTCACAATAGTGAAGAGATGGAAACAACCCAATTGCCGTTCGACTAATGAATGTATAAACAAATTGCGCTTTATATACAGACAACGGAATACTATCCAGTCTTTAAAAGGAAGGAAAGTCTAATACATGCTACAACGTGGATGAACTTTGAAGATATATGATAAGTGAAATAAGCCAGACACAGAAAGGCAAATATTGTATGATCTCCCTTTTATGAGGTTCTTAGAATAGTTTTATTCACAGTGACAGGGCATCTGTGGTTACCGGGGGCTGGGAAGTGAGGAGCTGTGGTGTTGTTGTTTAGTGGGTGCAGAGTTTCAGTTTGAGATGATGAGGAAGTTCTGGAGATGGAGAGTGGTGATGGATGCACAGTAATGTGTTATGTATATTTTACCACAATAAAAATTTATCAACAAATAAATATCTACACAGAACCAGAACATTTAAAATAGCATGCACAAGGTAACAATGTACAAAGAACTATATTAATCTTTTCTGTTATCTTCATATATTAAAATACAATACAAATACAAAATAGTTGTTGAAATCTCTACATTATGTAACACCATCTAAACAAACATTGTGAAGATCATATGTATATCCTGTTAGGATATTTTGTTATGTTTTGCTATCTATCTACTTCAGTATTCATTTAGAGGATTCTAAAACAAAATGTTGGAGAAAATTATTCTCATTGTACACAGTCTAATAACATTTTACCAAATGGGAAAGTCTATATTATATTATTCTCAGAGCTTCTGTCATTAAATGTTCACCATTATATGAAAAGCACTGCTTATTAAGAAAGATACATAATTCATTGGGAATAATTCTATTTTCCCTGTTCTCATAGCAGTGAAGAATTCTGTGAATGTATTACCTGGGTTTCCATTTCCTCTTCGATCACTTGTTCCAATCCAGGCTTCTTCAATTTCATCTTTGGTTTTTGAAAATGGGGGTCTAGTTTGATGAAGATAAGGCAGAATTCCCACCATATCAACCCTGCTGTGACTGCAGAGAAAAAATCAGGACAGACTTAGTCATTACAGCTGGAAAAGCTTTGTCACATAAGGATATATCTTTCTGTGTGCACAGAGCATGACCATCTTATTCAACTTTTACAAACATTTTACAGTTTAGATTGTAGACTAATTCAGAGTTGCTTTCAAGAATAAACAGTTTGGGGACTTCCCTGCTGGTGCAGCAGTTAGAAATCTGCCTGCCAGTGCTGGGGACGCAGGTTCAATCCCTGATCCAAGAAGTTCCCATATGCTGCAGAGCAACTATTCCCATGAGCCACAACTATAGAAGCCCACACCCTCTAGGGCCCACATGACACAACTACTGAGCCCACATGATGCAACTCTGAATCCCACATGCCTGGAACCCATACTCCACAACAAGAGAATCCACTGCAATGAGAAGCCCTTGCACCACAACAAAAGGTAGCCCCCACTCATCACAACTAGAGAAAGCTTGTGCCCAGCAACAAAGACCCAATGCAGCCAAAAATAAATTTTAAATAAATTAATAATGTATATATACAGTTCAACATGGTGGATAAGTCATCAAATTTCAAAATTATCATTGAAAATATATTTCAAGATCAAATGTATAATGGCAGTATTATGTTTCACTGATGAAATTAAGTGAACAAAACTTTAATAATATTTTTAGTCAATAATGTAAAGAGCTGAATAATTGAAGAAATGGACTTTATTTGGGATATTTTTAAAGCGTTTATATGACTATTTTAATATGATTCATGCCAAGTAAAGTAATGGCTTTTATTTTACATCCTGACATTATTATATTAATATAACGTTAATGCCCAAGGAGACGTCTCCTCCTAGGTAAGGGAGGATTTGACTGGGTACATAGTCAACAATGAACAATAAATCATTTCACCATGTTATTAAAACAGTTTGTCCATGAGGCTGCTTGTTCAAGATTAAATTCACTGGGCAGTCATACTCTATAGAACTTAGACCTTCCATATGATCCCTCAAATACATTGTATATTTCCAGAGGCTTCACCTGGCCAATCAATTTAGGGGGATTAGTGAAAAGTTAGCATTCTAATAGCAAAGAGTAAGTGACTTATTAATAGTAAAGACATAAGTTTGCTTGAACAAGAATCTTTATTTCAATTAATCAGTGTATATTTGAAATACTCAAATCCAAGAGGGCACTGGAGTGAAGTTAAAAAGATTAAGTCTTTGTGTATGGCAGACATATTTAATGAAATTATTGCTAATCAATTTACTAAAAGTTTCAATTTAACTCAGATAACATCCACATACGAACTTTCAGATCAGAATTTCTGTCCAAAAGAAAATAATCTTTCTTGTAAAGAAATGCAATAAGCAGTTTAATACCAAGAAAGCAAATAACCCAATTCACCAATGGGCAGAAGATCTAAATAGACATTTCTACAAAGGTGATATACATATGTCCAACAAACACATGAAAAGATGCTCAACATCACTAATCATTAGAGAAATGCAAGTCAAAGCCACAATGAAGTATCACCTCACACTGGTCAGAGTGATCATCATCACAAAATCTGGAAACAACAAATGTTGGAGAGGGTGTGGAGAAAAGGGAACTCTCCTGCACTGTTGGTGGGAATGTAAGTTGGTACAGCCACTATGGAAAACAGTTTGGAGGTTCCTTCAAAAACTAAAAATAGAACTACCATATGATCCAGTTATCCCACTCCTGGGCATATACCCAGAGAAACCCATAAGAAACATGTACCATAATGTTCATTGCAGCACTATTTACAATAGCCAGGGCATGGAAGCAACCTAAAAGTCCATCAACAGATGAATGGATAAAGAAGATGTGGCACATATATACAATGGAATATTACTCAGCCATAAAAGGGAATGAAATTGAGCTATATGTAATGAGGTGAGTAGACCTAGAGACTGTCATACAGAGCCAAGTAAGCCAGAAAGAGAAAAACAAATACTGTATGCTAACTCATATATATGGAGTCTAAAAAAGTCGTACAGATGAACGCAGTGAGAGGTTAAGAATAAAGATGCAGATGCAGAGAATGGACTGGAGAACACAGGGTTTAGTGGGGGGTAGGGTGGGTGAAGGGGAAGCTGGGACAAAGTGAGAGAGCAGCATATACATATACACACTACCAACTGTAAAACAGATAGCGAGTGGGAAGTTGCTGTATAACAAATGGAGATCAAATCGATGATGATGGTGATGCCTTAGAGGGCCAGAACAGGGAGGGTGGGAAGGAGTCGCTGGAGGGAGGTGATATGGGGATATATGTATAAATACAGCTGATTCACTTTGGTGCACCTCCAAAAATGGTACAAGAGTGTAAAACAATTATATTCCAATAAAGAGCTTAAAAAAAAGGAAAAAAAAAGAAATGCAGAAACAGGTAACTGAAACATAGTTTGAAAGACACATTATAAATTAATATAAGAAGGAAAACAGAAACTAAATCAAAGGGTCTTTAATGTAGCTATGACAGGTTCTTAAATTTGAATCTCTCTACATGTGGTCTAATAAAACATACATTCTAATAGGATAGGCTCTGAACATCACACATAACTAACACATGTAGTGTAACTGAGACACTGATCATGTACAAATTTCAAATTAACTCTAAATAAGGAAATCAATATGAAATTTCTTCAGCGAGGTCACTAGAACTTATGGATCAATCCGAGAGGAGAGTGAAGGAATCCTGAAAAGACTGCAGGGAAGAGAATAGGGAAGTATCAATCCCAAGAAAGAGGAAACAACCATAATCACACGTAAAAGAGTAAATCACACTAATTTTAAGACACGAAAGAAAAAGGTCTGTGATGTGGCAAATCAGAGTGTACAGAGAAGGAACTTGAAGATGTGCAGGATATAAGATGACATAGTCAGAAAAACATCACTTCTGGGGGTGATGAGGGTAAATAGACATGGAAGGTGCTCTTTGGAGATTTGGTAAAGGAAAAGAGGGAAGAAAGAAGAGCAAATGAAGGTCCTGAGGAAACAATTAATGACAAACTGAAGATACACCACTTTTCCAACAAGAGCCTGCCTCTGTATCAGACAGACCTGGGAGGGCTTTCATTGTTATCTTCTTTGCATGACTTACTATGGTCACCTTAGAACATCTGCATCGCCACGTGTATTTAGTTAAATATTGTATTTTGTGCATCATAAGGTATTAGCTAAAAAGTCATTTAATACGTTTCTGAACCAGCTGAAGATCTTACTATGTGCTGTCTACATCTTACCTAATAAATGGATGAAATCCAGCAAACTCAAATCTTACATGTAAAACTTAATATGTAAAGAAAGTAACTGAGCACTTCTTCCTCCCTTACCAATTAGTAACAAGATGGAAAACTTAACCTTAATTTAGGAAAACAATCTTATATAATCAAGAATACTGTAGACTAACTTATTTTTTGTTTGTCTTTTATTTTCTCTTTATTTTTTCATGGAAAAGATTTTATTTTAAACATATAATGCTGAGTAAAAAATTATACACAGTCTGGTTATATTAAAATTTCTGTAAATTTTACAGCCACAGTGTGAATATTTTTTGACTTACCCTTGTAGCATTGTATACATGTCAATCCCAAAATCCAAACCTATCCCTTCCCCCCATTCTGCACCCCTGATAACCATAAATTTGTTTGCTAAGTCTGTGAGTCAGTTCCTGTTTTGTCAAGTTCATTTGCATCATTTTTTTAGATTCCACATATGTCATATCATATGATATTTGTCTTTCTCTGTCTGACTTACATCGCTTACTATGATAATTTCCAGGTCCTTCATGTTGCTGCAAATAACACTATTTCATTCTTTTTAATGGCTGAGTAACATTCCATTGTATATATGCACCATATATTCTTTATCATTTCCCCTGCAGATGGACATTTAGGTTGCTTCCATGTCTTGGCTATTGTAAACAGTGCTGCAATGGATATTGAGATGCAAGCATCTTTGCAAATCATGTTTTACTTTGGATACATGTCCAAGAGTGGGATTGCTGGATTATATGGTGGCTCTATTTTCCATTTTTATAGGAACACCCATACTGTTCTCCGTAGTGGCTGTACCAATTTACTTCTCAGCAACAGTATAGAAGGGTTCCCTTTTCTTCAAACCTTCTTGAGCATTTACTGTCTGTAGATTTTTTGATGATGGCATTCTCACTGTTGAGAGGCAATACCTTGTTGTAGTTTTGGTTTGCATTTCTCTAATAATTAGTGATGTTGAGCATCTTTTCATGTGCCTCTTGGCCATCTGTATGTCTCCTTTGGAAAAATATATTTTTAGGTCTTCTGCCAATTTTTTTTATTGTGTTGCTTGTTTACTTGTTTGATCTTGAGCTGCATGAGCTGCTTGTGAATTTTCAAGATTAATCCCTCGTTGGTCACATCATTTCAAATATTTTCTCCCATTCTGAGGATTGTCTTTTTGCTGGCATTTAATTTCCTTTCCTGTGCAAAAGCTTTTGAGTTTAATTAGGTCTCATTAGTTTATTTTTGTTTTTATTTTCATTACTCTATGAGGTGGATCAAAACAGATCTTACTGTGATTTATGTCAGAGAGTGTTCTATGTTTTCCTGTGAAAGATTTATAGTATCCAGTCTTACATTTAGGTCTTTAATTCATTTTGAGTTTCTTTTTGTGTATGGTGTTAAAGAATGTCCTAATTTCATTTTTTTAAACATGTAGCTGCCCAATTTTCCCAGCATCTTATATTGAAGAGACTGTCTATCTTTCCTCCATTTTATAGTCTTGCTGCCTTTGTTGTAGATTAATTGGCCATAGATGTGTGGATTTATTTCTGGGCATTCTATGCTGTTCCATTGATCCATATTTCTGTTTTTGTGCCAGTACCATACTGTTTTGATGACTGTGGCTTTGTAGTATAGTCTGAAGTCAGGGAACTTGATTCCTCCAGCTCTGTTTTTCTTTTTCAAGATTCCTTGATTACTTAGGGTCTTTTGTATCTCCATAAAATTTTTAAGATTTTTTGTTGTTGTTGTTCTAGTTCTGTAAAACATGCCATTGGTAATTTGATAGGGATTGCATTGAATCTGCAGATTGCCTTGGGTAGCATAGTCATTTTCACAATATTGACTCTTCAAATCTGAGAACATGGTATATCTTTACAGTTATTTGTGTTTTCTTCAATTTCTTTCATCAACATCTTATAATTTTTGGAGTATAGGTCTTTTGTCTCCTTAGGTAAGTATATTCCTAGGTATTATATTCTTTTTGATGCAATGGTATTTGCATTTATTTTCTTAACTTCTCTTTCTGATCTTTCACTTTTAGTGTATAGAAATGCAATAGTTTTTTTTTTTTTTTTGTATTAATTTTTTTATCCTCAACTTTACCAAATTCATTGATGAGCTCTAGTCCTTTTCTGGTAGCATCTTTAGGATTTTCTATGTATAGTATTGTATCATCTACAAAGAGTGACAGTTTAATTTCTTATTTCTCAATTTGGATTCTTTTCATTTCTTTTACTTTTCTGATTGCTGTGGCTAGGACTTCCAAAGCTATGTTGGATAAAGGTGGTGAGACTGGACATTCTTGTCTTATTCCTGATCTTAGCAAAAGAGCTTGCAGCTTTTCACCATTGAGAATGATGTTAGCTGTAGCTTTGTCATCTATGGCCTTTATTATATTGAGGTATGTTCTCTCTATGTCCACTTATCAGAGAGTTTTTATCATAAATGAATGTTGAATTTTGTCCAAAGATTGTTCTGCATCTATTCAGATGACCATCTGGTTTTTGTTCTTCAATTTGTTGATGGTGTGTATCACACTAATTAATTTGTGGATATTAAAAAGTCTTTGCATCCCTGAGATAAATCTCACTTGATCATGGTGTATGAAAGTTTTCATGTACTTTTGGATTCAGTTTGAAAGTATTTTGTTAAGGATTTTTGCATCTATCTTCATCAGTGATATAGACCCGTCATTTTCTTTTTTTGTGTGGTATCTTCATCTGGTTGGTATCAGGCTGATGGTGGCCTCATAGAATGCATTAGTATTTTTCCTCTTCAGTTTTTTGGAGTAGTTTCAGATGTATAGGTGTTAACTCTTCTCTAAAAGTTTGATAGATTTCACCTGTGAAGCCATCTGATCCTGGACTTTTGTTTGTTGGAAGATTTTTGATCACAGTTTCAATTCCAGTACTTGCAATTGGTCTGTTTACAGAAATTTTCTATTTATTCCTTGTTCAGCCTTGGGATATTGTACCTTTCTAAGAATTTGTCTATTTCTTCTAGGTTGTTCATTTTATTGGTATGTAGTTGCTTGTAGTAGTCCCTTATGATCCTTTGTTTTTCTGTAGTGACAGTTGTAACTTGTTCATTTCTAGTTTAATTAATCTGAGTCCTCTCCCCCCCCCTTTTTTTTTTTTTGTTTTCTTTTTTGATGAAGCTGGCTAAAGGTTTATCAATTTTGTTTATCTTTTCAAAGAACCAGGTTTTTGTTTCATTTATCTTTGCTATTGTTTTCTGTGTCTCTTTCTCACTTATTTCTACTCTGATCTTTATGATTTCTTTCCTTCAACTAACTTTATGTTTTGTTTGTTCTTCTTTCTCTAGTTGCTTTAGGTGTAAACTTAGGTTTTTTATTTCAGATTTTTCTTATTTCCTGAGGAGAGATTTTATTGCTATAAACTTTCCTCTTAGAAATGCTTTATTTGTATCCCATAGGTTTTGGGTCATTGTAACTTCATTTTTGTCTCCAGGAGTTTTTTGATTTCCTCTTTGATTATTTCACTGATTCATTGGTTGTTTAGTATGCTTTGCCTTCAGATGTTTATGTTTTCACTTTTTTTTTGTAGTTTATTTCTAATCTCATAGCATTGTAGTCAGAAAAGATGCTTCATATGATTTTAATCTTCTTCAATATACAAAGGCTCACTTTGTGGCCTAGCATGTGATCATTCCTGGAGAATGTTCCATGTGCACTTGAGAAGAATGTGTATTCTGCTGCTTTTGGATGGAATGCTATATAAATATCAATTAAGTCCATCTGGTCTAATGTATCATTTAAGGCTTGTGTTTCCTGGTTGATTTTCTGTCCATTGATGAAAGTTGGGTGTTAAAATCCCCCACTATTATTGTGTGACTCTCAAATTCTCACTTTATGGCTGTTAGTATTCATCTTATATATCAAGGTGCTCCTGTATTGGGTACACATAAAAATACAATCATTATATTTTCTTCTTGGATTGATTCTTTCCTTGTCTCTTAAACAGTCTTTATTTTAAAGTCTATTTTGTCTAATATGAATACTGCTACTCCAGCATCCATTTGATTTCCATTTGCATGGAATACCTTTTCTATCCCCTCACTTTCAGTCTGTATATGTTCCTAGATCTGAAGTGAGTCCCTTCTAGACAGCATATATATGTGTCTTGCTTTTGTATCCATTCAGCCAGTCTATGGCTTTTGGTCAGAGCATTTAATCTGTTTGCATTTAAGGTAATTATTGATTTATATGTTCTTACTGCCATTTTGTTAACTGTTTCGGATTTGTTTTTGTATGACTTTTTTCCTTCCCTTTCTCTCTTGTTCTCTTCTCTTGTGGTTTGATGACCATCTTTAGTTTTGTGTTTCAGTTGCTTTTAAATTTGTGTGTGTGTATCTATTGTAGTCTTTGGGTTTACTGTCCCCATGCAGTTTAAATATACCAGTCTATATATGAACAAGGTTGTTTTACATTGCTGGTCTCTTTCCCACTTAGAGGAGTTCCTTTAGCATTTGTTGCAAGTTGGTTTAGTGTTGCTAAATTCTCTTAGTTTTTGCTTGTTGGTAAAGCTTTTGATTTCTCCTTCAAATCTGAATGAGAGACCTTCTGGGTGGAGTATTCTTGGTTACAGATTCTTCCCTTTCATCACTTAAATATATCATGCCACTCCCTTCTGGTCTGCAGAGTTTCTGCTGAGAAATCAGCTGATAAACTTATGGGAGTTCACTTGTATGTTATTTGTTGCTTTTCCCTTGTTGTTTGCAATACTTTTCCTTCATCTTTAATTTTTGTCAGCTTGACTACTTTGTGTCTTGGTGTGTTTCTCCTTGGAGTTATCCTGCTTGGGACTCTCTGTGCTTCTTGGACTTGGGTGACTATTTCCTTTCCTATGTTAGGAAAGTTTCAGCTATTATCTCTTCAAATATATTCTCAAGTTCTTTTTCTCTCTTCTCCTTTAGGGACTCCTATAATGTGAATATGGTGCATTTAATGTCATGCTAGATGTCTCTTAGACTGTGTTCGTTTTTTTCCAGTTGTCTTTCCTTTACCCTGTTCCATGGCAGTGATTTCCACTATTCTGTCTTCCAGGTCACTTAAATGTTCTTCTGCTTCAGTTATTCAGCTATTGAGTCTTTCTAGTGTATTTGTCATTTCAGTTATTGTACTGTTCATCTCTGTTTGCTTTCTCTTCAGTTCTTTTAGGTCTTTTTTTAAACTTATCTCACATCTTCTCAATCCTTGCCTTCATTCTTTTTCTGAGATCTTGGAGCATCTTCACAGTCATGATTCTGAACTCTTTTTACAATAGATTGCCTATCTCAACTTCACTTAGTTGTTCTTCTGGAGTTTTATCATTTTCCTTCATCTGGGACATATCCTCTGCCATCTCATGTTGTATAACTTTTTGTGATTGCAGTTTCCATTCCACAGTCTGCAATATTATAGTTCTTCTTGCTTTTGCTGTCTGCCCTCTGGTGGATGAAGCTGTCTAAGTGTCTTGTGTAGGCTTGCTGATGGGAGGGACTGGCTCCTGCCAACTGGTAGGTAGAGTTTGGTCTTGTCCCTCTAGAGGGCAGGGCTGTGCTCTGTGTGACTTTTAGTACCTTGTTTGCTAATGTGTGGCATTGTGCTTCCATCCTGTTGGTTGCTTTTCTTGAGGTGTCCCAGTATTGGAGTTTTCAGGCTGTAGGGTGGGCTCATGGCAGCCTACAGGAGGACTCATGTCAATGAGTACTGCCCAGATGTGCCACTGCCAGTGTTTTGGTCTCTTTCATGGTCTACTGTCACCCCTGCCTCTGCAGGAGACCCTCCAATACTAGCAGGTAGGTCTGGTCCAGTCTCTTATGAGGTCATTGCTTTTTTACCCTGGGTCCTGTTGTGCACATGAACTTGTCTGCCCTCCAGTAGTGGATTTTCTTTTTCCTCCAGCCCTTTGGAATTCCTGTGATCAAACCCCATTGGATTTCATAGCCAGATACTCTAGGGGCTCCTGTTTCTGTTCTGGACACTCAGGCTGAGAATCCTGATGTGGGACTTAGGACTTTCACTGGTGTGGCAGACCTTCTGTGGAATAATTGCTTTCCAGTTTGTAGGTCACCCACCTAGTGGGCATGGGATTTGATTTTATCATCATTGCACTCCTCCTACAGTCTCCTTGTGGCTTCTTCATTGTCTTTGGAGGTAGGGTATCTTTTTTGATAGGTTCCAGCATTTTTTGTTGATTTTTGATGGGTCTGCAGCAGTTGGTTGTGATTTTGGTATTTACTTAAGAAAGGGTGAGTTAATGGCCTTCTACTTTGCCATCTTGAGTTAGTTTATTTGCTGTGGACTACATTTTGACTCAGAGCTGGAGACCTACTATATGCATAGGTATAATTCTTTATATCCACTCCACCTGAATGCAAGAAGCTACTCATGTTTTCTGCTTATCTGAATTAAGTTAAAGAATTTGCTACATCAATGGTGTCTACAACAGCTCAGAAACAAAATTTATATGTTCCAGTAAGAATAAGTCACAGAAAATACAACTGATACAATGCCTCAAAATGTGTAATAATACACAGTAAGTCCCTATAATCCACAAATATTTTAATACTTGAATATTAAATGGATTTATAGTATTTGTCACCTGGAAAACCAGAATGGTGGTTTTGTAAAAAGTATTTCATAAGAACCACCAGAAGAGTGAGAAATATATAAAAAGCATGCGTTTTAAAGAATTAGAGAAGTAACAAAGGGTACATGTTTTGTGGGGCCAATATTTTGAACAGAAGAGAAGCCAGGAGCTAAACCTTGCATTTTAAGTCCTCTTTTCACCAAAGATATGGGCTGATTCTAAAGAAAACACATAGGAAAGCTGAAAAGGCTGAGTGGAAGTCCTACAGATATTTTCCCTAAGGATAATAAATGGGATTGAATTCCTACCAGGAGGAAGAGGACTTTGAAAACAACCAGGCTTTTATTTGAGATCACAAAAATGATTTTTACTCTTTTATATCCATAAAAGAAAGACAGATGCAGGAGATGATTCAAAAAAAGCCTTGCTGCAACTTATGTCAAAGAGTATTTTACCTGTGTTTTCTTCTAGGAGTTTTATAGTGTCTGGTTTTACATTTGGGTCTTTAATCCATTTAGGATTTATTTTTGTATATGGCATAAGGAATACTTTTTAAGAGACACTCATTCCTCCATTGTATATTCTTGCCCCTTGGAGACAGCCTTGTACAACTTAGTAAACACAGTCACCCGAGTATCAAGACTGGCATTGCTGTGTGGTCAAATTATGGAAGAAATACCTCCAGTTGAAGACTGTGTTTGGCAAAGTGACATTTTTGAGAAGTAACACAAGTTGGAGTGTTGTGTCAGGGAAGTTCTGATTTATAAAGAGTAACATAATAACATGAGATGACCTGATAACCAGCATTGCAGTTATCCCCCACTTTCCTGAAAGTTCACCTTAGCCACTTTGCTTTTGTGAAGATCAACCATTAGTCCCTGTTTTCACTAATGGGACAATATATGCAGTGAATTTTAGATTTAAAAAATTTTCATTACCATATTAATGTGGGCTTTTTGTAAAAGTGAAGTGGCATAAATTGAACTTTGAAAAAGAAGGAAAAGCTTGTAGTGCTGAAATGTATTGCTCCACGTGAGACAAGGCAACAACATACTGACATCATCTTCCTGAAGGACAAAGTGAATCATTAAGACTGCAGATAATTCTTATCTATAGATCTAAACATACAACAGACAGATCTGTTTCATTTAAAAGAAAGTAAAACTGTGTTTTACAAACATGAATTGGCAGTTTATAGCTGAAACTTTTGAAAGGGAGTTGCATTCCAGTGATAGTTCCTGACATGCTCATAGGGGAAGCATGTAATATGTGAGGTAAGTAAAGTAGTAAAACTCTTTTGGCTTTAATTTGCTTCTCTGCAAAGTGGATATAAATAGTAGAACTAACAGTTTAGTGTACTTGGATAAATCATTTGAAGTGAATACACCTGATAGATAATAAATTGTTAATTTAATGTAAATATATGTAGCAGACCTACAGAGCAATAGCTTTGGAACTTAATCATCTGCTTTTTTGTTGAGATGTGATAAAAGATGTTCATCCTTGTCTTAAGTGGCTCTCATGTGTTGGTATGGAAGATTAAAACATTTCCTTTATATTCAAGAAAAACTATGATCCATAAAGATATTTAGAAAATAGAAGAAATGAGTAATTTCAAAATCTCTGGCTTATTCTTTGTGACAAGGAAATAATTATATTGTGAATCATTCTTTCCTCCTTTTGTTGTTGCCTCTTTTTTGCCTTTGGTAAAGTCACAGTACAAAAAAAAATCAAACACAATTGCTTCACTCAATTGTCCCTTCCCTGTGTATCTACCCAAGAATTTCTTCCTCTTATTTGCTTTACAACAAATAGAAGAAGTTCTGAGATCAATATCCTAAGAAAAAAAACAATTTCATCCAAAAAACATATGTGAAGAATTTAGTGAAGTAACAGTAAGACTCTGGAGAAAATTATACTCTACAATCATCAAACTAAGGGTTTATAGTTGTTCTTTCCATTGTCTATTCTGAATTTGTAAACATGAACATTGAAGACTTGAAAAACTACATTGAAAGTTAACAAAATGCCTAAAATATGTTTAGGCAATATTAAATAATCAATAAATATTAATTACTGGGCCTTATTTTCCTGTCAATGATGTACAAAATTTCTTACTTTCTGTCACAATTTACAAGTTACAATCCTCCCTATGTACATAAATCATCCTCTTATTGACATCGTGAAAAGCCTAGGTTACTTTCCTTTTCAACAAACTCCTCATGGCATTTTTCACCTCTGTGTTTCTCACTGTGTAAATGATAGGATTTAACATGGGAGTGAGGATTGCAAAGAACACACTCACCAATGTGTCTGCAGGGTAATTAGCCACAGAACACATGTGGGTGAATATACATGGTACAAAAAAAGTACCACTGCTGTAAAGTGGGATCCACATGTAGAGAGGGCCTTGCGTCATCCTTCAGAGCCATGGGATTTTAGGGAGCTCAGCATGGCTATGTAGGAAATAAGTAGCATGAAAAAAATGAGTAAGCATATGCCCCCCTGTTGGCTGCCACCACCATTCCAAGCCTGTAAGTCTCAGTGCAAGCAATTTCCAGCAGTGAGAAAGAATCATACATGAAGTGGCCAAAGATATTGGGACCACAGAAGGTCAGGTCCACCGTGAAAAGAATCTGCAGTGTTGCATGCAGGATTCCCCCAATCCAGACCAGCAATGCCAAGACCTGGCAGAGCCCTTCTCATGATGGTTGTGTAGTGCAGAGGCTTGCAAATGGCCACATAGCAGTCATAGGCCATGATAGTGAGGACAATGGTCTCTGATGCTCCCAGGAAGTGCTCCAAAAAGAGCTGAGTCAGGCAGCCATGCCAGGAGATAGTTTTACTGTGGTACAGCTGGTCATTGATCATTTTGGGTGTGGTCACAGAGGTGAAGCAGCCATCTATGAAGGACAAGTGAGTGAGAAAGAAGTACATGGGAGCAGAAAGTGTGGGGCTGAGGGAGATGGTAATGACAATGAGCAGATTGGCCAGCATGGTGAATAGGAAAATGAACAGGAAAACAATGAAGAGGATTTTCTGCAAGTGTGGGTTCTGTGTGAAACCCAAGAGAACAAATTCAGTCACATTGTTGGGAGGCATGAGGACATCCATTTAGGACGTAACACCTTCCTGGGGCTGGAATTACCTACAGAGAAGTAAAAAATGATACCAATAAGTAATGAAAGTATTGTGCTATAAATTTCTTACAACAAAAATACAGTATTCATTTTGACTTCAGAGGATGTCGTTACAATTTTCCCCAGTACTTGTCTTGATTCTTTCTCACGTCTGCCATGATGCTTCCCATCTCTTTAGACACCTAGTGCCTGTGTCCTGTAAAATATTTGTAGGATAACTTTTGATGTGTAATATACTGAGAAAGCACTGGATTATCTGCATGGGATCTGGATTCTTCTCCTGGTTCCAACTTCATATGAGTCTGCTAAGTCATCTCAGTTTCCCATGCTTCTGAGCCCTAGTCAGTGTCTGTGAGGATACACACTGTATTTGTAAGACATGTCTTGTAAGCCGAGAGGTGGCCCACAGAGGTAAGAGCTACTTTATCTTCCATGAGATTTTACACCTGAACCCTCTGCTCTAACTAAAGAGAAAGTCATGGTCAATAAATATTTATTATAAGCAAGGGGTTTAGGAAAATATGTATAAGTCACTGGTGACACACTTTACCTGGTACCAACCAGCACACAATAGCTATTCAGCTGTGCTTCTTCACTTAATATAGTGCCTGGCATGATGTCTGCAGTGTCTGAAACCTATCAGGTGATGAGTAAATGCTTGGTGAATTGCCATTCACCATGGATAATTCTATACCTGATCCCCAGACCATAAATCTAGGAGAAATTCAAGTATTCTTTTTCTCCTGCTCTGTTCATCATTACTCTCTACTTTAGAAGAAACATAAACAAGCATATGAAAGGAAGCTGCACTCCAGTTTAATAGTTTCTGACACACCTTATAAAAGTATGAAACTATTTAATCAACTCTAGGAAAAAGTATGTTACCATGTCTTCTTACTTTCAAGATACTTATAGTCTTGTTAAGCAATATTTTTCATTCTTCAAAATTCTGTTCCATATAAAATTTAACATGGTCATATTCAGTAAATGTACAGCTTCTAGAGACTTGGGTAAAAACAAACAAACAAACAAAGAGCAACAACAACAAAACTCTTCCACAGGTTTTCAGTAAACAAGGATCTTTCAAGCAGAGGAAATCCTTATTTTCAAAGCTCCAAAGATAAGAATTTGATGTGGAGAACAGAAAGAAATAGTCTGCTGGGTAAGATAGAGAGACAGATAATGTATTAATTCATACACATATACACAGGCTAACAGAGACATATAAAATCTATTACTTATGATAAGTACCTATTTCAATTACACTCATTCAACAAATAGCTACTGGACACTTACTATGTATATGAATACATATCTGTTCACATAAAGTCATGAAGTGTGTCCCAGTCAAATGCCCTTAATAATTGAAATGTCATTACCAAACAGCAGCAAGGCATTCATCCATGATAGGAATAATATCCCCACTCCTTTATATTTTTGCTACATGCATTCTCATGCCTTCTAATCCCATATTCCCATAACATTCCTCATCCATCATTGCTGCTTAAATGACACTGCATTACTAAGACAATGAGAAATTTGGGGACATAAATTTCCCAAAGAAAAGAGAAGACATAAATATAATAAAATGTATTCTGCAAAAGTATGTCTTTCCTTTCAAGGATAAATGGATAAAGAGCTTTTTTTTTAATTATCCAAAATGAACACAACATTGCAAATCAACCATAATCCAATAAAAATTAATTAAAAAATGAATACGATAGTGATGAGGAAACAAAGTGCAACAGCTTCACTGCATTTTCTTATTCTGAGAATGGATCCCCCAATATATCAGAAAAGGGTATAGTGTACATAAACCAAGAAATAGATATAATTAATAAGTTGTTTTAGAAATAATGTGAAGAAATAGAAATTACTTATTCATTTTCTTTGCCTCAACAATACTCTTTCTAGAAATAAAACCTAATGAAAAATATTTTTAAAGGAGAAAAATTATTATTTACAAATATGTTCAACACAACTATTAAGTGCTGAGGAAACTTAGAAACGGTATGGAATGTTCAACATTGGAGAAATGGGTAATTGAAATATAGTGCATCTTTTGCATAATGTGTAGATTTTAACAGAGATTTATTTTTATTATTTTTTATGATTTTTTTTTATTTTTTTGGGGGGTACACCAGGTTCAATCATCTGTTTTTATACACATATCCCCGTATTCCCTCCCTTCCTTGACTCCACCCACCTCAAGTCCCCCCCACCGTCCCCACCCCAGTCCTCTAAGGCATCTTCCATCCTTGAGTTGGACTCCCTTTGTTATACAACAACTTCCCACTGACTACCTATTTTACAGTTGGTAGTATATATATGTCTGTGCTACTCTCTCGCTTCATCTCAGTTTCCCCTTCACCCCCTGCCCCTTCCCATACCTCGAGTTCTCCAGTCCATTCTCTGTATCTGCATCCTTGTTCTTGTCACTGAGATCATTAGTTCCATTTTTAGATTCCGTATATGTGAGTTAGCATACAATATTTGTCCTTCTCTTTCTGACTTACTTCACTATGTATGACAGATTGTAGTTCTATCCACCTCATGACATATAGCTCCATCTCATCCCTTTTTGCAGCTGAGTAATATTCCATTGTATATATATGCCACATCTTCTGTATCCATTCATTTGTTGATGGGCATTTCGGTTGCTTCCATGTCCTGGCTATTGTAAAGAGTGCTGCAATAAACATTAAGGTACATGTTTCTTTTGGGATTATGGTTTTCTTTGGGTATATGCCCAGGAGTGGGATTACTGGATCATATGGTAATTCTATTTGTAGTTTTTTAAGGAACCTCCAAATTGTTTTCCATAGTGGCTGTACCAACTTACATTCCCACCGACAGTGCAGGAGAGATCCCTTTTCTCCACACCCTCTCCAACATTTGTGCTTTCCAGATTTTGTGATGATGGCCATTCTGATTGGTGTGAGGTGATACCTCATTGTGGCTTTGACTTGCATTTCTCTGATGATGAGTGATGTTGAGCATCTTTTCATGTATGTGTTGGCCATCTGTATGTCTTCTTTGGAGAAATGTCTATTTAGGTCTTCTGCCCATTTGTGGATTGGGTTATTTGCTTTTTTGGTATTAAGCTGCATGAGCTGCTTGTATATTTTGGAGGTGAATCCTTTGTCCGTTGTTTCATAGGCAATTATTTTTTTCCCATTCTGAGGGTTGCCTTTTAGTCTTGTTTATGGTTTCTTTCACTGTGCAAAAGCTTTTAAGTTTCATGAGGTCCCATTTGTTTATTCTTGATTTTATTTCCATGATTCTAGGAGGTGGGTCCAAAAGGATCTTGCTTTGATGGATGTCATAGAGTGTTCTGCCTAGGTTTTCCTCTAGGAGTTTGATAGTGTCTAGCCTTACAAGTAGGTCTTTAATCCATTTGGAGTTTATTTTTGTGTATGGTGTTAGGAAGTGTTCTAATTTCATTCTTTTACTTGTTGCTGTCCAATTTTCCCAGCACCACTTATTGAAGAGGCTGTCTTTTTTCCATTGTATACTCGTGCCTCCTTTGTCAAAGATAAGGTGCCCATATGTGTTTGGGCTTACTTCGGAGTTCTCTATTCCATTCCATTGATCTTCCTTTCTATTTTTGTGCCAGTCCCATACTGTCTTGATCACTATGGCCTTGTAGTATAGTTGGAAGTCAGGAAGCCTGATTCCACCAACTCCATTTTTCGTTCTCAAGATTGCTTTGGCTATTCGGGGTCTATTGCATTTCCATACAAATCATAAGATTTCTTGCTCTAGTTCTGTGAAAAATGCCATTGGTCATTTGATCGGGATTGCATTGAATCTGTAAATTGCTTTGGGTAGTACAGAAATTTTCACGTTGTTGATTCTTCCAATTCAGGAACATGGTATGTTCCTCCAACTGTTTGTGTCATCTTTGATTTCTTTCATTAATGTCTTAAAGTTTTCTGCATACATATCTTTTATCTCCTTAGGCAGGTTTATTCCTAGGCATTTTATTCTTTTTGTTGCAATGATGAATGGGAGAGTTTCCTTAATTTCTCTTTCTGCCCTTCCATTGTTACTGTATAGGAATGCAAGAGATTTCTGTGCATTAATTTTATATCCTGCTACTTGACTAAACTCATTAATTAGTGCTAGCAGTTTTCTGGTAGTGTCTTTCGGGTTTTCTATACATAATATCATGTCACCTGCAAAGAGTGACAATTTTACTTCTTCTTTTCCAATTTGGACTCCTTTTATTTCTTTTTCTTCCCTGATTGCTGTGGCTAAAACTTCCAAAACTATGTTGAATAATAGTGGTGAGAGTGGACACCCTTGTCTTGTTCCTGTTCTTAGAGGGAATTCTTCCAGTTTTTCCCCATTGAGAACGATGTTGGCTTTTGGTTTGTCATATATGGCTTTTATTATGTTGAGGTAATTTCCTTCTATGCCCATTTTCTGGAGAGCTGTTATCATAAATGGATGTTGAACTTTGTCAAAAGCTTTTTCTGCATCTATTGAAATGATCATATGGTTTTTATCCTTCAATTTGTTGATATGATATATCACGTTGATTGATTTGCGTATATTGAAGAATCCTTGCATCCCAGGGATAAACCCCACTTGATCATGGTGTATGATTCTTTTTAATGTGCTGTTGGAGTCTGTTAGCTAGTATTTTGTTGAGGATTTTTGCATCTATATTCATCAGTGATATTGGTCTGCAGTTTTCTTTTTTTGTGAAATCTTTGCCTGGTTTTGGTATCAGGGTGATGGTAGCCTCATAGAATGAGTTTGGGAGTGTTCTGCCTTCTGAAATATTTTGGAAGAGTTTGAGAAGAAAAGGTGTTAGCTCTTCTCAAAATGTTTGATAGAATTCACCTGTGAACCCATCTGATCCTGGGCTTTTGTGTGTTGGGAGATTTTTAATCACTGCCTCAATTTCCGTCCTTGTGATTGGTCTGTTCATGGTTTCTATTTCTTCCTGGTTCAGTCTTGGAAGATTGTATTTTTCTAAGAATGTATCCATTTCTTCCAGGTTATCCAATTGATTGGCATATAGTTGCTTGCAGTAGTCCCTCATGATCTTTTATATTTCTGAGGTGTCCGTTGTTACTTCTCCTTTTTCATTTCTAATTGTGTTGATTTGCGTCTTCTACCTTTTTTTCTTAATGAGTCTGGATAATGGTTGATCAATTTTGTTAATCTTCTCAAAGAACCAGCTTTTAGTTTTATTTATTTTTGCTATGGTTTCCTTCCTTTCTTTTTCATTTATTTCTGCTCTGATCTTTATGATTTCTTTGCTTCTGCTCACTTTGGGGTTTCTTTGTTCTTCTTTCTCTCATTGTTTTACATGTAAGGTTAGGTTGTGTATTCGATCATTTTCTTGTTTCTTAAGGTAGGACTGTATTGCTATAAACTTCCCTCTTAGAACTGATTTGCTGCATCCCATAGGTTTTGGGTTGTTGTGTTTTCATTGTCATTTGTTTCTAGATATTTTTTGATTTCCTCTTTGATTTTTTTATTGATTCCTTGGTTGTTTAAGAGTGAATTGTTTAGCCTCCATGTGTTTGTATTTTTTGCAGTTTTTTTCCTGTAATTGATATCTAGTCTCATGGCGTTGTGGTCTGAGAAGATGCTTGATATGATTTCAATTTTCTTGAATTTGCTGAGGTTTGATTTGTGACCCAAGATGTGATCTATCCTGGAAAATGTTCCATGTGTACTTGAGAAGAAAGTGTAGTCTGTCATTTTTGGATGGAATGTCCTATAAATATCAATGAAGTCGAGTTGGTCTAATGTGTCATTTAAAGCTTGTGTGTCTTTATTTATTTTCTATTTGGATGATCTGTCCATTGATGTAAGTGGGGTGTTCAAGTCTCCCACTATTATTGTGTTCCTGTCGATGTCCCCTTTTAGGGCTGTGAGCATTTGCCTTGCGTATTGAGGTGCTCCTACATTGGGGGCATAGATATTTACCATTGTGATCTGTTCTTCTGGAATGGATCTCTTGATCATTATGGAGTGTCCTTCCTTGTCTCTTTTAAGAGTCTTTACTTTAAAGTCTAATTTGTCGGATATGAATATTGCTACTCCAGCTTTCTTTTGACTTCCATTTGCATGGAATATCTTTTTCCATCCCTTTCCTTTCAGTCTATATGTATCCCTTGGTCTGAAGTGGGTTTCTTGTAGGCAGCATATAGAAGGGTCTTGTTTTTGGATCCATTCAGCCAGTCAGTGTCTCTTGGTTGGAGCATTTAATCCATTTACATTTAAAGTGATTATTGACATGTGTGTTCCAATTACCATTTTCTGAATTGTTTTGGGTTTGTATTTGTAGGTGTTTTCCTTTTTTTGTGTTTCCTACTTAGAGAAGTTCCTTCAGCACTTGTTGTAAGGCTGGTTTGGTGGTGCTGAATTTTCTTAACTTTTGCTTGTCTGGAAAGCTTTTGATTTCTCCCTCACATCTGAATGAGATTCTTGCTGGGTAGAGTATTCTTGGCTGTAGGTTTCTCTCTTTCAGGACTTTCAGTATATCCTGCCACTCCCTTCTGGCCTGCAGAGTTTCTGTAGAAAGGTCAGCTGTTATCCTGATGGGTTTTCCCTTACATCCTATTTGTTACTTTTCTCTTGTTGCTTTTCATATTTTTTCTTTGTGTTTAATTGTCATTAGTTTGATTAATATGTGCCTTGGTGTATTTCTCCTTGGGTTTATTCTGTATGGGACTTTCTGTGCTTCTTGGACTTGGTGAATTACTTCCTTTCCCATGTTGGGGAAATTTTCCACTATAACCTCTTCAAATATTTTCTCAGACCCTTTCTTGTTTTCTTCTTCTTCTGGGATGCCTATAATTCGAATGTTGGTATGCTTAATGTTATCACTGAGGTCTCTGAGAGTGTCTTCTAATCTTTTTATTCTTTTTTCTTTTTCCTGCTCTAAGGCATTTATTTCCCACATTCTATCTTCCAACTCACTTATTCGTTCTTCTGCCTCAGTCATTCTGCTGGTTATAGCATCTAGAGTATTTTTAATTTCAGTTATTTTGTTATCCATTGCTGTTTGTTTTTCTGAGTTCTTATGAACTGTTTCTTGTACTTTCTGTATTTTGTTATCAAGATTTTGTATCATTTTTACTATCATTACTCTGAATTCTTTTTCAGGCATTTTTCCTATTTCCTCCTCATTTATTTGGTCTTGTGGGTTTTTTTCCTGCTCCTTTGCCTGCATGGTGTTTCCTTGTTTCTTCATGGTTGTCCAAACTTTTGGCATTGCTTGTCCTGGTGATAGAGTTGTTTATAGAAGACTGTCCAAGCCTCAGACTAATGTCCAAATATTGGATTAAACGAATATTAAGTCTAGGAAACACATACATGTATAAGACACACAATTACTGAATCCATTAGGACATAAGTCTCTAGAAAGACCTGACAGAACCCCAGTGTGCGATCAGATATTCAAAGAGAAACCCAACAGAAATGGACAACTGAAACAGAACAAATCAGAGACAAAAGCAAAAGCAAACAAACAAACAAATAACACCTTACACATACAAACATTAATCCAGGGACATTTTGTAAGCTAGGATCAAATATAGAAAAGAGCCAGAGTACCACCAGAGAGAATGGAGATTCTCAGAATGTAATTAGACAACTGTACTAAGAACTAGGATAAAGACAAAAGCCTAATATTAAATACCAAGGCAGTGCATCATCTGGAGAATAGAGCAAGGAGTCTGAGCAGACTGATAGTGTTGCTTATAAGTATGTTAAGATAAAATAAACTTAAAATGGCTGGAAGAAAGGGGAACAGAAGAGCATAATTTGGTTGGAAATATGCAAATAAAAAGAAAGGAATAGAAATGTATAAAAGATAGGGATGAAAGGAAAGTATGAGAGATATATTATCTGTACTACCAAAAACTTAGCTAGATATAGAAGTATATAAAAAGTCAAAAAAAAAAAAGAAAGAAAGAATAAAAAATATCATTACAAAATTATGTTATAAAACTTGTAGATCCCTTAGGGCTAAGATCGTATTTAATAAAGAAAAAAAAAAGAGAGAGAGAAAAAGAAAAAGAAAAAAAAATCCAGAACTGATCCCAGAATGGACCAGTTCAATAGGTGTTGATACTACTATTTCTGTTTCCTTAGCGTCTCAGCTGTAAGTGTCCTTCTCCTTGCCTTGGGTTTTTTTGCATTATTCTGTGACCAGCAGAGGTTCCTTTATTGTTCCTATGCCTCGGTGTGTGGGGAGGGAGAGGGTACAGTAGTGGTTCCTTCTCCTGGGAGTGAGTGAGCAGTGGCACACTGTTGTTTCAGTCGGGCTTGGAGGTGCCTTTTGCAGAGGGACGCTGGTGGCTCAGGCGTAAACAGAAAGTCTTAGAGTTGGGCCTCTCTCGGGTTTTTTTTTGTTGTTGTTGCTGTTGTTGTTGTTGTTTTTTTTTCTCTGCAGCCTCCCTGCTGCTGGCATTGAGAGGGGTTTTAATCTAGCCCCGCCCGAACACCTGAGGATGCTTGTTATCCCTGAGCACCTTAGGTGGCCCGCAGGGCGTCTCTCCACTGCCTGTTGCAGAGGGGCCGAAGGAGAGAGAGAGGCTACGCACGTGGCTCCTCCCCTCTGCCAGTGAGCCTGCAGCCTCCAGCCGCCATCATGGCCGGGCAGCTCTCAGGGACGGGCACTCCTCTCCGCGGACCTCCTCCCTCCTGTCCTCTTGGTCCATCACCCTACCGGCAACAATGTTTCTCACCCTGAACCAGCTCTCCGGTTCCCACGCTCCCGCTCCTGGACCCTCTGTTCAGCCGCGGATCGATGTCTCGGTCCGGGAACGCTGAGCTGCGCTGCGGACCCTCCGTATGTTTCTCACTCCCTCCCGTCTGCCACAGCTCCGCCGCTTCACCCTCTTTGAGCCCTCGTAGATGCCTCCCTAGCGGCTATGTTGGGCTCCCCGCAGTCCTTTCTGGTGTCCGAGGCCGTCTGCTGATGTTCAGCTGGTTCTCTGTGGGAATTACTGCATCCTTCCATGCATTCCCAATGCATCTGTGGAGGGCGATGCACTCCATGTCTCTCTACTTCGCCGCCATCTTTTCTCTCCAACAGAGATGTTTTTAAAAGTTGTGCAGTATCACGGGAACATTCTTAAGCTGTAATATAAAGTGGAGACATTTTGGATGAAAATTTGAAGTAAATAATTATTCTAATTTAATTCTAACTAATTTTATTCTTCTTCTTACTAATTTAAATATATATCAATTGGGAAAAAGGACCCCAAAATATTTCTACTTCTAAATTTTTAGTATTGTACATGAGTCCATCTTTCTTGATGTTCTATATGCTGAAAAAGATATGATTTAATGTCAGATAGGTGAGGATGAGGGTTGGTAATATGACTTTTAAAATCCATTTAAACCTGAGAGTCTATGATATAGAGTTCATGATCTCCTAGAAAAAGAAAAAAACAATAACAACAAAAAAAACTCTCACCAATGAATATATCTGACAGGTCCACAGCCAGGCCCCAGGCACCTGTTAGTTCACCAAGAAAGAAAGTTATAAAATTTAAAATTGCCAACTGGTTTAACCATAAGTGTCTTTGTTGATTTATAAATGGTACCTTTGGATGAACCTTAAAAGTACTGCCACATATACTGTTTGCAGGCAAATTCTGTAAAATTTCTTAGCTGTGACTAATTGGACCTCAGGGGTATTTCACTGTCATTAAGAGACCTTACCAAGAAACCAAGTATTTCATGTATGTTAACAGCAGACGAGAAATTTCATAGCACTCATTTTTCATTTTGAATTCTTCCTAGAGTCTACATGAAGACAAAACACTATGACAAGAGGAAACAAAATTAAACAAAAAACAACAAAGGAAAAAACAGTTGACCACTGATGAATTTAGGTATTTGAAAACATATGAGCTTATTATGGAGTCTGAATACTTAGTATTGGTTAAATTAAACATTTAGATGAGCAACTATCTGATATTTAAATTTTATTTTAACAATTTGTTTTTTTTAAATTTATTTATGCAAATCACAATTTTACAATATTGTTTTGAAATATACATTAAATGATAATTGTGAACCCTATTATAAAATTGGCTCTTCACACTAGGTGGAATTTATGATACTTCTCCAAAGTAGTTCTTTCTTGTACAAATTCTGGAATTAGAGTACCATGATGATGATGAAAATAATTCCATTAAACAATTATACTTGTAGAGGGTAAAATGCATGTATTCCAGTCACTTAAATTTCATTATATAATATCCATATGGAATAGGAAAATAGGCAATAATATTCACAATTTATAACATGGAAATATAAGAGAGGGAATAAGAATGCCATTTGCCAAGGGAAACAGGAGGCCAGGCCACAAAATTCTGGGCCAGCATTCTTATGGGCTCAGTAGTTGTGGCTCACGGGCTTAGTTGTTCTGTGACATGTGGGATCTTCTTGGGCCAGGGATTGAACCCATGTCTCCTGCATTGTCAGATGGGCTGTTAACCACTGCGCCACTAGGGAATGATTGTGCCCCAGCACTCTTATATTTAAGTTATTGTTTCACAAATAAAGTGGCATGAAATGTTTATGTTGACACCAACTCTAAGGCCCATTACAATTATCTGCTAAAAAATAAATACTGATGTTTGAAATTATTTTGTAAATAAATGTAATTCAGATCAACACAGAAATATTCCTATATAGAATCGCACTCACACACCATGTTCAAATATGGTCTCATTAATAAGAAGAAAAATAAATTGTACATAATTATGTATTGACTCCAGAGAATGTGGTCACTGTGAGCAGCATGTGTCATGAAGGAAAATAATTTAAGAAAATTGAAATCATGTGACTAAACCTAGATTGACTGGACTCTCCAATATTATAGTGATGTAATGATATTTGTGATGGCAGATGCCAAAGACAGTCTGCATGAGGATTTGAAACAATCTAAGAACTATAATGGATACAGATTTTGCTGAAGTGTCATCATGAAAACATCTTGAACTGCTCTATCAACCCTGTAATGAAAGCTAGAGTCAGATCAGAATTAGCATGTACAGAGAAGTCATCATTCCCAACCTCACAAAAGAATGAAATCCATTCACAATGGCCCATTGAGTGGTCATTCAGCCTCTACTTAAATTAAATAGAAACAGTGCTGGGTAGAGATTGCTGTAGAACTTGACACCTGTCTAGGTGCTTGCTCCCCAAGCCCTAAAGAAGCACAAAATGGAAATAGAGCAGGGTTAGGTCTAAAAGAGTTAAGGTTGTTCATGTCTTTGATTTTCAAAAAGAGGAGTTCCTGGAGCTATATCAGGAAAGTCTGTTTACAGAATACAAATCCAAGGACAGAATGGTTTAAAAACCTGGAGAATCAGCAACACAGATTCTAAAACTTGAAGGGAAAATGAGAATGAAGGCAGGAGAAATTATATATGGATGTTATCATAGTTAATCAGAAACTAGTTGAGGTGTGGTTGGACATTTGATAGGTTCAGGGACTAATTTCACAAAATATTAGGTACCTGCCAAAGTGTTCTTATGGCAGTTTCATTCATTTCAATAGGTAGTGCAATGTTCTCAAAGTAGCAAAGCACTCAAGAGCAGAGCTTATACAGTCTTAATCCAATCCAAATCCCTTCATCCCAGTAGGATATCTCCTAAGTTGTTTATCAGGAATAAAAATGCTTTGGAATGTGGACTGTAGTCTCATAAATCTACCAGATTTAATAAGAATTGAAGTAGAAGCAAATATAACAATATTTATGATAATAGACACATTGGCTTGGGCAAAATCACAGAATTTGGAAACACATTGCAATTTACCTAAGTAAACTACTTGTAGAAATAGGGAAAGCTGTTTAAGGTTAAAGAAGATGATGGCATAGTGTGAAATATAACTCATGTCTCCTGATCCTGAAGCTAGTGGTCTTACTCTCCATCGCATTTTCATAACCACCATACGCTTGCTAAATATCATTTCATCATGAAGCTCATTGACTTCTTCCATAAAACATATGGTACCCAAGTAGCAGGAGGCTTGATCTTTCTGACAAAAGAGGAGACTATAAACACATCTATGACATATACATACATTCATATTTTGGTAGCAGATTTCATTTTTGAAAAGAATCAAAATTAATTTGCAATGAAGTCTTATAAGTTAGGTAAATTGCTTAGCTGAGAAGTATTTTCCTTGGTCAAATGCAGAATAATGATTTATGTTTTTTTAAATATTTGTATCCCTTAAAAATAATCTCCTAAACCAGTTTTCTAAGATGAATCCAGAAATTCAAGGAATTAAGCATAAAGTCAATTTTCTAAAAGTGAAATTGTTTTACAAATACATTTTACTATGTGCTTTTGAAAAAAATCCTGCATCTAATTGCTATTGATAATTGTTAATCTGATGAAGTGCCATTTCCTTTGGCATACAATCAAAACTATTTTTATATTCCAAATCATAATCAAATACCAGCCCTAAGGAATTCTGTATAATGTAAAGATCAAAGGATGTGAAACAAGAGTATTTGGGCCCAATGCTGACTTACATTTTCTATGATCTAATCATTTAATCTTTCTGGTCCTCCATCTTTTCTATAAAATAAGAATACTAAATTTTACTTTATAATGTTGTTGTGACCATTTTAGAACACTGCAAAATTTTCACATCAGTTTAAAGAGTGTACAATTAATTTTTATAGTCCCTGGCAGCTTTTCTCACAGAACTAGAAATCTAATATAATTTAATTATTAGGTATATCAAGAGTATGCCAAGAGAGTATTGGCAAGTAATGTCTTTTTATTTTATATTCCATACCATCCTAGATATTAGGAGTCCACATAGCTTTCTGAGAAGGAGCTACTTCTACACTCAGGAACATTATAGAAGTATGTCATTATTATGGAAAAATTTTCAGTGACTGTAAAACAAGAAAGGTTTTGATGAAATTCTGGCTTTCTCTGATATCTTTGAAATGGTTGAAAGAATAAAATTTGGATTTAGAAGAATGAAGATCTGAATACTAGCTCTGCCTCTAATATTGGGTGGATTATTTAATTTCTGAATTTTATTCTTCCTCATCTGTGAAATTGGGATAATCATAATAACACCTGCCTTGAAAAGGTTCTGTTAGTATCAGGTGAGATGTATGGGAAGGACTTTATATTAACAAAATATGAAGTAAAGATTGTAACAGAAATGAAATTTGCACATTGGGTCTTTTTTTTTTTTTTTTTTTTTTTGGCACATGGGCTTAGTTGCTCCATGGCATGTGGGATCTTCCTGGAGCTGGGATCAAACCCGTGACCTCTGCATTGGCAGGTGGATTCTTAACCACTGCGCCACCTAGGAAGCCTGGCACATTGGGTCTTTTATTATCTGAAATTGCATTGCATTTAATAACATTCCAATGGCATTTTGACCTCTATATTCATTTCTATGTAGGTAACGGGGTTTAACATGGGACTAACAAGAGTGTAAGATACCACTATGGCTTTGTCCATGGGAAAAGTTGCTACCAGTCACAGATACACAAAACTACAGGCCAAAAGAATAAGACAACAACTGTGATGTGAGAGTTACAGGTAGATGGGTCTTTTTTTCCTCCCTGCAGAGCTGTGAGTCTTCGAGGAGCACAGGATGACCACATAGGAGAGCAACAATGTTACAAAAGTGATCACAGGGATCCCCCCACCATTGGCAGCAACCAAGAGACCAGCAAGGACAGTGTCAGTGCAGGCAAGTTTTATCAGAGGGAAATGTCACATGAGAGATGACCCATGATGTTGGCACCACAGAACAAGAGCCAGAAAGTGACTAGGATCTGTCCAGTAAAGAAAACCCACTGCCCGACACACCCCCAGCAGGAAGCAGATGGTACGGTGGTTCACGATGGTGACATAGTGCAGAGGTCTGCAGGTGGCCATGTAACAGTCACAAACCATGACCCCAAGGAGGACAATCTCTGAAGCTCCCAAGAAATGTTCAACAAAGGGCTGTGTCATACAGGCACTGAATGTGACAGCTTTTGAATCAGCAAATCAGCTAGCACATTAGGGATTATGGAAAAGGAATAACAGGCATCTATCATGGACAAGAAGGCCAGGAAGAAATACATTGGGGAGTCCAAAGTCTGGCTGAAGATTTTAGTCACCACAATGAGCAGGTTGCCTGTGACAGTGACAATGTAGATGATAAGTAACACCAAAACTAGAATTCTCTGCATCTGAGGAATCTGTGTAAGTCCCATTAGAATGAATTCAGTCACATTCATCCTGTCTTCTTTAACTTCAGTGCTGGTGATGAATTCAGAAACAGGAAATTAATAAAACATGACAAAATTTTCCATAGCAAGGTGATTGTAGAAGTTAAAATGTTGGGCTTTCAGATATGTACAAAATATTTTAATAATGAAGCTATGTTTTTCCTCAAGATGTCTAAGAGGAGAAGAAACATGCTACTTTTTCTATTTATAAAAAGTGTGAACATTTGAGGGTGTTTTAGTCAGCTTATTACAAGGATGCTCATATCCTTCTTCTGTACCCTCTGACATTAGTCCCTGGGCCTTTGCTGCATGACATCAGGCACAAGGAGCTCACCATGTAATAAACCTGATTGTTCCTCAGCCAATAAGGAACATTAAAAACAGTTCCTGAATTTTTAAAGAAAATACTTGTACAACTATTGCTTCTGGGTTCTGCACACAGTTGATAACATAGATTAGGACTACCTTACCCTCCTCTTCCTTTTAAAAGCCACTTCAATAAATCTAAGAGACAAGGTCTGTGTCTGTCTTCTTCACTTCTTTATAGCAAGCACTGTGTTCAAGGTCTGCCTCACACGGATGTTCACTAAAATTAAGTAAATAAGTCCTTTGGAAGACTTTCATTTCCCTTGTGTTTTCTTTTTCTCCAGCTCACTCCAAGAAGAGCATTTACTGTCTTATTTACACAAACTAACAAACAAAACTGAATAAATGGTTGGAATGTTAAAAAGTATCCTTCTTTTACTCACTGAGATCTCTCACTCTCTCCACCTGGAGCAGCTGTCTTACCTGTTCTGTTCCAAACAGCTCCCTTCACTTCTGGCCATAGGTAGCCCTAGCTGAATATCAGAGGGCTGATGAGAAGAGAACAAGGAATGTCATGGTGTTTATTGTCTTTTGTCACTGTTGTGGTTTGTCACTGGCTGGGTGCCTTTAACTGAGGTTGCACTCTTTTGGATGGACCTTCTGGGTTCCTGAGATCTCTCTCTCATGCCCTCCCAGGTCCTATTGTGATGGCTTCCTAAGCTTACTAGCTCTGGGGTGCTGTATCATCCTTTATTAGTTTCCTTCAACTCTCTCCACAGCTTGACAAGTAAACATATTAAGCTATTTTTAATCTCCCATTTTAATTATACTGTTTCTTGTTAAAGTCTAATGGATATAGAAATTTTGTTTTCTTCTTTGTAAAAATATATACATATATAACACTTTTCTCTTTATAAATTTATTTTATTTATAAGGCATCTATACTTCTTTTGATGTATAGTTGATAATTAAAATTAACTTTTGTCAGGAAAATATATTGTGAATGACTGAACTGAAACAAGCAAAAAAGATCTGTGTGTTATTGATAGCTCTTGGAGTCCTAATTTTATGGAATTTATGCTTTTTACTGACTTTAAGCTACTTTACAATTACTGAGGCAGTAGAAAATTGACAAGAATGCAAGTAATTCTTGTTCATAGAAATGCAAAAGTCATTCTTGTCAGGTGGAAACTTGACTGATTACCCTGACCATGAGACTAAGCATGTTTTGCATTTATTTATAAATTTGTTGCACATCACTGATTGAACATGTTAAAAATGGTGCATTGGATTTTTTTCCATTATAATACCTTAGTAGTTCTCTGATTAATCACTGAACTAAATAAAATCTTGTTATGTGTTCATTTTATATTTTGTGAAGGTCATGATTTCACTTTTTTTAAAAAAAATTGCCTATGAATATTATAATAATGACCATTTTGGAGTGACAAGCTTAAAAACATAAAAATCTAGATATTGTTACCCCATGTATTATTTCATTACACATTTTCTGTTTTCTTTTGTTTGGGATTTGTTTGTATATAACCAGTTTGTAAAAATCTCCTTTAAAACTTTCTTTGAAGTGAAATGGTCCAAAAACTCTTTCTCATCTCTGTGTCCGTTTTCATGTTGTCCAAAATATTACAAGTTCTGAGATGATAAAGCTCAAGTGAAACTAAACCCAAGAAGAAGAGGACTTTGAAAACAACCAGGCTTTCATTTGAGACCACAAAGAGCTTTGTACTCTTTTATTTCCACCACACAAAGACAGATCTAGGAGACAGATCCAAAAAAATATTTCTGTGACTTATGTCAAAGTGTGTTTCTCCTAGGTTTCCCTCTAGGAGTATTGTGGTGTCCAAGCTTACATTTAGATTTTATCCATTTTGTGTTTATTTTAGTATATGGTGCAAGGGAATGCTGTTGAAGAGGTACTCTTTTCTCCATCTGTCTCCTGAGAGGGATTTGCACAACTTAAAATAAACACAGTCACCCCAGTACCATGCTCTGGCATTTCTGTGTGGTAAATTATGGAAGATATTGCTCCAGTTGACAACTGAGTTTGACAAAGTGATATTTGTGAGAAGTAACATGAGTTGGAATGTTGTAGCCAGAGAAGATCTGATTTGTAAAGAGCATTGTAATAATGTAAGATGTCCTGATATCCTCTAGGTACATAGAGAAGCATTGCAGGTATCCCCTACCCTCTTGAAAGTTCACCTTAGCCATTTTGCTTTTAGAAAGATCAACATTAGTACTTGTATTCACTAATGGAAAAAAAAAAAAAACAAAGTGGATTTGTGATTTAAAAAAATTCTGTTACCATACTAATGTCAGGCTTTTGTAAAAGTAAAGTGGTATAACTTGAAATTTCAAAAAGAAGAAAAACCATGTAGGGCTGAAATGTATTGCTATATGTGAGACAAGGGTACAACATGTTTACAGCATCAACTTGAAGGACAAAGTGAATCATTAAGATTGCAGATAATTTTCTTACCTATACACTTAAACATACCACAAACAACTAAGGGTATTTAAAAAAATACAGCAAATGAAGACTAAGTTCAAAATTTCTGGCTTATTTATGCCATGGAAACAATTAGATTGTGAATTATTATTCCCTCTTTTTGTGGGTGTCTCTCTTTTTCTTTTGGCAAATTGATAGTACAAAAAAAAATTTTAGCTATGATTCACTCATTCAACTGTCCCTTCCCTGTGCATCTATCAATGAATTTCTACCCCTTATTTACTTTACTACAGGCTAACTCAAAATAGAAGTTCTGAGATCAATGTCCTATGGAAAAACACATTTTAACCAAATAACATATATGAAGAATTTAGAGAAGTAGCAGTGAGGCTCTGGAGAAAAACTTACTGTACAGTCATCAAAGTAAGGGCTTATTGTTGTTCTTTCCATTACCTAATCTGAAGCTATGAACATGAACATCGAAGCCTCTAGAAAGTATATTAAAAGCTATGAAAATACCTAAATTATGTCTAGACAATATTAAATAACCAATAAATATTAGTTTCTGGGCCTTTTTATTTCTGTCAATGCTCTGAAAAATTTCTTACATTCATCACAATTTACAGCAGGCACAATCCTCCCTGTGTACATAAATCATCACTTTCTTGGCATCGTGAACAGCCTAAGTAACTATCCTCTTCAACAAACTCCTCATGGCAATTTTCACCTCTGTATTTCTCACAGTGTAAATAACAGGATTTAACATGGGAGTGAGGATTGCAAAGAACACAGTCACCAACTTGTCTGCAGGATAAGCGGCCACAGGATGCAAGTGGGTGAATATACAGGGGACAAAAAAGAGTACCACTACTGTGAAGTGGGAGCCACATGTAGAGAGGGCTTTGCGTCGTCCTTCAGAGTCATGGGATTTCAGGGAGCTCAGGATGACTATGTAGGAAATAAGTAGCATGAAAAAAATGAGTAAACACATGCCCCCACTATTAGTTGCCACCACCATTCCAAGCCTGTAGATATCGCTGCAGGCAAGATTCAACAGTGAGACGAAATCACACATGAAGTGGTCAGTGACATTGGGACCACAGAAAGTCAAGTCCATCATGAAAAGAATCTGCACAGTGGCATGTAGGATCCCCCCGACCCAGGCCACCACCACCAGGAGCTGGCAAAGCCCCTGTCGCATGACGGTCGTGTAGTGCAGAGGCTTGCAGATGGCCACATAGCGGTCATAGGCCATGGCAGTGAGGACGATGGTCTCTGACCCTCCCAGGAAGTGTCCCACAAAGAGCTGAGTCAGGCAGCCATCCCAAGAGATGGTTCTCCTCTGGTACAGCATGTCAGCGATCATCTTGGGGGTGGTGACAGAGGTGAAGGATGCATCTATGAAGGACAGATGAGTGAGAAAGAAGTACATGGGAGCAGAAAGTGTGGGGCTGAGGGAGATGGTCATGATAATGAGCAGATTGGCCAGCACAGTAAATAGGAAAATCAACAAGAAGACAACGAAGAGCATTTTCTGCAAGTGTGGGTTCTGGGTGAGTCCCAAAAGAACAAATTCAGTCACATTGTTGGGAGACATGAGGACATTCATTGAGGAAGTAACACCTTCCTGGGGCCTGAATTACCTACAAAGGAATAAAGAATGATACCTATTAATCATGAGACTTGTGGTCTGAATTTCTGAGAACAAAAACAGCAGTTACTGTAACAGTGGAGCAGGTCCATGACACTTTTGCCCTAGTACTTGTTTCAATTGTTGCTTTCTTCATCTGTGATGTTTTCCTCTCTTCAGACATCTAGTATCTATAGTACAGTATAAAATATCTGTAGGGCAACATTAGATGTGTAATTTACTGAGAAAACACTGGGCTACTACATGAGATCTGGATTCTTCTCCTGGTTTCAACTCATGTGACTCTTCTAAATCTTCTCAATGTCCCATGCTTCCAAGTCCTCTTCTCTATCTGTGAGGTTACAAATCATAACTTTCAGATATAGCTTATAAGCTGAGAGTTGCCACATACAGGTATGAGTTAGACCCTCTTCCATGACAATTTACATTTGAGCTCTCAGCTCTATGGAGGAATAACATGGTGGAGAAAAAGACATGGTCAATAAATATCACAATAAATATCACAAGCAGGGGGTTTAGGGAAATATGTGTAAGTCACTGATGACACACTCCACCTGATACCAACAAGAACACAAAAACTATTCAACTGTGTTTCCTCACTAACCATAGTGCCTGGCATGATGTCTGCAGTGTCTGAAACCTCTTAGGTGATGAGTAAATTCTTGGTGTATTGCCACTCACCACCGGTAAGATTATGTCTGCTTTCTGACAGCATAAACCTTTGAGGAATTTAAGTGCTCTTTTTCTCCTGCTCTGTTTATCATTATTCTCTATGTATGAGAAACAAAAATAACCATTTGAAAGGAAACTGCACTCTAGCTTAATAGTTTCTGACACACCTTATGGGGTAGGTATGAAAATATTTAATTGCCTCTAGGAGAAAGATTGTACTGGGTCTTTTTACTTTCAAGATAATTATAGTCTTTGTTAATGGATATTTTTTATTCTTCAAAATTCTCTCCCACATTTTAATGTAGTCATATTCAGTAAATTTACAGCTTCTGTAGACTTAGATAAAAAAATAAAAACTCTTGCACAGGTGTTCAGTAACAAGGATCTTTCAAGCAGAAAAAATCCTTATTTTCAAAATTCTGAAAATAAAATTTTGATGTGGAGAACAGAGTCTGCTGGGGAAGATAGAATGATAATGTACTATACATATATGCACAGATACACAGACTAACAGAAACACGTATAAAATCAGTTAATGTAAATACTTACTATAAGCACACTCATTCAACAAATATTTATTGGACATATTATGTATATGAATGCATGTTTGTTCTCACAAAGTCATGAAGAGTGCCCCTGTTAATGCCCTTAAATGCCTGAAATTTCATTACCAAAAAGAAGCAGCTCATCCATCCATGATAGGAATGACCTTCCCTCTCCTTTATGTTTCTGCTACATGCCTGCTCATGCCCTCTTCTCCCATCTTCCCATAGCATCCATGTTCCATCATTCCTGGTTACAGTGTACTGCATTACTAATACAGTGAGAAATCTGGGGACATAAATCTCTGAACAAAAATATAAGAGAAGACATGAGTATAATAAAATGTATTCTGTAAAAAATATGTCTTTCCTTTCAAAGATAAATGAATAAAGAGCTTTGTATTTTAATTATCCAAAATGAAAACAAAATTTTAAATCAAATATACTCCAATAAAAATTAATTTAAAAAATGAAAATTACAGTTATGAGGAAGCAAAATGCATCAGCTTCATTGCATTTTCTTCTTCTGAGGTGAGATCCCCCAACAGATCAGAAAAGCATGTAGTGCACATAAAGCACAAATGAGACATAATTAATATAAGTGTTTTAGAAATAACTATGAAGAAATAGATATTACTTTTTCAAATGTCTTGGGTACCACAATACTCCTTCTAGAAATAAACCCTAATAGAAAATATGTTTAAAGGATATTTTTACAAATATGTTCAACACATTTATTAATCTGTGGAAAATTTAGACACGGTATGGAATGTTCAACAGTAGAGAAATTTATAATTGGAATATAGTGCATCTCTTTGAGTGATGTATAGTTTTTAACAGCGAGATTTTAAAAAATGTGCAATATCACAGGAACATTCTTAAGCTATAATATAAAGTGGAGACAATTTTGGATGAAAATTTGATTGTTTATTCTAATTTATCTCTAACTAATTTTATTCTTCTTCCTACTAATTTAAATATATATCAATAAGAAAAAAGACCCTAAAATATTTCTACTTCTAAATTGGTAATATACTTGAAAATATCTTTGTTGATGTTCTGTATGGTGAAAAAGGCACAATTTGTAACAATAATGTCAGATTGGTGAGGATGATGGGTGATAATATGATTTGTAAGATCAATTTAAACCTGAGAGTCTCTGATTATGTGATTTCCTGTGAAAGAAAAAATCTCACCTATGAACTTGTCTGACATAGGTCCATGGCCAAGGCCCCAGGCAGCTGTTAGTTCACCAAGAAAGAAGTAAAATTGTAAGATTTTAAAATGCCAACTAGCTCAACTATAATAAATGTCTTTGTTGGTTTATAAATGGTACCTTTGGATAACATTAAAACTACTACCACATAGACTGTTTGTGGGCAAATTCTGTAAAGCTTCTTAGCTGTGGCTAATAGAACCTCAGGGGTATTTCACTACAATTAGTAGACCTTTCCAACAACCTCATTGCTTCATGAAGTTAACTGAAAAGCAGAGGAGAACTTTTATATCACTCATATGTAATTTTGAACTCTTCGTTGAGTATACATGAAGACAAAACACTATGACAGGAAGGAAAAAGTAAAACAAATAAAAAATGATTGATGACATGAATTTAGGTATTTGAAAACTTATGAGCTTATTATGGAGCCTGAATATTTAGTAGTGTGTAAATGAAACATATAGGTAACTACCTGATATTTAAATTGTAATTATAATAATTTATTTTTCATCTACTATGTATGCAAATTATAGCTTTAAAATATTGTTTTGAAATACACATTGTGATAATTATGTACCCTATCATAATGGTGGCACCTCACATCAGGTGAAGTTTACAGTACTTCTTCAAAGTATTTGTTTCCTGTACCAATTCTGGAATTAGATTAACATGATAATGATGAAAATAATTCCATTATTGAATTATACTCAGACATGGGAAATACATTTATTTCCATCATTTAAAATTAATTGCATAATATCTATATAGAACAGAAAAAATAGGCAATAATATTCATAATTTATAACAAGGAGATGTAAGGAGGGGAATAAGAAAGCCACTTGCCAAGGGGAAAAAGAGGCCAGGCCATTAAAATTCTGTGCTAGCACTCTTTAAGTTATTGTTTCAAAAATAAAGGGACATGACAGCTAATATGGCAACCAACTGTAAGGCCCATTACAATTATCTACTCAAAGAAATATACTGATATTTGAAATTATTTTATAAATAAATAGAATTCAGTTCAACTCAAAAATACTCCTATATAGAACTACAGTCACACACCATGTTTAAACATGTTTGCATTAACAAGAAAAAAAATTGGAAATAAATATGGATTGAGAATTTAGCCACTGAAGGATATCTCCTAAGTTGTTCAGCAGGAATGTAAAGTTTTGGGAGGTGGACTGTGGTATCATGTCTTCCAGTTTTACTTGTAATTCAAGTAGAAGCAAATATAACAATAATTATGGTAATAGACACATTGGCTTTGGCAGAATCACAAAACTTGGAAACATTGGAATTGACCTAGGTAAAAACTACTTGTAGAAACAGGGAAAGCTGATTAAGGTTAAAGAAGATGATGGCATAGTGTGAAATATACTTCATGTCTCCTGATCCTGAAGCTAGTTGTCTTACTCTCCATTATATTTTCCTTACTATAATATGCTTGATAAATATTGTTACATCATGAAATTCATTCATTCCCTTTTTTTTTTTTGCTTTCCTTCTGGGCTGGAGGAAAATCTGCTATAGCTATGATGAGCCTATCACAGACCTCCATTTGTTGCTTTTCTTTTTTTCTTTTTTTTTAAGCTCTGTATTGGAATATAATTGCTCTATACTCATAACAGTTTTTGAGGTACACCAAAGTGAATCAGCTATATTTATACAGATATCCCCATTTCCCCTCCCTCCCACAACTCCCTCCCACGGCCCTCTAAGTCATCACCCATCATCAAGTTGATCTCCCTTTGTTATACAGCAACATCCCATGAGCTATCTATTTTACAGTTGGTTGTGTATATATGTCTATGCTACCCTCTTACTTCATCCCAGCTTCCCATTCACACATCCCCACCCCATGTCCTCCAGTCCATTCTCTGCATCTGCATCCTTATTTTTGACCTGTCATTGTGTTCATAAGTACCATTTTCTTAGATTCTATATATATGAGTTAGCATACAGTATTTGTTTTTCTCCTTCTGGTTTACTTCGCTCTGTGTGACAGTCTCTAGGTCTATCCACCTCATTACATATAGCACAATTCCATTCCCTTTTAGGGTTGAGTAATATTGCATTGTATATATGTGCCATATATTCTTTATCCATTCATCTGTTGATGGGCATTTAGGTTGCTTCCATGTCCTGGCTATTGTAAACAGTGCTGCAATGAATATTATGGTACATGTTTCTTTTTGGATTATGGTTTTCTCTGGGTATAAGCCCAGTAGTGGGATTACTGGATCATATGGTAGTTCTATTTTTAGTTTTTTAAGGAACCTCCAAACTGTTTTCCATAGTGGCTGTACCAACTTACATCCCCACCAACAGTGCAGGAGAGTTCCCTTCTCTCCACACCCTCTCCGGCATTTATCGTTTCTAGATTTTTTGATGATGGCCATTCTGACCGATGTGAGGTGATACCTCATTGAGGCCTTGACTTCCATATCTGTAATGATGAGTGATGTTGAGCATCTTTTCATGTGTTTGTTGGCCATCTGTATGATTTCTTTGGAGAAATATCTGTTTAGGTCTTCCAACCATTTTTGAATTGGGTTATTTGCTTTTTTGGTATTAAGCTGTATGAGCTGCTTGTATATTTTGGAGATGAATCCTTTGTCAGTTGCTTCCTTGGCAAGTATTTTCTCCCCTTCAGAAGGTTCCTTTCTTATCTTATTTATGGTTTCCTTTGCTGTTCAAAAGCTTTTCAGTTTCATAAGGTCCCATTTGTTTATTCTTCATTTTATTTCCATTATTCTAGGAGGTGGGTCAAAAAGGATCTTACTTTAATGTATGTCATAGAGTGTTCTGCCTATGATTTCCTCTAGGAGTTTTAGAGTGTCTGGACTTACATTTAGGTCTTTAATCCATTTTGAGTTTATTTTTGTGTATGGTGTTAGGAAGTGTTCTAATTTCATTCTTTCATAGGTAGATGTCCAATTTTCCCAGCACCACTTACTGAAGAGGCTCTCTTTTTTTTCCATTGCATATTCTTGCCTCCTTTGTCAAAGATAAGGTGCCCATATGTGTTTGGGTTTACCTATAGGTTCTCTCTTCTGTTCCATTGATCTTCCTTTCTATTTTTGTGCCACTACCATACTGTCTTAATCACTGTAAGCTGTGGTATAGTTTGAAGTCAGGAAGCCTAATTCCACCAATTCTCTCTTTCCTTCTCAAGATTGCTTTGGCTCTTTAGGTTCTTTTGTGTTTCCATACAAATTTTAAGATGTCTTGTTCCAGTTCTGTGTAAAATGCCATTGGTAATTTGATATGGATTGAGTTGTATCTGTAAACTGCTTTGGGTAGTATAGTCATTTTCACTATATTGCTTCTTCCAATCCAGGAATATGGTATGTCCCTCCATCTGTTTGTATCTTTTTTGATTTCTTTCATCAGTGTCTTATTGTTTTCTGCATACAGGTCTTTTGCCTTTAACCATGCAGACAGGTTTATTCCTAGGTATTTTATTCTTTTTGTTGCAATGGTAAATGGGAGAGTTTCTTTAATTTCTCTTTCAGCTCTTTCATTGTTAGTGTATAGGAGTGCAAGAGATTTCTGCACATTTATTTTATATCTTGCTATTTTACTAAATTCAGAAATTAGTGCTAGCAGTTTTCTGGTAGAATGTTTAGGGTTTTCTATGTATAATATCATGTCATTTTCTAAGAGTGACAATTTTACTTCTTCTTTTCCAATTTGGATTCCTTTTATTTCGTTTTCTTCTCTGATTGCTGAGGCTAAAACTTCTAAAACTATGTTCAATAATAATGGTGAGAATGGGCACTCTTGTTTGTTCCTGATCTTAGAGGGAGTTTTTTTCAAATTTTCACCATTTAGAATGATGTTGTCTTTTGGTTTCTCATATATGGCTTTTGTTATGTTGAGGTAATTTCCTTCGATTCCCATTTTCTGGAGAGTATTTACATAAATGGATGTTGAAATTTGTCAAAAGCTTTTTCTACATCTAAAGAGATTATCATATTGTTTTTATCCTTCAGTTTGTTGATATGATGTACCACATTGTTTGATTTGCATATATTGAAGAAACTCTGCATTCCAGGGATAAACCCCACTTGATCATGATTTACGATCTTTTGAATGTGCTGTTGGATTCTGTTAGCTAATATTTTGTTGAGGATTTTTGCATCTATATTCATCAGTGATATTGGCCTGTAATTTTCTTTTTTGGGCACATCTATGCCTGGTTTGGTATCAGAGTGATGCTTGCCTCGTTGAATGAGTTTGGGAGTTTTCCTCCTTCCATTATATCTTGGAAGAGTTTGATAAGGCTAGGTGTTAGCTCTTCTCTAAGAGTTTGATAATATTGGACTCTGAGTCCATCTGGCCCAGGGCTTTTGTTTTTTGGGAGATTTTTAATCACAGTCTCAATTTCTGTACTTGTGATTGGTCTGTTCATATTTTCTATTTCTTCCTGGTTCAGTCTTGGTAGATTGTAGATTTCTAAGAATGTATCCATTTCTTCCAGGTTATCCAATTTATTGGCATAGAGTTCCTTGCAGTAGTATCTCATGAACTTTTGTATTTCTGTGGTGTCAGTTGCTCCTTCTCCTTTTTCATTTCTAAATCTGTTGATTTGCATCTTTTCCCTTTTTTTCCTGATGAGTCTGGCTAATGTTTTATTGATTTTATCTTCTCAAAGAACCAGCTTTTAGTTTTATTGATCTTTGCTGTTGTTTCCTTTCTTTCTTTTTCATATATTTCTTATCTGATTTTTATTATTTCTTTCCTTCTGCTCACTTTGACTTTTTTTTTTCTTCTTTCTCTAATTGTTTTAGGTGTAAGGTTATGTTGTTTTTTCTATATTTTTCTTGTTTCTTGAGGTAGGACTGTATTGCTATAAACTTCCCTCTTAGAACTGCTTTTGCTGCACCCCATAGATTTTTGAGTCATTGTGTTTTCATTGTCATTTGTTTCTAGGTATTTTTTGATTTCCTCTTTGATTTCTTTAGTGATTTCTTGGTTGTCTAATAGCATGTTGTTTAGCCTCCATGTGTTTATATTTTTTACAGTTTTTTTTTTTTTTTTCAGGTAGTTGATATCTACTCTCCTGATGTTGTGGTCAGAGAAGATGCTTGATACGATTTCAATTTTCTTGAATTTACCAAGTCTTGATTTGTGACCCAAGATGTGATCTATCCTTGAGAATATCCCATGCACACTTCAGAAGAAAGAGTATTCTTTAGTTTTTGGACAGAATGTCCTATAAATGTCAATTAAGTTGAGATGGTCTAATATGCCATTTAAAGCTTGTGTTTCCTTTTTTTATCTTTTAAAGCTTGTGTTTCCTTATTTATTTTTTGTTTGGATGACCTTCCAATGTTGTAAATGGGGTGTTAAAGTCTCCTACTATTATTGTGCTGCTGTCAATTTCCCTTTTATGGCCTTTGCTTTATGTATTTGAGTTGCTATTATGTTGGGTGCTTAGGTATTTACAATTGTTATATTTTCTTCTTGGATTGATCTCTTGGTCATTATGTAGGGCCCTTCCTTGTCTCTTGTAATAGTCTTTACTTTAATGTCTAATTTGTCTGATATGAGTATTGTAAGTCCAGCTTTCTTTTGACTTCCATTTTCATGGAATATATTTTTCCATCCCCTTGCTATCAATATATATCTGCCCCTTGGCCTGAAGTGGGTTTCATGCAGGCAGCATATATAAGGGTCTGGTTATGGATTCATTCAGCCAGTCTGTGTGTTTTGGTTGGAGCATTTATTCCATTTACATTTAAGGTGATTATTGACATGTGTCTTCATATGACCATTTTCTTACTTGTTTTGGGTCTGTTTTTGTAGGTCATTTCCTTCTCTTGTGTTTCTTTCTTAGAAAAATTCCTTTAGCACTTGCTGTGAGGCTGATTTGGTGGTGCTGAATTCTCTTAACTTTTGCTTGTTTGTAAAGCTTTTGATTTCTCCATCAAATCTGAATGAGATTTTTTTCTGGGTAGAGAATTCTTGGCTGTAGGTTTTTCTTTTTCATAACTTTCACTATATGCTGCCATTCCCTTCTGGCCTGCAGAGTTTCTGCACAGAGATCAGCTGTTATCCTTATGTGTTTTCCCTTACATGTTATGTGTTGCTTTTCTCTTGCTGCCTTTAATATTTTTTGTGTGTTTAATTTTCATTAGTTTGATTGATATGTGCCTCGGTGTAATTCTCCTTGTGTTTATTCAGTATGGGACTCTCTGAACTTCTGGGAGTTGATTAACTATTTCCTTTCCCATGTGGGGGAAGTTTTCCACTAAAACCTCTTTAAATATTTTCTCAGACCCTTCCTTTTTTCTTTATTCTTCAGGGATGCCTATGATTCAAATGTTGGAGAGCTTAATGTTGTTGTCATGATCTCTGAGACTGTCTTCCATTCTTTTTATTCTTTTTTCTTTTTCCTGTACTGTGGCAGTCATTTCCCTCATTCTATCTTGCAACCCATTTACTTGTTCTTCTGCCTCAGTTATTCCATTGTTTATACCATCTAAAGTATTTTTAATTTCAATTTTTTTGTTTTTCTTTACTATTTGTTTGCTTTTCAGTTATTCTAATTCCTTATCAAATGTTTCTTGTATTTTCTCTCTTTTGTTATCAAAATTTTGGATCATCTTTACTATCATTAGTCTGAATTTTTTTTTCTGGCAATTTTCCTATTTCCTTTTCATTGATTTGGTCTTGATGACTTTGTTTTCCTGCTCCTTTGCCTGCAAGTTTTTTCTTTGTTTTCTAATTTTGTCTAATTTATAGGACTTGCTGTCTCCTTTCCCTATGCTGCCTCATAGTAATTCCTCTTGTTTCTGCCTTCTGCCCTTGTGCTGGGGTTTGTCCAGTGTCTTGAGTAGGCTTCCTGGTCGGGGGTCTGGTGCCTGCTTTCTGGTGTGTGTCTCTGTGCCTTTATTCTCTGATGAGAAGGACCATGTCAGGTGGTGTGTTTTAGGGTATCTGTGAGGTTAATATGGCTTTAGGTAGTCTGTGTGCTGATAAGTGGGTTTGTGTTCTTTTCTTTTATGTAGTTTGGAGTGAGGTGTCCAGCACTGACAATTGCAGACAGTTTTATGAAAGTCGGTCTGATACAGGGCTCCATGAGAGTTCTCTGCACTTAATCTTCCCTGTGGCTGAAGACTCCATAGTAGTCTAGCATCCTGAATTCAGTGCCCCCTCCACAAATCCTCCTACTTTACTTCTGATGGAGTAGCACAGACTTCAGAGGTTGCTTGTCCTGGCAATAAAGGGCTCTAAAGACGACTGTTCAAGACCCAGAATAATGGCAGAGTGTTGAGCCAAACCAATATTAAATCAAGGAAACAGATACATGTACAAGACACACAAATACTGGATACAATAGAACATAATACAGTAGAAAATGTGACAGGAGAATCCCTGTATGTAATCAGACAATCTAAGAGAAAACCAGCAGAAATTCAAAAGCAAAACAAACAAAAAAACAAATAAACAAAAACCAACACACACAAACACAAATCCAGGGAAATTTTGAAAGCTAGGATGAAATATAATACAAAGCACGAGTACCACCAGACAGACTGAAGATTCCCAAAACAAAATAAGACAATTATACTTAAAACTAAGATAAAGACCTAATCATAAAAAACAAAGCAGTGTGTCATCTGGAGAATAAAGCAAGGAACAGAACAGACTGATAATATTTATCATAAGGATATTAAGGTAAAATAAACTAAAAATGAATAGAAGACAGGGGAACAGAAGAGTGTAGTGTGACTAGAAATATGAAAAGAAAAAGAAAAGATAAAAAATAGAAATGTATAAAAGATAAAGAAAGAAGGTAGGAGAGACAAAATCAGCACTACAAAAAACATAGCTAGAAATAGAAATATATAAAATGTCTAAAAATAATAATAGAAGAAAAAATAGAATAAAATAATTAAAAATGTTATAATACATACAGATCCCTTAGGACTAAGATCAAAATTAATTAAAAAAAAAAAAAAGCTAGAACTGACCCCCAAATGGACCAGATCAATAGAATTCATAATAATATTTCTGTTTTCTTGGGGTTTCAGCTGTAAGTGTCCTTCTACACATGTTGGGCTTTGTGTATTACTCTGCAACCAGCAGAGCTTCCTTTATTGTTCATCTGTAAGTGTTGCTGTGTGGGGAGAGAGAGAGTACAATAGTGGCTGTTCCCCTGGGAGAGAGTGAGCAATGTCATGCTGCCTAGGTTGCGGTAGCCCAGGCAGTGGTGGCGGTGCCTGTTGCAGAGGGATGCTGGTGGCTCAGATGTAAACAGAATGCCTCTACAGATGGGCCAGGATGTGGACTTTTGGCTCTCAGCTGCAGGCACTCCAGGTCATTACTGCCTGGGGGCCTTTGTTATCCCTTGTCAACTGTGATAGCCAGGCCCAGAGAGGTCTTTCCTTTGTCTGTCACAGGCACGGAGAGAGAGGCTACACCTGCAGCTCCTCCCCCTTGCTTGTGAGTCAGCAGTATCAAGCCACCACCATGGCCACACAGCTTTCTGCGGTAGACAATCTCTCTTGCAAATTTCTTCCCTCCTGTCCTCTCAGTCCATCTCCACACTGCCAACAATGTTTCTCACCCTGAAACAGTTCTCTGGTTCCCATGTGCTAGCTCCCAGACCCCCTGCTCAGCTGTGAACTGATGTCTCAGTTCAGGTATGCTGAGCCATGGTGTGGATGCCCCGGGTGTTTCTCACTTCTTCCCATATGCCACAGAGCAGCTGTTTCACCCTCTTTGAACAGTCCCAAATGTCTCTCTTCTGACCCAGTGAAATTGCCCACTGGAGAAGGGGTTTCCCCATAAGATAAAGGACGTTTCCCCGAATTCGGCAATCTCCCCTCTGTTTCAGATCCCCCTGCCCCAGGGTGTGGAACCCATCCCTTTCCTTTCTTCTGCTCTTCTTTCTCCTTTTTTTTTTACCTTCTGTCCTACCCAGTTATATTGGGATCTTTGCAGTTCTTTCTGGTGTCTGAGGTCTTCTGCTGGTGTTCAGCTGGTTCTCTGTGGGAATTATTGTGTCTTTTGAAGTGTTCCTGATGCATCTGTGGAGAGGGATGTATTCCACATCCTTCTACTTCATCACCATCTTTCTTCCCCCTTGATTTCCTCAATAAAGTATATGGTACCCATGTAGTAGGATGCTAGATCTTTCTGACAAAAGAGGAGACTACAAACCCATCTATGACATATATGAGGGTGAGTCCAAAATTATCTGTGCTCCAGTTATATTAAAACTTCTGTTGGCTGCACTGTCTTATCAGTACTTTCTATTCAAGGCTACCTTCTCCCCAGTCACTGCTGTGCAGGTGTGACTGTCTTACATCGGTTCGTTTGTAACTGCAGTATGAGCCAAAATGGATGCCCTGCATGTGACTTGCATGAAAGAAAAGCAGTGTGCAGTGATTCATTTTTTGTGGTCTGAGGGTGTACCTTGTGCTGTTATTTATCAAAGACTTTTTGTGCAGTATGGAGAAAATGTTTTATGGTGAAATGTGTATGAATGGATAGAGAAATTCAAGGAAGGTCACACAAGTGTTAGCAATCAAGAAGGGGCCGGATTCACTTCTGATGAAGAAGTGAAGACAGCAGTGCATTTGTGGCTAGCAGCTCACCCTAAGATATTTTTTAATGAGGGATTACAAAAGCTTCTTGACAAATGGACAAAGTGTATACAGAAGCAAGGAGATTATGTCAAAAAATGATGTATTTGCCTTTTCTAAAATTAATTAAAATAAATTCTACAGCCAGAGTGCAGATATTTTTTGACTCACCCTCATATATACATATTTTGGTAGTAGACTTCATTTTTGAAAAGAGCCAAAATTAATTGCAAGGAAATCTTATTAGATAGGTAAGATTTTTAGCAGAGAATTACTTCCCTTGTTTAAATGTAGAGTAATTATTCCTGTATTTTTCTTAATATGTATATCACTTATAAATAATCTCCTAAAGCAGTTTTCAAAGAGGATTCCAGATTCAAGGAACTAAGTGTAAAGCCATCTTTCTAACAGTGAAATTGTTTTACAAATACTTTGTACTGTGTGCTTTTGAAAAAATCCCTGCATTTAATTGCTACTAGTAATTGTTAACTTAATGAAGGGTCACTTTCTATGGTATATAATCAAAAATATTTTTACATACCAAAACATGATCAAATACTGGAGCAAAGGAATTGCGTATAATGAAAAATCACAGAATGTGAAATAAGAGTATTTGAGCCCAATGCTGACTTACATGTCCTATGATCTAATTATTTAATCTTTCTGATCTTCCAACTTTTCTGTAAATAAGAACACTAAACTTTAATTTTATAACGTGACCATCTACTTTTTCACAGCAGTTTAAATAGTATACAATTAATTTTTATAAGCACTAAAAACTTTTCCCAAGAGGACAAAAAGTCCAATATAATTTTAAATATTAGGTATGTCAAGAGTGTGCCAAGAGAGTTAGTAAGTATCTTCATTCTATTTTATATTCCACACCACCCTAGATACCAGTAGCCCACACAGCTTTCTGAGAACCAACTGCTTCTATACACAGACACATTATAGAAGTATGTAATTACTATGGAAAATTTTTCAATTACTACAAAACAAGAGAGGTTCTGATGAAACTGCCTTTTCTCTGATATCCTTTGAAACATTTGAAAGAGAATAAAATTTGGATTTAGAAGAATGCAGATCTGAATACTAGCTCTGTCTCTGAAATTGTGTAGATTGTTTAGCTTTTTTGAATTTTATTCTTCCTCATCTATAAAATGTGGATAATCATAATAATATCTACCTTGCAGAAGTTCTGTTAGTGTCAGGTGAGAAGTATGGGGAGGGCTTTGTAGTAATAAAATATGAAAATGCAAAGAATATGACAGAAATGAAATCATCATCTTGGTTCATTTATTATCTGAAATTGCATTCCATTTTATAACATTTCACTGGCATTCTTTACCACTGTATTCCTTACTATGCAGGTAAAAGAGTTTAACATGGGTGTAACAGGGAGTATATAATACTGCTATGGTTTTATCCATGGGAAAAGTAGCTCCGATCATAGATACATAACAATACAGGGCACAAAGAACAAGACAACAACTGTGATGGGGGAACTACAGGTAGACAGGGCTTTTTTCCTCCCTGCAGAGCTATGAGTCCTCAAGGAGCATAGGAGGACCACACAGGATACCAATAACATTACAAAACTGATCACAAGGATTGCCCTACACTTGGCAGCAACTACCAGACCAGCAAGGGCACTATCCATGCAGACAAGTTGTATCAAGGGGAAAATATCACATGAGGTGATCCATGATGCCAGCAACAGTACGAGGGCCAGAAAGTGACTAGAATCTGTCCCATTGAGTGGAGAAAACTCACTGCCCAACACACCCCCACCAAGATACAGCATATGTTGTGGTTCATGATGGTCACATAGTGCAGAGGTCAGCAGATGGACATGCAGTGGTGACAGGCCCTAACTACAAGGAGGACAATCTCTGAAGCTTCCAAGAAATGTTCAAGTAAAGATCTGTTCCCTGTAGACACTGAATTAGATAGCTTTATTTTTTATTTTTCTTTTTTTTGCCCATGCAGCTTAGCATATGGGATCTTAGTTCCCAGACCAGATATTGAACTCGTGCCTCCTGCAGTGGAAGCACAGAGTCTCAAGTCCTAGATAGCCAGGGAAGTCCCTGAATTAGACAGCTTTGGAATCAGAGAGCAAATCAGCTAGCATTTTAGAGATCATGGAAAAGGAATAGTAGGTATCTATCAAGGACAAGAAGGCCAGGAAGACATACAAAGGGGAGTCCAAAGTCTGGACTGCAGATAGTAGTAACCATAGTGAGTAGGTTGCCTATGACAGTGGCACTGTAGGTGACAAGTAACACCAAAAATAGAATCCTCCACATCTGAGCAATCTGTGTAAGTACCATTAGAACAAATTCAGTCACATTATTCCTGTCTTCCTATATTTCAATGCTGATGATGGCTTCAGAAGCAGGGGATTTATTTAATAAAATAAGACAATATTTTCAATAATGAATGATGAGAAGTTAACATTTTGGGCTTTTGATATGTCCAAAACATTTTAATAATAGAAGCTATTTTCTACCTTATGGTGTCCAAGAGGAGAAAAAACATGCTACTTTTTCTATTTTATAAAAAGTGTGAACTTTTGAGGCTGTTTTATTCAGCTTATTACAAGGATACTCAAATCCTTCTTCCACATCTTCTGACAAGTGGTCCCTGGGACTTTGCTGGAGGACATCCAGGCACAAGGAGCTCACCATGTAATAAATCTGATTACTTCTCAGCAAATAACAAATGTTAAAACTACTTCCTGAAATATTAATATAAATACCTGTAAAACTATTGGTTCTGGTTCTGCAAACTGTTGATACATAGATTAAGACTACCTCATCCTTCTTTTTCATTTAAAAGCCACTTAAATAAGCCCGGGGCGGGGGGTGGGTTGGGGTGGGATGAATTGGGAAATTGGGATTCCCATATATACATTACTAATAAGAAATATATATATATATAAATATATCAAATTGTACCCTTTAAATATATGCAGTTTATTGTATGCCAATTTTATCTCCATAAAAGTTCTTTAAAAATCAAATAAAAAGACACTAAAATAAAAAAATAAGTCTTTAGAAAATCTACTTATGACTGCTCTTGTGAAAGAAAAAACAGTCAAATTATTTTGTAGAAGAGATTGTTTGTAATAATATGCATATAACACATTTTTGTTTTAACTTAAATTCGTCAATGGAAATAAAAGGAATGATATCTTTAAATAATAAAAAAAAAGAAAAATAGATATCTCAAGTTAAGGAATTTAGAGTTTTTCTACGTATGAGAAGATGCAAGAGTCTAGGCTAACTGAAATCATTCATTTGATATGCACCTCAGCTATCTTGGGCTGGTATCCTGTGCTATCTCAACCCCAGTCTCCTAAAGGTGCACTGTTGGGGCTGGTTGTAGAGGCTGACTGCTATAACATTGGGGAGGACCCTGTTTCTATCCTGAATACCCTCAGGACTCACAATTGAAGGGCTGTAATGTGATGGCTTGATGACTACAACATCCTTTGTTTACTGATATGACAGGCAACTTTTTTTTTTAATGCCTTCAGGAGCATGTTTATTGTGTTTGAGATGATACATCAGGTGCTCTCTGAGCTACAAAGGGTAAAAGGAAATCCTCTCATTACAAACTGACAAAGGTAAAAGGTAAAACATTTTTCACAGCAGCATGAACCACATACTCAGAAATAGATCTGGGTTTAATACAAATGACATAATTCCTAGTCATCTACAGCTACTTTTACAACTTCATACAGATAATGAATTAGGCTAAAATGCACTATAATGTTTGGTAGACTTCAGGACCAGTATCCTTAGTACATCACAAAATACATTTTGATATCCCAAAGAAGCAAGACTTGCAAGTAGGCATTTTAAACATAACTAATCTACAGCTACAAAGTTCTACTCTTGATAGCATTTACCTTTTTGGGGAGTCTCCCAGTCTCCAAAGGATGAAAACAGAGAGTAGAATCAGTATAACATATACACAGAAGTCTGTATTGTAAAGGCTATAAAGATTTGCAGCACAGTGAGAAGATGCCTTCTGCTCCTTCACTTTGCATACACATTATGTGAATTATGCTGCGTATCGCTTGGTCCACTGTCTGGCTATCTTGTCATGTTCTGCTCTGTTGGTCAAATACTGAGTGGCTATGCTTCCAACCAGAGGATCCACAGGGTTGCAGTCTGTCAAAAGAGAATGAATTGACAGCAAAACCTTTGAAATAGTCAAAGCAGGACTCCAGTTGTCTTTAAGGATGTCCAGGCAGATGACTCCCTGACTATTGATGTTGCAGTGATAGATCCTGGTGCGGAAAGTAACCTTTGGTGGTTTAAATGGATACTTGGATGAAAACGTGATATCCAGAAAAAACACACCACCTTCATATACAGAACCCGGTGGACCAAGTATAGTCGATCTCCATTCATAAATGTTATCTCCTTTAGGCCCAGCACTGCAGTTAGGAGGAGGATCAAGGGTTATTTCAGCTAGCTCCTTCTGAATTCTTTTAGCACTAGTGGATAACTTAGCAGTGGTTTTGCTAGAGAGTTTGGTGTTTTTCTTCTGCTGGGTGGCAGAAGGTTTTCTTTCTTCTTGTTCTTCAGGCTCTGGAGCGGCTGGGTCTCGCTGGTCCGCATCTGAACTACCACTGCTGGTGCTGGGGCTCTCCTCATCGGACCTCTGCTGATCACTGGACATCTTGGTGAAGTTATTTCTTGGAAAACTCGGCCGCCCACCAGGCCCGCTCGCGTGCCGCTACGGTGTGGGGGGGGGGGGTGGAGAGAGAGAAAAAAACCCTTCCTTAAGGAAATGGAGGCAGCTGGGGGCGGGGGGGGAAGGGGGTCGGAGGGAAAAAGAGAAGCCAAGGAGGCTCTGGCCGGGGAGGCTCTGGCCAGGGAGTGTGGAACATTGAAAGTCAGAGGGGGCTGTGCAGTGCCGGGCTCCCGCCGGAGGGTGGCACCGCCCAGCGCCTTCGGAAAAAAAGGGGTGGGGTGGGGTGGGTAGGGTGGGGTGCTCGGCTGGGAGAGGGCACGAGCTCCCCACGAGGCATAGGGGACGGGGAGACCCCTGAGCGCTGTGGCCTCCCGCCGCCACCGCCGCCGCAGCCCGGCTCCTGGCAGGCAACTTTTATTAAAAAAAAAAAAAAAAAAAGAAAGAAAGAAAGAAAGTCTAAGAGAGAAGATCTGTATCTTTTTCACATCTTTATCACCAGCACTTGGTTCAGAGTCTGGCTTATACTGGCGTTCAAAAAAATTAAGTGAATAAATAAGTTGGAAGAGCTATGTTTTTTTTGTTTTTGTTTTTGTTTTTTTCCAGGTAATTCGAATAAAAGTATTTACCCTCTTACTTCAAAAAAAAAAAAAAAAGGGGGGGGGAACACATGGAGATTTGGGCAGAGTTTAGGGAGTGGAGAGGGCACAGATTCTCCATGCCTCTCCCCCATACCTTGCCCTGTGCATCTCTTCCACTGAGTGTTCATCTGTTTCTAATGAAAAGTTAGGAGTTGAGAAAGATGGCAGCAAAGTAGAAGAATGTGGAATGCACCCCTCTCCACAGACGCAACAGGAATATATCAAAAGACACAATAATTCCCGCAGAGAACCAGCTGAACACCAGCAGAAGACCTCAGACACCAGAAAGAACTGCAAAGATCCCAACATAACTGGGTAGGACAGAAGGGAAAAAAAGGACAAAGAGGAGGAGAAGAAAGGAAAGGGATGGGTTCCATACCCTGGGGCAGGGGGATCTGAAACAGAGGCAAGATTGCCAAATTCGGGGAAACATCCCTTACCTGATGGGGAAACCCCTTCTCCAGTGGGGAATTTCACTGGGTCAGAAGAGAGACATTTGGGACTGTTCAAAGAGGGTGAAACGGCTGATCTGTGGCAGACAGGAAAGGGTGAGAAACACACAGAGGGTCTACCACAGCTCAGCGTGTCTGGATTGAGACATTGGTTCACAGCTGAACAGGGGTTCTGGGAGCTGGGATATGGGAACTGGAAAACTGGTTCAGGGTGAGAAACATTGTTGGCAGTGTGGAGATGCACTGAGAGGACAGGACGGAAGAAATCCACCACAGAGACTGTCTACCATGGAAAGCTGGGTAGGCATGGTGGCAGCTTGATATTGCTGACTCACAAGCACGGGGTGGGGGATAGCTGTGGGTGTATTTCCTCTCTCAGTGCCTGTGACAGACAAAGGAAGGACCTCTCTGGGCCTGGCTATCACAGCTGACAAGGGATAAAAAAGAACCCCAGGTAGGGCTGGCCTGAAGTGCCTGCAGCTGAGAGCCAAAACTCTGCAGACTGGCCCACCTCAGGAGTCATTCTGTTTACACCTGAGCTGACATCATCCCTCTACAATAGGCACTGCCACTGCCAACTGGGCTACCGTGACCCAGGCAAGACATTACTGTAGAGTTGTGCATAGGGGGGAGGAGCTGTGGTTGTAGTCTCTCTCTCAGCCTGAGTCCTGGCTTGCCTCTGCAGTAGGCACTGCCACTGCCGCCCAGTCTCCCACGATCTAGGCAGGGTGCCACTGCTCACTCACTCCCAGGGGAAGGAGCCACTATTGTACTCTCTCTCTCCCCACAGAGCAGTGCTTACAGATGAACAAGAAAGTAGGCCTTGCTAGTCACAGAGTAATACAAAAAGCCCAAGGTGGGTTTGGAGGACACTTACAGCTGAGACCCCAAGGAAACAGAAATATCATAATTAATTGTATTGATCTGGTCCGTTCGGTGGGTCAGTTCAAACTTTTTTTTATTTTTAATTAATTATGATCTTAGTACTAAGGGATCTACAAGTTTTATAACACTTTTTTTATTCTATTTTCTCTTCTGTTTTTATTTTTAGCCTTTTTATATATTTCTATTTCTAGCTAAGTTTTTTTGTACTGCTGACTTTATTTCTCCTACCTTCTTTTCTTCTCTATCTTTTATACACTTCTATTTTTTCTTTTTTTTTATATTTCCAGACACACTACACTCTTCTGTTGCCCTGTCTTCTATCCTTTTTTAGTTTATGTTATCTTAATATATTTACAATTAATATTATTGGTCTGTTCTTTTTCTTGCTTTATTCTCCAGATGACACACTGCTTTGGTTTTTATTATTAGCTTTGGTCTTTATCTTAGTTCTCATTATATTTGCCTGATTTTGTTTTGGGAATCTTCAGTCTCTTTGGTTGTACTCTTGCTGTTTATTATATTTGATACTAACTTTCAAAATTTTCCTGGATATGTGTTTGTGTGTTTTTTTCTTTTGTTTTGTTTTAATTAATTACTATCTTAGTCCTAAGATATCTACATGATTTATAACATTTATTTCTTATTTTCTTCTATTTTTTCTTCTATTAATTTTTTAGGCTTTATATATATTTCTATTTCTAGCTAAATTTTTTGTAGTGTTGACTTTATCTCTCCTACCCTCTTTTCTTCTCTATCTTTTACAGATTTCTATTTCTTTCTTTTCCTTTTCATATTTCCAGTCACACTACACTCTTCTGTTGCCCTGTCTTCTATCTTTTTTAAATTTATTTTATCTTAATATACTTATGATCAATATTATCAATCTGCTCTGTTCCTTGCATTATTGTCCAGATGACACACTGCTTTGGTTTTTTAGATTACCTTTTGTCTTTACCTTTGTTCTAATTATAACTGTCTCATTTTGTTTTGGGAATCTTCAATTAGTCTGGTAGTACTCTTGCCCTTTGTTATATATGATCCTAGCTTTCAAAGTTTCCCTGGATTTGTTTTTGTATATGTGTGGGTTTTTATTTTCTGTTTGTTTGTTTTTTATTTTGTTTTGGTTTTGTTTTGAATTTCTGCTGCATTTCTCTTTGATTGTCTGATTACATACGGGGGTTCATCTATCACGTTTTCAAGGGTCTTATGTTCTATTGGATTTGGTATTTGTGTGTCTTGTGCATGTATGTGTTTCCTTGATTTAGTATTTGTTTGACTCAACACTCTGCCATTTGGCTGGAGAATGGACAGTCTTTTTTAAACCCTTTACTGCCGAGACAAGCAACTTGTGAAGTCTGGACTACCCAATCATAAGTCAAGTATGAGGTTCTGTGGAGGGAACACTGAATCCAGGGTGTTAGACCACTAGGGACTTTTCAGCCACAGGGAAGATTAAGTGCAGAGAACTCTTACAGAGCCATGTATCAGAGTCTAAGACGCAGCTTCATCTGACTGTCTGCAACTGCCAGTGTTGGATACCTCACACCAAACTACAAAGAACAGAACACAAACCCACCCATCAGCACACAGACTACCTAAAGCCATATTAACCTCACAGATACCCTAATACACACAGGGTGACATAGCCCTGCTCATCAGAGAAAAAAGACTCAGAGCCACACACTGGAAAGTAGGAACCAGGCCCTCCCACCAGGAAGCCTACTCAAGACACTTAACAAACCACCCCATAGGGGCCAGAAAGCAGAAACAAGAGGAATTACTACCAGGTAGCATAGGGAAAAGAGACAGCAAATCCTATAAATTAGACAAAATGAGAAAACAATGAAACATCTTGCAGGTGAAGGAGCAAGAAAAATTCCACAAGACCAAATAAATGAAGAGGGAATAGGAAAATTGTCTGCAAAATAATTTAGAGTAATGATGGTAAAGATGATCCAAAATCTCGATAACAAAATAGAGATAATACAAGAAACAATTAATAAGGACTTAGAAGAACTAAAGAGCAAACAAACAGTAATGAACAACAAAATAACTAAAATTAAAATTACTCTAGATGGTATAAACAGCAGAATAACTGAGGGAGAAGAATGAGTAAGTGGGTTGCAAGATAGAATGGGGGAAATAACTGCCACAAAGCAGGAAAAAACTGCCACAAAAAAAAAAAAAAGAATAAAAAGAATGGAAGACAGTCTCAGAGACCTTGGTGACAACATTAAGTGCACCAACATTTGAATCATAGGCACCCCAGAAGAAGAAAGAAAAAAGGAAAGGCCTGAGAAAATATTTGAAGAGGGTATAGTGGAAAACTTCCCCAACATGGGAAAGGAAATAGTTAATCAGTCCAAAAAGTGCAGAGAGTCCCATACTGAATAAACACAAGGAGAAATACACTGAGGCATATATTAATGAAACTAATGAAAATGAAACACAAAGAAAAAAATATGAAAGGCAGCAAGACAAAAGCAACACATAACATGTAAGGGAAAACCTATAAGAATAACAGCTGATCTCTGTGCAGAAACTCTGCAGGTCAGAAGGGAATGGCAGGATATACTGAAAGTTATGAAAGAGAAAAACCTACAGCCAAGAATTCTCTACCCAGAAAAAAATCTCATTCAGATTTGATGGACAAATCAAAAGATTAACAGGCAAACGAAAGTTAAGAGAATTCAGCACCACCAAACCAGCCTTACAACAAGTGCTAAAGGAACTTTTCTAAGTAGCAAACAAAAGAGAAAAAAAAAAAAAAAAAAAAGACCTACCCAAAACAAAACAAACCCAAAACAAGTAAGAAAATGGTCATATGAAGACACATGTCAATAATCACCTTAAAAGTAAATGGATTAAATTCTCCAACCAAAAGACACAGCCTGGCTGAATGGTTACAAAAACAATACCCTTATATATGCTGCCTACAAGAAACCCACTTCAGACCAAAGGACACATATACACTGAAAGTAATGGGATGGAAAAATATATTCCATGAAAATGGAAGTCAAAAGAGAGCTGGACTTGCAATACTCATATCAGACAAATTAGACTTTAAAGTAAATACTACTACAAGGGACAAGGAAGGGCCCTACATAATGATCAAGGGATCAATCTAAGAAGAACATAAAATAATTGTAAATATGTAAGCACCCAGCATAATAGCACTTCAATACATAAGGCAAATGCTAACAGCTATAAAAGGGGATATCAACAGCAACACAATAATAGTAGGAGACTTTAACACCCAAATTACATCAATGGAGACATCATCCAAACAGAAAATTAATAAGGAAACACAATCTTTTAATGACACATTAGACCATAATTGACTTTTTTTTTTTTTTTTTTTTTTTTAACGCTCTTTTGCAGGGCCCTGTGCAGGTCCCAATCCTAGGGCTCATGCAATCAATTTAGTAGATCAGGATCAGCACTGACAAAAAGAATAGAGCAGAAAATGTGAGACTATGAAAAAAGAAATATGAGTAAGTATATATTATTTAACCAAAATTTTTTTTGGTTTATGTATATGTAACTATTGTGATAAAAAAATGTATTTATTACTGTGACTTTTTGTCAAATACTTTTGAAAATCAGATTTACAGTTACTGAATATTTTAAGGTATTCCAGTTTTTCATTATTACAAATGCACCAGAGTAGCAAGAGTTGACTCAAAATGAATAAAATGAAACAGCAGGGGGGAAATGCTCAAAATTCTCCTGCAGTAGATCAGCCTGCTCTATTGCCTTAAGGACATTTTTCTTGGATGTTTCCTGAACTTCTCCTCCCAAAAGAAACTCATCCAAAATAAAATAAGCCTTCTCAAAATTAAAGATGATATCAAGTTCACACACACTGCCAAAATACTTATCAAGTAATTTCACATAACGATGAATTATTTCCAGGGTAATTAGTTCATTGTCCTGATCCTCAATAGCACAGCAAAAATATAGACTGGCATATCTTTTGTAAACAATCTTCAGATCTCGCCACTCAAGAAAGCTGCACATTTTAGGTTCCTGTGCTAAAACGGTTTGAACAAGTTTTCTTGTTATCTTTTTCTTCTCTTTGTCTGATAATGGGACATACCATTTCTGCAGTTGAAGCTTTCCCTGACGACTAAAAAGCAACATAAACTGCATTGCAGCCGCCGGCTGCGGGCGCGGCAGGGCTCGGCTGGCGGCGGCAGTGACTGAGGGGAAGCCCTTGTCGCTGAGCGGAAGAAGAGAAGCCATGTTGCTCCTGGGAGGGAACCCTGTTCAGGGAGCTTAATTGACATTTATAGGAGATTCCATACAAAAACGACAGAATACACTTTCTCCTGAAGTGCACTCAGAACATTCTCCAAGGTAAATCACACCAGGGTCACAAATCAAGCTTCAGTAAATTCAAGAAAATTGAAGTTGCATCAAGTATCTTCTCTGACAACAATGCCATGAGACTAGATAACAATTACAGGAAAAAAAACTGTAAAAAATACAAACAAATGGAGGCTAAACAATATGCTATTAAACAACCAAGAAATCACTAAAGAAATCAAAGAGGAAGTCAAAAATTACCTAGAAACAAATGACAATGAAAACACAACAACTCAAATCCTATGGGATGCAGCAAAAGCAGTTCTAAGAGGGAAGTTTATAGCAATACAGTCCTACGTCATGAAACAAGAAAAATATCGAATAAACAACCTAACCTTACACCTAAAACAATTAGAGAAAGAGGAACAAAGAAACCCCAAAGTGAGCAGAAGGAAAGAAATCATAAAGAGCAGATCAGAAATAAACAAAAAAGAAATGAAGGAAACAATAGCAAAGATCAGTGGAAGTAAAAGCTGGTTCTTTGAGAAGATAAATAAAATTGATAAACCATTAGCCAGACTCATCAGGAAAGAAAGGGAGAAGATGCAAATCAACAGAATTAGAAATGAAAAAGGAGAAGTAGCAACTTACACCACAGTAGTACAAATGTTCATAAGAGACTACTACAAGGAACTCTATGCCAATAAATTTGATAACCTGGGAGAAATTGATATACTTTTAGAAAAGTACTATCTACCAAGACTGAACCAGGGATAAATGGAAAATATGAGCAGAACAATCACAAGCACAGAAATTAAGACTGTAATTAAAAATCTCCCAACAAAAAAAGCCCAGGGCCAGATGGATTTACAGGCAAATTCTATCAAGCATTTTGAGAAGAGCTAACACCTATCCTTCTCAAACACTTCCAAAACACTCCTAAAGTCATTCAATGAGGCCACCATCACCCTGATTACAAAACCAGACAAAGATATCACAAAAAAAAAAAAAATACAGGCCAATATCACTGATGAATATAGATGCAAAAATCCTCAACAAAACACTGGCTATCAGAATCCCACAGCACATTCAAAAGATCGTACATCATGATCAAGTGGGGTTTATTCCTGGAATGCAAGGATTCTTCAATATATGAAAGTCAATCAATGTGATACATAATATCAAAAATTTGAAGGATAAAAACCATATGATCATTTCAACAGACATAGGAAAAGCTTTTGAAAAAAATCAACATCCATTTATCATAAAAAATCTCCAGAAAATGGGCATAGAAGGAAATTACCTCAACATAATAAAAGCCATATATGAGAAACCAAAAGCCAACATCATTCTAAATGGTGAAAAACTGAAAGCATTCCCTCTAAGATCAGGAACAAGACAAGGGTGCCCACTCTCACCATTGTTATTCAACATAGTTTAGAAGTTTTAGCCATAGCAATCAGAGAAGAAAATGAAATAAAAGGAATCCAAATTGGTAAAGAAGAAGTAAAATTGTCACTCTTTGCAGATGATATGATATTATATATACAACACTCTAAAGACTCTACCAGAAAACTGCTAGCTCTAATCAATGAATTTAGTAAAGTAGCAAGACAAAAAATTAATGTGCAGAAATATCTTGCATTCGTATACACTAACAATGAAAAGCAGAAGGAGAAATTAAAGACACTCTCCCATTTACCAATGCAACCAAAATAATAAAATACCTAGGAATAAACCTGTCTAAGGAGGCAAAAGACCTGTATGCAGAAAAGTATAAGACACTGATGATAGAAGTCAAAGATGATACAAACAGATGGAGAGACATACCATGTACTTGGATTGGAAGAATCTGCATTCTGAAAATGACAATACAACTCAAAATAATTTACAGATTCAACACAATCTCTATCAACCTACCAATGGCATTTTTCAAAGAACTAGAACAAGAAATCTTATGATCTGTATGGAAATGCAAAAGACCCTGAATAACAAAGTCAGTCTTTAGAAAAAAAGATGGAGTCGGTAGAATTAGGTTTCCTGACTTCAAACTATACTACAAGGCCACAGTGATCAAGACAGTATGGTAGCGGCACAAAAATAGAAAGGAAGATCAATGGAACAGAATGGAGAACCCAGAGGTAAACCCACATATGGGCACCTTATCTTTGACAAAGGAGGCAAGAATATGCAATGGAAAAAAAGAGAGCCTCTTCAGTAAGTGGTGCTGGGAATATTGGACAGCTACATGGAAAAGAATGAAATTAGAACACTTCCTAAGACCATACACACACACACACACACACACACACACACACACACACACACACACACAAACTGAAAAGGAATTAAAGAGCTAATTGTAAGACCATACACTATAAAACTCTTAGAGAAAAATGTAAGCAGAGCACTATGACATACATCAAGGCAAGATCCTTTTATCCACCTCCTAGAATAATGGAAATAAAATGAAGAATAAACAAATGGGATCTAATGAAACTTAAAAGCTTTTGCATAAGAAAGAAACCATAAACAAGACAAGAAGACAATGGGAGAAAATACTTGCCAAGGAAGCAACTGACAAAGGATTAATATCCAAAATATACAAGCAGCTCATACAGCTTAATACCAAAAAAGCAAATAACCCAATCCACAAATGGGCAGAAGAACTAAATACACACTTGTCCGAAGCAGATATGCAGATGGCTAACAAACACATGAAAAGATGCTCAACATCACTAATCATTACAGAAATGGAAGTCAAAGCCACAATGAGGTATCATCTCACAACTGTAAAAACGGCTATCATCAAAAAATCTAGGAACATTAAATGTTGGAGAGGGTGTGGACAAAAAGGAACTCTCCTGCACTGTTGCTGGGAATCTAAGTAGATGTAACCACTATGGATAACAGTTTGGAGGTTCCTTCAAAAACTAAAAATAGAACTACCATATGATCCAGTTATCCCACTCCTGGGCATATACCCAGATAAAACCATAATCCAAAAAGAAACATGTACCATAATGTTCATTGCAGCACTTTTCACAATAGCCAGGACATGGAAACAACCTAAATGCCCATCAACAGATGAATAGTTAAAGAAGATGTGACACATATATACAAAGGAATATTACTCAGCCATAAAAGGGAATGAAATTGAGCTACATGTAATGAGGTGGATAGACCTAGAGACTGTCATACAGAGTGAAGTAAACCAGAAACTGAAAAACAAATACCGTATGCTAACTCACTATATGGAATCTAAAAAAACAGTACTGATGAACCCTTTGACAGGGCAAAAATAAAGATGCAGATGCGGAGAATGAACTGGAGGACACAGGGTTGGGGTGGGGGTGTGTGAAGGGGAAGCTGGGATGAAGTGAGAGTGTAGTATAGACATATATATGCTATCAACTGTAAAAAAGATAGCTAGTGGGAAGTTGCTGTATAACAAAAGAAGATCAACTCGATGATGGGTGATGCCTTAGAGGGCCAGGACAGGGAGGATGGGAGGGAGTCACAGGAGAGAGTGGATATGGGGATATATGTACAAATACAGCTGATTCACTTTGGTGTACCTCAAAAACTGGTACGAGTGTAAAGCAATTATATTACAATGAAGACTAAAAAAAAAAAAAAAACCTGATTGGATGGTTGGAATGTTAAGAAAAATGTATTTATTTCACCCATTGAGATCTCTCCCTTTCTTCAACCAGAATACCTGTCTTCCTTGGTCTTCCACAACAAGCTCTCTGCCTTCTAGTCAAGAAGTAGCATAGCTGGAGGGCAGATGAGAAGAAAAGATGGAATGTCATGATTTTGCTGTCCTGGTTCCCTGCTGGGTTTGTCAATGGCGGTGCCTTGAACTGAGGCTGCACTCTTTTGGATGCACTTTCTGGCTTCCTGACATTTCTCTCTCTCTCCTTGCTCTCCCAGGTCCTATTGTGTTGATTCACCCAGGGATGAGTATTAGCTTAGAATCCACTTCAAGCAATCTCCAGAAAGATTTGCATATTTCTATTTGCACAAAGTACAATTACCTTGCTTAATATTCACAGATTTCTAACAGGAAAAATAGGTTGAAGATTTACACCACCTATTTGTGTTGATATTACAGAGACCTTATACAGAAATAACTGATGTATCCTTATTCAAAATCTCTGGATTTGGAAATTATCCACATCTGGTGATTGGATGAGGAACCATGATTTTCTGAATTGAATCCTGGTCATTCGATTAAGACCTCTGTACACCACACCCAGGTCATATTTTATCATCATCATCATCATCAACACCAACATCAACTTATATTAGCTGGCTTGCATTATTATTTCCATAACAAAATACTACAAACTCTGTTGTTTGAAAAAACTGACATTTACATTCTCACAGATCTGGATGCTGGATGTCCAAGATCAAAGTGACAGCAAGGTTGATTTCTGGTGAGGGCTTTCTTTCCAGCTTACAGATGGCCACCTCCTCACTCTGTCCTCACAGGGTCTTTCCTTTTAGCAAACATGAGAGTGGTATCTCTGGTGTACATTCCATTTCTTCCAAGTTCTATTGGATTAGGGCCTCACCCTTATGATCTCAAAGATTACCACCTGTTTCAGTCCATTATTCAAGACTTTCTAGACTATACACCAGGTATACGAATGAAGAGACTTTTCAGAATACGTCTGCCTCAGCCAATTTCTAATGCAACCTCAAGAGAGATGTTGAGCCTGAAGTACCCAACTTAACTGATCAAATTCTAGATCTATAATCATCTGAAATAATAAAGCAGCTGTTAGTTTTTTAAACCACAAACCTTTGTGGTGATTTTTTAATATGACAATGATATCAGAAATATAGCAGTAATTTAAACACTATACTATTGGCTCATGGATAGATACACTAATTGAACAAAATAGAAAGCTAAGAAATAGAATAATGGACAAATAGATTTTATATATGAAAGTGGAGGTAATACAGTGTTGCTGGAAACAGAATGTTGTTACCAAGTCAGGTCAGGCTGCTTACCACTTGAAAAATATCAATACTCCAAAATTTGTTAGATAGGAAAGCTGCTTTTAATCTGAATTCCAGCAATCTGGGGAGATGGTGGGCTCAGTGTCCCCCCCAAACCACTTCTGAAGATTATGCTGGGTCATGATAATTTTAAATGGAAGATGAGAATTAATCTCAATTCATCATTGAGATAGTGGGTCACATTCATCAACATCCTCCACTGCACATAGGCTTGCTGACTTCTTGTGATATTCCTCTAGATGTTATCTTGGTCACACTGCTCTCACAGTTTGTTTGTGAGATTCCTGAAGGGGAACGTAGGAAAGAGATCTGATTATCTGTTTATTTCTTCTTCATTTCTACTTCTTTGATCTACAGAAAGAACCAACAAGTTAGGCAAGGTATTGTGTGATTAAAAGACTTGAAAGATGTGCTTGGGCTAAGATGAGCAGAGCATCGGGGTACCTGGTTAAAAGTAGTTACAATATAGCTTTGCTAAAGTGAAAAGGAAAGTGGATTCCTGTGGAGGCTAGTTTCCTGCAAAGAGCTGTTTACAATTTCATGGATATATAATTACACATCTGCACTCAAAGTGAGGAAGATACAGGTGCATTTGTAATGGAAAATAAAAAAAAAATCACATTTCATAGGTGTTGCCTGAGCATTCAAGAGATAACTTCCTGTAGAGAGTTTAATCTTTTGACCTGTTGATCACTAACAACACAGGTGTTTATAGCTGGTTTTACACCATTTCCATGGTCATCTGTTGAGTCTGCCAGAATGGTAAACATATTTTATTAATTATTATATCATAGGTGTGCCTTATGCATTTTAAGATAGCAATACATATTTGGCAATTAAAAATATTCTCATGAACATAAGTGTTATCATAAACTATTCAAAACTGTTAACTTGACTCAGATTGATACAAAATCCTATAATTTTAGCAATATTGGACTTTATTAAAAATAAATATATCTGCTTCAAATATTTGTGAGATTCTTCAAATTTCTTAACATAGTCAATGAGAACAAATAAATCTTTAAAAGTAAAAATTTATATAAATCCATGATAAGTACCCCACAATGAAAATAAAATAGATAAAATTATTAGATCTGAAACAGGAGCTAAGAGGGCAGGGTGCAACCTTTAAAAGAATGATATAGCCATAATACATGACAAAGACTGGTTAGAACCGACTGGGTCCAAGATGGTGAAAGATTTGACATCCAGGAGACCTTGAGCCTCATTAACACCCTTATTGTAATACAGTAGCTAAATGACACACTCACCAGCACCATGACAGTTCTGAGGCCAACCACTAAAGGTCAAAAAGTGGATTGCGCATCACTAATCATTAGAGAAATGCAAGTCAAAGCCACAGTGATGTATCTATCACCTCACACTGGTCAGAATGACCATCATCAAAAAATATAGAAATAATAAATTTTGGAGAGGGTGTGGAGAAAAAGGAACTCTGCTGCACTGTTGGTGGGAATGTAAATTAGTACAGCCACTATGGAAAACAGTTTGGTGGTTCCTTCAAAAACTAAAAATAGAACTACCATATGACCCAGTTATTCCACTCCTGGGCATACACCCTAAGAAAACCATAATCCAAAAATAAACATATACCATAATGTTCATTGCAGCACTATTCACAATAGCCAGGGCATGGAAGCAACCTAAATGACCATCAACAGATGAATGGATAAAGATGTGACATATATATACAATGGAATATTACTCAGCCATAAAAGGGAACAAAATTGAACTCTATGCAATGAGGTGGATAGACCTAGAGACTGTCATACAGAGCAAAGTAAGCCAGAAAGAGAAAAACAAATACTGTATGATACTCATATATATGGAATCTGAAGAAATGGTACTGATGAACCCAGTTACAGGGCAAGAATGGAGATGCAGATGTAGAGAATGCACTTGAGGATACGGGGCTGGGGTGGGGGGTAGGTGGTGAAAGGGAAGCTGAGATGAAGTGAGAGAGCAGCATAGACATATTTACACAATCCACTGTCATTAGCAGGTCTTGCCAACAACCCAATTGTTTCCTGAAGTTAACTGAACAGTGGAGGAGAACTTTACATCATTCATCTTTAATTTTGAAATCTTCTTTGAGTCTGCATGAAGGCAAAACACTATGACAAAAGGAAAAAAAAAACAGTTGACATCTTATGAATTTAGGTATTTGAAAACGTGAGCTTATTATGGAGTCTACATACTTAGTATTGTGTAAATTAAACATGTATGTGGGTAACTATCTAATATTTATTTTTTATTATAGTAATTTGTTTTTAATCTACTATTTATGGAAATCAGAATTTTTAAATTTATTTATTTATTTATTTTTGGCTACATTGGGTCTTTGTTTCTGCACATGGGCTTCCTCTGGTTGCTGCTAGCAGGGGCTACTCTTTTTTTTGTTCGTTTGTTTGTTTTGCACACAGGCTTAGTTGCTCTGTGGCATGTGGGATCTTCCTGGACCAGGGCTTGAACCTATGCCCCCGGCATTGGCAGGTGGATTCTTAACTACTCTGCCACCTAGGAAGCCCAAAGGGGCTACTCTTCGTTGAGGTGCTTTGGCTTCTCAATGAATTGGCCTCTCTTGTTGCAGAGCATAGGCTCTAGGAATGCAGGCATCAGTAGTTGTGGCATGAGGGCTTCAATAGTTGTGGCTCACAGGCTCTAGAGAACAGGCTCAGTAGTTGTCATGCATGAGCTTAGTTGCTCTGAGGCATGTGGAATCTTCCCAGACTAGGGATCTAAAGTCCCTTGCATTTGCACGTGGATTCTTAACCACTGAGCCACCAGGGAAGTCTTGCAAATCAGAATTTTAAAATATTGTTTTCAAATACACATTAAGTGATAATTATGAATCCTATTAAAATATTGGCTCTTCACACCAGCTGAAGTTTACAGTACTTCTTCAAAGTAGTTGTTTCTGGTACCAATTCGGGAATTAGATTAACGGGATAATAATGAAAATAAATCCATTATTCAATTATACTTAGAGATGTGAAAATACATTTATTTCAGTCATTTAAATTTAATTGTATAATATCCATTTGGAGTAGAAAAAATAGGTGGTAACATTCACAATTTATTATAAGGAAATATAAGGGAGAGAATAAGAATGCTATTTCCCAAGGGGAAATTAGAGCCCAGGCTACTAAATTCCTGGCCAGTACTCATATTTATGTTATTGTTTCACAACTAAAGTGGCATGACATGTTTATGTTGCCACCAACTGTTAGGCCCATTACAAATATCTACAGAGAATATAAATACTGATATTTGAAATTATTTTGTAAATAAATATAATTCAACTCAGAAACATGCCTCTATAGAGCCACACTCACACACTTTGTTCAAATATGCTTTCATTAATAAGAAAAAAAATACATTGTATATAACTCTGGATTGACTCCAGAGAATGTGGTCACTGTGAGCAGCAGGTGTCATGAAAGAAAAGAGTTTAACAAAACTGACATCACATGGCTAATCCTAGTTTGTCTGGACTCATCAATATTATAGTACCATAATGATATTTGTGATGGCAGATGCCAAAGAAAGTCTGCATGAGGATTTGAAACTATCCAAAGAAGTTTACTGGATACAGATTTTGCTGAAATGTCACCATGAAAATATCTTGGAGTCTTCTTTTAACTCTGGAATGAAAGATATAGGCAGAACAGAGAATTAGCATGTACTGACAAGTCATCACTCCCAACCTCATAAAAGACAGAAATCCATTCACAATGGCCCATTGAGTGGTCATCCAGCATCTGCTTAAATAGTGATAGTGCTGGATAGAGAGATTGTGTTAGAACACCTACATCTATCTAGTCTTGCTCCCCAAGCTCTAGAGAAGAACAGAATTGAAATAGAGAAGAATTAGGTCTAAAATAGTAAAGGTTGTCCATGAAATTAATTTTTCAAAAGTGGAGTTCCAAGAAAGCCTGTTTCCAGAATACAAATCCAAGGACAGAGTGGTTTAGAACCCTGGAAAGACATCAACATAGATTCTTAAACTTGAAGGGCAAACTACAATGAAAGCAGGAGAAATTTTGTATGGATCTTATCAAAGTTAATCAGAAACTAGTTGAGGTTTGGTTTGACCTTTAATAGGTTCAGGGACTAATTTACAAAAAACAGGTAGCTGTCAGTGTGTTCTTATGGCAACTTCATGCATTTCAATAGGTAGAAAAACATGTTCTCCAAATAGCAAAGCACTCAAGAGCAGAGTTTACATAGTCTTAGTCCAATTCAAAGCCTTTCATCCCAGTAGAACATCTCCTAAGCTGTTTATTAGGAATAGAAAAACTTTGGAAGATGGACTTTGGCCTCACAAGCCTTCCAGTTCCATTACTAAATGAAGTAGAAGCAAATATAGCAATATATATGGCAATAAACACATTGGCTTGGACAGAATCATAGAACTTGGAAACACATTGCAATTTACTAGATAAACTACTTGTAGAAATAGGGAAAGTTGTTTAAGATTAAAGAAGTAAATGATGGCACAGTGTGAAATAAAACTGGATCATACTGGTTCAATAAAATTCATTGAATAGATAAGCTGGAAGACTCTCATTTCCCCTATGTTTTCTTTTTTCCTAGCTAACTCCAAGAAAAGCAATGACTCTTTTAGTTCTATCAAACTGAATAAATGGTTGGAATGTTAAAAAAAATATATACTTCTTTCACTCACTGAGATCTCTCACTCTCTCCACCTTGAGCAGCTGAATTCCTGGGTCTGCTTCAATCAGCTCCTTCGCATTCCAGCCAAGAGGTAGCACTAGCTCAATATTAGAGAGCAGGTGAGAGGAAAAGAAGCAATGTTAGGGTGCGTACTGTCTTGGTTCCTTGCTGTGGTTTGTCAGTGGCTGGATGCCTTGAACTGAGGCTGCACCCTTTTGGATGGACCTTCTGGGTTCTTGAGATCTCTCTCCCCTGCTCTCTCAGGTCTGTTGTGGTGATGGCTTCCTACTGTTACCAGATCCAGGGGTGCAGTATCACCCCTTACTAGTTTCCCTCAACTCTCTCCATAGCTTGTCAAGTAAACATATTAAACTCTTTTTAATCTCCCATTTTAAGTACGCTGTTTCTTGTTAAACATGAATGGTTGTTGAAATTTTGTGTGTTTTTCCTTTGTAAAAATATAAATGTAAATTAGAAAACAGTTTCTCTGTATAGGCTCATTTTATTCATAAGGCATCTGCACATTTTTTGATGTATAGCTGATATTTAAATTTAACTTTTTTCAGGAAAATGTGTTGTGAAAAACTGAAATGCAACATAAAAAAGATCACTGTGTTATTGATAACACACGCTTTGGAGTCATAATTGAACGGGATTTACACTTTTTACTGACTTTAACATATTTTACAATAATTAAAGAAGTAGAAAATTGACAAGAATGCAAGTAATTGTCCATAGAAATGCAAAGGTGTCAGACGGAAGTTTGATTGAGTTCCCTGACCATTAAGATAAAACAAGTTTGCATCTATTTATAAATTCACTACACATCCCTGATTGAACAATGTTAAAAATGATACATTGGATTTTCCTTTTGACTGATTATAATACAATATCTCACTAGTTTTCACCTTATTCCTTTCATTAGCAATGAACTAAATAAAATCTTTGTCATATATTCATTTTATATTTTATGAAAGTCATGATTTCACTTATTTAAAAACTATTTTCCTCTGGATATTAAAATAATGACCATTTTAGAGAGATAAGCTAAAATATTCATAAAAGTCTAGATATTTTCACCAATTGTGTTATTTCATATTGGGTTTTGGTTTTATTTCATTTTGGAATTTGTTTCAATGTCACCGACTTGTATAAATCCCCTTTAAAACTTGCCTTGAAGTGAAATGTTCCAAAAGCTCTTTCTCATCTCCCTGTCCACTTTTTTATTGTCCAAAATATTACAAGTTCTGATATGATAAAGGACTAAGGAAATTAAGCCTATTTTCCTCTTGAGAGATGTTATCACTTCATAAGTTACAAAGTTCTGTATGAATATTAACAACTAGTGCTACAAGTAATGATCTAAGCCTAATATAGGCTTCTTCATATACGCTACACATAGCGTGAAAATTTTTATATAAATTATCTCTTATAATATTTTTTAAAACAGTTATATATTGTTGGAAGATAGGAAATTTGAGATTTGGAGAAGTTCAGCCTGGTACCCAATGACACACAGTCAGTGAGCAGCAGACTTGAAGGCACAGTTCAAGATGGTCTAATCTCAAGTCTTGATCTTGATCTTGATCTTGGCCCCGCATTACATCCCATGTAAAAACTCACCAAATTGTTAGCAGACTTCTTATGTAACATTCATCTTTCAACAAAGGATTTCAGAAGACTGATTCTCATCCTGATTCACGCAGGCATTAAAAACTGGATTCAAAGATTTTTGTGCCAATACCATACTGTCTTGATCACTATGGCCTTGTAGTATAGATTGAAGTCAGGAGGCCTGATTCCACCAACTCCATTTTTCCTTCTCAAGATTGCTTTGGCTATTCGGGGTCTTTTGCATTTCCATACAAATTATAAGATTTCTTGCTCTAGTTCTGTGAAAAATGCCATTGGTAATTTGATCGGGATTGCATTGAATCTGTAAATTGCTTTGGTTAGTACCGTCATTTTCACTATGTTGATTCTTCCAATCCAGGAACATGGTATGTCCCTCCATCTGTTTGTGTCATCTTTGATTTCTTTCAGCAATGTCTTAAAGTTTTCTGCATACAGATCTTTTGCCTCCTTAGGCAGGTTTATTCCTAGGTATTTTATTCTTTTTGTTGCAATGGTGAATGGGAGAGTTTCCTTAATTTCTCTTTCTGCTCTTCTGTTGTTAGTGTATAGGAATGCAAGAGATTTCTGTGCATTACTGTTGTATCCTGCTACTTTTCTAAACTCATCAGTTAGTGCTAGCAGTTTTCTGGTAGAGTCTTTAGGATTTCCTATATATAATATCATGTCATCTGCTGTTATCTTTGACAAAGGAGGCACTAACATACAATGGAAAAAAGACAGCCTCTTCAAAAAGTGGTGCTGGGAAAATTGGACAGCAACATGTAAAAGAATGAAATTAGAACACTTCCTAACAGCATACACAAAAATAAACTCCAAATGGATTAAAGACCTACTTGTAAGGCCAGACACTATCAAACTCCTAGAGGAAAACATAGGCAGAACACTCTATGACATACATCAAAGCAATATCCTCTTTGACCCACCTCCTAGAATCATGGAAATAAAATCAAAAATAAACAAATGGGACCTCATGATACTTAAAAGCTTTTTCACAGTGAAAGAAACCATAAACAAGACTAGAAGGCAACCCTCAGAATGGGAAAAAAATATTTGCCTATGAAACAATGGACAAAGGGTTAACCTCCAAAATATACAAGCAGCTCATGAAGCTTAATACCAAAAAAGCAAATAACCCAATCCACAAATGGGCAGAAGACCTAAATAGACATTTTTCCAAAGAAGCCATACAGATGGCCAACAAACACATGAAAAGATGCTCAACATCACTAATCATCAGAGAAATGCAAGTCAAAGCCACAATGAGGTATTACCTCACACCGATCAGAATGGCCATCATCACAAAATCTGGAAACAACAAATGTTGGAGGGGGTGTGGAGAAAAGGGAACTCTCTTGCACTGTTGGTGGGAATGTAAGTTGGTACAGCCACTATGGAAAACAGCTTGTAGGTTCCTTAAGAAACGACAAATAGAACTACCATATGATCCAGTAATCCCACTCCTGGGCATATACCCAAAAAAAACCATAATCCCAAAAGAAACATGTACCATCATGTTTATTGCAGCACTATTTACAATAGCCAGGACATGGAAGCAACCGAAATGCCCATCAACAAATGAATATATAAAGAAGATGTGGCATATATATACAATGGAATATTACTCAGCTATAAAAAGGGATGAGATGGAGCTCTATGTAATGAGGTGGATAGAACTACAGTTTGTCATACAGAGTGAAGTAAGTCAGAAAGAGAAAGACCAATATTGTATGCTAACTCACATATACAGAAACTAAAAATGGTACTGATGAACTCAGTGACAAGAACAAGGATGCAGATGCAGAGAATGGACTTGAGAACTCGAGGTTTGGGGTGGGGCGGGGGGTGAAGGGGAAGCTGAGACGAAGCGAGAGAGTAGCACAGACATATATATACTACCAAGTGTAAAATAGATAGCCAGTGGGAAGTTGTTGTATAACAAAGGGAGTTCAACTTAAGGATGGACAATGCCTTAGAGGACTGGGGCAGGGAGGGTGGGGGGGACTTGAGGGAGGGTAGTGGGGTAGTCGAGGGAGGGAGGGAATACAGGGATATGTGTATAAAAACAGATGATTGAACTTGGTGTACCCCCCAAAAAATAATAAATAAATACATAAAATAAAATAAAAAAAAAACTGGATTCAAGAAACACTTTTGATTTTGAAAGATGTCAACTTTTTCCTCTGAGACTTTCTTATCTCCACCCCAGGAGAATTTCGAATTATATAGGTATGTTACTTACTTTGTTGATTCTGTTAATAACACATTACCAACCCTGCCCATATCTAATCTAACCTAAATTTGTTATTTAAAAAAGTATCCTATACTCCAATAAAGATGAAAATAAAAAAAAAAAGAAAAAGAAAAAAAAAAACTGTCCTACATTGAACACTTATTTTTTGCAATCCTTGTTCCTATTTAATTTCAAAATAACCCTATGAGATGAATGCTTTATTCCCAATTCATAGAAAAGGTGAGGCTTTGAATATTTTATTTCACTTGTCCAGAATTGTTTAAACAGTAAGCAGTATCACTTAAAGCCTGTTTATTTTGTTTCAGTTCCAAGCTCTTAGCTGCCTAATTGAAGGACTCTCCAAAATCAGAAATCTCTGGAAAGTGTTGGGCATGTTTCACCAGAAGCAGAATAATAATCCTGGATTTCATATTATGTCATAAATGAGCTTTCTGAGAATTCAAGTACATGGAGGCCAGAGTTTATTGTGCAAATAAATAAACAAATAGTACAATCATAGGCACTGAGAAGTAATGGTTTGTTAGAGAGTAGTTTATTAGGAAGTCATTCATTCTTTTTATTTTGCATATGAAGAAACTGAGACACAAGGAAGGAAAGAAACATTTCTAAAATTACACATTCTGATACTAGCAGTTTAAAGATAAGAATTGAGGTTTCATAAATTCCAACCTGTTTTATCGTCTCCCTGCATGGCGTAGCTGGTAGTCTCACTTGTTATGGAGTAATTCAAAGAAAATACATTTTTTTCCCAAATGATCTGTGTCATTATTTCAATGAGTTTCCTATTTTCCCAAGTGAGATCTGATGAGGGAAATAAAGATGTTGAGAGACAATAACCAAATACATCTCTTGATCCTGTCTTATAAGATTTTCTATATAAAGAAAAGTCACACAAAGTAAAAATAAATAATGGTATAGGATTTTTGAAGCTTTCAGGTTCCATACTTATTTAGCCTGTCTCTCCATTTGATTCCTAAACCAAACAAGTAAATTAGGTGGGAATTTGTTAAGACTTAGTCCCTGCATCTGTCAAGTCTCTTTGGTGGCACAAGAATATGGTGATGCTTTTTGCTTACTAATTTGGAAAGGGAAATTAGTCCCAAATACTTCTGCTCCATTCTTCACAGTATTATAACTGTACTCAAACATTAGGGACTCAATATAGAAATGTATGCCTTCTTTAGATTACACTTAGTCTACAAGATATGCAGAACAAGCCCAAGGAGAGCTTTGGGCCAATATTCTCTCACCTTGTAAAAAAAAATTAATAAACAGCAACTCAATTAAATAGAGTTGGGAGCCCAGGAGGGGGAAATCATATGCCCTGCAACATAGCAGATCACAACCAGAAGAAGAAAGACTCCTTTTCTTTGTTGGCAAGAGCTCAGACAGTGAAAAGTCATGGGCTCTTTATTTACTGCAGTCCCCCTGTCTCCCCCAGCAGCCCAGTGACTTCCTTTTCCCCTCTCTAAAGGCATTCCCCTTCCCTGCCTTGGGGGAAGTTTCTCATGTTTCACCATGGTTACAGGCCCGCAATGGCAATTCTTACTGATCCAAAATAAACCCATCTTTTCTGGAAACAAATATGACAGTCTATTTGTTTCAACAACCATCAGTTGTCTTTCTGATCAGTGGAGGACGGTGGCATCTGGCCCCCAAGAGTGAGCATTAGCTTAGAAACTACTTCAAGTAAGTTCCAGAAAGATTTGAGTGTCTCTATTTGTTTAGAATACAATTACCCTCGTAAATGACCTCAGATCCCTCAGAGAAAGATTTTGTTCAAGAACTAGGCCACATATTGTTGTGATATTACAGGGTCTTATTCAAAAATACCTGTTGTCTCCTTTATTCAAAAATCTCTCGATTTGGAAATTATCCACATCTGGTGATTGGATTTTTTTCTTTTTTCCCTTTCCTTTCCTTTCCTTTCCTTTCCTTTCCTTTCCTTTCCTTTCCTTTCCTTTCCTTTCCTTTTCTTCTTCTTTCTTCTTTTTTTTGCATTGAATCCTGATGTTTTAATTCAGACCTCTGATCACCAAGCCTACATCATACATCTTCAGCAGCAGCCTTGTCATCACCAGCATCTTAGCTGGCTTGTGTGGCCATAACAATAGACTGCAGCTTAAACAGCTTAAAAAACCAACATTTATTTTCTCACATTTCTGGAGGCTGGAAGTCCAAGATCATGGTGACTGCAGGGTTGGCTTCTGGAGAGGCCTATCATTACAGCTTACATATGACCACCTCCTGACTCTGTCCTCACATGGATTTTCCTCGAAGCAAACATGAGAGAGTGGGCTCTGGTGTACTTTCCTTTTTTTTTTTTTTTAATTTTATTTTTTTTACTTATTGGCTGTGTTGGATCTTTTTTGCTGCAATTGGGCTTTCTCTAGTTGTGGAGAGCAGTGGCTACTCTTCATTGCAGTATGCAGGCTTCTTGTTGCAGTGCCTTCTCTTGTTGGGGAGCACAGGTTCTAGGCACCTGGGGTTCAGTAGCTGTGGCAAGCATACTCAGTAGTTGTGGCACACAGACTTAGTTGCTCTGCAGCATGTGGGATCTTCCTGGACCAGGGCTTGAACCTATGTTCCCTGCGTTGGCAGGCAGATTCTTAACCACTATGTCACCAGGGAAGTCCCTACTTTCCATTTTTCATTAGGACACAGGTTGTATTGGATTAAGGTGTCACTCTTATGCTCTCAAGAAATACCAGCTATTCTAATTCCCATTGCTCAAGGCTTTCCAGCCTGTATACCAGGTATATGAGTGAAGAAAGTTTTTATATGACTTCAGTCTCAGCCAATTTCAAACTGCTACCTCATGAGAGATGCTGAGCTTGATGTACTTAACTGAGCTGATCCAATTCAAGACCCACTGAAACCATGTGAAATAATAAAGTGAATGCTGGTGTTTTAAACAGTGAAATTTTAGGCTGTGTTTTTGTTTTTTTTTATATATATGGCAATGCTATCTGAAACACTGCCATAATTTAGACACTATAGTACTATCTCATAGATAAATATACTAGTAGAACAAAAAGGAAAGCTTAGAAATAGAATTATATATATATATATATATATATATATATATATATATATATGAAATTAGTGGTATTGCAGGGTAGTCAGAAACAGAATTACTATTCAATAAAGGTACTGGGACAATTTATCCACATGAAAGAAAGTAAAGCATGTAATATTTCACACCATACTTGAAAGGTATATCTTATGTGATTTTAAAGATGTAAACATGAGAATAAAAACTTTAAAATATTTAAAGAAAGTCATCTTTATGCTCACAACAGGGAAAGACTGAGAAGTACATGTGGAGATATTTTAACCTGAATCCAGTTTCCTCATCCACACCTTCCCCACTCTAGTGAGCTTGGTCAAATCTTGATGTCAACTGTTTCAAATATGATAATTTTTGAAGTAATTAATTCACTCCTAGATTCCTTTCTAATTAAAAGATATAGTGTACTTTCTATTTCTTCACTGAAGAATGAATGAAATTTTATGACTGGTGTTAATTTAATATGTATCAATAATTGGAGGCAATAGTATTGCTAAGTATACTAAATGAATCCAATTACAAATTGAAATAAAGGATAAAGTTATATTTTATACCACAGCATCTAAGCTGTGGGTTGAATTCGAAGAAGAAACTTGTAATGCCAGAGCCTTAAATAATGACCTTTGTAATACAGTATTTGATCCCCAAAACTGCCAAAGAGCTATTGTAAACATAGAGGACACTATGATTTCATCACTTAATTCAAGAACATATAGTTTAGTATTTCCCTGGTGGCTCAGTGGTTACTAATCTTCCTGCCAATGCAGGGGACACGGTTTCAATCCCTTGTCCAGGAAGGTTCCACATGCTGCAGAGCAACTAAGCCTGTAAGCCACAACTACTGAGCCCTCGTGACACAACTATTGAAGCCCTCGCTCCTAGAGCCCATGCTCCGCAACAAGAGAAGCCACCGCAATGAGAAGCCCGAACACCACAATAAAGAGTATCCCCCACCTGCCACAACTAGAGAAGGCACTTGTGCAACAACCAAGACCCAACACAGCCAAGAAATGAACAAATAAATAAATTTGTATAAAAAAAGAAAATATAGTTTACAGAGAATCAGAAAGGCATTCATTATGTAAAATAAAATAATATGTACCCAAAATGTTAAACATTTATCACATTAAAAAAGTTGTACCTAGACAGTTTAATTTAATGTAGGCAGACTCTGGAGTTATATGTGATATGAATGACTAACATGTATTTCAATTATTGGAGGAGTTCAGTCGATCTAGATGCACAGAATTGGGTTGAAAATTTTAAATTTTCACTCCAAAATTTTATTTGAATAGACAAAATCTATCATATGCTTTCATTACAGTATAAAGTTAACAAATTCATTTCTCAAGGATTTATCCTCTGCTATGAACATATTCTGTGAAATTTTAAATTAATTAAAAGTAAGTAATTTGACCAGGACATTTATTTTAATTGTTAGATTAACATTTTTTTAACAATCTGAATTATTTATTTATTTATTTATTTTTTTTTTTTAATGTTTGGCTGCATCAAGTCTTTGTTGCGGCACACAGGATCTTTCATAGCAGTGCATGGGCTTCTCTCTAGCTATGGTGTGCAGGCTCCAGAGCACATGGGCTCTGTGGTTTGTGGCACACAGGCTCTCTAGTTGAGGCACGATGGCTCAACAGTTGTGGTGTGCAGGCATAGTTGCCCAGCAGCATGTGTGATCTTAGATCCCCAATCAGGGATTCACCTGAGTCCCCTGCACTGCAGGATGGATTCTTCACCATTGGACCACCAGGGAATTCCAAGTAACCTGAATTTTTAATGTCAAGTTTCATTCTCTCGGACTAAAATGGAATAAATTCTACTAGGTCATATTTCTTGGTACCATGAAGTTACCATTAACTCACAAATAAGAACATGAAATAAACAAAAAAAATATTGACACTTAAGAATCTTAATACAGTATGATTACATATATAAAAAATTAACCTATGAAATTATATTGGTCTCTAAGGACTATAAAATATTCCACTTACATAAAGTTTAATTTATATAGCTGTTTTGGAATAAATAGTCTAAATTATCTAAAGGTAACAATGTTTTAAATATCACTGACAGTTAAATTTTCCTTGGTTCTCTAAACGAATGAATATCATGTCCTACATGATGGATACACCCCTTTTCCAACTGAGGTCACATTTTTATGCCAGAGTTTCCTCATGGCATTTTTCATTTCTGCATTTCGGAGGGTGTAGATTAAGGGATTCAACATGGGAGTTATCAAAGTTAAAACCACCATCATGGATTTATCAATGGGAAATTTGGCATTAGGTCTGGCATAAAGGAAGATACAGGGAACAAAGAATAAAATGACCACCATCATATGGGATGCACAGGTGTAGAAGGCCTTGGGATTCCCTTGCAACCCATGAGTCTTCAGGGAGTGTAATATGACCCCATAGGACACTAAGAGAATGAAGAAGACAACAGTGCAAATTGCCCCTCCATTACCTATCATAGAAAGTCCAATGAGGTGGGTATCGGTGCAAGCAAGTTTCAGTAAGGGGTACATGTCACACAGGAAGTTGTCAATGACATTGGGGCCACAGAAAGGGAGCTGGTAAATAGAGAGAAATTGAACCAGTGAGTGCAGAAAACCTCCAGTCCAGGCCACCAGCAGCATGAGAACACACACCCGCTGATTCATGATGACCAAATAATGAAGAGGTTTACAGATGGCTACGTATCGGTCATAAGCCATCACCACCAGAAGAATGACTTCAGCACCAGCAAATAAGTGATCTATAAAGACTTGAGTCATACAAGATTGGAAGGAAATAGTCTTTTTCTCATGAAGCAAGTCAGTGATCATTTTGGGAGCAATGGCAGTAGAATAGGCAGTATCTATAAATGATAAAGAAGCCAGAAATAAGTACATGGGGGAACCCAGTGATCTGCTGGCTGCGATGGTCACCATGATAAGCAGATTGCCCACGATGGTCACAATGTAGATGAGTAGGAACGGGAAAAACAAAACTTTTTGCATCTCAGGGTTCTGTGTGAGCCCAAGGAGGACAAACTCAGTCACATTGTTCCTATTTTCCATGTGTTCTTCTGAAGGTGTTGATTAGGTGTCAGAGGCTGCAAACAAAATGATCAATAATGAATTTGAGATGATCACAAGCTTTTTTTAAAAAACTGTGATGCCTTCCTCAACAGTGTTTTCTCCGCAGGGCCTCACACAGAGTAAGTCTTCAGAACATAAGGCTTTGGAATCTCCTCCCACAAGTACTCCATTCATTTTCTCAAATTCCTTGCTTCAGCTACACTAATGAAACTTCTGTATTCTAACTGGGGGTATATATGAGTGGGTGTATCTGTGAGATGATGCACCAAACAACAAGAAAGTTGCTTTCCCCAGAATCTCTCTCACAAAGCCTGCATTTTTGACTTTATATCATTTCTTTTTTTCTTGAGAACATTTTGATGTTATGAGGTCTACCATGTAAACAGTCTCATCTTTAATAAGTTTCTTTTTATATTTACATGACATTATACCTAGACATGGGATATCAAATTATAGGATGATGTTTAGGCAGCAGGCTTTTTGAGTTACTATGAGCTCCAAAAATCGAGGAGTAATTCACCTACAACAGTGAAAGTACCAGGCACATTATGAGTACTCATCAAATGCTTATTATCTTCTATTTAATTGAACTAAATTTCAAAACTCATGAGAGCAACTGAGCAGAAATAAATGTATAAAATCTTCCTATGCAAGAAAGTACAATGAAAGCAGCATTTTTTTTTTTTTTTTGGAAAATACGCATACACGCGCCTCTCCACACACAATTGACATTTGTTACAACCCAGATATTGGAGAGAAAAAATGGACACTACAAATCTGAGGGATTGGGTGCTACATCAATATTTTTTCTACTCCAAAATATTTAGAAGTGATTACTGCCAGCCATATCTCAATTAAGAATATAAAAGTTAATATTCTAGGCTGAATCATGATTCAGTAGAAAGAATTCTATACCAAAAATATTGAAATGCTATTTAATTTTGCTTAGGCATCTTAGAAAAATCACATCCCAACTTATATTCTTATTGGAAAGGTGATAATCTTTCAAAGTTTGTGAGTTTCCCAACTGATGTCATTGAAACCTTTGTCCTAAATGGCATGCTAACATATTTGCTGGTACCCTCTTTATGTTAATCAGGGTGGATTAATATGTGTTAAAGGTTATTGTTGTATTAAAGTAATCAGTAGGTTAGACTAGTTACTTTGTTCAAATTGTAAATTTGGTTATGAGTCTCTGTGAAATACAGGATATTCATTCTCGTTTAAGGAAAATAAATCATCTGTTGGGCTTCCAGATCAATGAAAAAATGAGAAAATCTAATTCTGAACTTTAAGAAGCATGAGTAAAAGAAACCAGCTGTGTAAAGGAGTTCTGTTTTTGGAGTTCTGGCACTTTATTGTATAGATTTATCATTGAATATCTCCACTCACAATGAGGATGCTATATATGCGTTTGTAATGGAAAATAAATACTCACAGTTCATAGGAGCTGTCTGAACATTCAAGAGATAACTTCCAGTAGAGAGTCTAAACCTTTGACCTGTTGAGCACTTAGAACACTTAAGTGTTTATAGCTGGTTTCCCACTGTCATCTGTAGGTTTGTGGGGACAATAAACATGCCTTATTAATAACTGTATCTCCAAAGTCTGAGGATAACATGAATTTTAAGTAATCAATAAATATTTGACTATTAAAATGTTCTTATAAGCATAATTATTATTTGAAAATTTTCAAAGGTATTAATGTGACAGCATGATACAAATCTATACTTTATCAATATTGTTCCTTAGTAAAAATATATCTGCTTTAAACATTTATGAGATTCTTCAAATTTCTAAACATGGTCAATGAGAACATAAAAATCTTTAAAGAATGCTCAAAAATGCAAATCCATGATAGTTACCCCACAAAATTAAATAAAATAAAGTAGATCTACACTATGTCAAATTCAACAATAGAAGATGCAACAACAAACCATTTATATAACATACAAGGTGTAAAACTTTGGGATACATTTTCTATTGACAAGATATTGGAAATTATAGACTCTGAAAAGTTGAGGTTCAGTCCAGATCATTTTGAAACATATAATCATAATTCGTGTCTGAATATATTTCAATTTAACTGCTTATATAGTAAAACCAATTTCCCATGCGAGCAGTAGCTTTTATTTAATTATTAAAAAATGACCATAAAAATGATGCACCAGAAATATGGAGGTCAATTAATACACACTTAAACATATCATTGGATTTTTTTAAGAAGATAAATTTTAAAGAAATATCACAATTTCCAAATGAATTTCTTCATAATAAAGGAAAAAATGCTATATCTGAACCCTAAATATGGTTGAGCAGACTTTGAAGACAAATATAGGAAAAAAATTACCAGAGACAGTACATTGCCTACTTCATATACAGTCTCTCAGTTTTGTTAGGTTTTGTTTCATAATTTTGTAGCAGTGGCCCTGGATATCAGCACTGTACTTCATGAAAACTTGGGTTCTAAATGAAGGTTTGGAATTTGAGCCTCAGAATCCAAACTTACTGTGTGACCTGGATCAAATGCTTAACATCATCTGTACAAAGAGACTTATAGTAGCATCAGTCACATAGCATGGTTTTAGAGATTCAATAGGATAATGCAAATACAAATTGTCTGACTAATAATAATCACTAAGTAAATTCAAAATATGGTTGACTATTATTTGTTTCCCCTTGTAATTTTAGCACCACATCTCTGCAATTAGTTTTACATGAGTTTCCCCCAAAGTCCACTCTTTTGTCTAATCATCCAGAGACTCATTCCCTGATGGATGAATTACTGGGTCATTCCTTTTTGCAATTCTGGAAGCTCTCCTATTTTCACCACTCACATGACTGTGTGAAAATTCCCTTGTCTGTCTTTCTCCATGTCTCATTCTCATCTTTAAAATGTATCATTAAAACTAAATTTAACCTGAGGAATCTTCTTTCCACAATTAAGAGGTCAACTGAGTGTATAAGGTGATGTGTTCCATTGCATTCACATTATTTTTAAGATCCTAAAAATGAGAAAATATTCATGTAATTAACCCACAGACAGATATAGATATTGGCATGTTCTTAAAATTCTATAAATCTTATATCTAATGATATTCATGAGTTTTACTTTCACAGACACTAAAATTCACTTTCTAATAAGGTATAAGTACAGGTCAATGAATCTAACAAGTAAATCAATATCTCTGAACTCAAATTTTCACACTGTAAATTTTGAGTTTCCCTTTGTAATAAGAGGTTATTAGTTTACATAAGAAAATGTTATTGTTGGTTTATATACAAAATAATAGGAAGCAGAGACTCAGATATTTGTACAGCAATGTCCCTAGCAGCATTACTCACAATAGCCACAAGGTACAAACAACCTAAATGCCCAAGGACTAATGAATGTATAAACAAAATGTGGTGCATACAACAGAATATTAGTTAGCCTTTAAAAGGAGGGATATTCTAATACATGCTACAACATGGATGAATCTTGAAGACCTAGAAAGTCATATTCTCATAAACAGAAAGTACATCATTGGTGACCGGGGCCTGGAGAAGAGAGGAGTTAGGGAGTTATTGTTTAATGGTTGCAGAGTTTCAGTTTCAGACACTGATAAAGTTCTGACGATGGTGGTGATGAATGCACAATAAAGTGTTAGGTATACTTTACCACCATAAAAAAATTATCAACAAATAGATTTTTTACCCAAAACCAGGACATGTAAAGATACTATGTGCAGAGGTAACAATTTATAAAGAGCTATACTAAATTTTTCTCTCTTGGATATATTAAAATACACAAATATTGTTGAATCCATAAATTACATTAAAAAATTGAAAAAAAAGTTATTGTGAAGACCATTTCTATATCAACCTATGTTGTTATGCTAAGTTTTGCTATGTGTTTTCTCTATTTCAGCACACATTCAAATACTTCTAAAACAAAATATTGGGTAAAATAATTGTCATTGTACTTATTCCAGTAATATTTTAAAAATAAATTAAATACATGTACTATATTATTCCTGGAGCTTCTGAGCTAAAAACATTTGAGATCATATATTAAAAGCTGTTTTGCTTGTTAAGAAAGTTACATAATTTCAAAAAACTCTATTTTGCCCTATTCCAATAGCAGGGATGAGTTTTTGTGAATATGTTACCTGGATTTTCTATTTCCTCTTCAGTCACTTGTTTCAAGTCCAGGCTTCTCCTTTTCTGTCTTTGGTCCTTGAAGATGAAGTTTATTTCATTGAAGTTGAGTCAGGATTGCCATCACATCAGCCCTGCTCTGACCACAGAGAAAAAATAAGGACATCTTTAGTCTCTGCAGCTGCAAGTGCTTTGTCACCTAGGATACATCTCTCTGCCTGCACAAAGCGTGACCGACTTCAACTTTTATAAACACTTTGCAGTTTAGATTGTAAAATTATTCAGAGTTGGCTTCAAGAATATACATTTGATATGGTTGATAAGTCATTGAATTTGAAAGCTGATATTGAAAATATATTTCAGTATCAAATTAAAGCTTGACTAATATATTATGTTTAACTGACCAAATCAATTGAACAATCTTTTGATAATATTTTTAGTCATTAATGTAGAGCTGGAAAATTAAGGAAATTTTGAATTTTTAAAAAACATATATTACTATTTTAATATGGTTCATACCTACTAAGTTAATGGCTTATATTTTATATCTTGACAGTAACATTAATACCGAAGAAGAAGTCTTCCCTCAGGAAAGAGAAGATATGACTGGCACTTAATCAACAGTGAACAAGAAATCACTTCACCAAGTTGTTAAAACAATTAGTTCCCAAGGCTGCTCATTCAATATAAAATTCACCAAGGAATTATGCTCTAGAGAAGTGAGACCTTCCGTATGATCCTTCCAGTGCATTATATATTTTCAGAGGCTTCTCCTGGCCAATCACTTTAAGAGAAATAAGTGAAAAACTAGCATTCTAATAGCAAAGAGTAAGTGACTCATTAATAGCCAATACATAAGTTTTTTTGAATAAGAATCCTTTATTTTCAATTGATCAGTGTATATTTGAAATTCTCAAATCCAAGATGACATTGGAGTGAATTAAGAAGATTATGTTTTTATGTATGGCAGACATACTTAATGAGATTATCACTACTCAATTTACTAAATGTTTCCATTTAATGCAGATAACATCCACATACAAAATTTCAACACAAAACTTTGGCAAAAGGAATCTTTCTTGAAAGAAATGCAGAAATAGGTAACTTGGGCATATAATTTGAAACAGACTATTGTAAATTAACATAAGAAGGAAAACATAGATGCTAAACCCAGATGTCTTTAATATAGTTATGATGGGTCTTTAAATCTTAATTTCTCTACACAGGAGCGAGTAGAACATACAATCCAATAGAATAGGCACACAAGATCACACATAACTAACACATGCAGCATAACTGAGACCCTGAGAATAGACAAATGTCAAATTAAGTCTAAATAAAGAAAGAAATGTTAAATTTCAGCATAGCGATCTCTGGAGCTTATGTTTCAAACTGAAAGGAGAGTGAAGGAACCTGAAAAGGATGTAAAGGGAAGAGGGAAGTAGAAATCCCAGGGAAGATAGAGTACATCCATCATCACATGTAAAAGAGTCAATCACACTAATTTTATTTATTTCTCTTCTTTTTTTTTCTTTTTTTTCTTTAAGAACTTTTATTGAGATACAGTTGACATACAATAAACTGCATGTATTTTAAAGTGTACAATTTGATATTTTTTTCTTATTAGTAATGTATATATGGCAATCCCAATCTCCCAATTCATCCCCCCCCAACCTCCCCCCCACCACTTTCCCCACTTAGTGTACATATGTTTGTTCTCTACATCTGTCTCTATTTCCGCCTTGCAAACCAGTTGATTTGTACCAGTTTTCTATATTTCCCATATATGTGTTAATATATGATATTTGTTTTTCTCTTTCTGACTCACTTCACTCTGTGTGACCATCTCTAGGTCCATCCATGTCTCTACAGATGTCCCAATTTCATTCCTTTTTACAGCTGAGTAATATTCTGTTGTATACATATACCACATCTTCTTTATCCATTCATCTGTTGATGGACATTTAGGTTGCTTCCATGTCCTGGCTATTGTAAATAGTGCTGCAGTGAACACTGGGATGTGCGTGTCCTTTTGAATTATGGTGTTCTCTGGGTATATGCCCAGCAGTGGGATTGCTGGGTCATATGGTAACTCTATGTTTAGTTTTTCAAGGAACCTCCATACTGTTCTCCATAGTGGCTGTATCAATTTATATTCCCATCAACAGTTGCACCTTCATTTTTAAAGGATAATTACACTAGACATAGAATTCTAAGTTACTGGGTATTATTATTATTATTTTTTTTGGGGGGTACACCAGGTTCAATCATCTGTTTTTATACACATATTCCCTCCCTTCCTTGACTCCCCGCCCTTCGAGTCCCCCTCACCCTTCCCGCCCCAGTCCTCTAAGGCATCTTCCATCCTCGAGTTGAACTCCCTTTGTTATACATCAACTTCCCACTAACTATTTTACAATTGGTAGTATATATATGTCTGTGCTACTCTCTCACTTCGTCTCAGTTTCCCCTTCACCCCCCGCCCCCTCCCATACCTCGAGTTCTCCAGTCCATTCTCTGTATCTGCATCCTTGTTCTTGACACTGAGTTCATCAGTACCATTTTTAGATTCCGTATATGTGAGTTAGCATACAATATTTGTCTTTCTCTTTCTGACTTACTTCACTCTGTATGACAGATTGTAGTTCTATCCACCTCATTACATAGAGCTCCATCTCATCCCTTTTTATAGCTGAGTAATATTCCATTGTATATATATGCCACATCTTCTGTATCCATTCATTTGTTGATGGGCATTTCGGTTGCTTCCATGTCCTGGCTATTGTAAATAGTGCTGCAATAAACATTATGGTACAAGTTTCTTTTGGGATTATGGTTTTCTTTGGGTATATGCCCAGTAGTGGGATTACTGGATCATATGGTAGTTCTATTTGTAGTTTTTAAGGAACCTCCAAGCTGTTTTCCATAGTGGCTGTACCAACTTACATTCCCACCAACAGTGCAAGAGAGTTCCCTTTTCTCCACACCCTCTCCAACATTTGTGCTTTCCAGATTTTGTGATGATGGCCATTCTGATCCGTGTGAGGTGATACCTCATTGTGGCTTTGACTTGCATTTCTCTGATGATTAGTGATGTGGAGCATCTTTTCATGTGTGTGTTGGCCATCTGTATGTCTTCTTTGGAGAAATGTCTATTTAGGTCTTCTGCCCATTTGTGGATTGGGTTATTTGCTTTTTTGGTATGAAGCTGCATGAGCTGCTTGTATATTTTGGAGGTTAATCCTTTGTCCGTTGTTTCATAGGCAATTATTTTTTCCCATTCTGAGGGTTGCCTTTTAGTCTTGTTTATGGTTTCTTTCACTGTGCAAAAGCTTTTAAGTTTCATGAGGTCCCATTTGTTTATTCTTGATTTTATTTCCATGATTCTAGGAGGTGGGTCCAAAAGGATCTTGCTTTGATGGATGTCATAGAGTGTTCTGCCTATGTTTTCCTCTAGAAGTTTGATAGTGTCTGGCCTCACATGTAGGTCTTTAATCCATTTGGAGTTTATTTTTGTGTATGGTGTTAGGAAGTGTTCTAATTTCATTCTTTTACATGTAGCTGTCCAAAAACACAACAACCCAAAACCTATGGGATGCAGCAAAAGCAGTTCTAAGAGGGAAGTTTATAGCAATACAGTCCTACCTTAAGAAACAAGAAAATGATCAAATAAACAACATAACCTTACACCTCAAACAACTAGAGAAAGAAGAACAAAGAAACCCCAAAGTGAGCAGAAGGAAAGAAATCATAAAGATCAGAGCAGAAATAAATGAAAAAGAGAGGAAAGAAACCATAAGAAAAATAAATAAAACTAAAAGCTGGTTCTTTGAGAAGATTAGCAAAATTGATAAACCATTAGCCAGACTCATCAAGAAAAAAAGGGAGAAGATGCAAATCAACAGAATTAGAAATGAAAAAGGAGAAGTAACAACGGACACCTCAGAAATACAAAACATCATGAGAGACTACTACAAGCAACTATATGCCAATCAATTGGATAAACTGGAAGAAATGGATGCATTCTTAGAAAAATACAATCTTCCAAGACTGAACCAGGAAGAAATAGAAACCATGAACAGACCAATCACAAGTACGGAAATTGAGGCAGTGATTAAAAATCTCCCAACACACAAAAGCCCAGGACCAGATGGGTTCATGGGCGGATTCTATCAAACATTTAGAGAAGAGTTAACACCTATCCTTCTCAAACTCTTCCAAAATATTGCAGAAGGTGGAACACTCCCAAACTCATTCTATGAGGCTACCATCACCCTGATACCAAATCCAGGCAAAGATGTCACAAAAAAAGAAAACTACAGACCCATATCACTGATGAATATAGATGCAAAAATCCTCAACAAAATACTAGCTAACAGACTCCAACAGCACATTAAAAGAATCATACACCATGATCAAGTGGGGTTTATCCCTGGGATGCAAGGATTCTTCAATATATGCAAATCAATCAACATGATACATCATATCAACAAATTGAAGGATAAAAACCATATGATCATTTCAATATTTCTCTTCTTTTTAAAATCTTTATTGGAGAATAATGGTTTTAAAATGTTGTATTAGTTTCTAACTGTTAATTTTAAAGCATTAAAAAAAAAAAGGCCTGTGATCTGGCAAATCATAATGTACAGGGGAATAACTTGAAAGTGTATAGGATATGAGATAATATTTTCTACAGGGCATTACTTGTAAGGGCGACAGCAATGAAGAGATATGGAAGGTACTCTTTGGAGACTTGGTGCTAAAGTAATAAAATGAAGTAAAAAGAGCAAATGAAGGTCCTGAGGAAACAAATGATGACAAAAACTAAAGACACACCACCTTTCCAAAAAGATCCTGCCTCTGCATTCTTGGAGGGCTTCCACTGTTAACTCCTTTTCATGGCTTACTATGGGCTCCTTTGAGCATCGCCATGTCCACACATATTTAGATTAAATTTGCAATTTATGGGTCATAAGGACCTCAGATAAAGTATCATTAAACACTTATCTGAATCAGCTGAAGATCTTACTATTTTGATGAGTGTCACCAAAAAGTGGTGGTTTTCAGCTTATCTAATAAGTGGATGAAATCCAGCTGCCCTAAATGTTACATGTAATACTTCTAAGTTTAAAGAATACATCTAAGCACTGGCTCCTCTCTTACCAGTCAGTAGCAAAAGTGGAGAACTGAGAGCTTCAGGGCCTGACTGGCCAGGGGAAGAGCAGAAAAACTAGAGAATGTGATTTAAAGCTCCTTCTTTCTTTAAGATTGATTCTTACAATGCCCCTTTGTAATCTTGGTTGTAAGCTAAGGGTAATGATTACTTGGGACATCACAGATCACTGAGTTAAGAAATTCCTAAATTCTGATGAATATCATGACCCTTCTGGGGAGCAATCACTCCTGAAACCTCAGGCTAAAGTCATTGTTTCTAGTAATCAGCCCATTGCTATTGTAAATTCATACAGTTAGAGGTAACTCCATCAAACTAGGAGGTGGAGATTATAATTAAGTCCTCTTTTTAGGGTATAGAAGATGCATGTACTACCCCAACATGGGTCTCTCTACTCCCTCCTGGTGTCTGTGCCAGAAGCTACTGTACTTTCTCTCCCTAATAAACTGTTACTCTGCTACTTAAACCTGAGCAGTGGCTTCTCATTGATCCCAGGAGAAATTCTTTTCTTCCAGAGATCATGAATCTGCACCCCTAGACGGATTTCACAGCATCATTTTTGGGGGCTTGTCTGGGATCGATGACAAGATAAGTCTGCTCAAGGTTTTTCTAAATTTTATCTCCTTTTTTGCTTGCTATGGAATGCATACTTGGGAGAGTGTGACATCCAATCAAGGACACAGAGAGAATGGGTCCCCCTCCATGGCTCTATGAATGTCTCATACAGTTTAAGGGCAACCCCAAAGGGGTCCTAACGGGGGATTATACCATCCTGCCAAAACTAAGAGCATTCTTCATCTCAGCAAGGAGAACAGCAGGGGGTGGGTGTGGGGTGGGGGATGGGGTGGGGGGAGGGGAGGGTGTGATTTCAAACAGCTAAAACAGGCAGCCCTGAAGGGGTCCTGATGAGGGGATTATACCATCCTGCCAATGCTAAGAAACACTCTAAGTTCCTGCAAGGGACATGGCCAGATAAGGATGAAAAGTTTCAACATTTTAGACTTCCATTTTCTGTTTCCCTCTTTCCACTTTCTTAGCATTTTAGAATTATTCTTGACAACTTGGAGTCCTTTAAATACTGCTCTCACCCTGCAGCTATGTAGGGTTCAGGGTCTCTGATCTCCCTGTTTTTACTGCCTTTTTTTGTTGCACCCAACCTTGAAACCACATTCATGGGGAATGAGACCTTTGCCTCTAAGGGATAGAAATCTCCTTTTGGGCTGTTTTCTAATCCACTGCCAAGAGAAACATGTTGAGGAACTGGGGGGAGCACTAGCTCCTGGCACAGCTCTCAGATTAGAGATTACACATTTGGTGGCTAACTGCTGAGCCTAGCCAAGGGGAAGAAATGAATGTTCTCTCCATTGGCTCTGTCTTGAAACCTTATGGATAGAAGTTCTCCTAACCTGCATGAATTTCCTTAAGACTTTGCTAGGGAGTTTCTGGGTGGACTAGAAATGTAATGGGTTAGTTCCTTTGAGTTCTTTAGCAAACAGTGGTGTGCCTTATGCTCTCAGGTGGCTATTCAGACAGTTACTGCAATATTCTTACTGTGACATCTGCTGTTTGGGGTGGAGTATTTTTGGGGAGTCGGAGGAGGATGATAATTGTCCCTCCCCTCTTTGGTCATCCATACACCATTTCTTTTGCGACCATTTAACCTGGTGTGGAAATCCCTGGGCAAAACATTATGGATTTACTAATAAGCCAGTTCAGATATATTCCTCTCATAACAGCTTCCTCTTTTCCCTCACGAGGGCCTATAAGATCCATCAAATGCTCTCTCTCTAAGAGCTAGCATGGGAGGCCTTTCACAGAAATACCCTTTTACTCCCTGGATGGCATCAGGGCAATCCCATTAAGGTTTTAAGAGTAAGGAACTGGCAACATGTTTGGTATAAGTCTGGACCCACCTCCAACTTATCCTCACCTTCACTTGTGAGTGGGACAGGTGAAGATGAATGGTGACCTGGATCGGTAATGGGCAGAGTAAGTCCAACCAGGGGTGAAGCTCATGGTGGAAGTCTGTCTCCACCCCATGTGTAGGAAGGGTCTTCTATTGCTTTTTGAGGGAATTGGCCCTGGGTGCCATATCTTTGTTTTACAGGTGGAAGCCTCACAAAGTTCCAGTTCTACCCCTTTGGATTGTCTCCTGAAGAATTGGGACCTTTTGATCAACAAAGGTTAAAAAAGAAAAGCCTGATTTTCTTTTGCAATACTGCTTGGTCTCATTATCCTTTGGGAGATGGCGAATGCTGGCCTCCGGGAGGGACACTTAATTACAACACAATCCTGCAACTTAATTTGTTTTGTAGAAGACAAGGGAAATAGGTAGAAGTGCCTTATATAGAGATAAACCTGAAATATGTGCCAGGGATTATCTTATGGTGGTGGCCTTCCCCTCCTCTCCCTCAATTACCTCTGTATTCAGCTCCTCCCGAGGAATTAGATGGGTACCTCAATCACCCTCATCCCCCTTGGAGGTAAATTCAGAAGTGAGGCCCAGCCCAGAAAAAGTTCAAGAGTTGTCTGATAAGTTGACAAAGCTCCTTTTAAGTCTGAGGTCCATAAGATGATGCCCCTCCAAAAAGTGGCAAATGGGGATTTTAGACCTAAGATCCAAAAGCCCTTCTCTTATCAGGAGTTTCAGAGGATAAAAGGAGATCTAGGGGATTACTTAGAAGATCCTGAGAGGTAATTAAAAACCTTTCAGACACTTAGTCATCTGTATGATTTGACCTGGAAAGACACGATGATATTATTAAGTCAGACTCTGTCTCAAGATTCTCAAGATAGGGTTTTAGCTGAAGCCCTAAAGTGTGGGGTTGAATGGCTGGAGTTAAATATCAGGGGGAAATCGGTGGAAGAAAGTAAGACATTTCCTATTAGGATACAGGTAGTTCCCCCGACTGAACCTGATTGGGACTATGATACTAAAAGCGGTGAATGGTTTAGAAACCATTTTATTACCTGTATACTAGTGGGGTTGTGGAAAGCCAAAGCTAAACCCCTCAATTACTCTAAACTGACAGAGTTGGAACAAGGAGAGAGGGAGCCTCTGGGCAGATTTCTGGAAAGGCTGAGAGAAGCCTTACAAAAGTTTACTGATTTAGACCCCAAAAGCCGTGAAGGCAAAGTTATCTTGAGGGATAAATTACTCACTCAATCAGCACCAGCTATTTGAAAGAAATTGCAGAAGCATGCCTTCAAACAAGACCAGTCTCTGGACAGACTGTTACAATTGGCTCAAATGGTCTATTAAGGTTGGGACACAGAGGAAGAAAAATGTAGACAAAAGAGAACAAAGGAGAAAGCTGAAGTCTTGGTAATGGCAGTCCAGGCTGCAATGAGACCACCCCAAGGGGGTTCCTCAAATCGGGGCATCCCTGACAAGGGACTAACCTGCTTTCTGTGTGGAAAGGAGGGTCACTTCAGACAAGAGTGTCCCCGGGCTATAAGGCCACCCCAGGCTCCTTGTCCCATCTGTAAAGGATCGCATGGGCAGAGGAACTGCCCCCAGGGATGCAGGTCCCAGGGATCAGACCTCCCAGAGACTTGAGATTGATGGGGCCCTGGGGGTCCCCACACAGGCCCCTGTAGTGATTACATCAGAGGAACCCCAGGTGCAAATAACAGTGGGTGGCCAATCTATCAACTTGTTATTGGATACCGGGGCAACTTTTTCCATTCTTGCTGAGACCCCTGGTCTACTTTCCTCTCATTCTATGACCATAAGAGGACTGTCTGGTGAAACAAAATGATATTACTTTAGTCATCCTTTAAGTTGTAATTGGGACTCTGTACTTTTTTCTCATGCCTTTCTGATAATGCCTGAGACTGTGTCTCCCTTATTAGGATGGGACATATTAATGAAATTTCAGGCATTGGTACACCTGAATGTTGAGGCCTCGACTCCTCGGTGTCTCCCTCTGATAGAAATACAGGTGGATCCTGAGGTATGGGCTGAAGGAGGAAAAATTGGAAGGGCTAGATATGCAATAGCTGTGGTAATAAAACTCAAAGATTTCAGTCTTTTTCCCCATCAAAGGCAGTATCCTTTAAGGCCAGAAGTTAAAGAGGGATTAAAACCAATTATAAAAAATCTTAAACAACAGGGCCTATTAATACCTTGTAACAGTCCCTGTAACAGTCCAATTTTGTGAATTAAAAAGCTCAGTGGACAATGGTGTTTGGTACAGGATTTGAGAATTATTAATGAGACTGTAATTCCTTTACATCCTGTAGTTCCTAACCCTTATACTTTGCTCTCAGACAATCCATAAAGTGCAGCCTGGTTTACTGTTTTGGATTTGAAAGATGCTTTCTTTTGTATCCCACTAGAGGCTAAAAGCCAATTTCTATTGGCTTTCAAGGATCCTACCCAACTGGCTGTTCAACTTACTTGGACACTGTTGCCCCAAGGCTTTCGAGATAGCCCTCATTTATGTGGGCCAGCTCTTTCTATCACAAGATTTACAAAGATTTTCAGACCCCAGGGCAGTTATTTTACAATATGTGGATGATATTCTGGTTTGTACAGATACTGAGGAACACTGCTCGAGTATCACTGAAAGTTTATTAAATTTTTTGGCAGACTGTGGCTATTGGGTTTTTCAAGCCAAGGCCCAATTATGTAAATCTTCTGTTAAGTTTTTGGGTCTTATAGTTTCTCAAGGCTCAAGGGCCTTAGGGCCTGAGAGAATAGAACCAATTCTTAAACATCCTTTGCCTGCCACTTTAAGACAATTGCGAGGATTTTTAGATCTTACTGGCTATTGTAGAATTTGGATACCTGGCTGTAGAGAATTAGCTAAACCTTTATATCAGCTTTTAACTGACACCCAAGAGGCTAATACAGATAGGGTACTGTGGACACTGGAGGCTAAAAGTGCTTTTAAGGTTCTTCAACAGGATTTGACACAAGCACTGGTCCTTAGCTTCCCAACTGGTCAGAAATTTAATCCGTATGTTACTGAACAAAAGGGAATGACATTAGGAGTTATGACCCAACCTAAAGGTCCTCAACAGCAACTGGTGGCTTATTTAAGCAGAATTCTGGATACAGTAGCCCAAGGGTGGCCCCACTGCCTGAGGGTGGTAGCTGCTTTTTCTTTACTAATTCCTGAGGCTCTTAAATTCACCCATGGCCAAAATTTAACTATTCTTACCCCTCATGATGTATCTGGGATTCTCAGTTCTAAAAGCAACCTTTGGATGCCTGACAATCACCTCCTTAAATATCAGTCTTTACTGCTAGAAGGGCCAGTTACTCAATTTAAAGTATGTAATGTTTTAAATCCTGCCACATTTTTGCCAAAAGAAATGACTGAGGCTCCAGCTCATGACTGTGTTCAGATTCTGTTGCTTAATTATGCCACAAGGGCAGATTTGAGAGACCCTCCTATACCTAATTCTGATGACTCTCTGTTTACTGATGGCACTTCTTTTATACTAGGGGTATAAGAAAAGCGGAATATGCGGTAACTACTGACAAACAGATATTAGAGGCAAACCCTCTCCCTCCTGGGAACTAGCACCCAGCTGTCAGAACTAACTGCTCTAACTTGAGCTCTGGAGCTAAGTAAGGGAAAGAGTTAACATGTATACAGATTCTAAATATGCATATCTGGTATTGAATGCTCACGGTGCTATCGGGAGGAAGACACAATTTAAGACAGCTTTGGGAGGTCTTATTAAATATCTGTCTGAAATTCAGAGACTATTAGAGGCTGTTCACTGGCCAACAGAAGTTGTGGTCATACACTGCCAGGCCATCAGAAATACGAAACTTCAGTGGCTTTTGGAAACCGATTTGCAGACTCTCAGGCTCTTAAAGACGTTCTTCTTGAATATGTTCCCTCACAGGCTCCTTCAATCTGGACTGGCCCTCCCGCTGAGGTGAAACCTCAGTATTCTGAAGGAGAAGTAAATTATTACCAACAAAAGGGAGCCAAACCAGTAGGTAAAGGGTGGCTACAAACAGAAGATGGCAGACTAGTACTTCCACAAAGCTGCCAGTGGAAGATATTAAAGACTTTACACCAAACTCATCATCTGGGTGTGGAGGGAACTCACCAATTAGCTACCAAATTTTTTGATGGGAGAGAAATATTTAAAGAAATAAAAAATACAGTGAGGCAGTGTGAGATCTGTCAAAAGAATAATCCTAAAATGGGACAGCTTGCTTTACCGGGGCCACAATGACAAAGACACTTTCCTGGTGAGGACTGAGAAATTGACTTTACCCATATGCCTAAGGCAGAAGGGTTTTCTTGTTTACAAGTATGGGTAGACACTTTTACCAGGTGGGTTGAAGCTTTTCCTTGGAGGACTGAGCAGGCTAAGGAAGTAATAAAAACCTTACTCCATGAAATAATTCTCAGGTTTGGGTTGCCTCGAAGCCTCCACAGTGATAATGGGTCTGCCTTTAAGGCAGCAGTAACCCAGGGAGTATCTAAGGCTCTGGGAATAGAATATCATCTCCATTGTGCCTGGAGGCCTCAGTCCTCAGGGAAAGGAGAAAAATGAATGATATCATTAAGTGAAACTTACACAAGCTGACACAGGAGACTCAAGAGAATTGGGGAAAATTACTGCCAGTCTCCTTACTGAGGATTAGAACCTCTCCCTGAGAAACCGGTTTGTCTCCACATGAATGCTTGTATGGTCACCCATTTCTTAGGACTGATATTACAATTGATTCTGAGACTTTAGAATTGACTCATTATGTAACTCAATTGGCTGCTTTCCAACTAGCCTTATGTGATTTAAAGACACCTGCTTTGGAAACAGGCTCTCATCAACCTCCTCTGCTTGAGCCTACAACAGAGGTGTTAGTAAAAGCTTTACCTTCAGGAAGTCCTTTTCTGGAGCTGCTTTGGGAAGTACCTTTTCCAGTCATTCTCTCTTCCCCTATGGCAGTAAAAGTGCAGGGATTGATTCCTGGATTCACCACACAAGAATAAAGAAATGGACTCCGAATGTTGTGACTCCAACCTAACACTTCCAGAACTATGTGTTTCTTTTGTTTTACAGAATGATCATTACATTTCTACTCTTCTGGATGATTACTTCATCTTTGCCTGTTCCTCATGTTGATCCCCAGGATAATGTGTTTCTCTCATGTTCCCAGTCCTATGCAGCATTCCATAATTGGTCTAATTGCTTGATATGTGGAGCATTGCCACTGTCATCTGCCTATGGACTACCTTGGTGGGTGTCACCACTTAAAGGAAAGGACCTGCAGGAAGTATGCCATTTTCTTTTAAAAGAGAAGCTCCAAGAAAACAGTTTGGGCAATGTAAACATGACCTTGTTCTCTTGGTGCTGGTTTTCTAGTGGTGGACACAATATTTTCTTTGATGTCAAATATACCCAATATTTGGCATTTCAATATTTTAAGGGCAAAGTAAATAACAAAAACCAAGCCCTGTTCTCAACTTTTTGATCTATTTTACCAGATTTGGGACCGATATATGTGGATCACTCCAGAAAAGGGCAGTTTAATCCAGCCTGCCAATGTGTGCAGGGAACAAAACAAACAGTACGTTGGCTATAATAATCTCTCAGTCTCTGTTGATAAACTGAAACCCATGGGATATCTGGCCCCAGATCAGTGTTCCTTTGTTCTCAGTGTAACTTATGATCCCAACGCAACTACCATGTGGCCTGGCTCTGATTGGAAATTTAACCCTGGATGGGGATGGGTGTCCCCTAATGGAACTCACTGGGTGTGTGGGACAAATTTATGGTCCTGGTTGCCCCCTGGATGGGTAGGTCGATGCACCTTGGGCTTAGCCTTTGCTCAAAGCAGATTTCTAACTGAGCTGTCCAGAGCACCTGCTAATCTACCTAATTCACAAACTCGGTGGACTCATTCTGTTTTTCACTGGTATGATTACCTAGCTGCTACATTTGTGCCATCTCTAGGTACTACTGACATAATGATGAGGGTGGAAGCTTTGACTAATTTTACTCAACAAGCTTTAAATGACAGCCTGAAGGCTATAACAGCCCTTAATACCAAATAGATTCAGATAGGAAAGGCAGTGCTACAAAACTGGATGATATTAGACATAATAACAGCAGCTCAAGGAGGAACCTGCACTGTCATTCACACTGAATGCTGCACATATATTCCAGATGAAAGCACTAATATAAGTCATCTCACTAACCATGTGAGTAATATGATAAAATCTTTAAGCTCACCCAAAGTCTCTCTTTGGGAAAGCTTTAAGTCCTGGTTTACGGGGACATCATGGGGAAGGATGTTGTTAACTGCCACTATATGCATTGTTTTATTTCTGCTGTTTGCTCTTTGATTTTTTAACTGTATAAGCAGGTTGATTTCTAAGAGACTACAAGCCTTCAATTTACAGATGGTTGTGGAACATTCCTCCACCTATCCCCTGGACTACACCGGCTATTGTTTGGGCTCTCTGGATCCAAGTCCCCCTGGGGGTGATAATGGAAATAATGCTGCTTTCCCCTAAATGATGATGCCCCTACTCAGCAGGAAGTAGCTAGAGGAATACAGCGCCCCTTTCCCCTCCCCCAACAGCATTAATTTCTATCTCAGAGAGGGGGGATTATGAGAGCTTCAGGGCCTGACCAGCCAGGGGAAGGGTGGAAAAACTAGAGAATGTGATTTAAAACTCCTTCTTTCTTTAAGGTTGATTCTTACAATGCCCCTGCCCCTTTGTAATCTTATTGTAAGCTAAGGGTAATGATTAGTTGGTATGTCACAGATCACTGAGTTAAGAAATTCCTAAATTCTGATGAATAGCATAACCTGTTTGGGGAAAAATCAATCCTGAAACCTCGGGCAAAAGTCATTGTTTCTAGTAATCAGTCCATTGCTGTTGTAGATTCCTATAGTTAGAGGTAACTCCATCAAACTAGGAGGTGGAGATTATAATTAAGTCCTCTTTTTAGGGTATATAAGACGCATGTACGACCCCACCCTGGGTCTTTCCACCTTCTCCTAATGTCTGTGCCAAAAGCTATTGTACTTTCTCTCTCTAATAAACTGTTACTCTGCTACTTAAACCTGAGCAGCGGCTTCTTATTGATCCCAAGAGAAATTCTTTTCTTCCAGAGATCATGAATCTTCACTCCTAGGTGGATTTCATGGCATAATAACCAATCCTTAATTTAGCAGAACTATTTTATATGATCCACATTACTGTGGATTAAATTATGACTCAGAGCAGGAGACCTAGTTTAGGCATAGATACAGTTCTCTATGACCTTTCCAGCTGAATGCAAAGAGCTACTCATGTTTTCTCCTTATCTGAATGAAGTAAAAGGGTATACTAGTTCAATAGCCCAGAAAGGAATTTACATGCTCTAATAAGAATAAGACAGTAAAAACATAACTAATATAGAGCCCCAAAATGTGTAATAATCCACAGTGATTCCCTATAAGCTACATCTGTTCTCAAACTAGAAAATGAAATGGAGTGATAGTATTTGTCAGATGGAAAAGCAAGAATGGTTGCTTTGTAAGATATATTGCAATAAGAACCACCAGAAAGTCTAGAAAGTTTTAAAATTCATGTGTTTGAAAGCATTAGAGAACTAAGAAGAAATAAATATTTTGTGGGGCCAATATTTTGATAAGAAACCAGTGGGCAAAACCCTGCATTTGAGGTGCTCTTTTCATATCTTTATATCTTTTTCATAACTTTATATGGGCTACTTCTAAAATCCACACAGGAAAGACTGAAAAAACTGAGTGAAAGTTCCTACAAATATTTTTCCCTGACACCATTAAATGGGATTCAAAGTTTACTAAGAAGAAGAGGACATTGAAAACAACCAGCATTTCATTTGAGACCACAAAGGGCTTTTTACTCTTTTATTTCCATAAAACAAAGACAGATCTAGGAGACAGACCCCAAAAAATATTGCTGTGATTCATGTTTAAGGAGTGTTCTAGCTATGTTTCCTTAGGAATTTTATAGTGTCTAGTTTTACATTTAGGTCTTTAATCCATTTTGTGATTATTTTGTATATGGCATAAGAGAACGTTGTTGAAGAGTCTCTCTTTTCTCCATTATGTATTCTTGCCTCATTGGAGACAGCCTTGCACAACATAGTAAATGCAGTCACCCCAGTACCATGCTCAGGCATTACTGTGTGATCAAAGTACAGAAGAAATACCTCCAGCTGACCACTGAGTTAGAGAAAGTGACATTTCTGAGAAGTAACACGAGCTGGAGTGTTGTATGCAGAGAAGTTCTGATTGATAAAGAGTGATGAAATAATGTAAGATGAGCTGATATCCTCTAAGTGCATAAAGGGGCATTGCAGGTATCCTGAAAGTTTACCTTGGCCACTTTGCTTTTGTGAAGATCAACATTAGTACTTGTTTTCATTAATGGGAAAGAAATCTGAAGGGGATTTGCTAAAAAAAAAAAAAAATCTGCTACCATACTAATGTTGGACTTTTGTAAAAGTGAAAGTGAAGTGGCATAACCTGAATTTTCAAAAAAAAGAAAAAACGTGTAGTTCAGAAGTATATGGCTACATGTGAGACAAAGTTACAACACACTGACACCATCTACTTGAAGGACAAAATGAATCATCAAGACTGCAGATAATTTTCTTATATATAGACCCGGGAGACTTGGATTAGTAATTTGTAGGTGAAACTGCTGCAAGGGAACTATATTCCAGTAATAGTTCCTGACACAGTAACAGGGGAAGCATGTAATATGTGAGGCAAGTAAATTAGTAAACCGCTTTTGGCTTTAATTTGCTTCTCTGTAAAACGGGTATGAATAGTGAAACTAATAGTATGTGGATAAATCAACTGAAGTGAGTATGCCAGATAGATAATAAGGTGTTAATTTAGTGTAAATATATGTAGCAGACCTACAGAGCAATAGCTTTGGAATCTTATCATATGTGTTTTTAATTGAGCTTCAATAAAAGATGTTTATCCTGGTTTAAATGACTCTCAAGTTGTGGTATGGAAAATGAAAACATTTTCCTTATAGTCAAGAAAAGCAGTGAGCAATAAAGATATTTAAGAAAATAGAGCAAATAAAGATTAATTTCAAAATTTGTCACTTCTTTTTGTGCCAAGAAAACAATTAGATTATGAATTATTCTTTCCTCCTTTTGTGGGTGCCTCTCATTTTGCTTTGGTAAATTCATAGCACACACAAAAAAATTCAGCTGCAATTCCTTCACTCAGTTGTCCCTTCCATGTATATATATATATACCTAAGAAATCCTATTCCTTATTTAGTTTATCACAGGCTAACCCAAAATAGAATAAGTTCTATATCAATGTCCTTTGGAAAAACCAATTTCATCCAAGTAACGTATATGAAGAATTTACTAAATTATCAGTGAGACTCTGGAGAAAAATATACTCTACAGTTGTCAGAACTAGGGGTTAAAAGTTGTTCTTTCCATTGCCCAATCTGAATCTATGAACATGAACATCATAGCCTTGGTATAGTACATTAAAAATTACCAGAAAACTAAAAAATACCAAGCCAATATTAAATATTCATCAAATGTCAGTTTGGGGCCTTTTTTTTCTTTTTTCTTTTCTGTCAGTCATCCACAAAAGTTCTTAGTTTTCTTTCACAATTTACAACAGGTATAATCCTACATATGTGTGTAAATTGTCCTCTTCTTGGTATTTTGCACAGCCTAAGTTACTCTTCTTTTCAACAAACTCCTCATGGCATTTTTCACCTCTGCATTTCTCACTGTGTAAATGATAAGATTTAACATGGGAGTTAGGATTGTAAAGAACACAGTCACCAACTTGTCCGCAGGGTAAGTGGCCAAAGGACGGGTGTAGGTGACTATACAAGGGACAAAATAGAGCACCAAAACTGTAAAGTAGGAACCACATGTAGAGAGGGCTTTGTGTCGTCCTTCAGGACCATGGGATTTCAGGGCGCTCAGGATGACTATGGAGGAGATGAGTAGCATGAGAAAAAAGAGTAAACACATGCCCCCACTGTTAGTTGCCACCACGATTCCAAGCCAGTAGGTGTCGCTGCAGGCAAGATTCAACAGTGAGAAGAAATCACACATGAAGTGGTCAATAACATTGGGACCGCAGAAGGTCAAGTCCACTGTGAAAAGAATCTGCACAGTGGCATGTAGGATCCCTCCGATCCAGGCCACCACCACCAGGAGCTGGCAGAGCCCCTGTCGCATGATGGTCATGTAGCGCAGAGGCTTGCATATGGCCACATAGCGGTCATAGGACATGGCAATGAGGGCTATGGTCTCTGATCCTCCCAAGAAGTGTACCAAAAAGAGCTGAGTCAGGCAACCATGACAGGAGACGGTTCTCCTCTGGTACAGCAGGTCAATGGTAATTTTGGGGGTGGTTACAGAGGTGAAGAAGGCATCTATGAAGGACAAGTAAGTGAGAAAGAAGTACATGGGAGCTGAAAGTGTGGGGCTGAGAGAGATAGTCATGACAATGAGGAGGCTGGCCAGCATGGTAAGTAGGAAAATAAACAAAAAGACAATGAAGAGTAGTTTCTGCAAGTGCGGATTCTGTGTGATTCCCAAGAGAACAAATTCAGTCACATTGTTGGGAGGCATGAGAAGACTTGTTTAGGATCACCTTCCTGAGGCCTGAACTACCTAGGAAGAAATAAAGAATGATACCTGTTTATCACGAAAGTATTTTGGTCTGAATTTCTGAGAACAAAAGTAGTGGAGACGCTGTAACTGTGGAACATGTCCTTGGCACTTCTGCTCCAGTCCTTGTTTCAAGTCCTTCTTACTTCTTCAAGGATGGCTTTCCATCTCTTCGGACACCTGGTACCTGTCACCTGTAAAACAACTATAGGGTCACATTGGATGGGTAAGTTACTGAGAAAACACTGAGCTATCTACATGAGATATAGATTCTCCTCCTGGTTCACACTCCAAGTGACTCTGCAAAGTCATCTCTGTGCCTCATGCTTTCAAGCCCTCCTCTGTGTCTGTGAGGTTACAAATGTAATTCTCAGATGTATCTTGTGAACTGAGAAGTGTTGCACACAGGTAAGTTATTTTCTCTTTCATGAGAATTTACATTTGAACCCTCAGCTATAACTGTGGAAAGAAAGGCACCATCAACAAATATCTATTATAAGTAGGGAGTTTAGGGAGAAGTATATGCCATTGGCGACACACTCTATCTGATACCAGCCAGAATACATAAGCTATTCAGCTGTGTTTCCTCACTTTCCATAATATCTGGTGTGATGTCTGCAGTACCTGAAACCTATTAGGTGAGGCATAAATTCTTGGTGAATTTCCATTTGCCATGAGTATAATATGACAACTTCACGAGATCATAAACCTAGGAAGAATTCAAGTTTTCTTATTCCCCTTCTCTGTTTATTATGACTCTCTACTTTATGTGAAACATAAATAAACATTTGAAGCTGCACTCCAGTTTAATAGTTTCTGATACTATTTAAGGTGTAAGTGTGAAAATAGTTAATGCCTCTAGGAAAAATATGTTACTGGGTCTTTTTATGTTCAATATAATTATTATGTTTGTTAACTGATATTTTTTATTCTCCAAAATTCAGTTCCACATATGATTTAACATAGTCATATTCAGTAAATTTACAGCTTCTGTAGACATGTATATATATTAAAAAAAAAAAAAAACTCTTGAAGAGGTGTTTAGTACACCAGTATCTTGCAAGCAAAGGAAATCCTTATTTTGAATGTTCTAAAAATAAAAATAACGTATAGAACAGAATGAAATAGTCTGCTGGATAAGATAAAGAGCTTGTACTATACATACACACACACACACACACACACACACACACACACACACTAAGACAAAAATAAAATCTATTAATATAAATACCTACTTCAAGTATACTCATTCAACAATTATTTGTGGGACACTTACTATCTATATGAATGTATGTTTGTTCACACAAAGTCATGAGGAGTGTTCCTGTTACATGGTCTTAAATGCCTCAAATTTTATTACCAAACATCAGCAGCTCATCCATCCATGATAGGAATGACCTTCCCACTGCTTTATACTTGTGCTGCATGCATTCCTATGCCCTCTTCTCCCATCTTCCTATAGCATCCATCACCCATCATTTCTGGGATACAGGATACTGCATTACTAATAGGATGAGAAATTGGGGTACATAAATTTCCCAAAGAAAAGAGAAGACATATATATAATGAAATGTATTCTGCAAAATGTATATCTTTCCTTCCAAAGGCAAATGGATAAAAATATTTATTTTTTTAGTATCTAAAGTGAAAATTTCATACATATGAGGAAACAAAGTGCAGCAGCTTCATTGCATTTCTTATTCTGAGGTGGGATCCCCCAACAGATCAGAAAAGATTATACTGTACATAACATAAGAACTAGACATAATTAATAAAAATTGTTTTAGAAATAACCATGAAAATATAAAACATTTTTTTTCACTTTTCTGTGGCTCCACAATATTCTTTCCAGGAACAAACCCTAATGGAAAATATTTTTAAAGGAAACAAACCATTATTTACAAATATGCTCGATACAATTATTAAGAGCTGTGGAAAATTTAGTTTAAATGTGCAATATCACAGGAACATTCTTAAGTTGAAATATAAAGTGGAAACAATTTGGATGCAAATTTGAATTGTATAATATTCTAATTTAACTTTAACTAATTTTATTATTATTATAAATTATTTAAATGTGTATCAATAAGGAAAAAAGACCCCAAAATATTTTTGCTTCTAAATTGTTAGTATTGTACTTGAGTCTAACTTTCTTGAAGTTTTCTATGCTGAAAAGGGTACAATTTAATGTCAAATAGGTGAGGATGAGGGGTGATAATATGATTTTTAAGAGCCATTTAAACCTGAGAGTCTCTGATTATGCCATTTCTTGGAAAAAAAAAATCTTACCTATGAACAAGTGTGACATAGATCCATGGCCAGGGCCCAGGCAGCTGTTAGTTCACCAAGAAAGGAAATTATAAGCTTTTTAAAATACCAACTAGCTCAGGTACAATAAGTGTCTTTGTTGATTTATCAATGATACCTTTGAATAAGCTTTGAAAGTACTTCTATAAATCTTGTTTGCAGGCATAGTCTGTAAAGTTACTCAGCTGTGGCTAACTGAACATCAGGGGTATATCAGCATCATTAATAGACCTTGCCAAAAACCCAGCTGTTTCATGTGCATTAACTGAATAGCAGAGGAGAACTTTTATATCACTCATCTTTAATTTTGAGCTCCTCCTTGAGTCCAGATGAAGACAAAACACTGTGAGAAGAGGAACAACAACAACAAGAAACAAACCAAGTTACCACTTATGCATTTAGGAATTTGATAACATATATGCTTATTATGGAGTCTGAATATTTAGTAATGTGTATTAAACATTTAGGTAAGTAACTACCAGATTTTTAAATATTATTATATTATTTTGTTTTTTAATTTATCTACCATTTTTGCAAATCATGTTTTTAAGTATTGTTTTCAGATGTACACTAGGTGATAATTATGAACCTTATTTTAATATTGGTACTATACCAGGTAAACTTTACAATAGTTCTTCACAGTAGTTGTTTCTTTTGCCAATTCTGGAATTAGATTACCATGATAATGATGAAAATAATTCCATTATTCAACATACTTAGAGATTGGCAAATGCATTAATTTCAGTCATTTAAATTTATTAAAATTTTTTTTATTCATTTATTTATTTTTGGTGGTGTTAAGGGTTTTTCACATTGTATTTATTTATTTATTTATTGGAGTATAATTGCTTTACAATGTTGTGCTAGTTTCTGAAGTACAATGAAGTGAATCAGCTGTATGTATACCTATATCCCCTCCATCTTGGACCTCCCTCCCACTCCCCCACCCCACCCATTTAGGTTGTCATAGAGCACCCAGCTGAGCTCCCTGTGTTATATAGCATGTTCCCATTAGCTATTTTACACATGGTAGTGTATTTATGTCAATCCTAATATCCCAATTTGTCCCACTCCCCTTCCCACTCTGTGTCCATATATCTGTTCTCTATGTCTACATCTCTATTCCTGCCCTTCAGATAGGTTCACCTGTACCATTTTTTCTAGATTCCACATATATGCATTAATATACAGTATTTGTTTTTCTCTTACTGGCTTACTTTACTCTGTATGACAGCCTCTCGGTCTGTCCACATCACTACAAATGACACAATTTTTTTTCCTTTTTATGGCTGAGTAATATTCCATTCTATATATATACCACATCTTCCTTTATCTGTTAATTTGTTATTGGATATTTAGGTTGTTTCAATGTCCTGGATATTGTAAACAGTGCCACAATGAACATTGGGGTACGTGTGTCCTTTGAGTTATAGTTTTCTCAGGGTATATGTCCAATAGTGGGATTGCTGGGTCATACAGTAGTTCTATGTTTAGTTTTTTAAGGAACCTCCACACTGTTCTCTATAGTGCCTGTATCAATTTACATTCCAACCAAAAGTGCAAGAAGGTTCCCTTTTCTCCACACCCTTTCCAGGATTTATTGTTTATAGATTTTTTGAAGATGGCCATTCAGATGGGTGTGAGGTGATACTTCATTGTAGTTTTGATTTGCATTTCTCTAATGATTAGTAATGTTGAGCATCCTTTCAGGTGCCCTTTGGTCATCTGTATGTCTTCCTTGTAGAGAGGTCTATTTAGGTCTTCTACCAATTTTTTTCTTTGGGGGGTACACCAAGTTCAGTCATCTGTTTTTATACACATATCCCCATATTCCCTCCCTTCCTTGACTCCCACCCGCCTCGAGTCCCCCCCACCCTCCCCACCCCAGTCCTCTAAGGCATCTTCCATCCTCTAGTTGGACTCCCTTGGTTATACCACAGCTTCCCACTAACTATCTATTTTACAATTGGTAGTATATATATGTCTGTGCTACTCTCTCACTTCGTCTCAGTTTCCCCTTCACCCCCCGCCCCCTCCCAAACCTCGAGTTCTCCAGTCCATTCTCTGTATCTGCATCCTTGTTCTTGAGACTGAGTTCATCAGTACCATTTTTAGATTCCGTATATGTGAGTTAGCATACAATATTTGTCTTTCTCTTTCTGACTTACTTCACTCTGTATGACAAACTGTAGTTCTATCCACCTCATGACATATAGCTCCATCTCATCCCTTTTTATAGCTGAGTAATATTCCATTGTATATATATGCCACATCTTCTGTATCCATTCATTTGTTGATGGGCATTTAGGTTGCTTCCATGTCCTGGCTATTGTAAATAGTGCTGCAATAAACATGATGGTACATGTTTCTTTTGGGATTATGGTTTTCTTTGGGTATATGCCCAGGAGTGGGATTACTGGATCATATGGTAGTTCTATTTGTAGTTTCTTAAGCAACCTCCAAATTGTTTTCCATAGTGGCTGTACCAACTTACATTCCCACCAACAGTGCAAGAGAGTTCCTTTTTCTCCACACCCCCTCCAACATTTGTGGTTTCCAGATTTTGTGATGATGGCCATTCTGATTGGTGTGAGGTGATACCTCATTGTGGCTTTGACTTGCATTTCTCTGCTGATTAGTGATGTTGAGCATCTTTTCATGTGTGTGTTGGCCATCTGTATGTCTTCTTTGGAAAAATGTCTATTTAGGTCTTCTGCCCATTTGTGGATTGGGTTATTTGTTTTTTTGGTATTAAGCTGCATGAGCTGCTTGTATATTTTGGAGGTTAATCCTTTGTCTGTTGTTTCATACGCAATTATTTTTTCCCACTCTGAGGGCTGCCTTCTAGTCTTGTTTATGGTTTCTTTCACTGTGCAAAAGCTTTTAAGTTTCATGAGGTCCCATTTGTTTATTCTTGATTTGATTTCCTTGATTCTAGGAGGTGGGTCAAAAAGGATGTTGCTTTGATGGATGTCAAAGAGTGTTCTGCCTATGTTTTCCTCTAGGAGTTTGATAGTGTCTGGCCTTACAAGTAGGTCTTTAATCCATTTGGAGTTTATTTTTGTGTATGGTGTTAGGAAGTGTTCTAATTTCAGTCTTTTGCATGTTGCTGTCCAATTTTCCCAGCACCACTTATTGAAGAGGTTGTCTTTTTTCCATTGTATATGCGTGCCTCCTTTGTCAAAGATAAGGTGTCCTTAAGTGTTTGGGTTTACCTCTGAGTTCTCTATTCTATTCCATTGATCATCCTTTCTATTTTTGTGCCAGTACCATACTGTCTTGATCACTATGGCCTTGTAGTATAGTTTGAAGTCAGGAAGCCTGATTCCACCAACTCCATTGTTCCTTCTCAAGATTGCTTTGGCTATTCGGGGTCTTTTGCGTTTCCATACAAATCGTAAGATTTCTTGCTCTAGTTCTGTGAAAAATGCCATTGGTAACTTGATCGGGATTGCGTTGAATCTGTAAATTGCTTTGGGTAGTATAGTCATTTTCACTATGTTGATTCTTCCAATCCAGGAACATGGTATGTCCTTCCATCTCTTTGTGTCGTCTTTGATTTCTTTCATCAATGTCTTAAAGTTTTCTGCATACAGATCTTTTGCCTCCTTAGGCAGGTTTATTCCTAGGTATTTGATTCTTTTTGTTGCAGTGGTGAATGGGAGAGTTTCCTTAATTTCTCTTTCTGCTCTTCCATTATTATTGTATAGGAATGCAAGAGATTTCTGTGCCTTACTGTTGTATCCTGCTACTTTACTAAACTCATCAATGAGTGCTAACGGTTTTCTGGTAGAGTCTTTAGGGTTTTCTATGTATAATATCATGCCATCTGCAAAGAGTGACAATTTTACTTCTTCTTTTCCAATTTGGATTCCTTTTATTTCTTTTTCTTCTCTGAATGCTGTGGCTAAAACTTCCAAAACTATGTTGAATAATAATGGTGAGAGTGGACACCCTTGTCTTGTTCTCTACCAATTTTTTGATTGGGTTTTTTGTTTTTCTGATATTGAGATCCACGAGCTGTTTGTAGATTTTGGAGATTAATCCTTTGTCTGTTGCTTCATTGGTAAATATTTTCTCCTATTCTGAGGGTTCTCCTTTTGTCTTGTTTATGGTTTCCTTTTCTGTGCAAAAGATTTTAAGTTTAATTAGGTCCCACTTGTTTATTTTTGTTTTTATTTTCATTACTTTAGGAGGCGGGTCAAAAAAGATTTCCCTGTGGTTTATATCAAAGTGTGTTTTTCCTATGTTTTCCTCTGAATTTTATAGTGTTTGGTCTTATGTGTAGGTCTTTAATCCATTTTGAGTTTATTTTTGTGTATGGTGTTAGGTAGTGTTCCAAATTCATTTTTTACGTGTATTCTCCAGTCCTGAACCACTTATTGAAGAGGCTGTCTTTTCTCCATTCTATGTTCTTGCCTCCTTTGTCATAAATTAGGTGATGATGTGTGTGTGGGTTTACCTCTGGGTTTTCTATCCTGTACCATTGATCTATATATCTGTTTTTGTGTCAGTACCATGCAGAGGGAGGAATGCTCCCAAATTAGTTCTGTGAGGCCACCATACCCTGATATCAGAATGAGACAAAGTTATCACGAGAAAATAGACAATTACAGATCACTTATGAGCATAGATGCAAAAATCCTCAACAAAATACTAATAAACAGTATCCAACAACACATTAAAAGGTTCATACAACTTATTAAGGGGATTTGTCCCAGGAATGCAAGGATTCTTCAGTATACACAAATCAATCAATGTGATACATCACATTAACAAATTAAGGAATATACACCCTATGATAATCTCAATAGGTTCAGTAAAAGCTTTTGACAAAATTCAACACACATTTAAGATAAAAACTCTCCATAAAATGGACATAAAGGGAACCTACCTCAATATAATAAAGGTCACATATGACAAACCTATGGCAAACATCATTCTTAATGGTGAAAAACTGAAAGCATTTCCACTAAGATCAGGAACAAGACAAGGATGTCCATTCTCACCATTCTTTTTTTTTCTTTTCCTCAAATCTTTATTGGAGTATAATTGCTTCACAATGTTGTGCCAGTTTCTGCTGTACAACAAAGTGAAGCAGCTATATTTATACATATATGCCCATACCACTTCCCTCTTGAGCCTCCCTGCCACCCTCCCTATCTGACCCTTCTAGGTCATCACCAATCAATGAGATGATCTCCCTTTTATGCAGCAGCTTCCAAATAGCCATCTACTTTACGTTTGGTAGTGTATATATGTTAATGCTACTCTCTCATTTTGTCCCAACTTCCCCTCCTCATCCCCCTGTCCTCAAGTCCATTCTCTATATCTGTGTCTTTATTCTTGCCCTGCCATTGGGTTCATCAGTACCATTTTTTTTTTAGATTCCACATATATGTGTTAGCATCAGTATTTGTTATTCTCTTTCTGGCTTACTTTGCTCTGTTTGACAGACTCTAGATCCATCCACCTCACTACAAATAACTCAATTTCATTCCTTTTTATAGCTGAGTAATATTCCATTGTTTATATGTGCCACATCTTCCTTATCCTTTCATATTTTGATAGGCATTTAGGTTGCTTCCATGTCCTGGCTATTGTAAATAGTGCTGCAATGAACATTGTCACACCACTCTTTTTCAGCATCCTTTTGGAATTCCTAGCCACAGCAATCAGAGAAGAAAAATAAACGAGAGGAATCACAATTGGAAAGGAAGTAAAACTGTCACTGTTTTCAGATGACATGACACTATGTATAGAAAATCCTAAAGATGCCACCAGAAAACTATTAGAACTAATGAATGAATTTGGTAAAGTTTCAAGGTACAAAATTAATGCACACAAATCTCTTGCTTTCCTATACACTAACAGTGAAAGATCAGAAAGAGAAATTAAGGAGACAAACCCAATTACCATCACAACAAAAATAATAAAATACCTATGAATAAACTACCTAAGGAGGCAAAAGACATATATTCAGAAAACTGTAAAACACTGATGAAAGAAACCAAAGGTGTCATAAACAGATGGGGAAATATACCATGTTCTTGGATTGGAATAAATATTGTGAAACTGACTCTACTACCCAAAGAAATCTACAGATTCAATACAATCCCTATCAAATTACCAATGGGATCCTTAACAGAATAAGAACAAAATATTTTAAAATTTGTATGGAAATACAAAAGACCCCAAACAGCCAAAGCAATCTTGAGAAAGAAAAATGGAGCTAGAGGAATCAGGCTCCCTGAATTCAAACTATATTACAAAGCTGCAGCAATCAAGACAGTCATTTACATTTAATTGGACAGTATTCATATAGAATAGAAAAAAAATAGGCAATAATATTCACAATTTGTAGCAAGGAAATACAAGACAGGGAATAACGGTGCCATTTGCCAAAGGGAAATAAGAAGCCAGGCCACTAAATCCTGGGACAGTACTCTTATCTCTAAATTATTGTTTTACAGCTAAAGTGACATGATACTCTATACTGTAAGGCCTATTACAATTATCTACTAAAAGAAATAAATACTGATATTGAAATTATTTTGTAAATAAACTTAAAACAATTCAATTCAGGAATATTCCTATTTAGATCAACACTCACTTACTATGTTCAAATATGTTTGCCTAACTCTTGATTGCCTCCAGAGAATGTGGCCAACATGAAGAGCATGTGTCTTAAAGGAAGAAAATTTAACAAAATTGAAAACACATGTCTAAGCATAGTTTATAATATTAGAGTGCCACAGTAATATTTGTGATGGCAAATGCCAAACACCATTTGAATAAGGATTTGAAACTATGTAAAAACTATACAGAAAATGGATTTTGCTGAAGTGTCATCATGAAAATATCTTGAACTCTTCATTCAAGCTTCCAAGAAATGTTCAATAAATAACGCCTTGCAGCCACTGAAGAAGACAGATTTTGAGTCAGAGAACAAATCAGCTAACATTTTAGGGATCATGGAAGAGGAAAAGCAGGCATCTATCAAAGAAAAGAAGGCCAGGAAGAAATACATCAGAGTCCGAAGTCTGGCTGCAGATTTTCAGCACCACAGTGAGCTGGTTGCCTGTGGCAGTGACACTGTAGGTGATTAGTAACACCAAAAAATAGAATTATTTGCATCTGAGGAATCTTCATAAGCCCCATTAGAATGAAGTCACTTTTATCTTGTCTTCTTCCATTGCAATGCTGATGATGAATCAGAGAATTGAGGAATTAACCTGTAAAGACAATATTTTTAATAGCAAGGTGATGAGAAGTTAACACTTTGTGTTTTCAGCTATGTCCAAAGCATTTAATAATGGATGCTATTTTCTTCCATTGTGTGCAAGAGGAGAAGAAATGTGCTACTTCTCCATTTTATAGAAAGAGTGAATTTTGAATTCACTCTTGTTTAATTGAGCTTATAAAAACTATGCTCAAGTACTTCCACTGCTTCTGACAAGTTGTCCCTGAGTATTTGCTGGAGGACATTCAGGAAGAAGAAGCTCACCATGTAATAAACCTGATTGCTTCTCAGTCAATAATAAATATTAAACCTTTTCCTTAAAAATTAAAAAAAAAATAGAACTATTGTTTCTGGTTCTGCACAATGTTGATACACAAATTAAGTCTAATTCACCCCACTCTGCCATTTAAAAGCCACTTAAATGAGCCTAAGAATCATAGGTCTGTATCTGTCTTGTTTACCTCTTTATCACCAGCACTTCATTCACTGTCTGACTAATACTGTTATTCAATAAAATCAAATGGAGGAAATTCGTCAGTGGGTACTAGGACTTGCCTTGTTGTCCTGGGAGTGCTCAATTAACTCCTCCCAGTAGAAAATCCACCAGTGGGTTCTGGGACCTACCCTGCTGTCCTAGGAGTGTGCAGATAACTCCCCTCAAAAGGAAATCCATCAGCAGATGTCAGGACTTGCCCTGCTGTCCTGGGAGCATTGAAACATCTCAGTACTAAGAAATCTGCCACTGGAATCCAGAAGCCACCCTGCTGCTCCAGGAACATTCAGACAGCTCTCACTTCTAGGATATCTGACAGTAGGTGCCAGGATCTGCCCCACTGTCCCAGGAGAACACAGAAACTTCTCACTACTAGGACATCAACCAGTGGATGCCAGGACCCAGCCCACTGTCCTGGGGTGGGTGTAGATAGCAACTGTAGACCAGTAAATCCACCCAGAGGAGGGGCTAAAACCATGGCAGAGCCTCAGGGGCTGTGTGCCTAAGGAACAAGAGCTGAAATCTGTCTTGCAGCGGCAAGAAATGTGAAGTTGCTCCTCCACTGACAGCTTCCTAAATTCAGCACCTGTGAAGCATCCTAAAGGACAACAAGTGCTCTTGTATCTGGGACGGGTCTGCTTCATCAGCTCCAGGCTCTGGGGGAATGTTCACACAGGGGTGGGACAAACCAGGGAATGAGCTGCCTTCATAGCGCACATAGCAGGTTTAGGGGGATGACTACTGCAGTCCTGGGACATGACCTCAGTGGATCTGTGTGGGTGGCCAGGTGAGAACAATGCCTGTGAGTCACCAGGGCCAATTTCCAGCATACTCAAAGTTTCGTCAAGACTGAGAGCTGTGCCAACAGCTGTATATTTTGTGAGCCCATACAATGGGTTAATGGGGACAGAACAGGACACACCCACAAGTGAATAGCTCCAAAAATTGAATACTTATTGTCTTCACTCCCAGTATAAGTGCTCTAATCCCACCTACCTCCCACTGCAGATCAGAATCATAGCTAAAAAAACAGACATGGGGATTTCTACTCCAGAAACTAGGTAGCAGACTCCACCCCGACAGAGCAGTGACAACCACACAGCAAAGGGGAATGCCTGCTCAATATCTAGGGCAGGCTGTGATCACCATAAAACCAATAAAACCCCCTAGCAAGGGGATAATGGCCCAAGCCTCACCAAGGGGCAGATGCCAGAAGCAAGAGGAACCTTAATCCTGTAGCCTGTGGAAAGGAGACCACAAACACAGTAAGTTTGATAAAATGAGACAGAAAAGATATATGTTGCAGATGAAGGGGCAAGATAAAAATCTATAAGAACAACTAAATGAAGAGGAGATAAGCAATCTATCTGAAAAAGAATTCAGAGTAATGATAGGAAAGATGGTCCAAGATCTTGTAAAAAGAATGGAAGCAAGGATTGAGAAGATACAAGAAAAGCTTAACAAAAACCTTGAAGAACTAAAGAACAACAACAACAACAACAACAACAACAATGAAACAGAGTTGAACAAGATATTAACTGAAATGAAAAATACACTAGAAGAGATCAATAGCAGAATAACTGAGGCAGAAGAATGGATAAAAGACCTGGATGACACGAAGGTGGAAATCTCTGCTGCAGAACAGAATAAAGAAAAAAAAAAATGAGGACAGTCTCAGAGATCTGTGGGACACCATTAAATATACCAACATTCAAATTATTGGGGTCCCAGAAGAGGAAGGGAAAGAGAATGTGCCTTAGAAAATATTTAAAGGGACTGTAATTGAAAACTACCTTTCCAGGAAATAGTCACCCAAGTCCATGAAGCACAGAAAGTCCCAAGGAGGAACACTCCAAGTCACAAATTAATCAAACTAACAAAAATTAAATACAAAGAAACACTATTAAAAGCAACAAGGCAAATGCAATAAATAATATACAAGGGAATCCCCAAAAGGTTATGAGCTGATTTTTCAGCAGAAACTTGGCAGGCCAGAAGCGAGTGGTGCAATATATTTAAAGTGATAAAAGGGAAAAACCTGCAATCAAAAATACCCAGAAAGATTTCCATTCATATTCAATGGAGAAATCAAAAGCTTTACAGACTAGCAAAAACTAAGGTAACTAACCACCTCCAAACCAGCTTTACAACAAATGCTAAAGGAACTTCTCTAGGCAAGAAACACAAGAGAAGAGAACAAAGGAGGAAGGAAAGAAAAAAGACCTGCAAAACCAAACCCAAACCAATTAAGAAAAGGTCAATAAGGCATACATATCAATAATTACCTTAAATATAAATGAATTAAATGCTCCAACTAAAAGACACAGACTGGCTGATTGGATACAAATACAAGACCCATATATATGCTGTCTACAAGACACACCCTTCAGATGTATGGGATTCATACAGACTGAAAGTGAGGAGATGGGAAAAAAATATTCTATGCAAATGAAAATCAAAAGAAAGCTGGGGTAGCAAACTCATATCAGAAAAGGTAGATTTTAAAATAAAGACCATTACAAAAGACAAGGAAGGACACTACATAATGATCAAGGGATCAAGTCAAGAAGAAGCTAAAACAATTGGAAATATTTGTACACCTAACATAGAAGCACCTCAACACATAAAGCAAATGTTAACAGCCATAAAAGGGGAAATCAACAGTAATACAATAATAGTGGGGGACTTCAAAACCCCACTTACATGAAGCAACAGATCATTCTGACAGAAAATTAATAAAGAAACACAAGCCTTAAATTACACATTAGACCAGATAGACTTTATTGATACTCATAGGACATTCCATCTGAAAGCAGCAGAATATAATTCTTTCTCAAGGGCATGCAGAACATTCTCCAGGATAGATCATATCTTTGGTCAAATTAGGTCAAATCAGGCCTTAATAAATTTAAGAAAATTGCAATCATATAAACTATGTTTTCCAAACACAACACTATGAGTTTAGAAATCATTTACAGAAAAAAAAAAAAAAAAAAAAAAAAAAAAACCTCTAAAAAACATAAATATAGAGGCTAAATAATAAATACTAAATAACCAACAGATCACTGTAGAAATCAAAGAGGAAATTTAAAAAATACCCAGAAGTAAATGACACAAAATCAAGAGAACCCAAAACCTGTGGGAATCAGCAAAAACAGTTCTGGGAGGGAACTGTACAGCAATACAATCTTACCTCAGGAAAAAGAAAAATCTCAAATAATCAACCTAACCTTACACCTAAAGCAACAAGTGAAAGAAGAACAAATAAAACCCAAAGTTAGTGGAAGGGAAGAAATCATAAAGATCAGAGCAGAAATAAATAAAATAGAGATGAAGAAAACAATGCCAAAGATCAATGAAACTAAAAGATTGTTCTTTAAGAAAATAACAAAATCAATAAAGCTTTAGCCTGACTAGCCTGATCTATGAAGGAAAAAAAGGAGAGGACTCAAATCAATAAAATTAGAAATGAGGAAAGAGAAGTTACAACTGACACCACAGAAATATAAAGAATCATAAGAGACTACTACAAGAAACAATATGCCAATAAAATGGACAACCTGGAAGAAATGGACACATTCTTAGAAAAGTACAACTCTCCAAGACTGAACCAGGAAGAACTAGAAAATATGAACAGACCAATCAAAAGTAATGAAATTGAAACTGATTAAAATACTCCCAACAAATAAAAGCCCAAGACCAGAAGTCTTCACAGGTGAATTCTATCAAACATTTAGAGAAAAGCTAAAACTCGTCCTTCTCAAACTAAACCAAAAAAATTGCAAAGGAAAGAACACTCCCAAGATCATTCTATGAGGCCGCCATTACCCTGATACCAAAACTAGAAAAAGCTATCACAAAAAAAGAAATTTACAGACCATTATCACTTATGAATGTAGACACAAAAATCCTCAACAAAATACTAGCAAGCAGAATGTAACAATACATTAAAAGGATCATACACCATGATCAAGTGAGATTTATCCCAGGGATGCAAGGATTCTTCAATATGTGCATATCAATGATACAGCATATTAAAAAATGAGGAATAAAAACCATATGATCATCTCAATAGATGCAGAAAAAGCTTTGAAAAAATTCAGCACCTATATATGATAAAAAAAAAAAAAAAAAAACCTCTCCAGAAAATGGGCATAGAGTGAACTTACCCCAACACAATAAAGACCATAAATGACAAACTCACAGTAAACATCATTCTCAATGGTGAAAAACTGAAAATATGTCCTCTAAGATCAGGAACAAGACAAGGTGGTCCACTCTTGCCACTATTATTCAACATATTTTCGGATGTCCTAGCCATGGCAACAAGAGGGAAAAAAAATAAAAAAATAAATAAAAGGAATCCTAATTGGAAAAGAAAAATAAAACTATCACTCTCGGCAGATGACATCAAAGATGCTACCAGAAAACTACTAAAGTTCATCAATAAATTTGGTAAGTTGCATGTTACAAAATTACTACACAGAAGTATCTTGCAGTTCTACACACTAACAGTGAAAGATCAGAAAGATAAATTAAAGAAACAATCCCACTTACCATCACAACAAAAAGAATAAAATAGCTAAAAATAAACCTACCTAAGGAGGCAAAATACCTGTACTCAGAAAACTATAAGATACTAATGAAAGAAAGCAGAGATGATACAAAGAGATGGAGAGAAATACAATTTTCTTGGTTTGGAAGAATCAATATTGTGAAAATAACTATACTACCCAAAGCAATCCACATATTCAATGCAATCTATCAGATTACCAATGGTATTTTTCACAGAATTATAACCAAAAAAAAAAAAAAAATACAATTTGTATGGAAACACAAAAGACCCTGAAGAGTAAAAGCAATCTTGAGGAAGAAAAACGGAGCTGGAGGAATCAGGCTCCCTGACTTCAGACTATACTACAAAGCTACAATCATCAATACAGTATGGTACTGGCACAAAAACAGAAACATAGATCAATGGAGCACAATAGTGCCCAGAGATAAATACATGTATCTATCATCACCTAATCTATGACAAAGGAGACACGAATAAACAATGGAGAAAAGACAGTCTCTTCAATAAGTGGTGCTGGGAAAACTGGATGGCTGCATATAAAAGAATAAAATTAGAACAGTCACTAACACCATACACAAAAATAAACTCAAAATGCATTAAAGATCTAAATGTAAGGTTGGACACCATAAAACTCTTTGAGGAAAATGTAGGTAGAGCACATTTTGACATACATCACAGCAAGATTTTTTTGACTCACCTTCTAGAGTAATGAGAATAAAAACCAAAATGAACAAAGAGGAACTAATTAAACTTAAAAGCTTTTGCACAGCAAAGGAAAGCATAAACAATACGAAAAGACAACCCTCAGTGTGGGAGACAATATTTGCAAACAAAGCAACAGACCAAGGATTAATCTCCCAAATCTACAAATATAGCTCATATAGCTCAATACAAGAAAACAAAACTAAACAAAACAAAAAACAAATCTAAACTAATAAATGGGCAGAATATCTAAATAAACACCTCTGCAAAGAAGACACACCTCCTACACTGTTGGTGGGAATAAAGATGTTATAGCCACTATACAGAAGAGTATGGAGGTTTCTTAAAAAAACTAAAAGTAAATCTACCCTATGACCCAGCAATTCAACTCCTGGGTATATACCCAGAGAAACCCATAATTCAAAAAGATATATGCACCACAATGTTTATTACCTCACTATTTACAATATCCAGCACATGAAAGCAACTTAAATATCCATCAACAGAGGAATGGATGAAGAAGAGGGGGTACATATGTACAATGGAATATTACTCAGCCATAAAAAGAAAGAAAATAATGCCATTTGCAGCAACATGGATGGACATAGACATTGTCATACTGAGTGAAGTCAGACACAGAAAAACAAACATCATATGGTATCACTTATATGTGGAATCTAAAATAATGGGTACAAGTGAACTTATTTACAAAACAGAAGTGTAGTCATGGATGTAGAAAATAAACTTATGGTTACCAGGGCATAAAGGGCTGAGGGATAAATTGGGAGATTGGGATTGACATATACACCCTACTACATATAAAGTAGGTAACTAGTAAGAACCTGTTGTATAGCACAGTGAACTCTACTCATAATTCTGTAATGGCCTATATGGGGGAATATATACATATATGGTTGGATATACATATATTTATAACTGATTTACTTTGCTGTACACTTGAAACTAACACATTGTAAATCAACTATATTCCAATAAAAATTAAAAAATAAATATATAAAATTTTATTAAATAAGTTGAAAGACTGTCATTTCCCTTGTGTTTTCTTTTTCCCCCACAAACTCCAAAAGTAGTTTACTCTCTTAGTTCAAAAAACAAACAAATAAACAAAGAAACACTCTAAGTAAACAGTTGGGATGTTAAAAGATATATGAGGGTGAGTCAAAAATTATCTGCATTCTGGCTATAGAATTTACAGAAGTTTTAATATAACTGGAGTGTGAATAATTTGTGACTCACCCTCATACTTCTTTCACTCAATGAGGTCTCTCACTCTTTCCACCCTGAACAGTTGTCTTCCCTGGTATGCTCCAACCAGCTCCCTTACCTTCTCACCAAGAGGTAGCACTAGCTGAATATTAGAGGGCAGGTGAGAAGAAAAGAAGGAATGTCATGGTATTTACTGTCCTGGGTCCCTGTTGTGGTTTGTGAATGGCTGGTTGCCTTTAACTAAGATGCACTCTTTTGGATGGACCTTCTGGGTTCCTGAGATCTCTCTTCCCTGCTCTCTCAGGCCCAATTGTGATGATGGCCTCCTACTGTTACTAGTCCTGAAGTGCTGTATCTCCCTCTATTAGCTTCCCCTGTTCTATAAATATCTTGATAGATAAACATACTAAACTCTTTTTTAACTTCCCATTTTAAATATGTTGTTTCTTGTCAGGTTTTCAATGGACACAGAAAGTTTGTGATTTCTTTCTTCCTTAAATACATAAATGAATAACTAAATAAGAAAATACTCATAGTTTTCCCTTTAATTAATTTATATTATTTATAAAGCATCTGAATTTCCTTTGATGTGTGGCTGCTAAATAGATTTAACTTTTGTAAAGAAAATGTATTATGAAAGACTAAAATGCAATATAAATATTATTGGGTGTGTCGACTAAAAAATGCACAATATTAGAGATGTGAGTTGTTTTATTTGGGGCAAAATGAGGACTTTAGACTAGGAGAAAGTATTTCAGATAGGTCTGAGAAGCTGCTCCAAAGAGAAAGGGGGTGTAGTTCAGTACATATGTTATATTGGTGAAGGGGGAGTACATGCAATGAAAAACTTTTTTTTTTTTTTCAGAAGGTTGCTGCTAGTCATGAGAAGCAGAAGTCACCATGAAGGGTTTTAGTACTTTTCTGGATGCACAAATTGGGCTCATAAAATCTTTTGAAAATATCTAACTATCTGAAAACCTGTTCTGCCAGTTTTTCTCAGAGAACAGAATGCCTCATTATTGATCTCCACCTTGAACTCCTTTCATCTGGGGTGTTGAAGGTCAGCAGCTGAAGCAACTCCTAATTTAATTGCTGTAGAGGAAGACAGCAAGTGAAGATGTCTTCAGTGGAAATCTCTGTGTCATCTGTAGCACCCTCTTTGGAGTTATAGGTGTGAAATAAAATTCATATTTTTTGACAAGACAAGTAAGATTTAAACATAAAAATTCTTTTCTGCCATCTGGTCCCCTGTCTCCCCTCACTGTGCGCTGTGTATCTGCATTATGCATCAACCAAAATTCCCCATGGGCAGGAATACCTGCTCAACCATAAAGAAAAACATTCTCCCAGCACCAACACAACTCCTTAAAAGATAGCTTTCCTTCGGGAAGGGTTCATATGACCAACCAGGATGACACTTAGATCTGGATTGTGTAAGTTGTCAATAACACATCATTTGATGTACAGTTTTCTGTCTCAAAAAATGTATAACTGTGCCTTGATTTCTAACTGGCAAAATAATTCTCAGAGTTTTCTGAGATGCTTAAAGAAAGTTATAATCCTCAAATTTGGCTCTGATAAAATTTTCCAATTCTGTTCTAGATTCACTGATTAATTTTCCCTCAACATAGGATTCCATAGGATTTGTGCCTTTTACTGCTTTTGTGCTATTTCATAATTCTTGAAGTTGTAAAAAAAACTAATAAAAATGCAAATAATTCTTGGCTGTAGAAATGCAAATGTTGTCTCCTTGAAGTTTGATTTCCCAGACCATTACAAGTAAAGAGAATTTTGCATTTATTTGTAAATTCATCACACTTTCCTTATTGAACAATGTTAAGAGTGGTACAGTGAATCCTCCCTTAGCCTGATTATAATCTTACTTCCCTCATTAATCAATGAGCTAAATAAAATCTTTGTCATGTGTTCATTTTACATTTTATGAGTCATTTCACTTTCTTAAAAGTCTTTTCTGCTTTTGATATTAGAATAAAGACCTTTTTAGATAAAGTTAAAAGTATCATAAAAAATCTAGATATTCTTACTCTGTGTGTTATTTTACCATAGGTTTTCTGTTTTATCTTGTTTGGGATTTGTTCCTATTTAATCAATTTGTAAAAAATTTTTTAAACTTGCTTGGAAGTCTAATGTTCCAACAGCTCTTCTTCATCTCTGTTTCCATTTTTGTGGTGTCCAAAAGATTTTAGGTTCTGAGATAGTTAAGAACTAAGGAAATTAAGCCTACTTTCCTCTTGACAGATGTTACTATTTGGTAAATATATAAAGTTCTTTGTGAAGGTCAGACATAATTATAAGTAACGATGAAAATAATATACACTGCTTCATGTATGCTATGCATTGTGCAAAGTAATTGGTATAAAATATTTAATATGGTTTAGAAAGAGTTTTATGTGGTTGGAAGATAGGAAAATTGAGACTTGGAGAAGGTAAGCTTTGTTATCCCATTACATACAGTTAGTGAGGAACAGACCTGAAGATACGCTGGTGAGTCAAAAATTACCCGCACTCTGGCTGTAGAATTTATTTTAATTAACTTTTAGAAAAGACAAATACATCAATTTTTGACACAATCTCCTTGCTTTGTCCATCTGTCAACAAGCTTTCATATTCGCTCATTAAAAAATGTTTTAGGCTGAGTTGCAAGCCACTCACGCACCACTGTCTTCACTCCTTCATCAGAAGGAAATGTTCATCCTCATAGGGTTGCGTTCAGGCAACCAAACAGGTGAAAGTCAAATGGAGAATTATCAGGACTATAGATGACCTTCTTCATGACAAAACCCTTTCTCCATACTGTGCACAAGTTCTTCGGTAAATAAGGGCAACAGGCACACCCTCAGACCACAAAAAATGAATGAATCACTGCATGCTGGTCTTCTTTCTTGCAAGTCACAAGTGGGGCATCCATTTTTGCTTGCACCACAGTTACAAATGAACTGATGTAACACAATCACACCTGCACAGCAGTGAATGGGGAGACAATAGCCTTGAATGGAAAGTGCTGATGACAGTGCAGCCAACAGAAGTTCTATTATAACCAGAATGTGGATATTTTTTTCTCATTCTTGTACATGGGGGAACCCAGTGGCCTGCTGGCCGCGATGATCACCATGATAATCAGATTGCCCACTATGGTCACAATGTAGATGATTATGAACAGGACAAACAGAACCTTTTGCATCTCAGGGTTTTGTGTGAGTCCAAGGAGGGGAAATTCAGTTGCAAGCAGAGTTCTGGGGGATGACTCCACCGGGGGAAGGGTGGTAGATCTGGAAAAACATGGTTGACTGTGATTAATCTTTCTAAACCCTAAGGACTCTGTCTTGTGACTACAGCAAGGGAACTGGAACAATGATTAACTGAAATGAATCATTGACTAATGAAAATCTTTGTTCTGACAATTATCAATAATTGTAAATTCCTAAGGAAATGGTAAACTTTAGGCAAATGTTGACACTATAATTAACTGTTCTTAGAAGGTATAAAACTCACTCATGTAAGACCCCTTCTCAGGTCTCTCTCCACCCCCTTCTGGTGTCTGTGCCAGAAGCTCTTGTACTCTCCTCTTAATAAACTGTTATTCTGTGGCTTAAACCTGAGCAACGGCTTATTATTGATCCCAAGGAGAAATTCTTTTCCTTCAGAGATCACAAATTCACTCCCTAGATGGATTCTATGGCAACAACATTGTTCCCATTTTCCATGTGTTTTCTTGAAGCTGTTTATCAGATATCAGAGGCTGAAAACAAAATGGCCAATAATGAATTTGAGAAGATCATAAGCTTTGTGTCAAACATGCGACGTCTTAATGAACAGCGTATGTTCCACAGGTCCTCACACAGAGAAAGTCTTCAGAACATGAGACTTTGGAATCTCTTCTCACAAGTACTCTATTTATTTTCTCAAATTCTATGCTTCAGCTACTGTGATGAGACTTCAGTATTCTAACCGGGTGGTACATATGAGTGGGTGTATCTGTTAGATGATGTACCAAAAACAAGAAAGCTGCTGTTTCCAAAATATCACTCACAAAGTCTGCATTTTTGATTTCATATATCATTTCTTTTTTTCCCCCTAAGTTCATTTTGACTTTCTTAGGTCCAACACAAAAGTAATGTCTTCTCCAATAACTTTATATATTTATATGAAGTAATACCTAGGCATGGAGTATAAAATTATAGGCTGATGTTCAGGTAATAGCCTTTCTGAGTTACTATGAGCTCCAACAATTGAGAAATTAGTCACCCACAACAGTAAAAGAATGAGACACTATGTGTGTGTTCATTAAATGCTAATTGAAGTCTGTTCAATTAAACTAAATTGCAAACCTCATCAGAGAGCAACTGAGCAGAGATAAACATATGAAATTCTTCCCACCCAACAAAGTACAATGAAAGTTACATTTTGTGTGAAAATACACACACAGAAATTAAATGTCATTTATTACAACCTACGTTATTGAAGGAACAAAATAGACACTGCAAATCTAAGTTAATGGGTACTACATAGGTATTTTTCCTGTTTTCCAAAATTGCTTATAATTGCTTATTGCCAACTATAACTCAATTAAGAATGTCAAAATAAAGATTTTAGGCAAAATCATGGTGTAGTGGAAAGATTTTATACCAAAAATCTAGAAATATCATTTGATTTTGCACAGTCATCTTTGGTCAATCACATCCCAACTCATATTCTTACTGGAAAGGTGATAATCTTCATAGATGTGTGAGTTCCTGAATTTTTGTCATCAGAGCCTTTTTCCCAAATGGTATGCTAACACTTTTGCTGGTACCCCATCTTTATATTAATCAGTATGAACTAGTATGTCTTAGAGGATATTAGATTATTAAATTAATCAATAGATTAGACCAGTTATTTTGTTCATATTGCAAGTCTTGATTATCTGATTTTGTGTGGAATACAGAACATACATTCTCACTTGAAAAAAATAAACCTTGCTGGGCCTTTCAGATACGACCCAGGACCAATTTTACATGTAATGTGCATAACATCATGTTGGCAGAAATATTTCAAATGTGGTCCATTTCAGTGTCTATATTTATAGATTGTCATTGGTGAAGGGCAGGAGATTTGCCTATTCATTGTGCTTTTGGAAAGTCAATTTGCACTCATAAATCAGAGGGAGAATAAAAGTATAGAGGCAAACAATACGAGATGACTGAGAAAAGGCAGATAAAAAATGCCAAAGGCCATAGCTAAATATGCTTTGAAATTAGTAAACAGTTTGGTTTTGTGTCAGTCTGTAGGTGGATTGAAGTTTAACTCAGCATCAGCCCCAGGAGTTGCCTCTCAGAAGCTTTATACTTCCAGATCAAATTAAAGTCAGAAAATCAAATATTGAACTTTAAGATGTACGAGTAGAATAAAGCAGCTCCTAAAAAATTCTGTTTGGATCTCTGGCATTTCATTGCATAGATACATTATTAAATATCCCCACTCACAATAAGGAAGCTACATATGCATTCATAATTGAAAATAAATACTCACTGTTCATAGGAATTGCCTGAGCATTCAAAAGATAATTCCCAGTATGAGAGTTTAACCCCTTGACCTGTTGAGCACTTACAAGACTTATGTGTTTATAGCTGGTTTTCCACTGTCATCTGTTGGGTTTTTGAGGACAGTAAACATGTCTTTTTAATAATTGTGTCTCCAGAACCTGAGTGTTCCTTATGCATTTTCAGTGATCAATAAATGGTTGAGTATTAAAATGTTCTTATGAGCATAATTATTATTCTAAACTTTCAAAAATATTAATTTGATTCTGCATGATAAAAATGCTATACTTTATCAATGTTGTACTTCATTAAATATAAATATATCTGCTTCAAATATCTGTGAGATTCTTCAAATTTCTTAACATAGTCAATGAGAACAAATAACCTTTTGACATCCACCAAGAAAAACAATTTCATCCCTAATAACCCTATTATGTATTTACATGAAGTAATAACTAGACATGCAGCATAAAATTATAGGCTGATGTTTAGGTAGCAGCCTTTCTGAGTTACTGTGAGTTCCAAAAATCAAAGAGTAATTCACCCAAACAGTGAAAGAACCAGGCATACTATGAATGTTCATTAAATGCTTATTTAACCCTATTTAATTACACTGAATTTCAAAGCTCATAAGAGAGCAACTGAGCAGAGATAAATGTATAAAATCTTCCTGTGTAAGAAAGTATAATGAAAACAGTATTTTAATTTAGAAAATATACACGTAGAAACACACACACTAAATTGATATTTATTACAACCTAGAAATTGGAGGGAAAAAATGGAGACTACAAATCCAAGGGATTGTGTACTACATCAACATGTTTCCTACTTTCTAAAATTGTTTAGAACTGATTATTCCTAGCCATAGCTCAGCTAAGAATGTCAAAATAAAGATTTTAGACTGAATCATAGTGTAGTGGAAAGAATTTATACCAGAAATCTAGAAATGTTATTTGATTTTGCCTAGGCACATTGAGAATATCACATCCCAACTTATTTTCTTATTGGAAAGGAGATAATCTACCCAGACAGATGAATTTCTGGATTCTTGTGGCTGAAACATTTATCATAAATGGCCAGCTAACATTTTTGCTCATGGACCCTCTTATACTAATCAGGGTGAATTAATATGTGTTAAGGCTTTTTTATTAAAGTAATCAATAGTTTAGACTAGTTATTTCATTTAGATTAGAAGTTCTTTGTTATGAGGCTGTGTGGAATACAGGATATTCATTCTCACTTAAGGAAAATAAATCATTTATGGGGCCTTTCAAATATGACACAGGACCAATTTTTCCTGTAATATGTACATTCATTTTGACATAATTATTTCAAATGCCTTCCATTTCAGTGTATACAGTTATAGATTATCATTTGTGAAGGGCAGGAGATTTGTCTATTCTTTGTGTCTCGGGCAAGTCAATTTGTACTCAAACATCAGAGGGAGAATGAAAGTAGATAGAGGAGGGAAAATAAGAGATGACTGAGAAAAGGCAGATGGAAAATGGCAAAGACCATAAGCTGAATAAAATACACTTTGAAATTAGTAAACAGTTTGGTTTGGAGGTACTGAATGAGTAAGGAGTAGAGGAATTTCTGATTTTTTAAGCTGTCAATCTGAAGGTGAAATGAAATGTAACTCTGCATCAGGACTTGGTTCTCAGAATCTTTATAGTTCCAGATCAAATAAAAATGAGAAAAATCAAATTCTGACCTTAAGATGCATTAGTAGAAGAATCCAGCTTCCTAAAGGAGCTCTGTGTTCAGAGTTGTAGAATTTCATTTATGGATACATCATTAAATACATCCACTCAAAATGAGAAAACTACCTATGAGTTTGTAATGGAAAATAAATACTCACAGTTCATAGGAGTTGCCTGAGCATTGAAGAGGTCACTTCCAGTAGGATAATGTAACACCTTGACCTGTTGAGCACTTACACTACTTATGTGTTTATGGTTGGTTTTCCACTGTCAAGTGTTGGGTTTGTCAGGGCAGTGAATGTGTCTTATTAATAATTGTATCTCCAGAATCTGACTTCCCCTTATTCATTTTAAGAGATCAGTATATATTTGGGTATTTAAATGTTCTTATGAGCAAAATTATTCTTCTAAACTGTTCAGAAGTATTAATTTGACCCAGAATGATACAGAATTCTATACTTTATAAATATTGTACTTTATTGAAAATAAAAATATCTACCTCAAACATTTGTGAGTCTTCAAATTCCTTAACATAGTCAATGAGAACAAATACATCTTTAAAGAAAGCTCAAAAAAAGTAAACCTGTGATAACTATCCCACAATAAGATAAGATAAATTAAGTAGATCTATACTATGCCAAATTCAACAACATAAGATGCAAAAACAAATCATTTATATGGTACACAAGGTATAAAATACTGGGCAACACTTTCAATTGATATGATATTGGAAATTATAGACTTTGGAAATTTGAATTTTAGCCCAGATTCTTTTGAAATATATGATCACAATTCATGCCTAAATATGTTTCCATTTAATGGCCTGTATAGTAAAACATATTTCCCATGTGAGCAATTGTTTTTATTTAATGATGGAGTAGTGACCATAAAAATAATGCAGCAAAAATTTGGAGGTCTTAATAAACACTTAACCAGCTCATCAGGTTTTACTAAAAAGATAAATTTAAAAAAAATATCACATTTTCCAAATCACTCTCTTCTGTCCATGTTGCCTGTTGTGGATTGTCAATGGCTGGGTTCCTTGAACTGAGGCTGAACCCTTTTGGATGGACCTGCTGGGTTCCTGAGATATCTCTGCCCTGCTCTCCCAGGTCATAATAAGTAATGATCAAAAACTAATTTACACTGCCTCATATATGCCATGCATTTTGCAAAGAATTTTGTATAAAATATCTCAATTAATATGTTTTAGGAAAGAGTTTTATGTGGTTGGAAGATAGGAAAATTGAGACATAGAGAAGTTAAGCCTTGTTACCCCAGGACATACAGTTAGTGAGGAGCAGACCCGAAGTTACAATTCAAGACTGTCTGACCTCAAGTCTTGATCTGATGTTGGCCCCAAATTACCTCCCAAGTAAAAACTTACCAAATAGTTATCAAGACCCTTTAACATTCATCTTTCAACAAAGGCTTTCAAAGAATGTTTCTCATCCTAGTTAGAGGAGGCATTAAAAAGGGATTAAAAAAACCCTTGAGAATTTGAAAGATATCAACTTCTTTGTCTGACAACTTCCCATATTCTCTCTCAAGAGAATTAGAATTATACAGGTATTTTATTTACCTTGTTAAATCAGTTAGTAACACATTATTAACCCTGTCCATTTCTAATCTGCCTTAAATTTGCTATTAAATGGAAGTATCATGTATTCAGCATTTATTCTTTCCAATTCTCTTTCATATTTCATCTCAAAATAACCCTATAAGATAAATACATTATTCCCACTTCATAGATTGCAACATTGAAACTAGAAAAGTTTCTTTCTCTTGTCTAGGATGGTTAATCAGTAAATAGCAGAATTGAAACCTGTTTCTGTTGTTTCAGTCCCAAGCTGTTAGTTGCCTAATTTAAGAGCTCTTCAAAATCAGAAATCTCAGGAACGTTCTGGATATGTTTCATAAACAGAATAATAATCCTGGATTTCACATTTTATAAATGATCTTTCTGAGAATACAAGTACATGGAGGCCAGAATTTCATCTACAAATAAATAAGCAAATGATAAAATCTTAGGCATTGAGAATTAATGGTTTATTTGAGAGTACCTAGTACATTCTTTTATTTTGCACACAAAGAAACTGAGGCCCAGGGAAGGAAAGGACCATTCCTAAAATTGCACATTCTGATGCTGGCAGATTGACAGTAAGAATCCAGGTTTCCTAAATTCCAACATGTTTTCTCTTTTCCCTACATGGGATAGCTGATATTCTCACTTGATACAACATAATTCAACAAAAGAAATTGTTTTGTTTTTCTAATTGATATATGTAATTATTTCAATGAGCCTCATCATTTTCCAAGTAACAGCTGCCTAAGGAAATGAGGATGTTGAGAGACCATAAACAAATACATCATTTAACTCAATTTATAGGATTTTCTCATGTAAAGAAAAATCACACATGGACTTCCCTGCTGGTCCAGTGGTTAAGAATCTGCACTTCTACAGAAAGAGGCACGAATTAGATCCCTAGAAATGATTTTTTTAATGTAACACCTGAGAGTTAAAGTATTCCCTGATTCTATAAAATAATAAATATCACTTCCTACATGATAGATACACCCCTCTTCCAACTAAGGTCACATTTTTACTCCAAAGATATCTCATGGCATTTTTCATTTCTGCATTTCTCAGGGTGTAGATTAAGGGATTCAACATAGGAAATTTGAAAGTTAAAACCACCATTATGGGTTTATAAATGGGGAAGTTGGCATTAGGCCTGCCATACAGGAAGATAGAGAGAACAGAGAGTAAAATGGCCACCATCATATGGGATGCACAGGTGTAGAAGGACTTGTGACTCCCTTCCAAACCATGAGTCTTCAGGGAGTGTGATCTGACCCCATAGGAAACTAAGAGAATGAAGAAGACAACAGTACAAATTGCCCCTCAATTACCTATCATAGAAAGTCCAATGAGGTGGGTATCGGTACAAGCAAGTTTCAATAAGGGGTACTTCACAGTAAGTTGCCAATGACATTGGGGCCACAGAAAGGGAGCTGGTAAATAGAGAGAAATTGAACCAGTGAGTGCAGAAAGCCTCCAGTGCAGGCCACCAGCAGCATGAGAACACACACCCGCTAATTCATGGTGACCAAATCATGAAGAGGTTTATAGATGGCTACATATCTGTCATAAGCCATAACCACCAGAGGAATGACCTCAGCACCAGCAAATAAGTGATCTATAAAGACTTGAGTTGGACTTCTTAGGTGGCGCAGTGGTTAAGAATCCACCTGCCAATGCAGGGGACACGGGTTCGAGCCCTTCTCTGGGAAGATTCCATGTGCCGTGGAGCAACGAAGCCCATGCACCACAACTATTGAGCCTGTGCTCTGGAGCCCGTGAGTCACAACTACTGAGCCCGTGAGTCACAACTATTGAAGCCCATGTGCCTGAAGCCTGTGCTCCACAACAAGAGAAGCCACTACAATGTGGAGCCCGCACACCACAATGAAGAGTAGCCCCCGCTCGCATCAACTAGAGAAAGTCCGTGTTCAGCAACAAAGACCCAATGCTGCCAATAAATAAATAAATGAATTAATTAAAAAAAAAGACTTGAATCATTCAAGACTGGAAGGAAATTGTCTTTTCCTCATGAAGCAAGTCAGTGAACATTTTGGGAGCATTGGCATTAGAATAGACAGTATCTATAAGTGATAAAGAAGACAGAAATAAGTACCTGTGGGAAACCAGTGACCTGCTGGCTACCCAAAAAAGTGCAATGAAAGCAACCTTTTGTTTGAAAATGCATACATACAGACACACACACAAAGACACACATACAAATTAAATGCCATTTATTACAACCTAGGTTATTGGAGGAAAAATCATGGACAGTACAATTCAAAGAGAATTGGAATGACATAGACATTTTTCCTATTTCCAAAATTGTTTAGAATTGATTATGCTAACCATAACTCAATTAAGTATGCCAAAGCAAAGATTTTAGTCAGAATCATGGTGCAGTACAAAGAATTCTACACCGAAAATCTAGAAATAGTGGCTTGGCCAAAAGCTTTGTTCAGGTTTTTCCTAAAGATGTTAAGAAATACCCCAACAAACTTTTTGACCAATCCAATATTATTTAATTTTGCTCAGTTGCCTTTGGAAAATCACACCCCAGCTCCTATTCTTATTGGAAAGGTGATAATCTTTCCAGATGTCTGAAGTTCTGAAGTTTTGTCATTGAAGCCTTTATCTTAAATGGCATGCTAACACTTTCACTGGTATACCATCTTTATATTAATCAGGGTGAATTAGTATGTGTTAGAGGATATTAGATTTTTCAAGTAATCACTGGTTTAGACTAGTTATTTTGTTCATATTGTAAGTCTTGGTTACCTGAGTCTGTGTGGAATACAGGACATTTATTTTCTCTTAAGGAAAATAAATCATCTGTTGGGCCTTTCAAATATGCTGAAGGGCCAATTTTTCATGTGATCTGTGCATTCGTTTTGACAGGATTATTTCCAATGTGCTCCATTTCAGTGTCTTCATTTATAGACTGTCATTTGTGAAGGGCAGGAGATTCTTCTATTTTTGTGTCTCTGGCAAGCCAGTTTGTACTCAAGCATCAGAGGGAGAATAAAAGTATAGAGAAGAGAAAATAAAAGATGACTGAGAAAAGGCAGATAGAAAATGGTAAAGATCATAAACTGGATAAAATATGCTTTGAAACTGGTAAACAGTTTGGATTGTAGGTACTGAATGAGTATGGAATAGAGGACTTTGAGATTTCCTGAGCTCTCAATCTGGAGGTGAATTGGAGGGTAACTCAGAATCAATATTAGAACTTGCCTCACAGAAGCTTTATAGAACAAAGAAAAATGAGAAAATCAAATTCTCAACTTTAAGATGCATGACTGGAAGGAATCTGCCTTAAGAAGTTCTGTGTTTGGAGTTTCTGACATTTCATCTTATAGATATATCATTACATATCCCCACTCAAAATGAGAAAGCTATGTATGTGTTTGTAATGAAAAATACTCACAATTCATAGGACCTGTCTGAGGGTTCAAGAGAGAACTTCCAGGGTAGGAGAGTCTAACCCTTTGACCTGCTGAGCACTTACAGCACTTAGGTGTTCACAACTGGTTTTCCACTGTCATCTGTCGGGTTTGTGAGGGAAGTAAACATGTCTTATTAGTAACTGTATATCCAGAACCTGTTTGCCTTATGCATTTTCAGTGACCAATAAATATTTGACTGTTGAAATGTTCTTATGAGCATAATTATATTAAAGAGTTCAAAAATTTTAATTTGACTCAGAATGGTATAAAATTTTATACTTTATCAATATTGTACTTTATTAAAATAAATATATCTGCTTCAAATATTTATGAGATTCTTTAAATTTCTTAACATCATCAATGAAAACAAAGAAATCTGTAAAGAATGTCAAAAAAGGTAAATCCATGATAACTATTCCACAATGATAAGGAAGATAAGATAAATTAAGCAGATCTCCTTTTACACCAACTTCAACAACATAAGATGGAAAAACAAACCATTTATATGTTATATAAGGTATAAAATACTGGGAATCGTTTTCAATTGACAAGATATTTGAAATTATAGACCCTGAAAACTGTGAGTTTCAGTCCAGATCCTTTTGAAATATATGATCAAAATTCATGCCTAAATATATTTCTATTTTATGGCTTGTGTTGTAAAACTTGTTCCCCATGTTAGCAATAGTTTTTGTTTGTTTGTTTGTTTTGTTTTTGTTTGTTTGTTTTTAATGATTGAGCAGTAACCATAAAAATAATGCAGCAAAAAATTGGAGGTTTTAATAAACACACAACAAGCTCAGCAGGTTTTTCTAAAAATATATATTTAAAAAATCACATTTTTCAAACCAATTTCTTCATAATAAAGGAGAAAATCTATCTCTAAACCTTGAAAATGGTTGAGCAGAATTTGGGGGGAAATACAGAAAAACAATTATCAGAGATGGTACATTGCCTATGTCATATATAGTCTTTGTCATTTTTGTTTGGTTTTGTTTTATAACTTTTCAGGGGTGGCCCTGGATGCCAGCACTCTGCTTTATGAACCTTGGTTTATAAATAATGGTCTGGAATTTGAACCTCAGAATCCACACTTACTAACTCTGAGACCTGGATCAAGTAATCAATACCATTTGTAAAATGAGACTTATAATAGCATCTATCACATAGCATGGTTTTAAGTATTCAATAGGATGATGCAAAAAAAGCTGTCCAAAATTTTTCTGACTAAAAATAATCACTAAATAAATTCAAAATATGATTTACTATTCTTTGTTTTCCATGTAATGTTAGTGCCACATCGCTAAATTAGTTTTACATGGGTTTCCCCCAAAGTCCACTCTTTTGTCTAATTATCCAAAGGATCATTTCCTTTGGGATGAATGGGTTGACTGGGTCATTACGTTTTGCAATTCTGGAAGCTCTCCTATTTTCGCCACTCACATGACTGTGCGGCAATTCCCTTTTCTTTCTATATATCTCATTCTCTTCTTTGAAATGTATAATTAAAATTAAATTTAATCTGAAGAATCTTCTTTCCATAATTAAGAAGTCAACTGAGTGCATAATGTGATGTGTTCTGTTGCATTCACATTACTTTAAAGATCCTAAACTTGAGAAAATATTCACATAATTAACCCACAGACATAGATATTGAGACTTCCTTAAAATTCTGTAAATTTTGTGTCTAACGATATTCATGAAATCCATTTCCACAGATTCTAAAATTCACCGTCTAACAAGAAATTCGGTGAGTCTAACAAGTAACAATATCTCTGAACTCAAGTTTTCACAGTGTAAGTTTTGAGTTTCCCTTTGTTAGATTTTTAATTAAATCTAAAAACGTTGTAGGGAAGGGAGGTAGGAAGTTGTTAAATGGGTGCAGAATATCAGTTTGAGATGATGATAAGATTCTGGAGATGGAGAGTGGTGATGGATGCACAATAATGTGTTATGTATATTTTACCACAATAAAAGAAGGTATCAACAAACAAAATATTTACAAAGAAACAGAAAATTTAAAGATACCATGCACAAGGTAATAATAATGAGCTATACTAATCTTTTCTATCAACTTCACTATATTAAACTACAATATAATTGTTGAACTCCTTCAATTATATAAAGCAATCTAAAAATGTTATTGTGAAGAACATTTTTGATGTCACATTATGTTGTTATCTATGTGCTTTCTCTATTTCAGGATACATGTAAATAATTCTAATACAAAATACTGCACAAAATTACTGTGTTCTACTAATTCCAATACAATTTTACAAAATTGAGAAAATGCATATGTTATATTATTTCTGGAGTTTCTGGAATAAAATGTTTGAGATCATATGATAACACCTGTTTCTTAAGAAAGAAACATAATGCATTTCAAGTAAATCTATTTTGCCCTCTTCTCATAGCAGTGAAGAGTTTTTGTGAATACGTTACCTGGGTTTTTATTCTTTTTAGTCACTTGTTCTAAATTTAGCCTTCTGCAATTCTATCTTTGGTCCTTGGAGATGAAGCTAAAGTTAAAGAGGATAAGGCAGGATTGGCACCACATCCACCTTGCTGTCACTACAGAGAAAGGATCAGGACACACCCAGTCCCTGCAGCTGAAAATGCTTTGTCATGTAAGGATACATCTCTCTGCCTGCACAAAGCATGACCAACTTCAACTTTTATAAACACCCTGAAGTATAGATTGTAAAATTGTTCAGAGCTGGCTTCAAGAATATACAGCTGATATGCTTGACAAGTCATCAAATTTGAAAGCTGTCATTGAAAATATATTCCAAGGTCAAATCTAAAACTTCATGATTATGCTTAACTGACCACATTAATTGAACAAAACTTTGATAATATTTTAGTTAATAATGAAGACAGCTGGATAATTTTTTAAAAAGGACTTTATTTTGGATATTTTTAAAGCATTTATATATCTTTTTTAATATGATTCATGCCTGATAAGGTAATGGCTCATATTTTACATCTTGACAGTAACATTATACCCAAGGAGAAATCTTCTCCCAGGTAAGAGAGGATTTGACTGGGCACTTAATCAACAATGAACAATAAATCACTTGACCATGTTGTTAAACCAGTTTGTCACCAAGGCTGCTGTTCAAGATTAAATTCACTGGGGAATCATGCTCTAAAGAACTGAGAAATTCCATATGATCCTTCCAGTGTGTATTTTCAGAGGCTTCTCCTGGGCAATTCCTTTAAGGGAGTTAAGTGAAAAAAATAACATTCTAATAGCAAAGAGTAAGTGACTTATTAATAGCCAAGACATAAGGTTGAGTAAACAACAGTCCTTTACTTTCAATTAATCAGTGTGTATTTGAAATCCTCAAATCCAAGATGGCACTGGTGTAACATTAAAAATATTCAGTTTCTGTGTATGGCAGACATACTTAATGAGATTACCACTAATTGATTTACTAAATCTTTCATTTAATTTAGATAGCATACACATAAAAATTTACACCTCAGATCTCTGTCCAAAAGGAAAGAATCTTTTTTAAAAAGAAATGCAGAAACCCGTAATTAAGACTTATAATTTGGGGCTTTCTTGGTGGCGCAGTGGTGAAGAATCCACCTGCCAATGCAGGGGACGTGGGTTCAAGCCCTGCCCTGAGAAGATTCCATGCTACAGAGCAACTAAGTCTGTGTGCCAGAACTATTGAGCCTGCGCTCTAGAGCCAGTGAGCCCCAACTGCTGAGCCCACGTGCCAGAACTACTGAAGCCCATGCACCTAGGGCCCGTGCTCCACAAAAAGAGAAGCCACTATAATGAGGAGCCTGCGCACCACAATAAAGAGTAGCCCCCGCTCGCAGCAACTAGAGAAAGCCCGTGTGCAGCAATGAAGAACCAATGCGGCCAATAAAAAAATAAAAATAAATAAATTAATTAATTAAATAAAGACATAATTTGAAAGCAAGTATTATAAATTAACATAACAACAAAAACATAGAAACTAAATCCAGGTGTGTTTAATATAGATATGGCAGGTCCTTAAATCTGAATCTCTCTACAAAAACTGAATGCAAAGTGAAGTAACCTGAAAAGATTATAGGGAGGAGAAGAGAGAAGTAGCAATCCCAGGGAAGATAGAGCAAGAGAGAGCACAGCCATCATCACATGTAAAAGAGTCAATCACACTAATTTTAAATCATTAAAGAAAGAGGTCTCTGATCTGGCAAATCAGAGAAATAACTTGAAAGGATAAAGGATATAAGATGACATTTTTAGAAAGGCATCGCTAATGGGGGAGATAAAGATGGATAAACATGGAAGGTGCTCTTTGGAGGCTTGGTATAAAGTAAAAGAAGGAAGTAAGAGTAAATGAAGGTCCAGAGGAAACAAATACTGACAAAAACTAAAGATACATCACTTTTCCAGCAAGAGCCTGCCTCTACATCAGACCTCTGAGGGCTTCCACTGTTATTTCCTTAATGGCTTAGTATGGGCTCCTTTGAGCCCATCCGCATCTCCACATATATTTAGATTAATATTGCATTTTGTGGGTCGTAAGGGTCTTAGATAAAGAATCATTAAATACTTATCTGAACCAGGTGAAGATCTTACTGTGTGCTGAATCTTATCAAAAATTGGTGGTTTTCAGCTTACCTAATACGTGGATGAAATTTAGCAACCCCAAATATTACATGTAATACCCCTAAGTTTAAAGAATATATGCATTCACTGGTTCCTCTCTTGCCATTAAGTAACAAAAGATGGAGAACTTACTCTTAATGTTGAAAAACTATCTGATATGACCAAGAAGACTGTGAACTAACTCAGAGCTGGAGACATAGCGTATGCGTAAGTATGATGCTCTACAACCTTTACTTCTGAAGGCAAAAAGCTGCTCATGATTTCTGCTTATCTGAATGGAGTAAAAGAATTTGCTAGATCACCTGCCCAGAAGTGGAATTTACATATTCCAATAAGAATAAGACACTGAAAACATAACTGATATAGTGCCTCAAAATCTGTAATAACCCACAGTAATTCCCTATAAGCTACATCTATACTCAAACTAGAAAATTAAATGAAGTGATAGCATCTGTCACAAGGAAAAGCAAGAATGGTTGTTTTTTAAGTAAGTATTTCAATAAGAACCACCAGAAGAGTGAGAAAGCTGTAAAATTCATGTGTTTGAAAGAATTAGAAAGGGACTTCCCTGGTGGTCCAGTGGTAAAGAATGTACCTTACAACGCACAGGAAGCAGGTTCAATCAATCCCACATGTCTCAGGGCAACTTAGCCCTCTTGCCACAACTACAGAGCTCATATGCTGCAACTAGAGCCCACAGGCCACAAACTACAGAGCCCATGTACCCTGGAGCCTGTTCACCACAACTAGAGAATAGAAAACCAGCACGCCACAACTAAAGAGAAGCCTACACACCTTAGGAATATCCTGCGTGCTAGGACCCGACTTCACCAAAAATAAACAAAATAAATAAGTAAATAATAAGTAAATCTTAAAAAAAAAAAGCTTTAGAGAACTAACAAAGGATCAATGGTTTGTGGGCCTCATATTTTGAAAAGAAGCCAGAGCTATATCGTGCATTTGAGCTCTTCCTTTCATGAAGGATATGGGCTAATTCTAAAATCCACACAGGAAGGGCTGAAAAGGCTAAATGGAAGTTTAAGAAATGCTTTTCCCTGGGAAAATAAATGGGATTCAAGTCTTACCAAGAAGAAGAGGACTTTGAAAACAACAAGGATTTCATTTGGGACCACAAAGGGCTTTTTTTTCCTTTTATTTCAATAAAATAAAGACAGATCCATGAGTGGGATCCAAAAACTATTGCTGCAATTTATGTCAAAGAGTGTTTCTCCTAGGTTTTCCTCTCAGAGTTTTATAGTGTCCAGTCTTATAGTTATGTCTTTAATCCGTTTTGGGTTTATTTTTGTATATGGTGTTAGAGAATGTTCTAATTTTATTCTTTACATGTAACTGTCCATTTTTCCCAGCAACACTCATTGAAGAGATTCTCTTTCCTCCACTGTATATCCTTGTCTTGTTGGATAAAGCCACTCACAACTTACTAAACTCCATTCCTCAGCACCATGCATGGGCATCACTGCGTGGTCAAATTATGGAAGAAATAGCTCCAGTTGATCATTGAGTTTGACAAAGTGATATTTGTGGGAACTAACATGAGTGACATTTTCAAGAAGTAACTTGAGTTATTGTGCTGTAATTAGAGAAGTTTTGATTTATAAAGAGTGATGTAATAATGTAAGATGACCTGATATTCTCCGTGTGCATAGAGGACCATTGCAGGTATCTGAAAGATCATCTTGGCCACTTCACTTTTATGAAAAACAGCATTAGTATTTGTTTTCACTAATGGGAAAGAAATCTGAAGGGAATTTTTGCTTTAAAAAAATCTGTTACTGTAATAATGTTGATCTTTTGTAAATGGGATGAGGCATAATTTGAGCTTTCAAAAAAGAAATAAACTTGTACTGTTGAAACATATTGCTACATATAAGATCAGGCTACAACAAATTTGAGGCCATCTTCCTGAAGCACAAAGTAAATCATTAAGACTGCAGATAATTTTGTTATTTATTGACCTAAACATATCACAGAAAAACCCTTTTTCAGTAGATAGAAAGTATGCCTAAGTTTTAAAGACCTGGATTGGAAGTTTGTAGCTGAAACTTTTGAAAGGGAGTTGCATTCCAGTGTAATAGTTCCTGACACAGCTTATCAGGGAAGCACCTGTGATGTGAGGCAATAAATTAGTAAACCTCTCTTGGCTTCAGTTTTTTTCTCTGTAAAACAGGGATGATGATAATGCAACCACCAGTTTAGTATATGGATAGATCAACTGAGGTGACTATCACTGATAGGTAATAAGGGGTTCATTTAATGTAAATATATGTAGCAGACTACAGAGCAATAACTTTGGTGACCAACTATATGTTTTTTTGTTGTGATATCAAAAAAGATGTTTACCTTTGTTTCAAATGGCAAGACTCCTGAAGTCTTGGTATGGAAAATGAAAACATTTCCTTTACATAAGAAAAACTACCAGTCATAGCGATAATTAAGAAAATATAGCAAACTAAGAGTAATTTCAAAACATCTGATTTACTTTTTGTGTCAGGAAAAGAATTAGATTGTGAATTATTCTTTCCTCCTGTGTGGTGTCTTTCATTTTGCTTTTGGTGAATTCATGGTACACACAAAAAAATTCAGCTCTGATTCCTTCACACAACAGTCCCTTCCCTGTGTATCTATCTAAGAATTTCTATCCTTCATTTGTTTTAACAGGTAAGCAAAAGTGGAAGAATTTCTGAAATCAAGGTCATATGGAAAAGCCAATTTCATCCAAGTAACATACATGAAGAATTTAATAAAGTAGGTGTAAGACTCTGGACAAAAAGCATACCCTACAATCATCAAAGTTGAGTTTTATAGATGTTCCATTGTCTAATCTGAATCTATGAACGTGAACATTGAAGCCTTGGTAAAGTACATTAACAGCTATTAAAATGCCTAATAAATGTCTAGCCAATATATAATAAACAACAAATATTAGTTTGGGGCCTTTTTTTTTTTTTTTTTCTGTCAGGGATCTGCAAAATTTCTTTCTTTCTTTCCCACAATTTATAACACGTATATTCCTCTCTATGTGTATAAACCATCACTTTCTTGACATCATAAATAGCCTGTTATCTCCTCTTTAACAAACTCCTCATAGCATTTTTCATCTCTGTGTTTCTCACTGTGTACATGATACGATTTAACATAGGAGTGAGGATTGCAAAGGACATAGTCACCCACTTGTCCACAGGGTAGGTGGCCACAGAATGCATGTAGGTGACTATAAAAGAACTGAAAAAGAGCACCAGTACTGTAAAGTGGGAGCCACATGTAGGCAGGGCTTTGCATCATCCTTCAGAGCCATGGGATTTCAAGGAGCTCAGGATGACTATATAGGAGATGAGTGGCATGGGAAAAATGAGCAAGCTCATGCCCCCAGTGTTTGCTGCAACCGCAATTCCCAGCCTGTAGGTGTCACTGCAGGAAATTTCCAATAGTGAGAAGAAATCACACATGAAGTTATCAATGACATTGGGACCACAGAAGGTCAAGTCCATAGTGAAAAGAATCTGCACAGTGGCATATAGGGTACCCCCAATCCAGGTCACCACCACCAGGAGCTGGCAGAGCCCCTGTCGCATGATGGTTGTGTAGTGCAGAGACTTGTGGGTGGCCACATAGTGGTCATAGGCCATAACAATGAGGACTATGATCTCTGATCCTCCCAGGAAGTGTACCAAAAAGAGCTGAGTCAGGCAGCCACCCAAGGAGATGGTTCTCCTTTGGTGCAGCAGGTCAATGATTAATTTAGGGGTAGTGACAGAAATGAAGAAGGCGTCTATGAAGGCCAACTACATGAGAAAGAAGTACATGGGAGCTGAAAGTGCAGAGCTGAGGGAGATGGTGACAACAATGAACAGGTTGGCCAGCACAGAAAATAGGAGAATGAACAAAAAGAAAATGAAGAGTATTTTCTGCACGTGTGTATTCTGTGTGGGTCCCAAGAGAACAAATTCAGTCACATTGTTGGGAGTCGTAAGAAGACCCATTTGGCAAGTAACACCTCCCTGGGCCTGAATTACCTTCAAAGGAATAAAGAATGATACCTATTAATCATGAAAGAATTATCTGAATCTCTTAGGAAAAAAAACAAAAAACAAAAGACAGCACAGCAGTCCCTGTAACTGTGGAGCATGTGCTTGGCACTTTTGCCCAGTACTTTCAATTCATTCTTACTTCCTGCATGATGATTTTCATTTCTACAGACACCTAGCTCCTGTCACCTGTAAAGCATCTCTAGGACAACCCATGATGTGTAATTTACTGAGAAAACATGGTGCTCTGTACATGAAATCTGGATTCTCATTCTGTTTCCAACTCCATTTGCCTTTGCTACATCATCTCAGTGTCCCATGCTTCCGAGCACTCTTCTGTGTCTGTGAGGTTACAAGTTATAATTCTCAGATGTACCTTGTAAGCTGAGAGGTGCCACACAGAAGTAAGAGTTATTCCCTCTTCCATGAGAATTTACATCTGAGACATCAGTTCTAACTGTGGAAACAGAGGCATGGTCAATAAATATTTATCATAAGCAGGGTGTTTTGGGAAATGTATGGAAGTCACTAGTAACACACTCTACTGGAACAGAGAAGTGATTCAACTGTGTTTCCTTACTTACCATAGCACCTGGCATGATGTCTGCAGTGTCTGAAACGTGTTAGGTGATGAGTGAATGCTTGGTGAATTGCATTTGCCATGGATAAGAATATGCCTGATTCCTCAGACCATAAACCTAGGAGGAGTTCAAGTATTCCTTTTTTCCTGCTCTGTTTATCATTACTCTCTATGAGAAACATAAATAAACATTTGAAAGGTAGCTGCACTCCAGGTTAACAGTTTCTGACACACCTTATGGGGTAATATTTAATTGTATCTAGGAAAAATTATGTTACTGGGTCATTTTACTTTTAATAAAATTGTAGTGTTTGTTAATCAATATTTTTTATTAAATTCTGTTCCATCTTTTCATGTGTTTGTTGGCCATCTGTATGTCTTCTTTGGAGAAATGTCTATTAGGTCTTCTGCCCATTTGTGGATTTGGTTATTTGCTTTTTTGGTATTAAGCTTCATGAGCTGCTTGTATATTTTGGAGGTTAATCCTTTGTCCGTTGTTTCATAGGCAATTATTTTTTCCCATTCTGAGGGTTGCCTTTTAGTCTTGTTTATGGTTTCTTTCACTGTGCAAAAGCTTTTAAGTTTCATGAGGTCCCATTTGTTTATTCTTGATTTTATTTCCATGATTCTAGGAGGTGGGTCCAAAAGGATCTTGCTTTGATGGATGTCATAGAGTGTTCTGCCTATGTTTTCCTCTAGGAATTTTATAGTGTCTGACCTTACATGTAGGTCTTTAATCCATTTGGAGTTTATTTTTGTGTATGGTGTTAGGAAGTGTTCTAATTTCATTCTTTTACATGTTGCTGTCCAATTTTCCCAGCACCACTTACTGAAGAGGCTGTCTTTTTTCCATTGTATACTTGTGCCTCCTTTGTCAAAGATAAGGTGCCCATATGTGTTTGGGCTTACTTCGGAGTTCTCTATTCTATTCCATTGATCTTCCTTTCTATTTTTGTGCCAGTCCCATACTGTCTTGATCACTATGGCCTTGTAGTATAGTTTGAAGTCAGGAAGCCTGATTCCACCAACTCCATTTTTCCTTCTCAAGATTGCTTTGGCTATTTGGGAGAAAAGAACTTTTAAAAGACTGTGAATTCCCACATCACCAATGCACTCTTGCAAAGTGTAAAGCCTGATTCAGAAGCATCTATAAATACACTTCCTGGGTTACATGCATAATGAGACGGACATTTGAACCACGTCCTTGGCTGTCTTGTCTTCTCTCTTATCCTCCTCAGTACACTGATGTCATCTCTGTGAACACAGAGAGCAAGATTCATGCACCAACACTGGACTTTGAACTATTTCCTTAACACCAACACTTTCCATGCTTTCAGGAAATCTAATTCATCTGAATCAAATTTTTGGAATTTTCAATATAAGTATGAATATCCCATTACCTAAAGAACTCTGAATCTTGATCATGAACTGAGAAGAAAAATACTCATTGTTGGCAGAATTTGTCCTCATAACAAACAAATGTTCAATCAACATTTTGGTCAGAGGGAGAGGAAATTCCAAATTGTGTACAACTTACTTATATAAAAATGATGTTGTTTGTGTTTTATACTAATAAAAGTGAAATAGTGAAATAGCCTTTACAACATTTGATTTTCAATTAATTATATTGTCCTGTCTTCACACAGCACTGTTGAACCATGAGTTTCCTGAAGAATGAAGAACAATTTCATATACGTACTTTATTGTTTTGAGTCCATCATTTCAACTTGGGAATAAGCCTGTCAAGTGATTAGTGGCACAAACAAATATTCTCTGAGTTAAGGGCAAAGATCAGTAAACACTGTCTGCATTTAACTGCAGCACGTATTATTGAGTTATTCAGTTGCTGCATCTCCAAGTGTGATTTGCCTAATTAAGTTTTTTGGGACCTTAATCATAATTTTGATTGTTCTCTTTATCTCCAGTGATGTTGCCAGGATAATCACCATGTAGAACAGAACTTAGGGAACTCCATCCTCTGGGGGGAAATCAAAAAAGAATAATTTGAAGTCAAATCACCAGAATGGAAAAGTCCAGTCTGGGCAGAAATGACATACATAAAAACTTTCTGTTTAAATCATGACATTCAAAATAAGCAAATCTGTTTAAGTTTAAGCCTTTTCTTTGCAGCTGACATCTGACCTGATTTCCAGAAGATGATGAATGTTAATTTAGAACAAATCATTTAAAGATTCACAGTCTGCCACACAGTTTGTCTGCCACACAGTTTGCCATACAGTTTGTCACCTCTTTTCAGACAGGCAGGAATCTGTGTTAGTATGGAAGTACAGAGAGAGAACATTTGTGGGAGTATTGCCTTCATCTCCAAGTGCTCATGGGGCATTCACCAAAGTAAGCAATACACTAGGATATGATACATTACAACACATTTAAGAGAACTTAAATCATATTTATACTTAGGATTGTATATATCATATATAGTAATTAAGCAAAAATTTATAACAAAAATGTAATCATTTCCAATTTTTTAAAATTAAGCATCACAAACCTAAATTACCCATGAACATTTTGAAAAATAAATTGCCTATGGAAAGATGATACATATGTATATAAAAGAAGTATGAATGATACTTATGAAACATATATAAGAGTATACTAATCAAAACAGTCCTTGAAAAACTAAAAATAGAGTTACCATATGACACAGCAATCCCACTACTGGGCATATACCCAAAAAACACTGTAATGCAAAAAGACATATGCACTCCAGTGTTCATTGCAGCACTATTTACAATAGCCTTGACATGGAAGCCACCTGAATGTCCATCAACAGATGAATAGATAAAGAAGATGCAGTACATATATACAGTGGGATATTACTCAGCTGTAAAAAAGGAATTAAATTGGGACATTTGTAGAGACACAGATGGACCTAGAGACTGTCACAGAAAGTGAAGTTATAAAGAGAAAAACAAATATTGAATATTAACACATATATGCAGACTATAGAAAAATGGTACAAATCAACTGGTTTGCAAGGCAGAAATAAAGACACAGATGTAGAGAACAAACATATGGACACCATGTGGTGAAAGTGGGCGGGTTTGGTGGGATTGAACTGGGAGATTGGGATTGCAATATTTACATTACCAATTTAAAAAAAAAGATTCCAAATTGTACACTTTAAATACATGCTGTTTATTGTATGTCAATTGTATCTGAATAAAATTTCTTAAAAACAAAACAGTAAGTGTCAACATAAAAATTGACACATTGACCAATGAATGGAATAGAAAACTTAGAATTAAATCCAGGTATATATAGTTAACTTATCTTTTAAAGGGGGCCAAGAATACATTATGGGGAAAGGAAAATCACTTCAGTGTTCGGGAAACTGGATATTCATATGCAAAAGAATGAAATTAGACTCTTGCTGTGGTTTGACTATTTGTATCCCTCAAATTTCTCTTTTGAAATCCAAATGTTCAATGAGATGATACTATGAAGTGGGGTCTCAAGGAAATAATTAGGATGAGAGCAGAGTCGAATAAAATTAGTGTCCTCATTAAAAAGGAATATTGGTGAGGGGTAGAATATTCAGAACCCTTGTACACTATTCATGGGACTATAAATTGATGCAGCCATTATGAAAAATAACCTAGACATTCCTAAATTAGTTAAAAGTGGAACCACCACCTGGTCCTGCAATCCCACTTCTGGGTGTATATCCAAAGGAAATAATATTGATATCTTGAAGAAATGTCTTCCCTGCCATGTAAATTGAAACATTATTCAAAATAGCCAAGATATGAAAATAATCTGTGCCTGACAACAAATGAATGGGTAAAGAAATGGGCTGCAAAAAAGCAATGAAATATTATTCAGCTGTAAAAAAGAAAAAAAAAAAAAAACGTGCCTTTGGAGTTATGGGTGAACCTGGACTAAACCAGATACAGAAAGTCAAATAGTGTATTATCTCACCTACATGTGAAATCTAAAAATGTGAAACTCATGGATGCAGAAGGTAGAATGTGGATTGCCAGGGCTGGCTGGTGGGCTAAATGGGAAGATGGTGCCCAATGGTACAGTCATAAGATGAATAAGTTGTGGGGATCTAATATATAGTATGGTGGTTATAGTGAATAATACAGTATTGTGTACTTGAAAGTTACTAAGAGATTAGATTTTAAGGGGTCTTACTAAAAGGAAAACAAAAAAATATCAAAATTATAATTCTGTGAATAATGGATGCATTAATTAGGTTAATTGTGGTAATTATTTCATGATCTATATGTATACCAAATCATCACATTGTACCTCTTAAACATATACAATTTTAATTTGTCAACTATACCTCAATAAAGCTAGGAGAAAGAAAGACTACATACTGTACAATTCAATTTCTATGAACTCTTAGAAAAGACAAAACTATAGATAGAAGAGAAACAGTGTCTGCCAGGACCTGGAGGTGAAAGGAGGAGGTGATATAGAGGGGCATGGGGTAATATTTATGATGATGAAACATATTGCATATTGGTTGGGATGTTGGTTACACACCTGTATGCATTTTGTCAAAACTTATAGAAATTCAGCTGTAAAGGATGAGCAATGTACTGTGAAAATTGAATATTATGTAAAAAAGGAAAATAAAATATTTCCTACATTAAATTAACAGACATTTGGAAAATGTAAGAAAATAATCTATTTACTATAGCAGCAAAAAAAAAAAATCAGAATGTCTAAAGTTACAAATAGACATGCTGGATCAATATAAATATCAAAGATTACTTGTTAAGTGGAAAGAACTACCCAGTCTGTAGATAAAATTCTTAATTCTCTAAAAATACAAGCACTTTCTAAATAAAAACTTTTTAAAAGTACTAACTAAACTCACTTTTTACTAGACTGGATTATTGAAATTTAATTTCAAAACATAAATATGCAACAATAGGCATAGTTCTGATAAGGAATAATAATGAAGGAGTCCTGGCCTTATCAGGTATCAAAGTATATTTTAAATCAAATGCAACTACATTGTGTGTTAAATGGCACATGAATAAAAAGATCAGTGGAAGATAATAGCGACCTGAAGTGGAACCAAACACATGCCATATTTTAGAATGACAGTTAGGATACCAAAATCATGGGGAAAAAAAATATGTGCCTATAAATATGGCCATATTTAAAAATAATTAAAATGTTATTCCCAATGAAATCTTTACATGAAAATAATGTGTAGATGGTTCAAAAATTTAAACATAAAATGTAAAACAACAAAAACACTTAAAATTAAATGTTGGAAATTGTGGAAGAATATTTTGGCAACACTGAAATAGGGAAACTCTAAGCAGGCTCTAAAATGCAAAGGAAATATTGATAGATTTAGTAAGAGTATTTCTATATGGCCAAAAATATTCTGCACAATATAAAAACATGAAAAGCAAACCACAATCTGGAAAAATAACAATTCCACATATGTTAAATGGGACAATTTCCTTAGTATATAATTAAGTCATAAAAATCAGTATGCAAAATATCAGCAATCAAATAAAAGACACAAAATTCATTAATAAGCAATTTATGAGAAAATAATACAAACCACCTTAAACATGTGAATAGGTCCCAAAATTCAATTCTATTGATTTATTTATAATTAAACTATACAAATGAAACAATATTTCCTTAATTAGACTGTCAAATACCACAGATGTTTATTCAGCACTGGTTGTTGGAGAATGTGGTCAAATAGGTAATTGCCAGAAAGAAGGGACTAGTGAGTTTTGTACAAGTTCATGGATGGCATTTTGGCAATAACTGTGAACATCAACATTATAAGTACATACACCAATCAATTCAACAATTTTACCTCAAGGAACTCATACAAAATTTCAAAAATATTTAATTGCAGAATTATTTATCATAGAAAAAGACTGGGAAAAATGAAGAGGAATAGAGACATCAACTTTAGTGTATCTTTATAAAGAAGTAAGGCATTTTGAGGAAAAAAAATATTTAGGGCTGTATAAACTGGTATATAAAGATCTTCAGAAGGCAGAGTAGTAAGATTTTATTCACTGAAATATGAAAACAAACACATGTATGATAATATGTTTATATTTGCAAAGATTATTACTTAAAGAATCTTAGGAACAGAGTAGAGCGACTGCATCTGGAAGGACTGAGAGACGTTTGTCTGGAATAAGTAGGAGGTTTATTTTACAATGTTCCATTTTGCATGAAGTCTATTTTTAACATTTATTATTTGACAACACACTGAAATTTTTATTTAAATATATATTACACTAAAAAATTCATACATAAAGCAAATGAAGTGGAATACATAGGATAGTCTATATCGCATTAAATATTTTAACAAGTATAATAAAAAGAATGAAGATAAAAGAGAATTTAACTGCAAATAAAACTAAGAATAAGAAAGTAATAAAATAAAATGTAGAAACTGACTAAAAATTACTGTAATTATAAAAATTTTATTGACTAAAATGTATGTATTGTTTATCAATTCTCTACCTTTCTAGGTGAAGTGACAAACTAGACTTATACAGTTTATATTCTGGCAAGGAATTGTTATTAAAAGCATAAACATACATTAATTTTTGCATATAATTAACATTAATTCTTTAGAAAAAAGTTTACATCAGATTTATGAAGACTTTTACATTTCAAGATTGGCCCTAATAATAAATTATTATCTTCATGTTGGACAATGTACTTATGTATTTTATTGACAATGTACTTATTTACTACTTGATCCGCATTTTTTTCTCCAGAGAGTCTTCATAGCATTAGTCATCTCAGAATTTCTTAAACTATAGATTAATGGGTTCAGCATTGGTGTTACGACTGTATAAAACACACTTAATGATTTGTCAAAGGGGAAGGTCTTAGCAGGTCTTGCATACATGAAAATACAGGGAACAAAGAAGCAGACAACCACAATGATGTGGGAACCACAGGTCTGGAGGGCTTTCTGCCTCCCTTTCGGACTCAGGTTCTTCAGAGAATGCAAGATGACTCCATAAGATATGAGCAAGAGCAGGAAAACAATAGCGGAGCTCAGTCCTCCATTGATGACCACTAAGATGCCAATGACATAGGTGTCAGTACAGACCAGTTTCAATAAGGGGAACATGTCACACATAAAGTGATCAATGACATTGGGACCACAGAATGGGAGCCCATAAATAGTGCTAAGTTGAATTACTGAGTGCACAAAACCTCCAACACAGGACACCACCAGCAGCCCAGCACATACCCTTTGCCTCATGATAACCAAATAATGCAGGGGCTTACAGATGGCCACATAGCGGTCATAGGCCATCACCAACAGAAGGAAGACCTCTGATCCACCTAAAAAGTGTTCTGTAAAGAGCTGGGTCAGGCAAAAATGGAAGGACATGGTATTTTCCCCAAAGAACAAGTCTGAAATCAATCTGGGGGAAATAGAAGAGGAATAAATTAGATCTAGAAATGATAAGCTAGCAAGAAAAAAGTACATCGGTGAGTTCAGGGTCTTACTGACAGTTATAGTCATGACAATGAGCAGGTTGCCCACCAGTGTCAAAATATAGAAGAGCAAGAACATAATGACAAGGATTTCCTGCTCTTTTGGATTCTGTGTGAGGCCCAAGAGGATGAAATAAGTTACATTGTTCCTTCGTTCCATCTAGTCTGGATAGGAGCTGACTTTACATATTAGAAGCAGTACATATTAGAAGCAGTTTACCTGCAATACAAGGGGGAGATCTTTTAGTTGCATTGTAAATTACTCTTTGTATTTATCCATTCAATTAAAATAATGTGTATGGAGAATCTGTCCAATGTGTCACAGACATTGTCATTACCAGGTTGAATAAGGCGTAGTTCCCTATCCTCAGTGATATGACACATAACAAGGCATCACACAATCCCAGGCCAGTGCATTAAGGGACATCACAAGAATATTCATACAATTCTAAGTGTCACAGTGTAGGATTATATTGATCAATTTGGAATAAGAGAAGGCTTCCCAGAGGAAGCAATGCTTTAGCTGAGTTTTCAAGGAAAATGAAAGGGACAAGAAAAAATGGGAATGGAACTTCATGGAAAGTGCACCATTTATAAAGTCACAAAGGTATACTACTTGAGTCCCACATAACCTAATTTACATATTCATTGACAGTAGATTGAACTGTATATAGAAAGGCACTGCCTTGGATTGTCTCAGGACTCACTGAGACTTCTTTCTTAGGGTCTTTATTTGGATATTTCTCTTTTTCCTGACCAATAAATACTGAAGCAGTCTAATTTTCTATCTCTAGCCCTAATATCTACCCTTATTTTGAAACTCACTCATGCAACATCTCCATTTTGGACATCTCTAGTTGGATGTCAATTTGGTATATTTGAAGGAAATTTTAAAAATTTCCTTGTTAAAAATGGTGTTCCCTTGGAACTTTCCTGGTGGTCCAATGGTAAAGAATCTGCCTACCAATGAAAGGGATGTGGGTTCGATCCCTGGTCAAGAAACTAAGATCCCACATGCTGTGGGGCAACTATGTCCATGTGCCACAACTACAGAGCTTGCACACCTCATCTAGAGAGCCTGCATGTTGCAAACTGCAAAGCCCACAAAATCTGGAACCCATGTGCCACAACTACAGAGCCCATGCACCCTGGAGCCTATGTGCCACAAATAGAGAAGAGAAAACCTGCATGCCACAACTAAAGGGAAGACCATGTGCTGCAGCAAAGAGCCCAAGAGCCACAATGAAAGATCCCACATGCCTCGATGAAGATCCTGCATGCCGCAACTAAGATCCGAGGCAGCCAAAAATAAATAAATAAATAAATAAATAAAAAGTAAAACAACAACAACAACAACAACAACAACAACAAACCATGTTCCCCATAACATTAAATGGTACCACCTTTAATGTAATCACCCAAAAAAATCTCACAGTGTTTTCTTCTTTTTTACTCCATTACTGATCTCATATAACTTATTTATATCTTTAAAAATCCTGTTGTCCCTAGTTTCAAAATATATCACAAATTTGATCATTCTCTACCCCTATTTCCTACCTATCCCAGTGAAGTACCTTGCAGCAAAGTATGTTCTCTTTTATTCTTACCTCCAACAATTTGTTCTCTTGAAGCAGCCCAAGTGATTCTCTTTAAATTGTGTTCTGATCATATGACTCAACTGCTCAAAACTCCCACAGTGGATTCCAATCATGCACTCCCAATTTAATATATCACATTTAATATTTACAGTAGGAAAAATGGTAATCACCACTTTTTATTTGAAATACTTGAGGCTCAAGGCATCATAAATTTCTCCAAGGCACACATTTTTAACTGACAAAACTAGAATTTGAATCTAAGTTTGATTTATTTCAAAATGATTTAATTTCTTACACAATATAGTCCCACAATTGTGAAACCTGAATTCCACTATTTAGTCTCACCTTGTAGAGGCTTGTTCACAATCTTAAGGAAAACTTTTTAACTCACTCATAGAGACCTGGAATTCTTCTTTTTATCTGGTATGACAACAGAAGTCAAAAGACTGCTCCAGGATATATTTTCTTTCATTCAGCTGTCCGTTCATTTCCTCCAAGGACTCTTCTGATTATTCAGAAGAAGGTTTACATTTGCACTGCAGATTATTTAAAGTAATTCCACAGAGTTCACGAAAAACAAAAGTTTACCATGTTAGGATAATTTAACAAAAAGAGCCAAACATTTGATGTTTCCATAGGAAGACAGCAACTAGCCATTTCCCAGGGAAATGTATTTCAAATACCCCCCCCCTTATATCAAAATAGAAAAATACCATTCAATTGTTTAGTCCTTTACATTCTATAATGTTGGTGTGGCCAGACTAGATTAATTGAAATTTTAAGATGCTTCTTTCCCTTTGTTTCCTTTCCCTTTCTTTTTCTTTCCTTCTTTCCTTCTTTCTTTCTTTCTTTCTTTCTTTCTTTCTTTCTTTCTTTCTTTCTTTCTTTCTTTCTTTCTTTCTTTCTTTCTTTCTTTCTTTTTCTTTCTTTCTTTCTTTCTTTCTTTCTTTCTTTCTTTCTTTCTTTCTTTTTCTTTCTTTCTTCTTTCCTTCCTTTTTTCTTCTTTCTTTCTTTCTTTCTTTTTCGCTTTCTTTCTTTTTCTTTCTTCTTTCTTCTCTCTTCTCTCTCTTTCTTTTCTAATGCATTGCCTTAAGCCTAACAAAGAAACTTCTGAAAAATTTATATGTTCTTAACAAGATATCATCATTTTTCTCAATAGGGTCAAAAATCACTGGGAGTTTTATCTCTTCTAACCTCATTTATCAGTCTCTTAGAATTGGAATGTGTCCAAGACTGATTCTTGCTTAATTACATTCACTGGGATTTTCCAATACATTTTAAAATCATATGTGTATGTAAAGATACTACCAAACCACATCACTGAATTAGGGTTAAAAAGGTGTAACATGGAGAAAAAAACAGCTTTATAACAATTTTCAGACTATTTCCATACAAGAACAAAATATCAGTCCAATCATTTTCTTCCAGTGAAGGTTAATTTATCAAGCATTTTGCCACTTGCTATGAAAAGTTTATCATTCTTTTTATTTCATACTCAGTTTATCCTGACTTGACATTTATTACATATATAAAAATTTTATCACCAACTCAGATATATTTAAATTTTATCCCATTATTATTCTCTTTTAATTTAAGGTAACTATTTTATGCAAGAAAGGGTGTTATGGGTGAGGAGGGAGCAATTAATAAAACAGGAAGTAAATTTTGTAAAAGTTCCTTCCCACATGGATCTTATATTCTGATAATAGAGTCAGAGAATAAGGAAGGAGACAATTTAATCAAGTAGTTTTAGTCTTATGCAGTGCTTATAGGACAACAAATAAAATAATTTGACAGAAATAAGAGGAAGAATTCTATAAGGTAATCAGAGGAGAACTTCCCTAAAAGTGGATGGGTAAGCTGAGATCTAAATGATAAGAATGGTTACCACTGGAAGCACAGTTACAGAGAGTCAAATTAAATAAAATTAATTAAATTATCTCACTTCAAAGATGAATTGGTCTATGTGTAGAAAATTCTAAAAACTTAACAGGAACTTTTATTTCAGTACTGTTACAAGGGAGTGGTGAGAGTGTACACTCTTGTCTTACTCCAGATTTTAATAAGAAAGCGTTCAGGCTTTCAGTGCTGAGTATAATATGAGCTGTGGTTCTGTCAGGTACTGCATTATTGATGTTGAGATATTTTCCTTCTACACCCAATTTATTGAGAGGTGTTTTTGTTTGTTAGTTTTTTTTTTTTAACATGAAAGATTGTGAATTTCCATACTATTAATGAAACAAGGGTTTCCTAAGTGGCGCAGTGGTTAAGAATCCGCCTGCCAATGCATGGACATGGGTTCGAGCCCTGCTCCAGGAAGATCCCACATGCCTTGGAGCAACTAAGCCCATGTGCCACAACTATTGAGCCCATGGACTGCAACTACTGAGACCCACATGCCTAGAGCCTGTGCTCTGCAACAAGGGAAGCCATGACAAAGAGGAGCCCGCACACCACAACAAAGAGTATCTCCCACTCACTGCAACTAACAGAAAGCCTGCACACAGCAAAAAAGACCCAATACAGCCAATAAAATAAATTAATTAATTAATTTAAAAAAATGAAACAACACAAAGAGGAACTTAAGAAAACAGTTTCACTTACAACAGCATCATACAAAATAAAATACTTGGGTAAACTTAAGGAGGCAAATGTCTTGTGCACTGAAAACTACAAAACATTTCTGAAAGATATCAGGGAAGACATACATGAATGGAAATACATTCATGAGCTGGAATATTTAATATTATTAAAATTTCAATACTACATAGAAAGATCTACAGATTTAATCCAATCCCTGTCAAAATCCCAAACAAGTTTTTTGCAGAAAGGAAAAAAAAATCCATCCTAAAATTTATCTGAAATCTCAAGTGATTCTAAATATAAAACATTCATACTTCTTGATTCTAAAATATACTATAAAGCTATGGTAAACAAAATAACCTGGAATTGGCAAAAAGACAGACATATAGGGTGGAGTGGCCAAAATGGTGGAGTAGAAAGACCCTAAGCTCAAGTCTTCCCATGGGCACATCAGAATTACAATTATTTATAGAGCACCTACTGATAAGAATGGTCTGAAGATTATCAGAAAAAATCCTCTATGACTAAAATATATAGAATAAACCACAAAACAGGTAGGCATGGTGGATGCAGGGAACAGTCTAGTCTCATACCTCAGGTAGGCAACACACAAATGAGGGGATTATCCAGTTACAGAGGTTCTCCCAAAGGAGCAAATGGGTCTGAGCCCCACGATGAGGTATCCAGCCCAGGGTTCCTGCATTGGGAAGATGAGCATCCAAAACATATGGCTTTGAAAGCCAGTGAGACGTCCTTTTGGGAGAGCCAGATAACTGTGGGAAGCAGAGACTCCAGTCTTAAAGCTCACACTCAAAATGACACATAGTCCATGATTCATGGCATAAATAGAAATTTGAAAGACCCACTTGCTGATCTTAGAGAGAAAGGAAGAAATTAGGATTCACTTGGAAGACAGAGCCACTGGCAGCAGACTTTTGGGGTAGCTCTCCCATGACAAGGATACTGTGTTGGCAAGCACCATATTGGAATACTGCCTCTTGCTTTTTAGTGTTGGGACCTAAACCTGCCCACTGGCCAGGTAGAACCAATCTTGGGAAGCCCCAGGATAAGAAGGTAGCTGGGCAAGGACAAAGACCCACCCACTATCAGGCTGGCTACCTTAGGACCCCTTGAGCCCTAGCTGACTTAGGAACAAGGCACAGTCACCAATTGGCCAGCACCATTCCCAGGACAACCTCACCCACCAAGGTGGGGGTGGTACCAGACCCAGGACCCACTTAGCCCCTCCGCATCCACCTGCATGCCAACACCAGCCTCAGAATTCCTGGGACCTGCAAACAGAGGTCCATGTCCACACACTAGTGAATTGGCTCTAACCCCAGGTTCCACTGAGTTATGGCCCTGAACACCAGTGTGTGGACACCCGTCATGAGACCAGAACAGATTTTCAGCCTGCCATGTTAGAATGCAGCTGACTCACCAGTGAGACAGAACTAGCCCTGGGCCCTATGCTCACCCACCAAGGAACCAACACCAGATCTGGGATCCCCATCCCACAGCCAGAGACCCAAGATCTGGCTCAGCCCACCAATTTACTGGCAGTAGCCCCAGGACTCTGCCTCACCAACTAGTAACTCTCTGGATCCCATCCACATGGCTACAGCCGCATCCACCAGCAGAAAAAAAAACAGCTTCAGGTATGCTGTGTCCCTGCAGTCAGCCTTGTCAAGACCTGGTCCAGCATTTTTCTGTCCATATCATCCTAATGTGACAGTATGTCAAAACTAATTGTACTGAAATTTTGATAGGGACTTTTTTAAAGAGCTATTGCACTTCCTGAGAAGTTATAACATCTCTGAAGAGGATATCATCTTCTCTCTGAAAGACACCAAGATCATCTTGAGGAAAATGTACCTTCTAGCCAGACATATCAAGTCATGGGACTGGAGTCTGCCCAAGATATTCTTGATTGTGATTTTCCACCAAATTTTAAAGAACATCTATATATAAAGAGATTGTTCAACCAATCAAATACTTAGGGCCAGGAAGATGTAACAAGGAGAAAAACAAAGCTTCAGAACCATTATGGAACTTTTGCCAGTAGAGTATAAAATATACAAGCCCAGTCATTTCATTCCAAGGGAAATGAATTTTTCACTTACTTCATCACTTAGTCATAGCAAATTTTTCTTTATTTTTATCTAAACTCATTTTTTCTGCCTGTAAGTATGGGGTTACGAATGTTAAGATTTTATCCACAATTTAATGCAAAAACTAATTATTTATCCAACTTATTATTTTAAAAAGTTTATGGAATGCCTACTTTGTGTCAGGCTCTATGATGTGAGCTGAAGAAAACAGTGGTTTGTAAACAGAAAAAAATAACCAGGATAAAAGTACTGCCTGCCTAGATCTTATAATACAGTTAGACTATAAAACAGGGAGCAACTTAATAAGGTATTAATAGTTTGTAATCCATGCTAATAAAGCAAAAGAAAGGGTACTATGACAGCAAATAAGAGGGAAGGTCTACTGTGGGATAATAAGGTAGTCAGAAAGGTTTTTATAAAAGGTAATTGTAGCTGAGTTCCAGTACGTGAAAAGCAGCTATGATGAGGAGCACTGTTACATGTCTTAAGTACCAACATTGAAAAGACCTTGGCAAGTTCAAGGCACTAAAAAGTCATTTTTCATAAAGGGAAACAGGAAACAGAAAGGATAGAACAAACTAAGGCTGAAGAGGTGGACAAGACACCAACCCTGCAGAGAAGTACAGATCTTAGTAAGGAATTTGGATTTCACTTAAAGTTCCTTTAAAATTAGGGAGTAAAGTAAGATAAGTATATATATATATATATATATATATATTATATTAGTTAAGGAAAGCATCCATCTCATACATATCTCAAAATTAAGGTAGAAAGCCTCCTTGAGATGGGCTACCGAATCGTATGCTACACTATGCTAGTGCCAGAAGATGAAGGACTGTTCTACCCATTTGTTTTTCTATGTCAGCACTAAACACAGTTACTACATAATAGGTATTCATTAAAAATCAATAATTATATGCATAACTTTCTGTGGTATCCATAAATTTCCTCTCTCTAGATTCCTCATGGTCTTTAATTTCTTCTTTTCTTCCTGTGTGTAAGGTAGAAACATGGACATTTTGAAATTTTCTAGGAATGACCAACTATCTAGGAGATAAATGAAACACATTTTATGAGATTCTAACCCTACCATCAGGAGTGAGAATACCTCAAAATCTCTTCAGTGTAACCTGCATAATCCACTTTTACAACTTAAAACCCAAAGAGCGACCTTCTCCTATGCCCCTGAGTATTTGTGCAAATCTTTGAGCAGGTATTAGTTATCTGAGGTTAGTCATTCTGAGAATCAGATTGGTTCTGAGGTCAGGAAGGTGGCGGCACTTTTGCAATTTAGTCAATGGCAGCATACTTGACATCAACAGGACAGCACCTCCTTGAGCATCACCATCCTATCCAGGTGTGCTTCTGCAAATTATTAATTGTAGCTCAGATTAGAATCTGTGAACCAAACACTCCAAAGATTCTACAAGCCATTTAATTGCAAATAATAAATTATTTCTTCTTAAACTAGATAGACAAGCCTCAGTGTCTTCAGATGAGAACCTTCACATATACCAAACAGACTTAAAATTCTCCATTTCAATGTATCACGTTTAATGGAATGTCATCAGTTTCAGAAGCATTCCAGTTAAAAAGTACCTAAGCAATTACTCTTGAGAGGGTTAAGTAGAAATGATGGTCATTCATTCAATAAATATTTATTAAGCATTTATTCTGGGCCAAGTTTTCTTCAAGTGTTGGGATATGTGATGTTGAACAAAACACACATCCTATAATGCTTCTGAATAAGTAACTTCCTATATCTGGAATCTTTACATGTGCTGCTGACATGCTATATTGAACTCACATTCATAGGAAAATAATTACTTCATCACTTAGTCAGACAGGTATTGGAACTTACACTCAGACAGGTATTGGAACTCACACTCACAGCTGTGTCACCTCAAATTTTGGAAATACAGGGCCAATATGGAACAGAGAACAAGAAAGAAAGATTCAAGTATGGCCAAGGAGACAGGATGGATCCAGCAACAAGAATGCTTACAAGGCCATTCAGCTTCATAATTTTCTTCTCCACTGGCAGAGAGAAATTATGCACAAGACTTCCTAAAGCTAGATTAATTAATTAATTCATATATTTATTTTATACATTTATAAACCCAATATATGTGTGTGTATATGTATATAGGCATATATATATATTTATATTTATATTAGCATAACACTTTAGGCTAGGTGAGTAGTTCTATTACAATTTAAAAGACGCCAACAATAAAATGTTCACAATAACTAACATTTATGAGCACTTAGTTTTCTAAGAGGTTATATAGATTATTTTATTTGATCTTGAAAATATATCCATCATTCCTCATTTAACAAAATTCAAGGAAGGTATATTTTGTCAAAATTTACAAGTGCAAAAGCTAAAATTTGATCTCAGAAGAATCTTCTTCAAAAAGACTATGCTCTTTGCTATTAGAGTGTACTAAACCTTATCATCCATTCTTCAAAAATGTACATGAAATATAAAATACACAAAATCCCCACCAACAAAAGAAAACTATAAGAACAAGGCTATTAAAATTAATGACTGGTTAAGATTATAATAAAAATGAGTTTTTGTTTCCAAGTCTAAGTTCATACTGCTCACTGCATGTCAGGCCAATAAACTGAGAGACAAGTTGATAGGTCAAGGAATAGCCAGCAGAGCGAGGTTATAGTGGAACAGTGTTCCTAAGAACCATCTTGCATGGGTTTGAATGCTAGTTTCCTTATAGAACAAAAATGGAGAGGTGAGGTGGCAAAGTAAAAAAGGTGGTAAGTTGTTGCAAATATTTCCTGATTTTGGCCAGACTCCAGAGGGCATATGTTAATTTCCTCTTTCTTGCAGTTATTCACAGGTGGGCCTGGTCAGGATCTTTTCTTGAGCTAAAGAGAAGTATTTTATCTTAATGCTAAGCCACAGGAGGCAGGGTTCCCCATGATGGGCCATTCCTTTTGTATACTTTAAGCTATAGGCAGCATCCCTTTAGTGATTAACTTGTAGCAAGAGTAATAGAATACAAAGTTTAAAGTACAAGAAACAGATCCAATATGGAGTCATATTTGTTCTTCCCTCTCACAGTTATATTAATTTTAGTGTATCTTTATAAAAAAGTAAAGCAGTATGAGGAAATTGAGAATTAGGTCTATATAGATTGGTATGTAAAGATCTTCAGAAGGGTAAGTAGTGCAATGCCAAACTTACAGACAGAGACATAAACACACACATATATGAAAATATAATTTTATTTGCAAAGATTATTAGTTGAGTCTCAGGAACAGAGTGCCTGCATCTGGAAAAACCAGGAGACACTGATTTGGGATGTGTATGAGGTTTATTCTACTCTCATTTTTCATGGATTCTATATTTTATATTTATAATTATCCATCATATTTTCAATTTTGATTTAAAAATTAAATACTGCACTAAAAATTTCATGTGTAAAGCAAATGGAATTGAAAAAAGAGGATGGTCCGTATAGCAATAAATGTTTTAACTAGTACAACCATAAGAACGAAGATAAAGGATGAAACTCTGACTTAAAACTAAGAATGCGAAAGTAATGAAAGTAAATACAGAGGTTAATTAAAACTTAGTGTACTCTATACAAATTTCATTGACTAACTCATTACATGTTATTTATTGATATCCTACTGTAAATGTATTTCACCTCTCTATGTGCTGATGATAAACCAGGCATTATAGAGTTTACATTCTAGCAGGGAAACTGCCATTGTTTATAAACAAATATTCATTCTTTAATTTAATTCTTTTAAATCCTTTAGAAAAAATGGAAGTTTGCATCACATTTATAAAGACTTTTCCATTCCAAAGACATTGGTCCTAAAGCTAAATTAGATTCTTCATGATGGATAATGCACTTATTTAATACTGGATCTGATTTTTTTTCTCCAGAGAGTCTTCATAGCATTAGTCATCTCAGAATTTCTTAGACTGTAGATTAATGGGTTCAGGATAGGGGTTATGACTGTAAAAAATACGTTCAGTAATTTGTCAGTGGGGAAGATCTTAGCAGGTCTTACATATATAAAAATACAGGGAAAGAAGAAGCAGAAAACCACAGTGTTGTGGGAACCACAGGTCTGCCGGGCCTTCCACCTCCCTTCCTGACTCAGGTTCTTCAGAGAGTGCAAGGTGACTCCATAAGAGTTTAGTAACAGCAGAAACACAATAGTGCAAATTAGTCCTCCACTGGCCAAAACGATGAGGCCAATAACATTGGTGTCAGTGCAGATGAGTTTCAGTAAGGGGTACATGTCACATATAAAGTGATCAATGACACTGGGACCACAGAATGGGGACCCATAAATAGTGCTAAGTTGAATTACTGAGTGCACGATACCTCCAACCTAGGACACCAGCAGCAACACAACATACACCCTTTGCCTCATGATAGGCAAATAATGCAAGGGCTTACAGATGGCTACATAGTGGTCATAGGCCATCACCAACAGAAGGAATACCCCTGATCCACCAAAAATGTGCTCTATAAACAGCTGAGTCATGCAAGATTCAAAGGATATGGTATTTTCCCCAAAGAACAAGTCTGAAATCAGTCTTGGGGTAGTAGAAGAGGAGTAAGCAACATCCATAAATGATAAGCTAGCAAGAAAAAAGTATATCAGTGAGTTCAGGGACTTACTGACAATTATAGTCACAATAATGAGCAGGTTTCCCACCACTGTCAAAATGTGGAAGAGCAAGAACATAACAAAAAGAACTTTCTGCTCCTTTGGATTCTGTGTGAGGCCCAGGAAAACAAAGTAAGTTACATTGTTCTTTGGTTCCATCCAGTCTGTACAGGAGCTGAGTTCACATATTAGAAACAGTTTACCTACAAAACAAGGGGGGTATTTTTAAAACATGTTATAAATTAATCTTTTTTATTTATCCATTCAATTAAAACAATGTGTACAGAACATCTGTGTCCAATGTGTCAGATATTGTGATAAGTTGAATAAGACATAATTCCCTACCCTTTAGTGATATGCTACATAATAAGGTATCAAACAATTCTAGAGTGATATAATAAGTGCCCTTATAAGAATACTCACACAATGCTGAGTCACAGTGTAGAGATGTATCAATCAAACTTGATTTAGAAGGTGGTTCCTGGGAAAAACAATGCTCTGAGTTTTATAGGAAAAGTGATAGAACAAGAAAAGACAGGATGGAATTCCATGAAAAGGTATACTATTTCTGAAGCTCCAAAATTGTAATAATTGAAACTCACATAAGCTAATATACACATTCAAGGCCCTTAATTGTCTCAGACTCACTGAGACTTCTTTCCTGGGTCTTTAGTTGGATATTCCTCTTTTTCCTGACCAACAAATACTGAAGCAGTCAAATTTGTGTCTCCAGCCCATATCTCTACCCTAATTTTCAAACTTGTAGAGGCAATATCTCCCATTTCTGACCTCTCCATTTGGATATCAATTTAGTACTTATAAAACAAAATTTAAAAATTTCCACAATAAAAAGGTATTTCCCATCTCACTACCACTTTTTGTGTAAATGTTCAGAAAAAAGAAAAAAAAAAAAAAAAAACTACTCACTATTTTTCACTCCCTTTGGCTCTCATGTTACTTATTGATGCTTTTACCAAGTCCTGTTGTTTCTATTTTCAAAATATATCACAAATTGGATCATTTCCTAACCCTGTTTCCTTTTCAGACCATTGCAATATCCTTTGAAATCTCTCCACTTTTACTCTGGTCTCCAATGATTTGTTCTCTTGATGTAGCCCAAAGTTTACTCTTTAAAACTTGTTCTGATTATATTACTCAACTTCCCTAAACTCATATAGTGGATTCTGATCAATCACTCACAAGTTAATATATCACATTTAACATTAACAGTTATAAAAATTGTAATCACCATTTTATAGTCTAAGAAAATGAGGCTTACAATATCTAATTACTTTCCCCAAAGTCACCTAGTTTTAAGTGATAAAACTAGAACTAGAATCTAATTTTGATCTATTTCAAAATGATTATTTTTTTACATAATAAGGAAAGTCACACCATTGTGAAGCCTGGTTCCCATCATTTCCTGTTAGCCTTACCTTGTTCAGAAGGTAAGGGCTTCTTGTTCACAATCTGAAGGAAGCTTGTTCACAATCTGAAGCTTGTTCACAATCTGAAGGAAGACTTTTAAGTTACATAAAGACCTGGAATTCTGCTTTCATCCAGTATGACCACAGAGGTTGAAAGACTGCATTATAATTTGAGGAAATATTTTATTTCATATAGCTGTCTGTTCATTTTCTCCATGGAGTCTTCTGATTATTCAGAAGATATTTTAATTGAATTGTAGATTGTTTAAAAGAAATACCACGGTGACTACAAAAAAACAAAGGCTTACTGTGTTTAAATAATTTATCAAAAAGATCAGCAAAACCTATGCTTACATATCAAGGTTGCAACTGTCCATTTCCAAGGAAAGTTTATCTTAAGTAACTTCTTTCCCTACTAACTTCAAAATAGAAAAATAACAGTCAATTGTTTAGTCATTCTTATTCTATTATGCTGGTGTGGCCAAACTAGTTGATTTTAAATTTTGAGAGACATTCCTGTGCTGTGTTTTTCTTTTGGATATGCAGTTATTTAAGCCCAACAAAGGACCTTCTGCAAAAGTTCTATTGGTTCTTAAATGGATATTATCTTTTTTTCACACTAGGGACAAAGATCACTGGACATTTTATTCCTTCTAACTATATTTATTGTTATAAAATTGGAAAGTGTTCAAGACTGATTCTTGCTTAATTAAATTCACTGGGATTTTCCACTACATTTTAAAGGTACATGTGTATTTACAGATACTACTAAACCAAATCACAGAATTAAGGTCAGAAAGATGTAACATGGAACAAAACCAAAACTGCTTTAAAACCATTTTAAGATTATAGCCAACCAGGAACAAAATATCAGTTCAATCATTTTGTTCCAGTGAAGATGAACTCACCATGTACTTCCCCACCTGCCCTAGCAAGATTTCCTTTCTCTTCATTTAATACTACATTTACTCTACTTTACATTTGGCTAAATATACAAAAAAAAATCACCAATTTAGATATAATATTTAGTTATTTATGTAGTTATTATTATTTTTTTTAATTTAAGGTACCTATTTTATCCCATGAATGGTACTATGGGTGAACACACAACAATAATAAAACAAGGAAAAAATCATATGAAAATTCCTTCTTGCATGGATCTTATATTCTTATGAGTCAGATAGTAAAGAGGAAAGAAACAATTTAATAAAGTAGTTTTAGTCTTATTCAGTGCTTGTAAGACAGCAAATAGCGTTCTGTGATACACTAAGAGGGAAAAATCTACTATGGATAATGTAATTAGAGATGACCTTTCTTAAAAGGTGATGTTTAAACTGAGATCCAAAGGACGGGAACTGGCTACCATTGGAAGCACTATTACAGACTAACTGATGCCAAAAATTATGCCAATGAAATCCATCTAGGGAAATGGATTCATGATCTCTGGAAGAAAATAATTTCTCCTCGGGGTCAATAACAAGTCGTTGCTCATGTTTGAATAAAAAAATAACAGTTTATTAGAGAACAGTTAGAGAGCAAGTATAATAGCTTCTGGCACAGACAGCAGAAGGGGGTGGAGAGACCCCCGAAGCGGTGTACATGTGTGTCTTATATACCCCCAAAACAGAAGTTAATCAGCTCAAAAGACTCAGAATTTCTCCTTGCAAATTTCACAAACATTCAGATAATCACCAAAGAGGTTCAAAGTAAGAGCTTTAAAGTCTAGTGAATGCCTCCCTGCATCTGTTCACTCCAGTCCATTTTGTGTGATTAGGAGAAAAGATACATGAAAATGTATAAAACTGGGCCCATAAATTTTCCTAATTGTGTGTTTCTTGTGCCTAAGCTTATCATGTTCCCTTCATATTTCTATCATAATTAAGTAAAAATTAAGTAAAATTATCCCATTTCAGAGGTGACTTGGTCTCTACATAGAAAACTCTACAAATTTAACAGAATTTTTTATTGCAGTACTATGTTACAAAGAAGTGGTGAGAGTGTGCAGTTTTGTTTGTTTATTTGTTTGTTTTTCTATTGCCATGGAAGATTGACCTAAGAAAACATTGGAACTGACTTATGTTTATGTCAGAGGAAGTTTGTTTCTTCAGGCTTTTTTTATTGTTTTACTTTTTTTAAAATTTTTTTTCCATGCTGTGCTACCAACCAGGGATTAAACTGGGCCACAGCAGTGAAAGCAATGAGTCCTAACCACTGAAACACCAGCAAATCCACAAAAATGTGCATTTGTGTCTTGATCCAGATTTTACTTGGAAAGCTTTCAACCTTTCAATGTTGAGTAAGTTGTGAGCTGTGGATTTGTCACATACTGCCTTTTTTCTTTGTTCAGTTGCATTCCTTCTATACCCCATTTGTTGAGAGTGTTTTTATCATGAAAGGATGTTGACTTTCTATATTATCAATGAACAGCACAAAGAGGAAATTACGAAAACAATTCCTTTTAAAACAACATCAAAAATGCTAAATACTAAAGAATTAAGCAAGGAGGCAAAAGCCTTGTGTGCAGAAAACTAAAAAAAATGTTGCTGAAACATTATAGCATACACAGCCAAATGGGAAGAAATTCACGGGGTGTAATATTTAATATTATTAAGATGTCACTGCTACCTAAAGTGATCTACAAATTCAGTGCAATCCCTATAAAAATCCCAAAAATGTTTTTTGCAGAAATAAAAAAATCCAACCTAAAATTTATATGAAATCTCAAGGTGTTCCAAATAGCCAAAGCAATAATACTTCTTATTATAAATGTACTATAAAGCTATGATAATGAAAACAGCACAAGCTTTTCTCTTTTGCCTTGAACGCTCTTCCCACTGATATGCTTAAGGTCAGTTCTGTCTCATCATTCATATCTCGCTTTAGAAGTTGCCTGTCAGAGAAGCCCCCTTGTCCACCAAATAGAGCTATCCAGTCACACATACACCACTCATTAGAATTTTTTGACAATCAGTAAGCACTCTACGACTTCATTTTCACTTTTACATATTATATTCTACACTAGAATTTTAGCTCCATAACAAAATGGAAACATTGGCTTCTTTATCACTGTGTACTCTAATCCTAGAAGAGTCAGTTACGTTTCATATAAACTTGGCAAATATACTTCAATAAATAAATAAACCTCATAGTTATTAAAACATTTGGTGATAATTAATGTGCAATAGCTATTGTATATACACAATTTGAATTTTAAAAATAAAATATTTGCTTAGATTGGAAGAATCAACATTGTGAAAATGAATACACTACCCAAAGCAATTTACAGATTCAACACAATTCCTATCAAATTATCAATGGCATTTTTACCAGAACTAGAACAAGAAATCTAATGATTTGTATGGAAATGCATAAGACCATGAATAGCCAAGGCAATCTTGAGAAGGAAAGATGGAGTTGGTGGAATTAGGCTTCCTGACTTCAAACTATACTACAAGGCCATAGTGATCAAGACAGTATGGGACTGGCACAAAAATAGAAAGGAAGGTCAATGGAACAGAATAGAGAACCCAGAGGTAAACCCAAGCACATATGGGCACCTTAATTTTAACAAAGGAGGCAAGACTATACAATGGAAAAAAGACAGCCTCTTCAATAAATGGTGCTGGGAAAATTGGACAGCTACATGTAAAGCAATGAAGTTAGAACACTTCCTAACACCATACACAAAAATAAACCCCCAATGGATTAAAGACCTAAATATAAGTCAGACACTCTAAAACTCCTAGGGGAAAACATAGGCAGAACACTATATGACATACATCAAAGCAAGATACTTTTTGACCTACCTCCTAGAATAATGGAAATAAAATCCAGAATAAACAAATGGGATCTAATAACACTTAAAAGCTTTTGCACAATGAAAGAAACCATAAACAAGACAAGAAGGCAACCCTTACAATGGAAGAAAATACCCATAAAACAATTGACAAAGGATTAATCTTCAAAATATACAAGCAGCTCATGAAGCTTAATACCAAAAAAGCAAATAACCCAATCCAAAAATGGATGGGAGACCTAAATAGACATTTCTCCAAAGAAGACATATGGATGGCCAACAAACACATGAAAAGATGCTCAACATCGCTAATCATTAGAGAAATGCAAGTCAAAGCCACAATGAGGTATCACCTCACACTGGTCAGAATGGCCCTCATCAAAACATCTAGGAACAGTAAATGTTGGAGAGGGTGTAGAGACAAGGGAACTCTCTTGCACTGTTGGTGGCAATGTAAGTTGGTACAGCCACTATGGAAGACAGTTTGGAGATTCCTTAAAAAACTACAAATAGAACTACCATATGATCCAGTTATCCCACTCCTGGGCATATACCCAGAGAAAACCATTATCCAGAAACATGTACCATAATGTTCATTGCAGCACTATATACAATAGGCAGGACATGGAAACAACCTAAATGCCCATTTACCAATGAATGGATAAAGAATATGTGGCATATATGTAAAATGGAATATTACTTAGCCATAAAAATGAATGAAATGGAGCTATATGTAATGAGGTGGATAGACCTAGAAACTGTCATACAGAGTGAAGTAAGCCAGAAAGAGAAAAACAAATACTGTATTCTAACTCATATATATGGAATCTAAGAAAAAAAAATAGTGGTACTGAACCCAGTGACAGGGCAAGAATAATGATGCAGATGCAGAGAATGGACTGGAGGACACTGGGTTGCGGGGGCGGGGGGGCGAAGCGGAATCTGGGATGAAGTGAGAGAGTAGCATAGACATATATACACTACCAACTGTAAAATAGATAATTAGTGGGAAGTTGCTGTATAACAAAGGGAGATCAACTCAATGACGGGTCATGCCTCAGAAGGCCAGGACAGGGAGAGCAGGAGGGTGTCGCGTGAGGGTGGGGATATGGGGTATATGTGTAAATACAGCTTATTAAGTTTGATGTACCTCAAAAGCTGGTACAAGAGTGTAAAACAATTATATTCCAACAAAAAGCTTAAAAAATTTAAAAAATTGCTTAAAGACTGTGATTGGAACTAATATTATATTATTGTCATCATATACATCATATTTTTTTTGTTCAAACTAGACTCTCATTTAATATGTGATCAAAACAAGAAAACAAAGTATTGAAGAACTCAATATATAACAGATCTAAAAATTATAAGGAACAGAAGAAAACTTCAACATGATTATAATTAATATCCTCAGAGAAATTTCAAAGAACATTAAAAAAAAAACTCACTGAAAACAGGTTGTTATGGAAAGAAAAAAGTCAGAGCTCTTTGGTATTATAAAATATAAATGACAAAATACAAACTTAATAGGTGGACAGAATATCAACTCAGCAGAGCTGGTAATTAAATACTGAAGTAGAAGCAGAATCATAAGATAAAGACAGAGAAATATTAAGAACAGGAACAGTAACCAAAAAAAAAAAAAAGTCATTATCTTCAAGGAGGAAAAACTAATGCTGAAACTTGAGCTCTTCACAAGAAAAAAGATGGGCGCATAATTAAGAAGAAAATAGAGTAATTTATTTAAAGTTCAGGAAGAATATGCCTACCTTCACTCATATAACTTGGAAAATATCTATCAAAAATAAAGTCTCAGTAAAGGCATTGGTAGACAAAACTGAGAAAATTCATCCACAGCAATTTGCGTTAAAAGACATACTTTAAAAAAAATTTCATGCACAAGAAAGATGACCGAAGATTGAAGCATAAAAAAGAAGGAAAAAATAAAGATCAACAGTAAATCAGAGGTTTAAAAAGAAGAAAACATAAATAACAGTAAATCAAAAGTTTAATATGTGGGAAAATTAGAGTATTTTTTTCCCTTTTTCTTTTAACCCCTCCCTCCCGTGACTTTTTTGAAAATAAGAAAACATAACAGAATGGTCAATTAGGATATGACCTTAGACTTCCCACATGCTTAGTTAATGGAGGGAGTTTTAAATAGCATCACTTTCTCTCTAGTAACGGAAAAAAAATATAGGAGAAAATAAACCTCCTTTGCATTTAGAAACCCAATTCTAGATGTAATAGCAAGAATCATTCCCATAGCTAAAAAAAATATAGGTCTGTAGAGTTGCTCTTTTCTCATAAAGGATAAATAACTTCAAGATATAGACATTAGATCCTAAAGTATATTGACTCCAGCGTGAGTGATTCTTATTCTACTTCTCTAAAGGAGGAGAAACTTAGCAGAGAATTTTGTTAGTATAATCATCCATATCAAATAGTAAACTATTAATCTGAGATTGTGCTCACTTCCAAAAGCTTCCAAAAAAACTTTTGGCAACATGCAAAACCAGATAATTCTAACTCCTAACCTGTTTATTTTTTCCCACATTTTACCCAAGTTATGAATTTGCAAATATGAAAAAGCCAAGTTTCTTTTAGGCTTATATTCAATAATATCCATTAAGCACCTACTAGGTAATGAGCAGTGTTTTTTTACCAACAGTATGAATGAATAAACATAATCACTGCCCTTACAGAGTCTACAAGCTTGCAGGAAAAACAGAGAAAATGAAAGTCAAGAAATATTTTTTTAAAGTCTAGTTTGTGATATTGATAATAAGGTTATAAATAGATGAAGACTTGGAGAATAACTGAGGGGAATGTTTAGAGAAAGTCATCAGGGAAAACATATCTAAGGAATTGAGAGTTCATCTGAAAGAGGAAAACATAAGATGGAGCCAGTCAAGCAAAAGCTCTGGGAAGGAGAATTCCAGCAGTGAGCAAAGTAAGAGTAACAAAAGCCCTGAACTGGGAAGTGCTTAAATTATTCAAAAGACAGGCTAAAAAAAGAGAGAAAGAGGTAGAGGTAAACAGAGAGTGACAGAGAACATGACCAGAGCCTTGTGAGAAAAGGGATGGAGCACAAAATGTACTGCACAGATCTCATGTGCAAAAAAATGTATGTCCCCATAAATGGGAGCCACAGGCGGAGAGAGCTTTATGCCATCCTTAAGAGCAACAAGACTTCAGGAAGCAGAGAAAGACCACATAGGAGGCTAAATACAATTGTTTCTCCTATCAGATGATACAGTAAAAGGACTGCTCTTACAGCAAAATTCTCTTTGCTAGGGATACTTAAGCAGAGGATGTCTGTCTCTTTGTGGGAAAATAGTAAAGACCATTGCTTTAAACGAAGATGTAAAGTATGCATTCTCTAAGACTCCTCCAAATACCCAAAGACCCACTCTTAGAATTATCCCTCTTATTAAACAATGCAGAGCTTCCAGGACACTCTTTGCAAATCTACAATATAGATTAACTCCAACCTCTTCCATCTCCAGACCAAGAACTTCAAAAAAAAAAAAAAAATCTAATAGCCTAATGAAGTAGAAAGGACACGTTCTTATAAATCAGAATAACTGTGTTTTATTCCAGGATGTGCCTCTTACTCCTAGGATTTGTTGCTATGCTGTTCACCATTCTGGGCCTCAGTTTCCTTGCTTGCAGAATGAGGCAGTTGTGGTTGATGAGTAGAAAAATAAGGGAACAAAGCAGTCATCATGGGACACTGTTTCTTTTGAACACAGCAGCTCAGCTCTTATTTGCCTTAAATATTTACACTTCCAAGCAAGATCTCCTTTGAGACATTTTGTGACAAATTATTTTAAAACAAAAGCATCTAGAATAGATCATTATGCCCCTCCTGTCTTAAAATCTATGAATTCATCACAAATCTCTATTGACTGCTATTTCCTATCTCAGCTTCCTAGTTTGAGCTTTAAGACCATTCCCCATGGTAGTCAATCTCATATTTTTCTGATTCCCTCCCACTGCAGTCAAACACATCTCTTATGCCAGAACACACTTCAATCTGTTTTGTTCAGTGGGAAGGGGCATGGAGTCAAGAATAAGCAACTTTGCTCTCCACTGCAGTCAGACCACTTATTGACTATATGACCTTCAAATCTTGCAAAAAAAAAAAAAAAAAAGAGTGCAACAGCAGTTAAAGTCAGTATGTGTCAAGTCGTTATTATAGGAGGGTACTATGCTAAGATCTTTATGGTTTTATTTTTTAATTCCCACAAAAAACCCATATCTGATTGCATCATCCTGATTAATGCAGTAAGACTTGAAGAACTCATATAACTTGCTCAAAGACTTCTATTATCGGTGTGATTAAGTTCATACTGACCACTATCCTCTCAACCCCTCCAAGAATTTTACACCCTGCCTCACAACACTTCCGTGAGAAACAAAGGAAGCAACAGGCATGAGAATGTTTGGACAGCACTATCCAAATATTCACCATAATTATTTTCAATTCCTATAAACTCTTGACTTCCTGTTTCCTATACCTATGTCATCTGTTAAACAAATGCATTACCACTCCTTTTTAAGACTCACTTCCTCCCACAAATCCCCTTCACCTATTATCCTGGATATTTATTGCATGCACCTGTATAGGTTACATATCAGCAATAATTCAATTATCTTCTAAACAAATTTTTTTTATATTTCATGTTGGTTTTATCTCCTTAAGTGGACACTTAAGCATAGATAATTTATTCTTTTTCCACCAAATTTTTAATGCTATGCTGTGTTCACACGAGTCATTTAATTAAATTTAATTACATACATAAAATTGAATTCATCCAAAGAAATCTGCATTGAACCATGGGGCACAGGGAAACTGGTGAAAGCCCCTGCCTCCAGAAATGAGAGAGTGCCCTTCTCAGAGCCTGGCTGTTATTTCTTTGATAGCCATGCTCTGAGAATCCCATTTATCATCTTCCATCTTTTCCATTTTATACCTAGACATGCATTAGCCAAAACCAAGAGCTGCAACGTAATGTGTTGAATTACTGCCATCAGAACCTCTTTGCAATGTTGTTTCTTTCTTTCCAGTGTTCCTGGGAATACTATTCCTCAAAAGACTGTTCACATAAAGAAGTGAAGAATTACATTTCTTCAGTTGCCTAATTATTACCTAGACAGTGTGTATTTCTCATTTAATAGCATGTCTCATAGTGCAAGGGACACAAGGCAGAGCCTTCTCCATGAAGAGGGAGACAGAGTGAGTGTTCGTGAGACAATGCATGTACAAAATAACTTTGAGAAGGGAAAATATCAGTGTGATTTATAGATTTCAGAAAAGAAGAAATGAGCTAGTCCTTGACAAGGGAATTTTGGCAATTCTAAATTTACAAAGTATAATTTAGAAAGTGAACAAGAAGAGTAACAGCATGAACAAGGCATGCAGAATAAAAGGGAAAATATGGTGGACATACTCAAAATGTATGGACTTTTACATCAGAAAAATCTAGGTTTCATTATGAGCCTTCTAGGGATGTAATTAACTAAATATCAGGTGCTTTTTTCAGAGTTGCTGTACTAAATATATTGTTTCTAGCATTGTTTAAATTTTACTATTCACCCTTATGAGTATTAAAATGTGATTTAAAATATTAGCTTAAATTATAGTTTCAATGTTTATTAAATATTACAATGCCCTGACATATTTTGTGTGTCTCATGTATGTTACTCACATACACCCCCATTAATCCCAGGTATGAGGTGCTCTGAGTAGATGCGCCTAGCCAGACTGAAGTTCAATTGGAAATAAGTAGTAAGACCAATAATCTTGAAGAAACCTGTGTATATTCTTGATTATTCACACCGCCCTTAGTTCTTTCTTCTGAGTACCTATAACATGTCAGACAACCTCTCTGTGCTTTCTGTGTAGTCCCAGAAAGTAATGTTACCTATAACAAAGTGTTGTGAGGATTCAATGATTTTGTAAATGTAAAGGGCCTAGATCAGCATCCCTATTTCTTTTCCAAGCTTGAGGAGAACACTACTGACCACAAATAGTTAAAACAGTCCCCCTGCCTTTGGCTCCTGCACTTACATGTGCATCTGTTAAATGCTCCACGGGCTGGCAGGATATAAGCTTAATGACTCCTGAACACTTGGCAGGACATAGGTGTTTGAATTGACTTTAAATGAAAAATCTTCCAAAACTATTTTCTAAAATAGTCTGCAGTTCTAACCACAAGTAGAATAGATTAAATAAAAGTATTTGATTCTTATATAGTATAAAAGTAAAACATGGCCCATGGAAAATAGTTTATACAGATAGATAGTTTATATCACTCTATCTGTATAAACTATAAAGTTTATGGTCAAAGGACCTGTCCCAACCATAAGCATTCAAGTGACCCACTATTAACAGGTTAGTTCACAGTCTTCAGATGTGCATTTGCATATGGGCATGTGTACAATCATCTATGTGTTTTACTCTACATAAAGGTAAATAAAATATAACAATATACTTGAAACTCTAATTGCAGTTTATGTGGGCACTATTTGTCATTACTTATGAATTTTCTTTCATTTTATGCTACGTACTATTCCATTTTATGTTTACAATGCAGTTCCTTTAACCAGTCCATTTTTGCTTGAAATTTTTTATTTCTTCTATTCTGCCTTACACACAGTGCAACAATAAACATCACATACAGACATCTTCATTTATTCTGTCAGAGAAATCTATGTCGTCACCAAGACAAAAAAGTATGCATATGTTTACATTTGACATATTCTGTATCATTGCTTTCAAAGTTCTGAAGCATATTATATTCCCATGAATAGTGTATTAAAGAGTAATTTTCCCAGTCTTACCAACACTAAATATTGCCATTATTGAGTATACTAACCAAACAGTAAGGTAAAAAATCATTTCATTTTAATTTGTTTTCATTCACTCATTCATTCCTAAAATTTTATTGATGACATAAATCATAAGTGCATTTTTGGTCTTCAGATAAAGTTTAATTAAATGGAATGTAATGGCCATATAGATACATAATCTATACACTTATCCAAATTAAACTAATAATAATAATACATCATTTAGTACATGCTATGTACCATGTACCAGACATTTTGCTAATACTTTATACGTGTTCTCATTTAATCCTCACAATTAGCAATGATGAGACACAATTTATGGCTGAGATAAAACAAAATAACTAATTGGCTTAACACTATACATTTAGTAAGTGATAAAGCCTGGCTTTGAATCCAAGAAACCATCTTTATAGTTGATATGTGTTTCTTGTGTCTGAATTTCTCATGGAGTTAAATGATTTATTCAACAAAATGCTGAATAACAGGAAGGTGATAGCAATGTGTTGATATTTAGGGAGAGCCTCTGGGTCATCATTTTTTTAAGAGTAACAGTGCCCTGTGTTCCTCAGAAGAACTGTGCCCTGAGCACAGGCATAATCAACAGACTATGTGTCTAATGAAAGCCTTTTTTTTTATTTTTTACTTTTTTTATTTAATTAATTTATTTGCTGTGTTTGGTCTTCATTGCTGCATGCAGGCTTTCTGTAGTTGCGGAGAGTAGGGGTTACTCTTCTATGCGAAGAGCAGGGCCTACTCTTCACTGTGGTGCTCAGGCTTCTCATTGCAGTGGCTTCTCTTGTTGCAGAGCACAGGCTGTAGGCACGTGGGCTTCAGTAGTTGTGGCACATGGGCTCAGTAGTTGTGATGCACGGGCTTAGTTGCTCTGCGGCATGTCGGATCTTCCTGGACCAGGAATCAAACCCATGTCCCCAGCATTGGCAGGCAGATTCTTAACAACTGTGCCACGATGGAAGCCCTGAAAGACTTTAAAAGTGTTATTTCTGACTGTAAGTCTCCACAACTAACTTGCTTTCCTTGAAAGATGAGTGGAGGTAGAATTATCTGCAGTAGGACTTTTTCTGGATGAAAATTACTACACCATTGTAGATATAAAAATCAGTGCTTCCTTGGAGTGTTTCCAGAGGGAGAGAACTTAATCCCTGAACAACTTCCCTTGGTTTCACCACCCCATCCCTGAGCACACCATCAGCATCACCCTCAGCACCAACACCAACACCAGCCCTGTGGGCAGAGCTGTTCACAAAAAAATGTGTTTTATTACATGTATCTGTGTGTGTGGGTGTGTTATCTAACTTATTGGTTTCATTAAATAATTAGAAACATTAAGTGATCAAAGCAGAAAGGAAAACATCACAAAAAGTCTTTCTCAAAGGTAATAATAACATTATTGATAGAAAATGCTAGAAAAATAATGTTAAAGGAAATTAGTACAATAGAAAAGCAGAAAAAGTACATAAACTACATACACACAGAAAATTGCATGAAAGAAGGGAAACACAAAATCTCTCTAAAACTTTCCTATACATTCTAGATACTCCTGTTCCTCCTTTATCTAAGACATGCTGCTGAAACATAAACACACTCTTTTAATCATTCATCTCATGACCTGGGTAGATAACAAAAGGTAGACACTTATGTTCTGAAAATTTGCCAAAAGAGATTAAAGTAAATCAAGCTAAAATTATTAATAACTCAAAACTATTCATCCAGGGGCTACAATTTGTTTAAACAAACAAAACAGGTGAACTACTGACACATTTTAAATAAAATTTAATTGTCCCGGTATATAAGTGATTGATTTACTTCAGTGATTAAGAAGAGTAGTTCAAATTAATAAGAGCATATTTCATACTTAAATAAGTTGTTAAAATCACTTCAACAACTTGGTCTCATGTTATCTTTGTGACCTCTAAAATCTAGTTAGAAGGCAGAGACTGTACAAGTAAATTTCTGTTATCATGTCAGAGCAGCCAAAATTCTTGCCCCATCTAGGATGTACTTATGCAAACTTATCTCTCTAAAAGATCTAGGAATTGTGACACACTAGAGTTTCGTCTTAGCAAATCCAAGCATGGAAGCAAGTAAATCAGGGCCTGCACTTGAAGCAAATCATCCAATCCCTTAAAATGGAGTTATTTTGATAGGACCAGTGTTTCTAATGATTTTGAAGAAAGATTTTAAACCGATGGTGTAAGTGCCCAAGGATTTATATAGAAAAACCCCCTTGTGGATGGCAGAGGAATTCAAATTTCTTCTGCATTGGAAATGTTTCCAAAAAGACAGCCAGCTAAGCTGTTTAGAAAATCATGGAACTGTGCCTGTCACTTAGCTATATTTGAGTTTAATTTGTAAGCAGTTTCCAGTTCACACCTTAGAAGAAACATCATTTTTGAGATGTTCTCCTTTGGGCAATAGACCTGGGCTAAAGAGGGCAGAGTGCCATTTTCAAATAGCACAGGATTTCAAAAAGTGTAAACTTACATCATTTCAACTGCATCCCTTTGAGGCTGCGCCTCTACTGACTGAGGCACTAATCAACATACCAGTGAATTCCCATCCACCCTTGCAATAATTTGCTTTTCCCAGAAGCATAGCTTTACTGGAGCCAGGCCAAGCTGGTGCTCCATAAACACAAACACAGATCATGGTACTAACCATTCAGTTATTTGCTCTATAATTAAGCTCTCATCTTCAGTAGAAGAATGGCCACACAACCATTCATCTGCCTAATGATATAGATGAGGAGAAGTCAATAGGACTTGTTCTTGGCCACCTAGCTAGTACCAAGACTGAATTCTTCTATCACCTAATCTGGTGCTCTGTACATCTTTCAAGACTGTTATTAACATTGTGTCACATCTAGCTGCAGGGCAGGTACCTTTATAATGGATTTGAAAATGTTCCTCAGGTAGAAAAAATAAGAACTAAGTTCTTTCTCAATGCATAATAATTAGTATTATCAAGTGGCATGCTTTTAGTTCAGAAATATTTAGGGTTATAGCCTTCATTCTTTTCATAACTTCAGTTCTAGACAGTTTCAATTTACAACACATTTCATGAGAGATTACAACTGGTTCATTAATGTAGTTGACCACATGCTCTGGGAAGTCTCCTGAGAAGGAAGAGCTTCTCAATTGTACTGAATGTGATCCTCACAGGTGATGGGACAGCATCTGTGCTTGGATGACCTCTGCTAACACTCTAGTTATTCCATGGTCTTAGGTAACTATTTAGATATAAATTAGGACAGTATTCCTGAATTGTTTTTCACTATTCTCCCCAAATGTGCTTTCTTAGACATTCTGTTCCCTTAATCATCTCCCCCTTGAAAATAGTAATACTGCAAATATACCATCTATTCATGTGTTTTGTGTATATCTGTGCATTATAATATAAAAACAGTAAGAACTGTTCAACCTCCAAGGAACTATTTTTACTGTGTTGTGAGAGATATTCCCCCATTTCAAATGCACATTTTGAAATTACTTACTTATTTTTAAAAAGGAAGGAGCATAATGTACCTATTTATACTTGGACCAAACTGAAATTCTAGCTGTGCTTCAAACAGCTGCACAAATCTCTATCCAATTCTTCTTTCCTGCAAAACCCTCTTATAGAATGATTTTTATCTTACCCATTACTAACAAAATTATATGTTTAGTTTAATTATTTACTTACATATTATCTACCTACTCCCCGTGGGAATGTAAGTTCAACACAAATAAAATCCTTGTTTCTATTATTCAATGTTGTATACCCAGCTCCCACAGCTCTCTGGCCAACTGTATGCACTTAATGAACAGTACTTTTTGGATGAATTAAATAAGTCTAAATTATCTAAACTGAATTGGCCATGGAGCCATTTTTTCAGGTAATAAATGTTAACACTATAGGATAACAATGGGAAAAGCCCTATGGAAACAGAACCTATTTAGTTCGTCAAGGTGCTACCTAACGTCCAGAGTAACAATTTCCTCAATGATCGAGTTGCCTGTTTTTCTTATAAACATCTCTTTCTCTCAAGTGTTCTTTCCCTTGAAATTCAACCATTTGAATTTCCTTTCTTGAGCCTATTACATCTCACTTTTCAAGATGAAAATAAAGGGTAGTATATCTGCAAAGAAGAGATCATCAGACAGCTTTTCCTTGACACGAGAGGAATATGGGGATATGTGTATAAAAATTGATGATTGAACTTGGTGTACCCCCCAAAATAAATAAATAAATAAATAAATAATAAATAAATAAACAAATAAATGAAAAAAAAATTAAAAAAAGAGAGTACTAGTTTCCTGGGAAATGAAGGTCAACAGTGAGATAAAGGGAAGAAAGTGCACCCTGCCCCAGGAAAAAATAAGGCAGTAATGTCTCAATGACAGTCTTCACAATGTGGCCAGTGATAAGATATGTGTTTAGGTATTTTCACTCCATGATACAAAGGGGTATGGTTAATTGAGAAGTGTATAGGAAGCAAAGTCTAAAAGACTTGATATTGTTGTTTAACCTCATTGAAACTCATTTTCCTCTTGTATGATATAAAATGGAGTGAAAACCTCTCTAATGATACTTGGTGGTCATAAATAGAGGTAAATTATATAAGGAATCTAACAAAATGTATTCCTCATAGTTTGCCTCCAACAATAGTGAACTCAATCCCCTCAATTAATGACTAATATTTTCATGGAGTTAAAAGTCCAGACTAAACCAAAATATCCTTACACAACAAATACAAATATAATTTATGTCATTTATTTTTAGGAAGAACATATTTACTTCCACATAGTTTTTTTTTTAAGTATTAGAAATAAGCAAGTGGCAGTTGTTCCTCAGGAGGGATTCTTATTTATTTATTTATTTATTTATTTATTTATTATTTTTTGGGGGGTACACCAAGTTCAATCATCTGTTTTTATACACATATCCCCGTATTCCCTCCCTTCCTTGACTCCCCCCACCTCGAGTCCCCCCCACCCTCCCCACCCCATTCCTCTAAGGCATCTTCCATCCTCGAGTTGGACTCCCTTTGTTATATAACAAATTCCCACTGACTATTTTACAGTTGGTAGTATATATATGTCTGTGCTACTCTCTCGCTTAGTCTCAGCTTCCCCTTCACCCCCCACCCCCTCCCAAACCTCGAGTTCTCCAGTCCAATCTCTGTATCTGCATCCTTGTTCTTGTCACTGAGTCCATCAGTATCAATTTTAGATTCCGTATATGTGAGTTAGCATACAATATTTGTCTTTCTCTTTCTGACTTACTTCACTGTGTGACAGACTGTAGTTCTATCCACCTCATGACATATAGCTCCATCTCATCCCTTTTTATAGCTGAGTAATATTACTCAGCTATAAAAAGAGATTCTTGATATGAGTGCAAAGGAGTATCGAAACAAACTTTAAACTTACTAACCAGCAAGACACTATCTACTGAGAACACCGGACAGCCTTGCACTTCTTCCTTCAGTTCTCACACCTTCCATGTTTGCTGTTGACAATTTATAATCTGTGCCTCATTAAACTTTTCACCCCTCCACTGAGTCCCTGGTATAGCCCCTAAGACACAATCATTGGTCTTGTTTCCCTCTTCAAATCTTCTGTTTGGTCTTACAGTAGAAGTGACATTTACTCAATACTTTTCCTATCTTTACCCGTGGATTACTCTCATCTCCCCTCTGACAGTCACAGACAAAATGAACCACATCATTTAGTCTAGATTCTCTTAATATGTTTCATTCTCAGCAGCAATTACAAACTTGATCATTTTAATAAAGTGCTGATTGTATCATCTTTTAGGCCTAGACGTTGTTGGAAAACTTTTGTTTCTTATGAATTTGAGACAGCCATGCACACATTAGTAAACATGGTCACTGCAGTATGATGCTCTGGCATTACTGTGTGGTCAAATTATAGAAGAAATAGCTCCAATTGATCACTGGGTTTAAGAAGGTGATATTTCTGAGAAGTAACAGGCATTGGCATGTTGTACTCAGAGAGGCTAGATTTATGAGTTATGTTATAATCTAGAATGATCTGATATTCTCCAGGTGCATAGAGGAGCATTGCAGGTATCCCCACTTTCCAAAAGTTGACCTTAGCTATTTTGTTTTTATGATGGCCAAAATTAATCTTGTTTTTACTAATGAGAAAAATCTGAAAGGGATTTTTACATTTACAAAAGCATCTTTTACTATAATACCAACTTGTAGTGCTACATTTGAGACAAGGCTAGAACAATTTTAACACCATTTTCTAGAAGGACAAAGTGAACATTTATAACTACAGATAATTTCTGTATTTATAAACCAAAACGTAACATGGACAACTGTTTTTCATTTGAAAGAAAGTAAGACTGAGTTTTAAAGACTTGGATTGGAAGTTTGTAGCTGAAACTTTTGAAAGGAACCTGTATTCCAGTGTAATCCTGATACACTAATGGGGGAAGCACATGTGATGTGAGTCAAGTAAATTAGTAAACCTCCCTTTGCATCAATTTGCTTCTCTGTAAAATGGAGAAAGTGATAATGGAACCACCAGTTTAGTATGTGGATAAATCAGCTGAAGTGAACATGTCTGATAGATAATAAAGGGTTCATGTAATTGTAATATTTGTAACAGACCTACAGAGCAATAGCTTTGGAGCCTAACCATATGCTTTCGTATTGAAACTTGATAAAATATATTTACCATTCTTGTTTTGAATGGTTCCTTGAGTCTTGGTATGGAAAAAGAAAACATTTCTGTCATTTTCAAGAAAAACTCTGAGCCATAAGGATAGTTAAGCAAATATGAGCAAATTAAGAGCAATTTCAAAATTTCAGGACTAATTTATGTAGCAAGAAAGGAAGTAGATTGTGAATTATTCACAATCCTCCTTTTTTGGGTGTTTCTATATTTGCTTTTGGTAAATTCAAAGTTCAAAAATGAAATTCAGCAGTGATTCTTGCATTCCCCATCTGTCCCTTCCCTATGTATATCTATCTAAGAATTTGTATCCCTGAGTACTTTACCACAGGCTAAGCAAAAATAAAAGAAATTCTGAAATCAAGATCCTATGGAAAAGTCAATTTCATCCAAGTAACATGTATGAAGACTTTAGTAAAATATCACTAAGAGTGGAGAAAAACTTGTTCTACAGTCATCAAACACGGGGTTTGCAGTTGTTCTTTCCATTGCCTGTTCTGAATCCATGAGCATGAACACTGAAGTCTTGGTAAAGTTCAAGTTATCAAAATGCCTACTAAATGCCCAGCAATTATTAAATGCTCAATAAATGTTAGATTCTAGGCCTTTTTTTTGTCAGTGATTTGCAAAATTTATTTCTTTCTTTTTCACAATTTACAACAGGTATAAGTCTCCCTCTGTATATAAAGCATCCCTTTCTTGGCATTGTGCTCAGTCTAAGTTACTCTCCTCTTCAACAAACTCCTCATGGCATTTTTCACCTCTGTGTTTCTCACTGTGTAAATGATAGGATTTAACATGGGAGTGAGGATTGTATAAAACACACTTACCAATTTGTCCCCAGGATAAGTGGTCACAGGACGTGTGTAGCTGAATATACAAGGGATAAAACAGAGTATGACTACTGTAAAGTGGGAGCCACATATAGACAGGGCTTTGCATCATCCATCAGAGCCATGGAATTTTAGGGAGCTCAGGATGACTGTGTAGGAGATGAGTAGCATGAAAAAAAAGAGTAAGCACATCACCCCACTATTAGCTGCCACCATGATTCCAAGCCTGTAGGTGTGGCTGCAAGCAATTTCCAACATTGAGAAGAAATCACACATGAAGTGGTCAATAACATTGGGACCACAGAAGGTCAAGTCCATAGTGAAAAGAATCTGCACCATAGCATGTAGGATCCCCCCAATCCAGGTCACCCCCACCAGGAGCTGGCAGAGCCCTGTTGCATGATGGTTGTGTAGTGCAGAGGCTTGCAGATGGCCACATTGTGGTCATAGCCCATGACAATGAGGAGGATGATCTCTGATCCTCCCAGAAAGTGTACCCAAAAAAGCTGAGTCAGGCAGCCACCCCAGGAGATGGTTCTCCTCTGGTTCAGCAGGTCAATGGTCATTTTGGGGATAGTGACAGATGAGTATAAGGCATCTATGAAGGCCAAGTAAGTGATAAAAAAGTACATGGAAACAGAAAGTGTAGGGCTGAGGGAGATGGTGATGACAATGAGCAGACTGGCCAGCACAGTAAACAGGAAGATGAACAAAAAGACAACCAAGAGTATTTTCTGCAAGTGTGGGTTCTGTGTGAGTCCCAAGAGAACAAATTCAGTCACATTGTTGGGAGACATGAGGAGATCTAATCAGCAAGTAACACCTTCCTGGGGCCTGAATTACCAACCAAGGAATAAAGAATGATATCTGTTAATCTTGAAAGGATTGTGCTATGAATTTCTTAGAACTAAAAGTAGAGCAGTCACTGTAACTGGGGAGCATGTCTCTGGCATTCTTGCCCCAGTTCTTATTTCAAGTCTTTCTTATTTCTTCCCTGATGGCTTTTTATTTCTTCAGACACCTATCCCCTGTCACCTGTAAAACATCTATAGGGCAACATTTGATGTGTATTTTACTGAGAAAACACGGTGCTATGTACATGAGATTTGCATTCTCTTTCTGTTTCATACTCCATTTGACTTCACTGCGTTATCTCAGTGCCCCATGCTTCTGAGCCTTCCTCTGTTTCTGTGAGGTTACAAATTGTAATTCTCAGCTGTATCTTGCAAACTGAGAGGTCCTGCACAAAGGTGAGTTATTCCTTCTTCCATGAGAATTTACATTTGAACTTTTAGCTCTTACTGTGTAAAGAAAAACATGGTCAGTAGTTATCTATCATAAGCAGGAAGTTTAGGGAAATATATAAGTCCTTGGTGACACACCCTTTCTGGTACCTTCCAAAACACATAAGATATTCAGGTGGTTTTCCTCACTGCACCTACCATAGTGCCTGGCATAATGTCTGCAGTGCCTGAAACCTATTAGGTGATGAGTAAATGCTTGGAGAATTGTTGTTCTCCATGAATAAGAATCGTTCTGCTTTCCCAGACTATAAACTTGCCAGGAATTCAAGTGCTGTTGTGCTCCAGCTCTGTTTATCATTACTCTTTATGAGAAACATAAATTAAAGTTTGAAAGGAAGTTTCACTCCAGATTAATACTTTCTGGAACACATTATAGGATAAGTGTGAAAATAATAATTGCCTCTAGGGAAGAGTATGTTACTGGGTCATATTAAAATCAAGATAATTATAGTGTTTTTAAATGATATATTTTCTTCTTCAAAATTATTTTCCACATACAATAAACATAGCAATCTTCAATAACTTTACAGCTTCATTGACTTGGATAAAATAAACCTCTTGCATAGTTATTCAATACAACAGGATCGGTTAATCAAAGGAAATCTTATTTTCAAAGTTCTAAGGGAAAAAAATTAACATAGAGAACAGAAAGAAATAGTTTAATAGATAAGTTAGAGAGATAGGTAATATACTATACATATAAATATATAAATACCAACTAACAGAAACACGTATAAAATCTGTTACTAAAGTATTACTACAAGTTCACTCATTCAATAAATATTTGACACTTACCTGTATGTGAATGTATGTTTCTTCACACAAGGTCATGAGGAGTGTCCCTGTGAAATGCCCTTAAATGCCTGAAATTTTATTACCAAATAGTAGCAGCTCACCCATCTATGATAGGAGTGAACTTCCTGTCCTTTATGTTTCTGTTACATGCATTCTCATACCTTCTTCTCCCGTCTTTACAAAGGATCCATCTTCCATCATTCCTGATTACAGGATACTGCATTATTAACAGAGTGAGAAATTTTGAGGGACATAAATTTCCCAAAGAAAAGAGAAGAGAAAAAATAAACATAATAAAATGTATTCTGAAAAAATGTGTATTATCCTTTCAAAGATAAATGGATAAAGAGCTTTAGTTTTCAATTATCCAAAATGAAAAAAATATATTCGTGTGTAAACAAAATGCAGCAGCTCCATTGCATTTCCTTATTCTGAGGTGGGACCCCCCAACATAGCAAAAAAGAGACTACTGTACATAAAGTAAGAATTAGGCATAATAAAGTGCTTTAGAAATAGCTATGAAGAAATATAAATTGCTTTATCATTTTTCTTTAGTTCCATAATACTTTTTCTAGGAAGAAATCCTAATGGAAAACATTATTAATGGAGAAAAATCATTATTTACAAATATGTTGAACACAATTTTTAAGAGCTGTGGAAAATTTAAAAGCTATATGGATTGATTAATATTGTAGAAGTGGATAATTTAAATATAGTGCATCTTTGATTAATGTGTAATTTTTAACACATGTGTTTTAAAAAATTGTGCAACATCATGAAGAAATTATTGTATTATTAATTGGGGAAAATTTTGGATGCAACTTTGAGTTGTATAATTTTTCTAATTCTAACTAGTTTATTATCTAATTATTTTCAATAAAATCACTAAGAAAATACATTTTTATTTCTAATTTGGTAGTATTGTAGTCGAGCCTACCTTTCTTGATGTTTTACATGGTAAAGAAGGGGGTTAAATGTCAGGTGAGGATGAGAAGTGATTACATGATTTGTAAGATCCATTTAAACCTGAGATTATGATTATATGTTTTCCCAGAAAAAAATCTCACCTATGAACTTGTCTGAAAGAAGTCCATGGCCAGAGCTCCAGATAGCTGTTAGTTCACCAAGAAAGAAGTTGTAAGATTAAAAATGTCAACTAGCTCAGTTACAGTGTCTTGGTTAATGTATAAATGGTACCTTTCCACAAGACCTTTCTATTGAACCTTAAAAGTATAACCATATCCTAAGTTGTTTACTAGGAATGAAAGAGTTTGGGAAGGTGGATTATAGTATAATAATTCTTCCAATTTTACTTCTAAATGAAGTAGAAACATGTATAACAATATTTATGGCAATAAACCTATTGGCTTGGGCAGAATCACAGAATTTGGGAACACTTTCCATGTACTTAAGTAAACTACTTATAGAAATAGGGAAAACTGTTTAAGGTTATAGAAGATGATGGCATAGTCTGAAATAATACTCATATCTCCTGATCCTGAAGCTAGTGTTCTTACTCTCCATCATGTTTTTGTAATAATATGCTTGCTAAATATTGTTACATTATAGTGTCCATGGATTTTTTTCATAAAAATATATGGTACCCTAGAAGTGGGAGGTTGGAACTTTCTGTCAGCAGAGGAAGCTATAAACACATCTATGACATATACACATATTGGTATTTTGGTAGCAAACTTCATTTATGAAAATATCCATAATTAACTCACAACAAAGCCTTGTAAGATAGGTAATTTGTTTAGCTGAGAAATAATTGCTTTGGTTAACTGTGGAGTAATGATTCCGGGTTTGTTTTTATATATCACTTTTAAATGATCTCCTAAAGCAGTTTTCACTTAAGCAAAGTGACAAAAGATTTCAAAAGCAAATAGAGATCACTTAAAGGCAAGAATGTCCACACAATGTGTTATCAGAAGAAGCATCCTAAGTAAACTTGTTCTCTTTGCAGAGGGGAAGCAAATCTAGTCCTGCACCAGTCTACTTTTAATAACAAAATCCCTTTACTGAATTAAATTTAATCTAATCTTTTTTAAGCTCTTTATTGGAATATAATTGCTTTACACCCTTGTACCAGCTTTTGAGGTACACCAAAGTGAATCAGCTGTATTCATACATATATCCCCATATTCCCTCCCTCCCGTGACTCCCTCCTACCCTCCCTGTTGTGGCCCTCTAAAGCATCACCCATCATCAAGTTGATCTCACTTTGTTATAGAGCAACTTCCCACTAGCTATCTATTTTACAGTTACTAGTGTATATATGCCTATGCTACTCTCTCACTTCATCCCAGATTCCCCTATGGCCCCCACCCCAGCCCTGTGCCCTCAAGTCCATTCTCTACGTTTGCATCTCTACTCTTGCCCTGTCACTGGGTTCATCAATACCATTACTTCAGATATCATATATATTAGTTAGCATAAGGTATTTGTTTTTCTCTTTCTGGCAAACTTCACTCTGTATGACAGTCTCTAGGTCTAACCAGCTCATTATATTTAGTTCAATTTCATTGTTTTTTATGGCTGAGTGATCTTCCATTGTATATATATGCCACATCTTCTTTATCCATTCATCTGTTGATGGGCATTTAGGTTGCTTCCATATCCTGGCTATTGTAAATAGTGCTACAATGAACATTGGAGAGCATGTGTTCTTTTGAATTATGGTATTCTCTGGGTATATGCCCAGTAGTGGGATTGCTGGGGAATATAGTAGTTCTATTTTTAATTTTTCAGGGAACCTCCATACTGCTCTCCACAGTGGCTGGATCAATTTATATTCCCATCAGCAATGCAAGAGCATTCCCTTTTCTCCACACCCTCTCCAGCATTTACTATTTGTAGATTTTTTGATGATGCCCATTCTAATTGCTGTGAGGTTGTATATCATTGTAGTTTTGATTTGCATTTCTCTAATAATTAGTGATGTTGAGCAGCTTTTCATATGCCTCTTGGCCATCCGTATGTCGTCTTTGGAGAAATGCCTATTTAGGTTTCTGCCCATTTTTTGATTGGGTTGTTTGTTTTTTTGATATTGAGCTGGAAAAACTGTTTATATATTTTGGGGATTAATCCTTTGCCTGTTGATTCGTTTGCAAATATTTTCTCACATTCTGAGGGTTGCATTTTCGTCTTGCTTAAAGTTTCCTTTGCTGTGCAGAAGCTTCGAAGTTTCATCAGGTCCCACTTATTTATTTTTGTTTTTACTTCCATTATTTTAGGGGGTGGATCAAAAAAGATCTTTCTGTTATTTATGTCGAAGAGTGTTCTTCCTACATTTTCCTCTAGGACTTTTATAGTGTCTGGCCTTACATTTAGTTCTTTAACCCATTTTAAGTTTATTTTTGTGTATGGTGTTAAAGAGTGTTCTAATTTCATTCTTTTACATATAGCTGTCCAGTTTTACGAGCACCACTTACTGAAGAGGCTCCTTTTTCTCCATTGTATATCCTTGTCTACTTTGTCATAGATTAGTTTACCATAGTTAATGTCTGGGCTTTCTATCCAGTTCCATTTATGTATATTTCTATCTTTTTGTGTGTCAGCACCATAGTGTCTTGGTCACTGTAGCCTTGTAGTATAGCTTGAAGTCAGGAAGCCTGATTCCACGAACTCCGTCTTTCCTTCTCAAGATTGCTTTGGCTATTCTGGGTCTTTTGCATTTCCATACAAATTGTAAAATTTCTTGTTCTAGTTCTGTGAAAAATGCCATTGGTAATTGATCAGAATTGCATTGAATCTGTAAATTGCTTTTGGTAATATAGTCATTTTCACAATGTTGATTCTTCCAATCCAAGAACATAGTATGTCCCTCCATCTGTTTGTGTCATCTTTGATTTCTTTCATTAATGTCTTGTAGTTTTCTGAGTACATGTCTTTTACCTCCTCAGTTAGGCTTATTCCTAGGTATATTATTCTTTTTGTTGCAATCGTGAATGGGGTTGTTTCCTTAATTTCTCTTTCTGATCATTCATTATTGGTGTATAGAAATGCAGGAGATTTCTGTGTGTTAATTTTACATCTTGCAACTTTACCAAATTCATTGATTAGCTCAAATAGTTTTCTGTTGGCATCTTTAGCATTGTCTGTGCATAGCATCATGTTATCTGTGAATAGTGACAGATTTACTTTTTCTTTTCCAATTTGGATTCCTTTTATTTCTTTTTCTTCTCTGATTGCTGTGGCAAGGACTTCCAAAACTATGTTAAATAGTAGTGGAGAGAGTAGGCATCCTTGTCTTGTTCCTGATCTTAGAGGGAATGCTTCCAGTTTTTCACCATTGAGGATGATATTTGATGGGGGTTTGTCATATATGGCCTTTATTATGTTGAGGTAGGTTCCCTCTATGCCCACCTTCTAGAGAGTTTTTATTTTAGTTTGAATTTTGTCAAAAGCTTTTTCTGCATCTATTGAGATGATTATGTGGTTTTTATCCTTCAGTTTGTTAATGTGGTGTATCACATTGATTGATTTGTGTATATTGAAGAATGCATGCATTCTAGGGATAAACCCCACTTGATCATGGTGTATGATCCTTTAATGTGTTGTTGGGTTCTGTTGGCTAGCATTTTGTTGAGGATTTTTGCATCTAAATTCATCAGTGATATTGGTCTGTAGTTTTCTTTTTGTAGTATTTTTGTCTGGTTTTGGTATCAGGGTGATGGTGGCTTCATATAATGAGTTTGAGAGTGTCCCTTCCTCTGCAAATTTTTGGAAGAGTTTGAGAAGGTTAGGTGTTAGCTCTTCTCTAAATGTTTGATAAAATTCACCTGTGAATCCATCTGGTCCTGGGCTTTTGTTTGTTGGGAGATTTTAATCACAGTTTCAATTTCATGACTTGTGATTGATCTGTTCATATTTTCTGTGTCTTACTGATTCAGTCTTGGAAGCTTATACCGTTCTAAGAATCTGGCCATTTCATCCAGGTTGTCCATTTTATTGGCATATAGTTGCTTGTAGTAACCTCTTACGGTGCTTTTTATTTCTGCAGTGTCCATTGTAACTTCTCTTCTTTCATTTCTAATTTTATTGATTTGAGTCCTCTTCCTCTTTTTTTTTTTTTTTTTTTGATGAGTCCTACTAGAGGTTTATCGATTTTATTTATCTTCTCAAAGAACAAGCTTTTAGATGTATTGGTTTTTGCAATCATTTTCTTTGTTTCTATTTCATTCATTTCTGCTCTGATCTTTATGAGTTCTCTCCATCTACTCACTTTGGGTATTGTTTGCTCTTCTTTCTCTAGTTTCTTTAGATGTAAGGTTAGATTGTTTATTTAGGATTTTTCTTGTATCTTGAGGTAGGATTGTATTGCTATAATCTTCTCTCTTAGAACTGCCTTTGCTGCATCCCATAGGTTTTGGATCATTGTGTTTTCATTGTCATTTGTCTCTAAGTATTTTTTGATTTCCTCTTTGATTTCATCAGTGATCTCTTGGTTATTTAGTAGTGTATTGTTTGTGTTTTTTACAGTTTTTTTTCCTGTAATTGATTTCTAATCTCATAGTGTTGTGGTCAGAAAGAATGCTTGGTATGATTTAAATTTTCTTGAATTTACCAAGCTTGATTTATGACCCAAAATGTGATCTTTCTTGGAAAATGTTCCATGTGCACTTGAGAAGAATGTGTAATCTTCTGTTTTTGGATGTAATGTCCTATAGATATCTGTAAAATCAAGCTGATTTATTGTGTCTTTTAAAGCTTGCGTTTCCTTATTAATTTTCTGTGTGGATGATCTGTCCTTTGGTGTAAGCAGGGTGTTAAAGTCCCTCACTATGATTGTGTTACTGTCAATTTTCTCTTTCATAGTTGTTAGCATTTGTCTTATGTATTGAGGTGCTCCTATACTGGGTGCATATATATTTATAAATGTTATCTCTTCTTCTTGGGTGGATCCCTTGATCTTTATGTAGTTTCCTTTCTTATCTTCTGTTACTTTTTTTATTTTAAAGTCTATTTATCAGATATGAGTATCACTACTCCAGCTTCCTTTTTCTTTCCATTTGCATGGAATATATTTTTCCATCCCCTCACTTTCTGTAGTATGTGTCCCTAGGTCTGAAGTGGGTCTCTTTGAGACAGCATATATATGGGTCTTGTTTTTGTATCCATTCAGCCAGTCTGTGTCTTTTGGTTGAGGCATTTTGTCCATTTACATTCAAGATAATTATTGATATGTATGTTCCTATTAACATTTTCTTAATTGGTTTGTTTTTGTTTCTTAGGGCCCTTTTCTTCTCTTGTGTTTCCTGCTTAGAGAACTTCCTTTACATTTGTTGTAGGGCTGGTTTGGTGGTACTGAATTCTCTTAGCTGTTGCCTCTCTGTAAAGATTTTGATTTCTCCATCAAATCTGAATGAGTTCCTTTCTGGGTAGAGTATTCTTGGTTGTAGGTTCTTCCCTGTCATCACTTGAAATATATCATTCCACTCCCTTCTGGCTTGCAGCGTTTCTGTTGAGAAATCAGCTGTTACCCTTATGGGAGTTCCCTTGTATGTTATTTGTTGTTTTTCCCTTGTTGCTTTTAATAACATTTCTCTTTCTTTAAGTTTTGTCAATTTGACTACTATATGTCTTGGCATGTTTCTCCTTAGGTTTATCCTGCTTGGGACTCTCTGTGCTTCCTGGACTTGGGTAGCTATTTCCTTTCCCATATTAGGGACGTTTTCAACTATAATCTCTTCCAATATTTTCTCAGGTCCTTTCTCTCTCTCTTCTCCTTCTTGGACCCCTATACTGTGAATGTTGGTGCGTTTAACATTGTCCCAGAGGTCTCTTAGGCTGTCTTCAGTTCTTTTCATTCTTTTTTCTTTATTCTTTTCTGCATCAGTGATGATCACCATTCTGTCTTCCAGGTCACTTATTCGCCCTTCTGCCTCAGTTAACCTGCTATTGGTTCCTTCTAGTGTATTTTTCATTTCAGTTATTGTGTTGCATATCTCTGTTTGCTCTTTAACTCTTCTAGGTCTTTGGTAAGCTTTTCTTGCAACTTTTTGATCTTTGCATCCAGTCTTTTTTCAAAGTCCTGGATCATCTTCACCATTGTTATTCTGAATTGTTTTTCTGGAATAGTGCCTATCTCCTCTTCATTTAGTTGTTTTTCTGGAGTTTTATCTTGCCCCTTCATCTGGTACAAAGTATTTTCCCTTTTCATTTTCTCTGTCTTTCTGTGGCTGTGATTTTCAGTTCCACAAGATGAAATACTGCTGATACTGCTTGATTCTGCTGTCTGCCCTCTTGTGGAGGAAGGTGACTAAGAGGCTTGTGGGTGCTTCCTGATGGGAGGGACTGATGGTGGGTTGGGCTGGGTGGGCAGAGCTCAGTAAAACTTTAATCCGATTTGGTAGGTGGAGCTCAGTGACACTTTAATCTGCTTTTCTGCCAATGGGTGGGGGGCTGTGTTCCCACCCTGGTGGTCGTTTGGCCTGAGGCAACCCAGCCCTGGAGCTTACAGGCTCTTTGGTGGAGCTAATGGTGGACTCTGGAAGGGCTCATGTCAACAAGCACTTCTCTGAACCGCTGTTGCCAGTGTCCCTGTCTCCTCGGTGAGCCACAGCTGCCCCCCACCTCTGCAGGCAACCCTCGAACACCAGCAGGTAGGTCTGGTTCAGTCTCCTATGGGGTTACTGCTCCTTCCCCCTGGGTCCTGTTGAACACACTTTTGTGTGCCCTCCAAGAGTGGAGTCTCCTTTTCCCCCAGTCCTGTGGAGGTCCTGCAATCAAATCCCTCTGGCTTTCAAAGTCTGATTCTCTGGGGATTCCTCCTCCTGTTGCTAGACCCCCAGGTTAGGAAGCCTGATGTGGGGCTCAGAACCCTCAGGACTTTACAGTATAACTGTTCTCCAGCTTGTGAGTCACCCACTCAGCATTTATGGGACTTGATTTTAACGGGATTGTGCCCCTCCTACCTTCTCATCACAGCTTCTCCTTTGTCTCTGGATGTGGGGTGGTTTCTTTTCGGTGAGTTCCAGTGTCTTTCTGTCGATGGTTTTTCAGCAGTTGGTTGTAATTCCGGTGCTCTTGCAAGAGGGATTGAGTGCAAGTCCTCCTACTCTGCCATCTTGATTCTTCTCTTCCAATTACTGATTCAAATATTGTTTTTCATTGTTGTGTTTAGTTTTTCTATTTCTTTATGTGTCATTATTAGTATGATGCCTGTTTCTAGAAATTATTCAGTTTTCTAGATTAACTTGTTCATGCATATGATTGTCACAGTAATCACTTATGATCCTATGTATTTCTGTAGTATCATTTGTAATGTCTCTTTCATTTCTGATTTTATTTGTGTCTTTTCTCTTTTTTCTTAGTCTCACTGAAGGTTTACCAATTCTCATCATCTTTTTGAAAAATAAGCTCTTAGTTTTGATCTTTTGTATTGTTTTTCTGGTCCCTGTTTCATTTATTTCTGCTCTGATCTTTGTTATTTCCTTCCTTCTGCTATATTTGGGCTCAGTTTGTTCTTATTTTTCTAATTCCTTGAGATATAAGTTCAGGTTGTTCATTTGAGGTCTTTCTCCTTTTTTTTTTTTTTTTAATATATATGTTTATCACTGTAGAATTCTCTCTCTGGACAGGTTTTGCAGGATCCTATAGGATCTGGTATGTTTTGCTTTGTTTCATTTTTTATTTATTTTGAGACATTTTTTGATTCCCCTTTTGATTTCTTCTCTGACCCACTGGTTATTCAGGAGCATGTTGTTTAGTTTGTGTATGCTTATAAATCTTTCATCTTTTCTCTTCTTGTTGATTTCTAGTTATATACCATTGTGGTTGGGAAATATACTTGGTATGATTTCAATTTTCTTAAATTTGCTAAGATTCATTTTGTGTCCTATCATATGATCTATTGTGAAGAATGGTCCATATGTGCTTTAAAAAAATGTGTAATCCTATGAGTTGGATGGAATATTCTACAAATGTTTTAGTTTCCTTTGGTCTATTATATGGTTCAAGTCTGAAGTTTTGTTTTGTTACTTATTTTCTGTCTAGTAGATCTATTTATTGCTGAAAATGGGATATGCAGTTCCTTGTATTATAATATTGTTGTCTGTTTCTTCCTTTAGGTATGTAACTATTTTTGTAATATGTTTTGGTATTCAAATATTGGGCAGATATATATTTACAATTATTACATCTTCTTGATGAATTGGTTACTTTATCATTATATAATGTCCTTTTAGTCTCCTGTTACCATTTTTGCTTTCAAATCTATTATGTCTGATATAAGGATAGCTACCCCTGCTTTCTTTTGGTTTCCATATGCATGTAATTTCTTTTCCATCCTTTCACTTTGAGCCCATATGTTTCTCTAAATCTGAAGTGAGTCTCCTGAAGACAGCATAGAGTTGAGTCTTGTTTTGTTTTTTTTCTTTAATATATCCAACTAGCCACTATGTGCCTTTTGATAGTTGAACTCAATATATTAACATTCAGAGTAATTATTGCAATATAAGAACTTACTAATTTCCATCTTATTAATTACTCTCTTGTTGTTTTGTGTTTCCAGTTTTTATTTTTCCTCTGTTTTTCCCTGCATTCATAAATCAGTAATTTTCTGTGGTAGTATGCTCTGCTTCCCCTCTCTTTATCTTTTGCTTTAGATTTTGGCTTTATGGTTACCCTGAGGCTTACATAAAATACCTTTTAGAGCAATCCATTTAAATTGATAGCAACTAAACTTAGATTTCATAGCAGAGATCCACCCTTTTACTCCCCCTTGTATATTCTTGATGTCACAGTTTACCTCTTTTGATTGTGTATTGTTAACAAATTATTGTATCTGCAGTTATTGTTAATACTGTTTTCCTTGAATCTCTATAACATATGAGGGTGAGTCAAAAATTATCTACAGCCAGAGTGTGGATAACTTTTGACTCACCCTTGTAATTAAGTGGTTATGAAACCATCCTACTGTAGAATTAGAGTTTCTAAATTTGACTGTCTATTCATATTTTTTCAGTATATTGTATACTTTTGTATGTTTTCATGTCACTGATTAGCATCTCTTCATTTTAGATTGAGAGTTCCTTTATGCTTTTTTGCAAGGCATATAAAACTGAAAATCACTAGCAACAATAAGAAAGCTCAAATGCAATTATTAGTTAGAAAGCACAACTAAATAATATTTAATTTACAATAGCAGAGATTTTTTAAAATAAACATCACTTAAAAATCTGAAATACTTATCCAGAAAAGGCATAAAATTACTGTGAATACAGGATAATACATGTATAGATGGAAAAACATACTTATATCCATCACACAAAAACTGTTATAAAATTATGTTTAAATAATGATTCAACATAATAATTTGAACTCTCTGTAAGTTTATCTACAAATATATCCACCCTCAATCAAAATCCATTTTTTTGCAATTTGATTAAAACACTTCAAAGTTTATCTTCAAGATAAATATTTTAAAACAGCTGTAAAGATACAAAAAAAAATTAGAAGTGATAGCTGCATCATGGTAGCATGTAAAATGGTATTTATTCCAGGGATGTAAGGGTAGTTTGTCCTCTGGAAATCAATGTGCTACTCCACATTAACAAATGAAGGATACAAATCATATGATCATGTTACAAGATACAGAAAAAACATTTGACAAAATTCAACATCCACTGGTGACAAGAACTCTCAAAAAACTAGGTATAGAGGGAATGTACCTAACATGATAAATACCATATATAACAAGCTCACAGCTAAGATTGTATTCTACAGTGAAAAGCTAAAAGCTTTTCCTCTAAGATCAAGAAAAAATACATGGATGCCCACCCTCATCCCTTTTATTCAACACAGTACTGAATGTCTTAGCCAGAACAATCAGTTAAAAAAAAAAAGTAAAAAAGAAACGGCATACAAATCAGAAAGGAAGAAATAAAACTGTCTCTATTTTCAGATAATATATTATATATAGAAAATTTTAAAGAATCCACCAAAACCCTACAGAACTAGTAAACAGTCAATAAAGTTGTAAGATACAAAATCAATACACAAAAATTAGTTGCATTTCTGTACACTTATAAGGAACTATCAGAAAGAGAAACAAGAAAAACCCTCACAACTGCACAAAAGGAATAAATATTTAGCATAAATTTAACCAAATTGTGGACTATCTCTGCACTGAAATGTATAAAATATTGATGAAATAAATTGAAGAAGACACACACAAATGAAAAGATATTCCACACTCATGGATTGGAAGAATTAATATTGTTAAAATGTCCATACTTCCCAATGCAATCCCCATCATAATTTCAATGGCATTTTTCACAGAAATACACAAAAACAGTTCTAAAATTATGAAAATAAATAATTCCTGAATAGCCAGAGCAGTCTTTGGAAAGAACAAAACTGGAGTTATCACACTTCCCGATTTCAAATTATATTACATAGCCGTAGAAATCAAAACAGTGTTGTATTGGCATAAAAACAGATACATAGATGAATGGAACAGGATATAGAGCCCAGAAATAAACCCATACATGTATGGTCAATTAATTTATACCAAAGCATAAAAAATATAGACTATATAGAATATTCAGCCAAGAATACACAGTGTGGAAATGATAGTGTGTTTCATCAATAAACAATGTTGGGAAAATTGGAGAGCCACATGGAAAAGAATTAAACTGGACCCCTTTCTTATACCACTCACAGAATTAACTAAAAATGGATGCATGTAACACCTACAACTGTAGAACTCCTAGAAGAAAACATAGAGGGTAAGCTTTTTGACATCAACCTTGGCTATGAATTTTTGCAGATGACACTAGATACAAAGTCAACAAAAGCAAAAATAAAGGAGTGGACTACATAAACTAAAAAAGCTTCAACACAGTAAAGAAAATCATCATCAAAATGAAAGGAATCTATGGAATTTAAAAAAATATTTGCAAATAATATTCTAAAAAGCTGTTTATATCCAAAGTATTGACTAAATCACTTAAATCAATGACAGTTGAACAAAAATCCTACTGAAAACTGGGATGAGACACTGAATAGATACTTTCCCAAAGAAGACATCCAAATCATCATCAGGTACATGAAAAGATGGTCAGCATTACTAGTCATCAGGAAAATGCAAAGCAAAACCACAATGAGATATCACTTCACAAATGTTAGAATTGCTATCATAAGAGGATGAGAGAGAACAAGTGCTGGTGAGAAAGCAGAGAAAAGGAAACCCTTGGCGCTCTTGGTGGGAATGCAAATTTGTGCAGCCGCTATGGAAAACAGTATGGAGTTTCCTAAAAAATAATTAAAAATAGAACTACCATATATGATCCAGCAGTTCCACTTCTGGGCATATACCAAAGGCAATGAAGACAGGACATTGAAGAGATCTCTGCACTGCCATATTATTGCAGCATTATTCACAATAGCCAAGATATGGAAACAATCTAAGTGTTTATCAGTGGATGAATGGATAGAGAACATATGGCATATATATATGGACATTATGCTAAATGAAATAAGTCAGGCAAAGTAGACAAGCACTGCATGTTATCACTTACATGTGGAATTGAAACAAAAAAACAAACCTTCAAATTCATAGCAATGGACAGTACAAATTGTTGCCAGGGTTTGGGGCTGGGGGATAGGAGGAGATTGGTGAAAGGGCACAAACTTTCAGTATAAGATGCCTAAGGTCTGAGGATATAATGTAAAACACGGTGATTATAGTTGATAACTCTGTATTATATAATTGAAAGTTTGAAAGAGAGTAGAACTTGTGTTCTCACAAAAAGAGATAAAAAAAGATAAGTATGTGAGATGCTGAATGTGTTAATTAGAAGATGGGAACCCTTTCACGGTGTATGTGTATAATAAATAAATCATCAGCATGTATACTTCAAATACCATAGAATTTTATCAATTTTACCAAATAAGCTGAAAATAAAAGAAAATTAAAAAGATAAGAAAAAAAGAGACAATATGAAAAAATGCAATGATGATAATAAAAAATGTAGGCTGTGAACTTGAATGGGACCCAAATCAGAATATCTTGTGCTGAATTAGAAAGAACCCTAGACTGAATTCAGAAAGCCTGATTCTGAGTTCAAGACTCCATCATTTTGTCTGTGATAGTTAAATAACTATTTCTATGAACTTAATTTTCTAATATGTAAACTGTAGATTTCTAATATTTAATGCTGAATGAGTATCTAATGGGTAAATAAAGAGGTGATGGTAAGTGAATATTGTATAGTGGTTTACACTGTCTAACAGGCTGTAATGAGGTGCATTGGTTACAAATCAGTCTTTGCTTTATTGCAGGTCTCTCAGTAGCTTGCATCCAGCATACCTGAATGGATTCCATGCCAAGAACAAACAATGTGACTGAATTTATTCTCATCAGTCTTTTCCAGGATCCAGAGGTGCAGAGAGTGTTCTTCGCAGTGTTTCTTCCTGTGTATCTAGCCACAGTGGTGGGCAATGGCCTCATATTTCTGATAGTTAATTTTAGTAATAGTCTGCATTCCCCCATGTACTTCTTCCATAGTTACCTGTTCTTGGTGGAGATCAGTTACTCCTCCACTGTTGTCCCTAAATTCATCACAGACTTACTTTCCAAGATTAAAACCATCTCCCTGGAGGGCTGTTTGGCTCAGATATTCTTCTTCCACTTCTTTGGAGTTGCTGAGACCTTCCTGCTCGAAGTAATGGCCTATGACCACTATGTGGCCATCTGCAAACCCCTTCACTACACAACCATCATGAGCCGGAGGGTGTGTCACCTTCTGGCAGCTGGTTCCTGGCTGGGGGGCATAATTCACTCCATGGTCCAGATCCTTGTCACTGTTCATTTCCTTTTCTTCTCAGTGTTAGCATGCTGTAGTATGTGGAAAGACTTGTACTGGGAGAAAGAAGTTTGTGTTTTGTTCTTTTCCCTTCTATCAATGTGCTGTTGTGGGAGTCTCTGGAAGGCTTTTCTATCAGTACTTCATTTTAGCTTCCCCACTTCACTAACCTGAGTCAAATGCCTAAAATTCCACATTAGGAGCTCTGTTTCATGGGAGTAGGACACTGTTAGAATGGAAAGGTCTGTGGAGGTGAAATATAATAAAGTTATTATTAACCATTAATATCTTAATCTGAACAATTTTACAAGACCCTTCCCTTTCTAGACAGTTGTTATCTGGGCATCGAGGTATGGCTTAAACCAAGTTGTTGCCTGTTTTTTTATGACCTGTGACCTAAGAAAAGCTTCTACATTTTTAATTTGTTGAAAAAAATTAAAGTAGAATAATATTTTGTGATACACAAAGGTTACATAAAAATATATTTTATTGCCCATAAATAAACTTTTATTGTACTACAGTCATGCCCACTATTTTACTTTTTATCAATGGCAGTTTTTGTGTTAGAGTGGCATACTTCAGTAGTTATGACAGAGACTGGTCTGCATAGTGTATATATTTTCTATGTAACACTTTACTGAAAAAGTTTGCCAATCCCTGGCTTAAGCCATAGTAACATTTATTGGTTATTCAATAAGAAGTTTGGAAGTCAGTGGTCCCAGGGTTGTTTTGTTATTCCCATGATACCTGAGCATCTGCTTGGTGCCTCTTCAATTCTCTTAGTTGTCCCCTTATAGCTGCTAGAGGTCAACAGCAGCTGTAGGTATTATATGCTCACAAAGGGAGGGAGGGGCTTTCATTTTATTTTTCATTTTATTTTGGAAGACCAATTCATGTCTTCATTTTAACTTGCAAAATAACTTTTCGTTAAGGTGAAAGTTGTGTAGCTCTATCCCTAATTCTTTTTTTTCTTTTTGTAATTATATTTACTAAATATTTGGTAAATATTTTTTTCTGAACCTTTGACTTTATTAATAAAGGTTAAGCATGGCAGTATACAACCCCCGATTCTCCAGATAACATCAGTGGCTTAAACATGTTAAAAGTTTATTTCTCTCTTACATAAAGAAGTCAAACAGTAGGCATCTGAGGGCTGGTTGGCATAATGGCCCCAGGGTCAGAGAAGCAGAAGCCTGACTCAGTTCAGTGCTATCCTCAGCCCATCATCCTCATGGTCCAGAGTGGCTGCCAGAGCTTAAGTGTATCTCTAATTCTTAAAGAATCCATACTTCTTTTATAATGGTGGGGTCTAATTAGAACTGTGGAAGTGTGTCCATAGTCAATTGGTTAATCTTCACCAAGTTAGGTAAAAAAATTAACCTTTTATGAAAAATGCAATTTATAACTGTAGGTGAACAAATAGTCTCATACCACAAATATTTTCACAAACATAGTTTCCTATAACAAACATTCATAGACTCATGTTAAAAACCTATCTTCCTTAGATTTATTAAACCAAGTCTTTCAATATAGAAAAGATTTTGACTGACAGACTTTCACAGAAACTCAACTTAATGATCACATGTACAGAATAAATATAATTTTTACTTAAATATGTGGGGCTTTTATGTAATTATTTGCTAATCTTTGTAGTGTGTTCTTTTTTAATAGAAAGCATAATAATTAACTCAGGGTGTGCACTCTCAAAAACAATTATATTAAAACCTTTAAAGCAATTAAAAATATATGATCATAATTTTCTCAATCACTAGTTGAAACGGCATTTTGTGTTAACATTAATTTTATTTATTTATTTTTTTATTTCATAAAAATATTTAATAAGATTTATTTACTCAAAAATAATAATTTCAGTGTTATCAGAACAATTTTAGTTAGATTAATGTTCATTAGTAATTTGTATTTACCTTCATTTTAAGAAAATTTTAATATTTCAGAAAGTATTAAAGAAACAGTACTTTATTTTTTACACTTATTTCATGTTTTTGGTGAAAGTATACTCAAATTAGTACATTTTGAACAAAATTATATGTTGTTTTAATCCTTAAATCATACTGTCAATACAGCACAAAATAAGTAAAAATCTTGACTATATTTACCAATTTTGCTAAAAGGAAAAAAAGTTTATGAAACGTGGTAATTTATGAATTATATAGGTCATTACTTATCCAAAATTCAGTAGTCGATCATCAAATATCCATAATAAATGCATTCAGTTATCTTTGATATTCTGCCAACACTCAGTCATAAAAATAACAGCTTCACGCATATTTTTCTAGTTTGTTGCAATGAAAGCATTTGCGAGAAACTGAAGACTAGAACACTGTATTTCATGACTTGAAAACTTGATTAAAAAGTTTAAGTCCTTAAAATATTTCAGGGGCCTCTATTCATACTCTTTCCCTAGGGTCAGGAACTGTTGGGGCAGGTCTGCCTATTACAATACATTTTCCTGCATCACAACTGCAGCAATTTGAATTTACAATGTAATTTACAAAGTTACTCCGAGACAAGAAATACAGCACAGAAGAATTACTTATGGCCAAGAGGCACACAAAGCTAACGGGATGGTTTAGTTCCTAGCCTATTCTTGTGCAAGAAATCAGTCAAGGATTAGGAAAATTAATTAGTATCTACACACACAGGTTTTTTTTTTTTTTTTTTTAAGGAAGGAAAATGAACAATTCAGTGACTCCTCCCTGCCTTCCACGGCTGAGCGCACACTGGCTGTAACAGAGCCCAAACTGAGTACCAGCCATTAAGCGAAACAAACACCTGCAGCTGAGAGGAAAGGCTAAGTGTAGCCGGAGACGGTAAGCGATACACTTATCTTTTCACCATCGTGAGTAAACGATTTAAAACATCTTTACGAAGTTCTATGCACTGCAACAAGAACAACAGAGCGACCTAGGAGACCTAGCACAGAATAATAATTTTTCAAGAAGAGTCTGGGTGGGGGCGGGGGCGTCAACTAAGCAGGCTTGTCGCTCCGGTTTCCTCACAGGCAACACAGACCTTGTGACACGATGAATGAGTATCCTGCCAGGTAGAGGAGACCTCCGCGTGGAGCTCCGGCACCCGCCCCCGCCACCACCGCGTCGCTCCTCCGCGCTTCTAACATTAATTTTAAATCAAGGCTGAATTAACGACATTTGTGTGTAGCACTGGTGGAGAGTACACAGATTTTATAAAGTGACATTATATCATTTGTAAAACTTTTCATGACAGAAAATTTAATACAGGTGAGGTCAAAGCACATTAATTAACTCACATGTTACCAATATCCAGTTTTAATAAATACCAGTTTGGACAAATTTTGTTTCCTCTTTAGCTGGGTATCTCAATAGCAGTAGTATTGTGATTTGGCTCAGATAATCTTTGCTTTGAGGGGTTGTCCTGTACATAGTAGGATGTTCTGAGGCTCCTCTGGCCTCTACCCACTAGATTTCAGTAGCACCTCCTCCGCACCCATGTTGGAACAGTGAAAAATGCCTCCAGATTTTGCCAGAAATCCTCTCAGAAGCAAAATTATCCATAGTTGAGAACCACTGTTCTATATTTTCATAAACAGCAAAGGCCAGGAGAAGTGCTATTTCAGTTTTCTGATACTTGTGGCCCTTATTCCTTGGACCCATCCTTGGAATGGTGTCATTTCAGGGACAGCCACATGACTGAGTTCATGATGAGCAAGAGCTGTATTGACCTCAATTGACCTCTGAACAGCATAGGGCCCCATAGCCTAAGTGCCCTGTGGACACTGGGTAAAATCAATTTAATATTTCCTATTGATTTCTGAAGTTATGTTACCTACAAGGAAGTTTGAGATGTTAGTATCCAGGCCCTGCTCCCCATGAGGTAGTCTGCATGATTAGCAAAAAGAAAGGCAAGGCTCACTGGGGACAACTCTTCTCCCACCTGATCATCATGCTTTTCCCCTGGTAACTCTCAGCAGAGTCAACTCAGGCTGAGAGGCCAGACTTCTTATTTCCCTATGGAACACAAGGGAAGCAAATCTACGATGCTCTTGTTTTTAATCAGGTGCAGTAGACCCACTGGTTAGTCTCAGCTTTCCCAAGCCTAAGGTTGCAGGGGAGCATATCCTCCATCAGGCTACTCCTGAGGTTTATGAGCTCTGGTTGATGACTTGGCCTTAATGCTTTCAGACTGAATAACTGAGAAACCTGCACTAGGTGAGGGATGTTCTCAGGGCATTATTTGCCCTCTATGAGCAGAGCAGAAAAAGGAACTGTGGTGAGACAGCAAAGCCACAGAAACACTGGGGTGAGTTTTACTTTGTGAGCATGTGATGATTACAATTCCACTTTGAAAGTAAAGGGAAGGCTGCCAGGAAGCTGGTGGCATTTTACAACTCAAAGTGCTCTCACATTGGTCTGGTCTTTGCCTGAGGCAAGCACAATACTAGATATGGAATTCAGGGATGGAGAAGATGCTGTCTTGGTCCTTGGGGACCTTTGTTCTTTCAATATTTACTGAACATCTGTGATGTATGAAATACTGTGTTAAGAAGCCTAGGGAAGATCTATTATTCCTCCATCCTTTGTATTTTTGCAATGCACATGGAATGCACAGTTTTGTGGAGGTGCTTCAGTTAGCACTGGAGATGAAGTGGTAGCAAGAAATAACTCTACCCTAGAAAGTTCACAGTTTGGTAGGGCACATTGTCAGATAACAAAATTACAATTCTGTGTGTAAAGTCCTATATTTTCAAAATGTCATAATAGAAGGGGACCACAGACCATAAGGGTCTATGGATTGCAGAGACAGATTTCCTATTTCTGAGAAGACTCCAAGGTTGTAGAGTTTAAATGGTAGCATTTCAGATACACAAGGGATTACTATATAATTCAACTGTTTAAGGAAGGAATTTTTATTTTGTATCATTTCTGATCACCCATCCAAATTACTGCCTCCTTGTGGCTACGTCATGGCTAACACACATAATGTGACAGAATTCATTTTCCTGGGACTTTCTCCCAATCAGGAGATGCAGAAAATCTGCTTTGTGATATTTCTGCTCTTGTACACAGCAATCGTGCTGGGGAATTTCCTCATTGTCCTCACTGTTATGACCAGCAGAAGCCTTGGTTCCCCCATGTACTTCTTCCTCAGCTACCTGTGCTTTGTGGAGATCTGCTATGCCTCTACTACAACCCCCAAACTCATCTCAGATCTGGTGACTGAAAGGAAAGCCATATCTCTGTGGGGCTGCATGACACAGGTTTTCTTTATCCACTTCTTTGGTGGCACTGAGATTTTCCTGCTCACTGTGATGGCCTATGACCGCTACTTGGCTATCTTCAAGCCCCTCAACTATACCACCATCATGAACCGGCAGGTGTGTACCTTCTTAGTAGGAGTAGCATGGGTGGGGGCCTTTGTGCATTCCTTGGCCCAAATCCTTCTAATCTTCCACTTGCCCTTCTGTGGCCCCAATGTGATCAACCACTATTTCTGTGACGTGTTTCCCCTGCTTAAACTTGCCTGCTCTGACACCTTCCTCATTGGTCTGCTAATTGTTGCCAATGGGGGGACCCTGTCTGTGATCAGCTTTGTGGTCCTCTTAGCCTCCTATGTGGTCATCTTGCTCCATCTGAGGACTCAAAGCCCTGAGGGGCGGCGCAAAGCCCTTTCCACCTGTGGGTCCCACATCACTGTGGTTACCTTGTTCTTTGGGCCCTGCATCTTCATCTATCTGAGGCCTTCTACCACCCTGCCTGTGAACAAGATGGTGGCTGTGTTCTACACAGTGATCACCCCACTCCTCAACCCTGTCATCTATGCCCTGAGAAATGCTGAGGTGAAGAAGGCCATGAAGGGGCTGTGGAGCAGGACAATGAGCCTAGATGAGAAACAGAGGCTGAGTCTTGATATTGATCCTTCCGTTTAAATGATGCTGATCCAATCTGAAGGGGCAGAATGGGATGAAGGACAGTTCCCAGGGCCTGTTAGGTCTAGAGTTATTCTAACAACTTCCCATCTTCAATAACTTCACTGTAATCACTTAAATACTTTCTCTTAGTATTACTTAGCAAAGCATTTTTCTGTTAGATGTTTAGATTGTTTCTGATTTTTTATGCTACAAATAACAATGTGTTAATTTTCTTGAATAGAACTCTTTAATGATACTGATTGTTTAAGACTTATTTCCTATACAAAACTTACTGTGTTAAAAGGTACAATAACTTTTGATGTATGGTGTTAAATTGATTCTCAGAATGATTATAACTCAACACTGTTATTAAACTTTTTCTTGATGTGAAATAAGATTTTACATAGTCTCAAATCATCTCCCTGCAAGACATTTATTAACTGCAAATGGATAAATATGACTTTATAATTGAGAAAACTGGAAGACACTCCCTTAAACAATTATACATATTTATGGTATTTAGACTGAGAGGAACACAGTATAATTACTGTAGTATTCCTACCAAAAATATAACCTTATTTTAATTATAAAAAAAATATCAGTTAAGCCCCACAGAAAAATGCTTTGCAAGGAGAGAGATCCAGATGGTCGAGTAAGATGCTGGGCTCACCTACCTCCACAGACATATGAAAACTACAACTACACATATAGTGACGCTCACTAAAATCAACCTGGGTACTTGTAGAATTGTTCTTCTACAACCAAAGCCATAAAGAAAGATCCACATGGAGTCAGGTAGAAAGGGAGGAGAAGTGATCTGGTCAGGACCCATACCTTTAGTGGAGGACACAGAATAGGAGAATATTTTACAAGCTCAGGGATCCTGCCTGGGGAGTGAGGGTTTCAAACTACATATTAGGCACCCCAGCCCTTTGGTTCTAATAATGGCAAGACAAGCCCCCTTAACTGGAAAACCAGTGGGGATTACTGGGCTATAAGGGCTATAAGAAACTGAGACTCTGACTTTAAACCACACACACACACACACACACACACACACACACACACAAACACAGATTCACTTACTCCCAGTCATAGGACAAAAGGAGTGTGCCAGTTGCTCTTGTGGGCTTGCCAGGATCACCCCAGTGTGGCCCCCAGCCCACACTGGGCTCCTGCTCCAGCCCTTATGGCTCTGTTACTTCTCTCCACCAAGGTAAACGCTGCCATTGGAAATAAAGCCAGCTTGGACCCTCTTCCTGCTTCTATTCCAGGGTGAAATCAGCCATTACCAACACATGCTTCGGTGCACACACTTGGGAGGGAACAAGACTAGCTCCAGGGTGGAGACAGCCACTGCCAGAACATCTGTCCCTGTGCACACTCTCAGAAGGGAGGGAGGCTAGCTCTAGGGTACAGACCTCCATCGCTGGAGAGCACATCCCTGGGCACACTTGGGAGACGGAGGTGGCATGACAAGCCCAGTGGTGTGGCAGCAACCTCTTAGGCCCAAACCCAGCCTATAACTAAGGTAAGTACACTGGTGTAAAAAGTGAAACTATCACAGAAGTAAAGCCCCAAGATCTCACACTCCAGCCATGTCCTAAACCAGAGTGGACTCCCATCACACTTGGGAGAAACCCAATTCTCTCAGAGCTCCTGCTTTAGCTCCTTGGGCCAGACCCCACTCCCAATAAGGCAGTGATGGTCACTGGGCACACACACATTGCATAAGGCTGGTTCCTCAAAAGGACCATGCCTTCAAGACCAGGATGGGTGACTGCTTCACTTAATTGCACAGAGAAAGTTAAACAAAATGAGAGGATAGAGGGATATGTTTCAAACAAAAGAACAAGGAAAAAGCCCTGAAAAAAACCTGAATGAAATAGAAAAACTTTACCTGATAAAGAGTTTGAACCAGTTGTAACTGAACTTGGGAACAGAACAGGTGAACAGAGTGAGAATTTTAAAGAAGATCTAGAAAATACAAAAAAGAACTAGTCGGAGCTGAAGAATACAATAACTGAAATGAAAAGTACACTAGAGGGAATTAGCAGCATAGATGATTCAGAAGAATGCATAACCAATCTGGTAGATAGAATAATAGAAATCACTCAACCAGAACAGCAAAAAGAACAACAAATAAAAAAAATAAGAATGATTTAAGGGACTTCTGTGACAAGATCAAACATATCAACATTCACATTATAGGGTCTCAAAAGGAAAAGAGAGAGAGAAAGGGGTGGAAAATGTATTTGATGAATTTATGCCTGAAAACTGAGCCTGAAGAAGGAAACAGATATTCAGGTACAAGAAGCAGAGAGAGTCCCAAGCAAGGTGAACCCAAAGAGACCCATGCCAGGAAAAGTTAAAGACAAAGAGAGAATTCTAAAGGCAGCAAGAGAATAACAAAGAGTCACATACAATGGAACCCACATAAGCTTATGAGCTGACTTTTCATCAGAACCTCTGCAGGGCAAGGGAGAATGACATGATATAATTAAAGCACTAAAAGGAAAAAAAACACCCTATAACCTATGCTACTCTTCCAGGTTATCATTTGGAGTTGAAGGAGAGATAAAGAGCTTCTCAGACAAGCAAAAACTAAGAGTTCATCAATACTATATTGACCTTAAAAGAAGTGTTAAAGAAAAACAGAGGGTAAAGGCTGTGGATCAACCACTTAACCTAGCATAAAAGTTAAAAGACAAAAATTGTAAGGTCAACTATAACTATGATAAAAAGTTAAGGGATAGGCATGAAGATATAAAATATGGCATCAAAAAATGTGGGAGGTGGAGTAAAAATTGTAGGGATTTTAGAATGTATTTGAACTTCAATGACTATCAATTTAAAACAAGTAGATACAACTAAAGGTCAACATATATAAACTCCATGGTAGCCACAAATCAAAAACCTATAATAGATACACAAAAACTACAGAGAAAGGAACACAACCATAACACTAAAGAAAGTCATCAAACCACAAAAGGAAGAGACTAAAAGAAGAAAAGAACAGAGAAGAACCACAAAAACAACCAGAAAACAAACAAAATCACCATAATCAGTAATCACTCTAAATATCAGTGGACTAAGTGCTCTAATCAAAACACACAGGGTGACTATTTGGATGAAAAACTATGACCCATCTATGTGCTCCCTCCAAGAGACTCACTTCAAAGCTAAAAGATGCACACAGAGTAAAAGCGAGGGGATGGAAAAAGATATTCCATGCGAATGGAAATGTAAAGAAAGTTGGGTAGCAATATGCATATCAAAGTATGCTTTAAAAGTCTATAATAAAAGACAAGGAATGGCATTATTTAATGATAAAGGGATCAATACAAGAAGAGGATATAACATTCATAAACATATAAGAGCCCAAAATAGGAGCACCTGAATATGTGCAGTAAATATTAACATACATAAAGGGACAAATTGACAATAGTACAATAATAGGAAGGGATTTTAACACTCTGATTATATCAATGGACCAATCATCCAGACATCTCTACCATTTAACATCCTACCCACCCTCCAATACTCATCAGCAATGCTGCTGCCTTTAGGAAGCTTCCAGGATTGTTCTATCCAGATACATCTTTTTCCTTCTTTGAATTCTTATAGCGCTTAGCTAGATGCCTTTCAAGCCTTTACTACCTATAGTTCAGTGTCTATTTCCTTACCCTTCAACACCCCTGCCCCCAGACTGTCACTCTTTCGGGAATATGGCATGTATCATACTTGTTTTCATATCATGTTCTAAATTATATATAGTCAAACAATAAATATTAGGTCAATTAAATTTTTGTAAGTCAGTAGTGCTTCATATTGTAAGTGAACAATTGTTGTTGTAGCTCTATTTTCATCTCAATTAACTAAATAATAAACCAATATTATACTGCTTAAGACAAACCAATAACTCCTTAATTGTTTCTGAGAATATCATATACATGTGTGAAAAGAGCATGTATTATGTGTATATTTCATGTGTATATTTTACTATTATCCAAGAGATTTCATATATTTTATCTCATTTCATCCTAAAACAATCTGGTGATGTAGGTATGAATGCCCTGTATTACAGATAAAGAGACAGAGGCTTTGGGAGATCAGTGTCTGATACAGGTCATAGAGTTAGAAATCCCCAGAGCCTGAATTCAAAACCAGGCTAACTGACTTCTAAGCTCTTGTTTCCTCTGTGCATTCTTCTGCTTCTCTTTAAAGATCACCAGAGCACAAGCACTGAATTCCAAATCTGAGGTTTCATAATCACCTTATTGTCAGGTGTTTCTCTATGGAATCACTTCAATGTAAATGAAAAGTGTTTCTTAAAACTATGGCATAGTGAGAAGGAGTCACAGGAGAGAGGGGATATGGAGATATATATATACATATCTGATTCAATTTGTTGTACAACAAAAACTGGCACAACAGTGTAAAGCAATTATATTCCAATAAAGAGCTTACAAAAAGTAAAAAAAAATATGGCGTGAACTGCTTTATGGTGTTCATATGTGTTCCTGGGTCCACAAAAAATCAGGTCCTGAGATGCCAGATCTGGATGTGGAGAGCTGGAAAGCAGGAAGACATGATGCTTCTGTCAGCTCAGCCTCTTGGTTAAACTTGGTTGCTGAGCTGCAAGAGGTACCTAATACAAGGGATCAAAACTCCTGGTGTTGGCCAAGAAGAATTTTTTTAATGCAGAAAAAGGCATCATTCTTGAGAATAACATACATTTCAGAAAATGGGAAATAGAATTCAAAAGACTAATATGAGTTGAGTATCCACCCATCAATTTCTTAAAATTAGATCTCACGGGAGCACTGCCCCATAGGTGGGACAATGCTCACTTTGCAGTTGAGGAACCTGCAGGTCAAGCACTCTTCCAAAGTCCTTGATGTTTTTTCTGTACTAGTTGTTTGTGAACTGTGATTTAGAATCCAGAGTTCCCTAGAAACCTCAGGGATTGGTGCAGGAGCAGAGCCAAAGAGGATAGGATGCAGTCAAACAGGTACTTGTGGGGCTTCAATTAAAGTGGCTTATTATCTTATCTCTTTTTTGAAAAATCTGCTTTGCTTATAATGTTTATGTTGATAAAAGATCTGATAAAAGATATCCAAATCCTTTAAAAGACTTTAAAAACCACTCTAAAATATTCCACCTACACATCTTTCTTGATTGGTCTTAGCCAGGTTCTGTGGCTTGGTTATGGAGTTGCAGACTTTAGGAAATGACCTCTGTGCTGAGCAGGCAAAGCAGAGCCAAACCTTCTAAAGTTCAAGTCCAGAGAGTCAGGGCAAGAACTTCCTCAATGAGAGTTCAGCATGCCTCAGAAAATGTAGCATGTCCAATTGGGGTAACTTTCCTGCATATGTACTGTTGACTCAGCCTGCTCTGAACTTGCCTCATCTCTTGGGAGGATGCCACTATTGGGTTTTTCTATTACGACTGCAGACTTTGCCATGGGGCTTGTAGCACTGAGTCCTCTTCATAAACTTTTTGTTTGTTTGTTTCATTTTGAGATGTATAGAACTAGATCACCTTGTCCATTAGGTATCCCAAGTTTTATGATTCTTTGTAGTTGAAATTTAATAAAATATGTTTTAAAATAAATATAAATAAAAAAAGAACCTTGGAAACAAGTCCTATGGCATTGCCCTTGTAAGCTAATCTCACACTTGACTCTCATATGCAACCACTGACATCTAATAACACTTGATATTTACTAAGCACCTACTAAGTGCCATGAACTGAGCTGAATACTCTGACGTTGTCTCACTATGGCCATCCTAGGTGACATGTATTATCATCTCCATCTGAAAAATGAGGAAACCGAGTTTCTGAGGGCTCAAGCAACTGGCCCAATGTCATTCAGCTAGGGAGTGGCAGAACTGGAAGTCAGTTTCATGGAATCTGTCTCTAGCGCCTAGGTTCTTGCTGACTGTGTTGCTGCCTCCTAGAGCAGTTTTCATTCAATGGCCTGAACACCAAATGTGCAATTCCAAGCATTCAGTCTTACATCCGAATGTCCTTGTTAATTTTTTTTGTTTGGTTGGTTGGTTTTTGAGTATTACCAGGTAGAAACAACATTAGTATTTTACACTTATCTTTAAGCCTAAATAAAAACAAAATATGATAGAATTTCTTTTTTTTTTGTAAAATAATGCTTAGGTTATTTATTTACTATCAAAGACTTTTGGGGGGTTGTACACAATGATTATATTATTTTCGGTGACAGCATTCTTTTACAGTGGCAGGACCTGGTAGCTATTTCCAGGGCTATTTCTCCCCTCTGCCCTGTGGTTAAATGTAACCATCTGATCAAACACTTTTCAGAATTTTAGCAGGGGGCAGAAGAATAATTTTACTGTAAAATACATACTTTTTCTGCTGGGAATTTCTGCAAGATGAAGATATTTAATAAGCCTAGGTAGAATATCCCAGGAGAGGACAATTATTTCCTCATTTCTGTCTCTGGCATTGTCAATGCCTATTGTTCTAACTTTCAGCTGTACCTGAGTTAGGCTCTGCTATGTGTAACCCCTTTGTGTCAACCTCAGTGAGTATATGGCAAAGGCATTTCAATTTTTCCTCTGTCTTCTGTCAACCCTTTATCAGGATCCCGAGTGTCCTGGAGAGGCAGGGACTGGAGCTTATCTAAGTCCTTATAATACACAATGCAGGATCCTCTTTACTGTTCTGCTGCTGTTAACAAATACAACTTGACTTTTTTCTTTGCCACCACAATTACAAAATGATTGTTGAGAAAAGCAGTGCTCAAACACACTTTTGTGGGATTTCACTTTCTGTGTCCCCCCTGTCAACCACGCTGCCCCTTGACAATGAACAAGTGATATAACCATCAGCAACCTCCTGCTGCTGATGCACTCATGGGAGAACTTACTGCAGTTTCCCCAAACCCAGAAGAGACGTCCTGAAGCTCAGCTTCCTAATGTCAACATCTCTCTCTCTTTTTTAAAAAAATCTCATTTTGTCCTTAAAACAACCAAGTTGGGAAAGACATTTGATATAATTCTAGACACCCAGAGGGCAGTGAATGATAATTATAGAGTTTAATACAATTATTTATCTTATAATAATTCATTCACGAATATTCTAGATCTTGAGAATATGTCTACTTATTCACTTATTCTTTTATTCATTTGTTTAACATGCTTTCATTATTTTCCCAGGTCTGTTTCTGGTCTGTGTTCTGATGCTATACATGTTCCAGAGTAGACATTTTCATGGAAACTTATAGTTTCTAGACAACAAAATGTTTTCCACATACTGTATTTAGTTATCACATAAAGAAAGTTATAGGTGTTAGTTATAACAATGTGTGACCTTGAGAAATAATTCTGTGAATTTTAGATATATAAAGTGAGAAAATAAATAAAATGCATGTCCAAAGGTGGTTGTGTTGATTTGAGCTAATCTAAGCAAGAAGCTAAGTTTGCGTCTGGCACATATTAGTGTCAGTAAATATTAACTCAGTGACATAAGATTTTGTGCAATTGTGAAGTCCTATGCATGTATAGTTGTTTTGTTTTTGAGCTCTGTCCTTCATTCATTCAATCGACAACTATTAATTGAGCACTTACAATGTGTCAGGCAATATTCTAGGCACTTGGCATCCATTAGAGAACCAAACAGACAATAAACTCTGCCCAAGGAGCTCATATTCTAGTAAGAGAGACAGACAATAAAACATAAATATAATAAATAAATTATATAGTGTATTTGAAAGCAGTATGTGCTATGAAAAGAAGAAAAAGCAGAACACAGCAAGAGGCCCTGGGTGTACTGAGAGATTACAGTTTTAAATAGGGTAATCAAAAAGGGAAGTGTTATTTGCACGTAGACTCCAGAAGGTGAAGCAATTAGCCAACAGATGTATAGTGGAAGAATGTTCAGGTAGAAGGAACAACCAGTGCCAGGATCCCAAGGTGGCAGTATGACTGATACATCTGATGAACACTAAGGAGGACGGTGTGCTTGGAAAGGAGGGGACCAGGAAGAGAGTGGGAAGAGATGATGTTAGAGAGTCAATAGGGACCAGATCACATGGGGTCCCATGCATCATGGCAAAGGTTCTTCATTTTACTCTGAATGGAATGGACACCCATTGTAGGGCTTTGAGTGAGCACTCTGGTTCTTGTGATGAGAATAGTCTGAGGTTAAGGTATGAGAATTAGGGAAACAGATTAGGAAGCAAGAGAGAGGGGATTGAAGTGTTGAGGGTGTGGAAGTAGTGAGAAGTAGATTCTGGTTACATTGTGAAGGCAAGGACAAAAGAAGTCCTAGTGGATTAGGTGTGAATTATGAGAAAAAGAGGAATCAAGAATGACACCAAGACTTTTAGGCTGAGCATTCAGAAAGCTGGAGTTGCCATCAACTGAGACATAAGGCTGCCAATAGAACATATGTTGGGGGAAAAGATCAGGAGTTTATTTCAGGGGTACATTGAGGTAAATTGGGCAATATTTACTCATTCTTTTTTTCTGCAAACATTTACTGAACATTATTTATAGAAAATAGCTGGAGGCCTTGCTGTCAAGCAACCCACAGTCCAGTGGGAAGAGTAGATGTGTAAACAAATGATTATAGACAGTGTCACAAACATGATGATGATGATATGTACCGAGGCAATGGGAACATAGAGGAAGTGACAGACATCCTTTTCTTTTTAAACTTTGAAACTGAGGTCTTGAAATTTAATTGATTTGCCAAAGGTCACAGTTAGTAGATAGCACAGCTGGACTTGAATACAGTTTCCTGACTCCCAGATTTGGGAAGCTTTCTTATATCCTGTAATTTGTGTCCTTGTAGAGCTAACCACTTTGTCAGTGCACAGGGAAGAGAAGGCATGAGAACCAAGAGCAATGTGACTGAGTTTGTGTTGTGCGTCCTTTTCCAGAGCAGGGATATGCAGCATGTGTGCTTCCTGGTCTTCTCCCTCTTCCACATGCTCACTGTCCTGGGGAACCTTCTGGTCATTGTCTCCATCAACGGCAGCAAGACCCTGAATGCTCTCATGTACTTCTTCCTCAGCTACTTGTCTTGCGCCAGCATGTGCTATCCATCCGCCACCGCACTCAAGATGATTGCCGACACTTTCATGGAGTGCAAGACCATCTGCTTCAATGGTTGCATGACCCAGCTGTTTTCTGCCCACTTCTTTGGTGGCACTGAGATCTTCCTCCTCACAGCCATGGCCTATGACTGCTACGTGGCCATCTGTAGGTCCCCCGAACTACGCAACCATCATGATCAGCGGATGTGTGGCCATCTGGCGGGGGGCCTCCTGAGTGGCCGGCTTTCAGCATTCCATCCTTCAGACCCTCCTTTTATGAGCCCAATGAGATCAACAAATTATTCTGTGATGTGCAGCCCCTGGCGCTCCCACAGACTCCAGGTAGGGTCAGTGAAATTGCCCATGAGAAAAGATTTTGGACTTTATGCGGGTGTCTCGGTCCGAGTCCACCGCCTTGGTGCCTTTCCTGGGTAAGCGCTGGAGATGTAGCAGAGGAGAAATAGGAAAAAATCCGTATACTCATGGACCGTATGTGTTTGATGAAAGCTGTCTCTTATTGAATCCTTACAAAATTCATTTCTGGAAATATTTTAGATTACTGATTTAATGATTTTGGTAGGTATGAGACAATTATGGTTTTCTATTTCTGTTTGAGTCAGTTTTAGTAGAAGATCGTACATGTACATATGCAGCTCATTTCATCAAGGCTTTTGAATTCGTGAAATATACTCATATTTTAATGTTAGTGGTGGGGAGGGGCATCCTTGGAGATCTATCCTTACACTTTAGATCAGCAGTACCTCAACGAGTGTGTTCTATTCAGGATCTGCTTGTTCCGCACTGAGATTTCTCAGATCACATATAATGCTCCTATGCCACGTTTACTTTATAGATTGATGCTGGAGCCCTTAGTTGATCTGTAGGCCAGGACTGCCATATACCATGTAAGGTGTCTGACATATTCTGAACCAGAGTGGGAGCTCCACATTGTGGAAAACAACGATGAACCCATTTCTGTGCTGATGTTAGCATATTTTAGTGAGTTGCAGTGCATGTGACTCTCGTTTAATGAATTTACATTATATTATCTTGTTTAAACTAACCATCTTGAAATGGACACACATCTAAAAAGTTTCTTGTGAATAATCCCCAGATAGAAAATAATACCAATAATGCAAACACACGCACCCACATCCTTTTAAATGTGATAACTCTCATTCTAAATATACATTTTGCTTTCAATGTACATAAAACCATTAAGGTTAGCAATATGTTTTATGATATTTTATTTCATATTTCTCATTCTTTAAAATTTTTGATGTATTTAAAAATATGCTGAATACCTGTTAGTTAAGTAGCACATGTAGATGATTTATTAATATATGAGGGTGAGTCAAAAATTATCCACACTCCTGTTATATTAAAACTTCTATCAATTCTACAGCCAGAGTGTGGATAATTTTATATAAATCAAAACATTTTAGTAATAGAGGTAGATTAAAAAATTGAGATTATTGTTCTGTTACCCAACTTTGTTTTCTCCTTCACCCAATGAAGTGTTTTTTTCTTTGTTTCTTGCTTATTTTCTCTTCTGTCCCAGGTTTTAACCTCCTTGAGGGCAGGAACCCTGTCTGGTCCACCACTGCATCCTCAGCATGTATCACAGTGTCTGGCACATGGTCGTAATTGCTAACATTTACTGAGCACATGCTGTGTGTAAGGCAGTGTTCTATGCTTTTTACACTGTCTTTCTGTACTCAAGTAAAATTTACATACCATAAAATCAACCACTTAAAAGAGTATAATCTAGTGGCATTTAGTCTGTTCACATTGTTGTGCAACCACCACTTCTATTTAGTTGCAAAATAACTCACCACCCCAAAAGGAAACCCCACACCCATTAAGCAGTAAATATTTATTCCCCGCTTCCTTCAAGCCCTGATAACCACCAATCTGTTTTCTGTTTCTCTGGCTTTAGCTATTGTGGATATTTCATATAAAGTGTATCATAGAACATGTGACCTTTTATGTCTGGCTTCTTTCACTTAACATGTCTTCAAGATTCACACATGGTGGCATGTATCATCACTTAATTCCTTTCTATGGATGAATAACATTTCATTGTATAGACATACCACATTTGTTTTTTCAGTCACCAGTTGATGGACATTTAGTCTATTTCCACCTTTTGCTATTGTGAATAGTGCTTTATGTGCATTTGTGTACAAGTACTTGTTTAAACACTTGTTTTCAATTCTTTGGGGTATATATCCACGAGTGGAATTGCTAGGTCACATGGTAATTCTATGTTTAACTTTTTGAAGGAACACACAGTGTTTTCCATAGCAGCTGAGCCATTTTACATTCTCACCAATCATGTACAATATCCTCGAATCCCTGCAAACACTTGTTACTTTCTATTGTTTCTCTTTTTTCTTCTTTCTCTTATCATCTCTTCTCATCTTTCTTCTTTTCTTTTCTTTTCTTTTCTTTTCTTTTTTTTTCTTTTCTTTCCTTTCCTTTCCTTTCCTTCCTTTTCCCTCCCTCCCTTTCTCCTCTCTTCTTTCTTTCCTTCCTTCCCGCCTCTCTTCCTCTCTCTCTTCCTTCCTTCCTTCTTTCCTTCCTTGCTTCTTTCTTTCGTTCTCTCCTTCCTTCCTTTACTTCCTTTCTTTCTGATTATATCCATCCTAGTGGGTGTGAAGTGGTATCTCATTTGATTTTGATTTGTATTTCCTTAATGACCCAGCAATTTAAAGAAGTGAGGCTTGTTGTTCCCTTGGCTGCCACAGATCTAGGGTGTGGCATATGGTAGTCAGGCAATTTAAATCTCCACAGCATCCTCACTGTGAAGCAACTGCCTCATACTTCTCCAAGCCTTCTGCTGGTTGTTAGATTTGACTAGAATTCCAGGTTCTGCAGAAGTTGATTCTGACAGTTTTTGCCAACTTATTAGTTGTTCCTGTGCAGGGGATGAAGCCCTAGTGTTCCCTGCTCTGCTATTTTCAGTGATACCACTCCTCCACTGACTCTTATAATCATCATAATTCCCTGAGGTAGGTAATTATATTATGTCCATTTCATGGATGAGTAGACTGAGGCACAGAGAGGTTAAGTTACTGGCCCAAGATCACAGAACCATAAATAGTAGATCCTGGATCCAGAGCCTGCAGTATTTACTGAACTGATGTCAGTAGGTACTTTATAAATGTGTGGTGTAGAATGCAGCAGAATATAAAAGTTAAACTTTCTTTTTTTGTGATAATGGTTTAGACTCTGGTTTTAATTAGATTGTAAAGCCCTATTGAGTGTCAGAAGCTTTTTTTTTTTTAAATCATTTATTTATTTATTTTATTGGTTGCATTGGGTGTTCTTTTCTGTGCACAGGCTTTCTGTAGTTTTGGAGAGTGGGGTCTACTCTTCATTGCAGTGTGCAGGCTTCTTATTGTGGTGGCTTCTCTTGTTGCAGAGTGTGGGCTCTAAGTGCACAGGCTTCAGTAGTTGTGGCACATGGGCTCAGTAGTTGTGGCTCACAGGCTCTAGAGCACAGGCTCAGCAGTTGTGGCCCTTGGGCTTAGTTGTGCTGCGGCATGTGGGATCTTCCCGAACCAGGGCACAAACCCATGTCCCCTGCATTGGTAGGCCGATTCTTTTTTTTTTTTTTTTTTTTTTATTATTGGCCATGTTGGATCTTTTTTTGCTGTGCATGGGCTTTCTTTAGTTGCAGTGAGTGGGGGCTACTCTTCATTGTGGTGCGTGGGCTCCTCATTGCCGTGGCTTCTCTTGTTGTGGAGCACAGACTCTAGGCACATGGGCTTCAGTAGTTGCAGCACATGGGCTCAATAGCTGTGGTTCACGGGCTCTAAAGTGCAGGCTCAATAGTTGTGGCACACAGGCTTAGTTGCTCCGCAGCATATGGGATCTTCCTGGAGCAAAGATCGTACCCTTGTCCCCTGCATTAGCAGGCAGATTCTCAACCACTGCGCCACCTAGGAAGCCCGGCAGGTGGATTCTCAACCACTGCATCAACAGAAGCCCAAAGCTTCTTGAATAGACTAACAAATAAACTTTGATTGAAAAAGGGGAGGAATAGAGGCCAGAAGATGAGGAAGCATGGTCCAAATAATGTAGTGTGTTTACCAAATTATTTCATCTTTTTCTTCTGGGCACACGGAGTGCATTTCCTGGCCCCCTTACATCCATGTGTGGTCTTAGCACTAATGGGTGGAAATGATGTACCCATTTAAGTTTAATCCATAAAATGTCCCCAGTGATCCTCAACCTATCTTTGTTGGCTACCTGGGAGCAGATGCCCCAGCAGATGGTCCTGTAGTACCAGGATATTGGAGGCATCACAAATTAGAATAGGCCTGTGTCTGGGAGTCACCGTTTAGTGCAGAGCTGCCCACAAGACCTGCCCGATTAGGCAAATCTGCATTGGACTTAGTGTGAATGAGAAATAAACTTTTATTGGGATTAAGCTACTGAATTTTGGGCTAGTTTGTATTCAAACAGCATTTCTAGCCCATGTCAATTAATACAGGGGCTAACGGGTAGGGTTACTAATTAATTTATCTGAGAAAATGAGGAATGGAAGAGGTAGGGATGGGGGCACCTAGGAAGGGCTGGCTGAATGGACCATTCCGAGGAGGCACTGTTCATGGGACAGGAGCTGTCCTGGGTAGAGCCCTTTTCGTGCTACACCACAGTACTGCACTAATCACCATCTTTCTAACCCTCTCAACACCCTTACTTGGGGGTGTTTCTGAAATGAGGAAACTTGAGACTCCTGAACTAAATTAGTGGTTAGTGGAGCAGCAATGCATTATAGAATAAACAAATGCTGATAATCACATTTGCCCTGCCTTCTACACAATATTCTGGTCAACAGATGTGTTAATGAATGACCAAATCCTTTGAAAAATTCAGTGCACAAATAAGAGAAAGCACAATTCTTACTATTCACAGTTTTCAACTCTAGTTTGCCTCTGGGTTATGTTGTTGCAATCCTGAAAATGCTTCCTGATCCCAAATTACATCCCTCCAAATGAGCCATTATGTCTACTAGATTGACCATGCTGTGAGGGAAGAAGCAATGTTTTCTTTGTTTGTTTGTTTTCTATATGACCCTCCTTAGCCTGAAACTCCACAGTGCTCAATGTCCAGCTCAAAGATGTCAGTTCTCTTGGATGGAAGGATGAACAGGTAGGCTGAAGGCCAGAGACGTACAGTGACTTGATAAGGCTGTAGTTTTTCTGAGATGGACTCAAGCTCTTAATTTCCACCATTTTCCTACACTTTCATTACCTTTTCTGAGCTGCTCTTGCCCTTTCTTTAAAATAAGATATTAGATTTATAAACTTTCAAATGCCCGTACCAGATTTTATGTTCCTCCTCTTCAAGAAAAATTTAATAGATTGCATTAGTTTTGCTTTTACGGTTTCATCATGTACCCTCTGTGTAATAAATGACCATCAGAAGGAGGAAATAGTCAAATGCATAAAGCAGGTGACATTAAGTGAGAGCATGCTAAAGATTTAGAGCCAGGGATTAAAAACCATCATTTGAGAGTGGGGATGCTGAAAAAGTCACAGAGGGAGGAGGACCACTAAGTGTTCTAGGACCTCTAAGGGAGGTGAAGGGAACATTTTAGAAGATTTTTTGGATTAACGCTTTAAAAAGATGACACTTTAGTCTTTCAGCATATTAAAGATGATGGCGGAATTTGTATTTAGGGTGAATACTACTGTTTTTTAAGAAAAACCATTTCCCTTATCATTTGACTTTTATAAAGGCAAGGTCCTGCACCTCTAGAGAGAAGTTGAAGCAAAGAAGAGCTAAGCTGCCCTTCTTAGTTTAGCCATATGTAATAAAATGTATTAGTAATACAAATATAAGTATAAAATAATAAGATTAAAGGGTGATTCTTTTGGGTGAATAAGTTGTAGTGATGCTAACTCATTATTACTGTCTCCAAAGGGCTGGAGGTAGGCATCTGGGGCTCTGGATAGGAGGAAGAGAAGGTCCAACAGATGTGATGGAGCTTGAGGAAGCAGCCCCAAGAGATGGAGACAAGCCAATCTAGAGACTCCTTAAAGGGAAAAAGAGGGGATAAATGTATATGTGTGGCTGATTCAGTTTGCCGTACACCTGAAACCAACACAACATTGTGAATCAACCATATTCCAATAAAAATTAAAGAAATAAGGGCTCAAAAGGGAGGGGTATAGGGATATATATATATACACACACAGCTGATTCACTTTGTTGTACACTGGAACTGGCACAACAGTGTAAATCAATTACACTCCAATAAAAACTTAAAAATAAAAATAACAAAAAGGAAAACAAAGCTCCCTAGCATGTGGTATGCTTGGTGGCCACTGAGAACACTGGTGTCTGATATTAACATTTAGAATTTCCTTTTCATTACCCTTCTTTCTTTATGCTATGCTCAGGTCATATAATTCAGCCACATGCTGAAATGAAGGAAAATGGGTGCTGGAGAGGCACAGGGGAGGTTAGATGCACATGGTTATGGAAAAGCAACATTGATGATAATAGTGATAATGGTGCTGATAATAGAAGTAATGATAGCAAATACTCACATAGCAGCTAGTATGTGCCAGGCATTGCTCTAAGCATTTTATATAAACTCTCTTACTTTATCCTCATAATCACGTTATGAGCTAGGCATCATTTTTTCCAGTTTCATGGAGATGTCATTGACATATATACACGTGTAAGCTTAAGGTGTACAATGTGATGATTTGATATATGTATAAAGTGTGAAAATAATTATCATAATAGGTTAGTTAACACCTCCATCTTCTCACATAATTACCACTTTGTGTGTGTCTGTGTGTGTGTGTGTGTGTGTGTGGTGATAACATTCAACTCCTACTCTCTTAACAAATGTCAAGTATATAATACATATAGCTAATTATAGTCACAATGCTGAACAATAGAACTAATAAGTTCCCAGGTAGGTACTATTTTTAGCCCCATTTTACAGGTGAGGAAACTGAGGCACAGAAGGTTAATGGTTAAATAATTTGCTTAAAGGGAAAAACCTGAAGCAGAAACCCAGATGCTCCAGAGTGATTTCCTGAAGGCACCCAAGAGAGCATGTTAAGTTGTTTTGTTGGGATAGTAACATAAAGTGTGACCATGGAAGACTGGAAAACATGGGGCCACAGGTTCAGCACTGGTGACAACCTTTGTCCACTTCTCTATATTTCCACATTCTGGCCCCGGTTCACACTCAATAGACATCGCAGCCTCTGAGACAGGGTCTCACTGGACTTTGATGTTTAAATTCCTGGTCCAGTGTCAACTTTTTCTAGTTGACTGGGAGGAAGGAGTCAGTCCCTTTCAGGAGCTGATGCTTCAGCTCAGACACGCAGGGAAGTGACCTTCAAATTGTTCCAGTTTTCAGGGCAAGAAGGACAGTTGGATTAGGATGTTTCCATTCTGGTGGATGTTAGATATTTCATGATTTCATCCAAGAGGTCAGATATCAAGGCTTTAGAGCTGCTCATCTAGGGGATGGAGGAGCCATCTCTTCCCCTTCCTGTTTTCCCCACTGTGGTTCTAGAGAGCCAGCAGGGACTCAGGACCAGCTTTAGGTGAGTTCAGTGGTTGAAGCAAGTGAGATGTTGGGAACCACCTTTACAGGCAGAATCCAAAATTTCAACTGGTATTTCAGAAATTTCCAATCCTCAAGACTTTTCCTAGAGAAATATCCAAGCAACAGAATAAACTACACACTATTCAAGTCTTTCAACTTTGCTGTACAAATAATTTTTCTTTCCTTTTTGATATCTTTTCTATTAAATTCAAATTTTCTATAATTTCCTATGTAAGGAGACAGTGAAATAACATTTCATTCTTTGTAATGAACGTAAGTTCATTTTTCTCTTTTTTGAATTTTGATCAAAGTTTCCAAAATCCTGTTGTATACCTGTTTTAAGAGTTCAAATTGAGACAAAAAGACATATAAATAACAGCAATCAACAGCTTACTTTTTCTTGAGATTTGCAGTATCTACAATCTGTTCATTTATTTTTTTTTCATCTGATTTTATCAACACCCTTCAAAGGTCGGTAGAATAATTTTTGGCATCTCTATTTTTTCAATAAATTTACTTATTTATTTATTGGTTCATTGGGTCTTCCTTCCTGCACACAGGCTTTATCTAGTTGTGGCAAGTGGGGGCTACTCTTCATTGTGGTGCATGGACTCCTCATTGTGTGGGATTCTCTTGTTGCAGAGCACTGGCTCTAGGCATGTGGGCTTCAGTATTTGTGGCACATGGGATCAGTAGCTGTGATTTGAATTCTTTAGAGCACAGGCTCAGTAGTTGTGGTACATGAGCTTAATTGCTCTGCGGCATGTGGGATCTTCCTGGAGCACAGATCAAACCCGTGTCCTCTGCATTGGCACTGCACCACGTAGGAAGTCCCAGCATCTCTATTTTAAAAATGAAGATGCTGAGGCTCAAACTGGCTGAATAGAGGAACTGTGACCTTCATGGTTTAATGGCTATTTCAGAATCTCAGGATCTAATAGTATTAAGAACATGTCATCAGAATTGGACATGGAACAGCCCGATCTAGTGCAGAGTCCCCCACCCATTTGTAATAGACATAAATTTATTTTGCATGATTTCTTCCCCTGCCCTCTGCCAGCCCCTTGTGATAGGGATGCACAAAGGCAAATAATACAAGCTCTTTCATAAACAGACTCAGCTTCTCTTTAATCAAATTGTATTTTCAACCACCTTTGTCTGTGAAGATCAATGGGTTTACCTGGCGGTTCCATAGTACCTTCTTCTGTGATTCTGCAGCATTCTGTAAAAGAAGTTCTTTTGATTGTTTTAAATTTTTTTATGACTCATAATTGTGGACGGAGACTAGAAGCATCAACAATTGTCAGTGTGTTGAAATTGATGAGCCTTAATCAGCAGTTTGGATGTCAAGGGTTGGAGCTTAGTTATAGGGAAGAGTATTGCAGAATTTGAAATAAAAAGGTCCCAAGCTTAGGAAGGCTGGATGGGGTAAAGAAAGTGGTGAAGCATAGGGAAATGGGTGGGGAGGCTTAGGCCATACAGTGGCAGCAGCAAAGTACCCAGGACTTCAGAGATACCATTGATTAGAATGTTTATCACATCCAGGCTCTGTACAAAGACTTGATGTGCACTGTTTTCATTGACTGCTCTTTGAAAACTCAGAGTGTAGCAGTACTCTTATTTTCATTTTATAGAGAAGAACATTGAGGCTTTAAGTGGTTGTCCATGACTACATGGAAGATAGATGGCAGAGGAAGTATTCAAATCTAAATGTGTTTATGTGAGACTATAGTACGGTGAAGCCTACAGACTCTAATACAGGACTGTCAGAGTGCAAGCCCTAGCTCTGCCACTTATTATCTGTAAGTTTCTCAAATATATCTTTCACCTTCTTCCTCTGCAAAATGAGGATAAAAACAGCAATTTAACTTATAAGGATGTTATGAGGATTAAACAACCTGATGTATTAAAGCAGTTAGGATAGTGCTTGGTGAAGACTAAGTGCTACACAGGTTGGCTCTTATACTGCCATCTGTGCTCTCGGTCCATGATGTTCTACTCTGAAAAGGTCCCTATCAGATTTGTCACTTGCAGAAGCTGCGTTTCCCTTTTTGCAACAAAGCTGGGAAAGGGAAAAAGGGTACAGCTTCCTGGTCGATACAGGAATCTTTTCTCCAACATTTCTTATACCTGGGTCTCTTTCTTCCTTTGACACTCAATGATTTTCCTCTAATTCTTATCATATTGGGCATTGGCAAGTTGGGAGACTTAGCTCCTTAAGGTGGGTGGGGTGAATGAAAGTTTTTTGTTGAATCAAAACTTAGATAAGCATAGACATTGCCTTAATATAATTGGGATACAGTGTGAGTAGGAGTATTTTGCCAGATGGGATTCTAATTTACAGTTAGTTAAGGCAGGGCATCTGTTCTCCTTCCTCCTGTAGGTTCCTTTATGTAGTGAATAAGCAGATAATCATTTAATAGAGTCTTTCACTAAGGTCACAAAGCTTTTTTTTTTTTTTTTTTTAAAGTTTGATTCATCATTGTGTACTGCAGAGAGACTGGCAACATTTAGCTAGAGAGATTTCACCAAGTCCAGAAAAAGCAAAACCCAGAAGTATGTATGATTTAGAAAGCAAGAAGGAAGGGCAATTTAACTTCTTATATGTTATACTCTCCACAGCACAGGCATGAAGTGGAAGTTAATGTGCAAGGAGAGAAACAGAGAAGTTGGGCAAGTCTCCAGCTGCAACCAAGTCAATGTCTCCCCATTCTACTTTAGTTTGCTTTACATCGATTTGTGTTACTGTTGGAAACACAACAGAAAAATGTATCTAACCTCATTGCAAAGTCCAGAAAGAAAGATATATTTCAAAAAGTATAGACTATATATGCAGAGATTTCAGGAGATTCTAAATATTCATGGATTTCTCAAGTGTCATTTTATCTATGTGGAACCCTGCTGCAAATTGTCAGAGATGTACTCCAGTTGAATTAGGAAATCAATGTCTGCCAAATGATCCATTTCAGATCAATACAACAAATTAAAATTTAGATAACTAGATTATTATTTTCATATAATAAGTTAGATATCTAGTACCCAGTGATGCTAAAGTTAACAAACACACTCACATTTGTGATTAACGAGATGAATAGGTACAAGAATTTTGGAACAGTAAGTTAGGAGGGATAAAGGGAATTGGGTGTGGCTAAAGGAAATCTTGTAACATTTTCTCCCTACAAGTAGTTCTGTTACAAATAAGTTTCTCTTTTGACTTTACAGGCAACACTATACCTGCATCCTCAGTGTCCTCAGACACTACTACAGACTATCAGAAAATTTTTCATGCTGGGACTCACAGAACCCAGAAACCCTAGCTAGAGCAATTAGGCAAGGAAAAGTAATAAGAAGCATCCAAATTAGAAAGGGAGAAGTAAAAGTGTTTCCAGAAGACATGAACTTATATGTAGAAATCATGTCAGACTCCACCAAACAAACAAGCAAACAAACAAACAAGCACACAAACAAACAAAAAATCACCCTGTTAGAACTAAGCAACAAATTCAATAAAGTAGCAGGATACAAAATCAACCTACAAAAATCAGTTATATTTCTATACAGTACACTAACAGAAGTCTATCTAGAAAGGAAATTAAGAAAATAATTCCATTTTATAACTGTGTCAAAAAGAATAAAATACTTAGAAATAAATAACTAAAATATGAAAGAGTTGTAAACTTAGAAATTCAAAACATTGTTGAAGAAAAGTAAAAAGCACACAAATAAATGAAAAGACATCATGTGTTCATGGATTGTAAGACTTAATATTGTCAAGCGATTAGACAATAAAAGAAATGAGAGGGAGGGTGTGGGGAATTGAGGTGGGGGGAATACGGGGATATGTGTATAAAAACAGATGATTAAACTTGGTGTACCCCCCAAAAATAATAAATAAATAAATTAAATTAAAAAAAAAGAAATGAGAGACTTTCAAATTAAAAAGGAACAAAATAAAAGTATCTGTTTCCAGATAACATAAATTTATATGTAGAAATAATGAAAGACTCCACACACAGAAAAAAAAAAAAAAAGTTAAAACTAAATTCAGTAGAGTAGCAGTATACAAAATCAACATACAAAAATCAGTTACATTTGTATACTGTACACTAACATCAAACTATTCAAAAAGGAATTTTAGAAAGGAATCCCCATTTACAATAGTACCTAAAAGAATAAAATACTTAGAACTAAACAACTGAAAATATGAAAGACTTGTAAACTGAGAACTACAAAGCATTGGTAAAAGGAAGTAAAAAGAACACAAATAAATGAAAAGACATTCTGTGTTCATGGATTGTAAGACTCAATATTATCAAGCTGTCCATATATTCCATGTATTCTACAAAGGTGACACAATCCTGATCAAAATCTCAGGGCATTTTTACCACATAAATAGAAAAAAAAAATTCTAAAATTCATATGGAATAACAAAAGACCACAAATAGCAAAAGTAATACTGAGAAGAGGAATGAGGGAGACATCCAAATCCCTGACTTCAAAATATATTACAAAGCTATAGTAATTAAAACAGCATAGTACTGGCACAAAGACAGACATAATGACCAGTGGAACAGAATGCAATTCCCAGCAATAAAACCATGCTTATATATATGGTCAATTGATCTTTGACAAAGATGCCAAGAACACACAGTGGGGAAAGAATACTCTCCTCAGTAAAGGTTGCTGGAAAAGTTGGGTATCCATGTGCAAAAGAATACAATTATTTTTCATCATACATAACAATAAGCTCAAATGGATCAAAACTTAAATATGAAGCCTGAAACTGTAAAACTGCTAGAAGGAAACATCGTGGAAAAGCTTCATGATGTTGAACTGGGCAACAATTTCTTGGATATGACACCAAAAGCACAGGTAACAAAAGCTACATCAAAATAATAATAATAAAAAAATACTTGTGTACAAGAAGGGAAACAGTCAAGAGAGTGAAAAGGCAACCTATGCAATGGGAGAAAATATTTGCAAACCGTATACATGATGAGAAGTCAATATCCAAAACATATAAATAACTTGTACCACTCAATAGCAAAAATAGCTTTTTTTATTTTTTAATGGACAAAGGACTTGAATAAACATTTCTGCAAAGACATACACATGTTCAACAAATATTCAAAAGTATGTTCAACATCATTCATCATCAGGGAAATGTAAATCCAAACCAAAGTGCGATATCACCTCACATCTGTTAGAACGTCTGTTATATGAAACACAAGAGATAACAACTGTCAGCAAGGATGTGGAGAAAGGAGAACTCTTGTCTCACTATTGATGGGAATATAAATTGGTACAGGACTTTTGGAAAACAAGATGGAGGTTCCTCAAAAAATAAAAAATGGGACTACCATATGCCCAGTAACCCCACTTCTGGGTATTTGTCAAAATAATTTAAATTAGGATCTCAAGGAAGTATTTGCACTCATATGTTAGTTTCAGCATTATGCACAATGGCCAAGATATGCAAACAACATAAATGTCCATCAGTAGATGAATTAAATTTCTACTGTGGTATATACTTACATGCAAAATTATTCAGCCTTTTAAAAGGAAGGAGATCCTGCCATTTGCAGCAACATGGATGAACCTCGAGGTCATTATTCTGAGTGAAATTAGTCAGTGATAGAAGGATAAATACTGCATAATTACATTTATATGAATTATATAAAATATATTCATAGAAACAGTGAAATAATGGTTCCTAGGGGCTGGAGGAAGGCAGGAATGAAAAGTAATTATTCAACGGATAAGAAGTTTCAGTCTGAGAAAATGAAAAAGTTATGGACATGTTTACATGACAATGTAAATGCATTTAATACCACTGAACTGCACACTTAAAATGGTGAATTTCCTGTTATGTGTGTTTTACTACAATAAAAATATCAAGGGAGAGGGATAGATTGTGAGTGAGGTTGGCAGCGAGCAAAGGAACAAAATTGTTAACTATCAAGGATAGAGCTGAAAGTATTGCTTCCCTCCCTGTTCTGAACTTCAGGAGTGCATTAATTTGGTTAAAAGTAGACTGATGACAAAGAAAGGCGATTCTGTGCAGGATTCCAGACAGGTCTTCATCACTTCAGAAACTGAGGGAAAGAAGATTATAGTGGAGCCTCCTTTCTTCAGTGTTTCTATTCTCTACCTCTGGATATCTTTATACATGAGTGCTTGGCTGAGTGTGATTTCCTCAGTGGCTACTCTGTGAAAGCACAGAGTACAGTAACTTTGTTGTAAGTTCCCATGATTCTCTCTCTGTGTGGCAGAGAGAAATGCTATATAACCCATCATGAGAATCTGTCACCTAGGTACTAATTCGAAAGGAAGTTGATATGTCTATGACTTTTAAATTAATCTTTGGGAGCTGGAAATCCTGCCTTCTAAGTCTCCTCAGTCAGTCACTAATAAAAATGCCACAATGTTCCAGGGTAGTCTGGCACATAATTTTGAAGACTGGCACATAACTTTGAAGACTGGCATTTCCATTCCCAGGGCAACCATACCATTCCAAACGGTCGTGTTTCAGAGAGAAATCCATTCTCTGAACACTGACCTATGCCCAAAACCACCCCCTATATCCTCTACCAGGCTCACTAACATCAAAATGAGCCACAAAGACCTATCATCAAGCTTTTCACTTACGTTACCTAAGTCCCATCCTAAACTATACACAGAAGTATATGCTTAACCAAAGCTCAACTACATTTCTAAAACTGGCCTCTAATTGTTGTGCGTGGGAGCCAAGTGGGAGTAAAGTCCTTGGCTAACACTTCAGCAAAGACTCCAATAGGACCAATTACTAATCCTCTGAGGACCTGAGAGGTCAATGCATTACCAAACCCTTACCTTTTGTGAAGGTCTATTTAAACATTTCTCTAGAGTCAATAAGAAATAATTACAAAGAAGGACCTTTAAGTAAATAACAGCCACAGAGCCACACATCAACAAGTTGAAGATCTGTTTAGAAGACACTGCTCCCAAGGTTAGTATGGGTTACAAGGAGGGCTTAACTCAGGAATAAAAAGAATCCTCTCCACATTGTTCAGGGACTTTTCAGGACACAAAAATTCAGCAGAATTGATTTGAGAAAATCATGCCCAATTAAATGTATTTTATTTACTTATACATTTTATAATTCCTTATACTAGCTTACCTTGATTTGAATAATTTTTTCATAATAGATATTTTGAAGATGCATCTATACTCTCCTGAGAAGCCAAGTGAGTCTAAATTAAAATCTAGAGTTTTAAAAAAGTTTCATAACTAAACAGTTCATTTTCTGATTAAATCCAGACTGATGATGGGAACAAAAATAAACTAAAATATCCAAGACTGGGAGAGCTATCTAAAGAGATAAGAATTCCAGTGTTTCCCGTTAGTTTATGGAGTTTATTTGCAGCTGTGAGGCAAATATCTGTTGGGAAGCAAGCAATGATTGGATTCAATATAAAAACTGAGGAATGAAAAAGCAACTAATCCAAATCCCTTTTCCCAAAATTTAAGTACATTAGCTTAATTTAGCCAATTTCCCTTCACTGAAATAATTTTTATAGTTAGATTCTGTGAATTGAAGTTTAATTTTTCTCTCTAAAAATGAATTTGGACACAATGATGTGAAAATATCAATAGAAAACATTGTTTCTAAGACAATGTCTCAAGACACTGTTGAGAACTAAAGTCACTTTATAGGATTATGGTTAATATTTATGTATCACTAAGTAGGTTGATTCTGTAGCTATGATGAAATATTTTCAGTATTGAATTTAAAATATCATCACTCAGAAATATTGTGATCTTTCCAGGTGGACCATGCACTCACAACCCAAGATGAATTGATGGAAAGTATGAGCAATGTAACAGAATTTATCCTGCTGGGCCTGACCCAGGATCCAGAATTGCAGAAACTCTTATTTGCTGTATTTTTAATCACCTTCTTGATCACACTGGCAGGTGATCTGCTCATTTCAGTCACCATATTCATCAGCCCAGCCCTGGGTTCTCCCATGTACTTTTTTCTGTCCTAACTTGTCCATTATAGATGGTTTCTACTCTTCTTCCATAACACCCAAATTGATCTTTGACTTGATCTCTGAAAAGACCACCATATCCTTCAGTGGCCATATGACTCAGCTCTTTGCTGAACATTTCTTTGCTGGAGCTGAAATCGTCTTGTTAATGGTCATGGCCTATGACTGCTGTGAAGCCATCTGTAAGCCCTTGCACTACATGACTGTCATGAGGCGACCTGTGTTTATTTTCCTGGCTGGAATGGCTGGGGCTGTAGGTTCTTGTTATGGAGGATCCCGATTTTTTTCACTGTCCAGTTACCATTCTGTGGCCCCAATGTCATTGACCATTGTATGTATGATTTAATACCTCTCCCGGAGCTAGTCTACATGGGCACTCACACTTTGGGGCCCCTGATCACTGCAAACAGTGGGTCACTGTGTTTGCTAACTTTCTCAATGCTGGTTGCTTCTTATGTTGTCATCCTGCACTCACTGAGGACTCATAGCTCTGAAGGGCACCACAAAGCCTTGTTGACCTGTGCCTCTCATGTCACAGTTGTCATCTTATTCTTTGTATCTTGTTCATTCTTGTGCCTAAGACCCACGACCTCCTTCCCCATTGACAAAGTTATGACTGCATTTTGCACCACAGTAGCTCCTATGTTGAATCCTTTAATCTACACCCTGAGAAATGCAGAAGTGAAAGATGTCACGAAGAAACTCTGGGGAAAAATAATGAAAACCGGTCATAAATAAATCCTGTATGGAGTACTTAGGCAAAAAACAAAGCAAAACAAAACTAGTGACTTTTGATAAGGATTTATCCCCTTCTCAGTTGATTGAACTTGTGACACAGTATCCTGTCTGGGTTAATTTTCTTCAGGAGTTCATATACTGTGAGCCAGGGCTGACATCCATTCAGGCAATGTAGACACAGTGCCTAGAGTCCAAGATAGTTTTAGGAGCTGCTGAAATGTTTTAATTTATTTTAAAACAAGAAGAAAAATGAATATAATCCCAATGTAACTTGGATTATACTCATCTATATAGCAATGCAGTCATAAAATATAATTTTAATATATTTATGGAGAAATGTACCCACATTGACAAAAAGTACCAAGGGCCCACAAAAGTCATAAATTTGCCCTGATTGTGGGTATGAAATAGATCAACAACAATGTTCTTGAACACTCATTATACCCAGCACCATAGCTAGAACAAAATTTTGTTTTAAAAGAGGGAAAATGACTACACATGAAAAAAGTGTAGAACAGTAGGAAAAGTCTTCAAAAAGGACATTCATCAAAATATACTTTTTCTGATTTTCCTAAGTTTGAGACATTTATAAATGTTCTCCCAACACAACAATAAAAAAGCTTATCACAATCCCAAGATGAGAGCATTTGCACACAAATGTACTTTTCAAAAATTACATTTACATCATTCTCTGTAGTATACAATAGTGTGAAAAAAGAATTGAAAACAGAATTGGCTGGCATAAAGGAAACATAATTGAAAAAGTTCGTAGAGTTAAGGCAGAAAATATCTGTACATTAAAGTCTGGTTTTAGACACTGACAAAGGAAAAGAAGATTCTGAAAATGGAACAGCTGTTATAGGAAATTACTAGTGATTTAAGAACAAGTGATTGTCACAGAACTGGACAACAGTCACAAATCTGGATTATAGGAAAGAATCCATGCCATGAACATAATGAAATTCTAAGATATTCAGAAATAGATGCTTTGAAGTCAGAGATTAAGAGCTTTGGATCAAAAAGGCTCAATATCTCTTATTATCTCCAGCATTCATCATTCTAGTAAATGTTAGCAAATTGTTTCACCTCTCTACCTGTTGTTTTTTTCCACCTGTAAAAGGGAAACAACATTATGTACTTCCTCAAGATGTGAGGACTAAAGGACTTAAATTGGAAAATTTAGTCAGCTGAAAAAATGAAAATCACTCAGACCCTGTTACAGCCTTCAGAGATGCCACCAGAGCATAACATAAGCTGGGACCTGTGGTTTCTGACAGGACACCCCAGGAACAGGGCAACTGTGATTCACTAACCATAATCACAGGGAGACCAAAGATCTGTCCCAGCCTCACTTCACTTCAAAATGCTAGGTCATATCAGCCAGTGAGCATGTCTCTGGGTGTTGAGAGCTAGCCCATCATCAACTCCCTATTCTAGGATTAAAACGCCCTTAAATATTTCTATAGTTAGCAAATGGGAGAGCTGTTGGATCAACTGTGAGATACTTGAGCAGAACTTATTTCAGAAGCTCTCACTGATGATGGATCCTGTCCTTATCCCTTCCTCTGGAAGAAAGAGGAGAAGGGAGAGTCCAGGGCAAGAGACCAAAAGGCTGATCTCTGTACAGAGCCTGTGATTCTGGGGAAGAGGTCAGAAACTTGTTTTCAGATTTCTCAGCAAAGTAATTCTGGCATTTCTCATGTTCTCAGGACTTTATATCAGGTTAGATTTATTGTATATAAAAAGACTTTAAAAATAGATGTTTTGCCATAATTTCCTGTGAGTGATCATTTTGTAAATATAGGCAAGCAGCTGTGTGCTTACAAAGTCAAATTTATCATTTAAACACCTGGTTGTAATAGGATGATATAAAAACAATGATGATGATGACACTCATGAAAACATGATGATGATAGCTGTTTACTGAGCCCTTTCTGTGAATAAAGTCTTGTTTTGGAGGCAGCAAATTTCTGACCTTAATTTATGTCTTTAATTTAATTTAAGCCTCTGTCTAAAATAGTTCTTAAAAAATAATAAATGCTGGAGAGTGTGTGGAGAAAAGGGAACACTCCTACACTTTAGGTAGGAATGTAAATTGGTGCAACCACTATGGAGGTTCCTGAAAAAATTAAAAGCAGAACTAGCATATGATCCAGCAGTTGCACTCTTGGACATATATATGGACCAAACCATAATCTGGAAAGATACATGCACCCCAAGACATGGAGCTAGCTAAATGTCTACTGACAAGCAAATGGATAAAGAAGATACGTATATATGAGGGAATATTACTAAGCCATAAAAAAGAATGAAATAATGCCATTTGCAGCAACATGGTTGGACCTAGAGATTATCATATTAGGTGAAGTAAGTTAGAAAAAGACAAATATCATATATCACTCATACGTGGTTCCTAATTAAATATATATATATATATATATATATATATATATGAACTTATTCAAAAAAAAAAGAAACAGACTTACAGATATTGAAAACAAACTTATGGTTACCAAAGGGGAAGCATGGAGCAGGGAAGGGATAAATCAGGATCATGGGATGAACATATACACACTACTATATATGAGATAGATAATCAACAAGGACCTACTGTATAGCATAAGAAACTCTACTCAATATTCTGTGAAAACCTATATGAGAAAATAATCTAAAAAGGAATGAATATATGTATATGTATAACTCAATGACTTTGCTGTAAACCTGAAACTAACACAACATTGTAACTCAACTGTACTCCAATAAAATTAAAAAAAAATACTTCTTTATTTGAACTTAATGGTGAACCTGCCCTTAGGATGCTGTGAATATCAATAAATCAGCACTAGTATAAAAAATTATGACAGCTTTTCTTAATGTGAGTTTACTATGTGCATAGTGCCTTATATTCATTTCGTTATTTAATTCTCACTACAGCCCAATAAGTGCTGTAATATTGATATTCCCATTTCATAAATTAAGAAACAAAGGTCAAAGAGGTTAATTACATTGCTTGAGATCAATTTAGCTAAAATTCGGCTGAATCAGAATTCAAATCTAAGCCCATCTGATCCAAAGTCTTCATGCTTTACCAAACTGATTTTGCATCCCCTTAATATAAACAACAAACTAAATTTCACACTTTCTCTTGAATCTTTGGAATTCTCTTCTTGCAACTCTTTGGCCTACATTGTTTAAACCAGTTTGAAGGTGCATTTTCTGTCATGGATAGACCTGAAATGCATGAGTCTGTGAAGAACCAGCTAGTGACTAGTTGGTAATTTATAGCTCCATGAATGTTTTGATTCCAATGTAATGGGAACTTCCTTTGAAATTATTTTCTTTTACATCTGCACCCTTATACATAAAGGAGCACCCTATGGCTTATATAGTAGTACTGTCCTCTGTTAATTTTTTTTTTTTAATTAGCAAACATGCTTGATAGGAGTATGTGTTCATTCTGCTGCTGTCCATTAAAATTAGATAAATAAATAAAACAAAACTGCTTGATGTAAGGAGTTCAAGAGAGGTAGAAAACTATATTTTAAGTAGCTTCCTAGTAGCCACATAACAATGAGCTGTGGAATAAAAATATCAAATATAGGTCCTCTCTTTTTACTCCACAAGTATATTTTCAACAGTAATTAAAATGCAGAGGCTCACATTATGCTGGTATTTATTCTTCTATTTCCCACTGGCAGGGAGAGAAACTAACATTCATTTGACTAGTATCACCTGTCAGATATGATGTTCTTCATACTCAATCTTCTTTCATAAGAGCATAAGGATAAAACTGGACAGTTTTGGACAAACATCTCTTTTGCCTAAGATGACTTGTAAGCTGAACAAAGAAATAATTTAGCCCCAGAGAGTAACTTTTAGGATGGTAGAGGTTTAACCAAGTTTATAGAAGTTGAAAGAGGAAGTGGAGGAGGAGAAAAAGATGCTGATGGCTAGAAGGATATCTACAAAATTGTTGATGGTGATTATATCTAGGTAATGGGTTTACAAGTGGATTCTCTCTCTCTCACACACACACACACACACATGCATGTGTGTGTTTTCAATCTTTCTTATTTTCTAAATTCTAAAATAGATAAGTGTTTGGGAGGAAAACAATTTTACTTCATCTCCAAAATGGAGATACTGCTTCCTTTGTAAACAAGATTAGTAATGATTTATTAATCATCTAGAAAACTTCTGTTGATGTTTACTCATGTATTTATTCTAGCAGGCTGAAATTTTTCAAAAATAAGCAGCATTTATAACATAATTGGGCCATTGCTAATCATAATTTGGACAACAAAAACCAAGAAGGTACTAGATCAGTCCTCTATGCTATTTAATATTTTAACTGTACAAAAAACAAAGATGCTTTTCAAATTTCAACTAAAGCTAAGTATTCTTTTCTAGAAGCCTCTTGAGTCTGGCAAAAAGATAGGTTATTCTTTAATAACTCTAACTATGATTTCATATTTTGTAGTTAATTGGAAAATTAGCTCAACTATACTTTTGTTATCTAACAGCAGAAATGAATAGGTATAGAATTCAAGATCTATTATTCCTAGCTATTATTAACTACACCATCAAAAAGTGGTAAAGTTAAAAAGACAATATTTATTTTGCCTAATAATTATGCATTGCTATTTTTGTTAGGCATAGAAGTTTGGGGGTAAAACAATAACTATTTCCTAATGACCTCCCGAACTCAATGGTTGTTTGAGACTGATTTTGAATATTTATAGCAGGAAAATTGCTTTTCATACTAAATTCTCATTTTTTTTTTCTTAGTGTCGAAAGTGAATATTTGCAGCACGGTAAATTACAGATTTTGTCAAACAGAGTATAAGCTTGTTGTAAATCATAGGAGCCTACACCCTTAAAGGGTGCAGCTTGGGATGGGATGTGATCAGAGTTTGTAAAACCAGGAAAGGAATGAAATGAATATTGATGTATGTTTTAAATTCCAGAACACTAGAATCCCTTATAGTTTGAAACAGAAACAGGAAAAATGAAAGGAAATGCACTGTGCAATATTGGCCAAAAAATAAGCCATTCCGTTCTAAATGAAGGATGTATTTCAAACTTAATAGAGCTAGAAAAGCAAAAGAAAGCTACCTTTAATTTTTTTTTAAGTTTTTAAATTTATTTATTTATTTATTGGCTGGGTTGGGTCTTCGTTGCTACACATGGGCTTTTCTCTAGTTGTGGCGAGTGAGGGCTACTCTTCCTTGCAGTGAATGGGCTTCTCGTTGTAGTGGCTTCTCTTGTTGTGGAGCATGGGCTTTAGGTGCATGGGCTTCAATAGCTGTGGCTCATGGTCTCTAAAGTGCAGGCTCAGTAGTTGTGGCGCATGGGCTTAGTTGTGGAATCTTCCTGGCCCAGGGATCGAACCCGTGCCCCCTGCATTGGCAGGCATATTCTTAACCACTGTTCCACCAAGGAAGTCCCAGCAGCCTCTTTATGGAAGATTACAAAGTGTTGCGGTATATATGCCATGAGTTGAATTAAAAACTCTACATAGATTGTCTAGTTTAATTTTCATGATAACACTTTGGACATGTATTATCTTTATGTTTATTTCAAAGACATGCATCAGAGTCTTATAGAAGTTTGGTCACTTACTCAAGGTCATGCAATGAAGAAACATGGGAAAAAAGACTTAAACTCAAGTCTTAGTTCTAGTCTCCAAAACCAAGATCTTACACTCTGTTGTAATGTAGCAACTATAGTGCTGATGTCATAAAGGGTAAGGAAAAGGAATATAAGCCATATATGTACACAGGCTGCTATATATGGCTACATGTGATGTTATTTGTCTTAAGTGTTTTGCCTCTTATTTCTGTACTCAATTATCATATAGACTCAAATGATATCAGCATAAATTGCTGTTTAAAGATTGGGATGATGGATCAAATATAACTCCTTTTGAGTTTGGTTTAGGCAGTTCATAGCTAGATAACCTTAATTAATCAATCAGACACATCAGAATACATGGTCCCCATTTCTGAACCAGAGATAATAATCATTCAGGCCATATATTTTTTCATATTGTTGTTTAAAAATCAAATTATGCAATTCAAGTGAAAGACTAAGTAAATCGATAAGGTCTATGAAGATGAAAGCGTGGAAAAGATGGATTAAGATTATATATGGCAATAAAAAACAAGTGTTGGTTTGTCCCTCTTTCAGAAATAAAGTCATTTTTATTTCCTGCTTTCCCACTCATTAGCCACCTGCAATTTCTTATTCTGTGAGAAACTTGGTCACTGCATATTTTACCTCTTCATTTCTCAGGGTATAAATGAGTGGATGCAGCATAGGATTCAGGATACCGTAAAATACTGCCATGTTTTTGTTTAAAGATAAAGTAGATGATGGACACATATAAGTAAATATACAGGGCACAAAGAACAAGGCAACAACAGTGAAGTGGGCCCCACACCTGGAGAAGGCTCTGCGCCTCCCCTCTGCACTGTGGGACCTCAAGGAAAGCAGGGTGACAATGTAGGAGGCAGCCAGCATGAAGAAGTTCAACAGGCAGATCAAACCACTGTTGGCCACCACCAGCAGACTGATGACATATGTATTGGTGCAGACAAGTTCCAGCAAGGGGTACAATCGCAGACAAAGTGATTGATCACATTAGGCCCATAGAAGGGCAACTGCAGGACCAGCAGGAGCTGAACCAGTGAATGCAGGAAGACCCCCAGCCCATCCAGGCCCATCAGCAGGGCACAGCGATGCCTGATCATGATGGTCGTATAGTGCAAGGGCATGCAGATGGCCACATAGAGTCTTAGGCCATCACTGTGAGCAGAATGATCTCAACACCTCCAAAAAAATGGGCTCCAAATAGCTGAGACACACAGCCCTCGTAGGAGATGTCTCTCCCTTCATATGAGGAATCAGCTATGAGTCTAGGGGCCATAGAGGAAGAATAAAAGTTATCAATAAAGGACAGATTGGCCAAGAAAAAATACATGGGGGAAGCCAGGGTGGGGCTAGAGGTGATGGTGACCACAATAAGAATATTGCCACAAACTGTGACCATATAGGTGATCAAGAAGACTGCAAAAAGTACTCTCTGTACTTCTGGGTTCTGTGAGAGTCCTAGCATGAAAAATTCTGTGACATTGTATAGTATTTCCATAGAGTACAAGGGCACTGAAGATGCAGGTACAGTATTGCCTATAAAGTCAAAAGGGAAATAAAATGTTACAAGATTTCCTTTAGCCACACCCACTTCCCTTTATTCCACTTAACTCTTTCTGTTCCAGAATTCTTGTACTCTATCATCCTGTTAACCACAAAATTTTAGCATGTCTGTTAACTTTAGTTTCACTAGATACTAGATATCTAAGTAATTATTATACATGAAAATAATTTAATTATCTAAATTTCAACATATTTTGTTTCTACTGAAATGGAATATTTGGCAGAAATTGATTTTCTAATTCAACTAGAGTATATCTCTGACAATTTTTAGCAGAGTTCTACATAGATACAATGGCACTTGAGAAACCCATGAATATTTAGAATCTCCTGAAATCTCTGCATGTATAGTCCATACCCTTTGATTAAATCCTTCTTCTTGGACTTTACAATGAGGTTAGATACACTTTCTGTTGTGTTTCCAACAGTAACACAGACTGATGTAAAGAAAACAGAAGTAGAATAGGGAGACGCTGACTTGGTTGCAGCTGGAGACTTGTACACCTTATCTGTTTCTCTCCTTGCTCTTTTATTTCTGCTTCAGGCCTATGCTGTGGAATGTATCATGCATAAGAAGTTAAATTACTCTTCTCCCTTACTTTATACATTATCATACTTCTGGGTTTTGCTTTCCCTGGACTTGGTGAAATCTTTCTACTTAAAAGTTTCCGGTCCCTCTGCAGTTTACAGGGATGAGTCAAAGGTAAAACAAAAAACAAAAAAACAAAAACAAAAAACAAAGAACCAAAACAGTTTTGTGTCCATCAGTGAAAGACTATTAAATGATTTTTCAATTCATTACATAAAGGAAGCTACAGGAGGATGGAGAGGAGATGTACTGTCTTAACCAACTGTAAATTAGAATCTCATCTGGCAAAATATTCCTACTCATCCTGTATTCTCCTAATTATATTAAGGAAATATCTATGCTTACTTAAGTTTTTTTTTTTTTTTTAATTTTATTTTTAGTTTTTTTTGGGGGTACACCAGGTTCAATCAACTGTTTTTATACACATATCCCCATATTCCCTCCCTTCCTTGACACGCCCCCCCCTCGAGTCCCCCCCACCCTCCCTGCCCCAGTCCTCTAAGGCATCTTCCATCCTCAAGTTGGACTCCCTTTGTTATACAACAACTTCCCACTGACTATTTTACAGTTGGTAGTATATATATGTCTGTGCTACTCTCTCGCTTCTTCTCAGTTTCCCCTTCACCCCCCGCCCCCTCCCATACCTCGAGTTCTCCAGTCCATTCTCTGTATCTGCATCCTTGTTCTGGTCACTGAGTTCATCAGTACCATTTTTAGATTCCGTATATGTGAGTTAGCATACAATATTTGTCCTTCTCTTTCTGACTTACTTCACTATGTATGACAGATTGTAGTTCTATCCACCTCATGACATATAGCTCCATCTCATCCCTTTTTATAGCTGAGTAATATTCCATTGTATATATATGCCACATCTTCTGTATCCATTCATTTGATGATGGGCATTTAGGTTGCTTCCATGTCCTGGCTATTGTAAATAGTGCTGCAATAAACATTATGGTACAAGTTTCTTTTGGGATTATGGTTTTTTTTGGGTATATGCCCAGGAGTGGGATTACTGGATCATATGGTAGTTCTATTTGTAGTTTTTTAAGGAACCTCCAAATTGTTTTCCATAGTGGCTGTACCAACTTACATTCCCACCAACAGTGCAGGAGAGTTCCCTTTTCTCCACACCCTCTCCAACATTTGTGGTTTCCAGACTTTGTGATGATGGCCATTCTGATTGGTGTGAGGTGATACCTCATTGTGGCTTTGACTTGCATTTCTCTGATGATGAGTGATGTTGAGCATCTTTTCATGTGTTTGTTGGCCATCTGTATGTCTTCTTTGGAGAAATGTCTATTTAGGTCTTCTGCCCATTTGTGGATTGGGTTATTTGCTTTTTTGGTATGAAGCTGCATGAGCTGCTTGTATATTTTGGAGGTTAATCCTTTGTCCGTTGTTTCATAGGCAATTATTTTTTCCCATTCTGAGGGTTGCCTTTTAGTCTTGTTTATGGTTTCTTTTGCTGTGCAAAAGCTTTTAAGTTTCACGAGGTCCCATTCATTTATTCTTGATTTTATTTCCATGATTCTAGGAGGTGGGTCAAAAAGGATCTTGCTTTGATGTATATCAAAGAGTGTTCTGCCTATGTTTTCCTCTAGGAGTTTGATAGTGTCTGGCCTTACATGTAGGTCTTTAATCCATTTGGAGTTTATTTTTGTGTATGGTGTTAGGAAGTGTTCTAATTTCATTCTTTGACATGTTGCTGTCCAATTTTCCCAGCACCACTTATTGAAGAGGCTGTCTTTTTTCCATTGTATACTCATGCCTCCTTTGTCAAAGATAAGGTGCCCATATGTGTTTGGGCTTACTTCTGAGTTCTCTATTCTATTTCATTGATCATCCTTTCTATTTTTGTGCCAGTACCATACTGTCTTGATCACTATGGCCTTGTAGTCTAGTTTGAAGTCAGGAAGCCTGATTCCACCAACTCCATTTTTCCTTCTCAAGATTGCTTTGGCTATTCGGGGTCTTTTGTATTTCCATACAAATCGTAAGATTTCTTGCTCTAGTTCTCTGAAAAATGCCATTGGTAATTTGATCGGGATTGCATTGAATCTGTAAATTGCTTTGGGTAGTACAGTCATTTTCACGATGTTGATTCTTCCAATCCAGGAACATGGTATGTCCCTCCATCTGTTTGTGTCGTCTTTGATTTCTTTCATCAATGTCTTAAAGTTTTCTGCATACAGATCTTTTGCCTCCTTAGGCAGGTTTATTCCTAGGTATTTTATTCTTTTTGTTGCAATGGTGAATGGGAGAGTTTCCTTAATTTCTCTTTCTGCTCTTCCGTTGTTAGTGTATAGGAATGCAAGGGATTTCTGTGCATTCATTTTGTATCCTGCTACTTTACTAAACTCATCAATGAGTGCTAGCAGTTTTCTGGTAGAGTCTTTAGGGTTTTCTATATATAATATCATGTCATCTGCAAAGAGTGACAATTTTACTTCTTCTTTTCCAATTTGGATTCCTTTAATTTCTTTTTCTTCTCTGATTGCTGTGGCTAACACTTCCAAAACTATGTTGAATAACAGTGGTGAGAGTGGACACCCTTGTCTTGTTCCTGTTCTTAGAGGGAATTCTTCCAGTTTTTCTCCATTGAGAACGATGTTGGCTTTTGGTTTGTCATATATGGCTTTTATTATGTTGAGGTAATTTCCTTCTATGCCCATTTTCTGGAGAGCTTTTATCATAAATGGATGTTGAACTTTGTCAAAAGCTTTTTCTGCATCTATTGAAATGATCATATGGTTTTTATCCTTCAATTTGTTGATATGATGTATCATGTTGATTGATTTGCGTATATTGAAGAATCCTTGCATCCCAGGGATAAACCCCACTTGATCGTGGTGTATGATGTTTTTAATGTGCTGTTGCAGTCTGTTAGCTAGTATTTTGTTGAAGATTTTTGCATCTATATTCATCAGTGATATTGGTCTGCAGTTTTCTTTTTCTGTGACATCTTTGCCTGGTTTTGGTATCAGGGTGATGGTAGCTTCGTAGAATGAGTTTGGGAGTGCTCCGCTTTCTGCAATATTTTGGAAGAGTTTGAGAAGGATAGGTGTTAACTCTTCTCGAAATGTTTGATAGAATTCGCCCGTGAACCCATCTGGTCCTGGGCTTTTGTGTGTTGGGAGATTTTTAATCACTGCCTCAATTTCTGTACTTGTGATTGGTCTGTTCATAGTTTCTATTTCTTCCTGGTTCAGTCTTGGAAGATGGTATTTTTCTAAGAATTTATCCATTTCTTCCAGGTTATCCAATTGATTGGCATAGAGTTGCTTCTAGTAGTCTCTCATGATGTTTTGTATTTCTGAGGTGTCCGTTGTGACTTCTCCTCTTTCATTTCTAATTCTGTTGATTTGCATCTTCTCCCTTTTTTCTTGATGAGTCTGGCTAATGGTTTATCAATTTTGTTAATCTTCTCAAAGAACCAGCTTTTAGTTTTATTTATTTTTCTTATGGTTTCTTTCCTTTCTTTTTCATTTATTTCTGCTCTGATCTTTATGATTTCTTTCCTTCTGCTCACTTTGGGGTTTCTTTGTTCTTCTTTCTCTCGTTGTTTTAGGTGTAAGGTTAGGTTGTTTATTCGATCATTTTCTTGTTTCTTAAGGTAGGACTGTATTGCTATAAACTTCCCGCTTAGAACTGCTTTTGCTGTGTCCCATAGGTTTTGGGTTGTTGTGTTTTCGTTGTCATTTGTTTCTAGATATTTTTTGATTTCCTCTTTGATTTCTGTAGTGATTCCTTGGTTGTTTAAGAGTGAATTGTTTAGCCTCCATGTGTTTGTCTTTTTTGCAGTTTTTTTCCTGTAATTGATATCTAATCTCATGGCATTGTGGTCTGAGAAGATGGTTGATATGATTTCAATTTTCTTGAATCTCTGAGGCTGTCTTCTCGTCTTTTTATTTTTTTTATTTTTTCCTGCTCTGTGGCATTTATTTCTCCCATTCTATCTTCCAACTCACTTATTCGTTCTTCTGCCTCAGTCATTCTGCTGGTTATAGCATCTAGAGTATTTTTAATTTCAGTTATTTTGTTATCCATTGCTGTTTGTTTTTCTGAGTTCTTATGAACTGTTTCTTGTACTTTCTCTATTTTGTTATCGAGATTTTGTATCATTTTTACTATCATTACTCTAAATTCTTTTTCAGGCATTTTTCTTATTTCCTCCTCATTTATTTGGTCTTGTAGGTTTTTTTCCTGCTCCTTTGCCTGCATGGGGATTCTTTGTTTCCTCATGGTTGTCCAAGTTTTTGGGGTTGCTTGTCCTGGTGATAGAGGTGTTTATAGAAGACTGTCCAAGCCTCAGACTAATGTCCAAGTATTGGATTAAACGAATATTCAGTCTAGGAAACACATACATGTATAAGACACACAATTATTGAATCCGTTAGGACATGAGGCTCTAGAAAGACCTGACAGAACCCCAGTGTGTTATCAGATATTCAAAGAGATACCCAGCAGAATTTGACAACTGAAACAGAACAAATCAGAGACAAAAGCAAAAGCAAACAAACAACAAATAACACACTACACATACAAACATCAATCCAGGGAGATTTTGTAGGCTAGGATCAAATATAGAAATGAGCTGGAGTACCACCAGAGAGAATGGAGATTCTCAGAATGTAATTAGACAACTGTACTAAGAACTAAGATAAAGACAAAAGCCTAATATTCAATACCAAGGCAGTGCGTCATCTGGAGAATAGAGCAAGGAGTCTGAGCAGACCGATAGTGTTGCTTATAAGTATGTTAAGATAAAATACACTTAAAATGGCTGGAAGAAAGGGGAACAGAAGAGCGTAATGTGGTTGGAAATATGCAAAGAAAAAGAAAGGAATAGAAGTGTATAAAAGAAAGGGATGAAAGGAAAGTATGAGAGATATTTTGTCTGTACTACCAAAAACTTAGCTAGATATAGAAGTATATAAAAAGGCAAAAAAAAAAAAAAAGAATAAAAAATATCCTGAAAAAAATTATGATGTAAAGCTTGTAGATCCCTTAGGGCTAAGATCGTATTTAATAAATCAAAAAAAAAAAAAAAAAAAGATAGAGGGAGAGAAAGAAAAAAAAAATCCAGAACTGATCCCAGAATGGACCAGTTCAATAGGTAATGATACTACTATTTCTGTTTCCTTAGCGTGTCAGCTGTAAGTGTCCTTCTCCTTGCCTTGGGTTTTTTTTTTGCGTTATTCTGTGACCAGCAGAGGTTCCTTTATTGTTCGTCTGTAAGCCTCAGTGTGTGGGGAGGGAGAGGGTACAATAGTGGCTCCTTCTCCTGGGAGTGAGTGAGCAGTGGCGCACTGTTGTTTCAGTCAGGCTTGGAGGTGCCTGTTGCAGAGGGTGGTGGTGGCTCAGGCATACACAGACAGCCTTAGAGTTGGGCCTCTCTCGGGGTTTTTTCTTTTTGATGCTGTTTTTTTTTTTTTTTTTTTTTCTCTCGGCAGCCTCCCTGCTGCTGGCGTTGCAAGGAGTTTTAATCTAGCCCCTCCCGAGTGCCTGAGGGTGCTTGTTATCCCTGAGCACCTTAGGTGGCCCGCAGGGCGTCTCTCCACTGCCTGTTGCAGAGGTGCGGAAAGAGAGAGAGAGGCTATGCGCGTGGCTCCTCCCAGCCGCCAGTGAGCCTGCAGCCTCCAGCCGCCATCATGGCCGGGCAGCTCTCAGGAACGGGCACTCCTCTCCGTGGACCTCCTCCCTCCTGTCCTCTCGGTCCGTCACCCTACCAGCAACAATGTTTCTCACCCTGAACCAGCTCTCCGGTTCCCACACTCCTGCTCCTGGACCCTCCGTTCAGCCGTGGATCGATGTCTCGGTCCGGGAACACTGAGCTGCCCTGCGGACCCTCCGTATGTTTCTCACTCCCTCCCGTCTGCCACAGCTCTGCCGCTTCACCCTCTTTGAGCCCTCTTAGATGCCTCCCTACCGGCTATGTCGGGCTCCCCGCAGCCCTTTCTGGTGTCTGAGGCCGTCTGCTGGTGTTTAGCTGGTTCTCTGTGGGAATGACTGCGTCCTTCCGTGCATTCCCAATGCATCTGTGGAGAGGGATGCACTCCACGTCTCTCTACTTCGCCGCCATCTTTTTCTCATTACTTACTTAAGTTTTGATTCAGCAAAAAGCTTTCACTCATCCCACACACAAGCAGTCTACCATTTTCCTGGAAACAAAAGTCTTCTTAAAATAGCTAAGTCTCCCAACTTGTTGATGCCCAGTATGATAAGAATTAGAGGGGAATCATTGAGTATCAAAGAAGAAAGAAATCCAGGTATAAAAAATGTTGGAGAAAAGATTCCTGTATCGATCAGGAAGCTGTACCCTTTTTCCCTTTCCCAGCTTTGTTGCAAGAAGGTAAACACAGCTTCTGAAAGTGACAAATCTGATGAGGACCTTTTCAGAGTAGAACATCATGGACTGAGAGCACAGATGGCAGTCATAAGAGCCAACACCTGTGTATCACTTAGTCTTTGCCAAGCACTGTCCTAACTGCTTTAATATATCAGGTTGTTTAATCCTCATAACATCCCAATAAAGTAAATTACTGTTTTTATCCTCATTTTGCAGAGGAAGAAGGTGAAAGATACTTTTAGAAACTTACAGAAGCATACTTAGCTAGTAAGTGGCAGAGCTAGGACTTGCACCCTGACAGTCCTGTATTAAGAGTCTGTGGGTTTCACCATACTATAGTGTCACATAAACTCATTTAGGTTTGAATACTTGCTCTGCCATTTATTTTCCATGTATTCATGGACAACTTCTCCAAGCCTCAATGTTCTTCTCTTATAAAATGAAAATAAGAGTACTGCTACACTCTGAGTTTGCAAAGAGCACTCAATGAAAACAATGCACGTCAAGTGCTTTGTACAGAGCCTGGATGTGATAAACATTAAATCAATGCTATCTCTGAAGTTACCGTCATCAGTGCCATGGACGACAAATTCTTCATGTGGCTTAAGGAGACAAGGACCTAAGCATGTAAAACTTTATTATCAAGATGAAAAATGCCTTAACATTGATCCTCATACAGAACACAAGGGTATACCTCATTGTGGCTTTGACCTGAATTTTTCTAATAATTAGTGATGTTGAACATCTTTTCATGTGTTTGTTGGCCTTCTGTATGTCTTCTTTGGAGAAATGTCTATTTAGGTCTTCTGCCCATTTATGGATTGGGTTATTTGTTTTTTTGGTATTAAGCTGTATGAGCTGCTTGTGTATTTTGGAGATTAATCCTTTGTCCGTTGCTTCATTGGCAAGTATTTTCTCCCATTCTGAGGGTTGTCTTCTTGTCTTCTTTATGGATTTCTTCACTGTGCGAAAGCTTTTAAGTTTCATGAGGTCCCATTTGCTTATTCTTGATTTTATTTCCATGATTCTAGGAGGTGGGTCAAAAAGGATCTTGCTTTGATGGATGTCATAGAGTGTTCTGCCTATGTTTTCCTCTAGGAGTTTGATAGTGTCTGGCCTTACATGTAGGTCTTTAATCCATTTGGAGTTTATTTTTGTGTATGGTATTAGGAATTGTTCTAATTTCATTCTTTTACATGTAGCTGTCCAATTTTCCCAGCACAACTTGTTGAAGAGGCTGTCTTTTTCCCACTGTATATTCTTGCCTCCTAGCCAGGACATGGAAACAATCTAGATGCCCATCAACAGATGAATGGATAAAGAAGATGTGGCACATATATACAATGGAATATTACTCAGCCATAAAAAGGAATGAAATTGAACTATATGTCATGGGGTGGATAGACCTGGAGACTGTCATACAGAGTGAAGTAAGCCAGAAAGAGAAAAACAAATACTGTATGCTAACACATATATATGGACTCTGAAGAAATGGTACTGATGAAACCAGTGACAGGTGAGAGTGGAGATACAGAAGTAGAGAATGTACTTGAGGACACGGGGCTGGGGTGAGGGGCAAAGGGGAAGTTGGGATGAGGTGAAAGAGTGGCATATACATATTTACACTACCAGCTGTAAAATAGATAGCTAGTGGGAAGTTGCTATATAACAAAAGGAGATCAGCTTCATGGGAGATGCCTTGGAGGGCCAGGATGGGGATGGTGGTGGGGAGTTGCAGGAGGGAGGGGATATGGGGATACATGTGTAGATGCAGCTGATTCACTTTGGTATACCTCAGAGATGGGTACAAGTGTGTACAGCAAATATATTCCAATAAAGAGTTAAAAAAAATGAGGGTAAATGCAATCAATATGAATAGTATACAATTGAGCCAAAAAATGAATATATATGCCCCAAAATAAAAATATTAGGCTGATTCATCTTTGTGATTCAAATTGGTGGGTGTACAAAATCAATTATTTGTTAAAAACAACCCCCCAAAATGAAGTTTGATTTATCCATAAAAACTAAAATTATTTTGTGGAAAATAATGAGAATTTTAGTAAATTTAGTCTATGGTATTTTTACTTGAGTTGCATTTTTTTTAATTTATTTATTTATTTTTTTAAATAGCATGGATATTTATTTCCTTTGATCAACAGAAAAAAGTAATGTAAAAACGTTTCTAGCTATACTACTCAACAAAATAATTGCCCACCAATATGGAATCTTGCCTTCAAAAATTGGTCATGGTCATTACCCAACCCCTAAACAATACCACAATGTAATTAGTCCCTTTATATACAGGTTTGGTCTCACAAGGAATAGACTTCCTTTCTGCCTTCTAGAAATGCCCACTATCCTTCTTGTGTCTAGAGAGAAAGTCCACAAATTGTCAGGAGGAAAAGGGAGTTAGGATATTTCAGGAACAGATACTGGAGTGTCAGCATCTTTAGGGAAACTGTTGACTGAACAACAATGACAAAAATGAACAGTATGTATTAAGAACTCTCTATGTTCTAGGCACATGTCCTAGGCCCCTTCACATATATTATCTTTTATCTCCTCGCTATAAAGTTGAGAGATGAGCATCACTGTTCTTCATCCCCACCTCTACTGTGGATAAAGGTCACGGAAACTAGAGTCAGAGTGACCTGAATTGGAATTGCACTTTCACGACTGCCATCATTCAGTAAGGATTTTTATCATGCCTACCTAATAAAAGTTAGCTTTTTGTTAAATGCCAGGAATATCTTAGGGAATAAGACAAACATGGTCCCTGAATGCAAGGATCTTGTGTTCTAAAGGGTGCCCTAGTCAGCTTCAGAACAAAGCAGGGACAAAAATAAACAGAATAGTTACAAAATCAAAAATATGGAATTGCTGGGTTCATTTTATATTTTAATACTAATAACTATTGTCAGGGATATACAGGTTTATTGGCATATGCAGCAAATTTTCCTCCATAAAACCTATAACCATTTACATTTCCAACACTCTTGCCTGTTCAGCACATGTGTACAGCAATTCCCCAATACTGAATGGATCCTATTCTAAGCCTTCTCCAAATCTCTTCCCTGAAAACTTCTGGAAAGTCACAAAAGAGGGAGGATTTAGTTCACTATAAATTAATGTCCCCCAAATTCAAAAGATCCATCAACAGTGACTAGCAGTTCTATTATATTTCTTTAATCAACACATATGCCAAATTCTCGTCAAGAGCCATTTAAAACCTTCTTTGCTTTCTTCAAAATTCCCTTCCTCAACCTCTAATCTCTACTCTTCCCTTTAACTCAAGAACTCTTTGAGAGTAGAGAAAACTTTCTACATGGCAGTCTCTGACCTTTTTCCTTCTTTCCTTCTCTCACTCACAGGAGTCAGACCTGCAACTTTCCTGGTGGCTCTTCCCACCTTCCCTCACCAGTGTTTCACCCAATATTTAGCTTCTGCTTCTCAGAAAGCCAGGAATGATATGGAATATATCTTACAAATCAATAAGATAAAGACAGACAACCACATGAGATTTGAACAGCACTTCAGCAAAGAAGATATTCAATGGCCAGTAAACATATAAGGGGGAAGGGCTCACCTCTCTAACCAGCTGAGAAATATGGTAGAGAACAATAAGATACTATTGTATTGCACCCCCCCCCCACCACCATGGCTAAGATTAAAAGGACTGTCAGTACCAAGTGTTTGCTGTCAATATTGAGGAATGGTATCTCTCATGTGCTGGTGGTGAAAATGTGTAATGGTCTTCCAAGCACATATTGGATATGTATAAATACACATGTAACAAGTGGCTGACTCCTAGGTATAAATCCAAGAGAAACATATGCACCTGCTCATTGGAAGACACATCAGCAAGAGTCTTAGAGATATTTGCACTAGTGCAAAACTGGTAACAACCCAAATGTCCATCATTGATACAATGGATTTAAAATGTTGGTCTATTGATACAATGGACTAACTTAACACTTAAAATAAGAGAACTGTAGATACATATTACAACATGAACAAATCACACAAACACAATAGTGAGCCAAAGAATTAGACATAAAATATAAGATACTAAATGAGTGCATATTTTTAGACATCTGTGTCTTCACAGGATTGACATCTGCTGATTGTTTTTTCCCTTGCAGGTTGAAATTTCCTATTTCTTTCTTTCTTTCTTTCTTTCTTTCTTTCTTTCTTTCTTTCTTTCTTTCTTTCTTTCTTTCTTTCCTTTCTTTCTTTCTTTCTTTCTTTCTTTCTTTCTTTCTTTATCTCTCTCTCTCTCTCTCTCTCTCTCTCTTTCTTTCTTTCTTTTTTTTTTCCTTTTCCAGTAATGTTGGATTGTTTCCTGGATATTTTCAATGTTATGATACTATAGGTCCTTTTTAAATTAAAAAGAATGTTGAATTTTTAGTTTAAGCAGGCAATTAACATTTTAGTTTCAGGTTGTAATTTCCTACCCATTTTTGTGAGCTGTGATGCCAATGCCAGTTCAGTTATCAAATTGTTTGCAGCATTTCATGTCTCACATGTCTGACCTGTACACCACCCAGGAGCCAGTCTGGGACTTGAATGGTGTGTTACCCTATAATTCCATTCTCAGACTTTGAAATGTTGTTTGATTTCAGATCCACACATTTGATGCTCAGAGGCAAGCCCTTGATTTCATATACAACTTTATGGGATGACTCTCTTGAACACCCTCTACTCTTTGATCTGCCTGATGCTTTCTGGCTCTGAAAACTTGACTTTGTTTTTCTCACTTCCTGTACCCTTCAAATAACTGAGTCAATGTCAATGGCCAAGATTCAGGACAGAGAAAGAATAAAGCAATGAGGATTTTCCCCATGTTTTTGAGCTCATAGCTTGCATGGCCAAGTAAAAGGATTATCCTTCCCAAGAGTTTTGGGCATCATTGTTGCCCTTGCCACTGCTACTTTGCAGCAGGATTCACTGTTCTCTCCTGGTCCAGGGGTCTGGGCCAGGAGAGAACAGGAAGAAAAAAAAGAAGAAAAAGAAAAAGGAAGGAATCCATACCTTTACTCTCTGGCGTACTTGTCTGACCCAGGAGAAGTTCTCTCTTAGAGATCTTTTTATATGTACCCAACGCACACCCAGGTCTGGACTGTTTTTGAGTCCAGGCCAAGCAACACAGATGGGAAAAAAATCAGAAACTTCAAATTGAACTCCTTTTCCAATGTGCCTGCTACCATTTACTTTTCAAAATCTTCAGACAGCTTCTCTGTGCATTCTGTCTAGTGTTTATAGCTGCATCTCCATGGAAGAGAAAGGGTTGACTATGCTTACTCCATCTTGTCTGGAGCTGAAACTCTCCAAGATGGAGTATGTTTTGCAATTCAGCTAAGATGAGTTGCTCATAGCTTAGCTACTAAATGAGGCAGAGACAGACAGATAGACAGAGGCAGATAGACAGAAAGAGAGAAGAGTCAAGGATGACTCCGAAGTGCTGGGGCTAAGTCAAAAGAAAAGTGCAAAAGGGCTGTGGAGAATCCCTGCTAGAAAAGGAATAAGCATATAGCTACATCCCCTCCACTCATCAATACTCCAGAACATAGTAGGAGCTGAGTTGGCACCGCTTGTTTCTCATTCACAGTTTTCTACAGAACACTGTGTGTGGTTTATGCTAAGGAATAGAGGCGATGAGTATCATCTAAAGCAAAGAGCTAGAGAGAAACCAAAGCAAGACAAGAAGCAGGTGTGCCCTTCCCATCAACTACAGACACAGGGTGCTTAAGCCTTTGGAATTACCCTTGGAAGAAAGAATGGAAGACACAAGAGAACATGTTTCCATCAAGGATAGAAGTGTTTTAAAACCGAAGTTACTGGATTAGAGAAACCTAGACTTAAGTAAAGTAAGTCCTCTGTTCTTGGGTGAAAATGAGAATTCATAGTAGAGTCATACATTTCTGCACAACTAGTTTCATGTTCATTGTAAAACATACATACCCATAGTATTACATCCTTTCAAAACTTCTGAATACATTCATTGTGTGTCCTTATTTAATTCAGTAAAACATGTTTTTCCTTTAGCCATTGCTATTTGTCAACCTTCGGGCAAAATAGATTTAAGTGCTAGGCATGGATAGCTCTCTGGGAAAACCACATCTCAGGTGCACAAACTTCTTACATATAGAGACACATCTTGAAATAAATTTTAGATTAGTTAAAAAGTCTCCTACACAAAATAAACACCATGAACCACCTCACATACTCCATGTAAGTGATTGGAAAAGTGCTGAGATTAGGAAAAACTTTGGAAGGGACTCAAGAAATTCAATGATTAAAAACCTTGGGAAAAGTACTAATGTGGTTAATAAAATGTTCTAAAATATTGGTAGCCAGAGGTTTTCATCTTATTTTAAATATTTTTAGGATCCCAAAAGGGTTGTAGTCACTGGGAAGATAGGTTATGATAGATGAAATAAAAAACCTGAGCACAATATATTGAAATAATTTTCTCTATTGCCCAATTAATGTGAAAATCCATTATATTAATGAACTTTCTAATATTAATTGATTCTTGCATTATTGGAATGACTACTTTTTATGGTCTGCTAATCATTAAGGTCCTAGAAAATATGATTTGGAGGTATTTCATTTAATATTTTATACATATAAGATTCTCTATGTTTTTCTTCATGATATCTTTCTTGATAGGATTACACTTGGGCTGGAAAATTGGAATATGGGGCTAATGGTTACATTCAGGAGAACACTAGTAAAGCCACTAATCTTAAATCTCTCATGCTTATGTACCCCCCCCCCCAAAAAGAAGCCTGCTTACTTGTTTTTTCTGTACTCTCCCTCACCATTTTCATTTTTAAAAAATAGACTTTGTGGCACTCTTTGGGGTTACCTGATATAAAAAGAGGGTGCAATATAATGTGAAATTTCAGTAATCAGGCCAAATCCCCTGCCAGGATGTCTCTCATCCAGAAGAATTTCCAGGGACCAAGTCACTCCTTGAGGACAGGATTTTAGTGTGATTCCATTTAGTGCTGCACCCCCAGAATCTAGAACAGTGTCTGGGTTGTTTTTTGTCAAGGAGCAAACTTGAGTTTTTTTTTACGAGTTCTACTATATTCTGATTGTATTGTGGATTTGTTGTTTTCATTTGTATTCAGACTTTAAATGAAGAATGAACACTTGTAAGTATAATAAAAATTCAAAATAAAATAGAATCCAACCACAAAGTTCAGTATTGTTGCCATTTTTACAAACTTACTTCCATTTACATCCCTACCCATAGCCGAACAGGCAGATAATAAGGTACAAAATTTTACATCACTGGGTCATGGGTTGTTTCATAATCTCCCAGTCACCCTGGCCTGCAAGCTTCCAGAATTATGGGTGACTCCTTTTACAGCACCAAGTATGACAGTCGAGTGCACACATGACATAGCAAACACTCCACAGACAGATTCAGATGAAGAAACAGCACAGAGTTTCTCTCTCAGCAAGACATCATGAGTTCAAGGTCATGGAAGGGCAATCTCCAAACAAACAAGCAAAAGAACCAACTGATGTTTTAGAAGAGGGTACGAAGTATGATTTTTCAACTCTTGACAACATTTGTTTATATCTATTTATTTAATTATTTTATTGGCTGTGTTGGGTCTTTTTTTGCTGTACGTGGGCTTTCTTTAGTTATGGTGAGTGGGGCTACTCTTCGCTGTGGCATGTGGGCTCCTCATTGCCATGGCTTCTCTTGTTGCAGAGCACAGGTTCTAGGTGCATCAGCTTCAGTAGTTGCAGCACATGGGCTCAGTAGTTGTGGCTCACTGGCTCTAAAGCGCAGGCTCAATACTTGTGGCGCACAGGCTTTGTTGCTCCGCAGCAAGTGGGATCTTCCTGGGACAGGGATCGAACCCGTGTCCCCTGAGTTGGCAGGTGGATTCTTAACAACTGCACCACCTAGGAAGCCTGACAACATTTATTTACAAAACTAACAATGAAAAAAGGAAAATATTAAACCCCGGATGTCTAAGTGACATCAGAAGCAGGGCTGTCTGTCACCACCCTATTATCAAGACAGCTTGAATCAGACACATGCCGGATTTGTCCCTACTTTAGAACCCAGGCAAAAGCCTGTCAATAAACTTTGAAGTCAGGAAAACAAACAAACAAAAATCCATCATATTGTAAACATCTTCTATGGCAACAAATATAGATAAATGTCATCTTTTTTTCAAATAGATGAGCAGAATCTGTGTACCATGGAATATAAAACTTGGGGGGGAACAAGTAACTTCCTGGCATTAGATGTGAAAAAAATTAAAATTATGAAATGTTGAAACCAGGAAATATATCTAATAGTATTGCACAGGAAATGTTATTACATCTAAGGGGCATTGTTAATCAACAAAAAAATCATACAATATGGAAAACCTTTTAGTCGTGTTTAGTGGAACAATTCTCTCAAAAGCTTCAGGCCAAATAATTAAAATACCTAAACTATAAGTCCTAAAGCCTAAATATTTTGTTAATATGAGTTTTTTTTTTTTGAACTAGAAATAAGACTTTATTCAGAAACTGTTGATTGAATTCATGTCAAGGCTTCTTCTAGGCCCTGAAGGTAGAGCAGTGAAAGAAAACTGACAAAAATTCCTGCCACCCTGGAGCTTAAAAATGCATACTTTTAATCCCAACTACAGTAGTCAAGGTAGACTTATTATTGTGAGAGATAGTAACCAACCAGAAAAGAATGAGTTTTGAGGAATGAGAGTGTCAGTAAGGCAGGACTCACCCAAAATTATTACCACAGTGCTGTGCAATTCCAGGGGTATCATTTACATACTGATCTGGGCTCTTCTCAGAATACATTATTTTATATGCCTAAAGCCAAGGAGGCATATAAAATTCTTCAAGGTACAACTGTGAAGCAATCTTTCATTTGATTACCCAGATAGAAGGCATTTTGTGGAGCGCTTTCTTTTTTTTTTTTTTTTTTTTTTGTGTGTGTGTGTGTGTGTGAAAACATTCAAGGTGGCTTTTATTGGATGGATTTGTGCCTTAGCTAATATAAACAAAAGTATCTGTACAAAAAAAAAAAAGTTGATGATACTTGATTAATCAAGAGAGAAAGTGTGTGCATTCAAATTTGAACAGAAAATGTCAGACCAATTGCAGAGGAATGAGATGGGAAATAATTTGCAACACAGACACAGTGCAATTTTAGGGAAAAGATCCCCGATAAAAGAAGATGATCCAGATCTGAGCCAGGATAGAAGTCCTGCAAATCTTAGCAATTTCACTTCTACCTTCATAAGAACTGAATTAACCCAAGTGACTCCATAGGCATGCCTAGATCTTATGTGAAGTATATATTAAAACTGATTAATAGTCAACTGTTTAGTAACCAATTCATTCTAAATGGGAATCTGTTTTTCTCAATTGTGGCCAGTGTATTTGCAGATCACTAAGAACCCAAGTATTACTACCATATTTTCCAGTCCCTTTGTTTTTAAGTAAGACCATGTTTGCAGAAGTGATGTGTGTCACATTTATGCTGGAACATTGAGGAGCCAGCAGGCTCCTCACCAGTGCTTTTTCAGTTTCTTTTTTCCTCCTGCAGTAAGGCTGGAAGACACATGCTGAGGTGGCCAGGTCACACTGTGGAAGCAAGCTGTGTTGCTGAGTAGCTGTATGGAAGAGAGCTGCCCTAGAGGATCACCTAACTCTCAGTGAATTAGTCCTGAACAGGATATAAAATTGTATGAGTTAAGCAAATGAGAGTTCGGGATTCATTTGTTGCCACAGCAAAATGCATCTTATCCTGACTAATTATACTGATTAACTTTATCTTTTAAAAGAAGATCTGCTTTTTACACTAAAGAAAAACAAACTAGAAATTAGTATGAAAAACAATTTTGCTACTGTAAGTATTCAAAATCAGTCTCCAAAGTTCAGGAAATATTATTGTTTTACCCCCAACTTCTATGCCTAACAAAAACAACAATTGAAAGGTTCTTAGGCAAAGTAAACATTGTCTTTCACTTTGACATTATTTGATGGTGTAATTAATAATAGATAAGTATAACTGAGATCTTGAATTCTATACCTATTCATTTCTGCTGTTAGATAACAAAAGTATAGTTGAGCTAATTTTCCAATTAACTACATAATATGAAATCATAGTGAAGGGTTACTAAAAACTAGCCTTTTTGCCAGCTTCCCACAATTTAATCTCAAGAGGCTTTCTAGAAAAGAATGCTTACTTTAGTCAAAATTTGAAAAGCACTTTAATTTTTTGAAACAGTTACGATATCAAATAGCATAGAGGACTGATCCAGTGCCCCCTTGGTTTTTTTTTGTCCAAATCATGATTAACGATGGCCCAATTATGTTATGAACACTGTTTATTTTTGAACAACTTCAACCTGCTAGAATAAATACATGAGTAAACATCAACAGAAATTTTATAGATGATTTCTAAGCTGTTACTAATTTGGTTTACAAAGGAAGCAGTATCTCCATTTTGGAGACTATGTAAAATAGTTTTGCTCCCAAACACTTATCTATTTTAGAATTTAGAAAATAAGAGGGGAGAAAAGATGGCAGCGAAGTAGAGGGACATGGAATGCATCTCTCTCCACAGATGCATTGGGAATGCACCAAAAGATGCAATAATTCCCACAGAGAAACAACTGAACACCAGCAGATGACCTCGGACACCAGAAAGGACTGCATGAATCCTGACATAATTGGTAGGGAGGCATCTACGAGGACTCAAAGAGGGTAAAGCTGCGGAGCTGTGGCAGATGGGAGGGAGTGAGAAACACACGGAGGGTCCGCACCTCAGCTCAGCGTTGCTGGACTGAGACGTCAATTCACAGCTGAACAGAGGGTCCGGGAGCAGGAGCATGGGAACTGAAGAGCTGGTTCAGGGTGAGAAAAATTGTTGCCAGTAAGGTGATGGACTTAGAGGACAGGAGGGAAGAGGTCCACGGTGAGGAGGGAAGAGGTCCACGACAAGGAGTGACTGCACCTGAGAGCTGCCAGGCCATGATGGCAGCTGGATGCTGCAGGCTCATGGGCAGGGGGGAGGAGCCATGGGCGTAGCCTCTCTCTATCTCTTTTGGTGCCTGCAGTGGGCAGTGGAGACACCCACTGTGGGCCACCTAAGGCACTCAGGGATAAGTACCCTCAGGGATAACAAGTACCCTCAGGCCCTTGGGCAGGGCTAGATTAAAACCCCTTGGAACACCAGCAGCAGGGAGGCTGCCGAGAAAAAAAAAAAAAAAAAAAAAAAAAAAAAAAACAAGAGAGGAACAACTCTGAGACTTTCTGTTTACACCTAAGCCACTGGTGTCCCCCTGCAACAGGCACCTCCAAGCCCAACTGAAACAACAGTGAGCCACTGCTTACTCACTCCCAGGGGAAGGAGCCACTATTGTACCCTCTTCCTCCCCATGCACCAATGCTTACAGAGGAACAATAAAGGAAGCTCAGCTGGTCACAGAATAATACAAAAAACCCAAGGAGAGTAGAAGGACACTTACAGCTGAGACTCTAAGGAAACAGAAATATTAGTATCAATTCAATTGAACTGGTCAATTCTGGGGTCAGTTCTGGACTTTTTTTTCTCTCTCTCTTTTTTTTTTCTTTATTAATTATGATCTACCCCTAAGGGATCTACAAGTTTTATAACATATTTTTAATTCTGTTTTTTATTCTATTTTTATTTTTTATTTCTTGCATTTTGTATACTTCTATTTCTAGCTAAGTTTTTGTAGTGTGGAAAATATATCTCTCATACCTTCCTTTCATCTCTATCTTTTATACATTTCTATTCCTTTCTTTTTATTTGAATATTTCCAGTCACACTACACTCTTCTGTTCCCCTTTTTCCATCCATTTTTAGTTTATTTTATCTTAACATACTTATAAGCAACACTATCAATCTACTCAGACTCCTTGCTCTATTCTCCAGATGACCCACCACCTTGGTATTTAATATTAGGTTTTTGTCTTTATCTTAGTTCTTAGTACAATTGTCTAATTTCATCCTGAGAAACTCCATTCTGTCTGGTGATATTCTAGCTCATTTTTATATTTGATCCTAACTTACAAAATCTCCCTGGATTAGTGTCTGTATGTGTAAGGTGTTACTTGTTTGTTTGTTCTTGCTTTTGTTTCTGTTTTGTTCTGCTTTGGTTTTGAATTTCTGTTGGGTTTCCCTCTGAATATCTGCTAGCATACTGGGGTTCTTCTGTCAAGTCTTTCCAGAGCTTTATGTCCTAATGGATTCAGTAATTGTGTGTCTTATACATGTATGTGTTTACCAGATACAGTATTTGTTTAACCCAACACTCAGGCATTAGTCTGGGGATTGGATAAACCCATCTTCTATAAACCCCTCTATCACCAGGACAAGAAACCCCAAAAGTTTGGGCTACCATGAGGAAACAAAGAAACACCATGCAAGCAAAGGAGCAGGAAAAAAATCCAAAAGACCAAATAAATGAGGAGGAAATAAGAAAAATGCCTGAAAAAGAATTCAGAGTAATGATAGTAAAAATATACAAAATCTTGATAACAGAATAGAGAAAGTACAAGAAATAGTTCATAAGAACTCAGAAAAATAAACAGCAATGGATAACAAAATAACTGAAGTTAAAAATACTCTAGATGCTATAACCAGCAGAATGACTGAGGCAGAAGAACGAATAAGTGAGTTGGAAGATAGAATGGGGGAAATAACTGCCACAGAGCAGGAAAAGGAAAAAAGAATAAAAAGAATAGAAGACAGTCTCAGAGACCTTGGTGATAACATTAAGTGCACCAACATTCAAATTATAGGCAACACCGAAGAAGAAGAAAACAAGAAAGGGTGTGAGAAAATATTTGAAGAGGTTATAGTGGAAAACTTCCCCAATGTGGGAAAGGAAATAATTAACCAAGTCCAAGAAGCACAGAGAGTCCCATACAGAATAAACACAAGGAGAAATACACCAAGACACATAGTAATCAAACTAATGACAATTAAACACAAAGGAAAAATATTAAAAGCAGCAAGAGAAAAGCAACAAATAATATGTAAAGGAAAAACCATCAGGATAACAGCTGACCTTTCTACAGAAACTCTGCAGGCCAGAAGGGAATGGCAGGATATACTGAAAGTCCTGAAAGAGAGAAACCTACAGCCAAGAATACTCTACCCAGCAAGAATCTCATTCAGATTTGAGGGAGAAATCAAAAGCTTTCCAGACAAGCCAAAGGTAAGAGAATTCAGCACCACCAAACCAGCCTTACAACAAGTGCTAAAGGAACTTCTCTAAGGAGGAAACATAAGAAAAGGAAAACATCCACAAATACAAACCCAAAACAATTAAGAAAATGGTAACAGAAACACACATGTCAATAATCACCTTAAATGTAAATGGATGAAATGCTCCAACCAAAACACACTGACTGGCTGAATGGATACAAAAACAAGACCCTTCTGTATGCTGCCTACAAGAAACCCACTTCAGGCCAAGGGATACATATAGGGTGAAAGTAAAGGGATAGAAAAAGATATTCCATGCAAATGGAAGCCAAAAGAAAGCTGGAGTAGCAATACTCATATCAGACAAATTAGACTTGAAAGTAACGACTATTACAAGAGACTAGGAAGGACACTACATAACGATCAAGGGATCCATTCCAGAAGAACAGATCACAATGGTAAATATCTACACCCCCAACATAGGAGCACCTCAATACATAATGCAAATGCTAACAGCCATAAAAGGGGACATTGACAGGAACACAATAACAGTGGGAGACTTGAACACCCCACTTACATCAGTGGACAGATCATCCAAACAGAAAATAAATAAAGACACACAAGCTTTAAATGACACACTAGACCATCTCAACTTGATATTTATAGGACATTCCATCCAAAAACAGCAGACTACACTTTCTTCTCAAGTGCACATGGAACATTTTCCAGGATAGATCACATCTTGGGTCACAATTGAAACCTCAGCAAATTCAAGAAAATTGAAATCATATTAAGCATCTTCTCCGACCGCAACACCATGAGACTAGATATCAATTACAGGAAAAAAACTGCAAAAAATACAAAACACATGGAGGCTAAACAATTCACTCTTAAACAACCAAGAAATCACTAAAGAAATCAAAGAGGAAATCAAAACATATCTAGGAACAAACTACAATGAAAACACAACAACCCAAAAGCTAGAGGACTCAGCAAAAGCAGTTCTAAGAGGGAAGTTTATAGCAATACAGTCCTACCTTAAGAAACAAGAAGATTATCGAATAAACAACCTAACCTTACACCTAAAACAATTAGAAAAAGAAGAACAAAGAAACCTGAAAGTGAGCAGAAGGAAAGAAATCATAAAGATCAGAGCAGAAATAAATGAAAAAGAAAGGAAGGAAGCAATAGTAAAATTAATAAAACTAAAACCTGGTTCTTTGAGAAAAGTAACAAAATTGATAAACCATTAGCCGGACTCATCAAGAAAAAAAGGGAGAAGATGCAAATCAACAGAATTAGAAATGAAAAAGGAGAAGTAGCAATGGACACCTCAGAAATATAAAAGATAATGAGAGAATAGTACAAGCAACTATAGGCCAAGAATTTGGATAACTGAGAAGAATTGGTTATATTCTTAGAAAAATACAATCTTCCAAGACTGAAGCAGGAAGAAATAGAAACCATGAACAGACCAATCAGAATTACGGAAATTGAGGCAGTGATTAAAAATCTCCCAACACACAAAAGCCCAGGACCAGGTGGATTCATGGGCGAATTCTATCAAACATTTAGAGAAGAGCTAACACCCGTCCTTCTCAAAACCTTCCAAAATATTGCAGAAGGAGGAACACTCCCAAACTCATTCTACGAGGCCACCATCACCCTGATGCCAAAACCAGGCAAAGATGTCACAAAAAAAGAAAACTACAGACCAATATGACTGATGAATATCGATGCAAAAAACCTCAACAAACTACTAGCTAACAGAATCCAACAGCACAGTAAAAAAAAATCATACACCATGTTCAAGTGGGGTTTATCCCTGGGATGCAAGGATTCTTCAATGCACACAAATCAATCAATGTGATACATCATATCAACAAATTGAAGGATAAAAACCATATGATCATCTCAATAGACACAGAAAAAGCTTTTGACAAAGTTCAACATCCATTTATGATCAAAGCTCTCCAGAAAATGGGCATAGAAGGAAATTACTTCAACATAATAAAAGCCATATATGAGAAACCAAAAGCCAACATCGTTCTAAATGGGGAAAAACTGAAAGCATTCCCTCTAAGAACAGCAACAAGACAATGGTGTCCACTCTCACCATTATTATTCAACATAGTTTTGGAAGTTTTAGCCACAGCAATCAGAGAAGAATAAGAAATAAAAGGAATCCAAATTGGAAAAGAAGATGTAAAATTGTGACTCTTTGCAGATGACATATTATACGTAGAAAATCCTAAAGACTCTACCAGAAAACTGCTAGCACTAATTGATGAGTTTAGTAAAGTAGCAGGATACAAAATTAATGCACAGAAATCTCTTGCATTCCTATACACTAACAACGGAGGAGCAGAAAGAGAAATGAAGGAAACTCTCCCATTCACCATTGCAACAAAAAGAATCAAATACCTAGGAATAAACCTGCCTAAGGAGGCAAAAGATCTGTATGCAGAAAACTTTAAGACATGGATGAAAGAAATCAAAGATGACAGAAACAGATGGAGGGACATACCATGCTCCTGGATTGGAAGAATCAACATCGTGAAAATGACTGTACTACCCAAAGCAATTTACAGATTTAATGCAATCCCGATCAAATTACCAATGGCATTTTTCATGGAACTAGAGCAAGAAATCTTATGATTTGTATGGAAATGAAAATGACCCCAAATAGCCAAAGCATCTTGAGAAGGAAACACGGAATTTGTGGGATCATGCTTCCTAACTTCAAAGTATACTACAAGGCATAGTGATCAAGACAGTATGGTACTGGCACAAAAATAGAAAGGAAGATCAATGGAATAGAATAGAGAACTCAGAGTAAGCCCACACACATATAGACACCCTATCTTTGACAAGGGAGGTACAAATATACAATGGAAAAAAAACAGCCTCTTCAATAAGTGGGGCTGGGAAAATTGGACAGCTACACGTAAAAGAATGAAATTAGAACACTTCCTATCACCATACACACACACAAAATAAAACCTCCAAATGGATTAAAGACCTACATGTAAGGCCAGACACTATAAAACTCCTAGGGGAAAACATAGGCAGAACACTCTATGACATACATCAAAGCAAGAGCCTTTCTGACCCACCTCCTAGAATCATGGAAATAAAATCAAGAATAAACATATGGGACCTCATGAAACTTAGAAGCTTTTGCACAGTGAAAGAAACCATAAACAAGACTAAAAGGCAACCCTCAGAATGGGAAAAAATAGTTGCCAACAAAGCAACGGACAATGGATTAACCTCCAAAATATACAAGCAGCTCATGCAGCTTAATACCAAAAAAGCAAATAACCCAATCCACAAATGAGCAGAAGACCTAAATAGACATTTCTCCAAAGAAGACATCCAGATGGCCAACAAACACATGAAAAGATGCTCAAGATCACTCATCATCAGAGAAATGCAAGTCAAAGCCACAATGAGGTATCATCTCACAACATTTAGAATGGCCATCGTCACAAAATCTGGAAGCAACAAGTGTTGCAGACGGTGTGGAGAAAAGGGAACTCTCCTGCACTGTTGGTGGGACTGTAATTTGGTACAGCCACTATGGAAAACAGTTTGGAGATTCCTTAAAAAGCTACAAATAGAACTACCATATGATCCAGTAATCCCACTACTGGGCATATACCCAAAAAAAACCATAATCCCAAAAGAAACATGTACCATCATGTTTATTGCAGCACTATTTACAATAGCCAGGACATGGAAGCAACCTAAATGTCCATCAACAAATGAATGGATAAAGAAGATGTGGAATATATACAATGGGATATTACTCAGCTATAAAAAGGAATGCGATGGAGCTATATGTCATGAGGTGGATAGGCCTAGAGTCTGTCATACAGACTGAAGTAAGCCAGAAAGAGAAAGACAAATATTGTATGCTAACTCATATATACGGAATCTAAAAATGGTACTGATGAACTCAGTGACAAGACAAGAACAAGGACACAGATGCGGAGAATGGACTTGAGACCTCGAGGTTTGGCGGGGCGGGGGGTGAAGGGGAAGCTGAGATGAAATGAGAGAGTAGCATAGACATATATATACTACCAACTGTAAAATAGATAGCCAGTGGGAAGTTGCTGTATAACAAAGGGAGTGCAACTCGAGGATGGATGATGCCTTAGAGGTCTGGGACAGGGAGGGAGGGGGGGAGACGAGGGAGGGAGGAATACGGGGATATGTGTATAAAAGCAGATGACTGAACTTGATGTACCCCCCAAAAATAAATAAATAAAATGAAATTACAAAATAAAGATAGGAACCAAAAAAAAAAAAGAAATTTGAGAAACACTTTCTTAAATATTAAAGAAAATATTGTCCAACTACTGGTTCTGCTTCTGCACACAGTGCATACATACATTAAGTCAAACTCACCCTTCTCTTCCATTTAAAAGTCACTTAAATAAACCTGAGACAAAGTCTGTATCTTGCTCACCTCTTTATCACCAGCACTTGGTTCAGGGTCTGGCTCATACTGGTGGTCTATAGTATTACTGAATTTGGTGTACCCCCCCAAAATAAATAAATAAATAAACAAATTACAAAGAAAATAAGAAAGACTGGCAACACACACATGCATGTTTGTGTGTGTGTGTGTGTATCTGTGTATGTGTGTATGTGTGTTTAAATACACTTTTAAGCCCATTACCTAAAGATAATCACCACCAACAATTTTGTAGATATGCCTCTAGTCATCAGCATCTTTTTCTCCTCCTCCACTTCCTCCTTCAACTTCTTCTATAAACTAGGTTAAGCCTAAATCACCCTAAAATTTAGTCTCTGCGACTAAATTATTTATTTGTTCAGCTTACAATTCATCTTAGGCAAACAAACCATTCTGATCATCAATTTGCTTGTCCAAAAATGGGCAGTTTAATCCTTATGTCCTTATGAAAGGAGATTGAGTATGAAGAACATCATGTCTGACAGGTGATAGGAGCCTAATGAATGTTAGTCTCTCCCTGCCAGTGAAAGACAGAAGAAATGTAAGCATCTACATTTTAAGAACTGTTTAAAATATACTTGTGGAGTAAAAAGAGAAGACCTGTATTTGGAATTTTTATTCCACAGCTCATTGTTATGTGGCTACTAGGAAGCTACTTAAAATATAGTTTTCCACCTCTCTTAAATTCTCCTACCACAAATGGAGTTTTCTTTATCTTTTTTCTTTTTAATGGGCAATAACAGAATGAACACACATTGATATCAAATGTATTTGCTAATTAAAAAAATTAGCAGAGGAAAGTACCACTATATAAGCCATAGGGTACTCCTTCATGTATCAACTGGTGCAAGTGGAGAAGAAAATAATTATAAAGGAATTTTCTGTTACATTGGAATCAAAGCATTCATGGGACTATAAATTACCAACTAGTTACTAGCTGGTTCTTCACAGACTCCTGCATTTCAGGTCTATTTGTGAAAGAAAGACCACTTTGAACTGGTTTAAATAATGAGGGTCAAAAGGTTTCAAGAAGAGAATTCCAAAGATTTGAGAGAAATGTGAGAAATTTAGTTTCTCATCTATTTATATTGAGGGGATGCAAAATGAATTTGGTAAAGCACTAAGGCTTTGGGTCAGATGTGCTTAGATTTGAATTCTGATTCAGCCAAATTTTAGCTAATTGACAGTCTCTATCTCTATCCTCATTGCTGCAAATGGCAATATTTCATTCTTTTTTAAAGACTCAATAATATTCCATTTCATGTATGTACCATGTCTTCTTTATCCATTCCTCAGCTGATGAACATTTAGGTAGCTTCCACATTCTGTCTATTGTAAATAATGCTGTAATGAACATTGGGGTTCATGTATCTTTTTGAATTATTGTGTTCTCTGGATACCATACCAAGTGAATTAAGTCAGACAGAGAAAGACAAATGTCATATGGTTTTGCTTATGTGTGGAATCTTAACAAAAAGGATACAAATGAACATATCTACAAAATGGAAATAGAGTTACTGATGTAGAAAATAAACGTATGGTTGCCAGGGGGTAAGGCACAGGCAGGGATAAATTGGAAGATTGTGATTGACATATACACACTACTATATATAAAATAGATAACTAATAAGAACCTACTGTGTAGCACAGGAACTTTACTCAACCCTCTATAATGGCTGATATGGGAAAAGAATCTAAAAAAGAGTGGATATATGCATATGTACAACTGATTCACTTTGCTGTACACCTGAAACAAACACAACATTGTAAATCAACTATACTTCAATGAAAAGAACAGTCTACTCTTCTCATCTCTTACATTTACACTGTGTCTGTATCTCAAATTATTTCCCATCTCACTGGTCTGCAATTTTTCTGAAATTTTATATTCAAATTTGAATGTGCTCACTTTCTGTCTTGATTACTCAGGTATCACCAAATTTCATTTTTGTACAGATACTTTTGTCTGTATTAGCTAAGGCACAAATCCATCCAAAAGAAGCCACCTTGAATGTTTTTACAAAAAAAAAAAAATCCCAACAAAATATCTTCTGCCTGGGAAATCATGTAAAAGATTGCTTCATAGTTGTACCTTGAAGAATTTTATATGCCTCCTTGGCTTTAGGCATAGAAAATAATTTATCTTGAGAAGAGCCCAGATCACTGTGTAAATGGTGTCCCTGGAACTGCACAACACTGTGGTACTAATTTTGGAATGAGTCCTGCCTTACTGACTCTCTCATTTCTCAAAACTCATTCATTTCTGGTTGGTCACTATCTCTCACAATAATAAATCTAACTTGACTAGAGTAGTGGGGATTAAAAATAAACAAACAAACAAAAACTTAGCCTTTAGCCCTCATTGTTTAGATATTTTAATTATTTTACCTGAAGCTTTATAGGGAAATGTGCTACTTGTCAACTACAAATTGGCAGTTGCCATCTACCTCTACTACAAGGGTTAAATCACACTGCTGCTGCAGCTGCTGACTTTCAACATCGTCTGAAGGAAATCCAGGGTGGAGACCAGGAATGAGGCACTCTGTGCCTTGGAAAATGGGCAAAACAGGTATTCAGATAGATGTTTTCAGGAGCTGATTTTATGAGCCCAACACTTGCATCTCCTCATATCTAGAAAAGCACAAAATCCCTACATAGTGACCTCTGCTCCTCATGACTAGTAGTAACCACCTATAAAAATATGTGTTTGATTGCATGTACTTCTGCTTCACCAAGATTACATATATACCAATCCCCCACCCCACCCCACCTCACCTCTTCGGAACAGTTTCTTAGATCTATCTGTGATGCTGTCTCCTGGGCTGCAGTCTTCATTTTACCCCAAATAAACTCAACTTCCAATTCTTACGTTGTGCATTTGTTTTTTGGTCTATATATTGAATATATCAACTCAAAGGTTTTCCACACCCTGTGATTTTTATGCTAACAATGCCTGTTTGAGTAACAGAAACTTGTGTAGATGCAAAGAAGTTTCTAACTGAAGAGACCTTAGTCATCATTTAATCACATTTTGGTATTTTATGAAAGAGGAACCATAAAAGAGTCTAGAAAACAAAGGGAGAAAAATATAATTAAAGTCACATATTTTGACTTCAAGACCATTATCCTTTCTATTAGCCACACTTGTCTTTAAAATATGTATAGGGTTTTTTAAGAAATAATTATTTATAAAGAAATATTCATTCACTAACATTTTGGAATTTCAAAAATGTTGGTATTACACTGCCCTGATTTTCCAAAATTCATATGCTTTACAGATCAAATGATTTATTTTTTATCTATTTATTTTGAAATATTTATAGATTCACAGGAAGTTGAAAGGATAGTAAAGAGGTGCTGTGTACCCATCACCCATTTACTCCATTAGTTATCTTACATAAATATAGTGCAACATCAAAACCAGGGAATCAACATTGGTATGAACTGTGTGCATAGTCCTACATCATTTTTCATGTGTTGATTTGTACAACTACCACCACATTCAAGACACAGAGCTATTTCATCATCACAAAGATATCCCTTGAGTTACTCATCTCTCTAGAGTCACCTCTAACCTCACCATTCTATATTCGTTTTGTATTATATCGGAGTTTAAATTATATTTTCTTTTTTTAATCATTTAATCATGTAGCAATAAAATTATTATTTCCTGTTTTCTTACATAACTGGTAATCTCCCCTTCCACCAGGGAGTAAAGGCTGCCACCATGTCATGCTTGCCATGCACCACACTTGGTGGGGTGTCCCTTAAGGACTCAGCTTCAGACTTGTAAGTTACCACATCCATTAAACCACTGATGTCTCTATTGCTGACTCTGAGTTCTTTCTGTGTCTTGAAGCTGGACAAACACAGGCCTGGTAGGTCTGTGGGGTGCAGCCCCAAAATAGGAAAAAGTATATTTACATATGAATTACTTAACATAATTTAGACTTTTATAGCTTTTATGGGCTCAGAAAATCAATTTATCAACATAAAGTTTGGATATATTTGCAGCCCTAAAATTATTTTAAAATAATTCCTACTGAACTTTATGTTTTAACTGAACACTTAAGAAAATAAGAAATACTGATATTTATTGTTAAATGAATAGATTTTGTTTTTATCTTCTCTACTTACACTAATTGTGACTCAAGGTTACTCTTTGGCTCCAGAGCTTCCTCATGGCATTTTTCACTTCTGAGTTTCTGAGGGTGTAGATTAAGGGATTTAGCATAGGTGTTACCATAGTATAAAACACAGCCACTGCTTTATCGATAAGGAAGGTGACCATGGGCCGAAGGTACACGAATATACAGGGTATAAAGAATAGGATGACTACAGTAACATGGGAGGCGCAAGTGGAGAGAGCTTTCCGCTGTCCTTCAGTGCCGTGCATCCTTAGAGAGCAAAGGATGAGAACATAGGAGGTGATAAGAATAGAAAAGATGAGCATACACATCAGCCCACTGTTGGCGGCAACAAAAAGTCCAAAGATGTGAGTGTCAGTGCAGGAGAGTTTCAGCAAAGGGAAAAGGTCAGAGGTGACATGATCAATGACATTGGGACCACAGAAGGGCAACCAGAGTATAAAAAGAATCTGAATCAGAGCATGAAGAAATCCCCCGGCCCAGGCAGTGGCCACCAGGAAGCCACAGGCCCTCTTGTTCATTGTGATTGTGTAGTGCAGGGGCTTGCAGATGGCCGTGTAGTGGTCATAGGCCATCACTGTGAGCAGAAGGATCTCAACTGCTCCAAAGAAATGCTCTGTGAAGATCTGAGTCATGCACCCACTGAAAGAGATAGTTTTCTTTTCAGCGAGTAAGTCAAATATCATTTTGGGGGCCATGGTAGAAGAGCATCAGCCATCTATGAAGGACAAGAAAGAGAGAAAAAAGTACATGGGGGAGCCCAGGGCTCTGCTAGTGATGATTGTAACAATGATGAGTAGGTTGCCTGCCACAGTGAGAAGGTAGATGACGGTAAATACAATGAACAAGAGTTTCTGCACATCTGGGTTCTGTGTGAGGCCAATCAGGAGGAATTCCATCACATTGTTCCATTAATCCAAAGTGGCATTTGGATAACTGATTTATCTGCAAATAGCACAGGGATTACAATTGTGGAGGATCAATTTCAATCAAGTGCAGTAATTTTTGTCAGAACCATTTTCTATAAGAATGATAAAAAACCCAAGCAGATAAACCCAAGACTTACTAGTTGGCCATATTATTAGTCACATAATGAAAACATAGACCTCTTCTCTCTCTCTCTCTCTCTCTCTCTCTCTCTGTTTCACACACACTCACACACACACATTCACTCATATACCAAACACGGTTTTATGACTGTTGACATTCCAGGCACCCAAAAAATTGCCATAGTATTTTCTCCTGTAGGAAAACAGGAATAAAATGAGAACCCATAAGAGGGAGCAGAAGGTTGGATTAATGATAATTTACTCCATTGTCTCTTTTCTAATCACTCTGGATAGGCATTTTTCAAAATAAATCAAATATTTTCTTTATGCCATCACAAAAAAAGAAAAAAAAAACAACAGCATATATTAAAGGCTTTAAATAAAATATAAATTTGTTCAAAAACAGAAAAAAAAGTAAATATATATCTAATCTCTAGGTGGGGAAGAGCATTTTAGGTAAAATCAATGGTATAAAAAACTAGGACAAAGCTAATGGATTTGACTATGTAAAGACATAGAATGCACTGAAAAAATATTTGCAACATGTATAATAAATAACCGTTATTATAGAAATAGGTTTTACAAAAAATATTCTACCCACACAATTCCAAAAATAAGAGCAAAACATTTTAATATACAGAAAATTCTTAGAGCAAACGCGAGATGCCTAAAAAATCCCCTATTTCGTAAGAAATCAAAGAAATACAATTTAAAAATACTGAAGTACTTTTAACTGGCAAATTAGCAAATATTTAGGGCAGTTATATTACTTAGTGTTGGTGAGTGTGTGTTGATATAAAATAGTCTTGAAAGAAGTTTGACTCTATATAGTAAGGGCTTTATCACTGGTCATGCCCCTTGATCCAGTACTCCTTATGCTTGGGAATCTATTCCAGATAAAGAATATGAATGAAAATTATGCATACAGATTATATTTCACATTTTTTATGATAATGAAAAGTGAAAATAATCCAAATATCTACATTAAGAGGAACAATGAAATAAAGTTTAGTTATGAAATATCAGGTGAACATTGAGCTTCTTTGCAAGAAGAATGGTGTGGAAAGATTTTTCCAACATAATATTGAGTGGAAAACAAGATACTAAACAGCTTATATACTATGATCTAAATTGTCCAAAATGACATATAAACATAGAAAAGTACTGGAAAAGGTGCTCTCAATAGTTCTTATTTGAATTATGGGTTAAGAGAAATTTTTGTATTCTTCTTTTTAAAAAAAAATTGATCCAAACTTTCTGCAAAGAGAATATATTACCTTTATAATAAGTAAAATAATTTAATAAAAGAAATAATATCCTTTCTGACTACTTTTCTTAGTATGTTGGTCATTATTCATAAAAATCTGTGACAGTAGAAACAGATTTTAAATCTAACTCACCTGTAATTTGAAGACCTTAGTATCACCTTGAGAAAAAGTAATCATAAGGAAATCACAGATAGTATTTACCTCTCTGGATGCATTTGGGAAAGAAGTAGCCAGCTAGTTTCAGAACAAGGCATTATTTGTAGAGCACCCTTTGCATGGAGGTAGCAATCACTGACTGATCACTAACTGCTACTTTAAAGATTCATTCATTTTTTCCCTTAAGTGTAACGCTCCTTTTCCTTACTTAATGACATGAAAATGACTGCTGAAAGAGACTTTCTAAATAATGCTGAGTTCATGGGCTGGGTTTTAGTTTTGCTTTATAGGCTCATATTACCATGTGCGTGAGGCACAAATATCTCAAGCGTTTCTCTCAACTTATTTCAGGAAATTTTTTATGCATAAAGCACTAGTGGATGATTTTATGTGCTATTTTTTGGTATTCCTCCAATAACCCCAATTTATTTCCCCTGTTTTACAGGTTCTGGTAAGTTAAGTGACATGTCAATGGCCAAGATTCAGGACAGAGAAAGAATAAAGCAATGAGGATTTGCCCCATGTTTTTGAGATCATAGGTTCCATGGCCAAGTAGAAGGATTATCCTTCCCAAGAGTTTTGGGCATCATTGTTGCCCTTGCCACTGCTACTTTGCAGCAGGATTCACAGTTCTCTCCTGGCCCAGGGGTCTAGGTGAAGTTTAATTCAAATAGAAAGAAATAATTGTGAAAAAGGGAGTCATTAAATATAATGTACCTGCTATTTGGGTTAATAGAGTTATATCTTGTAGGATTAATTTGATTTCAACAAAAGCTATGATAAATTTGATATTGATTATCAAATATTTTAGGATATTGAATTAAAATCTGCCCATGGAAGATGGTGGATTAGGAGGACGTGTACTAACTCCCTCTTGCAAGAGTACTGGAATTACAACTAACTGCTGAATAATCATCAACAGAAAGACACTGGAACTCACCAAAAAAGACACCCCACATCCAGAGACAAAGGAGAAGCCACAATGAGACAGTAGAAGGGGCACAATCGCATAAAAATCAAATCCCATAAATGCTGGGTGGGTGACTCACAAGCTGGAGAGCAGTTATACTGCAGAAGCCTACCCACTAAAGTGAGGGTTCTGAGCCCTGCATCAGGCTTCCCAACATGGGAGTCTAGCAATGGGAGGAGGAATCCCCAGAAAATCACACTTTGAAAACCAGCAGGATTTGATTGCAGGACTTCCACAGGACTGGGGGAAACAGAGACTCCATTCCTGGAGGGCACACAAAAAACTGTGCTCACCAGGACCCGGGGAGAAGGAGCAGTGACCCCATAGGAGACTGAACCAGACCTACCTGCTGGTGCTGGAGGATTGCCTGCAGAGGTGGGGGGCACCTGTGGTTAACCGAGGAGACAGTGGCACTGGTGGCAGAGGTTCTGGGAAGTGCTCATTGGTGTGAGCCCTCCCAGAGTCTGCCATCAGCCCCACCAAAGAGCCTGTAATCTCCACTGCTAGGTAGCCTCAGGCTGAAAAACCAAGAAGGTGGGAACACAGCTACACCAATTGGCAGACAAGCAGATTAAAGTCTTATAGAGCTCTACCCACCAAACCTGATTAAAGTCTTACTGAGCTCCACCCACCCAGCCCGACCGACCATCAGTCCCTCTCATCAGGAAGCATCCATGATCCTCCTAGATAGTTTCCTCCACAAGAGGGAAGACAGCAGAATGAAGTAGTATCAGCAGTACTTCATCTTGTGGAACTGAAAGCGACAGCCACAGAGAGATAGAGAAAATGAAAAGGCAAAAGACTTTGTACCAGAGGAAGGGACAAGATAAAACTCCAGAAAAACAACTAAATGAAGATGAGATAGGTACTCTTCTGGAAAAAGAATTCAGAATAATGATGGTGAAGATGACCCAGGACTTTGAAAAAAGACTGGATGCAAAGATCAAAAAGTTGCAAGGAAAGTTTATCAAAGACCTAGATGAATGAAGAACAAACAAACAGAGATATGCAACACACTAACTGAAATGAACAACACACTAGAAGGAACCAATAGCAGATTAACTGAGGCAGAAGGGTGAATAAGTGAGCTGGAAGACAGAATGGTGATAATCACTGATGCAGAAAATAATAAAGATAAAAGAATGAAAACAACTGAAGACAAAGAGACCTCAGGGACAACAATAAACACACCAACATTTGCATTATAGGGGTCCCAGAAGGAGACAAGAGAGAAAGGAACTGAGAAAATACTGGAAGAGATTATAGCTGAAAACTTCCATAAGATGGGAAAGCAAATACCTACCCAAGTCCAGGAAGCACAGAGAGTCCCAGGCAGGATAAAGCAAAGGAGAAACATGCCAAGACATAGAGAAGTCAAATTGACAAAAATTAAAGACAGAGAAAAGTTATTAAAAGCAACAAGGGAAAAACAACAAATAACATACAAGGGAACTCCCGTAAGGTTAACAACTGATTACTCAGCAGAAACACTGCAAGCCAGAAGGGAGTGGTGCAATATATTTAAAGTGATGAAAGGGAGGAACCTACAACCAAGTACACTCTACCCAGCAAGGATCTCACTCAGATTCGATGGAGAAATCAAAAGCTTTACAGACAAGCAACAGCTAAGAGAATTCAGCACCACCAAACCAGGTTTACAACAAATGCTAAAGGAACTTCTCTAAGTGGGAAACATAAGAGAAGACAAGGACTTACAAAAACATAAACAAAACAATTAAGAAAATGGTTATAGGAACATACATATCGATGATTACCTTGAATGTAAATGGACTAAATGCACCAACCAAAAGACACAGACAGGCTGAAAGGATACAAAAACAAGACCCATATATATGCTATCTACAAGAGACCCACTTCAGACCTAGGGACAGATACAGACAGAAAGTGAGGGGATGGAAAAAGATATTCCATGCAAATGGAAATCAAAAGCTAGCAATACTCATATCAGATAAAATAGACTTAAAATAAAAAGAAAAAATGTTAGAAGAGACAAGAAAGGACACTACATAAAGACTTAGGGATCAAACCAAGAAGAAGTGATAACAATTATAAATATATATGCACCCAATATAGGTGCACCTCAATACATAAGGTAATAGCTAACAACTATTAAAGAGGAAATTGACAGTAACACAATCATAATGGGGACTTTAATACCCCACTGACACCAATGGACAGATAATCCAGACAGAATATTAAATAAATAAGGAAACACAAGGTTTAAATGACACAATGAATGATCTTGATTTAATAGATATCTATAGGACATTACATCCAAAAACAGCAGATTACACATTCTTCTCAAGTGCACATGGGACATTCTCCAGGATAGATCTCATTTTCGGTCATAAATCAAGCCTTGGTAAATTCAAGAAAATTGAAATTGTATCAAGCATCTTTTCTGACCACAACGCTATGAGATTAGAAATCAATTACAGAAAAAAACAAAAAAAAAACAAAAAAAAAAACTAAAAAACACAAACACATGGAGGCTAAACAATACACTACTAAATAACCAACAGATCACTGAATAAATCAAAGAGGAAATAAAAAATACCTAGAGACAAATGACAATGAAAACAAAATGATCCAAAACCTATGGGATGCAGCAAAGGCAGTTCTAAGAGGAAAGTTTATAGCAGTACAATCCTACCTCAAGAAACAAGAAAAATCCCAAATAAACAATCTAAACTTATGCCTTAAGAAACTAGAAGAAGAAGAGCAAACAGAACCCAAAGTCAGTAGACAGAGAGAAATCATAAAGATCAGAACAGAAATAAATGAAATTGAGACAAAGAAAACAACAGCAAAAATCAATGAAACTAAAAGCTGGTTCTTTGAGAAGATAAATAAAATTGATAAACCTCTATCAAGACTCATCAAGAAAAAGAGGGAGAGGACTCAAATCAATAAAATTAGAAATAAAACAGGAGAAGTTACAATGGATACCACAGAAATAAATAGCACCATAAGAGATTACTACAAGCAGCTATATGCCAATAAAAATGGACAACCTGGAAGAAATGGACAGATTCTTAGAAAGGTAAAACCTTCCAAGACTGCATCAGGAAGACACAGAAAATATGAACAGACCAATCACAAGGAATGAAATTGTAACTGTGATTAAAAATCTCCCAACATACAAAACTTCAGGACCAGATTCACAGGTGAATTTTATCAAACATTTAGAGAAGAGCTAACACCCAAACTTCTCAAACTCTTCAAAAAATTTCAGAGGAAGGAACACTCTCAAACTCATTTTATGAGGTCACCATCACCCTGAAACCAAAACCAGACAAATACACTACCAAAACAGAAAACTACAGACCAGAATCACTGATGAATTTAAATGCAAAAATCCTCAACAAAATACTGGCCAACAGAACCCAACAACACATTAAAAGGATCATACACCATGATCAAGTGGGGTTTATCCCTGGAATGCAAGGATTCTTCAATATATGCAAATCAATCAATGTGATACACCATATTTACAAACTGAAGGATAAAAACCGCATGATCATCTGAATAGATGCAGAGAAAGCTTTTGACAAAATTCAACACCCATTTATGATAAAAACTCTCCAGAAGGTGGGCATAGAGGGAACCTACCTCAACATAATAAAGGCCATATATGACAAACCCCCAGCAACCATCATTCTCATTGGTGAAAATCTGTAAGAATTCCCTCTAATATTAGGGACAAGACAAGGATGTCCACTCTCACCACTACTATTCAACACAGCTTTGGAAGTCCTTGCCACAGCAGTCAGAGAAGAAAAATAAATAAAAGGAATCCAAATTGGAAAAGAAGTAAAACTGTCACTGTTTGCAGATGACATGATACTACATGTAGAAAATCCTAAAGATGCCACCAGAAAACTATTTGAGCTAATCAATGAATTTAGTAAAGTTGCAGGATACAAAGTTAACACAGGAATCTCTTTCATTTCTATACACTAACAATGAAAGATCAGAAAAAGAAAATAAGGAAACCATCCCATTCACCATTGCAACAAAAATAAATATATATATATACCTAGAAATAAACATAACCAAGGAGGTAAAAGACCTGTACTCAGAAAACTATAAGACACTAAGGAGAGAAATCAAAGATGACACAATCAGATGGAGGGACATACTATGTTCTTGGCTTGGAAGAATCAAAATTGTGAAAGTGACTATACTGCTGCAAGCAATTTACAGATTCAATACAATCCTCATCAAATTGCCAATGGCATTTTTCACAGAACTAGAACAAGAAATTTTACAATTTGTATGGAAATGCAAAAGACCCTGAATAGCCAAAGTAATCTTGAGAAGGAAAGACGGAGTTCGTGGAATCAGGCTTCCTGATGTCAGGCTATACTACAAGGCTACAGTGATCAAGACAGTATGGTACTGGCACAAAAACAGAAATATAGACCAATGGAACAGGATAGAAAGCCCAGACACAAAGTATGGTCAACTAATCTATGACAAAGGAGGCAAGGATATACAATGGAGAAAAAGGAGCCTCTTCAATAAGTGGTGCTGGGAAAATTGGTCAGCTACATGTAAAAGAATGAAATTAGAACACTTTAACACCATACACAATAATAAACTCAAAATGGATTAAAGACCTAAATGTAAGGCTGGGCACTATACAACTCCTAGAGGAAAACATAGGAAGAACACTCTTCGACATAAATAACAGCAAGATCTTTTTTGGTCCATTCCTAGAGTAATGGAAATAAAAGCAAAAATAAATAAGTGGGAGCTAATGAAACTTCAAAGCTTCTGCACAGCCAAGCAAACTTTAAGCAAGATGAAAAGACAACTCTCAGAATGGGAGAAAACATTTGCCTATGAGTCAACAGACAAGGAATTAATCTCCAAATTATATAAACTGTTCATCCAGCTCAATATCAAAAAAAACAAAAACAAAACAAAAAAAAACAGCCCAATCAAAAAATGGGCAGAAGACCTAAATAGGCATTTCTCCAAAGAAGACATACAGATGGCCAAGAGGCACATCAAAAGCTTCTCAAGGTCTCTAATTATTAGAGAAATGCAAATCAAAACTGCAATGAGGTATCACCTCACACTGGTGAGAATGGGCATCATCAGAAAATCTACAAATAGTAAATGCTGGAGAGGGTGTGGAGAAAAGGGAACGCTCTTGCACTGTTGGTGGGAATGTAAATTGATACAGCCACTATGGAGAACAGTATGGAGGTTCCTTGCAAAACTAAAAATAGAACTACCATATGACCCAACAATGCCACTGCTGGGCATATACCCAGAGAATAGCATAATTCCAAAAGACACATGCACTCCAATGTTCATTGCAGCACTATTTACAATAGCCAGGACATGGAAGCAACCTAAATGTCCATCAGCAGTTGAATGGTTAAAGAAGATGTGGTACATACATACAATGGAATATTACTTAGCTGTGAAAAGCAATGAAACTGGGATATTTGTAGAAACATGGATGGTCCTAGAGGCTGTCATACAGAGTGAAGTGAGTCAGAAAGAGAAAAACAAATATCACATATTAACACATATATGTGGACTATAGAAAAATAGTACAAATCAACCAGTTTACAAGGCAGAAATAGAGACACAGATGTAGAGAACAAACATATGGACACCAAGTGGGGAAAGCTGAGAGGTTTAGGGAGGAATGAATTGGGAGATTGGGATACCAAATTGTACACTCTAAATATATGCAGTTTATTGCATGTTAACTTTATCTCAATAAAAGTTTTTTTTAAATACCCAATTGATTATTCTCAAGTTCACTAATTATTTCTTTTGTCTTTCCCCACCCCCTTCTCTTTCCTTTTTTGTTCCCCTCTAAGCAGTCATCCCTTTTTTTTGTTATTTCACATGCCTCATAAATTTTTGTTGATAACCAGACATTTTCAATATTACAATGTGGTAACTCTTGAAATCAAGTTCAACATTCTTGGAATTTGTTGTTTTCTTTTTGTGAATGTCTTATTTGTTTTATTAGTGAATTATCTAAATTAATATTTTAAAGACTGTGAGATTTGTCATGTGTGGTCAATGAAGTTTCTTTCCTTTAACTTTTTGATCAGCTAGTGATTTGATGGAGGTATCCTTAAACACTTTAAACAAAATAGCCACATATTCTTCCAGTTTTAGCAATTGGCTCTGTGTTGTAGTACATTTACCAAGATAAACGACATGAGTTTTCACCTCCTGCTTGCACAGACTCTAAATGTCAGTCCGAGGTAAAAGCAGAGGTTCTTCTTGGAAATTTATAACCATGTGTCCATCCTGAGCTGTGTGTAGCTGTCTTGATTTGCTTTTATATACCATATCTTTTCAAAGCTCTTATTCCCATCTGTCTCTCTCCTGGCTGCCTTCTTCCCAGATTTTTTAGTCTGTTTTCTGCTTGCCCTGTGTGTTATCCCTTTTATCAGGTAGTTGTAATCAGTACATTTGTCTTTGATGATTTTGATAAAAAAACTGCCATGTAAGTGACTTTAAGCCTGAGAAATTTTGAAGGCAGATAAAACAAAGTCAAACCTGTGAATCAGTTATTCATTGAGTCAACAGACAGCTGAAAATGCATAATAACATTTCTTTTAGATTAAGGTCTGTATTATCACCTCTAACATGATACAAAAGTGCATCATGTAGTTTTGTGTTTTCTAATATCAAAATGTGGACTTCCATCATAGCTGCTGCTATGCTGGAGAGTGTAGAATACAAGGTGGCTAAGTTAAAATCCATAGTGCTTTATTTCCAGTTTTCTCTTTCCATAGCATTCGCCTGGTTATTGAAACTTCTTCATCAGATGGCACAGTTGTGAAAAAGTTTATTCCTATAGTTGAGATAGTACAATCTTTGCTTTGGAAGAGATACGGAGTTTGGAAGTTCTCCAGTCTTCCATTTTCAATAGTGTTGCAAATCTAGTAATATTTTATAAGGATATAATATTATGACCAATTAGGGTTTATTCAAGAAATGTAAGATTGGCTTAACATTAGAAAATCAATCAACATTATTCACAATTTAAGGAAACGAAGAAAAAAATAGCTGATCATTTCAGTGGATACCAAAAAAAAAAAAAAAAAGTTGGCAAACTTCACTTGCTATTTACGATAAAAAGCTCAGCAATTTAGGAATAGAAAGAACATCTCTAATGTGATAAAGGGCATCTACAAAAAAGGCTACAATAAATTAATGGTGAACTATTGCATGATTTTACCCCTAAGATCAGGATCAAAGCAATGATGCCTGCATTCCCCACTTCTATTCAAGACTGTGCTGGAGGTACTAATCAGTGCAATAAATAAATAATAAAACAATCTAGTGTGAAATGCAAAAAATTTGTTTATTTTTAAAAGATATGGTATTGTTTTCTGTATGTAGAAAAATTGTTATTAGAACTAATAATTTAATTGAACCATATTGCTAGATAAAATATGTAAAATATGTTATCTACATCAAGAATAAAAAACATTGGAAAATTAAATTGAAAAACACTATATCCAATTAGATAAACATTGAAGGAAGGAGACAGCTCAAGATGGTGTAGTAAGAGGACATGGAGCTTACATTAAAAATACATCTACATGTGAAGTAATTCTCAGTGAAAACTGACTGGGAACTGACAGAAAAATTCCTGTACAATCAAGACTGTAAGAATAATGCACATGTAATTGGGTAGAAAGAGAAGAAAAGTGGTCAGGTTAGGACCTGTCTGCCTGGGAGGGGACTCAGAAGAAAAGGGAGATTACATACACAGACAACTGTCCTGAAGAGTGCATGGTTCAAGCCATTGTCTTGGTGCCTCAGTCCTGGGCACATGAAAAGGTGCTCAACATTTGTAATTATTAGATAAATATAAACCAAAAAATAATGACATATAACCTTATACCTGTCAGGATGGCTATCATCAAAAATTCTACAAAGAAAAAATGTTGTCAAGGATGTGGAGAAAAGGGAACCCTCGTACACAGTTGATAGGAATGTAAATTGGTGGACCCACTATGAAAAACAGATGGGGGTTTCTCAAGAACTAAAAATAGAACTACCATACAATCCAGTAATTTTACTCCTAGGTATATGTCCAGAAAAAATATTTGATGCTGATTCAGAGCATATCAGCCTTTTGAAAACTCTTACCATAGCCTTATAAGGTATTGTAACCCATCTGGGCATGTAATGGTCTTCAAAAGGCCATTCCACAATTTTATTAAGCCAGCTGCTTCTAGGCTGCTATCAAGTTTGTCTTTGTTGTTTATAACTTGCAAACATTTCTTGAATTCTCTCCATCTGTCCATGTTAACAAATAGAAAACAGTTAATGACTTGTGAATTTAGGTATTTGAAAACATATAAGCTTATTATGGAGCCTGAATATTTAGTAGTGTGTAAATTAAACATTTAGGTATGAAACTATCCAATATTTAAATTTTAATAATAATAATTTTTAATCTACTATTTATGCAAAACATAGTTTTAAAATATTGTTTTCCAATACACATTAAGTGATAATTATGAACCCTATTATAATGCTGGCACTTCACACCAGGTTAAGTCTACAGTACTTCTTCAAAGTAATTGTTTCCTGTACCAATTCTGGAGTTAGATTAACATGATAATGATGAAAATAATTCCTTTGTTCAATTATACTCAGGCATGGGAAATACATTTATTTCTGTCATTTAAAATTAATAGCATGATATCTATACAGAATAGAAAAAATAGGCAATAATATTCATAATTTATAACAAGGAGATGTAAGAGAGGGAATAAGAAAGCCATTTGCCAAGGGGGAAAAAGAGGTCAGGCCACTAAATTCTGGGCTAGCACTCTAGTTATTGTTTCACAAATAAAGTGGCATTACAGGTTACGTTGCCACCAACTGTAAGGCCCATTACAATTATCTACTCAAAGAAATGTACTGACAGTTGACATTGTTTTATAAGTAAATGGAATTCAGTTCAACTGAGAAGTATTCATATATAGAACCACAGTCACATAACATGTTCAAACACGCTTGCATTAAAAAGAAGAAAAATAAATTGTAAATAACTCTGGATTGAGAATTTGGTCACTGTGAGCAACATGTGTCATGAAAGTGAAGAGTTTAAGAAAACTGAAATCATATGACCAAACCTAGTTTGATAGGACACTTTAATATTATAGTTCAGTAATAGAATAGTAAGAATATGCGTGATGGCAAATGCTAAAGACAGTCATTCATGATGATTTGAAACTAGCAAAAGATCTGTTAAGAGATATGGATTTTGTGAAGTGTCATAATTAATGTGTCTTGAACCCTTTTTTCAACTCTGGAATGAAAGCCAGAGTCAGATCAGATAATTATCATTTACTGACAAAGTCATCACTCCCAACTTCATAAAAGGTTGAAACACACTCACAATGGCCCATTAAGTGGTCATCCAGTCTCTACTTAAATAGCTACAGAGCTGTGTAGAGAGATTGCTGTGGAACCCCGACACCTATCTAGTCTTGTTCCCTAAGCGCTAGAGAAGTACAAAATAGAAATTGAGAAGAATTAGGTCTAAAACAGTAAAGGTTGCCCATGAGAATCATTTTTAAAAAGAGGAGTTCCTGGAGTTATACCCGGAAATTTGTTTCCTGAATGCAAATCCAAGGACAGAGTGGTTTAAAACCCTAGAAAGACAGCCACATAGATTCTCAAATTTGAAGGGTAAACCCGAATGAAAGCAGGAGAAATTATGTATGGATCTTATCATAGTTGATCAGAAACTAGTTGAGGTGTGGTTGGATATCTGATAGGATCAGGGAGTAATTTCACAAAAAAACAGATACCTGCCAAAATATTCTTATGGCAGCTTCATGCATTTCAATAGGTAGAGAAGCATGTTCTCAAAGTAAAACAGCACTCAAGAGCAGAGGTTATATTGTCTTAGTCTAATCCAAAGACTTTCATCCCGGAAGTTGTTTACCAGGAATGTAAAAGCTTTGTGAGGCAGACTGTCATCTCATAAGTCTTCCAGTTTTACTTCTAATTGAAGTAGAAGCAAATATAACAATACTTATGGTAATAGACACATTGGCTTGGACAGAATCACAGAACTTGGAAACACATCGCAAGTTACCTAGATAAAAACTACTTGTAGAAATAGGGAAAAATGACTAAGGTTAAAGATGATGGCATAGTGTAAAATACAACTCAAGTGTCCTGATCCTGAAACTAGTTTTCTTACTCTCTATTATATTTTCCTTACCATAATATGCTTACTAAATATTGTTGCATCATGATATCCATTGATTTCTTCAATAAAGTATATTGTACCCATATAGTAGGATTCTGGATCTTTCTGACCAGAGAGGAGACTACAAAACTATCAATGACATATACGAGGGTGAGTCAAAAATTATCTACACTCCAGTTATATTAAAACTTCTGTTGTCTACACTGTCTCATCAGTGCTTTCTGTTTGAGGCTACCTTCTCCCCAGTCATTGCTGTGCAGGTGTGAATGTGTTACATCGGTTCATTTGTAACTGAGGTACTAGACAAAATGGATGCCCCACATGTGATTTGCATGAAAGAAAAGCAGCTTGCAGTGATCCTTTTTTTTATGTGGTCTGAGGGTGTACATTGTGCTGTTATTTATCGAAGACTTTGTGCGCAGTTTGGAGAAAGTGTTTTATGGA